>NC_092754.1:47904597-50399597 GCF_047496795.1 Chiloscyllium punctatum | reverse complement strand
CCCCTCTCTCTCTCACCCCCCTCTCTCTCTTGCCTCCCCTTCTCTCTCTCGCCTCCCTCCCTCTATCTCATCCCCCTCCCTCTCTCTCTCGTCCCCCTCCATCTCTCTCTCTCACCTCTCTCTCTCTCTCTTGTCCCCCCTCTGTTTTTCCTCTGCCTCTCTCTCTTGCCCGAACCTCTCTCTCTTACCCGCTCCCACTTTCTATCTCACCCCATCCCTCTCTCTCTCTCTCTCTCTCGCCCCCTCTTTCGCCCCCTCTCTCGCCCCCTCCCGCTCTCTCTCGCACCCCTCCCTCTCTCTCGCACCCCTCCCTCTCTCTCGCACCCCTCCCTCTCTCTATCGGCCCCCTCCCTCTCTCTCTCTCGCACCCCTCCCTCCCTCTGTCTCGCGCCCCTCCCTCTCTCTCGCACCCCTCCCTCCCTCTCTCTCTCTCGCTCCCCTCCCTCTCTCTCTCCGGCCCCCATCCTCCTCTCTCTCTCTCGCCCACCTCCCTCTCTCTCATCGCCCTCCCTCATTCTCGGAACCCCCTCCCTCTCTCTCTCGTCGCCTTCCCTCTCTCTCTCATCCCACTCTCTCTCTCTCGTCTCTCTCTCTCTCTCTCGTCTCTCTCTCTCTCTCTCTCTCTCATCCCCCTCCCTCTCTCTCTCGCTCCCCTCCCTCTCTCTCTCTCTCTAGCCCCCATCCGTCTCTCTATCTCTCGCCCCCCTCCCTCCCTCTCTCGCTCCCCTCCCTCTCTCTTTCCAGCCCCCCCTCCGTCTCTCTCGCTCACCCACCTCCCTCTCTCTCGTCTCCCTCCATCATTCTCGCAACCCCCTCCCTCTCTCTCTCATTCCACCCCTCTCTCGGCCCCCTCCCTCTCTCTTGTCCTCCCTCACTCTCTCGTCCCCCTCCCTTTTTCTCTCGCCCCTCTCTCTCTATCTCAATCTCTCTCTCTCTCTCTCTCTCTCTGTCTCGTCCCCCATCCTCTCTGTCTCGTCCCCCACCCTCTCTCTCTCGTCCCCCACCCTCTCTGTCTCGTCCCCCACCCTCTCTCTCTCGTCCCCCACCCTCTCTCTCTCGTCCCCTCCCTCTCTCTCTCGATCCCCTCCCTCTCTTTCTCTCGCCCCCTCTCTCTCGCCCCCTTCCTCTCTCTCTCGCCCCTCCCTCTCTCTCGTCCCCCACCCTCTCTCTCTCGCACCCCTCCCTATCTCTCTCGACCCCCTCCCTCTCTCTCTCGACCCCCTCTCTCTCTCTCTCTCGTCCCTTCCCTCTCTTTCTCGCCGCCTCCCTCTCTCTCTCTCGCCCCCCTCCCTCTCTCTCATCTCCCACCCTCACTCTCTCACCCCCCTCCCTCTCTCTCTCGTCCCCACCCCTCTCTCTCGAACCCTCCCTCTCTATTGCCCCCTCTCTCTCGCTCGTCACCCTCCCTCACTCTCTCGTCCCTTCCCTTTCTCTCTTGCCCCCTCCCTCTCTCTCTCATCCCCCTCCCACTCTCTCTCATCCCCATCCCTCTCTCTCTCTCTCACCTCACTCGCTCTCTCTTGCCCCCTTCCTCTCTCACGTTCGCCCCCTCCCTCTCTCTCTCGCCCCCTCCCTCTCTCTCATCCCCCTCCCTCTCTCTCTTTCACCCTCTCTCTCTCGCTCACACCCCCCACCCTCCCTCTCTCTCGACTCTCCTCTCTCCCTCTTTCTCTCTCCCTCTCTCTCTCACTCATCCGCCCTCCCTCTCTCTCTCTCATCCCCCCCTCTCCCTTTCCCCCTCTCTCTCTTGCTCTGATCCCCCGGCCTCCCTCTCTCTCGACTCTCGTCTCTCTCTCTCTCTCTCGTCCGCCTCTCTCTCTCTTTCTCTCATCCCTCTCCCTCTCTGTCTCTCGTCCGCCTCCCTCTCTCTCTCTCGTCCCCCTCCCTCTCTCTCCCTCGCCCCCTCCCTCTCTCTGTCTCGTTACCCCCTCACTCTCGACCCCTCCCTTTCTCTCTCGCCCCTCCCTCCCTCTCTCTCTCTCACCCCTCACCCTCTCTCTCTCTCTCGACCCTCCCTCTCTCTCGTCTCCCTCTCTCGCTCGCAACCCTTCCTCTCTCTCTCGGCCCCATCCCTCTCTCTCCCCATTCCCTCCCTCCCTCTCTCTACCCCCCCTTTCTCTCGTCTCCCTCCCTGTCTTTCTCTCGCCCCCTCCATCTCTTTCTCGCCCTCTCCCCTCACCCTCTCTCTTTCACGTCACACTCCCTCTCTCTCTCACCCCCTTCCTCTCTCTCTCTCTCTCCCCCCCTTTCTCTCTCTCTCTCTCTCACCCCCCCTTCCTCTCTATCTTGTCCCCCTCCGTCTCTCTGTCTCTCTCTCTCTCTCTATCTTCCCCCTCCCTCTCCCTCTCTCACCCCCATCCATCTCACTCTCGTCCATCTCCCTCCCTCCCTCTCTCTCTCGCCCGCCCTCCCATTCTCTCTCGTCCCCCTACCCCTCTCTCTTGCCCCCTCCCTCTCTCTCTCTCGCCCTCCTCCCTCTCTCTCTCAGCCCCCTCCCACTCTCTCTCTCGCCCCCCTCCCTCTCTCTCTCAGCCCCCTCCCACTCTCTCAGCCCCCTCCCACTCTCTCTCTCGCCCCCCTCCCTCTCTCTCTCAGCCCCCTCCCACTCTCTCAGCCCCCTCCCACTCTCTCTCTCGCCCCCCTCCCTCTCTCTCTCTCTCGCCCCCTCCCTCTCTCTCTCACCCCCTCCCTCTCTCTCTCCCGCCCCCACTCCCCCTCTCTCTCACACCACTCTCTCTCTCGCCCCCTCCCTCTCTCTGTCTCTATCGCCCCTCCCTTCCCCTCTCTCTCTCTCTCTCGCCCCCCTCCCTGTCTCTCTCTCTCGCCCCCTAACTCTCTCTCTCTCATCCCCTCCCTCTCTCTCTCTCTCACCCCTCCCTCTCTCTCTCGCCCCCCTTCATTTTCTCTCTCTCTCGCCCCCTCTCTCTCTCTCTCTCATACTCCTTCCTCTCTCTCAACCCCCCCTCTCTGTCTCTCGACCCCCTCTCTCTGTCTCTCGTCCCTCTCCCTCTCTCTCATCCCCATTCCCCTCTCTCTCATTCCCTCCCTCTCTCTCTCGTACCCCTCCATCTCTCTCTCGCCCCCTCCCTCTCTCTCTCAGCCCCCTCCCACTCTCTCTATCGTCCCCCTCCCTCTCTCTCTCAGCCCCCTCCCAGTCTCTCAGCCCCCTCCCACTCTCTCTCTCGCCCCCCTCCCTCTCTCTCTCGCCCCCTAACTCTCTCTCTCTCTCTCGCCCCCTCCCTCTCTCTCTCTCTCGCCCCCTCCCTCTCTCTCTCTCTCTCTCGCCCCATTCCTCTCCCTCTCTCGCTCCCTCCATCTCTCTCTCACCCCGCTCCCTCTCTCTCTCTCCCCTCCCTCTCTCTCTCATCCCCGACCTCTGTCTCTCACCCTCTCACACACCCCTCTCTCCTTTGTGCTCTCTCTCTCTCTCACTCGTCCCTCTCTCGACCCTCTTCTCTCTCTCTCGCCCCCTCCCCTCTCTCTCTAGCCCCTTCCATCCCTCTCTCTCTCCCTCCCTCCATCCCTCTCTCTCACCCCGTCCCTCTCTCTTTCGCGTCACAATCCCTCTCTCTCTCTCACCCCCACTTGCTCTCTCTCTCATCCCCCTCCCTCTCCCTCTCTCACCCCCATCCCTCTCTCTCTCGTCCACCTCCCTCCCTCTCTCTCTCGCCCGCCCTCCCATTCTCTCTCGTGTCCCCCTACCCCTCTCTCTCGCCCCCCTCTCTCACCCTCCTCGCTCTCCCTCTCACACCCCCTCCCTCTCTATTGACTCTCTCTCTCTCTCGACCCTCTCTCTCTCGACCCTCTCTCTCTCGACCCTCTCTCGACCCTCTCTCGACCCTCTCTCTCTCTCTCTCTCGACCCTCTCTCTAGTCATCCCGCTTTCTCTTGCCCCCTTCTCCCAACCCCTGTCTCTCTCTCCCCCTCATTCTCTCTCTGCCTTGTCTTTTTTTGTCTCTCGCCTCCCCTATCTCTCTTGCCCCCTTTCTCTCTCTCGTTGTCCCTCTCTCACTGTCTCTTTCTCTCTCTCGCCTCCTCCCTCGCCCCTGTATCAGTCTCACTCACTCTCTCGCTCTCTCGCTCTCTCACTCTCTCACCCTCTCACCCTCTCTCTCTCTCGCTCTCTCTCTCATCCTATCTCTCTCTCCACCTCCCTCGGTGTCTCTCTCTTCCCACCTCCCTCTCTTTCCCTCTGACTGAATCTCTCTCCGTCCTGTCCCTCTCTCTCTGGTCTTTCCGTCTCCCTCTGATCCAGAGACTGGGGGTGTTTGGTGGTGAGGCTGCGTGTGGGGGTTGGGGGTGAGATGTGGGAGGTGGGGGAAATGGGGTTGAGATCAAATTATGGGAGGGTGACAGCGATGGCATGAGAGAGGCGGAGAGGGAAGAGTGGAGGCAGGTGGAGAAACCGGGGTTGGGTGTGTGTGTGTGTGAGAGGGAGATGAGGAGAAGTTTGAGAAAGAGTGTGTGCTGAGAAAGAGAGCGCGCGCGAGAGAGAGAATTGAGTAGAAAGAGTAGGGGAGAGGTAATGGGGGGGCCAGGCTGTAGTGGGGGGACAGAGGCAGTTAAACCCAGCTCCTGAGCTCAGGGCGCTGTGCCCTCCCATTCCCTGAGGACCAGGACTTGGGGATGAGTCTGTCTCTCTTCAGCTCAGCTTCACCAACACAAAGACACACAACAACATCGGTCACTCTGCTGCTCGGCACGCTTTAATCAACATTTTTATTGTTTACAAATGGAAGTGATGGAGACAGTCAGTGAGATGGTGCCTTTTCTCACTGGCCCCTGAGTTGTGAGAAACATTGAAATGTTTCCCTGTAACCCCCCTGTGGGATAAGGATGGACAAACCAGCGCTACCCTCAGTCGGTTACCATAGCGACAGGCTGCTCCATCGCTGAAACACTGAACTGAAATGAGAAAATCCCGGATGGTGTGATTAATGAGGGAATTTGTTGGATGGATGGATTTGGGTGAAGGGATATTTCAGCACATTCTTCAGCTGCTGCCTGAACTTAGTCTGGGTCACGGCATAAATCGCGGTGTTTGTGCAGCAACTGAGGAGCTGCAGCATGAATCCCAATTCCCGCACAAAGGGATGGAGATACACAGACCGATACCCAATCGCCCATATCCGGTACCATATGCAACGCACCATTAGCGTTGACCATAACAGGATGAAATTGGCCGAGATCACAAACAGTAAAATGATGGATTTTTTTCGGTTTCTCATTTCTGTGTCAGACTGAGCGTCCCCATTGGTGTGAGCGCGGAGTCTCCTGCGGGCTCTGCTGGTCACTAAAATGTGTCTGACGGTGAGAACATTGAGCAGCAGAATCAGGAGAAATGGGACACCCGGGGTTAGAATGTGGTGGAGGGACTCGATTGTGACCCACACAATGGAGAATTCAACAGCGTCTGTTACAGAACAAAACCAGGGGTCGTTCCACAGCAAATACCGAGCCGTGAGCATAAAATACCAGAAAATGTTCTTTAAACAGCTCAGCACAGTCACTGCTCCCAGAACCACAGCCGCCGTTTTCTCACTGCAATATTTACTTTTCAGCTTCTGGTAACAAATGGCCACAAACCGATCAAAGGTGAAAGTAATGGTGAACCAGACAGAGCAGTCAGTGGCTGCATAAAGCAGGACGGCGTGGATATTACACACGGGGACGGAGTACAGGAAATAAAACTGTTCCCGATAAACAATGGGAATGTGTCTCAGTATCAGGTCGAGGATAATGACCAGGAGATCCGCCGCTGCCATGGCCCCCAGGTAACGTCTGACACATGGAGACAATCCACAATCTTTAAAAAGCAGGACGTAGATGGTCACTATGTTAACTGTGAGGAAGGAAAACAAACCCATTATCCATCAGCCTGGAGGTAAAGGGACCCGTTTGATCGGGGAGTCAGTGAGATTTTCAAATGTGTCCTTGTATTCAGGGATTTATTAAAATAATTGGAGATGGAATAACAAATGGGAAGGTCGGAATTACTGACAAAAATGAGACATAAACCACAAGAAATCCTCCCTCCCCAAACACACAGAGACACATCCATAAGGACAGATGGTTTCTAGAACATTCCCACTCACTCGATCACTCGAGAGCAGACTCCTTCCCAGTTCCTAATATGGAGGGTGGAAACGTTGCTGTCCTGAAGGATTCTCTCCCAGTTTCCTGAAGACAAACGGAGTTTGGGAATTTCTGTATTTTGGTCCAAATTGTGGTCGATCCTGTGTCTTTAAGAAATGTAAACGCAGGGAAAACGTATTCACCCCTTTAACTGCCTGAAGGGCCTCCAGAACAGTGTCTCCTTCTCCCTGGAACGGGATCTCTTCCCTCGGGATCTTATCGTTTGTTCAATTCACTGACGTCCGGCCGTTCACAAACAATGTCAGGGGCAGAACGTTCCAGGGAATGTCAGTTATAGAATGTCAGGGACAGAACGTTCCGGGGTATGTCAGTTATAGAATGTTGGAGACAGAACGTTCCGGGGAATGGCAGTTTTAGAATGCCAGGGGCTGAACGTTACAGGGAATGGCAGTTTTAGAATGCCAGGGACTGAACGTTCCGGTGAATGGCAGTTTTAGAATGTCAGGGACAGAACGTTCCGGGGAGTGTCAGTTATAGAATGTCAGGGACAGAACGTTCTGGGGAATGTCAGTTATAGTATTTGGGGAAAGAATGTTCCGGGTAACTTCGTGACCTGTCCATGACCTTCCCCCATCCTCTCTGACCTTTCATCTCTCCCCCACCTCCGTCTCTCGATCACATTCCCAGCTCCCTTACCCCAGGCCCCAGCCCCCAGCCCCCTCCTATTTATCTCTCAGCTCCCTGGCCCACAAGCCTCATGACTGATGAAGGGATTATGCCTGAAACGTTCATTCCCCTGCTCCTCTGATGCTGCCTGACCTGCTGTGCTTTTCCAGCACCACACTCCCAGTCAGGAAACAGTCCGACACCGTCATACTCACAGGATCAGATTTAGATTAGATTAGATTACTTACAGTGTGGAAACAGGCCCTTCAGCCCGACAAGTCCACACCGACCCGCCGAAGCGCAACCCACTCAGACCCATTCTCCTACATTTACCCCTTCACCGAACACTACGGACAATTTCCCATGGCCAATTCACCTCACCTGCACATCTTTGTACTGTGGGAGGAAACCGGAGCACCCAGAAGAAACCCACGCAGACACGGGGATAATGTGCAAACTCCACGCAGTCAGTCACCTGAGGCGGGAATTGAACCCGGGTCTCTGGCGCTGTGAGGCAGCAGTGCTAACCACTGTGCCACCGTGCTCACCCATCATGTTTCATGAAGCCCCACCACCATCCCGGGACATATCCTGTCCCACAGCTGGACAGACCCACTAGTGGTGGGGACTCCCTGGGATACAGTCAGGGAAGGAGTTACCGTGCAATTCCCCAACATGATTCCAGAACCCAGGAAATCTCATGGTAACAGATCATGGTCAAGGAAGTCGCCTGAGGATGGTTATCTCCTGCTCCCCACCCCTCCTCTCGGTGATAACTCAGTTCCCCATGATGTTGGAAACAAATCAGAGGAAGCACTGAGGGTGATAAGGACACACCGTCCTCTGGGAGTGGGACTTCAATGTCCATCACCAGGAGTGTCCCCACAGCCCCACCGCTGCCTGAGCAGGAACAGGCTTCAATACACAACAGCCAGACTGGGGGAAACATTCTCACCAAACTCCTTGTCCCAGATGGATCTGTCCCTGTCAGTATCTGTAGGAGCAGCCAGCACACAGTCCTGGTGGAGGGAAAGTCTCAGCCTCATACTTGACACACTCAAGATTGGTGTGTTCCTGGAAAAGCACAGCAGGTCAGTCAGCATCCGAGGAGCAGGAAAATCACCCTTTCGGGCAGCAGACCTTCATCACGAATGAGGCTGAGACCCTCCGGGATGGAGAGATAAATCATATTAGGCGTACTGCTCACTGTGTGATGTGGCACTCCCTCCTGTGAAGTAGGACTTACTTCTAAAGGACAGAGCACATGGAAACTGGCCATCCATGAGGCACTGTGGGCTAGTAACAGCCGCAGCATCAATGGCCTTCCCTCCATCATAAAGTCAAAAGTGGCCTATTCACTGATGGTTTCAAAATATTCAGCAACATTCACAACTGCACCGATACTGAAGCAGGCTATTCAGCCCATCAAGAGTTTTAAGCAGGAACAGAATGAGGCCATTCAGCCATTGGAGGCTGTTACTCAGCGATTGGAGCAGATCTTTTAATCTCTCATACCTGTTACATAGGAAATGGAAGGGAACATTCAGCATTTCAAAGCTGAATACACAGGAATACGGGGAGCTGTATAGACCACAGCAGTGCATTGATCTATAACCCCGGACTAGATATCTGTCCAGGACGGGGAGCTGTGCAGACCACAGCAGTGCATTGATCTATAAACACGGACTAGATATCTGTCCAGGACGGGGAGCTGTGCAGACCACAGCAGTGCATTGATCTATAAACACGGACAAGATATCTGTCCAGAACGGGGAGCTGTGCAGTCCACAGCAGTGCATTTTTCTATACACACGGACAAGATATCAGTCTAGCACCGGGATCTGTGCAGAATTCAGAAGTGCATTAATGTGTGAACCTGAAAGAAATATCCATCCAGTATGTGGAGCTGTACACACTACACCATTGCATTATCTATGAACCTCAACCAGTTAGTCTGACCAGCACTGCAAACTGTACAGTAATCACCGGGGAATTAATCTGTAAAAGAGGAGCAGTTACACTCCCAGTATGTAGGACTGTGTACACCACCCCAGTACATTGATCTGTAACCCAGGAGCAGTTATCCTCCCAGCATGTAGGGCTGTGTACACCATCCCAGTGCATTGATCTGTAACCCAGGAGCAGTTATCCTCCCAGCATGTCGGACTGTGTACACGACCCCACTGTATTGATCTGTTCACCAGGAGCAGTTCGCCACCAAGAATGTAGGACTGTGTACACAATACCAGTGCATTGATCTGTAACCCAGGAACAGTTACGTTCCCAGCATGTTGGGCAATGTACCCCATCCCAGTGCATTGATCTGTAACCTAAGAGCAGTTCCCGTCCCAGCATGTAGGACTGTGTACACCACCCCAGTGCATTCATCTGTAAACCAGGAGTAGTTACCCTCCCAGCATGTAGGACTGTGTACACCACTCCAATGCATTCATCTGTAACCCAGGAGCAGTTACCCTCCCAACATGTTGGACAATGTACCCCATCCCAGTGCATTGATCTGTAACCTAAGAGCAGTTCCCTTCCCAGCATGTAGGACTGTGTACACCACCCCATTGCATTGATCTGAAAACCAGCAGCAGCTACCCTCCCAGCATGTAGGACTGTGTACACCACCCCAGTGCATTCATCTGTAAACCAGGAGCAGTTACCCTCCCAGCATGTAGGACTGTGTACACCACCCCAGTGCATTCATCTGTAACCCAGGAGCAGTTACCCTCCCAACATGTAGGACTGGGTACATCACCCCAGTTCATTGATCTGTAACCCAGGAGCCGTTACCCTCCCAGCATGTAGGACTGTGTACCCCACCCTAGTGCATTGATCTGTAATGCAAGAGCAGTTACCCTCATAGCATGTAGGACTGTGTACACCACCCCATTGCATTGATCTGAAAACCAGCAGCAGCTACCCTCCCAGCATGTAGGTCTGCGTACACCATCCCACAGCATTGATCAGTAAACCAGGAGTAGTTACCCTCCAGCATGTAGGACTGTGTACCCCACCCAAGTCCATTGATCTGTAAACCAGGAGCAGTTACCCTCCCAACATGTAGGGCTGTGTACACAACACCAATGCATTGATCTGTAAACCAAGAGCTGTTCCCACCACCCACCCCCCTCACCCCCCGCAGCATATAGGACTGAGTACACCGACACAGTGCGTTGATCTGTAAACCAGGAGTAGTTACCCTCCCAGCATGCAGGACTGTGTACACCACCCCAGTGCATTGATCTGTAAACCAGGAGCAGTTACCCTCCCAGCATGCAGGACTGTGTACACCACCCCAGTGTATTGATCTGTTTACCAGGAGCAGTTCGCCACCCAGAATGTAGGACTGTGTACACAACACCACTGCATTGATCTGTAAACCAGGAGCAGTCACTCCCACCCCCAGCATGTAGAACTGTGTACCACTCCCCTGTGCATTGATCTGTAACCTATGAGCAGTTCCCCTCCCAGCATATAGGACTGTGTACCCCACCCAAGTCCATTGATCTGTAAACCAGGAGCAGTTACCCTCCCAGCATGTAGGAATGTGTACACCACCCCAGTGCATTTATCTATAAACCAGGAGCCATTCCCCCCCTCCCCCCACGCCGCAGCATATAGGACTGAGTACACCGACACAGTGCATTGATCTGTAAACCGGGAGCAGTTACCCGCCCAGCATGTAGGACTGTGTACACCACCCCAGTGCATTGATCTGTAACCCAGGAGCAGTTACCCTCCCAGCATGTAGGACTGTGCACACTACCCCAGGACATTGATCTGTAACCCAGGAGCAGTTACCCACCCAGCATGTAGGACTGTGTACCCCACCCCAGTGCCTGGATCTGAAAACCAGGAACAGTTACCCTCCCAGCATGTAGGACTGTGTACACCACCCCACTGCATTGATCTGTAAACCAGGAGCAGTTACCCTCCCAGCATGTAGGACTGTGTACCCCACCCCAGTGCATTGATCTGTAACCCAAGAGCAGTTACCCTCCCAGCATGTAGGACTGTGTATATCCCCCCAATGCATTGCTCAGTAAAACTGTGTGAGATCCCTGCCCAGTGTGGGGAAAGTTGCAGCCCGTTCTGGAACTGACAGGATGTACAGCTCCCATCCATTTACAGCTCCATATCTCCATTGTGCCATGACAAGGGGGTGCTGTGGGTGTGAACATCACTGCCAGAGAGAGATAGTGGGGGAATCAGTTTAATATCATCACATGGGAGGGGTTTGGGGAATAGACAGAGAGGGGCAGGCTGAGAGACAGTGTCATGGAAGGATGTGTTCCCAGGTTGCAGAATGCTGAAATGTAGACACTTCGATAGCATCCTGTAACATGAGCCAGTCTTCCCAGGAAAGATGGGAAAATGGGATATTTGAGCATTTGTTCTACAGCTTTGTGAATGGGAGTTGTTTCAACAGAATGAATGACTCACTTGGCTGAATCAAACAAAAAACTGTCTCAGTGACATTTTCCCTTAGTCTGACAGAACAATTATCTGCACGATGCTGAGCTAGTTTCCTGGTGCTATCGGATCAAACTCACCTCATTAACAACCCATCCCACCCCATGGTGTCCCTCTCATTCAATGCCAGCCCGATTCTCCCACCCATCATGGGTGGAGGTACTCACCATCTCTCGGGTGACCCTGGATATTCATTGTTCCCTGACACTGGTGCAATCTTTAAAAGGCCAATGAGCACACGGTTGAGCTTTCTCAGTTAGGAGCTGCCCTGTGCAGTTTACCCTGAGCATGGGGGATAAGGGGCAATTACACTGCGGTTTGTCGACAGGGGCACGGAGGTCCTGTGGATGGGCTAGTACAGAGGGGGACCATTCTCTTCCCAGAGGGGGCGACACCACCAGACCCATCGAGCATAGTCTGAGCTCCCCACCCAGCTCAGTGCAGTATCTGCGGTCTGAAGAAATGTCCAGCAATACAGGACAAGCATCAATAACCTTCCCCACTCTGTCAGGATAAGGGTCACTGTATTCTCTCTGCTCCCTCACACTCACTGTATAACAGGTAAAGCACCTTCCCACCCCGCCATGATCTCTCTCTCTCCCTCTCTCTCCCGCTCTCTATCCCTCTGTCTCTCTCCCTCTCTCTCTCCCTCTCTCTTCATCCTCCTCCACTTTACCCCCCCCCCCCCACATTAATAACACTGCATGGATACAACACTGTGGACTGACTCCCTCCGGACCCCTCACCATGACCCCCTCCCCACCTACACTCACACTAACAGCAGGGCCACCCACTCCCACCCTCACTCCCTCCCTCCCTCCCTTTCTCCCATTCCAGAAGAAACAGCCTGGAACAGGACAGAAAGGGCCAAGCCGGGTGGTGGAGTGCACGATATCCGTTCCCTCACCCCCTCCCCCGTCATGTGGGGAGGACCCTGGTACGAGCCGGGGAGGACAGGGATGCCTCGTGTGGAGATTCTGATACATCTGCGTCCCACCGACCGAGTAAGGAGCAATGTTCAGTGAAGGGCAATTCTCACTTTAAACCCACTGGCAGCTCCATTTACCCCCGGCACAACTTTGAAGCCGTGGCCCTGATGCCATCTCCCTTTTGTGTCGAGCTGGTACAAATGCAATCCCCACGGTCTCGGTGGGCAGGAGGGTGGGCTCACAACACATCCTCACCACCACCTCCCAGGAAGGGAACACGGAGACTCCATCCTACACCTCCTCCTGTAAACAGCTCAGATACTGAAACTAATCTGTGATAGTTACTACTCTCCTCACTTGTTCTGATATCTTCAACAATCTGTGCTCATATACACCCAGCGCCCTCTGCTCCTGCAGCCCCTTTATAATGGCACAGCCTGTTTTAAACTGTCTTTCATTGTCTTTCCTACCAAAGTGTATCACCCCAAACTGCTCTGCACTGATCCCCATCTGCCATAAACCTGAACACTACACCAACGTGTGATTGTCCTGTTTGAGTTCCACACTCTCCTCCAGAGACTTCAGAGTTCTTCCAGGTTTGGTGCCATCTACAAACATTGAGATTGTTATAGTGTCACAGTCCCCATGAAACAACTGAAATCCTGCCCCACACACACGAGTGTGAGCTAGTAAAATACTGATATATTCCTATGGACAAAGTCGAATAATGCCATGCTGTCAATGGAGCAACAAAAGTCCTGACACACACCAGACGGAGCAAATGAAATATTGACAAACCACAGAGCAAGAGAAATCCGGATAGGTCCCACTTATCGATATTCATCAGGGTCTAACGTGATGAAGTTGAAAGAAAGAGTGAATGCAGTTCTGAACTGAGAGCTTACAAGCACCTGTGATATGAAAGGATGGCAGACCCAGAAACAGTGTATTGCTATAGAGCTGGAGTCGGGTAATAAGAAGTTAAGAGATAGAGGGTCTCAGAGTTGTGAATAGTTGATGTAAAATGTTCAGTTTCAGAGTGAAAAAAATAAATTGATGTTTTTATTTAAACAGTGGAATTTGGCAGATCTGTCCCACATATTTTAACAGTTTACGAGGCGAATTGAGTATTTCTTTATGTTTCATTTAAGTTACCAGATGAGCTTCACGCCGTGTCCTCACCATCCCCGTGTGTATATCTGTGTGTCTCTGTGTGGGGCAGGTCTACCAGTCTCTGTGGTGCTTAAAGTATTGCAATGCCACCTTCTGCTGGCCTCCCCACGCCACTGCACAGGCATTGGTAGAGGGTGAAAACCAACAGGGATTCATTCAGAGAGGGGGAGGGAGAGAGCAGCTGCTCAAAGCACCATCCAAACTGATATCTGATCCATGTAGTGATCTAAATGTCCTTTAAACGGTATAACTGTCCCTGCTTTCATTACTTCCTCTGGAAGTTCATTCCACACACAAGCCAGACTCTGTCTAACATAATTACCTCTCATGACTTTGGTAAATCTTTTTTCCTCGCACCTTAAAAATCCCTCAGTTTTGAATCCTCATCTCTAGAGAAAAGACATCAGTCCTTCAGCTTCTCTGTAACCCTCATTATTTTATAAATCTCTGTAAAGTTACTGCTTAGTCTCATACTCTTCAGTGAAAAAAGTCCCAGCCGATCCAGTCTCTCCTTATAGCTCACTCCCTCCTTTCCCAGCAACATCCAGGATAATCTGTTCTGAGCCCTCTCCAGCTTAATAATATCAACGTCAGTAATATCAAAGTGAACAGTCAAGGTATTTTCTAAGGGTATGGGGAGTTCAAAACTAGAGGACATAGGCTTAAGGTGAGAGGGGAAACATTTCAAAGTGACCTAAGGGGCAGCTTTTTCACCCAGAGGGTGGTGTGCCTATGGAATGAGCGGGCAGGATGACCAGACTAGACACAGTATTCCAGAAGGGGTCTCACCAATGTCTTGTACAACCTCATCATGACGTCCCAATTCCGATACTCAAAGGTCTGTCCTATGAAGACGAGTGTGTTAAACAGCTTCTTAACCACACTATCTATATGAGATGCAAATTTTAAATAATTAAACCTCACGGCCTAGGTTTCTGTAGTACAGCACTGCCAAAGGCTGTGCTTTTCATTGTATAGGTCCTGCTGCTGTTTGATTTACCAAATCCAATACCTCGCATTAATCCAAACTAAACTCCATCTGCCACCCCTCAGCCCAGTGAGTGATATTACTGTCACCTCACCCTCCCCCTTCAATTTTAAAACACCCATCCGTCTCCAGGAGGCCTGCACACTCCGGCCTTGATTTTCACAAAGACCCTGAGCTTGGTTTGCCTTGTGTGGTTAGGGGGAGGAGGGACAGATTGCAGACACAGTCAGTGGGGAGGAGAGGCTGGACAGTAATCAGCGGCCTGGTGTCATTAATGGTTTTAGGAAAAGGGGAGTCGCACGTGAGAGTTGGGTAAGAGTGATCGGTGTTTTGGGGTCAGAAATTAAGCTTTTCCTTCGTCTCTGGTGTTCAATAATAAATATCTATTTGAGACCCTTCATTGGGCAGAGTGTGTCTGCAGGATTTCTTTCCTTAATATTGCAGACTACAGATAATAGCGATTAAAGATGTTTATAGTTAATGTCGAAGGCGGAGCATGTACATTCAATATCCTACAGTTGAGACAAATATCTTGCATTTGTTTAATAATACAAAGTGTTTTGTGTAATTCCGTAATGGTAACCTGATTATAATAAATCCATATCAAGCTGAAAGTGGGCACTAAAATATGACCCAAAATCTGGGTATGGTAGTGTGGTGGGTAGTGTCCCTGGATTTGATTCCAATTCCTGAACTTGTGTGGTAGTGTTCCTAGCTCTGGGCTAGAAGGCCTGGATTCAAGTCGTGCCTGTTGCAGAGGTATGTCCCAGCATGTCAGGACAGGCTGATGAACAAACACACAGGAGAATACTGTTACAGCTTTATGGGTATTGCTGAGTGATGCCAGTGTCCCTACCTCCGGGCACAAAGGTCCAGGCGTAAAGCCCACAGAAGTGTCTCATGATACATCTGAACAAACTGATTAAAATGGATTTAGAATTGTGACTGGTTGGAGAAGGAAGAGGTGTCAGTATTGCATTTCAGAATTTAGGCCCAGGATGAGTGAAAGTACAGCCATTCGTGTTGATTGGAGTTACATTTCGCAGCAGTAAAGGTTCATAAAATCAGAATGGTCATGGATAGGGTTTTTCCCCAGGTTAGGGGCGTCCAAAACAAGAGGGCATTGGTGGAAAGTGAGAAGGGAAAGGTTTTGAGGAGACCTAAAGGGCACCATTTCACACAGAGGGTGGTGTGCGTATGGAATGAGCTGCCATAGGAAGTGGTCGAGGCTGGTACAACTACAGCATCTGTGTACTGAGAGACCTGCTGAGCTTTTCCAGCAATTTCTGTATTAAAAAAATGCATTCAGTTTAACACAGGTATTCTGAATAAATTAAACATTTTATTTTTTAATGATGCAGGGACATATAAAACTATCTTCAAATTGACCGAGACCATTTTCTGCTAAGGGTATGGCTCTGAGTATGACAGCAACAATGATGCACCGACATGGAACAGGGAATGTGATGGAGACATAGTTTGGACAATTTATAAGGAGACCTCACATGGTCCAGTTTGGGAGAGGATGACATTTCTGTGTGATTCAACTCAGAGAGGGAGAAAATGTAATCTGTCTGAGAAGGAATGGCCTATTGCACTCTCTCTCCTTCATTGTTCCTCATCACAGCAATGTGTGCGAGCTAAAAAAAAACCTCTACAGTCATCATTACCATTCTTATTTTTATGGAAACCCTGCAGTGTTGAAACAGGCCCTTCGACCCAACAAGTCCATACCAACCTTCCCAACCCATTCCCCTATATTTACCCCTGACTGTTGCACATAACCTAGAAATCCCTGAACAATATAGACACTTAACGTGACCAATCCACCGAACCTACACAGTTTGTGGTAGGAAACTGGATCACCCATTAGAAGTTCACACAGACAAGGGGAGAATGTGCAAACTCCACAGAGACAGTCACCCAAGGCTGGAATCGACCCCAAGTCCCTGGTGCTGTGAGGCCGCAGTGCTAACCACCGTGCTACCCTTTGGAAGATCCCTAACCAGAATTCACTGGAATCTACTCACTGCCTAAAGCAAAGGGAATTCAGCCAAATCTAAACTCTCCCAGGATGAAATCCCATTGCTTGCAGCTTGTGTGAGTACAATATCTTCAGAAGCAGAATAAGGTTTTGGACAATCTCACAACTTTTCCTTTGTCATGAGTTCCAATAATATTTGGACCAAGTTATTTCAACTTAAAATTGCTGCAGAGTGTGTGTGTGTGTGTGTGTGTGTGTGTGTGTGTGTGTGTGTGTGTGTGTGTGTGTGTGTGTGTGTGTGTGTGTGTGTGTGTGTGTGTGTGTGTGTGTGTGTGTCAGTGGTTTTAGAAAAGGAAATATTGATTATATAATGCAATACCCAAACAGTTTGCCATTCATCTTTCCATCATAGTTTGCGTAACATTGCTCTGGATCATAAACGTTTTGTTTTAGCAGATTAAAGAAACTAGCCTGACTTTTTCCTAAAACTGACCCTGACCCAGTCTGAGACCGATATCATCAGCCATATCACCGACCTGGTTGCATTTAACAATTGTTGTGAGCAGTGGAGGAGTGGGACTAGAAAAGGAAACAGTGATCCCAAAAAGCCGGGAACTATAGACGGTTGACCCTGATGTCAGTGGTGGGTAAGTTGTTGGAGGGGATTCGGAGGGATATCAATTACATACATTTGGGAAGGCAACGGCTGTTCAGAGTAGACAACGTGTCTTTCTGCATGGGAAATCATGTCTCATTAATTTGGTTGAGTTTTTTGAAGAGGTGACAAAGAAGATTGATGAAGACAGTTTATGAGACATTGTCTATGTGGACTTCAGCAAGGGTTTCTTTTAAAGAAAAAAGACCAAAGAAAATTTACAGCCCAGGAACAGGCCCTTTGCCCTCCAAGCCTGAGCCGATCCAAATGTACTGTCTAAATCTGTCGGTCAATTCCTAAGCATCTGTATCCCTCTGCTCCCCACCGACTCATGTATCTGTCCAGACGCATCTTAAATGAATCTACCGTGCCTGCCTCTACCACCTCTGCTAGCAACGTGTTCCAAACGCCCACCACCCTCTGTGTGAAGTACTTACTGCGTGTATCCCCCTTAAACTTTCCACCTCTCACTTTGAAAGCACAGTCTCTCGTTATTGAATCCTTCAACCTGGGAAAAAGCTTCTCTCTATCCACACTGGCTATACCCTTCATGATTTTGCAAACCTTCATCAGGTCCCCCTTCAATCTCCTTCTATCTAGTGAAAATAAAGCTAACCTACTCAGCCTCTCTTCATAGCTAGTATTTCATTTTGATTGGTAGACAAATTAGTAAGTTTCAGTCACATGGGATACAGAGGAAGCTAGTCAAAAATGGCTTGAAGGAAGAGGGATATTTTTCAGCCCGGAGGCTTGTGAGCATCAGTGTGCTGTAAGAATCAGTCCTGAGTTCACTGCATTTCATAATTTATGTAAAGGATTTGGATGTGAATTTTGGGGCCATAGTTAGTAAGGTTACAGATTACATCAGAAAGGTGGTGTAGTAGATTATCTCAGAGTACAACAAGACCGCAATTAGATGGGACAAAGGAACAAGGAGTAACAGATGAAGTTTAATTTAGATAAATATGAAGCTTTGCATTTTGGGAAGGCAAATCAGGGCAGACATTATATACTTCATAGTCAGGTCCAGGGGCATGTTGTGAAACAAAGGGACATAGGGCTACAGGTACATTGTTCCTTGAAAGTGGAGTCGCAGGTAGACAGAATGGTGCAGAACACATTTGGCACATTTGCCTTAATCAGTCAGAGCATTGAATATAGGAGTTGGGGTGGTATGTTCCATCTGTACAGGATGTTGGTGAGGCCACTTTAAGAATACTGCGTACAACTCGGTTTTCTGCAAAAATGAATTACATGGATGTCCCAGGACTGGAAGTTTGAGCTTTAGGAAGAGGTTGATTAGGTTGAGGCGTTTCCCCCTGGAGTGTCAGAGGCTGAAGGGTGACATTGTAGAGGTTTATAAAACCAGCAGGGGCATGGATATTCTGAACAACCACGTTCTGCTCTCCAGGATAGGGGAGTCCAGAATAAGAGGGCAGAGGTTGGAGGGGACAGGACGAATGATTTAAAAGGGACCTGAAGGTAAATGTTTCACACAGAGAGTGGTGTGTGCACAGAAAGTGCTGTCAGAGGAAGTGGTGAAGGCGGTTACAATCGTACATTTAAAAAGTATCTGAAAGGGGAGGGATATTGGCCAAATGCTGGCAAATTGGACGAGATCAGATTTGATATCTGATCAGAGTGAACGGATTTGACTAACGGGTCTGTTTCCGTTCTGCATGACTCTCTGATTCTATAAGAGGGATGATGAATAATTCTGAATGGACCTTTCAAGTGGGAATTCTCTTCACTGGAAGTTTATTGTGCCTCTATGTTCACATTGATTGAAAGCTGCATTACAAAATATTTGACAGAGAAGTGAGTCACGGATATTGGGATACAGACAGGAAAGTGGGGCTGAGTCCACTACCTAATCAGCCACAATCTTACTTCCTGGTGGAGAAGGGTCAAAGTATCTAATGATCCACTCCTGCTCCTCAGTCCCATGTTTCTGTGTTCCATTCAGCCCCTCATACCTGCTAGACAGGGACAGTTGGAGGCCACTTACTCCTATGACCTGGTGCACAGAAACAGAGGAGACCATTCAGCCTCTCAAGACTGTCACACACGCTTTGAAATGATATGGGAAATGTAATAGGAAAATACAGGCACGAGTATGAAAGAGGCTCTTTATAGAGCCTTTATGGAGCGTCCCCTCTCTGCAACTTGTGCTTCAGTTGTTGGTCACGTTGTAGACCCAGATTCACTGTGAATACAGCCCACATACTTCACCCAGAGATGGCTCACAAAATCATCTGCTCTTCCTGACTGCAATATTCAAAAACATAACATGCATGAAAATAACACCCACTAACTTTCCAATAACAGAATGTGAGAACATCAGAAACAGGGACAGGTCGTTCACTCCCCAAGCCTGCCTTGCCCTTCACTAAGATCGTGACTGATCTGTTCTTGGTCTCAAATCCTCTTTCGAACCCAATTCCTCATAGCCCTCACCTCTCTATCAGGTCACTATCCATCTACCTCCTCTTCAAATACGTTCAGACATCTAGCTCCCAGAACACTCTTGAGAAATGAAATCTTGACATTCAATACCACCTGTTTGAAGTAAACACTTGCTGCTCCTATATCATGGCCTATTGATATGAATAAAAGAGGTTGAGACAAGGGTTCAGGTAAAAATGACTGGCCCTGATATCAAGGCAGTGGTTGACTTTTGTTGACATCAAGGAGCTTAACAAACCTGGACTTAATGGTAATCAGAGTAACCTCTCCAGTGTTTGGAGTCAAACATGGCACAAAGGAAGATGTTCATCATCTCAGTCCTGGGTCACCTCTGGGAGATCCTCAGGATAGCTTCCTCTTCACAAACAGCTTCAGCTGCTTCATCAATGTCTCCCCACCTTCACCCTGCCCAACATAAGATCAGAAGTGGGGATGGTCACCGAACATTCCACAATGTTCAGAACATTTTGTCCCCCGTCAGATCCTGAACTAGTCTGGGTCCGTGTGCAGCAAGACCCAGACTCCATTGAGACTTGTGCTGTTAAAGTGTCGGTAACATTCATCTACCAGCACTGCCTGACACTGCACATTGCCACAGTAAAATAAGAGTTCATTCAGCTCCTCACGCTAGTTTCACAGGAATATGAGGAAGCCATTCAGCCCATTGACACTATTAGAGTAGAACAGGGACAGCCCATTCTGTGCCTCCAGCCTATTACTCAGGACGAGAAGGAGTCTAGTGTGATGGACCACATCAGAGCCCCTCGAAAATATTTGAAGGCGGTAGCCTAGACTCATTTTTTTATTTTAAAAGAAATGTAAAGTGTCTGTTCTAGACGCAATGTGACTGGTCAAAGTACTTGGTGTGAAGCAAAACACCATTTATTGAAACACGAAAGATAAAATGAAACCAAAGAAAGAG
Source organism: Chiloscyllium punctatum (assembly GCF_047496795.1). Lineage (NCBI taxonomy): Eukaryota > Metazoa > Chordata > Chondrichthyes > Orectolobiformes > Hemiscylliidae > Chiloscyllium > Chiloscyllium punctatum. The sequence goes on along the minus strand of NC_092754.1, from coordinate 50,379,236 downwards.
GAATCTAGAATAACTTAATTCTACTGGACAAGTTAACAGAATAATAGACCTAGGAACTATTACAAATGAACTGTTCCAGGATAGGAAAATCATATAAACACAGCCCTGGGCAGAAAGGAAAATTCAGACACAGATTGTCACAAACATTTCTCCAATCCAGGAATTAAAAACAGCACCAAGAGAAAATTCAGAGAGAGTAGCAGCCAGGAGACTTTCCCTGAAGCTTCCAACTCTGTGGAGACCCCAATAGTTTCTGATGTTACTGAGAAACCAAAACCCAGAGATCCTAATCTGTGAGAGCTGGCCACACCCATTCAGGCTGCATTAAAATAAACACAAGGTCTCCCTCGTTGTTTACTCGAGTGGTCTTAACTAACCAGCCTGGTAACGATCGTTCAATCTCTCTCTGAAAAGAAACCTGGACAAAATAACCTCTTAAAGCTGCAGCATCATCACACTTGTCAGTACATCGAGCTGTCCAGCAGGAACCAGGGGTAACCCAATCCGGCCCTTGACCCTGTCCAATCGGGTGAGGAAGAAGCCATTCAGACCCTTGGGTCACTTACACAGCAATGGGATGAGGCCATTCAGCTCCTTGAGTCACTTTCACAGGAACAGTAAGAGGCCATTCCCCCCTCAAAGCACTTACACAGGGACAGAATGAGGTGATTGATGCTGATTCCTGATGAATGGCTTATGCCCGAAACATCGATTCTCCAGCTCCTCGGATGCTGCCTGACCTGCTGTGCTTTTCCAGCAATCGACGCTCTACTCTGATCTCCAGCATCGGCAGTCCTCACTGTCTCCTGAATGATGCTCTAACATGATGAACAAGTGGAGCAGAGGCTGCACAGACAGACTGCTCACGTTGTTCCAGGTGGCTCCGTTGCTTATGATGCAAACGTGGGACTTTAACGTGGTTTTCTAGTGGTGAGGAGGTAAACCATATGTCTTGTGTGAAGTCTCAAGAAGGCATCTTTCATCTCTGAGATGCCTTCTCTGTGTAGGGCGGAAGCTGGTGGGAATGGCTACCAGTTTCAGATGGAAGGTATTGTGCCTGCTGTTGGGGATTGTGAGCAACTTGACGTTCAGTGCAGGGTTCACACGGCAACTGCACAATAACATGGGGAGAGTTAGTAAAGGCATATAAACTATTAGGAAAGTCACGTTAGACTGATGAATGGACTCTCTAAGTTCAAATAATGGTGATCTTGTTCATGTTGATCTTGTCTAGTTGCATGTCCTGTGCAGTGTATCCTGTATGCCTTACTCTGTCCAAGTCTATTTCCACCCTATGATCTATCTGGCCATGCTAACTATGACCTGCCTCCACTGCTCATAAACAAAGTGTTTCCCTGTACTGAGGTACACGTGACAATAAATCACACCAATCAATCCTGGGTAAAGTATGGAATTTCTCACCCTATCAATGTCTCTTTTGGAAATAAGTGATTGCTGCCACTCCTCGTGTTTCAGCATCACCATTTTTTCGTCTCTCACAGCTCCACAGATTAAATACTCAGCTTCTTTACTCTATCCTCATGTTACCATAACCCATGTCTGTGGTAAGGAGATCATTCATTACAAAGGAGATTAAATTTGTATAGAGTGCTCCTAATGCTCTCTCAGCCAGGCTCTACAACAGCAGGAAGATGGCTTTACTTTTGTACTCGGATCATCTTCCAATGAAGGACAGCATACCATTGACTGCACCCATTACTTACACAGGGTTTGTTTCGGAGTGGTCAGCATAGACTTGTGAGTATGAGATCATGCTTTCCAAATTTGTTAGAGTCCTTTGATGAAGTGACCAGGAAGGTTGACGAGGACAGAGCGGTAGACGTAGTCTCCATGAATTTCAGTAAGGCATTTGATAAGCTTCCATATGGTAGGCTGCTCGGGAAGGGTGTATCGCGTGGAATGCTGGGGGAACTGGCTCATTGGATACACAGTTGGCCTGATGGTAGGAAGCAGAGGGTTTAGTGGAAGGATGCTTGTTAGAGTGGAGGCTGGGTCCATTGTTGTTTGTTATCTATGATCATCTATGATTATCTATGACTGCAGACACATAGACATTGGATAAAACTTTTCAATGATCTCTGAATCGGCCAAGCTAGACACTCTATTGTATCAAACTGCGCCGATGTTTTAAAGGATAAACCCAGACAGAACACCCGGCCCCAGCCTCAGTATCGGAAAAAGGGAACGGGAACACAGTCCTGTTGACACTGCAGAGACCTCCTTCCTAACATCTGAAAGCTTGTGACAATATTTACAGAGCTTTCCCACAGGCTGCACAGAAACATCAGGAATGGAGTAGGCCATACAACACATTGAGCCTTCCTCATTGTCGTTCATGTTCAAACATCTCCACAATACACTTATCCCACACAATGAATATATCCGTTAATGTGATTAACCGTGGGAAGCTATAAAATAGGAAGTGCAGTCGTCCCTTTGGCCCATCAAGTTTGCTCCCAATTCAATACAATGATACCTCGCCCTTTCTTTCCACACCGTACTCCTGCTCTCTCACCATCCCTTTACTGTCTCTAAATCCGTATTTTTATTCAGTGTCTTGGTTTCCATGTGCGAGCGCATTCCCCAGATTCTCCAATCTCTGAGGGCAGACATTTATTGTCATCTCAGTGCAGAATAACCTGTCTGTATCTAATACTGCGGCCACTTGTTTCAGACATCACAGCCTGGGGAATTATCATCCCTGCTTCCATTCTGTCTCACCCTGTCAGAGTTTTATAGATCTCACTGAGATCTTCACACATTTTCCTAAACCCCATGGAATACAGGCCTAGTCGCCACAAACTCTGCTCCCACAGCAAGCCTGTCATCCTAGAGATCGGTCTGGTCATCTTTCGCTGCTCTCCCTCAATGTCTGGTTTGTCCTTTGTTAGGTACAGAGACCAAACCTGCACACAATATTGCACAGTGTTTGAGATGGGGTCTCACTAAGGCCCTGTACAGTTGCAGTAAGACACCCTTACTCCTGGATTCAAATCCCCCTGAAATGAAGGTCAACGCCCAATTTACCTTCCTAACTGCTTTCTGCTCCTGCAATATTCCTTTCAGTGACTGGTCTGCAGGGAGATCTAGAATATTTGCATTGTTACAGTTCCCCACTTGGTAGGTCTATGTACACTGGGCAGCGTGCAAATGCCATTCCTAGTATTGCCTTCTGGGTTCAGACCTCACTGTGCTGCAGGGACCTCGGAGGCTGCAGAGAAGGAAACAACATGTAGATCAACATGTTTCAAACAATCCCGTTTCAAATGATAGGCTTCAAATCAAAGGGCAGACTGTCACCTCTACCCACCTTGCTCTCCATCTGCCACGTATTTGCCCATTCACTCCACTTGTCTTAGTCACCTTGAAGCTTTTTTACAATCTCCTCACCCACTCACAATCCAACATCCTTTAGTTCTGTCAGCAGGTTGGGATATATTGTATTTAATTCCTGCAACCAAATGTTTAATGGGTAGTGTGAACAAATGGGGCCTGAGCACCGATCTCTGTGATATCCCAGCAACCTTCCTCTGTTATCTTTTAAAAATAATATTTATTTTGTGAATCTCGGTGTGACTGTCTGGGCCAGCATTTATTGCCTGTCTCTGGTTGCCCTTGAAAAGGTGACGGTGAGCTGCCTTGTTGAACCGCTGCAGTCCACTGTGGATTCAGTGGAAGGAACACCATTGAATGACAAGGGGCAGGTTAGATTGTATTTTATTGGTGATGGTCACGGTCTGGTATTTGTGTGGCGTAAATATTACTTGCCATTTGTCAGCCTGGATACTGTCCAAATCTTGTCGCATTTGGACATGGCCTGCTTCAGTACCTGAAGAACCACAAATGTTGTTGAACATGGTGCAATCATTGGCGACCATCCCAACTTCTGACATTATAATAGAGGCAAGGTCATTGATCAAGCAGCCCTGAAGATGTTTGGGCCTAGGCCACTGCCTGAGGGACTCCTACAGACTTGTCCTGGAGCTGAGTTGACTGACCTTCATCAACCATGACCACCTTCCTACGTGTCAGGTATGATTCTAACCAGCGGGGATTTTGACCCTGATACCCATTGATTCCAGTGTTGCTAAGGCCCCTTGATACCACACTTGTCGAAGGCAGCCTTGTTTTAAATGGCTGTCACTCTCACCCCACCTCTGGAATTCAGCTCTTTTGTCCATGTTTGAATCAAGGTAATGAGATCAGGAGCTGAGTGGACCTGGTGGAGCCAAACTGGGAGTCATTGACCAGGGTATTGCTGAGCAGGTGCTGCTTGAAAGCACTGACACCTTCCACCACTTTACTGATGATTAAGAGTAGACTGATGGGTTGCTAATTGGCCGGATTGGATTTGTTCTGCTTTTTATGCAAAAGAGATACTTGGGGTAATTATTGACGTAATTGGAGAAATGTCATTGTTGTAACTGAATTGAAACAGCTTAGCTAGGGCAGGAACAAGGTCTGGAGCACAACCTTTCAGTACTATTGCCAGACTGTTGTCAGGGTATGTACCTTCTGGAGTATTCAGTGTCTCCAACTGAATCTGGATATTGCGTGGACTGAACCAAATTGGCTGATGGCTGGTAACTGAATTGTTGAGGACCACTGGAGGAGGCCGAGATGGATCATCCACTCAGCACTTCTGACTGAAAATTATTGTGAATGCATAAACGTTATCTTTTGCACTGAAGTGCTGGGCTCTTCCATCATTCAGGATGGAGATACTTGTGGAATCTCCTCCTCCCATGACTTGTTTAATTGTCCATAACTATTCTCAACTAGAAGTGGAAGGACTGCAAAGACCTGAACCATTGCTTGTGGAATCACTTAGCCTGTCTGTCACTTACTGCTTGTGCTATGCGGTGCACAAGCAGTCCTGGTTGGTGGCTTCATCAGGCTGACACCTCATTTTCAGGTATGCCCAGTGCAGCTCCAGCCCTCCTGCACACTCCATTGAATCAAGGTTGATCCTCTGTCTTGATGGTAATTGTTGTGAGAGGGATATGTCAGGCCATGAGGTTGTGCTGGAGTACAATTCTGCTGCTATTGATGCCCCACAACACGTTATGGAAACCCAGATTTGAGCTGCTAGTTCTGTTTGAAGTCTTTTCTATTTAGCACGGTGATAGTGCCACCCAGAATTATGGAGGTTATTCTCAATGTGAAGGTGTGATTTTGTCTCCACAATGACTATGCAGTGGTCACTCTTATCCGACACTGTCATGGACAGATACTTGTGCAACTGGCAGATTAGTAAGGCTGTGGTCAAATATGGCTTTTCCCTCTTGTGGGTTCCTTCACCACCTGCCATACACCCAGTCTGTCAGTTATATCCTTTAGGACATGGCCAGCTCAATCAGTAATGCTGCAGCTGAGCTACTCTTGATGGTGGACATTGAAATCCCTAACCCAGAGTACATTTTGTGCCTTTGCCACCCTCAGTGCTTCCTCCAAGTGTTGATCAGCATAGAGGAGTACTGATTCATCAGTTGGGAGAGGCCGCTACATGGTAATCAGCAGGAGGTTGCCTTTCCCATGTGTAAACTAACACTATGAGTCATCATGGGATACAGAGACACTGTTGAGGACTCCCAGCGCAATTCCCTTCCAACTGTATCCCACTGTGCCGCCATTTCTGTTGTGTATGTCCTGCTGGTGAGAGAGGAGATATCCAGGGAAGGTGATGGGGTGTCAGGGACATAGTCATACTCATGGAACCATACCTTAAATACAATGTCAGGCTGTTGCTTCACAAGTCTGTTTATTTCTATCCACTGTTTCCTGCCAGCTGTCCCATTGTAGAAGTATGGCCATATATTCACCCCAATCCACTAAGATTTGATTTTGCAAACTAGGCTTGGAGGTTTATCAACATTTTTTTCTGAAAATCCACGTGTTTTACATCCATTGCTTCTCTTTCATTTGTCTCCCAGTCTGTTTCTGAAACATAATACCCGTTTCATAAATCTATGTTAGTGTTGTCTATGACCATTATTTTCAGTCCCAATAATTTCTCCCAAACCATTTACTTACTATGTTCTATGTTCCATGTACTATTTCGTTTCCCACAACGGACTTGGTTTTCCTGGTATTGTCAGAAAGTTCTGTGAAGACAGAACTGAAGCAGTGGATTCATAGTTTTGCCATTTCCCTGTTCCCATTCTCCATTCTCTGGTTTCAAACTAGAAGGAACCCGCACTTTTTTTTTTATACTTCACACATTGACATAATTTGACAAGTTATAACAGTTCACTCTTATAACCTTTGTGAACATTACCTTCAGAAACTCATCAATTCCTCTCTTAAGCTGCTCAGCTGCACATCATACACGCACAGGAGCATAGTCTCTGTACCAACAGAAATACAGCACGATCTATATTTGTCCCAATTTCCAACACCACACACATAGCCTGGAATGTTATGACACTTCCAAGTGCTCGTCCATGTACTTTTAACGGTTGAGAGGTTAGCCGTGATAACTCACCTTTCAGGAAGTACATTCCAGACCTCAACACGCTCTGGGTGGAAAAAAAAGTAATCTTTAAATCCTCGCTGAACCTCAAACCCTTCACTTTAAAAGTGTGCTCCCTTGTTCTTGACTCTCTGACTAAAAGGAACAGTTGCTGTCTATCCACCCTGTCCATGCCCCTCGTTACCTTATCCTTTTGAATCACATCCCCCTCAGCCTCTCTGTCCAAAGTAAACAACCCGAGCTTATCCAGCCTCTCTCCATAGCTGATATGCTCCATCCCAGGGAACATCCTGGTAAATCTCCTCTGCAACACCCTCCAGTACAATCACATCCTTCCTTATAATGAGGCTCCCAGAACGACATACAGCACTCTATCATGGACTAAACCAAGCTCTGTGTAGCACTTATAATCTACTCCCTGATTAATAAACGCTACACCCAAGTTTCAATTTTTAACTACTCCATTACCCTGCTCAGTCACATTCAGGGATGTGTGGAGAAACACCCCCTGAGCTCCCGAGTGTGCGGCAAATCATTGTGTACACCCCATGTCTGGTTCCTCCTTCCAAAGTACATCACCTCATATTTATCACGATTACATTCCATCTGCCATTGATCTGCCCATCTGATCATTCCACTTGTATTTTCCTGTAAAATCAGAACTTCCTCCTCACTGCCAACCACCGGCCAATCTTTGTGTCAAACACAAACTTACTTATCACAACTCCCACCCCTCCACCCACCCCACCCCCTCGAGATTCACATCTATACCATTTATGAATGCTACAAACAATAAGGGACACAGCACTGATCCCTGTGGTACACCAGGGGACACTGGTCTCCAGTCACAAAAACAGCCTTCTCCCACCGTCCTCTGACTCCTCACACAAAGACAATTTTCGTTGTAACTTTTCAAGTTACCCTTGCTACTGTGAGATTTTACTTTATGTTTTTCAATTTCCCATGTGGAACTTTGTCAAAGGCCTTACTGCAAAACTAAATAAGCGACCTCCTCAAACTAATTCAATCAAATTCATTAGATGTGACTTCACTCTGATAAAGTCATGATGATTATCCCTGATCAGATCTTGCGACTCTGATTAGAGTTCGATTTTCTCCTTCTCTATTTTCTCCAGTAGTTTCTAATACTTGCTCGTCTATAGTTACCTTGGAAAATCTCTACCACCCTTACTGTGAATTTGGAATCATATTAGCTGCTCTCCAGTCCTCTAGCACCTCCCCATGGTCAGATTCTAATTAAAATTTCCAGTCAGCGTCTTTCCTCCCTTGACTCCAACAGTATCCATTCCTGCGGATTGGTCGAATGTTATACCAATCAAAGCCTCAAACTCCTGCTCGTACTTGACATCAATCTCTTCAAGAGCTTTCCAGTCCATCTTCTCGAATTCTGTACCTGCATTCTCCTTCTCCCAAGTAAAACAGCTGTGATGTTTACATGTAACAATCTATCAATGTTCTCCGTGTTGACGCACTGATTGCCCCCCTTTGGTTTCTAATGGACACTAACTGTTTGCTGATTATTCTGTTCTTCTTGACCGTGTAGAATACCGTGGGATTCTCCCTAATCTCGCCTGCTTGCACTTCTCCATGTCGCTCTGTTATTCAATCCCCTCAATGTTCCTAAGTTTCTAAGTTTCACTACAATCACCTCTCATGTTTTGAAAATCGATTTCACAGGCTGAGTTTCCCCATCAGACAATCTTGCCATTTTATGGATTAGTCTGGAAAATACCTTTTGCAGTTCCTCTGTAGTCAGAATATTCTATCTTAGATTGGGACTCCAAGCAGTACACAATACTCTAAGTTTAGTCTCAACAACATTCTATGCAGCTTGTGCACGACGTCTTCTATATTGCAATTACATACACATAAATGTAAACCTAATTTTTCATTTCCTATTTGCATGCGTTCTTCCTAATTCCTTTCACTTTAACTTTTCTTATGATGATAGTGGAAGAGTTCTTAAAAAAAAAGATCCTCCTGAATATCCAACAATACATTATCCATTAGCTCCTTGTTGCCTACGTCCACAAGAATCATCTTCAAACCATTCCAAAAAATGTTTGCCACTTATGGTTTTCGTTTCATCGATGCATTATCATCCTCTCCAATTTTTCCATTACCTTCTATATATCCAGTAACAAGTTCTTTGTAATTCAGCCCAAGAGACACTTGACCGTGGATTACAAGTTAACTGATCTGTAATTCACCACTCTCCATCGTTATCCTTTCTTAAACTGTTGGATAATATTTATAACTTTTGCCTTATCCAGATTGGCGAAATATCTTTCCGGAATATATTGGAAAATAACATGAATATCTGAGATGCAATCAATACATCTATTGTTGCTTCCCCTGAAATTCTTGTATGAAGTACATCTGATCTGTCAGATTTATAGATACTCAATCCAGCTTTCTTTTCAAAGATGACCTCAACACTGATAAGAATGGTCTTAGACTTTACTTACACAAGCCGCATGGTCACTTGGTATTTCTAGGAGAATTTCTGGATATTCTGCCTTGAAGATAGACACAAAGAAACTGTTTCTTTTCCCTGTGATTTCTCTGTTGTCTTCAATAAATTATTCTGTCCGCACACCTACTGTTCCACATTTGACATTGTTTTTACTTTTGTTTCATACACTGATGCACGTTTTTTTTAGCAGTCTTTATGTTTTTCTTTAGCAGTCTTTATGGTTTTCCTTTGTTTGCATTCTGTTTCTCTTTTTGATTTCCTTCTCAGTTTCTTGGTCATTCGTTGCTGGGTCCTATAATTCTCTGAATCCACTGGCTTACTACAACACTTGGCATTTTTCTAAGCTGCTTCCTTTGACCTAATAGATAGTTGAAGGTGAGGCTGAAAAGGTTAGGTCAGAGAGGAGGGTGGACCAGATTGTTGGGAAGGCAGATGAACACATACGAACGTTCAAAAGGGGGGAGTGTGCTGAGTTGGAATATTGGACTGGGATAAGGTGGAGTTAGGGTAAATGGGGAAACTGGTGAAATCTACATTAATCCCCTGTGGTTGGAGGATCCCAAGGCAGAAAAGGAACCTTTCTTCATCCATGCTTCGGGTGGTTCGGGTTTGGTGATGGAGGAGGCCCAGAACTCTCATGTCCTTGGCAGAGTGGAAAGGAAAGTTAAAGCGTTCAACCACATGGTGATGGAGTTGGTCAATGTGGCTGTTCCAGCGATGTTCTCTGAAATGATCCACGCATGTCTCGCCAATGTAGAGAAGACCACACTGAGTATAAAGGATGCAGTAGATGAGGCGTTCTGTCTCCCTTCATCATCTATCCCTTTCAACACCACCTTCATCTACCTATCACATTCCTAGCTACCTGCCTCCTGCCACACCCCCTTCTCATTTATCTCCCAGCCCCCTTGACCCAGAAGCCTCATTCCTGATAAAGGGTTGTGCCCGAAACGTCAATGCTCCTGCTCCTAGTACGCTAGCTGACTGTGCTTTTCCAGCACCACTGATCCCCAGCAGCTGGAGTGCCCACTTTCTCCTCACACCTTCAGGGCTTGCATGATTCTGATTTATAACAGTTACGTCAAATAACACAAACACTATCGTGTACTCAAACCGTATAAAAGAAAAACAATGCATTTTGGTCACTGTTCCCAAAAGGCCTTTTCCAGCAAAGTTTTCAATTAGCTTTTCTGATCATCCAACATCAATTTCTAAATAACCTGATCTCTAGCTCCGTGCTCGACAAAATGTTAATGCCAGCTATCTAACACATGTTCATGAAATCCATTTTTCCCAGCATTAGCATTCAGTTGGGTTAACACAGTTTAGATATAATGTAAAAACGACATTATTACTACAGTAGCCACAAATGTCTATATCTCATTTTCCTGTTTTATAACATGTCCAGCATTTATATTGCAGCTTTCACTTTGATATATAACTCCCATCAATGTTTCCTTCTACTTCCTGTTTTTGCACTCCACCTTACAAGATTCTGTAGAATCTGAGCGATGTGGGATTTGGGGAGATTAATGGTAGAGATCATCTTGCCACATCATTTATGATCTTCTTAAGCACCATTGTGACATTTTCTCCAGATTTCCCGTTATGTTAGTGGAGTAGAGAAGGACAATGATAGTTCAACAATGCTCTGTATTTCCCCCAGAGAGCTGAGACAGCTCTAACCTGGGTGGGAACCTTACAGCAGGCTGGTAAAGTGTTGCTGCTGCTGTACAGGGTCTTAGTGAGATCACATCTGGAGTAGTGTGTACAGATTTAATGTCTTCAATGAAGAAAGGATGTTGTTATATTGGAAGCAGCTCCGAGATGGTCCCCTCAACTGATTCCTGAAATGAAGGTGCTAGTTTATAACGAAAGGATAATCAGGTTGATCCAATAGCCATTGGAGTTTACAAAAATAAAAAAAGACCTTATTTCAACATAGATGACAGGAAGGAGTCAACAACTAAAGAGAATTACACAGATAATGGAGGAATCCATTCCGTTCTCCAGCCCGTTACACACGAACAGAAGGATATTCAGGCCTTTTTACCCTGTTACACCAGAAGAGGACGAGGCTGTTCAGCCCCTGGAGCCGAATGTATATTTACAGGAGGAGGCCAATCAGCCCCTTGAATCTATAACACTGGCCCCAGAGTAGGCCATGCAGCACCAGTATCCTGTTACACAGCAACAGGATCAGTCCATTCAGCCTCCTCAAGTCCGTAACATAGGAACTGAAAGCGGTCACACAGTGACAGGAGGTTTGTTACACTGCGATAACAGGAGGCCATTCAGACCCACCGAGTCTGTTGCAAGAGAATTGGATAAGGAGAAAAACTATCTGAGACTTCTTTTATGAGAAAGGAGGAGGTAATTCAGACACGTGTCTGTTGTATGGGAACAAGAGAAGACCAATCGCTCCCTTGGTCCCATCTCTGGGATACCGTTCAGTATCTCCACCTATTATGGAGAAATATGAGAAGACCCATGAGCCCCTCAAAATGTTACACAACAACGGGAAAATTCCATAATCCCGCCCCCACCCCCAAACACTTCAACAGAAGGTGGTCATTCTGGCCTTGGAGATGACAACATGGGAACCCCAGAAAGACTTCATCCCATCGATTTTGTACACCAGCAGGATGATGAGTCCAATCAGCCACACATACCACTTATGCAGCAATTGGAGCACATCTCTTAAAACCCTTTTGCCCATCAAACAGGAATTCAAAGAAAATGTAAAGGTTTTAGGAAGGGAAGAACTTATAATAACTGAATACATTAGGGAGTAAAATGTAACAATAAAGTATTGTAATTTAAGGCAAATTATTCTAATCCATTGTTGTGGACATTTGCAAACGTAAACCACAATTCATCGGAGTCAACATGGTTTTGCAAAGGATAAATCGTGATTGAAGTGTTTTCTTGAGTTATTTAAAGATGTGACAAACAAGTGAATAGTGGGAATCCTGGAAATGGAATATATCTGGTCTTCGTGAAGGATTCAGATACGTCGCTTCTCCAATGAGTGAGTGGTAAGATCAGACGGCATCAGTTTAGGAGTAATTTATTGGCTTGGATGGAGGATTGGTTAACCAACAAAATGCAGTCAGATGAATTAACTGTGTCATTTTCTATTGGAAAATGCAATTTGTTGGCTGCCATAGATTTCAGTTCTCATGCTTCAACCATTTGGGATCGATATTATTACTCGGTTGACGGGATAGAAAATACTATAGCTACATTTTCAGATGACACTCACATTGGTGGGAAATTACTTCGGAATGATGTTGCAAGAGTTTTAAAAACTATATATATAGATTGGGTGAATGGGCCAACATTTGGCAATGAAAATTAAAGTGGATAAATATGGGGTTATTCAAGTTGGCCAGCCTAATAAAAAGGCAAATTATTTTCTAAATGGAGAGAAACCTCAAAGTGGTTAGGTGCAGGGGGATCTGGGTGCCTGCTTGCATATCACAGAAAACTTGCTTGCGGGTAATTGAAGTAATGAGAAATGCAAGTATAACTTCAGCATTTATTTGTAAAAGGATAGAGTAGAAAGGTTGCAGTAGCTATGCAAGGCATTCGTGAGGCTGCAACTGGACTACAGTTTGGGTGTCTTGCATAATGAGATATTTCCATTGGAGGCAATTCAGAAGAGCTTCATTAGATTAATTCCATATTTGAAGTGTTTGTCTTATGAAGAGAAATTGAGCAGTTTAGGCCTACACTCTTGAGTTTATAAGAATGAAAGGAGAGCTCATTGAGGTCTGTAAAATGCTAAACATAATTGGAAGTGTAGCTGTGGAGTGGATATATTTTCATGTGGCGCAATCTACAATAAGAGACTACAGTTTGAGGATCTAGAGATAGCAGGGATGTCGAACAGAGGCCGCGATGACATCAGCCATGATCGTATTCCATGGCGGAGCAGGTTCGAAGGGTTGGATTCCTGACTGACGCTCCTTGTTCATATTCAGCTTTACGACTGTGTTACACAGTAATGGGCGAGGATTATTTATCAAACCGGAAGCAGATACTCAGGATAAATCAGTCTAAATCAGTTAGACAGAACGTCACCAGTGGAGTCACACAGTGACCAGTGCTGGGTCCTCAACTATTTACAATATATATCAATGATCAGGAGGATGGAACAGATATACAGATACTGAGTTTGTTCATGTTGCTGTGATAAGCTAGAGATTAAATATCAAGAGAGGGTGGAGGGTCTACAGATAGATACAGAGAGGTAAAGGCAATGGAGAATAATTTGACAGCTGCAATATAACATGATCTAATCTGTCATTTGATTTACAGGAATAATGGAAGGCAGTATGTTACTGAAATGGAGAGGGATTACAGGGATTAATGATACTGTGTACTGGGGGGTTCACTCAGACCCATTCAGACATGGGAGGTTTTGCTCCATCCCTGATCGTCTGCTCCTTGATGCTCCAAGTGACCCCATTGCTCTCCGTACACATGGAATGTTTTGAAGTGTTTGTTTGGTGATGGGGGATGCTATTTTCAAACATGTATCAAGGGGATGGCCTTTATCCAAGATACATTCATTCCTTTCTACATGGAGATCTGAAGACGATGGGAATGGCTGCCTGCTTGTGAATGAAGAGGCTGTGGATACAGTGAGGACAGGGATATTCACCAACATGATGTACTGTGATGGGAACGCTGCAAGATTAGTACAGAGAGTGCTCCTTCAGTTCCTCTAACTCTCCCCATTGACACGGCTACTCCGCAGATCTCATGTACACCATCGGGAATCCCACTATACTGGATACACCCGGCAGCTCCCTGATGAGGGACAAACAATGTATTTACCTCATCAACCATATATATCCTCCGTCACTGAATGGTTACATTGATGGCAACATACTGGGAGATGATGGATATGTCACCCAGTCCTGTTTGAAATGGTCCAGAACATAGAAGCTGAATGAAACTGTGACCCAAACAGCTACTGGCAGCACCATCCTCCCCCTGGTGTGAAGCTGCAGGTCGTGTTGAAGGAGGTGACACCGCTCTGTGACCAGCTCCTTGTTCAGTCAGGGCCCCTCACACTCTGCTCCTGGGTTAAGTGGAGTTTGGGAAGCTGTTCTTGGAAAATCCGGGGTGGACACAGAAAATCCCTTTCCCCACACACACTCACTGCGTGGTTTCAGAGCTTCCCCTCTCTGCAGCCTCTGCTCCATTTGTTGTTCATGTTGCAGACCCACATGTTGTAACTACAGTCTCCAGGCTCCATCCAAAGTTGGGTCACCAAATCCTCAGGTCTCCCTTAATGTCTGAGGTAGCTCACAGCACAACCTCCAGCAAACCATCCCCAGCTACTCCACTAACTTTTCAATTACAGGAGTCCGTCAGAAACCCCTCGTCTATAAGTGTTGTGGACCAGACCAGATTCCTGCAAAATATTTTAAGAAGGCTGCTTAGACCCAAACCTTTCCTTATTTTGAACATAGATGTGAAGTGTGCTTTCCAGATATGTTGTGACTGGTCAAACCACTCAACATTAAGCAAAGTATAATCTATTTAAATGATTTAGTTAAAATACAAACAAAGAAAATAACATTTTAGGATGGATTATATGTTGGAACACTTACACAAACAATAGATACCGTACCTTCTTGGTATACACTGCTTGGCACAAAGATATATTCAAATACAGATTCTTACATTGCAGTTTTCTTATCCAGGAAAAATCAACATCAACAGAGATCTCAGAGAGAAAAGCAGCTAGGGATCATGTATTGAAACTTCCAGCCCTTCTGGGACCTGAACAGCTTCTGAATGCTGCAGCTAAAAACAAAACGAGGAACCCTGGTCTGGGAGAGCTGGCCACTGCCCTTCCATTATTACCACCATTTTAATAAAACCTAAATGCATTCTCAGTTATTTACTTAAACTGTTTTCGGACACAGTTCTGCACCTCTGCCTTTAAAATGTTTCTTTAAAAAAAACCAAGAAAAAATGACCTTTTTACAGTGATAGTATTCTCACAACTCTACCTTTAATAAAATGATCCATTAATATACAAAAATGGATTCATTTTAGACCTCCTAATCTTCCTCTATTAGTAGACTGAAATGCGTATAGCTTACATTGACTCTGAGCGTACAACTGTTCACAACTAGTTTCGATTTCAGTCATTTTACTCCTGCCTCAGAATGCCTTTTGTCTTTCTTCATCCAAGTCTCCACAACGTGTCAAAACTTACTTTTTCCCGCCCTGTCAACTTTATAATTTCAAATTGAATGGCAGCAAGAATAAGCTCAATAAAAACAGACTGGTATTTTTCTCCCTAAACTGCTCCACAAACTTGAAGGGGTCACGATCAGTGATAAAGATTTTTCTCATGTATGTTATTCGCAATGTAAATGCTGAAATGTTGTAACACCAATATCAAGCTCAAGGCCTCCTTCCTCATTGTGGAATAAATCTGTTGATGTTTCCACTAGACACTCTGAACACACATTACACAATGGAGCACTTCTCATCTCTCCAATAGTCCCTCTGAATGACATAGCTGCTCATGTCTCAGCATAAATATATTACATCCTTCTGTACCACTTAATGCTGTAAACACTTCGCCTTCTACTCCTGGCCTATGACAATAAACCTTACTCTCACTGGGGTATTTTTTATGAAGAGCTCGCACATTCTTCTCAATCCCCCACAGAAACCAAGCTTTGATTTCTGAACTCAATCATCATCAGCCATTTCAGTTTCTAATCTTGCCATTGTTACTCTCTGCCCTTCCACACGAGTTCTCACAACTGCAGGAAGTGATTTGTAGAAATTCTCCAAAATAAGAATCTCTCTAAGAGGGTCATAGGTTTGCTCTGTTTTTAATACCCTTACCCACCTATCAAAATTACTTTGTTTGATTCTTTCAAACACAACGTGTGTTTAACCAGGGATGCTATTTTAGATTCCTGAAACACTGTCGGCTTCTGGCACAAGCTCATATGCACTTGAGATGGTTTTCTTCACCTCCTCCGATGGGGATACAAATACTTATCAGCTTTGTTTGGATAAACTAAATCCACATGTTCTCTGGTCACTGCGCTTGTTCCTGAAATGAAATTAAAAAGGCTCCCCCATCATTCTCATCAAATTTAGATAATGCCTGGATGCATTTAAACAGATCCTGATCAGGCCTTTGGCTACCATAGGGTTGCTCATCCTCACTATCCTCTGATAAAAATCCATGCAAAATGAAGAGGAATTTAGAATAACTTAACTATTGGAAACCTTAACCGAATAATGGATACAGTACGTCCTACAAATGAACTGTTCAATCTATTAACATCACCTAAACACTCCCCTTGGTAAAAAGGAACATTCAGACATGCATTCTTGTATACAGTTCTCCAATGCAGAAGGAAACACAATCAAGTGAGGCTTTAGATAGAGTAGCAGCTAGGGATAATTTACTAAAACTTCCAACCCCTTTGGGACCCCAAGACCCGGTGATTGTTACAGCTACAAGAATAAACAAACTAGAAAGCCTGGTCTGTGTGAGCTGGCCATTGTTACTACTATTTATTAAAAACCCTAAAAGTCCCGTAAGTTATTTACTTGAGCTGTTTTCAGTCGGCAGTTTGGCCTTTAAGACGTCTTACTAAAAAAGAGAGAAACAAACGTTTTATTTAAAAAGTAACGGCATTGTCAGGCAATTCAGATGGCTGGTCCTTCACTCAGTGAGCTTCCTCGTCTTACTTATCGCAAGGTCACCTGAGAGGGACAGCCACAGGTACAGACCAAGTTACAAGGATGTGTCTTATAACTTCTGAAACACGCCTGTCCATGGACCATCACATGGGACATACCGGGAAGTGAACAACAGCTCGAAAAAACACCATTTCAGTATTTCTGAGCGACACAATGCCAGCACTCGATACACTAGGGAGACAAAACCAAAGGCCAGGGAAAGATACAGAGGGACAGAGAGATTCACATTAAAGACAGAAACAGACAGCTAATTAACTGAAAAGATGTTGTGGAAATATGTGGAAAAAAGCAGGGCAGTGGGACTAACTGAGGAAGTGAGCTCTTCCTGAGTAAAATTACAAGAATGAGAACATTGAATAAAGGCATTATCAGATCAGCTGAAATGGTTTGTTAAATCAAATTCTGAATCTGCTTCACTGAACACCACAAACAAACATAAACTAGGACAAGTTGACAGCCCAGCATGGAGAGCTGTGCAGACCATGCTAGTGTGTTCCTCAGTAAACTACACTATCTGCCCAGCATGAGAATATTGCAAACTTTACTATCATATGCTAATTATCCTCGCATCAGATTACTGCCTGTAATGGATAGGTTTGGTGTGTGTGTGTGGTTGAATGCAAAACTCATTGTTTGAGAAGGAACACACATGGAGGAAACTATTTTAAATACGAACAACTGGCAGGCTTTTTATTAATCAACAGAGAGAACGAGGGAAGTTTCATGGACAGATGACATAAAGTGTTTGAGAATGTTAAAATAAAGGCATTGCCAGACACAACAGCAATATCCATCGGCGTGCACATGAATGACAGATGGATGGGAGTTTGGTGTGAGGTCGAATCAGATTTGCTTCGGCAGGTTTGAAGCCGGGAGCGTCAGCAGCAGATTATTGGTTTCATTAAGATTATTGACTTCATAGCTCAAGGTTAAAAAACAGATGGAATTAGCCAGTGAGATATATTCCTGAGTGGTGAGTATTTCAAGTTCGAAATGGTCAGGGAATGGTGTCAAGAATCAGCTCACAGTCAAAGGGATCTCCCACAGTTGTGACTTGTCTGCTTCAGCTGCAGATATTGGCCAAGGATGGGATGGAAACAGTGGAAGGAAGTGGAGTTTGTAACCAGAACAGTAGGTGGTGACCTCTATGCTCTTAACAGCAAAGAAAATGATACGATTCTCCCCTGAAACTGAATAGTTCAACATAGAGACCCATGAGTAACACTGTCAGAGCAGAGAGGGAGGCAGTAATTGAACACGTTCATTAATGTAGTTAGTAGTGGTCTGTAGAGTGAATATTTGAATTGAGAGATTCAACAGGAACAATAATTGTGACAAGATGTGTCGACTATTTGAAATAACAACAATACAGTCATAACTGGTTCATAGAAAACAAAATCTGGACAGTGACACTTACCAGGAACACCAACGATAGCCAGGAAGGGATAATAAAAATATTGAATAATGAGAAGAGCAGAATGGATCTGCGATGACAATGACCACCAATCAAATGCAGAAAGATACCAAACATAATCGGATAAGCTCCTGTATATTGTTGGAATATTCCAGTCTAATGTTCTCAGATTCTGATCTCTTCTCCCCCTCTCTCTGGATCTGCTGATCCCTGTCAGTACTGTCGGTGATGCTCCTGCTCATGTTATGGAATAACACATTGAACGGAGCCCATTTATCATTGAAAGATGGAAACCCTCCACTGGGATAATTAGAATCCATGGAGATTGGCATTAATCGCATTTACTGAACAAATAGGCTCAGTTAACCTGTTCAACACATCTCTTTTCATTTACTAGTTTTGGATGGAATGGACGAGGGTTGCTGAGGAATGGATCATAAATCTTTAAATCTTTTAAATCTTTTTATTAACTTGTATATGAGAGGATTAACAGGACACTGCAGGGGTCTATATATGTTCCACTCTGTTTATGAAAGGAAGCAGTTATAAAATAACAGATCAGCTACATAAAAATAATTCGGGTGATCAAGTTTCTCGATACTTGAGTATTTCAAGTTAGAAATGGTCAGGGCATGGTGTCAAGAATCAGCTCATAGTCAATGGGATCTCTCACAGTTGTGACTTGACTGCCTCAGCTGCAGATATTGGCCAAGGATGGGATGGAAAGTCACCAAAGTACGGGACTTATTGACCAGTGTGCGGCCACTCCTGGTTTCGATGCCCTGTTATCAAATCCTTTCATAACCTTGAGACAGAGCATTGAGACTGCTGCTCAGGAACAGGCCGAAGCAATTCTGTCCCTATGGGACTCTTACAGAAGGATAGGAGAAGGCCATTCATTCCATAATATCCTGTTGCTATTTAAAAAGGTGGAAAGCTGGAATATTGGCACATTTTGCTGAAAGAATCATTCAAAACAAAGAGATGATTCGCTGCAGCTGTATGAAGTGTTACTGAGAGGGCACCTGGAGTAAATAGTGTTATTTGTGTTTCTGTAACGGAGAAAGGATGGACCTCCATTAGATACAGTTTACCAGCTGATCATAATCCACGGGTTGTTGTCTCATTTAATGTCTCGGATCTGTTACACAGGGACAGGAGGTGGCCATGAAGCCTCTTGAGTCTATTTCAGAGGGACAAGAGGAGGTCATTCAGCCTTTCCAGTCTATTACAGAGGGACAAGAGGAGGTCATTCAGCCTGTCCAGTCTATTACAGAGGGACAGGAGGAGGTCATTCAGCCTCTCGAGACTGTTACAGAAGGGCAGGAAGTGTTTATTTTGTTACACAGAAATATTAGTTTTAAACTAGTTGTGGAATAGGAAAGACCTGATGTAAACATTAAAGTTCTAACTTTGAACAAGGCCAATTTTGAAAGTATTAGGTGAGCCCTGTGAAAGGCTGATTGGAATACCCTATTCACAGGTAAAGGGATGGTTGGGAAATGCAAGGCCATCACAACGTGGTATCAGAGAGTCCAGAGCCAACGTGTTCCTATTAGTGAGAGGGGCAAGGCTGATGGGTGCAGGGAGTGCTGGTTTGCTAGATATATTGATGCTCTGGTCAAGATAAGGATGGAGGCATATGTCAGGTAAACAGAGCTGAGATCAAGTGAATCCCGAGAGGTGTATAAGGGCAATAAGTGTGTAGTCAATGGGGAAATTGGGCCAGAAAAATGTGGACATGAGATGGCTTTAGAAATAGGGTTAACGAGGCATTGAAGCAACTCTACACATCCTTTAATTGCAAAATATTAACTAGGGAGAGAATAGGGCACCTTAAAGATCAGTAAAGCTACGGATGTGTGGAACCATAGGAGATGGAAGGGATACTAAACAAGTATTTTTCCGAATATTTAATGTAGAAGAGATTACAAGAGCGAGAGAATGAAGAAATACATCGTGATATCTTGAAAAGTATCTATATTACAAGGAGATGTTGGACATTTTAAAACATATAAAGGTGAATTAATCCCTGGGACCTCATCAGTTGTATCCCAGAATATTGTGGGAAGCTTGGAAAGAAATTGCTCAGCCTTTTGCTGATATATCTGTAACATTAATTTCCACAGGTGAGGTGACAAAAGACTGGAGGGTTGCTAACATAGTGTCATTATTTCAGAAATTAAGGAAACCCCAGGTAACTATCGATTGGTGAGCCTGAGGTCAATGGTGACTAAATTGTTGGAGGGGATTTTTGAGGGAAACGATGTATATGCATTTCGAAAGACAAGGACTGAAGAGGGCTTTGTACATTGGAGGTCATGTCTCACTGACACGGTGGAATTTTTTGAGGAAGTGAAGATGATGATTGATTAAGGCAGGACAGTGGATGTTGTCTTCATGGAATTCAGTAAGAAAACCAAAATGTTCTACATGGTAGACTGGTTAGTAAGGTTAGACTGCCTGGAATCCAGGGAGAGCTTACCATTTAGATCCAAACTTTACTTGAATATTGGAGACAGGGCGTGACAGTGGACATTTGTTCATTAAACGTGGAGACCTGTGACCAGTGGCACTGTTCGCAAAGATCAATAGTGGGTCCACTCCCTTTTATCACTGATACAAATCATTTGCATTTGAGTATATGAAGTATGGTTAGTAAGTTTGTAGATAATTCCAAATTTGGTGGTGTAGTCGTCAGTGAAGAATGATCTCTCAGAATATAATGGGAACTTAGTTAGGTGAGCTGAGGAGTGGCAGATGGAGTTTATTTTAGATAAATGTGAGGTGTTGCATTTTGGCAAGAAAATACAGGGCCAGACATTTAGGTAGGGTCCTGTCGAAAGTTGCCAATCAAGGAGAACTCCATCGAAATAATAGAATCCCTACCGTTAGGAAACAGGATTTTCGGCCCATCGAGGCCACACCGTCCCTCTAAACAGTATCCCACTGGACAAACCCCGACCCTCTCCCTCTCAGTCTGCATTTCCCATGGCTAATGCACCTTGCCGTCACATCCAAGGGTACTATGCACAATTTAGGATGGCCAACCTACCGTTATCTGTATATCGTTATACTGTCAGAGGGAAACATAGCATCCAGAGGAAACTCACACAGACGAGGGGAGAATGTGCAAACTCCACACAGCCAGTCATTCAAAGATGGAATTGAACCCAGATCGCTGCCCTGTGAGGCACCTTGTGGTGCAGGTTCTCCGTTCCTTGAAATTGCCGTCACAGGTCGGCAGCGCAGTGCAGAAGGGATTTGGTGTTCTTCCCTTTATTGGTGCGTGCTTTGAGTCTATGCGTTTGCATGACATGTTGCATCTGTACAGGACATTGGTTGGCCACTTTTGTAATATTGCCTTTAATTCTGGTCAACCTGCTGTCGGAAAAATGTTGTCAAACTTGAAAGGGTGCAGAAGAGATTTAAAAGAATGTTGCAAGTGTTGGAGTGTTGGCGTTACAGGGAGGGTTTGAATAGGCTGGGGCTATTTTCAAGTGTTGAGGCTGAGGGTGGACCTTAAAGAAGTTTATAAAATCAGGAGGGGCATAGAAGAAGTAAACAGTCAATGTATTTTCCCAGGATAGACAATTCCAAATATAGTATATAAAGGCTTAAGGTGAGAGGAGAAAGATTTAAAAAGGGACGTGAAGGACAACATTTTCACACAGAGTCTGCTGCATGTATGGATTGAACAGCCAAAAGAGGTGGTGGAGGCAGGTACAGTTACACCTTCTAAAAGGCATTTGGATGGATACATGCATGGGAAGTGTTTAGAGAGAGATGGACCAAGTGCTGGCAAGGGAGACGAGATTAATTTAGAATATTTGGTTGGTATCGATGACCAGACTGAAGGATCATTTTCCATGCTATACATCTCTGAGAGTCTATTGACTTGAGTGTTTAACACGGGAACAGGAGGAGGCTTTTCAGCTTCTGAATTCTGTCATTCAGCTGGTTTGCTCAATTACTGACAGTAAAATACAAAAATAAATCATTCAGATTTTGATGGTGTTTTACAGAAACAGGAGAAAGGCGTTTAGTCAAGAAAAAGCTGTAAAGAATGTGAAGAGGCCATTCAGTCCTTCACCTCCATTCCACAGGAGCAGCAGGTGAGCACAGAGCGATTGGAGCCTGTTACTCAGGAGCAAGAGGAGGACATCTACTTTCACAAAACTTCGATTAGGAGGCAGTCACTCAGCTGCTCGTGACTGGGACACAGGAACAGGAGACAGTCACTAAACTACTCGAAACTGGGACACAGGGAAATCTGGAGGCTAGTGATGCCCGAAGATCCTGTTATGAAGGAACAGGAGGAGGGGACTCACTCCTCACCAGTATGGGACACTGGGAGAGAAGGAGAGTTTGCTTAGAATAAACGTAAATATATGAATAAGTTGCACTCGTGGTCCACACAATCCTGCCCCAACATTCACAAAGACCACGGCTGATCTGATTGTGATTCCCTCATCCCATTTTACGGAGACTGTCCTCTCTGCAGTCTCTGCTCCATTTGTTGGTCATGTTACAGACTCAGATGCTGCAACAACAGTCACCATGACTCATCCAGAGGGTCGGGTCTAACCGGATGGGTCTGGATTTGAAAGGTCCAATAACAAGAACGAAAAAATAAAGGTATAGCCAGATGTTTAGTTCTCTCACATTCGCAATCCAACTCACATAACCAGCCCGTCCATTATACTTTCAGGATGGAGCACTGTGTAGATATGGCGAGCGTACTGCAGAATACAACCCAGCAATGTCCAGAATGGAACTCTGTGCAGCCCACACCAATGCTGGATCTATAATCTTGGGCTAAATGTCCAGCATGGGGAGCTGTGCAGTCCGCACTGGTCCATTCATATGTAAACCCAGACTGTTGCATTGTTCGGTAACACTGTGTTAGATCACTGCCCAGTGTGGGGAAACTTGCAGCCAATGTTGGAAGTGACAGGATGTGCAGCTCCCATCCATTTACAGCTCCATAACTCCACTGTACCTTGACAAGGGGTGCCATGGATGTGAACATCACTGCGATGTAGAGATGTAAATGGAAACAGTTTAAATACCAATAGTTCTGATTAAGGCGAGTATCACACAAGTATTTAAAGTTGAAATACCTGAGATAATATCCAATGAGGTTTCGTGAATGATGCAAAATACTTAGAGGGGGATGGTAATGCTATAGTGGTTGCACTATAATCGAAAATGTGAATTAGAGGAACAAATATGCAGGGGGACTGACGAGACTTGCAGGAACAATAGGGTTGCTATAATAGGTGATTTTAATCTTCCTAACATAGACTGGGGTTTCCAGATGGTTAAGAACTTAGATGGAACGTAATTTGTTAAGTGTGTTCAGCGAAGTTTCCACAATCAATATATAGAGTATCGTACTCGGGAAGGGACAAACCCGACCTACTGTTGGAAAATAGGGCAGGATAGGTGATGGAGATAAAGTGGGGGGACCATTTTGGTAAAAGTGATCAGAGTTGTATAAATTTTAAAATCGTTATGGTAGGGACAAAATTGGTCCACAGATTCAAGTTCTAAATTGGGTCAAGGCGTATGTGGTTGGAGTTAGACAGGGGATGATTGGAGTTGTTTGATTCCAGGTAAAAGGATCCCGGGCACGTGGGAGGGCTTTAAAAGTGAGATAGCTCGATTTCAAGGTTTCCATTTTCCTGTGAGGGTGAAGGTTATGTGAGACTGGAAGAGAGAACTCTGGATGTCAAGAGATATTGAGGCTTTGACCAGAAAAAAGGAGGCGTGGCTCATGTTCAGGCAGCTCGTATCAACGGAATGCCTGGGGGTATACAGGGGATAGAGGAGTTTACTGAAGAAGGATATCAGCAAGGCCATAAGGGGGTATGAGGTAGTCTTGGCTGAGAAGATTAGAGTGAATCCAAATTCAGTATACTAAAGATAAAGATCAACTAGAGAGAGAATAGGATGCTTTAAAATCCAAAACCAGCATGCATGCGTAAAACCTCAAGAGATGGGTGAAGTCCTCAATTTCCCCTCTGTGTTTATCATGAAGAAAGACATGAAGATCTGTGACCTTTAGGAGGTTAGTTGTCATATCTTGGTACTGTCCATATCATAGTTGAGTTGCTGTTGGACATATTAGAACGCACAATGTCAGACAAATCTCTTGGTCCTGACCAGATATATCTAAGAGCACTGTAAGAGGCGAGAGAAAAAGCTTCACAACCAAGATCCCGGAAGACTGGGCGGTAGCAAATGTTGTGCCCTTATTCAAGAAGGGCTGCAAAGAAAAGCCTAGGAAATATAGAGCAGTAAGCTTCACACCTGTTTTCGGTAAACCACTTGAGAAGGTTCTGAGAGATAGGATGTGCATGCATTTGGAAAGACAGAGTTTGACTTGGAGCAGTCAGCATGGCTTTGTGCATGGCGGATCATGCCTTACAAATTTTGTTAGAGATTTTTGAGGAAGTGACCAGGAAGGTTGATGAGAGCAGGGTTGTTGACATATTCTATATTGATTTCAGTAAGGCCTTTGATAGGGTTCCACATAGTAGGCCGCTCTAGAAGGTTAGATCGCATGGAATCCAAGGTGAACTGGCAAATTAGACTGAGCTGCCAGTGGAAGTGGTTGAATTGGGCACACTAACAACATTGAAAAGGCAATTGGGCAAATACACAGATAGGAAAGGATTAGATGGATAAGAGCAAAGGCAGGGAAATGGCAGATTGGTAGATAAGGGGCAATTACACCATGGTTTATTGATAGAGCACGGTGGGCATATTGGATGGGTGAGTACAGAGGGGGAACATTCCCATCCCAGAGTGTGCCACACCAACAGACCCATCGAGCATGCTCTGTGCTCACTACCAAATTCAGTGCAGTATTTGAGGTCTGAAGAAATGTCCAGCAATACAGGACAAGCATATTCCCTGCTCTGTCAGGATAAGAGTCACCGTATTCTGTCTGCTCCCTCACAATCACTGTATATCTGTGATTGCAATTACCCCCGAAAAAGGCTCATGATCCCCCACTCTCACTACTGCATGCAACACCTTCTCTCTCTCTCTCTCTGTCTCTCTCCTTTGCAATACCTCCCACACAGTCATAGAATATTCTGGAGAATGCCAATTCTCGAATGTTCCAGAAAATGTTCCAAATATTTTCCAGTTTCAGGAAAATGGTAGTGTCCCAGTGTGTAACACATAAGAGTCACTTGACTCACCTTAATGATATTAAACCAAAACAACTTCTAAACACGTCATGTTATAAATACAATTTCGAGCAGAGAACATTTTTACCCTCAGCCGTCATCTTGACCGTTATCTGAACTGTACCACTTTCCTTATTATGAATGTTTCTCTTACCCTTTCTCTGTGACTGTTTCTGTCTGTAACAGTTACACAGTCTCCCACTCAGTTGGCAGGACGGCCGGTTTGTGATGTAGAGGCAGGGCAACAGCGCAGGTTCAGTTCCTCACGCTGACAGAGATTACCATGAAGGGTTTCTCTCTCAGCCTCACCCCATCACCCGAGATGTGGTGATCCTCAGGACAAACCACCATGATTGGGCTCTCTAATGAGAGTTTTTGGGACTGTATTCTATCAATGTTAGCATTTTAACTTTAAAAAAATTATTTAAAAAGAGATTTTAAATATTATAATAAACCAATAACAACACAACTCAAATATCTGAAAAAAAAATTACATCCAATTGCATGTACATACAAAACAAGTTATAGCACTACACAGACAGAAGAAAAAAACAAAACTAAACATTAAATAATGAATAAATAATACAGCTCAGCATAACAAAAGGACAGCTCCCGTTCATCAAGAGCATTAACTGATACACATTTTTATGTTCACAGTTCTTCCTCTCTGGGGGTGGGGGAGTTCAGACATCCAACACAACAGAATATTTTTCCTAGCACAGAAAGTGCGGATTGTAAGGATATAATATTTTTTTCCTATATTCATCTGTGGAAAGTACCTTGAGCAGGCCCAGGAAAACAGAAACCAAGTCCATCTCCAATTCAGTCCCCATTTCGCACTCTATCACATCTGAGACAGTGCTCCAATATAGATGAAGTCTGCAGCAGAACCACAAGCAATGAGTAAGAGTGACTGTAGTTATTCTGCATTGAGGACATGCGGAAGATAATCCCACTTTGCATTTTGAGAGACAAGTTGTGATCAGATAGACCCTACGAAGAAATTTCAATTGCATGGTATGGGTCCTATTACAGATCAAAATCCTTCGAGCATTTTTACAAATATCCTCCCATGTCTCCGAAGTGTTCTGAACCCCCAACTCTCTCTCGCAGACATCACAAAGCTGCACGGTCTCGTCTGAGGAGACACTCTCCAACTAATGATAAAGGGTACTGACAGAGAGTGTATTCTAAGCAATAAGCGCCCTCTTCCCTTTATCACATCTATAAGAGTGTGGTAAAAGTGTGTTTTTTTAATCAAATCTCTGATCTGGGAAAAAATACAGAAGAAGCCATTACTAGGTAGTCCATACTTATGAGTTATTTGATCAAATGGCATCATTGTTTCTCCATCAAAAAACACGAGGTGGCTCGGTGGTTAGCGCTGCTGCCTCACAGTACCACGGTCTTGGCTTTGGTTCCGGCCTTGGGTGACTGGCTGTGTGGAGTTAACATTCTCGCCGTGTCTGTGTGGGTTTCCTCTCACAGTGCAAAGATGTGCAGGTTAAAATAATTGGTCATTGGTAAATCACCCATCGTGTTCAGGGATGTGTAGGTTTGGGCATTAGTCAGAGTAAATATAGGATGGTCGAGGAATTCGACTGGGTAGGTTACTCTTCAGAAGGTCGAAGTGGACTTGCTGGGCCCAAGGGCTTGTATCCACACTGTAGGGATTCTACTAATTCAAAATCGCTCAAGCAAGGTACAGCCCTTGATGCCCACAGTTTAAACCTGGAATCCATTATCCCCGGATGACAACCTGGTATACCAATTATAGGGGTAAGAAACATGGTTTTGGCTGTATTGCCCTCAATCTGACGCATTGTCATTCACGCTTAAACAATTATGATAAATATTGGGTTATGACAATACTTCATAAATGTTGTCAATTTAGCTGTTAAAGACAGACTAATAATGGTTCACTTTATCTGATAGGGTTCAATATCTCACAGTATTGACGCCGAGCCCTCAGCAGCCCAGGTACTAACATGGGATTAAAAAAGAGCTTAATTGATAGCTTTTATGTGGGCAATCTACTCCCCACAATCTGTGGGGTAGTTGCAATTTGGTTAGCTTGATAAAGGGTCGCTTATGCTGCCAAATAAAAGAGCTAAACCAGCCATTATGTCTCCTAAATACCTCTGGGGGAAATATCAAAGGAAGCATTCCCATGGGGTATAGTAAATGAGGATGGACATTCTTTAATAAGAGCTATCCGACCTAGCCAGGATATTGGAAGTGCCTCCCATCTTTGAAGGTCTTGTTTAATTTTGTCAAACAAATGGACATAGTTCACGTTAAATAAATGATCAAAGACGGATGTAATGAATATACTGAAATAGAGAACCTCGTGCCCCCGCCCACCCCGTGACCATTTAAAAGGAAACCAGGATTTGCCCTCATTCAGTTATTTCCCCAAGACCTCCCATAGACATGACCTCCAATGCTGTAAAATTAATCTTAAAGCCCGAAAAGGCGACAAGTGAATTATTGCGTTGCATCACGTGAGCTGCCGAAATTGCGGGATTTGACAAAAACTTAAGACCATCTGCATACAACATAATCTTATGTGACTTTTATCCCACTTCTGGGGCAGGAATGTTGGAGTAATATTGCTAATTGTGCAGGATGCCACCAAATCTAAGATTGTTGCAGGAATGGGGAAGAGATCAACCCTCGTGTGCCATTTCTGCGGGTTAAAGAAGAAAATAAAATCCCTGCTTGTGAGGTAGATCTGTCTCCAGACATCCACCAGCTCTAGTTCTGCACACAAATCCATTAATTGCTTACATTATAACGAGTGTATTGAGGGACCTTTGGACATTCTGTCCAACGTGGGGCCATAAGACAGTCAAAATCTCCTTCTACAATAATGTGCCATGATGCAAGATAACTGAATTTGGAAAATGCATCTACCAGGATTTTAAGAGGGTGCACCGGGTGGCAATAAACATTTAAAATACTGTATTAATTCCCGTAGTTCACGACTTTGAGGATTATGATCCTTCCATGGGCGTTAAATACAATCTCGTAATTTAAATGGAAGATTCTTCCTATACATTATGACTTTTCCCCCACTCTTAGTATTAAAAGACGAGAAATAAACCCGATCAAACCCGCCCTGCTGTAACATCAAATGTTTGTTCTCATCAAGGTGCATATCCTGCAATAGGACAACTCTCTCTTTTTTAAGACGAGAAAGTATATTTTTCCTCTTGACTGGCTCCCCTTAATGTTCCAGGTACACCATTTAAGCACATCATTATCCATAACACGATTCAGCAACATTTGAACTCTGGAGAATTTCATATCGAATTACACATCACTGAGCATTAATGACAAAAGTCTCATCGACCTTAAATCTGTACAAACTAAAACTACTGCAACTAACAAGCTCTCAAAACTTTCCAAAGCTAAAAACATAAAAAAGAATGAAGCAAAATCAAAGTGCCAATGACACTTGATAGGGTTTTTACCGACCTCCCCCCACCCCCCCTCCTCACCCAATGGGGACGCTGACGGCCTTGGTCTCTGTTCTACAACACTGACAAAGACCTTGCGTTTAATTGTATAGGTCCTTCTCTTGTTTGATTTACCAAATCCAATACCTCGCATTAATCCAAACTAAACTCCACCTGCCACTCCTCAGCCCAGTGAGTGATATTACTGCCACCTCACCTTCCCCGTTTAATTTTAAAATTCCCTCCCCCTCTCCAGGAAGCCTGCACATTCCGGCCTTGATGTTCACAAAGACCCTGAGCTTGGTTTGCCTTGTGTGGTTAGGGGGAGGAGGGACAGATTGCAGACACAGTCAGTGGGGAGGAGAGACTGAACAGTAATCAGCGGCCTGGTATCATTTCATGGTTTTCAGAAGAAGGCAGTCACACGTGAGAGTTGGGTAATACTGATTGGTTTTTTGGGACCAGAAATTATGGTATTTTTCCGTCTCTGGTGTTGAGTAATGAAAATCTATTCAAAACCCTTCATTGTGCAGAGTGTGTCTGCAGAATGTCTTTCCCTCATATTGCAGACTACAGATAATAGCGATTAAAGCTGTTCATAGTTAACTTCGGTGGCACTGCACGTACACTCAACAGGGTAAAAACAATGACTGCAGATGCTGGAAACCAGATTCTGGATTATTGGTGCTGGAAGACAGAACAGTTCAGGCAGCATCTGAGAAGCTTTTGCGTCAAACGTCGATTTTACTGCTCCTCGGATGCTGCCTGATCTGCTGTGCTCTTCCAGCACCACTAATCCCGTATACTCAACATCCTACAGTTGAGACAAATATTTTGCATTTGTTTAACAATATAAAGTGTTTTGTGTAATTTAGTAATGGGAACCTGATTATAGTAAATCCACACCGAGCTGAAAGTGGGCACTAAAATATGACCCAAAATATGGATATGGTAGTGTTGTGGGTAATGTCCCTGCTTCTGAGCCAGAGGTATGGATTTGATTCCTGAACGTGCGTGGTGGTGTTCCAAGCTCTGGACTAGAAGTTCTGGATTCAAGTCCTGCCTATTGCAGAGGTATGTCCCAGAATGTCAGAACAGGCTGATGAACAAATACACAGGAGAATAATGTTACAGCTTTATGGGTATTGCCGAGTGATGTTAGTGTCCCTACATCCAGGCACAAAGATCTGGGTGCAAATCCCACAGAAGTGTTTCATAACACACCTGAACAAACTGATTAAAACGGATTTAGAATTGTGGCTTGATGGAGAAGGAAGAGGTGTCAGTATTGCATTTCAGAATTTAGGCCCAGGATGATTTAAAGCACAGCCATTTGTGTTGATTGGAGTCACATTTTGCAGCAGTAGAGGTTTATAAAATCAAAATGGTCATGGATAGGGTGAGGGGGTTTTCCCCAGATTGGGGCGTCCAAAACTAGAGGGCATTGGTTGAAATTGAGAGGGGAAATGTTTTGACGAGCCCACGAGCACCATTTCACACAGAGGGTGGTGTGCATGTGGAATGAGCTGCCAGAGGAAGTGGTGGAGGCTGGTACAAATACAGCATGTAAAAGGCATCAGGATGCTAACAGACCTGCCGAGCTTTTCCAGCAATTTCTGTATTTGTTGCAAAATGCATTCATTTTAACACAATATTCTGAATACATTAAACATTTTATTTTTTAATGACGCAGCGACATATAAACATATCTTCAAATCGACCAAGACCATTTTCTGCTAAGAGTATGGCTCTGTGTATGACAGCAGCAATGATGCACCTACATGGAACAGGGAATGTAATGGAGAAATAGTTTGGACAATGTACAAGGAGACCTCACATGGTCTAGTTTGGGAGACGATGACATTATTGTGTGATTCAACTCAGAGAGGAAAAAAATGTAATCTGCCTGAGAAGGAACGGCCGATTACACTCTTTCTCCTTCATTGTTCCTCATGACAGCAATGTGCGCAAGCTAAAACAAAAACTCTACTGTCATCGTTACCATTCTTATTGTTATAGAATCCCTGCAGTGTTGAAACAGGGCCTTCGGCCCAAAAGGTCCATACCAACCTTCCCAGGCCCGCTCCCTTACATTTACCCCGATGTACCTAACCTAGAAACCCCTCAACACTTCGGACAAATGATCATGACCAATCCATCGAACCATCACAGCTTTGGACGGTGGAAGGAAACTGGAGCAATCATTAGAAGGGGAGAATATCCAACCCGAGTCTGGAATTGAACGCAAGTCCCTAGTGCTGTGAGGCAGCGGTGCTAACCACTGACCCACTGCGATACCCTTGGGCGATCCCTGGCCAGAATTCATTGGAATCTCTTCACTGCCTAAATCAAAGGGAATTCAGCCAAATCCAACTGTTCCAGGATGAAATTCCATTGCTAGCAGCTTGTGTGAGTAAAATGTCTTCAGAAGCAGAATACCATTTTGAACAATCTCTCAATTTTTCCTTATGTCATGAGTTACAATAACATATGGACAAAGCGCGTTCAACTTGAAATTGAAGAGATTTTGTTTATCTGCGCGCGTGCGCGCGCGCGCATGTGTGTGTGTGTGTGTGTTTAGAAAGGGAAATATCGATTCTGTATTTGCAATACCCAAACAGTTTGCCATTCATCTTTCCACCATAGTTTGAGTAGCATTGCTCTGGATCATCAACGTGCTATTTTAGCAGATTAAAGAAACTAGCCTGACTTGTTGCTAAAACTGACCCTGACCCAGTCTGAGACCGATATCATCGGCCATATCACAAACCTGGTAACATTTGACATTTATTGTGAGCAGTGGAGTGGGACTAGACAAGGAAACAGTGACCCACAAAACCGGGGAACTATAGACCGGTGAGCCTGATGTCAGTGATGGGTAAGTTATTGGAGAGGATTCTGAGGGAAAGAATTTACATACATGCTTATGCCCGAAACGTCGATTCTCCTGCTCCTTGGATGCTGCCTGACCTGCTGTGCTTTTCCAGCAACATATTTTTCAGCTCATACATTTGGGAAGGCAAGGGCTGATTGGGGTTGTCAATGTGGCTTTCTGCATGGGAAATCATGTCTCATTAATTTGATTGAGTTTTAGGAAGAGGTGACAAAGAAGATTGATGAAGGCAGTTTGGTAGAAATTGTCTACATGGACCTCAGTAAGGTGTTCACAACATTCCAATTGGTCGGCAGATGAGTAAGGTTCGGTCACACGAGATACAGAGGAATATTTAGTTAAATATTGACAGGGAAGTGAGTCACGGGTAATAGTATACAGACAGGAAAGTGGGGCTGAGTCCATAATCTTAGTGCCTGGTGGAGAAGGCTCAAATTATCTAATGTCCCACTCCTGCTCCTCAGTCCCATGGTTCTGTATTCTATCCAGCCCCGCAGACATGCGAGATAGGAGAGGTTGGAGGCTATTTACTCCTATAACCTGTTGCACAGAAACAGAGGAGACCATTCACCTCTCAAGACTGTCACACACGCTTTGAAGTGATTTGGGAAATGCAATTGGAAAATCCAGGCACGGGTATGAAAGAGGCCCCTCATCTCTCTTTACAGAGCTTCCCCTCTCTGCAACTTGTGCTTCATTTGTTTGTCATGGTTAGACCCAGATGCACTGTGAATACAGCCCACATACCTCACCCAGAGATGGCTCACAAAATCCTCTGGTCTCCCTGCCTGCAACATTCCATAACAGACATTCATGAAAATAACACCCACTAACTTTCCAAGAACAGAATGTGAGAATATCAGACACAAGAACAGGTCATTCACTTCCCAAACCTGCTTGACCCTTCACTAAGATCATGACTGATCTGCTCTCTATCTCAAATCCTCTTTCATACTCAATTCATAATTGCCCTCAACTCTCTGACAGATAAATATCCATCTACCTCCTCTTCAAATACTTTCAGTCATTTTGCTAGCCAACACTCTTGAGAAGAGAAATCCTGACGTTCAATCCCACCGGTTTGAATAAAACACTTGCTGCGCCTATATCATGGTTTATTGATGTGAACAAAAGAGGTTGACTCAAGGGTTCAGGTACAAATGACTGGCCCCAATATCAAGGCAGTGGTTGACGTCTGCTGACATCAAGGAGCTTAACAAAACTGGACTTAATGGGAATCAGAGTAAACTCTCCAGTGTTTGGAGTCAAACATGGCACAAAGGAAGATGTTCATCATCTCAGTCCTGGGTCAGCTCTGTGGGATATCCTCAGGGAAGCTTGCTGTTCAGAAACAGCTTCAGCTGTTTCATCAATGTCTCCCCTCCCCACCCTTCCCACTATAAGATCAGAAGTGGAGATGGTCACTGAAGATTCCATAATGTTCAGAACATTTTGTCCTCCGTCAGCTCCTGAACTAGTCTGTGTCCATGTGCAGCAAGACCCAGAATCCATTGAGACTTGTGCCGTTAAATGGTCCGTAATATTCATCTACCAGCACTGCCTGACACTGCACATTGCCACAGTAAAATAAGAGTTCATTCAGCATCTCACGCTAGTTTCACAGGAATATGAGGAAGCCATTCAGTCCATTGACACTATTGGAGAAGAACAGGGACAGCCCATTCAGTGCCTCCAGCCTATTACTCAGGAAGAGAAGGAGTCTAGTGTGATGGACCACACGAGAACCCCTCGATGCGGTAACCTCGACTCTAATTTTCTTTTATTTTAAAGGGAATATAAATTGACTGTTCCAGATGCAATGTGACAGGTCATACTACTCGGTGTGAAGCTAAACACTATTTATTGAAACAGGAAAGATAAAATGAAAGCAAAGAAAGAGGAAGTTAGAAAAACATAATTCTCTCAGACAAGTTAACAGAATAACAAATCTAGGAACTATTACTAATGAACTGTACCAATATAGGAAAATCCCATAAACACAGCCCCTGGCAGAAAGGAAAATTCAGAAACAGATTATCACAAACATTTCTCTAATCCAGGAATTAAAAACAGCACCAAGAGAAACTTCAGAGAGGGTAGCAGCCAGGAGTTAGTCACTGAAGATTCCATCTCTGTGGAGACCCTAATAGTTTCTGATGCTACTTAGAAACCAGAACCCAGAGAGCGTAATTTGTGAGAGCTGGCCACACCCATTCAGGCTGCATTAAAATTAACCCAAGGCCTCCCTTGCTGTTTACTCAGTGTCCTTAACTAGCCAGCTTGGTAACGATCATTCAATCTCTCTCTGAAAAGAAACCAGGACAAAATAACCTCTCAAAGCCTGCAGCATCATCACACTTGGCAGTACAATGAGCTGTCAAACAGGAACCAGGGGTCAGGCCCTTGGTCCTGTCCAATCGGAAGAGGAAGAAGACATTCAGACCCTTGAGTTTCTTACACAGGAAGAATAGGAGGCCATTCAACCCCTTGAATCACTTACACAGGAACAGTACGAGGCCATTCCCCCCTCAACGCACTTGCAAAGGGACAGAATGAGGTAATTGATGCTGATTCCTGATGAAAGGCTTAGCCCCAAAACGTGGATTCTCCTGCTCCTCAGAGCTGCTGACTATCTGTGGTTTTCCAGCAATCTACTGTCTACTACAATCTCCAGCATCGGCAGTCCTCACTGTCTCCAGATTGATACTTCAACATGATGAACAAGTGGAGCAGATGCACAGTAGTGCACAGACAGACTGCTCCACGTTGTTCCTCGTGGCTCCGTTGCTCATGATAAACACGTGGGACTTTAACGTGGTTTTCTAGTGTTGAGGAGGGAATGCATATGTCTTGTGTGAAGTCTCAAGAAGGCACCTTCCATCTCCGAGAAGCCAGCCTGGTATTCTCTATGTAGGGCGGAAGCTGGTGGGAATGGCTACCTGTTTCAGATCGAAGGTATTGTGGCTGCTGTTGGGGATTGTGAACAACATGGCGTTCAGTACGGGTTCACACGCCAACAGCACAATAACATGG
This sequence comes from Chiloscyllium punctatum, assembly GCF_047496795.1. Taxonomy (NCBI): domain Eukaryota; kingdom Metazoa; phylum Chordata; class Chondrichthyes; order Orectolobiformes; family Hemiscylliidae; genus Chiloscyllium; species Chiloscyllium punctatum. Next base: position 50,344,485 of record NC_092754.1, on the reverse strand, counting down.
GGAGAGTTAATTTAAGCATATAAACTATTAGGAAAGTCACGTTAGACTGATGAATCGACTCTCTATGTTCAAATAATGCTGATCTTGCTCATGGTGATCTTGTCGAGTGCTTGTTTTGTGCAGTGTATCCTGTATGCCTTACTCTGTCCAAGTCTATTTCCACACTATGTTCTGTCTGGCCATGCTTACTATGATCTTCCTCCACTGCTCATAAATAAAGTGTTTCCCTGTACTGAGGTACACGTGACAATAAATTAAACCAATCAATCTTGGGTAAAGTATGGAATTTCTCACCCTCTCAATGTGTCTCTTGGAAATATACCTGCTACACCTCGTGTTTCAGCATCACCATTTCTTCGTATTTCACAGCTCTGCAGATTAAACTCTCAGGTTCTTCACTCTACCCTCATGATACCGCCATCTGTGTCTGTGGGAAGGATATCATTCCTCACAAAGGAAATCAAATCTGTAGAGAGTGTCCCAAAAGCTCTCTCAGCATGGCTCTACAACAGCAGAAAGATGGCTTTACTTATGTACTCGAAACATTTTACAATGAAGGACGGCATACCAGCGACTGCACCCCTTACTTACACAGGGTTTGATTCGGAGCAGTTCAGCATAGATTTGTGAGTGGGAGATCATGCTTCCCAAATTTGTTAGACTTCTTTGATGAAGTGACCAAGAAGGTTTACGAGGGCAGAGCTGTAAATTTAGTCTCTATGGATTTCAGTAAGGCCTTTGATAAGGTTCCACATGGCAGGCTGCTCTGGAAGATTACATCACGTGGAATGCTGGCGGAACTGTCCAATTGGATACACAGTTGGGTTGATGATCGGAAGCAGAGGGTTTAGTGAAAGGATGATGGTCAGACTGAAGGCTGTGTCCATTGCTGTTTGTAATCTATGATTTGGTTGAGAATGTACAGGGCATGATTAGTAAGTTTGCAGATGACACTAAAATAAGTGGTAGCGTGATCAGTGAGGAAGTTTATCAGAAATTGCAGCAGGACCTTAATCAGGTGGGGAAGTGGGCCGAGAAATGGCAAATGGAATTTAATATAGATGTGTGAGGTCTTGCATTTTGGAAACTCAAGTCAAGGTAGGAGTTTCACGGTGAATGGGAGGGTCTTAAGAGGTGCAGTGGGCAGAGAGACCTTGGTTTTCACGGGCACGGTTCTCTAAGAGTAGAGTCACAGTTAGACAGGGCAGTGAAGAAGGCTTTTAGCACATTGGCCTTCATCAGGCAGGACATTGAGGATAGAAGTTGGGAAGTTATGTTGCAGTTACACAGGACTTTGGTAAGGCCGCACTTGGAGTATTGTATTCAGTTTTTGAAACCTTGTTATAGGGAGGATATTATGAAATTAGAAAGAGTACACAAGAAATTTACAAAGACGTTGCCAGGACCCAATGGTCTAAGTTAGAGGGAGAGGATAGATAAGCTAGGACCTTTTCTTTAGTGTGTAGGAGAATGAGGGAGTCCTATTAGAGCTGTAGAAAATCACGAGGGGTATGGATAGCGTTAATGCTATCAGTCTGTTTCCAAGGTGTACAGAATCGAGGATTAGAGGGGATCAGTTTAAGGTTAGAGGCGAAGGAATAAAAGGGAACCTGAGTGGCCACTTCTTTACACAGAGGGCTGGTACATGGATGAGCTGCCAGCAGAATGTGGTTGAGGGGTGTACACTAACAACATTTCAATGCATTTGGATAAATATGTCGATCGGAAAGGACTGGAAGGATATGGGCCAACTGCAGGGAAATGGGGCTAACGTGGATGGACATTTAAAAGGTGAAGATGAACCCCTCTGTTAATTAAAACCAAACACCCAGAAAAGCTCACCTCACCTCGTAATCTGTTAAAATATGAGTGACACCAATCTCCTATATTCCACTATTTAAACAAAAATTAACACGTTTATTTCTTAACTTTAATAGTGAACACTAAACAACAACTATTGACAAATACAAGCCCCTGTTTTCTTAGCTACTTACTATCTGACTCCAACTCTGTAAAAATATGCTGTTCCAACAGCCCACATATTAAACATTAAAATCTCAAGACCATAGAGTCTCTATCTTTCCCGCTGTGTTCACTCTTCCGGCTGCTGATCTCCTTGGGTCATGTTTATTTTATTGCAAGTAGGTTTGACATGAACATGTGTCTTTGATAGAGCGTGTTTGAAATGGCCAGTTAGCACTCCTGCTCTACAGCAGTTGCTCTGCTGTTGGATGGCAGTAGCTCTCCCAACAGTGTTCAAAATGCTGGGTTTATATACTCCCCACGATATAATAATTCTCATAACTTGGTTGCTTACCAGGTGTACAAACAATAATATTCAAATTCCATTAGCTTCTGGTTTCCTGAGCGTTATTCAAATACAACTCTTCGGTTGTATTTGAATGGCTGTCAAAACCGCAACCAAAATTCAGGTATCCATTTCTCAGCTAATGGTGACATGTGGAACAGTTTGACCTTTCGCTGGCATCTGTGGCTTTAATTTCTATTCGGCAAAACCCGTTCTGTTTTAAAGTACCCTACATGTTTTTGGCTTCATAACATCTCCCCGCTTCAGAAAATAAAGTGAACCAGCAGAATGAAAAGATGACTATGTTTCTTCTCCTCTAATTCTTAATCCCAATTTTATGAAATACAGAAGTATTAATCACAGTTATATCATTCATATTAATTCTGCACACCATTATAACACCATTTTAAATCCGTGATAACACATCTGCTATCACATTGTAGGAGCCGCAGCATGTACATTTTGTAAGTTTAAAGTCGGTAAGGTAAGACTCCAATTAAATAGTCTCATATTCTGGTCTTGAAATGTTCCAAAAAATGCGAGAGATTTGTCATTGTTCACATCCATCTCCGACAATTTGTTTGTCATATAATCATTAAAATATTGTCAGGCCAGTGCGAAACATAATCATTCGTGTTCAATAAAGGAGATTTTGTATTTTTTTTTCTGGTGGCTATTGAGTTTTTTCGACAAGTAGCCAATTAGCCATTCAGTTCCATCATCATCTTTCTGTATCAATACATCTCCAACCCCTATATCCCGAGCATCAAACACAATTTTCAAAGGGTTTCAAAATATTTGGTGCAGCTAAATCTGGTGCGGTGATTACTCCTGCTTTAAAATTCTCAAATGCCTCCTGGCATTGTTCTGTCCACCACAATTCTGTTTCCTTCTTTAATAAATCCATCAGTGGTGTCCATACGCTGCTGAAGTTTGGAACAAACTTCTGATGGAATCCACTCAGTTCCAAAAATCGAAGCACCTCTTTCTTCCAGGATAGTCGTGGAAATTCCTCAAAGCCCTTCGTCTTTGTGTTCCATGGGATCAACCTTCATGTCCAATATAATGTCCCAAGAACAGCGCCTCTGCCTTCGCAAATTCTGCTTTCTTTAAGTTTCTTACAAAGTTTGCTTCTTGTAATCGTTCAACGTGCTCAGCCAACTGTAACATGTGAGCGTTTAATCACTTGCTAAAGATCACCACATCATACAGATAAACTGTACAATTTGTTCATATGGCCACAACTCTGTTCCTGAGTCTTAAATGTGTCTGGAACATTATTCATCCATATGAAACACTCGATAAAATTATTTGTCATCTCCAGTATCTTTACTAGATAGCTTAACTGACTCCACATTTTTTTTTTAATTTGAAAGGGGCCACTAAACCTGGCTTTGAAGGGATTACCTACCACTGGTTGCAATACTAATACGTACATGTACAAGGGAAATCCTCAAAGTTTCAGAGTTTTTATCGGCCACCTGCTTCACTCTATTTTGTGCACTTCAGAAACTATTTAGCAAACTCACCTACTCCATCTACTCTCTCCTTTATCTCACACACAGAATTCGGAACTGTCAATTTATATTTGATTAATTTCAAAAGACCTCTCACTTCATGTACGAATATTCACTCAAAGGAAGTAAAGTGAGTCGATTTATTTGGGGCATCTCTAATGGCAAACAATTTAATGGGACACCTTTATTGCAATCATTCGGGTAATCATAACAGTACACTGTTAACATGGTCTTCAGCGTCTGATGCTAACTTTCCAAGGCTCCCTGGGATTCAGGATCCGACGCACTTGATTTAAACTGCTGCATGCTGAACCTATCCATGACTTCCTTAAACAGCTGAGCGGTAAAATGAGATCCTTGGTCTGACTGAATCTTACTGCCTAGCCCACAGCGAGTCAAGAAAGCTACCAACCCCTCCCCCCCCCCCCCCCCCCCCCCCCCCACCTCCCGTTTTATCTTAACATTCCGAAATGGAATTGCCTCTGGATATCTGGTGGACACATTCATTATGGTCAACAAATATAGTTTTCCACTTCCATTTTAGGAAGGGGAGCGACACAATGAATCATAAACCACGTGAAATGTTCTTCGAATGCATTAATTGGCAAGAAAGGTGCTGGTTTTATTACTGCCTGTTACTTACCTACCATTTGGTATGTATGTCATGTACAAAAAAAAACACGTCCTTGTGCATTCCAGGCCAGTGGAAATGCTTCTGTACCTTAGCCTGAGTCTTCTGAAAACCTAGGTGACCGCCTGCAATTAGTTTATGTGCGAGCCATAACATTGTACGCTACACGTAACACATTGTGGTGTACTTCAGCCCATTTCCCTTCTGTAGTAACTTATTGGGGTATCCATTTTAATTTTAGGATTCTATCTTTAAGTTAATAACGTTCAACAATATATTCTGATTCCTTTTCTGTGTGTGTGCATGTGCATGTGTGTGTGAATGTGTGTGTATGTATCTGTTGTAAGTCCATTAGCCTTTCAGGACTAAACACCTCTGCCTGATCCTCTGCCTGTTCAGGTTTGTCCTGCACCGTTACATCAAACAGGGTGTCAGTTCACTGACCATCAATTCATTGGTCTTTCTCTTTCGTTTTTCCTTCCTGCTGTAACTTATGACAGTAGGATCTTGTTACTACACAGTCTGGAAAAATTCTTCGGTATTTTTCTTTTAACACCCCAATTCCATAGTCTTCCTTTGGCTTCTCCACCACAAGGGGTGCCTCTCCCACCTCGCCTCCTGCTAAATCGTTCCCAAGAACAAACGGTATTCCGAGAACTGACACTCTGTTACTCACTGTCACTGTTACTTCCCCAACCTTTATTTGGCATTCCATCCTGATGTTTCACAAGGGAATGCTTAATTTCTGTCCCCATTCGACAAATTATCACATTCTTGATTAACATGCCAGAAAGAGTGAAAATACTTTCATCTCTTACAATTAGCGACCGAGAGAAATTGAGGGCTGCAGATTCTGGAGATGAGAGTTGTAAAGTGTGGGGCTGGAAAATCACATCACGTTGGCAGCATCCGAGGGGCAGGAAAGTTAACGTTTCAGGCATAAATGCTTCATCAGGAAAGTGGGGGGTAAGTGAGGGGGAAGGAGGTTGAGAAATAAATAGGAGGGTGGGGGTGGAGCTGGGTGGAAGGGAGCTTGGAAGGCGATAGGTAGATGCAGGTGGGGTGTCATGGTGACAGGTCGGACAGGAGGGTGATAGGACTCCTATCGGTGGTAGGACAGCTGGAAACCTCAAACTGTGCAGCATCAACGTTGACTTCACCAAATTTCGAATCTCCCCTCCCCCAACCTCTCCCAGATCCAACCGTTCAACCTAGCACTGCCCTCTTGAACTGCCCTAACTGGCCATCTTTCTTCCCACCTATCGACTCCACCCTCCCCTCCGACATATCTATTACTCCCACCTACATCTTCTTATTGTCTTTCCAGTGACCCTCCTACCAGCACAGCTACTCCCCTCGTATTTATCTTTCAGCCCCCTTGTCCCCCCACCACATTCCTGATGATGGGTTTCTGCCTGATATTCGACTGTCCTTCTGTTCGGATGCTGCCTGATCTGTTGTTCTTTTCTGGCTCCTCACTTCTCAACTATTAGAGACCGAGCATAACCCGTATCTCACAAACTTATAACTTCTTGTCCTTCTCCCCCTGTTCTTTCTGAGTAAACTTTATCTACAGAGACGAATTCTTTCAGAGATCTGGCACGGCCTCCATACCAAGCCCTTGCCTAGGCTGTGCACTCTCCTGCTTCTCCTCGACTCTACTTGGGGTCTCCTTTACCAGTTTCACTAATGTCACTGGGCTTAGCCTCTACTACCACAACTTTCCTCAAAGTGCCTTCATTCAACGCCCATCACGGTGTGTCCCAGCTTACTGCAGGAAAAGCACCTTTTCCCAATGCCCTTCTTAAATCATCGGCACTGTCATTTTATGTTTTCCACTCCCTTATAGTGAGAACACCTGAGGCCTTTCATCACCTTTCAACCCCTTTGGGCTTCTTTCCTCACTTGTGGTAAAGTATTGTGCGCTACTGTTCACTTTGAAATATGTGATCTTCCCTTCTCCCAATTTCTATTCCTCACAGGATGAAAATCTTGCCAGAAGCTAAATATCATCTAATGCCCCAGTGCATATTTACCTGCCCTTTCTGCCGTGCTTCTCACTTCTTGAACATTCGGTACATTCACATCAATTCTTACTATCTCTGGAAGTGAGTCTTTTAACTTCTCCAGCAAATTAATCTCCATTCAAGCCTCACAGGTCTTATCCATTTTTAAAGCCAGCACCCACCTATCAAAATGACTGGTTACTTCTTTCAAACTCAATATAAGACTGACCTGTTTCCGTCTCTATTTTTCTGAACTTCTGTCTATATGCTTCTAGTACCAATTCATAACCAATAAAAATAGCCAATTTGACATCTTGATAATCTCTTCACCCCTCATCTCATAGCGCTGCACATACCTCACCAGCTGTGCCCACCAGCTTAGTATGAACTATCATTACCCACAAGTTCACTGGACAGGTCATCTGACGAGCCATTTTTTCAAATGAAATAAAAAAGGTTTTGACATTTTTCTCACCGAAATATGGAAAGTTATTAACATAGTTGTATACATCCCTATGTTCTCCCTTCATCTCCATCCTGTTAAATTAACTTTCTTGCCTAATCCCCAACTTCTGAATTTCAAATCCCCTCTCTCTTTCTTTTTCCTCTCTTTCTCTTTCTTCTCTCTCTATTTCCTTCCCTTTATTTATCTTCTATCTCAAGTTGCCACATTTGCAATTTAAGTTTTTCTAACTCTACTGCAGTTGCCTATTTCTCTGATACACCAAAGTGCTTGACCAACTCCATTATAATTTCAGCTTCCCTTTTGTCCCTGGCTAAATCCAATTCCAACCTATTTGCTAATTCTAAAAAAATGTGCTCCTTCTGTCCTTCTAAACTTCCTTGGAAAATTTGGGAACCTCTTTAGTATTGTTAAAAACCATTTCCCTCACTTTTGATTGAATCAGACACAAGTAACAAAATTAAACGAATTTTCCAACTTGTTTTATTTGAAGATCAAAGTCACTAATTGCAATGAGTTGGAATTTGCTGAGACCTTTTCTACCCCAAATGTGTTCAAGGTTGTCCAAATCCCATATGGCAAGGCCCCAAAACTGTTATGACATCAATGTCGAATCCCTCTGTTAATTAAAACCACACACCCAGAAAAGCTCACCTCACTTCATAATCTGTTAAAACGTGAGCGACAGAGAACTCTTAAATTCCACTAATAAACAAAAAGTAAAAATTTATATCTCTGCAAGTTAGCTCGCTAAGCTTGAAGGTTTGTTTTCAGAAGTTTCGACACCATGACTCGATGACATCATCAGTGAGAGTCTCCGCTGAAACTCTGGTGGTATGTCCCGCCTCTCTATTTTTAGGTCTTGGTTTCTTAAAGTGGGTGATGTCATTTCCGGTTATTTTAACAAGAGAATGTAGACAGGATCTAAATTGATCCGTTTAATGATGGACTTCTGGTTAGAACGCCATTCCTCCAAGATAGTCCTTGCGTGTCTTAGCATGTGTGTGTGCTTTGTCCCAGTCAAAGTGGTGCCCTTCTTTGTCTGTATGTATGGAGCACAGTGATAGTGGGTCATGTCTTTTGGTGGCCAGTTGGTGTTCATATATCCTCGTCACACGACAACAGGACAGTTTCAATGGTCGAAAAGTGATTTTATACACACTGTTTAATCAATGGTTGTGTGCAGTTAAGTAGCATTTTTCACATGTGCACAACACATTGTAAATGAACAACAGAGACACAGTTAATGAAAAATGATGCATATGATGTATAAAATTGATAAAACATTAAAACATGATTTGATCCTCTCAACGTTTCTTCCTTTTCTGGAATTCCCTACTCTACTCTCTCATTCTTACCAGGATGTGTGCTCCAAATTCTTGATTCTAGTGTCCCAAATTATTTCAGTTAATCCCCTTCAATATATTGAGCTGTTGGATTCTTTCCAAAGCTAGTGTCTGTCATATAATCGGAGATAAATATTCTGGCATCAGACTCAGCATTCGAACATATTACTCTGTTGTACGTGCACTGTACCAAGGACCACAGCACACAGACATTGCCAAACAATTGGGGAATGTTCATCCAGTTCTTTCGATAATGTAGTTTTCTCATTTTCCACATCTCCAGATCTATATCCGCTCTCTCGTTCTCCCTTTGTATCTAGTTAAGAAATCCACCAATTATTCTTCGTGTCCCATCTCCCAAAACTCCTTCTTTCAGTTTCTATCTAATGCTCTCTTCAAGATGTAATGCGGTTATAATTAAGGAATGTAACTACCAAGACATGCGGGAGGAGCTGGCCAGAGTTAATTGTAAGGGGAGCTGAACAGGAAAGAAAATGGAGCAGTAACGGGAGGAGGTTCTGGGGATAATTCGGAAGATAATACCAGAAATGCAAACCCAAGAAGATGAAACATACTCATGAGAGAACAAGGCAGCAATGAGTGATAAGGCATCAAACCAAAAGAGAAAACATACAATGTGGTGAAGATGATTGGGAATCCAGAGAATTCATTGGCTCTGAATCTACATAAGGCTGGCATCACTGACACGACAGAGCTCTTAATCGTGGTCAGGGAAAGAAACAGAGGAAACACATTCACTTTAAACACAGAAGATGGTATTTCTCAAGGAAAAAGATTCAGGTGAATTAAACATTTGAATTAAGATCAGTTAAATGCTTTTGCAGAATGTATCAGATTGGAAGCAAGACCCGGGGAGACAGACCCTCAGCAGAATGAAAGTTTGAAAATGGAAGTATTTCCAGATCAGAAACCAGGTTAGGCCACTGAGTGCAGGGCTGATGGGTGAATGGGTCTCAGCGAGACTTGGGGAACAGACAGCAGAATTGCATTGCAGATATTGCAGCTCGAATCTGCGTATTCATGTAGTGCTGTAGACCACAGCAGCAGGAGAAGCAGAACAGCATTCAACCACAACCTGTAAGTTTTTGCCAGGATGACACCTCAGTCTGTCATTACCATCAACACCATCTATGGCTCAGCGACGAGTGTGGGTGAACATATCAGAGTCAGAATCACATGAACCTTAACCTGATGCTAACTCATTAAAGCTACCAGACTTGACCAACAGATCTGAACGAAGCCCTGCTGTCCTGTCACGTTCAGTTATAAAATGGTGATGGACGATTAAACAAATGACTGGAGGCGAAGGCTCCACAAACATTCCCATCCTAATAATGGAACAGACCTGCACATCAGTGTAAAAGAGAAGTATGTTTTATCTGCACCATCTTCTTCCAGAAGGGTTGAGTCTATGATACACCTCACCCTCATCATGATGCCCACAGAATCACAGATGTCAGTCTTCAACCAATTGCAATTGCTGCACGTGACCTGAAGAAACAGCTGAACAGAGTAGATATGACACAGGCAATGAGCCCTGACACCATTTCTGCAATAAGACTGAAGACTTGTGCTGGACAACAAACTGTGTCCCTGGGGAAACTGTTTCATTACAGCTCCAACTCCGACATCTCCCTGGCAGTGTGGAAAATTACTCAACTATGTCCCGCTCCCTAACACGGGAATAATTACAATCTGACCAATTACTACCTCCTCAGTCCCATCACGACAGTCAAATTGGTTGGAGTTCTTTTTGACAGAGCTGGCAAACAGCCGAGAAATAACCTGCTCAGTGTGGTTTCCAATAGGTCCCCATGTGGAGATGGTGCTGTTGTGGAAATGTCACGGGATTACTAATCTAGAGCAGGATAATAATCTGGCAGCGGGTGGAAGTTTAATACAATGAATAAAATATCGAGCTCTAAAATCTGGGGTCATTAACAGTGACCTTGAAGCCAACATCGATTGTAAACAGAATTTCCTTCTCCAATGTACTTTTAGGAAGTGAATCTCCCATGACTTCCTGGGCTGGACTAAAACTGACTCCAAAGACCCTGACATGTGATAAACATTTCAATGGTCTATGAACCCCAAGCAAGGCACTCATTTGTATCTAATTACTCCGAGGTCTGGAAGGATGAAACCGGACAGAACACCCGGCCTCAGCATCAGTGTCGAAAAAGGGAATGGGAACACAGTCCTGTCGACCCTGCAGAGACTTCTTTCCTAAGATCTGAGAGCTTGTGACAACATTTACAGAGCTTTTCCACAGACTGCAAAGAAACAGCGGGAAAGGAGAAGATCATTCAACACATTGAGCCTCCCCCATTCTAGTTCATGGATAAAATCTCCTCAATGCACTTACCCCACACGATATACATATCCGTTAATGTGAGTAATCTTGGGAAGCTTAAAAATAGGAAGTGCAGTCGTACGTTTGATCCATCGAGTTTGCTACCCAGTTCAATGTAATGATGGTTGACCCTTCATTTCAACACCGTACTCCTGCTCTCCCACCATCCCTTTACTGTCTCTAAATCCTTATATATAATCAATGTCTCGGTTTCCAGGTGCGAGCGAATTCCCCAGATTCACCAGTCTGTGAGTGCAGACATTTATTCTCATCTCAATGCAGAGTGACCTGCTTCCAATCTGACTCACCCTGTCAGAGTTTTGTATATTTCACTGAGATCTCCACTCATTTTCCTAAACCCCGTGGAATACTGGCCCAGTCTCCCCAATCTCTGCTCCCACAACAAGCCCGTCATCCCAGAGATCAATCTGGTCATCCTTCACTGCTCTCCATCAATGTCTCAACTTGCCCTTTATTCGGTAAGGAGACCAAAACTACACACAATACTGCACAATGTTCGGGATGATAGCTCACCAGGCCCTGTACAGCTGCAGTAAGACAACCTTACTTCTGAACTCACATCCCCCTGAAATGAAGGTCAACACTCCATTTATCTTCCTCACTGCTTTCTGTTTCTGCAATATTGATTTCAGCATCTGGTGTACAGGGAGATGAAGATCCTTTTTAATGTTACAGCTCACCACTTGGTGGGTCTGTGTACACTGGTCAGTGTGCCAATCTCCATGCGCAGTATTGGCATCGGGTTGCAGAACTCCCTGCACTGCATGGGCCTCAGAGGTTTATGCAGAAGGAAACAACAAACAGGAGCATACGTCCCTTTGTAGATCAACATGTTTCAACCAATCCCTTTCAAATGGTAGGCTGCCAATTTATCGTTTCCACCAAAGGGCACACCGTCACCTCTATTCACATTGTTCTCCATCTGTGACGCATTTACCCATTCACTCCACTTGTCTTAGTCTTCTTGGTGCTTTTTTACATCCTCCTCACCCACTCACAATCCCACATCCGTTCGTGCTGTCAGCAGGCTGGGATATATTGTGTCTGATTCCAGCAACCAAATGTTTAAAGGGCATTGTGAACAGCTGGGCCCCAAGCACTGATCCCTGCGACACCTCAGCAACCGTCCTCTGTTAATTTCTATTTAATTATTTCGTGAATCTCGGAGTCACTGGCTGGGCCAGCATTTATTGCCCGTCCCTAGTTGCCCTTGAGAAAGTGGTGGTGAGCTGCCTTGTTGAATGCTGCAGTCCACCTGCTGTGGTTGACCTCCAATGCAATTAGGGAGGGAATCCCAGGATTCTGACCCAGTGACTGTGAAGGAGCTGTGATAAATTTCCAAGTCAGGATGGTGAATGGCTTGGAGGGTAACCTGAACATGATGATATTCCCATACATCTGTAGCCCTTGTCCTTCTAGATAGACGTGGTCATGAGTTGGGAAGATGATATCTGAGGATCTTTGGTGAATCATTTCATTGCAGCATGTAGATAGTAAAACACTGCTGCTGCTGCTGACCGTTGATGGTGGAGCATTGTGGATGAAGGGACAGTCAAACTGCTTTTCCTGAATGGTATAAAGCTTCTTGAGTGTTGTTGGGGCTGCAATCATCCAGGCAAATTGGGAGTCTCCTATTTCAATTCTGATTTATGCATTAAAGATGATGGACAGACGTTTGGAAGTCAGGATGTGAATTACTCGCCGCAGTATTCTTAGCTTCTAATCAGCTGTATAGTTACAGTGTTTATGTGGCGAGACCAGTGTGTTTCTGAGCAATGATTACCCACCATGACTTTGATACTGGGAGATTCAGTGATAGTAACACCATTGAATGCCAAGGGCCAGGTTAGATTGTATTTTACTGGTGATGGTCATGGTCTGGCATTTGCGTGGCCTGAATATTACTTGCCACTTGTTAGCCTGGATACTGTCAAGGTCTTATCGCATTTGGACATAGACTGCTTCAGTGTCTGAGGAGCCACAAATGTTGCAGAACATTGTACAATCATTGGCGAACATCCCCACTGCTGACCTTAAAATGGAGGGAAGGTTATGAATGAAGCAACCTTGAAGAAGTCTTTGGTCACTGCCCGAGGGATTCCTACAGACTTGGAGCTGAGTTGACTGACCTTCATCAACCATGACCATCTTCCTACGTGTCAGGTATGATTCTAAACAGCAGGGAGTTTGCCCCTGATTCCCATTGATTCCAGTGTTGGCAAAGCCCCTTGATACCACACTTGGTCGAAGACAGCCTTGATTTAAAGCGCTATCACTCTCACCCCACCTCTGTAATTCAGCTCTTTTGTCTATGTTTGAATCATGGTAATGAGGTCAGAAGCTGAGTGGCCCTGGTGGAGCCCAAACTGGGCGTCATTGACCAGGGTATTGCTGAGCAGGTACTGATTAAAAGCACTGAGACCTTCCACCACTTTACTGATGATCGAGAGGAGACTGATGGGGTGGTATTTGGCCAGATAGGATTTGTTCTGCTTTTTATATACAGGAGATACTTGGGGTAATTATCCACATAACCAGGGAAATGTCATTGTTGTAACTGTATTGAAACAGTTTGGCTAGGGGAGTGGCAAGTTATGGAGCACACGTTTTCAGTACTGTTGCCAGAATGTTGTCAGAGTATGGACCATTTGGAGTATCCAGTATCTCAGACCGTTTCTGGATATCGCGTGGACTGAATCAAACTGGTTGATGACTGGTAACTGGATCGTTGTGGACCACTGGAGGAGGCTGAGATGGATCATCCACTCGGCATTTTTGACTGAAGATTGTTGCGAATGCATCAGCCTTATCTTATAATACTGAAGTGCTGGGCTTCACCATCATGGGGGAAGGGGTTATTTGTGGAATCTCTACCTACAGTGAATTGTTTAATTGTCCCCAACGTTTCTTGACTAAATGTGGAAGGACTTATACTTTACAGAATCATGCCTTACAGACAATGTCAGGCTGTTGCTTGACGAGTCTGTTTATTTCTATTCACTGTTACCTGCCAGCTGTCCCATTCCAGAAACATGGCCATACATTAGCCCCAATCCACTCAGATTTAATTTTGTAAACTGGGCTTGGAGCTTAACAAACATTTTTTTCTGAAAATCCACGTGTTTTACATCCATTGGTTCTCTATCATTTGTCTGCCAGTCTGTTTCTCAAACATAATTCCCATTTCATAAATCTATGTTAGTGTTGTCTATGACCATTACTTTCAGTCCCAATAATTTCTCCGAAACACTTTCCTTACAATGTTCAATGTTCCATGTGCTCTATCATTTTCCTACCCCAGATTTGGTTTTCCTCGTATTGTGAGAAAGTTCTGTGAAGACAGAACGGAAGTAGTGGCTTCACAGTTTTGCCATTTCCCTGTTCCCCATTCTCCATTCTCTGGTTTCAAACTGTAAGGAAACTGTACTTGTTTTCTCATATTTCTCACATTGACATAATTTAACAAGTTGTCACCGTTCACTCTTATAACCCTTGTGAATATACTCTTCAGAAACTCATCAATTCCTGCCTTAAACTGCTCAATAATTGACCTTCCACACTATACATTCACAGGAGCATAGACTCTGTCCCAACAGAAGTACAGCACGATCTATATTAGTTCTACTTCTCTACAGCAGACCCATCGCCTAAAATGTTATTACACTTCCAAATGCTCGTCTATGTACTTTTTAATGATTGTGAGGTTACTCGTGATAATTCCCCTCTCAGGAAGTAATCCCAAAACACAATACCCTCTAGGTGAAAAAAAGTTTAAATCCTCTCTGAACCTCAAACTCTTCACTTTAAAAGTGTATTGGCTTGACCCTCTGACTAAAAGGAACATCTGCTGTCTATCCACCCTGCCCGTGTCGCTCATAATCTTATCCTTCTGAATCACGGACCCCTCAGCTTTCTCTGCTCCAAAGTAAACAACCTGAGCTTATCCAGCCTCTCTCCATTGCTGATATGCTCCATCCGAGGGAACATCCTGGTTAATCACCTCTGCACCCTCTCCAGTACAATCACATCCTTCCTGAAATGTGGCTCCCAGAGCTACATACAGTATTCCATTTTGTCCTAACCAAAGCCCTGTATTGTTCGTATAATCTACGCCATGATTAGGAAACACAATACCCAAGGTCCAATTCTTAACTAGCCCATTAACCTGTCCAGTCACATTCAGGGATGTGTGGAGAAGCACAATCTGAACTTCCCAGTGTGCTGCCTTTCATTGAGTCCTCCCCTGCCTGGTTCCTTCTCCCAAAGTGCATCACCTCATATTTATCAGGGTTACATTCTATCTGCCATTGATCTGCCCATCTGACCATTCCATCTGCATCTTCCTGTAACTTAAGGCCTTCCTCCTCACTGCTAACCGCCCAGCCAATCTTTATATCAAACATACACTCACTGATCACATCTCCCCCACTCTCCACCAAACCCCCTCCACATACAAATCTATAGATTTTTTATGAATGGCACAAACAATAAGGGACACAGCACTGATCCCTGTGGTACACCAAGGGACACAGGTCTCCAGTCACACAAACAGCCTTCTCCCAACACCCTCTGCCTCCTGACAGTAAGACAATTTTCATCATAACTAGTCAAGTTATCATTCATATTGTGAGATTTTACTTTATTTTTCCGTTTCCCAGGTGGAAATTTGTCAAAGGCCTTCCTACAAAACTAAACAATTGACCTCCTCAAACTAACTCAATCAAATCCATTGGATGTGACTTCCTTCTGATAAAGTCATGATAATTATCCCTGATCAAACCTTGCGACTCTGATTGGAATTCGATATTCTCATTCCCTATTTTCTCCAGTCGTTTCCTTAACAGTGATCTAATACTCGCTCGTCTATAGTTCCCTGGTCTATCTCTCCCACCCTTACTGTGAAGTGGAATCGTATTAACAGTTCTCCAGTTCTATAGCGCGTCCCCTATGATCAGATTCTAATTAAAATATTCAGTCAGGCTCTTTCCTCCCTTGACCTCAACACCCTCTTGTGATACAACTCATTCAGACATGGACATTGGTCCAAATTTATACAGAACAAAGCCTCAAATTCTTTCTCGAAATTACATGAATGTGTTACAATCCATCAATGTTCTCCAGCTTGACACACAGATTGCCCCTTTGGTTTCTAATGGACACTTGCTGTTTGCTGATTATTCTGTTCTACTTGTCCGTGAAGAATATCGTAGGATTCTCATTGATCTCGCCTACTTGTACTTCTCCATGTTCTTTTAAAAAAGCTCATGAATATCTAACTATACGTTATCCATTGGTTCTTCATTGCGTATGTCTCCAAGAATAATCTTGAAACCATTTTAAGACGATGTTTTCCACTTCTGGTTTTTCTTTTATCGGTACATTCTCACACTCCTCAGTTATGTTATTACCGTCTATATATCTAGTAGCATGTTCTTTGTAATCGAGTCCAATAGACACCCGACTGTGGATGACAAGTTACTGGTCTGTAGTTCACCACTCTCCAAATCCATCCTTTCTTAAACTGTTGGATAACATTTATAATCTTTGCCTTATCCAGATTGGCTAAATGCCTTTTGGGAATGTGTCGGAAAATAAAGTGAAAATCCGCGATACAATCAACATGTCTATTGCTGCTTCCTCTGAAATTCTTGTATGAAGGACATCTAGTCTGTCAGATTTGTAAATACTCAATCCAGCTTTCTTTTCAAAGATGACCTCAACATTGACAAGAATGATCTTAGACTTTACTTACACAAGTTCCATGGTCACTTGGTATTTCTGGAAGAATGTCTGGGCATTCTTCCATGAAGATAGACACAAAGAAACTGTTTCTTTTCCCTGCGATTTCTCTGTTCTCTGCAATAAATGATCATGAACGCGCCCCAACTGTTCCACATTTGGCCTTGTTTTTATTATTTTTTCCATACATTGATAGACGCTTTTTAGCAGTCTTCATGTTTTTCTTTCATTTGCACGCTTTTTCTCTTTCTGATTTTCTTCTCAATTTCTTGGTCATCCTTTGCTGGGTCCTACATTTCTCTGAATCCTCCGGCTTAGTGCAACATTTGGCATTTTTCTAAGCTGCCTCCTTTCATCTAATAGGTAGATGAAGGTGGGGTTGAAAGTGATAGTCGGAGAGGAGGGTGGCCCAGATTGATAGAAAGGAAGGTGGACACATAGGAACATTCAAAAGCGCGGTGCTGACTTGGAATGTTGGAGTGGGATAAGGTAGGATTAGGGGAAATGGGGAAATGGGGAACTCCATTATGATCCCCTCTGGTTGGAGGGTCCCAGTGCAGAAGATGAGGCTTTCTTCCTCCAGGCTTCTGGTGGCTCGGGTTTGGCGGTGGAGCAGGCCCAGGACCCACATGTCCTTGGCAGAGTGCGAAGGGGAGTTAAAGTTCTCAGCCACAAGGCGATGGAGTTGTTCAATGTGGCTGTCCTAGAGATCTTCTCTGAAATGATCCACAAGAAAACCTCCTGCCTCGCAATGTAGAGAAGACCACATTGGATTTAATGGATGCAGTAGATGAGGCGTTCTGTCTCCCTTCGTCACCTATTACTTTCAACCCCACCTTCATCTACCTATCTTTTTCCCAGCTACGTCCCCCCTGCCACACCACCTTCTCATTTATCCCTCAGCCCCCTTGGCCCATAAGCTTCAGCTTCATTCCTGATGATGGGTTTATGCCTGTAACATCGATTTATCTGCTCTCAGTATGCTGCCTGACTGTGCTTTTGCAGAACCACATTCTTCGACTCTGATCTCCAGTATCTGTAATCCCCACTTTCTCCTCACACCTTCATGGCTTGCATGATTCCGACTTATAACAGTTACTTCAAATAAAAATGAAACTATCGTGTACTCAAACAGCATAAAAGAAAACCAATACATTGTGGTCACTGTTCCCAAAAGGTCCTTTCCAGCAAAAATTTCAATTAGATCTTCTGATCACCCAACACCAATTCCTAAATAACCTGATCTCGAGCTCAGTGCTCGACATAGTGTTCATGTAAACCATCTCGCACGTGGTCATGAAATCCATTTTTCCCAGCATTAGCATTCAATTGGGTTAACACAGTTTAGATATTACTTAAACAGTACACTATTACTGCAGTACCCACAAATGTGTATATCTCATTTCCTGTTTTATAACATGTCCACCATTTGTATTGCAGCTTTCACTTTGATATATAACTCCCATCAATGTTTGCTCCTCCTTGCTGTTTTTGCACTCCACCTTACTAGATTCTGTGGAATCTGACCGACTTGGGCTCTGGGGAGATTAATGGTAGAGATCATCTCACCACATCATTTATGATCTTCTCAAACTTTAATTTCTCCAGATCTCCCGTTATGCCGATGGAGTAGAGAAGGACAATGATTTTCCAACAATGCTCTGTTTCCCCCAGAGAGCTGAGACAGCTCTAACCTGGGTGGTAACCTTACAACAGGCTGGTAAAGTGTTGCTGCTGCTGTACAGGGTCTTAGTGAGATCACATCTGGAGTAGTGTGTACAGATTTAATCTCTTCAATGAAGAAAGGATGTTGTTATATTTGAAGTAGCTCAGAGTTAGTTCTCTCAACTGATTCCTGCAATGAAGGTGCGAGCTTATAACGAAAGAATGGTCAGCTAGCCATTGGAGTTTACATAAATTAAAGAGTGTCCTATTTCAACAAAGATGACAGAAGGAATCAACAAGTGAAGCAAATTACACAGATAGTGAAGGAATCCATTCCATTCTCCAGCCTGTTACACAGGAACAACAGGAGGATATTCAGGCATTCGAGCCTGTTTCACCAAAACAGGATGAGGCTATTCAGCCCCTAGAGCCTAATATACATTTACAGAAGGAGGCCAATCAGCCACTCGAGCCTATAACAGTAGGCCATGCTGCACCAGTATCCTGTTAAACAGCAACAGGATCAGTCCATTCAGCCTCCTCAAGTCTGTAACAACTGTAACAACTGGATGAGGTCACGCAGTGACTGGAGATTGTGACACTGGGATAACAGGAGGCCATTCATACCAAACGAGCTATTTCAACAAGTGAAGCAAATTACACAGATTGTGCAGGAATCCATTCTGGATAAGGATAAAAACTGTCTGACACTTCTTTCATGAGAAAGGATAAGGTAATTCAGACGCATGTCTGTTGTACGGGAACAAGGGAAGATCAATCACTCCCTCGGTCCCATCTCCGGGATACATGCAGAGACCGTTCAGCATTTCGACTTGTTATGGGGAAGTATGAAAAGACCCATCAGCCTCTCAAAATGTTACCCAGCAACAGGAGGATTCCATAATCCCCCAACTCCCTAATGCATCAACGGGAGAAGGTCGTTCTGGCCTTGGATACATCAGCATGGGAACACCAGAAAGACGCCAGCCCATCGAGGTTGTACACCAGCAGGATGATGAGTCCAGCCAGCCACACATGCCTCAAACAGCAATTGGAGTAGACCTCTTAAAACCTTTTGTCCATTAAACAGGAATTCAAAGAAAACGCAAAGGTTTTCGAAAGGGAAGAAATTATAATAACTGTATACATTAGGGAGTAAAACGTAATGATAAGCTATTGTAATTTAAGACAATTATTAGAATCCATTATTGAGGATACTTGCAAAGTTAAACCACAATCCATCGGAGTCAACATGGTTGTATAAAGGATAAATCGAGTTTGAAGTGTTTGCTTGAGTTACTTAAAGATGTGACAAGCACGGTGGATAGTAGGATTCCTGGAGATGGAATATATCTGGTCTTCCTAGTAGCATTCCTGGAGATGGAATGTATCTGGTCTTCCTGAAGGCATCAGATATGTCGCTTCTCCACAGAGTAAGTGGTAAGATCAGACAACATGGGTTCAGGAGTAATTTATTAGCTTGGATGGAGGATTGGTTAACCAACAAAATGCAGTCAGATGCACTAAATGTGTCATTTATTTTGGGAAATGCAATTTGTGGTGTGCTATTGATTTTAGTTCTCATTTGCGATCATTAGTACTACGGTACTTGGTTGACTGGATAGAAAATACGACATCACATTTTCAGATGAAACTAACATTGGTGGGAAATTACGTCGGAATAATAATGTAAGAGATTTAAAAACTATATGGATAGTTTGGGTGAACGGGCCCACATTTGGCAAGGAAAAGTAAAGTGAGTAAATGTGGGGCTATTCAAATTGGCCAACATAATAGAAAAACAAATTATTATCTAAATGGAGAGAAAGTTCAAAGTGCTTAAGTGCAGAGGGATCTGGGTGTCTGCTTGCATATCACAGAAAACCTGCCTGTGGGTACTGCAAGTAATGGGAAATGCAAGCCTAATTTCAGTGTTTATTTATAAAAAAAGGATAGAGTAGAAAGGTAGGGAGTGTTAGTGTAGCTATGCTAGGCATTAGTGAAGCTACAACTGGAGTACAGTTTGGGTGTCCTGCAGAATGAGGTATTTCCATTAGAGGAAATTCAGAAGAGCTTCATTAGATTGATTCCATATTTGAAGTGAATGTCTTATGAAGGGAAATTGAGCAGTTTAGGCCTATACTCTCGAGTTTATAAGAACGAAAGGAGATCTCATTGAGGTCTGTAAAATGCTAAAAGTAAATGAAAATGTCGATGTAGAGTGGAGTTTTTTAATGTGGCGCAATCTTCAAAACAGACTAGAGTTTTAGGATGGAGAGATGGCAGGAAAGTGGCACAGAGGTCGTGTTGACATCAGCCTCATCGAGCGGTTGGATTCCTCACAGATGCTCCTTGTTCTTATTCAACTCTTCAACTGTGTTGCACAGGAATGGGGAAGGACTGGGTATCATACAGGAAGCAGGCACTCAGGATAAACCAGTCTCAATCAGTTAGACAGAACGTAACCAGCAGGGTCACCCAGTGACCAGCGCTGGGTTCTCAACTATTTACAGTCTATATTAATTATCAGGAGTATGGAACAGATATACAGATGCTGAGTTTGGTGATGTCGCTGTGGTAAGCAAGAGAATAAATTATCAAGAGAGAGTGAAGAGTCTGCAGATAGATTCAGAAATGTAAATGCAATAGATAATAGTTTAGCAAGTGGAATTTAACATGATATAACCTGTCATTTCATTTACAGAATAATGGAAGGCAGTATGTTACTGAAATGGAGAGGGAATACAGGACGTAATGGTACTGTGTGCTGGGGGGTTCACTCAGACCTGTTCAGACATGGGAGATTTTGCTCCATCCCTGATCGTCAGCTCCCAAAACACTCCAGTGACCCCATTGCTCTCCGTACACATGGACTACTTTGATGTGGTTGATTTATGGTGGGGATGGCTTTTTGAAACATGCATCAAGGGGACGACCTTTATCCAAGATATATTCATTTCTTTCTACGTGGAGACCCGATGTCGATGGGAATGGCTGACTGCTTCTGAATGAAGAGGCCGTGACTGCTGCTTGGACAGTGGGTAGTCACCAACATGATATACTGTGATGGGCACACTGTAACATTAATAGAGAGAGAGCTCCTTCAGTTCCTCTACCTCTCCCCATTGACATGGATACTCTGCAGATGCCATGTACACCATCGGGAATCCCACTATACTGGATACACCCGGCAGCTCCCTGCTGAGGGAGAAACAATGTATTTACCTCATCCACCATATATATCCTCCATCATCGAATGGTGACATTGATGTTGAGACACTGGGAGATGATGGATATGTCACCCAGTCCTGCCTGGAAAGTTCTGGATCATAGAAGCTGAATGAAACAGTGACCCTAACAGCCACTGGCAGCACCATCCTACCCCTGGGGTGAAGCTGTGGGTCGTGTTGAAGGAGGTGCCAGTGCTCTGTGACCAGCTCCTTGTTCAATCAGTGTCCCTCACACTTTGATCCTAGGTTAAGTGGAGCTTGGGAAGCTGTTCCTGGAAAACCCGGGGTGGGCCCAACAGATCCCTTTCCCCACACACACTCACTCCGTGGTTTCAGAGCTTCCTCCTCTGCAGCCTCTGCTCCATTTGTTGTTCATGTTACAGGCCCAGATGCTGTAACCATAGTCCCCGTGTTCCATCCACGGTTGGGTCAATAAATCCTCAAGTCTCCCTGAATGTCTGAGGCAGCTCACAGCACATCCTCCAGCAAACGAACCCCAACCCCTCCACTAACTTTTCAGTAACAGGAGAGAGTCAGAAACCCCTCGGCTACAGATCCCCGCAAAATGTTTTAAGAAGGCCGTTTAGACCAAACCTTTCCTTATTTTAAAAATAGATGGGATGTGTGCGTTCCAGATATGTTGTGACTGGTCAAACCACTCATCATTTAGCAAAATATAATTTATCCAAATGCTTCAGTTAAAATCCAATAAAAGAGAACATTTTGGGATAGCTTATATGTTGGAACACTTACACAACAATAGATACCGTACCTGCTTGGTACACACTGATTGGCACAAAGATATATTCGAATACAGGTTCTTACAGCAATTTTCCGATCCAGAAGCTATCAACATCAACAGAGATCTCAGAGAGAAAAGCAGCTATTGAAAGGCCTAACCCTTCTTGGATTTCCAACAGCTTCTGAATGCTTCAGCTAAAAACAAAATGAGAAAACCTGGTCTGGGAGAGCTGGCAACTGCCCTTCGATTGTTACCACCATTTAATAAAACCTAAAGGCCTCCTCAGTTATTTATCAAACTGTGTTCAGACAGCAGTTCTGCACCTCTGCCTTTAGAACCTCTCTTCAAAAACAACCTAAGAGAAAATAACCTTTTTACGGTGATGGTATTCTCACAACTGCACCTTTAATAAAATGATCCATCAATATACAAAGATGAATTAATTTTAGACCTCCTAATCATCCTCTATTAGTAGACTGCAATGTATATATAGGTAAAAACAATGACTGCAGATGCTGGAAACAGAGTCTGGATTAGTGGTGCTGGAAGAGTAAAGCAGTTCAGGCAGCATCCAAGGAGCAGTAAAATCGACGTTTCGGGCAAAAGCCCTTCATCAGGAATTCCGACAGAGAGCCTGAAGGGTGATAAGATAAATGAGAGGAGGGTGAGGGTGGGAAGAAAGTAGCATAGAGTAAAATAAGTGAATGGGGGAGGGGATGAAGGTGATAGGTTGGGGGGAAGGTGGATTGGATAGGTGGAAAAGAAGATAGATAGATGGGACAAGTCATGGGGACAGTGCTGAGCTGGAAGTTTTGAAGTGGAGTGAGGTGGCCGAAGGGGAAATGAGGAAACTGTTCAAGTCCACATTGATGCCCTGGGGTTGAAGTGTTCCTAGGCGGAAGATGTGGCATTTTTCCTGCAGGCGTCTGGTGGTGATGGAGCGGCGGTGAAGAAGGCCCAGGACCTCCATGTCCTTGGCAGCGTGGGAGGGGCAGTTGAAATGTTGGCCCACAGGGCGATGTGGTTGGCTGGTGCGGGTGTCCCGGAAATGTTACATAAAGTGCTCTGCAAGGAGACGTCCAGACTCCGCAATGTAGAGGAGATCGCATCGGGAGCAACAGATACAATAAATGATATTAGTGGATGTGCAGGTAAAACTTTGATGGATGTGGAAGGCTCCTTTAGGGCCTTGGATGGAGGTGAGGGAGGAGGTGTGGGCGCAGGTTTTGCAATTCCTGCGGTGGCAGGGCAAGGTGCCAGGATGGGAGGGTGGGATGTAGGGGGGCGTGGACCTTACCAGGTAGTCACGGAAGGAACGGTCTTTGCAGAAGGTGGAAAGGGGTGGGGAGGAAAATATATCCCTGGTGGTGGGGTCTGTTTGGAGGTGGCAGAAATGTTGGTGGATGATTTGGTTTATGCGAAGGTTGGTAGGGTGGAAGGTGAGCACCAAGGGGCGTTCTGTCCTTGTTACGGTTGGAGGGGTGGGGTCTGAGGGCAGAGGTGCGGGATGTGGATGGTATACGTTGGATGGCATCTTTAACCACGTGGGAAGGAAAATTGCGGTCTCAAAAGAAGGAGGCCATCTGATGTGTTCTGTGGTGGAACTGGTCCTCCCGGGAGCAGATACGGTGGAGGCAGAGTAATTGGGAATACGGGATGGCATTTTTGCAAGAGGTAGGATGGGAAGATGTTTAATCCAGGTAGCTGTGGGAGTCGGTTGGTTTGTAAAAAATGTCGGTGTAAAGTCGTTCTTCATTAATGGAAATGGAGAGGTCCACGAAGGGGAGGGAGGCATCAGAGATGGTCCAGGTAAATTTAAGATCAGGGTGGAATGTGTTGGTGAAGTTGATGAATTGCTCAACCTCCTCGAGGGAGCACAAGTTCATCAATGTAGCGGTGGAAGAGATGCATATATATATATATATTACATTGACTCTGAGCATACAAATGTTCACAACTTGATTCGATTTCAGTCATTTTACTCCTGCCACAGAATGCCTTTGTCTTTCTTCATCCAAGTCCCCACAACCTGTCAAAACCTGAGGTATTCTCGCCCTGTCACCTGCATAATTTCAAATTGAATGGCAGCAGTAATAAGCTCAATCGAAACATACTGATATTCTTCTCCCTAAACTTCTCCAAAAACTTTAAGGGCCCACGATCAGTGAAAAGGAATTGTCTCATGTATGTTATTCGCAATGAAAATTCTGAAATGTTGTAACGCCAACACCAAGCTCAAGGCCTCCTTCCCGATTGTGGAATAAATCTGTTGATGTTTCCACTGGACACTCCAACCACACGTTACGTAATGCAGCACTTCTCAACTCTCCAATAGTCTCTCTGAATGACATAGCTCCTCATGTCTCAGCATAAAAGAGTTACATACTTCTGTACCTCTTAATGCTGTAACCTCTTTACCTGCTATTCCTGGCCTATGCCAGTAAACCTTACTCTCACAGGGACATGTTTTAAGAAGATCTCACACATTCTTCTCACACCCTCACAGAAACCAAGCTTTGATTTCTGAACTTAATCATCATCAGCAGCAGCTATTTCAGCTTCTAATCTTGCCATTGTAACTTTCTGCTCTTCCAAACGAGTTCTCACGACTGCAGGAAGTGAATTGTTGAATTTCTCCAAAATAAGAATCTCTCTAAGAGTGCCATAGCTTTGCTCTGATTTAATACCCTTACCCACCTTTCAAAATCACTTTGTTTGATCCTTTTAAACCCAATGTGAGTTTAACCACAGACGCTATTTTAGATCCCTGAAGCTCTGTCTGTCAGTTTCTGGCACAAGCTCATGTGCACTTCGGATGGTTTTCTTCACCTCCTTCTACTCCCCAGACACCGCCTCTGATAGGGATGCAAATACCTATCAGCTTTGTTTGAATCAACTAAATCCACATGTACACTGGGCACTGCATTTGTTTAGCCACTTTCTCAAATTAAATTAAGAAGGCTCCCCCATCATTCGCATCAAATTTAGATAATGTCTGGATGTATTTAAACAGATCCCCATCAAGCCTTTGGCCACTATAGTGTTGCTCATCCTCACTATTCTCCTCATGCAGCCTACCATCTACCTTTATCACCACCTTCTATGTCAACGTTCCTCTCTAATTACTAAATTTTGAAGTTAAATCTCTCTGCTTTTCTTCTTTCTTTTTCTCTCCTCTTCTTCATTTTATTTTTACTTTTCATCATAATTCAAACTGTTTCAATTCCTTCTCATGTTCACGGGGCCTCATTCGAAATTGATTTCTAGCAATTTCCAAAGACTCTGATGGTGTTTCCACCAAATGTAACTGCCGAGTTATAGCTGTAATTATCTCTCATTTTCTCACAGACAAACACAACCACAATTCCAATCGTGTGGCAATTCCTACAGCTTTGCCTTCATTACCTTTTGTAAAACCCCCAACTTCACCTCTTCCACACCCAGAGAACTATCAGTGACTGAAAGAATCTTTATTCCCAAAACACTGTTTAAAACAACCGAATTCAACATCCGGAACGAAAGACACTAACAGCAACCATACGCGACCTTTGAACCCAATAGCCTCCTGGTGCGTACTCTCCAGTGTCTCCATGAGCTAATTCTGGATTCGCTGGTTTCCTCCCACAATCCAAAGGTGTGCATGTCATGTGAATTGGTCATGCTAAATTTCTTGTAGTTTTCAGGGATGTGTGGGTTATGAATCTTTGTCGGGGAAAATGTGTAATAACAGGGTCGAGGAATGGGTCTGGGTAGGTTAGTCCTCGGAGGGTCGGTGTGGACTTGTTGGGTCGAATGGCCTGTTTGCACACTATAGGGATTGTAATTCTAAACCCAATTTGGTGTTACCAGACAAGAGTTCCCAGTTTGCTATAGTTGAACCAGACTGCCTCAAACTATTTTAAGGAGGTAGTTTGGATGCGAACCTTTTCATATTTTAAGGGTAGATGTGAAGTGGGTGTTCCAGATGGGATGCTACGAGTCAAACCACTCACCATTAATTAAAACACAACATATTTAAACACTCTAATGAAAATTCATACAAAATGAAGAGGAATTTAGAATAACTTAACTATTGGAAACCTTAACCGAATAATGGATACAGTACCTTCTACAAATGAACTGTTCCAATATACTAACATCACCTAAACACACTCCATGGTAAAAAGGAGCATTCAGACATACAGTTCTCCAATCCAGTTTGAAACAGCATCAAGTGAAGTTTCAGAGAGAATAGCAGCTAGGGATAATTTACTAAAACTTCCAACCCTTCTGGGACACAAGCACCTGGTGACTTACAGCCGTAAGGAAAAAACTAGAAAGCCTGGTCAGTGCGAGCTGGCCATTATTACTACTATTTATTAAAAACCCTAAAAGTCTCGGAAGTTATTTACTTGAGCTGTTTTCAGTCGGCAGTTTGACCTTTATGACCTCTTGTTTAAAAAAAAGAGATAACAACCTTTTTTTCAAAGTGACAGCATTTTTCACACAATTTAGATGCCTGGTCCTTTACTCAATGGGCTTCCTCGTGTTACTGATCGCAAGGTCACCTGAGTGGGGCAAACACAGGTACAGTCCAAGTTACAAGGATGTGTTTCATAACTTCTGAAACACCCCTGTCCATGGCCATCACATGGGACATACCGGGAAGTGAACAACAGCCTGACACACACCATTTCACTGTTTCTGAGCTACACAATGCCAGCTCTACGATACACTAGGGACACAAAACCCAAGGCCAGGGAAAGATACAGAGGGACTGAGAGATTCACATTAAAGAAAGAAACAGGCAGTTAATTAACTGGGAGGAGATTGTGGAAATATTGGGAACAAAGACTGGAGTCTTTTTTGGGACTGACTGGAGAAGTAAGATCTTTGAGAGTAAAATTACAAGAATGAAAACATTGAATAAAGGCATTGTCAGATCTGGACAGTGACACTTACCAGGAACACCAACGATAACCAGGAAGGGATAATAAAAATATTGAATAATGCGAAGAGCATAATAGATCTGCAATGATAAGGACAACCAATAAAATGCAAAAATATACCAAACATAATCAGATAAACTCCTGTCTATTGTTGAAATATTCCAGTCGACTGTTCTCAGATTCTGATCCATGTTTGGAATATTCCAGTCTAATGTTCTAAGATTCTGATCTCTCCTCCCCTTCTCTCTAAATCTGCTGATCCCTGTCAGTGCTGTCGGTAATGGTCCCTCTTATGTTATGGAATAACACATTGAACGGCTCCCATTTATCATCAAAAGATGGAAACCATTCACTGGGATAATTAGAATCCATGAAGACTGGGATTAATCACAGTCACTGAACAAATAGGATCAGTTAACCAGCTCTATACATCACTTTTCATAACACTATAAAAGGGAAGATTTACTGGTTTTGGATGCAATGGAAAAAGGTGACTGAGGGATGGACAATAAATCTTTCAATTTTTAATCTTTTTTTTCTTGCATACGAGAGTATTAACAGGACAATGCAGGGGTCTATACGTGTTCTACTCTGTTTATGAAAGGAAGCAGTTATAAAATAACAGATCGGCTACATAAAAAAAAAATGTCGGGTGGGCAAGTTTCTAGATACCTTAACACAAAGTATGATACTGATTATCCGGTGCGAGGATACTCTTGGTTTTAATACCCTGTTTTCAAATCCTTTCATAACCTTGATACAGTGCACTGAGACTGCTGCTCAGGAACAGGCCAAAGCAATTCTGTCCCTATGGGCCTCTTACAGAAGGAAAGGAGAAGGGCATTTTAGTCCATATTAGCCTATTGCTACTTGAAAAGGTGGAACGCTGGAACATTAGCACATTTTGCATACAAAATCATTCAAAATAAAAGGATTTGTCGCTGCAGTTGCATGAGGTGTCACTGAGAGGACACCTGGAGTACATTGTGTTATTTTTGTTTCGGTAACTGAGAAGGGATGGACCTTCATAAGATACAGTTTAATGGCTGCTCATAATCCAGGGGTTGCTGTGCCATTTAATGTCTGGTGGCTGTTATACAGGGACAGGAGGAGCCTATTCAGCCTCTCGAGCCTGTTACAGAGGGGCAGGAAATGTTTATTTAACATTTCAAGTTTGTTACACATAAATATTAGTATTAAATTAGTTGTGGAATAGGAAAGACCTGATGTAAATATTAAAGTTCTAACTTTGAACAAGGCCAATTTTGAAAGTGTTAGGCGAGCCCTGTGAAAGGCTGATTGGAATACCCTATTCACAGGTAAAGGGATGGTTGGGAAATGCAAGGCCATCACAACGTGGTATCAGAGAGTCCAGAGCCAACGTGCTCCTATTAGTGCGATGGGGAAGTCTGATGGGTGCAGGGAGTGCTGGATGGCTAGATATATTGATGCTCTGGTCAAGGTAATGAAGGAGGCATATGTCAGATAAACAGAGCTGAAATCAAGGGAATCCCCAGAGGAGTATAAGGGCAGTAAGTGTATAGTCAACGGTGAAATCGGGCCAGAAAAATTTGAACGCGGGTTGGCTTTAGAAATAGGGTTCATGAGGTATTGGCGAAACTCTACAAATCTTTTAGTGGCAAAAGATTAACGAGGGAGAAAATAGGGCCCCTTAAAGATCAGTAAGGCTACCTATGTGTGGAACCACAGGAGATGGGAAAGATATAAAACAAGTATTTCTCCTCAGTAATTTATGTGGAGGAAGTTACGAGAGTGAGAAAATGAAGAAATGCAAAGTGATATCTTGAAAAGTATCTATATTACAAGGAGGTGTTGGACATTGTAAAACACATAAAGGTGAACAAATCCCTGGGACCTGATCAGTTGTATCCCAGAATATTGTGGGAAGCTCGGAAAGGGATTGCTCAGCCTTTTGCTGATATATCTGTATCATTGATTTCCACAGGTGAGTTGTCAAAAGACTGGAGAGCTGCTGACATAGTGTCATTATTAAAGAAAGGAACGAAAAACCAGATAACTATAGACTGGTAAGCCTAACATCAATGGTGACTAAATTGTTGGAGGGGAGTTTGAGGGAAAGGATGTATATGCATTTGGTCGGACTAGGACTGATGAGGGCTTTATACATTGGAGATCACGTCTAACTGACTGGGTGGAATTTTTTGCCGAAGTGATGAAGATGATTGATGAAGATGATTGATGAAGGCAGGAGAGTGGATGTTGTCTTTATGGAATTCAGTAAGAAAACCAAAATGTTCGACATGGTAGACTGGTTAGCAAGGTCAGACTGCCTGGAATCCAGGAAGAGCTCACCTGTTAGATCCAAAATTTTCTTGAATATTTGTGACAGGGCGCGACAGTGGACATTTGTTCAATGAACTTGGAGATCTGTGACTAGTGGTGTGCCACAAAAGTCAATAGTGAGTCCACTGCCTCTTGTCATTTATACAAATCATGTGCATTTGTGTATATGAAGTATGATCAGTAAGTTTGTAGATAATTCCAAATTTGGTGGTGTAGTCGACAGTGAAAAATGATATCTCAGAACAAAGTGGAAACTTGATTAGGTGAGCCGAGGGGTGGCAGATGGAGTTAAATTTAGATAAATGTGAGGTGTTGCATTTTGGCAAGACAAATCAGGGCAAGACATGTAGGTAGGGTCCTGTCGAAAGTTGCCAATCAAAGAGAACGCCATTGAAATTATAAAATCCCTACAGTGAGGAAACAGGATTTTCGGCCCATCGAGGCCACACCGTCCCTCTAAACAGTATCCCACTGGACAAACCCCTTCCCTATCCCTCTCAGCCTGCATTTCCCATGGCTAATCCACCTCGCCTACACATCCCAGGGTAGTTGGAGCAATTTAGCATGGCCAATCTACACTTGCCTGTATATCTTTGCACTGTGGGAGGAAAATGTATCACCCGGAAGAAACTCACGCAGACACGGGGAGAATGTGCAAACAGGCAGTTATTCAAGGATAGAATTAAACCCAAATCGTTGTGCTCTGAGGTAGCAATGCGAGTCACTGAGCTACTGTGTCACCTTGTGGTGCAGTTTCTCCATTCCTTGAAAGTGCCGTCACAGGTGCACAGCGCAGTGAAGGAGGCATTTGGTGTTCTTCCCTTTATTGGTCCGTGCTTTGAGTCTATGCGTTTGCATGACATGTTGCATCTGTACAGGACATTGGTTTGGCCACTTTTGTAATACTGCCTTTAATTATGGTCACCCTGCTGTTGGAAAGATGTTGTCAAACTTGAAAGGGTGCAGAAGAGATTTAAAAGAATGTTGCAGATGTTGGAGGGTTTGAGCTTCAGGGAGAGTTTGAATAGGTTGGGAGTATTTTCAAGTGTTGTGGCTGAGGGGTGATCTTAAAGAAGTTTATAAAATCATGAGGGGCATAGATAAGGTAAACAGTCAACGTCTTTTCCCCAGCATAGGCAAGTCGACAATTACAGGACAAAGGTTAAAGGTGAGAAGAGAAAGATTTTTCAAGGGAAATGAGATACAACACTTTCAAAGAGAGACTACTGTGTGTATTGAGCACCCAAAAGAGGTGGTGGAAGCAGACACAGTTACACCATTTAAAAGGCATTTGAATGGGTACATGCATGGGAAGGGTTTAGAGGGATATGGGTTAAGTGCTGGCAAGGTGGACGAGATAAATTTAGGATATTTAGTCAGAATGGACAACTGGATCGAAGGGTCTTTAACCGAGCTATACATCACTGAGACTCTGTTGACCCTTGAGTGTATAACACAGGAACAGGAAGAGGATATTGAGGTTCTGAATTCTGTCAGTCAGCTGGTTTGCTCAATTACTGAGAGTCAAATACAAAAATAAATCATTCAGATTTTGATGGTGTTTTACAGAAACAGGAGAAAGGCTTTTTGTCAAGAGAAGCTGGAAGGAATGTGAAGAGGCCATTCAGTCCCTCACCTCCATTCCACAGGAGCAGCAGGTGAACGCAGAGCGATTGGAGCCTGTCACTCAGGAGCAAGAGGAGGACATCTACTTTCACAAACTTGGGATCAGGAGGCATCACTCAGTTGCTCAAGACTGGGACACAGGAACAGGAGGCAGTCACTCAACTGCTCGAGACTGGGACACAGGACCAGGAGGGAGTCACTCAACTGCTCGAGACTGGGACACAGGACCAGGAGGGAGACACTCAACTGCTCGAGACTGGGACATGGGAACAGTAGACAGTCACTCAACTGCTCGAGACTGGGACATGGGAACAGTAGACAGTCACTCAACTGCTCTAGACTGGGACACAGGAACAGGAGGGAGTCACTCAACTGCTCTAGACTGGGAAACAGAAACAGGAGGGAGTCACTCAACTGCTCGAGACTGGGACACAGGAACAGGAGGCAGTCATTCAATTGCTCGAAACTAGGGCACAGGGATATCTGGAGGCTAGTGAGGCCTGAGGATCCTGTTACGCAGGAACAGGAGGAGGTGACTCACTCCCCACCAGTATGGGACACTGGGAGCGAAGGGAAGTTTGCCTGTTACAAACAGAAATCGATGAATAAGTTGCTTTCGTGGTCCACACAATCCTGCCCCACCATTCACTAAGGCCACAGCTGATCTGATTGTGATTTCCTCATTCCATATCACGGAGACTCCCCTCTCTGCAGCCTCTGCTCTATTTGTTGATCATGTTACAGACTCAGATGCTGTAACAACAGTCACCATCACTCATCCAGAGGGTCAGGTCTAATCGGATGAGTCAGGATTTGAAGGGTCCAATCACAAGAATGAAAACACAAAATAAAGGCATTGCCAGATGTTTCATTCTCTCACATTCGCAATCCAACTCACATAACCAGTCCATCCACTGTACGTTCAGGATGGAGCACTGTGTAGATCCAGCGAGCGTACTGCTGAATGCAACCCAGCAATGTCTAGAGTGGATCTCTGTGCAGCCCACACCAACGCTTGATCTATAATCCTGGGCTAAATGTCCAGCGTGAGGAGCTGTGCAGTCCGCACTGGTTCATTCATATATAAACCCAGGCTGTTGCATTGTTCGGTAACACTGTGTTAGATCCCTGCCCAGTGTGGGGAAACTTGCAGCCGATGCTGAAAGTGACAGGATGTGCAGCTCCCATCCATTTACAGCTCTATATCTCCACTCTACCTTGACAAGGGGTACTGTGGGTGTCAAAATCATTGCAAAGGAGAGATGTAAATGGAAACAGTTTAAATATCAATAGTTCTGACTCAGGTGCATACCACTCCAGTATTTAAAGATACAATAAATGAGATAATGTCCAGTGAGGTTTTGTGGATGGTGCAAACAAGTTAGTGGTGGATGGTGATGTTACAGTGGTTGCACTATAAGCCTCCAAATAATCAATGCGAATTGGAGGAACAAATATGCAGGGTGACTGGGGAGACTTGCAGGAGCAATAGGGTTGTCATAATAGGTGATTTTAATTATACAAACGTAGACTGGGACATCCAGATGGTTAAGAACTTCGATGGAACATAATATCTTAAGTGTGAGTAGGAAAGTTTCCATAAGCAGCATCTCGAGCGTCTTACTCGGGAAGGGACAAACTCACCTACAGTTGGGGCATAGAGCAGGATAGGTGACGGAGGTAAAGTGGGGGAGCATTTTGGGACCGGTGACTAGAATTGTCTGAATTTTAAAATAGTTATGGGATGGACAGAATTGGTCCACAGACTCAAGTTCTCAAATGGGGCGAGGCATATTTTGTTGGAATTAGACAGGGACTTGCAAAGGTTGATGGGAGTAGCTTGTTTCCAGGCAAAAGGATCTCTGGTAAGTGGGAGGCCTTTAAAAGTCAAGGTCTATATGTTCCTGTGAGGGTGAAGGGAAAGTGAGGCAGGAAGAGAGAACCCTGGATGACAAGAGATAATCAGTCTCTGACCAGCAAAAAAGGAGGCGTGGCTCAAGTTCAGGCAGCTGGAATCAATGGAATCTCTGGAGAGATACAAGGGATACAGGAGTTTACTGAAGAAGGAAATCAGGAGGGCGAAAAGGAAGTATGAGGTAGCCTTGGCTGAGAAAATGAGGGTGGATTCAAAGATGTGCTTTATTATAGTAAAGAAATAGAAGGACTAGAGAAAATAGGACTCCTTAAAATCCAAAGTGGGCATTCATGTGTAATACCACAAGAGATGGGCGAGGTCCTCAAATTCCCCTCTGTGTTTACCATGAAGAAAGACATGAAGATCTGTGAGCTTTGGGGAGGGGGGGGTGTTGTGGGGGGGGGTTAGTTGTCATATCTTGGTACCAGTCATATCACAGTGGAGGTGCTGTTGGACATATTAGAATGCATAAAGTCAAATAAATACAAATAAATCTCTTGGTCCTGACCAGATATATCCAAGAGCACTGTAAGAGGCGAGAGAAGACAGTTCAGGGGCGAAGGTCCCGGAAGACTGGGCAGTAGCAAATGTTGTGCCCTTATACAAGAAGGGCTGCAAAGAAAAACCTGGGAAATATAGACCAGTAAGCTTCACATCTGTTTTCGATAAACCACTTGAGAAGGTTCTGAGACATAAGATATGCATGCATTTGGAAAGACAGAGTTTGACTTGAACAGTCAGCATAGCTATGTGCATGACAGATCAATCCTTACAAATTTTGTTCGAGTTTTTTGAGGAAGTGACCAGGAAGGTTGATGAGGGCAGTGTGGTGGACATACTCTATGTGGATTTCAGTAAAGCCTTTCATAAGGTTCCACATGGTAGGCTGCTCGGGCAGGTTAGATCGCACAGACTCCAAGATAATCTGGCAAATTGGCGACACAATTGGCTTAAAGTTTGGAAGCAAATGGCTATGGTGGAGGGATGCTTGTCGCACTGGAGGCCTGTAACTCGTGGAGTGCCTCAGGGGTCGGTACCAGGCCCATTGCTGTTTGTTATCGATATCAATGATTTGGACCAGAGTGCACGACGCAAGGTTAGTAAGTTTGCAGATGACACTAAAATAGGAGGCATCCAGTGAGGAACATTATCAGAAATTGCAGCAGTACCTTGATCGGCAGGGGAAGTGGGCTGAGAAGTAACATGTGGAGTTTAATGTCGATAAGTGACGCCTTGCATTTTGGAAAGGTAAATTCAGGTAGGAGTTTAATGATGAATGAGAGTGCCTTAAGGAGTGTAGTGGAACAAAAGGACATTAGAGATTAGGTGCACAGTTGTCTTGAAATTTGAGTCACAGATACACAGGAGAGTGAAGAAGGCTGTTGGCATACTGGCCTTCATCAGCGCATTGAGTAAAGAAGTAGGGACATTATGTTGGAATTGTACAGGATGTTGGTAAGGCTGCAGTTGGAGTATTGGGTTCAGTTTTGTTCACCTTGTAGAAAGGATATTATTGAATTAGAAAGAGTGTAATAGAAATTTCAGAGATGTTTCCTGGGCTAAAGGGTTTAAGTGAAAGGAGATTATGGACAGGTTAGAACTTATTTCTTCACAGCCTAGGAAACCGAAGGGGTTCTTATAGAAGTGTAGATCTTATCAAATTATGAGACGTGCATAGGGGTGAATACTTCAAGTTTTTTTTTGCAAGGTTGGGGAATCGAGGACTAGAGGACATCCGTTAATGCTTCGAGAGGAATAAAATAAAAATTAACCCGTAGGGGCAGCTCTTTCACACAGATAATGGTACACATATGGGCTGAGCTGTCAGTGGAAGTGGTTGAGGTGGGTACAATAACAACATTGAAAAGGCACTTGGACAAATACACAGATAGGAAAGGATTAGAGGATACAGAGCATGGGCAGAGAAATTGGATGAGTGTGGATGGACATTTTGTTCGGCATGGAACATCTGGACCGAAGGGCCTGTTACCGTCTGTAGAACCGTATGACTGCAAATACGTGTGTTTTGGGATAGAGACAGGGAGGGGAGACTGAG
Organism: Chiloscyllium punctatum; assembly: GCF_047496795.1. Lineage (NCBI taxonomy): Eukaryota > Metazoa > Chordata > Chondrichthyes > Orectolobiformes > Hemiscylliidae > Chiloscyllium > Chiloscyllium punctatum. The sequence continues at coordinate 50,309,593 of NC_092754.1, read as the reverse complement.
AAAAAATGTCATGGAAAGATGTGTTCACTAGTTTCAGAATGCTGAAATGAAGACATTTCGACAGTATCATGCAACACTGGTCAGTATTATGAAGAATTATGAGTGAATGGTATATTAGTGTGAGTTCAGGCGATGGAGAGTTTTGAATGAGCATTTGTCCTGTAGCTTTGCAACTGGGAGGGAGAACTTCAGAGTCTTCAACACATTGAGCTGTATAAAACAGTAATTTGTCTCAATTCCATTTTTATTGAGTGTGACAGAGGGATTGTCTGGACGAACCTGAGTTGGTTTCCTGGTGCTATCTTATCGAAATCAGCTCATTAGCTGCCTACCCCACCCCATGGTGTCCCTCTCATTCAATACCAGCCCGAATCTCCCACCCATTATGACTGCAGGTACACACAGTCTCCCGGGTGCCCCTGGATATTCCGTGATCCCTGGCACTGGTGCCATCTTTAAAAGGCCAAGGGGCACACGGTTGAGCTTTCTCAGGTTGGTGCTGTACTGCGCAGATTACCCCGAGCATGGCATATAAGGGGAAATTACACCACGGTTTGTTGACAGAGCACGGCGGCCATAGTGGATGGGCTAGTACAGAGGGGGACCATTCCCTTCCCAGGGAGGCCATACCACCAGAGCCACTGAGCATGGTCTGTGCTCACCACCCAGCTCAGTGCAGTATCTGCGGTCTGAAGAAATACCCAGCAATACAGGACATGCATCCATAATCTTCCCCATTCTATCAGGGTAAGAGTCACCGTATTCTCTCTGTTCCCTCACAGTCACTGTATATCTGTTACAGCACCGACCTCCAAACAAGGCTCATGCTCCAACACGCTCACTGCAGCGCCTTCTCTCTCTCACTCTCTATCTCTCGTTTGCAATAACACCCCCCCGCCTCCCCCCGCACCCTGACTACAGTTATAGAACATTCTGGAGAATGCCGATTATGGAAAATTCCAGATAATGTTCCAAATAATTCCCAGTTTCAAGAAAATGGCAGTGCCCCATTGTATAACACATAAGAGGAAGGAGTAGAGATGTATGTTTTTCAAATCACACACAATTCAAACCACGCGGAGGTGATTCAGCCCTTCAAACTTGCTCTAGCATTTAATAAGGTCCGGCTGATCTGATGGTTTTCTCAGCTCCATGTTACAGGAACTTTCAGTCATTCAGCCCCCCTGGGTTCCTGTCACTGACCAAACGGCACGCAGGCACTTTTACCCCAGTTTTCTTCAAGCGCCTGTTCGAGGGCATTTCCCATGGAATGCACTCTCCTAACAATATATTCCATCAGCTATATACTTTCATGCAACGGTCAACATGCTTTACACAGACCAAACAAAAATCTACACTTTTTTTTGTGATAGATGTCCAATCACACTTAGTAATTCTGGTTATTTCACTTGACTCACCTTAATAATTTTAAATCAAAGTCAGCTTCTAAGCACGTCTTGTTATAAAATACAATTTCGACCAAAGAACGTTTTTACCCTCAGCCGTTATCTTGACTGTTATCTGAATTGTACCCTTTTCAATGTTATGAATGTTTCTCTTGGCCTTTGCCTGTGACTGTTTCTGTGTGTAACAGTTACACTGTCTCCCACTCAGTTGGCTGGATGGCTGGTTTGTGATGTAGAGGGAGGCCAACAGTGCCGGTTCAATTCACCACACTGACAGAGGTTACCATGAAGGGGATGCTCTCTCACCATCACCCCATCACCCGAAACGTGGTGACCCTCACGGTAAACCAGCATGAGTGGTCTCTCTAATGAAAGTTCTTTGGGACTCTATTGTATCAATGTTAGCATTTTAATTTTAAAAAATAGTAATTTTATTGAAAAAGAGATTTTTCATATTATAATAACCCAATAACAACTCAACTCAAATAACTAATCAAAATTACTCTCATGTGCATGTAAATACAAAACAAGTTAAAAAGATTAAATAGACAGAGAAAAATCAAAACTAAACAATAAATAATGAATAAATAGTACAGGTCAGCGTAACAAAACAATAGGTCTCGTTCTTCAAGAGTATTAACTGATACAAATTTTTACGTTCATAATTCTTCCTCGCTGGATATTAGATTCATTAGACCATATTGTCATGGCTATATACAAGCCCTTCTTAGTGTGACGGATAAACATGTATCGTGGTAATCCAAAAAGGGCTGCCATGTCTTATATAAATCTCTGTTTTTTTGATGCACCACACTGGTGAGAAAGTCCAAAGGGATATTCTCCACGAAGAACCTACGATGACCCAACAGACCCGGGGTTTTCAGACATCCAAGACAACGGAATATTTTTCCTAGCACAGAAAGTAAGGATATATTTTTTCCTCATGTGCATCTCTGTAAAGTACCCTGGGCAGGCCCAGGAAAAGAAATACCGGGTCCATCTTCAATCCAGTCGCCTCGACCCACTCTATCACACCTAACACAGTGCTCCAATATAGATGAAACCTGAAGCAGGACAAGAAGCAATGAGTAAGAGTGCCTGTAGTCATTCTGCATTCAGTACATGCTGAAGATAATCCACTTTGCATTTTGAGAGACAATCTGGGATCAGATCGACCCTATGAAGAATTTTCAACTGCATGGAATGGGTCCTATTACAGATCAAAATCCTTTGAACATTTTCACAAATATCCTCCCATGTCTCCGAGGTGTTCTGAACCCCCAACTCTCTCTCGCAGACATCACAAAGCTTCACAGTCTCGTCTGAGGGGTCACTCTCCAAGTAATGATAAAGGGTACTGACAGAGAGTGTATTCTGAGCAGAAAGCACCCGCTTATCTCTATCGGATCTGTAAGAGTCTGTTAAAAGTGTATTTTTTTTAATCAAATCTCTGATCTGAAAACAAAAACAAACAGAAGAGGTCTCTAATAGGTAGTCCATACTTACGAGTTATTTGATCAAGTGATGACATTCTTTCTCCCTGAAATAAAATGTCGTGGCTCAGTAGATAGCACTGCAGCCTCACCGCACCAGGATCCAAAGATGTGCAGGTTAGATGAATTGGCTATTGACAAATTACTCATAGTCTTCAGGGATGTGTAAGTTGGGGCATTAGTCAGGGTAAATATAGGATGGTAGGGGAATGGGTCTGGGTGGGTCAAAGTCGACTTGTTGGGCCCAAGGACCTGTTTCCACACTGTAGGGATTCTATTAATTCTAAATCACTGAAGCAAGTACACCCCTGGCTTCCCACAGTTTAAACATGGAATCCATTATCCCCGGTTGACAACTTGGTATACCAATTTTAGGGATAAGAAACAAGGTTTTGGCTGTATTGCCCTCGATCTGACTCATTGTCATTCATGCTTGAACATTACTGATAATTATTTGGTTCAGACAATACTCCATAAATGTTGTCATTTTGTCTAAGAACAACAGACTAATAAGGGTACACATTGTCGGAGAGATTTCAATATCTAACCGTATTGACGCCGAGTCCTCGGACACTAACATAGGATAATAAAGAGCTTAATTGATAGCTTTTGATCTGGGAGATCTACTCCCCACAATTTTTAGATTGATAAAGAGTCGCTTATGGTGCCAAATAAAATAGCAAAACCAGCCATAAAGTCTCCTACATGTCTGTCTGGGAAACATCAAAGGAAACATTTACACGGGTATAGCAAATAAGGAAGGACATTAATTTTAAGAACAGCTATCCGACTTAACCAAGATATTGGAAGTGCCTCCCATCTTTGAAGGTCTTGTTTAATTTTGTCAAGCAAATCGACATAGTTCACTTTAAATAAATGATCAAAGAGAGATGCAATGAATATGCTAAAATAGGGAAATCACGGCAGTGACCATTTAAAAGGAAACCAGGATTTGCTTTCAATATCATGTATTTCCCTGAGACTTCCCATTGGCATGGCCACAAACTTTGTAAAATTAATCTTATAGCACGAAAAGGCGATAAGCGAATTAATGCATTGCATCACGTGAGCTGCCAAAATTGTGGGATTTTACAAAAACATGAGACCCTCATCTGCATACAACATAATCTTATGTGAATTATATCTTAATTCTGGGGCAGGTATGTTGGGGTAATATTCCTAATTGTGCAGGATGCCACCGTGTCTAAGGTTGTTGCAGGGATGAGGAAGAGATCAACCCTCGTGTGCCATTTCTGCGGGTTAAAGAAGAAAATAAAATCCCTACTTGTGAGGTAGATCTGCCTCCAGGTATCCACCAGCTCTAACCCACTAATTGCTTACTTTATAAGGAGGGTATTGAGGGACTTTCGGACATTCTGTCCACCGTGGGGCCATAAGACAGTCGAAATCTCCTTCTACAATAATGTGCCATGATGCAAGATGACTTACTTTGGATAATGCTTCTTTCAGGATTTTAAGACAGTGCGCCAGGGGGCAATAAACATTCAAAATATTGTATTATTTCCCATAGTTCAAGACTTTGGGAATGATGATCCTTCCGTGAGTGTCTAATACAATCTAGTAATTTAAATGGAAGATTCTTCTTCACTAGTATGGCTTGTCCCCTACTCTAGTATTAAAAGACGTGAAATAAACTCGATCAAACCCACCCTGCCATAACGTCAAATGTTCCTTGTCATCAATTTGTATCTCCTGCAATAGAACAACACCCACCCTCTCTGTTTTCAGATGAGAAAGTACATTTTGTCTCTTGACTGGCAGATGGCTCCCCTTAATGTTCCAGGTTCAACATTTAAGCACATCATTATCCATAACACACTGTAGCAACATTTCAACTCTAGAGTTTCACATCGAATTACACAACGCTGATCATTAATGAAAAAAAGACTCATTGGGCCTAAAAAATTTTCCAACCAAAACTACTACAACTAACAAGCTCTCAAAACTTTCCAAAGCTAAACACATAAAAATCCAAAGAACGAAATAAAATCCAAAATGCCAATGACACTCGATTGGGGAATTTATCCCCCACCGCCCACTGGGGATGCTTACATACCTCAAAACTTTATCTTCTGCCCGCTACCAATATGGAATCCAGGACAATTAACAGCAAACATCGGGCATGAACTGCCCTACGGTCGGCACTTAGTCATCACAACTACCTTTGTAACTCCCTCCAGCTTGAGCTGCACCCCAGACACAAGCAAAGAAAGAAAAAAGATTAGTAATACTAAAGAAGAAGTTAAAAATGAGTACTCTACCCATTCCTGGCTATAATTTAACATGGTTAATAGCAGAAAAATCCAACAAAATTTCTTTAAGAGAGAAACATGATTATCTAAATATCCAGCTTACTTTTAAATGTCCACAAAGTTTTCGCTTTATCTGGAGAATCATACGAGTTCGTGGATCCATTGAAAGCAATACGGAGCACGGCTGGGAACCGTAACGAATATTGAATCCAGAATTCCCTTACTCTTCTCTTGATATCATCAAAAGATTTTCTTTCCTGAATCACCGCCGCTGAAAAGTCCTGAAAAAACATAATCCTGGAGCCCTCGTGAATTAAAGCCATTGGATCTTTCCCCTGGGTTCTGGAAGATTCCATTAGTCTTTGTTTGTCCCCACAACTGTGTAATTGAACAAGGACAGGATGAAGGCGTTGGTCTGAGTCTGACTTCCATGCCGTAACCCAATGAACTGTGTCACTTTTCACCCCTCGCTCCTCAGTTTTGAAGTGAAGGAATCGCTGCAGTCAGTACTTGGAAAAACTCAGCAGCTGACCACCTTCTATCCGCTCCATCAAACCGTCGATGTGAATATTCTTCATCCTACCCCTGTTCTCGAGGTCGTCATCTTATTCAGTTAAGGTGCAGACTTGCTTTTCAAGGGCGACGATCCTCTCCCGAGAGGAATCGATCACGGTCTCTGCCCCTGCACTTCGGCCCTTGGCATCATCTGTTTTGTTTCCATGGCTGTCAAGTTGCTGGTCATGTTTTTTGAGCACAGCTGAGAGTGGCTCTCGCCACTGCTGAACCCTTCTTCAATCATGGCTTCAATCATTTCATGTAACTTGGTGAACTCAGTGACCAAGCCCTGGTGAGTAACTGGGTCTATTGAACGAGCAGAGTGGGTTGCTGTTACAGCCTCAGGCCATGCTCAATGCTTCTGACGTGTACACCTTGTGTTGGGACTTACTCAATCCCTTCCCGTGTTTTGTCATTTCCACTTGATAAAACCGGATTAGTAAAGATTCTATCGCTCTTTTAGTGTTGAATTTTAAGTAAATGCCAGGGATGGGGTGGGTTAGAGAACAATTTGCCCGTGTGTTAATGCAGAGCCCAGCAAAGTAGACATTCTGGATCGCCGCCATTTGTATTCCCCCTTAACATTCTATCGATATTATCATTTCATTTAGCATTATATTCCTGGAGATTCTGAAGCCGTGTTATTTGATACCACTGTCTACATTTCCCCCCACACTGCACATTGCTGCCCATTCCTCAATAATCCTTGACTCTGTTGTTAGTTATGAACCTTCCTTCTGTGCCTCAAAAATATTAAATATTTCTGCCTCCAATGGTCTGTGGGGAAGAGTGTTCCAAAGACTCACAGCACTTTCAGAAAACAATTATAAACATTATGATCTGAGTGTGAGATTAGTTTTTTGTGTCTCCTTATGTGAGAAAGGATATAATTACATTGGAAGCAGTTCAGAGACATTTTATTTTACGTATTCCTGGGATGAAGGGCTTATATTATGAAGGCATTGACAGGTTACTGTTGGAATGAGAATGAAACATATAAGACATATAAGAGTGGATTAGGTATGTACCCACTGAGTATTTGTATAGTCCAAATTTATTGTCATTGTCATATAACCTCTGCAGTGTGGAGGCAGAACATTCCGTCCATTAAGTCCGCACTGACTCACCAAACAGCATCCCACGTGGACGTGCCCCCTGCCTTATCCATGTAACCCTGCATTTCCCATAACTAACCCTCCTAACCTGCACATCCCTGGGCACTATGGGCAATCCACTTTAAACTACACATCTTTGGACTGTGGCAGGAAACTGGAGCACTGGGAGGAAACCCATACAGGCATGGGGAGTATGTTCAAACTCCACATAGGGGGTCGCCCGAGGTTAGAATTGAACCCAGCTCCTTGGTAATGTGAGGAAGCAGTGCCACCCACAGATCCACAATACTCCTCTGTTAGTTCCGTGAGTAACTTGTGGCTGACTGAAGAAATCTGCCTGACTTGTTCCAATCACTGAACCTGACCCAGTCTGAGACCTTTATCATCGGCCATATCACCAACCTGGTTACATTTAAAATTTGTTGTGAGCAGTGGAAGAGTGGGACGAGAAAAGGAAACAGTGACACCCTCCATCTTCAGTCACAACTGGAGTGAGAAAAAAAAATCACAAAGTGGGAATTGATTCAAGTGGGAATTCTCTTTCCCAGAAGTTTGGCATGACTGAATCTTTATATTATATCGAGTCTAGCTTCGTCTGATTGCCCATAGACAGGTGAATCAGGGATAAAGGTGCGGTGCATGGAGAGAAAAGTGCAGCTGGGACCACAATGTGATTGCCACGACCTTATTTACTGGTGGAGTAGTGTCAAAGGGCCAAAGGGCCCTCGTGTCCCTCATCCCTATATTCTGATGTTCCATTCCGCCCTTCGGACCTGCTACACAGGGGCAGATGGACACCACTCCAATGGTTAGGTGTAGTTTAAGAAATGTACTTGGAAAGTCCAGGTTGTGTCAGGAAGTGACAATCACCCCCACTCTCTGTATCCAGGCTTCCCCTCTCCGCAACGTCTGCTCCAGATGTGGGTCGTGTTAAAGAGACAGATTTGCTATGAATACTACCCCCATACCCCACCCAGCGTTAACTTTAACAAATCCTTTGCTCACCCCAATGTAGCGTTACACAACATAACTTTCGGGAAAATAACCAGTTACTTTGCAAAAGCATAGCAAGTGCAATTAAGAAATAGGAATAAGAGCAGGCTATTCGGCCCCTCAAGATTGCCCTGTCATTTATTACGAACATGGCTGATCTATTCCAGGTCTAACTCCACTTTCTTGCTAACTCCTTGTATCCCTCCACATCTCTCTGGGTTAGAGAATTCCAGACATTCACGACCTTCTGCGAAAAGACATCACTTTGTATCTCAGATCGAAATCGATGTTCCATATTCGGTATCTATGTCATTGAGTTTGAGACTCCACTCAGGAATGGTAACAACTTCTCAACATCTACCTTCTCCAGTCCCTTCTGTGTCTTGTATTTTTCAGCAGTATCACTCCTCATTCATTTAAACCCCAATGAATAATCGCCTCTCCATTTTACAGATTCTCAATAACACAACCCTTTCATCCCTGGAAATCGGCTAATGAACCAACCTCGTTCCTTGCTGCATCAGCATGCTGACTTTATGTTTCATATACAGGAACACTCCACTCCCTTTGTACTGTTCTTTTTCTGGAATTCCTCTCCATTAAATAACAGCCTGCCTTTTGCTTCTCAGTGTCATCCTCAAACTCGGACGTATACTCAGCTCCCTCCTTCAGACTATCAGTATAGAGTGTAAATAACTGATGCCATCGGACTGATAGCTGTGGTCCTCCAGCAGATATACCTTTATCATGACGATCCATTAATCCTGACTCTCCAATTTCTATATGTTGAGCAATCATCACTCCATTATCCTAGGAGTTTCTGTCTTGTGTAAGAACTTTTATTTTGTAATACCTTGAGGAAAAACTCTGGAAAGCCTGGTGTCTAACAGATCCCCTTCATCAAGTCCGCTTGTTACATTCTCAGGCATCTCCAGAAATACTTTGCATGATTTTACAGGGAAAAATATAATTTCCCTTTCACAAACCCACACTGACTCTGCGTGAAGCTTTTCTAAATGTCCATGTGAGCCAGTTTTTCCAAATTAAGCTCGTCCCACCTGCTTTCATTTGGCCTATATGCCTCCAAATGCTTCCCATCCATATGTTTGTCCAAATATGTTTTAAATGTTGTAGCTGTACATGGATTCACCACACTTCCTTTGGAAGCTCATTCCATACCCACGCCACCCTCTGTGTAAAAACACTGCCGCTGCGTGCCTTGTAAATTTTCCCTCTTTCACCTAAACCTATGCCTTCTACGGCTGAACTCCCCCATCCTGTGGAAAAGACCTTGGCTTTCACCCTATCCATACCTCTCATGATTTTATAAACTTCTATAATATCATCCCTCAACCTTCTACACTCCATCGAATACTAACTTCAAGAACTAGCATTTAAAGATAAATACTGCAAATTTGAAACTACAGTAAACATGACAGGTAAACGATACTCAGCCCAAACTTCATACTGTGCTTTGTTTTATCTCTCTATTACTATGCTAAGGCAGCATGAAACGCTTACAAGTGCCAACAAGAAGTCAAGCTCCTGATATCATTTGTCTAAAGGGGGCGATGATCTCGACAGTGAAAACGTATTTATGGCCAGATATTTATAATGCCACATAGTCAACATTCTCCCTCCTGGCCTCCCTATTACCTTGTGTGATTGTGTCTTCTTTATCTTGCACTCAATAGAGAGAACCCCTTTCTCCATTCACACCTTAATTTAAACCCATTTTCTATCATTTTCTCGTTCACCACTGCTAAATGCCGTTTTATCTTTGCCACACCCTCTTTTCCCTGTCACCTATCTCCCACCTCTGAAAAGCTATTAAAAAGCCAAGGATCCAATGCTTTTCAGTTGTGAAGAAGTGTCACACTGGGCTTGAAACGCTAACGCTGTTTCTCTGTCTCTGCAGATGCTGACAGACCTGCTGAATTTCTCCAGACATGAATAGACACGGAACAAATTTTCACAAAACAAATAACTATGGATGCTGGTAATAAAAATACTAAAATTGCTTGAGAAACTGGGAGTTTTGTCGCGGGTCACTGTACCTGAAAGTTAAACCCTGCATTAATTCCATAAGATGCTGCAATATCTTCAGCAAATTCTGTTTTTGGACAATTTCCAAAGAAATTGTCAAAGATGCTGAAACATCCTGTCCAACATGAACAGCCGGACACTGGGAAATGAACAATAACGCACGGTGACAAGTTCCTTGACTCTGAAACGACGTAAGTCTGGCATCACTGACACTACAGAGCTCTTAATCATAGTCAGGGAGAAAAACAGAGGGAAACACATTCACTTCAAATACAGAAGTTGACATTGCTGAAGAGAAACAATCTAGATTATTACTTTAAATGGATTGAGTTAAAGTAACAAATTAGAGGCGTGACACCAGGGAGAAGCCCTCAGCAGAATGAGAATATGAAAATGCAAGTGTTATCGCATCAAAAACCAGGTTAGGTAGAGAATACAGGGCTGATGGGTGAATGGGTCTTGGTGTTAACTGGGGGATAGTCAGTAGAATTGAACTGTAGATATTGCAACTCAAACTAGGTTGCCATTTGATGCTGTAGACCACAGCAACAGCAGAAACAGAACTGTATTCAACGACAATCTGCAACATTTACCCGACGATAATTCATCAGTCTACCATTACCATCAAGCCGATCCATGGTTCAGTGATGAGTGTGGGTGAATATGCCAGGGTCAGAATCACATGGATCTAAACCTATTGACAACCTATTAAAGCTACCAGTCTTAACTGGTTACATTTAGACCAGCAGAACTAATGTCTGATAGAGAGGGGAAATAATCCCAAGACTGACAGATCAGATCTAACCTCTGTTGTCCTGCCAAATCCAAAGAATAATATCGATGGACTATTAAACAATTTACTGGAGGAGAGGACTCCACAAATATCCTCATTCTAAATATTGGAACAGCTCTGTACGTCAGTGAAAAAGTCAAGTATGTGGTGTCTGCACTATCCTCAGCCAGACGTGTTGAGTGAATGATCCACCTCAAACTCATCATGATTCCCACAGAATCACAGATGCCAGTCTTCAACCAATTCGATTTGCTATATAGTCATGAAGAAACAGCTGAACACAGTAGATACGACAAAGGCAATGGGCCCTGACACCATTCCTGCAACAGGACTGAAGACTTGTGCTGCACAACAAGCCGTGTCCCTGGGAAGCTCTTTCATTCCAGCTCCAACTCTGACATCTCCCTGGCAATGAGGAAAATTAGTCAACTATGTCAAGTCCCTTAATAGGAGAATAATTACAATCTGACCAATTACCACACCCTCAGTCCCATCACGACAGTCACATTGGTGGGAATACTTTTTGATAGAGCTGTCAAGTAGCACCGAAATAATGAGGACAGCGTGGGTTTCCGATAGGTCCCCATGTGGAGATGGTGCTGTAGTGGACATATCATTGGATTACGAATCCAGACCAGGCCAATGCTCTGGCAGCTGGTGGAAGGTAAATATAATTAATAAAATACCGAGACCTAAAATCTGGTGTCATTAATAGTGATCTTGTTTCTAATGTTGATTGTAAACATCGATCTCCTTCACCAATATACTCTCAGGAATTGAATCTCCCGTGCTTTCCTGATCTGGCCTAAAAGTGACTCCAGACACACAGACATGGTCTCTGAATCGGCCACGTGAGACACTCAATTGTATCAAACAACTCTGAGGTCTTAAATGATAAAACCTGACAGAACACCCGGCATCAACCTCGTTATCAGAAAAGGGAATGGGAAACACAGTCCTGTTGACCTTGGATAGACCTCCTTCCTAACATCTGAGAGCTTGTGACAACATTTACAGAGCTTTGCCACAGAAATATCGGGAGAGGAGGAGGTCAATGAGCACATTGAGCTTTCCCCATGCTATTTCATGGCCGAACATTTTCTCAATGCAGTTTTTGCCACACAATGTTCATATCCCAAAATATGTTTAAACATTATGAACTATAGTGCCTTCGGCCCATCAATATATAGGGAGTTCACTGATAATGCTTGTTTATTAAGTGTGATTTGACTGCAGTGTGATTCGTGAACCATTTTCTATAAAGTGAACTATCATCCCTGCTTCCAATCTATCACATCCTGTCAGAGTTTTATATATCTCACTGAGATCTCCACTCATTTTCCTGAATCCCATGGAATACAGGCCCAGTCACCCCAAACTCTGCTCCTACAACAAGCTTGTCATCCCAGAGATCAGTCTGGTCATCCTTCACTGCACTCCCTCAATGTCAGATTTGTCCTTTATTAGGTAAGGACAGTAAAACTGCACACAATACTGCACAATATTCGAGATGGGGTCCCACCAAGGCCCTGTACAGTTGCAGTAAATGACCCTTACTCCTGTATTCTAAATCCCCCTGAAATGAAGGTGAATGAACAATTTATCTTCCCACCTGCTTTCTGCTCCTGCAATACTGCTTTCAGTGACTGGTGTATAGGGAGATCCAGATTCTTTTCAATGTTACAGCTCCCCACTTGCTGGGTCTGTGAACACTGTATACAACGTGTCAAATGCCATTCCCAGGATTGACTTCGTGTTCAGTACTCACTGCCCTACATGGGCTCGGAAGGCTGTGCAGAAATAAACAAAAATGCAGCTTAAGTTCATTTATAGCTCAAAAATTTTCAACCAATCCCTTTTCAAATGATAGGCTGCCATTCAATTGATCCCATCAATGTACACAACCTCTCATCTCTGCCATTGCTCTCCATCTGCCAGGTATTTGCCCAGTCACTCCACTTGTCTCAATCACCTTGGAACTTTTTTTACATCCTCCTCATCCACTCACAAGCTGACATCGTTTAGAGCTCTCAGCCGTCTTGGGAATATTGCAATTGAGCCCCTCAACCAAAGATATGATGAGTATTGGGAATAGTTGGATGCCAAATCTCGATCCTTGTTATATCCTCCAAGCCTTCCATTCAAAAAACATGGTTTTGTTCATACTCACTGTTTCCTGCCAACTCTCCCATTCAAAAACCATGACCATATATTAGCCCCAGTCCCATAGGATTCGAATTTGCACAATAGGCTTGGGGCTTTATCAAAAATCTTTCTGAGATTCCAATCGTATTGCGTTGACACCTTCTCCATAATTTTGCACAAATATAATTCTTATTTCATTAACCTCTGTTGACTTTGTCTATGCCCATTAATTTCAGTCCAATATTTTCTCTAAAACGTTTTAGTTACTAATTTCATTCTATTCCCTTTTTCTCACCAGACTAAAGTTCCCTAGTATTGCGAGGAAAATTTATTTTTGCTTTTTTTTTCTTCTGTGAAGACATAACCGAAGTATTTGCTCCATTGATCTGCTATTTCCCTGTCCTCAATTATCTGGTGTCAGACTGTAAGAAAGCTGCACCCTTTTCTCTTAATTTTGCAATTGATGTATTTTCAGAAGATATAACAAGTTCACTCATATGCACTGTGAAAAGATATTCTTCAGAAACCCATCAATTCCTATCTTGAGGTACTGAATGATTGACCTTCCACAGCCATACAATCACAGAAGCACAGACTCTGTACTATCAGAAATAGAGCACGGTCTACATTAGCCCCACTTTCCAACACAAAACCTGTCGCTGTGAATGTTTTGGAATTTCAAGTGCACAACCATGTATTTTCTAATGGTTTTGAGGTTGACATGGCAATTCCCCTCTCACGAAGTGCATCCCAGACCGCAGCACACTTTGCTTGAAAAACAGTCCTCAAATCCACCCTAAGCCTCAAACCCTTCACTTTAAAAGTGTGTTCCTTTGATTAAAAGGACCAGCTGCTGTCTATCCATTCCGTCCATAACCCTTGTAATCTTATCCTCCTGATTCACGTCCCCTTTAGCCTTCTCTCCTCCAAAGTAAACAATCCGAGCTTATGCAGTCTCTCTCCATAGCTGTGATGCTCCATCCCACGGAACATCCTGGTGAATCTCCTCTGCACCCCCTCCAGTACAATCACATTTTCCTGTAATGTAGCTCCCAGAATTACACACAGTATTCCATTTTGGCTAATGAAAGTTCCGCATAGCTCTTATAATCTATGCTTCGATATGTGACGGCTATGTTTACGCTCCTGTACACTTTCTCAAATTGTGTGTTACCCTGTCCAGCCACATTGAGGGATGTGTGGAGAAGCACCTTCTGAGCTTCCTAGTGTGCTGCCATTCATTGAGTCCTTGCCAGCCTGGTTCCTTATTCCAAAGTGCATCACCTCATATTTATCAGGGTTACATTCTATCTGCCATTGATCCACCCATCTGATCATTTTCTCTGTATTGATGTGACCATCTGACCATTCCATCTGTATCTTCCTGCAACATAAGGCCTTCCTCCTCACTGTCATCTAACCGACCAATCTTTGTAGCAAACACAAACTTACTAATGACACTCCCCAACCCTTGTCCATATTCACAGCTGCATCCTTTATGATAAGGTTTAAAATCAGAAAACATCAGCTTGTAGTCCAACAGGTTTATTCGGAGGCACGAGCTTTCGAAACGCTGCTTCTTCATCAGGTGGTTGTGCGCTTTGATGAAACACTTTGAAAGTTAGTGCCACCGAATAATCCTGTTGGACTGTAACCTGGTTTTATGCAATTTTTAGCTTTGTCCACCCCAGTCCAACACCAACACCTCCGAATCCCAAATAATAAGAGACACAGCACTGATCCCCGTGGACACCAGCCTCCAATCGCGCAAACAGCCTTCTACCACCACCCTCTGTCTCCTACTACTAAAGGTGATTTGGTTGCAACTTGAATGTCACTAATGAGTCCTAGCTGTTCCCTGGTTATTCTGTTCCGCTGGAGACATTTGTAGAATATCTGGAGATTCTCCCGAATCTTATCTACCAGTCAGTTTCTATGCCCTGTATTAGTCGGTCCCCTCCAAATGATGAATTTCCTCCTTATTGCAGTCTTAACTGGCCTGTTCCAGATCCTGCCTTGAATGTGGAATACAAAGCGAGGGAAGTGTTCTTTTAATTTCCAACTTGTTAGATGTTTTGTGAATTATCTAAAATCACTGTGACCCACCTCTCATTCTTTGAAACTCTACAGAACACAGGCCGAGTTTTCTCATCAGGTAATCTCACCAACTGAGGGATTAATCTGGATAATGTCCACTGCACTTCCTCTCAGGTCAGTATATTCTTTCTGAGATTCGGTCACCAAAACTGTACACAATACTCCATGTACAGTCCCACCAACACGCTGTGAAACTTCTTCAACAAGTCTTTACATCAATGTTCGGACTCTCTTAAATGAAGGGGAACCAAACTTTAACTTTCCACTTACATGTATTCCTCCAAATACTCTTCACATTCATTGCATTTACAAACTCACGGAGATCTTAAAGAAACCCTTCCAAAAATCCAATATATGCCACTTCTACTGTTTCCCCATTATCTATGCTGTAAGAAACAACTTCAAACAATTCCAAAGTTTATCAAGTATGATGTCTCTATCAGAAATGCATGCTGATTCTCTCCATTGTTGCTGTTAATTTCTAAATAGCAAAAATGTCACCCTGTGTAATAGATTCCAACAGTTTTCCTACAAATGTCAAGTTAACTGGTCTACAGTTCTCCACAATATGTCTTTTTCCCTTTGTAGCTGTTTGGATCCCTTCCATTCATCGATAGTTTATCCACAATAGTTTCCAGTCTCTGCAGAATGTCCAGGAAAATAAAACACAGTCATCGACAGTGCAATTAATACTACTATTGGTGGTTAATTTCCGACATTTTGATATGAAGTACATCTGTTTCAGCAGACTTAGCAATGCTCAATCCAGCTACATGTTCAAGTACTACCTTGTTAATGATATGAATTGACTTTGTCTTTAGCTCCAGGGGTCCGATATGATCACTTGGTATTACTGGGTGATTTTCTGAATCTTCCTCCATGAAGACAGATGCAATGTAACTGGTTATTTTGTTGGCTATTTCCCTGTTCTCCACAAGGACCTCTCCTCTCCCGATTCCAAATTTCTACATTTGACCTTGCTTTTATTTTGTTTCCTTTGAATTGGAGATCGTAGATTGATGTTTTCTTTGTGTTCCTGTTTGTTAGCATGTCTGTTCGCTTTTTGATTTCAATTTCAGTTTCATGGCCTTCCTTTTTTGTATCGTTAGTTTCTGAGAATTCTCAGCTTTCCACAATAGCTGGAATTCTTCTGAAGTCACTTCCTACGATTAACATGCTTTCTAATTTGTTATGTTAACCATCACTGAGTCACTTTCTCACTCTTTGGTGTTTGCACCTGAAATAAATAGACGTATGTTTCAGATTTTGCAGTTTTTTTTTAAAACTCCTGGTCCTGACCAGTTATATTCAGGAACACCACAGGAGGATAGGAGGCTAGAGAAGAAGTTGAGGGAACACTGTTTGGATCTTTTCTATCATCACTGGCCAACGAGTGCCGTCCTGGACAACTGGAATGTAGCGAATGCTGAGCCCATATTAAAGAAATGCTACAAAATAAACCTGGGAACTAAAGACCAGCAATCCTAAAATCTAGTGGATAGGTTACTGTAGAAGATTTGGAGCGATTGGATATGCATGCATTTGGAAAGGCAGTGTATGGTTCGGAGTAAGATTAGAATGGTGCTGGAAAAGCAGAGCAGGTCAGGCAACATCCGAGGAGCAGAAAAAATCGATGTTTCTGGCAAAAGCCCTTCATTAAATTCAGCACAGGAGTTTGTGCAAGGGAGATCATGACTCACAATTTTGTTGGAGTTCTTTAATAAAGTGACCAGCAACGTTGAGGAGGTCTGGGTGGTATACGTAGTCTAGGTTGATTCCAGTAAGGCCTTCAGTAAGTTTCATATGGTACTCTGGAACCTCTGGAAGGTTCGATCGCATTGAATTGAGGGGAGTTGGCAAATTAGGTACAAAATTGCCTTGATGGTAGGAAGGAGAGATTAATACTGGAAACATGCTGGTCAGACTGGAGGCCTCTGAATAGTGGATTGCCTCAGGGATTGATGATAGGACCACTACATATTACATATATCTATGATTTACATGAGAATGTACAGGCATGATTTGTAAGTTTGAAGACGGCACTAAAACAAGCGGCATCATGGAGAGTGAGGAAGGTTATCAGAATTTTCAGAAATTTCAGCAGTACTTTGATCAGCTGGAGAAGTGGGCTGAGAAATGGCAAATGGATTTTAATATAGATCAGTGTAAGTTCTTGTATTTTATAAAGTCAAATCTAGTTTCGAGTTTCATGGTGAATGGTTGGATCCTAAGGAGTGTAGTGGAACAGAGGGACCTAGGAATTCAGATGCATGATTCTCTGGAAGTTGATTCAGATGTAGACAGTGAAGAAAGCTTTTGGCACACTGGCTTTAATCGGTTTATATCACTGAGTATTGAAGTTAGGGAGTTATGATGCAGATATACAGGATGCTAGTCAGGTCTTATTGGTAACGTTATGTTCAGTTTTGTTCACTTTGCTATAGAAAGGATGTTATTAAAATGGAAAGAGTGCAGAAACCATTTACAAGGATATTGCCAAGGTCTCAATGGTCCGAGTTACAGAAAGAGGTTTGACAAGCTAGGACTTTTTACTTTTCTATGCATGAGGCTGAGGGAGGATCATATTGTAGTTTATAAGATCATGACAGGCATGGATAGAGTGAATGCACCCAGTCTTTTTTCCCAGGGTTGGGCAATCATAGATTAGAGAGCATCAGTTTAAGGTCAGGGGGGACAGAATTAAAGGGAACTTGAGGAACAACTTTTTAAAACAGGGGCTGTTACACATGGACTGAGAAGTGGTTGAGGTGGATACATTAACAATATTTAAAAAGCATTTGAACAAATACATGGATAGCGAAGGATCAGAAAGATATGGGACAATGGCAGGGAAATGGGTTTAGCGTGGATGGGCATTTTGGTTACAATGGACCAGTTTGGGCTGAAGGGCCTGTCTCCGTGATGTCTGCCTCTATGACTCTAACAACCATTGCTTGCCTCCCACTGAATGTTATATTGCACTTTCCCAATTTACCGAAGATATCTTGACACTCTAGCCTCCAGTCTTTCATGATGTTTGACTGGAATATTTAAGCATTCTAAACTGTATGCAGACACCTTGTAAACTGAACCTTTTAAATGGCATTATTCCTTAAATGCTGCTTCAGACCAAGGTTAATAATTCGTCCTTCTGACCACACAACATGAAATCCGAAATAACCTGCTCTCTAGTTTACTTCACAACATACTCTTCAACCCAAATCATATACACTTATGGAACGTATTTTTCAAAGCTTCAGCAGTCACTTAGTTAACGTTGTTAACCATTCAATAAGACTGCCGTATCCACAATACTTGTCTATCTAATTTCCAGAGCATGTGATGCTCCGATTTTCTGCTACCGTTTTGGTTTCGATATATAACACACCAATATTTCCTTCTCCTTGCTATCTGTCAACTCTACCTAAACTGATTCTGTGGAAGCTGAGGGGCAGGTCTGTGTCGTTATTTGTGATAGACCTGGGCAAGACATTCAGGGCGGCTCACCTCGACGCTGAGATGATCTGAAGAAATGTCCCACAATACTAGACAAGCAACAATATCCTCCTCTCTCTGTTAGGATAAGACTTACCATATACTCTCTGCTCCCACACACTCACTGTATATCTGTTATAGCACCTAGCCCCGAACAAGGTTCACGCTCTGTCTCCAAATAAGGCTCAGGCAATTACCACTCTTAGTATTGAATTCAGCAACTAATAATACTGTCAACTGTCAAAACTGTCGACTGACTCATTCCAGACACCTCAGAACTCCCTCCACCTACACCAGGACAAACAGCAGGGTCACCCATTCACACTCTCCCTCCATCCCTTTCTCCCATTCCAGGAGAAACCGCCTGGAATAGGATAGAAAGGTCCAAGCCGGGTAGTGGAGTGCCCTATATCCGTTCTCTCACTCTCTTCACCCCGCCATGTGGGGAGGACTCTTAAAGAGCTGGAGAGGACCGGGACGCCTCGTATGGAGAACCTGAAACATCCACGTCCTACTGACCCAGTTAAGGAGCAATGTTCAGTGAAAGACAATTCTCAGTTTAAACCCACTGGCAGCTCCCACAACAGTCACAACAGTCCTTTCACTTCCGAATAAAAACCACAGATACCTCACCGCACAGAGACGCCGACACAGAAATACACAGACGAACACACACAATACTTACAAGGAGATAGGCATACACACACGTATAAACACACTGAGACATATACAGTCACATACAAATCAACATAAATACAGATAGCAACAAAGGCTGAAACACAGACAGACAGATGTAGACACGGAAACACACAGATAACAAGCACACGGACACACACACGCAGGCACACACCCACACACTCACACATACAGACACACACAAACAGAGGCACAGACACACACACACACATACAGACACACGCACAAACACTTACTCACATACAGACACACAGAGGCACAGACAATAGTGTCATTAAGACACAAATCGATATGTTTTTGATTTGTAAGGGGATCAAGGATTCCAGGGAGAAGGCAGAAGAATGAGGTCGAGATACTAATAAGACATGATTGAACGGAATGTCAGACTCGATAGGCTGAATGGCCTCAATCTACTCATTTCCTTAATGCTCCTGCGGTATTATGCTATCAGGCATTCTCTTCCTGAGACAGCAGCAGAGGCTGGGTGTGATAGATATTTGATTGGAAAGGGTCAGTGGGAATGTGCGATAGGTTGGAGTCCGGGATGGTTTATCTTTATTCCTAATTATTCTGTCCTTATGTCTGAAAAGAGGTGGTGATTTGAAGTTCAGTCAACACAGTTTTAAAATAACAGTTGTCCCACAATGAAATAAGGACGTCCCTTTCACTTTAGTCTTGTGCTACCTGTGGTGTCCTCATCATCAGGGAGCAGTGAAGACTCGGTTATAGAAGATATTCCAGGCTGAGATCTTTACCGGACAGAAGGGTCAGTGTTTATTGGGAACAGACTGGAAATGGATGGTCAGGCACACTCGAATCAGCCATGAGCATTCTGAATGGTGCAGCCGAATGGGAAACTTCTGCCCCTACCCCATGTGTTCCCTCAATCCACCCCTCGAGGCTGTTACAGAGATATACTGCTGTCCCTACCCCATGTGTTGTTCCCTCAATCCACCCCTCGATGCTGTTACAGGGTTGGGGACCACTCCATTAAGTCAGACAGGATTGTTACAATGACACAGGAGTAGACCATTTTGCCCCTCAAAGGAATTACACAGGAATATAGAATGGAGTAATTCAGCTCGTTCAGTACACCACACAGTCCAGGAGGAGGCCTTTCAACCCACCTGAGCTGCTACACAGGAACAGGGAAGCTGTTCTAGAGAGTAGAGACAAATGTTTATTTTCAGGCTGCAAAGCTGTAACTGATGGAGTGCCTCAGACATCACTGTGGGGTCATCAATGATCAATAATCTTTATCAAAGATGTGGAGGAAGGGGAGGGAATAGCTTGGAGCTCAATTAGCTCGTACAGCAAGATGGTCATTCAAAGTGTCGTCAAATGGAGGTAGTGAGTCTGCAATGTGATACAGGCAGGGAAGGTTAGTGAGCAAATCTTCAGCAGAAATAACACAAGGTAAGTTATTTATTTTGGCATGAAAAATGAAACAATGGTAAACACTTTAAATGGAGAGTAATTGCAGAACTCTTTGATACAGGAGGTTTCCATGTTCTTGCGACATGAATCATATGAAGTCAGATGTAGCAAGTGATTTGGAAGGTAAGTGGAATAATGCTGTTTTTGGCAAAAGAAAGCATCGGGTTTAATTGCAGGAATGTTTTACTGCCTCTGTACAAGGCATTTCTCAGACCACACCTAATGTACTGTGTGCAGGTTTGATCCCCTAAACTAAAATAAAATATATAATTCTTTTCGAAGATTTTCAAAGAGGTTTCCCTTTCCTCATTCCTGGAATGCCGGCCTTTTGTTATCGGGGGTTATCAGTTTTGATCTTAGCTGAGAAATAGTATTGAACCATCCATGACTTTCTAAAAAGTGTATCAGCTGGATTCATATTATCTCCTGTCAGGGAGACTAAAGCTAGAGAATAAATTTTAAGGAAAAGATGCATTGATATTAACACACATACTATGAAGACACCAACCAATATTTACAAATTAAACAGACTCATATAAGCATGTCATCAAATTATAAAGTGGGGACATTTTTGGGATTGGAATGAATTGTGTACAACAAGAGCAATGACGCACCTGCATAAAATCCATAATCAGGTTTTTCAGAGAATGTTCCAGGAGATCGCACATGGTCCAGTTTGGTGTTCCATTGACATAATTGTTTGTTCCAACACAGAAAGGGAGAAAAATGTTCCCTGCCTGAGAAGAAGCAGCCGATTGATCCCTCTCTCGTACTTTGTTCCGCCCGATAGCAAAATGTGAGACCAGAAAATCCTTGAGTTATCTTTGCTGAATGGGAATCAGGTGCAACTTTCCCACTGGACGCGGTCTTTCACAACACAATAAGGTTTGGGGTCAGTCGCCAACAATCCTCTCAGTCCCGGGGCATCTCTGCAGGAGATCCTCACGTTAACCTCCTCAGCACAAACATCTTCTATGTCTTTTCCCATCATAAGATCGGAAGTGGGTATGATGACTGAAAATCACACAATGTTCAGAACATTTTGTTCCCCATCAGCTCCTGAACCATTCTGCGTCCATGTGCAGCAAGACCCGGACAGCATTCCGGTTTGTACTGTTAAAATGTCGGTAACATTTGTGCAACAGCACGGCCAGACACTGTCCATTTCCGCAGTTAAAAGAGGAGCTCATTCAGCATTTCAAGGTGGTTGCACACTGGTATGAGCTTGCATTCAGGAACAGGAAAAGTGACAGGACATTCAATACTCCTGCCTGTTACACTAGAAGAAGAGTGGTCTGTTCAGTGCATCGAGCTGTTAAACAGGAACAGGCAGAGCACAATCAGACCCTTAAACCTGTTGCATGAGACCAGGAGGAGGCTATTCATCCTCACGAGACAGTTATACAGGAACTAGAGGGGTTCATTGATATTCCAACACGACAAACTAATGAAACCGAGACTGCACTGATAGAGGATTCCATGATGTGAATCATGGCTTCATTGTTTGTGGAACGTGTGCTACTTTAACATGGTTTGCTGGCAGTGAGGAGGGAAGCCAAATGATTTGTGTCAAGTCTCAAGGAGGCAACTTCGATCTCCGAGAAGACACACCCATGTTCTCCATGGGGGTCAGAATCTGGTGGGAAAGGTTAACTGTTTTAGCATGAACGTATTGTGTCTGTAGGGATTGCGGATAACGAGACTTTCAGTGTAGGACCACACACTGAATGCACTGTATTACGGTGGGGAGGATTTATTCGAAGACTGGTCCGCTGTCTCTCTCATGCGAAATGGGGATTGGGTGTGGAGTGAGGGGAATATTCTCAGATGGTCTTAAACTGTTGACTGCCATGTAAACGAGTAAAAAAGAAGCCATGCAATTTTTCACCGTATCAGTGTCTATTTAGAACATCGTGAGTGACTGTCCCTCCCCAAAGGTTCAATGCAATCGCCTCTCATTCTCTCAAAACGCCGGAGATTAATCATCATTCTCTCCTCATGGCACCACCATCCCAGGGATTAGTCTGGTGAAACCCCATTGCACTCTCTCTGTGGCAAGGCGATCATTCCTTATAAAGAAGAGATAGTCTGTCCAGAATATCCCAAATGCTGCCTCAACAACACTCTCAGCAATGATCACAATAACTCTTTTTCCTCTTAGACATCTCCGTTTCTTTCCAGTAACGTAAAAAGACTTTCCTTCTCTCGACACTGCTGGAAAGAGTTAACTCTTTTATAATGATGGTATTGTTGTTGCTGTCGGGATTATCGATAACATGACGTTCATTGCAGGATCACGCACCAATTGAACTGTACTAATGTTGGGACAGTTCATTCAAAAACCTGAACCCTTCTCTCTCTCTCCTCCCCCCCTCTCTTTCTCCTCTCTTTATCAGTCGAAATAGCGAGTGGGAGTGGTTATGTGGAAATTTCTCAGAGGCTCTTAAACTCTCGAGAATCATGTAATCTGAGTGAAAAAAAGCCATGGAACTTATCACCGTATCAGTGTCTGTTTAGAACATCATGAGTGATTGTCCATCCCCCTTAAAGTTCAATGCAATCACCTCTTATTCACTCACTGAGCTTCACTCACTGCTCATGGTGCCATCATCCCAGGGATTAGTCTGGTGAAACTTGGGAGAAAGTCTATCCACAGTACCCCAAATTCTGCCTCAACAGCACTCTCCTGGATGATCACAAAGCACCTTTTCTCTTACTTAGACATTGCCATTCCTTTCCTTTGCCACAAAAAGCCATTCCTTCTCTATGAACTACGACTGACATGGAATTTATAAATGCCTTACATCTGTACGTCAGCATCTATAAAGCGAGCACCAGAGTTGCCTATGGAGCTCTGCATCACTCTCGGGGAGAATTTCAAAGAGATTGAATACACCTAAAATAGGGTATGATCACATA
Source organism: Chiloscyllium punctatum (assembly GCF_047496795.1). Taxonomy (NCBI): domain Eukaryota; kingdom Metazoa; phylum Chordata; class Chondrichthyes; order Orectolobiformes; family Hemiscylliidae; genus Chiloscyllium; species Chiloscyllium punctatum. Next base: position 50,286,130 of record NC_092754.1, on the reverse strand, counting down.
CCTGAGTGGAAATGAGATGTAGCAATACAGAAAATAGGCAGAGAAAGGGAGCAATCTTTACTTGTGTTCTTCTCTCACAAGATGTATGCAGCCCTGGTCAGGGCAGCATGTTATGCTGATCTTGAACTGAGTGGCTGGTTCAGCTGTTCCACAGTACCGTAAAGAGTAAATCGCATAGCTGTGAATTTGTAGTGTTACAACACAGGATAAATCTTCTTGCTTAATTAAAACCAGCAACAGAGAAAAGATTTATCCCATCTGTTATAATTCTCGAGGCCAAATCTATTTAAAGTTAAAATTAATAATTTTATTTCTTAAAGTATAACAGAGAATAATAAACGAATGACCATTTACAACTTCTTCCTCTAACCTAACTTTTACCTTTCCCCTCCACAGTACTCGGCCAATAAGACTCCTAATTAAGATTTACAAATCCAAACTTCTTATCTCAAAATCTGGAAGCTTTCAGTTCTTCTTCATATTCCTGTCTTCTTTTCTTCTTGGGGATTCTGCTTCACCAGTTACTAATCAGTAAAGGTACCAATAGGAGAGCTATTTTTCAGTCAGTCTTTGCATGCTGGTAGCTTGGCAGTTCTTCTCTCAACTGTTCAATTTTCCATGGTCTTGTCCCACTAAACTATTGGGGAATGTGTCATTGGCATTTAGGATTGTCAATATAATAAATTCATATTTGGTTGGAGGTGGGTATTTTGGGGTATAATTTAAAATGTTTTGCTGAATTTGTTTTTGTTTAGAGACAATGAGCTAATTGGGTTGTTCGATCAAATGTTACATTAAATCTATTTTTCAGAACACTTGGTGCTGTCAGATAGTTATTGTTGAGTTTTAATTCTCTCAATGGCACAGTACAACCACGTGTTCATCACAGAAGTCACACCGAAAACTGACGAAGGAAGCATGATACATTAACTTCCCTAAAGGTCTTGAGGCAAGCAGATTGGTTTTTATAACAAATGATCATGGTTGCTTTTAAACACCCCAATTTCCTTCATGAGATATCAACAGACCATTATTCTGTGGCTCTAATTTATCAGTAAATGGCTTGACCACCATAAACTGTCTTCCAATACGTGCAGAAAACAAGATAAACATCTTCAAGAGCAATTATGTAGTGATGGACATGTGGTTAGAAGGAACTATTGCATTCGGATTGAACAAAAGCACAAATGGTTTATTCAAAAGTTGCTCTGAGACTGAGGACGAGACTGGGATATCGTGTTGGTGGTATTGGACAGGATTGATGAGTGGGGAGGACATGGACATGTAAATCTGTGAAGGACAAAATGGATTATGGAGTTTGAGAACTGTCTGGTTCCTTCTCGCATATCAGTGAGTAAATTATAAATAGTAGCTCGATAGTTATAATATATAAGGAAAGGAATTTTTGTTTGGAACTGAAGGCATTGACTTGCACTTTCCAAAATTTATATATAATGAGCAGAAATTCAGGTCAACCCGGTAGACAAATATAATGACTTGAAAGCTGAAAAATGTTTTTCTGGAGAAGCGCAGCAGGCCAGACAGCATCCAAGGAGCAGGAGAATCGACTTTTCGGGCATAAGCACTTCTTCAGGGACTTATGCCCGAAACGTCGATTGTCCTGTTCCTTGGATGCTGCCTGACCTGCTGCACTTTTCCAGCAACAGATTTTTCAGCTCTGATCTCCAGCATCTGCAGTCCTCACTTTCTCCTGTTAAATATAATGACTTACTAGGAGCACCAACTATAGCGAGGATGGGATAGTAACCACCTTGAATAATCCAAAGGATATACTGGATCCGCCATGCTAATGATATCCAAGGCCAAGAAAGCAAGTAAAGACCCGAGGATAAACTCCTGTCCTTTGTTGGAACATTCCAGTCTAATGTTCTCAGATTCTGATCTCTCCTCCCCGTCTCTCTCTCTTTCGATCTGCTGATCCCTGTTAGTGCTGTCAGTGATGCTGCTGCTCATACTATAGGATAGCACATTGAACAGAGCCCATTTATCTTTCAACAATGAAAACTCTCCATTGTGATAATTAGGATCCATGGAGATTGACATTAATCAGAGTCACTGAATAAATAGCTTCAGTTAACCCCTTTGAATTCAATATTGATTTTATCAAATTTTTTAAAAAGTTTAAAGCTACACATTTGGCATGGGATATGTGTGTGTGTGTTTTTTTTTGGGGGGGAGGGATGTGAACAGAGGGAAGAAATATTTGAGATGGTAGATTGATTGTATGTAATCATTCAATCTGCCTTAGATACGCGAGTAATGTCAAAGGATTGTCAGAACTTTAAAAAGTTTCTCCGTTTATAAATCGAAACACATAGTCTGTAACTACTGATCAGTGATTATAATGTCAGTAAAATATGGAGAGAACTTTTCTAGTCCATATTCTGACAGGAAAATGTGCATACAACAACATGAGGATAACAGACAAATGGCATGGATATGTTAGCAGAGAATATGTTGTGACACACAATTCAGATAGTTATTCGAGGATCAGAGAGGGATTTTGAGGGTCATGCTGTTCATGTTATCGATGTCAATCAACTATGATGAAGTAAATTTCACTGGATTTCGATTGCAGTGTGATTATGATATTGGGGACATGGCTCCTGAGACCAGAGGGAAGGAATATGATATTTCCCAGCCATCAGTATTGGAATTTTATTCTTCATAAATCATATGAAGATCAAATTCCGGGATAAAACTCCAATGAGAAATGAGGAGAGCCAATATTAACCATACAACCAGAAGACATTGGAGCAGAAATTTGGCCATTAGGCCCATTGAGCCTGCTCCGCCATTCAATGATGGCTGTTCAGCTTCTCAACCGCATTCTCCCGCTTTCTACCTGTTACCCTTGATCCCCTTTACAATCAAGAACCTATCTGTCTCACTCTTAAATATACTCAGTGACCTGGCTTCGACAGCCTTCTATGTCGGTGAATTCCATATATTCACCACTCTATGTCTGAAGAGGTTCGTCCGTATCTCTCTTCTGAAAGGTCTTCTCTTTACTCTTTCCCATCTGGGCCTAGTCTCTCCTACCATTGGAAATATCGTCTCAAAATCCACTCTGTCCAGGCCATTCGTATCCTCTAAGTTTCGAGTCGACCTCCTAACATGTTCTGAAACTATCATATATGGACCCAGAGCCCTCAGATGTTCTTCATATGTTAAGCTTTTCATACCTGTTACCATTCTTGTGAATCTCCTTGGAAAACGCTCCAGGGCCAGTCCATCCTTCCTGAGATATGGGACCCAAAGCTGTACACAATAATCCAAATGTGGCCTGACCAAAGCCTTATACAGCCTCAGAAGTACATCCCTGCTTTTATATTCAAGCCCTCTTAAAATAAATGCCATCATTGTATTTGCCTTCCTAACTATTGACAACCTGCAAGATTACCTTTCGAGACTCCTGGACTGGAACTCCCTCGGCTGTTTGCACTTTTGAATTCTGAACCTGCTCGCTATTTAGAAAATAGTCCAAGCCAGTATTCTTCTGCCACGTTATACTCCATTTGCCACATCTTTGCTCACTCCCCTAACGTGCACAAATCCTTCAGTAGGAGAAAGTGAAGACAGCAGATGCTGGAGATCAGAGTCAAAACGTGTGATGCTAGAAAAGCACAGCCAGTCAGGCGGCATCCGAGGAGCCGGGGATTCGGTGTTTCAGGCATACAGTCTTCATCAGGAACGAGGCGGTTGGGCGGAAGGGGGCTGAGAGATAAATGGGAGGGGCTGGGGCTGGGAGGAAGCTATCTTGGACAGCGATAGCTAGATGAAGTTGAGTGGTGATAGTGAAAGGTCAGAGTGGAAGGTGGAGTGGATACATGGGAAGGAAGATGGACAGGTTGGACAGTTCAAGAGGGCGGTACTGAACTAGAGGGTTAGATCTGGGATAAGGTGGTGGGAGGCGAGATGAGGAAATTGGCGAAATTGCCTTTGATATCCTGTGATTGGAGGGTCCCTCGGTGGAAGATGATGCATTCTTTCTCCCAGACGACTGCTGGATAGAAATTGGCCATGGGGAGGTCAAAAACTTGCATGTACTTGTTGAAGTGGGAGGGAGAGTTGAAGTATTCAAGGATAGGGAAGTGGGGTTGTTGGTTGTATGTGTCCGAGTGTGTTACCTGAACCGTTCTGCAAATTGATGCCCTGTCTCCCCAGTGGGGAGGAGATCCGGTGCAATGGACAGAGTAGATGTGGTGTTTGGATGCACAGGATGTTCTTTCCCTGATGTGGAAGGATCCTTTGAAGCCTTGGATGGAGGTGTGGAGGGAGTGTTGACATAGGTTTCATACATCTTGTAGTGCCAAAAAAGGTGTCAGGAGTGGAAGATGGCTGGGTGGGGTTGGAGGGGCGTGAACCTCACGAGGGAGTTGTGAATGGAATGGTCTCTGCTGATATGGGTGAGGAAAGAATTATACCTCTGGTGGTGGGGTCTGACTGTTGGTGGTGGAAATGGCGGAGGATGATGCGTTGTATCCTGTGATTGGTGGGATGAAAGGCGAACACCAGAGGGGTTCTCTCCTTGTTGTAGTTGGAAGGGTGGAGATCAAGGGCGGAGGTGCGGGAAGTTGATCAGATGCGCTCGATCAGCCTCCTGCAGCCGAACCACTTCTTCAATGTCCCTCCATCTGTCTTTGCACTGTTTCAAAACTTAACCAGAATCCCCTCAGTTCCTTCATGCAAATCATTAATGCATAAAGGGAAAAGTTGTGGTCCCAACATTGAGTCTTATGGAACACCACTTGTCCCTGGCTGCCATCCTAACTCTCTGCTTTCTGTCAGACAGCCATGCTACTATCCATGTTCGTACATTGCTTCTAACACCATGGGCCCTTATCTTTCTCAATAGCATCCTGTGTGGCACCTTGTCAAAGGATTCTTGCGGAGCAAGTGGATAACATCTATTGTTCTTCTTGGTCTAATCTGCTTGTTACTCTCTCAATGAATTCTAACAGGTTTGTCAAGCCTGACCTCCTCTTGATGAAACCATGCTGACTCTATTCTATTTTACCAAAGACCTCGAAGTATTAGAAATCCCATCCTTCACGATGGAGTCCAGGTTGTTACCCATTACTAAGATAAGGCTAATCAGTCTGTAATTTTCCATTTTCTGTTTAACTCCCTTATTAAATGGAGTGTGACAGTAGCAATTTCCAGCCTCTTGGCCCTTTCCTGATTTTAGTCATTCCTGAATGATTACTTCTTATATTTGCACTACCTCTTCAGCTATCTCCCTTACAAGACTGGGGTGTAGTCCATCTGGTCCAGGTGATTTATCCACATGCAGGCCATTCAGTTTTCTAACATGTTATTCTTGCTGATGGCCACCACACTCAGCTCTGCCCTCTCGCTCTCTTCAACTTTTGTGAAATTATTCATGTCTTCCACCATGAAGAATGATGCGAAGTGCCTCATTCATTTCTTTATTTCCCACTACTGTCTCTCCAGCATCATTTTCCAGTGTCCAATATTACCTTTGCCTATCTTTTGCACTTTATATATCTAAAGAACCTCTTACAGTCTCCTCTATATTGCTGGTTCGCTTACCACTATATTTAATCTTCTCCCTCCTTATTTTTTTGCCCTCTGTTGGTCTTTATAAGTTTTCCAATTCTCTAGTTTCCCACTCCCTTCACCACATTATATGCTTGATCTTTTACTTGTATGCAATCCCTGACTTCCCTCGTCAGCCCTGGTTGCCTTATCCTCCCTGTATCATGCCTCTATTCCTCAGCATGAATCTCTGGAGTGTCTCCTGAATTAATCTTCGAATCACCTGCCATTGCTGTTCCACTGTCTTTCCTGCTATACCCCTCTCCACATATCAGAGATTGCTGCAAGTTCAGGTCCATCCTGTCCTTCTTGTTTAGGTCATACCGACTCCGGAATCCCAATGATCCACATATCAGAAGTGCTGCCTCACCTGCCAGATGTTTGGCCATGTATTTAACTGTGCTACCTTCCTATTCCTAACCTCACTCGCACATGATATATTCTAGTGTCTCCAAAATTCAAATACCCTTAAGCAGAACTCTCGCAAGACCTTTTATTTAAAGTGGATAGACTTGATAATAAAAACTTATGTGTGACCTCAGGAAAGTGGAGTCCACTGAATCAGTCCAATGCCCAGAGGATTTGATATCTATCCCCGCCACTAAACCTGTTTGACAAGGTATACATATGGATTAGTGGTGTTGGAAGAGCACCACTGAACTGCTGTACTCTTTCAGCACCACTAATCCAGAATCTGGTTTCCAGCATCTGCAGTCATTGTTTTTACCAAGGTATACATATGAACCATATATTTGCAGATGGACGAGGATAAACAGAAAACTAGAAAATGTCAGGGCAGATGGATGTCATGCAGCTTGTTTACTCTGCTTTGCTATTCAATTGGACTTTCGTTATTCTGTTCCTTTCAATGGCAGGATCTTTACCCAGCATCCCCAGTGGGTCGGAAAGTGCCCAGTGTCGTTGTGTGCACAGTGCTGCGAAGGGAGTGTCCAATGCCAGGCAATGGGGTGTGGGGAGTCCCAGGGGTGGCACAAGAAAAGGCTGCATGTAGTGACCCTGGACTGAGGGACTGAAAGGGATGGAATGGGTATACAGGGACACTGCACACACGGAAGGGGCTGGGGAAGATTCCTAAACAACCAGGGAACCTGCGATGCACGGCTGCTTTTACGAAAACCTTTCACGTTTGCTAGATTTCTCTGTCGAACCAAAGCAAAAATACTGTAGATGGTAGAAACCCGAACCAAACACAGAGACATACTGTAGAGAGACGAAAGAGTTAATGTTCCCAATGCAGACACGGGAAGAATTTACAAAGCCCACATACAAAGGGTCCAGAGATTGGAATTGAACCCGAGTCCCTCGCACTTTGAAGCAGCAGTGTTGTGTCACCGTGCCGCCCAGTGATGGATAATCAGAGTTACAGACATAGCGACTGTTCTCTGTAATTGGGATTGAGAGTCCTGAATGATGTGTTGCCTACCTGGTGCTTTGGTTTGGGATATATCATCTGGGCTGCAGAGGAACTTGAATTGGGCGGGGAATGATCCAGTGGTCATGGTGCATGTAGGTACCAATGGCTGGAGAAACAAATGACAGTGAAAAGAGCGACGGGTAATACAGGACTAAACTATCATATCGAAATGCATGCAGCATAAGGAATAAGGTAAACACACTTGTGACTCATTCACAAATTGGCAGGTACGACATGGGCATTACAGTGATATCACTGCAACAGGATCAGGATTAGGAGCTGAATATTCAAGGATATTGATGCTGTCGAAAAGATAGGCAGGTGGGCAGAGTGATGGAGTTGTTTCATTATTAAGAATGGAATTGAATCATTAATCAATAACAAGAAATGAAGTAAGGTCAGATCATGTAGAATCTGTGTCGGTAGAATTGAGGAATCAAAAAGGTGAAAAAAAAATGCAGTTAGAGTTATGTACAGGGAGTTGGGGTGCAAGATACACCAGGAGCTAGAAAGTTCTCTAGGAAAGACAAAGTTACAGTGATCCTGTGGAATTTCATTATGCAGGTGAACTGGGAATTCAGGTTGGTAGTGGTTTGCAAGGAAAGGAATTTTTGGAATGTCTATGAGATGGCTTTTTGGAGCAGCTTGGACAGGCAAAAGAGATGAAGGAGCTTAAGGTGAAGGAATTCTTAGCAGGCAGTGATCATAATATGTTTGAACTTATACTGCAGTTTCAGATGGAGAAGGTAGAATTAGTAGTAACCGTATTACAGCTGAATAAAGGCAATTACAGGGACATGAGGGAGGAGCTGGGTAGAATTGACTGGGAGACGGGCCCAGCAGGAAAGACAGTACAACAGCAATGGCAGGAGATTTTTGGAGTAATTCAGGGCACAGCAGAGATTTATCCTGAGGAAAAAAAAAGGTTTATTTAGGGAGGATGGGGCAACCATAGCTAACTAGCGAACTCAGGTATAGCATAAATGCAAAAGAGAAAGGATATAATGTGACAAAGTGCAGTGGGAAACCAGAGGATTGGGAAGCTTTCAAAGACAAAACAGAGGGCAAATAAAATAAAATAAGGAGGGAGATTATTAAATATGGAGGTAAGCGAGCCAGGAAGATAAAGGAAGACTGTAACAGTTTGTTTCGATATATAAAGTTCAAAAGAGCGGGAAAAGTGAACATTGGATTGCCGGAAAATGATACTGGAGAGATAGTAGTAGGGAACGAGAAATGGCCAAGGAACTGAATAATTACTTTGCATCAGCCTTGACTGTGGGAGGCACGAGTAATACATTAAACATTCAAGAGATTGAGGGGCCAGAGCTGAGTATGATGGCCACTACCAAGGAGAACATGCTAGAAACAAATGTAATGGTCCGAAGGTGGTTAAATAACCTTTCCCGGATGGACTACGTCCCAATATTATAAGGGAGATAGCTGAAGAAGGAGTGGAGGCGATCGTGGTGATCTTTCAGGAATCACTAGAGTAAGGAACGATCCTGTGCACTGGAAACCCATTTGTGTGACACTCCATTTTAAAAAGAGAATAAAGAAAAAGACAACAAAAACCCACCATGAATAGTTTAACCTCGGTCGTGGGTAAGATCCCGAAATTCATTGCGAAGGATAAGATTTCTGAATACTTGAAAGTGATTGTTAAAATAGGGCAAAGTTGGCACGATTTCGTCAAGGGAAGTTCATGCCTGACAAATCTATTGGAATGCTTTGAAGACGAATGAGCAAGCTCGACCAAGCACAGCCAATGGATGTTATCCACCTGGACTTCAAGAAGGCCTTCGACAAGGTATCACACAGGAGATTACTGGTTTTGATAATGGTCCGGGGTGTTAGAGCAAGGGTAGTGGTATGAATAGAAGCTTGTCTGTCTGGCAGAAAGCAGAGAATGGGGATAAAAGAGTACTTCTCAGGATGGCAGCCGGTGACAAGTGGTGATTCACAATGCTCAGTGTTGGAATCCTATCTTTTTACTTGTTACATTAACAATCTAGATGAGGGAATTGAGTGCACTCTGGCTAGGTTTTCAGACGATACAAAGATAGGCAGGTGGCCAGGTCGTATTGAGTAGGCAGAGAGGCTGAACAAGGATTTAGACAGGTAAAGAGATCGGCAGATGCATTCCTACTTTGGAAAGTGCGAGGTCATGCACTTTGCAACGAAGAATAGAGGCATGGTCTATTTTCTAAATGGCGAGGAAATTCAGAAATCTGAAAGTGACTGGGGAGTTCTAGTTCTCTCAAGGTAAGCTTGCAGGTTGAGGCAGTAGTTAGGAGGGCAATTGTAATTAGGATTGGGAGCATTTACTCCGAGAAGAATTGAATATAAGAACAGGATGTATATGGCTCTTATCAGACCACATTTGGAGTATTGTGCTCACTTTTGAGCTCCATATGTCAGGAAGGATGTACTGGTCCTGGAGCATATTCATAAGACTCACGAGAATGGTCATAGGAATGAAAAGCTTATTGTATTGAGAAATGTTTGAGGACTCTGTCTACAGTCGATAAAGTTTAAAAGGATGAGAGGGCATAAAATTGAAATATACAGAATACTGAATGATATGGAGAGAGTGGATGTTGATAAGATGTTTCCATTGGACTCGGATCCGAGGGCACAAAGGAACACGTTTTAGAACAGTGATATGGAGAAAGTTATTTAACCATAAAATGGTGCATCTTTGACATTTATTGCCACAGAAGGCCGTGGGGTCAGGTCATTGAGTATATTTGAGACGGAGGTAGATAGATTTTGATTATCCAGGGGATCGAGAGTTACGGGGAGAAGGTGGGAGAATGGGTTTGAGAAACCTATTAGCGATGAATGAATGACGGAGCAGACTCGATGGGCTAACTGCCCTAATGTATGCTCCAATGTCTTATAGTCTTCTGGTCGAAAACTAAAGGAAGTACCTTGCAACTCTGAGAAGATAGATTCATATTCTTCATGAATGTCAGAAGCTGTTGGGAATAATTAACTGTTTTAGAATGAAGGTACAGTGGCTGCTGTCGGGTTGGTGGATAATATGACATCCAGTGCAGGATCCCACATCAACTGCCTTGTATTAATGTGCTGAGAGTGTGTTCAAAACCTGGACATCCCTGTCTCTCTCAATGGGGAGTAGGGTTTGGGGTGAGTTGGCGTAACATCCTTCCAGGCATTTCAACTATCCTGAATCATGCATCCTGAGCGAAACAGCAGTCATGAATTTATCACCTTCCCATTGGCTGTTTCGAATATAAGGAGTGATTGTCCATTCCTCTCAGGGTTCAATGCAATCACCTTTTATTCCCTCACAGCGCTACAGATCAACCTTCACTCACTCCTCATGGTTCCATCATCCCAGGGATTAATCTGGTGGACCTCCTCTTCTCTCTCTCTCTGTGGTAAGGAGATCACTGCATGTAAAGGAAACAAAATCTGACCGCAATACCACAAATACTGCCTCAACAACACTCTCAGGTTTGCTCACAATAATTCTTTTCCCTCACTTTGCTGGTTACATTTCTTTGGTGTGACACAGGAAACCATTCGTTTACAATGCACTGCCACTGATGGGGAATTTAAAACGTCCTTACATCTGTAGGTCAGCATCAATACAGTCAGCACCACAGGTGCCCATGGAGATGGACATCACTCTTCGGTGAGACTCAATCACAAAGAATACATCTAAAACAGTGAATGGCTACCGACCTGAATGGGAATGAGCCGTTGGAATATGGGATGCAGGCAGAGGAAGGTAGCTACCTTTCCTTTTGTTCTGCCCTCACGGGATGTGTGCAGCCCTGGTCAGGCCAGCGTGTTATGCCAATCTTGAACTGAGTGGCTGTTTCAGCTGTTCCACAGGACAATAAATAATAAAACAAATTGCCGTGGGTTTGCAGTTAAATAGAGACTTGACCAGGGAAGGATGACCCACTGCCTTCTCTAATTGACATAAGGCAAGCCGATATTAACAGATTATCATTCTGTGGCTCTAGAATATGAGCCAATGAAGTGACCCACCGTACACTGTCTGCCCATCTTTCAGATTTCGTGGAGACAACAAGTTAAACATCTCAAGTGCAATTATTTTGCAATGGACACGTGGTTAGAAGGGAGTTGAAACAGATGTATCTGGAATTAACAAAGGCACAAACGACGGTTTATTCCGGAATTGAACTGACGCTGAGGAGGAGACTGGGACGTCTTAATGGTGGTACTGGACAGGATTGGTATGTGGGGAGGATATGGAGATGTACACTTTGCAGGAGAAAACGAATCAAAGAGGTTGAGACCAGTGTGTTTTATCCTCGCGTATTGGTGAGTAATTTGTAAAGAATAATTTGCTCGTTATAATTTCTAAGGAATGATATATTTGATTGGAACTCGAAACGTTGGCTTACACCTTTCCAAAATCTACATATCATGACCATCGATTCAGTTCATACCATTTCACGAGACAGACAGAATGACTTACCAGGAACACCAAATATAGCAAGGATAGGATAGGAACCACCTTGAATAACCATCAGTAAATCTTCAACCCGTGACGCTAATGATATCCAAGGCTGGGAAAGCTAGTAAAGACCATAGGATAAACTCCTATCCATTGTTGGAACATTCCAGTCTAATATTCTCAGATTCTGATCCATTGTTGGAACATTCCAGTCTCGTGTCCCCTGATTTCCATCTCTCCTGCCCTTGTCTCTGATGCTGCAAATCCCTGTTACTACTGTTGGACATGCTCCCGCATTCCCTTATTAATAGAAGAGAGAACCTCGCGATAGGCGCATAGGATCCATGGAGACTGACATATTTACAATAGCTGAACAAATAGCTCCAGTTAACCCCATTGAATTCAATGCTAATTTATTAAAATTCAAAATACCCTTGAACATTTATGCATTCTGGGTGTGATATGTGAGTGCGACTGATGGAAGGAATGTTGAAGATGGCAGATTGATTGTGTGTATTCATTAGTCTGCCTTGGATATGGAGTAATTCCGGAGGTTTAACAGAACATAAACATGCTTCTCTGTTCTTGAATACAGAAATAAATCCCGTAAATACTGATCACTCATTGTAAAATCAGTAAAACATTGAGAGAACATCTATCATCCATGATCTGATAGCAAAATATACCAAAGAAAGCGAGGGTTACAACAAAAAAATTGTGTCGATATGTCAACAGATAATTGCACATGGCAATCACAGTGCAGATTGCTATCCCAGGATCAGAGAGGGCAGGTTTGCGTCATGCTGTTGATGTTATCGACGTTAAGGAACTGTCATGAAGTGTAATTTAATGGACTTCAATTACATTGTGATTGTGATATTGAGGAAAAGACAGAAGATGGAGAGGTCTGGGGGTCATGGCTGTTTAGACTGTGTGGATGGATAGTGATGTTCGCCACTTACCAGAATTGCAACGTTACTCTTTATAACCCATATGAAGAACAGATTCAAGAATACATCTACAATGAGGAATTAGCAGAGACAATATTAATGAACTGCGTTTATACAATATAAAATACAGGAACAAAATGATTTTCTGCAACACCAATATATGCAAAATACAAAGAGATAAGGTTATTAAAATACACTCCTGATATTGAGCTCTGTTAATTGAAATGTGAATTACATAACTAGAGAAGTGGTGTGCAAACTTTATCAATCATTATTTGACACACAGCTGAGATCGTGATTTCCCCTCTGTCATTGAGTCACCTCACTAAGATTCTCTGGACTAGTCTCTCAGACAGTATCGGGGGAGGGGGGGAGGTCGTGGAGTCGGGGTTTTGGTTATCATTTCCTGCTGCTCTTGGCACAGTCTACTTCCAAATTCTGCTTTCTCCATGGAACCAATCTACTGGCCTAATGGGTTCTGTTTGGCTGCCAGTAACCCAGCTCTGTGATATTATTGGAAATAAATAATCTGGGATGACAGCCAGTATCAGCACAGTGCTCACAGTGTATGGCGCACAGACAAAGGGCTTGCCGTCCAGAGGAATTTCGAAATAAAGCTTCGAAATTCTGTCTGTGGTCTTCTGATCTAACTAACTTCACCCTCATCTAACACCTCTTCCTTTTGCACTCAGGCTGTCGCTCCCCTTTGTAGCCTCTCTCAGTTTATCTCACTTCACTTCTCAGTTTATTGCTTTGCAACACAATCTATCTTCACACACTATCTCGATCTCCAATTGTGCAGTTGGAGAGCTTGCGACTCCACGATGGGCTGAATGGCCTCCGTCCAAACCAAAATAATTCTGAGGTTCTCTGACCCACAATAAATACCTCGTGGGCAGACCTGCTGGTCCGTTGACAGGTAAAGTGCACAATCACCCATTATCTTTTCATGCTCTTCTCTGATGTACGGCTGCCTTGAAATGTCTGTTCAAACAAAATAGACTGAATGAAATTCGAGCAGTCGAGAAGGCTGTATATTTCAATCAGGATTTAATGAAGGATGAGATTCCAGAATAACATTAGCAATGATTGAAAAACAGGGCAACACATAAAATGGCAGCTGAGTTCAACATGTGGTTCCAAGTAGGTCGCATGGTATTACCAATAGATTAGCAATCCAGAAAATCAGCTCCTGTTCTGTGGACCCAGGTTGAATCCCACCACTGCAGATGGTGGAAATTCAATTCAATAATGTAAAAATATTTCTGGAATTAAGAATCGACTGATGAGAATGAAATCATTGCCGATTGTCAGAAAAATCCACCTGGTTCACCAATATCCTGCAATGAAGGAAACTTCCTTCCTCACCTGGTCTGGCTGACATGTAACTCCAGACACAAAGCAATGTCATTGACTCCTAATCGCCCTCTGAAATGGTCTAGTGAGTTATTCAGTTGTACCAATCGCTACAACGTTTCAAACAAATGAAACCGGATGGACCACTCGACACCAAAATGGGCATCAGAAAAGTCAACATTAGAAACATCACTGTAGAACCTGCAAAGTCTTCCTTACTAACATCCGAAGTCTGGTGCCAACATTCGAACAACTGCCTTACAGACTAGTTAAGGAACAGCCTGACATCGTCATACTCACGGAATCATACTTTCGAGAAATAACAGAAATTAAACATGGACAAAGGAGTCTCTTACTGATTACCACGTAACGTCGTTGCTCAGCAGAATCAGTCCTCCTTCATGTTAAACAACACTTGGAGAAAGCATTGATTGTGGCAAGGGCACAAAGTGTATTCTGGCTGGGGGATTTCAAAGTCGATTGTCAAGAGTGGTTTCGGCTCCTGAGGACATAGTTACTAGTTTGGATCTGCAGAAGGTGGTGAGGGAATGAACGAGAGGGTAAAAAGCATACCTGACCTCATCCTTACCATTCTACCAACTGCAGATGCATACGTCCATGTCAGTATCGGTAAATGTGATCACCACACTGTCCTTGTGGAGACAAACTCTATTGTCTCCATAACCTCTATTGTGTTGTGTGGCACTATCACCATGCTAATGGCACACACTTTTAGCAGATCTACCAACTCAAGACTGAGCTTCCATAAGACACTGCGGACAATCAATATGAGCAGAACTATACTTCAGCACAATCTGAAACGTCATGGCCCAGCACTGCCCCCCCCCCCCCCACCCCACTCAACCATTAGCATCAATTAATCGTGTTTCAATGGAGAGTGCAGGAGGGCATGGCCGGAGCAGAACCAGGAATATATAACGATAAAATGTTAATCTGCTTAAACCTTCAAACAGAAATACTTGCGTGCCAGATAGCATAAACAGCAAATGACAGACAGAGCTTAGCGATCCCAGAACCAATGCATCAGATTTAAGCTCTGCAGTCCTGCTAATCCGATTGTGAATGGTGGTGGACCATTAAGCAACTCACTGGAGTAGGAGTCTATACACATATCCCCATCCTCAACGATGGAAGAGCCCAGAACATCAATGCAAAAGATAAGGCTGAAGCTTTCATAGCAAACTTCAGTCAGAATTTTTGAGTGAATGATCCATTTCGGACACCTCCCGTGGTCCCCGTCATTACAGGTAGCAGTCTTCAGCAAATTAGATTAACTGATATCCAGAAATGGTTGAATGTACTGGATATTGCAAAGGCTATTGGGCCTGATAACATGCTGGCAATAGTCCAGAAAGCTTGTGCTCCAGAATTTACCGCTCTCCTAGCCAAGCTGTTCCAGTATGTTTACAAACTGACAATGGGGAAAAACTGCTCAGATATATTCTGTCCATAAAACGCAGGACAAATTCAACCCGCCTTATCAGTCTACTTTCCATCATCAGTAAATGATGGAAGATGTCATCAAC
Source organism: Chiloscyllium punctatum (assembly GCF_047496795.1). NCBI lineage: Eukaryota > Metazoa > Chordata > Chondrichthyes > Orectolobiformes > Hemiscylliidae > Chiloscyllium > Chiloscyllium punctatum. The sequence continues at coordinate 50,270,800 of NC_092754.1, read as the reverse complement.
AGTGCTATCAAACCGCACCTGCTCAAAACTAACCTGCTCAGTGAGGCCCAGTTTGGGTTTTGCCACGGTCACTCAGCACCTGAACTCGTCACAGTCTTGGTTCAAACATAGAAAAGGGAACTGAATTCTAGCCCTTGACATCAAGGCTGAATTCTGCAAAATGTGACGTCAAGTAGCCCAAGCAAAGATGGTATCCCGGGCCAACACTCCATTATTGGAGTCATACCTGACAGATAAGAAGATGGTCATTATTGTTGGAGGTCAGTGATCTCAGCTCCATAACATCTCTGCAGTAGTCCGTTAGGATAATGTCCTAGGTCCAAACGTCTTCAGCTGCTTCAACAATTACCTTCCTTTCACCATAAGGTCAGAATTGGGGATATTCGATGATGACTGCACAATGTTCAGCACCATTCGCAAATGGTCAGATGCGGAAGCAGTCCATGCCCAAAGCAACATGATCTGGAACCACTTTGTATTCAGCAGCATTATCAACACTAACCACCGCCCCCACCCCTCCCCCCGCACACTATCAATATCCTGGGGGGTATCATTGACCAGAAACACAACTGGACTCGCCACATGAATATAACAGCAGATCAGAGGCTAGGAATACTGCAGGAGAAACTCACCTCCTGACTACCCAAGGCCTGACCATCATCTACAAGGCAAAAGTCAGGAATGAGATGGAATATTCTCACTTACCTGAATGAGTGCAGCCCCAACAGCACTAAAGAAGCTTGACACCATCCAGTTCAAAACAGCCCATTTGATTTGCGCTACATCCGCAAGCGTTCAGTCCCTTCACCACAGACGCTCAGAAGCAGCAGTGTGTACTATCTACAAGACACAATGGAGAAATTCCACAAAGATACTCAGACAGCTCCTTCCAATCTCACGAACACTTCCATCTGGAATGACAAGGGCAGTAAATTTTTGGGGACACCACCACCTTCAAATTCTTCTCCAAATCAGTTAACATCCTGATTTGGAAATAGATCGCCGTTCCTTCATTGTTGCTGAGTCAAAACCCTGGCATTCCCACCTAAATCACTAGTGGGTCAACACACAGCAGGTGGATTGCAGCAGTTCGAGAAGGCAGTTGGGCACCACCTTCACAAGGGGGCAACTAGGGGCGGGCAAGAATTGCTGGGCCCATCCAGCGATGCCCACATCCAAAAAAGATTTTTTACAAATAGTTCCAAGTTGATCACTTCGATGGGACAGGTTATCTGGTTTGAACACGAACAGGAAATCAGTGTTTCTAATATTGAACATTTTAGACCTTTCTGTTATTAGAAGGGTGTTCAGTATTCGATGACTTATTGTTGCTGAGTGCTGTGATAAGTTGCACCGTTTTGTTAAATTTAACAATACTGACGTAGCAGGATCGATTCTTCAAAAATACCAGACTGAAAATAACAATCATCATAGAGACAATGTGCTCCCGCCAGATGAGACTCACAGATAGGAGCTCATATTCAAAATATTAATGGATTACTGGCCGACACTGAATCCTCCCACCATCCGTATCACAGGTGTTAACATTGACCAGAACGTGAAGGCCAAACAACATACAAATACCATGATTACAAGAGCAGGTCGGAGACTTGCAATTCTGCACAGAATAGTAGACCATATGATCATAAGGGCATGAGATATAGCAATAGATTTAGGTCATTTAGCCTATCCCTTCACTCTGAAACTTTGCTATTTTGTCATAGTCTCTATGACTAGTGGCAGTGTCTTTTAAATGTTGACTGTATCAATCTTTGCAGTAATCGATCAGTTTCTATCAGATGCCTCGCCTCCCATTCTTCTAAATTCCATCGAGTATGGATAAAAGAGCCCTCAAATGTTGCTCATCTGACAATCTGTCATCCCCAGGATGGATCACCTCCAACATAGTCCATTGCATTCTCAGCAGTATGTCTCTTCAAACTCTCTCGAAATGAATGCTAACATTGCATTTGCTTTCCAAACTACCAACTGAACCTGCGCATTAACCATAAGACAGGACAAATGCTTCAAAATCGTTTTGTGCTTCAGATTTAGTGGATCCTTTTAGAACATAGTGTCTGCCTGTATTCCGCCTACTTAACTGCATAATCTCACACGTTCCCATATTACGTTCCATCAGCCATATGTTTTCTCACGGTCCTAAACTGTCCAAGTCTTCCTGCAGCCTCCCCACTTCCTCAATATCACTTGCCCATTCAACCATTATTGTATCATCTACAAACTTAGCAAAACTTCCCTCAATCCTTGGTCCAGGTGGTTCTTGTATAAGATGTTTCCTGAATGCCCAAAGGACTGTCCACCATCTACAACGGACAACACTCTTGGTGTTGACTCCATTCAGGTTAACATAGTGGATTGATTGGAATTATATCTGTAAAATCTTCACTCTCTGCTCCACTGACACTCAGTAGGAGCACATGCTTCGCCCCTTTTGTTGTGAATTTACCCCATTATGGTGACACAGGACTTGATGGTGCACAATCCCAGTGTATTGATGTCACTCTATCTCGACACGAACTGTGTGGCGCTCACACCGACCAATGTCACTGTGTCTTGATGACGACGGAGGGAGGTGGGGCAGGGGTTAGCTATAGTGAATGACTGTGTGACTGTTAGGATGCAATCTGACCTGACAGCCTCGCATGTACCTGTGCCCTTTGTCACCGCTGCAGGCATGATAAGGTTTCCTGTGAGTCAAATCAAGGAAAGTGATAGGCTTGTTTGATGTTCAGGGATGAGCACGCAGATCCTGTGTGGACCAACTGGCAGAGGTAATTACATACATCTTCAGCTTCTCCCCCCTGATGCCCACGTCCAAACCTGCTTCAAGAAGGTGAAGAAAGTAAGTGAGAAAGCTCATGCAACTTACTTTAATGATTACCGCCCAGTGGCTCTGAACTCAATAAATATGAAGTGATTCAAGAGGCTGGTTATGATCCACACCACCTCCAGTGTCCCAGCCTGCCCAAATCCCGAATAATTTGCTGACTGATGTAATGGGCCCACAACGGATATCATATCCCGAACCGTGCGCTCATCCCTGGAACATCTGGACAACAAAGGCACCTACATCATACTGCTGCTCATTGAGTACAGCTTCAACTTCAACATCAATAACCCCTCTAGACAGATCGCAAATCCCCATGACCATAGTCTCATCTCTTCCCTCTGCCACTGGATCCTAAGCTTTCTGAAACACACATCACTATGCGTGAAGGTAGGCAACTGCACCTCCTCCACAATAACACTCAACACAGGAGTTCCAGAAGAATATGTCCTCAGTCCCCTACTGTATTCCCATACGCCCTCGGCTGTGCCCTCATTCCCCTACTGTACACACTGTACACCCATGGCCGTGTCCTCAGCCCCCTACTGAACTCCCTGTACAACCATGGCGGTGTCCTCAACCCTTTACCATCCACCCTGCATACCCACAGCTGTGTCCTCAGACCCCTACTGCACTCACTTTACATCCACGTTTGTGTCTTCAGCCCCCAACTGTACTTCCTGTACACCCACAGCTGTGTCCTCAAGCACTACTGTGTTCCCTGCACACCCACGGTTGTGTATTCAGCCCCCACTGTACACACTGTACACCCATGGCTGTGCCCTCAGCCCCATACTGTACTCACTGTACACCCATGGCTGTGTCCTCAGCCCCCTACTGTACTCATTGTACACCCATGGCTGTGCCCTCAGCCCTATACTGTATTCACTGTACACCCATGGCTGTGTCCTCAGCTCTTTTCCATCCTCCCTGCATACCCATAGCTGTGTCCTCAGACACCCTACTGGACTCACTGTACATCCACGTTTGTGTCCTCAGCCCCCAGCTGTATTTCCTGTACACCCACAGCTGTGTTGCCAAATCTCAAACAAAAGCCATCTACACGTTCGCTACTGACACCACCATAGCAGGACGGATATCAAATAACGAAGACTCAGAACATAGAACGAGATAGAGCATTTGGTGGCGTAGTGTAATGATAATAACCTCTGTCTGAAATTCAGAGATAGTAAAGAACTGACCATTGACTTTAGAAAGAAATGAGGGGAACACACTCCCATTTACACCGATGGTTGAGAGGGTGCAGAGTGTTAGGTTCCTCTGAGTGATGATAACTGGCAATCTGCCCTAGACTTCTCAAATGAGTGTGACAGTCAAGAAGGTCCAACAACGCCTCTCCTTCCTCAGGTGGCTCAGGAAATTCAGCATGCACTATTTCTACAAATGCAGCATCGAGAGCGTGTTGTCTGGGGGCATAACGGTCTAGTATATCAACTGCTCTTTTCAGGACCGTTAGAAACTACAGAAGGTTGTGTGCAAAGCCCACGCCATCACGGACTCCAACCTCCCAACCATTGACTCAATTTACACGGCTCGTTGCTGCAGAAAGGCTGCTAACATCTGTCCCAGATTACTGAGGGAAGTGAGGGAGGAAATAGCTGGGGCTTTAACAGATATCTTTGCAGCATCCTTGAACACAATGAGGTCCCGGAGGACTGGAGAATTGCTAATCCCTTTGTTTAAAAAGGGTATCAGGGATATTCCAGTTAATTATAGACCGGAGAACGTGACGTCAGGTGTAGGGAAGCTGCTGGAGAAGATACTGAGGGATAGGATTTATTCACATTCGGAAGAAAATCGGCTTATCAGTTATAGGCAACATGGTCTTGTGCGGGGAAGGTAATGTCTTCCCAACTTCATAGAATTCTTTGAGAAAGTGAGAAAAAGTTGACTGATGAGGGAAGGGCTGTGGATGTCAAAAGAGAAAATGCTGGAAGATCTCAGCTGGTCTAGCAGCATCTGTAAGGAGAGTAAAGAGCTGACGTTTCGAGTCTAACTGACCCTTTATAGATGCCACATACATTTACTTCGACAGGGCATTTGATAAGGTTTCCAATGTTAGGGTTATGGAGAAAGTGAGGTCGCATGGGTTCCAGGATGTGGTAACTATGTGGATAAAGAAGTGGCTGGGCACAAGGAGACAGAGAGTAGTAGGGGAAGGGAGGTTCTAAAATGTAGAACTGTGACCAGTGGTGTTCCACAACGATCTGTGCTGGGACCACTGTTGGTTATGAAACATGTAAATGATTTGGAGGAACGTGTTGGTGGTCTGATTAGCAAGTTTGTAGATGACACGAAGATTACTGGAGAAGTAGATAGGAAAGAGGAATGTAAGAGAATACAGCTGAATATAGATAGACTGGAGAGTTGGGCAGAGAAATTGCAGGTAGAGTTCAATCCGTTCAAATGGGAGGTGATGCATATTAGAATATCAAATTCAAGTGTAATTATAAAGTATGTGGAAACACTCTGGGGAAAATTGATGTGCAGAGAGATCCAGATGTTCAGGTCCATTGTTCCCTGAAGGTAGCAATGCACGTCAGTGGAGTGGTCAAGAAGGCATATGGTATGCTTCACTTCACTGGACGGGGTATTGAGAACAAGAGTTAGCAGAACACGTCACAGTTGTATAAGACTTTGTTTCAGCCACAATTGGAATATTGCGTCGAGTTCTGGTCACCACATAACCAAAAGGATGTGGATGCTTTGGAAAAGAGTGCAGAGGACATTCACCAGGATATTGTCTGGTATGAAGGACACTAGATGTGAAATGATCGTGAATAGACTATGATTATTTTCATTAGAAAGACGACAGTTGACAGAGGACCTGATTGAAGTCTACAAAATTATGAGAGGTGTAGACAGGGTGGATATTAAGAAGCTTTTCCCCAGAGTAGGGGATTCAATTACCAGGGCTCACGAGTTCAAATTGAGAGGGGAAAAGTTTATTGGTGACTTGTATGGCAAGTTCTTTATACAGAGGGTGGTGGGTGCCTGGAATGCGTTGCCAGCGGAGGTGGTAGAGGTGGGTACGATAGCACCATTTAAGATACTTTTCTGGACAGATACGTGAATGGACAGGGGGCAAAGGGGTATAGAGCCTCAGACAATTGGCAACAGTTTAGACAGAGGATTTGGATCAGCACAGGGTTGGAGGGCCAAAGGGCCTGTTCCTGTTCTGTAATTTTCTTTGTTCTTTGTTCTAACATTATCAAAGGCCCATCACACCCCAGTAATGATCTCCTCCAACCTCTTCCATCAGGCTCGACGATACAGAAGCTTGAACACACGCAACAGCAGGTTCAGGAACAGCTTCTTCCCAGCTGTTGTCAAACTGATGAATGGACTCTCTAATCTCAGATAATGCTGATCTTGTTCATGTTGATTTCACCTCGTGCACGCTCTGTGCAACGTAACCTAATGCCTCTCAGACATGTTTTACAGCCATTTTTCTGTACATCCTTGCTTACTAACATCTTCCTGTACATCTTGGTATAGGTGACAATAAATCATCACCTTCCTCTCTCCAGCTCTTTCTGATCCTCACTCCGAGCTCCCTCCGGTCCTCATTTCCAGCTTCTCCCGATCCCTAACCCAAGCTCCCCATATCCTTTGTCCCTCACTGTTTCTATCACTCCGTTTCCCTGTGTTTTCCTTTTCTGTGTTTTCTATTTGTCCTTCTGAGTTTATTCTCTCCCCTTCTCCCTGTCCATGTGACTGTTTGTTTCCCTGTTTTGTTTCCTTTCTCTCTTTGATTGACTGTCCTCCTGTTTCTCTCGCGAACTATTTTAGAACTGCCTGTCTCCCAGTGTTCTGTATATTGGCAACTGAAAGCGTTCTATTCGAGTGCATAACCGTCTGACATGGTAATTGTCCTGCCCAGGACCATGAGAACCTACAGAAAGTTGTTATGCACAGCCCACACCATCACAGAAGCCAACATCCCATCCATGGACACCATTTATACTTCTCATTGTCGCAGAAAGTCTGGCAACATCAAAGATCTCTCCCATCCAGATAATTATCTCCTGCAAACTCCTGCATTATACTGATGAATTAACCTCTCTAACTTCAAATAATATTAAACGTGCTAACGTCGATCGTGCTCTGCACGCCATCTGTGTGATGCATCCTTGTATGCCTCACTCTGTCTAAGTACCCTGTGATCTCTGTTTTCTTGGAGAAAGTGAGGACTGCAGATGCTGGAGATCAGAGATTAAAAATGTGTTGCTGGAAAAGCGCAGCAGGTCAGGCAGCATCCAAGGAGCAGGAGAATCGACGTTTCGGGCATAAGCCCTTCTACAGGAATGAGGAGGGTGTGCCAGGCAGGCTAAGAAAAAAGGTAGGGAGGAGGGACTTGGGGGAGGGGCGTTGGGAATGCGATGGGTGGAAGGAGGTTAAGGTGAGGGTGATAGGCCAGAGAGGGGGTGGGGGCGGAGAGGTCGGGAAGAAGATTGCACGTCGAGAAGGCGGTGCTGAGTCCGAGGGTTGGGATTAAGAAAAGGTGGGAGGAGGGTAAATGAGGAAGCTATAGAAATCTGCATTCATCCCTTGACGGTGGGAGGGTTCCTAGGCAGAAGATGAGGCGCTCTTCCTCCAGGCGTCGTTGCCATGGTCTGGCGATGGAGGAGGCCAAGGACCTGTATATCCTTGGCGGAGTGGGAGGGGGAGTTAAAGTGTTCAGCTATGGGGCGGTTAGGTTGGTTGGTGCGGGTGTCCCAGAGTTGTTTAACACTCAGACACAGCACCGCCTTTTCACCTACAATCTTCTTCCCGACCTCTCCGCCCCCACCCCCTCTCTGGCCTATCACCCTCACCTTAACCTCCTTCCACCTATCGCATTCCCAACGCCCCTCCCCCAAGTCCCTCCTCCCTACCTTTTATCTTTGCCTGCCTGGCACACCCTCCTCATTCCTGAAGAAGGGCTTGTTTCCGAAACGTCGATTCTCCTGCTCGTTGGATGCTGCCTGACCTGCTGCGCTTTTCCAGCAACATATTTTTAATCTCTGTTTTCTTGTTTATTACCACGTGCCTTCACTACTCACAAAACAAAACTCAGAAGGGAAGGGTGGAGAAGAGCAGAGCAATAATAATTGGGGACTCGATAGTTCGGGGCACAGATAGGCGGTTTTGTGGGAACGAGAGAGACTCACGTTTGGTATGTTGCCTCCCAGGTGCAAGGGTACGTGATGTCTCTGATCGTGTTTTCCGGGTCCTTAAGGGGGAGGGGGAGCAGCCTGAAGTCGTGGTCCATATTGGCACCAATGACATAGGTAGGAGGAGTGCTGAGGATGTTAGACAGGCTTTTAGGGAGCTAGGTTGGAAGCTCAGAGTTAGAATGAACAGAGTTGTTGTCTCTGGTTTGTTACCCGTGCCACGTGATAGAGAGTCGAGGAATAGGGAGAGAGAAGAGTTAAATGCGTGGCTACAGGGATGGTGCAGGAGGGAGGGATTTCGGTACTTGGATAACTGGGGTTCTTTCTGGGGAAGGTGGGACCTCTATAAACAGGATGGTCTGCACCTGAACCTGAGGGGCACCAGTATCCTTGGGGGGAGGTTTGCTAGTGCTCTTGGGGGGGGGTTTAAACTAACTCTGCAGGGGCATGGGAACCCAGACTGTCGCTTTAGGGTGCAGGACCTGGAGTGTAGGGAGGTTAGGAATATAGCATCAATCTTCAAGGAGGGTGCCTGTAAACAGAAGAGTGGCTTGAAGTGTGTATACTTTAATGCCAGAAGTATACGAAATAAGGTAGGTGAACTCGCAGCGTGGGTTGGTACCTGGGACTTCGATGTTGTGGCTATTACGGAGACATGGCTAGATCAGGGACAGGATTGGCTGTTGCAGGTTCCAGGGTTTAAATGTTTTAGTAGGGTCAGAGATGGGGGCAAAAGAGGGGGGGTGTGGCTTTGCTTGTCAAAGATAGTATTACAGCGGTGGAAAGGAAGATGGACGAAGATTTGCCATCTGAGGTAGTTTGGGTTGAGGTTAGGAATAGGAGAGGTGAGGTCACCCTGTTAGGAGTCTTTTACAGGCCTCCTAATAGTCCTAGAATCGTTGAAGAAAGGATTGCGAAGATGATTCAGGAGAAGAGTGACAGTAATAGGGTGATTGTTATGGGAGACTTTAACTTTCCTGATATTGATTGGGAAAGCTATAGCTCAAGTTCGTTAGATGGGTCAGTGTTTGTGCAATGTGTGCAGGAGAGTTTCCTGACACAATATGTAGATAAGCCAACAAGAGGTGAGGCCATACTGGATTTGGTTCTGGGTAACGAACCAGGCCAGGTATTAGAACTAGAGGTAGGTGAGCACTTTGGGGACAGTGACCACAATTCGGTGATTTTTACTCTAGTGATGGAGAGGGATAAGTGTGTACTACAGGGCAAGAGTTATAGCTGGGGGCAGGGAAATTATGATGCGTTGAGGCATGACTTAGGATGCGTGGATTGGAAAAGTAGATTCCAAGGCAAGAGCATAATTGATATGTGGAACTTGTTCAAGGAGCAACTATTGAGTGTCCTTGATAAGTACGTACCTATTAGGCAGGGAGGAAAGGGTCGTGTGAGGGAGCCGTGGTTTAATAAGGAGTTGGAATCCCTTGTTAAATGGAAGAGGGCAGCCTTTGTAAAGATGAGGCATGAAGGTTCAATAGGGGCAATTGAGAGTTATAAGGTAGCCCGGAAGGACCTGAAGAGAGAGCTAAGAGCAGCAAGGAGGGGACATGAAAGGTCCTTAGTTGGTAGGATTAGGGAAAACCCTAAGGCTTTCTATAGGTATGTTAGGAATAAAAGAATGACTAGGGAAGGAATAGGTCCAATCAAGGATAGTAATGGGAAGTTGCGTGTGGAGGCTGAAGAGATTGGGGAGGCGCTGAATGAATACTTTTCGTCAGTATTCACTCAGGAACAGGACATTGTTGTCGATATGAATACTGAGGCACGAATAAGTAGAATGGATGGCTTTGAGATATGTAGAGAAGAGGTGTTGGAAATTCTGGCAAGGGTGAAAATAGATAAGTCCCCTGGGCCTGATGGCATTTATCCTAGGATTCTCTGGGAAGCAAGAGAGGAGATTGCAGAGCCATTGGCCTTGATTTTTGTGTCCTCTTTGTCGACAGGAGTAGTGCCAGAGGACTGGAGGCTAGCAAACGTGGTTCACTTGTTCAAGAAGGGGAGTAGGGATAATCCTAGTAACTATAGGCCAGTGAGTCTCACTTCTGTTGTGGGCAAAGTTTTAGAGAGAATTGTAAGGGATAGGATTTATGCACATCTGGATAAGAATGATGTGATCAAGGATAGTCAGCATTTTTTTGTGAAGGGCAGGTCGTGCCTCACAAACCTTATTGAATTCTTTGAGAAGGTGACTAAGGAGGTAGATGAAGGGAAAGCGGTAGATGTGGTATATATGGATTTTAGTAAGGCGTTTGATAAGGTCCCCCATGGTAGGCTACTGCAGAAAATACAGAGATATGGCATTGAGGGTGAGTTGGAGGTTTGGATTAGGAATTGGCTCTCTGGAAGAAGACAGAGGGTAGTAGTTGATGGCAAAGGTTCATCTTGGAGTGCCGTCACTAGCGGTGTTCCGCAAGGATCTGTTTTGGGACCATTGCTGTTTGTCATTTTTATAAATGACCTGGAGGAAGGGTTAGAAGGTTGGGTGAGCAAGTTTGCGGATGATACGAAAGTCGGAGGAGTTGTAGACAGTGAGGAAGGATATGGCAGGTTACAGCGGGATATAGAGAAGCTGCAGAGCTGGGCAGAAAGGTGGCAAATGGAGTTCAATGTAGCTAAGTGTGAAGTGATTCACTTTGGTAAGAGTAATAAAAAGATGGATTACTGGGCTAATGGTAGACTACTTGGTAGTGTGGAAGAGCAGAGGGATCTTGGTGTCCATGTACACAGATCTCTGAAAGTTGCCACCCAGGTAAATAGTGCAGTGAAGAAGGCATATGGCGTACTGGCTTTTATTGGTAGAGGAATTGAGTTCCGGAGTCCTGAGGTCATGCTGCAGTTGTATAAGACTCTGGTGCGGCCGCATCTGGAATATTGTGTGCAGTTTTGGTCGCCATACTATAGGAAGGATGTGAAGGCACTGGAACGGGTGCAGAGGAAGTTTACCAGGATGTTGCCTGGTATGATAGGAAAATCCTATGAGGAAAGGCTGAGGCACTTGGGGTTGTTTTCATTGGAGAAAAGAAGGTTTAGGGGTGATTTGATAGAGGTGTACAAGATGATTAAGGGGTTAGATAGGGTTGACAGTGAGAACCTTTTTCCACGTATGGAGTCAGCTATTACAAGGGGGCATAGCTTTAAATTAAGGGGGGGTAGATATAGGACTGATGTTAGGGGTAGGTTCTTCACTCAGCGAGTCGTAAGTTCATGGAATGCCCTGCCAGTAGCAGTAGTGGACTCTCCCTCTTTATGGGTATTTAAGCGGGCATTGGATAGGTATATGGAGGATAGTGGGTTAGTGTAGGTTAGGTGGGCTTTGATCGGCGCAACATCGAGGGCTGAAGGGCCTGTACTGCGCTGTATTCTTCTATGTTCTATGTTCTATGTTCTACTACTGTATATGGGATTAAGAAGTGTCGACTTTTCTGAATGTTCCTCTCACTGCTCTACTAAGGCAACTTTGGAACTTCCATACTGAATTCGCTTCAGTAATTTATTTATAAAGAGCAAAAGGATCGAACACGGCTTGTTTGAACAATGTGTTCATTCTCCTCACAATGTTTAAAGGAAAACTGATACATGGACTTCTGATTCTGAGGATAGCTTTGTCCTATTTGTGATGAGGCTGTTTGTTTAAGCCCTGTGACACTCCACTCTGTACTATGGGGAACAAAACCACCCTGTTTACGGTGCATCAGACAGTGACAGACACACACTATTGTCTGTTCCTATTTGACATTGATCATCTCAATCTCATTATTCACTGATGACCAATAGCAGCACAGACGCCAGCAGCTCCCATTAAGCCAGTTGGAAGGCAAAATCGGAAAGGGATGGCAAGAAGAAGTTGAAGTAACAGGTGTAACTTACAATAGGAGCGGAAGAAGTATATGAAGGGAGATCGTCAGTGGAAGAGAATGTACCAGCAGAAGAAATAGTGCAAGGGATGTAGGCATGTAAGGAAAGAGTAGGAAGAAGAAGGACGAATGGCAGATGAAGTTTTAGTAACAGGTAAAAGCTCGTTTTGGGGGAAGTGAGTTTGGGTGAGAAAACATCAATTTTCAGGAAAATCGAGGTCTGGTTTCCATTGAAAATTAAGAAAAGATTTCTTGTACTTTGTTTTCTATGATTTGATTTTTGTTTACATTGTACATGTAATCTATATTTCGGTATCTCCACCAAGTGCAGACATTTTTTTTGTCTCCTCTAGTTTGGTGCTTCAACATTTTTGAATATTTTTACGGTATGTATTTGCTTCCAATTCAAGTTAGACATGAGAATATGATTTGCTCTCTTTCTGTTTGTCCATAACATAGCATTTAATTGAATATTTATCCTCATCACACTCGCTGATTTAAACAAACAATGAATGAGTCCATGTCCTTCCTGAAGATGAAAAAATTCTTCACCTCTGGCGATTGCAGGGAATGTTACAAATCACAGTACCACGCAAAATGCTAATCTTCCAGCGCAAAATGCCAAACCCTACTTCATCCTAACTTAGTTAACGCTTTATGAAAAACGCTGTAGAGGGCCAGAGTGAAGTCAACTCTGTGTCGAAAATGCTATTTGTGGTACCCTCTTAAAAGGTCTGAAACACATCACTCATAACTTCACCAAAATAGGAAAAGCAAGAGACTGGAATTCTCAAATTTTCTTATAAATAACATCCGGAGAACAGGATGGAAATCATGGTTTGTATATGATATTCATAAATGACGATGGTGAGAATATGGAAGATGGGGGCAGTGTAATCACAAAACATGTGGATAACACAAAGATGAGCTGTGTGGTTCACAGTGAGGAGGAAAGCGTTAGGCTACAGGAAGATTAAACAGATTATTCAGATAGACAGATAAATGGCTGATGAAATTTAACACTGATAAATGTGGGATGATGCATGTAATAAGACAAGTGAGTACTCAAACTATGATTGGGGAAGGCTAAATGTGCTCGTGTTTTCTTTGCAGCAGGGAAGGTTGAGGAGAGAACCTGGTACAGGTGTACAAAAGCATAAGGGAAATGGAGAGGATGAACAGTCAGCAGCTGTTTGCCTTACTTGAAGAATCGAAAACAAAGGGACAGACTGTTAAACTGAAAGGCAGGGGATTGAGAGAGGACTTGTGGAATCCGTTTTGAACTGAGAGAGTGGTATGAGTCTGGAATGCATTGCCGAGAAGGGTGATTGACGCAGGTAACCTCACAGACGTTTAAAAACACTATACATTTTCGCTTTCTGGCGCAGTCGTGATAGGCTTGTTTTTCGTTGCATAATTCAATATTGTGGCAGTCATGAACACTGATATATTCTGAAGCAATAAGCAATGAGAATTGCCGGTTTGTTCCTTTAACTGTACTCAATAAGTGGCTATATTACAAACCAGCATCATCTCCTGCAGCTTCATGAAGGAGTGACGGCGAAGGAGGCCCGGGACCTCCATGTTCTTGGCAGAGTGGGAGGGAGAGTTGAAATGTTGAAATGAAATTCTCCCTCACCACCAGACGCCTGTAGGAAGAACGCCTCATCTTCCGCCTCACACGTTAAACAATTGATGAGAATCCACAAGATGAGTTCACTTCAACCCCAGGGCATCAATGCATACTTCAACAGTTTCCTCATTTCCCCTTCCCCCACCTCACCGCAGTTCCAAACTTCCAGCTCAGCACTGTCCCCATGACTTGTCCTATCTGCCTATCTTCTTTTCCACCTATCCACTCCACCCCCTTCCCCCTCGACCTATCAACTTCATTCCTCCCCGACCCTCCACTCACTTATCTCTCCACTCTTCAGACTCTCTGCCTTTATGCCTGATGAAGGGCTTTTGACCGAAACATCGATTTTACTGATCCTCGGATGCTGCTGAACTGCTGTGCTCTTCCAGCACCACTAATCCAGAATCTGATTTCCAGCATCTGCAGTCATTTTTTTTACCATATCTTTTTTTGTGGCGAGTTGATGTTTATGTATCTGGGTGGCTAGTTTCCTGATTGTGAAACATAGCAAACATCTGATTAATACATGGGTCACCCAACAGATTGTATCTGAAGAAAACACCAGCAAAGAGCAAGTCAAGAATCACGTTAATAACTGAACTTGGCTGATTCTGTCTGGGGTACGTCATCACACACACATATTGTACCAGCACTCAGGTGACAGTACGCTCCTTAACTAGATGTTTTGGGCTAATGCCCCACCCAGCTTCCTGATCTCATTATGCATCACTCCCTCACACGTTAAACAATTGATGAGAATCCACAAGATGTGTGAAACAGGAAACATGGAACAGCTCAGCACAGTACAGGCCCGTCGGCCCTTGACGTCCTGCCAACCTTTTATCCTACTCGAAGATCAGACTAACTTGCATACCCTTCATTGTACTATCATTCATGTGCCGGTTCAATCATCGCTTAAATATCCCTAATGCAGCTGGCTCTACTGCCGCTGCTGGCAGTGTATTCCACGCACCCACCACTCTCTGTGTAAATAACCTACCTCTGACATCTCACCCAAACCTTCCTCCGTTCATTTTAAGATTATGCCCCCTCGAGATAGCCATTTCCACCTTGGGAAAAGTCTCTGGCTATCCACACTATCTATGCCTCGCATCATCTTGCACACATCTATCATGTCGCCTCCCATTCTTCTTTGCTTCAATGAGAAAAGCCCTAGCTCACTCAACTTTTCTTTGTAAGACATGACCTCCTGTTCAGTCAGCATCTTGATCAATTTCCTCAGCACCCTCTCCAAAGCCTCGTCTTTCCCGTAATGAAGCAACTAGAACTGAACACAATATTCTACATCTAGTCTCAGTAGAGTTTTTTTGAGTTGCAGTACAACCTCGTGTCTGTTAAACTCAATCCCCCGGCTAATCAGAACACCATACGTCTTAACAATCTTATCAACTTGGGTGGGAACTTTGAGGATGCTATGATATGGACCACAAGATCCCTATGGTCCTCCACACTGCCAAGAATTCTGCCTTTAATCCTGTATTCTGCATTCAAATTCGACCTTCAAAAATGAATCACTCCACACTTATTCTGGTTGAGGTCCATCTGCCATTTATCAGCCCAGCTCTGCATCTTGTCAATGTCCCATTACAACCTACAACAGCCCTCCACACTATCCACAACTCAAACAATCTTTGTAATGTCATAAAACTTACTAAAGCATCCTTACACTTTACCATCCATGACATTTATAAAGATCACAAACAACAGCAGATATCTCAGAACAGGTCCCTGCAAAACACCACTGCTCACCGAGTTCCAGGCTGAAAACTTTCCATGTACTACCACCCTTGGTCTTCTATTGGCCAGACAATTCAATAACCGCACAGACAGATTTCCCTGTATCATATGCCTCCTTACTTTCTGAATGAGCCGACCAAGGGGATCGTTGTCAAACACGTTGCTAAAATCGATGAACACCACATACACTGCTCTAAATTCATCAATGTATTTTGTCCCATCCTGAAACAATTCAATAAGGTGTGTGAGGCATGATCTTCCCTCACAAAGCCATTCTATCTCTAATCAAACTATGATTTGCCAAATAATCATGAATTCTGTTTCTCAGAATCCTCTCCGATACTTTCCCCAAAGATGTAATTCCCATGATTATTCCTATTCCCTTTCCTGAACAAGGGATTAACATTTGTCGCCCTCCAATCATCTGGCAGTACTTCAGTGGACAGTGAGGATGCAAAGATCATTATCAAAGATGTCACTTCCTGTGATAACCTCGGGTGTTTCCTCTCTGGCCCAGGGGATTTATCTATCCTTATATTTGTACTTCAACCAATCTGCACTTCACCTCACATTGTCTACTCCCTGCCCAACCAATTGACTGTTTGACTGATATCCATTTCAGGGCTGCCCTCCCGAGCAAATGCAGTTCACAATATCCTGTGAATCACGGAATGGAAAAAAATGTGAAGGCACCAATAACTTCCTGATGAAGGACTTCTGCCCATAGTTTTCACTCTCCAGCTCCTCGGGATGTTTCCTGACTTGCTGTTGTTTTACCAACGACACACTTCTCGACTCTGATCTCCAGCAACTGCAGTCCTCATTTCTCCATTATTGAGGGCTGACTCCTCTGCACACTGAACAGGGAATTAATCACCAGGGTTTCATTGTATGTGCAGCTGCTGTTCAGTTCTAGAATGTTGCATTTGATGAATACATTAATTGAAAAAGAAATTACAATTCAACAGTTCTAGAGTTACAGATTTGTTTCATGGATTATGCAGCTTGATAACAAACAGTAAACGACTGATGAACTCCGAGTTACAGAGTATGCCACGTGTAATATTCCAGGCTGGATGATCTTTGCATTAATGCTGGGAATATTATCAGATAGACAGATGTGATAATGAAACAAGGTGACATGTGGAAGTGTTACATTTTTGCTATCACAGAGACGTATCTGAAGGAGGTCAGGGCTGACAATTCAATATTCTGTGGTACAAGAACGAGAGGCAGGGCAGGAGAGGGGAAAAAGAGGAGGTGGGATTGCATTGTTAATTATGTAGTCAATGACTGCAGGAAGAAGGGATGATATACTGGAAGGATCTTTTAATGACGCTTTGCATGTAGAGCTCAGAATCAAAACCATGACAGATACACTGCTGGGGATATATTATAGAACCCCACATAAAAGAGAATACAGGAGCAGATATAAAACCAATTTTCTGAGGTGTGTAACTACAATAGTAGGATCATTATAGTCAGTTACTTCAATTCCAAATATTCATTAGGGCAGTGATAACCTTTTAAGGCGGGGAAGATGTCTTGAAATTTAATCCAAACAGTTTCTTATATCAACATGGAGCAGATACAACAATGGGCGGTATAGTGCTGGGCATCACAGTGGGGAACGAGGCCAGTTAGTTATTGCAGGCAGGATTGGGAAAGCATTGTAGCATCAGTGACTGTTACTCATGCATTTTTAGCTTGTTAAGGAAAAGTCCAAAAGAAAAAGCTCCGAAAAATAAAAGATTTTGGACTGCTGAGGCAGATTGTATTAAAAATAAGTCATGGTCTGGCCATAGTACAGTTACTTCTGGGTGAAACTGTAGCAAAAGAGCGTGGGGGGGGGGGGGGGGGGGGGTCACATTCGCAAAATGGAATCGATGCCAGTGTCACTGCAACATGTTACACTGAAGATGAAATTTATGAAAACAAGACAGGAGAACCTTGAATGTCTACAAATATTCAGAATGGAATTAAAAATTATAGATATGCTTAAAACAATTCTAAAGTGAGCAGGTCAATGGAGATCCCAGAAGAGTAGCGAACATAGTGGGATAAACTCAAGAAAGTAAGTAGAAGAGCAAAAATGGGAATGATAAAAACATTAGCTGGAAATATTTTCAAGAATTCAACGACATTTTATCAGATTCGCAAGGGTAAGAGGGTAACAAGACAAAGAATGGGGTGTATTAGGGACCGAGGAACAGCCTGTGCACAGAGCCAGATAATATGTTAAACACGTACGACATATCGGTCTTTGGTTTGGAGAAGCAGTTCCTGGATCTACTGTCAGTTTCTCACAGTGTGTCTTTGAGCAGATTGACACAGATGCAGAGGAAGAATTGGAAGTTGATGCAAGACCATAATTGGGCTAATCCCAAGATCCAGATGAACTGCAAATTAGACTAACGTGGAAGATAAGGGAGGAGATTACAGGCTCTTAAGTTTTGTGGGGTTTTTTGTTTTGCCTCTGGCCACAGAGGAGGTGTGATTGAACAGGACAAAATCTAATGAAAGTTCAACTTCCATGCAGAGTGCTAGAAAAATTCCATGGGGACTAAAGATCACCAAGTCTCACATCAATGGGAGGGAAACCATTGCGCAAAATTGTGAGGGCCGTTTTGGCTGGATCACTAAATATCTTCAAAGCTGATATGGACGGATTTTTAAACAAGGGTGACATCTGTTCTTATTAGAACGACAACAAAGGTCAGAAGAATGCGACAATGCCGATTGGCTGTCGGGGTGAAGATTTGCATCAGCGCAGTCAACACTACCAGAGGGAAGACCTCAGCAACACATCTTCCACGGGCACGCATGAACCTGGTGTCAGGAAGTGCTAAAAGCTAAATATTCCATCACTGGTTTCCCTCCTTTCCTGGCAGGGGAGATGACTTGATCAATAAGGTGGGTCTTCCCAAGACGAGTCTAGGATCAAGTGTCTGTTCTTATTAGAATGGGTATCGAGTTGCGAATCATCAGAGCTAGTTGAGATCATCGCTGGATTGTGATTGGAGGATCATTTGGTTGTGATGACCTGCTCTTAGTGGATCCTCATGCTGGTTTCAGCTTAACACCATATCAGGGACCTGCCAACCGAGGAACTATGGCCTCAGCAACCGCTCAAAGCCCAGGCCAGGGCATGCACAGCACAGTCAGGGTTTCTGTAAAGAAGATGGAGGAATGTACACCGGTCGATCGGACTGTGTCCCTCAAGAAGATTCTGCTCGAGTGCTGCGGGTTTGACGTAGTAAACGTGTACTGCCTGCAGGATTTCCCTGAGGCAGGCTATTTCGATGTGATCTTCGGGAGCATGAAGCATTGCGAGCAGCTCCAGAAGGTGTTTAAAGAGAAGGAGGGGGAGGGGGGGGCTCTGTTCTCCATCTGGTGGGTGGTCCCGTTGTATGTGCTTCCTGCACAGAGGAGTAGGGTTGTAACAATTCATATGTACAACCCCCACGTCCCAGCAGCTGATGTCCTGACCTTCCTGAGAAGATATATCCAGGTCGAGGGAGAAAGCACTGATGTGATTGACCATTTCGGGATCTTGACCAGCAAGCAGCAGGTCAGGGTAACCCTGAGGGTCTATGCCAGTGGGAACATCCTCCACCCACACTCCAGCTTCGCAATCAGAGGGAGCCGTGGTTACATGATGTACACAGGGCAGCCGAAAGTGTGCCAAAACTGCAGAAGGTCAGGAAACATGGCGGCAGACTGTAAGGTGACTCTGTCGAAACTGCAAGCAGGAGGGTCACCCAACCAAGGAATGCAAAGAGGACAAGAACTGTAATTGTGCTGAGAGGCGGAACATATGTGCAAGGTCTGCCCAAGATGAGCGGCCGCCACGTATTCTCAGATGGCCGGAGGTGGACGGCAAATGATCAGCAAGGCACCACAAACCAGCAAGGGAACGGTGTCTGGTGGAAGCCAGAAGGAAAGACAGGCTGGACCGTAGCAGGCCGCAGCCAGCAGAGAGGTGCAGCAACCAATCCAAACTCCTACAGGTCAGGCAGAGGTAATGGAAGAGGAGGGAACCTAGGCGGGCGAGGAGTGGATTCCTTTAAAAAAACAGGAAGTGCAAAACCCTCCAGGTCCCCAAAAACATCCAGCAAAGGGGAAACGACACCTGCAAGAGGAGGATTTGGGTAGCTCTTCGGATGGTGAGGACGGGTGTAAGGAGAATCGTCACCAGAAGAGACAAAGTGCTGTGGGTAGAAAGGAGGGTAGAAAGGGTAGAAAGCGCCCTCCCCCCAAACAGGAGAAGATGAACCCTCTTTGAGGACTGGTAAAGACCAACCCCCACCCAGTGAGAACCAGGAGGTATACACACCGCCCCACAGCCCAGATAACAGGTCGCAGCGATTCTCTGACAGCCCCGCGGTCAGGCAGAGACCTGGATTGTGCGGACCCTCGTCCCAGCCTGATGACACCAGAGGGGGGAACTTTCCTCAGCGTGGAGTCGGACAGCAACCACAGCCCTGCAAGGGTCTAGCAGTTCGTTTACACCACAGGGATTCAGACAGCTACCCCAGAGAGGCAGAACCAATGGCAAATGGACACTGGTAACTTCATAAAATGTTAAAATATGTACAAAATTGCCAGCATTAATGTGCATAGCATTAAATCTGCTTTGCGATGTGTTTCTACGTTGGCCTTCTTAGCCAATGTTAAAGCCAATGCCCTGTTTCTGCAGGAGCATGGGATATCTCACCTCACTAGCTACAGGAAATGGTAGAGCTTATGGGCCCATGGGCCATCGGTTTGGTCGGGGGGCAACGATAACCGTGCCTCCGGCCTGGGTATCCTGTTAAGACGAGGCAACTTCACAATCTCCAAGGTTAATGAGGTCTATGGCAGGCGCCTCCTCGTTACCGACATCATGTACAGGAACACTACCCAGAGACTGATCAAGATGTACGCCCCAGTGGGTAAGAGTGAACGGTTGGCCGTCCTGCAACAGCTTCATCTTTGCTGGCTACGTCCAGGTCGGTCATTCTGACAGGAGAATTGAACTATATCATTGATGCAGATGGACGATCCGGCGGCCGGGGTGGGGTGGGGTGTTATTGGGGAGGGGGTGGCAGTAGACTGGACGCCACCTGTAGACCCCTGATGGTAACAGTAAAAGATGCCAAGCTGCATGACGTCTTCAGCACCCCTGCAGACTGAGCACAGTATAGCTATACTTTTTCACGGGCAGACTGGTCTATGTGCTCAAGAATAGATTACTTGTTTGAGTCCCAAACATTCTCCGTCAGATCCACCGACGTCAAGCCGGTGTTCTTCTCTGACCACTGCCTCCTGCTGGCCGAATGTCACCTACAGGATGAGAAGCAGTCTGGTAAGGGAAAGTGGAAGCTGAACACAAATCGGTTGGCCCCAGGAAACATTGAGGAGCTCAAGAGGGACTACACAGTTTGGAGAAACATGAAGCTCCTCTTTGAGACTGGTGGGAAACAGTAAAAAGGAACATCAAGAGGTTCTTCATTCTCAAAGGTGTTCAGGATGCGAGAGAGAGGTGGGCAAGACAGTCCCAACTCCAGGAAAACATGCAGAACTTGCTCCTGCTGCAGACGATGAGGGTCAATGTCAAGAACGATCTGGAGATGAAGGGCCAGCAAGACTCGCTCTTTACAACGGAGGGCCTCTAAGATAATCTTCCAGTCCAGGGTACGCTCCATGGAATCGTGCTCAATTTTCTTCTTCCAGAAGGTGCACAATGTAGTAAGAAGATCACTAACTCCATGAGGATCAGCAAATCCTTCTATGCCAGTCCGTATGACTCGACCCAACCAACAGCGCTGCCTCTCAGTCGTTCCTGTCCTCTATCACGGAGGTCTTTGACGACAGAACACGGGAGAGGCTGAACCAGCCGTTATCTCTGGATGAGCTGACCACGCAACTCGAGTCCTTTGAAAATAATAAAACTCCCGGAAGTGACAGCTTACTGCTTGAGCTCTATTCTGCTCTATGGGACTTGATTGGCCAGGACCTGCTGAAGGTGTATGTCACTATGTTTGTGGCATGTATTCCTGCACATACAGTGAATCCATGAGGAAAGGAATCATCACCCTCATCTACAAGCAGAAGGGGGGAGAGAGGAAATCAGAAATTGGAGACCGATCTCACGATTGAATGCGGATAACAAATTCTTATCAAAGTTCGTCGTCAACTGGGTCAGGTCTGCTCTGGGATCAGTGATTCATCCTGACCAAACCTGTGCTGTACCGGGCAGGAAGATCGCTGAGAGTCTCGCAATCCTCAGGGATACGATCGGCTATGTGCAGGATCGGACGTTTAACACCTGCCTCATCAGACTGGACCAGGAGAAAGCCTTTGACAGGATATTGCATACGTGTATGAGAGATGTTCTATCCAAAATGGGCTTTGGGGAGGGAATCTACAATTGGATCAGACTGCTCTACACCAACATTGTCAGTGCAGTCTCAATCAATGGGTGGGA
This sequence comes from Chiloscyllium punctatum, assembly GCF_047496795.1. NCBI lineage: Eukaryota > Metazoa > Chordata > Chondrichthyes > Orectolobiformes > Hemiscylliidae > Chiloscyllium > Chiloscyllium punctatum. The sequence goes on along the minus strand of NC_092754.1, from coordinate 50,249,040 downwards.
ATCAGTTAGCAACTCAGTAAGATCTGGAGTCAGGCAGGGCTCCCCTCTCTCTCCTGCCTTGTTTGTGTGCTGCATAGAGCCGTTTGCGGAGTCCATCAGGAAGGATGCGAGCCTGAGAGGAGTGACTATTCCTGTCAGTGGGGGCCTACAGGTTAAGGCCTCCCTCTACATGAATGACGTCGCCGTTTTCTGATGGGCTCCGCTGTCCGTGCACAGACTCATGTGCATATGTGACCAGTTCAAACGGGCCTTGGGGACCAAGGAAAACCGAGGCAAGAGCAAGGAACTGTGCTGACCAATCCTCCATCCCCATCACCGTCAGGACTGACCAACTGAAGGAGCTGGGTATTTGTTTCGGCTTGGCTGGGGAGTGTGCCAATCTGGGGAGGAGCGTATCAGGGAACTGAGTAAGAAACTGGGCAGATGGAAGCAACGGTCGCTCTCCATCGCGGGAAAACCCTGGTCATCTGGTGTGAGGCACTATCATTGCTGTTATATGTGACACAGGTCTGGCCTATTCCCAGAACCTGTGCAGTCGCAGTCACCCGGGACATCTTCCAATTTATATGGAGATCAAAGATGGACTCGACGTATAAAGATCCGGGCAACGGGAGAGAAAACACTCCCAATGCTACCCTCACACTGATGGCAACCTTTGTGTGCGGCTGTGCGTGGATCCCCGGTACACAAACAAGAAATGTCACTACGTACTGAGATTCTACCTGCCCCCGGTGTTGCAAAGGATTGGCCTGGTCTCGCAGCAAGTTGTGGGACCGTTCTGTATCACCTGTCCTTGGTGGAGAAATTTCTGAAGAATAACACCTTTGACCACATGTCCATCAGGAAGTGGTCAGCACATAGTGTCCTTGAGACCTGTCAGGAAAAGGAGAGGGCAGACCCTGTTGAGCGGTTCCCTGAGCAGACTGTAAAAGCCATTTGGCAGAATGCCTCATCGCCAGAACTTTCCAACAAGTACCAAGACATAGCTTGTCTGGTGTTGAGTAGGTCTCTGCCTGTGAGATCCTTTACGCACGCCCGGACTCTCAGCCGCACCGCACGCTGCTCTCAAAGCGGTTGTGGAGGGGACAAGACTGTCATACACGTCCTTCTGGAATGTGCATATGCAAAGGAGAGGAATGTAATGGTATTTGTTGAGGTTTGTTCCGAGCAGTACCGTGATGCATGACTCCATCCTCTATGGTCTGTTTCCAAGACGAACATCAACTGTGCATGGAGGATCATCAACTTGGTCAAAGAGTTACTTGTGTCTCTCTGAAACCTGTTGATATTCCAGCTGAAGGAGTTGCCCCCGAATGAGTGTTGCAGTCTGGCACATTCTGAGCTCCAGGACTACGTATTGAGGGCTGCGCTGAATCTTTGGGCAGCTGGCTCCAAGGCGCGGTGGGGAAAGACCACCGTGCCAAGTCTGTCCACCAAAGAAGAACAGGGGACCCACTCAGTAACTGGGCTCCGCTGGCAACTCAGTTAAATATATGGATGATAAACGTACAGACTTCTACTTGCGAAGGATTAATTCTGATCTCTGTGTGTAAAGAAATGCAATGTGCACATATGAATTGCATCATCAGTTGTATAGATCATCAAAATATTTTATGAATAAAGTATATTTTTGAAATAAAAATAAGTGTTTTTTCCTTCCCTAACCAAAAGTAAATGTGGAGTGGTCGATTGACATGCTGTACTTAGCAGACTAGGTAGTAATGCTTTGGTTTGAGAAGCTTCAGTAAGCAGCAGCTCAGCAAAATGTGCAGGTAAGCTCGGGCAAAGTCCCTTTAATGCTAGTCTGACAGCAGTCGAGATGGCAGTTAGGGCAGTCACATGTTCTACCTGCGGGATGTGGGTGCTCAGGGAGACTTCCACTGTCCCTGATGACTACACGTGTGTGGGAAGTGTTCGGGAGCTGTAGCTGGCTGCTCTCAGGGTCATGCGAGATACTGAGAACTTCATAGATAAGAGCTTTAGTGAGATGGACTCACCCAAATCCCTCCCTTAGCCTGTTTCTGCAATGTCTGTCATATCACAGTACCATGTAAAGATCAATACTCTGAGTTCATCTGCCTTCCTTGTCAGCCCTGTTGCCTTTAAATAAACGCTATTTATTCCAACAGGTGTTCCTTGCTTCCAGTCGTGTTCGAGGCAGAGAGTAGCGGGGCGACCACTAGGAATGGCAAAGGGAGTAGGCAGAGAATGCAGGAGTCGCCTGTGGCTATTCCCCTTGAAAACAAATATGCCATTCTAGATACTGATTTTGGCGTTGGGGGAGTGGTTTGGTGTCGGGAAATGACCGTTCAAGGGAAAGCAGCAGTAGCCAGGTTGTTTGCAGTACAACTGGCTCTGGGGCACAGCGGGAAAGGCTAAAGATAAATAGGGTCTTAGAGGTAGGAGAGTCGATTCTTAGGGGGACAGATTGTAGATTCTGTGGCCTCAAACCGGAATCCAGGATGGTGTGTTACCTCTCAGGTGTCAGAGGCCAGGATGTCTCCGAGTGGCTGCAGAACGTTCTCAAGGGGAGGGTGAGCATCCAGAAGTCATTGTGCACGTTGGCACAAATGACAGAGGTAGATATAGGAATGAGGTCCTACAGAGTGATTACAGAGAGCGAGGAGGAAAGTTAAAAACCAGGACCTCGACCGTGGTAATCTCCTGATTACTTCCAGTGTCATGAGCTAGTGAATGTAAAAATAGGCGGATATAGCAAATAAATATGTGACGAAAGAATTGGTGCGGGGGCAGAGATTCAGATTTTTTTATCATTGGTATCTTTTTTTGACAAAGCTGATGCGTTCAAGAGGGACAGGTTGCACATGTACTAGACGGGGGACCAATATATTCATAGCCAGTTTTGCCAGTGCTACAAGGGAGAGTTGAAACGAGATTGGCATAGGGGGTGGTATCCTCAAGAGCAGGGAGGGAACTGCGATGCTGGAAAAAGATACAGTAATCAGGATTTGTAATGTGAAAAGTTAGGTCAAGCTGGAACAAGACGGGGAACAAGGGATGCCTGTTAGATTAATTTCCATTTATTTCAATGCAAAAGGGCTGATCGGTAAGACTGATGAACTCCGGGTGTGCATAGGTACGTGGGAGTGAGATAGTATAGCTATTACAGAAATATGGCCGAGGGTCAGATAGGATTGACAGCTTAATGTACCTGGGTAAAATGTATTAGGAGGGACAGAAATGGTGGAAAGAGTGGTGGAGGACTTGTATTTCTGATGAAGGGGGTATCACAAAGAAGCAGAGATGAAATAACTAAAGGATCAATCAGGGTGTCTTTGTGGGTGGAATTAAGAAATAAGAAGGGGATGGTGACATTATTGGGCCCCCAAATAGTCAATAGTAATTACATGAACAAAAATATGTACAGAGATTAGGGAGACTTGCAGGAACGATAGGGTTGTCATAATGGTAGTTTTAATTTTTATAACAAAGACCGGGACTGCCAGAGCATTAAGGGATTTGATGAGATGGAATTCATTAAGTGCGTCAGGAAAGTTTCCTCAAGCAGTATGTAGAGGGTCCTAATCGGGAAGAGGCAAAATTTGACCTATTCTTAGGAAATAGTGCAGGACAGGTGAGTGAGGTGACAGTGGATTCGCAGTTTGGGACCTGTGACCATAGTTCTATTAATTTTAAAATAGGTGAATTGGTCCTACTAAGTTGCCCGAGGTGCTAGTTAAAGGGGAAAATGTAGGAGGATGGGTCTGGGTGGGTTATGGGTCGGTGTGGACTTGTTGGGCCGAAGGGCCTGTTTCCACACTGTAAGTAATCTAATCTAAGTAAAATATTTGCCTATGGGAAAATACATACTTTATTTAACACTATCAATGTTTTGTTTTGAAAATAATGAATGTTGGTCCATTAAGGTTTAATGCAATCACTTTTTTTTCTCTTTTGTAGTGACACAGATTATTTCCTTCGCAGTCTTCTAATGATACCATCACCACACGGATTAATCTGGTGAAACTCCTTTACACTGGCTCGCTGCGGCAAGGTGATTGTTCCTTATTTTGGAGAGATAATCTGTACACAGTGCCCCAAGTACCTTCTGAACAACACTCTAGCACGGCAGGAAAGTATTTCACTCCAATTCTTGAATCCTTTAACAATGAAGGACAGTATACAATTTACTGTGTTGATTACTTGCTGCCTGGGATGAACTCTGTTTGTGACTTCTGACCAAGGAACACAGCTCATTTTCGCCAACGGCTCTTCTGATTCTTTCACGTTCTAATTAGTTCAAAATTAAGAAGGATGGTATGTTTTACCAAATCATTCTTTTGCCTTGCGAACAGCTGTGTTTCAAGTACAGCCACACAAACAGCAACACCACGATTGCCATTTGAGATGGTCAGAGATGCCAGGAAGGCGATGTCCTAACAGTAGTATCTCCAGTTTATTAATCTGGGGACCCGGGTGCTGACCCCATCCTGGATTCGAATCCCACCATGACAAAAGGTGGCATTTGAATTCAATAGAATCAAATGAAGCTATGAAACCATTGCCGATTATCAGAAAATCCTATCTGATACTCTAATGTTCTTCAGGGAATGACATTTACCACATTCAGCTGGTCGGACTGACATGTGAATTCCGCAATGTATTTGACTCTGACTTGCCCTTTGAAAGAGCCAAACAAGCCGGTCAGTTAATTACTCACTATAAACATGAATGAAATGAAACCGGACTGAACGAAGCACTGACTACTCACAGCCCACACACAGCAGCGGGTCAGGAAGGCAGCTCACCAACACTTCTCAAAGATAATGCGGAAAGGGAATTAAATACTGGCCCAGCATCCCACTAATGAATAAAGGAGGATGATCACACTCAGGGAAGACAGACAAAGGGGCATAACTCACTTTAAACAGGAATGTTGATTTATAGACTACATGGGCATGATTTTCGGTAATATGGGAACAAGAGAAAAAAAAATAAGATTCACCTCGTTTTTTAATTTCCATTCCAGCTGATCATCTTCAAACCCTTTGTTTGCTTATTTTCTTTTATCTCTCGTTTATCTGTCTATTCAACTCACTCCTTGTCCCCTTCGTCATAGACATCCCTGTCACCAACATCAATTACCATATTTTCAAACTGTGTTCAGTTACGATGGTAGGTCAGCGAAATAGAAATGTCAATTCTATTTGCCCTCGACCCAAGGGTGCCAAATCTGACCAGTTGCTGCGGCAGCATCTCGTTGTTTTATTTTGTTTCTGATCCCCTGCATCATTCTTTGTTTTACTTAAACTTCAATATTGTTATGACATGGGATGTCTGCATCGCTGGTAAGGGCAGCATTTAATGACCTCACTAAATGCTCTTTACTGTGAGGTCATTCTTTGACACAGCCTCGAGCAAATCACATTGTTGTGGGTCTGACGTCTGTCTGAAGACAGTCCGATAGTAATGCTAGATTTCTTTACCAAAGGACATCAGTGCTATAGATAAACGTATTGACAAAATGCTGGCGCTGTTATTGTAATATTCGTGAAATAATCGTTCATTTCCAATTCCTGTCATTTGAATTTAACTTCTGACATATCTGAAGTAAGATTTAAAACAGCGTATTTTGTGCAGTAACCTGGGCCTCTGAATTACATATCTGCCGACATCACTTCTCTGACACACTATCCCTGTCATGAACTTACTTTAGAGACAAAAACAAGGTTGTGATGGACATATTTGTAACGGAAAGTGCGCTTGTAAGAGAACTGGAACCATAAAGTCTGAATTTTATCAAGGCATGGAAAATGGTTTATCTGGTATCCACACTGAGTTAAGGTGGGGACTGCTGATATTATGGAGCTGCCAGTGCGTAGGTATAGTGATAGAGAGAATACAAAGAAATAAATCAATTCGGGTCCAAAAGGTACTTCTGGATTGTGAACAGTCTTGTTCTCAGATGTCTGTGAGGACGAGCTTGTTGGGCAGTTCAGACGTTTGTAGTAATGAATGGAATTTGCATTTGAAACTCAATATAATGGATTCTGTCTTTGCCAAATATAGATAACAGAAATAGCAATGAGGTTGACCATGGTTTATGGATTAACAAATAGATAGAGATGAAGAGACTTACCAGGAACACCAAAAATAACGAGCATGGGACAGTAGCCCGCATGAATAATCATCAGTGCCCCCATATACCCGATGTGATAATGTAAACCCAGACCAGGAAAAATAGGCATGACACCAGGATAAACTCCTGTCCATTGTTGCAGCATTCCACTCTAAAGTTCTTAAAATCTGATCCATTAATGGAACATTCCAGGCTATTCTCAGATGTTTATCTCTACTCTCACTGTCTCTGCAGCTGCTTATCCCTGTTATTGTTGGAGGTGATGCATCTGCTGCGACAATGGCATAAAGCATTGCATGAAGCTCCTTACAATTCGAAGAGGGGTGCCACATCTAGTGCCACAGTTAAAGTACATGGAGACTGGTCTCAATCACTGAAAAAACAGATCCAGTTGACTCCTTTCAGTGTGGTACCTTCCGTTCACAATAAGAACTGGACTGGATTGAATGTTGGCATCACTGGCTGTTGGTCACATCTCCCACCACCAATTGCTGTCGTGACGTTAGTGGTCAGGGAGAATGAGGATATTTTCCTATCACAAGTTAGATGATTCTGATGTAATGTCCGTTTTCAATGTTATAACCACCTGATCTTCCCATCACCATCACCCCCAAAACAAACAACCTAGATGTAGTTACCGTACTGATGTCTCTTCCACAGAACAGGCGCCAGCCAATAGATTTACAGTGGGCATATTTGCCCTGACCATACACAGGAAGTGGGAATCTGTCTGGTCATTCCTCTCATTGCTCTAATAAGCCAATCTTGTATCTTCAATACCCAATGCCCTTCAGCACTGTTTTATATTAACTCACAAATACTGTCATTTTTTAAATTCACTTCAAAGCCAAATGTCACAAATTGTCACAAATCTGGTCCCTTTACACGGCTATGTTGTTCTTGATCTTTATTTTCAGGGACGCTCTAAATGACCCAAGGTTTCAATATGTCTGATTTTTTAAAAGGTTTATTAATGTCCCTTCATTTTTACATAACAGATAATGTATCAGGCAGAACGCTTTCAATTCTTTTTAAAAAACCCCGCATAATCAAAGGATGTGTCCAGCTCTGTAGCTCGGCAGTTCTGTTCAGTTTGGGGGCTAGTTGAGTCAGGGTCACTGTTGCAATTGGATGCTTACCCCCTCCTTCTGCACTTCTGACCTCATGAACTGCAAGCATTTTGTGTCAGATTTACTGTTTGTTCTAAGGGGTTTGTTCATTGCGATTGTTGCAAGTATTTTGATGCAGCATCCTTAAGTCGGGATTGCCTGTCCGTTGGATAGGATGCGTTATTCAACTATTCTCCCTTCAGTTCATGCACTTCATTCTGTAATTTGGGAAACAAGTACTGTTTGTTTAAAATACTGCAGTCTGACCAGCTAATTCACTCTGCGAATATCCACTACACACTTACCTTTAACAAATAAAAAGTTACAGTCTGGGCTACTTGCTTAAACATTGTTGAGTGATCGGGCCTGGTCCATAACAGATTGGGGGCCCTCTGCAGGATTTAGGCAGCGAGTGGCAGGTGTTATTGTCTCTTATTTTGTGTGTTGATTTGTCTTGGTAAACAGAGCTTTAGAGAGCAATGGCTTTTGCAGGAACCAAGGATGTTTTGGAGGTGGAAGAATCGACCTTGGGGATTTTACAAAATGCACATAAATACAAGCTGCAAGAATTAGTAGACAAGCTGCAGTTGAAGCTGCCTCCTAATGTGAGGAAAGATGAGATGATTGCAGCAGTAGTTCTGCATTCAAACTTGCTGGAAACTCCATCGGGATCTGTACAGAAGAATAAACTTCAATCGCAAATAAAGCAGCTTGTGTTAGAAGCAGAAATGAAGCAGTTTGCGTTGCAACTAAAATTAGAAGAAAAAGAAAGAGGACGAATAGGTTTAATCCAGGAAAGAGAAAAAGAAAAAAAAACAAATGTTTAGCAGGAGAAAAAGAAAAAGAGAGCGCGTTTGCGTTTCAGAGATAGACATTTAGAATGGAAAGTCAGCTTAAAAGAATGGAAATGAAGGCTGAAGGTAAGCCTAGGGATCTGGGGAGTATGAGGATGCAAATAAAATGCACATGAACTTGTTCCAGAAGTCTATAGACAACATTTAGGAACCTAAGGCGTGGCCCGGCTCAAACGTATATTGAGTTTGAAAGGATCAAACAAAGTAATTTCGATAGATGGAAAAGAACTTTAAAATTCAAGCAAACCTATAATGCACTTAGAGAGTAACTATTTTGGAGGAATTCGAAAATTCGCTGCCTGAAGTAATGTAAATTCATGTGGGAGATCAGAGAGTGTAGATAGCAAAGTGAGCAACTGAAATGGCTGAAGATTATGAATTGGTCCATAAAACACAGTTTGGCTTCCAGACTCAATTTCAGTCCATGAGGGAAGTAAACTGGGGCAAAGAGAAATCATCTCGTGGGAAGGGATATGTAGATCTCAGTGAAAATCATAAGGATAACTTACAACAGGGGTAAAAAGGAAACCCAAGAAGAGGACAAAGAAGTTAAAAAAAACTGCGCTGTTTTCATTGCAATAAATTAGGTCACAGGAAATCACTCTGTTGGTGCGCTAGGGAAAAAAAAGATGTAGGAAAACAGGATAAGCCTGGGAGTTTTGTTGGAGTGGTAACAGAAAGCACAGTGGAGGCGAGAAAGCTTCATCAGAGTGTACAAGCTGATCGGAGATTGGTGAAGGAGGAAGTGCCGAATCTTCCTTATAAAATATACCTTCAAAGGGAAAGTTTATTCACATAGGCCAGAAGTAGCAGGTACAGAGGATGCAATATTAAGGGACACAGGATCCTCTCAGTCTGTGATGCTGAAAGATGAGGAGATATATATTCCTGAGGGACTATTTCCAGAAAAGTTACTATTAAAGGGAATTCATTGTGAGACTAAAAAAAAGCACATAGTTATGTTAAGCGAGGATATAGTGTCCAGTGAAGAGTGAAGAAATTGTGATAGGAGTACTGGACAAACTCTCAGCTCCAGGAATACAACTTTTCCTTGTAAAGTATGCAACTGATTCACCGGTAGAAGGGCTGCCTGCTCTGGTTAAAAACCAGTGGAGACACAGCCAATTGAAGCAATGCCTTATCTTGGAATCTTTTCTGAATGTGGGGTAACAAGGTCCCAATATCACAAGTTCAAACAGGAGAGATAAAAAATGTAAAGGAAAGTAAGCTGAAGTGGCATGAGGAGATACTTCGTTCCATCAGATAGTTGAGACAAAACAGGAGAAAATAGGTGATCATGCACACATGTTTAGTTCAGCTAAACTAATTGAGTTACAGCAGAAAGATGAAATTTTTAAGTAGTTGCATCAAAAGGGCATATACATTAGGGATTCTGAATGTATCCCTGAGTATTATTACCTTAACAATGGTGTCTGCATGAGGAGATGGAAACTATCACATACTGAAGGAGATGATAAATTAGCAGAAATTCATCAAATTGAATTGCAAATGGGGTACAGAAAGGAGGAGCTGCAAGTGAAGCATGAATTACCACGTGGAGATCATTTTGGAGTGAGGAAAACACAGTCTAAAATAGAAGGCATTCTTACTAGCCTACACTGCACCATCATGTTGTTGAATTTTGCCAGACGTGAAATACACGTGAGGTAATTAGAAAACCACAGGTGTTAATAAAACCTGCATCTTTAATAACTATGCCTGCAGTTGAGGAACCTTTTACAATAGTTTAATTGATTGGCTAGGTCCCCTATATCAAACAAAAAAAAAGTGTGAATCAGTATTTGTTAACAATAATTGATGTACCCACGAAATTTCCAGAGGCTATTGCATTATGCAACGTCACAGCGAAAAGGATGGTAAAGGAAATACTCTTTTTAAAAATATATACGGACTACCAACTGAGATGCAGTGCGACCAAAGTTCAAACTTCACATCCAAACAGTTCAAGGAAGTTAAGGGCAGCTCTGTAATAAATCAATTCAAATCTACTGTGAACCATCTAAAATCGCAGAGAGGACGAGAAAGGTAACATCAAACTTTAAAGATCATGTTGAATGCTTATGGTAAGGATTATCCAGCTGATTGGCGTAAGGGCTTTTTGTGATCAGAGATGCACAAAATGAATTGACCAAATTCTGTCCATTTTAATAAGGTTATTAAGAGGTAGGACTGTTAAAGTCGATTAAGGAGTAATTAGTAAATCAGAAGTAAAAGGCCACACTATTGGACTATGTCTCAAATTTTCTGGAATGATTAAAAAGCGCTGGGGAGTTGGCTAGATGGCATGTAAAAGTATTGCAGAATGCACCTAAACAGGAAGTGGACAAGAACTCAAAAATTTGCAATTTTGCTATGGGGGATAAAGTATGTATGTTACTTCTAGTGATGGGGGGATCTTGAAAAGCAAGGACTGGTGAAACTTATCAAATGCGAAAGAATATTGAGTGAGGGTAACTACTTGATAGGGACTCCAGACAGAAAGGAATCTCACAGAGTATGTCATGTGAATATGCTCAAAAGGTATTTTGACAGGGAACGGACAGCAACAGGAGAATGTGTTAATAATTACAGTACAGAAGGAAGAAACAAGTTCAGAGGATTCTGGATTGAACGTTCCTCAAATTAAAGTGGACAATGAGGAAGGTTTCTAAAATTGGGATAAATTATTGAGTAATGTCTCTGAGGGAAAAAAAATAAAATGAAGTGATAGAGTTGTTAGTTTTATATGGGAGATATGAGGAAATTAAATGGGAAATATTACCTAATTGTGCATAAGGTAGATAAAGGACATGCTGTTCTGATTAACCAGCATCCTTATAGGCATAATCCTCTAAAGTTGGCACAGGTTCAGAAGGGGATTGAACACATGCTCCAAGATAACATAATCGACCTAAGTTATAGTGACTGGAACTCACCCAAAGTCATGGTACTGAAACCAGATGGTACCCAATGATTATGTGTGGACTATCGCAAAGTCAATACACTTAAAAAAAGGATGCATTTCTAATTCCGCAGTTGGAAGGCTTTAGTGGGAAGGTGGGACAAGCAACTTACATTTGGTTTGTGCTCCATCTGATTAAGCAAAGCCTTTCAAGGTGGCTATAAATGCGAGTGATGTGGGTGCTGCACATCTGCAGGAAGACGACGAGAAGATAGAAAGACTCATTGGTATTTATCCAGCAAGTGAAATATTTATTGATAGAAATATTCAACAGCTAAGAAAGAGACTTTGAGCTTCGTGTTGGCACGACAACATTTCAGTTTTTATATTATTAGCAACGCATCTGTAACAATAACTCAATGAAACATTTGGAGAAATTTTAGGACAAAAATGCGAGTCTGTTTTGCTCGACCCTGTAATTTCAGCCACAGAATTTGAAAACTGAGCCTGTGGCAGGTCTTGAAAACATGATTGCCAAAGCATTGTCGAAACTTTAATGACAGTTAGACACACTCAGTGTTAGGTGTATCACACACTGAATTTGGATGTAGCTCTACAGGTTTGCATTTTTATATTAAGGGAATGCATATGTGTGTTTTTGTGTACTAACCACTACTTTTGATGATTTTGAGAACTAAAGATATCTTTGGATATTAATGATTCAGTTTTATAATATCCCTTCACAAGGTTATGTTGTGCTTAATTTTTTTGTTGGAGAGGTTCTAACCGACCCAAGGTTCCAACATGTCTCAATTTTGAACGGCTCATTGGGGTCCTTCGGTTTATACCAAACTGGTAATACCTCAAGAAGAAGGCTTTCAAGTCTTAAAAAAAAACTGGTATAATCAAGGGGACGTGACCAGCTCTCCACCTGCACAGTTCAGTCAGTTCGAAGGTTATTTAAGTCAGAGTCACTGTTGAAACTGGACGCTCTCCCCATCCTTCTGTCCTCTGAATTCGTAACCTGCAAGCTTGGTTTGTGTAATTTTTACTCTTTGTGCCAAGGGGTTTGTTTATTGGGAATGTTGAAACCAATTTGGAACAGCATCATTATGTCGGGAAAGCCTGTCAGGTTCGGATCGGATGAGTTATTTGAGTATTCTATATTCGGTTGGTTGTGTTTCATTATTTAATGTTTTAAATAAATTCTTTTTGTTTCAAACTCGGCAGTCTGACCAGCTAAGTCACTCTGGGGATATCCACTATACATCTACCTTCAAAAATTGGCAAATCTACGGTCAGGGCGACCTGCTTGAACTGATAGGAGGAGTCGGGCCTGTTCCATAAAAATGTACAATAATCTTGTTCATTTAAAGTTATGATTTAACGAGTAAGGGAAGGAATGAATATGATATTGGCTATGACACAGAAAGGATTGGGGCTAACAACTGAGGACACCCCCTCAGATTACACAACGATCTTGTTCAAATGGGAAAATCGGCTGACAAATAGCAGACATAGTTCAATCTGGATGAATGCGAGGTGCAGGCACTAGTGTGTGTTTGCTGCTGTCTGCTGCACCAGGAATGGGATGATTTTATTCCCCATCTCCTGGGTTCAGCACATCGATGTCCTTCGTGATCTTTGAGAAGCCTTACTCTCCTGGTTAAGTCTTGCTGTTAATGTAGTTGCACAATATGTTTGAATTATCATTAACCTTATCTGCCCATGTTATCTCATACCTCCTTTTCGCTTTCCTTATTTCTCTAAAAATGATGCCCCACTCTCTTTATATTGATTAAGAGATTAAATTCAATAAAGTTGTCGGTATCTAAAGTAAGTCTGTCTTTTATTTTTGAGTGGAACCTCAATAACATTAGTCATCCATGGTTCCTTAACCTTACTAGCTTTATCCTTCACTCCAACAGGAACATAATGCCTCTCAACTCACGTCGTCAGACTATTGTTGCCTCCCCCTTGTCAGACATTATATTATCTGCGAAACGTCTACTCCCATCAAACTTGGACAGTCCATGTCCCATTCCATTAAGTTTTATGGTACTCCAATGGAAAAGATAATATTAATGGAAGGCGTATTATTTTGCACTAATACCTATGATTGGAAGAGCCAAAGGAATTCCCCCATGTTTACTTCAGTTGCTTGCCATGCCTATTTCACAAAACCAGGTCTCGTTTTGCTCCTTTTCTATTAGGATGACCCACGTACTGATGAAGAAACTTTTCTTCGACACGTTTGACAAATTCTTCATGATTCAACCCTTTAAAACTATGGTAGTCCCAATCATTTTTTTTTAGAAATTAAAATCCGCATTACTACAACCTTATTAAGCTGACATATATCCGAGATCTCCCTGCACGTCTGTTTCTCAATTTGTTTCTTACTGTTAGCGAGCATATGGTGCAATAACTTCAACGAACTCTTTCCTTTCTTATTTTTAATTTCTATGAACATATTTTCATTGGACGATTTGTCACAAACGTGCATATAGTGCAATCTCTTCAAAGTGATCTTTACTTTCTTATTTTTAACACTACCCATGTATTTTACCTGATGATGTTTGAGAAATAAATGATCCAGTTACACCAATGATTTATCCCTCAATCTAAAACAGCAGGCCTCCCCCACTCCACCCACCGTATGCCACATTTTCTATCCATTCTATGACACCTATCACCTGGAACATTGAATTGACAGTCTTGAACATCTCTCAGGCGAAAGTGAGAACTGCATATGTGGAGATTAGAGTCGAGAGTGTGGTGCTGGAAAAGCACAGAATGGCAGGCAGCACCCGAAAAGCAGGGAAATCAATGTTTCGGGCAAAAGGCCTTCAACAGCCCTTTCCTGATGAGGGGCGTTTGCCCGAAGCGTCGATTTTTCTGCTCCTCCGGTTCTGCCTGACCGGCTGTGCTTTTCCAGCAACACACTCTTGACTTGAACATCTCTCCACCAACTTTCAGTAATAAATATGATATCCCAATCCTATGTGCTTAAATATGCCCTGAGTGCATGAACCTTCCCCATAAGACCCCTTACATTGAAATAAATGCAACTTATTGTTTCCGAATTACTGTATACTCCGACTCTCTCATGTTTAGTTTCTAATGGACGTGCTCTAATCACATTCATAACCTTCTCCATCCATCCGTCCATTAACACTGCCAATTAGAATAACCCCCTTGCCTTCTCTATCAATATAAAATCTGTCTATATTGAGTGAGTAAATCTCCCTGCTAAGATATTGGTAGATTTCCAGTTTAGATTAGACCAATCCTTTTTGAACATGTGTTTCTATTCCAAAACACATTCCAATTTCACAAAAATCTAAATCCCTCAACCACAACCCAGCTCTTCAGCCATTGATTTTTCTCCTTTAACCTTCCGTTCCTTCACCGGTTGGGTCTGGCATTGGGAGTAAACCACAAATTACTCCACTTAAAATTTTATTTTTAATCTACCTCACCTCTTAAATTCAGTCTGTACTGCTTTAAACATTTCTGTAAAAATGTCGTTCCTACCAATATGCACAACAATCTATGACTACTCAATTTCACATTTAACAATGTGCTTGAAACGTTTAGAGTCATTCTTAAGCCTAGCACAAACCATCCTAACCTCATGCTCACTGCCACTGAATCTGCTGATGCCTCTGATTGAAAAGCCCACTTTAGCAATAATTCTACTAAATCTTCTCTAACTCTGCCTAATATAAAAATCGTTCCAACAGTCCAATAACTGACGGCTCTTCCATTTTCCTCAGAAAGACTACCTTCTTCAACAGTTCCAAAAAGTGAAAATCTTTTTGACAGAGGAATGAACAGAGGTCTCCCTTTAGCCGGAGACGTTTGAACTGCCTTCTTATCTTTCCTGACACTCACCTTTTATCTGACTGCTTTGCTGGATAGTGCTTTTTTCTAATTCTTCTTGCCATCCTCTCTGTGGCATAAATGACATTATGCCTAAAAGCAGGATTTTTCACAACACCTTATTTATATGTTACCTTTCATTCCCTATAGATAATAATATTAAAATGAAAGAAAAAAACATATACACATCAAAAATATAAAAATTAGATACAATCAACCCTTTAGCTAATTAACTCAATATAAGTATTCATCTTCAATATATTCCTGGAAGTAAAGTCATCTCCTGAGCTGAAAACAGACAGGACTCTCCGGAATGAAGGCACAACTCCTTATTTTTTTTAAAAAAATTAATTTTTCAAAACATAAACAAACTTTCGCAGCGTTAAAGAAGAAACCTTTCAAAACATGTGTAAACAGGAAGTGTTGGTTTTACCTATGCTATTTCTGAGTTTACCATTATTATCTCGCTATTTTCATCCTCTAAGACGCCAATATTTAATTTTAACATTCTTTTACTTTTTGTCTTCTGGGTGAAATGTTGTTTGTCAATACGTATGCTTTCTACTAATTTTGCTTCATAGCCATTTTGATGTTTTTAGTAACCGTTTGCTGGCATTTAACGCATTTTTCTTTAGTTTATTCATAGGATGAGGGCGCCACTCGTTTAGACAGCATTTAGTGTCCATCCCTAGAGGGCAGTTAAGAATCAACCAAATTTATGCGGGGTTGAAGTTATACATAGGTGAGACCTGGTAAGAATGATGGTTTTGTCCCTACAGGACACTCGTGAAATATGTGGCTGTTTCTAACAATGAGCAATGCTTTCATGGTCATCAATAGACTCTTAATTTCAGGTTCATATTGAATTTAAATTACACCATCTACCGTGACAGCATTTGAACCCGAGTTCCCAGAACATCATCTGGATGAGCAGTCGGTGATTATACCATCAGGCCATCACTGTTATGTTACTGTTGACTGCCTTGTTAAGCTATGGATCACTTTTCATCTTTTTACAATTCCTTATCCATTAAGGATTGCACTTCAATTGAGGTGTCTTGATTATCTCCCGAAGTAGTTGCCACTGTTATTCAACTGTCCTGCACTTTAATATTTTTGCCAAGTCCACTCGGGCAAATCGCTTCCTCGGGCCAGTAAAGTTGTCATTGCCCAAAACTAAACCCCTCGTATGTGACTGTCTTCACTGTTTCAATCTGAATGTGAACAACCAGCATGCTATGCCACTCTTTCTAAGATGATCCTTACGACACAATGATTTATCACTCCTTCCTCATTACGTAATACTAAAGTTCTCTGGTTAGTTCCATGACATGTTAATCGAATAAGTAATCCCTCATAGATTTGATGAGCCGTTCATTGTGTCTCCCCTTGCAAATTCATTCATCCAGTCGATATGCATGTTCAAATTACGCATAATCACTCGTGTGCCCTTGTCTCAAGCCATCATTATTCCCTGGATCATGCTATTCCCTACTTTGAAAGTAGTTTGCTGGGATGGGAGATTGTGGGCTGGAAATGCTCCTACCAATGGGTTCCTTTAAATGTGTTTTATTTCAAACCGGACTGATTCATCATTTTTGTCCAAAGTGTTAATATCATTTCTTAATACAGCCTTGACATTACCCTTGACCAATACAGACACTCCATCTGGTGTTCCTCCTTGTCAGAATACTGTGTACCCGTGGACATTTAACACCCCAGTCCTGACCTTCCTGTAATCACGTTTCCGTAATCCCCACAATGCCATATCTATTTATCTCTGCTTGAGCTGTCAGTTCATTAGTTTTATTCCAAATACTGCACGCTTTTAGGTCAAAGTATTGTTTTTACATGCATTCCATTGATATGTCTTTATTTTTTAATAATTTTGTGCACAGGCTCTCCATCCTTATTTATTGATCCCCAATAGCAGTGAACTTATCATTTACTCCAACTTTCTACTCATATTTTTAAATTGTTATGATTCTTTCCCTCAGTATGGTCATTGTATAAGCCCTGCCTGTTTATTCGACAACCTTCTACTTTCTGTTCAGTTTCTGACCTGCTGCTGTGGTCCCCATCCTCCTTAGTTGCACGATCACACCTTCCTTCCAGGATGTTGGGGCACCTCCACGTAAGGCGCACTCTTTCATTTTTGTACAGTTTCCACCTGACCTGGAAGCAATCCGAATCATCCAAAACCAGAACCCGTCCTCCCAGACCAGTTCTTTTACTCGACTCGACTATCTTCCTCTTCCTTGTCTCACTTCCAGGCGCACGGGGAGTAATCCCAAGAATACAACCCTGGAGACCCCGCGTTCATTCTTACTCCTAAGTCCCGAAATTTTCTTTGAAGGACCTTTCAATCTTTCATTCTTTAACCTATGTCATTGATATCAATGTGAACGACCGATGGCAGTTTCAGCTCCCAATTCAATATGCTCTGATCATGCTCAGAGACATTCTTGATCCTGGCACCGATCGCCCTTTTTATGAAATAAATCATAGAATTATAGAATTCCTACAATGGGGAAGCAGGCCATTTCACACAGCAAGTCCATGCTGACCCTCTGAAGAGTAAATCACCCTGACCCATTCCCCTACTCTATTACTCTGCATTTACCCATGGCCAATGTACCTAACCGACACATCGCTGAACACTATTAGCAAAAAAATAAATAACCTAGACCCATTCTGCTATGCTATGTTGAATCGGCATTCTCAGAACAGATACTGCCAAAAACTATTGAGCATTTCAAGCAACTTCCAGTTATGTCACCGATTATGATTGCATTTTGATCTTAAAAAGTATACAACTCAGACTTGAAGCAAAGCTGAGTTTAAACTCTCAGGAAAAACTAAATATCTGGTTGTTCGATGACCCCAGTAAAGGTTCAGTAAATGACTTCTGTTTGGCCCATGAACGTAATTTGTTCATTTTCCCAATGAATGAATAAAGGAGATATTTTCTTTACATCTCCTTTGATATCAGAAAGCTTGGAAACATTGCACTTTTGCTCCTTCATATGGGTGTGATTACATCTCATTCTTTCGTCTTAGTGCAATTAAAGATGATTATTCACAAGACAAACACACACACACATACACACGCACGCATACAAATGCACACACACACATATACACACGCACGCACACATATACACACACACACAAAATGTAATACTTTGTCGTTGAATGACAGTAACATTGTAAGCAATTGGAATGATAACTGGAAAGGAAATAAGCAAAGGAAAGTTGAGAGAAAAATTGATCTTTTTGGAACAGAAAATAATTTTATTTGAACTTACTAAGTTGATCAAATTTATGAAAAGCTATGCAGGGCAGAAAAAAGATTTTGTTATGAAGGTGTAGAGGTATAATATACAGTTAAGGGAGATAGGAAGCTGGCACAACGTGTTCTGAAAGAAGTTGAAATGTAACATTTGACTGTGAAACCAAGAGTGAGTAAAATCTACAGAGAAAATCTACAAAGGGGAATCGACAACGCTGACTGGTTTTGAAACATGATTATAATTTTTGTAAACCTTTATTGGGGTTTTTGTTTCATCAGACCAGTATTGTAGAGTGAGAGGTTGAAGATACGTTTAACCGAAGGGTGGTCTAAATAGTTGTTTATTTTATTATTCTCTGTTGGACTTAAATAACAAAATTTTTAATTTTACTTTACGTAGTGACTCTGTAAGTGGATCTTTGCCTCTCAACACTTAAGATATTATGGCATGAGGTGAACGGTTTCTATGTGGCTGGTTTAAATTAGGAGAGTAGTACACCCTGTGTTGTAACAGTTTGGAGGCTTTCGTCCACGATTTTAACAGGTTTAGGAAGATCCAAACTGACATTTGGGTACATTTGAATAGATTTGAGATATGAGAAAAAGCCCAGTGTGTTAAAACATTTGCACGTTCATGTCCGAGATCTTCAAATAAAACGTCAGTAAGACAACTTGTTAAATTTCGATGACTTGTGGTTGGTTAAATTAAAAGTGAGAGAAATGGCTCTTAAAAATTTTAAGAGGTGTTTGAAGATAATTCTCAATTTTTCAAAGGATGTTTAGAAGGAAAGGTAAAGGCCATACCTTTAGAATTAGCAAAGAAAATAGATTTTCGTTTCACCAAGGACAAAAGCAAAGCTGAAATTGTCAGGGAAGTACTCAAACGCTCAGGTGTGTCAGAGAAGCAGACAAGTGCAGTAGAGTGAGAAAAAGTTAAATTACAATTGAGTAAAATGGAGTTTGAAGATAAACAAAGGAAGAGAGAAAGACAGAGAGAAGAAATAGAAAGCAAGAGAGAAGAGAGAGAGGGGAAAAGGGAAGGAGGAAGCTCGTATCTGAGTAAAGAGAGAAGAATTGGAGAAAAAAGAGAGAGAAGGTTTTTAGTTGAGGAACAAGAGCAAGAATTTGAACTTGAGAAGTTGTGATTTAGTCAAAAAAGTCAAGATAACAGGATGGAGATTAAAAGGGTAGGTGGTGATACATACAGCTATGTCAAAACTTTGCCACATTTTGATGAGAAAGATATTGAAGCCTTCTTTGTTTCATTGAACACTTGGCTAGGCAGAGGGAATTGTCCAAGTAATTATGGGTTATGTTAGTTCAGACTAAACTGGTAGGCAGGGCGAGTGAGGAATTTGCTCCGCTGTCAGACGAGGGGTCAAGAGACCCTGAAGATGTCAAGCAATCTATTTTAAGTGCTCACGAATTGGTAGCAGAGGCATGTAGACTACAGTTCATAAACATTAGTAAGTAAACAGGTCAGACTTTGGTTGAGTTTGAAAGAATTAAACATAGGCATTTTGATAGATGGATGCTTGCTTTAAAGATAAATATGACCTATGAGGCTGTAATGAAGATTATTCTGCTGAAGATGTTGAAAAAATCATTTCCAGAGATAATAAGAATTCACATGGAGGAGCGGAAAGTTCAGGAATTGAGAAGGGGAGGAGAATTAGCAGATGAATACATTTTGCTTCAAAGGACAAACTTCCAACCAAACGTTCATCTTGCGAGGGATTGAATTTGCGAGTCGTGGAGATGCTGCACTATATAAAAAAGAGTAGAGGGTAAAAGTTTATCACAGGTTAAGGAAGATGCCCAAGAGGGTGGGTATAAGTTGAAAGGCCTCACGTGTTTTCACTGTAATAGAGTGGGACATGGAAAATGACAGTGCTGGTGGTTTCAGAAGGGCACGAGGAAAAGTTATATCACTGCCATAAGGTGGGATACGTAAGGTCACAGAGCTGGTCGTTAAAAAAGGCACTGTGGGAAAAGATGTGATAAAAGAAGCTAAGCCACTTGCACTAATGGAAATATTAAAGGAAATAGTGCGAGTGACTGACAGAGTGTGAGTTCCAGGAATCCAGTTTATTCTTGGGAATGATTTAGCAGGGTCCAAGTTGGGAGCGACGCTGCTTGTTATGGAAAAGCCCTAATGAAGACCAAGAAACTGAGGAGTTAAAACAGAAGTATCCTGCTATTTTCCCAGACTGCACAGTAACCCGATCCCACTGTCATAATTCACAGCATGAAGCACACAAACTAAAGACAAAGATGAAGGAGTTGAGGTTGATTTGGCGGATACCCTGTTTGACGTAATGGTGCAGTGAAAACTTGAACAGACAGTGGGTCAGACAGAAGTGTTTAGTCATGCAAGGCGAAGGGACTTGCAACGGACAGACAAGACGATAAAAGATATTTATGTGGATGCGTACACTGAAAAGAAGGCAAAGATATTCCTGAGGGTTGGTGTCTGAAATGTAGACCATGGCAAGTTAGTGCAGAGGAGGAATGTGCCGAAGTGCACTGAGATTGTTTTGCCACTAACGTAGAGAAGGGAAGCATTAGGTAGCACATGAACTACCAGTGGTAGGTCATCTCGGGTAGAAAAGCTCAGGCTAAGGGACAAAAACATTTTTATTTACGTGCAATGCACAAAGACGTGGTTAACGTTTGGCAGGTGTGTCATACATGCCAAATGGTAGGCTGACCACAGGCAGTAATGGAAGTAGCATCTCTATTGCCAATTCCCAGATTCGAAGATCCCTTCATGTGGGTTCTAAATGAGAGTGTAGGTCCCTTCCTGAAATGTAGAGGAGAGGGAGAACTGGAGAAACAGGTGTCAGTTACTGCCTGACAGAGTGAGGAAAGAAATCCAATTGTTGTGGATTTTTATATGCCTCAAAATATGTTAAAAATGAAGAAGTCCTTGAGCGTTGGGACAGATTCATAAATTATCTGTCTCAGGAGGATAGAACGCAGTTGAAAAGTTTGTTATTGCACTATGAGGACATATGTAAGAATCACATGAGGAGGAGTAATGCTATTGTACACGAAGTAGACATAGGGAATACTGTTCTGATATAACAACACCCATATCAGCTTAATTCTCTCAAAGCCAGACAGATCCAAAATGAGGTGGAGGCCATGCTCAAGGAGAACATCATCAAACCAATTCCGACCGAGTACAACTCACTGATAGTCTTAGTTTCCAAACTGAACGGTGTTGGTTAATTCTGTGTGGATTTTCGGAAGGGCGTGTTTGCATATTTTATGAGTCTTACAGTCGATGATTCTGTAACTCATCTTTTATCATTAATTCTTCATTCTCCTCAATTCATTTCCGTCAAAAGTCCTCAGTAAATGCTTTCAATGATCTAACTTTCTGAACTTTCTTAAACAGAAAATTCCTGACATTGATGTGGTGCTGTCCAACACAGCAGCAGTTGGAGCAGAATTATATTCAACTATAATTTTTAAGTTTTTGCCTGGGATGATCCATCAGACTGCAATTACCACCAAGCCAATCTATGTTTCAGTGCTGTATGAGTAAACATGCCAGTTTCAGAACCATGTGTGCCTAAACCTGATGGCAACCCGCTGAACCTACCACAACTGACTGCATATATTCCAAACAGTAGAACTGACTTCTGATAGATAGTGTGCAATTCACCCATGGCCAACAGACCAACAGTCCTGCAATATTCAGTCATGAATGTCGAGGGACCATGAAACAGCTCACTGTCGAAGAGGACTCCACAAATATCTACATCCTAAGTAATGGAACAGCCCTGTTACTCAATGTAAAATACAAGGATGCAGTATCTGCACCATCCTCAGCCAGAAGTGTTGAGTGGATGATCCACCTCACCCTCATCATGATGACAAAAGAATCACAGATGCCAGTCTTCAATTAATTTTTCATGCACGTGACATGAAGAAACGGCTGAACACAGTAGACTACGGCAAAGGCAATGGGCCCTGACCCCATTCCTGCAATAAGACTGAAGACTTGTGCTGCACAAAAAGCCGTGTCACTGGGGAAGCTGTTTCATTCCAGTTCCAACTCTGAAATCTCCCTGGCAATGTGGAAAATTGTTCAGCTATATGAAGTCGCCTCAGGGGGGAATACTTATAATCTGACCAATTACCACCCCCTCAGTGCCACCACGACCGTCAAATTGGTGGGAGTTCTTTTTTGAGAGAGCTGTCAAGCAGCACAGAAATATCCCGCTCAGTGTGGTTTCCTACAGGTCCCCATGTGAAGATGGTGCTGTTGTGGAAATGGCACTGGATTACTAATCCAGACCAGGCAAATGGTCTGGCAGATGGTGGAAGTTAAAAACAACTAATAGAATATCGAGATTTGAAGTCTGGTGGCAGTAACAGTGACCCTGAAATCTATGTCGATTGTAAACTTCAATTTGCTTTCCCAACGTACTTTATGGAAGTAAATTCTGTTCTGGTGAATTCCATGCTTTCCTGGCCTGGCCTAAAATTGACTCCAGACACACAGACATGTAAGAAACTTTTCAATGGTCTCTTAACCGGTCAAGCAAGACACTAAATTGTTTTGATGTGCTCCGAGGTTCGGAAGGTTAAAATCCACAGAACACCCAGCTACATCCTCAGTATCCTAAAAGGGAATTGGAAACACAGTCCTGTTGACCCCAAAGAGACCTCTTTCCTAATATCTCTGACCTTAAGACATCCATACCCCAGCAGTCTCCTGATCTGTTTAGTGTCTAGAAATCCTTATTTAAATCCAGTGTTTTGGCTTCCACAGAATGCTGCCGTAGAGAATTTCCCATGGTCACCACTATCTGAGGGGACAACTCTCATTTCAGTAGAGAGCGGCCTGCCTGTATCTAATTCTGTGACCTCTTGTTTTAGACAACCCAGCCAGAGGTATTATCATCCTTGCTTCCAATCTGTCTCGCCCTATGAGTGTTCTAAATATTTCATTGAGATTTCCACCCATTTTCCTACAACCCAAGGAATACAGGTCCAGTGTCTATTCCATCAACAAGACTGTCATCCCAGAAATCAGTTTGATCATCTTTCACTGCTATCCCTCAATGTCACGTTTGTCCGATATTAAGGAAGGAGACCAACGTTGCACACAATTCTGCAATATGTTCTAGATGGGCGTCTCCCCAAGGGCCTGTACAATTGCAGTAAGACACCCTTACTCCTGTGTTCAAATCCCCCTGAAATGATGGTCAACACACCCTTTCCCTTCCTACCTGTTTTGTGTTTCTTCAATATTGCTTTCATGACTGTTGTACAGGGAGATCTTGAACTTTTCAATGTTGCAGCTACTCACTTAGTGGGTCCGTATACACTAGATAGTGTGTCAATATCATACCCAGTATTGACTTTTGGCTTCAGAACTTACTGGAGAAAGTGAGGACTGCAGATGCTGGAGATCAGAGCTGAAAATGTGTTGCTGGAAAAGCGCAGCAGGTCAGGCAGCATCCAAGCAACAGGAGAATCGATGTTTCGGGTATAAGCCCTTCTTCAGGAATGAGGAAAGTTTGTTCAGCAGGCTAAGATAAATGGTAGGGAGGAGGGACTTGGGGGCGGGGCTTTGGAAATGCGATAGGTGGAGGGAGGTCAAGGTGAGGGTGATAGGCCGGAGTGGGGTGGGGGCGGAGAGGTCAGGAAGAAGTTTGCAGTTTCGGAAGGCGGTGTTGAGTTCGACGGTTTGACTGAGACAAGGTGGGTGAGGGGAAATGAGGAAACTGGAGAAATCTGATTTCATCCCTTGTGGTTGGAGGGTTCCCAGGCGGAAGATGAGGCGCTCTTCCTCCAACCATCGTGATGCCATGGTCTGGCGATGGAGGAGTCCAAGGACCTGCATGTCTTTGGTGGAGTGGGAGGGGGGGTTGAATTGTTGGACCACGGGGTGGTTGGGTTGGTTGGTCCGGGTGTCCCAGAGGTGTTCTCTGAAACATTCCACAAGTAGGCAGCCTGTCTCCCCAATGTAGAGAAGGCCACATCGGGTGCAGTGGATGCAATAGATGACGTGTATGGAGGTGCAGGTGAATTTGTGGCGGATATGGAAGTGTCCCTTGGGCCTTGGAGGGAAGTAAGGGGGAGGTGTGGGCGCACGTTTTGCATTTCTTGCGGATGCAGGGGAAGGTGCCGGGAGTGGAGGTTGGGTTGGTGGCGGGTTTGGACTTGACGAGGGAGTCACGGAGGGAGTGGTCTTTTCGGAACACTGATAGTGGAGGGGAGGGAAATATATGCCTGGTGATGGGGTCCGTTTGGAGGTGGCGGAAATGACGGCGGATGATATGCTGTACATGGAGGTTGGTGGGGTGGTAGGTGAGGGAGCAGTGGAGTTCTCTCCTGGTGGCGGTTGGAGGGGCGGTGCTCAAGGGCGGAGGAGCGGGAAGTGGAAGATATGCGGTGGAGGGCATCGTTGACCACGTCTGGTGGGAAATTGCGATCCTTGAAGAAGGAGGCCATCTGGGTTGTACGGTTTTGGAAATTGTCCTCCTGGGAGCAGATGCAGTGGAACGAAGGAATTGGGAATATGGGATGGCATTTTTACAGGGGGCAGGGTGGGAGGAGGTGTAGTTTAGGTAACTGTGGGAGTCGGTCGGTTTGTAGTGAATGTCCGTGTTGATTCGGTCACCTGAGATAGAAATAGAAAGGTCTAGGAAGGAGAGGGAGGAGTCTGAGATGGTGCAGGTGAATTTGAGGTCGAGGTGGAAGGTGCTGGTAAAGTGGATGAACTGTTCAACGTCCTCGTGGTAGCACGAGGCATCGATGTAGCGGAGGAACTGGTCCTCACCATGAACAACTTCCCTTTCCAATCCTCCCACTTCCTCCAAACCAAAGGAGTAGCCATGGGCACCCGCATGGGCCCCAGCTATGCCTGCCTCTTCGTAGGATATGTGGAACAGACCATCTTCCACAGCTATACCGGCACCACCCCCCACCTTTTCCTCCACTACATCGATGACTGTATCAGCACTTTTCTAAGCTTTCCATTTCTAAGCTTCAAACACATTCAATGACAAAGCTTCAACTATTTCACTCAGCAGGGATTTCCACCGATTCACAACCTACTTGGTTAAGACGTTCCTTCTGAATTCAGCCCTAAATCTGCTCTACCTAATTTTAGTATCATCTGCAATCTTTGAAACACTACACGTGGTGTCCGACGACAATTCGACCATGTAAGCTGTGAATATTTGCGGTCCTAGCACTGATCCCTGAGTACACAACTAGTCAATGATCAGAAACCAGAAAAAAACACTCATTTATTCCCACTCATTGCTTCTTGTTAGTTAACCAATCCTCTATCCATGTTAATGCATTACCCATAATACAACATATCTTTACCTTATGCAGCAGCTTTTTTGGCGGCACTGTGTCAAATGCTTTTTGTAAATCTCGGTACACTGCATCTACTGGGTCTCCGTTATCATAATGTCTTCTTCGATTTCCTGTAAATTAGTGAAGCATGACTTGCCTTTCATGAATTGATGCAGTGTCAGCCCAATGGGACGATTCCTATCGAGATGCATTGCTATTAATTCCTTGAATACATATTGAAGTATTTTCCCCACTATACATAATGGATAACTGGTCTATAGTTCCCCACCTTTGTCGACATCTCTTTTTTAACAGTGGTGTCTGACTTCCTGTTTTCGAATCTACTGGAACTGCACCAGAGTCCAGTGAATTTAGAAAAAAATCCACAAATGCACTTAATATTTCTCACACTACCTTTGTTAGTAAATTGTGATGCATTCCATCAGAGCCAGGAGACTTATCTACCTTTAGCTCCATTACCTTGCTCAACACTATCTCTTCTGTGGGAATGATTGTTTCCAGGTCCTCACTGTTTTGACAATTGGAAATGTTTTGACAATTACTGGCATGTTATTAATGTATTTCACAGACAAGATCTACAAAATATGTGCTAAAATCCTCGGCCATTTCCTCATACCCCATTACTGAATCCCACTTCTCACCCACTACAGGACAATTGCTTACATTTGCCACTAGTTTTGTTTTATATATTGAGAGAATCTTTTGCTACCTGTCTTTATATTTTGAGGTAGTTTACTCTCATCATCTATCTTAAGTTTTTTGATAGCTTTTTTGTGCTTTCTTTTGACGTTTATATTTTTCCAAATCTTTTAGTTTCTCAGTGGTCTTTGTCATTATTTATGCCATTTATTTTAATTCGATAGCTTCCCTTATTTCCTGAGACATCCACGACAGATTACCCTTTTCCTGCAGTACTTCCATTTCCCTGTTATATACTGTTGCTGAGCTCTTGGTAAAATTGCATTGAAAGCCAGCCAGTGTTCATCCACGGTTCCACCTTAAAGTCTTTGCTTCCAACCAACTTTAGCCAACTCCTCCCTCATCCTATTGTAGTCTCCTTTGTTTAAGCACAATACTCTGGTATTGGATTTGATCTTCTTACCTTCCATCTGTATGCTGAGTTCAACCATACTTTAAGTCCCAATAATTTATCCCAATGCATTTATTTATTAATCTCATTCTTTATCTCTCGAGACTTAGGCTTCCCAGTCTTGCTGGGAAGATCTGACTTGTTTTTTTTCCCTTCTGTGAAGACAGAACTAATGTATTTGCCATTTGCCTCATAGTTCTGTCACTTCCCTGCTGTAATGCTGTATTCTCTAGGTTCAGACTGTAACGAAGCTGCACTTGTCTTCTCTTACCTTTTCCTTTGACAGTTGACTCTTATAACGCTTGTTAATAATCTCTTCAGAAACCCACCAATTCATGTTCACACCATGCAATCACAGGAGCATAGACTCTGTTCTGTCAGAAATTTTAATTAGATCAGGACATCAGATCCGTATACAATACTCTAGGTACAGTCTCACCAACACTGTATAACTAGTGCAGAACGTCTTTACTTCTAGTCGGAATAAATTACTGTAGAAGCTTCAACCGGTACTGAAACCAACACGTGATAGATATCACAGTAAGTACCTAACACTACAGGCAATTTAGCTGGCTTGCACACCTTTGGACTGTAGGAGGAAACTAACGCCGACACGGGGAGAACATGCAATCTCTGCACAGACAGTCGCCTGAGGCAGAAATTGAACATCGGTCTGCCAGCACTATGAAGCAGCAGTGCTAACCACTGTGCCACCGTGCCATCCACTAACTGCATGGGATCTTGACAATCTCCTGAGTGTTCAACTATACCATATTCACTGGTTTTCCATTGTTCACATTCACAAGGGTTATCTTCAAGCAAAAAGTTTGCAAATTTTGACTACCCTTTCAGAAATCTGGAATCATTTTCTTCACGTTTGCTATTGTTCTCTAAGTGTCCAATATCAGAATCTTTATAAAAAATTTCCACAGATTCCCTTCTGTGGATAACAGATTAGCCAGTCTGTAGGTTTCCACTCTCCCTCCTCTTCATTTCTTAAATCCTTGGAACGCATTCATTATCTTCCAAATTGGACATGGAAAAATACAATGATCCTCAATGCAATCAATCTGTGCACTGCTACTTTTTTTTGAAATTTCAGCATGAATTACCTCTGGTCTGTCAGACTTATCAATCCTCAATCCACATATGTTTTCAAATACTACCTCATCACTGATATGGATGATTTTAGGGTTTAGTTACACAAGTCCCATGATCACTTGGTATTTCCTCCATGAAGACAGATACTATAAGTAACAGGTTAGTTTCCCTGTCATTTTTCTGTTCTCTACAATACGTACCACCTTCTGATCACACACCACCAATTTCAAATTGGTCTGACCTCTAGCTCGGTGCTCTGTGCTCAACATACTGTTAAAGCAACCCATCTCACACACCATCATAAAATCCATTTCCCCAGCATTAAAATTCACTTGGGTTAACACTGCTGAGATGTAACTTGAAGCTGTCCATTTTTATTGTAGTACCCACAAAACTTGGATGTGTAATTTCCTGTTTTGTTATATAAACAGAACTTGTACCACAAATTTGTCTTTGAGATATAACTCCCATCAATGTTTGCTTCTACTTGCTGTTTCTGAGCTCTACCATACCAGATTCTGTGGAATCTGAGTGACATGGGCTCTGGGAGATTAATGGCAGATTCAGGCGAGATGTTTAGTGAGGCATATCTCAACATTGATGTTTTCTCACCACATCTTACACATTTCTCTCAAGTGTCATTATGACATTTTCATCAGATTTCCCGTTATGCTGTTGGAGTGAAGGAGGACAATGATTTCAACAATGCTGTGTATTCCCCCAAACAGCTGAGACTGCTCTAACCTGGATGGGAACCTTACAGTAGGCTGGTGAAGTGTTGCTGCTGATGTACAGGATCTTGTTAAGATCACATCTGGGGTAGTGTGTACAGACTTAATCTCCTCACTGGGGAAATTGAAATTTAATCAGATTATTCCCTCAACTGATTTGTGCAATGACGGTGTTAAACGTAGAATTCCTACAATGTGGAAGCAGACCATTTGACCCATCGACAGCACATTAATCCTCCAATGACCAGCACATTTAAATTCCATTATTCCCCCCTGTTCCCTAACCCAATCTCCGTTACCTGGCATTTTCTTTGACTAATGCACCTTACTGCACATTCTGGGGCTGGGAGGAAACTGGATTACCCAATAGAAACCCTTGCAGGCACAGGGAGAATGTGAGACAGTGACTCAAGACTGAAATTGAATCTGGATCTCCGGTGCTGTGAGGCAGCAGTGCTAACCACTGAGCTACCGACTGTAGGCAACACAACGTGCCTGCACAATTCAACCCTCAAAATGTGGCTTAACAGCAGGGAGATTCCGTAAGTCCGCAAACCTGTCACTGAGCAACAGAAGGAGGACACTGAGACCTTGAGCGGCTTCGGCAGGAACAGGAGCAAGACATGCAAGACATCGAGAAAATAATGTAGGAACACTGGGAGGATATTCAGCCCATCGAGACTGTAATGGAGGAACACCATGAGGACATTCAGCCCATCAAGTGTGTAAAGCAGGAACAGAAAGAGTCCATTCAGCCACTCATGCCTCTTACACAGGAATTGGAACAGATCATTTACAAACTTGTGAATTGAAGGGGAATGTCGAGGTTCTGGAAAGGCAAGAACTTCGAACAGCTAACTTCACTAGGGAATGAAAAGGGATGAACAAACTATTGAAAATTGAAGACAAATTGTTAGAATCAGCAATTAAGGAACTAATAACAGGATATGTTCAAATCAAACCACAATCAATCGCAGTTAACATGATTTATTGAAGGATAAGTCAGGTTTGAATTTTTACTTATGTTTTTAAACAAATAATCTGACAAACAAGGTGGATGAAGGGGATCCTATAGATGTCTTAATTCTGGACTTCCAGAAGGCATGCATAACGTGTCTCACAAAAGATTAATATGCAAAACAAAAGCAAATAGGATAAGGAAAATGTATTTTGTTAGAGAGGTGCTAACGAATAAAAGCCATGATATGGGGGTGCTGGTATGGACTGGGTTGGACAACGTCAGAAATGGCAAGATACCAGATTACAGTTTTATTTTGAAAAAACATTTGCTTTGTTCCCGCTGTTCAGGTGTTAGTGAGAGCCGAAGAACTTAGACATATAATTTATAAGGAAAAGATCAAAGAGCTGGACAACTCATGCACATGAATTTCCCATATCGAAAATGTCTCCCAAATCTTTTATCATTTAGAATGGAGATGCGGGTTATGATTGATTAATATACAAACCTGAGAATTTATTTCAAGTCACTGCTTGGAGATAATTTAAGGTACTAACGATGTAAAGGAAGGGACCCCTCCGGACAGGCTATGTTATTGAGGAGTGAGGTCTTGTTTCGAGTCTGTCTTTGTCTTCTCTTGGAGTCAGACTGATTTTATTTCCAATGTATGAGTTTATAAAATACCGCATTGACTGACTGTATATGAATTGTATATTTTTGACATATACAATTTTTGATTTATTGGTATGAGACAGGGAAGTGAATGGATGTACATGTGAGAGAGGGGGAGTGTGAGTGTGCACGGGGAGGAGAGGGAGAGGTGCATGGGTGTATGTCGGGGACAGAGAGAGGGCGTGTGTACCTCCGTTAAGACACAGCCAGATTTGGCAGATTCCTTTCCCCACACACTCACTCCGTGGTTTCAGAGCTTCTCCTCTCTGAATCTCTGCTAATTTTTGTTGTTCATGTTACAGAACCAGATGCTGTAACTACAGTCCCTATGCTCTATCCAGATTTGGGTCACCAAATAATCAGGTCTCTCTGAATGTGAGAGGCAGCTCACAGCACGACCTCCAGCAAACCATCCCCAGCCCATCCACTAATGTTTCAATAACAGGAGACAGTCAGAAGCTTCTCAGTTACAAGTTAGATGTCTGGTCCTTTATAATGATTGTCGAGGTGTTCCCTTGTGTTACTGACTGCACGGTCAGCTGAGAGCGACAAACACAGGCATTCAATGGACAGGCACGTCTCTCAAAGCTACGGGAACCCCTTGTCCAACATGGATAATCACAATGGGACACAGTAGGAAGTGAAAAACAGGCCAATACACAGTATTTCATTGTTTCAGAGCTTCACAATGCCAGCATTGGATATATTCAAAATCCAAAAATAAAACACCAAGGAATGATACATAAAATCAAACAATAAATTAACTGATAACATGTTGTGAAAATATGGAAAAGGAGACGGGGGAGTGAGAATAACTGGAGAAGTGAGACAATGGTGGGTCCAATCACAAAAATGGGAACATCAAATGAAAACATTGCCAGATCAGTTGAAATGGTTCATGACATCAAAATCTGAATCTGCCTCACAGAACCAACCCAGACACCATAAGCTGGGACAAGGTACTAGCCAGAATGGACAGCTGTGCAGACCCTGCTAGTGGAGTACTCCATAGACTGGACTACCTGCTCAGCATGGGGAGCATTGCAAGCCAAAGTATATTGCTACTATACTTGCAATACAGAAATGCTTTAGACGGGAAGATTTGCAACCCATGCAGTGAGTGATAGTAAATGACCCACCAAAAATATATGGCACTGTATCTCCACTGCGTCAATATAAGGCAAGAGACAGAGAGAGAGAGTGAGAGAAAGAGAGAGAGAGAGTATGTGTGTGATTTGGTGGTGATAAATATGAAAATTGTTGTTTGAGAGAGAACACACGTGGAGGAAATCAATTTAAATGAGAACAACTGACAAGGGTTTGGGTAATCAAGATAGAGACACTGAGGATTGTGCCACAGACAGAGGAAACAATGTAGTTCAAAATATTGAACTAAAGGCATTGCCAGACCTAGAAACAATATAAATTATTCCTCACAGAAATGATGGGATTCTGGGCTCACGTGAGAACCGAGCCATGGAATATCAACTCAGATTTGCAGGTTTGAATTTGGGAGTTTCAGCAGCAGATTATTGGCTACATTTCATAGCTCAGTGTACAAATAGCAGATAATAAGCCAGTGAAGTATATTCAGGAGATGATAATCATTACAAACAGGAATGGTTAAGAAATGGGTCAGGAATCAGCTCATAGCCAAAGGGATCACCATAGTTGTGACTAGTCTGTGTCAGCCTCAGATAATGGCTAGGGATGGGATGAAGTCAGAGGAACGAAATGGTGTTTGTAACCAGAACAAAAGACAGTGACCTCCAAGCTTTCAATATTTAAATAGGGCTGTGATACAATGAACTGTGTTCCATAGCTGAAACTGAGTAGGTCAACCGACAAGGCACAGTGCCAGAACGAGTAAATGTAAAGAAAAATAATACAGTCAAACATGATTACTGTAAATAATAAATGGTCAGTGAAACTTACCAGGTACACAACAATAGCCAGGGTAGGATAATAAAAATATTGAATAATGTAAAGTGCATATTCGATCCGCCATGGTAATGGCCAGAAATGATATGTAGAAAGAATCCATACATAAGAGGATAAACTCCTGTCCATTGTTGTTACATTCCAGTCTAAAGTTCTCCGAGTCAGATCTCCCATTCCCCTCTCTCTGTAACTGCTGATCCATGTTCGTGCTGTCGGTGATACACCCACTCATACTATGGGATAACACAATTAACGGTGTCCATTGAATGATTAAAATATGTAAACCCTCCACTGGGATAAATACAATCTCTGGAGACTGACATTCATCACAGTCACCAAACAAACAGGTTCAGTTAACCAGTTCCTCACATCATTTTACACATCCCAATAAAAGGGAACATTTACTCAGTCTGAACTGAGTGGATGACTGTTGCCGAGGGATAGATCATAAATCTTTCAATCGTTTTAATCTTTCTTCCTTGTATGTAGAAGCATTGCTGGAACTTTTCGGATTGTATATGTTCCATCCTGTTTATAAAAAAAGGGGACATGGATAGAATAACAGACCAGATGCATAAAATGCCTTGTCGGGAAGTTTCTAGATACCTTGAGTAATGCTGCTCATAGTTTGAAATGACCTGGCATCAAACCATTTCATAACTTCGAGGCAACATTCAGCGCATTGAAATTGCTGCTCAGGAACAGAGAGAAACAATTCCGTCCCCAAGTACCTGCTATAGAGACATAGGAAGACATCGGCCTTTCGGCCTGTTACAGAGGGACAGGAGAACTGATCAGTCTCTCGAACCAGTTACTCGTTCAGCTTCTCAGACCTGTATAACAAAAGCAGAGTCAGTCAGCATGATTGTTCAATGACAGAGAAATAAAATATAAATGCAACATTCTGATTTTGATGGTGTTTTACGGAAACAGCAGAAAAATTTTCAGTCAATACGAATTGCATGGAATGTGAAAAGGCCATTCAGTCCTTCAGTTCCATAACACAGGTGCAGCAGGAGAGCTATTAGTGCCTGTTATTCGGGAGGAGCAGGAAGAGAGCACACAGCTATTGGAGCCTGTTACTCAGGAGCAGCAGGTGGAGGGCACATAACTTTTGGAGCATGTTACTCAGTGGAAGCAGGAGGAGAGCACACAGGTATTGTTGATTGTTACTCAGGAGCAGCAGGAGGACGGCACACAGCTATTGAAACGTGTTACGCAGGAGAAGCAGGAGGATATCACACAGGTATTGGAACCTGTTACTCAGGAGCAGCAGGAGGAGAGCCCACAGCTATTGGAGCATGTTATTCAGGAGCAGCAGGAGGAGGGTCCACAGATACTGGAGCATGTTATTCAGGAGCAGCAGGAGGAGGGTCCACAGGTATTGGAGCCTATGACTCAGGGGCAGCAGGAGGAGGACACAAAGCTATTGGAGCCTGTTACTCAGGGGAAGCAGGAGGAGGGCACACAGTTATTGGAGCATGTTACTCAGGGGCAGCAAGTGGAGAGCCCACAGGTATTGGAGCCTGTTACTCAAGAGCAGCAGGAGGAGGGCACACAGTTATTGGAGCCTGTTACTGAGGAGCAGCAGGAGGAGGGCACACAGCTATTAGAGCCTGTTACGCAGGAGCAGCAGGAGGAGGGCACACGGCTATTGGAGCCTGTTATTCACAGGCAGCAGGTGGACGGCACACAGCTATTTGAGCCTGTTACTCAGGAGCAACAGGGGGTGAGCACACAGGTATTGTGCATGTTACCCAGGAGCAGCAGTAGGAGGGTACATAGCTAATGGAGCCTGTTACTCAGGAGCAGCACTTGGAGAGCACACAGGTATTGGAGCCTGTTACTCAGGAACAGCACTTGGAGAGCACACAGGTATTGGAGCCTGTTACTCAGGAACAGCACTTGGAGAGCACACAGGTATTGGAGCCTGTTACTCAGGAACAGCACTTGGAGAGCACACAGGTATTGGAGCCTGTTACTCAGGAACAGCACTTGGAGAGCACACAGGTATTGGAGCCTGTTACTCAGGAACAGCACTTGGAGAGCACACAGGTATTGGAGCCTGTTACTCAGGAACAGCACTTGGAGAGCACACAGGTATTGGGGCCTGTTACTCCGGAGCAGCAGGGGGTGAGCACACAGCTATTGGAGCCTGTTACTCAGGGGCAGGAGAAGGTTATCACACAGCTAATGGAGCCTGTTACTCAGGGCCAGCGGGGGGGGTAAGCACACAGGTATTGGAGCCTGTTACTCAGGGGCAGGAGAAGGTTAGCACACAGCTATTGGAGCCTGTTACTCAGGGGCAGCTGGGGGTGAGCACACAGGTATTGGAGCCTGTTACTGAGGGCAGCAGGAGGATAGCACACAGCTACTGGAGCCTGTTGCTCATGGCCAGCAGGTGGAAACTGGAACACAGCAACAGGTGGCAGTCATTCAACTGCTCTAGTCTTCGACACAGGAACAGATGGGACTCACTCGACTGCTCGAGACTGGGACACAGGAATAGGAGGCCATCACCTATCTGCTCGAGACTGGGACACAGGAACAGGAGGTCATCACACAACTGCTCGAGACTGGGATACAGGAACTGCAGGGAGTCACTCAACTGCTAGAGACTAGGACACAGGAACAGGAGGCCGTCACTCAACTGCTCGAGACTGGGACACAGGCAGTTATTCTCTGATCTGATGGTGATTCCCTTATTCCATTTTGAAGAGATTCCCCTCTCTGCAGTCTCTGATCCTTTTGATGGTCATGTTGCAGATCCAGATGCTGTCACCATAGTCACCGTGACCCATCCAGAGTGGGTCACCAAAGCATCTGGTCTTCCTGTATTTCCACAGCAGCTTAAAGCACAGCCTCCAGGAAACCGTCCCCAGCTTTTCTACTAACGTTCCAAAACTAGAATTAAGTCAAATGTCACTCAAGTGCTAGTGAGAAGTCTGGTCTGGATCAGTCACAGTGGAAAGGATTCCTTGTTACTGAGCACATGATGAGGAAAGAGTGATTAACACAGGCGTTCAATTGATCGGTGCAGAGTAAGTTAGAAAGGTGTGCATCAAAACTGCTGAAACTCCACTGTCCAACATGGAGCACAGGGCAGGACACCGGGAAGTCAGACAAAACACGTGCTATGCTTTTTGAACATTGTTTCTAAGCTGCTTAATGTCGGAAGCTGATGCTCAGTTTAAATACCAACAGTTTAAATAGCAACAAATGGGGGGGATTTGGGAAATAGACGGAGAAAGAGACTCAGAGCCAGTGTTGTGGAAGGTTGTGTTCGCATGTTTCAAAATGCTGAAGTGAAGACATTTCGATAGCATCAAGTAACATAGGCTGGCATTTCTGGCAATGGTGAATAAATGGGATATTGGTGTGAGGTCAGACAGAATCATAGACTCTCGGAGATGTACAGCACAGAAACAGACCCTTCAGTCTAACTTGTCCATGCCGATGGGATTCCCAAATTAAACTTGTCCCATTTGCCAGCACTTGGCCCATGTCAATGTAAACCCTTCCTCTTCATGTACCCATCCAAATGCCTTTTTAATGTTGTAATCATAACAGGCACCACCACCTCCACTGGCAGCTCACTGGCACGCATGCACCATACTGTATAAGAAAAAGTTGGTCCTTGGGTCTCATCTGAAATCCATACCTTTTAGTTTTGCGAAAAAGATCCTGCCTATTCACCCTGTATATGCCTCTCATACTCCAAGAAAAATCACTCCAACCTACTCACCCTCTCCCTATAGCTCAAGTCCTGGCAACATCCTTGTAAATCTTTTCTGTCTCCCTTCAAGTTTCACAATATCTTTCTGATAGGAGGGAGACCAGAATTGAATGCAATACTCCAAAACAACCGAATTAATGTGCTGTACAGAAGCTACATGGCCTCCCAATTCATATAGTGAAAACACTGACCAATAAAGGCAAGCATACCAAATGGTTTCTACAGTATTCTGTCGAACTGTAACACAACTTTTAAGGAATTCTGAACCTACAGTCCGAGACTTTTTTGTTCAGCAACACTCCCGAGGACCTTACCATTAAGTGCATACATACTGCCCTGATTTGCATTTCCAAAATGCAGTGCCTCACCTTTATCTAGACTAAACACCATCTGCCACTCCTCAGCCCAGTGAGTGATAGTATTGGGGTAGAAAGGTTTGAAAGTAGTCCGCTTCCTTGGATCATTTCGTGGTTTTAAGAAGAGGGCAGTCACACTGTACAGGTGGGAAAGAGTTATTGGTGTATTTGATCCAGAAAGTATGCTCTTTCTTCATCTCTGGTGTTCAGTGATAATTATCTGTTCCAGATCCTTTATAGTGTAGAATGTGTCTGCAGGATGTATTTCCCTCATATTGCAGATATCAGATAATAGTCACTTAAGGTGGAAATCATCGCCAAACAATTAAAGATCTTCATAGTTTATCTCGAAGGCAGACCACATAAACACAACATCCTATATTTGAGGTGAGTACCTTTCATCTGTTAAACAATGTAATTCTTTTAACTGTGTAATTCAGAAAAGTGAACCAAATTTCAACGAATCTACAACGAGCTGAAAGCTGACATGTAAAATGTGACCCAAAATCTGGGCATGGTTTCAGACTTGTGTAGTGGGTAATGCCCATGCAGTTGAGCCAGAGCTCTGGGTTAGATTCCAATACCTGAACTTGCGTGGTAATGCCTCTCACTCTGGACAAGACGGTTTAGATTCAAGTCCTGCCTGTCACGGAGGTATGTAACAGAATTTCAAAACAGGCTGATGGACAAACACACAGGAGAATAATGTTGCAATTCTGGGACTATTGCCAAGTGGTGATAGTGTAAGCCCAAAAGTCTAGATTCAAATCCCACAGAGGCGTTTTATAATGTGACTGAGCAAGTTGATTAAAATGATTTTAGAATTGAGATGTGGCGGAGAAGGAACAGGTGTCAGAATTGAATTTCAGAATTTCGGCCTGGGATGACTGAAAACACAGCCATTCGTGTTGGTTGGAGTCACATTTGCATCTTCTAGAGGTTTATAACATCATGAAGACCATGAATAGGGTGAATAGTCAGAGTCTTTACTGCAGGGGAGGGAAGTCCATAACTAGAGGACACAGAATTAAGGTGAGATGGACAAGATTTAAATGGGACCTAAGGGGACCATTTTCACGCAGAGGCTGGTGCATATATGCAATGAACTGCCAGAAAAAGTGGTGGATGCTGGTAAAATTACAACATTTACAAGGGATCTGGGTGGGGACATGAATTGGAAGCGTTTAGATTGATATGGAAGAAATGCTAGAAAACAAAACTAAGTTAACTTACAAGATCTGGTTGGCACGAATGAGTTCAACCACAGGTTCTGTTTCTGCGCTGCACGTCTCTATGATTCATTGATCTAATGAATTATGATGTGCTTGTAACCTTCTTCACCTTCCACTATATAACAAATTTTGGTGTAATCCATAAACATGCTAACCATGCCTTCTATAATATTCATCTAAATCATTGATATAAATGAAAACCAAAAGTGAATCCAGCACTGCACCCTGTGGAACGCCGCTGGTCACAGGCCTCCAGTCCAAAAGACAACCTTCCTCCACCAGCGTCTGTCTACTGTCAATAAGCAGAAACACTCGCACGCTTACAGACATGCAGAGACACAGACACAGTTCTGTTTATTTTTCAGTCAGAGGTAGATCCGTGTTGATTGATAAGGGGATCAAGGGTTACAGTTAGAAGGTAGGAACATTTTGTTGAGAAACATATCAGTGATGATCGAACAGCTGATCAGACTCGATGGTCCAAACCGTCCAGTTCATGGTTTACACTATCGGAAATGTTGACCCAAGAGAGCAGTGAAGGCTGAGTTTGATAAATACTTTAATGAACAGAGTCAATGGAAACGTGGGATAGGTTTGAGGGGCTGGAAGCTCGACATCTTTCCAATTGGTTGCGCCCTCATTTCTAAAATAAAAGAAGAGTTAACTTGCTCTGAGATTCATACACTTTTAAATTTAGAGGTTCCACCGTTTAAAGTGAGAAACGGCTGTTCCTATCTCCTTATGATTGTGCTGTCTGTGGTATTCTCATCCCCTGGGAACAGTGAAGACTCGGTCATTAAGATATTCAAGTCTGACCTTGACTGACCTTTGTTGGACAGGGAAGTCAGTGTTTTTGACAATAGACAGGAAACGGCTTTTCACTCGCAAACAGACCAGCCAGGATGTTTATAAACCGATCAGCCGGCAGGAGTGCCTATCCCATGTTCTCTCACTGCACCCATTCAGGCTGTTAGAATGGAAGAGGGAGACCCTCTCAGTATCACTGCAATGTGGCAGGAGGAGATCATTCTGCCCCTCTAATGAGATACACAGGAATAGAATGAAGGAGCTGGACATAGTTTAATAGAGATTTGCATCAGGAAAACAGACTCTAGTCCAACTCATCCTTGCCAATTGGATGTCGTAAAGTAATTCAGTCTCACTTGCCACCATTTCGCCAATATCGCTCTGATTCATTCCTTTCCATATATCCATCTGGATTATTTTTACTTGTTGTAATCACACCAGCCTCCATCACTTCCTCTGGCAGCTCATTCTATACACGCATAATATGCTGTGTGAACAAATTGCCCCTTAGTTCCCCTTTAAATCATTCCCCTCTCACCTTAAACCTATGGTCTCTAGTTCTGGACTCCCTTACCCCAGGGAAAAGACATTTCCTATTGAACCTATCCGTGCCGCTCAAGATCTTATAAACCTCTATAAGGTCCCCTCTCAAAGACAATAGTTTATTTTAATGTGTAGTGACTGCAGCAATTTTTCAACGTAGCACAAACAGCCAAAAATGAAATTAATGATGAAGATTATTGTTTGTGTTGTTAAATGGATGAATGCTCATCAAGCTAACAGGAAACCTCCCCTCCCCCTCAGTGCCTGTCTGGTAAAATTTGAGCACATGACTGATATTGCAGAATGGTTCTATTACTGCATCTAAAAGACAACATTTTTGACCTGGCAGCAATCCCATCAAACGTTAGTCTATATGCAGTGCTCATCTTTTAAACTGTCAGGGACCTGGATCACTGATGGTACGAACTCCACCTGATCATATGACAACAAATGGCCCGAATGGAGGACCACTTAGCTCAGGAACAAATCGACAACCAACTGCACAGTATAGCAGGAGGCCATGTAAATTTTCTAAGGGAGCCCTGGTTAGTACCAGGAAATATGGAGTAGAAGTAATTACTTGTTTTCAGGTTGGAAAGCTGTAACTAGTGGAACACCGGAGGGATCAGTGTGAGTTTCTGAACAGTTTACAATCTAGATTAATGGTTTGGATGAAGGGGCCGAATGTATTTGAGTTTGCTTATACACCAGGATAAACATTCAATAAGATGCGAAGTGGAGGCAGAGAGTCTGCAATAAGATACAGACAGGGCAGGGTCATGAGCAAACTTTACAACAGTAAATTATATAACTGGAGGCAGTATACTTACAGTGTGGAAACAGGCCCTTCGGCCTAACAGACCGGCCGAAACACAACCCACCCATTCCCCTATATTTAACCCTTTACCTAACACTACGGGAAATTTAGCATGTCCAATTCACCTAACCTGCACTTCTTTGGACTGTGGGAGGAAACCGGGGCAAACCCACACAGACACGGGAAGAATGTGTAAACTCCACACAGGCAGTCACCTGAGTCGGGAATTGAACACGGGTCTCTGATTCAGTGAGGCAGCAGCGCTAACCACTGTGCCACCGTGCGTCCAATCGGCTTTGAACGATCAGAGCTTTAGGCCTGAAAATGAGAAATGTTCTTCTTGACCATAAAGGATTTTGAGAGAGTGAATACCTGATGAATATTTTATCTTCTATGGGAGAATAAGACTGGGGAAGTAATATAAGGATAAAATGCATTCATTTTAGTACGGATAATATGAAGATATTAAAAGTTGTGTTCTAAAAGTGTACGGGAACACAGAAACACATCTTCAAATCTAATGGGGCGATTTGTTATGAAAGAAATAGCTGTGTGTCCGACGGCAGCAAATGGTTTGCATGGAGCAGGGAACGTGATGGAGTCGTACAGTTCAGACACTGTTCAAAGAGACCTCATCTGGTCCAGTTTGCGACTGGATAACGTTAATATGTGATTCAACTCAGAGAGTGGGGAAATATAACCTTCCTGAGAAGGTACAGCCTGTTGCTCCCTCTCTCTCCGTCTTCCTTATTCCAGCAATGTGTGTTAGCTGAAAACACCTAAGTCATCTTTACCACACATGGAGGATTCCCTTCGAGGAATCACTGGAATCACATCACTGCCTGACATAAAGGGAATTCATCTAAATCTTCCAGTTCGAAGAAGTTATCCCATTACCAGTAGCTTGTAAGAGCAGAATAGCTCCATAAGCTGAATGGTATTTGGAACAATCACTCATGTTTCCTGTCATCATGACTTCAATTAATATTTGGTCAAAGTTCTTTCAAGCTAACTCTCTGCAGTTTGTCATCAAACGTGTGCATCTGTCAGTACTTTTAGAGAGGGAAACATCGGTACTCAGATTTGCACTATCCAAAATGTTTGTCATTCATCTTTCCATCGTAGTTTGAGTAACTTTGTTTCGTTCATAAACTTGTCAATTGTAGCAGATTAATGAATTCTACCTGATTTGTTCCTAATTCTCACTCAGTCTGAGACCTATATTGTTGGTCATATCACCAAGTTATTTATATTAAGATTTACAGTGATCAGTGGAAGCATGGGACGAGGAAAGGGAATAGTGACTAAACTATTGATTGGTGAGCCTGACGTGGGCACGTTGTTGGAGAGGATTGTGAGGAATAGGATTTACATGCATGTGCGGATGCAACTACTGATTAGGGATAGTCAACATGGCTTTATGCATGGGAAATCATGTCTAACAATGTTGATTGCGTTTTTTGAAGAGGTGGCAAGAAAAAATGAAGGCCGTCTGGTAGAACCTATCCAAACAGTCCTCAGCAAGGTGTTCAACAGGATTCCACAAGGCAGACAAGTTAGTAAGGTTAGGTGACAAATGGATCCAAGATGAGCTAACCAATCGACTTCAAAATTAGAGTGAAGGTAGGAGACAGAGGGTGGTAGTGGATAGCTTTTCAGATCGGAGCACTGTGACCAATGGTGTAACACAAGGTGCTGAATCCACTGCATTTTTCATTTATATAGATGATTTGGGTATGAATATTTGCCTTTTTATTATGTTAATAGATGACATCAAAATTGGAGGTGCAGTGGCCAGCAAGATTTACCTCTGAGTTTAATGGAACCTCGATCAGGCCAAGGAGGAACAAATGGAGTTAAATTTAGACAAATGTGTAGCGTTTTTAATAAGATAAAACGGGGCAAGATTTACATAATTAATGGTGGACTCCTGGGGAGTGTTGTCGAACAAAAGGCTGCAGGCTCATAGATCTTTGGCGATGGAGTCGCAGGTAGACAGGGTGGGGAAGAAGGGGTTTGGGATGCTTGCTTTTACTGGTCAGTGCATTGAGTCTGCGAATTGGGAGATCATACTTCGACAGGGCAGGATATTGGTGAGGCCAGATTTAGAATACTATGTTTAATTCAGTTTTGTCTGCTGTAGGAAGGATGCCTTTAATCTTGAGAGGGTGAAGAAAAGTTTTACAACGATATTGCCGAGCATGAAGGGAATGAGCTACAGGGAAAGGGTTGGCAGACTAAGGTTTGTTTACTCTGGAGCAACGGAGGCCGAGGTGTGACATTATGGAGGGTTATAAAATCGTGAGTGACATGGACAATCTGAATAGTACGATCTTTTTCCCAGTACCCGGGAGTCCAAAACTATAGGATAAAGGTTTAGGGTGAGAGGAGAGAGATCGTAAATGGACAAAATTTTCATGCAGATTGTGGTGTGTGTATGGAATGAGCTGTCAGAAAACGTGATGGAGGCTGGTACAGTTTCAACATTTAAAAAGCTTCTGGATGTGCATATTAATAGGAAGGATTTAGAGGATATGAGCCTAATTCTGGCTTCACAAGAATGAGGGAAAGCCATCCAGCCCATCAAAACTGGGCAAGAAGAGGGTCAGTCCTTTCAGTCCCTCCCGGCGGTTACACAGAAAGACAAGGACTCTGCTCAGCCCCACACGTCACTTACACGGGATCTGAACGTGACCATTTTACACCTGGAGTCACTTAGAAAGGAAAGTGAAGCGGTCACTCAGCTTCGCAAGTCACTAACACAGGAACAGGAAGGTGTCAACACATAAACACATAGAGCAGGAACTGCACAGAGGGACTGTTCCATGTTATTCCCCGTCATTACCCAAATTACATCCGTGTTG
Source organism: Chiloscyllium punctatum (assembly GCF_047496795.1). Classification (NCBI taxonomy): domain Eukaryota; kingdom Metazoa; phylum Chordata; class Chondrichthyes; order Orectolobiformes; family Hemiscylliidae; genus Chiloscyllium; species Chiloscyllium punctatum. The sequence goes on along the minus strand of NC_092754.1, from coordinate 50,206,700 downwards.
TGTTAGCGTGGTTGTTTGGCAGTGGAAATGAAGCCATTTTTTTTAAAAACCAGTCTCAAAAGCATCGTCCACACCTGAGTGATATTCTTTCTGAAAGTCAAGTGGGTGAGGAATGGCAAACTGTTTCAGACTGAAGGTATTATAACTTCTGGCAGGATTGTGAACAATGTAACGTAGAGTGGAGGCTCACACAGTAACTGCGCATTAAAGTGCATTCACAGCCCGTACATCTCTGTCAACCGAAATGAGGGTTCTGCACAGGCGTGTAAACTATTGGGAATCGAGCATCCTGTGGGAAATCTGGAATTTCTCACCTTATCAATGGCTGTTTGAAACATCATAATGAGTGTCTGTCCATACCCATCAAGTTACAACTTCTTATTCTCTCACAGTGCTACAGGTTAAATACATAGTTACTGCACTACCTCCTGATTGTACTATCATGCCAGGGTTTGGTCTGGTGAAAATCATTTGCACTGTCTCGGTGACATAGAGATCATTATTTATAAAGCATTACTGACAAGGGCAGCATTTGTTGTCCGCCAATAATTGCTCTTGACTGTGAGGCCATTTGGAAAGACAATATAGAGCCAACCATATTGTTGTAGGTCTGCAGTCACACTTATGTCTTATTGTTGATGTATGTAAAATGAGGTTTCATTCCAATGTTTGTCATACGAATTTAAGTTCTATCATTGGCTCTGGTAGGATTTTAAACAATGTCTTTAAAGCCAGAACTTGTGCCTCTGAATTACCCGTCCGGTGACATTATTACTCTGATATGGGGTCCCTATTATGAAATAACTGGAGAGACAAGAACAAGATTATAGTCAAGATATTTGTATCTGAAAGACTGATCAGAAAAGAACTGGAGCCATAAAATTCGAAGTTAACAAGGGGACAGGTGACTGCTAATTCAGCAACAGCACTGAGGCTGAGAGAATACAGAGAAACATAACAGTTCAGGGGTAAAGGAAGATTTAAGTGTCTGAATAGCCTTGTTCCTTCTTAGATGTTTATGAATGAGGATTCTGAAATTGATGGATAGGAGTTTGAGACAGAAACTAAGGATAACAGTTTATGTATTCGTTAAATATAAATAACTGAAATAGCAATAACTTTCACCATTGCTTATAGAATTGACAAGTATAGGCTTACAAGGAACACCAGCAACAGTGAGGATGGGATAGTAATCTACCTGAAAAATCATCAGTACGGCTTCTATCAGCAACTCTAACCATGGCCAATCTCGAACAAGATAGTAAAGATACAAGGATAAACTCCTGTCCATTATTAGAATATTCCAGCCTAATGTTCTCAGATTCTGATCCATCGTTGGAACATTCCAGTCTATTGTTGTAAGATTCTTTTTCTCTCCCTCTTTATATCCTGCAGATCCAAATCATCTTGAGGATGAAGCTATTGCTGATACAGTGGGATAACAGGTTGAAGGACACCCCGCATTAATAGAAGAGGAAACCCTCCAGTGACGCAATTAGGTTCCATGGAGACTGACATCAATCACAGGCACTGAACAAACAGCTCCAGTTAACCTCCATTCACTTTAACCCTCATATGCCACAATAATACTTGGTCTGGGTGGGATGTTGGCATCGCTGACTATTGGGTGAATGGCACATCTCCAATTGCAAAGTTAGGGGTGAGGCAGAGGCTTTCACTTCACACGCTCGATGGTTCTACTGTGTGTTGGCAGAATTGGATTTGCTGGGCTGCCGAGGCTGTCTGTGCACGAGGGCTGCTGCATCCTTTCGTTTCATTTATTTATGTTTTACTTCGACATTTATCTGGCCATCACTTAACGGCTTGGGCAGGGTTAGGCATTTTTGAGAGGCTCCTACAGTGCCATAGACAGTGTAGATACAGTCTATTCCTTGTGGTCCTTGCAGCCGCGGCCGAGTCCTGTGGAGCGATGGTCAAACTCTCACAGAGCCAGGATTCTAAGTTTTACCTTTCGCCAGTTATTGCTGGGGTCTCAGCAGGGTTGAAAGGTAATAAATTGCTGCAGGATGCTACACATTCTCTCTGATATTTCTCTCAGAATTGTCTTTTGATGTGTTTTACTCCTCTATTGGAGAACTGCTTGTGAGACAATCTATTTACTGAATGTGCTTTTGACAAGTGTGTGTATATGGGATGTTACCATATTGGAACAGTAACTGTTTAGCAGTTAAATAAACTGTTGTTCTGTTAAGTTTTCCCATAGTTATTCCAAGTTCCTCTTGTTGTTGCTGTAACTTGTCGACTGTGTTTGAATAGATTGTGTTTTGCTTAAAGTTGAATATTTCGACCAAGTGAATTGTATCTGAATTAAATCACCTCGCATTGACCTTTAATGTAAGAAAGTCTTCGGGTCGAGACTACCTTTTCCATGTACATTGAGGGGATCTGCTCGGGTCCATAGTAAGAGGGATAGATATTTACGTTTTACTTGTGTAATTACTTAATGGATAACATGTTGCAGAAATATGGGGTTTGACAGCAAAATGTGCCTTGCTGGAGGAGTGATAGCTCTACTAGGAAATGGACTGGATACTTAATCCACCTCACAGACCTAGCCCAGACATGTATCAGCCAAGTATGGAACACTGTACATACCAGGATCAGGACAAACCAGCAATCTGCCCAGGATGGAATACTGTTCAGACTAAGCTCAATACAACACAGCGATCTGTCCAGGATGGAGCACTGCGTACACTAGGCTCAGTATAACCCAGCAAACTGTCCAGGATGGAATACTGTGCAAGTTTCACCAGTCCACAAGCTATCCCTTCAATACAAGGAGCAGTACAGACCACACTGAGGCATTGCTTCAAAAACCCGGACGAAATGGTCTGTCCAGCATGGACATGCAGTATGTAGCCCACACCAGTGTCTTGCTCTACAAATGCGGACAAGGTACCTGCTCAGTATTACAGCTGTACAGTGGATAGCACTGAAGTGATCTGCAAACTAGGAGCGGTTAATGTCCCAGCATGTCGGGCTGTGTACACCACCCCAGTGCAGTGCTCCATAACACTGTGATAGATCACTGCCCAGCGTGAGGAAACTTACAGCCCATGCTGGAAGTGACAACATGTGCAGTTCCCATCCATTTCCAGCTCCATTTCTCCATTGTGCCATGAAAACCGGTGCTGTGGGTATAAACATCACTGCCACAGAGAGATGGTATGGGGGAGAGTTGTGGAGAGACAATTTTAAATACCAATAAGCAAAAGGATTTTGGGAAAAAGAGAAAAGGAGATTGAGAGACAAATTCATGGCAGATCAGAGGTTTCAGAATACTGAAATAAAGATATTTCGGCAACATCTTGCAATATGAGCCAATATGCTCAGGAATGATGGGTGAACGGAATATCAGTGTGAGTTCTGATGTTGGAGATTTTGATGAGCATTTGTTTTGCAGCTTTATAACTGGGAGTGGGCTCAGCAGAGTCTTCGACCTATTGGGCTGAATCTGGCAATAATTTGTCTCAGTGACTTTTTTTTGAGTGTGACAGAGGGATTGTGCGCACGAGGCTGAGCTAGTTTCCTGGTGATATTTTATCGAACTCACTTCATTAAGTGCCAACTCCACTCCATGACGTCCGTATCATTCAATAACATCCAGATTCTCCCACCCATCATGGCTGGAGGTACTCACTATCGCATAGATGTCCCTGGATATTCTAGGGTCCTTGCACGGCTTGCATCTTTAAAGACCAACAAACTCATGTTTGGGCTTTCTCAGTTTGGATCTGCCCTGCATAGCAGATAAGGGGCCATTGCACCATGTTTTGTCGACAGAGGCAGATGGATTAGCTACTACAGATAGGGATCATTCTCTTCCCAGATTAGGCTACACCACCAGATCCACCAAGCACGGTCTGAGTTCACCAACCCTGATCAGTGCCGTATCTGCAGTGTGAAGAATTACGCAACAATACAGGACAAGCATTAATAAACTTGCCCACTCTGTCAGGATAAGGATCACCGTATTCTCTTCTTCCCTCACACTCACTGTTACAGCACCTACCACTCTCACTACTGCATGCAGCATTTTCCCTTCTTCTCTGACTTTCTCTGTCTCTTTGTCTGTCTCCCTCTGTCTGTCTATCTCTCTTTCTCATCTTTGTAATACCCCCACAAGGTGGTAGAATATTCTGGATCAAGTCGATTAATTTCAATGTTCAGATAATGTTCCAAACAATTCCCATTTTCAGAAAAAAATGTCGATGTTCCCGTATGTGACGCATAAAGCGAAGAATTAGAAATGTACGTTTTTCAAAACGCATATAATTCAAATCCATAATGAGACTATTCAGCCCTTCAAACGTGCTCTCACATTTAATAAGATCGTGGCTGATTTGATGGTTTTCTCAGCTCCATGCTACAGGAACGTTCAGCCATTCAACCCACTAACCAGAAAACACTCAGGTACTTCTATCCCGGTTTTCTTCAAACGTTTTTTCGAGGGCCTTTCCCACGGGAACAGACTCTCCTAACAATGTATTCCATCAGCGCTATACTTCTCCATAATGGCAAGCACATTTTACACAGACCCATCAAAAATATGTTCTTATTTAATTATTGTTGATATCGAATCACAATTAGTCACTCTGGTTACTTCACTTCTCTCACCTCATTATATTCAGCCAAAGACAGTTTTATATCATTTGTCTCTTTATAAAATACAATTTCTGGCTGAGAACATTTTTGTCTTCAGCCGTTAACTAGACCGATATCTGAATTGCATCTTCTTCCCTTGTTATGAAAGTTTCTCTTACCCATTGTCTGTGACTGTTTCTGTCTGAAGCAGTGACACAGTCTCCCACTCAGTTAGCTGGACGTCTGGATTGTGATGCAGGGGGGTCCAACAACGCAGGTTCAAGTGCCCCCGACAGAGGTTCCATGAAGGGGACCATCTCTCACCCTCAACCCATCACCCGAGGTGTGGTAACTCTTAGGGCAAACCACCACGAACGGTCTCTCTCTATCTCTCATGACAGAGCAGCCCCATGGTCATCTGGAACTGTATTCTATCACTGGTAACATTTTAAAATGCCATCTATGTTATAATTTCGTTTTGCATTATATTCCTGGATGTTCTGCTGCCATTTCATTTGTACCGATGTCAACATTTCCACCACACTGCACATTCCTGCCTATTTCACGATAATCCTTGACTCTGTTGTTATTTACGAACCTTCTGTCTGTGCTTCAAAAACATTCAATATTTCAATATTTCTGCCTCTAATGCTCTGCGGAGAAGAGAGTTCCAAAGACTCAAAACAATTCGAGAAAACAAAAATTACTCTTATCAGGGGTGTGAGGTATTTTTGGCTCCTTAGCTGAGAAAGGATATAATTCCATTGGAAACAGTTCAGAGATGTTTCACTTCATGTACTCCAGGGATGAAAGGCTTATATTATGGAGGCTTGAACAGATTACTCGTGTAATGTTCTTGTTGAAACATACAAGATCAGGTATTACACAAACACTGGGTGTTTGTATAATCCAAACTTCTTGTCATTGTCATAGAACCTCTCCAGAGTGGAAGAAGGATATTCTGCCCATCGAATACACACTGACCCACCGAACAACATCCCAAATAGCCCTGTCCCCAACCCTATGCATGTAAACCTGCGTTCCCCATGTAAAACCTACACATCTATGGGCACTATTTGCAATCGAGCATGTCCAACCCATTCTCAGCAGCACATCGTAGGACTTTGAGTGAAAGTGGAACTCTGGCAGGAAAGCAACACAGACATGGGGAGAATGTTCAAACTACACATAGAGGGTCGTCCGAGTTGGAATTGAACTCAGCTCTTTGGTGATGTGAGGCAGCAGTGGTAATCACACATTCAACATGCTCCTCCGTTAGTTCTATTAGTTACTTGTGGCTCACTAAAGAAATCAGTCTGCCTTGTGCCTATCACCGAACTTGACCCAGTCTGAGACCTTTATCATTGGCTATATCACCAACCTGGTTACATTTAAAATTTGTTGTGAGCAGTGGAGGAGTGGAACTAGGAAAGGAAACAGTAACACACTCCAACATCAGTCAGAACATGAATGAGGAGAAATTCACAAAATGGTACAGTGGTACTTCTCTTTCCCAGATGATTGGGATGGCTGAATCTTTATATTATATCGAGGTTGGCTTTGTCTGATTGTCCATAGACAGGTGAATCAGGGATAATGGTGCATGGAGAGAAAAGAGCGGCTGGGACCACAATAAGATGCACCATGATCTTATTTACTGATGGAGTAGAGTCAAAGGGCCAAATAGCTCAATTGTGTCCCTCACCCCTATGTTCCAATGTTCCATTCAGCCTATCAGACCTGCTACACAGGAGCATATCGAGGCCACTCCGATGGTAAGGTGTAGTTTCAGAAATGTACTTGGAAAATCCAGGATTGTTCAGGAAGTGACACCCCACCAACAGGCTTCCCCTCTCTGTAACATCTGCTGCAGATGTGGGTCATGTTACAGACCCGGATTCACTATAAATAATGCCTCCTACCTCACCCAGGGTTAACTCAAACAAGTCCTCTTCTCCTCCTGAATGCAACATTGTACTGCATGACTTCCAGTAAAATATCCAGTTACTTTCCAAAAGCATAACACGAGAACATAAGAAATAGGAACAGGACCGGCCATTCAGCCCCTCAAGCTCGCCCTGTCATTTAATATGAACATAAGTGACCTACTCCAGAGCTCAACTCCGCTTTCTTGCCCACTCCTTGTTCCCGTGCACACATCTCTGGGTTTGAGAATTCCATCCCTTCTGAGTGAAGACATTACTCTGCATCTCTGTTCGAAATTGATGTTCCATATTCGGTATCTACATCCCTGAGTTCAATACCACACCCAGCAGTGGAAACACGTTCTCAACATTTAACTTGTCAAGTCCCCTCGGTATCTTGTATTTTTCAGCAGTATTACTCCTCATTCATTTCAACCACAATGAGTAGTTTCCTCCCGATTTTAGAGGTTCTTAATAACACAACCCCTTCATCCCAAGAACCCGCCTAAAGTACCAACCTAGTTACTTGCTGTATCAGCATGCTGACGTTATGTTTCATAGACAGGAACACTCCAATCCCTTTGTACTGTTCCTTTTCTGGAAGTCCTCTCCATTGAATAGCAGCCTGCCTTTTGATTCTCAGTGTCATCCTTAAACTCGGATGTATATTGCACTCAGCCCTCTCCTTCAGGCTATCAGTATAGATTAACTAGGAGAAAGTGAGGACTGCAGATGCTGGAGTGCCAGAGTTGAAAAATGTGATGCTGGAAAAACATAGCAGGACAGGCAGCATCCGAGGAGCAGGAGAATTGACGTTTCGGGCATAAGCCTGAAGAAGGGCTTTTGCCCAAAACATCGATTCTCCTGCTCCTCGGATGTTGCCTGGCCTGTTGTGTTTTCCAGCAGCACATTTTTCAACTACTGGCATAGATTGTAAATAACTGATACCATCGGACTGATATCTGTGGTACTCCAGCAGATACACTTTTATCATAACCATCCATTAATCCTTATTCTCCGATTTCTATGTGTTAACCAATCGTCATCCCATGCTCATGCATTATCCGTCAGACTATGAACTTCTGTCTTGTGTGAGAACCTTTATTTTGTGATACCTTGTGGAAAATCTCTGGAAAGCAACGTGTCCACCAGTTCCCCTTTATCAAGTCCGCTTGCTAAGTTCTCAGGGATTTCCAGAAATACATTGCATGAATTTAAAGGGCAAAATATAATTTCTCATTCACAAAACGACACTGAATCTGACTGAAGCTTTTCTAAATGTCCATGCTGGCCAGGCTTTCCAAAATAAGTTAGTCCCATCTGCTTGCATTTGGCCCGTATGACTCTAAATGTTTCCCATCCATATGTTTGTCTAAATGTCTTTTAAATGTTACGGTTGTACATGTATCTACCACTCTTCTTCTGGCAGCTCATTCCATGCCCACACCACCCTCTGTTTAAAAGTATTGTTCTTTCATCCCTTTTAAATCTTCCCCCTTTAACCTTAAACCTATGCTTTCTATGATTGAACTCCCCCATCCTGTGGAAAAGACCTTGGCTATTCACCCTATCCATGCCTCCCATGATTTTCTGATTTCGATGTCACCCAGCAACCCCCTTCACTCCATCTGATACAAACTTCAAGATCAAGTATTTAAAAATAAACATCGCATATTTGAAAACAAATACTAAAAGTGACTGGTAAACGACACACAGTCCAAATTTCATATTGTGATTTGCTTTTCTCTATGTTACAATACTGAGGCAGCATGAAACTTTTACTAGTGTCAATAAGTAGTCAAACACCTGAATTCCTTTTTACGAAGGGGGTGATGGCCTTGACAGTGAAGACTTACTTCTGGCCAGGTCTACATAATAACACATAGTTAACATTCTCCCTCCTGACCTCCCTATGACCTTGTCTGGTTATGTCTCCTTCTCTTGCACTCAAGAGAAGGAGCCCCTTTCCCCCATTCATATCTTAATTTAAACCCGTTTTACATCATCTTCTCGTTCACCACGTCGGTTTATCTGTTGCCACCTCGTCTTTTCCCTGTCATCCATCCCCCACCTCTGGCAAGGGATTACAAGCCCATTTTCCAAACATTTTCAGTTCGGAAGAAGCATCATACTGAACTTGAAACTCTAACTCTGTTTTTATGTCTCTGCAGATGCTGCCAAATCTGCTGAATTTCTGCAGATGTTCAATTAACAAATAATCATGTATACTGGACCTAAAAATGCAAACATTGCTGAACAGACTGGGAGAATTAAATCAGATATTGCAGAAATAATTGGGTTATCACGTGATGCTGGAAACAACAGCTGCAGCAGAAGCAGAATTTTACTCAATCATAGTTTGAAACCTTTTCCCGAGGATAATCCCTCGGTCTACCATGACCATCAAAACAATCCATGGTTAAGTGACGAGTGTGTGTGAACATGCCAGAGTCAGAACTATGTTTACCTAAACTTGATGATACCTCGTTAAAGCTGCCGCACTTGACTGGTTACACTCCAAACAACAGAACTCACATCGGATAGAGTGGGAGAATTGATCCCAATTCGAACAGATCATAACTAAACTCAGCAGTACTGCTATATCCAGGGATAAAGGCTGATATAACAACTCACTGGAAGAGAAGACTCCAGAAATATCCCCATCCTAAATAAGAGGACAGCCCGGTACATCGTGTAAAAGACAAGGATGTAGTATCTACACCGTCCTCAGCCAGAAGCGTGGTGTTGATGATCCACCACATCCTCGCCACGATGCCCTCAGAATCTCAGATGACAGTCTTCAAGCAATTCGATTCGCTTCCCGTGACATGAAGAAACAGCTGAACACAGAAGTTACGACAAAGGCAATGGTCCCTGACCCCATTCCTGCAAGAGGACTGAAGACTTGTGCTGCACAAGCCGTGTCCCAGGGGAAGCTATTTCATTCCAGCTCCAACTCTGACATTTCCCTGACAATGCGTAAAATTACTCAGGTATGTCCAGTCCCCTAAGAGGGGAATAATTACAATCTGACCAATTATCACCCCAACTGTCCCATCACGATACGAGTAGGAGTCATTTCCGACAGAGCTATCAAGTAGCACAGAAATACCCTGCTTAGTGTGGTTTCTGATAGGTCCCCATGTGGAGATGGTGCTGATGTGGAAATGTCATTGGATTACTAATCCAGACCAGGCCTATGCTCTGGCAGTTTGTGGAAGTTAAAGACAATTAATATAACATCGTGTTGTAAAATCTGGTCAGTAGTAGTTACCTTGAAGCCAATTTGTAAACACCAAATTCCTTCCCCAATATACTTTGAGGAAGTGAATCTCCCCTGCTTTCCTGGTCTTGCCTAAATGTAACTCCAGATACACAGATATGTGATACACTATTCAATGATCCCTAAATTGGCCAAGGAAGATGTTCAATGGCATCAAACCGCTCCGAGGTCTTAAAGGATAAAGCTAGACATAACACCCAGCACCAGCGTCAGTATCAGAAAAGGGAATGGGGCACACAGTCTTGATGACCCTGCAGAGGCCTCCTTACTAACATCTGAGAGCTTCTGACAACATTTACTGAGCTTTCCCAGAAATTGCACAGAAACATCGGTAAAGGAATAGACCATTCATCACACTGAGCCTTTCCCCCATTCTAGCTCATGGAGGAAATCGCCTCAATTCAATTTTCCCATACAATATACAAATCCCGTAACGTGATTAACCATCGGCAAAATATAAAATAGGAACTGCAGTCGTAGAGTTTTCTATCCCATTCATTACAATAACAGCTGGTCCTTTATCTCCACACCATAAGTCTGTTATCGTCACCCTTTTACTGCATTGGTTTCCACAGCCTGATCTGGGAGAGAATTGCCTAGGTTCGACAGTTTTTGAGTGCAGACATTCATTCTCATCTCAATGCAGAATGTCCAGTCTGCACCTAACACTGTTGCCCATGGTTTTAGACATCCCAGCCACGGTATTAAAATCCGTGCTTCCAATCTGTCTCACCCTGTCAGAGTTTTATATATTTCACTGAGAGCTCCGCGCACATTCCTAAACACCATGGAATATAGGCCCAGTCGCATCAAACTCTGCTCCCACGATAAGCCGGTCATCCAAGAGATCAGTCTGATCATCCTTCACTGCTCTCCATCAATGTTAGGTTTGTCCTTTATTAGGTAAGGAGACCAAAACTGCATACAGTACTACACAATGTTTGAGGTGGGGTCTCACGAAGGTCGCCTACAGCTACAGTAAGACACCCTTACTCCTGGACTCAAATCCCCCTGAAATGAAGGTCAACACATTATTTACCTTAACAACTCCTTTCTGTTCCTGCAATATTGCTTTTAGTGACTGGTGTAAAGGGAGATCCAGATGCTTTTCAATGGGATAGCTCCCCAATTCCTGGGTCTATATACCCTGGTCAGTGTGCCAATGCCGTTCCCACTATTCACTTCGGGGTTCAGAACTCACTCCCCTGCATGGACGTCGGAGGGCTGCACAGAAGGAAACTAATAAAGGAGCATACGTTCCTTTGTAGATCAACATTTTAGAACCAATCCCTTTTCAAATGGACAGCTGCTGTTCTATATATTCAACGAAGTGCACAACATCATATCAATCCATACTGATCTGCATCTGCCAAATGCTTACCCATTCACTCCACTTGTCTCAATCACTTTAGAGCTTTTCTACATCCTCCTTACCCACTGACAATCCAACATGGTTTAGTGCTGTCAGCAGGCTGGGAAATATTGCATTTGGTTCCGTCAACCAAATGTTGGATGTGTGTTAGGAATAGCTGGGGCCCAATCCCCGATCCCTGTGATACACCATGAGCCTTCGTCTCCAATAAAAGGGTCCTTTTATTCCGGTGTTTCTGGTTCAAGGGCTCCTTTGCTGTAGCTTGTACACTCTAACTTGCTTTTTCCCCTTAGTTTCTCCCCCTCTCTTTTATCTCTGTAACTCACTGACCTTGTAGCTTGAACAGCATCAGCAGCAACAAGAGCCCAAACCTGCATACTTTGATTGGACTCAGGGCATGGCCCTCGAGAGATCTTAAGTGGAGCAGTGTAAGAACCTTGAGCTGGGCCCAGTGCAGAGGAGAGTGTGTCCCTGCTTACTTTTCCGGAGCAAGCACAGGACCTTGAATTAGCGACTGCTACATCAGCAGAGGCAATGTACGTGAGGTAGGCCCAGTAGCAAAAGGTGATGCTGCAGGATCGGGAATTCGTTGTTGGTTGGGTGCTGCGCTGGTGCTGATGAAGTAGACGGTGGAAGGGCATCATGGAATCATCGATGAGATGGGCACAACAGTAAGAGACATGTCTCTGACATTGGTGGGTCTGGCACTGAGGGCGACTAGGCAGTTATGAAAGAGTATTGGCCCAGCAGAAAAGATGGCACCTGAGGATCAGCTACTTCAATGTTGGTGACCTGTGGTGTCGATGGTGATGAAGCTAGTGTGAGTGATGGGGGATGCAGGTGTCACCGATAGTAAGGAGATGACACAGGACCCACGGACTTTCTTCCAGCTACAACTTTCTTTTTTTAAGATGCAATATTCAAATTATTTATAACGGTGCCAGTTAGAGGAAGAAATTTCCTGTATTTATGCTGTGAAATGCACATGAGAGTAAACTCAAAATCTATATCAAAATATTCCACTCATTGTTTCCTGCCAGCTATGCCGTGCTAAGGCCATGTCCATATGTTAGCCCTAGTTCCATAAGATGCGATGCTGCACACTAGCTTTGGGACTTTACTGAAAAACATTCCAAAAATTCAAATAGATTACATCCATTGCTTCACCATAATTAATCTACCAGCCAGTATCTCAAATATGATTCCCATTTCATAAATTTATGCTGACGTTGTCTATGTTAATTACTTTCAGTCCCACTATTTTCTACAAAACCATGTTATTGCTAATTTCATTCTCTTCCTTTTTTTCACCTGACTTGGGTTTCCTGGTCTGCTGGGGAGTTTTTTTTTGTTTTGTTGATATTTTGCTCTGTGAAGACAGAATTGAAGTATTTGCTTCACGGTTCTGCCATTTCCATGTTTTCCAGTCTCCATTCTCTGGTTTCAGATTGTATTACGCTCCTATTTTTCGTTTACTTCCACAATGGCATACATTTGGAAGCTATTGCAGTTGAGTCGCATAATCTTTATTAATACGTGTTTTCAGAAACCCTGCAATTTCTGTCTTAGGCTGCTCAATAACAACCTTTTCACAATCATACAATCAGAGAAGGAGATATTCTACAAAATCAGAAATGCATCATGATCTACACTATTCCCACTTTCCTACATGCGGCCTGTAGCCGGGAATGATATGAGAGTTTGATGCTGATCCATGTATTTCTTCACGGTTGTGAGGTGACTCACGACAACTCCCCTCTCAGAGAGTACATTCCAGACCACAACACACTCTGGGTGAAAAACATTTTTGCAATCAGCTCTAAACCTCAAAGGCTGCAGTTTAAATGTCTTATCTCTTGTTCTTGGTCCTTTGACTAAAGCAAACAGCTGCTGTCCATCTCCCCTCTCCATGCCCCTAGTAATCTTATCCTTCTGAATCACGTCCCACTCAGCTCTATCTGCTCTAAAGTAAACAACCCGAGCTTATCCAATCTCTCTTCATCCCTGATAAGCTCCATCCCAGGAAACATCCTGGTGAATCTCCTCTGTACCCCCTCCAGTGCAATCACATTCTTCCTGGAATGTAGCTCCCAGAACTGCACACAGCATTCTATCTATGGCGTAACCAATGGTGTGTTTAGATCATATTACGTACGCCTCGATGAATAAACAAAATGCTTACAGTACCATGTGCTTTCTTAACTAGCTTATTACCCTGTCCAATTACATTCAGAAATCTGTGAAGACGTACCCTCTGAGCTTCCTAGTGTGCTACCATTCATTGAGTATTCCCCTGTCTGGTTCCTTCTTCCAAAGTGCATCACCTCACATTTATCAGGGTTATATTCCATCCGCCATTGATCTTCCCATCTGACCATTCCATCTGTATCTTCCCTCCTAACTGCCAACCACCTGGTGAACCTTTGTGTCAAACACAAACTTACCGATCGCACTGCCCAATTCTCCCCTCTCACCACCCCTCCACATTCAAATCTACATCATTTATGAATACCCCAAAAAATAAGATACACTGCACTACTCCCAAAATACACTGGTCTATCTCCACCACTTTTTTTGCAATGTGGGACCACATTAGCTGCTCTCCAGTACTCTGGAAAGTCCCTTGTGGTCAGATTTGTCTTGAACATTTGGGTCAGATCATTTCCTCTCTTGGCTGTAACATTATCCTGTGATACAACTCATATTGAATTTACATCATCCCAACTTGCATCTGATTTGAGACCTCACAATGCATCTTCTCGAATTCTGTAACTGCGTCCTCCGTCTCCCAAGTAAGACAGATACGAAGCTCTCATGAAATAATCCATCAATGTTCTCCAGCTTCAAGTGCTGATTGACCCCTTGATTTCGAATTGGCTCTAATTGTTCCCTGGTTATTCTGTTCTACTTGATTTTTGTTTATAGAATATCTTGGGTTTTTCCTTACCCTTGCCGCTGCACTTCTTCAAGGGCCTATGTTATTCAGTCTCCTGTGTGTGAATTTTCTAACTTTCCCTGAAATCACGTCTTATTCTTTGAAACAGTACAGAAGACAGGTATAATCTCACCACACTCCATGCAGCCTGTGCAGAATTTCTTTAACTCTATGTTCCCGTTCCCTTTAAATGAAGACCAACTTCACTTTTGCCTTTCCATTTCCAAATGTCCCTCCTGAACCGCTTTGGTTTAATATTAGTTCCTACTTACTGTCTGAGCTCTTAAATCTGAATATCTAACTACATCACATCTACAGGTTTTCCATTGTCTCTGTCTACAAGAAACAGCTTCAAACATTTTTTAATAAAGTCACTAAAGGTGATTTCTTTTCGGGGGAGATCCAAGATATTGGCGACCCAGTAGGTTGCCCTGCTCAGCTCTACACCAGAACCTAGACAAAGTGATAACATTCACTTTTTCTTTCTGACCCATTGTGTACAAATACTGACCCCCTGTATTGCTGTATGTCAGTTGAAATGAGTAAGGAAAATGACTAACTGTAAAGGAGCAAGTGGATCGCATCTCGTAGGCACTGCCCTGCAGCCACGGATACACCCGTGGTTGTGGCGTCCACCTCTGCGAACCCGCCAGGGGACTTACTATTAGAGCGGAGCTTGATCATGGAGTACGTAAAACTCTGAGAGAAGATTGATTCAGAGATGGAGGAAACCCACACCAGGCTGGAACCACTCTCGGTCATGCTGCAGAAGCATGACTAATAGATGCAGCGTCTCAGAAACATGCCATGGAGGTGGTGCAGTGGACTGTGTCCTCTAAAACTGCAGTGGAATCCTCATCCTGTCGGGTCCAGGCCTTGGGATGGCGGGTACGGGCCTTGGAGGGGCAGGTTGATTTCGAAAATCGAGGCCACCATTAGAATATCTGCCTGGAGGGACGGGAAGAAGAAGATCAGCCCGTCAGTTTTTGGAGCAATGGCTCCGGTAATTTTCGAAGCTGGAATTCGAAGCAGGCCGGGTGCAGGTCGAGCAGGCCCACCAGGTCGCAGTGCGCAAGCCCGCGTCAGACCAGCACCCCCGCCCCGTCCTTGTACAATCCAGCACTATGGAGAGAAACAACTGGGTCTCTAGCACTGGGGAAGAATCCACAGGCTCTAATATACAAAGGATCACGAATTATGTTTTTCCAGGACCTTTCTATGGCCATGATCCACAAGAGGCAGGCCTTTGATAGCGTAAGAAGGGGGCTGAGGGAATTGAATATTCAGTATACTGTAAGATACCTGACAATATTAGTTTCAACCACGGAGGGTCTGTGTTTAATTTTCACTCACTAGAAAATGCAAAGGACTTCCAGGACACCTTTATATAGATTGGCTGGCTCAAATATTATGAACAATCATGTTCTCTTTGTTTCTTCTGTCATTTGCCTCGTTTACCTGTTTTTTTTATTATGTGGAGGACCCATTCATTTCTCTTTCTCTCTTTTCTCCTTACTTCCTCCCCTCCCATTAACCTTTGATGTTTCTATTATTTCCTTTTCGTTTCTCGCTCTTAGTACGGAATGGGAGTAGTGTTTGCTGGGGGGTTGCATTCCTTTATACCAGGAATGCCTTGGATATGGATGGGATGTGTTGAGTGCCCATTTTTAATTTTCTTGTTGTAAGACACATGTACATTTTTAAAACATTGTTTTGTCTGGGTTTGGGGAGCTGCTTCAACTAGTAGGAGCCAAGGGGGATTAGTGAGTAGCATGAGCTCTCCCTATGGGGAAGGGGGTAAAATCTCCTCCTATTTGTGTTATATGTTGGTTCATTGCACAAGGAGTTATTAGGAGTTTTGAGTTGGTTGTTTTTGCAGTTGTATTTTCAAGTTTAATTGAACTGTTTACCACGTTTGCTCGATGCACAATAAAAGGGGTCCTTCCTCACAGTGGGGGTCACAGGCTGTTTCGGATGGTTATGGCTAATCGCTCGTTTAAATGGTGCGCCTGGAACATTAAACGGGTGCCATTCACCAATTGATGCTTTCAGGCCTTAGAAAGGAAAGGGTCGATGTAGCCTTGGTGCCAGAAAAAAAGATATCTAACCGATAAGGAAAATTTCAAGTTACAGAAGAGAGTGTATTGTTTGGTGTTTTTACCATTCTTCAAATCGAAATGTAGAGGAGTAGCTTTTCTCATTCACAAGAACCTTCCATATCAGTTGTTTGATTAAATTAAGGACGAATGTCAGATGGTTCTGATCCTTAAAGCTTAATACATAGAGAGGAACATGAGATAGAGTCAAAGAGTCATAGAGATGCACAGCATGGAAACTGACCCTTCGGTCCAAAAAGTCTAGGCCGACCAGATATCCCAACCCAATCTAGTCTCACCCGCCAGCACCCGGCCCATATCCCTCCATACCCTTCCTAGTCATATATCCATCCAAATGCCTCCGAAATGTTGCAATTGTACCAGCCTCCACCACTTCATCAGGCAGCTCATTCCATCCACGCACCACTCTATACGTGAAAAATTACCCCTCAGATCTCTTTTATATCTTTCCCCTCTCACCCTAAACCTATGCTCTTGAGTTCGGGTCTCCCTGACGCTATCAATAAGACTTTGCCGATTTACCCTATCCATGACCCTCATAATTTAGTAAACCTCTATAAGGTCACCCGTCAGCCTCCAGTGCTCCAGAGAAAACAGCCCAACCTGTTCAGCCTCTCCCTATCGCTCAAATCCTCCAACCCTGGCAGCATCCTTGTAAATCTTTTCTGAATCCTTTCAAGTTTCACAACATCTTTCCATTAGGAAGGAGACCAGAATTGCACCCAATATTCCAATAGTGGCCTATCCAATGTCTTGCACAGCTGCAACATGACCTCCCAACTCCTGCACTGAATACACTGACCAATAAAGGGAAGCATACCAAATGCCTTCTTCACTACCCTATCTATCTGCGACTCCACTTTCCAGGAGCTGTGAACCTGCACCCCAAGATCTCTTTGTTCAACAACTCTCTCTAGGACCATTAAGTGTATAAGTCCTGTTAAGATTTGCTTTCCCAAAATGCAACACCTCGCGTTTATCTGAACAAAACTCCATTTGCCACTTCTCAGCCCAATGTCCCGTCTGATCAAGATCCTGTTGTAATCTGAGGAAACCCTCTTCGCTGTCCACTACATCTGCAATTTTGGTGTCATCTGCAAACTTACTAACTGTACCTCAAATGCTCGCATCCAAATCATTTATGCAAATGACAAAAAGTAGGGGACGCAGCACCGATCCTTGTGGTACTCCAATGGTCACGGTCCTCCAGTCTGAAAAAACACTCCACCACCACCCTCTGTCTTCTTCCTTGCAGCCAGTTCTGTATCCAAATGGCTAGTTCCCCCTGTATTCCATGAGATTTAACCTTGCTAATCAGTCTTCCATTGGGGAACCTTGTCGAACGCCTTATTGAAGTCCACATAGATCACATCCACAGCTCTGCCCTCATCAATTCTCTTTGTTACTTCTTCAAAAAAACTCAATCAAGTTGATCAGACATGATTTCCCACGCACAAAGCCATGTTGACTATCCAGAATCAGTCCTCATCTTTCTAAATACATGGACATCCTGTCCCTCAGAATTATCTTCAACACCTGCCTCACCGGTCTATAGTTCCCTGGTTTGTCCTTACCGCCCTTCTTAAACAGTGGCACCACATTTGCCAAACTCCAGTCTTCCGGCATCTCACCTGTGACTATCGATGATACAACTACCTCAGCAAGAGGCCCAGTAATCACTTCTCTAGCTTCCCACAGAGTTCTCGGGTACACCTGACCAGTGCTGGGAATTTATTCCCTTTACCCACTTCAAGACATCCAGCACTTCCTCCTCTGTAATCTGGACATTTTGCAAGATGTCACCATCTATTTCCCTACAGCCTATATCTTCCATATCATTTTCCACAGTAAATACTGATGCAAAATATTCATTTAGTATCTCCCCCATTTTCTGCAGCTCCACGCAAATGCTGCCTTGCTGATCTTTGAGGGGCCCTATTCTTTCCCTAGTTCGCTTGTTGCCCTTAACATATTTGTAAATAAAAAACCCTTTGCATTATCCTTAATACTATTTGCCAGAGCTATCTCATGTCCCCGTTTTGCCCTCTTGATTTCCCTCTTAAATATACTCCTACTTCCATTATATTTTTCTAAGGATTCACTCGATCTATCCTATCTATACCTGACATACACTTCCTTCTTTTTCTTAACCAAACCCTCAATTTCTTTAGTCACCCAGCATTCTGTATACCTACCAGCCATTCCTTTCACCCTGACAGGAATATCGTTTCTCTGGATTCTTGTTATCTCATTTCTGAAGCCTTCCCATGTTCCAGCTGTCTCTTTGCCTGCGAACATCTGCCCCCCCCACCCCTCCCCAGCTATCGAAGGTTCTTGCCTAATACCGTCAAAATTGGCCTTTCTCCAATTTAGAGCTTCAACTTTTAGATCTTGTCTATTCATTTCTTTCACGATTTTAAAACGAATATAATTATGGTCGCTGGCCCCGAAGTGCTCCCCCCACTGACGCCTCAGTCACCTGCCCTGCCTTATTTCCCAAGAGCAGGTCAAGATTTGCACCTTCTGTAGTAGGTGCATGCACATATTAAATCTGAAAATTGCCTTGTACGCACTTAAGAAATTCCTTTCCTTCTAAACCTTTAACAATATGGCAATGCCAGTCGATGTTAGTAAAGTTAAAAATCCCCTACTATAACGATCCTATTATTCTTCCAGTTAGCAGAGATTTCCTTGCAAGTTTGTTTCTCAATTACCCTCTGACTATTGGGGAATCTATAATACAATCCCAATAAGGTTATCATCTCTTCCTTATTTCTCAGTTCGACCCAAATAACTTCCCTGGCTGTATTTCTGGGAATATCCTCCCTCAGCACAGCTGTAATGCAATCCCTTATCAAAAATGCCACTCCCTCTCCTCTCTTGCCTCCCTTTCTATCCTTCCTGTAGCATTTGTATCCTGGAACATTAAGCTGCCAGCACTATCCATCACTGAGCCATGTTTCTGTAATTGCTATGATATCCCAGTAACATGTTCCTAACCATGCCCTGAGTTTATCTGCATTCCCTGTTAGGCCCCTTGCATTGAATAAATGCAGTTTAATTTATTAGTCCAACATTATCCCTGCATGCCCTGATTGTTTGACTCACTTCTCAACTGTACCAGTCTCAGATTGATCTTTTCCCTCACTATCTCCCTGGATCAACCCCCAACCCCCACCTTATTAGTTTAAATCCTCTCGAGAAGGTCTAGCACATTTCCCTGCCAGTATCTTCGTCCCCTTCCAATTTAGGTGCAGTCCGTCCTTCTTGTACAGGTTAGTCCTACCCAAAGGAGATTCCAATAATCCAAAAATATGAATCCTTCTCCCTTACACCAGCTCCTCAGCCATGCATTCTTCTGCTCTCTCCTCCTATTCCTACCCTCACTAGTTAGTAGCACTGAGAGAAATCCAGATATTACTACCCTTGAGGACCTCCTCTTTAAATTTATGCCTAACTCTCTGTAATCTCCCTTCAGAATCGCAACCTTTTCCCTTCCTATATCGTTGGTTCCAATGTGGACAATGAAGTCTTGCTGGCCCCTTTCCCCCGTGAGAACATTCTGCACCCTCTCTGAGACATACTTGATTCTGGCAACAGGGAAACTACACTGCATTCTGCTTTTTCTCTTCTGGCCAGAGAAACGTCTGTCTGTACCTCGGACTACAGAATCCCCTAACTCAATTGATCTCTTGGAAGCCGACGTACCCCTCGTTGCATTAGAGCCAGTCTCAATACCAGAAACGTGGCTGTTCGGGCTACGTTCCTCTGAGAATCCATCACTCCCTACATTTTCCAAAACAGCATATCTGTTTAAAATGGGTATATCCATAATCGACTCCTGTCTTTGGCGCCTACCTCTCTTACACTTCCTGGAGTTAACATGTCTTTGTGACTGTATCTGAGACTTTCCTCCCTTCCTATAACTGTCATCCATCACATACTGTTGCTGTTGCAACTTTCTTATCGCTTCTATCTGTCCCTCCAACCGATCAACTCGATCTGGTAAGATTCACATCCACCAACATTTATGGCAGATATAATCCGCAGTAACCCTTAAACTCTCTTTAAATGCCCACATCTGACATTTTTGGTCCTTCACAATCTACAGATCCAGGAAATAACACCGCCTTAATCCTCTACAAAACAATGCACCAGGTTAAATTAATAGTTATGGCTTATATTTTAAGTTTAAACAAGATACTTATCTCTAAAAACATATAATCAAGAAAGAACCCACTGCACTCACTACTGCAGCTTTCTACTGGACAAACTTAAAACAACGATGAACCTATTTGATTCTATGTTGTGAATTTCACCCAAACAGACTTCTCCAAGATTAGTCGTGAAATTCACTGTTGGTTAATTTTCCCAGATGCACTCCGATGTCTAGCGATACATGAATTCAAAAACAGCAAAGGAATAACTGTGCAGGTTCTCTCTCTCTCTGTCTCTCTCCTTCTCTCTCTGCCTCTCTCTCTCTCTCTCTCTCTCTCTCTCTCTCTCTCTCTCTCTCTCTGTCTCCCCTCCACTGTCCTCACCATGTGCTTCCTTTGTCTGTTATCTCCCTTTTTAAACTGCTGTTGTTTTGACTTTTTTTCCCAAAGTTCCAAAACAATACAACAGCATAAAACAGCAATTGCTGCTCCTGGAATTCGAGGAAATAACGTCTACCACCTAAAACACCTCAAAAAAGGTGGAGCTCTTACAGCCAGAAATGTTTCCTGTCCTCCATCTTGCCCCTGGTACACCCCTCAACTTTGTAATAGATGCGCTCTTCAGGTTGATGTCCCTTGGTGAGGGGTGGCATCATACAATTATAGGGGGAGACTTTAACCCGACATCTGGATCCCAAGGTGGATAGCATGTTTCAGGTTCTCGACGATATTTCCCTCCAATCCAGGCAGCTGGTGGATCTAAACAGGGAAGTGTGCCTGGTGGATGAGTGGAGATGGTTCACTCTAAGGGTTGGTACTTCACCTTTTTACCTAAGCCACAAAACTGCCAAACTAGGATTGACATGTTTTTGCCCGATTGGCCTTTTTGAATTCAGTGCTGTTTTGTCGAATTGGGAACATAGCCATTTCTGATCATGTGGCAGTTTCCATGGAGGTTAAGGATGGTGGCGACGGGACAGGCTCACGGCACTGGTGCATGGATACTTTCCTCCTGAAGGATAGCTAGATTATTGAATATTCTTCCTAGGAGTTATTAATTTTTTTGTACATTAATTTGGATAGCCAGTAATCCGACGGTGCTCTGGGAGACTGCCAAAGCATATGCAAGGGGTTTGATTATTTCTTACTCGGCGACTCGGAAGCGGTAGAATGGGCAGCTGAGACAGCATATTTTGAAGACCGTCTGTAATTAAGTTGCTGCAGATTACAATGCTCCAGGCTGCTCTGGACGCTGCCTTCATCCAGACAGTAAAGAGTGATTTCATCTGCGAAACAGAGGTTATTTGATTATGGTGATAATCCGGGTAGATATCTGGCATAATTGGCCAGAAAGAAGAGTGCCCCCGGTCTATCACATTCATTCGTGAGTGCTCTGTTACGATCCCAGAAGGATTAATGCAGCATTCAGGAAGTTATTTTCTGGGTTGTTCCAGTCAGAGGGCTGTGAGGACAGATTGGTGATGATGGAGCTCTTTGTTTGGACCCTGGAACTCCCAGGTGTAACTTCAGAGCAGGCTCTCGTTTGAATGCACCTCTGACAATCCAGGAGGTAGAGGAGGCGTTGAGGCATCTCCAGAGTGGTAAAACAATGGGCCCAGATGGATTTTAGAGCTATATTTAAAAGGAGTTCATAGACTTGCTGGCTGGGCCAATGTTGGAGATGTACAGTTATTCGAACAGTCAGGATTGCCTCCCATCAGCTCTGAGAGAATTAAATATTTATCTTATTCTCCAGAGGATTGCACTTCATGCAGGCCTATATCCTTATTAAACGTGGACGATAATATTTTGGTGAAAATGCTGACGTTGAAGCTGGAGAATGTCTTGCCCTTCATTGTGAAATAACACCAGACAATTTTTATTAGGGGTTACAGGTCGTCTAATAATATTAGGAGAGTGTTAACATGGTTCAGGTGTGCCAGCAAGGGTCGATTCCAGGCTTGGTAGTGGATGCAGAGAAAGCAGTTGACTGAGTGGAGTGGCTGTACCTCTTTTATGTCCTGGAAAGGTTTGGCGTTGGAGGGGTCTTTGTCAGGTAGGTCGCAGTGTTATGTAGGGAACCTAAAGCAGCGGAATTCACTGATGGTGTAAGGTCTGAGAATATTACCAATGGCTGAGGCAGCCGTCAACGGTTTCCCGTTACACTGTTTCTATTTACAATGGAGATTGACCGTTGGCAGAGGCCGTCCGGAGTGACCACAATATAATTGCCCTGGAGGCAGGATCAGGATTGCATGAGATCACCCTTTACACAGATGACGTTCTTCTCTTTCTAACTAGCTCGATGATATCTATGCCCCATTTAATGCAAGTGATTAATTTATTTGGATCTTTTTCGGGATATAAAATCAGTTTTATGAAATCAGAGGCCATGCCTGTCTCGGATCTTCTTAGATTACCTGATCTTGGAAGTTGAATCCGATTCCCTTTCAGATGGTCAGAGGGAAGTTTCCTGTATTAAGGAATTATTATCACCCCAGCCTTCAATCAATTAGATAAAGCTAACTTCCTGCAGTTGCTTGAGAACATAGGGCAGGACCGCCAGTGCTGGGAGAATCTTCCAATACCATAGTTGGATAGAATTGCTCTGGTCAAAATGAACGTACTTCCTCGTTCATTATATCCCATGCAAATGTACCTTTTGATGCTGCCCAGGTAGCCTATACGGAAGTTTACAGTCGGCTTTGATCTTTTATTTGGCATCACGGGCGGCATCTTATGGAGCTCACCCTATTTCAGCGTCCGTGGGTCTGAGGGATGTGGATTTTACACACTTTAAGAAATACCAATTGAGTTCTCTCCTAGCCTATTTGGCTGATTTGATTTGCCAAGACCCGCGGTCAATGTGGTTGGACATCGACGCCTCCTAGGCAAAATGTCCACACATTAATCTGTTGTTCATGGACAAGATGAGGACTGCTATGGACCATTGCAGAAATCCACTGTCCTGAAGACAGTTAAAGCATGGAGAATGATGCAACAAAGTGAGGGCAATCTACAAAAAAAACTTATCCTTTTACTCCCATTGTAGGATTGTTGGCTGCTGGCTTTTGGCTTTGGGAGTCCAGAGGAGTTTCCTGTTTGGGAGACTTATTTAACAGGGAGGGCATGACGTCTTTCGAGCAGCTGAGCCAGACATATGAGCTATCGAGGAGATTAGGGATTTTTATAGAGAAAAAGACGATATTAATGGTTAGTCCCCATAAGTCGAATATGGAGGTGAGAGTTCTTCAGTCCACGGGCACTCTCTCGTTCAGTACTTTCTGGCATTCAATAGGAGGTAGTGTCTCAAAGGACATCGAACAGCTGTGTGGATTTTGGGTTCAGCAACTAGGGTTGGATATCTTCACCAGAGGAGTGGGCAAATATTTGGAAGAATGTCTGGAAGATTTCGATTTGCAATAGGACGCAAGCTATGCAACTGAAGGTACTCCACAGGGTTTATTTGGCATCAGAGTGGCTTGCCAAATTTAAGACAGGAGCGTCCCCAATGTGCCCAAATGTAAAACAGATGTTGGTACTCTTACTCATTGCTTGTGGCCACGCCACAAACATCGTAGATTTTTGGGCGCTATAGCGAGTGTTTTGGAAGGGGTCTTGGGAACCGAGGTCAAGATAGATCTGATTTCCCGCCTCTTGGGTTCGCCGAATCACCCGTCTTTGGGAAGAGATTGTTTAGTATCCTTGCATTTTTTTGTTAGGAAGAACATTCTGATGAGGTGGGTGCCGGAAAATCGCCGAGGATTCTCGGAGTGCTGTAGGTTAGTTACGGAGCACATCCCCCTGGACTTCCTTGCACCAGAAAATTGAACTTTTTTGATAGGATGTAGCAGCCCTTTTAGAACCATGTAGGCGCGGACTTATTAGCTATTTTGTTTAGGGCCTTTTTGTAACCATAAGCATCGGGTCTGGTGTCTTAAATGCCCCATGAAAGGAAAAATTCTCAACAAATACGGCTTCACAATGCCAACCCAGTACTCTGCAAAGACAGTGAAGACCACACCAGTCCATGGGGCGCTGTGCAGTGTATAACAGTGAATTGCTCTGTAAAGCTGGAGCAGTTACCCTCCCAGCATTTAGAGTTGTGTACCTCACCCCAGTGCATTGTTCAGTAACATTGTGTTAGATCACTTCCCAGCGTGGGGAAACTTGCAGCCCATGCTGGAAGTGACAGGATATGCAGCTCCCATTCATTTACAGCTTCATACTTCCATTGCGCCAAGTGATGTAGAAGAACTAGCCAAAATGAAGGAGGAAGTTTACTTAAGGTTGAGGAGGCAAGGATCAGACTGGACTCTAGAGGGTTACAAGTAAGCCAAGAAGGAACTGAAGAATGAATTCAGGAAAGCAAGAAGCAGGCATGAAAAGTCCTTGGTGGGTAGGATTAAGGTAAAAGCGAAGACGTTCTACACGTCAGCAACAAGTGGACGGCCAGAGTGAGGGTAGGCCTTATCACAGATAGTGCAGGGAATTTGTCTCATGAGTTGGAAGAGGTAGGGAATGTCCTTAATGAACGCATTGCTTCAGTATTCACTACTGAGAGGGGTTTTGAAGTTTATGGGGAGAACGTGAAACAGGCTGATATGCTAGAACAGGAGGATGTGATGAAAAATTTGAGAAACACAAGGATAGATAATTCTCCTTGGCCAAACAGAATATACGCAAGGATGCTACAGGAAATGAGAGAAGAGATTGCTGCACATTTGGCAATGATCTTTGCATCCTCACTGTCCACTGGAGTCAGGCCAGATGAAAAGAGGTTGGCAAATGTTATTTCCTTGTTTAAGCAAGGGATAATCTTGGGAATTATAGACCAATCAGTCTTATGACAGTGGCGGGCAAAGAATTGTCGAGGATTCTGAGAGACATGATTTATGATTACGTGAAAAAAACATCGTTTGATTGAGATAGTCAGAATGACTTCGTGAGGGGCCAGCCATGCCTCACGAATCTTTTTGAACTATTTGAGTATATGACAAAACACATTTATAAAGGTAGTTCAATGGATGTGGTGTATATGGATTTTAGCAAGACTTTTGATAAATTTACCCACAGTAGGCCCATTCAGTAAGTAAGGAGGCACGGGATGCAGGAAAATCTGGTTATCTGGACACACAATACCTGGCCCATAGAGGACAGAGGGGGGAAGTAGATCGAAGCATTCAATCTGGAGCTCTGTGATCAGTGGTGTCCCGCAGTATCAGTTTTAGGACCTCTGCTCTTTGCGATTTTTATTAATGGTTTGGATGAAGAAGTGGAATTGTGGGTTAGTACGTTTTCCAAAAACACAAAGGATGGTGGAGTTCCGGATAATTTTGAGGTATGTTGTAGGTTGCAATGGAACATTGACAGGATTCAGAACTGATCAAGTTAAACCTGGAAAAGTGTGAAGTCATTCACTTTGGAAGGTCGAATTAGAATGTAGAATATTGGGCTAAAGGCAGTATTCTTGGCAGTGTGGAGGAACAGAGGGATCTTGGGCTCCATGTCCAGATATCCCTCACAATTGCTACCCAGTTTGATGGCAAATCGGCAAAAGAGACGACTGCAGATGCTGCAGAAAAGTCGACATTTCAAGCTGGAGCTCTTCATCATCTGATGAAGAGCTCCTGCCCGAAACATCAATTTTCCCGATCTTCGGATGCTGCCTGACTTGCCGTGCTTCTCCAACTCCACCCTAATCTGGACCCAGGTTGATGTGGTTGTTAAGAAAGTATATATTGTGTTGGCTTTCACAAGCTAGGGAACTGAGTTTCAGAGTTGTGATGTTGTGTTACAGCTCTATAAAGCATGGATTAAACCACTGTTATTAAGTTGAAGGTGTGTGTATTACCTTTTAAGAGAGAGTGAATGTTGTTCTCCATTGAGAGCTTCCAGCACTTGTTGTATGACTAGCTAGCAGTTCTAGAGTATACTGGAAAAAATAAAACATGCAATGTTTGACTGTGAATCAGATACCTTGAGTTGTGGTTGCTGTTTTGACAACAATTCGAATTTAACCAATCAGTTTAAATTATGCTCCAGGATACTAAAGTCCATCCATTTTGAATTTATTGTTTTGCCAACATCCAACCAAAGAGATGATCTAATATTGAGGGGCATAATAGAAACTGACAGTTCGCGAGTTAGGCTGAGAGTAACTGCCATCTAGCGAGAAACTGCCATGCAAAACTTTCTCTGTCAAAGATACTGTTTTTGTATGAAACATCCTTGCACTAAAATTCAGAAGACAACCCAGGAAGATCTTCAGTTGAAAGAAGGACAACACTGGAGATCACAGATGCGGTGTGGTTTTGAAATTAAGTAGATGCAATTTTAACATGGGTTTTTATTGTTGGAACATGATGTTGTTATAAAGTTAGAGGCAGATACCAATCAGTTCAGAGAAAGAGGATTTAGAGTTGTGAATAGTTGTTCAATGTTCCTTTTTAGAGTTAAGGAATAAATTGATATTATTTATCCTTAAAGAGTGAAATTTGGGATTTGTCACTCGTACTTTAACAGTTTACGAGGCAACTTGAGCTTTTCTGGCTGTTTGGTTTAATTAGCGGAAGAGTTCATCGCCATGATGTAACACTACACGTGGAAAATTGTGTTTAGTTCTAGTCGCTTTGTCATTGAAAAGGTATGGAAGGTATAGAGATGGTGCAGAGGATTTCCTGCAGTGAAATAGAAATATTGACACACAGCACACAGAGCAAGTGAAATATTGAGAATGTCACCACACGAAAAAAGTAAATACTGGCAGATTCTCCATGTCTGTATAAACATCAGTGTGTCAGTGTGTGTATAGTATGTATTTATTGATTACAGTGTATCTGTGTGTGCATGTGCATCAGTGTATCAGTATGTGTCGCTGTATGTCTGTATTAGTGTCTGTGTGACTGCATCAATTTCTATCTGTGTGTGTGTGTGTGTGTGTGTGTGTGTGTGTCTGTATTCATTACTGTGTGTCTCTCCGTGTCTTTATTCGTCTCTGTGTGTACCTGAGTGTCTCTGTTTGTATCCGTCTTCATAGCGGATATGTCAGTCTCTGTGGTGTTTAAAGTGAAGCAATGCCAACTCGGTTAGCTTTCATACTCTACTACGTCGACGGCATTCCTGGTGAAGTGCTTCGGCCCAAAACATTGATTTTCCTGCTCCTCGGAAGCTGCCTGACCTGGGTCCTTTTGCAGGACCACACTCTGGACTCTGATCTCCAGCATCTGCAGACCTCACTTTCTCACATCAGAGTTTCATTCCGGGAGGGAGACAACTCACAGCACCATCCAAACTGACAGCACCGTCACCACACACACATGCAATCACACAAAAAGGCAGGTATAGGGAGGATCGTAATTGTACTGAGGACCCTAAGAGTGGAGAATGTTCATGTAGAGTAATGCCTGCGCTCCTACTACAACGTGGAAGTGATTTGTCTTTGAAGATTATTCACAGAGTGTACTCAATAAAGAGTATTTTGTCTGCAACTGCATCCAATCAATGTCGAACGAAACATTTGTAAGGTGATAAAATTCGTTTATTGCACGTCCTTTAACTTAAAAACTTTTGTAATGCGCTCTCACAAATTATAAGTGGGAAAGGTTTGAAAAGTCCTAAACCTGACCCAGTGATGATGGTAATATCTCTTGAACAATATTATTAGGTATCAGACGAAACTACTCTGTGCTTAAAAAGGGTTATTTGAAAACTCAAGCAGCCGTGCAATCTGAGAGTTTCACAGAATTTGATGTCCCCTGAGAGAGAAAAAAAATCTGACATTGTGCAGGGGAGGCCAGCAGAGGGTGGCATTGTATGGCTCTACACTTAACGTTGACAGACAGTGGAGATGGAGGAAGGGGGGGGGGGTGTTGGTATCAATTTTAGCGGATTTACCCTAAAAGCTACAAAGACCACATTGAACAGAGATGCAGACAGAGATACGCACAAACATACATAGACACATTGAACACACAACACATATAGATACAGGTACGAACACTTACACACTAACACATGCAAACACCTGCACACAGAAAAAGTAGTTTGGTAACTATAGAGATAAATACGTTTTTCATTAACAAGGGAACCATTTGATCAGTTGGGCGAAGGCAAAAGAATGCGGCTGAGAAACATTTCACACGTGATCAACGGCACAGCAGATCCGATTGGCTAAATGGCTTAATTCTGCACCAATTTCCTATTTTCTGAAGTGATTCATTTTGGAAGATTGAATCCAAATGCAGATTACAGGGTCAAAGTTAGCATTCTTGGTCATGTGGAGGCACAGACGGATCTTAGGGTTCACGTCCGAGGGTACCTCCAAGTTGCCATTCACGTTGATAGGGATGTTAAGAGGAGTATGGTGAGTTGGTTTTCCTTAAGAGGGAGATTGAGTTTAAGAGTCGCGAGATTATGCTGTAGCTCTGGTTAAACCACACATGAAGTATTGTGTTGAGTACTGGTCGCCCCATTATGGTAAGAAATTGGAAGCTTTCCAGAGGGTGCAGACAGGATTTACCAGGATGTTGTCTGTGCAGGAGGGCATGTCTTATGGAGAATTTCTAAGGGAACTAGGCTTTTCTCATTGGAGTGAAGAAGGATGAGAGCTACATAACATAGGTGTGCAAAATGATGAGGCATGGATAGAGTGGACAACTGGAGAATTTTAAGCGGGGTGGAAATGGCTATCACACAGGAAGTATAATTTTAAAGTGATTGTAGGAAGGCTAAGGGGAGATGTCAGAGACAGTTTTTTGTTCTACAGATAGTGGTAGGTGCGTGAAATGCA
Organism: Chiloscyllium punctatum; assembly: GCF_047496795.1. Taxonomy (NCBI): domain Eukaryota; kingdom Metazoa; phylum Chordata; class Chondrichthyes; order Orectolobiformes; family Hemiscylliidae; genus Chiloscyllium; species Chiloscyllium punctatum. The sequence continues at coordinate 50,177,515 of NC_092754.1, read as the reverse complement.
CAGCAAGCGGTGGTAGGAGAATCAGATACATTAGGGACATTCAAGCAACTCTTGGATAGACATATTGATGATAATAAAATGAAGGGTATGAAGTTTAGTTTAGTCTTAGACTAGGATAAAAGATTGGCACAACATCGAAGGTTGAAGTACTGTGCACTTTCTATGTTCCAATTTCCTACACTCTTGTGAGCTTATGGTATCTGGAGTTCATCTAACCTCAGTTGAGGCTAAATTTGGACAGTATTTGATTGTCGGTTGTTAAAGAAAATGTGGACAGTTTTTGTTTTGAATGGCCTATATCTGTTTCTAATTGTTGTGTCCCTCTGTCAAAAGATTGGTGATTTGCTTGAGGGCTACACATTTTAAGAATAAGGGCATTCCCATTTCTGACTGCGACAGGGATGTTCCTTTTTCTTTAGGGTTGTGTGATCTGTAGTGTTCCCACGCCCGAACAGCAGTGAAGACTGGGTTACTAAAAACATTCAAAATTGAGTTTCCTAGATCATTGATGAACAAAAGAATCCACGTTTATTGGGAACAGACAGAAAAGGGAACTTTAGTTACAATCACATCAACAATGCACATTCTACAAGGAGCAGCAGGCGCGAAGGGCTGAATGGCCACCTGCTGTTCCGAACCCATGTCTTGTTCTCTCACTCAAACTCTCGATTCTGTTACAGAGGGAGAGGAAGATCCAATTCAGCCCGTCAGCAATGAGACACGAGGGGAACTTTTTGCCCTTTAAGGATTTACAAAGTAAGATGATAAAGTCATTCGGCCATTTGAGTACATTACAAGTCACATGAGGCGGCCATCCAACCTTACTGAGCTGCTATGCAGGAACAGGGGACCCTGGGTACCTATCAGGAAACAGACAGTAGGGATTGATGTTTGTTTTCAGTTTGGAAATCTTTAACGTGGTGGAGTTCCTTCGATGTCAATGCAAGATCACCAACTATTTCGAACCTGTCAATGATTTAGATGTGTGGATTGATTGAATTGGACCTCATTTGGCTCAGCCACCAATTCATTCATTCAATAAGAATACAAGAGGAGGTAGAGAGTCTGTAATGGGGGTAGAGACAGGGGAGGTTAGTGTGTAAACCTTTAGCAAAAACTGTATAACCTGCACGAATGAAGTTTATGCTGTAACAATAGGGTAAAACAACAATAAACACTTAAAAGGATCACAAAACTCAATGGTACAAAGGGATTCGTGCATCCTGGTATATGTATCACACAAAGTTATTATGCAGATGTGATAAGTGGTTAGGAAAGTATATAGAATTATTCTATTCCATACAAAGGCTATCAGTATATTTTACTGCATCTGTACAGGGGCTTTCTGAGGCCACATCTAATGTATTGCGTGTAGTAATGATTCCCTAAACTGAAAAATAAATATAATCAATTGATTCGGAAGCTTTATAAAGTTGTACTTGTTCCTGGAAAGAAGGTCTTACTCTGCCTTACACCTCAGAAACAGACCTTTCGGTTCACCTTGTCCATGACGACTCGATGTCCTCAATTAATCACGTCCCATTTGCCAAAACGTGGCCCATAACCCTTCCTATTCAAGTATCCAGTCAAATGGTATTTAAATGTTGTAATTTTCCCAGCCGCCAACACTTCCTTTGGCAGTTCATTCCATACACTCCAAGAAAAGATTACCACTTTTATTTCTTTTAAATCTTTCCCCCTCACCTTCAAACTATGTGCTCTAGTTTTGGACTCCCTAAACCTCAGAAAATGTCCTTGGCTATTTACCATTTCCATGCCCATATGATTTTATAAACCTCTACAAGGCGAGAACACTTCAGGTTTGAGAATGAGAGATTTTCGTACTGAACCATATAAGATCTTGAGGAGAGTGCATCAGGGGCTTGGCTGATGGACATTTCCTCTGGTGTGGGAAACGAGAACTAAGGGTTCAAATTTAAGAGAACAATGTATTCATTTTGACACAGATAGTCCAAAGACATGAATTTATTGGACAAAATTATGAGGACACATACAAACGCATCTTCAAATGAAGTTTATAAATTTTTCGTAAATGGAGCAGGGAACAGGGACGGATTCATTTAGTCCCAAGCATGTTCAACGAGGCTTCACATGGGCCAATTAGGTGGTCAGATAACATTATTGCATATTTCATTTAAAAGTTGGAGAAAATGCAACCTGCTTGAGAAGTCACGGCTTATTGTTCCCTTAGTTTCCTTTTTCCTTCTCACAGCAACATATGAGAGGGGAAAACTCATCTTTAGCACTGGTGAAGGATTCTTGTTGAAGTTTCATTGGAATCTCCACACTGCCAGAAGCAAAGGGAATTTAGCCAAATCCAAATATTCCAGGAAGGAATCCGATTGACAGCAGCTTGTGTGAACAGAATGACCTCAGATGCAGAATACAATTTAATATTTCCTTTTGTCTTGAATTTAACTTTTGCTACGAGAAACTCTTTCAAACTGATATTCTGCAGAGTTGTTTTTCTGTTTGTCTTCATGCATGTGTATGTGTGTGTCTGTGTGCACCTGTGTATGTGACACTGTCAGTGCCCTGGCTCGTGTGAATTGTGCAAGTGATAATTGCAGTTCCCAATCTCTAGTCTTCTAATAAATACAACACGAAAACGACTATATTTGTTGCTCACATTCAAATCATTTCTTTGCCTTGTGAGCAGCTAGGCTCCAAGCACTGATACATGTGATCCCTATGAGCAATGGCCTTTATTCCAGAGCAAACTCTTACTCTCTGTAATTCCCCCTATTATCCAGTTCTCATTTCCATGTAGTATATTCACCCCTTACACAAGGACTCTAACGTCCTTCCTTTCCTATCAAAAGCCTCCTGAAAATCCAAACGCACTGTTCCCATTGGTTCTCATTTGTCGATGTCACAATCAACATCCTCCATAAACTCCTGGTGGTTTATCACAACGATTTCCCTTTCTAAAATCTAAGCTGACTTGTTAAATCATGTCATTATTCTCCAAGGATATAGTTATTGTGAATTACTAAAAAAATCTAATACCTCACATCTGAGATCGATTTATTCATCAGTTGGTATTCTGTTTTAAATATTTATGGTCACAGTAGTTACTTCTAAGTCTGCAGTATCCTTTCCATAACATAAAAAGCTTTGACAAACTTTGTCCTCCCTCAAAGAGTTAAGGAATTGACTGTGCAGAATCAGGCCATTCTGTACCTGCTCCCGAAAGAGCTAACAGGCAAACACAACTCTCCAGCCCTAACTCTGTAAGCCTCTCAATTCATAACTCATTTAGTCCAGCAACTTACCAACATTCAATACAATGAGCTTTGTTTTTTTTTCCCACTACTTACTCTTTGATAATTCTCGATTCTTGCAGTTCCACATTTTCGCCAGTCACCCTAGCACTTCGGGAAGATTTTCTATTCTTTCCACTGTGGAGACAGAAGCAACATATTCACCTCACCGGACGGAGATGGCCTCTGTCAACTTGTGAGTAGAGGATCGCACTCTGGCAAAGTTCCAGAATCAAAACAGTTGATGGGCATTTTGAGTCATGTCCTCTCCCTGGTGTAAGACTGATGGAGTTTTCACAGCTCTGTGACCTCATTGTTGAAATTAACTGGCTTCACATTTTGCAAGTGGCAAAGGTACAACATTGGGAAATATTTGTGGAAAGCTCAGAAAGGATAGTGTGGTGTCCTGCTCCTTCCTATGAACTCTCTGCAGACCCAGACTCTCTTCAAAATGCAGTGCCCAAACCTTGTCCAGAGTGGGGACACCAGACCCTCAGGTTTCCCTAAGTCATTGCAGTAACTGATAACACAAACCCAAGAAAACAATCCGGAGAACCTCCACTCACTTTCCAGTCATGGGTACAAGTCAAAACTCTGTACACATGTCACACCCACTCAGAGTTTAGAAATGCCTTTTTTCTCCTCAGTTTCTATTCCTGGCTGACAAACCATTGCAGCTCTTCACAGTTACTGTGAGCTGAAGTATTACTGGTTAATGTTCTCCATGGAAGTAGGTGACAATGTAACTGAAAAAAAAATTGTACCTCAGTCACAATAACAGCAACACTACAATTACCAGTGTAGATGCTGAGAATGCAATGGTCTAGCGCTATTGTCTCCCGACTATTAATCCGGGGTCCCAGTAATGACTCAGACCTGGACTTGAATCCCGCCTAATCAGATTGTGGAATTTGAATTCAATAGAGTATTTGTGTTAACAATCTAGTGAAGATTATCAATCGTCAAATAAAAACAAACATCTGGCCCACTTGTGTTCTTCGTGGAAGGAAATCTGTTATCTTCACGTGGTCAGGCCTACACATGTGACGCCAGACCCAAAGCAATGTGATTGACTCTCAATTGCATTTTGAAATAGCCAAGCCATCATTCAGTTATATCACTACAACATCTCAAAGAATTAAAAGCAGAAAGATCTAAGCACTTGCAGCCTATAGCATTTGGGCTACATTGGTCCAATCAGGCAGCTCACCAACACCTTCTCATGGTCAACCCGGAAAGTGAAATATATACTGGCTCAGCCAGTGACACCCATGTCCCATTATTGAAGAAAAGAAGAAGTCCACACTCAGGGAAGAGAGACAGAGGGGACGTACCTCGTTTTAAGCAGGGACTTGGATATATAGGCATGGTACTCAGGAATATGGGAAAGATAAAAAAAAAACAACGAGATTAATATCACATTTTATTTCCATTTAAACTGATTATCAACAATTCCTTTGTTTGATCATTTTTCTCTATCTCTCTATTTCTCCATACATTCACCTCACTCGACCAACACAAATTAACTATTTCCCAGCTGCTTTCAGATCTGATGCATGGTGAGTGGACTCAAAATGTTAACTCTGTTTTTGTCTCAACAGAAACTGCCAACCCTGTTCCGTTTCCCCAGCACTTTGTGTCTCTTTGTTTTAGATCTTCAGTAGCTTTCTTTGTTTGATTTAATGTTTATTTTTTGTATTTGATGGAATGTCATCATCACTGCCAAGGACAGCATTTGATGACTATCACTAATTGCCCTTAATTGTGATCATTCCACAAGGTAGTACAGACCCAAGCACATTGTTGTGGGTCTGAACTCACACTCAATCCAGATCCGGTAACGATGTTAGATTTCTTTTGCAAAGGACATCAGTGAAACAAGTAGAGTTTTAGACAAAATTCTCCTCGTTTTATGGTTACAGTTTGTGCATTTGTTTTTGTTTAGATTCTTATCAATTGAATTTAAGTCCTGCGATCAGCTATGGTAGGATTTGAAATAGTATCTTTAGTATTCTGACCTGTGCCTCTGAATTACCCATCCAGCGACATTACTACTCTGACACAGTGTCCCTGTCATGAACTTACTTTAGACACATTACAAGTTTGTTATCGATCTATTCGTAACTGGAGCAGTGGCGAGAAGAGAACTGCATCTGTAAAATCTGACCTTTACCAAGGCATAGGTAATGGTTAATTCAGCAACAGCACTGACACAATGGTGGAGACTCAGGGTATTATGAAGCGTGTAATGGACAGGTTTGGTGATGGAGACAATTCCAAGACATACATCAGTTCAACGCAAAAAGGGTCCTCACTGTTTTGTCTCCGATGTTTGTGAGGAAGATGTCTGAAATTTGTGAGAATGAGTGGTATTTATAATGAAACTAAATACAGTATTTTCTGTTTTTACCAGAAAAGATAACAAAAACAAAAACAATGAAGTTCATGGTTTATGTAATTAATAAATAGATGGAGATGGAAAAACTTACCAGGAACACCAACAATAGCGAGGATGGGATAATAACCTGCCTGAATAATCATCAGTACAACGTATATTTGTAATGCTAATGTTGATGAAGACCAGGAAAACCAGAAAAGACCACTGGATAAACTCCTGTACATTGTTGTAACATTCCAGTCTAATGTTTTCAGGTTATGATCCATTACTGGAACTTTCCAGTCTGTTGTTCTCAGATTCTGATCTCTCTTCTCCCTGTCTCTGTAGCTGCTGACTCCACTAGTGTCGGAGGTGGCGTATCTGCTGCTACCATGGGATAAGGCACCGAAAGAAGTCCCTTACTAATAGGAGAGGGAAGGCCTCTATTGACACAGTTGAATCCATGGAGGCTGACTTCAATCACAGTTACTGAACAAACAATTCCAATTAACCCTTTAACTACTGCACTTGCAGCTCACATTAACAACTGGACTGGTTTGGATGTTGAAATCACTAGCTATTGGCCACATCTCCAGACATTAATTGCTCTGACAAAGTCAGTGGTGAGGTGAGGGCGGGGTGGGAGTGATGGATGTTTTCTTTTTGCAGGTTAGTTGATTTTGCTGTGCTGTTCATGTACAATGTTGTAATGGCTTGCTGCCCCAAACATCACACAATCAAGTTGTTGTTATTGTATTCTTCTCTCCTCCACTAGAACAACTGCAAACCAAAAGATTGTCCATGGGCATAGTTGCTGTTGACGTACAGAGGAAGCTTGGATTCGTCTGGACATGACTCTGACTGTGGTCTGAAGGCAACACTGTAATGTCAACACACAATGCGCTTCAAGTTTTTTTAATCGACAAGCATCGTATTGCTGTTTTATTCGCTGTAAAACAGTGAGATTTAATTTTTTTTTTACTTCAGTCCAAAGAAAAATAAAACGGAATGTACAAAGACCTGGTTCATTAAAACCCCTGGATGAATGAGCCAGGGAAAGAATGAAAATAACATTAGTTAGGCGATAGAAAGGAATGGGAGCAGTGGTTGTGGAGATTTGAGGGGAAGACAACATATTCCCCCAGACACCATCACACTTTCTGACAGACAGAATGAAATGCAAAGCAAAGCAACCAAAATGAGATAGACTGCTGATTGCTGATGTGGCTCTGTGGGTCAGGTATTAGCACTACAGCTTCACAGTACTAGAGCCTGGTTCGATTCCAGCCTCAGGCGAATCTCTGTGTGGAGTTTGCATATTTTCCCCAGGTCTGCATGTATTTCATCCCACAGTTCAAAGATGTGCAGATTAGGTGAATTGGCCAAGCTAATCTTCTCACTGTGTTCACCGATGTGTAGGTTAGGCACAATAGTGAGGGGTCAATATCGGGCGTGGGGGATGGGGTGGACGAATGGGCCTGGTCAGGTTACTCTTCCAAGGACCTGTTTCCACACTACGTGCATTTGATGAATGTGAACAGGGCTATTCCAAAAGAATAGTATGCTACATAAATATTTTAATCACTGAATATACAGTTCGACAGGGTTGTGCACATATAGAACATACAGCATTACAGCGCAGTACAGACCCTTCTGCACTCGATGTTGCGCCGACCTATGAAACCCATCTAAACTACACTACTCCATTTTTTATCCTTTACACTATACCTATCCAATGATCACTTAAATGGTTTTTAATTTGGTGAGTCTACTACTGTTGCAGGTAGTGCTTTCCACGCCCCTTCTGCTCGCTGAGTAAAGAAACCACCTTCGACGTCTGTGCTATGGCTCACAGTGAGAATGAAAGTGTTAGGTTACTGGAGGGTACAAAAGGATTGTTCAAATGGCCACATCAATGACCCAAAAACTTAACACTGCAATATGTGAGATGCTGCACTTTGACAGAAGTAACAAAACAAGAGACTACTCAACCATGGAGATAGGCTCGATTTGCTTTTGCTTTACTTTGGAGCAGAAAAGATTGTGGGGTGAACCTGACAGAGGTGTATAACAGCATGAGAGATATAGACAGAGGGAACAGACAGCAGCTGTTGCCCTTAGTCAAACGGTTAAATACAAGGTGATACACGTTTAAAGTGAAAGACAAGAGATTGAGTGATGATTTGTGAAATCTGTTTTGAACCCAGAGGGTGATATGCTTTTGGAATGCATTGCCTGTGAGGGTGGTTGAGGAAGCAAACCGTACAAACTTGGCAAAGTACTTGTATTCACACTTGATGGTGCCCGATTTGATAGGCATCTTCTTTATTATAGGATTCCATGATATATTGTGAAACACCACCCTCTGCCAGCTGTTCATCACAGTACCGCAGCTTGTTTAACTCTACCACCACCACCAGTAATACTTACTCTCAGCTAAACTGGCAGATGACAGGCACAGCTGGTACTCCCTCCCAACAGCCACTTTGGGTGGACCAACACCAACTTGACTGGAACTGCTCAACGGCAATTAATGTTGGACTAGCTCCATTAAAATCCCTAATGAATATTTGAAAAATCAAATTTCCTAATAGTAATTGAACAATATAACCATGTTTACTGATCGGATGAGCTTGTTGCGGACTTTGAAGTAGTGTGATGCATTTGCAGACACCATTTCGTAAATAGATTGAAATAAAAGGCCAACTGACAGTCCAGGTCACGAATAACCACAAGTTAATGCAACATTTATTCAGCAGCTGAATGAGCACAAATGCCAGAGCAGAGTCGGCCATGCGCCTTGAGGTAACTTTCATTCATGTAGTTTGGTGTTTTCTGGTTGGTGTAGACATGTTGCGCTGAATGGCCTGTTTGTGTGCCATAATACTCTATCACTTTAATTCTTGAAAACAGAAAATAGTCTCACCATTTCAAAAGCTTGTGTGCATCTTTTGGTGAAGAATATAGTCTCCAAGGTCACGTTGCATTCTGACTTGAAATAGAATGCACTGCCACTTGTCGAATCCTGCAACTCTCTCTGAAACAAAAATGTTAGTGTTCCTGCACCACGAGGTCCACTGGGGTTCACTAACACATTATGAGTGGAAATTAAACATAGGCAACAGATCGGTGGCTTTGCTAACGAAACTCACAACAACAACTGAAAGGAAGCTGCACTATTAAGACATCTATTCGACATTATCTAATTTCTAAAGCAGTTTCAAAGGAGTTTTTCACTTGTTTAAAAAAACACATTTGGAAAGTTGTGCCCAACAGTCTGAAAGGAAAACTCTTCATGTTTATGAGAATGATCTCCTAATTTTTTGGAAGCTGAAGGCAACAAAAAGTAGAAGCGAGCATCAGACGTAAATGTTCCTTCTTTGCCCTTACAACGTTACTGTGGCATTCTTAGTCAAGAGTCTGCCTGCCTCTGCCTCAGGAATATTAAATGTCCTCGCCTTCATCACTCTCTAGGAAGAGAGTTTCACAAATACACAATGCTTTGAGAGGGCTGAAACAACACACGTCATATTAAATGAGATATTCTTCAGTTTTACTTTCCATCCACTTATTGTAATCTCTCATACAAACTGAAGTATCGTTTCAGAATTCAACTTAAAAAGACTATTCGGAATATTATGAGCTTAAACAAGATCACATATTGTCCAGCTATACTCTAGAAGATCCAGGGCCAGTCTGGTCAATATTTCCTCCTGAAATACAACTCTGCACAGGAGTCAGTTGAATGTATCTTCACAGGACTGCTTTACATGTCAGTATGACCATAGCTCTTTCGATGTGGTCTCACCAGTACCCTGTAAAACTGTAGAAAATTCTTCCTACTTCTAAATGAATTCTGTTTCAAAAAAGTTTCAACATTTGTCTGGCCTCTCTAAAACCTTGATGTACACGATCTTTTTTGTGTTATCCAGGTGCCTGATTCCTCTGCTCCTCAACTCAATCTCTTCATTTAAATAATTCGTGCGTTTCCATTAAACTTCCAACATATTTGAACACAGACACATTTTCCATTATATCTCCATACAGCAATATTTGTTAATTTGACCAACTTATATCTCTTTATTAACTCGTGTGTTATTCATATACAAATAAAAACAAAAAAAATGACATTGTAAATTCCATTGGAATGTGGCGGCAGCCGATGTCTTTGACCAAATATTCTGACTGTATTATGGAAGAATACAAACATTTGAAATTGTCTGTGTCCTCTCAAGCAGGTTCACGTGTTTATATTCTTTCATAATGCAAACAGAATATTTCGTCAAACACATAGGTTGATGCCACAATTCAGTGGAATCGAAAATGTCATATTTATAGTCTCTGTCCAAGCTATAAATTAGCGCCAATGCTAAAGTGTGTTGCAGTCCCATCACTCAGTTCCCATCACTGAAATATGGACAGATGGTGTAGAATCTGTGTGTGTGGAATTGAGAAACAACAAAGGATAAAAAGGCAGAAAACAGCGAGTGAGGATATAAATGATCCTGTCAGTATGGTAGCCAGTGACATGTGATATTCCACAAGGCTCAGTGCTGGGACCACGACTTTTTACTTTGTAAATTAGATGAATGTTCCAAGGGCATTCTGGTTAACCTTTCAGATGATATGAAGATGAGTGGAGAGACAGGTAGCATTGCGGAAATGGAGAGGCTATAGAAGGGTTTAGGCACGTTAGAAGTGTGGGCAAAGGAGTGGCAGATGGAGTACAATGGGGGTCAGTGTGAGGTCATGCACTTTGGTAAGAAGAATATAGGAATGGACTATTTTCTAAATTCGGGAAAATTCTTCAGTCTGAAGTGCAAAGAGACTTGGAAGTTCTCGACCAAGATTTTCTCAAGGTAAACTTGCAGGCGAACCAATTGTTAGGAAACTTTTATATCACGACACAGTGTGTTTTAAAATCTTGCATTCACCAAAGAACTGTGAGTCGACTCATAAACAACAACATCTGTTTATTGAACTCAATTAATATTAGTACAATAAATTGTACTGTAATGTGACGAAACACACTACCAACTACCATATGCTTTACCTAACTCTGTATGATCATAAACCACTCCAACAGAATATTGCCTTGCTCCGCGTGCTGATTTCTCTTTCTTACGATGGACTTGGAGGTAACTTCTGCTTTGGTGGTTATTCTCAATTTCCTGCGCTAACTGGCGTTTTGCAGTGATTCTCATTCTTCAGAGACTTCACCTCATTTTGAGAAGATATGCAATGATCTGTCAACAGAATGACCATGTTGGATAACTCTGATCAATCAGACCCAAGCAAGAGATGGCACATTGATGGCCCAAGGGCGGCATTCCATTGTCCCATTCAAGTTCAGCTCCAGGTTTGAATTCCGTGGTCTGTAGTGTCAAGTTTGTTTACAAACCGTCTGTGCGTAGCTGCAGCCTGTCTGGATTCGACAGCATGTGGATTAGCACAGAGAGTTTACTCAAGGCCGGGATCCATTTCCCAGCATGCCTTAATCATTGTTCATTTTTGTAACTCCATGGAAATTTGTTATTGTCCATCATTATTTCATTATTTCAGGTGGCAGGACTGGTCACAAAGGCAAATACAAAGATGACATTTATTTTGAGAGCACTTGAATATAATAGCATGAATGTACTTCTGAGATTCTATAAGGCTCTAATCAGACTACATTTGGATTATTGTGTGATGTTTTGGGCCCCATATCTCAGGAAGGATATACTGCCCCGGGGCGTGTTCAGAGGCATTTCACAGGAATGGCCTCAGGAATGAAAAGCCTAACATATGAGATCTCTAGGATTAAACTCGTTGAAGTTGAGAAGGATGAGGAGATCTAATTGAATCATTCAGAATACTAAATGCCTGGCCAGAGTAGATGTTAGAAAGATGCTTCCATTGCTCAGAGGAAAAGGACCCAAAGGCATAGTCTCATAGTTCAGGGAAGACCTTTTATACCGTAGATAAGGAGAAAGGTCTTCAGTCAGAGAGTGATGAATCTATGGGAAGGATGGAAGTTTCCTTCGTTAAAGGATATTAGTGAACCAGATGAGCTTTCCATTACAATTGATTCATGATCACCATCAGTCTCTTAATTCCACATTTGAATTCAAGCTCCACCATCTACCGTGGCAGAGTTAAAATCCAGGTCATCAGAACATTATCTGGCTCTCTTGCTTAACAGTTCAGCGATAGCACCACTATGCCACTGCCTTGTCCAGTCCTCCAGAGTATGACTAACTTGTGTAAAATGAATTGCCCGAGACTTTTCCCTCAAATTTCCGTGTCAAATCATGGATGATTTTTCTCCATTACGCAATTCATCTTCCACTCACCAATATACTTGAATTGAGAGGTTATTTAGTATCTCCTTGGGTCTTTACCTTTTTTTTTATCTGTCCTGGCCTTGATAGTTTTGTTTCTTTTTCCTGGCCATTCCACCAAAGCCAACACCTTCCTTAGCCCAATATAATTATCATTGCTCAACACTAAAACCGTCATATGTGACTCTTGCCTTTTACATTCAATCTGAGTTTGAAACTACAGCATGTTGCGGACACTGCTTCCAAACGGATCCTTCCTTGTCACATAAAATCAAATCTGAAGTATCCCGTTCTCTGGTTGAATGCATGACATGTTGCTCTCAAAAACAATTCTTCATACAGTCTACGAATTGTTCTTCGAGGCTACCTTTGCCAAGTTGATTAACTGAGTCATTATGCATGCTCAGCCCGCTGTTCTGCCTTTGTCACCAGCCGTCATTATTTCCGACCTCAGAAATACTTCGGGGGGACAGTAGCAGAACATTACTCTTCCCAAGAGATTTCTTCTCTTGCTTTTTATTTACACCTGGACTGATTTACGTGTCGTTCCATCGTGCCAATATCATTTCCTAATACCGCCTCGATATCATACTTAACCAATACATCAATTCCACCTCATGCTCCTCCTTGTCGAACCTTCCGGAAAAAATGAGTGCCCTCGGACATGTCACTGCCCTGTCTTTATCTCCCTGTAACCATGTTTCAGCAATTTGTACCAGGTCATACACATTTGTTTCTGTATCTATTGTCAGCTCATCAGTATTTTTCCAACAACTTTGTGCTTTTCAGGTACAAAGTATTTAAATATGTTTTATTGGTTTGTCTTTCCCTTCTCATTCTTTAGCTTCCTGATCTCACACACTTCGCTCCCTCACATCCCCCACACTGTCTAACCTTATTTGTTAATTCCTGATAATTATGCGCCTCATCTCTATAATGTATTCCAATCTCCAACTCACATTTTGAATTGACATGTTCCATCCTTCATCATGGTCATGAGACTGGCCATGCCTGCTGTCCTATTCACCTTAACCTTCTGCTCAGCTTCTGACTAGCTGCTTTGGTTCCTAGCCTCCTGGTTTATTCGTTTAAATCCACCCAATTTCCACTAGCAAACCTCCACATGACGATGTTGGTGCTGCTCCAGTTAAGATGCAACCTGTCCACTTTTGAAAGCTCTCACTTGCCCTGGAAGAGAACCTAATGATCCAAAAATTGAAACCCTCACCCCTGTACTAGGTCTTTCACCACATGTCAAACTATACCACCTGCCTAATCATTACCTCTTTTCCACGTGGCACTGGGATCAATTCAGGCATTCCAGCGGATTGTTCTCTTTCTCTCTCTCTCTCTCTCTCTCTCTCTCTCTCTCTCTCACACACACACACACACACACACACACACACACACACGCATGCACACAAATGCACAAATACACAGAAACACAAACAAACACCGCATTACTTTGTAGAATTATACCCAGTTACCTTATAAATAATCAGAATGACAACTGGAATGAACGATCTGGTTAAAGGTAGGATGCGAACATTTAGGATTACTCTTCATTAAGCAGAACGGACAAAGCTGTGAAATTATTACAGGGCTCAAAATTATGGAAAAAATGACAGCTTAAAATACGAATACTCTGTTTCTGTTCGTTGGCATTTCAGTGTCTAAGGAGTCCTAGTTTCAAGATTGTCAGCACAAGAGCTCGGAGTGAGATAAGGAAAAACCTCTTCATTGAAAGATTTGTTAGAATTTAGAATGCTCTGCCTGGGAGAGTTGCGAATGAAGATTCAAAAGGGAAATGTATATATATTTGTAAGTTACGAATGAAAAGGGCTGCAGAGACGTGGTGGCAAATTTCCAGAGCTGATGCATACACAGTGGCCCAATAACCTCCTTCTGTCCATTAAAGTTCTGTATTCAATCATGTACAGATGCAAATCAACATCAGTATCTGATTTTTTCCTGTTGTAAATGCTGGCGAATATCTGAACATATTTGCTGCAGCATAATCATTTAAAATGCAAGTATTGCAATGTCAGCTTGATGATGAAGTCTAATTATTACTCAGCACATAAATATTTTACATTCTTATATCCCAATTACTAAAACAAATATTTCTTTGCTTTGGCACAAAACACTTTGTAAATGTTTGACTTTTCTCTCATACGGAAATATGTTCATTGTTTTATATCATTAACCAAATGTCGGATTAAATGCCATTCATTCTTTAAAAAAATGCAAGATTTCAAATTATTGTTCACTACAATGTAATATCACAAATCATTTACTTAAGTTAATATTCACAGTGCATGTAGAATTATTGTCATTTCTCAATTGTTGATAAATAGCTAACGCTCGTACATTAAAGTGAAAAATTAAACTGATTGTTATTTAAATATATAAGAATGCTTTTTATTTATGATTGTTCAATTATTTTCTTAATCTGAATATGCAATCGGTCAGACGCCAAGCACTTTCCAAGTGTTGGTGTGACAATGTATTTATTTGAATACCGACAATGAGTATGTAATTGTAATTACGTCCATAGTCAGATAGCATATTCTTTGTTCGAAATAAAATAAAATGTCCATCTTTATTTTTGAATCATTAAATGTTGACAGGAGCTTGTATTTTTTTACATAAATATAACATCAAACTCATTGTTTTCAGAGATGATGTAATTATTATTTGGTTGAATTATCATATTTTACATCTTATTTTTGCGCAATTCATGAAACATAGCAAATATTCGGATCACAAACTCATCACCTTGTAATAATAAGCTTCGTTGAAAATAGATTTAAAAGGATCTGAATTCAGGCAGAGTGTTACTGAACCTCATAGCTGCCTGTGGCACTTAGTGAGATCCTGGCCTGCACCTAAATGTATCCAGAGCACGACCACGTGATTCAGGGCACTCATTCAAGAATTATTTCACAACAAATCATTTGGAATTCACCTTGGGCAGGGGGGAAACTATCCACCAGGCTATCAATGGTCTCTGTGTAAATACAAATGCTGTCCAAATTAGACATCAATGACTGGCTAGCAACCATGCTTTACAAATTCATTTTCAGTCAGACCCTGGCCCAGAGAGCAGATGTGTGGACATGGAGTGTCAGAAGCACACCAGACCAATTACTTACGGTGATGACATCTGGCCGACCTCCCAGACTCCGTACATCTGCAACCTTGACAGGCATTGAGTGGAGACGTTAACAAGGTGAAAGCGAAGGCAGCAGATGCTGGAAGTTAGAGTCGTGAGGCTGGAGCTGGAAAAGCACAGCAGCTCAGGTAGCATCCAAGGAGCAGGAAAATCGATGTTTCATGCAAAAGTTCTTCATCAGGCAATATGAATGGTATCCATGAGGGTGGAGTGATAAATGGGAGGAGTTGGGGCTGGGGAAAGGTAACTGAGAGTGCGATAGTTGGATGGAGGTGTGGGTAATGGGTGCTACATCGGAGCGAGGGTGGAGCAGATAGGTGGGAAGGAAGATGGACAGGTGGGCACGGTGGCTCAGTGGTGAGCACTGCTGCCTCACAGGGCCAGGGACCAGTTTCGATTCCAGCCTCAGGCGACTCTCTGTGTGGAGTTTGCACATTCTCCCACATGTCTGCATGGGTTTCCTCCGAGTATTCTGGTTTTCACCCACAGTCCAATGATTCCCAGGCCAGGTAAATTGTCCATGCTAAATTGCCCATAGTTATAAGTGCATTAGTCAGAGAGAAATGGGTTACTCTTTGAAGGTTTTGTACGGACTTGTTAGGCCAAAGGGCCTGCTTCCACTCTGTGGGAAATCTAAAAAAAATCCATTCCCACTTAGAATAAAAAGGTGGGATGGGTCATGAGGTCGGTGCTAAGCTGGAAGTTTGGAACTGTGATAAGGTGTGAGGAGGGGAAATGTGAAACTGGTGAAATCCATATTGATGCCATGGGGTTGGAGTGTCCCGAGGTCGAAGATGAGGTGGTAAGGGAGTGGCAATAGATGAAGCCCTGAACCTGCATGTCCTCAGCAGAGTGGCAGGGGGAGTTGAAGCGTTCGGCCACGAGGCAGTGGGGTTGGTTGGTGCGGGTGTCCCAGAGATGTTCTCTGAAGTGCTCTATGAGTAAAGGTCCTATCTCCCCAACGTATAGAAGACCGCATTACGAGCAACGGATACAGTAGCTGACATATGTGGAACTGCAGGTGAAACCTTGATGGATGTGCAAGGATCTTTAGGGCCTTGGGGGGTAGGGGGGGAGGTGTGGAGGTGTGAGCACAGGTCTTATATCCCTGTGGTGGCAGGGAAAGGTGCCTAGACAGGAGGGTGAATTGTTGTGGACCTGAGGAGCACTACCTATCTTTTATCCTGTATTCTGCATTCAAAAGTGATTGTCCGGAATGAATCACTTCACACTTTTCCATGTTGATATCCAGCTGCCACTTATCAGCCCAGTTCTTCATCCTATCAATGTCCCAGTGCAAACTACAACAGCCCTCCACATTATCCACAATTCTACCGACCTTCTACTGACTTTTGTTCCATCGACAAATATAATAGCCAACCCTTCCACTTCCTCATCCAAATCATTTATAAAAACCACAAACAGCAGAGATCCCAGAACCGAATCGTACAGATCGCCACTTTTCACTGAGCTGCAGAGGAAGTACTTCCCATTTACTACCACTTTGTGTCTCTATGGGCCTGTCAATTCTGTATCCAGACAGACAGGTTTCTCCGTATCCCAAGCCTCCTTATTTTCTGAATGAATCAACAATGGGAACGTGATCAAACGCCTTGTTAAAATCATGCACACCACATCCACTGCTCTACCTTCTTCACTGTGTTTGATCCCATCCTCAAAGAATTCCATAAGGTTTGTGAGGCATGAATTGGCCCTCACAAAGCCATGCTGCCTATTTCTAATCAAGCTATGATTTTCCAAGTAATCATAAAGTCTGTCTACCAGAATCCTCTCCACTACTTTGCTCAATACTGATGTAAGACTGACTGGACTGTAATTCTCAGGATTATCCCAATTCCCTTTCCTGAACAAGGGAGTAACATTTGCCACCCTCAATCATCTGGCACTACTGCAATGGAGAGTGAGGACGCAAAGATCATCGCCAAATGTGCAGAAATCTCTTCCTTCTCTTCCTGTAGCAACCTAGGGTGTTTTCACCTCTGGCCCAGGGGATTTATCTATTCTTATGTTTGTATTTCAATTAGTCTGTACTTCACCTGAAATTGTCTACTCCCTGTCCAACCAACTGATTGACTGCTTTCCTTTTCAGGGCTATATACTATGCTGCTTCACTTAGCATGTATGGTTCCCAATATCCTGTGAACCATGGAATGAAAAATATGGGAAGGCATGAAAGCGCTCCTGATGAAGGGGTGATGCCCAAATCTTTGACTCTCTTCTTCCTCAGATGTTGCCTGACTGACTGCTCATTTTTAGTGCCACAAGTTTCGACTCTGATCTCCAGCATCTGCCATCCTCATTTTCCCTATTACTGACGGCTGTCCCATCTGCACACTGAGCAGGGAATTCATCAGCAGAAACTCGTTGTATGTGGAGCAGACTGCTCAGTTCTGGAAAATTGCATGAGATTAATAAATTTATTAACAACTAAATTGCATTTCAACAAATACTAATTCAGCCCCAAGTCACAGTTTTGGATCATGAGTTGGGCAGCTTGATAAGGTACACTGATTGAAGAACTCCAAGGTGCCGAATATTCCAGGTGTTATATTCCAGGGTGGTTGTGCTTTACCTGAATGCTGGGAATATTATCGGACAGGCAGATGTGATAAGGGAAAAAGACGGCATGTGGAAATGTGACATTGTTGCCATTACAGAGATTCGTTTGAGGGAGGTCAGGGCTGACAACTCAATATGCTGTGGTGCAAGAACTATAGGCAGGACAGGAGATGGGTAAAATAGGAGGTGGTGTTGCATTATTAGTTATGGAACAGTTACCACAGTAAGGAGGGACAATATCTTGGAAAGATCTTTTAATGAGGTTTGGTGGTCAGAGCTCAGGATCAAAACCATAGCAGAGGCACTGCTGGGGACATATTATAGATCCCCAGATAAAATAAAGTACAGGAGCAGATATAAAACCAATTTACTGAGGTGTGTAAAAACAGCAATAGGTTTATTATACATAGGCATTTCATTTCCAAGCACCAATTAGGGCCGTGATAACTTTTTAAGAGGGGACCGATGTCTTGACATTTATTCCAGAAAGCTCCTTGTATCATCAAGGAGCAGATACAGCAATGGGTGGGGCAGTGATGTGTCTCACTGTGGGGAATGAAGTCAGTCTGGATATTGCAGGCAGGATTGGGAGAGCGGTATACGGCCAGTGACCATGACATCATACATTTTATGTTTGATAAGGAAAAGATTTTAAAAACACACTCTCTGATAAATAAAAGGTTTTTGGATTGGGGATACCGATTTTATGAAATAATATGACGGGATCTGGTCAGAGTGCAGTGGCTTCTCAGTGAAGCTGTAGCAGAACACCATGTGGCGGGGGGGATGGGGGAATCACTTGATCAAAATGGAATTAATGAGAGTGTCCGCCCAACGTGTTACACGAAAGATGAAAATTTTGAAAATGAGCCCAGAGAACCTCGCATTTCAACAAATAAAAAATCAGAACAGAATTAAAAATGAAAGAGAAGCTTAAAGCAGATACAAAGTGAGCAGGTCAATGGATGCACGAAATGAATATAGAAAGTGTCAGGCTAATCTTAAAACTTCAGTAGAAGAGCAGAAGGGGAATCGCGATAAAACATTAGTGGGTGAGATTAATATGAATCCAAAGACATTATATCAGTTTATTAAGAGAAAGAGGGTAACAAGAGAAAGAAGGGTGTGTATTAGAGACCAAAGGGACAACCTGTGCACGGAGCCACAGGATATGTTAACCACGGGCTTCATATCGGTCTTCAGTTGGGAGAAGCAGTTCCTGGATTCAGGGAGAGTGACAGTGTGCCCCTTGAAAGAATTGATAGAGAAGCCAAGGAAGAATTGAAAGTTTATGCAGGGGAAAGAGTGGGCAAATCCCCAGATCCGAGTGAGCTGTAACTTAGGCTGATGTGGAAGATGAGGGAGAAGAGTACAGGCTCTGACATTTTTATTTTTTCTCTTGTCTCTGGCCACAGCGAAGGTGTGATGGGGCACGATAACATCTAATGTTGGCACAACTCTCACACAGAGTGCTAGAAATAAGATATGGGATTAAAGATCACGACATCTCCCAACAGCGAGAGAGAAATAATTGTGGAATATTCTGAGGGCTGTTGAGGCTAGATCATTAAACATCTTGAAGAGTGACGCAGACTGATTTTTAAACAAGGGTTGGTTATAGGGAAAATGAAATAAAGGAGAATGGGGTATTATCAGAATAAATATAACAGAATTGAACAGAAAAGCAGACTTAGTGGGCAGATAGCAAGAATGTTGCTCCAATGTCTAATGCAAGTCTTTTTCCAACAGCCCTGTATTCACTTGAAGATAACTTCTCTCCCTTTGGAGTGGGACACAGTTTGGAATGCAATCGAAGGATCCAAGGATTTCATAAATGCAGTATTAATAGACAGAAATGACCAGGGGACTGGGACAACGCAGATTAGCTGTTGGGATGAATATTTGTGTCAGCGCAGCCACCACCAGCAGGAGAAAGACTCAGCAAGACACCCTCTAAGTACAAGTGATGATGTGCTCTGGAGAGCAGGTCGTCATGGACTTGGGTGTCAAGGAGTGTTTAAGGCACAAACATTGCATTACTGTAGTGTCTCCCTTCTTCCCTAAACAAAAGTAAATGTGGAGGAATAGAGAAAACGCAGTTGGTAGCAAAGTAATTAGTAAGTTATTAGTTTGAGAGGCTTCAGACAGCAGAAACTCAGAAAAAACGTACAGACAAGTTCAAATAAAGTCCTTTTAATTTAGTATTACAGCAGTCAAGATGGCGGTTAGGCCAGTTGTACGTTCCTCCTGCGGGATGTGGGAGCTCAGAGAGATTTACGCTGTCCCTGTTGACTGCACGTGGAGAAAGTGCACCCAGCTGCAGCTCCTGGAAGACCATGTTTGGGAGCTGGGGCTGGATGCACTCGGGATTATCGGGGATGCTGCAAACGTCGTGTATAAGTGCTTTAGTGTCGTGGTCACACCCAAGATCCACCATCCTGACCATGTTTTTATGATGACTATAATGGTACACTCCCACATAAAGGTCCATGCCCAGAGTTCATCAGTCTTACCTGTCAGCCCTGTTGCATTTAAATAAACACAATTTAATTCAACAGCCAGTCCGTGCTCCCTATCATGTTCCAGGCAGAGAATAGGTTGGGAATGGCAAAAGGAGTAGGCAGAGAATGCAGCTATCCCCTGTGGCCATTCTCCACGAAAACAAGTATACCACTTCTGATACTGTTGGAGGGAACGACCTTTCAAGGGAAAGCAGCGGTAGCCAAATTGGTGGTACTACCATCGGTTTTGGAGCATAGTGGGAAAAGGTAAATTTAAACAGGGTCTTAGAGATAGGAGAGTGGATTGTTGGAGGGACAGATTGGAGATTCTGGAGCGTCAAACGGGAATCCAGCAAGTTGTGTCACGTCCCAGGTGCCAGGGTCCAGGAAGTCGCTGAGCAACTGTAGAACGTTGTCAAGGTGAAGGGTGAGATGCCAGAAGTCATTGCGCAAGTTGGCATCACAAATAGTACACATGGATATAGGATTGTGGTCCTCCAGTGTGATTACAGAGAGCTAGGAGAACAGTTAAAAACCAAGACCTCGAAGAGGTAATCCCCTGATTACCTTTTATTTCATGAGCTCAGGAAAGTAAGAATAGAAGGATATGGCAGATACATGCATAACTAAAGAATTGGTGCAGGGGGGAGGCGCTCAGATTTTTAAATCATTGGGGTCTTTTCTGTGACAGAGTTGACCTGTTCAATAGGGGCAGGTGGCACCGGCACTGGAGGGGGGAACAAATATCTTGGCGTCAGGTTTGCTGGTGTTCCCAGGAGGGTTTAAATGAGATTGACAGGGGGTGAGATCCTCGAGAGCAGGGTGGCAAGTGCGAGGCTGGAAGGAGATACAGTAATCATAAACAGTCCAGTGAAAAGACAGGTCACGCTCGAACAAAACAGGGAGCAAGAATGCCTGTTTTTATTAAATTGCTTTTATTTCAATGCAAGAGGACTGACAGGGAAGGCCAAAGATCTCAGAGCATGGATAGGTATGTAGGACTGGGATATTACAGGCATTACAGAAACATAGCTAAGGGAGGGACAGGACTGGCAGCTTAATGTGCCAGGGTATAGCTGCTTTAGGCAGGACAGGGATGGTGGAAAGCGGGGAGGGGGTTGCATTTCTGATTAAAGAGAGTATCACAGCAGTAATCAGAGATGAAATAACTGAAGGATCAAACAGCGAGGATTTGTGGATGGAGCTAATAAATAGGAAGGTGCATGGTGATGTTATAGGGGCTGTACTATAGGCCCCGAAATAGTCACCAGGAATTAGAGTAACTAATATACTTGCAGAGAGGTGGGACATGCAGAAGCAAAAGGCTTGACATAATTGGGGATTTTAATTTTTGTAACATTGACTGGGACTGCCAGAGCGTTAAGGGATTTGGTGGGGTGGAATACATTAATTATGCCAGGAAAATTCCCTCAAGCAGTATGTAGTTGGGCCTACTCGGAAGGGGCAAAATTCGAACTACTCTTACGAAATAAGACAGAACAGGTGACGGAGGTGACAGTTTGGGAGCACACTGGAACCAGTGGCCATAGTTCTATTAATTTTCACATATTTATGGAGAGATACAAAACTGGTCAACAGCTTCAAGTTCTAAATTGGGGCAAGACGAAGTTAGATGGAATGATGTAGGAGTTTGCAGGGGTTTGTTGGAATAGTTCGTTGTTGGCAAAGGGACCTCTGGCAGGTGGGAGTCCTTTGAATGTGAAATACTGGAGTTCAAGGTCTATTTGTTGCTTTAGGCGTGAAAGGAAGGTTGGCAGGAATGGGCAACCCTGGATGACAAGAGATATTTAGGCTTTGACCCAAAAAAAAGCAGCTCCGTTACAGGCTGCTGGGATCAAGTGAATCCCAGGAGGTATATAAGGGATACAGGAATTTACTGAAGAAGGAAATCAGTTGGGTGAAAAGGGGGCATGAAAGGGGGCTGAGAAGATTAAGATGAATCTAAAATGGTACCTTCTGTACATTAAAGGAAAAACAAAAAACTAGGGAGACAGTTGGACACTTCAAAGACGAAAGTGACATGTATGTGTGGAACCATAAGAGATGGGCGAGATCATCAACGCATATTTCTCCAATGTGTTTAACATGGAGAAAGACACGAATACTTAGGAACTTGGCGAAGTTTGTGGTTATTTCTTAGGGACAGTCCATATCACAGTATAGGAGGTACTGGACACACTAGAATGCTTGAGGTTGGATAAATTTCACATTCCTTACCAGATATATCCAAGAACACTGTAAGGAGCTAGAGAAGCATTTGCAGGGGACCTAGCTGATAGTTTTGATCATCATTAACCAGAGTTGAGATCCTGGAAGGCTGGAGGTATCAAATATTGTGCCCTTACTTAAGAAGGACTGAAAAAAGAGCCTTGTAACTATGGAGCTGTAATTTTAACATCTGTGGTAGGTACGTTACTTGAGAAAATTCTGAAAGATAAAATATACATTAATTTGTAAATACAGGGTTTGATTAGGAATATTGAGAATGGCTATGTGTTTGAAAAGTTTCTTAAAGTTATTTGATGATGTGACCAGGAAGGTTGTTAGGTCGGAGCAGTAGACGTCAAAAAGTGTGGATCTGGAAAAAGGACAGCAGATCAGGCAGGAACCAGAGAATCGATATTTCAGGCATAAGCCTTTCATCAGGAATATCCAAAACATCGATGATCCTGTTCCGGATGTTGCCTGACCTGCCATGCTTTTCCAGTACCACACTTGTCGACTCTGATCTCCAGCATCTGCAGTTCTCACTTTCTGCTAGGGTGGTAGATCTAGATCTAGGGTGGTAAATTCTAGTGGATTTCAGTTACACCAGTTTCCTGATATACAGTTACAGGAGGAGGCCAATCAGCCCATCGAACCTACACAGTTGTACCGAGATTATATCATGCAGCACTGGTATCCTGTTATGCAGCGAAAGGATCAGACTATTCAGCTACTTCAGGTCAGTAACACAGGAAATGGAAGAGACCACAAACTGACTGGACTCTGGGGAAAGCTGGAATAACATGAGGCTATTTAGCTCCTCAAGCCTGCCCTTCCCTTCAGTAAAATCAGGGCTGATCTGCTCTTGGCAGCAATTTCTCCTTCTTGCCATAATTTTGCAGCCCTCGACTCTCTCAAAATCAATTGACACCCTCCTTACCCTCTCCCATTCATTCCAGGGATGCAACTGTCTGGTATAGAGAGGCCCCAACAGTCACTACCCTCTGAGAGAAAGAAACACTCCCCACACATATACCTTGGCCTATTGACATGAACGAAAGATATGAATACAGCGTCAGAGTGACTGGCCCTGACATTACATCAAGATTTGAATGAGCAAGGTTTCAAAGAGTCCGAACAAGATTGAACTTAATAGGAATCAGTTGGAAACTCCCCACTGTTTGGGTCATTCAGAACACAATGTAGTTGGTGGACATCAATCCTCTCAGTCCCTGGATATCTCTGTAGGTG
Source organism: Chiloscyllium punctatum (assembly GCF_047496795.1). Taxonomy (NCBI): domain Eukaryota; kingdom Metazoa; phylum Chordata; class Chondrichthyes; order Orectolobiformes; family Hemiscylliidae; genus Chiloscyllium; species Chiloscyllium punctatum. The sequence goes on along the minus strand of NC_092754.1, from coordinate 50,153,798 downwards.
ATTCTCAGGGTAGCTTCCTGAGCACAATTATCTTCAGCTGCTTCATCAATGTCTTTCCTTCCATCATTCGATCAGAAGTGAAGATGTTCAGTGAAGATCACATAGAGCATCAAATCCTGGACAATATTCAAGCTCATGCTGTTAACGTGCAGACCACATTTGTGTGTCAGCACTGCTGGACCCTGGACACTTCCACAGTATAGAAAGTGGAGCTCATTCAGCATGTCAAGCTGGTTTCATTGGAATGTGAGAAAGGCATTCAGCTCATCAAAACTATTTGATAAGAAGAGACACAACCAATTCACCCTCTGTTGTTTCTTCCACCAGAAGAGATTTTTTTTTAAATCTGCAAATGTTGGAATTCAAAGTAGACAGTCAGGACGCCGGAATTACACAACAAGCGAGGCAGCTTCAGGAGGTGAGATGTCAATGACTTGAGTAAAAGCCTTCTTCAGGACTGGGGTGGGGTGGGGGGGGGGTGTTTAAGGGGGTCGACATTTAAAGAGGCGGAGTGGGAGAGGTGGAGACAGGATGGTGAGGTGGTAATAGGTGAACAAAGGTAGAGATTATGACCGGGTTGGTCGATGGGGGGAATGAATCCAATTGGGAGATGGAATAAGGGCTGATCAGTGGAATGGAAGGTAGGAGGAGGGGCTGGATATGTATTTGGGAGATTGGAGAGGAGGTTATTTGAAATTGGAGAAATTAATGCTGAGTCCCCCGGGCTCTAGACTTGCCCAGGCAGAAGATGAAATGTTGTTCCTCCGATTTGCGGTTTGTTTCATAGTGGCAATGGAGGAAGTCAAGGGCGTGGGAGGGGGAATTGAAATAGGGAGTGACTGGGAGGTCAGCTCAGCCCTTATGGGCCCAGCTGAGATGCTGAACAAAACATCCCCTTAGTTTACATTTGGGATCACCGATGTAGAGGAGACGACATTGGGAGCAACAGATACAGTAAACTAGGTTGGATCCAACACCTGGAACATTTTCCACAAGGGCCATTCCCTTCTCTAATCTTTGGTTCGTGCCACACTCGTCACCAAACACTCCAATCCCCACTGGCACTGCCCCTGCAAACGGAAAAGTTGCACTACCTGCTTGCACACCACTTCCCTCACATCCATCCAGCGCCCCAAACAGTCCTTCCAGGTGACATTCAGCTGCCTCCCTTCCAAACTAGTGTGCTGCATCAGGTGCTTCCTACATTCTCTACATTAGAGAGACCAAACATAAACTAAGGGCACATTTTCGCAACCAACACAGCCGGGCCCAAAGTGAACTACCAGTCACCACCCATTTCAATTCCCCTTCCCCTGCTCTCCCCACCCCCTACCATTTCATTCTCACTTTATCTGCAGTTCCTCCTACCCCCACCCCGTATCCTGAAGAGTGGTTATACCAGAAATATTGACATCTTTACCTCCTGATGCTGCCTGGCTTGTTGTATACTTCCAGCCTCCTGTTTATCTGTTATTACACAGGACGATAAGGAGTCTAGTCAGCACAACAAGCTGGTTAGCAGCTATCATGAGTTACCCAACAATGAACCTCTTCCCTGGGATGAGGAGGAGGACATGCAATCCGTCGAGACGCTGACACACGAAACGAAGAGGCCATTCAGCCCCTCCAAATTGTTACACTGAAATAGGAGGATGTCATTGATGCTGCAACACGACAAACCAATGAATCAGAGACTGCACCGACATACTGGCCCAAGTTGTTCCTCCTGGCTCCATTGCTAATGTTACACATGTGTTACATTAATGTGGTTTGTTGATGGAGAGGAGCACACCGGATGCCTTGTCCCAAGTCGCAAGGAGGTATCTGCCATCCCTGAGAAGACAGGCTCGTCTTCTGCATGGAAATCAGAAACCTTTGGGAATGGCCAACTCTATCAGAGTGTAGCTGCTGACATGTTTGTGAACAACATGATGCTTAGTGCAGGGTCTCACTCCAACTGTACGTTGAGATGGTGATAGCTCATTCAGAATCTGCAGCTCTCTCACAACCAACATGGGGTCTCCACAGAGAGTGTTAGCTATCAGAGAATCAAAGAGTTTAACAGTAGGGAGACAGGCCCTTTAGCCCAAATTAGACTATGCCAACCAAAATGTCCATTCATATTAACTCCATTTCCCTGCACTTGGCCCATATCCTGCTAAACCTTTCCTATCAATGTATCTGTACACATATGAAAACATATACTGCAGGAAATCATTTTATATTTCACGCTATCATTGTTTTGTTATGGGAAGAATGAGTCCTAGTTAAAAACGCTCAAGTTTTAATGCAACCACTTTTTAATCTTTTGCAGCATTACAGATTAAACACTCATTTCCTTCACACTCTCCTCGTGGTACCAACACTGCAGGGATTAGTCTGGTCAAATTCCTTTACACTATCTCACTGTGGCAAGGATATTATTCCTTATCATGGAGAGAAAATCTGTTCACAGTGCCCCACGTGCTGTCTCAATATCTCTCGACAACTGCACGGAGGTGTCTTCACGCCTATATTTGAATCAATTTTCAATGAAGGACATTATACAATATACTGTGCTGATTACTTGCTGCTCTGTCTGAATTCTGTCAGTGACTCATGACCAAGGGCATTCAGCTCCTTTTCACCAAGAGCACTTCCCATCATCTCACCTTCTCATAAATACAAAATGAGAAAGGTGGCATGTTTTGCCAAATCATTTCTTTGCCTTGCGAAACGCTATACTTCCAGCACAGCCACGCCAACAGCATCATCACTCTTGTCATTGGAGATGTTTGGAGATGCTGAGGAGGCGATGGTCTAGTTGCATTACCTCCGGATTATTAATGCAGCGACCCAGGTTATGACCCAGAGCACAGATTCAATTCCCACCACAGCAAATATTGGAATTTGAGTTCAATAAAAAATCACGAATTAAGAAACAATGAAACGATTGTCAGAAAACCTACTTGGCACACTGATGCCCTTCAAGAAATGAGATCTATCACCTTCACCTGATCGGGCTTACATGTGACTCTAGACCCATAACAATGTTGTTAACTCTCGGCTGCCGTTTGAAATGTCCAATCCCAACCACTCAGTTATATCACTCGGTATATCAATCTCAAAGAAATTAAACCAGACGGAACTAAGTGTTGAATGCTTACAGCCCACAGACTGCAGTGGTGAGGAAGGCAGCTCACCAACAGCTTCTCAAGGACAACGTCGAAAGGGAATGACATGCGGTCCCAAAATCCCATTAATGAATTTTTAAAAGATGATTACTCTTAGGAAAGGGAGACAAAGGGACATAACTCACTTCAAACCGTGACTTTGATGTATACCTTACTTGGACAGGATTTTCGTAAATATCGCAACAGGAGAAAAATAAATAAGATTAATCTTGATTTTTATTTCCATTCCAGCTGGTCATCAACAATCCCTCTATTTGCTTCTTTCTCTCTTTCTCTCTCTTTCTCTATCTGTTCAACTCCCTCCTTCACCCCTTCACAACAGACGTCCCTGTCACTAACATCAATCACACTATTTCCCAGTTGTGTGCAGTTCTGATCGATGGTCATTGGACTCAAAATGCCAATACTATTTTTATCTCGATCCGAGGCTGCCAAATCTGCTCAGTTTCTCTGGTACTTCCTCATTCTTCTGACCTCACGCATCATTCTTTTTTCCCCAGACTTTAGTGTTGTCATTAGATAGGATGTCTGCATCGCTGTTAAGGGCAACGTTTGTTGCCCTCACTAAATGCCCTTTACTGTGAGGTCATTCCTTAAGGCAGTATAGAGCAAAGCACATTGCTATGGACCTGACGTCGTCCTTATCGAAACCAGGAAATAATGTTAGATTTCTTTACCAAAGTACATCAGTGAAATAGATAAACTTATTGACAAAATGTTAGTGGGGTCTTATTAGTGAGATTTGCTTTTATTTCCAGTTCCTGTCATTTGAGTTTAAGTTCTTTCATCGTCTGAGATAGGATTGGAAACAGTGTCTTTAGTGTAGTAACCTTGACCACTGAATTACGTGGCCAGTGACATTCTTATTCTGACACAGTGTCCCTGACATGAATTTACTTTAGAGACAAGAACAAGGTCATAATGGAAACATTGCAATGGAAAGAGTGATTAGAAGAGAGCTGGAACCATGAAGTCTGAAATTTTCCAAGGCATGTATAATGGTGTATTTAGCAACTGAACAAACGTCAAGCTGAGGAATGGGGATACCATGGAGCTGGTAGTGGGTCTGTTTGGTGACGGAGAGAATGTGAAGACATAAATCAATTCAGGGCAAATAGATACTTCTGGATTGTGAACGGTCTTGTCCTCAGATGTGTGTGTGGGCGGTTTTGAAATTTGTGGTAATGAATGCATTTGCATTTGAAACTGAAGACAGTAGTTTCCAACTTTGCCAAATATAGTTAACAGAAATAGCACTGAAGTTCACCATGGCTTATGGGATTACTAAGTAGATTGAGATGGGGAGACTTACCAGGAACGCCAACAATAGCAAGCATGGGATAGTAACCAGCCTGAATAATCCACAGTACACCTAATATCCGAAGTCGCAATATGTTCCAATACCTGGAAACATATAAAAGACCCGAGGATAAACTCCTGTCCATTGTTGTAGCATTCCATCCTCGGGTTCTCAGATTCTGAGCCATTGGTGCAGCATTCCAGTCTACTGTTCCCAGATTCTGAACCATTGGTGCAGCATTCCAGTCTACCGTTCTCAGATTCTGATCCATTGTTAAAACATTCTCGTCTACTGTTCTCAGATTCTGATCAATTGTTAAAACATTCCAGTCTACTCTCAGATTCTGACCTCTCCTCTCCCCGTCTCTGCAACTGCTGATTCCTCTTAGTGTTGCAAATGCTGCCTCTGCTGCTACAATGGGATAAATCACTTTAAGAAGCCCCTTACTAATAGAAGAGGGAAACCATCCAGCGACATCATTAGGATCCATGGAGACTGACATCAACCACAGTCACTGAACAAACAGATCCAGTTAACCCTTTTCAGTATGGTACCTTCAGATCACAAATAACAACTGAACTTGATTGAATGTTGACATCGCTGACTATTGGTCACATCTCCCATCACCAATTGCTCTCGTGAAGCTAGTTGTGTGGGAGAATGATGGAAGTCTCCTGATCACAGGCTAGATGATTCTGCTGTGTTGTCCGTTTGCAATGCTGTAACTACCTGAACACCCCCCCGCCCCCCCCCCCAACCACTACCCTCCAACATAGCCACCCACAACATATGCGATCTCGGTGAAGTTAAAGTGCTAATCTCTCCTCAACTAGACCAGACGCCAGACAGTCAATTCTCATTGGGCATATTTTCCCTGATCTTTACTCAGGAAGTGTGGATCTGTCTGGGTATTCATCTCGTTGCTCTAATAAAACAATGTTGAACCTTCAACACACAATGCGATTCAGCTTTGTTTTATGTAAACCCACAAACAATTGAATACACTTTATTGGCTTCAAAGCAGTAAGACTTACACTTACTGAATTCAGTTCAAAGCCATGTATGGCATGTTGTCACAAAACCAGTTCTTTTACAAGGTTATGTTGTCCTTAATTTTTTACAGAGAGTCTAAATGAACAAAGATTCCAATATGTCTGAACTCTGAAAGTTTTCATTTTATTTATATCTAAAAGGTAATGCCTTAGCCAGAAGGTTCTCTAGTACTTAATAAGAAACTTGGACAATCAAGAGGACGTGGCCAACTCTCTAACTGGACAGGTCTGATCAGTTCTGGGGTTAGTTAAGTCAGGGTCACTGTTGGAACGGGACGCTCTCCTCCTCCTTCTGTCCTTCTGACCTTATAACCTGTAAGCCTTTGTGTCAGTTTTACTCTTGGTGCTAAGAAGTTTGCTTATTAAGGTTGTTGCAAGTATTTTGGAACAGGATCCTTAAGTCTGGATAGCCTGTCGTGTTTATATAGGATTAGTTAGTCAGGTATTCTGTTTTGGTCTCTTGTGTTTCATTCGGTAATTTGGTAAATAAATGTTTTGTTTAAATCTCGGCAGTCTGACCAGCTATTTCACTCTGGGAAAATCCACTCCACTCTAACAAATAGAAATATCAAAGTTACAGTCTGAGCTAGCTGCTTAAAATCTTCTGTGGGGTCGGGCCTCTTCCATATCAGAATGGGGGCCATTTGCGGGATTTAGGCAGCGAGTGGCAAGTATTAGTGTCTCCTATTCCGTGTGTTGATTTGGTGGGATAAAGAGCTTCAGATAGTAATGGCTCCTTTAGGAACAAAGGATGTTTTGGAGGTGGAAAAACCTAAGTTTTTTTTACAGAATGCACTTAAGTCCAAGCGGGAATTAGTGGACAAGCTTGTGTTGAAGCTACCTCCCAACGTGAGGAAAGATGAGATGATTGCAGCAGTAGTACAGCATTCCAATTTGCTAGAAATTCCATCATGATCTATAGAGATGAGCAGACTTCAATTGCAAATGAGGCAGCTTGAGTTAAAAGCGGAAATGAAGCAGTTTGAGTTTTGGCTAAAATCAAAGGAGAAAGAAAGTGAATTAATAGGTTTAGCAGAGGGAAGAAAAAAACCCAATGAATATCCTTAGCAGGAGAGAAAGAAAAATAGAAAGGGTTTGTGCTTCAGAGATAGACAAACCACGTTTATTGGACCAATTCATAATCATCAGCCAATTCAGCTGCCAGACTTGCCGTTTTACGTCTCTGTTCTTCCAAATGTGTTTGCACTATGTCAGGCAGTGAATCTTTGAACTCCTCCAAAGTAATTATACCTCTCAGAGCATCGTGGGTTTCTTGTATTTTTAAAGCTCTTTTCCTAGAAACTTTTCAGGAATATAAGGAGGGATCCTGGTCAAACCTATATTGAGTTTGAAAAGATCAAACAAAGTAATTTTGATGGCTGGAAAAGAGCTTTACAATACTCTGAGAGAGAGAATTACTTCGGAGGAGTTCAAAGTTTCAATGCCTGACATATTGCAAACACATTTGGAAGAGCAGAGAGTTAACACGGCAAGGCTGGCAGCTGAAGTGGCTGATGATTATGAATTGGTCCATAAAACGTGGTTTGGCTTCTAGAATCAATTTCAGTCCATGAGGGATAGAAACTGGAGCAAAGAGAAATCCTCACGTGGGAGGGAAAGGCAGAAGAAGGTCATAAGGATAACATGGCACAGGCTACAAAGGAAACACTTGAAGGAAACAAAGAAGTTAAAAAGCTCCAGTGTTTTCATTGCAATAAATTATGTCACATGAAAGCACTGTGTTGGTGGGTTCAGGGAAAAATAAACAGGTGCAGGAAAATAGGATAAGCTTGGAAGTTTTGTTGGAGTGGTAACAGTAAATACAGTGGAAGCTAGAAAGCTGTATCAGAGTGTATAAGCTGATTAGAGGTTTGTTAAGGAGGAAATGGCAGATCTGCATAGAAAATATACTGCAAAGGGAAATTTTTCTGACATAGAGTATGTAAAGAGGATGCAATATGAAGGGACACAGCATCCTCTTATTCCATGATGCTGAAAAATCAGGAGATATATACACTGGAAGGACTATTTCCAGAAAAGGTACTGCTAAACACAATTCACCTTGAGACAAAAAGTGCATAATGATGTAAAGTGAGGATAGGGTATCCAGGAAAGTGTGGAGAAATTGTGGTATGAGTATTGGACAAACTCTGAGCTCCAGGAATACAAACTATCCTTGCAAAAAATATAGCTGATTCACCGGTAGGTGTATTGCCAACTCTGGTTGAAAAGCCAGTGGAGACGTAGGCAACGAAAGCAATGGAGGAGTCTTATCCTGGAAGTTTCCTCAGTGTGGGTAACGAAGCCCCAGTGTGACCAGTTGAAACAGAAGATATCAAAAATGTAAAGATAAGGAAGCAGAAGTGGCATCTGTCGAGACTTTGTTCCATCAGATAGTTGTGAAAAAAAAACTATTGAGCAAAAGGGGCATCATGCAAATATTTTTAGCTCATTTAAACTAATTGAATTACAGCAGAAAGTAAAAAAGGGTAAAGCAGTTTTATCAAAAAGCATATACGTTAGGAATTTTGAATGTATCCCTGAGTGTTATTACCCTAAAAATGATGTCCAAATGAGGATAACGGAGACTATCACATCCTCAAGGAGATGATAATTGGGCAGAAGTTCATCAAATCATATTGCCAATGGGATTCAGAAAAAGGTGATGTGAATACATGAGCTACCACCTAGAAGTCATTTAGGAGTGAGGAAAACACAAGCTGAAACACAGAGACATTTTTACTGGCCTGAACTGCAACATGATGTAGTTGAATTTTGCAAGTCATGTCATACATGTCAGGTAATTGGAAAAAGCACAAGTGATAATAAAACCTGCGCCTTTCTGAACTATTCCTGCATTTGAAGAACCTTTCACAAGAGTCTTAACTGACTGGCCACGCCCCAACACCAAACAAAAAGGTGGGCACCAGTATTTGTTAACAATACTGGATGCATCGATTAGATTTCCAGAGACCATCCCAAGATACAGTATCACAACTAAAGGAATTGCAAAGGAATTACGCTTTTTTAAAAAATACACACGGACTACCAATAGAGATACAGTGAGGTCAAGGTTCAAACTTCACATCTAATTTATTCACTGTGGTGTCATAGGAATAAAGCAATTCAAATCGACTGCATACCATCCAAAATTGCAGGGAGCACTAGAAAGGTAAAATTAAACATGAAAGACCATGTTGAGATCAAGATTATCAAGACCATGATCAAGATTATCCAAATGATTAGGGTAAGGAAATTCCACTTGCACTTTTTGTGATCAGAGATGCACCAAATTAACAGAGCAAATTCAATCCATTTGAATTATTTTTTGGGGCATTAAGTGAGAGGACTATTAATATTGATTAAAGAGAAAATAGTAAATCAGAATTTGGACTAGGTCTCACGTTTTAGGGAACGATTAATAGTGGTAGGGAATTGGCTACCCATCAGTAAAAAGTATTGCAGCATGCAATAAAACAGGAAGCGGACAGGAAATCAAAAAATTGCATTTGTGCGATCGGGGATAAGTTATTACTGTTACTTCCAGTCATAGGTGAACCTTGAAAAGCAAGGCTTAGTAGACCTTATCAAATACAACGGATATTGAGTGATGATAAGTACTTGATAGGGACTCCAGAAAGAAAGAAATCTCACAGTGTATGTCATGTGAAAATGCTCAAAATGTACTTTGACAAGTAAGGAAAGCCAGAGAATAAGGAGTTAATGATTACGGCACAGAAGGAAGAACCAAGTTGAGAGGATTCTGAACCGGATATTCCTCAAATTATAGTGGGACAATGAGGTTCTTGTCTAAAATTGGGATAATTTATTGATTAACCTTCATGAGAAGAATTTTAATGATCAGAAAGAGTTATTATTATCATACGTGGAGATATGCAGATATTAACTTGGAAGTACTCACTTAATAGCGCATAATGTAGCTTAGGAGATGCCGTTACGATTAAGCAACATCCTTACAGGCATCATCCTCTAAAGTTGGCACAGGTTCAGAAGGAGCTTGAACGCATGCTCTAAGATGACATCATCAACGTGCGTTACAGTGACTGGAAATCACCCATAGTTATGGTGCCAAATCCAAATGCTATCCAATGATTATGTGTGGACTGTCGTAACGTCAATGCAGTTAAACACATTGATGTATACCCAGTTCCACGGTTGGAAGACTGCATTGAAAATGTGGGACAAGCAACTTACATGAAAAATGTGCCAGCCACATTTCATGGACTAACCAGCAAGTTGCTGGATTATCCAACCTGTGGTGTACATTGATGACCTTGTGATATTTAGTGACTCATGGAAGGAACACTACAGCATCTATCTGACTTGTTCGATCGACTTCAGAAGTCAGGCTTGGTGGTGAACCTAGTGAAAAGTGAATTGCTAAAGCAAAGGTCACCTTCCTTGGCAATGCTATTGGACATAGAAAAATGGTGCCATGAGATTTACAAGAGACGGTAATTGGGAAATTTCGCATCCTGTTGACAAAATGAGCAGTTCCTGGGATTAAGTCATTTTTATCGGATATTTGTGACGCATTTTTGCTGTGTGACTGCTCCACTCACTGAATTGTTAAAGAAAGGCAAGAAGTTTCAGTGGACAGAGGACTGTCAGAAGGCATTTGACGGAATTTGAAATATACGTTAACCACTGCCCACGATCAGACACATCTGATTATGCAAAACCAGTCAAGGTGGATTTAAATGCGAATGATGTGTATATAGGTGTTGGGCTGTTGCAGGAAGATGCCGAGAAGTCAGTGAGACATACTGGGTATTTCTCCAAGAAGTTGAATGTTCATTAGTAGAAATATTCAACAGTTGAGAAAGAGACTGTGAGCTTTGTGTTGATCTGACAACATTTCAGTGTTTATATTAACAGCAACGTATCGGAGACAACCATTTACACTGATCATAACTCAATGAAGTCTTTTTGAGAAATTTTAGGACAAAACTGCAAGACGAATTAGCTGGAGACTATTGTTACAGCCATTCAATTTGAAAATTGTGCACGGGGCAGGTCTTGAAAACATGGTTTCCAATGCATTGTTGAGACTTGACTGACAAATGGAGGCACTCAATGATGGAAGGACCACACACTGAATCTGGATGTAGTTGTGCATGTTTCCATGTTTATAGTAAACAAATGTACATGCTCATTGTAGAGTACAAACGACTATTTCTGGGAGTTTTGACAACTGAAACCTTCTTGGATATTGAAGATTCAGTTTTATATTGGGGGAGTTGTCACACAGGTGGGATCTTTATAAGATTATGTTGTCCTTGATTTTTTTCAGAGAGTTTCTAAATGACCAAATGTTCCAACATGTCTCAATTTTGAATGCTTCATTGGGGGTCCTTCGTCTTTTTCTTACCTAACAGATAATGCCTCGAGCAGAAGGCTTTCGAGCCTTATAAAAAAAACTGGTGTAATCAAGGGGATGTGGCCAGTTCTCCAGCTGCACAGGTCAGTTCAGTTCAGTAGAGTCAGGTTCACTGTTGAAACTGGATGTTCTCCCCCTCCTTCAGTCCTCTGACTTCGCAAACTATAAGCTTTTTTATGTAATTTTTACTCTTTGCACTCAGGGGTTTGTTTATTGGAATTGTTGCAAATAATTTGGATCAGCATCCTTATATTCGAGGTAGCCTGACAGTTTTGGATAGGATGAATTATTCAGGTACAGTGTTTTCGGTTCGTTGTGTTTCATTCCTTATTTTTACAAATACATTCTGTTTGTTTAAAAGTAGGCAGTCAGACAAACTAATTCACGCTAGGACTATCCACTATACACTTACCTTCAACAAATGGCAACATTACGGATTGGGCTACTTGCTTAAGAATGTTTTGAGTGGTCGGGCCTGGTCCATAACAATGTACAATAACTTTGTCTATTAAAAGTCATGAATTAATGAGTAAGGGATGGAATGAATATGATTATGGCTATGAGACAGAAAGGGCTGCGGCCAGTGGCTGAGGAGACTTGAGGGGAGTGCAGTAATATCTCCCAGTCACTAGTATTCAGCCATCTCTGATTCTGACAAATGGAATGAAATGCAATGCAGAGCAAGATAACGGATGACCTTTGGTACATGGAATGCCGAACGACAATGTGAATGGAATAGGACAATTTAAATGTGATGTACATAATTATATTTTATATATAGACACAGGTTATATAGGCTGTTAAGATTGTTTATATCGGGACGGGATGTACAGAAATAAAAACACAGACTACAAAATGTGTTGGGTTACATGAATTGCAGCAGAGTAAGACTGAAGACACAGCTCATACTGAGCTGGTACAGTGAAGATGGGCTGCATGACAACCATCTTTGTTTTAATTATTTAGTGAAACGTATTGAAAATGTTCAGAGACTGAGGAGACAATTCTAGTCATAAAACACACAGACAATATCATAATTAATAAACGATTCCTACTTATTCATCAAGTGTAGCTGTCTCTAAAAGGCCATTAAAATCAAAATCACATTGGTGAGATCCGCGCAGTTATTTTCAGAACTTAAAGAAGGAACAGACTCCAGTGTAATACTTGTATCACTGACACAAGTGATAGGAACAGGAATGGAGCATATTGTCCAAATATAACCATTATCCAGACCAATCAAGAAAAAGCAAAATATTAGAGATAGTGGAAGTCTGAAATACAAATGCAAAATAATGGAGAAATGCAACAGATGACACTGGATCTGGGCAGAGAAACCGAGTGAACATATCAAGTCTTATATGAACCTATCTTGAACAAGTTATGTTGGACTTAAAAAAAAGTTAGTTCCATTTTTCTCCGCTCCGATACTGCCTGAACTGTGGGGTTTCTCTCCAGCACTTTCAATTGGTGCAATAGCAGGAAACAGATTAATGGTGGGTGGTTGATTTTCGAACTGAAGGCTTGTGCCCAGCAGTGTTCCACAGAGGTTGGTTCGGAGTTTTCTTTGTTTGTCATTTATCTAAATAATTTGCGTGAGAATATCGAAGGCGTGGTTCGTAAGTTTGTGGATGACACCAAAAATGGTGGCACAGTGGACAGTGAAGAACGTCTTGTAAGAATACAAAAGAATCTTGATGAAATGGGTCAATAGACTGACAGATAGCAGATAGAGTTCAAGCTGGATGAATGTGAGATGCAGGCAATAGTGTGTGTTTGTTGCTGTCTAGGGAACCAGGAATGTATGATTTTATTCCCCATCTTCAGGGTTCAAATCATCGATATCCTTCATGATCTTTGAGAGGCCTAACCCTCTCTATTGTTACTTTCTTGCTGTTAATGTAGTTGCACAATATCTTTGGATTATCCTTAAAATTATCTGCCCATGCTATCTCATATCGACTTTTTGCTTTTCTGATTTCTCTCGAAATAATGCCCCACACACTGAAGATTGACTAAGAGATAAAATTGAATACAGTTGTCTATATCTAATGTAAGGTGTTCTATGATTCTTGAATAAAAGCTCAATAACTGTAGTTGTCCATTGTTCCTTAATCTTCCCTTCACTTTAACAGGAACATAATGCCTCTCAACTCCCGTCGTCACATTGTTGAACGCCTCCCACTTGTCAGACACTGTTTTACCTGCTGACAGCCTACTCCAATTAAACTTGTTAAGTCCTTGTCCCATGCCATTAAAATTTATGGTATTCCAATAAAAAAACATTAATGAAAGGCTTTTTCTTTTCCATAACTATTATGAAACTAATACAATTATGATTGCAATGCCCAAAATATTCCCTCACGTTTACTTCAGTCACTTGTCCTGCCTATTGCACAAAAGAAGGCCTAGTTTTGCTCCTTCTCTGTTAGGATCATCCGGATATTGACGAAGAAAATTTTCGTGAACATATTTGACAAATTCTTCACCATCCAACCATTTAACGCTGTGGTAGTCCCAATCAATTTTAAGAAAATTCAAATCCTTCATTCTTACAACCTTATTAAGCTTATATATATCCGAGTTCTCCCTACATGTTTGTTTCTCAATTTCTTTCTTACTGTTGGAGAGCATATGTTACAATACAATCAAGGTGTTCTTTCCTTTCTTATTTTTAATTTTGATCAATATATTTTCACTGGACGGTTTTACACAACAGAGCATTTAATGCAATCTGTTCAAAGTGAACTTTTGTTTTCTAAGTTTTAACACGACCTGCATATTTTAACAGGATAGTTTTTCCAGAAATATCTTCCCCAGTTCAGGAAATAATTTATTCCTTAATCAAAAATGGCAGACCGCCCCTCCCTAACCTCCATATATATTTCCACTCTTTCTATGACACTTTCCAGCTGGAGCATTGAATTGCCTGTCTTGAACATCTCTCAGGCGAAAGTGAGCACTACAGATGCTGGACGTTAGAGTCGAGAGTGTGGGCTGGAAAAGCACAGCACGTCAGGCAGCATCCAAGGAGCAGGAAAATCGATACTTCAAGCAAAAGTCCTTCATCAGTCCATTCCTGATCAAGGGCTTTTGCCCAAAACATTGATTGTCCTGCTCCTCACATGCTGCCTGACCTGCTGTGCTTTCCCAGCACTCCATTTCCGAGTTGAACATCTCTCAAACAATTTTCTGTCATACATATGATGTCCCGATCCCATATTCTTAAACATGCCCTGAGTTTATTAGCCTCCCTGTGAGACCACTCACATTGAAATAAATGCAATTTTGAATTCAGAATTGCTATATACTTTTGACTCTCTCGTTTTTCTTTTCTAATTGATGTGCACTCCTCACATTCATAAACTTCTCCATTCATCCTACCGTTTATAATTCTACTTGGAATATCCCCCTTGTCAACTCTGTCAACATAAAGTCTCCCTACATAGAAGGAGCAAATCTCCCTGCTAAGATATTGGCTGCGTTCCAGTTTAGATTAGACCAAATTCCTTTCTGAACAGGTCACTTCTATTCTAAAATAGATTCCAATTTCCCAAAAATCGAAACCCCTCAACAACACAGTCGCTCTTCAGCCATTGGTTTTTCTCCGTTAATCTTTTCTTCCTTCCCAGTTGGGTTTGGCATTGGGAGTAAATTGCTTTAAAGGTTTTATTATTAATACTCTACCTCACCTATTAAGTTCACTCTGTACTGCTTTAAGTGTTCCCTAAAAAATATCATTCCTGCCAATATCTACAATAATGTTTCTCTCCCCAATCTCACCTTTAACAACGTGCTTGAAATGTTTCGAGACGTTCTTAATCCTCGCACAGGGAAATCAACAAACCCTCCTCAATTACTGGTCACTGCCACAGAATCTTCTGTTAATGCCCTTGACAGAAAAGTCCACTGAAGCAATAATTCTACTAAATCTTCTCAAACGCTGCTGAACATAAGATCATTCCAAGTGCCCAATAATTGATTGCTCTTCCATTTGCCTCAGAGAGACAATCCCTTTCAGCTGTTTGAAAAGCTGAAAAGCATTTTGATAGAGGAATAGCCACCGGAGAATTTTGAACTACTTTCTTATCTTTCCTGAGAGCCACACATCTATACCACGGATATGCTGGATAATATTTTTTTCTAAATCTACCAGCCATCCTCTCTGTGCCTTATATGTGACGTTAATATTGTTATGCCTAAAAACAGAATTTTTCACGACACCTTCTATTACCTTTCATTACCTACAGACAATAATGTTAAAATTGTAAAAATATTTACATATATGTATCAATCGTAGAAAAATTAAACAAAATCAACCATTTAGCTAATTAAATTAATAAAAATATTCCTCCTCAATAAAATCCGAGAAGAAAATAGTCTTCTCCAGAGCTTAAAATGTGTAGGATTCTCCGGAAGGAAGGTATACCTCCTTATTTTAATTAATTAATTTTACAAAACAAAAAAACTTCTGCAGTACAATAAAAGAAACCTTTTAAAACAAAAATAGACTTTCCGTTTTTTTTTGTAAACCGCCCTTTAAAAAACTCTTTTAATAAAAAGTTCGTTTGAAAGAAAATCGTGAGTTTGTTTGCTGTTTTGTATGTTTTTGAATGTTAATAGAACAAAATAGAAACAATTATGTTAAATTAATATACTATAATATCAACTGTAAAAAGATTACATTAAATACTTAATTGCCTGCAATCCCAGGAGCAGCTATAAATCCATGCTGCTCTAAGAACATATTTTGAAAATGTTTTTACAATGTAGAGAAAAGTGGGCATATGATTTAATAATTTGTTTCCAGATCAAGGTGGACTTGACGATATGATTTGATCTCCTGCTGTGCGTCTAGATATAGAATTTAGTTGAATCTTTATCCTCATCACTCCAACTCTTTCAAACAAAATTATGAATCTGTCTGTATCGTAGAGACGGAAACTTCCTTCAGCTCTGACTGTTGCAGGGAACGATACAAAGAACATTATCCAGGTCCACCTGGAACACAAATGTTGCAGCGAAAGCCATCGAAACTTAATCCAATAACAATTACGTGCAAGCTTAATTATTAAAACATACAGAGGAGCATAGTATAAAGTGGAATTCAGCTCCATATCCAAAATAAAATTTGTGGTTCCCTCGTAAAAAAGAACTGAACTGCATCACGCTGTAAATTCACCAAAATCGGAAAAACAAGAGAATGGAATTCTCAATACTTTCTCTGTGAACAACATCTGAAGAACAGGAGAAAATCAAGGCTTAGTTGTGAACTTCATAAACGATGATGCGAATGAGAGGGATGGAATTTGGAGAGATTAATAAATAATGTTGTGGATGACGAAAGATGACCTCGTGGTTCACAGTGAGGAGGAACGTGTGAGGTTACAGGATGGTATAAACCTGTTGTTCAGGTGAACAGATCAATCGCTAATGAAATTTAACACTGATACCTTTCAGAAGTAACAAGAGAAGAGTGTACTCAAACTGAAGAGAGGCTGGATTTACTTGATTTTACTTTTAAGCAAAGAAGGCTGAGAGGTGCTCCTGGTGGAGATGTTTAACAACATGAGGGGTCTAGACAAGGAAAACAAAGAGTAGCTCTTCCCCTTACTCGAAGGCTCAATAATAAGGAAATAATTCATTGACCTAAGTTTATTGAAATAATGCACTGTTTTTCCATTCAACTCGTCATTGTGCTCATACACAGACACATTTTCCTAACTATGATCCAAAGACCAATATTTGCCTGCTCCTTGACATGCCTAGACCTATGTAAAGACTTAAAAGGGACTTACCTCGGGAGTCGGGCCTCTGTTTGCTGAGAGGTGTGAGGGAGGAGCGAACGACTTCTGGGAAGTCATATATTTGTATGGTGCATTACCAGAAACACTACTCGGGCAGTGTCTCCTCCTCCTCTGACCAAAAAAATCCTTTTGTGCGCCAGATTGGTAAGGTAGCGAGATTTTTTTTAATCCTTATTTTTTTAACAGACTCTTTGAGAAGTTAGAATAATGGGAATGGAGGTGAGGGCAGTTGAATGTTCCTCCGGCAGAATGTGGGAGGTAAGGGTCACCACTAGTGTCCCTGCTGACTACATCTGCGGGAAGTACACCCAACTCCAGCTCCTCGAAAACCGCGTTAGGGATCTGGAGCTGGAGAAGCATGAACTTTGGATCATTCGGGAAGCAGATGGAGTCATTGAGAGGAGTTACAGGGAGGTAGTCACTCCTCAGGTACAAGAAAATGGCAAATGGGTTACAGTCAGGGGATGGAAAGGGAACCGGCAGGCAGTGCAGGGATCCCCTGTGGCAATTCCCCTCAACAATAAGTATCCCATTTTGGATACTGTTGGGAGGGACAACATACCAGGGGAAAGCAGTAGGCACAGTGCTCTGGCACAGAGTCTGCCATGCTGCTCAGAAGGGAACGGGGAAGAGGAGCAGAGCAGTAGTCATTTGGGACTCCATAGTTAGGGGGACAGATAGGAGGTTCTCTGGGGACGAGAGAGACTCACGGTTGGTATGTGGCTCCCAGGTGACAGGGTTCGTGATGTCTCTGATCGTGTATTTGGGATCCTTAAAGGGGAGGGGGAGCAGCCCCACGTCATAGTCCACATAGGCACCAACGACATAGGTAGGAAGTGAGGTGGGGATTTAAGGCAGAAATTCAGGGAGATAGGATGGAAGCTTAGAGCGAGGACGAACAGAGTTGTTGTCTCTGGTTTGTTGCCCGTGCCACATGCTCGTGAGGCGAGGAAATGGAAGAGAGAGGAATTGAACACATGGCTACAGGAATGATGCGGGAGGGAGGGTTTTGGATTCTTAGATAATTGGGGCTCTTTCTCGTGTAGGTGGGACCTCTACAAACAGGATGGTCTTCATCTGAATCAGACGGGTACCAATATCCTGGGAGGGGAAATTGCTAAGACTATTCAGGTGTGTTTAAACTAATCCAGTAGGCAGATGGGAACCAAAATTGTTGTTCAAGTATAGAAAAGGTTGAGAGTAGGGAGGTCCAAAATCAAGTTTCGGGGCACAAGATGGCACTGCCAAGCAAGAAGTTGAAATGTGTCTACTTCAACACCAGGAGCACCCGGAGTAAAGTGGGTGAACTTGCAGCATTGGTTGGTATCTGTGACTTCAATGTTGTGGCCATTTCGGAGACAAGGTAAGAGCTGGGACAGGAATGGTTATTGCAGGTTCCAGGATTTAGATGTTTCAGTAAGAAGAGAGAAGATGGTAAAAGAGGGGGTGGTATGGCACTGTTAGGCAAGGACAGTATTATAGTTGCAGAAAGGATGTTTCTGGAATTGTCAACTGAGGTAGAATGGGCTGAGGTTAGACACAGGAAAGGAGATGTCATCCTGTTGGGAGTTTCTATAGGCTTCCGAATAGTTCCAGAGATGTAGAGGACAGGATAGTAAAGATGATTCTTGATAGGAGTGAGAAAGACAGGGTAGTTGTCATGAGGGACTTCAACTTTCCAAATATTGACTGGGAACACTATAGTACGAGTAATATAGATGGGTCAGTTTTTGTCCAGTGTGGGCACGAGGGCATCTTACCACTGCACGTAGACAGCCCAACAAGGGGTGAGGCCACATTAGATTTGGTACTGGGTAATGACCCTGGCCAGGTGTTAGAAAAGGAAGTAGGTGAGCACTTTGGTGATAGCAATCACAATTCTGTTATGTTTACTTTAGTGAGAGAAAGGGATAGGTGTATACCACTGGGTAAGAGTTACAGCTGGGAGAAAGGCAATTACGATGCGATTATGCAAGATTTAGGAAGCATAGGACGGGGAAGGAAACTGTCGGGGATGGGCACGTTCGAAAAGTGGAGCTTATTCAACGAAAGAATCCTGAGTTTGCGAGATAAGTATGTACCTGTCAGGCAGGAAAGAAGCTGTAGAGCGTGGAAACCGTGGTTTACGAAGGAAGTGGAATCTCTGGTCATGAGGAAGAAGAGGGCTTACATTCGGATGAGATGTGAAGGCTCAGTTAGGGCCTTGAGGGTTACAAGGTAGCCAGGAAAGACCTAAAGAGAGAGAGCTCAGAAGAGCCAGGAGGAGACGTGAGAAGTTGTTGGCGGATAGGATCAGGGAAAACCCTAAGGCTTTCTATAAGTATTTAAGAAATAAAAGAATGACGAGAGTAAGATTAGGGCCAATCAAGGATTGTAGTGGGAAGTGGAGTGAGGAGTCAGAGGAGATCGGGGAAGCACTAAATGATTATTTTTTGACAGTATTCACTCTAGAAAACGACAGTGTTGTCGAGGAGAATGCTGTGATACAGGCGACTAGACTAGGTGGGAATGAGGTTCACAAGGAAGAGGCATTAGAAATCCTGCAGAGTGTGAAAATAGAAAAGTTCCCTGGGCTGGATGGGATTTATCCTAGGATCCTCTGGGAAGTCTGGGAGGAGATTACCAAGCCTTTGACATTGATCTTTAAATCATTATTGTCGACAGGAATAGTGCCAGAAGACTGGATTATAGCAAATGTGGTTCCCCTGTTCAAGAAGGAGAATAGAGACAACCCTGCTAATTTTAGACCGGTGAGCCTTACTTCAGTTGTTGATAAAGTATTGGAAAAGGTTATAAGAGATTTGATTGATAATCATCTCGAAAAGAAGAATTTGATTAGGGATAGTCAGCACGATTTTGTGAAGGGTAGGTCGTGCCTCACAAACCTAATTCAGTTTTTTGAGAAGGTGACCAGACAGGTAGATGAAAGCAAACCGGTTGATGTGGTATATATGAAATTCAGCAAGGCATTCAATAACGTTCCCCACAGTAGGCTATTGTACAAAATGCGGAGGAATGGGATTGTGGGAGATATAGCAGTTTGGATCAGTAATTAGCTTGCTGAAAGAAGACAGAGGGTGGTGGTTGATGGGAAATATTCATCCTGGAGTCCAGTTACAAGTGGGGTACCGCAAGGGTTGGTGTTGGGTCCACTGCTGTTCGTCAGTTTTATAAACGACCTGGATGAGGGCGTAGAAGGGTGGGTTAGTAAATTTGCAGATGAAACGAAGGTCGGTGGAGTTGTGGATAGTGATGAAGGATGTTGTAGGTTACAGAGAGACATAAATAAGCTGCAGAGCTGGGCTGAGAGGTGGCAAATGGAGTTTACTGTGGACAAGTGTGAGGTGATTCACCTTGGTTCGAGTAAATGTAATGCAATGTAATGGACTAATGGTAAGATTCTTGGTTGTGTAGATGAGTAGAGAGATCTCGGTGTCCAGGTACACAGATCCTTGAAAGTTGCCACCCAGGTTGACAGGGTTGTTAAGAAGGCATACAATATTTTAGCTTTTGTTAATAGAGGGATCGAGTTCCGGAACTATAAGGTTATGCTGCAGCTGTACAAAACTCTGGTGCAGCCGCACTTGGAGTATTGTGTACAGTTCTGGTCACCACATTATAAGAAGGATGTGAAAGCTTTGGAAAGGGTGCAGAGGAGATTTACTAGGATGTTGCCTGGTTAGGAGGGTATCGAGGAAAGGCTGAGGGACTTGAGGCTGTTTTCATTGGAGAGAAGAAGGTTCAGAGGTGACGTAAGAGAGACATAAAGTAATCAGAGGGTTAGATAAGGTGGACAGAGAGAGGCTTTTTCCAAGTATGATGACGGCGAGCACAAGCGGGTAAAGCTTTAACTTGAGGGGTGATAGATATAGGACAGTTGTAAGAGGTTGTTTCTTTACTCAAAGAGCAGTAAGGGTATAGAATGATTTGCCTCCAACGGTAGTAGATTCGCCAACTTTACATTTAAGTCGTCATTGGACAAGCATATGGACGTACATGGAATAGTGTAGGTTAGATGGGCTTCAGGTTGGTTTTCAAAGTTTGTGCAAAGATTTGTAGCTCGGGTGCTCGTTGGTGTGGTTCTGTTTGCCGAGCTGGGAATTTGTGTTGCAGACGTTTCGTCCCCTGTCTAGGTGACATCCTCAGTGCTTGGGAGCCTCCTGGGAAACGCTTCTGTGATCTTTCCTTGGGCCTTTATAGTGGTTTGAATCTGCCGCTTCCAGTTGTCAGTTCCAGTCAGTAACAGCTGGAACTGACAACCGGAAGCAGCAGATTCAAACTACTATAAATGCCGGAGGAAAGATCAGGAAGCGCTTCACAGGAGACACCCAAGCACTGAGGATGTTACCTAGATGGGGACGAAACGTCTGCAACACAAATTCTCAGTTTGGCGAACAGAACCACAGCAGGTCGGCGCAACATCGAGGGCTGAAGGGCCTGTACTGCGCTGTAATGTTCTATGCTCTATGACTTATATCCACTTCACATCTTCCTTTTCTTACCAATTCAATTTTTGTATTCTCCAACAATACATTCAACACATTTTTCATAAGATATAGATTATAGACACTTTCTAACAGAATTGATTACTCAATATCTAACCTATAAATTTGCAACAATGCTGTTTTGTTGTCCCATCACCCAGTCCCCAGATGCAGTTGCAGCAAATAGTCATTAAATCTCAAAAGAATTGCCAAGTCTTTACTTCTGATCTAAGTGGCCATTTGTCCCTTTATTATGAAATCGGCATATCAATTACGGACTGTCTGTCTGACCTTAACATTTTGAAGTGGATTACTCCAGCCAATTAAACATCAGGAGGTAAGAACAGGGATAGGCTATCTAAATGGTAAAAACAATGACTGCAGATGCTGAAAACCAAATACTGGATTAATAGCGCTGGAAGAGCACAGCAGTTCAGGCAGCATCCAACGAGCAGCGAAATCGGCGTTTCGGGCAAAAGCCCTTCATCAGGAATAAAGGCAGTGAGCCCGAAGCGTGGGGAGATAAGCTAGAGGAGGGTGGGGGTGGGGAGAGAGTAGCATAGAGTAGCAAATGACCTGGGAGTTGCAGTGGGAGAGGGACTCCCTGAGATTCTTGTAGAGAGAGGAGGAAAACTTCTTCAAGGCAGGCATCCTTGCAAGAGGATTCGCAGTAGGGTTAAACTCCTACTGCGAATTTCCTACTCATTTCCTACTCTAAGCTGCTCTCTCCACACCCCCACCCTCCTCTAGCTTATCTCTCCACGCTTCAGGCTCACTGCCTTTATTCCTGATGAAGGGCTTTTGCCCGAAACATCGATTTCGCTGCTCGTTGGATGCTGCCTGAACTGCTGTGCTCATCCAGCACCACTAATCCAGTATTAGGCTATCTAGTTGACAGGCCTGCTGTGAGAATCAACAAGGCCTGACTGTGGTCTTTTCTCCACATTAATGTCTTGTTCCAGACACACAGAGCAACCTGCATCTCCCTCAACCAAACCTCTCGACTCCTGTGACCCCAGCCACCAACGGTGAATAAAATCCAAAGAACTGTCGGTGGTGCAACACAAGATAATAGAAATTAGGAGTGGCGGTAGGAAATTCAACTGTGCAGTTATCCACATTAAATGCC
Organism: Chiloscyllium punctatum; assembly: GCF_047496795.1. NCBI lineage: Eukaryota > Metazoa > Chordata > Chondrichthyes > Orectolobiformes > Hemiscylliidae > Chiloscyllium > Chiloscyllium punctatum. The sequence goes on along the minus strand of NC_092754.1, from coordinate 50,131,452 downwards.
ATCTGCCAGATATAGCAATCCGCCTCATTTTCTAACCCTACCATTATTCATCTGTAAACTCTTTAGCTCCTCATTACAGTCTGTTTTACCACCTAATTTAATACCATTTGTGAATTTAGTTGCTACACCTTGTCTCTCCTTCCAGGTCAGTTGGACAGATTCTAAACAATTGAGGGCTGAGAACTGAACTTGAAGCACCTCACGAGTTTCAGTTCGCCAGGGGAAGACCATTTATCGCAATGTTCTGCTTTCTGTTAGTCTGTCAATCCTCTATCCAATTCAATACTCTACCCTTAACCCCCTAGGCGGTTCTAACCGCCTAGATCAGTCCTTCATGCAGCACCTTGTCAAATGCCTTCTGAAGTTCAGATGCACAGCAGTTGCTGCATCCCCATTATCCACCTTGCTGATTGCATTCTCAAAGAACTCCAGCAGGTTTGTCAAGCACAACCTGCCCATCATGAAACTGTTCTGGTGAATTGAGCTTTGTTTTTCCAAGTGTTCAGTTATTTCATACGTGACGGTTGACTGAAGAAACTTCCCCACTACAGACGTTAAACTCACTGGTCTGCAGTTTGTGAATTTTTGCGTATCTCCTGTTTTGGGAACGAGTACTACATTATTAATTTTCCAACACATCGGTACCGTTCCAGAATTCAAGGATTTTTTGAATATCCTAACTAACACATCCACTATCTGTGCTTTATATCCTTTAATGTGATATACCGCAGGCCGAGGGTCTGACCTGTCTATAATCCCATCAATGTATTTAATATCTTCTTCCTCGTCATTGTACTTCCATCATGATCCTTTGCAGTTGTTTTAAATTTTGGGATGAAATTGTCTTGCACTGTGAAAACAAAAAGTGTTGGTTTTACCTCTGCCATTTCTGTGTTTACAATTATTACCTCGCCATTTTCATCCTCTCAGAGGCCAACATTTACTTTCAGCATTTTTAAACTTTTTGTCTACTCAGAGAAGTGTTCTTTACCATTTCTTATGTTTTCTCCTCATTTTCATTCATAGCCATTTTGATTATGTTTTTAGTAGCTGTTTGCTGATAATTAAAGTGTTTTTCTTTAATTCCTTAAAGTATGAGGGTGTCGCTGGTTAGATAGCACTTATTATCTGTCTCTAATTGCCCAAAGGGCAGTTAAGCGTCAACCAAATATGTCTGGGTTTGAAGTCACATGTCGGTCAGACCAGGTAAGGGTGGTGTTTTCCGGTCGTAAATGATATTCATGAAACATATGGGTGTTTCCAACCATGACCAATGGATTCATTGCCACCAATAGACTGTTAATTCCAGGTTCATATTGGATTTAAATTCCACCATCTGCCGTGGCGGCATTTGAAGCCATGTCCCCAGAATATTATCTGGATTAGCAGTCAGCGATAATACCACCAGAAAAGAATCTTCATATTATTGTTGACTTCCTTGTTAAGACATGGATCGCTTTTCACCTTTTTACAATTCCTCTTCCACTCAGGATTACACTTTATTTGAGGGAGTTGGACGATCTTCCTAAGTAGTTGCCACTGTTCTTCAAATGTCTTGCACTTTAATCTTTTTGACATGTCCACTCAGGCCAAGCCTTTCCTCAGACCATTAAAATTATCATTGTACAACACTAAACCTCTCCTATTTGACTCTGTCTTCGCTGTTACAGTCTGAATGTGCAATTCCAACATCTTGTGGTCACTCTTTCTAAGATGATCCTGTACTACAATATGATTTTTCACTCCTTCCTCATTACACAATGCCAAAGCCAGTTCTCTGTTTGGTTCCATGAAATGTTAATCAAATAAATAATCCATCATATATTCGACGAATCGTTCTTTGAGACTCCCCTTGCCAAATTGTTTAATCCAAGCAAATTGCATGCTTACATTCCCATAATCACTCATGTGCTCTTGTCTCAAGCCATCGTTATTTCCTGGTTCATGCTATTCCCTACTTTGAAAGTAATTTGTCGTTGGGAGGGGGAGATAGTTTGTGGGCTGGAAATGCTCCTACCAATAGGTTTCTTTCAATGTGTTTTATTTCAACCCAGACTGCTTCATCATCTTTGTCCCACGTGCTAATATCATTTCTTAATACAACCTTGATATAATCCTTAAGGAATACAGGCACTCCAACTGCTGTTCCTTCTTGTCTGAATACTGAGTAGCCTTGGACATTTAACACCCCAGTCCTGACCTTCATGTAACCACATTTCAGTCATGCCCACCATGCCCTACCTTTTTATACCTGTTAGCGCTATCAGCTCATTCATTTTATTTCAAAAACTGCACACATTTAGTTAAAAGACATTTTAATATAAATTCTATCGATTTGTCTTTCTCTTTTAATAGTTGTGTGCACAGGCGCTCCATCCTTATTTATTGATCCCTGATAACAGTGAGCCTATCATTTACTCCAACTTGCAACTCACATTTTTATAAAATTGTTGTGATTAGTTTACTCCGCATGTTTATTTGACAAACCTTTACTTTCTGCTCATTTTCTGACCTGCTGCTTTGTATCCCATCCTCCTCTATCATTAGCTTAAATCTGCATGATCACACCTCCCTTCCAGGATGTTGGGCCCCTCCAGTTAAAGTGTACACTTTCCTTTCTGTACAGTTCCCAGGTGCACTGAACGCGATCTGAATCATCCAAAAATCAGAAGCCCTCCTCCCAAACTAGCTCTTTGCCACATATTCAATCGACTATCTTCCTCTTCCTTGTCTCACTTCCAGTTGCCCGGGAGTAATCCCAAGAATATTATCCTGGAGATCCTGCTTTTAAACTCACTCCTAACTCCCCGAACTTCCTTTGCAGGACCTTTCGCTCTTCTTACCTATGTCATTGGTGTCAATGTGAACCACGACCGCTGGCTGTTTACCCTCCCACTTCAATATGCCCTGAGCATGCTCGGAGACATTCTTGATCCTGGCACCGACCACCCTTCTTATGAAGAAATCATTGAATCATAGAATCCCTACTTTGGGAAAACAGGCCATTTCAAACAGCACTTCCACGCTGACCCTTTGGAAAGTATTTGGAAAGGAAAGCTGGACAATCGATCAGAGCTTAGAGAGACAGGAACAGCAATAGAGCCTGGAGAGACTAATACAGATAGGGAGTATTATAGACACTGGAGGAGATTCCTGCTTTAGGGATGGTTGTAGGGGAGTGAAACGTTTACACAGATAGGGGTGTAAGAGCTGGAGAAGGTTATGGAGATGATTAGATTGGTGGGGAGACTGGAGGAGCTTACATTGACATGGCTGGTGACAGCGACAGGAGAATGTTACAGAGATAGTAAGTCCTGTAGAAACTGATCGGGAGAGTCACAAGCATTGGAGTTGGTTCCACAGATCGGGGGTTTTACAGGGTCCTGAGAGGATTACGCAGATAGGGAGGTTTGTAGGATGTCCACATTTTCAGAGTGTTTCAGGAATGGAAAATGTTATACAGTTAAGGAGGGATGTTGGAGCTGTGGGAGTTCATAGAGACTCGGAAGTTTGAAAGGTTTGGGGCTGATTATGAATTGAGGGATATATTTACGCAGAGGGATAGTTTAGATTAGATTCCCTACAGCATGGGAACAGGTATTCTGCCCAACAAGTCCACACTAACTCTCCAAAGAGTAACCCACCCGGACCCACTTCTCTCAGACAATGCACCTAACACTACGGGCAATTTAGCATGGCCGATTCACCTGACCTGCACATCTTTGGACTGTGGGAGGAAACCGGAGCACCCGGAGGAAACCCATGCAGACACAGGGAGACTGTGCAAACTCCACACAGACAGTCACCAAACGCTGGAATCAAACCTGGGTTCCTGGCGCTGTGAAGCACCATTGCTCACCACTGAGCCACTGTGCTGCCCCAAATTGCAGAATTACATAAAGAGAGAGTGTTTGAGGTGCTGGGAGGACTGTAGGGAGTGGATGAGCAAACAGAGATGTGGAGTGCTGCTGTGGCTTGAAAAGAGTCTGGAGGTGTTCATATCGGTAAGGAGGTGGGTAGGGTTGGGAGAAGGTTACTGTGGTCGTGTGGTGCTATAGGCCAGGAGGCAGGAGTGTTATAGGGCCTGCAGAAGGTTACAGTGATATCATGTTCTCTTGAGGTTTGAGGAAGGTACACAGGTGGCTACTTTGGGCCAGACTGGAGGATTTTACAGAGACGGGGGCACTGCAAGTATTGTGCAAAACGACAGAAATAGGGATCATTGTATGGAGTGCAGAATGAGATTATTGAGATTGGCATGTTATTGACACTGGAGCAATTTACACATAGGGAGAGTCGTCAGCATTGGAGTAGGTTTCAAATATACAGCAGGAATATGGGAGGCTGGAGTTTACAGAAACAGGAAAATTTCTGAGAATTACAAGCATTCAAGACATTGGCACAAACAAGTTGGACCGAAAGGCATGTTTCCTTGTTGTATGACTGTATCACATGACAAGAGACAGTGTGAGGAGGGAATATAGAACAGAAAGATCCCAGGATTCAATGCGATCTCCTTGAGGGAGTCCTGATTTGGAGATGCCGGTGTTGGACTGGGGTGTACAAAGTTAAAAATCATACAACACCAGGTGATAGTCCAACAGGTTTAATTGGAAGCACACTTGGTTACGGCGCGATGCTCCTTCATCAGGTGATAGTGGAGGGCTCAATTCTAACACACAAAATTTATAGCAAAAAATTACAGTGTGATGTAACTGAAATTATACATTGAAAAATTGATTGTCTGTTAAGCCTTCCATCTGTTAGAATACAGTGATAGTTTCACTTCTTTCATGTGTAAATCACAAAACCTTTTTTTTAACAAAGTTGCATTCTCGGGTTAGCTGTTAACAATGGTGATAGCTAGACAATATGTTGAAGGTGTTGGCCCCCTGTGTTCTCTGTCTATGCCATAATGCTTAGATTGATTCTAATCTAAAAAGTGAGATAACGGAGTTTTACATAAATTCATGCAGTTTTTGAGCTCCGAGTTCTACATGAATGCATGCAGTTTTTGAGCCAAGTACAATGCAACCCTGAAAGTACAAATTCACCCCACAAAATATATGTGTGCCTGTGGGTCTTTGTCTGTCTGTGTGTATGTGTCTGTCTGGGTTGTGGCTTGTGAGTGTGAGAAAGTGTATGTCTTAAGTCTGCGAGGGGGTGCATGTGTGAGTGTGGAAGTATGTGTGTCTGTAAGGGTGTGTGTGGGTGTCTGTGTGCGCGTCTGTGTGTACGTGTGTCCGTGTGTATGTGAGAGAGCATGTGTGTAGGAGTATCTGTGTGTGTGTGCATAGTGCAATGGTGGTCACCTGTAATGTGACATGAACCCAAGGTCCCGGTTGAGGCCCTCCCTATGGGTACTGAACGTAGCTATCAGTCTCTGCTCGGCCACTTTTCTCTGCTGCCTGTCCCGAAGTCCACCTTGGAGGATGGTCACCCGAATGTCCGAGGCTGAATGTCCTGGACCACTGAAGTGTTCCCCAACTGGGAGGGAACACTTCTGTCTGTTGATTGTTGTGTGGTGCCCATTCATCCGTTGTCGTAGCCTTTGCTCGGTTTCCCCAATGTACCATGCCTCTGGGCATCCTTTCCTGCAACGTATAAGATAGACAATGTTGGCTGAGTCACATGAGTATCTGCCATCTACAAGGTGGGAGGTGTTCCCACGTGTAATGGTGGTATCAATGTCCACAACCTGATACGTCTTGCAGCGTCCACCGTGACAAAAAGGTTTTGTGATTTACACATGAAAGAAGTGAAACTATCATTGTATTCTAACAGATGAAAGGCTTAACAGACAATCAATTTTTCAATGTATAATTTCAGTTACATCACACCGTAAATATTCGCTATAAATTATGTGTGTTAGGATTGAGCCCTCCACTATCACCTGATGAAGGAGTGTCGCTCCGAAAGCTAGTGTGCATCCAATTAAACCTGTTGGACTATAACCTGGTGTTGTTTGATTTTTATCCTTGAGGGAGGCCTGCTTTCCCCCCTGATGTACTGATCCTCAGTAAGAGAGCACAGGCCTGGACTGATAACTGTCAACTTCCTTATTGACACAGGAAGGCTCAGTACAGCAGAGATGAAAATTAACAAAAGGATGTGGATTGAGCCTGGGACAAATCGTGCTCTGTGTTTGTTGTTCAACACTGTATCTATGTCATGTCTTCTGGACCAAAGTTCGATCCCTTAAATACACTGTGCTCTGTTCACTGTGAGTGATCTTACCTATTTGCAGGATTTACTGAAGGCTCCACATCTCACTCTCCATCTCTCTGGCTGACTAACTGTCTTCAGTGTAGTGATGGACGAAACAGGAATTTGGAATTCTGATATGTCAGGAGCATCCTGAGTACCTATAGAAAACAGAGGATCAGACAGAATGGGAAATTAGACTGATGCAGCAAGGGTTACACATGAAAAAAGCCACCGAGTCCCACAGAGATCTGAAAAATCCCAGTCTCCCTCCCTGGTCTGTGCTGCTGTGTCTCCCTGGAGTGGATAATTCTGTTGGCTCAGGATCTGGAGTAGCTGCAAAAGGTGCAGTCAGCGGCAGCAATTAAACCCTCACAGTGACAGATACCACATGGAGAGAGACTGTGTGATAGCACCAGTGTGCAGGAAAGCATCACGATCAAACCACGGTCAGGAAGAAGGTGCACTGGGATCGCACGGTACGCACGGATGAGGGAGCTATCAGTGCGTCAGGCAATGGCCTAGTGTTACTCTCACTAGACTGTTCATCCAGAATTTAATGCTGGTAGCATCTGACTGCTTAATACCCTTTAAGTAAGGAAATCTGTTATGTGCTGCCGGTCTGGCCTACATATGAATCCAGACCCAGAGCAAAGTGGTTGACTCAGCTGCCCCCAGGAATGACCTGGCAAGCCACTCAGATCAAGGGCCGCTCTGGGGTGGACATGAAATGCTGGCCAGGCAGAGACAGCAACATCCCACGAGTGAATTAAAAACAACCGTGCTGGGAGCAGTGTCCTGGCCAATCATATCGGCAGGTTTATGGACAGGGCTTTGAACTGACAGAGAGGATGCAGGGACAGGGTTTAGGTGAAAGGAGCTTTCCAAATCCAAATATAAAAGGTGACGCATCAGAACAGCATGGGGATGTGACTGAAGACAAGCAGAAAGGAACAGGAAGGCACAGAGTTTAACTAAAACTGTACATCAGTGAATTAGGCTGTGACAGGACATTCTGGGAAAAAGTCAATTTCAGTTTTTTTTGGAATTGTCAAACTATCAGCAATAACTTGTGACACAGTGATAAAAATGATTTGGTCACCAGAAAGATGTGGTTACAGGAGAAACTATGCTGTACTGTTCTGTGTTCTAAACAGAGAGGGTTACAACAGCAGGAAGAGGTTTCAGGAGGCTGGAGAGGATGAGATCTGAATGAATAGACACAATTAGGATGGTTTGCTTGGAGTGCCAAAAGTAACAGAAACACCAATGGCCTGATCTGAAGCAGATGACCCAGACTGGGATGGGTGTGGGGATTGTAGGTGGTTTCACAGGGAGGGAGGACGATAGAGGCCACAGGAAGTTACAGAAATGCAGAGAGCTGCATGGCCTGCAGGAGTTCATGGAGATGGGGAGGTTGGGAGGGATGGTCCAGTTTACAGGGATAAGGATGTTGGTCGAATGGAGTAGTTTACACAGTCAGGAATGTTTTAGGCGATTCGAGCAGATTTCAGCGATAAAGTGGGTTGTATAGACTGGAGGAACAAACAGAGATATGGAGGGTAGTCATGGCTGAAGATGTTTATAGATACAGGAAGGTTTAGGCTCTGCAGATCATTTAGAGATGGAGGGTGTGGAGTCTGACAGATTTTCCAAAATGGCAGTAATTTTAGTTGGAAACAGTTTCACAGTTGAGGGAGCATTTGTAACTATCTCCAGAATGGTCAAAATGGGAAGGGTTGTAGGGGATTTTCCCTTCACACTAACGGGGACATACTAGACTATTGAGATCACACTTTTAAAAACCTCCCATTTGCCAGTAATTCACTTTCATTCAAACAGACCGACCCATGATTTGGACGTGCCGGTGTTGGACTGGGATTGGGAAAGTTAAATACTACACAACACCAGCTTCCAGGTGCAATAGGTCTATTTAGAGGCACTAGCTTTCGAAGTGCTGTTTCTTCAACAGGTGGTTGTGGAGCACAGTCATAGGACACAGAATATATAGCAACAGGATGGCAGTGTCATGGAATGAAATATTAAACAGATTTTGATTAATTCTTTCATCTTTTAGAATGATCACCAGCGCTTGTAAATCTAGCGCTTCCAAACACAGAGGGTCCTCGATTATCCAAATATCAATTAGCTGAATATCGGATTATCCAAAGGAGATCTCGAGGTCCCAATAGAAACATTACATTAAAGAGCTGATTCAACCCTGATTGTGTTTGTTTTGTTGGCACTGATTAAAACAGATCTCGGCTCACAGAAATCCTGCTGAGAACAGTCCTGGACATCGAGCCCAGGTACCATATGACTGACCTCTCACCCTCTCTGGCTCTCCCCACACTTAGCCTGGAGTTCCACATAGAGGTAAATCCTAACCCCCCCCCCCCCTCCCCCCACTTCCCTAGATATTCTCTCGAACATTGTCCTGTACAGTGCAGAGGTGGAACGTTTCGAAATGTTGCAGTAAAAAGTTGTGTGTGCGGCTATGTGTGCGTGTGTGTATGTGCATGCGCTATTTAGAGACTTAACCACCAAAGGCAGCAGCTGTCTTACTGTTGGTGTCCACTCCGTTTACCCAGGAGCGGGAGGAGATGACAGGGGCAAGGGCGCACAAGGGGTGGGACAGCCGGGGGTATGGGCGCAAACGGTGGATGGGGTGGGCGGAGGTGCAATGTTGTACAGGTTTGGGACTGGAGGGGCATTGTTGGAGGCAGTCATGGGCAGTGTTTGACAGGTTTTGGTTGGGCTGAGGGTGACGTTGGATGGGTTTGGGGGCGGACGGGGTGCAATGTTGGAGGCGGGCAGAGGATGGTGTTGGATGGGTTTGGGGGCAGGGGCGGGTGGCGAGTGGAGGGTGGCGTTGGACGGTTTTGGTGGCGGGGGCAGGCGTGGGTCTCTGTTGGATGAGTTTGGATCTGGCGGAGAGGGCGACTTTGAGGGGTGGGTGGTGATGGTGTTGAAGGGTTTGGGGGCGAGCAGCGGGGTGTTTTGGGGGGCTGGCTGGGCGTGAGGGTTCACACATGGTTTGGTGCTGCTTAGTCACCTCAACAGGGACTAGACATTACCGAAAACTCCAAGCCAGAGAGGAAAGGCATTGAATTGAGTAATTGAATCATCAATTATCTGAATGAACTATTGCCTGCCCATCTCGTTCAGATAATCGAGATTCCTGTGTAAACCAGCTGGATGATAACCTGGTGTTCTGTGATTGTTACCTTCACCATGCTCGATCCTTCTGAATGTCCCCAATATTGGCCCTGTTCCAGTTTTCCTTTTCAATCTGTGGACCTGTCTGATCTTTTTCCATAACTATGTTAAAACGAAGACAGTTGTGGTCACTGGACCCAAAGTGCTCTCTTACTGATATTTCAGTTACTTGCCCGACATCGGTTTCTGAAGGGAGGTCCAGTGCTGCATCCGCCTGAGTAGCGTAGAGCCCTCTACATCTTGGTTTAGGAAACTTTCTTCGACATATTTGATAAATTCAACCCCATATGGTTCTTTTACACTCTGGGTGATCCAGTCAATCCAGGGGAAGTTAAAATCTCCAACCAATGCTACTCTATTATTGTTATAGGTACCTGCAATCTCACGACACATTTTCTCCTCTCGTACCCGCTGGCTATTTGGGGGTCTAAAACACGATCCCAGCAGACTGACCAACTCCATTTTGTTTCTAACTTTTAAATATATGGCCTCATTTGAGGACCGCTTAACAATATTGTCTCTAAGCACTGTTGTAATGTCCTCCATAATCAAAGGGACAACTCCCCCTCCTCACCTACTTGTCCTTCTGTCACGCCTGTAGCTTCTGTATCCTGGAACACTGAGCTGCCAGTCCTTTCCTTCTCTCAGACATGCTTCTGTTATGCCTATATTATCCCAGTCCCCAGAGCTAATCCATGGTCTGAACTTGTCTGCCTTACCAGTCAGGCCTCATGCATTGTAATTAATCCCCTTAAACTAGAAGTCTTTTCCCTCCCTATACTGGTCCCCGGATATCCTGGATAGGAAACTTGCTCTTGATGGCTGATGCATTTTCCCCTGACGAGTTGATGGCCCCTGTCTTATTCAGAGTCTCAACTCCTTGCCAAACTTGTTTAAATCCTCCTGGGTAACACTAGCAAATCTCCTCCCTGGGATACTCATGCCTCTTTGCTTCAAGTGCAAACCATCCCCTTTGTACAGGTCCCCTCTACCCCAGAAGAGATCCCAATGACCCAAGAACTGAAAACCCTGCCCCCTACACCAGCTCCTCAGGCACACATCCATCCGGCCTACCTTTCTATTTCTATCCTCACTGGCACTTGGCACCGGGAATAATCTGGAGATCATTAACGTCAATATTCTGCTTTTTTAACTTCTTAACTAACTCCCTGTACTCATGTTACAGGACGCCATCCCTTTGTCTACCCCTGTCATGTGGACCGATGTACACAGTGACCTCTGGCTGTTCCCCTTCCACCTTCAGAATGTTCAGTAACCGCTCAGAGACATCCTTGACCCTGGTACACGGGAGGCAGCACACCATCCTGTGGTCTCTTCTGCAGCCACACAGTCTCCTGTCTGTCCCCCTCACAACTGAGTCTCTTATCAGTATCACGATCATTAGACAGGATCTGGCAAACAGAGACAGGGAGGAACTCCCTGCAGTTGGGTCCATGTTAAGAAAGTGGAGTATTTTATAGTGATGCAGTGAGAACGCAGGGCCAGTGTGCTCCTTGAAGAGTGAATAGTAAAGGCAGCAAGTCCAGGGAATACTGATCAAGTGACATCGTGAGTTTGATAAAGAAAATACAGTGCATTAAAATCAGGTGAATCCCTTCACAATTATAGAGAGGGCAAGGGGATTGTAGAAAATGAGGGACAAACAATAGTCATGAAATATATTTGGCAGATACGATTGTGAAAAAGTCACAGGTATTTTATCAGCATTGTGAGAGTAAGAGGATTCCCAGCGAAAGAGGAAGGCCTGTGAGAAACCAGAGGGACAATCTGTGCATGGAGCCAGAGGAAGTAGGTGAGGTCTTCAATGAATACTTCCCATCTGTATTCACACAGGAGAAAGACATTGTAGCCGGGGATTTCAGTTGGGATGGTGAAGTTCTAGAACATGTTAAGATCAATAAGGAGGAGTTAAGATCAATAAGGAGGAGGTATTAAATGTTTTCACAGGCATAAAAAGGTGGAGAAATCCTCAGTACCCAATGAAATATATCCCAGGCTGCTATGGGAGGTAAGGGAGGATATTGATGGGGCCCTGGTGGATATAATTAATACTTTGCTGGCCACAGGTGAAGTGCCGATTGACTGGAGAATCGCTAATGTGGTTCCTTTATTCAGGAAGGGCAGCAGGGATAGGCCAGGTAATTACAGAGCAGATAGTCTGACAACAGTAGGAGGGAAATTGGGAACAATTCTGAGGGACAGGTTGAATCAATAACTGGAAAGGCAGGGATCGATTAGTGATAGTCAGCATGGATTTGGAAGAGGAAGATAATGTCTGATGAAATCAGCTGAGGTTTCTTTGAAAGTACGATTGAAGATATTGATGAGGGCAGTGCAGATGTTGTTGTTTACATGGAGTTCATTTAGGCCTTTGACAAGGTCCCAAGTGGAAGGCTGGTCCAGAAGGGAAGAGCCCATGGGATCCAAGGAAAGTTGGCAAATTGGATCCAAAATTGTTGGAGGGTTGTTTTTGTGATTGAAAGCCTTTGCCCAAGCGGGTGTACAACAAGGATCTGTGCAGGAGCCATTGCTGTTTCTTATGGGCATTAATCAGTCGGATGTGAAAGCAGAAGATATCACGAGTAGGTTTTCAGATGACGTGAACAGTGAGGGTGTTGTTCACAATGAGGGGGGTGGTCTTCGGCTACAGTCTGAAGTTTGGGGATGGGACAGAATTTCAAGTGAGTCATTTCAATTGACAAGGCAGGCAAGAGCACAGCAGGCAATGAGGGAAACCTGATCAATTAAACTGTATTTACTTTGATGTAAAAGATCTAACAGGTTATACAGATAAACGCACGGCATGGATGGGAGCATGGGACAGGGATATCACAGGAATTACGGAAATACAGCTGAGGGAGGGGCAGGACAGGCAGCTCAATGTTCCAGGGACAGATGCTACAGGAAGGATAGAAGGGGAGGCAAGAGAGGAGGGGGATTGGTGTGTTTTGATCAGTGAAAATATCACTGCAGCACTGAGAGAGGATATTACTGGGGATCGTCCAGCGAAGCTGTGTTAGTGGAACTGAGAAATTACACTGGATGACCAGTTTGATATGACGGTACTACAGTCAGTGGGAAGTTGAGCAGCAAATATGTTGGGGACTTCAGATATTTGTAATAATGATAGGGCTGTAATGGTCGGGGATTTTAACTTTCTAAACCGAGACTGGTATTGCCAGAATGTTCACAGCTTGGATAGAAGAAAATTGTTCAGTGTGTTCAAGAAACCCGTCTCAGTCAGTTTGTAACTGGTCCGACTGGAGGAAGGGATAAAACCTGACCTCCCTTCGAGAAAGGGGCTGAAGTGTTTGTGGGGGAGCACTTTGGCAAAGTCACCACAATTCTATTAGTTTAGAAATAGCGATGGAAAAGGACAGGCCAAGTCCACAAGCTAAAGATCAAAACTGGCCTTGACCCAGTCCAGAAGGTATTAGGCAAGACTGTTCAAAAGTTGATTCGTCGAGGCTATTTGAAAGTAAATAGACGTTGGGCAAGTGCGATTCTTTCAAAAGCGAGATAAATTAAGATTTCAGGGGCAGCATATTCCTGTTAGTGTGAAGAACAATGCTGACACAAATGGGAAATACTGGGTGACTTGGGATATTGAGGTTCTGGTCCAGACAAAAGGGGACACATGTCCTATATAGCCAGCTGGATTAAGTCAATCCCTTGATGAATATTGTGGGTGCAGTAATACTCTTAAGAGAGAAACCATGAGGGCCTGAAGGGGAACTGACAGAGCTTTGGCAGATAAGGTTCAGGAAAATCCAAAGAGATTCTACAAGTATATTAACAACAGAAGATTAACTCGGGACAGAATGTGACCCCTGAAAGATCAATGAAGCCATCTGTGTGTGAACCAACAGGAAATGGGCAAGATCCGAAACAAAAATTTAAAGTCAGAACTTACTGTGGAAAAAACACTGGGGAAGCAGGGAAATAAACAGTGATGTATTCAAAAGCGTCCACATTGGAGAACAGGAGGTGCTGAAGGTTTTAAAACGCATTAAAATTAAACAACTCCCAGGGATCTAATCAAGTACACCCCAGGACATTGGAGTAAGTTAGGAAAGAAACTTACAAAGATATTTCTATCATTGACAGCCACGGGTGGTGAGCTGGGAGCCTGGACGGTGTCTAATGTTGTGCCAGCATTTAGGAAAGGCTGCAAGGGAAAGTCAGGGACAAAAATACCATTAGCTTGATGTCAGTGGTGCGAATGTTGTTGGAAGCGATTCTGCGGGACAGGAGTGAAATAAATTTGGAAAGGCAATGATTGATTAGGGATAGTCAGCATAGTTTTGTGCATACAAAGGGGTGTCTCTCAAACTTGATAGAGTTTGATGAAGAGGTGACCAAGGAGATGGATGCAGGCAGAGCAGTAGACGTTGTCTATCCTGACTTCAGCAAGGCCTTAGACAGGGTTTAGCCTGATGCACTGGTTAGTAAGATTAGATCACATGGGATCAGGGAGAGCAAGCCAAACAAACACAAAATGGGCTTGACAGTAGGAGACAGAGGGTAGTGGGAGAGGGTTGTTGTGCGGACTGGGGGCCTCTGACCAGTAGTGTGCCATAAGGATCGGTGCAGGGTCCACACATGTGCACTATTGACATAAACGAGAATATATGAATTAGTGTTAGCATGTTTGTGGATAGTAAAATAGGTGTTATATTGGGCAATGAATATAGTTATCAAAGGTGATCTTAACCAACTGAGCCAATGGGTCAAGAAATGAAAGTTGGAGTTGATTTCAGGTGTTGGATTTTGTGAAGACAAACCAGGGAGGACTAACACAGTTAATGGCAGTGCTCTGTTCAGTGTTGTCGAACGGAGAGAGACCAAGTGGTGCAGTTACGTTGTTCCTTGGATGTGGCTTCACATGTGGAGAAACAAAGAGGCTGGAGAAGCTGGAAAGCAAAACAGGGCGATGAGATAGCTTTGGAAGATAAAGTTAAGGAAAATCCAAAGAGATTCTTCAGCACACAAGTACAAAAAAGCAATATAGCCCCTCAAAAGATCAAGAAGGCCATCTGTGCCTGGAACCACAGGAGATGGGCGTGACCTGAAATGAATATTTCATGTCAGAACATACAGTGGACAAAGACCAGGAAACAAAGGGAGAGAAACAATGATGTCTTGAAAAGAGTCCCCTTTACAGAAGAGGTGGTGCTGGAGATCTTAGAACACAAAGGTAGAGAACGCCCGAGGTCCTGAACAAGTGTATGCCACAACATTGTGGCAAAGTCGCAGCGGGGACCATGGCAGAGATATTTGTATCATTATCCTTCGTATTCCCCTTGGGTGGAGGTGGTTGAGGGGTGACCTTATAAAGGTTTATAAAACCATGAGGGATATACTTAATGTGAAACGTAAAGGTTTCTATCCCAGGGTAGGGGAATCCATTACTAGAGGGCAGGAATATGAGGTGAGAGAAGAAATACTTAAAAATGACCAGAGGAGAACATTTCAACTAGAGAATGGTGCATGTATGGAATGAGCGTCTGGGCAAGGGGTAGAGAAAAGTAAAGTTACAACATGGAAAAGACATTTGGGCAGATATATGGAGAAGAGAAGGTTTGAAGGGATATGGACCAAACACATGCAAATGCGACTTGTTCATGAACAGTAGTCAGCAAGGACTAGTTGGATGGAAGGATAATAAATGCAGTATACTTCAAATATGGGGAAGGACAATAGGGAAGGTGGACGTTACAGGAACAAGCACTGTTACAGGAGTTACAAATTATTGAAGACACTGGTCCACGAGACATGGAATATGTACAGTGTTGGAGGAGGAACACAGAACAGAAAGATCCCAGGCAGCTTTCCCACCCACTCATGGGAAGCCTGCTTTTCCTCTGTTGTCCTGATGCTCACTAAGACATTACAGGCATGGATTGATAACTGTGACACTCCTGATACTGTCTCAGAACAACAAAACTTTCAGTAGACGTTGTGATTGAGCCTGGGGTGTGTCTGTACACTGCTCCCCCTCCAGCACTGTTAGCTGATGTTTGGAGCCCTCTCGCTGCTCTCTGCACGGTGAGTGATCTTACCTCAGTGCAGGGTTTACTGAAGGCTCCAGATCTCCCTGCCCTTTGTCTCTCTGCCTGACCAACCATCTTCAACGTGGTGATGGATGGTACACCCAGCAGCTAGGAAATCTATTGAGTCAGGAACTTCCTGAGTACCGACAGGAGACAGAGAAATAGACAGAATGGGAAATTAGACTGATGCAGTGAGGGTTACACATGGAGAATAGTACTGTGTCCCATGGAGATCTGGAAAATTCCAGTCTCCATCCCTGGCCTGTGCAGAATTCTGCTGGCTCAGAATCTGGAGTAGCTGTAAGAGTGAGAGACACTGACAGAGGCAGCAAGCAGACTCACACAGTGAGGGATACCACATGGAGAGAGACTGAGTGATATCACCAGAGTGCAGGAAGGTATCAGGAACAAACAATCATGAAGGAAAACAGGTCTAGCTCCATGATACACTGGTATCAGTGTTCAGGGATAAATAGCCTGTGAGCAGACAAAGTAATGGCCTGTTGATATTTTTGCTAGAGCATGTATCCCAAACTTCAGCTAATGTTCAGGAGAGGCAGGTTTGAACCACATCATCTGAAATGGTGGAATTTGAAATAAAGTATTTTAAAAATAGTAATTGACCATCTATAAATACTATTACTGATGTCCAATAAATCCAAATACTTATCATTCAGAGAAGGACATCTGCCCACCCTCACGTGGTCTGCACGACATACCCACAGCAAAGTGTTTGCCTCTCAATTACCCTCTGAAATGGCTGAGCACGTTACTCAGCTCAAGGGCAGCTAGGGCTGGGCAAGAAAGGCTGGTCAGCCAGAGACTCTCACATCCCATACCTGATTTTAAAAATAATCCATTAGGATGGGGTCCCACTGGAACTGAGTTGGGACCAGTGTCCTGGCCAATCATGTCGGTAGGTTTGTGGACAGGTAAACCTAGAGGGTTCAGGTGAAAGGAGCTTTCCAAATCCAAATAGAAAAGTGATGCATGTGAACAGCACGGGGATGTGTCCGAAGACAAGCAGAACGGAACAGGAAGGGACAAATTTTAACTAAAACTGTATATCAGTGAATCGATTTGTGACAGGAAATTGTGGGAAAGAGTAAATTATCTTTTTTTTGGAATGGACAAAGTCTCTGCAGCAAGGTAGACTAATTTGTGACAAAGAGATAAAAGAGATTTAGACACCAGGGAGACATGGTTACAGGACGAACAACAGTTGGAACATAAATATTAATGGTTCACAACCTTGTGGAAACTCAGGCAAAATGGGTAACGCTAACAATAATGGATAACAAAGGTATTACAGAGAAAGCATTTGGCATCAGATCATGAAGTAGAGTCAGTCTGAATGTAAATTCTGGCAACTACTTGCCAAGGACACAAGCGGCAGAACAGGTTTTGGCTCCTTAACAACATTTCATTGCTCATCATTTGCATTAAAGAAGAACTCATTGGAATTTTTAATAAAGGCATTGTGATAATTTAGTGGAACTTGAATATTCATATAATCTTGCCAATCATACTGGCAAGAGTGATATTCGAAGAAGAGATTGTGGAATTGTTTTTCAGTGTTTCTTTGATTAACACATTATGCAACTGGCTAGGGACGTCACTATCTCAGTGCGACTGTTGTGTCATGAAACTTAGTGAGTAATGTCACCTGGGGAGATCCTCTGGGAAATTGTGTAAAATGCAGTTTAAAGAAATACAAAGTTTTAAAGTGAATCACAGAAAGGACAAGCTACATCTGGAAACAAAAACAGCCAATTACATGAGTTTGAGAGGAGAACTGACCAAGGTAAACAGGCTAAACAGACTGAAACATGTGTCTGCAAATGAACAGTGGAAAACATTTGAAAGAACAGTGCAAAGCACTCAACAAAAGGACGTTCCATTGAAATAGAAAATCCTCAGCAAGAAATTCCCACCCATCCTTCATTCAGGACAAAATGGATCATATCAGATTATGAGGCTTAGACGATTACCACAAAGTACTTAAAATACTGAAATGAGAGAGTGTTTAAGCAGTAAGTTTTAAAGGGATTGCAAAGGGTCTGCTAGCAGGGAGGAGAGCAATGGAAAGGGGAATCATTGTCAGGGTTTCATGGCACATTAGGAACAGGGAGAAGTGAAGATGCTGGAGGTGGTGAGAGAGTGGTCCGGGCCTGAAGAGTGTGACAAAGCCAGCTGCAGCTGGAGGGGTTTGCAAATGTAGGGAGGAATGTATGTATTTTTATTTATTCATTCATGGGATGAGGGTGATTGGACAAGCATTCTTTGCCCCACTGCTAATTACCCAGAAGGTAGCTCAGAGTCAGCCATATTGTTGTGGGTCTGGAGTCACATGTCAGCCAGACCAGGTTGGAATGTCAGATGTCCTTCCCTAAAAGGAGCTAAGTGAACCAGATGAGTTCTTCCTACATACCAACAATGCTTTTATGGAGGCCGCACCAATGTCTTTTACAGCCACAACATGACATCCCAACTCTTACTCTCAATGCTTTACCCTATGAAGGTAACCATCCCAAACAAGTGCTTCACTAGCCTGTCTACCAGTATTGCCAATCTCAAGGAACTGTGTACCTGCATCTCTGGGTCTCTGACTGAAAACACTACACAGGGCCCGAACATTAACTGTACAGGTCCCGTCCTGGTTTGTTTCACCAAAATGGAACACCTCACCTTTATCTAATTAAACTCCATCTGCTATTCTTCAGCCCACTTTCCCAGCAGTACTGTCCATCCAGTTGTATCATAGATAACCTTCTTCACTGTCCACATTACCACCAATGTCAGTGTCACCCAAAAGACTTACTTACCAGGAAATCAATATTCCCGTCCAAACCATTTATCCAAATGGCAAACAACAGTGGACCCACTTCACCGCTGGTCACATGCCTCCAGTCAGAAAAACAACATGTCTCCCACCACCCTCTGTTTCCACCATCAAGCCCAATTTTGTATCCAGTTTCCTCGCTCCTCCTGAATGCCATATACTTTTACAATGATCTGGGCTTCTTACCCAGTTTACCACACGGAACGTAGAACACCGAACAGTACAGTACAAAACCCTTCGGCCATGATGCCATGCCAACCTTTTATCTGTCTGTAAGATCAAACTAACCTACATACCCTTCATTTTAGTGCCATCCGTGTGCCTATTCAAGAGTCTATTAAATGTCCCTCATGTATCTGACTCTCCTACCACCGCTGGCAGTGCATTCCAACCACACAACACTCTTTGTGTAAAGAACTTTTCTCTGAAAATTCTCTTTACCCATCCAACAATCTCCTTAAAATTATTTATGCCCACTGACAATAGCCATTTATGCCATAGTATAAAGAAGTCTCTCACTATTCACTCTATCTATGTCTCACATCATCTTGATCACCTCTACCAAGTCGCCCCTCACCCTTCTTCACTTCAATGACAAAAGGCTTACCTCCCTGAACCTTTCTTCGTAAGACATGCTCTCCAGTACAGGCAGCGTTCTGGTAAACCTCCAATTTAACCTTCCACTGCCTTTCTGTAATGAGGGAATCAGAACTGAACACAATATTCCAAGTGGGGTCTAACCATGGCTCTATAGAGCTGCAGCATAACCTCAAGGCTTGAAAACGCAATCACCCAGCAATTGAAAGGCAACACAACATATTCCTTCTCAACAACCCTATCAGCTTGGATGGCAACTTTGAGGGATAGATGGATGTGGAACCCAAGATCGCTCTGTTCCACAACACTACCAAGTATTCTGCCTTTAACCCTGTATTCTGCATTCAAGTTTGACTTTCCAAAATGAATCATTTCACACTTTTCCAGATTAAACTCCATCTGCCACTTCTCAGCCCAGCTTCGCTTTCTGTCAATATCCTGCTGCAACCTACAACAGACCTCCACACTATCCACCACTCCACCAACCTCCATGTCATTGGCAAAATTACTAACTCATTCTTCCACAACCACATTCAAGTAGTTTATAAAAAAGAATCACAAAGAGCAGAGATCCTGCAACTGATCCCTGCAGAACACCACTGGTCACCGAGCTCCATGCTGAATGCTTCCCATCTATCATCACACTCTGTCTTCTATGAGGCAGGAATTCCATATCCAGACAGACAGGTTTCCCTGTATCCCATGCCTCTGTATTTTCTGAATGAGCCATAAATGTGTTTTGTCACATTCTCGAAGGATTCAATAAGATTTGTGAGGCATGACCTGTCCCTTACAAAGCCATGCTGACTATCTCTAATCAAACTATGGTTTTCTACGGAGTCATAAAGCCGCTCTCTCCAATACATTGCATACCACAGACATAAGAAAGTGGAGGTCTGTAATTCCCTGGATTAGCCCTATTCCCTTTCTTGAACAAGGGAGCAACATGTGCCGCCCTGCAATCATCTGGTATGACTCTGGTGGACAGTGTGGATGCAAAGTTGAAAAGTGTGGTGCTGGAAAAACACAGCAGGCCAGGCAGCATCCAAGGAGTTGGAGAATCGACGTTTCGGGCATAAGCTCTTCTTCAAGCCCTTTCTCCTAGTGTGGGTCCAAAGGTCATCGCCAAAGGCAATCCCTTCTCTTGCAGTAACTTTGGGCATATCTGGTCTGGTCCAATAGACTTATCTATCTTTATGTTTTAAAAATCCTCAGCACATCCTCCTTCTCAACATCAACATATTCACATATATCAGTCCTTTACACGCTGTCCTCACAAATGACAAAGTCCCTCTTAGAAGTGAATACTGAAGCAAAGTATTCATTAAGGTCCTCCCCTACCTCCTGTGACTCCAGGCACATGCTCCCTCCACTATGCCTGACCCGCCCTCACCTCACGCTGACCATCCTCTTGTTCCTCACATAAGTGGAAAATGCCTTACGGTTTTCCTTAATCCTTCCCAAAAAAGATTTTTCATGTCCCATTCTAGCTGTCCTAAGTCCATTCTTCAGTTCCTTCCTGGCTACCTTCAGTGAGCCCCCAGAATGTGGAAACAGGCCATTTGGCCCAAAAACTCCACACAGACCCTCTGAAGAACATCCCGACCAAAACCATTCCCCCACCCTATTACTCTCCATTGACCCTAACTAATGTGTCAATCCTGCACATCCCTGAACACTATGGGTAATTTACCATGGCTGATTCACCTAATCTGCACATCTTTGGGTGGAAACTGGAGCACTTGGAGGAACCCTATGCAGACATGGGGAAAACGTGTAAACTCCACACAGACAGTCGTCCGGGACTGGAATCGAAATCGGGTCCCTGGTGCTATAAGGCAGCTGTGCTAACCACTGAGACATCGTGCCGCCCTCATATAACCCTATAGAGGTCTAACGATCCTAACGTCCTCAACCTTAAGTAAGCTTCCTTCTTCCTCTTGACTAGATGTTCTACATCCCTTTGAACCTTGTTAAATGCTTTGCTGAAGTTCACGTAGTCAAACCTGACTGCTCTGCCTTCATCTATCGCTTAGTCAACTCCTCGAAGAATCAATACGGTTTGTGAAACATGGTTTCCCACTCACAAAGCCATGCTGACCACCTTGAATCAGCCCTTGCCTTTGTAAATATAAGGAGCTCCTTTCTCTCAGAATCCCCTCCAACAACTTCCCCATCACTGGGCTCACAGGGCTGTAATTTCCTGGCTTTTCCCTGCAGTCCTTTAGTGATGGAACAGCATTAGCCGACCTCCAGTCTTTTGGCACATCACTGCGTCTGTTGATAATATAAATTAAAATATCTGTTAGGGACACTACAATCTTTTCCCTAGCTTCCCACAGTATTCTCAGATCGACCTAATGAGCTACTAAGAATAGATCTATCTTTACTTGTTTTATTATTCCAGCACTTTCTCTTCTCTGTTGAGGATTCTTTCCAAGATATCACAATTTATTTCCCAACGTTCCCGAGCTTCCATGTCTTTCTCCAGAGTAAATACTGACAAGATTTTTTTTTATTTAATATCTCACCCACCTCCTCTGGTTCCACACATAGGCGAACTTATTGATATGTAAGGGGCCCTATTCTCTACCAAGTTACTCTTTAGTCCTTATTGAAACTTGCTCAAAGGCTTCTGAAAATTCAAATAAACCATATTTTCCGTACCAACTCCCCGCCCAACACCCTTATCTATTATGCCATTTATATTCACACAACAAATAAATCCAACAGGCTCAAAAACAAATTCTCTTTTATAAAGTGTGTTTCTAAGGGTCCAGTTATTGTTTATTGATATGTCGTTTCTTACTCATTTCAGCATGCTCCTGACTTACTGTCAGGCTAACAATATTTGTTTTTAGACTGGAAACATAAAGGGTTGTGGGAGTTCTTGTTTATCAATCTGTAAAAAAGTAGCTTCCAGGGTCATCAAGTAATAGAGAAGGCAAATCAAATGCTGTCATTTATTACAAAGGGGCTGGAGTCTAAATATAGGGAGGTCTTAATAAAACGATGCAAGGTACAAGTCAGACTACACCAAGAACATTATGAACAGTGTGTGTGCCCGAAGGAAAGATATTCTTGTACCAGAGGCAGGCCAGAAAAGGTCCACTCGGCTGATGTTGGAAATGGAGAGATTATATAATAAGAGGTGGAGTAGACTGAGAATGAACCCATTGAAGTTGAGAAAAATTAGAGAGAAACTGAACTGAATGAAATATGCATGATTCTGAAGTGCTTTGACCGGTTAAATGCTGGGAAGTTAGAAAATAGAACAGTGCAGCAATAGGCCCTTCAGCCCACCTTGATATCATTCTCAACTCATCCCATCCGTATGTGCATTCGGGTGGCACGGTGGCACAGTGGTTAGCACTGCTGCCTCACAGCGCCGGAGACCCGGGTTCAATTCCCGCCTCAGGCGACTGACTGTGTGGAGTTTGCACGTTCTCCCCGTGTCTGTGTGGGTTTCCTCCGGGTGCTCCGGTTTCCTCCCACAGTCCAAAGATGTGCAGGTCAGGTGAATTGGCCATGCTAAATTGCCCGTAGTGTTAGGTAAGGGGTAGATCTAGATGTAGATGTAGGGGTATGGGTGGGTTACGCTTCGGCGGGGCGGTGTGGACTTGTTGGGCTGAAGGGCCTGTTTCCACACTGTAAGTAATCTAATCTACATGGTCCATGTCCCTCTCTTCTCTGCCCGTTCATGTTTCTGTCTAAATGTCACTTCAAACCTTTACTCACATTTCTGTTTCTATGACCGCGCTTGGCAACTTCGACTCTCTTTCAACCCCAACCTCAGTATCAAACCGGAAGACAAGGGAGGCACAGTAGTAGTTAGGCACACCGACCTTTACACCGCTGAGGCTAAACGCTAGCTTGCGGACACCTCCTCCTACTGCGCCCTTGACCATGACCCCACATCCCACTACCAAACCATCATCTCCCAGATGATCCATAACCTCATCACCTCAGGGGATCTTCCATCCACCGCCTCCAACCTCATAGTCCCACAACCCCGCACTGCCCGTTTCTACCTCTTGCCCAAAATCCACAAACCTGACTGCCCCGGCCGACGCATTGTCTCAGCCTGCTCCTGCCCCACCGAAATCACCTCTGCATACCTCGACACGGTCCTGTCCCCCTTAGTCCAAGAACTCCCCACCTACATTTGGGACACCACCCACGCCCTCCACCTCCTCCATGATTATCGCTTCCCCGGTCCACAACGCCTTATCTTCACCATGGACATCCAGTCCCTGTACACCTCCATCCCCCATCACGAAGGCCTCAAAGCCCTCCGCTTCTTCCTTTCCCGCCGTACCAACCAGTACCCTTCCACTGACACCCTCCTTCTACTGACTGAACTGGTCCTCAATCTGAATAACTTCCCTTTCCAATCCTCCCACTTCCTCCCAACCAATGGAGTGTCATGGGCAACCGCATGGGCCCCAGCTGTGCCTGCCTCTTCGCAGGATATGTGGAACAGTCCATCTTCCGCAGCTACACTGGCACCATGCCCCACCTTTTCCTCCGCTACATCGATGACGATATCGGCGCTGCT
Source organism: Chiloscyllium punctatum (assembly GCF_047496795.1). Lineage (NCBI taxonomy): Eukaryota > Metazoa > Chordata > Chondrichthyes > Orectolobiformes > Hemiscylliidae > Chiloscyllium > Chiloscyllium punctatum. The sequence continues at coordinate 50,107,958 of NC_092754.1, read as the reverse complement.
TCATGCTCCGACGAGGAGGTTGAACAGTTCATCCACTTTACCAACACCTTTCACCCCGACCTCAAATTCACCTGGACCGTCTCAGACTCCTCCCTCCCCTTCCTAGATCTTTCCATTTCTATCTCGGGCGACCGAATCAACACGGACATTTACTATAAACCGACTGAATCCCACAGCTACCTAGACTACACCTCCTCCCACCCTGCCTCCTGTAAAAACGCCATCCCATATTCCCAATTGCTTTGTCTCCGCCACATCTGCTCCCAGGAGGACCAGTTGCAAAACCGTACAACCCAGATGGCCTCCTTCTTCAAAGACCGCAATTTCCCCCAGATGTGATCGACAATGCCCTCCACCGCATCTCCTCCACTTCCCGTTCCTCTGCTCTTGAACCCTACCCCTCAAATCACCACCAGGACAGAACCCCACTGGTCCTCACCAACCACCCCACCAACCTCCATATACATCGTATCATCCTTCGTCATTTCCGCCACCTCCAAACGGACCCCACCACCAGGGATATATTTTTCCCTCCCCTCCCCTATCAGCGTTCCGAAAAGACCACTTCCTCCGTGACTCCCTCGTCAGGTCCACACCCCCCACCAACTCAACCTCCATTCCCAGCACCTTCACCTGCAACCACAAGAAATGCAAAACTTGCGCCCACACCTCCCCCCTTACTTCGCTCCAAGGCCCCAAAGGATCCTTCCATATCCGCCACAAATTCACCTGCACTTCCACACACATCATTTATTGCATCCGCTGCACACGATGTGGCCTCCTCTATATTGGGGAGACAGGCTGCCTACTTGCAGAACACTTCAGAGAACACCTCTGGGACAGCCGGACCAACCAACCCAACCACCCCGTGGCTCAACACTTCAACTCCCCCTCCCACGCATGTCCTTGGAATCCTCCATCGCTAGACCATAGCAACATGACGGTTGGAGGAAGAGCACCTTATCTTCTGGCTAGGAACCCTCCAACCACAAGGGATGAACTCAGATTTCTCCAGTTTCCTCATTTCCCCTCCCTCCACCTTGTCTCAGTCAAATCCCTCGAACTGAGCACCACCTTCCTAACCTGCAATTTTCTTCCTGACCTCTCTGCCCCCACCCCCATTCCGGCCTATCACCCTCACCTTGACCTCCTTCCACCAATCGCATTTCCAACGCCCCTCCCCCAAGTCCCTCCTCATTACCTTATATCTTAGCCTGCTGGACACACTTTCCTCATTCCTGAAGAAGGGCTCATGCCCGAAACGTCGATTCTCCTGCTCCTTGGATGCTGCCTGACCTGCTGCGCTTTTCCAGCAACACATTTTCAGCTCTGATCTCCAGCATCTACTGTCCTCACTTTCTCCTCAAAAACTTCCACTCTCTGTAAAGAAAAAAAAACTTGCTTCACGCACCTTATTTAAACTTTCTCTTTCTCACCTTAAACCTCTGTGCTCTAGTATTTGAAACTTACACATTGGAAAAGGGATTCTGACTATCCACATTATCTGTCCCTGTCCTAAAGTTATATCCCTATACCTGGTCGCCTGTCAGCCTCTGATAATCTCACAAAGCAATCCAACTTTGCTTAACACCAAACACACCCTTAAAAACATAACACAGGTAGCATGCTGATAAGCCCCTTTTGTACCCTCTCCAAAGCCTCCAAATCCTTCCTATTGTGTGGAGATGAGAACCAAATGTGGCCAAACAGAAGTTTTGTACAATTACAACATCAGATGCAACCCACTATACCCAACGTTGTGACCGATGAAGGCCAGTGTTCCCTTTGCTTTCTTTCCCATTTGAAACACTTCTGTCGCCATTGTCAGGGAGTTGCTGACTTGCACAAAGATCCTTCTGTATATCAATGTCCCTTCAGGATGCTAACTTTCATCTTGACTTTGACATCATCTCACACTTGTCCAGATTAAACTCAATTTGCCATTTCTCTGCACGTCTTTCCAACTGATGTGTAACCTCCTGCAACCTTGGATCACCTTATTAATCCCAACTCCACCAATTTTCATTTCACCTGCAATAATTATATTTGTCACTACCTTTCATTTCAATTGTGTGAGAATCTGTAACCAGGGGCAGAAAATCCCAGCAAGGGCTCACCCCTTTAAGCTGGAGATGAGGAGGAATGTCTTCACTCAGAGGATAGTGACTCTGTGGGAATTCCTGACTGCAGGGGGCTGCCGATGCTGCGTCCTTAAGAATATTTACAGCAGAAATGATCAGATTTTAATTAAACAGAGAAACAAGCGTTTTGTAGAAAAGGCAGGTAAATAGAGTAGAGGATCATCAGATCAACCATGATCTGTCCGAAGGGCAGAGCATACGCAATGGGCCAAATGGCCTAATTCCGCTCCTACATCTCGTGTTCTGAACTCAAACTCAGTATGTCTTGCATAATATTATGGGTCTCTGCTCACAAAACTCCTTTATAATGGCATTATTGGATATTTATTATTACACAGCATTTGATCTACACGAGACAATTTTGTTGATGGTTCCTTGATATGATGTTATAGAAAACCATCTCGTACACAGTTCAGAATCCATCCATTACAGCCCTGATACTCATTAGTTATCCAGTTGGAATGGACACCACTGTCACACACAGTTACTGTACTGCCTTTTCTACAAGTACATTCAGTGTCCTGACTGTAATCACATTGACATTACCATCACTGGTTGGTGCATATAAACGAATTCCTGCTAATGATTGTTGCTGCTTGCTTATTCTCAGCTCCACTGAAATGGACTCCAACTTTTGATCTTCAGATCCACGTAACTGTCTCATTAATGCATTAACCTCACCATTTCTTCACAACTTGTTGATGTTTTGCCTAGTCTGCCTCTTGGGTCTAGATTGGATGGGGATATCTGGTCGGCATGGATGGGTTGGACAGAAGGATCTGTTTCCATGCTGCACATCTCTCTGACTCTATGACTCAACCCCACAACACTTCAATATTCCCTTCACAGCGATGGCCATTCTGCAGCTACATCTCCAGATTGACAGTTCCATCATATCTGTTCACTGTCATTCCATCTGCCTTATGGCGAATACAGGGAGTCATTCCTCAGTAGTGGGGGGTTGAATGGATGGGTAGAGGTTACAGAGATAGGGTGGCTTCCATGGGCTCGAGGCTGTTAGAATTCAATAGAGTTACATCTGGTCAAGAATGTCAGTGGGACAAAATGGTTTGGGGATTGAAGGAATTCACAGAGATAGAGGGAGCTGGATTAGATTCTGGAGATAGAGATAGGGATGGATGTAGGGAGAGGCAGGCAATCTGAAAGGCACAGACAGTGGGTGTTTCAGGGAGAAGTGTATTGTATATACTATCAGAGATATGGAACGTTGTAGTGACGGAAGACATTGACAGTTATAAGGCGGCTTCCAGGTTCTGAAAGCTGCACAGATAGGGAGGCAATGGAGAATGCCAGGTTACTGGGTTAGAGAGAGTTACACAAATGGGGAAGATTGCACAAACTGAAAGAGGTTCCTGTGGTCAGGAGGGTTGAGGGGTGGGGGGGGGGGGGGGGGGACGGTTACATAGATTAAGATCGAAGAATTAGAGAAGGATAAGGAGGTTACAGATGTATGGATTGGGTGAGCTGACATTGAAAGTGAGTCTCATGAGAACGGAGAGTTACAAAGATTGGAGTTTGTGCTAAGATCGGGAAATCGTCAGGGATTCCAAGGGAGTACCCAACAAGTGAAGATTAAAGGAGCTGCATAGACTGGGGTGTTGGCAGGACTGGAAGAGAGGGAGGGATATAAGTTCTGTAGATGTTTATGGAGATAGTGGCAGGGCTGAAGCAGTTTGCAGTGACATGAAAACTTTTAGGACAGTACTAAGATATACAGGCTTTAGTTAATGCAATAATGGGATGCTAAATAGGGCTGGAGGAGCGAAGAAAGATACAGACCGCAGTGGTGGCTGCAGATGTTAGCGGATTATAGAGAGAGTTCCAGGTTAGAGAGAGTGTGGGCTTCAGATTATGACAGCCATTGTACGAAGTGGAGTAGCCTTGGAAAATGGTGAGTTTGCAGCAAAAGAAGGTGCTGAAGTAACTGGAAGTGGTAAAAAATGTAGGGATAGTTGTGGAAGCAGTTGGTGGTTAGAGATAGGGAGAATTGCAGAGACTGCAGGGGATCATACAGACAGGGGGGATTTCTAAGAGCAGGGGAAAGTACCAGAAATAGACAAAGTGCAGTGCCTGAAGAGGGTTAAACAACCAGGAGGTTTCAAGGTGCAGGACAAAGTTACAAAGACTGGGACAGCTCTAGGGAGTGGAGGACCAAAGATAGGGAGGGCTTTCAACCATGTACGATAGTATGTTACAGAGATGGGGAGAGTTTCACAACTAAAGGGAGTTAGAAACATCAGTAGCATTTGAGGTTATTGCAGCAGCTTTGCCTGTATCGTTTCTCCAGAGATAGGGAGGGTTGTGGAGACTTGAATAGGTGACATAGAGACGGAGGGTTTTAAGAATAAGGAGGACTTTTCAGAGAAACGGAAGGATGTAGGGATGGGACATGGTGAGAGTCACAGTGGCAATTACGGCAGCTCATGCAGGTAACAGAAACAACTAGTGTAGTGATAAGGGGAGCACATTAAAGATATAAAGATTTGTAATGTCTGAAGGAGATTACATGCACAGCAAGGCGAGTAGGGACTACTAGAGTTTACAGAGACTGAGCAGAAAATGTGTTGCTGGAAAAGCGCAGCAGGTCAGGCAGCATCCAAGGAACAGGAGAATCGACGTTTCGGGCATAAGTCTGGTTGAGAGAGGAAGAGTTTATTGGCATCATTAGGAATGTAGAGACTAAATTCCATGATAGGGGTAGTAGAACTGGATGGTATCCACAGGCAGGCATGGAGAATAATAACAGGTGGAGGAGGTTCCTAAGGTCAGGATTCTTTGGGAGATTTCACATATTATGAGATTCTCAGGTAGGAGCCTGACATAGTTACAAAGACAGGGAGCTTTTTCAGGTCTGGAAGGGATTACACAGATCTGGACAGCACAATGTACTGAATATATTTTCACAGATAAGGAAGGGTTGGAGGAGCTGGCGAAGTTTACCCAGATAGGGACGGATGGAGAGGTTAAAGGCAAATGCATTGACATGGAGGGTGGTATTGATAGGAGGAGCTTACAGGGATAGACAGGACTGTAAGGGTTTACAGTGCTGAAGGAACTTAGTATCGACTGGAGAAGTTTAGGGATGCGGGTGTTAGGGGTTAGAGAACCTGACAGAAATAGAGAGCATTGTGTGGACTAGAGGAGATTCCAAACAGTGGAAGGATTATCGGGACTGGAGGATATTACAGAGATCACTAATACAGCATCGACTAGGATTAATGCCTGGGTCCTCCTGTGCTGTCTCAGTGAGGACCGTACAGCAGAGGGGAAAGCAGGACCCTCACAAGGTGGTGGAATTGAAGCCTTGAATGTAGCTGTTCCTTGCCCAGCATTATATCTATGTCCTATATCTGTCAGCCATGTTTCTGTTACACTGGAATATCCCAGTCCACAGAGCCAATCCATGCTCTGAGCTCTTCTGCCTTACCAGTCAGGTCTCGTGCGTTGCCAGTCAGCCAACCTCCCCCCACCCCCAACCAAGGGATACTGATGTCCCTCTGGTTCAAGTCCAACCCGCCCCCCCCCCCCCCCCCACTTTGACAGGTCACCTCCACCCCAGAAGAGATCCCAATGATCCAAGAACTGAAAACCCTGCCCCCGACATCTGTTCCTCAGCCACACATTCATCCGTCCAATCTTTCTATTTCTATCCTCACTGGCACGTGGCACTGGGAGTAATCTGGAGATCTCTACTCTTGAGGTCCTGCTTTTCAACTTCTTACCTAACGCCCGATACTCATTGCACAGGATCCCATTCCTTTGTCTACCTCTGTCATGGGGGCCGATGTGCACAATGACCTCTGGCTGTTCACCCTCCCCCTTCAGAATGTTCAGTAACCGCTCAGAGACATCCTTGACCTTGGTACCCAGGAGGAAGCACACAATCCTGGGGTCTCTTCTGCAGCCACACAGTCTCCTGGCTCTCCCCCTCACAACTGAGTCTCCGATAATGAGACAGGATGTGGCAAACAGAGACTGGCTTGATCTATCTGCAGTTAGGGCTATATGTGGAAAGTGGAATATGTTAAAGTGAAGCAGTGAGAATCCATGGCCAGTGGGAATGACAAAGGCAGCAATTCCAGGGAATACTGATCAAGTGGTATCGTGAGTTTGATAAAGAACATACAGTTCAATAAAATCAGGTGAAGTCATTCACAAGTATAGAGAGTGCAAGGGGTCCTTAAAAAATAAGGGGCAAGCAATGGCCATGAAATATCCTTGGTAGACAGTATTAAGGAAAAGCTACAAGGTATTTTGTGACTATAGTCAGAGGATTCCCAGCTAAAGACTGCATCCTGCTGGAAGCCAAAGGGACAATCTGTGCATGGAACCAGAGGAAGTAGGTGAAGCCTTCAATGAATACTTCCCATCTGTGTTCACACAGGAGAAAGGCATTGTAGCCGGGGATTTCTGTTGATATGGTGAGGTTCGAGAATATGTTAAGATCAATAAGGAGGAGGTATTAAATGTTTTCACAGGTATAAAGGTGAAGAAATCCCCAGTGCCCAATGAAATGTATCCCAGGCTGCTATCGGAGGTGAAGGGGGAGATTGCGAGGGCCCTGGTGGATATATTTAATACTTTGCTGGCCACAGGTGAAGTGCCAAATGACTGGAGGAGATCGCTAATGTGGTTCCTTTGTTCAAGAAGGGCAGCAGGGATAGGCCAGGTAATTACAGAGCAGATAGTCTGACAGCAGGGGGAGGGATATTATTGGAAACAATTCTGAGGGACAGAATGAATCAATAATTGGAAAGGCAGGAAACAATTAGGAATAGTCAACACGGATTTGGTAAAGGAAGATCCTGTCTGATAAATTCAACTGAGTTTTCTTTGAAATCACGAATAAAAATATTGATTAGGGCTGTGCAGATGATGTGGATTCCTTGGAGTTCACTGTGGCCTTTGACAAGGTCCCACATGGAAGGCTGGTCCAACAGACCAATGGGATCCAAGGCAAGTTGGTAAATTGGATCCACAATTGGTGGAGGGTTGGTTTTGTGTTTGAAATTCTTTCATCAGTGGGTATATCACAGACATCTGTGCAGGAGCCATTGCTATTTATATGTACATGAATACCTTGGGTGTGAAAGCAGAAGGTGTCATTATCAGGTTTGCAGATGACATGAAAGGTGAGTGTGTTGCCCACAGTGACGGGGATGGTTTCAGGCTACAATCTGAAGGTTGAGGCTGGGACAGAATTTCAAGAGAGACATTTAAATAGACAAGGCAGGCAAGAGCACAGCAGGCAATGAGAGAAAACTCATCAATTAAACAACTTTATTTCAACATAACAGGCCTAACAGGAAAGGCAGATGAACTTGGTACATGGACGGGTACATGGGACTGAGACACCATAGATATTACAGAAATACAGCTGAGGAGGGACAGGACTGACAGCTCAATGTTCCAGGGTACAGATTCTACAGGATGGAGAGAACAGAAGGTGAGAGAGGAGGGGGAGTGGAGTTTTTGATCAGTGAAGCATCACTGCAGAACTTAGAGAGGATATTCCTGGGGATCGCCCAGTGATGCTGGAATGGTGGAAATGAGAAATAAGAATTGGTCATCACTTTGATATGACTGCACTACAGGCCCTCAATAGTCAGTGGGAGAATTGAGCAGCAAATCTGTCAGGAGATCTCAGATATCTGTAAGAATGATACGGTTGTAATGGTCGGGGATCTATACTTTCCAAACTGAGACTAGGGCTGCCACAGTGTTCAGAGCTTGGATGGGAGGGATTTGTTCGGCATGTTCAACAAAACTGTCCCAGTCAGAATGTCACTGGTCAGATTACAGGAAGGGGTATAACCTGACCTTCGCTTGGGAAATAAGGTAGGCAAAGGGACTGAGGTGTTCGTGAGGAAACACTTTGGCAAAGTCACAACAATCATATTAGTTTGAAAATAGCAATAGAAAAGAACATTCCTGGTTCACAAGTTAATGATCAAAACTGGCCTTGCTTGAATCCAGAAGGTACTAGTGAAGAGCATTTAACAATTGATTGTGGAGGCTATTTGCTAGTACAGGGACGTCATGCAGATGGGAAGCTTTCAAAATTGAGATAATATGAGAGAGTTCAGGCCAGCATATTCCTGTTAGTGTGAAGTATAATACTGATACAAGTAAGAAATACTGAATGACTGGAAATATTGAAGTTCTGATCAAGAGAAATGGAGCACGTGTCACATATAGCCAGCTGGATGAAGGGAATCCATTGAAGAACATTGCAGGTGGAGGAATACACTTAAGTGGGAAATCAGGAGGGCCCAAAGGGAACCACAGAAAGCTCTGGCAGATCAAACTGAGGAAAATATAAGTAGATTAACAACAGAAGATTAAATACGGACGGAATATGGTTCCTTAATGATCAATGGGGCCATCCAAGTGTGGAACCAGAGGAGATGGCTGAGATCCTAAACGAAAATTTCACGTTTCAACTTACTGTGAAGAAAGACTGGCAAAGTCAGGGAAATAAATAATGGTGTCTTCAAAAGAATCCACATTACAGAACAGGAGGTACTGGAGGTTTTAAAATGCATAAAAGGTAGACAAATCCCTGGGAACTAATCAAGTATATCCCTGGATATTGTGTGAAGCTCAGGAAGAAATTGTGGGGTCCCATAAAGAGATTTATCTATCACTGACAGCCACGGGTGATGGGCTGGAAGCCTGGAGGGTGGCTGATGTTGTGCCACTTTAGGAAAGTCTGCAGGGGAAAGCCAGGGACATAAACACCAAGTAACTTGATGTCAGTGGTGCGTAAGTTGTTGGAAGTGATTCTGCCGAACAGGAGTTACATACATTTGCAAAGCAAGGATTAATTGGGGATAGTCAGCACAGCTTTGGAGGATTACAGAGAATTCTGATCAGCCTGATTTAGGAAGCATTATCTGAAATTGTAATTGGAGCAAAGATTGACGAAGATGTTACTGATGCTGGAGAGTTTGACAGAATCCGAGAATCTGGATAAGCTGGAAAGCAACATGGGGTAATGAGATAGCTTTGGCAGATAAGGTTAAGGAGAATGCAAAGAGTTTTCTATAGCATACAAGGACAAACAAAAACAAATGGAGAGACAATCGGGCCACTTAAAGATCAGTGAGGCCATCCATATGTGGAACCACAGGAGATGGGCGCGACCCTAAATGAATATTTCATATCAGAACGCACTGTGGACAAAGACGAAGAAACAAAGGGAAAGAAACAATGATGTCTTGAAAAGAGTCCCCATTACAGAAGAGGTGGTGCTGGCGGTCTTAGAACAGAAAGGTAGAGAAAGCCCTAGGTCCTGAACAAGTGTATCCCAGAACATTGTGGCAAAGTAGTGGCAGGGACACGAGCAGAGATATTTCTATCATTGTCCTTCGTATTTCCATTGGGCGTAGGTGGCAGAGGGGTAATCATATAAAGGGTTAGAAAACCATGAGGGATACAGGTAAGTTGATTAACCAACAGCTTTACCCCAGGGTAGTGGAGTCCATAACTAGATGGGATTGAAGTGCCTAAGAAGTAGGTGTTAGCAATTCTGCAAACTGTGAAGATAGCTAAGTCCCCTGTGCTGGATAGGATTTATCCTCGTATTCTCTGTGAAGCCAGGAAGGAGATTGCTAAGTCTTTGGCTTTGATCTTTATGTTGTCATTGTCTACAGGAATAGTGCCAGAAGACTAGAGGATAGCAAATGTTGTCCCCTTGTCCATGAAGGGAAGCAGAGAAAACCCTGGTAATTATACGAGCTGTGAGCCTTACTTTGATTCTGTGTGAAATGTTGGAAAAGCTTATAAGAGATAGGATTTATCACCATCTGGAGATGAATATGTTGATGAGGGATAGTCAACACGGTCGTGCATCGCAAACCGCTGAGTTCTTTGAGAAGATGACCAATGAGGTGGATCAGGGTAAATCAGTTGATGTAGTGTTTTTGGATTACAGTAAGGCTTGTTTGTTAAGTTTGTTAAGGCTCCCCATGGTAATTTATTGCAGACAATACAGAGGCATGGAATTGTGGGTAATTTCGCAGTTGGAATCAGAAATTGGCTCGATGAAAGAAGACAGAGAGTAGTGGTTGATGGGAAATATACATCCTGGAATTCAGTTACTAGTGGGGTAATGCCACGATGTGTTTTGGATCCACTGTTGCTTGTCATATATATAAAAGACCTGGATGAGGGCATTGAAGGATGGATGAGTGAAGTTGCAGATTACACTAAGGTTGGTAGAGTTGTGGATAGTGATACAGGATGTTGTAGGTTACAGAGAGGCATAGATAAACGGCAGAGCTAAACTGAGAGTTCGCAAATGGAGTTTAATACGGAAAAGTGTTAGGTGATTCACTTTGGAAGGAGTAACAGGAACACAGAGTACTGGGGTAACGGTAAAATTCTTGGTGGTGTCGGTGAACAGAGAGATCTCTGTGTCTCTGTGCATTGATCCCTGAAAATTGTCACTCAGGTTGATAAGTTTGTTCAGAAGGCATTTGGTGTGTTAGCTTTTCTTGGTAGATGGATTGAGTTTCGGAACAATGAGATCATGCTGCAGCTGTACAAAACTAGTGGGTGGCCACACCTGGGGTATTGGTTCCAGTTCAGATCACTACATTACAGCAAGGATGTGTAAGCTTTGGAAAGGGTTCAGAGGAGATTTACTAGGATGTCACTTGGTCTGGAGGGAAGGTCTTACAAGGAAAGGCTGAGGGACTTGAAGTTGTTTTCGTTCGAGAAAAAATGTTTGAGGCGAATTAATTGAGGCATAAAGATAAGCACAGGGTGAAATGGGTTGAGAGGCTTTTCCCTTGGATGGCAATGCCTTGCATGAGGGGAGATAGGTGTAGGACAGATATCAGAGGTAGCTTCTTAATTCAGAGAGTAGTAGGGGGCGTGGAACGCACCGTCTGCAACAGTAGTAGACTCACCAACTTTAAGGGTATTTAAATGGTCATTGTATAGGCATATGGACGATAATGGAATACTGTTGGTTAGATGAGCTTCAGATTGGTTCCAGAAGTTGGCACAAATTTGAGGGCCGAAGGGCATGTAGTGCGCTGTCGTGTTCTATGATCTAAAGGGCATAAATATAAGGTGAGGGAGGAAAGGCTTTAAAGGAACTGGAGAACATTTTTCACACAGAGAATGGTGCAGGTGTGGAATGACCTTCCGGGGGAAATGGTAGAGAAAAGTAGAATAGCAACATGTAAAAGACATTTAGGCAGGTACATGGAGAGGAGAAGGTTTGAAGGGATATGGGTCAAATGTAGAGAAACGCGTCTCATTCAGGGACTCTTGTTAGCATGGAGTGGTTGGATCGAAAGAACTGTTTCCGTGCTGCATGCCTCTGTCTCCAGTTATTGGAGGAGGAGACTACCGAGATAAAGCATGTTGTAGACACTGAAGCAAGTTACAGTGATAGGGATGGTAGGTTGGAATGCAGGACATTTCAAATATGTGGAGGGACTATTTGGAAGGAGGAGGTTACAGAGATAGGAAATGTTATAGGAATTAAAAATTATTAAAGACATTGGACGACAAGACATGCCACAGATACAGTGTTGCAGAGTAGTGAGTCTTAGTACAACAGAACTTACAGTAGGGATGGTGATTGAGCCTGGGGTGTGTGTGTACTGTGCTCCCCCTCCAGCACTGTATCTATGTCATGTCTTGTTCACAGATGTTTGGAGCCCTCTCATTGTTCTTTGCTCTGTGCACTGTGAGCGATCTTATCTCACTACAGGATTTATTGAAGGCTCCAAATCTCTTTTCCCTTTGTCTGTCTCTGGCTGACTAACTGTGATCAGTGTGGTGATGGACGATCCACCCCGCACCTGGGAAGACTATTGAGTCAGGACCTTCCTGAATACATACAGGAGACAGAGGAATAGACACAATGGGGAATTAGACTGATGTTGTGAGCGTTACACAGGGAGAATGGCATTGAGTCCCACAGAGATCTGGAAAATGGAGCGATATTAAGTAAGAGCACCAGATTGCTGGAAGATGTCAGGATCACACAACTGTGTCAGGAGAATGGGTTTAGCTTCATGATGCCCTGGTATCAGTGCTCAGGGATGAGCAACCAATGAACAGGTGAAGTGATGGCCGAGTGGTATCATTGCTACAGAATGTATCCAAAACCTCAGCTAATATTCAGGGGAGGCAGGTTTAAATCCCACCATCTGAAATTGAGACATTTGAAATCAATAGTTTTAAAACTAATAATAATCCATAAATAAGTATGAGCCCATTGCTGACGGACAAATAAACCCAAACGCTTGTCCTTTCGAGAAGGACATCTGCCATCCTCACATGGTCTGCACGACATCCCCATAGCAAAGTGTTTGCCTCTCAATGACCCTCTGAAATGGCCGAGCAAGTTACTCAGTTCAAGGGCAGCTAGGGCTGGGCAAGAAAGGCTGGTCAGCCAGGGACACCCACATCCCATAACTGATTTACAAAATAATCCATTAGGATGGTCCCACTGGGAGCAGTGTCCCGGCTAATCATGTCGGTAGGTTTATGGACAGAGCTTTAAACTGACAGAGAGGATGCAGGGACAGGGTTCAGGTGAAAGGAGCTGAAGACAAGCAGAAAGGAACAGGATAGGACAAAGTTTAACTAAAACTGTACATCAGTGAATAGATTTGTGACAGAAAATTGTAGGAAAGAGTAGGTTATGTTATTTTTTAATGGATAATGTCGCAGTAATAAGGTAGATGGATTTAAGACTCAGAGATAACAGTGATTTAGACACCAGAGAGACATGCTTCCAGGGCGAACAAAAGTATTCAATGGTTCACAACGTTGTGCAAACTCAGGCAAAGTGGGAAACGCTAACAATAATGGGTAACAAAGGCATTACAGAGAAAGCATTTAACCTCAGATCATGAGGTAGAGTCAATCTGAATGTAAATTCTGGCTACTACTTGCCAAGGACTCAAGCAGCAGAACAGTTTTAGCCACCGAACAGCATTCCATTTTTCATCACTGCATTACACAGTAGCTCATTGGAATTTTTGATAAAGGCATAATGATAATTCAGTGAAACTTCAAAATTCATATAATCTGGGACAATCACCCTGGCAAGGGTGATATTGGAAGAGGAGTTCGGAGAATTTTTTTCAGTGTTTCTTTGAATAAAAGATTGTACAACCGGGTCGGGATGTAACTATCTTAGACCCACCGTTGCGCGATGAAACTTAGTGAATGCTTAATTTCACCTGGAGAGAATCCTCCAGCAAATTGTGATAAAGTGCAGTTTTAAGGAATATAACATCTTAAAGTGAATCACAGAAAGGACAAGCTGCATCTGAAAACAAAAACAACCAATTACATAAGTTTGTGAGGATAACTGACCAAGGTAAACAGGCTAAACAGACTGAAATATGTGTCTGTAAATGAATAATGGAAAACATTTGAAGGAACAGTGTAAAACACTCAACAAAAGGACATTCCATTGAAACAAAGAAAAGCTCAGCAAGAAATCCCCACTGGCCCCTCACTCAGGACAAAATGTAACATATTAGATTATGAGGCTGACAATGTCACCAAAAATACTTAAAATCATGAACTGACAGAGTGTTTTAGGAGTAAGTATTAAAGGGATTGCAAAGGGACAGCTAGCAGGAGGAGGGCAGTGGGAAGGGGAATCATTGTCACAGTTTATTGGCACAATAGGAATAGGGAGAGGTGAAGATGCTGGAGGTGGTGAGAATGTTACAGAGAGTGGTCAGGGCCTAAACACAGCCAGTACGGATTGCTGCAGCTGGAGGGGTTTGGAGAGGTAGGGAGGGACATAAGCATTTTATTTATTCATTCATGCAATGTGGGTGTCACTGCCTGGACCAGCATACATTGCCCCACTGGTAATTATCCAGAGGGTAGCTCAGAGTCAGACATATTGCTGTGGATCTGGAGTCACAGGTTAGCCAGACCAGGTTAGAATGTCAGATGTCCTTCCCTAAAGGAGGTAAGTGAACCAGATGAGTACTTCCTACTGATCAACAATGTTTTTATGGTGGCTGCACCAATGTCTTGTACAGCCACAACATGACATCCCAACTCCTACTCTCAATGCTCTACCCAAAGAAGGTAACCACCCCAAACGCCTGCTTCACCAGCCTGTCGACATGTGACACCACTTACAAAGAACTGTCTACCTGCATCCCTGGGTCTCTGACTGACAACACGACAGAGGGTCCGAACATTAACTGTACAGGTCCCAGCCTGGTTTGTTTCACCAAAATAGAACACTTCACCTTTATCTAATTAAACTCCATCTGCTATTCTTCAGCCCACTATCCCAGCAGCACTGTCCATCCTGTTGTTTCATAGATAACCTTCTTCACTGTCCACATTACCACCAATGTCAGTGTCACCCAAATAAAGCTTACTTACCTGGAAACAAATACTCCCATCCAAAGCATTTTTCCAAATGACAAAAAAACAGTGGACTCACATGCCTCCAGTCAGAAAAACAACATGTCGCCCATCACCCTCTGTCTCCTACCATCAAGCCAATTTTGTATCCAGTTGACTAGCTCCTCCTGAATGTCATAACCTTTTACATTGATCTGAGCTTATTACCCAGTTTACCACATGGAAAGTCGAACACAGAACAGTACAGCACAAGACCCTTCGGCCACGATGCCACGCCAATCTTTTATCAGACTGTAAGATCAAACTAACCTACATATTCTTCATTTTACTGCCATTCATGTGCCTATCCAGAAGTATATTAAATGTTCCAAATGCATCTAATTTTACTGCCACTGCTGGCAGTGCATTCCACTGACCCACCACTCTAAATGTAACGAACCTACCTCTGAAATCTCCCCTTAACCACTGGCTAATCACCTTAACATTAGACTCCCTTGTAATAGCTAGTTATGTCAAGGTAAAAAATGTTTCTCAATTTCATTCTCTCTGTGCCTCTCATCATCTTGTTCACCTCTACCAAGTCACCCCTCACCCGTCTTCACTCCAATGAGAAAAGCCTTAGCTCCCTCAACCTTTCTTCATGCTCTCCAGTACAGGCAGCATACTGGTAAATCTCCTCTTTACTCTCTCTAAAGCTTCCACATCCTTCCTGTAATGAGGGGACCAGAACTGAACACAATATTCAAAGAGTGGTCTAACCAGGGCTCTATACAGCTGCAGCATAACCTCATGGCTTTAAAACTCAATCCCCAAACTAATGAAATCCCACACAATATATTCCTTCTTAACAAGGCTCTCAGCTTGGGTGGCAACTTTGAGGGATCTAGGGACTTGGAACCCAAGATCCCTCTGTTCCTCCACACTGCCAAGGATCCTACCTTTAACCCTGCATTCTGCATTCAAATTCAACCTTCCAAAATGAATGACTTCACACTTTTCCAGATTGAACTCCATCTGCCACTTCTCAGCCCAGCTCTACATCCTGTCATTGTCCCGTTGCAACCTATTACAGCCCTCCACACTGTCAACCACTCCACCAACCCTCGTTTCATTGGCAAACTTTCTAACCCACTCTTCCACTCACACATCCAAGTCATTCCTAAACTCACAAAGAGATGAGGTCCTGTAACCTCTCCCTGCAGAAAACCACTAGTCACTGAGCTCCAAGATGAATGCTTTCCATCTATCATCACCCTCTGTCTTCTGTGGGCCAGTAATCCCATATCCAGACAGACAGTTTCCCCTGTATCCCATGCCTCCGTTCTTTCTGAATGAGCCATAAGTGTGTTTTGTCACATTCTCAATAGATTCAATAAGATTTGGGAGGCATGACCTGCCCCTTACAAAACCATACTATCTCTAATCAAACTAGGGTTTTCTACGGAGTCATAAATCCGCTCTCTCAGAGTCCTCTCCAATAATCTGCACACAACGGACAGAAGACTGACAGGTCTGTAATTCTCAGGATTATCCCTATTCCCTTTCCCAAACAAGGGAATAACATTTGCCAACCTCGAATCATCTGGTACGACTCCAGTAGACAGTGAAAATGCAAAGGTCATCGCTAAGTGTGCAGCAATCTCTTCCCTCGCTTCCTCTAGGAACGTTGGGTTCATCCAGTCTGGTTCAGCGACTTGTCTATCCTTGTCTTTTACAAAGTTCTCAGCACATCCTCCTTCTTAACATCCACCTGTTAACATATATCAGCCTGTTTCACGCTGTCCTCACAAATAACAAGGTCCCTCTCAGCAGTGAATACTGAGGCATAGTATTCATTAAGGACCTCCCCTACCTCCTGTGACTCTAGGCACAAGTTCCCTCCACTATCCCTACCCTCACTCTTGCCATCCTCATCTTCCTCCCATAATTGGAGAATGCCTTACGGTTTTCCTTAATCCTTCCCAACAAAGCTTTTTCATGCCCCCTTCTAGTTGTCCTAAGTCCATTCCTCAGTACCTTCCTGGTATCTCCAGGGATTCGCTACAGTGTGGAAACAGGCCATTTGGCCGAACACCTCCATATCAACCCTCCAAACAGTACAGCACCCAGAACCATCCCACCAACCTAAATCTCTCCATTTGCCCTGACTAATGCGCCAAACCTACACATCCGTGAACTCTATGGGTAATGTAGTCACCTAACATATACATCCTTGGGCTGTTGGGGGAAAATAGAGCACGTGGAGGAAACCCACACAGACACAGGGAGAATGTGCAAACTGCACACAGACTGTCACCTGAGGTTGAAATCGAAATGGAGTCCGTGGTGCTATGAGGTCACAGTGCTAACCACTAAGCCATCGTGCTGCTCCATGTTACCCTCTGGAAACCTGTCTAATTCTTGTGTCCTCAACGTTAAGTAAGCGTCGTTCTTCCTCCTGGATAGATGTACTACATCCCTTTGAACCTTGTTAAATGCTTCGCTAAAGTCCACGTGGACAATGTTCACTGCTCTACCTTCATCTATATCTTGGCCACCTTCTCGAAGAGTCAATCCGGTTTGTGAAACACGGTTTCCCAATCACAAAGCCATGCTGACCATCTCGAATCAGCCCTTGCCTCTCCAAATATACGGAGCTCCTTTCTTTCAGAAACTACTCCAACAACTTCCCCATCACTGGGCTCACGGGGCTTTAATTTCCTGGCTTTTCCCTGGAGCCCTTAAGTGATGAAACAGCATTAGCCGCCCTCCAGTCTTCCAGTGCCTCTCTGAGTCTGTTGATAATATACATATCTCTGTAAGGGACACTGCAATCTCTTCCCTGGCTTCCCACAATATTCTAGGATTGACCTAATGAGCTACTGAGGAGTGATCTACCTTTATTTGTTTTAAGATTCCAGCACTTTCTCTGCTTTGTAGAGGATTCTTTCCAAGACATCACTATTTATTTCCCCAAGTTCCCGAGCTTCCATGTCTTTTGCCACAGTAAATTCTGACAAGGTTATTTTGTCCAATACGTCACCCATCTCCTCTGGTTCCATACATAGGCGACCTTTTTAATATTTAAGAGGCCCTATTCTCTACAAAGATACTGTTTAGCTTATTGAAACTTGCATAATAGGCTTCTGATAATTCAAATACACCATATCCCCCGTATCACTACACCCCTCCTGCCCCTTTACAATTCTGCCATTTATGTTCACACCAACAAATTAAATCCAATAGGCTCAAAAACAAATTATCTTTTATAAAATGTATTTCCATCTGCCCAGTTATTGTATGTTGACATATCATTTCTAACAATTTCAGTATATTTCTGATTTACTGTCAGGCTAACAATATTTGGTTTCAGACTGACAGCAGAAAGGGTTGAGGGAGTTCTTGTTTATCAATCTGAGAACGGTAGCTCACAGGGTCAGCAGGTAATAGAGAAGGCAAATCAAATGCTGACATTTATTATAGAGGGAATGGAGTCTAAAAAAAGGAGGTCTAACTAAAACTGTGCAAGGTACAAGTCAGACCACACCTCGAATATTATGAACAGTGTGAGTGCCTGAAGGAAAGGTATTGGAGGCAGTCCAGAGAAGGTTCACTCGGCTGATCCTGGGAATGGAGGGATTTTCTAATGAGAAGAGGTGGAGTAGGTTGAGGTTGAACCCATTGAAGTTTAGATAATGAGAGAGAAATAGAATGAAACATCCAAGATTCTGAGGGAGTCTGATCAGGTAGATGCTGAGAAGGTAGAAAATAGAACAGTACAGCATTTCAACAGGCCCTTCGGCCCACCATGTCCGTCTCAACTCATACCATCTGCCTGCACATGGTCTAAATCCCTCTATTCTCTACCTGTCACATTTCTGTCTAAATGCCACTTCAAAACTTTACTCACATTTCTGCTTTGACAAAATCCCTCGGTAACCTCCACTCTCTATGTAAAAAAACAACTTGCCTCACACATCTCGTTTAAACTTTCTCTTTCTCACCTTAAACCTATGCACTCTCGTACTTGAAGCTTACACATTGGAAAAGAGATTCCGACTATCTACATTATCTGTCCCTGTCCTAAAGTTATATTCCTGTACCTGGTTGCCTGTCAGCCTCTGATACTCTCGCAAAACCATGCAACTTCATTTAGTTTTCTCTTACACCTAACACACCGTTTAAAACCCTAACACAGACAACGTGCTGAAAAACCCATTTCTGCACCCTCTCCAAAGCTCCACATCCTCCCTATTGTGTGGAGATGAAAACTGCACACAGTACTCCAAGTGTGGCCAAACAGAAGTTTTCTAGAATCACAGCATCAGATGCAAACCACTATACCCAACGTTGTGACCGATGAAGGCTGTGCCGCCCACAAACGGTGGCACAGTGGTTAGCACTGTTGCCTCATAGTGCCAGACCCGAGTTCAATTCCTGCCTCAGGCGATGGACTGTGTGGGGTTTACACATTCTCCCCGTGTCTGCGAGGGTTTCCTCCGGGTGCTTTCTGTTGCCATTTTCATGAAGTTACTGACTTGCACCAAGATCCTTCTGTATATCAATGTCCCTCAGTATCCTAACTTTCTTCTGGACTTTGACACCATCACAGTTACTGTACTGCCCTTGCTGCCAGTACATTCAGTGCCCTGACTGTACCCATATTGACATTACCATCACTGTCTGGTGCCTATAAAATAATTCATGCTAATGGTTGCTGCTGCTTGCTTATTCTCAGCTCCACCCAAATAGACTCCAAATTTTGATCTTCAGATCCACATGATTGTCTCATTAATGCATTAATCTCATCCTTTCTTCACAACATGTTGGCTTTTTGCCCCGTCTGCCTCTTGGGACTAGATTGGGTTGGGATATCTGGACAGCATGGAGGGGTTGGACCGAAGGGTTTGTTTCCATGCTGTACATCTCTATGACTGTATGACTCTAACTCAACAAGCCTTCAATATCCCCTTCCCAGCGATGTTCATCCTGCAGCTACATCTCCGGAATGACAGTTCCATCATATCCATTCACTATCATTCCATCTTCCTTCTGGCGAATGCAGGGAGTCATTCCTCAGTACTGAGTGTTTGAACGGATGGGGAGAGGTCACAGAGATAGGGAGGCTTACAGGGGGCTCGAGGATGTTAGAATTAAACAGAGTTACATCTGGTCAAGAATGTCTGTGGGGCAAAGATGTTTGGGAATTGGAGGAATTTACTATGATAGAGGGAGCTAGGTTAGATTCTGGAGATGGGGTAGGGATGAATGTAGGGAGAGGCAGGCAGATTGAGAGGCACAGACAGGGGGTGTTTCAGGGAGAAGAGTATTGCGTATACTAACAGAGATATGAAAGGTTGTCGTGACTGAAGACGTTTTCAGATATAAGAAGGCTTCAAGATTCTGGAGGCTACAGAGATAGGAAGGCAATGGAGAATGCCAGGTGGAGACAGTTACACAGATAGGGAGGGTTGCACAAACTGAAAGAGGGTCCTGTGGTCGGGAGGGGTTTGGAGTTGGGAACAAGGGTGAAATTTTAAAAGATTAACATCGAAGAATTGGAGAACGATAAGGAGATTACAAATTTTTCCATAGCTAAGGAAGGATTGTAGGAGCTGGAGAAGATTACATAGGTAGGGACCGATGGAGAGGTTAAAGACAAATACATTGAAATGGAGGGTGGGATAGGCAGGAGGAGCTTGCAGGGATAGACAGGACAGTCGGGGTGTACAGGGATGAAGGAATTTAGTATCTAATGGAGAAGTTTAGGAATTAGTTTGTTAGGGATTGGAGAACCTGATAAAGACAGAGACAGAGAGAATGGTGTGGACGAGAGGAGGTTCCAAACAGAGGAAGGATTATTGGGACTGGAGGAAATTACAGAGATCACGAATACAGCATGGGTCAGTATTGATGCCTGCGAGCCCCTGTGCTGCCGCATTGAGGACCAGTACAGCAGAGGTGAAAGCAGGACCCTCACAATATGGTGAAAATGAAGTCTAGAATGTTGCTGTTCCTTGCCCAGATCTGTATCTATGTCCTGTCTTCCGGGTCTGAATAGAAAAGGCCACTAACTCCTCCCTGTGCTGTTCACTGTGAGTAATCTTACAGGCTGCAGGATTTACTGAAGGCTCCAGATCTCCCTCTCCATCTCTCCCTGGCTGACCAACCAGCTTCAATGAGGTGATGGATGAGACAGGAGTTAGGATTATCCTGATTAACTGCATGAGACAGTGAAATAGACAGAATGGGAAATTAGACTGATGTAGTGAGGATAACTCGTGCAGAGTGGCACAGAGTCCAGCAGAGATCTCAAAAATCCCAGTCTCCATCCCTGGCCTGCGCTGCTGCGTCTCTCTAGTTTGGAGAATTCTGTTGATTCAGGATCTCAGACCAGCTGTAAGAGGGAGAAACACTGACAGAGGCAGCAAATTGACCTACACATCGAGGGATACCACATGGAGAGATACTCCGTGATACCACCAGGAAGGTATCAGGATCACACAATCGTGTCAGAAGACGTGGTTGTGATGCAGCGGGAACTGCTCCCAGTCCTCAGGGAGGAGTCAGCCATTATATTGGGATGGGCTCCACTGGAACTGTGCCCTGGTCAATCAAATTGCTTTAAAATGACACAGATGAGGAGGGACAAGGCTTAGATTAAAGGAAATTCCTAAATCCAAAGAGAAAGCTTGAAATATTGGAAAACCATGGAGATGTGGCTAAAGACAAACTGGAAGAAACAGTTTAATTGAAATTAGGTTTGTGACAGGAAATTGTGGTAAAAATTACTGTTTCTTAATTTGTGATTTCACTTGTCATTATGGAGACATGGCCATAGGGTGAACACAAAGATGGTTCAGCAATATTCACAGCTACACAACATTGTGGAAAACCAGACAGAATGGGAAGCAGGATGGGGGCTCCCGCAGTTAGGGATAACAATTTGGATTACCAGGAAAATATGTGGCCTCAGATTATCAAGCAAGAGGAAACCAAATTCTGAGTAATAAGAGTCAGAACTCAAAACTGGAATGACAGTGTTAAGGCCCTTTTACAACATTACATTGTTAGACACTGCATTAACAGGGAATAATTGGAATTTGTAATAAAGGCACTGGGATAATTGTGAGGGAATTCAATCTTCCTATCTCACTATCTCATTGGTCATGGGTCACAGCTGAGGCTGACTTTCTCCCACTCTCAGGGGGAGTCTGTAGGTGGCTGTACAGACCGATGTGACCTTCTACAGACTCTGTTACATTTGGGGCAGAAGGTGGCCGTGGGAAGAGGGTGGGTGGGGCGTTGGTGTGACAGCGAGCTCCTTGTGCTGTTTACTCCTGGGTTCCCATTTTCCCCACAGCAAGTCTCAAGGTGCTCGACACCTACCCAATGATCCTCCCCTACTTTGGAAGATCTTGGCCAAGTAATTCCCAGGAGTTACCAGATTTGATTAAGAGATGAAAATAAAACAATCAATTCTGAAGTACCCAATGTTTAGGAATGTGGACGCATTTGTTAAAGAGATCCCTAAGGAGTCTCCGAGCAGGAGTGCAGTAGGAAGAGGATGCATTGTCAGCGTTTAATCAGGTGATAGTAACAGGGAGAATTAAAGGTGCTGGAGGTGGTGAGAGTGTTGTACAGAGTGCCTAGGGCCAGAACAGTGTTACCAAACCAGTACGAATTGCTACAGCTGCTTGCTGAGATAGGGAGGGTCATGCATTTTCATTGATTCATTCATGACCTGAGGATGTCACCGGTTGAACCAGCATACATTGCCCCACTGCTAATTTCCCAGAGGCAGCTCTGAGTCAGCCATGTTGCTGTGGGTCTGGAGTCACATGTGAGCCATGTGAGCCAGACCAGGTATAAATGTCAGATGTCCCTCCCTAAAGAATATATGTGAACTCGTTGCGCTTTTCCAGATAATCAACAATGCCTATATGGTGGCATCACAAATGTCCTGTACGAATACAACATGCCATCCTAACTCCTGCTCTCAATACTGTGACCTAATGAAGGTAACCTCCTCAAATGCCTGCATCAACAGCCTGTCTACCTGTGACGCTACTTTCAAAGAACTGTCTACCTGCATCCCTGGGTCTCTGATCGACAACACTACTCAGGACCAGAACATTAATTGTACAAGTCCAGCCCTGGTCTGCTTTACCAGAATGCAACATTGTGCATTTCTCCACCTGCTATTCCTAACATCATTGGCCCAGCAGTACTGTTGATCCCATTGTACTCTTAGATAACCTTCTTCACTGTCCACTATTCCATCAATTTCAGTGTAACTCATAAACTTCCTAACCATGACTCCTGTATTCTCATCTAAACCATTTATATAAATGATGCACAACAGTGACCCAGCACCGAACCCCACGGCACACCGTTGGTCACAGGCCTGCAGTTTGAGCAACAACCCTCTATGAGCATGTTCTGTCTCCTACAGTCAATCCTGTTTTGTATCCAGTTGGTGAGCGCTCCCTGGTTCTGTGTGATCTAAACTTACTAACCAGTCTGCCATTCAGAACCTGTCAAATGCCTTGCTAAAGTTCATGTGGACATCGTGTACTGCTCTGCTTTGATCTGTCAACTGTCTACCTCCATTGTCCTTTCTCTCAGAATTTCCTCCATCGACTTACCCACCTCCGCCATCAGTCTCACTGGTCTGTCGTGGATGTCGATGATACAAATATCTCTGGGAGGGGCCATGCAATTTCCTCCCTCACTTCTCACAAGGCGCTGGGATACATCTGATCATGTCCCATGATTTTATGAACTTTTTTTTTTGCTTTTTAAGACATCCAGCACCTCCTATTCTCCAATGTGAACTCTGTTCAAGACATCACTATGTATTTTCCCAAATTCCCGAGCTTCAATGTCTATCTCCATAATAAACCCTAAAGCAAAATATTTGTGTCGGATCTTCCCCATCAACAGTGATTCCACACCGATGGCCTCATTGACCTTTCAGGGGCCCTATTCTCTCCGTCGTTATAATTTAGCCTTTGTTGAAACTTGTCAAAATGCTTCTGAAAGTTAAAATATCCCCCTACCGCTATTTGCCTCCCCCACCCTTATCTATTCAGCCATTCATGGTCACACCAATCCAACAGCATTAAAAATATTCCCCTTTTGTAAATTCACGTGTTGCCCATTGTTTCTAAGAGTCCATTTATTGTTTATTGATGTATCGTTTACAATACACTCCAGCATGTTCCCAATACTGTCAGGTTAACACCGTTTGGTTTCAGACTGACTGCACAAAGGGTTTGGGGAATCCTTGTGGATCAATCTGGAAAAGGTAGCTTATAGGATCAGCAGGTAATAGAGAAGGCAAATCAAATTCTGCCATTTATTACAAAGCGAATGGAGTCTAAGAATAAGGAGGTCTTGGTAAAACGATGCAAGGTTCAAGTTAGACCACACCTAGATTATAATGAACAGTATGCGTGCCCTAAGGAAATGCATTCTTGTATTGGAGGCAGGCCAGGGAAGGTTCCCTCGGCTGATCCCGGAGATGGCGGGATTTTCCAATGAGAAGAGGTGGAGTAGATTGACCTAGAACCCATTGGTGTTTTGAAGAATGGGCAAGAAATTGAATGAAACATCCAGGATTCTGAGGGGCTTTGACAGGGTAGATGCTGTGAAGTTAGAAAATAGAACAGTACAGCAGAGTAATAGGCCTTTGGCCGATCATGGCTGTGGTGACCATGTTGCTGTTCTGAACTAATCCCATCTGCCTGCACATGGTCCATATCCCTCTATTCTATGCCTGTTCATGCGTCTGTCTAAATGCCACTTCATAACTTTACTCTCGCTGGCACCTCTCCCACCTCCTGAGCAGATTCCACCATGTCTGTACAGAAAACCAGCCTCATTCATCTCACTTAAAACTTCTCACTCTCACCTTAAACCGAGGCACCCTAGTATTTGATATTTCTACATTGGAAGAAGGATTCCAACTATCCACACTATTCACGTCCCTCCTAATGCTATATAACTGTACCCAGTCACCCCTCAGCCTCCGATACTCTCGCAAAATAATCTAACTATGTCCAAGCTCCTGAGAGTAAACACATTATCATCCAGGCAAATTCTGGTTACCCCCTGTTACACCCTGCCCAAACCCTCCCCATCCTTCCTGTAGTGTGGCGATGAGAACTACATGCAACATTCCAGACATGGCCGAATGAAGTTTCATTCAGTCACAACATGACATTTAAACGTCTGTACTCAATTCTGTGACCAATGAAAGGAAGCATACCATGCTCCTCCTTTCCTAACACATCCTGTTGTTTTGTTATTTTAAGGGAGCTACAGATTTGCACCCAAGGTCATCTGTTTACCAATGTTTATCAATGTTTCCAATTAGTAAATTAGTGTACTTCCCTCTTCCATTTGACTTCATAAATGCATTACTTCACACTTGTCCCAATCAAATTCAATTTGCCATTTCTGTGCCCAGAGTCCAGTAGTTCCACTGCTGCAACCTTTAACAATCTTCTTCGCTTCTTTAATTCCCCTAACTTCCCCTAAACGTTACATGCCTTTCCAAACATCATCTGCAAAATTACTTATCAAACTGCTGACCTTTTCATCTTAATCACAGAGATAAATTACAAACAGAAATCGCAGCATTGATCCTTGTGAAACATCACTGGCTACAGACCTCCAATCCGAAATTCACTGCTCCACATTCCTCTGTCCACTATCACCAAGAAAATGTTGTATCCAAATTATCAACCACCATAGATTCCATGGATTGTGGTTTGATCTTCCAGGTCTCCCTTGCTATTTCTCACCTCCAACCAAAGTGACTCTAAATTTTGATTCCCAGATTAAACTGGCTGTCTCACTGATGCACTGACTGTATCTTTACCTAACAACTGGACCTTGA
Organism: Chiloscyllium punctatum; assembly: GCF_047496795.1. Lineage (NCBI taxonomy): Eukaryota > Metazoa > Chordata > Chondrichthyes > Orectolobiformes > Hemiscylliidae > Chiloscyllium > Chiloscyllium punctatum. Next base: position 50,082,539 of record NC_092754.1, on the reverse strand, counting down.
TTGGCATTTTGCTGATGCTGCTGAAATCCTTCAATAATCACATCCTATCCATGGTTATTCGGCAGCCATGTCTCCATAATCATAGTTCGATCATATCTGTTCACGACAGGTAATGCTGTCATTCCATTTGCCTTGTTGCAAATGCAGGGCGCGTTTCACTGAAAGTGGGTCTTTGAGGGATGGAAAGAGCTCACAAAGTTAGAGAGACGTTTGGGGGCTGGACATGGTTAAGGATAGTTACAGGTGCTAGAGAAAGTTCGCAGGAGATAAGATTTATTGTTTGGAGGAAATTACAGAGATAGAGCCGATTTGAATAGATTCCAGATCGGGATTTCTGTCGAATTGTAGCTCATTATAGGGATTCTGTTGAGTGGGGTGTAGAATCATTCACAGGATACGAGGATGTGGTACATTTAACAACAGTTAAGAGGGATAGGGATGATGGTATGGACTGGAGAATATTACAGGGATAGGGAAATTGGTATGGTCTCCAGAATATTAAACGGACAGTAAGGATGGTATGCACAGGAGAATGTTACAGGCATAGGGTGGATAGTATGAACTGGAGAATGTTACAGGGATAGGGAGTAAGTTGTGGACTGTAGAATTTGACAGGGTTAGGGAGTGTTGTACGGACTAGACAATATTCCAGGGATAGGTAGGAAGTTATGGACTGGAGAAAGTTAGAGGAAGAGCTGGTTTTAAACACTGGAAGATATTTCAGTGAGTGTGAGCGTTGTGCATGTACGGAAATATGAGAGGCATAGGGAGGTCTGTTGAGACTGGAGGAGGTTACAGTGATAGAAAGAGTTGAGAGAGACTTGAGTCGCTTATGAGCAAAGGATAGGCTAAAGCGTGTGTGGAGCTGTTTACAGATAGAAAGGAGAATATAATGGCCTCAAAACAGTCACACCAATACATAGGTATATAGGAAATGAAGAATTTAAAGAGATTACACAGACCAAGAATGTTGTACACAAAGAACAAAGAAAGTTTACAGCCCAGGAACAGGCCCTTTGCCCTCCAAGCCTGAGCCGGTCCAAATCTACTATCTAACCTGTCGCCCAATTCCTAAGTATCTGTATCCCTCTGCTCCCACCCACTCATGAATCTGTCCAGACGCATCTTAAATGAATCTACCGTGCCTGCCTCTACCACCTCTGCTAGCAACACATTCCAGACAACCACCACCCTCTGTGTGAAGTACTTACCGCGTGTATCCCCCTTAAACTTTCCACCTCTCATCTTGAAATCGTGACCTCTTGTTATTGAATCCTTCACCCTGGGAAAAAGCTTGTCGCTATCCACCGTGTCTACACCCTTCATGATTTTGTAATACACAGTGGAGGAGAACACACTGATAGGGATGGTTTTATAGCCTAATTAATGTTACGAAATAATGGGGGTTGCAACGGTCAGAGCAGGTTTCAGCAAGTTGGAGGATATAGACCTGAAGGAGGTTACACAAAAAGCAATGGCTTTAGGGTCTGGTGGGGGCTACATAGTAAAGGGGTTGGAGTGACTAAAGACATTTACACAGATAGGGAGAGTACTTCTGGTTGGCGGTAGCATGATGTGGAGGAGCCGGTGGTGACTGGGATGGGCAAAGTTAAAAATCATACAACACCAGCTTCCAGTCCAGCAGGTTTATTTGGGAGCGATTGGTTTAGGTTCGCTGCTTCCTCAAGTGGTTGTGGAGCACAATCATAAGGCACAGAATTTAGAGCAACAGCATTGCAGTGTCATGGAATGTAATACCAAACAAATTTAGTTTAAGTTTTCATCTTTTAGGATGATCACCAGCGCTTTGAAAGCTGGTGCTGTGAGATAAACCTGTTGGAGTACAACCTGGTGTTGCGTGATTTTTAACTCACCCAATCGACTTCTGCTAGATCCTGCCTAATGGCCCCAAACCTGGCGCTGCTCCAGTTTCACACCTTAATCTTTAGACCTGTCTGATCTTTTTCCATAACTATGTTAAAACTAAGACAGTTGTGGTCACTGGATCCAAAGTGCTCTCTGACTGACACTTCAGTCACTTGCCCGGCCACATTTCCGAAGGGGAGGTCCAGTGTTGCACCCGCCTGAGTAGAGTTGGGCCTTGTTAGAGTTGCATCTTGATTTCGGAAATGTTCTTGGACATTATTGACAAATTGCACTCTGTCCGGGCCTTTTACTCTCTGGGTGGTCCATTCAACACTGGGAAAATTAAATTCTCCAACCAATACTACTCTATTATTCCAACAGGTATCTCCAATCTCTCTACACATCTGCTCCTCTAGTACCTGCTGGCTATTTGGGGGTCTATAATACCATCCCAACAGAGTGACCACCCTTGGTTTATTTCTAAGTTCTAAACATGTGGCCTCATTTGATGACTCTTTAAGAGTATCCTCTCTAATCACTGTTGTTATGTCCTCCGTTATCAAAAGGGCAACTCCCCTCCTCACTTACTTGTCCTTCTGTTCCGCCTGTAGCTTCTCTCTTCTGGAACACTGAGCTGCCAGTCTGGCCCTTCTCTCAGTCATGTTTCGGTTATGGCTATAATATTACAGTCCCCAGAGCCAATCCATGCTCTGATCTCATCTACCTCACCAGACAGGCTTCATGCACTAAAATAAATGAACTATAAACCAGAAGTCTTTTCCCTCCCTCGTCTGTGCTGCTGGACATCCTGAATAGGAAACTTGCTCTCGATGGCTAATGCATTTTCCCCTGACTTTTCGATGTTCCCGCTCTTAGTCAGAGTCCCAACCTCCTGCTAAACTAGTTTAAACCTTCCAGGGTAACACCCAAATCTCTCCGCAGTGATACTTGTGCCCCTCTGGTTCAAGTCTAACCCATCCCCCCCTCCCCCTTATACAGGTCACCTCTACCCCAGAAGAGATCCCAATGATCCAAGAGCTGAAAACCCTGCCCCCTCCAACAGCTCCTCAGGCATACATCCACCCCCCCCCCCCCCGGTATATCTTTCTATGTCTATCCTCACTGGGGCATGTGGCACTAGGAGTAATCTAGAGATCACTGCCCTTGAGGTCCTGCTTTTTAACTTCTTACCTAACGCCTGATACTCATTTCACAGGACCCCATCCCATTGTGTTTATGAAGAGGGAGTATTAAAGGCAGCAAGTCCAGCGAATACAGATCAGCTAATACATATCGTGAGTTTGATGAAGAAAACACAGTGCAATAAAACCAGGTGAAGCCATTCACAAGTACAGAGAGTGCAACGGGGTCCTTAGAAATGGCTGTGAAATATCCTTGTCAGATACTATGAAGGAAAAGCCACAAGGTACCTTGTCAGTATAGTTAGAATAAAAGGGTAACTGAGGAAAGGGTGAGACCTATTAGAAACCAAAGAAACAATCTGTGCATGGAGCCAGAGGAAGTAGGTGAGGTCTTCAATGAATACTTCCTATCTGTATTCACGCAGCAGAAAAACATTGTAGCCGGGGATTTCAGACAGGATGGTGAGGTTCTATAACATGTTAAGATCAATAAGGAGGAGAGTGGAGAAATCCCCAGCGCCCAATGAAATGTATCCCAGGCTGCTATGGGAGGTAAGAGAGGAGATTGCTGGTTGCTGGGGCCCTGGTGGATACGTTTACTGCTTTGCTGGCAACAGGTGAACGATTGTAGGATTGCTAATGTGGTTCCTTTGTTCAAGAAGGGCAGCAGGGATAGGCCAGGTAATTACAGAGCAGATAGTCTGACAACAGGGGGAGGGAAATTATTGGAAACAATTGTGAGGATGAATCGACACTTGCAAAGGTAAGGACCAACTCGGATTCGTCATCACAGATTTGATAGAGGTAGATACTGTCGGAGGAATTCAGTTTAGCTCTTTGAAATGGTGTCTAAAAATACTGAAGGGGGCAGTGCAGATGATATGGGTTACTTGGAGTCATTAAGGCCTTTGACAAGTTCGCACATGGAAGGCTGATCCAAAAGGAAAGAGCCCATGGGATCCAAGGCAAGTTGGCAAATTGGATACAAAATTGGTGGATAACCTTTTTCGTGTTTGAAATTGTTTCACCAGCGGGTGTACCACAGGGATCTGTGCAGGAACGATCGCTGGTTATTCTGGGGAATAGTAACGTCGATGTGAAAGCAGAAGATATCATTAGTCGGTTTGCAGATGACACGAAAGGTGAGGGTGTTGTTCAGAGTGAGGGGGGTGGTCTCAGGCTACAGTCTGATGACGATCAGATGGTAATCTGAGCAGAGTTTAGTTCTGATCAATGTGAGGTCATACCCTGTCGGAGGTACGATAAGCGAAGGACAGACAAAATGAATGCTTGGACCTTGCAGAGTGCTGAGGAACACAGGGACCTCAGTGGACAACCCAAAGATGCGTGAAGGTGTCAGCACAGGTGGACCGGGTGCGGAAGGCACCTGAACTGGGAGCAGGAGGGGGACCCATATCCTGGTGGGGCGAATTGCGAGAGCTGCTTGACAGGATATAATCTAATCTGGCAGGGTGTTGTATCTTAAACAGTCGAAGGGTCAGAAAGAAGATTGAGGCTGGTACTCAAGTTAAAGAGAGCCATTTCAAGAGATAAGGCAGGCAAGAACATAGCAGGGAATGGGAGAAAACTGATGTTTAAACTGCATTTATTTCAATGCACGGGGCCTGAAAGCTAAGGAAGATGAACTCAGGGCATGGACTGGAACATCAGACTGGGAGATTATAGTTATCACAAAAACACAGCTGAGGGAGGGACAGGACTGGCAGCTCATTGTTTCAAGGTAAAGATGCTGCAGGAAGCATCGAAGGGGAGGCAAGACAGGATGTGTGGTGGTGGGTCTTGATTGCATGAATCATCACAGCAGTACTTAGAGAGGATATTCCTATGGGATCACCCAGCGAAGCTATGTTAGCGGAACTGAGAAATAAGAATGGGTCATCACTTCGATTTGATTGTCCTACTAATCCCTAATAACAAGTGGCAGACTGAGGAACAAATATGTCCGGAGATCTCAAATAGCAATCATAATAATAGGGCTATTGTGGTAGATGGTTTTTAGCTTTCCATCTTAGACCAGGACTGCCAGTGTTCAGCGTTTGCAAGGGAGGAATTTGGTAATTGATTTCCAGTAAACTTGCAATGAATATATGAATGGCCTGAAAACAGAATTGGGCAAAATCTGACCTCCCTTTGGGAAACAAGGTAGGGAAAGGGACGAGGTGTTAATGGGAAAGCATTTTGCCAAAGTGATCACAGTTCTATTAGTTTGAAAATAGCGATGGAAAAGGACAGGCCTGGTCCACAGGTTCAAGTTATAAAATGGGGCCGGACCAATCTTGACCGTATTAGCCAGGAACTTTCAAAAGGTGATTGGGGAATCTATGTGCAGGGAAAGGGAAGTCTGGCAAATGAGAATATTTTAAAAGTGAGTTAAATTGAGCGATCAGCGCCAGCATGTTCCTGTTTGTATGCAGGTCAATGCTGACAGCATTAGGAAACACTGGCTGTATACTGAGGGTCTGGTCAAGGAAAAGGGGGCACATGTCAGGTATAGCCAGCTGGATCAAGGGAATCCCTGAGGATCACAGGGACTGTAGGATGGAAATCAGGAATGCAAAAAGGGGACATGAAATCGCCTCGGCAAAGAAGTATGAGGACAATCCAAAACTGATTTTAGATAATATAGATACAATAAGAGTAAACGACTAACTCGGGACAAAGTAGGGGCCCTTAAAGATCAATGAAGCCGTCGATGTGCATGACTTCTGGATATGGCGAAGATCCTAAACAAATTGTTCATTCCAGGACTTACTGTGCACCAAGACTGGGGAACTCAGATTACTACGTTACAATACAATTGGAGTACTCTGTGCAATTCTAGTCTCCCTGCTGTCAGAAGGATGTTGTGAAACTTGAAAGGGTTTAGAAAAGATTAATAAGATGTTTTCAGGGTTGTTGTTGAATAGGCTGGGGCAATTTTCCCTGGAACATCGGAGACTGAGGGGTGAACCTACAGACATTTATATAAACATGTTTATATACATTTACCCAATCACCTAACACTATGGGCAATTTAGCATGGCCAATTCACCTAACCTGCACATGTTGGACTGTGGGAGGAAACCCACACAGACACGGAGAGAATGTGCAAACTCCACACAGACAGTTGGCTGAGGCAGGAATTGAAGCCGGGTCTCTGGCACTGTGAGGCAGCAGTGCTAACCACTGTGTCACTGTGCCACCCCTAGCAGGGGAGTGGTGACAATCCTGATAGTTATAGACCTGTGAGCTTTACTTTGATTCTGGGTAAAGAGTTGGAAAGGTTTGTAGGGGATAGGATTTATAATCATCTGGAGATGAGTAAGTTGGTTAGGGATAGTCAACACGGTTTTGTGAAGGGTAGGTCGTGCCCTCACAAACCTTATTGAGTTCTTTAAGAAGGTGAACAAAGAGATGGATGAGGGTAAAGCAGGTGATGTGGTGTATATGTATTTCAGTAAGGCGTTTGTTACGGTTCCCCACGGTAGGCTATTGCCGATAATACGGAGGCATTGGATTGTGGGTGATTTAGCAGTTTGGATCAGAAATTGGCTCACTGAAAGAAGGCAAAGGGTAGTGGTTGATGGGAAATATCGATCCTGGAGTTCAGTTACTGGTGGTTACTGCCAGGATGTGTTTTGGGTCCACTGTTGCTGTCATTTTTATAAATGACCTGAATGAGGGCATTGAAGGATGGGTTAGTAAATTTGCAGAAGACACTCAGGTCAGTAGAGTTGTGGATAGTGACGAAGGATGTTATAGGTTACAGAAAGGTTGAGATAAGCTGCACAGCTGGACTGAAAGTTCGCAAATGGAGTTTAATGTGGAAAGGTTGAGGCGATTCACTCTGGAGGGTGTAACAGGAACACAGGGTACTGGGATAATGGTAAGATTGTTGTTAATGTAAATGAACAGAGAGATCTCTATGTCCATGTACAGAGATCCTTGAAAGTTTCCACCCAGGTTTCTGGGTTTTTCTAAGAAGCCATTCAGTGTGTGAGCTTGTCTCAGTAGAGGGATTGAGTTTCAGAACCATTATATCATGCTGCAGCTATACAAAATTCTGGGTGTGGCCACATTTTTTCAGGTCACTGCCTTACAGGATGGATGTGTAAGCTTTAGAAATGATTCAGAGGAGATTTACTAGGAAGTTACCCGGTATGGAGGGAAGCTCTTTTGAGGAAAGGCTGAGGGACTTTAAGCTGTTTTTGTTCAAAAGAATGTGTTTGAGGTCAATTAAGTGAGACATATAAGATAATCAGCAGGTGAGATGGGTTGGACAGTGAGAGTCTTTTCTCTTGGATGGCAATGCCTACCACGAGGGGAGATAACTTTACATTGAGGTAGATATTAATATTAATAAATAGATATGGGACAGATGCCAGAGGTAGGTTTTTTACTCAGAATAGTCAGGGCATGGAATGCATTGTCTGCAACAATAGTAGACTCGCCAACTTTAAGGGCATTTAAATGGTCATTGGATAGGCATCTGGACAAGAATTGGGATAGTGTTGGCTCCTTGGGCTTCAGATTGGTTCCACAGGTTGGTGCAAAATCGAAGGCCGAAGGGCCTGTATTGTGCTGTCATGTTCTGTGTTCTAGTGGGCATAAATATGAGATGGGAGAGGAAAGACTTAAAAGCGATTTTAGGAGAAAAGTTTCTACACAGAGGATGGTGCAGTTATGGAATGAGCTTCCGGGGAAGTGGTAGAGATATGTTAAATTTGAGCAGGTACGTGGGCGAGGAGAAGTTTGAAGGGATACGGGTCAAATGCAGGGAAACGCGATTCGTTCATGGATTCTGGTCAGCATGGACTAGTTGGGTTGAAGGAAACGTTTCCGTGCTGCATGGCTCTGTCTCTAGTTATTGGAGGAAGAGATTACCGAGATAAGGCATGTTGTGGACACTGATGCAAGTTACAGCGATAGTGATGGTAGTCTGGAATGCAGTACATTTCAAATATGTGGAGGGACTATAGAGAAGGGAGGAGGTTACAGAGATAGGAAATGTTATAGGAGTTACAAATTATTGAAGACGCTGGTGCATAAGACATGCAACAGATAGTGTTGCAGAGTAGTGAGTCTTAGTACAACAGAAATTACAGTAGGGGTGGGGGATTGAGCATGGGGTGTGTGTGAACTGTGCTCCCCATCCAGCACTGTATCTGTGTCATGTCCTGTTCGCCGATATTTGGAACGCTCTCATTGCTCCCTGCTCTGTGCACTGTGAGTGATCTTACCTCACTGCAGGATTTATTGAAGGCTCCAGATCTCCCTGCCCTTTGTCTCTCTGGCTGACCAACCATCTTCAATGTTGCGATGGACGAGACACCCAGCAGCTGGGAAGTCTATTGAGTCTGACCCTTCCCTGAGTACCTGCAGGAGACAGAGAAATAGACAGAATGCGAAATTAGACTGATACATTGACGATTAAAAATGGCACTGTGTACCACCACATCTCCATCCCTGGGCTGTGCTGCCTCGTCTCTCTGGAGTGGAGAATTCTGTTGGCTCAGGATCTGGTGTAGCTTCAAGAGAGAGAGACAGAGAGAGAGAGAGAGAGAGAGAGAGACAGAGAGAGAGCGAGAGCGAGAGAGAAAGCGAGAGAGAAAGCGAGAACGAGAGCGAGATACTAAATGATACCACCAGAGTGCTGGAAGATATCAGGATCACAGTTGTGTTGGAAGAACAGGTTTTGCTTCATCATGCACTGATATAGCCGGTCAGGAATGAGCAACTTGTGAGAAGGTGAAGTGCTGGCCGAGGGGTATTATTGCTAGAGCAGGTACCCAAACCTCAGCAAATGTTCAAGGGAGGCAGGTTGGAATCCCACCATCAGAAATGGTGGAATTTGAAATCAATAATTTTAAAAATAGTAATTAACAATCCACAAATAAATATGAGCCCATTGCTGATGTACAAAAAACCCAAACACTTGTCCTTTCGGGAAAGACGCCTGCCCATCCTGATATGGTCTGCACGACGTCCCCATGGCAAAGTGTTTGCCTCTCAAGGACCCTCTGAAATGGCCGAGCAAGCAAATCCGTTCAAGGGCAGCTAGGGCTGGGCCAGAAAAGCTGGTCAGCCAGAGACACCCACATCCCATAACCGAATTAATAAATAATCCATTAGGATGGTCCCACTGGAACTGTGCTGGGACCCGGGTCCTGGCCAATCATGTCGGTAGGTTTATGGACAGGGCTTTAAACTGACAGAGAGGATACAGGGACAGGGTCCAGGTGAAAGGAGCTTTCCAAATCCAGAGAGAAAACGTGGAGCACCAGAACAGTATGGGAGCGCGGCTGAAGACAAGCAGAACAGAACAGGAAGGGACAGAGTTTAACTAAAATTGTACATCAGCGAATAGATTTGTGACAGAAAATTGTGGGAAAGAGTAAGTTGTGTTTTTTTTAATGGACATCGTCGCTGTAATAAGGTAGATGGATTTGAGATACAGAGATAAAAGTGATTTAGACAGCTGGGAGACATGAATACAGGGTGAACAAAAATATTCAGTGGTTGACAATCTTGTGCAAACTCAGGCAAAACGGACAACACAAACAATAATGGATAACAAAAGCAGTACAGAGAAAGCATTTGGCCTCAGATCATGAAGTAGAGTCAGTCTGAATGTAAATTATGGCTACTACTTGCACAGGACACAAGCAGCAGAACAGTTTTAGCCTCTGAATAGCATTCCATTGTTCATCACTGCATTACACAGGAACTCATTGAATTTTGTTAACAAGGGCATTGTGATAAGCTTGGAAAACTTCAATATTCCTATAATTTGGGACAACACACCGACAACATTGATATTGGAAAAGGAGCTCGGAGATTTTTTTTCAGCGTTTCTTTGAAAAACACATTGTGCAACTGGCTAGAGACATAACTATCGCAGAGCGACCATGTAATGAAACTTAGTGAATGAGTAATGTCACCTGCAGAGATCCTTCGGGAAATTGTGATAAAGTGCAGTTTAAAGAAATATAAAGTTTTAAAGTGAATCACAGAATGGACAAGCTACAACTAGAAACAAAAATAGCCAGTTACAGAGGATAACTGACCAAGGTAAACAGGCTAAACAGACTGAAACATGTGTCTGTAAGTGAACAGTGGAAACCATTTGAAGAAACAGTGTAAAACATTCAACAAAAGGACATTCAATTGAAACAGTAAAAACCTCAGCAAGAAATTCCCACTGATCCCTCACTCAGGACAAAAGCGATCATACTAGATTATGAGGCTGAGAAGATCACCAAAAAGGACTTAAAATCCTGAAGTGAGAGAGTGTTTTAGGAGTAAATGTTAATGGATTACAATGGGTCTGCTCGCAGGAGGAGGGCTGTGGGAAGGGGAGCCACGGTCAGGGTTTATGGACACGATATGAACAGGGAGAGGTGAAGGTGTTGGAGGTGGTGAGACTGTTACAGAGAGTGGTCAGGGTGTTACAAAGCCAGGACGGATTGCTGCAGCTGGAGGGGTTTGCAGAGGTACGGAGGGACATAGGTATTTTTATTTATTTATTCATGGGATGTAGGTGTCACTGCCTGGAACAACGTTCTTTGACCCCTCTGCTCATTACCCAGAGGGCAGCTCAGAGTCAGCCATATTGCTGTGGGTCTGGAGTCACATGTCGGCCAGACCAGGTTAGAATATTTGATGTCCTTCCCTAAAGGAGGTTAGTGAACTAGATGAGTTCTTCCGACTGATCAACAATGTTTTAATGGTGGCTGCCCCAATGTCTTTTACAGCCACAACATGACATCCCAACTCTTACTCTCAATGCTCTCCTCAATGAAGGTAACCATCCCAAACACCTTCTTCCCTAGCCTTTCTACCTGTGACACCACACTCAAAGAACTGTGTACCTGCATCCCTGGGTCTCTGACTGAGAACACTACCCAGGGCCCGAACATTAACTGTACAAGTCCCACCCTGGTTTGTTTCACCAAAATGGAACACTTCACCTTTATCTAATTAAACTCCATCTGCTATTCTTCAGCCCACTATCCCAGCAGTACTGTTCATCCTGTTGTATCATAGATAACCTTCTTCACTGTCCACTTTACCACCAATTTCAGTGTCACCCAAAAACCTTACTTACCAGGAAACCAATATTCCCATCCAAACCATTTATCCAAATGACAAACACCAGTGGACCCACTTCACCGCTGGTAACATGCCTCCAGTCAGAAAAACAGCATGTCTCCCATCATCCTCTGTCTCCTACCATCAAGGCCATTTTGTATCCAGTTGATTAGCTCCTCCTGAATGCCATATCCTTTTTACACTGATCTGAGCTTATTACCCAGTTTATCAGACAGAACACAGAATGCAGAACAGTTCAGCCCAAGGCCCTTCGGCCATGATTTCATGCCAACCTTTTATCCGACTAAGATCAAACTAGCCTACATACCCTTCAATTTACTATCATCCATGTGTCTATCCAAGTGTCTATTAAATGTCCTGCATGTATCTAATTTTACTACCACCACTGGCAGTGCATTCCAACCACCTACCATTCTCTATCTTATTATCCATCCTCCATTCACCTTAAAATTATGCCGCCTTGTAATAGCCATTTATTCCATAGGAGGAAAAGTCTCTGACTATTCACTCTCTCTGTGCCTCTCATCATTTTGTTCACCTCTACCCAGGTCGCCCCACTCCCTTCTTCACTCCCATGAGAAAATCCTTAGCTCCCTCAAACGTTCTACATAAGAAATGCCCTCCATTCCTGGCAGCATCCTGGTAAATCTCCTATGTACGCTCTCTAAAACTGGTACATCCTTCCTGTAACAGGGGACCAGAACTGAACACAATATTCCAAGTGTGGTCTCACCAGAACGCTAAAAAGATGCAGGAAAACCTCACGGCTCTTAACATCAATCCCTTTCTAAGGGGAGCCAACACAACACATGCCTTTTTAACAACCCTATCAACGTGCGTGGCAACTTGAGGGAATAATGCATATGCACCCCATGATCTCTGTGTTCCTCCACACTGCCAAGTATTCTGCCTTTCACCCTGTATTCTGTATTCAAATTTGACCTTCCAGAATGAATCACTTCACACTTTTCCAGATTGGACTCCATCTGCCAATTCCAGCCCAGCTCTGCATCCTGTCAATGTCCCATTGCAACCGACAACAGCCCTCCACATTCCCCACCACTCCACCAACCTTCATGTGATTGGAAAACTTACTAACCCACTCTCCAACATCCTCATCCAAGTAACTTATGAAAATCACAGAAAGCAGAGTCCCAAAGCCAATTGTTACAGAACACCACTGGTCACTGAGCTCCAGGCTCAACACTGTCCATCTGCTGCCATACTCTCTCTTCTCTAGGTCATCCAATCCTGTATCCAGACAGACAAATTTCCCTGTATCCCGTGCCTCCTTATTTTCTGAATGAGCCAAAGTATTCAGCCATATCTTCAAATAATTCAATAAGGATTGTGAGGCATGATCTGCCCCACACAAACCCATGCCGACTCTCTAACCTTTAACTAAGGATTTATGACTACTTGGAAAACCAGTCTTTAGAATCCTGTCCAATAATCTGCACTTCACAAACATAAGACCAAATCTGTAATTCCCAAGATTCTACCACCGTAACATGGCCTGGACTCTATAAATCTTCCCTCCTCTGCCATGTTCCCCATAAGGGCACGAGAGGGTGTTGGGGGTTACAGAGGTAGTGAGGGATATCAGAGCAGGAGGATTTTGCAGACATTAGGAGGGTTGCAATGCCAAAAGGAGGCTTCCATAATTGTGAGGTTTCATGATGATGAACCCATGTGAGGAGGGAGGGAGGGACGATTGTAGGGAAAGGAGAGGTTTCACAGTTTCGGTGCTTTGTTAGAACTGCAAGAGGTTACTGAGTCGGGGAGCTTTAAGCACTGGAGGTTGTTACATAAACATGGTTTTGGTTGCAGTGGCAGGAAAAGGATTCAGGAAGCTGGAGAGTATGGGGTCTGAACGAGGTTACACAAATAGGAAGAGTTGTCAGGAGTGGAGATGTTTACAGAGACAGCAATGGTCTGATCTGGAGCAGAGGACCCAGATCGGGAGGAATGTGGGGACTGGAGGTGGTTTCACAGGGAAGGAGGACCATAGACCCACAGGAGATTACAGTAATGTGGAGAGCTGTAGGGCTGATGGGCTCATGGAGTTGGGAATGTTGGGATGGATGGACAAGTTTACAGGAATAAGGATGTTTGTAGGACAGGGCAGGTTACACAGACAGAGAGTGTTTTAGGGAGCTGAGCAGATAACAGAGATAAAGATGTTTCTATCGACTGGTAAAACACACAGAGATATGGAGGGTCATCGTGACTGAAGATGTTTATAGATAAAGGAAGGCTTAGGTTCTGGGGGTTATTTGGACATGGAGGCTGTGGAATCCAGATCCTTTTTTCAGACATTGGGGTAGAAATTTTGTTTGGAGACAGTTTCACAGATAAGGGAGCATAGCACAAACAGGAGGAAGTTCCTGTGGTAGGGAGGGTTGGAGGGAGGGTTATGTTTTACACAGATCGGGGTGTAAGAGCTGGAGAATGTTATGGAGATAGGTAGATGATGGAGAGACTGGAGGAGCTTACAATGACAGGGTTGGCGATAGTGACGGGAGGATGTTACATTGTTAATGAGTCTTGTAGGAACAGGATCAGGAGAGGCACAGGCATTGGAATGGGATCGACAGATTGGAGTGTTGCAGGGAGCTGAGAGGATAACACAGATAGGGATGGTGGTAGGGTCTCCACAGACTGATGGCGTTTTCGGGACTGGAAGAGGTTTTGTAGACAGGGAGGACTGTAAGATGTGCAGGAGCTTATGGAGAGTTGAAGAGTTGGAGCAGTTCACAGAGGGAGGGTTCTCCGACAGGAGTAGGTCACAACTAGTGAGGGTTGTGTGGTCTGAGAAAGTTAAAGAGAGGGAGCGCTTTTGGGTCGGGAAGATATTACACTGATAAGAACGGTTGAAGAGACTGAAGCAAAAATGTATGGAGAAGGTTACACAGATAGGGAGGTGAGTAGGGACTGAAGTTGAATACACAGACATGGAGGGTTGTATTGTTAGACGGAGCTTAGAGGGATAGGGACCGGTGTAGGGATTTACACAGAAAGGGAAGTTTGTGTTTTTGGAGAAGGTTTCACTGATACAGACAGTGCTAGGGAGTGTTGAATGGACTACAGAGGAGCTCAGACAGAATGCATTATGGGGAGTGGAGGAGATTACAGACACAGAGATGGCTGTCGGTTTGAAAAGAGCTTCTATAGATCCTCAGTGCTGTAAGACTGGAGGGAGGTTACAATAATAAGGGTTACCTGCACTTAATGACTTTTTTCATATAGAGAAAGTCTCAGAACGGGATTGTCAAAAGGAAATATAGACAGTCCTGATGAGTTGACAGAGATTTAAATGTTTTTCGGGGTTTCAGGATGGAACAGTTATCGGGAGTGCTGTAACAAATGGCAACAGTTATAGGGATTGTTCGAAAAGCAGGAAGAGGGGACAGTCATATCGATGGTGGTAAGGACTGGAGAAGCTTACATAGGCAAGGAGTGTTTTAGAGTCTGTTGGAGATTACATATATATGGGGAGTATTGGGGATGAGGCAAGGTTCAAGAGACAGGGATGATTGACAGGACTGGGCAATAATCTGAATAGAATCTCCACAGTGTGGAAACAGGCCGTTCGGCCCAACAAGTCCACACCAACCCTCGAAAGAGCATCCTAACCAGACCCATCTCTCTCCCTGTCCAATAAACCCTGCATTCCTCATGGTGAACTCACCTAAACCACACTTGCCTGAATACTACAGTCAATTTATGATGGCCAATCACGTATCGTGCAAATATTTGACTATGACAGGAAACCAGAGCACCCGAAGAAACCCACACAGTCTGGGGGAGAACATGCAAAGTCCACACAGTTGTCCAAGGCTGGAATTGAAGCCAGGTTCCAGGCACAGAGTGGCTGATTATACAGAGCACTGCAGAGATTGGACTAGGTCACAAAGTTCACAAGGGTTTATTGGAACAGGAGGAAAATATTGTCAGGAACAGGAGAAGCTTACATAGATGGTGTCCATGAGAGGGACTGGAGGAGGTTAATGCAATAGGGAGAGTTGTGCATTCTCTCGACAATTAGAGGTAGGGATGGTTGGGGAGACTGGATGAAGTTAGTCGTACTCAGAGTTGTACACACTGAGTAATGGCAGATGGAGTTTACTTCTGATCACTGTGAGGTAACGCAATGTGAGAAGTCTCATAAGCGAAGGATATACATCATGAAGGGTAGGTCCTCCTGGAGAACTGAGTAACACCGGGACCTTGGTGGGCAGGTCCCTGGATGTCTGAAGGTGTCAGCACAGGTTTACAGGGTGGGGAAGGCACCTGAACTGGGAGCAGGAGGGGGACCCACATCCTGATGGGGCGAATTGTTAGAGCTGCTTGAGAGGATATAATCTAATCTGGCAGGGTGTTGGACCTTAAACAGTCAGAAGGCCAGAAAGAAGATTGAGGTTGGTGCACAAGTTAAAGAGAGCAATTTCAGCAGACAAGGCAGGCAAGAACATAGCAGGAAACGGGGGAGGGGGAATTGATGATTAAAGTGCATTTATTTCAATGCAAGGAGCCTGACAGCTAAGGAAGATGAACTCAGGGCATGGACTGGAATATCTGACTGGGAGATTATAGTTATTACAGAAACACTGCTGAGGGAGGGGCAGGGCTGGCAGTTCATTGTTTCAAGATAGAGATGCTACAGGACGCATCAAAGGGGAGGCAAGAGAGGACGCGTGGTGGTGGGTTTTCATTGCATGAATCATTACATCAGTACCTGGAGAGGATATTCCTGTGGGATCACTCAGTGACACTATGTTAGTGGAACTGAGAAATAAGAATGCATCATCACTCTGACACGATTGTCCGACTGACCCCAAATAATCACTGGCAGATTGAGGAACAAACATATCAGGAGATCTCAGATATCAATCATAATAATCGGGCTGTTTATGGTTGGGGTTTTTAAACTTTCCAAACCTAGACTGGGACAGCCAGTGTTCAGTATTTGCAAGGGAGGAATTTGGTAATTGTGTTCCAGAAAACTCCCAATCAATATGTAAATGACCTGAAAAGAGAAAGGGGCAAAACCTGACCTCCCCTTGGGAAACAAGGTTGGGAAAGGGACTGAGGTGTGAGTGGGAAAGCATTTTGCCAAAGTGACTCAAGTCTATTACTTTGAAAATATCGATGGAAAAGGACAGAGCTGGTCCACAGGTTCAAGTTATAAAATGGGGCCAGACTAATCTTGATAATATTAGCCAGGAACTCTCGAAAGGTGATTGGCTAGTCTATTTGCAGGGAAAGGGAAGTCTGGCAAGTGAGAATATTTTAAAAGTGAGATAAAGTGAGTGATCACCACCAGCGTGTTTCTGTTTGTGTGCAGGTCATTGCTGACAGCGTTAGGAAACATTGGCTGTCTATTGAGGGTCTGGTCAAGGAAAAGGGGGCAAATGTCAGGTATAGCCAGCTGGATCAAGGGAATCCCTGAGGATCCCAGGGACTTTAGGAATACACTTTGTGTAGAAATCAGGAATGCAGAAAGGGTACATGAAATAGCCTCAGCAGAGAATGATAAGGAGAATCCAAAAGTGATTGTATAAATAGATTAAGAGTAAAAGAGTAACTCGAGACAAAATAGAGTCCCTTAAAAAACAATGAGACCATTGCTGTGTGGAACCACAGGATATGGCATGCCTGACTATTGCTCAGTCCATTGAGTGAAGGATTTGGGACGTCATGTTGAGATTGTGCAGACATTTATGAGGCCTCTTCTGCACTCCTCTGTCGAGTTCTGGTCACCCAGTTATAGGGAGGATATTATTAAGCTGCAGGGGGTTCAGCAGAGATTTACCAGGACATTGTTGGATATGGAAGGCTTGAGTTCTGAAAAATGGCTGGATAGGCTGAGTCATTTTTCACTGAAGCCTGGAGTTTGAGATGTGATGTTATAAAAGTTTATTTTTAAAAATGAGATATAGATCGATTTATTGGTAGTTGTCTTTTCCGTAGGATGGGGGAGTCTCAAGAGGAGGGACCACATTTTTAAGGTTAGAAGAGAGAGATGTTCAAAAAAAAAAGACATGGGGGCAAATTGTTACACAGAGGGTGTTTTGATTGTGGAATGAACTTCCTGAGGAAGGGTGGACGTGGTTACAATTACAACGTTTAAAAGACAGAGATACTAAACAAATATTTTCATCAGTTTTTACTGATGGATATGGAAGATATAGAATGTAGGGAAATATATGGTGACACCTTGCAAAATGTCCATATTATAGAGGAGCAAGTGCTGGATGTCTTGAAATGCATAAAGATGGATAAATTCCCAGGATCTGATCAGGTGTACCCTCGAACTCTGTGGGAAGCTAGAGAAATGATTACTGGGTCTTTTGTTGAGATATTTGTATCATTGATAGTCACAGGTGAGATGCCGGAAGACTGGAGGTCGGCTAACGTGGTGCCACTGTTTAAGAAGAATGGTAAGGTCAAGGCAGAGAATTATAGAGCAGTGAGCCTGACGTCGGTTGTGGGCAAGTTGTTGGAGGGAATCCTGAGGGACAGGATGTACATGTATTTGGAAAAGCAAGGACTGATTAGAGATAGAGATTTGTGCGTGGGAGATCATGTCTCACAAACTTGATCGAGTTTTTTGAAGAAGTATCCAAGAGGATTGAAGAGGGCTGAGCGGTAGATGTGATCTATATGGACTTCAGTAAGGCGTCTGCAAGGTTCCCCATGGGAGATTGATTAGCAAGATTCAATCTCATGGAAAACAGGGAGGATTAGTATTTGGATACAGAACTGGCTCAACGGTAGAAGATAGAGGGTGGTGTTGGAGGTTTGCTTATCAGACTGGAGGTCTGTGACCAGTGGAGTGCCACAACGATTGGGCCTAAGAATGGTGAATAGCCAAGGGTAAGGGAGTCCAAAACTCGAGATTACAAACGGGACGTGAGAGAGCAAAGATTTAAAGAGGGAGCTGAGGGGCAACATTATCCACAGAGGATGGTGCACAGACAGAACGGACTGCCGGGGAACATGGGAGAAACAAGAACAATGACAACATGGAAAACAAATTTGGGCAGCTACATGGAGAGGAGAAGGTTTGAACAGCTAAGGGCCGAACACAGGCAAATGAGACTCATTCATTATAGGAAACATGGAGAGCATTGATGAGTTGTACCACAGGTTCTGTTTCCATGCTGTATCACTCTGTACCCAGTTAAAGAAGATTACAGTACCAAAATAAAGCATGTTGTAGACACTGAAGCAATTTACAGCGATAAGGATGATAGTCTGAATGCGGTACATTTCAAATATGTGGAGGACTATCGGGAAGGGAGGTAGTTACAGGGACAGGAACTATTATAGGAGTTAAAAATGACTGAAGACACCGGTGCACAAGCCATGCCATAGGCACAAAGTTGCAGAGTAGTGAGTCTTAGCACAGTGATGGAGGGAGAACACAGAACAGAAAGATCCCAGGCAGCATTCCCAACCTCTCCCCTCTGTTGTCCTGATGCTCACTAAGACAGCGCAGGCCTGGATTGATAACTATGAACTCCCCATGCTGTCTCAGTGCAACATAAATTAAAGTAGAGGTGGTGATTGAGTCTGGGGTGTGTCTGTACTATACTGTGCTCCCCATCCAGCACTGTATCTATATCATGTCCTGTTAGCGATATTTGGAGCCCTCTCATTGCTCCCTGCTCTGTGCACTGTGAGTGATCTTACCTCACTGCAGGAGTTATTGAAGCCTCCACATCTCCCTGCCCTTTGTCTCTCTGGCTGACCAACCATCTTCAATGAGGTGTTGGACGAGACCCCCAGCAATTTGGAGGTCTATTGAGTCAGGAACTTCCTAAATACCTAAAGGAGACAGAGAAATAGACAGAATAGAAAATTAGACTGATGTAGTGAGGGTTACACATGGAGAATGGAAATGAGCCCCACAGATATCTGGAAAATCCCACTCCATCCCTGGGTTGTGCTGTTGCGTCTCTCTGGAGTGGAGAATTCTGTTGGCTCAGGATCTGGAGTAACTGGAAGAGCGGGAGGAGCTGGCATTGGTAGCAATTAGACCCACACAGTGAGGGATACCACATGGAGAGAGACTGAGTGATATCACCAGAGTCCTGCAAGACTTCTGGATCACACAATCATGTTGGAAGAATGGGTTTAGCTTCAGGATGCTCTGGAATCAGTGCTCAGAGATGAGCACGCAGTGAACAGGCGAAGTGATGGCCGAGTGGAATTATTGCTAGAGTATGTATCCAAAACCTCAGCTAATGTTCAGGGGAAGAGGGTTTGAATCCCAACATGAGAAATGGTGGAGTTTGAAATTAATAATTTTAAAAATAGTAATTAACAATCCATAAATAAATATGAAACCATTGCTGATGTACAAAACTACCAAATACTTCTCCTTTCGAGAAGGACATCTTCTCATCATCACGTGGTCTACACGACATCCCCACAGCAAAGTGTTTGCCTCTCAATTACCCTCTGAAATGGCCGAGCAAGTTACTTAGCTCGAAGGCAGCTAGGGCTGGGCAAGAAAGGCTGGTCAGCCAGAGACACCCACATCCCATACCTAATTAAAAAAATAATCCATTAGGATGGTCCCACTGGAACTGTACTGGAACCAGTGTCCTGGCCAATCATGTCGGTAGGTTAGTGTGACAGGTTTTTAACCTGACACAGAGGATGCTGGGACAGGGTTCAGGTGAAACAAGATTTCCAAATGCAAAGAGAAAAGGTGAAGTATGGGAGCAGCATGGGAATGTGACTGAAGACAAGCAGAAAGGAACAGGATGGGACAGAGTTTAACTACATCAGGGAATAGGTTTGTGACAGGAAAACATAGGAAAGAGTAAATCATGTTTTTTTTGGAATGGCATAATGTCTCTTCAACAAGGTAGATGGATTTTTGACACAGAGATAAAAGAGATTCAGATACCAGAGAGACGTGGTTACAGGGCGAACAAAAGGTGCACATAAATATTCAATGGTTCACCACCTTGTGCAAACTCAGGCAAAATGGGTAACGCTAACAATAATGGATAACAAAGGCATTACAGAGAAAGCATTTTGCCTCAGATCATGAAGTCGAGTCAGTCTGAATGTAAATTCTGGTGACTACTTGCCAAGGACACAAGCAGCAGAACAGTTTTAGGCCATCAAACTACATTCCATTGCTCATCACTGCATTAAACAGGAACTCATTGGAATTTTTTAACAAACGCATTGTGATAATTTTGGGAAACTTCAATATTCACATCATCTGGGACAGTCACACTGACAACAGTGATATTGGAAGAGGAGTTCAGAAAAAAAACCTTTTCGGTGTTTTTTTTTTGAATGACAAATTGTGCAACTGGCTAGGGACATAATTATCTCAGAGCGACCATTGTGTGATCAAACTTAGTGAATGAGTAATGTCACCTGGAGAGATCCTCAGGGAAATTGTGATAAAGTGCAGTTTAAAGAAATATAAAGTTTTAAAGTGAACCACAGAAAGGATAAGCTATAACTGGAAACAAAAACAGCCAATTACATGGGTTTGAGATGAGAACTGACCAAGGTAAAGAGGGGAAACAGACTGAAATATGTGCCTGTAAATGAACAGTTTGAAGGAAGTGTAAATCACTCAACAAAAGAACATTCCATTGAAACAGACAAAATCTCAGCAAGAAATTCCCACCGGCCCCTCATTCAGGACAAAATGGATCATATTACATTATGAGGCTTAGAAGATCACCAAAAAGTACTTAAAATCCTGAAGTGAGAGAATGTTCTAGGAGTAAGTGTTAAAGGGATTACAAAGGGTCTGCTCGCAGGAGTTGGGCAATGGGTAACGGAATCAGTGTAAGGGTTTAATGTCACAAAAGGAACAGGGAGGGATGAAGGTGCTGGAGGTGGTGAGAGTGTTACAGAGAGTGGTCAGGGCCTGAACGGTGTTACAAAGCCAGTCTGAATTGCTGCAGCTGGAGGGGTTTGCAGAGGTAGGGAGGGTCATATGTATTTTTATTCATTCATTCATGGGATGTGGTGTCACTGCTAAATACACAGAGGACAGCTCAGAGTCAGCCATGTTGTCGTGGGTCTGGAGTCACATGTTGTCCAGGCCAAGTTAGAATGTCAGATGTTCTACACAAAAGGAGGTCAGTGAACCAGATGAGTTCTTCCCACTGATCAACAATGCTTTTATGGTGGCCTGACCAAACTCTTGTACAGATACAACATGACATCCCAACTCCTACTGTTAATGCTCTGCCCAGTGAAGGAAACCATCCCAAATGCCTTCTTCACCAGCCTGTCTACCTGTGACACCACTTTTAAAGAACTGTGTACCTGGGTCACTGATTGACAATATGACCCAGGGCTCTAACATTAACTGGACAAGTCCCACCCTGGTTTGTTTCACTAAAATGACACAATTCACATTTATCGTATTAAACTCCATCTGCTATACTTCAGCCCACTATCCCAGCAGTACTGTCCATCCTGTTGTATCACAGATACCCTTCATCACTGTCCAGTTTACCACCAATTTCAGTGTCACCCAAAAAACTTACTTAACAATATTCCCATCCAAACCATTTTTCCAAATGACAAACAACAGTGGACCCCTCCACCGCTGGTAACATGCCTCCTGTCAGAAAAACAACATGTCTCCCATCACCCTCTGTCACCTACCATCAAGCCCAATTTTCTGTCCAGTTGACTAGCTCCTCCTGAATGTCATAACCTTTCAGACAGATCTGAGCTTATTACCCAGTTTACCATACGACACGTAGAACACAGAACAGTACAGAACAAGACCCTTCGGCCATGATGATATGCCAATCTTTTATCCGACCGTAAGATTAAAAAAAAGTGGCAGATAAAGTTTAATTCAGATAAATGCGAGGTGCTGCATTTTGGGAAAGCAAATCTTAACAGGACTTACACACTTAATGGTAAGGTCCTAGGGAGTGTTGCTGAACCAAGAGACCTTGAGGATCAGGTTCATAGCTCCTTGAAAGTGAAGTCGCAGGTAGATAGGATAGTGAAGAAGGCGTTTGGTATGCTTTCCTTTATTGGTCAGAGTATTGAGTACAGGGGTTGGGAGGTCATATTGCGACTGTACAGCACATTGGTTAGGCCACTGTTGTAATATTACGTGCAATTCTGGTCTCCTTACTATTGGAAAGATGTTGGGAAACTTGAAAGCGTTCAGAAAAGATTTACAAGTATGTTGCCAGGGTTGGAGGATTTGAGCTAAAGGGAGAGGCTGAATTGGCTGCGGCTTTTTTCATTGGAGTGTCGGAGGCTGAGGGGTGACCTTATAGAGGTTTACAAAATTATGAAGGGCATGGATAGGGTAAATAGACAAAGTATTTTCCCTGGGGTTGGGAAGTCCATAGGTTTAGGATAAGAGGGGAAAGATATAAAAGAGACTAAGGGGCATTTTTTTCACACAGAGGGTGGTACGTGTATGGAATGAGCTGCCAGAAGAAGTGGTGGAGGCTGGTACAATTGCAACATTTAAGAGGTATTTGGATGGGTATATGAACATGAAGGGTTTGGAGGGATATGGACCAGGTGCTGGCAGGTGGGACTAGATTGGGTTGGGATATCTGGTCGGCATGGACGGGTTGGACTGAAGTGTCTGTTTCTATGCTGTACATCTCTCCGACTCTAACTTCCATTCCCTTCATTTTATTATCATCCATGTGCCTATCCAGAAGTATATTAAATGTCTCGAATGCATATAATGTTACTGCCACCACTGGCAGTGCATTCCACATACACCACTCTATATGAAACGAACCTACCTCTGAAATCTACCCTTAACGATCTGCTAATCACCAGAAAATTATAACCCCCTTGTAATAGCTATTTATGTCAGGGTAAAAAAAACTCTCTCTATTCACTCTATCTCTGACTTTCATCATCTTGTTCACCTCTGCCAAGTCACCCCTCACCCTTATCACTCCAATGAGAAAAGCCTTAGCTCCCTCAACCTTTCTTCATAAGACATGTTCTCCAGTCCAGGTAGCATCCTGGTAAATCTCCTCTTTACCCTCTCTAAAGCTTCCACATCCTTCCTGTAATAAAGGGACCAGAACTGAACACAATATTCCAACTGGGGTCGAACCAGGGCTCTATAGAGCTGCAACATAACCTCACGGCTTTAAAACTCAATCCCCAAACTAATGAAATCCCACACAATATATTCCTTCTTAACAAGCCGATCAGCTTGGGTGACAACTTTGAGGGATCTATGGATCTGTTCCTCCACACTGCCAAGGATCCTACCATTAACCAGGAATTCTGCTTTCAAGTTCAATCTTCTAAAATGAATGACCTCACACTCTTCCAGATTGAACTCCATCTGCTACTTCTCAGCGTCTTATCAATGTCCCGTTGCAACCTACAACAGCCCCCCACACTATCAACCACTCCACAAACCTTTGTGTCATTGGGAAATTTACTAACCAACTCTTCCACTCACACATCCAACTTATTCATAAAATCATAAAGAGCAGAGGTCCTGAAACCACTCCATGCAGAAAACCACTGGTCACTGAGCTCCAGGATGAATGGTTTCAATCTATCCTCACCCTCTGTCTTTTGTGGGCCAGTAATCCCGTATCCAGATAGATAGGTTTCCCTGTATCCCATGCCTCCATACTTTCTGAATGAGCCATAATGGTGTTTCGTCACATTCTCAAAAGATTCAATAAGACTTGTAAGGCATGACCTGCCCCTGACGAAACCATGCTGACTATCTCTAATCAAACTATGGTTTTCCAATGAATAATAAATCCTGTCTCGCAGAGACCTCTCCAATAATCTGCACACCACAGACATAAGACTGACAGATGTGCAATTCCCAGGATTATCCCTATTCCCTTTCCTGAACAAGGGAATAATATTTTCCAGCCTCCAAACATCTGGTCCGACTCCAGTGGACAGTGAGGGAGCAAAGGTCATCACCCAGGTGCGCAGCAATCCACTCCCTCGCTTCGTATACTAACTTTGGACGCATCCAGTCTGGTTCAGTGACTTATCTATCCTTATCTTTTACAAAATTCTCAGCACATCCTCCTTCTTAACACGCACCTGTTCACGTACATCAGCCTGTTTCACGCTGTCCTCACAAATAGCAAGGTCCCTCTCAGCAGTGAATACAGAGACATAGTATTCATTAAGGACCTCGCCTACCTCCTGTGACTCCAGGTACAAGTTCCTTCCACTATCCCTGACCGGCCCTATCCTCACTCTGGCCATGCTCTTGTTCCTCCCATAAGTGGAGAATACCTTACGGTTTTCCTTCATCCTTCCCAACAATGCTTATTCACATCCTCTTCCATTTGCCCTAAGTCCATTCCACGGTTCCTTTCTGGTACCTTCAGAGAATCCCTACTGTGTGGAAATGGGCCATTTGGCCCAACACCTCCATACCAACCTTCCAAAGAGTATCCAACCCAGCCCCATTCCCCCACCCTATTACTCTCCATTTGCCCTGACTAATGCGCCACAGCTACATATCCGTGAACACTATGGTTAATTTAGCATGGCTGAGTCACATAATCTGCCCATGTTTGGGCTGTGGTGGGGAAACCAGAGCGCCTGGAGGAAAACCACACAGACATGGGATGAATGTGGAAACTCCCCACAGGCAGTTGCCTGAGGCTGGAATCGAAATGGAGTCCGTGGTGCTATGAGGTTGCAGTGCTAACCACAGAGACATCGTGCCACCCAATGCAACTCTCTGGAGCCCTGTATGGTCCTTGCTTCCTCGACCTTAAGTCAGCTTCCTCCTTCCTCTTGACTAGATGCTAAAGTCCACGTGGACAACCTTGACTGCTCCGCCTTCATCTATCTTTGGCCACCTCCTCGAAGAGTCAATCCGGTTTGTGAAACATGGTTTTCCAGTCACAAAGCCATGCTGACCACCTCGAATCAGCCCTTGCCTCTGTTAATGTAAGGAGCACCTTTCTCTCAGAATCTCCTCCAACAACTTCCCCGTCACTGGGCTCACTGGGCTGTAATTTCCTGGCTTTTCCCTGCAGTCCTTAAGTGATGGAACAGCATTAGCCGCCCTCCAATCTTCCAACACCTCACTGTGTCTGTTGATAATATAAATATCTCTGTTAGAGACACTGAAATCTCTTCCCTAGCTTCTATTAATATTCTAGGATCGACCCAATGAACGATTGAGGATTGATCTACCTTTATTTGTTTTAAGATTTCAGCACTTTCTCTTCTCTGGTGAGGATTCTTTCCAAGACATCATTATTTATTTCCCCAAGTTCCCGAACTTCCATGTCTTGAGCCACAGTAAATACTGACAAGATTATTTTGTCCACAATTTCTCCCATCTCCTCTGGTACCACACATGGGTGACCTTATTGATCTTTAAGGGCCCTATTCCCGCCCCCCCCCCCCCCCCCAAGTTACTCTTTAGCCCTTATTGAAACCTGCGTAAAGCCTTCTGATAATTGAAATACACCATATCCCCCGTACCACCACACCCTTCACACATCTCAGAAATGCAATGACGCAATGGGATGCTGATAAGAACGTCTATCAAGCTGGGTGTTTGAATTTTATTGCAGGTGATGGAGGTCTAAGATAGCTGTCTAAATCGTAGCTTAATTAATGGAAGGTGCATTCAAATAATTTGCATTTACTAAACATTTAGAACTATCTGAACTCATGGTAAGCCAGTATGTCTCTAAGAGTGTCAGAAAGTGTCACAGTGTCTTAGAGAGTGTCACAGTGTGTCCGAGATTGTAATAGTGTGTCAGATAGATTCAGAGAGTGTCACAGTGTGTCAAAGAGTGCCACAGTTTGTCTCACAGAGTGTCAGAAAATGTCACAGTGTCTCAGTGGGTGTCACAGTGTGTCAGGGATTGTCACAGTGTGTCAGAGAGAGAGAGAGACAGAGAGTGTCACAGTGTGTCAGCGAGTGTCACAGTGTGTCTCGGAGATTTTCAGAGAGTGTCTCAGTGTGTCACATTCTGTCAGAGAGAGTCAGTGTGTCTCAGAGAGTCAGGGAGAGTGAGAAAGTGTCACAGTGTGTCTCAGAGAGTGTCACAGTGTGTCACAGTATGTCAGAGAGCGTCACAGTGTATTTCAGAGAGTGTCAGAGAGTGTCAGAGAGTGTCACAGTCGGTCTCAGAGAGGGTCAGAGTGTGTCACAGTTTGTCACAGCTTGCCAGAGAGCATCACAGTGTATTTCAGAGAGTGTCAGAGAGTGTCACAGTCGGTCTCTAAGACACTGTGATAATCTCTGACGCTCTCTGACACATACTGTGACACTCTCTAATAGACTGTGACACACTGTGACACTCCCCGACTCTCTCTGATACTCCCAGAGACACACTGTGACACTCTCTGGGACACACTGTTACACTGTCTGACCCTCTTTGGCACTCTCTGAAACACACTGTGACACTCTCTGACACACGGTGACGTTCTCTGAGATGCTGTGACACTCTCTATGACGCACTGTGACACATTATGTCTCTCTCTCTGACCCTCAGAAACACACTGTGACACTCTCTGAGACACACAGTGGCACTCCCTGCCTCTCTCTCTGAGATACTCGGTCACGCTCTGAGACAGAGTGCGACACACTGTGACATCTTCTGACTCTCTCTCACACTCTCTGAGACACACTGTGACTCTCTCTGACAGATTGTGACAAACTGTGTCACTCTCTGACTCCCTTTAAGACACACTGTGACACTTTCTGACACATTGTGACATTCTCTGAGACACTGCGAAATTCTCTGAGACACACTGTGACACTTTCTGACTCTCTCTGACACTCTGATACAGACTGAGACACTCTCTGGCTCTCTCGGACACTCTCTGAGACTAGAGTGTGACACACTGTGACATCTTCTGACTCTCTCTCACACTCTCTGAGACACACTGTGACTCTCTCTGACAGATTGTGAAAAACTGTGACACTTTCTGACACAGAGTGACATTCTCTGAGACACTGTCAAACTCTCTGAGACACACTGTGACACTTTCTGTCTCTCTCTGACACTCTGAGACAGACTGTGACACTCTCTGACACTGAAGCACAATGTGACACTCTGACGTTTTCTGTCAATCTCTGAGACACACTGTAACACTCTCTCACGGACTGTGACCCTCTCTGACACTCTCTGAGACACAGTATGACACACTTTGAACTTTCTAACTCTCTCTGATACACTCTGAAATACACTGCAACCTTCTCTGACAGACTGTGACATACTGTGACACTCTCTGAGACACACTGCGACACTTTCTGACAGTCTATGACACACTGTGATATTTGCTAACTTTCTCTGACACTCTCTGAGGCACACTGTGACAATCCCTGACAGACTGTGACAAATTGTGACAGTCTCTGACTCTCCGAGACACACTGTAAAACTCTCTGACCCTCTCTGAGACACACTGTAACACTCTATGACACTCTCTGACAGATTGTGAAACACTGTGACACACTCTAACCATCACTGAGACACACGGTGACACACTGTGACACTCTCTGAGACACACTGTGATACTCACTGACTCTCTCTGACACTCACTGAGGCACATTGTCACACTCTCTGACAGACTATGACAATCTCTGTGACATTTTCTGTCTCTCTTTGATTCTGAGACACACTGTGACACTCTCTGCCTCTCTCTGAGACACTCGGTCACTCTCTCAGACACACTGTGACACACTATGACATCTTTTGACTCTCTCTCACACTGTCTGAGACATATTGTAACACTCTCAGACAATCTCTGAGACAAACTGCGACACTTTCTGAGGCACACTGTGACACTCTCCGACAGATTGTGACAAACTGACTGACTCTCTGACTCTCTCCGACACTCCCTTAGACAAACTGTGACACGCTCTGTCTCTCTGACATTCTCTGAATCTCAGTGTGACAGTCTTTGACTCTCTCTGACTCTCCCTGACAACCTATGAGACACACTTTCTGACTCTTTCTGTCACTCCCTGAGACTCACTGTAACACTCGCTGACAGACTGTGACCCTCTCTGGGACAAACGCTGACCCTCTCTGACAGTCTCTGAGACACAGTACGACTCAATGTGACACTCACTGACTTTCTCTGAAACACTTTGAAATACTCTGTAACCTTCTCTGACAGTCCGTGACACTCCCTGAGACACACTGTGATACTTTCTGACTCTCTGACACTCACTGAGGCACACTGTGACACTCTCTGACAGACTATGACAATCTCTGTGACATTTTCTGTCTCTCTTTGATTCTGAGACACACTGTGACACTCTCTGCCTCTCTCTGAGACACTCGGTCACTCTCTCAGACACACTGTTACACACTATGACATCTTTTGACTCTCTCTCACACTGTCTGAGACACATTGTAACACTCTCAGACAATCTCTGAGACACACTGCGACACTCTCTGAAGCGCACTGTGACTCTCTGACAGATTGTGACAAACTGTCACACTCTCTGACTCTCTCCGACACTCCCTTAGACAAACTGTGACACGCTCTGTCTCTCTTTGACATTCTCTGAATCTTAGTGTGACAGTCTATGACTCTCTCTGACTCTCCCTGACAACCTATGAGACACACTTTCTGACTCTTTCTGTCACTCCCTGAGACTCACTGTAACACTCGCTGACAGACTGCGACCCTCTCTGGGACAAATGCTGACCATCTCTGACAGTCTCTGAGACACAGTACGACTCAATGTGACACTCACTGACTTTCTCTGAAACACTTTGAAATACTCTGTAACCTTCTCTGACAGACTGTCACACTCCCTGAGACACACTGTGATACTTTCTGACTCACTCTGCCACTATGAGGCACACTCTGACGCTCTCAAGACACACTGTGAAACTCACTGCCCTCTCTGACTCTGTCTAATGCACACTGTATCACTCTGTGACTCTCTCTGACACTCTGAGACACACTATGACACTGTTTGACTCGCTTCGACACTCTCTGAGACACACTATGACACTCTCTGAGACACACTGTGACACTCTCTGAGACACACTGTGACACATTCTGTCTCTCTCTCTCTCTCTGACCCTCAGAGACAC
Organism: Chiloscyllium punctatum; assembly: GCF_047496795.1. Taxonomy (NCBI): domain Eukaryota; kingdom Metazoa; phylum Chordata; class Chondrichthyes; order Orectolobiformes; family Hemiscylliidae; genus Chiloscyllium; species Chiloscyllium punctatum. Next base: position 50,053,354 of record NC_092754.1, on the reverse strand, counting down.
ACTGTGGCACTCCCTGCCTCTCTCTGAGACAATCGGTCACTCTCTGAGACAAAGTGTGACACACTGTCACATTTTGTGAATCACTCTCACACTCTCTGAGACACACTGTAAGTCTCTCTGACAGATGGTGACACACTGTGGCACTCTTTGACTCACTCTGAGACACACTGTGACACTCTCTGGCTCACTCTGAGACACACTGTGACACTTTCTGACGCATTGTGACATTCTCTGAGACACTGTGACACTCTCTGAGACACACTGTGACACTTTCTGACTCTCCCTGACACTCTGATACTGACTGAGACACTCTCTGACACTCTCTGACACTCTCTAAGATATAGTATGACACACTATGACATTCTCAGACTCTCTCTGACACACTCTGAAAAACATGTGACACACTACGTCACTCTCTGACCCACAGTGCCATTTTCAGAGACACTGTGTCACTCTCTGACCCTCTCTGACCCACTCTGAGTCACACTATGATACTCTCTGAATCTCTCTGTCACTCTCTGAGACACACTGTAACACTCTCTGACTCTCTCTGAGACATACTATGACACTCTATGACAGGTTGTGACACACTGTGACACACTCTGACCCGCTTTGAGATAGACTGTGACACTCTCTGACATTCTCTGACACACTCTGTAACACACTGCGACACCCTCTAACAGACTGACAAACGGTGACACTCTCTGTCTTTCTCTGACACTCTCTGAGGCAGACTGTGACACTCTTTGACAGGCTGTGACACACTCTGACCCTCTCTGAGACCGACTGTGACACTCTCTGACACTCTCCGACACTCTCTGAAACACATTGTGATGCTCACTGACAGACTGTGACACTCTCAGAGACACACTGTGACACTTTCTGAATCCCTCTGACTCTCTGAGACACACTGACTCTCTCTGACAGACTGTGACACACTGAGACACTCTCTGAAAATTCCTTGAGACACACTTTGATACTCTCTGGCAGCCTGTGACACTATCTGATTCTCAATGACACTGTCTGAGACAAACTGTGCCTCTCTCTGACACTCTGAGACACACGGTGTCACTCTCTGACACTCTCTAACACTCTGAGACACACTGTGACACTCTTTGACTCGCTTCGCCACTCTCTGAGACACACTGTGACACACTCTGACTCTCTCTGACACTCTCTGAAACACACTGTGAGACTCTCTGAGACACAGTAACACTCTCTGACCGACTGTGATACTCTCTGACACACGGTGACGTTCTCTGAGACACACTGTTACAGATTCTCTCTTTGTCTCTCTCTCTCTCTGACCCTCAGAGACACAGTGTGACACTCTCTGAGACACACTGTGACACTCTCTGACTCTCTCTGACACTCTCTGAAACACACTGTGACACTCTCTGAGACACAGTGACACTCTCTGACCGACTGTGATACTCTCTGACACACGGTGACGTTCTCTGAGACACACTGTGACACATTCTCTCTTTGTCTCTCTCTCTCTCTCTGACCCTCAGAGACACAGTGTGACACTCTCTGAGACACACTGTGACACTCCCTGACTCTCTCTCTGAGACACTCGGTCACTCTCTGAGACAGAGTGTGACTCTCTGACAGATTGTGACACATTGTGACACTATCTGACGCACTCTGAGACACACTATGACACTTTCTGACACACTGTGACATTTTCTGAGACACTGTGACACTCTCTGAGACGCACTGTGACACATTCTGTCTCTCTCTCTGACCCTCAGAGACACTCTGTGACGCTCTCTGAGACACACTGTGACACTCCCTGCCTCTCTCTCTCTGAGACACTCGGTCACTCTCTGAGACAGAGTGTGACACAATGTGACATCTTCTGACTCTCACACACTCTCTGAGACACCATGTGACACTTTCTGACACATTGTGACATTCTCTGAGACACTGTGACACTCTCTGAGACACACTGTGACACTTTCTGACTCTGACACAGACTGAGACACTCTCTGGCTCTCTCTGACACTCTCTGAGATATAGTATGTCACACTGTGACACTCTCAGACTCTCGCTAACACACTCTGAAACACACTGTGTCACTCTCTGACCCTCTCTGACACTCTCTGAGTCACGCTATGACCCTCTCTGAGACAAAGGCTGATCCTCTCTGACACTCTCTAAGACACACTGTAACACTCTCTGACAGACTGTGACATTCTCTGAGACAAACACTGACAATCTCTGAGACACAGTATGACACACTGTGACACTCTCTGACTATCTCTGACTCTCTCTGAAACACTCTGTAACCTTCTCTGACAGACTGTGACACTGTGAATCTTTCTGAGACAGACTGTCACACTCTCTGACTCTCTCTGACACTCTCTCAGACATACTATGACACTCTTTGACAGGTTGTGACACACTGTGACACTCTCTGACCCTCTTTGAGACAGGCTGTGACACTCTCCGACGCACTCTGTAAAACAGTGCGACACTCTCTGACAGACTGTGACAAACTGTGACACTCTCTGTCTTTCTCTGACCCTCTCTGACACCGACTGTGACACTCTCTGAAACACACTGTGACACTTTCTGACCGACTGTGACACACTCTGAGACACATAGTGACACTTTCCGACTCTATCTGACACTCTCTGAGACAAACTGACTCTCTCTGACAGACTGTGACACACTGAGACACTCTCTGAAAATCTCCGAGACACACTGTGACACTCTCTGGCAGACTGTGACACTATCTGACTCTCTCTGACACACTCTGACTGACTGTGAGACACTGTGACAATCTCTGACTCTCTCTGACACACTCTGACTGACTGTGAGACACTGTGACAATCTCTGTTACACTGTGACACTCTCTGAGACAGACTGCGACACTCTCTGAAACACACTGTGGTTCTCTCTGACACTCTCTAAAACGTACTGTGACACTCTCTGACAGACTGTGACACACTGTGACATATGTTTGACTGTCTCTGACTCTCTCTGACATTCTCTGAAACACACTGTGGCACTCTCTAACAGACTGTGACAGACTGCGACACGTTTTGATTCTCTCTGACACTCTCTGAAACACACTGTGCCACTCTCCGACTCTCTCTGAGAAACACTGTGACATTCTCTGACAGACTGTGACACACTGTGATACTGTTTGACTCTGCATGCAGCACTCTCTGACTCTCTCTGAGACACACTATGACGCTCGCTGACACACTGTGACACTCTCTGACTCTCTCTATGACACACTGTGATACTCTCTGACATACTGTGAAACCCACCGAGATGCTGTGACACTTTCTGACCCTCTGTGAGACAAACTGTGGCACTCTCTGACACACTGTGACACTCTCTGACTCTATCTGGCGCACTATGACAATCTCTGACACACTGTGACACTCTCTAAGACACTGTGACACTTTCTGACACTCTCAGAGACATACTGCATCCCTCTCTAAGACACTGTGATAATCTCTGACGCTCTCTGAGACATACTGTGACACTCTATAACAGACTGTGACACACTGTGACACTCCCCGACTCTCTCTGATACTCCCTGAGACACACTGTGACACTCTCTGGGACACACTGTAACAGTGTCTGACCCTCTTTGGCACTCTCTGTAACACACTGTGACACACTCTGACTCACGGTGACGTTCACTGAGATGCTGTGACACTCTCTGAGACGCACTGTGACACATTCTATCTCTCTCTCTCTGACCCTCAGAAACACACTGTGACATTCTCTAAGACACACTGTGACACACCTTGCCTCTCTCTCTGAGACACTCGGTCACTCTCTGAGACAGAGTGTGACACACTGTGACATCTTCTGACTCTCTCTCACACTCTCTGAGACACACTGTGACTCTCTCTGACAGATTGTGACACGCTAATACACTTTCTGACACACTGTGACATTCTCTGAGAAACTGTGAAACTTTCTGAGACACACTGTGACACTTTCTGACTCTCTCTGACACTCTGTGACACTCTCCGTGACACTCTCTGACACACTGTGACACTCTCTCCCCGACTGCGATGCTATCCGGCACACGGTGACATTCTCTGAGACAATGTGACACTCTCTGACACTGAAGCACAAAGTGACACTCTCTGACTTTTTCTGTCAATCTCTGAGAGACACTGTAACACTCTCTCACGGACTGTGACCCTCTCTGAGACAAATGGTGACCCTCTCTAACACTCTCTGACACAGTATGACACACTTTGACACTTTCTGACTCTCTCTCTAATGCTCTGAGACACACTGCGACACTTTCTGACAGTCTATGACACACTGTGATATTTGCTGACTTTCTCTGACACTCTCTGAGGCACACTGTGACAATCCCTGACAGACTGTGACACACTGTGACAAGTCTCTGAATCTCTGAGACACACTGTAAAACTCTCTGACCCTCTCTGAGACACACTGTAACACTCTATGACACTCTCTGACAGACTGTGAAACACTGCAACACATTCTGACCATCTCTGAGACACATACTGACACTCTGTGACTCTCTCTGACACTCTCTGAGACACACTGTGATACTCACTGACTCTCTCTGACACTCACTAAGACACACTGTGACGTTCACTGTCTCTCTCTGACACTCACTGAGGCACACTGTGACACTCTCACACAGACTATGACAATCGCTGTCACACGTTCTGTCTCTCTTTGACTCTGAGACACACTGTGACACTCTCTGCCTCTCTCTGAGACACTCGGTCACTCTCTCAGACACTCTCTGCGATATAGTATGACACACTATGACATTCTCAGACTCTCTCTGACACACTCTGAAAAACATTGCGACACAATACGACACTCTCTGATCCACGGTGACATTTTCAGAGACACTGTGTCACTCTCTGACCCTCTCTGACACTCTCTGAGTCACACTATGACACTCTCTGAATCTCTCTGTCACTCTCTGAAACACACTGTAACACTCTCTGACTCTCTCTGACTCTCACTGAGACATAATATGACATTCTCTGACAGGTTGTGACACACTGTGACACACTCTGACCCGCTTTGAGATATACTGTGACACTCTGTGACACACTCTGTAACACACTGTGACACTCTCTGACAGACTATGACAAACTGTGACACTCTCTGTCTTTCTCTGACCCTCTCTGAGACCGACTGTGACACTCTCTGACACTCTCTGAAACACATTGTGACGCTCTCTGACAGACTGTGACACACTGTAACACTCTCAGAGACACACTGTGAAACTTTCTGACTCTCTCTGACACTCTGAGACACACTGAGTCTCTCTGACAGACTGTGACACACTGAGCCACTCTCTGAAAATCTCCGAGACACAATGTGATACTCTCTAGCAGACTGTGACACACTGAGACACTCTCTGAAAATTCCTTGAGACACACTGTGATACTCTCTGGCAGCCTGTGAGACTATCTGATTCTCACTGACACTGTCTGAGACACACTGTGGCACTCTCTGACACTCTGAGACACACTGTTTCACTCCCTGACACTCTCTAACACTCTGAGACACAGTGTGACACTCTTTGACTCCCTTCGACACTCTCTGAGACACTGTGACACTCTCTGAGACACAGTGACATTCTCTGACCGACTGTGACACTCTCTGACACACGGTGACGTTCTCTGAGACACTGTGACACTCTCTGACCCTCTCGGACACTCTCTGAGTCACGCTATGACCCTCTCTTAGACAAATGCTGACCCTCTCTGACATTCTCTGAGACACACTGTAACACTCTCTGACAGAATGTGACATTCTCTGAGACAAACACTGATACTCTCTGACACTCTCTGAGCCATAGTATGACACACTGTGACAATCTCTGACTATCTCTGATTCACTCGGATACACTCTGTAACCTCTGACAGACTGTGACACACTGTAAAACTTTCTGAGACACACTTTGACACGCTCTGAACTCTCTGAGACATACTATGGCACTCTTTGACAGGTTGTGACACACTGGGACATTCTCTGACCCTCTTTGAGACAGGCTGTGACACTCTCCGACGCACTCTGTAACACACTGTGACACTCTCTGGCAGACTGTGACAAACTGTGACACTCTCTGTCTTTCTCTGACCCTCTCTGAGACCGACTGTGACACTCTCTGAAACACACTGTTACACTTTCTGACAGACTGTGACACACTGTGACACACTCTGAGACACACGGTGACACTTTCCGACTCTATCTGACACTCTCTGAGACAAACTGACTCTCTCTGACAGAGTGTGACACACTGAGACACTCTCTGGCAGACTGTAACACTATCTGATTCACATTGACACTGTCTGAGACACACTGTGACACTCTCTGACTCTCTCTGACACTCTCTGACCGACTGTGAGACACTGTGACAATCTGATACACTGTGACACTCTCTGAGACACACTGTGACAATCTCTAAAACACATTGTGGCTCTCTCTGACACTCTCTGAAACATAATGTGACACGCTCTGACAGACTGTGACACACTGTGACACGTGTTTGACTGTCTCTGACTCTCTCTGATAATCTCTGAAACACACTGTGGCACTCTCCGACAGGCTGTGACAGACTGTGACACGTTTTGACTCTCTCTGACACTCTCTGACACTCTCTGACACTCTCTGAAACACACTGTGCCACTCTCCGACTCTCTCTCTCACTCTCTGAGAAACACTGTGACATTCTCTACAGACTGTGACACACTGTGATACTGTTTGACTCTGCATGCAGCACTCTCTGACTCTCTCTGAGACACACTATGACGCTCGCTGACACACTGTGACACTCTCTGACTCTCTCTCTGACACACTGTGACACCCACTGAGACGCTGTGACACTTTCTGACACTCTGTGAGACAAACTGTGGCACTCTCTGACACACCGTGACACTCTCTGAATCTACCTGACACACTATGACAATCTCTGACACACTGTGACACTGTCTAAGACACTGTGACACTTTATGACACTCTCACAGACATACTGTATCCCTCTCTAAGACACTGTGATAATCTCTGACGCTCTCTGAGACAAATTCCAAAGCCTCATACGAAGAGACAATTGCTCTCCTTTTTGGGTATGTGCTCCTACTGTAGGATGTTTATCGCACATTACGCAACCCTTGAGGCTCCCCTAAGTGACATAGCCCATGGAAAAGGGTTGCAGAACCAGAGTCCATTGCACTGGACCCCAGAAGCCGAGAGGGCTTTTGTTGAATTAAAAAAGGGCTTTCCAAACTACACCTACACTGGGGATTCTGAACCCAAACCAGCCTTTTGTACAAACTGTAGATGATTAGCGTGGCTGCATGACATCTGTGCTGTTCCAGGATCACTGGGGAAGATTGAGACCGGTAGCATATTTTTCATGTAAACTTGACCCCGTAGTGGCAGGATTGCCTCAATGCCTGTGAGCTGTGGCTGCAGCTGAAAAGGCTGTTGGAGCATCCAGGGATATAGTCGGCTACGGTAAATTAACCCTTCTGGTCCCACATGCAGTATCCTGACTGCTTTCCGAGCAAACGACCGCACACATGTCAGCAGCATGTTGGCTCCAATACAATACTGTGTTATTGGAGACGCCTAACATTACAATAAAGCGATGTAACGCCCTTAACCCGCTAGACTTCTCCCCACAGAATGAGACAGAGACCCACACAACTGTATTGCTGTAACTAATGAAATTTGTAGCCCCAGACCAATTTGCAGGATTGACCATGTCAGAATCCAGATATGGAGTTTATTGTGGATGGGTCAGCATTCAGGATCGACGGGACAGGCCAGAATTGTGTTGGGTATGATGCAGTGACTATCTACGAGGTAGTCAAAGTGGGATCATTCCCTTCTCATCTGTCAGCGCCAGCAGCGGAGCTGATTGCCTTGACTGAGGACTGTAAGTTGGCTGAGGGAAGGACAGTGAATATTTACACCAATAGCAGATATGCCTTTAGGTTGTACATGATTTTGGAACCCTATGGAAACATAGGGGCTTCTTGACCTCCACCGGAAGGCCCATCACACACTGCGACCTGATTTCCGACCTCCTGGAAGCGGTCCTGTTGCCTAAATCATTCGCTGTGTGTAAGTGTGAATCTCACACAAAAAATAATGATCTTATGTCCCAAGGCAATGCAAGGGCAGACTCAGCAGCAAGAACGGCAGCCCAGCAGCCGCCAACTGAGCAGATTGACATGTGTATGATAAAAATTTGTACCCCAACAGCAGATGTACGGGAGTTACAGTCACAGACCACACCAGAGGAAAATCGTGAGTGGATGAAAGCAGGATGCAGTGTGAGGGAAGGAGTATGGTGTGGTCCCAATGGGAAACCCTGTCTACCACTATCATTATTTCCATTATATGCCAAACTGACACACAGTAAGGAACATGTGTCCAAAGGGTGGGCATACGACAGTATTTTGGCACACTGGTACACTAAGGGATTTACTCATTAATCCCAGAAATATTGTTTTATCTGTGTCACTAATAATATGGGAAGGGGAATACCGATAAGTCATGCAGCACACCCCCAACCCCAAAAACGTTTTATACATTTACAGATGAATTTCATTGAGCTAATGCCCAGCGAAGGGAAAAGGTATTGTCTGGTCATAGTTGATATGTTTTCCAAATGGGTGGAAGCATTCCCCACGTCTAACCAGGATGCCAGTACTGTAGCCAAGGCTTTGCAAACTGAGATAATTCCGAGATGGGGCATTCCTGAAATGATCAATAGTGACAACGGGACACCATTTGCCAATAATGCCTTCCAGCAGATCAGTGATCATTTGGTAAAATATATGAGACAACCCTGCGCCTACCACCCAGTGAGAAGTGGGGCAGTGGAAAGTGAAAATGCTACCCCAAAAAATAAGTGGACAAAATGTTGTAAGGAACTAGGGGTGACATGGACAAAGGCACTTCAGAATGTGTTAGTGTACATGAAATCGAGGAGGAGAGGAAGAGTTAATCCTAGCCCGTTTGAGATTTTGTTTGGTATACCGCCCAACACAGGAATGGGCCCAAGACCTAAGGTAACACAGATAACAGGCCGCTGTGAGGATGAGATGTTGTGTAAGTGTATAAAACCCTCTGCACTTTTGCTTCAAATACAGAATCAAGTGAAAGCAGCACTACCCCAACCAGCAGGAGGGAAGCTGCATGATCGAGAACCTGGAGACTGGATAGTGGTGAAAGACTTCAGGAGGAACAACTGGAAGGTGAAGTGGTGGCTTGGACCGTTTCAAGTGCTCCTCACAACACAGACAGCAGTTAAGATCGCAGAAAGCCAAGTAGATACACATCAGCCTTTACAAGCGTGTAGCTGAGCCCGAGGAGATATCGGACAGCACCGGAACCAATTAAGTGCTAGTAGTGATTAGAAGCCTCATACGGTTATTGGGCTGCCGCAGCTCACACATGGGCTATGTACAGGGCACACCAGAGCAAGTGAAGATACCACCACAAAGCTGTGTTTCGGGTAGGTGGTATCTGAGGAATGGCCTGGTGTTTCCTAAACATTTTTTGATGTATAGGTATTACGGCTCTGTACTTCTTTGTAGTTGTTGCTGTAGTTGGGCTTGATGTCATAAAATGACAAAAAGGGGGAAAATGAAATGGGAAATTATCCATTTACTATGAAATTAATTATCCATTTGCTGTGAAATTTAAAGAGAATGCTTTTCTTTAATTCAATTCTGTGCTGATCTTTGTAAACGATGCTTTGATGCAGGGTTGCCGTCAGCTTAACTCTGTGTGAATTCTGTAAACATTCTACTTGACCTTGCGATAGTCGAACTCAGCGAAGGCTGAATTACCATTATGTCTGAAAGACCAGGGAATTGCCCTTGAGAGTGTGATAAGGAACACTATATGGCAAGCATCTGTACAATATTTCAGCACTCTTTGCATTAAGGCATCTGGCGTAGTGAGTCAATCCTGCAGGATTCAAAATAAAGATCCTTTCTTTGCGCCTGCTAATAGTTGAGGAGATTTAATTTCCATGACAATGACTCTTGATTGTACTTTAGTAGAGAAAATCTACAGCACTATCTTCATTGATCAGCTCTGATACTAGCTTAATAAACTGACCTTGCTTGTCGATACATGTGTTTTCCATTTGCGTCTCTATTCTAGTTGCTTCTTGCAAATCCAATGTTTCTGAGGAACAGATTATTCTTCCCAACTGGTAAACTCTAGAAGTCTCCTCAATATTTTAATTATATTACATGAGCTATTCTTTATTACAGGGTTTGTCTCTTCTTTTATGAAAAGAGATGATAATTGAAAACTCTTCAGTCCTCTGACCACACTTCCCTATCTATGGAGCATTAAATAGTTAAGATCAATCACTTTGCTGTTGTGTCCATTCCTCAGAAACACTCAGACAACCCATCCAGACTGAGCAAATGTATTAATTTACCACGGTATAGAACAAATTGGTTTGAATGGGGTTAAGTGAACCTGCTCGTTCAGTGATTTTAGTTAATGTCAGTCTCCATGCATCAAATTATTTCACTAAAAGGTTTACTTCCTATTAATAAGGGGCTCTTACAATATTATCACATAGTATCAGTAGGAACTTAACTTGCAGCACTAACCAGTATCAACAGTTCAAGAATGAGGGAGAGAAGAGATCAGGGTCTGAGAACAATGCACGAGAGTGTTCCAACAATGGACCAGAATATGGGAACAATAGACTGGAATGTTCCAATACTGACCAGGGGTTTACACTTGGGTCTTCACAATCTTCCTCAAGATTGGGTGGACCTTAAGAGTGCTTTGGCTGATTCAAGCTGATTTCTATCCTCTCCTCACTATTATTCCTGGTAAGTCTTTCTATCTGATTATGAATTCAATAAACTTTGTTGAACTAACTTACTGTCCTCATAACTTAAATACTGAAAAAAAGGAAGCTGTTGCCATGAATTCTGTCCTCAAACTCCATTCCTAACCAAACAATTTTAATGCCAATAGCTGAAGTGGAATCAAACTGCGTATAACTCCAACATGTACTGCGGCTCTAAGCTGATATCTATTTCCATATTCTCTCCAGCACCAATCCTGTTCACTATCAACTCCGCAATATCTCAGGTCTCCCATTTTGTCTCAGTCTAGCTGCTGAATAAACCATCATCTGCACCTTTGTTATATCCAGATTCAACTGTTCCTATTCTCTTCCTGCCACAAATAATCTGACTAGAAATATTGTGTGTTCTCCCTGAAAGGTGCTGACTTCAGGACAGTCAGTGGGGTTGTGATAATATCACTACACTTGCAATCAGAGCCCCAGGATATTACTGTCAATAGTCAAAGCCTTTTCCCCAGGATACTAATCTCAATTACAAGGGGACATAGTTTTAAGGTAAGAAGGGAAAGTTTAAAGGAGATGTGAGACAGCTTTTTTACACCGATGGTGATAAGTACCTGAAATGTGCTTCTGAAACGTAATGGTGGAGGTGGATACAATAGCAATTTCTTGAATAGGTAGCGAATCAAGGGATATGGACCATGAAAAGATAAATGGTTTTCATTTGGAAAGGCATCAAGTGTGAGCACAGTCTTGGTGGGCCGAAGGGCCTGTTCCTGTGCTGTACTGTTCTTTATTCATTATTCTCTGTTTTCTCTATAGTTTAGATTAGATTAGATTACTTACAGTGTGGAAACTGGCCCTTCGGCCCAACAAGTCCACACTGACCCATTCCCCTACATTTACCCCTTCACCTGTTTGAGGTTTGGGAGTTCTTTAAAGACGAGCAACAACTGCCAATTTCCAAGCACCGTCCGACAACTCATCCGCTTTATCCTCAATTACAATGTCTTCACCTTTGACAACAGGTTCTTCATCCAGACACACGGTTCAACCACGGGGACCAGATTTGCACCGCAATATGCCAACATCTTTAGTCACATGTTTGAACAAGATTTCTTCTCTACGCAGGTCCTCCAACCAACACTATACACCACCAGGTACATCAACGACATTTTCTTCCTCTGGACCCATGGCGAGGAGTCACTGATTAAACTACACAGTGATATCAACAAGTTTTATCTCACCATCAAACTCAAAATGGACGACTCTCTACTGTCTCATTCTTGGACAAATGCATCTCCATCAAGGATGGGCACCTCACTCTACCGCAAACCCACAGATAACCTCACAGTGCTACACTTCTCCAGCTTCCACCCAAAACATATTAAAAGAGCAAGCCCCTATGGACAAGTCGTACGCATACACAGAATCTGGTCAGATGAGGAGGAGTTGTTTAAAAGAGTTGCATCACCTCCTTGGTACACTGTTCAGTATGTTCTAAGTGCTGAATACAAGTTACTATGCATCTCTTTAGAGGGGCTGAATTGTTTATTCCTGTGCCTCAGTAATAGCCTTGAGGAATTCTGTCAGAGACGTGTTGTGTGACATTACACGGGAGGTAGGAGCACCAGTTGGCCATTCGGTCTCTGATACACCATTCAGACAGATCAGAGCTGATCTGACTGTGGCTGAACTCCCTGTCCATCCCTGTTCCAATAAACATGGGCTTCCTTGACCATCAAGGAGCTACTGAGCTCAGCCTTGAATATCTTCACTGCTCCCTGCAGATGAGAACGCCACAGCTAGCACATCCCTCAGGACAAAGGAGCATCCGCATCTCAATCTGAAATGGGAGCACCCTTACATTTAAAGTGATTGCCCTTGCACCAAATCACCTCCTATTTGTGACATGATGCACAACAAATCAGAACAGACGTAGACCATTCAACCCTCTCAAACCTGGCCCACATAAGCACTGACTCTTTGGTTGATCAAATATGTATCAAGTTCAGCCTTCACTGCTCTCTGGGCAACACATTATCAGATACATCCTTATCTCAGTCTGAAGTGGAAGAGGCCACATTTTCAAACATTCTCCAGATCCCCTAGTTCGACACACCCGCACGTGGGGATCCATCCTCTCAGCATCCAGCCTGTGAAGTCCACTCAGGGTCAGTTATGTCTCAATATGATCATGTCTGTTTCTGCTGAACTTCAAAGGGTATACACCCAAACTGCGCATGTGATGAACTCGTCATCCCAGGAATCAACCGAGTGAGCTGTGTCCATACACTTTCTCATGTAATGAAATTCTTTCTGAGGCAAGGAGTTAAAAACAGTCTCATACAGTCTTCCAGCTGCGATCTCAGTAAAACTGGGAACAGCTACAGCAACGCTTCCTTCATGGGTGACTCCTTGCAAGAAACACTAAAATTGTGACAAGAGCTAGAGGGCACTTGTTGGTTTCTCTGAAGTTAGGCAACTTTGATTGGCTAAAGAGATGAAGAGATTTTTCTGTTTTTCTCAATGTGCTGTGAGGCATAGAGTTACAGAATAGAATCCTTACAGTGCACAAGATGCCAAGTCGCCCCTCAAGTCTGCACTGACCTCAAGCCCAGCAGCCCATCCTATCCCTGCATTTCCCAGAGCTAATCCAATGAACCTGCACAATCCTGGTCACTCTAGGACAAATACACCATGGCCAATCATCTAACATGCACATTTTCGGACTGGAGTACTGAGTAGAAACCCATGCAGACACAGGGAGAATGTGCAAACTCCACACAGACTGTTGACCCAGAATGGAATCAAGCCCATGTCCCTGGCGCTGTGAGGCAGCTGTACTAACCATTAAGGTACTGTAACCTTACCTCCAAATTAATGTATAACTTGTTTGCTTGCCTTCCTCACAGTTAAAGTAGTGATGATCTTCATGCTGCATGATAAAGAATGTGGATTGTCTCGATGTGATACCTATTACTTGGTGGCCATGGTAGTGGCAGGTCGACTGGTCGTTATCCTCAACCCGATCCTGAGACACATTCTGATTGTTTATTGAGAACACCACAGTTATCTATAGGTCGTCCCCATGTGTAGTATCTATGCTGTAATGCTTTATATTGGGGCGGATGATCCTGTCTTGTTGGCTATCACTTTCACCTTCGATTGATTTGTGGCCATTTGTTGCCAGAAGCTGAATTTAAATATTCCAGTTAGAAAACTGATCTGGGAACAGCGACTGTGCTGAGCTGTTTAAAGAACATCTTCTGGTATTTTATTCTCCCAGCTCAGTATTGGTTGGATAACACCCCCTGTCTTTGTGATGTAACAATCGGTGTTTATTACTCTTGAGTCTGGATCATAATTGAGTTCCTCCACCACATTCTAACCTGACTTTCCAATTTCCCCTGATTCTGCTGCTCAATGTTTTCATCATCAGACACATGTTAATAACCAGCAGAGCCCTAAGGAGACTAGTGGAGAGTCTCACAGGGACACCGAAATGCAAAGCTGAAGTAAATCCATCTTGTTCCTGTTAGTGTTAACAATGTATTCAATATGGAGCCAAATGTTTGTGATAGGCTATTGGTCTACGAATCAACATGAATTGTGCTGGAATTGGGATTCATGATGCAGTTTCTCAGTTGCTGCATGGTATTTTTGCCTTTACCCTGACAATGTTCAGGCAGCAACTGAAGAAGGTGCTGAAATATCCCTTCACTCTAATCAATGAGTGAATCAATCAAATTCATTTGGTGAGAACTTATTGGGCCGAATGGCCTGTTTTCGCACTGTAGGGATTCAATGAGGACATAGATGTGGCAGTGTTGGACTGGCCAAAGTTAAAAATCACACAACACCTGGTTATAGTCCAAATGTTTTATTTGGAAGTATACTAGCTTTCGAGAGCTTCATTGGGTAGTTCGTGGGGCAAGATCATGGAACACAGAATTTAATATAAATTCGGTGTCCTGTGATCCTGCCCCACTAGCTACCTGATGGAGGAGCAGCGTCCAATCAGTCCAGGTTTTTCTCATTTTAATTCAAATTCACAGCAATGAAGCAGCCTATCACAATGATAACAGACTGAGGACAGGTGACTGAGGTGTCAGTGGGGGAACACTTTGGGGCCAGTGACCAAAGTTTGATTAATTTTAAAGTAGCAATGGTTTTGTGTGTGGGAAATCATGTCACACGAACTTGACTGATTTTTTTGAAGAAGTAACAAAGAGGATTGATGAGCGCAGAGCCGTGAACGGGATCTGTATGGACTTCCGTAAGGTGTTTAACAAGGTTTTCCATGGGATACTGGTTAGCAAGCTTAGATCATATGGAATACAGGGAGAAATAGCCATTTGAATTGGCTCGAAGGCAAGAGGTGGTGGTGTAAGGTTGCTTTTCAGTCAGGACGCCTATGCCCACTGATGTGCTACAAGGATTGGTGTTGAATCCACTGCTTTTCATCATTTATATAAATGATTTGGATGCAAACGTAGGAGGTATAGTTAGTAAGTTTGCAGGGGGCAACAAAATTGGAGGTGCAGTGGACAGGGAAAAAGGTTACCTCAGAGTACAATGGGATCTTGATCAGACGGGCCAATGGGCCGAGCAGTGGCAGTTGGAGTTTAATTTAGATAAATACGAGGTGCTGCATTTTGGAAAAGCAAATCATAGCACGTCATATCCACTTAATGGTAAGGGTGTGTTGCTGAAAAAAGAGACCTTGGAGTGCAAGTTCATAGTTCTTTGTAAGTAGAGTTGCAGGCAGATAGGATAGTGAAGAAGGCATTTGGCATGCTTTCCTTTATTGGTCAGATGATTGAGTATCAGAATTAGGAGGTCATGTTGTGGCTGTACACGACATTGGTTAGGCCATGTGCAATTCTGGTCTCCTTCCAAACTAAGAATGTGGTGAATCTTGAAAGGGTTCTGAAAATATTTACAAATATATTGCCAGGGTGGAGGATATGAGCTATAGTGAGAGGCTGAAATAGGCTGGGGCTGTTTTCCCTGGAGCATCGGAGGCTTCTCAAGTTTCATAAAATCACGAGGGGCATGGATCGGACAAAGTCTTTTCCCTGGGGTGAGAGAGTCCCAAATTGGAGGGCATAGGCTTAGAGTAAGAGGGAAAGATATAAAATGGACCTAAGGAGACAACTTTTTCACATAGAGGATGGTGTGTGTTTGGAATGAGCTACCAGTGGAAGTAGTGGAGATTGGTACAATTGCAGCATTTAAAAGGCCTCTGGACGGGTATATGAATAGTAAGGTTTAGATGGATACAGGGCAGGTGTTGGCAAAAGAGACTAGATTAGGTTAGGATATCTGGTTGGCATGAATGAGGTGGACCAAAGGGCTTGTTTCCATGCTGTACATCTCTATGACTAAGTCCAGTATATCAGAGCATTCAGGGCTCCCTTAGTGACAACAAGGGAGTATTTGCACTGTGGTGATATTTACAATCTGAATCTACACATCTGTACATGACAAACACCTCAACGTACAGAGACTAGGAGGGCAATCTGTCATGACTTGAATTCTCTAACCAGAGACTGTGAGAACGAGAACATTTCTGGAATCCCTACCCAACACTGCATTCACCCCCTCCCTGACTGATCCCTACCCAACTCTGCAATCTCCCCCTCCCTGACTGATCGCTACCCAACACTGCAATATCCCCCCTGACTGATCCTTACCCAGCACTGCAATCTCCCCTCCCTTTCTAATCCCTACCCAACACTGCAATATCCCCCTCCCTGACTGATCCTTACCCAGCACTGCAATCTCCCCTCCCTTACTGATCCCTACCCAACACTGCAATTTCCCCCTCCCAAGGAAAAAAGAATAACTAGAGAGAAAATAGGACCCTTCAAGGACCAAAGTGGACATGTTTGTGCAGAATCGCAGGAGTTATTTCCCCTCTGTGTTGACCTCGGAGCAGGACATGAAGGCTTGGGAACTTGGGAAAGTTAGTGATGATCTCTTGGTGTCAGTCCATATCACAGGAGAGGATGTGTTGAATGCATTAGAATGTATGAAGGTTGATAAGTCTTTTTTTTTATTTCAAAAATATACTTTATTCATAAAATTATTTGATGGTCTGTACATTTGTTCATGCCATACATATGTCCACATTTACAAACACAGATTCGAATTTATCCTTGCCATATACAGGTCTGTGCTTTTCTCAATCTTATGCATATATTTGGCTGCGGCATCAGGAGAGCCCAAAAAAACGTCTGCATGGGCCCCCTGTTCTTCTTTAGGCAGGCCGATCTTACACGGTGGTCTTTGCCCACCGTGCCTTGGCGGCAGCTGCTCCAAGCTTCAGCGCGTCCCTCAACACGTAGTCTTGGACCTTGGAATGTGCCAGTCTGCAACACTCAGTCGGGGTCAACTCCTTCAGCTGGAAGATCAACAGGTTTCAGACCGCCCAGAGAGCATCCTTCACCGAGTTGATGATCCTCCAGGCGCAGTTAATTTTCGTCTCAGTGTGAGTCCCGGGGAACAGGCCGTAGAGCATGGAGTCCCGCATCACAGCGCTGCTCGGGACGAACCTCGACAAGCACCACTGCATTCCTCTCCAGACTTCCTCTGCATAGGCACATTCCAGAAGGAGGTGTGTGACCGTCTCGTCCCCCCCGCAGCCACGTCGAGGGTAGCGTGCGGTGCGGCAGAGAGTCCAGGCGTGCATGAAGGATCTCACAGGCAGAGCCCTTCTCACCACCAGCCAAGCCATGTCTTGGTGCTTGTTGGAAAGTTCTGGCGATGAGGCAAATGGCTTTGACAGTCTGCTCAGGGAACCGCTCGACAGGATCCGCCCTCTCCTTTTCCCGAAGGGTCTCAAGGACACTACGTGCTGACCACTTCCTGATGGACTTGTGGTCAAAGGTGTTTTTCCTCATAGATTTCTCCATGAAGGACAGGTGATACGGAACGGTCCAACTACTCGGAGCGTTCCACGGCAGCGAGGCCAGGCCCATCCTTCACAACACCGGGGACAGGTAGAACCTCAGTACGTAGTGACACTTGGTGTTTGCGTACCGGGGATCCACGCACAGCTTGATGCAGCCACACACAAAGGTGGCCATCAGGGTGAGGGTGGCATTGGGCGTGTTTGTTCCCCCATTGCACTGGTCTTTGTACATTGTGTCTCTTCGGACCCGGTCCATCTTTGATCTCCAAATGAATTGGAAGATGGCCCGGGTGACTGCGGCGGCACAGGTCCTGGGGATAGGCCAGACCTGTGCCACATATAGCAATACTGAGAGTACCTCACACCTGATGAGCAGGATTTTTCCCGCGATGGAGAGCGACCGTTGCCCCCATCTGCCTAGTTTCTGTCTCATCTTTCTGATCCGCTCCGCCCAGTCCTTGGCGCACGCCCCAGCCTCCCTGAACCAAATACCCAGCACCTTCAGGTGGTCAGTCCTGACGGTGAAGGGGATAGAGGTTTGGTCGGCCCAGTTCCCGAAGAGCATGGCCTCGCTCTTGCCTCGGTTTACCTTGGCCCACGAGGCCCGTTCGAACTGGTCACAGATGCATACGAGTCTGTGCACTGACAGCGGATCCGAGCAGAAAACAGCGACGTCATCCATGTACAGGGAGGCCTTAACCTGCAGGCCCCCGCTGCCAGGAATAGTCACCCCTTTCAGGCTCGCATCCTTCCTGATGGATTCGGCAAATGGCTCTATGCAACACACAAACAAGGCAGGTGAGAGGGGGCATTCCTGCCTGACTCCAGATCTTACAGGGAAGCTATCTGTTTCCCACCCATTGATTGAGACTGCACTGACGATGTTGGTGTAGAGCATTCTGATCCAATTTCCGATTCCCTCCCCAAAGCTCATTTTGGAGAGGACATCCCTCATATATGTATGCGATATCCTGTCAAAGGCTTTCTCCTGGTCCAGGCTGATGAGGCAGGTGTCCACCCCCCTGTCCTGCACGTAGGCGATCGTATCCCTGAGGAGTGCGAGACTCTCAGAGATCTTCCCGCCCGGTACAGCACAGGTTTGATCCGGGTGGATTACCGATCCCAGAGCAGACCTGTCCCGGTTGGCGATGACCTTTGACAAGATTTTGTAGTCTGCATTTAACAGTGAGACCGGTCTCCAATTTCTAATTTCCTCCCTCTCCCCCTTCCGCTTGTAGATGACGGTGATGATGCCTTTCCTCATGGATTCACTCATGGTACCTGCCCGAAGCATACTGACATACACCTCCAGCAGGTCCTGACCGATCAAGTCCCAAAGAGCGGAATAAATCTCGACCGGTAAGCCGTCGCTTCCGGGAGTTATATTCTTTTCAAAGGACTCGAGGGCCTTGGTCAGCTCATCCAGAGATAGCGGCTGGTCCAGCCTCTCTCGTGTTCCGTCATCTGGGACCTCCGTGATAGAGGACAGGAACGACTGGGAGGCCGCGCTGTCAGTTGGCTTCGAGTCATACAGACTGGCGTAGAAGGATTTGCTGATCCTCATGACGTCAGCCTGAGATGAAGTTACCGAGCCATCTTCTTTTTTCAGGCTGCTGAGCACGGAGCTCTCTTTGTGCACCTTCTGGAAGAAGAAACGTGAGCACATCTCGTCCTGCTCCACCGAGCGGACCCTGGACTGGAAGATTATCCTGGGGGCCTCCGATGCAAAGAACGAGGCTTGCTGGCCCTTCACCTCCTTGAGGTCCTCCGTGACATCGACCCCCATCGTCTGCAGCAGGACCAGGTTCTGCATACTTTCCTGGAGCTGGGACAGTTTTCCCCGCCTCTCTCTTGCCTCCTGGACACCTTTGAGAATAAAGAACCTCTTGATGTTCCCTTTTACCGTTTACCACCAGTCCGCTGGAAACTCAAAGAGGGGCTTCACGGTTCTCCAACCTGCGTAATCCCTCTTGAGCTCTTCGATGTTTCCCGGGGTCAACAGCTTAGTGTTCAGCTTCCACGTTCCCTTGCCCGCCCGCTGTTCGTCCTGTAGGTGACAGTCGGCCAGCAGGAGGCAGTGGTCAGAGAAGAACACAGGCTTGACGTCGGTGGATCTGACCGAGATAAATCTCCTGGACCTGACCAAACATATCCAACTGCACCTCAAGAGGCGAGGGAAGTACTTGTGGAGTCCCTGCTGATCTTTTTGCCTCACCGTTAGCCACGGGTGAGGTCCCGGAAGACTGGAGGACAGTATATGTTGCGCCCTTATTCAAGAATGGCTGCAAAGATAAACTTGGGAACTATAGATCACTCAACCTAACATCCGTGGTAAGTAAGTTACTTGAGAAGATGCTGAGATATTGGTTAGACATGCATTTGGAAATATAACATTTGATTGGGAGTAGTCAGCAAAGCCTTGTGCATGGGAGACCATGCCTCACAAATTTGACAGCGTTCTTTATTGAAGTGATCAGGAAGTTTGACGAGGGCAGGCCAGTACATGTAGACTCTACAGATTTCAGGAAGGCCTTTGATAAGGTTCCACATGGTACCTTGCTCTGGAAAGGTAGATCGCAAAGGAATCCAGGGGGCGTTGGCAAGCTGAGTACACAATTGGCTTGATGGTAGGAAGCAGAGGGTAACAGTCAGACTGGAGGCCTGTGACTCGTGGTGTGCCTCAGCAGTCATAGAATCATAGAATCCTTCCTCTGTGGAAACAGGCCCTTCGGCCCAACAAGACCACTGGCCCTCTGAAGATTATTTCACTCAAACCCATTCTCCTACTTTATTACTCTACATTTACCCCTGACTAACGCAACTTGCTTACATATCCATGAACATTTTCGGCAATTGAGCATGACCAATTTACTTGACCTGCAGAGCTTTGGACAGTGGGAGGAAACTGGTGCATCCAGACGAAACCCACGCAGACATGGGGAGAACGGACAAACTCAGTTGTTCTGGCATGGTGGCTCAGTGGATGCCACTGCTGCCTCACAGCGCCAGGGACCGGGGTTCGACCCCAGCCTCGGGTGACTGTGTGGAGTTTGCACATTCTCCCTGTGTCTGCATGGGTTTCCTTTGGGTGCTCCGGTTTCCTCCCCATTCCAAAAATGTGCAGGTCAGATGAATTGGCCAGGCTAAATTGCCCATATTGCTAGGTGCATTCATTAAGGGTAAATATTGGGTCGGGAGAATGGATCTGGGTGTGTTACTTTTCAGCAGGTCGGTGTGGTTTGTTAGGCCAAATGGCCTGTTTCCATACTGTAGGAAATCTACCCGAACAGGATCTAACCCACACAGACCATCCAGTTAGGTTGCAATTGAACCCAGATCCACGGTGCTGTGAGGCAGCAGTGCTTACCACTAAGCCATTGTGTCGCTGAGCTGGTCAGTGCTAGGCCCGTTGCTGTTTGTTAACTAGATAAATGATTTGAATGAGGATGTTTAAGGCATGATTAGAAAGTTTTCAGATTACACTAAGATAAGTGAGGAAGGTTCTCAGCAATTGCAACATGGCCTTGATCAGCTGGGGAATTGGGCTGAGAAATGGCAAATGGAGTTCATACAGACAAGGGCGAGATCTAGCATTTTGGAAAGTCACATCAAGACTGGGGTTTCATGGTGAATGGTAGGGCCTGAAGGAGTGTAGTGGAACAGAGGGACCTTGGATTCCAGGAGCACGGTTCTCCGAACTCAGGGAGACAGGGCAGTGAAGAAGGCTTTTGGCACACTGGGCCCTTCATCAGTCAGGGCATGGAATATCGACGTTGGGAAGTTCTGTTGTAGTTGTGCAGGATGTTGGTGAGGTCGCACTTGGAGTATTGTGTTCAGTTTTACCCACCTTGCTATCGGAAGGATGTTATTAAACTGGAAAAAGAACAGAAGAAACTTACAAGGATGTTGCCAGAACTCAACTAGAGTTATAAAGAGAGGTTGGACAAGCAAGGACATTTTCTTTCATTTGTAGGAAACTGAGGGGGTGTCCTTATAGAGGTGTATAAGATCATGGGAGGCATGGATAGGTTGAAAGCACTCAGTCTTTATACAAGGCTTGGGGAATCAAGGATGAAAGGGCATCAGTTTAAGGTGAAAGGGGAAGATTAAAAGGGAACCTGAGGGACAATGCTTTTACCCAGAGGGTGGTACATATACGGAGTGAACTACCAGTGCAAGTGGTCGAGGAGGATACATTTAAGAATATTTAAAATGCACTTGGACAAATACATGGAGAGGAACGTATTGGAAGGATATGGGTCAAGTGCATGGAAACGGGGTTAGTGTGGATGGACCAGTTTGGGCCAAAGAGCCTGTCTCCATGCTGTAGAACTCTATGACTCTATGAACATACCCAGGTGTCCCATAATACAGAAGCGGCCAAAGCAACACGAACACGAGCCGGTACAAATGTGAAACAGTCCTGCAGAATTTGGCAGGAAGCCAGCCTGGCCTTGCAGTGAAGGATTCCTGGTACAGGAGCTGTGGTGAGATGCCCAAAGAGAACTGGGGAGGGAAGCTGGAAAGCTCACTCCAGTACCGATAACCTGGAGGACCCCCGGCTAGAATAAGGCAGCTGGGATCCGGTCACCCCAGGGAAAACTACAGGCTGTGACCGAGCTAGGCCTCCTACACAATGAGCAGGACAGAAGGTTGCAGGAAAATCTCACCCACATGGGACTATTCCAGTTACAATTGGGAAGAGCCCAATCCAGTGAAAGGAGGGTCTCTGGGGATGGGGAAGTAGCCTCAGGTTACATTGACAATCTGGAATGACAGTGTATGAGCTCCAAGCAGCTGCATGGGTCCTGTACACCTGCAACATGGAGCAACACACATCAGGCCCGAGTAGGGGGTGCCAGGAGCAAATACAATCCCTCGGGAACTAGGGCTCCTCCCAGAATGGGATAGCGTGTGCCTTTGGGGGTCTACCTCCCCAGGGAGATAATGACAGGCCCCAGACTGACACATCCACACCCGCTCACAGATGGGAACTCCCACTGCCTGTCTCCCAGGTAACTGCACCTTTTGCCCCCAGCCCTGAGCCACAGCCGAACTCAGATTCCATGAATCATGTGGTTACCCAGTGTAAAGCAGCTTATGGTCTCACTCCGTACACAACAGCCATTCCAGGCACCCAGCTGGTGGGCAGCACCAAAAAGATCCCGTCTCTGGCACAGATACATGTTTGGATGAGATTGACTGACAGTCTGTCATATGCAGAGTGGACGCTAAGGAGAAAACCAAATGAATCGCCATGTGCCTTAGTCCAGCAGGCCATTCAGCCCTCTCTGAGGGCCAACAGCTAGGGAGGGGCATCCATGATGAGATGAAGGCAGCGATCCTCACTGCTCGAGGGCAGGATAAGGCATATCCTGCAGAGGCGCTACATAACTGCAGAACAACAACCAGGTGAATGCCCCTCCCCTCCCCCCGTCAGCTTCACCCGGAGACTCTGGGTCCAATTTGTCTGGGTTTTTGTGGATATGACCTGCACCTCTCTTAGCGATGAGAAACTGGGCCCGATCCTTTGTCTCCCATGTCTCAGAAAGGAGGAGGGACACCTGGGATTCGACCCCTCAATCGCGCCCGTAATGAGGCTTGGGCTCTCTGCTAATTAATTGCTGAATAGGAAATAGACTTTAGGGATTTCCACGTTGTGTTACAGGAGCTCAGGGATCGGAAGCGATTGGTAGGGTTTCCCCGAAAATGGGTGCATGGTAGTAGGATATCAAGCACCCTGCCTGGACTAGGGGTCATTTTCAGACAGCGATATCACAGGAAGCCCACCAGAGAGAATTCCTCAGATCAAAATTAAAAACGGTCTGTGACCAGGAGGGAAGGCTCCTCCCCCAGCTTGTCCCACACATACCAGGCTCTCACAATGGACTAGTCATTAAACTCACAGGGAATTCCTTGTTCACGAACATTTATCACAAACTGACACTAGTCATAATGAATGTATCAGCGATACAGTAATCAAAGTGGTGTCCTTCCCCATTAAAATAATCATGTTTCCAACTGAACCACAGGATAATGGGACAAATGACAGGGATATTTGAGGGAAAACACAGAACCCAGAAAAATAATTAACAGACAAAAGAAAAGGGGACTCCTTAATGATTTAGCCACAGTATACGAGTCCACTCCCAGGGCAGGAGTGTTACCGGTCAGTCCGCTGACTTGGCCAATTTGGAGAATAAACTCAGGATCCTGACGCAACAACTCTCTAATGAGCCTGAGAAAGACTGAATACAGAAAACCCAGAGGAGACCATGGGACAACTCGTGGAGAATCAGGCTAACCATCACTTAGTGACCGAACTGGAGGGTCACGCCAACACGATTAACCAGATCATCCATGGCCCAATCAGAGATTATGGTGAGCAGTAAAACCACACCCTGTGCAGTAACGGGATGATGGAACAGCTGAGGGAGGAGCTAAGGCAGGCCAGACAAGGGAAAGTCCCATCCCGGGTTAGTGACAAACAGCATAAATATTTGTTCCAGGAGAACACCCACACCAACATCTCTCACTGTCAGTGACAGCAGCTCACCAAGGGCTGGGTTAATAACAGCTGTAAGGACATCTAGGTGGGACACCTGGGCTTGGTATGAGGGATTCCACTTAACCCAAGTGACCAAAGTTAGGATAAGGTCCAAATTATCGGAGTTGTATAAAAAAAGGTAGTTGGGTGGGCTCCCATGATTATCTCCCACTTACTATGGAGATAGAGGGAACATTGCCAGGGACCATACGTACCTAAATGGGAAGGAACATGACATTCCCATAGCCTGTTATCCAAGAATTCGGCTCCTCTTACATCGGCTGTAGCCCTAACCGCACTCACCTTGATATATCTCGGGATACTGGTGGTTAGGATTGCAGGCTGCAACAGATGGGTACGATCATGGTGAATAATGCCTGGACACACCCCCAGGGGCTGGAAGGTAGATGGAACTCCCGGGTGATCACCTTAGTTTCATTCATTTGCAGTGTTTGAGTGTTCCTGGCAGGGCCAGTATTGATTGTCTGCCCATAGTTGCCATTACGACAGATTGGCCATGTTAAATTGCCCATTGTGTCAAGGGATAGTCAGGCTAGCTGGAATAGCTCTAGGAAATGCGGGATTTCAGGGATATCATTGGGAGAGTGGGTCTGAATTGGATACTCTTCAGAGGGCCATTGTAGACTCAGTGGGCTGAACGGCCTGATTCTGTTCTGTCAAGATTTTATGATATCACTTATCAGCTATAAGACCATCTGTTTGACCAGTGTACACAATGGCTTTTGCACAGACAGCTGGCTACTCTGACAACAAGCATAATCAGCTTTTAAAATTAGGTTTGTAATTTATTGCATAAGCTTCTTTTCTCTCCATTCAAGTGGATGATTTGGGGGAAATGTCACAAACTCCTGGCTAAAACGCAGATAGACAGCCAAGGTTTATTGGCCAAGGAAATCTCCCAAATCACAAAACCCACACACCAGGCACAGCGCAAACACAGCATAATGCAAAAGGCAACAGTTATTCTGGACAGACGTATCTACCAAACAAATGAGGGCCCAGACAGGAAGGCAACGGGTCCTGCTACACAAAGAAACTAACAGCAACAAACCATCTAAATGATTGGCAATGCTTCAAACTATTAACGGATTCTCCTAATTGGCCCGAACGATAGAAAGTTCCTGAAAACCATCCAGAAATGAACAAAAACAGGGTTCATCTGCAAACTGATTGCCTGAATCTCTGGAGTCCTTCTGAGGAGACCAGCATGGCAAGAGACAGAGACAATCTGACTATTCAGAGAGAGAGAGGAAGAGAGAAAAGAGTTTGGCAGACCCAGAAGCAGAACCAGAGAGAGAGAGAGAGAGAGAGAGAGAGAGAGAGAGAGAGAGAGAGAGAGAGAGAGAGAGGGAGAGAGAGAGAGAGAGACGCTGAAGCAAAACCCAGGAGCATGTGAAAAACCATCGAGAGACAGTTGAAACCAACTGGAATAACGAGTGTCACCCCCTTCAGTCTGTCCATGTTTTAACTCCTGCTTATCTCAGTCTGACATCCCCTTCTCTCCCTCTGTCTCTCCTCTTTCCCTCTGCCCTTCTGTCTCTCTCTCTGTCTGTCTTTCTCTCACTCTCTCCCTTTCCCTGTCTCTCTCTGCCCATCTTTCTCCTATCCCCCTTCTCCATCCCCACTCTCTCGATCTGTCTCTCTTTTTCTCACCCTCCCTTTCTGTTATTCACTATTTCAGACCTGAAAGATCTCACGCAATTTTTAACCTCCTCAAAAATACAATGCCCCTATTTTCACTCTCCTCCCAAATATCCCCTCTTCCCCAAATATCTTCCCTCCCAAATAATTGCCCCACCAAATATTTCGCTGCCCCCAACATTGCTGTGAGCCCCATTCCCTGGGGCAGAGGGAGTTGAGTGGAAAAGTGTGGAGCTGGAAAAGCCCAGCAGGTCAGGCCTGAACCATCGACTCTCCTGGATGACCCGCTGTGCTTCCCCAGCTCCACACTTTGTAACTCTGACTCTCCAGCATCTGCAGTCCTCACTTTCTCACACAGGTAAATGAGTCTGGGTTGACTGACTGGCCTGTGGCTGTTTTCATGCACAGCAATTTCCCAGTACCAGAATTACAGTTTTGCATCACAGATGGAGTCTTTTTTGCCCATTCTCCCCCCTCCCCCATTAAATGATCCTGGTACTGTTCAGGATCCTCAGGATTGGCCCCTGAATGGCTTCACTGGCTATCCGTTCTGTGGAGACCTCTTCTCTGTTCTGTCACAGACTTTGCATCTCATGCTATACCTCCCTCAATTTCTCTCTCTCACTCTGACAACAGACCCTCCTTTCTCCACCAACCCCAAAACCCCATCAAACACTCCTCCTGTCTCTGGCTGTCCCACTCCCTCCCTGTCTCCCACTTTCCCCCTTCCCATGTAGACCCACAGCTCCTGGGCTGGAGGATATGGTGCAGAGACTAACACAGCAAGATCCCACTCTGCAACCATTCTCTAGCCACACACATTGTCCTTCTCCTTCCATATGTGTCCTTCTTCTTCTCCCTGTCTCTCTCACTCTGTCCTTCTCTCACTCTCTCTGTCTCCTTATCTGTCATTGCCCACCTCTCTCTCTCCTCACTTTCTGCATCCCCACTCTCTTCATGTCTCTTTCTCTCTTTTTGTAACCCTCCCCTTCTCTTTTGCTTGATTTCAGACTCAATGAGGAAAGTAATTTATGTCCCTTACACTCACCCCCTCCCCACAGTGGGGGTAAAACCCGGAAGAGACTCGGAAAAGGTTGATCCCCCTGCATTAACTGTACTGCATCCAGTGACAAAGAGACAAACTCTTCTCAATGTACCTTCCCCAGTCACTGGGGCAGAGCAGAGAGGTCCAGGGAGAAAGAGGAAGAGAAACTACAAGAGATAAAGAGAGATGAACAGACTGACAGTGAAAGGGAGGGAGAGAACAAGAGAAAGACAGGCAGGCAGAGGGAGGGAGAGAAAGTGAGAAGAACTGAAAGAGAGCAGGAGAGAGGCAGAAAGAGAAAGGGGGGGGGGGGGGAGAGAGAGAGAGAGAGAGTAAAACCCCAGGAAGAGAAATACAATGTCAGACACATACAAGGTGAAAAAGGGAAGGCGAAGACATGGAGAGAAGGCCAGATAGACAGCAAGAGAGAAAAACCAGGGAGAGATATAGGACAGAGAGAGAGAGGAGTTGCAGCAGCAGAGTGATAGAGCTGAGAGAGTTTGGCGGTAGTGGGGGGTCTGCTGCGATGCAGCGAGAATGATGTACAGACAAGAATAGCAAGATCTCACAGAGCTGAGAGAAAGTTGCAGAGAGAGATGAGCAAGGTGTTAGTTTTGTAAAAGATTGAATGATTCAGCATTCCTGAAAAACATGGTGCGGGACAAAATGGCAGAGTGGTAGGAAGGGAATCTACAGGGAAATGTCAACAGGGCAGAGATGTGAAGAATGTTGAGAGATAGGAATTGAAGGAAAGATGTGGGAGAGAGTACTGAGAACACAGAAATAGACATGAGAGGTCTCATGGGAGTGGGAAGCAGTGAGATCGGTGGGATCAGACTGTGCAGCTGCATTAGCATTTTGCGCCTTGTCTCTCCTTAGTATAGAGCTCGCCCCTTGTGGTAAAATTCCCAGAAAGAGCCTGAATTCGTGTGTGTGTGTGCATGTGCGTGTCTGTGTGTGCGTGTGCGCCTGTGTGTGTACGTGTGTGTGTGTTCACTCTCTCTGGTTCCAGCTCCTGTCTGATGATTCCTTATAGCAGAATAATTTGATTCTCTGTCTTTGTACTGTCTGGGTTTGAGCTCCCAAATCAAATGCTAAATCATTCACAATCCTATTGAATAGTAGAGCAGGCTCGAGGGGCTGAATGGTCTCCTCCTGTCCCTATTTCGGATGGTCTTATGTTCTTAACACTACCTCCCAGCTCTTGGCCCCCACACTGGAGGTTATGACTCCACAAGGAGTAGAGTGCTGCACTCTTCCGTGAGTCTCGGAGGGAACCAGCCTGATTTTGATTGGAGTTGCAGCCTCTCAGTCTCTCACTGTAAGGTGGAGCAGGCCAGTCTCGGGGAAGCAAACAGCAGGCCAGGTCTGCCGTGTCCTCCAGCTCCATTTCAGAAGGACACATGGGAGGGGCTTGTTTCTTTCATCAGCTTCCCGTGCTCTCCCTTCTGGGTTAGAGTGGGGGCAGAATGGCCTTGCTCCTGGCTCTTATTGAGGTGCAGACTGGCTATGATTGGGTTATACAGGACATGCCCCTGGAGTGAAGTCAGTTAGCTCAGTTGGCTGGACAGTTGCTTTATCATGCAGAGTAAATCCAATAGCGTGTGTTCAATTCCCACACCAGCTGGGGTTACCCTGAAGGACTCTCCTGCCCAACCTCTCCCCTCAGCTGGGGCATAGTGACCCTCTGATTAAAACACCACCAGACACCACTCTGTAATGAGGAGCTGTCCCATGCTCTGGTAAGACTATGGTGACATTACATTGGTTTGTACCTGGAGCACTGTGTGCAGGACTAGTCACTGCATTACCAGAGAGATGTTAGTATGTGGGGAAGGTTTACTGGATCAATCCCCACTGGAATGAACAGCACTCTCTTTCCCCCAGTTAATTCACTCTTGCAGCCTTTGTGTCTTTGGAGACACGAGGACCATTTCACCTGAAACAGCAGCTGGATTTTATATTCATGAGCACCCAATAAGATTGGCTAGTTTACATGCACACACACACACTCTCTCAAACACACACAGACACACTCTCACACACACATACACAAATGACCCCGCCACACACAGGCTCTCTCACACACACAGGCCCACACTCCCTCAAACACAAACACAGACACACTCTCACAAACACAAACACACACAAGCACACACTATATCTCTCACATACATACACGCACAGACATACGCTCCCTCAAATACACACACGGACACACTCTCTCACACATACACGCAGACACACTCTCTCACACACAGACACACTTTCTCTCTCACACACACAGACACTCTCTCTCACGCACACACAGACACACACTCTCACACAGACACACTCTGTGTCACACACACATACACAAACTCTCTCTCATTTACACACACACTCTCTCACACACACACTCTCATTCTCTCACACACCCACTCACTCTCACGCACACAAACACTCTCTCTCACACACACACTCTCTGTCTCTCACACATACAGACATTCTCTCTTGCACACATACACACAGACAGACACACAGACACACGATCCCTCAAACACACACAGATACACTCTTCTCTCTCACACACACATAAACACACAGTTACTCTCTCTCTCACACACATACACACGCAGACACACGCACCCTCAAACACACACAGACGCACTCTCGCACACACACACATAAACGCACAGTTACTCTCTCACACACACACATAAACACGCAGACACACGCTCCCTCAAACACACATAGACACTCTCTCTGTCACACACACACACTGACACACACTCTCACACAGACGCTCTCTCTCACACACACGTAAACACACAGTTAAACTCTCTCTCACACACACATACACACGCAGACACACGCTCCCTCAAATATGCATAGACACACTCTCTCTCACACACACACGGACACCCAAACTCTCTCATACACACACTCACACACACACTCTCTCTCACACACAGACACACTCACTCTCATACACACATGCACACAGACACACACTCTCTCACACACACATTTCCACTATTTCTCTCATAAGACACACTTTCAGACGCACACACAGACACACAGACACATGCACACATAGACACACAGACACGCACATATTGACACACAGACACATTCTCTCTCACACACAGACACACTCTCACACACATACACACAGACACACACTCTCTCACACACATCCTCACTCACACACATGCACACAGAGACACACACACCCTCAAACACACACACAGCCACACACATTCATATGAACATGCACTTTTTCTCTCACGCCCACATATACAGACACACAGAGATACACATGCATCCACTCTTTCACACACACAAACACGGGCAGTCTCTCTCTCTCTCTCTCTCTCTCTCTCTCTCTCTCTCTCTGTCTCTCTCTCTCTCTCTCTCTCGCACACACATACACAAATACACACACACACCTGTAAAGGCATGGTTGAGGTATTGCTGGAGGAATGATTTCTCCGAGGACTGAACCCTGATCTCACATGATGACTGCTCCAGGGAGACAGACAGCAGCTACAGATGGACTTGTTGGATCTTCCTGTGCACCACCGCTTGTATCGACAGCATTAGTCTGTTTGGGTGCTTGCTATTCTAAAACGTCTCCAAGCAACAAGTGACAATAGATTGATGAAAGTTTTCCCCCAAACCATGTTTCAAACACATGCTGCTGTTATTTTTCACTGATTGTTTAAAATGATCTGAATCTTCTGAAATGGGGAGTGGCTTCCATTTCAAATTATGACACCAGTGTGTCTCGGGGACCCTGAGGAAATGATCAGAAAATTGCATCTGCTCCTTTCTATCCTCTGCACTCTGTCCCACCAGATAGTGCTACTTCAGTACCACAGATGGTTCTCCCTGAATACCCCAGATAGTTCTCCCTCAATACGTCAGATAGTTCTCCCCAGTACCTCAAATAGTGTTCCCTCAATACCTGAGATAGTGCTCCCTCAGTACCTCAGAAAGTGATCCCTCAGTACCTGAGACAATACTCCCTCAGTACCTCAGATAGTGCTCCCTCAATACCTCAGACAGTGCTCCCTCAGTATCTCAGAAAGTGCTCCCTCAGTACCTCAGAACGTGCTACCTCAATATCTAAGAAACTGCTCCCTCAATACCACAGATAGTGCTCCCTCAATACCTCAGAAAGTGCTCCCTCAGTACCTCAGAAAGTGATCCCTCAGTACCTCAGACAGTGCTCCCTCAATACCTCAGATAGTTCTCCCTCAGTACCTCAGATAGTGCTCCCTCAGTACCTCAGATAGTACTCCCTTAATACCTCAGAAAGCGCTCCCTCAATAGCTTCAGGCGCCTCACCCGTTGCCACTGATCGGTCCATCTGACAAGGCCATCTCCATCCTTCTGTAATCTAAGGCTATCATCCTCAGTATTTATCACCCAACCAATCTTCATATCATTCATGAACCCAATGATTAACCCTCCACCATTCAAATCTAAATCTTTTCTAGCAACCACATCAGCAACACCCCAACAGTGAGACATGAACAAACAGAGATTTGTAATTGGGCCATCACTGTCTGCTTCCTGCCACTCAGCATTCTGCACCAAATTCCTTGGATCTTGAGTTTTTATGTTCACTATCAGTTTCCAGTATCGGTCCTGATAAAAGCCTTACTGACCTCCAAGCAGGCGACAGGAAAGTATTGCCCTTATTTACATACCTGGTCACCTCCTTAAAAAGTGCAATCCCATTGGTCAGACCTGAGCTCCCCTTAACCGAACCATTCTGACTGGTCTTCATGAACTCCAGTCTCTTTAAATGCTGATTAATTCTATCTCCCAAAATTGCTTCCAACAGACGTCCCACCCACGATATTAGCCTGAGAGGCCTGTAGCTGCCTGGTATATCTTATGTTCCTGCTTGAATAACAGTATGACATGGTCAGTCCGACGACACCTCTCCTGTGGCCAGAGGGAATTTGAAAATGTTTGCAAGTGTACCTGCTACTTCCTCCATCACCTCATTCGGTAAACTGAGATACATTTCCACCGTCTTTGGGGATTTATTGGGTTGTAAGAAGGTCAGACCACTCAGAACTATCTCTCTCTATATATATGCTCATTCATTTAATTGTATCACAGAGCATCTCCATGATTTCATATCAACCCTGTACCAGTGAGCACTGACAAAATGCATCCATTCACTGTAGCCTCTGGGTCCATGCACAAATTCTCACTGTGTTTCTCTCATTATCAATTCACCCTTAATGTCACTGTAAGGTACATTCAGAATTCTATTTCCTCTCTTAGCACTCCTCTCTCCCAGACAATTAGCCAGCGATACGATTTGGAGGAGTGTGGGATGTCATTCTGGATGTGGATTAGCATTGGAAAGCTCAGAAATAAGGAACACACGGCTGTGCTGAGTGTGGGGCAGTGGGATTCATTTGGGATGAGCACACGGAAGATGAGGAATAAGCCTCAGCCCTGTAGCATGAAACTATCCCTTTGAGCTGACAGGTCAGTCACACGAAAAAAAAAACTCCAACACTGGGAAAAGAGGGTGGTACCCCTTCAGGTTCAATATCCAATTAAAGATGGTCTGTTTGAACACAGTCTCTGGAATCTGGACATGGGAATCATTGCTGAGCAGGGTTTGAAGGACGCAGAGGGAGAAATATACTGAACAATTTCAGATATTCCTCTTAGACCACAAGACATGGGAGGAAAAATTAGGCCATTCAGACCATCTGATAGGATGGCACACACTCAGTACTGACTCTCTTACAATGCAGGTAATCCCCAGACTGACGCTTTGACAGTGCAGCACTCCCTCAGTAATGACCCTCTGACAGTACAGCACTGCACCCATATGGACACTCTGACAGTGCAGCACTCCCTCAGTAGTGACCCCAGACAGTGCAGCACTCCCTCAGTAATGACCCTCTGACAGTGCAGCCCTCCCTCAGTACTGACCCTCTGACAGTGTGTCACTCCCTCAGTACTGACCCTCTGACAGTGTGTCACTCCCTCAGTACTGACCCTCTGACAGTGTGTCACTCCCTCAGTACTGACCCTCTGACATTGTGTCACTCCCTCAGTACTAAACCTTTCACAGTGTAGCACTCCCTCAGTACTGACCCTCTGAAAGTGCAGCACTCCCTCAGTACTAAAGCTTTGACAGTGTAGCGCTCCTCAGTGCAGATATTCTGGCAATGCAACAGACCCTCCAAACTGACTGACCAACAGTGAGTTGATCCCTCAGTACTTACCCTCTGACAGTGCAGCACTCCCTCAATACTGTCACTCTGACATTGCGGCACTCCCTCAGTGCTGACCCTCTGACATTGCAGAACTCCCTCAGTGCAGAGCCTCTCAAAGTGCAACATTCCCTCAGTACTGAACCCCTGGCACTGTAGCACTCCCTCATTACTGACCCACTGGCAGTGTAGCACTCCCTCAGTTCTGAACCTCTGACAGAGTAGCACTCCCTCAGTACTGATTCACTGACATTACAACACTCCCTCAATACTGTTGCTCTGACACTGCAGCAATCTCTCAGTACTGAGCTCTGACAGTGCAGCATTCCCTCCGTCCTAAACCTTGGACAGTGTATCACCCCTGAGTACAGATATTCTGGTAATGCAACAGGCCCTCAATACAGAATGAACAACAGTGCGGTGATCCCTCAGTACTGACCCTCTGACAGTGTGGCACTATCTCAGTACTGACCTCTGGCAGTGTAGACTTCCTTCAGTCCTGACCCTCTGATAGTGCAGGACTCCCTCAGTACTGACTGTCCCACAGTGCAGAACTCCCTCAGTACTGGCTCTCTCACAGTGTAGCACACCCTCAATGCTGTCACTCTGACAGTGTGGCACTCTCTCAGAAAGATCCTCTGAAAGTGCAGCACTCCCTCAGGTCTGACCCCTCTGACAGCGCAGCAATGCCTCAGTACTGATCCCCTGACATTGCAGCACTCCCTCAATACTGTCACTCTGACACTGTGGCACTCCCACAGTGCTGACTCTCTAAAAGTGCGGCACTCCCTCAGTGCTGACTCTCTGACAGTGCAGCACTCCCTCAGGACTAACACTCTGACATTGCAGCACTCCCTCAGTGCTGACCCTCTAACAGTGCAGCACTCCCTCACTATTGACACTCTGGCAGTGCTGCACTCCCTCAGTACTGACAATCTGACAGTGCAGCACTCCCTCACTATTGACCCTCTGACAGTGCAGCACTCCCTCAATACTGACCCTCTTACAGTGCAGCACTCCCTCACTATTGACCCTCTGACAGTGTGACATTCCTGCAGTACTGATCATCTGACATTGCAGCATTCCCTCGGCACTTACTATTTGGCAGTGTAGCACTCCCTCAGCACTCACGCTCTGACAGTGTGAGTCTCCCTCAGGACTGACACCTTTGACAGTGTGGCACTCCCTCAATACAGATCCACTGACAGTGTGGCACTCTCTGAGTACTGACCATCGGACATTGTGGCATTCCCGCAGTTCTGACACTCTGACAGTGCAGCACTCCATCAGTACTGACCCTCTGACATTACAACACTCCCTCAGTACTGACCCTCTGACAGAGCATCACTCCCTCAGCACTCACGTTCTGACAGTGCGACACTCCCTCAGTACTCACGTTCTGACAGTGCGACACTCCCTCAGTACTGACCCTCTGACAGTGTGTCACTCCCTCAGTACTGACCCTCTGACAGTGTGTCACTCCCTCAGTACTAAACCTTTCACAGTGTAGCACTCCCTCAGTACTGACCCTCTGAAAGTGCAGCACTCCCTCAGTACTAAAGCTTTGACAGTGTAGCGCTCCTCAGTGCAGATATTCTGGCAATGCAACAGACCCTCCAAACTGACTGACCAACAGTGAGTTGATCCCTCAGTACTTACCCTCTGACAGTGCAGCACTCCCTCAATACTGTCACTCTGACATTGCGGCACTCCCTCAGTGCTGACCCTCTGACATTGCAGAACTCCCTCAGTGCAGAGCCTCTCAAAGTGCAACATTCCCTCAGTACTGAACCCCTGGCACTGTAGCACTCCCTCATTACTGACCAACTGGCAGTGTAGCACTCCCTCAGTTCTGAACCTCTGACAGAGTAGCACTCCCTCAGTACTGATTCTCTGACATTACAACACTCCCTCAATACTGTTGCTCTGACACTGCAGCACTGTCTCAGTACTGAGCTCTGACAGTGCAGCATTCCCTCCGTCCTAAACCTTGGACAGTATAGCACCCCTGAGTACAGATATTCTGGTAATGCAACAGGCCCTCAATACAGACTGAACAACAGTGCGGTGATCCCTCAGTACTGACCCTCTGACAGTGTGGCACTATCTCAGTACTGACCTCTGGCAGTGTAGACTTCCTTCAGTCCTGACCCTCTGATAGTGCAGGACGCCCTCAGTACTGACTGTCCCACAGTGCAGAACTCCCTCAGTACTGGCTCTCTCACAGTGTAGCACACCCTCAATGCTGTCACTCTGAGAGTGTGGTACTCTCTCAGAAAGATCCTCTGAAAGTGCAGCACTCCCTCAGGTCTGACCCCTCTGACAGCGCAGCAATGCCTCAGTACTGATCCCCTGACATTGCAGCACTCCCTCAATACTGTCACTCTGACACTGTGGCACTCCCACAGTGCTGACTCTCTAAAAGTGCGGCACTCCCTCAGTGCTGACTCTCTGACAGTGCAGCACTCCCTCAGGACTAACACTCTGACATTGCAGCACTCCCTCAGTGCTGACCCTCTAACAGTGCAGCACTCCCTCACTATTGACCCTCTGGCAGTGCTGCACTCCCTCAGTACTGACAATCTGACAGTGCAGCACTCCCTCACTATTGACCCTCTGACAGTGCAGCACTCCCTCAATACTGACCCTCTTACAGTGCAGCACTCCCTCACTATTGACCCTCTGACAGTGTGACATTCCTGCAGTACTGATCATCTGACATTGCAGCATTCCCTCAGCACTTACTATTTGGCAGTGTAGCACTCCCTCAGCACTCACGCTCTGACAGTGTGAGTCTCCCTCAGGACTGACACCTTTGACAGTGTGGCACTCCCTCAATACAGATCCACTGACAGTGTGGCACTCTCTGAGTACTGACCATCGGACATTGTGGCACTACCGCAGTTCTGACACTCTGACAGTGCAGCACTCCCTCAGTACTGACCCTCTGACATTACAACACTCCCTCAGTACTGACCCTCTGACAGAGCATCACTCCCTCAGCACTCACGTTCTGACAGTGCGACACTCCCTCAGTACTGACCCTCTGACAGTGTGGCAATCCCGCTGTCCTGACCCTCTGACAGTGTAGCACTCACTCAGCACTGACACTTGGGCAGTGCAAAACTAAGTCACTACTGACCCTCTCACAGTGTAGCACTCTCTCAGTACTGACAATCTGACAGTGCAGCACTCCCTCAGTACTGACCCTCTGACAGTGTAGCACTCCCTCAGCACTCACGTTCTGACAGTGCGACACTCCCTCAGTACTGACCCTCTGACAGTGTGGCAATCCCGCTGTCCTGACCATCTGACAGTGCACTACTCCTTCCGTATTGAACCTCTGACAGTGTGACTCTCCCTCATTACTGACACTCTGACAGTGTGACACTCCCTCAGTACGGACCCACTGACAGTGCAGCACTCCCTCAGTACTGAGCCTTTGGCAGTGTAACACTCACTCAGCACTGAATGTTTGGCAGTGTAGCACTCCCTCACGCTGACCCTCGGACAGTGTGGCACTCCCCCAGTACTGACACTCTGACAGTGCAGCACTCCCTCAGTACTGACACTCTGACAGTGCAGCAATCGCTCAGTACTGACCCTTTGGCAGTGCAGAACTCCCCCAGTACTGACTATTTGGCAGTGGCGCACTCCCTAAGTACTAACCCACTGACAGTGCAGCACACCCTCAGTACTGACCCTCTGACAGTGCAGCGCTCTCTCAGGACTGACCCTCTCACAGTTCAGCTCTCTCAGTAATTACCCTCTGACATTTCAGCGCTTCCTGCGTCCCGACCCTCTGACAATGCTGATTTCCCTCTATACTGGCTCTCTGGCTTTGCAGGAATCCCTCAGTACTGACACTCTGACTGTGCAGCACTCCCGCAGTACTGACACTCTGAAAGTGCAGCACTCCCTCAATACAGACCCTCTGACAGTGTGGCACTCCCTCAGTACTGACCCTCTGACAGTGTGTCACTCCCTCAGTACTAAACCTTTCACAGTGTAGCACTCCCTCAGTACTGATCCTCTGACAGTTCCGCACTCCCTCAGTACTGACCCTCTGACAGTGCAGCACTCCCTCAGTACTGACCCTCTGACTGTGTGGCACTCCCTCAGTACTAAACCTTTCACAGTGCAGCACTCCCTCAGTACCTACTCTCTGACAGTTCCGCACTCCCGCAGTACTGACACTCTGAAAGTGCAGCACTCCCTCAATACAGACCCTCTGACAGTGTGGCACTCCCTCAGTACTGACCCTCTGACAGTGTGTCACTCCCACAGGACTAAACCTTTCACAGTGCAGCACTCCCTCAGTACCTACTCTCTGACAGTTCCGCACTCCCACAGTACTGACCCTCTGACAGTGCATCACTCCCTCAGTACTGACCCACTGACTGTGTGGCACTCCCCTAGTACTAAAACTTTCACAGTGGAGCACTCCCTAAGTACTGACCCTCTGAAAGTGCAGCACTCCCTCAGTACTAAACCTTTGACAGTGTAGCGCTCCTCAGTACAGATATTCTGGCAATGCAACAGACCCTCCATACTGACTGACCAACAGTGAGGTGATCCCTCAGTACTGAAACTCTGAAAGTGCAGCACTCCCTCAGTACTAAACCTTTGACAGTGTAACGCTCCTCAGTACAGATATTCTGGCAATGCAACAGACCCTCCATACTGACTGACCAACAGTGAGGTGATCCCTCAGTACTGAACCTCTGACAGTGCAGCACTCCCTCAGTACTAAACCTTTGAGAGTGTAGCTCTCCTGAGTACAGATAGTCTGGCAATGCAAAAGATACTCAATATTGACTGATCAACAGTGAGGTGATCCCTCAGCACTGACCCTCTGATATTGCAGCACTCCCTCAGTACTGACCCTCTGACAGTGCAGCACTCCCTCAGGACTGAACACTCTGACAGCGCAGCACTCCCTCAGTACTGACCCTCTCTCAGTGCAGCACTCCCTCAGGACTGACCCCTCTGACAGCGCAGCAATTCCTCAGTACTGACCCTCTGACAGTGCAGCATTCCCTCAGGACTGACCCCTCTGACAGCGCAGCACTTCATCAGTACTTACCCTCTGACAGTGCAGCACTCCCTCAATACTGTCACTCTGACATTGCGGCACTCCCTCAGTGCTGACCCTCTGACATTGCAGAACTCCCTCAGTGCAGAGCCTCTCAAAGTGCAGCATTCCCTCAGTACTGAACACCTGGCAGCGTAGCACTCCCTCATTACTGACCCACTGGCAGTGTAGCACTCCCTCAGTTCTGAACCTCTGACAGTGTAGCACTCCCTCAGTACTGATTCTCTGACATTACAACACTCCCTCAATGCTGTTGCTCTGACACTGCAGCACTCTCTCAGTACTGACCTCTGACAGGGCAGCATTCCCTCAGTCCTAAACCTTGGACAGTATAGCACCCCTGAGTACAGATATTCTGGTAATGCAACAGGCCCTCAATACAGACTGAACAACAGTGCGGTGATCCCTCAGTACTGACCCTCTGACAGTGTGGCACTATCTCAGTACTGACCTCTGGCAGTGTAGACTTCCTTCAGTCCTGACGTTCTGATCGTGCAGGACTCCCTCAGTACTGACTCTCTCACAGTGCAGAACTCCCTCAGTACTGACTCTCTCAAAGTGCAACACTCCCTCAATGCTGTCACTCTGACAGTGTGGCACTCTCTCAGAAAGATCCTCTGAAAGTGCAGCACTCCCTCAGGACTGACCCCTATGACAGCGCAGCAATGCCTCAGTACTGATCCCCTGACATTGCAGCACTCCCTCAATACTGTCACTCTGACACTGTGGCACTCCCACAGTGCTGACTCTCTGACAGTGCGGCATTCCCTCAGTGCTGACTCTCTGACAGTGCAGAACTCCCTCAGGACTGACACTCTGACATTGCACCACAACCTCAGTGCTGACCCTCTAACAGTGCAGCACTCCCTCACTATTGACCCACTGACAGTGCAGCAATCCCTCAGTGCTGACCCTCTGACAGTGCAGCACTCCATCAGTATTGACCCTCTGACAGTGCAGCACTCCCTCAATACTGACCCTCTTACAGTGCAGCACTCCCTCACTATTGACCCTCTGACAGTGTGACAATCCTGCAGTACTGATCATCTGACATTGCAGCATTCCCTCAGCACTTACTATTTTGCAGTGTAGCACTCCCTCAGCACTCACGCTCTGACCGTGTGAGTCTCCCTCAGGACTGATACCTCTGACAGTGTGGCACTCGCTCAATACAGATCCTCTGACAGTGTGGCACTCTCTCAGTACTGACCATCGAAAATTGTGGCACTCCCGCAGTCCTGACACTCTGACAGTGCAGCACTCCCTCAGTACTGACCCTCTGACAGTACAGCACTCCATCAGTACTGACCCTCTGACAGTGCAGCACCTCGTCAGTACTGACCCTCTGACAGAGCAGCACACCCTCAGTACAGACCCTCTGACAGTGCAGCACTCTCTCAGGACTGACCCTCTCACAGTTTAGCTCTCTCAGTAATTACCCTCTGACATTTCAGCGCTTCCTGCGTCCCGACCCTCTGACAATGCTGATCTCCCTCTATACTGGCTCTCGGGGGGCTTTGCAGGAATCCCTCAGTACTGACACTCTGACAGTGCAGCACTCCCTCAATACAGACCCTCTGACAGTGCGGCACTCGGTCAGTACTGACTCTCTGACAGTGCCGCACAACCTCAGTACTGACCCTCTGACAGTGCGGCACTCCATCAGTACTGATCCTCTGACAGTGTGGCACTACCTCAGTACTGAGCCCTCTGACAGTGCAGAACCCCCACAGTACTGACCCTCTGACAGTGTGGCACTATGTCCGTACTCACCCCTCTGACAGTGCAGAACCCCCTTTATAATGACCCTCTGACAGTGTGGCACTCCCTCAGTACTGACACTCTGACAGTGCAGCACTCCCTCAGTACTGACACTCTGACAGTGCAGCACTCCCTTAGTACTGACACTCTGACAGTGTGGCACTCACTCAGCACTGACCTTCTGGCAGTGTGGCACTCACTCAGTACTGACCATCTGACAGTGTGGCACTCTCTCATTACTGACCCTCTGACAGTGTAGCACTCACTCAGCACTGACACTTGGGCAGTGCAGAACTCAGTCAGTACTAACCCTCTCACATTGCAGCACTCCCTCAGTACTGACCCTCTGACAGTGCAGCACTCCCTCAGGACTGAACACTTTGACAGCGCAGCACTCCCTCAGTACTGACCCTCTCTCAGTGCAGCACTCCCTCAGTACTGACCCTCTGACAGTGCAGCACTCACTCAGGACTGACCCCTCTGACAGCGCAGCAATTCCTCAGTACTGACCCTCTGACAATGCAGCACTCCCTCAGTACTGACCCTCTGACAGTGCAGCACTCTCTCAGGACTGACCCTCTCACAGTTCAGCTCTCTCAGTAATTGCCCTCTGACATTTCAGCGCTTCCTGCGTCCCGACCCTCTGACAATGCTGATCTCCCTCTATACTGGTTCTCTGGGGGCTTTGCAGGAATCCCTCAGTACTGACACTCTGACAGTGCAGCACTCCCTAAGTACTGACAATCTGACAGTGCAGCACTCCCTTCGTACTGACACTCTGACAGTGTGGCACTCACTCAGCACTGACCTTCTGGCAGTGTGGCACTCTCTCAGTACTGACCCTCTGACAGTGTAGCACTCACTCAGCACTGACACTTGGGCAGTGCAGGACTCAGTCAGTACTGACCCTCTCAAAGTGCAGCACTCCCTCAGTACTGACCCTCTGACAGTGCAGCACTCCCTCAGGACTGAACACTCTGACAGCGCAGCACGCCCTCAGTACTGACCCTCTCTCAGTGCAGCACTCCCGTAGTACTGACACTCTGACAGTGTGGCACTTACTCAGCACTGACAGTCTGACAGTGTGGCACTCACTCAGCACTGACCTTCCGGCAGTGTGGCACTCCCTCAGTACTGACCCTCTGACAGTGCGGCACAACCTCAGTACTGACACTCTGACAGTGCAGCACTCCCTCAGTACTAATACTCTGACAGTGCAGCACTCCCTTAGTACTGACACTCTGACAGTGTGGCACTCACTCAGCACTGACCTTCTGGCAGTGTGGCACTCACTCAGTACTGACCATCTGACAGTGTGGCACTCTCTCATTACTGACCCTCTGACAGTGTAGCACTCACTCAGCACTGACACTTGGGCAGTGCAGAACTCAGTCAGTACTGACCCTCTCACAGTGCAGCACTCCCTCAGTACTGACCCTCTGACAGTGCAGCACTCCCTCAGGACTGAACACTTTGACAGCGCAGCACTCCCTCAGTACTGACCCTCTCTCAGTGCAGCACTCCCTCAGTACTGACCCTCTGACAGTGCAGCACTCCCTCAGGACTGACCCCTCTGACAGCGCAGCAATTCCTCAGTACTGACCCTCTGACAATGCAGCACTCCCTCAGTACTGACCCGTCTGACAGCGCTGCAATTCCTCAGTACTGACCCTCTACAGCGCAGCACTTCCTCAGTACTTACCCTCTGACAGTGCAGCACTCCCTCAATACTGTCACTCTGACATTGCGGCACTCCCTCAGTGCTGACCCTCTGACATTGCAGAACTCCCTCAGTGCAGAGCCTCTCAAAGTGCTGCACTCCCTGAGTACTGAACCCCCGGCAGCGCAGCACTCCCTCATTATTGACCCACTGGCAGTGTAGCACTCACCCAGTTCTGAACCTCAGACAGTGTAGCACTCCCTCAGTACTGATTCTCTGACATTACAACACTCCCTCAATGCTGTTGCTCTGACACTGCAGCACTCTCTCAGTACTGACCTCTGACAGGGCAGCATTCCCTCAGTCCTAAACCTTGGACAGTGTAGCACCCCTGAGTACAGATATTCTGGTAATGCAACAGGCCCTCAATACAGACTGAACAACAGTGCGGTGATCCCTCAGTACTGACCCTCTGACATTGTGGCACTATCTCAGTACTGACCTCTGGCAGTGTAGACATCCTTCAGTCCTGACCCTCTGATAGTGCAGGACTCCCTCAGTACTGACTCTCTCACAGTGCAGAACTCCCTCAATGCTGTCACTCTGACAGTGTGGCACTCTCTCAGAAAGATCCTCTGAAAGTGCAGCACTCCCTCAGGACTGACCCCTCTGACAGCGCAGCAATCCCATAGTACTGATCCCCTGACATTGCAGCACTCCCTCAATACTGTCACTCTGACACTGTGGCACTCCCACAGTACTGACTCCCTGACAGTGTGGCACTCCCTCAGTGCTGACTCTCTGACAGTGCAGAACTCCCTCAGGACTGACACTCTGACATTGCAGCAGTCCCTCAGTGCTGACCCTCTAACAGTGCAGCACTCCCTCACTATTGACCCTCTGGCAGTGCTGCACTCCCTCAGTGCTGACCCTCTGACAGTGCAGCACTCCCTCACTATTGACCCTCTGACAGTGCAGCACTCCCTCAATACTGACCCTCTTACAGTGCAGCACTCCCTCACTATTGACCCTCTGACAGTGTGACAATCCTGCAGTACTGATCATCTGACATTGCAGCATTCCCTCAGCACTTACTATTTGGCAGTGTAGCACTCCCTCAGCACTCACGCTCCGACCGTGTGAGTCTCCCTCAGGACTGACACGTCTGACAGTGTGGCACTCGCTCAATACAGATCCTCTGACAGTGTGGCACACTCTCAGTACTGACCATCGGACATTGTGGCATTCCCGCAGTTCTGACACTCTGACAGTGCAGCACTCCCGCAGTACTGACCCTCTGACAGTGCAGCACTCCCTCTAACTAAACCCTCTGACAGTGCAGCACCTCCTCAGTACTAACCATCTGACAGAGCAGCACACAATCAGTACTGACCCTCTGACAGTGCAGCACTCTCTCAGGACTGACCATCTCACAGTTCAGCTCTCTCCGTAATTACCCTCTGACATTTCAGCGCTTCCTGCGTCCCGACCCTCTGACAATGCTGATCTCCCTCTATACTGGCTCTCTGGCTTTGCAGGAATCCCTCAGTACTGACACTCTGACAGTGCAGCACTCCCTCAGTACTGACCCTCTGACAGTGCAGCACTCCCTCAGTACTGACCCTCTGACAGTGCAGCACTCCCTCAATACAGTCCCTCTGACAGTGCGGCACTCCCTCAGTACTGACTCTCTGACAGTGCCGCACACCCTCAGTACTGACCCTCTAACAGTGCGGCACTCAATCAGTACTGATCCTCTGACAGTGTGCCACTACCTCAGTACTGACCCCTCTGACAGTGCAGAACCCCCACAGTTCTGACCCTCTGACAGTGTGGCACTACGTCCGTACTCACCCCTCTGACAGTGCAGAACACCCATAATACTGACCCTCTGACAGTGTGGCACTCCCTCAGTACTGACACTCTGACAGTGTGGCACTCCCCCAGTACTGACACTCTGACAGTGTGGCACTCACTCAGCACTGACCTTCTGGCAGTGTGGCACTCACTCAGTACTGACCATCTGACAGTGTGGCAGTCTCTCAGTACTGACCCTCTGACAGTGTAGCACTCACTCAGCACTGACACTTGGGCAGTGCAGAACTCAGTCAGTACTGACCCTCTCACAATGCAGCACTCCCTCAGCACTGACCCTCTGACAGTGCAGCACTCCCTCAGGACTGAACACTCTGACAGCGCAGCACTCCCTCAGTACTGACCCTCTCTCAGTGCAGCACTCCCTTAGTACTGACACTCTGACAGTGTG
The DNA here is from genome assembly GCF_047496795.1 of Chiloscyllium punctatum. Lineage (NCBI taxonomy): Eukaryota > Metazoa > Chordata > Chondrichthyes > Orectolobiformes > Hemiscylliidae > Chiloscyllium > Chiloscyllium punctatum. The sequence continues at coordinate 50,009,332 of NC_092754.1, read as the reverse complement.
GCACTCACTCAGCACTGACAGTCTGACAGTGTGGCACTCACTCAGTACTGACCCTCTGACAGTGTGGCACCACCTCAGTACTGACACTCTGACAGTGCAGCACGCCCTCAGTACTGACCCCTCTGACAGTGCAGAACACCCACAGTACTGACCCTCTGACAGTGTGGCACTACGTCCGTACTCACCCCTCTGACAGTGCAGCACTCCCTCAGTACTGACCCCTCTGACAGTGCAGAACCCCCACAGTACTGACCCTCTGACAGTGTGGCATTACGTACGTACTCACCCCTCTGACAGTGCAGAACCCCCTTAATACTGACCCTCTGACAGTGTGGCACTCCCTCAGTACTGGCATTCTGACAGTGCAGCACTCCCTTCGTACCGACACTCTGACAGTGTGGCATTCACTCAGCACTGACATTCTGGCAATTTGGCACTCACTCAGTACTGACACTCTGACAGTGTGGCAATCTCTCAGTACTGACCCGCTGACAGTGTAGCACTCACTCAGCACTGACCTTCTGGCAGTGTGGCACTGCCTCAGTACTGACCCTCTGACAGTGTGGCACTACCTCAGTACTGACCATCTGACAGTGTGGCACTCTCTCAGTACTGAACCTCTGACAGTGTAGCACTCACTCAGCACTGACACTTGGGCAGTGCAGAACTCAGTCAGTACTGAACCTTTCATAGTGCAGCACTCCCTCAGTACTGACCCTCTGACAGTGCACCACTCCCTCAGGACTGAACACTTTGACAGCGCAGCACTCCCTCAGTACTGACCCTCTCTCAGTGCAGCACTCCCTCAGTACTGACCCCCTGACAGCGCAGCACTCCCTCAGGACTGAACACTCTGACAGCGCAGCACTCCCTCAGTACTGACCCTCTCTCAGTGCAGCACTCCCTCAGTACTGACCCTCTGACAGTGCAGCACTCCCTCAGGACTGACCCCTCTGACAGCGCAGCAATTCCTCAGTACTGACCCTCTGACAATGCAGCACTCCCTCAGTACTGACCCTCTGACAGTGCAGCACTTCCTCAGGACTGACCCCTCTGACAGCGCAGCACTTCCTCAGTACTTACCCTCTGACAGTTCAGCAGTCCCTCAATACTGTCACTCTGACATTGCGGCACTCCCTCAGTGCTGACCCTCTGACATTGCAGAACTCCCTCAGTGCAGAGCCTCTCAAAGTGCAGCACTCCCTCAGTACTGAACCCCTGGCAGCATAGCACTCCCTCATTACTGACCCACTGGCAGTGTAGCACTCCCTCAGTTCTGAACCTCTGACAGTGTAGCACTCCCTCAGTACTGATTCTCTGACATTACAACACTCCCTCAATGCTGTTGCTCTGACACTGCAGCACTCTCTCAGTACTGACCTCTGACAGTGCAGCATTCCCTCAGTCCTAAACCTTGGACAGTATAGCACCCCTGAGTACAGATATTCTGGTAATGCAACAGGCCCTCAATACAGACTGAACAACAGTGCGGTGATCCCTCAGTACTGACCCTCTGACAGTGTGGCACTATCTCAGTACTGACCTCTGGCAGTGTAGACTTCCTTCAGTCCTGATCCTCTGATAGTGCAGGACTCCCTCAGTAGTGACTCTCTCACAGTGCAGAACTCCGTCAGTACTGACTCTCTCACAGTGTAGCACTCCCTCAATGCTGTCACTCTGACAGTGTGGCACTCTCTCAGAAAGATCCTCTGAAAGTGCAGCACTCCCTCAGGACTGACCCTTCTGACAGCGCAGCAATGCCTCAGTACTGATCCCCTGACAGTGCAGCACTCCCTCAATACTGTCATTCTGACACTGTGGCACTCCCACAGTGCTGACTCTCTGACAGTGCCGCACACCCTCAGTACTGACCCTCTGACAGTGCGGCACTCCATCAGTACTGACCCTCTGACAGTGTGGCACTACGTCCGTATTCACCCCTCTGACAGTGCAGAACCCCCTTAATACTGACCCTCTGACAGTGTGGCACTCCCTCAGTACTGACACTCTGACAGTGCAGCACTCCCTCAGTACTGACACTCTGACAGTGTGGCACTCACTCAGCACTGACCTTCTGGCAGTGTTGCACTCACTCAGTACTGACCATCTGACAGTGTGGCACTCTCTCAATACTGACCCTCTGGTAGTGTAGCACTCACTCAGCACTGACACTTGGGCAGTGCAGAACTCAGTCAGTACTGACCCTCTCACAGTGCAGCACTCCCTCAGTACTGACCCTCTGACAGTGCAGCACTCCCTCAGGACTGAACACTTTGACAGCGCAGCACTCCCTCAGTACTGACCCTCTCTCAGTGCAGCACTCCCTCAGTACTGAACCTCTGAGAGTGCAGCACTCGCTCAGGACTGACCCCTTTGACAGAGCAGCAATTCCTCAGTACTGACCCTCTGACAATGCAGCACTCCCTCAGTACTGACCCTCTGACAATGCAGCACTCCCTCAGGACTGACCCCTCTGACAGCACAGCACTTCCTCAGTACTTACCCTCTGACAGTGCAGCACTCCCTCAATACTGTCACTCTGACATTGCGGCACTCCCTCAGTGCTGACCCTCTGACATTGCAGAACTCCCTCAGTGCAGAGCCTCTCAAAGTGCTGCACTCCCTGAGTACTGAACCCCTGGCAGCGCAGCACTCCCTCATTATTGACCCACTGGCAGTGTAGCACTCCCTCAGTTCTGAACCTCAGACAGTGTAGCACTCCCTCAGTACTGATTCTCTGACATTACAACACTCCCTCAATGCTGTTGCTCTGACACTGCAGCACTCTCTCAGTACTGACCTCTGACAGGGCAGCATTCCCTCAGTCCTAAACCTTGGACAGTGTAGCACCCCTGAATACAGATATTCTGGTAATGCAACAGGCCCTCAATACAGACTGAACAACAGTGCGGTGATCCCTCAGTACTGACCCTCTGACAGTGTGGCACTATCTCACTACTGACCTCTGGCAGTGTAGACTTCCTTCAGTCCTGACCCTCTGATAGTGCAGGACTCCCTCAGTACTGACTCTCTCACAGTGCAGAACACCCTCAGTACTGACTCTCTCACAGTGTAGCACTCCCTCAATGCTGTCACTCTGACAGTGTGGCACTCTCTCAGAAGGATCCTCTGAAAGTGCAGCACTCCCTCAGGACTGACCCCTCTGAAAGCGCAGCAATCCTTCAGTACTGATCCCCTGACATTGCAGCACTCCCTCAATACTGTCACTCTGACACTGTGGCACTCCCACAGTGCTGACTCTCTGACAGTGCGGCACTCCCTCAGTGCTGACTCTCTTACAGTGCAGCACTCCCTCAGGACTGACACTCTGACATTGCAGCACTCCCTCAGTGCTGACCATCTAACAGTGCAGCACTCCCTCACTATTGACCCTCTGACAGTGCAGCACTCCCTCAGTGCTGACCCTCTGACAGTGCAGCACTCCCTCACTATTGACCCTCTGACAGTGCAGCACCTCCTCAGTACTGACCATCGGACATTTTGGCACTCCCGCAGTGGTTGGTTGAGTAATACGTGGTAACACAGCGGCAATGAGCCAAACACATTAATGAACCACAAAATAAAGGTCACTATTTGGAACCCACGTGCTCCAATGCTGGGCATTTGAATAAATTGTGCCCATAATCGTGAAAATTGAAATACGATTTCATTTGAATGCATCAAATTCTGAACAGGTTTCAGAAGGTAGATGGTCAGAATTTGATCCTGTGTGTCTGGGTATCTGAAACATGATACACAGTCTCAGGAGTTGCAGGAAAGCTCAGCAGGTCTGACAGAATCCGTGAAGAGAAGTCATTGTTAAATTTATACCGTTTACAGATCATTTGGTTATTAGTAACAGCACCCTCAGGGTAAGGGGCAAGTTATTTAGGGAATGAGATGAGGAGAGAGCGATTAACTCTAAGGCCTCTGAGTCTTTAATATTCTCTGTCCCTGACGATTGCTGATGCATCCTCACTGAGTGCATTTCAGATTGGAAGACACAGATTGCTAGTTTCTCAGGGAGTCACGGGATATGTGGATTGGACAGGAAACTGGATATGAAATCTAAATCTAATTTTGATTGAATTGACACCTAGAAGAGACTGAACATGTTAAACAGGCTGTATCGAACCCTCATTCTTTCTTCAGCGTTATTCCCATTCCAATTGTTCACTAATTATTACTTTTCTAACTTCCTACTGCTCTGCTGAATTCCCCTACTCTCATAACACATGAGCTGACCTTTCCATTCTCTCAACAGATGTTGCATGACCTTTTCAGATTCCTCTGAATGTCCGGGGTTTATTTCAGAGAGAAGTACAACTCCCTATTCCTATTTCTGTAAGAGGAAACATTCTCCAAACCGACTCCTTTATATTCTTTTTGTTCACAGAGAAATGATCCATTGTTCTGTCCAAATGCATTACATGCTCATGAGGGCATCAATATATTGTGATGCTTTTTAAAATAAAATATATTAAACATTTCTGAGAATGACAAGAACGAGGGTAGGTCCGATCAAGGACAGTGGTGGGAGACTGTGTATAGAGTCGGAAGAGATAGGAGAGGTTTTGAACAAGTACTTCTCTTCAGTATTTACGAACGAGAGGGACCGTATTGTCAAAGAGGAGAGTGTGAAACGGACTGATAAGCTAGAAGAGATACCTGTTAGGAAGGAAGATGTGTTGGACATTTTGAACAACTTGAGGATAGACAAGTCCCCCGGGCCTGACGGGATATATCCTAGGATTATGTGGGAAGCAAGAGAGGAAATTGCAGTACCGTTGGCAATGATCTTCTCGTCTTCACTGGCAACGGGGGTGGTACCAGGGGACTGGAGAGTCGCGAATGTTGTGCCCCTGTTCAAAAAAGGGAATAGGGATAACCCCGGGAATTACAGGCCAGTTAGTCTTACTTCTGTGGTAGGCAAAGTAATGGAAAGGGTACTGAGAGATAGGATTTACGAGTATCTGGAAAGACACTGCTTGATTAGGGACAGCCAGCACGGATTTGTGAAGGGTAGGTCTTGCCTTACAAGTCTTATTGAATTCTTCGAGGAGGTGACCAAGCATGTGGATGATGGTAGAGCAGTGGATGTAGTGTACATGGATTTTAGTAAGGCATTTGATAAGGTTCCCCATGGTAGGCTTATGTGGAAAGTCAGGAGGCATGGGATAGAGGGAAATTTGGCCAATTGGATAGAAAACTGGCTGACCGGTCGAAGGCAGAGAGTGGTGGTAGATGGTAAATATTCAGCCTGGAGCCCATTTACAAGTGGAGTTCCGCAGGGATCAGTTCTGGGTCCTCTGCTGTTTGTAATTTTTATTAATGACTTAGATGAGGGAGTCGAAGGGTGGGTCAGTAAATTTGCAGATGATACAAAGATAGGTGGAGTTGTGGACAGTGAGGAGGGCTGTTGTCGGCTGCAGAGGGACTTAGATATGATGCAGAGCTGGGCTGAGGAGTGGCAGATGGAGTTCAACCCTGCCAAGTGTGAGGTTGTCCATTTTGGAAGAACAAATAAGAATGCGGAATACAGGGTTAATGGTAGGGTTCTTGGTCAGGTGGAGGAACAGAGGGAACTTGGGGTCTATGTACATAGATCTTTGAAGGTTGCCACTCAGGTGGATAGAGTTTGTAAGAAGGCCTATGGAGTATTATCGTTCATTAGCAGAGGGATTGAATTCAAGAGTCGTGAAGTGATGTTGCAGCTGTACAGGACTTTGGTTAGGCCACAGTTGGAGTACTGTGTGCAGTTCTGGTCGCCTCACTTTAGGAAAGATGTGGAAGCTTTGGAGAGGGTGCAGAGAAGATTTACCAGGATGTTGCCTGGAATGGAGAGTAGGTCGTACGAGGATAGGTTGAGAGTTCTCGAACTTTTCTCGCTGGAACGGCGAAGGATGAGGGGTGACTTGATAGAGGTTTATAAGATGATCAGAGGAATAGATAGAGTAGACAGTCAGAAACTTTTTCCCCGGGTACAACACAGTGTTACAAGGGGACATAAATTTAAGGTGAAGGGTAGAAGGTACAGGGGAGATGTCAGGGGTGGGTTCTTTACCCAGAGAGTGGTGGGGGCATGGAATGCGCTGCCCGTGGGAGTAGTAGAGTCAGAATCATTGGCGACCTTTAAGCGGCATTTGGATAGGTACATGGATGGGTGCTTAATCTAGGTTCGAAGTTCGGCACAACATCGTGGGCCGAAGGGCCTGTTCTGTGCTGTATTGTTCTATGTTCTATCTTCTATAATGAAATTCAGGATGAAAACACGAGACCCAATTCGATCTGTAAGGGGCAGGAATTCAGTCATGCGAGGTGAAAGTGAGGACTGTAGATGCTTGAGATCAGTATCAAGATTAGAGAAATTCAGGAAAAGAACAGCAGGTCAGGTAGCATCTGAGGAGCAGGAGAGACGATATTTCGAGCAAAACACCGTCATCGGAAATGAGGCTGGGAGCGTCCAGTGTGGACAGATAAATGGGAGGGAGTGATGCTGCGGAGAAATGATGCTGAGAGAGCAATTGATGGATCGATGAGGGGGTAAAGGTAATAGTCCACTTCATCCACAGAGATAGATGGGATGGAGCATAGGATCATAAAATTCTTAGAGTGCAGAAACAGGCTATTCGGTCCATCATGCATCCCAGCAAGTCTCACCCTCTACGCCAGTCCTGAAACCCCGCATTTCTCATGGCTAACCATATAACCTACACTCACCTGGACACCTACGACTGGTGGAGCGGTTAGGTGGGAAGGAAGATTGGCAGGTAGGACAGGCCATGAGGATGATGCCAAGCTGACAGGATGGAACTGGGATAATGTGGTCGGAGGGGGAAATCAGGCAAATGGTAAAGGCCACATTGATGCCCTAGGGTTGGAGGTTCCTGAGGCGGAAGACCAGGCGTTCTTCCTCCAGGCGTCGCCTGGTGAGTGAGTAGTGATTTAGAATTTCCAGGTCCTGCATGTCCTCAGCAGAGTGGGAGGGGGAATTCAATTCTCCCTCTGCCAGTTGTTATTTTGTATGATGCTCCTGACCCAGCAAAACACAGATCTGAGTGAATGCACAAACAGCCTCTCTCGACATTTCACTCAGAGTAATGTCAATAACAGGACGGATTAAAAAAATGCAAACTGTGTTGAATGCTGGATGTAGAGAATCATGTTACTATAGAGCCTTTACAACACTAACAACAGGCTTTCGGCCCATCATTCACACGCTAGTCTGCACTCCCTCTTGAAATCTCTCCAATTACCCAGATCACTGTCTGATTGAAGACTGTCTGTGTGGGGTTTGCACATTCTCCCTGTGTCTGCGTGAGTTTCGTCCGGCTGATCCAGTTTCCTCACACAGTCCAAAGATGCGCAGGTTAGGGTGTATTTGCAGCGCTCAATTGTTGTAGGTGTCCAGGTGAGTGTAGGTTATATGGTTAGAAATGAGAAATGCGAGGTTACAGGAATAACATAGAGGGTGAGACTTGGTGGAATGCATGATGGTCCGAATAGCCTGTTTCTGCACTGTAAGAATTTTATGATCCTATGCTCCATCTCATCTACCTCTGTGGATGAAGTGGACTATCACCTGATCAAATATTCCCTTCAATTGGTAAACGTTTGTTTTCTATCTGAAAAAGAACTGCAGATCTGAGAGACAGCACAAAAATTACTGGGAAACTCAGCAGGTCCGGCAGCATTTGTGGGAAGTGAACCTTTTGGATCCAGTGGTTGTTCTTAAGAGCTGAAGGTTTCTGAATCTGGTGTTTTCAGACCTGTTGACGTTTTACAAGCAATTTCTTGCTTTGCTTTCAGCCCCAGTGCAGTTGGTGATGATCACGGCCTTGTTATGTATGTTTGGGAAAAGGGCGTGCACATCTATTGGCGCGATGGTGGTGTAGTGGCGACCATAGCTGCCGTCCAAGCAGTTGACCCGCGTTCGTCTCCCGGCCATCGCAGTGTTGGGGTTTCTCAACTGGCTTTGAAAGGGAAAGTCTTAAGCACCAACGTTGCATTCTGTGAGGAAACGGACCTGTTAGGTTGCTTTAGTGTTTTCACGGGAATGGTTCTTGTCTATTGCCGTGACAAACTGGACAAAGTTGCTCGGAAGCTTTCCTCTCTGCTGCTGCTCGTTGCTCATTTGAATATTGTTGATAACATAAAGTTCGTTTTGTTTTGTTCGAGAAGTGAGAGACTGCTATCATCAGAAACCTTAAAGAATTACAGATGCCGCTGGAAATTCGGAACAGATCCAACAGCTTCTATCGTGGACAGGAAGGAGATTTAATTGCGTCAAATTTCTTCAAAGTTAAAATACATTCGCACCTCAAAACCATTTGGAAGCTTAAGAGTTACAACCATCACATTATACCTTTTTCCTAATGCGTTCAAGTTTCACAATATCATTCCGGTCGCAGGCAGACCAGATTTGTGCGGTTTATGCAAAGCTACTATATTCGAACATTGGCCGTTTCGTAGTTAAATGATGTTTCATTTCGTTAAGTTTTCCAATAGAGTTGGGTTAGTCCACACTTCATAATTTGTTTGTGTTACAACGACAGTGCGAAGTAAATTGTATTTCGGTTCAAGCCTGGAAGTTTCACCAATTCAATTGCATTCAGGGGAAAAGAAAAAGGGATCCACACCATCTTCTTAACACATAGGAGTTTGATTTGGTTCAGAACCTCCTCAATTTCGGTCAAGAAATGTCCCTACAATCTGCAACAATGATTTTCACAGATTAGAGGAGGATACACAGACATCGTTATTAATTGTTATTACCTTGGACATGAAACATTTGGGAATGATATTCCTCAGACCATCGACTGTCTGCTCAGCCAAAAGTCTGGAATCCGGCAAAACTGGGAACAGTGCAATTTCCAGGAGACTGAGAGGTTACTAACAGAGCAGGAGGTGGAGATTAGGTAACAGAACTACAGGGACAGTCCGCTCTGATCACTGACCATTCTCCCTCAATAAATCCAGTGCCAGGAATGACTGCCATTGATCAGAATGACAAAATATTATTATGGAAAATAAAAAGCATGACATTAAGGGAAGGCTGAAAGCATGAACCCCACTGGCGATCTGTTGCAAGGGGTGTGTAGAATGCAGGATGAGATAAGAAGAGTGGAATTCTCTCACACCACTTAGCAAAGAAAGGTTGACACTGAAAGGTGTCGATGTTGAGATTAGATTACACAGTTAGTAACGTTAGGCTTCCTTTAAGTATCATTATGACTCGATTGGGAACATAAATATTTGGGACATGACATTAAGTATCAAATTAATAGTTGATATAGTCAGCCTGATTGAGATTTTTGACAATAAATAACTAATTATGACATCGGGAAAATATGAAGTAGGGTCTGGAATGAAAGACCATTTTTGCAAAAGCTGACATTAAATATCTAACCGTCACATCAGAATAACGTTAAGTAGAATGAACAATTAATCAGATGATGGGAACTAACATCACTGCTTTATTTTGTAGTTCGAGTGAGGTACTTGATTCATAAAGTTAGACATGCTGATAAGCAAACAAAACATGGTGAAAAATATATTAAAAACCATGGACAATGTGGTTCGAGAGCATATGAGAATCTGCTTTCTCGGTCTCATGGTTTTTCGTTTGCAAATAACAGAGCGACTTCTTGAAGTACTCTCTACGTCTCCTGGTGATTCTCTATACTTCTTCCACGACAAGACTCAGCAGGTCTGGCAGCATCCATGCAGAGAGAATCGTTGACAATATTTAACAACTTCATCAGAACTCAATAATCTCCCACCGGCACTGCCAAATGCGATAGTTTTGTCAGCAGTTTCTGATTTTGCTTCAGATTCCCAGAGTCCACAGTTCTTTACATTAACCTTTAAACCATTGCAGAAAGTTATTTGTGGTCTTTCACATGGAAATTTTCCGTTTGAGGAACATTTTCCTGCCACCATTAGAAACATGAAAACCTGCAGCAGAGAAAAAAGATGATTTAACAACAATGAACGCTGTCGCCTTTGGAAGACTTGAACCACCAGCCTTTCATTTAACAGTCTAATACGCTGAAACTTCCAACCTAAAATCCTGCCCGAAAATCTAAAGCAGGCTGTGACGGACTTCAGTCTGTCCATCCCAGACCGAGAAGTGTCCTCTTATCAGTTTTATTTTTCCTAAATAAAGTCTGGAACATTCATTATGGAGGCATGGGAACAGTCTTATCCCATCCACGACAGACACACCCATGTCACTGGGCACCAGCTCTCTTCCAACTGGGACCATCTCCCTTCTATCCTCCTAGTCCCTGGTGTGGTCCCGAGTTTTTTCATTGTCCCGGAGTCTCGATGAGGTTTGGATTTGTCATGTAGGGGGAAAGAGAATTATTTCAATGTGTCAGATCAGTTCATGTCCAGTGAACATCAAAGTTAATGGTTTGTCCTCTTAAAGAAGGGGAAGATATTTTGACTGTCTCTGCTCATTCGGACAGTTCACCCTTCTTCATTCTCCTTTGATTTCACTTCTCACAGAGTTTCTGAAGATTCACAATGCTGGAGACTGGGTTATATGGTTTGCCTCTTTCACATTTGTTTCCACCTGCCAATTGATAATATTTTCCCAAAATCTCTTTACACTCCTCTGCCTTGCACCATTTCCAGGAACGACATTTCTTGGCATGAGGAGAGATTGCCGAGGTTTTCTTTGGAGCAAAGAGAGTTAACTGAAGATGTTCTGCAGCTATTTATCTTGATGGGGTAGGGAGCGGTGGGGATTGGCACAGTGACGAACAGGAGGAAGTGTTGTCACTGACCAGGGTCAGAGTCCAGAGGACTGTGATTGAAGGAATTTAATGAAATGCAGCACTTGTGCGCAGTAAATTCACAGAATACCGCAGAAAACCGACGGATCTAGTGGTAATTGTGGAAAGAGAAACAGAGATAACATTTTGATAGTAATATGTTTGCGATCAAGCACTTGACTTTCTAGAGTAATACACTGCCAGCGAAATTATAGCCAATGAAATGTTTTTGAAAAAGATTCAGGTCTATTTGTTCCTTCAAAATCAAAAAAAAGACAATGCTGCAAATACTCAGAGCTGGCACTGGACAGTGCAGACCGACCTTGAGGGTTTTTTTTTCTGCTCTGATATACACCTGGGATAATATGGCACCAGAAGACCTCATCACAGCGGAAGGGATCAATTATGTAAGACTTAGGTGTGGACGATATTTTCTCTTTCAGAGGATTGCAAATCTGTGAAGTTGTTTGCAACAGAGGCTTGTCAAGGTTGCATACATGCAAGGTTGAGAAAGACAGGCATTTGGTCACTTCGGGAATCGAGGGCCATAGAGATGAGGCCGAAAGGGGATTTGAGGATTAACCAAATCAGCCGTGATCTCATTGAAACTTGTTGCTGACTTGATGGGTTAAATTGCTTCCATCTGCTCTCATGTTTTTGTTGTCATTTCGAAAATGTGAACCACCATTGCAAATTAAGTAAAGCAGAAAGTTTAGAAGAAGTGATTACAGTCAAACTGAGTCAACATCATTTTTGAAAGGAAAATTACATGATGACAATCTGACAGATTTCTTTGGTATCCTGACCTGCAGACTTGATGAAGGACGATGTTCAGTAAAGTTCATTTGAATATTAGCAAGCAATCAATAAGGGGCTATATATAAGTCCATTGCACAAGAAAGGAGTTCCCGGTGTTGGGTAATAAAGTAGCATAGTCTGTCCAGTGTATATTTAACAGAAATCACCGAATCGAGATTAATGAGCAGTTTTCACGTTGGATAGATACTTTTCGTGAAATCCAGATTGGTCAATCATCAGAATTAATGTTTTATCTGACCGAATTACTTCGAGGAAGTGGCAGAGTGAAATGCTGCTGATACACAATAGGTGAGTGAGCATATTGTGATAAGGATGTGGAAATTTTGCAAACAGATATCGATAGTATGAGTGAGTGGAGAAGTCTTGGCAGATCCAGTTTCATGGAGGGGCAATTTTATCTGTTAATAGTTTCGCAGCTGTCCATTCATTTTGCAATGTTGCAACCCCACACAAGAGCGCATTCGCTCAATGTTGTAGATTTTGTTGACAAATTGTTACCACTGTTTTTGATCATGTGTTGGTTTCTGAGTGAAAATTGTTTCCACTGTACCGGAGGTGGCAGAGATACGTTTATCAATTCAGCCGAATATACGATAAACAATGCCTCTTTCAAAACGTGAGGTTCCATTCCAGTGCACCAACCAAAGTGTCCAGAGACGTGGAATGCGAATGGCCACGTGCTCGGGGGATTGACAGTGACGACTCCATGTCAAATAGTGCTGAAACAAAAGTAACAGATTTAGAATGCTCTGAATGAAACCGAGTGGAACTCTCCCTAAACTTTTTCCAATTCACTCAGAAAATGATGCTGTTGTACGCACATGTGGGTTTACGTAATGAACAGTTTATTGTTAGTAACAGCGGTGGGGGTGGGGCGGGATAGTGAGGCTTTCGTGTGGCTGAGATGTGATCTGGTTCAAACGCCCACAGAACAGAGAGAGATGATTGATCCAGAAACCCACTCCCATCTTCTGTTTCAGTACCAACAAAAGAAATTGCGGGAAAATCTCAGCAGGTCTGGTAGAACCTTGGAAAGGAAAATAGACTTACGACTTCAAGACCAGTGACACTTCTTTCTCCATGTCCATCTCCCTCTGCCTTATGCACATTTCCTTTTTATTGAATATCTTCTGACACTCAACTTTATACTCAGATTCTCTTTTATTACTTCGTCTCCAAACATTTTCCCAGTCTTTAAACTTACATCAGACGTGTTCCAACTCTCACCTCACCCAGTTATGACCGGACGACTTCGAACTGAAAAAATAACTCTGTTTCTATTTCCTTAGATTCCGGATGGCCAGGGACCAGAAGGCATGGGTGGACAGTTAGAGCTTTCAGCCCATCTCGTCTGCCCGACCATCCGATCAAGGCTAATATCTTTCTCAACCCAGTTCTCCAGCCTTCTGTCTGTGACACTTAGCCCCCCTGAATTCCGGATCCAGTCTATTTCCCAGAGTGGGTCTGAATCCGCCCCAACCTTCTCCACATCTGCTGGCAGCTGTTACACCGCGTCTGTGTATGACCGAACACGGTTTCAGTCCCACATAACAAACCCGGTCTGTTCGGAGCAAAGCAATGCCCGCTGCGGGACAGATAGATGGGTGTCTGGCCCCAATTGTGTTGCTGCGAGGAAGTAGTTAGCTCCTTCACCACTCACGGTAAGGACTAGTGCTTCAAAATGTGGGGAGAAAGAAAATAGTCACAAAAGTTTGGACAGGTTAGGTCAAGGTTTATTGTCAGCATCAGTGGAGTTCCTGCTTCAGGGTGTGAGTTTGAATCGCACAAACCTGGATCCAATTCGCATTCAGGAAATAAAGATTTATTTCTCTTCTTTTGGTTTATCTGAATGAACACTACTTCCTGCATCCATAAAGAGCACAGATGCTGATCTGCCAGAATCAATCCAGTGATTGATTGCATCCAACTAGAAGGATAATTGCGGCAGATACAGGAGATATGTGTCACCGCAAATCGCCTCTAGGAATCTCGCTTCTCTCGGCTGAAACTATCTCACTGTTCCTTCAATGTCGTTTGTTTTAATTCTTGGAACTCCCTCCCTAGTGACATCATGGATGCATCTCTGTGCTGAGTACTTCCAGGATTCTGTAAAGTAACTTACTATCTCAAGCTCTTGACTAATTAGGGATGGGCAGTGAAGCTGATCCCAAAGAGTGACGTGCATACTCCAGAAATTCGTTTCAAACGGCTGCACTTTCGAAGTGGAAACCCGAAAGTGTTCGGGAACAAGTGAGAAGTTTCGATGAGGGAGAAGGATAAACTGAAAGTCAATGATGACTGGGAGACGTGAGGCAAGAAGTGAGTGAGGTGCTGTTGGTGCAAGGCTCAATGTCAGTGCTAATGGGTTAGCCCTTAATACCCCTGTTAACACCGACTCACACACCACTCCTGGTAAATTCACCACAATTACCCTGATCTTTTGGTATGAGCTTCCCTCTGTGCGTATTCACGTGTTTTATCAGCCCCAAGAGGATGAACGCATCCTGTCAGATTACAGAGGTGAAGGCAATAGTTTGAAAGCAAAGAAAGAAGAGATTGCCTCTTTCGGTGCATTTCCAGTGAAGCAAGACCAGCTGTCAACTGTTCTTTCCTGCATAAGCGCAGGTTGATATATATTCTCATCGAGCAGCTTTATTATAGAAAGGAAGTCCGAGGTACTGTGATCAAATAGTTAATTAAATGCACATATGGATTTGAAGAACACCTTCTTGTGGCTTCGTCAGTTAAAGCATCTGGTAATAACGAGGGGAGTATGGTGTCAAATGGTCTGAAATGTTCCGTATATTGAAAGTTCATTGCATAAACTTATTGTAAAAGCCATATTGTTGATCCAATATCGCGAAAGTGATGGCTCAGCAAGCTTCTTGTGTTTGAGCTCAGCCCGTTGTTATTTCGTAATAACAAGCCCCGCCGCCTGCTATGGACCCATTAGTCAATGTTCTCTCCTGCTAATTCAACGCCGAGAATCTTTACTTTGTTCAACAATGATTTGTCCATCTCTTCTACTTTAAGTCTCTATCCGTCATAGCAAGTTTTTTTTTAAATAATGAAGTGAGGCAGGAGACACTGCAGACTTGCCAGGAAATATTGTGGTAATAACGCATCCATTGCGAGATGATAGCTCTCATTGTCTGCTGACACCATTCATTAATTTTAGGCAAACTGCACTGACGTAAGTGAAATCCTATAATTGGAGTGAAACTGCTTTTCTTGTGGTCGATTATGAATACTAATTACAATTGTAAATGCTCATATTTTGAGTGAAGAAATGTCACCTGACCTCAGACATAAGTGACAGAGATATTACCTGGAGACTGTGAGCCCAGTTCTAAACACTCTGGCCGGGGCGGGGGGAGGGGGGGCGGATTGGGGGGAGGCGGAGAAAGCCATGAAACAGGTATACTCTCAAACTGTCACCGAATTTCAGACTTTTCCAAGAGTAGGAATAGAAATTGAGGGATATTGACAGACAGAGAGTGAGAGAATGTGGAAGTGAGTGAGATTGTATAGAGAGGCAAAGGAAGACAAATAGATAAGCATATGAAGGTAGACACTGAAAACAGAAGCTCTCCATTCAAAGTTGTTGCTCATGGACAGAAAGGACAAGGTAAAGGTAATGAGTAAGGCCAGCCTTTCACCAACTCAGGAGAACAGCAACAGCATTACAGCCAATATGACATTTTTCATTTTACGGATGACGTTTGTCAGCTAATGAGAGCTTCTGATATGTATGCTGATTCGAGAAGTGAAACTGGCAATTACCCAGGATTTAAAACAATAAAATGCACAGGTAACCTGATTCTGTCGACATGAAACATTAAATCGCTTTGTCTCCACGGATGTTGTCAGGTCGGCTGAATTTGTCTGTCAATTCCTGTTCTGGGTTCAGATTTCCAGGATTCGCACTTATTTATTTTAGGCTATTCTGAATCGTATTTGTGACAAAACTGCATCAATTGCCAGCACCATACAACATTCCCTGCTTTGGGAAGGCTGTCAACAAGATAACCAGTCAGAGGAAATGTCCCATTGCCACAGCAGTAAGAGTACTAAATCCTTACCACTAGACTTCCAGGGAAATTGAAATATGGTGCTGCATGTTTCCTTAATGAATCTCTTTTTATTTTTTTCATTTGTGGTCATTTCAGCTGCACATCAATTCCGATCTTTCTTCCATTCCTTTCAGCGTGGAAAGGGCCTTTCCACCTGTCTGCAGTGCAGAAGACCAGATATGCATCTACTCTAGTCCCAGTTTCCAGCATGAGGCACTTAACCTTGCATGTTCTGATGCTTCCAGGGTAAATTTCAATGAGACACTCCCTGTGCTCTTAAATGACACAATCATAGGACTGAACTTTGACGTCATCACACTGTATGGTAATCCCCCTGAGGAAACCATCCTCATTTTCATCCACACAGGTGGACAGACAGCCAAATCCCCCGAGAGCGGGAGAGATGTCAGGATGAGACCGGTTTAACGTGCTTTCCATCTACCAGTTTCTCCGACCACCTCACCGCAGCATGTCAAAGATTTCTGCAGAACAGAAAATGCACTTCAACTAAACAAGTTTGCGCCAGTCGAACACAAGTCCCTGACTGTTCTCGTCTCATTTTCCAACAGTTGGCTCACAGCTTCAAACGCAGTTGGTGGTAGAAGTGCACATCTCAAATTTCTCTAGAAATTTCTGCTTGCTGCACCCTGACAGGCAGTGGGTTGCAGATTCCCACCATGCCCAATTTGTCCGTTTTTGTTGTTAGCTGACTCTTCCAGTCGAAGTCAGGGAGCAATTTCCCTTCGCAATTATTGGCATTTTTCCATCACCATCAGTAGGATTCAAGGCTGCATGGTTAAAGCCATATGAATTTCAATTCCATTGCCTTAACCACTCATCCAGGACGACAGGACGACACTGTGCAATTCACTTCCCAGGTCCCTTTCCCTGTCGAGCTGAGGAAGAGTAAATTATTATCGGTTTTGTTGAATCCAATCATTTCACAGCTGCCAAACGTGTAAAATTTCGGTGCATGGTGAGGCTGGCTGCATCATCCTGATGGATGGAATGGGCATTCAGTTAAAATAAAAACTGAATTTGCAAAAGAAACTCAGCACGTCTAGCAGTATTTCTGGAGAGACATTAAGAGGCAATGTTTCAGAACGTCATCAGCGCTGTGTTTTCTCCCACAGATACTCCCAATTGGCTAGTTTCTGCAGAGTTTCTTTTTGGTTTCAGATTCCCACAAGTCACAGTTCTTGACATTAATCTTGACAGCAATGCAGAAATGTCATTGTGGTTAGTCACACGATAGTGTTTCCATTTGGAGAATATCTTTTGAAATCATTAGAAATCGAAACAGTGCAGCAAAGCAAACAGATGTATTAAGGGCAGCAATCGCTGTCGCCCTGGGGGCTCTTGAATCAGGAATCTTTCATTCAGCAGACTAATGCGCTGACACATGCAATCCAGCACATCACACGATCCTCCAAAGTACACGGTTACTGAATCTCAACTTCAGTCGGCCCGACCCAGAATGACAACTGTCCTCTATCAGATGTACTTTTCCAAAACAAAATCTGGGATGCTCATTATGGAGACATAGGAACAGTCTGATCCCATTTACTGCAGGCGAACCCATGTCACCTGGAAGCCTCTCGCCCACAACCGGGACAGTCTGGGTTCCAGCCACTCAGTTTTTGTCTGGCCCAAGTTTTTTCAATGTCCTGGAGTCCTCAGAGATAAGAACGGGAAATCTTTCAATGTCTCAGATCAGTTCATGTCCCGCGAACATCAGAATTAAAGTCCCGTCCCCTTAAAGAGGAGGAAGCTGTCTTGACTGTTTCTGCTCTGTCCGACAGCACCTTTCCCACTCGGCCTCGACAACACACTTAGCTCCCGTGCTTAATACATCTTATGAAATGAATGATTCCAATCGGAAACACCAATATTTGGCTTACCCTGTCCATAGCCTGACCCCAGGATTCGCTGTCCCACTACAACGGAGTATGATGCTGGGAGATCAAGTTGAATTACATGCGTTGATGAGGCATAATTGTGGCTCAGCAGTTAGTACTGCTGCTTCGCATCAGCAGAGTCCCAGGTTTGCCCAATTATAGGGAGGATATTATTAAGCTGCAGGGGCTTCAGAAGAGATTTACCAGGATGTTGCTGGGTATGGAAGGCTTGAGTTCTGGACAAAAGCCTATCTAGCCAGAGTCTTTTTTCACTGGAGCCTGGAGGATGATAGATGACCTGATGGAAGTTTATGAAAAAGAAGATGGATATAGATAGAGTTAATGGTCTTTTCCCCAGGATGTGAGAGTCTCAAGAGAAAGGGGCCACATTTTTAAGGTGAGAGGACGGATATGTTAAAAAAAAGACATGGTGGCAAATTGATGCACATAGAGTGTTGTGGTTCTGTTCGCTGAGCTGCGAATTTGTGTTGCAGACGTTTCGTCCCCTGTCTAGGTGACATCCTCAGTGCTTGGGAGCATCCTGTGAAGCGCTTCTGTGATATTTCCTCCGGCATTTATAGTGTTTTGTATCTGCCACTTCCAGTTGTCAGTTCCAGCTGTCCTCTGCAGTGGTCGGTATATTGGGTCCAGGTCAATGTGCTTATTAATGAATCTATGGGTGAGTGCCATGCCTCGAGGAATTCCCGAGCTGTTCTCTGTTTGGCTTGTACTATAATAGTAGGGTTGTCCCAGTCGATCTCATGTCGTTTCTCATCTGAGTGCGTGGCTACTAAGGACAGCTGGTCGTGTCATTTCGTGGCTAGTTGGTGTTCATGGATGTGGATTGTTAGCTGTCTTCGTGTTTGTCCTATGTAGTGTTTTGTGCAGTCCTTGCATGGGATTTTGTACACTACATTGATTTTGATCATGCTGGGTATCGAGACCTTCGTTCTGGTGAGTTGTCGTCTGAGAGTGGCTGTTGGTTTGTGTGCTGTTATGAGTCCTAGTGGTCGCAGTAGTCTGTCTGTCAGTTCGGAAATGCTCTTGATGTATGGTAATGTGGCTACTCCTTTGGGTTGTGGATTGTCCTCATTCCGTTTTCTTTCCCTTAGGCACCTGTTGAAGAAATTGCTTGGGGATCCGTTTTTGGCGAATACATTCTATAGGTGTTCTTCTTCCTCTTTTTGCAGTTTCAATCAATAAGCATATCGACTTGGACCCAATATACCAGCCACCGTAGCGGACAGCTGGAACTGACAACCGGAAGCGGCAGATACAAATCACTATAAATGCCAGAGAAAACATCACAGAAGCGCTTCACAGGAGGCTCCCAAGCACTGAGGATGTCACCTAGACAAAGGGCAAAACGTCTGCAAAATAAATTCCCAGCTCGGCAAACAGAACCACAACAACGAGCACCCGAGCTAAAAATCTTATTGCAAACTTTGAACACAGAGGGTGGTTTGAGTGTGGAAAGAACTTTCTGAGGAAGGGGTGGATGTGGGTTCAAATACAATGTTTAAAAGACATTTGCTTAACTACGGGAATAAGGAATGGTTAGAAGGATATGGGCCAGCAGCAGGCAGCTGGGATGTGTGTAGTTTGAAATCATGTTTGTTACAACTGAAGGTTCAGTTTCCATGCTGTTCAACAATGATAAGAATATGGTTTTGTTCCATTATTTAAGAAAGGCTGCGATGGAAAGCCATGGAATTAAATACCAATTAGCCAGATATCGGTGGTGAAAGTGGTTCTTCCAGACAGGAGTTACATGCATCTGGAAAAGAAAGGATTGATGAAAGTTAGTCAGCACAGCTTTGTGCATACAAAGTCAGGTCTCTCTAACTTGATTGCTTTCATTGAAGTTGTAACCATACATTGTCTACACCAACGTCAGCAGGGCCTTTGACAGGGATGAGCATGATATACTGGTTCATAACGTTGGCTCATATGGGATCAGGGAGAGCTCACCAACTGTATACAAAGTTGACTTGACAGTAGGCGAGAGAGGTTGGTGGGAGAGGGTTGTTGTTCAGAGTGGAAGACTGTGACAAGCGGTGTGCCATAAGGATCGGGGCTGGGTCCACTGATGTGCATCATCTACATAAACTATTTGGTTGAGAATATAGGAGTCATTGTTTCTAATTTTATGGATGATCAAACTAATGGTGAATACGGTTATCAAAGGGGATTTTCGACCAACTGAAGCAATGGAACAAGGAATGAAAGAAGCAGTTGAATTCAGATGTTGGATTTTGTCAAGACAAACCAGGGATGACTAACATAGTCAATGGCAGGGCCCTGGGCAGTGTTGTCAAACAGAGAGAGACCAAGGGCTCCAGTTACATTGTTCCTTGGAAGTGGCACCACAGGTGGACTGTTTGGTGAAAGCAGCGTTTGGTACACTTGCCGTCATTGGCCAGCACTTTCATATATGAGTTGGAGATGTTTGTAACATTGTACAAAATATTTCTTTTGGGAAGAGGAGGCCAAGAATGGTTTGGAAGGGAATATTAGTTTCTTGGTATGCAATTGTTTTCGGTGACACTGCAATTGGTGGTAAAGTGGACAGAAATGAAGGTTATCTATGATAGAACAGGATGAACAGTACTGCTGGGATAATGGGCTGAAAAATACCAGATGAGATAAATGTGAAGTGTTCCATTTTGATGAAAAAACCAGGGTGGTACTTGTGCAATTAAAGTTTGGGCCCTGGTTAGTGTT
Source organism: Chiloscyllium punctatum (assembly GCF_047496795.1). Lineage (NCBI taxonomy): Eukaryota > Metazoa > Chordata > Chondrichthyes > Orectolobiformes > Hemiscylliidae > Chiloscyllium > Chiloscyllium punctatum. Next base: position 49,989,037 of record NC_092754.1, on the reverse strand, counting down.
GACAGTCTCATACCCAGGGATGCAGATACACAGATCTTTGAAAGTGGTGTCACAGATAGACAGGCTGGTGAAGCATGCGTTTGTTATATTTAACTTCATTGGTCAGAGCATTGAAAGTAGGAATTGGGATGTCATGTTGAATCTGTACAAGACATTGGTGAGGCCATTATTATGCCATTGTTGATCAGCAGGAAGAAGCCATCTGGTTCACTTCCGTCTTGCAAGGTAAGACAGCTAACATTCTAACCTGGTCTGGATGACATGTGACTCCAGACACACAGCAATATGGCTGACTCTAAGCTGCCCTCTGGGTAATTAGCAGTGGGGGCAAAGAATGCTGGTCCAGGCAGTGATACCCACATCCCACTGCCTGGACCACATTCAGAACTGAATACAATATTCTAAGTGGGGTCGAACCAGGTCTCCATTGATCAACAGCATATCCTCACGGTTTTAAAACCCAATCCCCCAGCAATTGAAAGCCAACACAATATATTTCTTCTTAACAATCTTATCAGCTTGGGTGGAAACTTTGAGGGATCAATGGATGTGGAACCCAAGATCCCCCTTATCCACAACACTACCAAGTATTCTGCCTTGAACCCTGTATTCTGCATTAAAGTTCGACCTTCCAAAATGAAATCATTTCACACTTTTCCAGACTGAACTCCATCTGCCACTTCTCAGCTCAGCTCCGTATCCTGACAATATCCTGCTGCAATCTACAACTGCCCTCTACACTATCCACCACTCCACTAACCTCCATGTCTTCGTCAAAATTACTGACCGAATCTTCCGCACCCACGTCCAAGTCATTTATTAAAGAAAAATCACAAAGAGCAGAGTTCCTGGAATCAATCCCTGCAGAACACCACTGGTCACCGAGGTCCAGGCTGAATGCTTCCCAACTATCATCACCCTCTGTCTTCTATGAGCCAGGAATTCTGTATCCAGACAGACAGGTTTCCTGTATCCCATGACTCTGCACTTTCTGAATGAGCCATAAATTTGTTTTATCACATTCTCAAAGGATCCAATCAGATTTGTGAGGCATGACCTTTCCAATACAAAGCCATGCTGACTATTGTTTATCGAACTATGGTTTTCCAAAGAATCATAAATCCTGCCTCTCAGAGTCCTTTCAATCATATGCACACCACAGCCATAATAATGTGAGGTCTGTAATTCCCAGGGTTATCCCTATTCGCTTTCTTGAACAATTGAGGATCGTTTGCCATCCTCCAATCATCTGGTACGGCTCTGGTCGACAGTGAGGGTACAAAGGTCATCGCCAAAGGCACAGCAATCCATTCCCTCACTTCGTACATTAACTTTCAGCATATCCCGTCTGGTCCAATAGACTTATCTATCTGTATGTTTTACACAATTGTCAGCACATCCTCCTTCTTAGCATCAGCCTGTTCTCATATATCAGTTCCTTTCATGCTGTCCTCACAAATGGCAAGACCCCTTTCAGTAGTGAATACTGAAGCACAGTATGCACTACGGACCTTCCCTACCTCCTGTGACTCCAGGCACATGTTCCCTCCACTATGTCTGATCGGCCCTACCCTCACGCTCACCATCTTCTTGTTCCTCATATAAGTGGAGAATGCCTTACTGTCTTCCTTAATCCTTCCCAACAAAGCTTTCTCATGTCCCATTCTAGCTGTCCTAAGTCCATACTTTAGTTCCTTCCTGGCTACTTTTTCTGAGTCCCCAGAGTGTGGAAACAGGCCATTTGGCCCAACAACTCCATACGGATCCTCTGAAGAACAGCCCGCTCAAAACCATTCCCCCTCCCTATTACTCTCCATTTACAGTAACTGATGTGTCAATCTTGCATATCCCTGAACACTATGGGTAATTTACCATGGCTGATTCAACTAATCTTTGGACAATGGGTGGAAACTGGAGCACCTGGAGGAACCCCAGGCAGACCTGGGGAGAATGTGTAAACTCCACACAGACAGTCACCCGGGACTGGAATCGAAATCGGGTCCCTGGTGCTATAAGGCAGCGGTGCTAACCACTGAGCCATCGTGCCGCCCCAATATAACCATTTAGGAGTCTAATGATCCTTGCGTCCTCAACCTTATGTAAGCATTGGTCTTCCTCTTGACTAGATGTTCCACATCCCTTGGAACCTTGTCAAATGCTTTGCTGAAGTCCGTGTAGACAACATTGACTGCTCTGCCTTCATCCATCTTTTGGCCACCTCCTCGAAGAGTCAATCCGGTTTGTGAAACACGGTTTTCCAATCACAAAACCATGCTGACTATCTATAATCAGCCCTTGCCTTTCCAAATATGCGTAACTCCTTTCTCTCAGAATCTCCTCCAACAACTTCCCCATCACTGGGTTCACTGGGCTGAAGTTTCCTGGCTTTTCCCTGCAGCCCTTAAGTGATGGAAGAGCATTAGCCGCCCTCCAGTCTTCCGGCACCTCACTGCCTCTGTTGATAATATAAATATCTCTGCAAGGGACATTGCAATCTCTTCCCTAGCTTCCCACAATATTCTCGGATCGACCTAACGAGCGACTGAGGATTGATCTACCTTTACTTGATTTAATATTCCAGCACTTTCCATTCTCTGTTGACGATTCGTTCGAAGACATGGCAAGTTATTTCCCAAGGTTTCCGAGCTTCCATGTCTTTCTCCAGAGTAAATACTGACAAAACTTTTTTTTTGTTTAAGATCTCACCCATCTCTTCGGGTTTCACGCATGGGTGACCTTATTGATATCTCAGGGGCCCTATTCTCTACCAAGTTATTTTTTTTTAGCCCTTATTGAAACTTGCACAAAGGATTGTTAAAATTCAAATAAACCATACCCTTCATGCCAACACACACACCCCCACACCACACCCTTATCTATTCTGCCATTTATATTCACACCGACAAATAAAATCCAACAGGCTCAAAAACAAATTCTCTTTTATAAAATGCGTTTCTAAGGGTCCATTATTTTTTATTGATATGTCGTTTCTCACTCATTTCAGCATGCTCCTGGCTTACTGTCAGGCTAACAGTATTTGTTTTTAGACTGGAAGCATAAAGGGTTGTGGGAGTTCTTGTTTATCAATCTGGAAAAAAGTAGCTTCCAGAGTCATCAAGTAATAGAGAAGGCAAATCAAATGCTGCCATTTATTACAAAGGGACTGGAGTCTAAATATAGAGAGGTCTTACTAAAACGATGCAAGTTACAAGTCAGACTACACCTAGAATATTATGAACAGTGTGTGTGCCTGAAGGAAAGATATTCTTGTATCAGAGGCAGGCCAGAGAAGGTCCACTCGGCTGATGATGGGAATGGAGGGATTATACAATAAGAGGTGGAGTAGATTGAGAATGAACCCATTGAAGTTAAGAAAAATGAGAGAGAAACTGAATGAAACATGCAAGATTCTGAAGTGCTTTGATCGGTTAAATGCTGGGAAGTTAGAAAATAGAACAGTGCAGCACAGCAACAGGCCCTTCGGCCCACCATGATGTCATTCTCAACTCACCCCATCTGTATGTACATGGTCCATATCCCTCTATTCTCTGCCCGTTCTTGTTTCTGTCTAAATGCCACTTCAAAACTTTACTCACATTTCTGTTTCTATGACATTGCTTGGCAACTACCACTCTCTGTAAAAAAAAACTTGCCTCTCGCACCTCATTTAAACTTTCTCTTTCTCACCTTAAACCTCTGCGCTCTCGTATTTGAAACTCACACATTGGAAAAGAGATTCTGTCTATCCACATTTTCTATCCCTGTCCAAACGTTATATTCACGTACCTGATCGCCTGTCAACCTCTGATACTCTCACAAAACATTCCAACTTTGTTTAATTTCCTCTTACACCTAACACACCTTTAAAAACATAATAAAGGTAACGTGCTGATAAACCCCTTTTGTACCCTCACCAAAGCCTCCACATCCTTCCTATTTTGAGTAGATGGGAAATGCACACAGTAATCCAAATGTGGCCAAACAGAAGTTTTATACAATTACAACATCAGATGCAAACCACTGTACACAACGTTGTGACAGATAAAGGCCAGTGTTCCCTTTGCTTTCGTTCCCATCTGAAACACTTCTGTTGCCATTTTCAGGACGTTACTGGCTAGCACCAAGACCCTTCTGTATGTCAATGTCCCTCAGTATCCTAACTTTCTTCTTGACTTTGACATCATCTCACACTTGTCCAGATTAAACTCAATTTGCCATTTCGCTGCACATCTATCCAACTGATCAATAACCTGCAACCTTTGGTTATCCTTGCTCATTAAACCCAATTCAACCTATATTCATGTTATCTCAAATAATTATATTTGTCACTACCTTTCATTTCAATTGTGTGAGAATCTGTAACCAGGGGGCAGAAAATCCCAGCAAGCGGTCACCCATTTAAGATGGAGATGAGGAGGAATGTCTTCACTCAGAGGGTAGTGACTCTGTGGGAATTCCTGACTGCAGGGGGCTGTTGAGGCTGCATTTTTAAGAATATTTACAGCAGAGGTGGTCACATTTTAATGAATCAGGGAAACAAGGGTTTTGTGGAAAAGGCAGGAGAGTAGAGTTGAAGATCATCAGGTCAGCCACGATCTGAATGAAGGGCAGAGCATCCTCAATAGGCCAAATGGCTTAATTCCGCTCCTACATCTCAACTCAGCATCTCCATTATAACATTATGGGTCTCTGCTCACCAAACCTCTTTATAATGGGATTATTAGAGATTTATTATTACACAGCATTTGATCTACAATAGGCAATTTTGTTGATGATTCCTTAATATGATATTATGGAAAACCATCTCGTATATAGTGCAGGATTCTATCCATTACAGCCCTGATACTCATTAGTTATCCAGTCGGTATGGAGACCACTGTCACATACAGTTACTGTCCTGCCCTTGCTGCATATATATTCAGTGTCCTGACCATAACCATATTGTCATTACCACCACTGTCTTGTGCCTATAAAATAATTCCTGCTAATGGCTGCTGCTGCTTGTTTATTCTGAGCTTATGGGAACTGGAGAATCACCAAGATTGGGGTTGGTGCTAAGATGGGGAAATCTGCAGGGACTTCAAGGGATTACCCAACAAGCAAAGATTCAAGGAGCTCCACAGATTGGGGTGTTGTCAGGACTGGGAGGGGTTAAACAGAAATGAAGGGTGTTAGGGGCTGTAGATGCTTATGGAGATAGTGGCGAGGCTGAAGCAGTTAGCAGAGACATGAAAACTTTTAGGATAGTACTAAGATACACAGGCTTTAGTTAGTGCAGCAATGGGAAGCTTAATGGGACTGGAGGAGCGAAGGAAGGTATAGATAGTAGTGTTGGCTGCAGATGTTAACGGATAATGGAGAGAGTTGCAGATTAGCGAGAGTGTGGGATTCAGATACTGACAGCCATTGTAGGAAGTGGAGTAGCCTTGGAAAATGGCGGGTTTGCAGCTATAGAAGGTGCTGAAGGGACTGGAAATAGTAAAAGATGGAGGGAGGGTTGTGGAGGCAGTTGGTGGTTAGAGATAGGGAGCATTGCAGAGACTGCAGGGGATCATACAGACAGGGGGATTTCTAAGACCAGGGGAAAGTAACAGAAAAAGAGAAAGTGCAGTGCCTGAAGAGAGTTCAACAACCAGGAGGACAAAGGTGCAGGACAAAGTTACAAAGACTGGCACAGTTCTAGGGATTGGAGGAGCATACAAAGATAGGGAGGGCTTTCATCACTGGAGGATAGTTTGTTACAGAGATGGGGAGATCTGGAAGATCCCTAACCCTCACCACCGCACATACAGCGCCCCCAGCCTGACCCTCACCACCATCCACGCACAACCCCCAGCATGAAACTCACCACGGTCCACACAACCCCCCCAGCCTGACCCTCACTGCCATCCAGACACCATCCCCAGCATGAACCTCACCACCGTCCACACACCACCCCAGCCTGACCTTCATTGTCATCCAACACCACCCCAACCCTGACCCTCACTGCCACCTGCACACTGCGGCCAGCCTGACCTACGCTGCCATCCACACACCGCACCCAGCCTGAATCTCACCGCCATCCACACACTGCCCCTAACCTGACCCTCACCGCCGACCACAAACCACACCTTCCTGAAATTTTCCGCAGTTCATACACTGCCCCCAGCCTGACCCTCACCTCCACCCACACAGCGTCCCCAGCCTGGCCCTCATCACCGTCCAACACCACACCCATCCTGACCCTCACCAAAGTCCAATACTGCCGCTAGCCTGGTTCTCACCGCTGTCTACACACCATCCCCAGCCTGACACTCACCACTGTCCACACGTCAACCCCAGACTGACCCTAAATGCCGTCTAACACTAACCCCAGCCTGACCCCCACTGCCGTCCACACACCGCCCCAAATTTGATCCTCATCGCCATACACACACCGCCCCCAGCCTGACCCTCACCATCATCCACACACAGAACCCAGCCTGATACGCGCTGCCATAAACACACCACCCCCAGCCTGATACTCACTGCCATCCACACACAGTCCCCAGTCTGACCCTCACCGCCATCCACACACTGCCCCATTCTGACCCTCACCGCCGTCCACATTCTGCCCCCAGCCTGACCCCCACCGCCATCCACAGACAGTCCCCAGCCTGACCTTCACTTCTGTCCACACACCACCCCCAGCATGACCCTCAACAATGCCCACACACCGCACCCAGCCTGAATCTCACCACCGTCCAAACACCGCCCCCAGCCTGACCCTTTCTGCCATCCACACACCACCCCCAGCATGAACCTCACCACCATCCACACACCACATCCAGCCTGACCTTCATCATCATCCAACACGGCCCCAACCCTGACCCTCACTGCCGCCCGCACAACGCCCCCAGCCTGACCCACACTGCCGTCCACATACCACACCCAGCCTGAATCTCACCACCATCCACACACGGCCCCAAATCTGATCATCACCGCCGTCCACACACCACACCTGCCTGACACTCTCCACAGTTCGTACACTGCCCCCTGCTTGACCCTCACCTCCACCCACACAGCGCCCCCAGCCTGGCCCTCATCACCTTCCACACACTGCCCCAAGCCTAACCCCTACCACCGTCCAACACTACACCCATCCTGACCCTCACCAAAGTCCAATACTGCCCCTAGCCTGGATCTCACCGCTGTCTACACACTACCCCCAGCCTGACACTCACCATCGTCCACACATCACCCCCAGACTGACCCTAAATGCCATCTAACACTGCTCCCAGCCTTACCCCCACTGCCATCCACACACCGCCCCCAATTTGACCCTCATCACCATCCACACACAGACCCCAGCCTGACCCTCACCACCATCCACACACAGCCCCAATCTGACCCTCACCACTGTCGACATACCACCCCCATCCTGACTCCACTGCCATCCACACACAGTCCCCAGCCTGACCTTCACTTCCATCCACACACCGCCCCCAGAATGACCCTCAACACTGCCCACACACCGCACCCAGCCTGAATCTCACCACCATCCAAACACCGCCCCCAGCCTGACCTTCACCTCTGTCCAAACAACGCCCCCAACCTGACCATCACTGCCCTCCACACATCGCCCCCATCCTGATCCTCACCACTGTCCACATAACGCCCCCAGCCTGACCCTCACTGCCGTCCACACAACACCACCAGCCTAACCCTTCCCGCTGTCCACACACCACCCACAGCCTGAACTTCACTGCCATCTACCCACCACCCACAATCTGACCCTCACCGCCATCCACACAACGCCCCCAGCCTGATACTCCCCACTGTCCACACACTGCACCAAGCCTGACCCTCACAGCAGTCCACACATCGCCCCCAGCTTGACCCTCACCGCCATTCAACACTGCCCCCAGCCTGTCCCTCACCGCTGTCCACACACCGCTCCCATCCTGACCTTCACCTCCATCCACACACCGCCCTCAGCATGGCCCTCACTGCTGTCCACACATCGCATCCAGCCTGAATCTCATCACCATCCAAAAACCGCCCCAGCCTGACCCTCACCACTGTCCACAAATTTCCCACAGCCTGACCCTCACAGCCGTCCACACACCGCCCTCGGTCTGATCCTCACCTTCACCTGAGCCTGACCTTCACCTCCATCCACACACCACCCCCAGCATGGCCCTCACTGCCGTCCACACACCGCACCCAGCTTGAATCGCACCACCGTCCAAACTCCGCCCCCAGCCTGACCCTCACCTCAGTCCACAATCTGCCCTCAGCCTAACCCTCACTGCCACCCACAGATTAGATTAGATTACTTACAGTGTGGAAACAGGCCCTTCGGCCCAACAAGTCCACACCACCCCGCCGAAGCGTAACCCACCCATACCCCTACATCTACATTTACATTTAACCCTTACCTAACATTATGGGAAATTTAGCATGGCCACTTCACCTGGCCTGCACATCTTTGGACTGTGGGAGGAAACCGGAGCACCCGGAAGAAACCCACGCAGACACGGGGAGAACGTGCAAACTCCACACAGTCAGTCGCCTGAGGCGGGAATTGAACCCGGGTCTCAGGCGCTGTGAGGCAGCAGTGCTAACCACTGTGCCACCGTGCCGCCCATTGACCCTCACTGCCATCCACACACTGGCCCCAGCCTGACTCTCACTGCCCTCCAACACCATCCCAGCCTGACCCTCACTGCCCTCCAAACACCGCCCCAGCTTGATCCTCAGTGTTGCACAACAATTCCCCCAACCTGACCCTCACCACCGTTCAACACCATCCCCAGCCTGACTCTCACCACCACCCACATGCTGCCCCCAGCCTTGTCGTCACTGCCATCCACACACCACCCCCACCCTGACCCACACTGCTTTCAAACACCACCCCCAGAATGGATCTCACTGCCCCTCCATACACTGCCCCCAGCCTGACACCCACCACAATCTATCTTGGTACTCAGCCCATCCCTCACCACAGTCTAATACCACTCCTAGCCCGGCCCTGACTGCCATCCACACATAGCCCCAAGCCTGACCCGTACTGACGTCCAAACATCGCCCTCAGACTGACACCCACTGCTGATCACACACCTCCCACAGACTGACCCCCACCACTGTTCACACACCACACTCAGCCTGACCCCCACTGTCATTCACACAGCGCCACCAGCCTGGCCCTCATCACCTTCCACACATCAACCCAAGCCTAACCCCCACCACCGTTCAACACCGCATCCATTCTGACCCTCACCAAAGTCCAATACTGCCCTAGCATGGATCTCACCGCTGTCTACACACCACCCCCAGCCTGACACTCACCATCATCCACACGTCACCCCCAGACTGAACCTAAATGCCATCTAACACTGCTCCCAGCCTGACCCCCACTGCCGTCCACACACCGCCCCCAATTTGACCCTCATCACCATCCACATACCGACCCCAGCCTGACCCTCACCTCCATCCACACACATACCCCAGCCTGACACTCGCTACCATCAACACACCACCCTCAGCCTGACACTCACTGCCATCCACACACAGCCCCAGTCTGACCCTCACCAGAGTCGACATACCACCCCAATCCTGACCCTACTGCCATCCACACACAGTCCTCAGCCTGACCTTCAGTTCCATCCACACACCGCCCCCAGCATGACCCTCAACGCTGCCCACACACCGCACCCATCCTGAATCTCACCAATGTCCAAACACTGCCCCCAGCCTGACCCTCACCACTGTCCACACAACGCCCCCAACCTGACCCTCACTGCCATCCACACATCGCCCCCATCCTGATCCTCACCACTGTCCACATAATGCCCACCAGCCTGACCCTCACCGCCGTCCACACAACGCCACAAACCTAACCCTTCCCGCTGTCCACACACCACCCACAGCCTGACCCTCACTGCCGTCTACACACCGCCCACAATCTGACACTAACTGCCATCCACACACAACTCCCAGCCTGAGCCTCACCGCCATCCACACAACGCCCCCAGCCTGATACTCACCAATGTCCACACACTGCACCAAGCCTGACCCTCAAAGCAGTCCTCACATCGCCCCCAACTTGACCCTCACCACCATCCAACACCGCCCCCAGCCTGACCCTCACCACCGTCCACACACTGCCCCCAGCCAGACCCTCACCACCGTCCAGACAATGACCCCAGCCTGACCCTCACCGCCATTCACACACCGCCCCAGCCTGACGCTTTCCACCATCCATGCGCCGCTCCCAGTCTCACCCCCACTGCCGTCCACTCACCACTCTCAGCCTAACCCCCACTGCCATTCAGACACTGCCCCGAACCACAACGTCAACGCTGCCCACACACCCCCCCAGCCTGACCCTCACCGCTGTCCACACAATGCCCCCAGCCTGACCCTCACTGCCGTCCACACACCGCCCCCATTCTGACCTTCACCTCCATGCACACACCGCCCCCAGAATGGCCCTCACTGCCATCCGCACATCGCACCCAGCCTGAATCTCATTACCATCCAAACACCGCCCCAGCCTGATGCTCACCACCATCCACAAAATGCCCACAGCCAGACCCTCACTGCCGTCCACTCACCGCCCTCAGTCTGACCCTCACCACTGTACACACACCGCCGCAGCCTGACCTTCACCTCCATCCACACACCACCCCCAGCATGGCCCTCACTGCCATCCACACAACGCACCCATCCTGAATCTCACCACCATCCAAACACCGCCCCCAGCCTGACCCTCACCGCAGTCCACACTCTGTCCCCAGCCTATCCCTCACTGCCACCCACAGATTGCCCACAGCCTGATACTCACCGCCATCCACACACTGCCCAGCCTGACCATCACAGCCCCTAGATTGACCCTCACCACCATCCAACACCACCCCCATCCTGACCCTCACTGCAGTCCACACACTGCCCCCAGCCTACCCCTGACCGCTGTACTCACAGCACCCCCAGCCTGACCCTCACCACCGTCCAACTCTGCCCCTGCCTGACCCGCACTGCCATCCATACAACAGCCCCAGCCTGACCTTCATCACCCTCCGCACACCACCCCCTGCCTGACCCTCATCGCCATCCAAACACAGCCCCCAGCCTGACCATCACTGCCGTCCACACACTGGCCCCAGACTGACACACACCGCCGTCCAAAAGCAGCCCGCAGCCTGACCCTCACCACTGTCCACACGATGCCCCCAGCCTGACTCTCACTTCCCTCCAACACCATCCCAGCCTGACCTTCACTGCCGTCCAAACACCGCCCCAGCTTGATCCTCAGTGCCGCCCAGCAATGCCCCCAGTCTGACCCTCACCACCCCTAGCCTGACCCTCACTACCGTTCAACACCATCCCCAGCCTGACTCTCACCACCACCCACATGGTGGTCCCCAGCCTTGCCATCACTGCCATCCACACACCGCCCCCACCCTGATACCCACCACGATCTATCTTGGCACTCAGCCCGTCCCTCACCACAGTCTAATACCACCCCTAGCCTGGCCCTGACTGCCGTCCACACATTGCCCCAAGCCTGACCCGCACTGACGTCCTAGCATCACCCCAGACTGACACCCACAGCTGTTCACACAACTCCCCCAAACTGACCCCCACCACCGTTCACACCCCACACTCAGCCTGACCCCCACTGTCATTCACACATCGCCCCTAGCCTGATCCTAACCACCGTCCACACGCCGCCCTCAAACTAACCCCCACCACTGTCTACGAACCACACCCAGCCTGACCCTCACTGCTGTTCACACACCACCCCCAGACTCACCCTCAACATCGTCCACACACTACCCCCAGCCTGACCCTCACCACCATCCACACATCGCCCCAACCTGACCCATAAAGGCCTTCCACATACCGTCCCCACACTGACCCTCACTACAGTCCAATACCACCCCTATCCTGACCCTCACCTCTGTCCAACACCGCCCCCAGCCTGACCACAACTGCCGTTCACACACGGCTCCAAATCTGACCCTCAATGCTGCCCACACACTGCGCCCCAACCTGACCCTCACTGCCGTCGGCACACAATCCGCAGCTTGACCCTTACCGGCGACCACACACTGCCCCCAGCCTGACCCTCACCACTATCCAACAAAACCCCCAGCTTGACCCTCATCGGCATACACTCACAGCCCCCAGCCTGACAATCACCACTGTCCACAAATCTCCCCCAGCTTGACCCTCTTCGAAGTCCACACACTGCCCCCAACCTGACCCTCACTGCAGTCCAAACACCGCGACCAGCCTGACACTCCACGCTGACCGCAGACCGTCATCAGCCTGACACTCACTGCCATCCACACACCATGCCCAACCTGACTCTCACTGCCATTGATACACCATCCCAAGGGTGACCCTCACTGCTCTCCACACACCAGCCCCAGCCTGACCCTAACTGATGTCCACAAACCACCCACAACTTGACCCTCACCGCCATCCAACACAGCCTGACCCTCACCGATATCCAACACTAGCCCCAGCCTAACCCTCACCACCCTCCACACAATTCCCCCAGCCTGACCCTCACCACCATCCACACACTACATCCAGCCTAACCCTTACCGCGGTCCACTCACCACCCCCAACTTGACCCACACCACTATCCACACACCGCCCCAGGCAGACTCTCACCGCCGTCCTCAGAACGTGCACAGCCTGACCCTCACCACTGTCCACTCACCGCCCATCCTTGAAACTCACTGCCATCCAACACCATCCCCAATCTGACCCTCGCTGCCCTCCACAGAATGCCCCAGCCTGACCCTCACTGCTGTCCACACACCGTCCTCAGTCTGATCCTCACCGCTGTCCACACAACGCCCCCAGCTTGACCCTCCCCACCATCCACAAACCGCTCACAGCCTCACCCTCACTGATGTCCACAAACCACCCACAGCTTGACCCTCACCATCATCGAACCCCTCCCACAGCCTGAACCTCACCGCTATCCAACTCTGCCCCCAGCCTGACCTTCACTTCCATCCACACACTTCCCTCAGCCTGACCCTCACCACTGTCCACACACCATCCCCAGTCTGACCCTCACCGCCATTCACACTCTGCCCCAACCTTACCTTCTCCACCATCCACACACCGCCCCAGCCAGACTCTCATCGCCGTCCTCACAACACGCACAGCCTGACACTCACCACTGTCCACTCATCGCCGTTCCTTGAACCTCACTGCCATCCAACATCACCCCAATCTTACCCTCGCCGCCGTCCACAGTACACCCTCAGTCTGCCCCTCACTGCCGTCCACACAACACCCCCAGGTTGACCCTCCACACCGTCCACACACCGCCCCCAGCCTGACCCTCAATTCTGTCCACAGAACACCCACAGCCTGACTCTCACCGCCATCCACGCAACCCAATCAGCCTGTCCCTCACGCCATTCACACACCACCCACAGCCTAAGCCTCACCGTCATCCACACAATGCCCCCAGCCTGACCCTCACCGCTGTCCACAGACCGCACCAAGCCTGACCCTCACGGCAGTCCACACACCACCCGCAGCTTGACCCTCACTGACATCCAACAACGCCCCCTGCCTGACCCTCACCGCCGTCCACACACCGCCCCCAGCCTGACCCCCATCACCGTGAACACAACACTTCCAGCCTGACTCCCACTGTTTTTCACACACTGCCCTGAACCAGACCCTCAACACTGCCCACACACCACCCTCAGCCTGACCCTCACCACTGTCCATGCACCACCCCCAACCTGACCCTCACCACTGTTCACACACACCGCCCCCAGCCTAACCCTCACCGCCGTCCACATATCACACCCAGCCTGACCCTCACCGCCATCCACACAATGCCTCCAGCATGACCCTCATGGCGGTCCACGCACCGTCCTTAGCCTGACGCTCACCGCCACCCACACACTGCCCTCAGCCTCATCCTCACTGCCATCCACACAATGCCCACAGCCTGACCCTCACTACCGTCCACACACCGCCCCCAGCCTGACCCGCACCACCATCCACACACTGCCCTAGCCAGATCCTCGCTGCCATCAAGAAAATGACCCCAGCCTGACCCTCACTGCAGTTCACACTCCGCCCCCATCCTGACCCTCACTGCCGCCAACTCAATGCCCCCAGCTTGACCCTTACTGCCATCCAACACCGCCCCCAACCTGACACTCACCACTATCCACAAAATGCCACCAGCCTTGCCCTCACCGCCATTCACAAACCATCCCCAGCCTGACCCTCACCACTGCCCACACACCGCCCTCAGCCTGACTCTCACCGCTGTCCACACACACCGCCCCCAGCCTTAGCGCCACCACCATCCACTCACAGCTCCTTACTGCCGTCCAAACACCACCCCCGTCTGACCCTCATCACTGTTAAAACACCGCCCCCACCCTGACCCTCATTGCCGTCCACACACCACCCCCAGCCTGACCCGCACCACTGTCCAAACACAGACCCCAGCCTGATCCTCACCACCGCCCACACACTTACCCAGCCTTGCCCTCATCACCGTCCACTCACCGCACACTGTTTGACCCTCACCACACCCCACCTGACCCCCATCGACATCCAACACAGCCACAGCCTGACCCTCAATGCCATCCACACACCGCCCCAGCTTGACCCTCACCACCATCCAAACACAAGTCCCAGCCTGACCCTCATGACCATTCACACATCGACCCCGCCTGACCTTCACCATCGTCCAACACCACCTCCTGCCTGACCCTCACCACCATCCACATAACGCCGCCAGCCTGACCCTCACCGCCGTTGATGCACTGCCCCCAGCCTGACCCTTACTGCTGTCCACACTCCACCCCCAGCCTGGCACTCACTGCTGTCCAAAAACAGCCCCCAGCCTGCCCGCCACTGCCATCAACACACCGCCCCCTGCCTGACCCTCACTACCATCCACACACCGCCCCAGCCTGACCCTCACCGCCGTCCAACATCGCCCCCTCCCAACCCCGTCCAACAACGCCCCCTCCCCCAAATCCCCAAATCCATCCAACACCACCCCGTCCCCCAACTCTGTCCCTTCCCAACCCTCTCCAACACCGCCATTCCCCAACCCCATCCGACACTGCCCCCTCATCCAACACCGCCCTCTAACCAACCCCATCTGACACCGCCCCCTATTCCAACCCCATCTGGCACCGCCCCTTCCTCCAACGGTGTCCAATACCGCCCCCTCCACTACACCGGCCCCTCCGCCAACCCCCTCTGACACCGCTCCCACCTCCAACATCGCCAACATCTTGCCCCAACCCAATCCAATACCGCCCCCTCCCCAACACCATTCAACACCGCCCCTACCTCAACGCCCTCTCTCCCACTCCCTCTCCTCTCTCTCACCCTTCTTTCACCCCTTTTCTCTCTCTTCCATCTCTCTCTCCCCTCTCTCTCGTCCTGTATCTCTCTCGCCCCCTCGCTCTCTTGCTGCCCTCTCTCTCTGCCCCCCCTCTCTTGTGCCCCTCTCTCTCACTCAACCTATCTCTCCCTGCTCATTCACTCTCCCTGCACATACTCTCTCTCTCGCCCCCTGCCTCGTTCTGTCGCTCTGTCCCCACCATCTCGTGCCTCTGTCTTTGTGTGTTTGTCTCTCTCTCTCTCTTTCTCTCTATTTCACTCTCTCTCTCTGGACCCATCCCACCTTGCTCACTCACACTCTCTATCAAGTCACTGTCGCCTCATCTCCCTCTCTCTCCCCTTCTCTCTCTCTCGTTCTTGCCCCTTGTCTCTCTCTCTTGCGACCATCCCCCCTCTCCCGACTCCATCCCTCTCTCCTCTCTCTCTGTTTTGCTCAGCTCCTCTCTGTCTCAATCTTTCTCTCTCACGCTCTTTTTTTCTCTCCCTCACTCACTCTCTCTCATCCTTTCTCGCTCACCCTCTCTCTCTGTCCCTCTCTCTACTGCTTGCCCTCTGTCTATACTTCTCTCTCTCTTCTCATATGTCATTCTCTCGCTTTCTCCCACTCTCACCCAACTCTTTCACTTCCTCAATCTCATCATCTCTTTTCCACTGCAGCCCTCGTCCCCCTCTCTCGACAACTCTCTCGCAACCTTCTCTCCTTCTTACCCTTCCTCTCTCTTACCGTCTCTCCATCTCTCTCTCACTCGCCCTGTCTCTCTCTCTCTCTCCCTGTCTCTCTCTCTTTCACACACGCACGCCTCTGAACCTATTTCTCTCTCTTTATCTTGCTCTCGCCGACTTCATTCTGTCCCATTATTCTCTCTCTCGTTTCTTTTTTCCCTCTCTCTCGAACCCTCTCTCTCTCTTTCTTGCTCCCTCTCCCACGGTCTCGCCCCTGTGCTCTCCCTCTCGGCCCCCCTCAATTTATCTTGCTCATCTCTCTTTGTTGCTCTCTAAACACCTCTCTCTCGCTTTTTTTTCTCTTACCCCCTCTCTCCTTGGCCCTCCTTCTCTCTCTTGCCCTCCTCTCTCTCACTGCCTCTCTCTCACCTCTATGTCTCTCTCGTCTCTTCTTTCTCTCTCTCCCTCACCTCATCACTCTCTCACCCACTCTAACTCTTTCTTGACCACTCTCTCTCGCCCTCACGTTCTCTCACGCTCTTTCGCCTTCTTCCTTGCCCCTCTATCTCTCAACCCGCTTCTCTCTCTCGCCTCCTCACTCTCTCACCCCCTCATTCTCTCTCTCTCTTCCCTCTCTCCTCTTCTCTCTCTCTCACCTCTCCACCTCTCTCGTCCACTTTCTCTCTCCTTGTCCCTCTCTATTTAAGACTTGCCCCCTTTCTTTCCCGCCCCCTCCCTCGCAATTCTCTCTCTCTCTCTCTCTCTCTCTCTCTCACTCTCTCTCTCTCTCTCTCGCTTGTCTCTCATTATCTCCTCCCCTGTCTCTCTCTCCCCCTCCCTCCCCCTATCTCTCTCTTGCCCCCCGCCCTTGGTGTTTCCATCTCCCCACGTCCCTCCGTTTCTCTCTGACTGAATCGCTCTCCCTCCTTTCCCTCCCATCCTCTCTCTCTGATACACTCTGTCTGTCTCCCTGGTTCTTCCCTCTCCCTCTGACCCAGAGACTGGGGGTTGGTGTTGAGGCTGCTTGTCGGGGGTGGGGGTGAGATGATAGAGAGATGTGGGAAATGGGAGGAGGGGACAATGGGGTAGGGAAGGTATTGCGGGAAGGAGACAAAGACGGCAGGAGAGAGAGAGAGAGTGAAGGTGGGGGCGAGAGGGAAGATTGGAGGCAGGTGGAGAAACTGAGGTTGGGATTGTGTGAGAGTGAGGGATCGAGAGAGAGTGACGGGAAGAGGTCGTGAGAAAGCGACAGTGTGCAGAAAGAGAGAGAGGGAGAGAAGTGATGAGAAAGATTAGGGGAGAGGAAATGGGGAGTCCAGGTTGGAGTTGGGGGGGGCGAACAAAGGGAGTTAAACCCAGCTCCTGAGCTCAGGGCGCAGTGCCCTCCCCTTCCCTGAGGACCAGGACTTGGGGCTGAGTCTGCCTCTCTCCAGCTCAGCTTCTCCAACACAAAGACACACAACAACATCGGTCACTCTGCTGCTCAGCACGCTTTAATCAACATTTTTATTGATTACAAATGGAAGTGATGGATACAGTCAGTGGGATGGAGCCTTTTCTCACGAGCCCCTGAGTTGTGAGAAACATTGAAATGTTTCCCTGTAACCCTCCTGAGGGATAAGGATGGACAAACCAGCGCTACCCACAGTCTGTTACCATAGCGACAGGCTGTTCCATCGCAGAAACACTGAACTGAAATGAGAAAATCCTGGATGGATTGATTAATGAGGGAATTTGATTGATGGATGGATTTGGGTGAAGGGATATTTCAGCACATTCTTCAGCTGCTGCCTGAACTTAGTCTGGGTCACGGCATAAATCGCGGTGTTTGTGCAGCAACTGAGGAGCTGCAGCATGAAGCCCAATTCGTGCACAAAGTCATGGAGATACACAGACCGATATCCAATAGCCCACATTCTGTCCCATATAGAAAACATCATTAACGTTGACCATAACAGGATGAAATTGGCCGAGATCACAAACAGTAAAATGATGGATTTTTTTCGGTTTCTCATTTCAGTGTCAGACTGAGCGTCCCCATTGGTGTGAGCGCGGAGTCTCCTGCGGGCTCTGCTGGTCACTAAAATGTGTCTGACGGTGAGAACATTGAGCAGCAGAATCAGGAGAAATGGGACACACGGGGTTAAAATGTGCTGGAGGGACTCGATTATGGCCCAGAAACTGGAGAATCGAACAGAGTCTGTTACCTCACAAAACCAGGGCTCGTTCACCAGCCAATACCGAGCCTCGAGCATAAAATACCAGGAAATGTCCTTTAAACAGCTCAGCACAGTCACTGCTCCCAAAACCACAGCCGCCGTTTTCTCACTGCAATATTTACTTTTCAGCTTCTGGCAACAAATGGCCACAAACCGATCAAAGGTGAACGTGACGGTGAACCAGACAGAGCAGTCAGTGGCTGCATAAAGCAGAACAGCGTGGATATTACACACGGGGATGGAGTAACTCAGGAAATAAAACCGTTGCCAATAAACAATGGGAATGTGTCTCAGGATCAGGTCGAGGATAATGACCAGGAGATCCGCCGCTGCCATGGCCCCCAGGTAACATCTGACACATGGAGACAATCCACAATCTTTATAAAGCAAGACATAGATGGTCACTACGTTAACTGTGAGGAAGGAAAACAAACCCATTATCCATCAGCCTGGAGGCAAAGGGACCCGTTTGATCGGGGACACAGTGAGATTTTCAAATGTGTCCCTGTATTCAGGGATTTATTAAAATAATTGGAGCTGGAATAACAAATGGGAAAGTAGGAATTACTGACAAAAATGTGACATAAACCACAAGTAACCCTCCCTCCCCAAACACACAGTGACACATCCATAAGGACAGATGGTTTCTCGAACATTCCCACTCACTCGATCTCTCGAGAGCAGACACAGGTCACTCCTTCCCAGTACCTAATACGGAGGGTGGAACCGTTGCTGTCCTGAAGGATTCTCTCCCAGTTTCATGAAGACAAACGAAGTTTGGAAATTTGTATTTTGGTCGAAATTGTGGTCGATCCTGTGTCGTGAAGAAATGTAAACGCAGGGAAAATGTATTCACTCTTTTAACTGCCTGAAGGGCCTTCGGAACAGTGTCTCATTCTCCATGGAACAGGATCTCTTCCCTCGGGATCTTATCATTTGTCCAATTCACTGACGTCCGGCCGTTCACAAACAATGTCAGGGACAGAACGCTCCGGGAAATGTCAGTTATAGAATGTTGGGGCAGAACATTTCGGGGAAAGTCAGTTTTAGAATGTTGGGGACAGAACGTTCCAGGGAATGTCGGTTATAGAATGTTGGGGACAGAACATTCCAGGGAATGCCAGTTATAGAATGTTAGGGACAGAACATTCCAGGGAATGTCAGTTATAAAATGTTGGGGCAGAACATTCCGGGGTTTGTCAATTGTAGAATGTTGGTGACAGAACGTTCCAGGGAATGTCAGTTATAGAATGGTGGGGACAGAACGTTCCGGGGAGCTCCTTGACCTGTCCATCACCTTTCCCCCCTATCCACCCAAAGAACATGATATACTGTGCACAGGCTACATATCCATCCAGCACTGGGAGCTGCACTGACCACATCATTACATTATCTATAAACCTCAACCAGATAGTCTGACCAGCACAGCGACCTGTGCAGGGAGCACCCGTAAATTAATCTATAAATCAGGAGCAGTTACCCTCCCAGCATGAAGAGCTGTGTACACCGCCCCAGTGCATTGATTTGTAAACCAGGAGCAGTTACCCTCCCAACATGTGTACATCCCCCCAGTGCATTGCCCAGTAACACTGTCTTAGATCACTGCCCAGCAACACTGTCTTAGATCACTGCCCAGTGTGGGGAAACTTGCAGTCCATGCTGGAAGTGACAGGATGTGCAGCTCCCACCCATTTACAGCTCCATATCTCCATTGTGCCATGACAAGGCGGCGCTGTGGTTATGAACATTACTGCCAGAGAGAGATGGCGGGGGAATCGGTTTAAACATCAGCGGATGGGAGGGGTTTGTGAAATAGACAGAGAGGGGGCGACTGAGAGACGGTGTCATTGAAGGACGTGTTTTCAGGTTTCAGAATGTTGAAATGTAGACATTTCAATAGCATCCTGTAACATTATCCAGTCTTCCCAGGAAAGATGGGAAAAGGGATATTGGTGTAAGGTGAGATGATCGAGAGTTTTGGAGGAGCATTTGTTCTACAGCTTTGTAAATGAGAGTGGTTTCAACAGAATCTATGACTCATTGGGTCGATTCTAACAATTACTTGTCACAGTGACATTTTCGTTGAGTGTGACAAAGGGATTATCCGCACGAGGCTGAGCTAGTTTCCTGGTGGTATCTTATTGAACTCACCTCATTAATAACCCACCCTACACCATGGTGTCCCTCTTATTCAATGCCAGCCCGATTCTCCCACCCATCATGGCTGGAGGTACTCAACATCGCCCGGGTACCCCTGGATATTCCGTGATCCCAGGCACTAGTGCCATCTTTAAAAGGCCACTGGACACACTGTTGAGCTTTCTCCATTAGGAGCTGCCCTGCACAGTTTAAGCCAAGCATGGCAGATAAGGGACAGTTACACCATGGTTTGTCAACAGGGGCACGGAGATCTTGGTGGATGGGCTAGTACAAATGGGGGCCATTCTCTTCCCAGAGGAGGCCACACCACCAGACCAACCGAGCATGGTCTGCGCTCACCACCTAGCTCAGTGCAGTATCTGCGGTCTAAAGAAATGCCCAGCAATACAGAACAAGCATCAATAACCTTCCCCGCTCTGTCAAGATAAGGGTCACTGTATTCTCTCTGCTCCCTCACACTGACTGTATCCATCATAGTACCTTCCACTGAACAAGGCTCATGCTCCAACACTCTTACTGCTGCATGCAGCACCTTCTCTCCCTTTCTTTCTCTCTCCCACCCACCTCCACTTTACTCCCCCCCCCAGACTAATAACACTGCATGGATACAACACTGAGGACTGACTACCCCCGGACACTACACCATATCTCCCCCCACCCCCCACCTGCACCAGCACTAACAGCAGCGCCACCCATTCCCACCCTCCCTCCCTCCCTTTCTCTGATACCAGGAGAAACAGCCTGGAATAGGAGAGAAATGGCCAAGCCGGGTGGTGGAGTGCCCGATATCCGTTCCCTCACCCCCTCGCCCCGCCATGTGGGGAGGACCCTGGCACGAGCCGGAGAAGATGGGGACGTCTCGTGTAGCGATTCTCACACATGCACCTGCCACCGACCAAGTAAGGAGCAATGTTCAGTGAAGGGCAATTTTATTTTAAACCCACTGGCAGCTCCGTTTCCCCCCGGCACAACTTAGAAGCCGTGGCCCTGATGCCATCTCACTTTTGTGCCAAGCTGGTACAAATAGAATCCCCACAGTCTCGGTGGGCAGGAGCGTGGGCTCACAACACATCGTTACCACCACCTCCCAGGAAGGAAGCACCGAGACTCCCTCCTACACCACCTCCTGTAAACAGCTCAGACACTGAAACTAATCTGTGATAGTTACTGCTCTCCCCACCTGTCCTGATATCGTCAATAATCTGTGCTCATATACACCCAGGGCCCTCTGCTCCTGCACCCCCGTTATAAACGTAAGTATGTTTTATTTTGTCTTTCATTGTCCTTTCCACTAAAGTGCATCACCTCACACTGCTCCGCATTGATCCCCATCTGCCCAAAAACTACACCAACGTGTGACTGTCCTGTCTGAGTTGCACACTGTCCTCCATAGACTTCACAGTTCGTCCAAGGTTGGTGCCACCTACAAACGTTGAGGTTGTTATAGCGTCACAGTCCCCATATAAGAACTGAAATCCTGCCACAGTCACTAGTGTGAGCAAATGAAATACTGTTATATTCCCGACGCAGAGTCGAATAATGACCTGCTGTCAATGGAACAACAAAAGTCCTGACACACACGACACGGAGTGAATGAAATATTGACAAACCATGTAGCAAGAGAAATCCAGATCGGCTCCAGCTATCTTCATTGACATCAGTGTTTTAATGTTATGATGTTGAAAGTGTGTACTGTACCTTCAAGAGAGAGGGAATGTTGATCTGAACTGACAGCTTACAAGCTCCTGCGTATAGAACAAAGAACATAGAACATAGAACTATACAGCACAGAACAGGCCCTTTGGCCCACGGTGTTATGCCGAACATTTGTCCTAGCTTTAGCACCCATCCATGTACCTACCCAATTGCCGCTTAAAGGTCGCCAATGATTCTGACTCTGCCACTCCCACAGGCAGCGCATTCCATGCCCCCACCACTCTCTGAGTAAAGAACCTACCCTGACATCTCCCCTATACCTTCCACCCTTCACCTTAAATTTATGTCCCGTTGTAACACTCTGTTGTACCCGGGGAAACGTTTCTGACTGTCAAATCTATCTATTCCCCTGATCATATTATAAACCTCGATGAAGTCACCCCTCATTCTTCGCCGTTCCAAGGAGAAACGGCCTAGCACTCTCAACCTATCCTTGTACGACCTATTCTCCATTCCAGGCAATATCCTGGTAAATCTTCTCTGCACCCTCTCCAAATCTTCCACATCTTTCCTAAAGTGAGGTGACCAGAACTGCTCACAGTACTCCAAATGTGGCCTAACCAAGGTCCTGAACAGCTGCAACATCACTTCACGACTCTTGAATTCAATCCCTCTGCTAATGAACGCTAATACACTATAGGCCTTCTTACAAGCTCTATCCACCTGAGTGGCAACTTTCAAAGATCTATGAACATAGACCTCATCCACATGCTTGGTTACCTCCTCAAAGAATTCAATAAGACTTGTAAGGCAAGACCTACCCTTCACAAATCGGTGCTGGCTGTCCCTAATCAAGCAGTGTCTTTCCAGATACTCATAAATCCTATCCCTCAGTACCCTTTCCATTACTTTGCCTACCACCGAAGTAAGACTAACTGCCTGTAATTCCCGGTATTATCCCTATTCCCTTTTTTGAACAGGGGCACAACATTCGCCACTCTCCATTCCCCTGGTACCACCCCCGTTGACAGTGAAGGCGAAAAGATCATTGCCAACGGTTCTGCAATTTCCTCTCTTGCTTCCCACATAATCCGAGGATATATCCCGTCAGGCCCGGGGGACTTGTCTATCCTCAAGTTGTTCAAAATGTCCAACACATCTTCCTTCCTAACAAGCATCTCTTCTAGCTTACCAGTCCGTTTCACACTCTCCTCTTCAACAATACGTCCCTCTCGTTTGTAAATACTGAAGAAAAGTACTCATTCAAGACATTTCCGATCTCTTCCGACTCAATACACAGTCTCCCACTACTGTCCTTGATCGGACCTACCCTCGTTCTCGTCATTATCATGTTTCTCACATACGCATAAAATGCCTTGGCATTATCCTTGATCCTATCCGCCAAAGATTTTTCATGCCCTCTCTTAGCTCTCCTAATCCCTTTCTTCAGCTCCCTTCTGGCTATCCTGTATCCCTCCAATGCTCTGTCTGAACCTCGTTTCCTCAACCTTATGTAAGCCTCCTTCTTCCTCTTTACAAGACATTCAACCTCCATTGTCAACCAAGGTTCCCTCACACGACCATCTCTTTCCTGCCTGACAGGTACATACATATCAAGGAGACGTTGTATCTGCTCCTTGAAAAAGTTCCACATTTCCACGACATCATTCCCTGACAGCCTATGCTCCCAACTTATGCTCCTCAGATCCTGTCTTACAGTATCGTATTTTCTCTTCCCCCAGTTGTAAAGCCTACCCTGTTACACGCATCTATAACCAAGGTGAAAGTCACAGAATTGTGGTCATCATCACCAAAATGTTCTCCCACTAACAAGCCCATCACTTGTCCCGGTTCGTTACCAAGTACCAAATCCAATATGGCCTCCCCTCTGGTCGGACAATCTACATACTGAGTCAGAAAAGCTTCCTGGACACACTGCACAAACACCGCCCCATCCAATCTACTTGATCTAAAGAGCTTCCAATCAATATTTGGGAAGTTGAAGTCGCCCATGACTACGACCCTGTGGCTTCTGCACCTTTCCAAAATCTGTTTCCCAATCTGTTTCTCCACATCTCTGCTGCTATTGGGGGGCCTATAGTAAACATCCAACAAGGTGACTGCTCCTTTCCTATTTCTGACTTCAGCCCATACTACCTCCAAACGTAGAACACCCTCGAACTGTCTTTCTGCAGCCATTATACCATTTCTCATTAGCAACGCCACACCCCCTCTTTTTTACCACACCCCCCAATCTTACTGAAACATCTGTAACCAGGAACGTCCAACAAACACTCCTGTCCCTCTTCTATCCACGTTTCCGTGATGGCCACAGCATCATAGTCCCAAGTACCAATCCACGCCTTAAGTTCACCCACCTTATTTCTGATACACCTTGCATTGAAGTTTTCACACTTGAACGCATCTCTGTGTCTGCAAGTATTCCCTGTCAGTGCTACATTCTCCATAGCCTCCCTACATTCTTGGACATCCTGACAAATAGCTAACCTACTTGCTGGACTACAAGTGCGGATCCCATCCCCCTGCCAAATTAGTTTAAATGCCACCGAAGAGTGCTAGCAAACCTACCTCCCAGGATATTGGTGCCCTTCTGGTTCAGGTGCAACCCGACCGGCTTGTACAGGTCCCACCTTCCCCAGAATGCAGTCCAATTGTCCAAATACCTGAAGCCATCCCTCCTACACCATCCTTGCAGCCACGTGTTCAACTGCACTCTCTCCCTATTCCTTGCTTCACTGTCACGTGGCACCGGCAACAACCCAGAGATGATGACTCTGTCTGTCCTAGCTTTTAGCTTCCAGCCTGACTCTCTGAGCTCCTGAATGACGTCCCCGCCCCTCTTCCTACTTATGTCGTTGGTGCCAATTAGCACCACGACTTCTGGCTGCACACCCTCCCCCTTAAGGATTGTGAAGACACGGTCCAAGACGTCTCGGACCCTGGCACCCGGGAGGCAACAAACCATCCGAGAATCTCGCCCATGTCCACAGAACCTGTCCGTCCCTCTGACTATAGAGTCTCCTATAACTAGCGCTCTCCTCCTCTCCCCCTTTCCCTTCTGAGCCTCAGAGCCGGACCTCGTGCCAGAGACCTGGTCACTGCAGCTTACCCCTGCTAGGTCTTTCCCCCCAACAATATCCAAAGCGGTATACTTATTATTGAGGGGAAAGACCACAGAGGATCCCTGCACTGCCTGCTTCCTCCCCTTCATACCTCTAACTGTTACCCAGCTACCTCTGTTCTCTGGTGTAACTAAGTCCCTGTCGCTTCTATCTATCACCCTCTCAGCCTCTCGAATAATCCTCAGTTCATTCAACTCCAGTTCCTGTTCCCTAACGTGTTCTGTGAGGAGCAGGAGCTGCCTGCATTTCCTGCAGATGAAGTCGGCAGGAGCATCGGTGGTCACCCCTACCTCAAACATCCTGCAGGAGGAGCATTCCACTGCCTGCGCTGCCATTACACTACATTTAGTCTCCAAAACAAAAACACTGAGTAGCTTACCTGTGGACTTTAAAGTTAGGTTAGAGGAGGAGGATGGGAGGGAGGCCCTACTTTGTAGGGCCTGGGGTCTAGAACACGCCCAGTCAAATATCGATCACGTACCTTCCCGACCAGCTCCACGCTCCAACTTCACTTCCGCTCAGCTCGCGCCGCGCTCTGCTGTGAAAAGACCGTTGGCGCATCAATCAGATGCGCCCCCCCAATTCTTCTAAATTCCATTGAGTACAGACATAGAGCCTCTCATATGACAAGCCATCATTCTCAGGATAGATCATGTCCAACACCCATAGATCCTTCCGCAGGACAGCTCACAATAATCCAAATGCTTTCTGACCGTGGCCCATTACATTCTCAGCAGTATGTCTCTGCTTTTGTGTTCTCACTCTCTTGAAATGAATGTTAACGTTGCATTTGCTTTCCTAACTGCCAACTGAATCTGCACATCAACCATAAGAGAGGATGAGGACTCCAAACTCCTTTTGAGCTTCAGAATGCATGAATCCTTTTAGAACATAGTGGCTGCCTGTATTCCGCCTACTGAAGTGCATAATCTCACATGTTCCCATATTGTGTTCCATCAGCCATGTGTTTTTCCAGTGTACTACACTGTCCAAGTCTTTCTGCACTTTCCCCACTTCCTCAATATCACCTGCCCATCCAATCATCATTGTATCGTTTGCAAACCTAGTAAAACTGCCGTCAGGTCAGATGGTTCAGGTAAATGGCACTTCCTGAATACCTAAGGACTTTCCACCATTGAAAAGGCACAACGCTCAAGATGCTTGACTCCATTAAGCTTTAAGCAGTGGCTTGACTGGAATTACACCTGCAAAGTATTCTCTCCTTGCACCACTGTCACTGGCACCCTGCACACCATTTTATTATGAATTTACTCCATTATGATGACACAGAACATGATGGTGCACGATCCCAGTCTATTAATGGCACTCTGTCTCAATGCTGACTGTGTGGTGCTCACACCAATGTCATTGTGTTTTGAAGATGACAGAGGGAGGTTTGGGGGAGGGGATGCCGTTCATAAATGACTTTGTGACTGTCAATGAGGGCTGACACTGGCCGCGAAAGCCCCACATGTACCTGTGTCTGTTGTCACCGCTGCAGGCATGGTCAGTCTTTCAGTGAGTCAAATCAAATAAAGTGATGGGCCTGGAGAGTGTTGCCGGCTGAGCACTCAGATCCTGTTTGTACCTACTAGCAGAGGTATTCACATACAACTTCAGCCTCTCCCTCCTGGAGCCGACGTCCCAATCTGATTCAAGAAGATCGTCATCATCCTCGTAGATGAGAAAGCACATGGAACGTGCCCTTATAGACTACAACCCAGTGGCTCCGACCTCAATAATCATGAAGTGCTGTGAGAGGCTGGTTATGGCCTACACCAACTCCAGTCTCCCAGCCTAACCTGCTGCACTATAATTTGATGACTGATGTAACGGGTTCGCAATGGATGCTACATCCGAGGCCTGCTCACATTCCTGGAACATCTGAACAACAAGGACACCTAGACCATACTCCAGCTCATTGACTAAAACTCCACCATCAAAATCATTATCCCTTACAGAATCATCAAAAAATTCCGCGACGTTGGTCTGGATTCGACCCTCTGCAACTGGTTCTTCGGGTTTCTGACCCACAGACCGCAGTCATGAAGATCGGTAAAATCAACTCCTCCACAATAACACTCAACACTCAAACTGCTGAAGGATGTGTTCTCAACACCCGACAATATTCCCTGTATGCCTACAGCTGTATCCTCAGCACCTTACTGTACTCCCTGTATACCAACGGATGTGCATCAGCCCCTTACTGTATACCCTGTACATCCACAGATGTGCCCTCAGCCCCTCACTGTCATTCATGCACACCCAGGTCTGTGCCTTAGCCCCCTACTGTACTCCAGGTACACCCACGGCTGTGCCCTCAGCCTTCTCCTGTCCTCCCTGTACACCCACAGCTATGCTCTCAGCCCCCTCCCTGTCCTCCATGTACACCCACGGCTGTGTTCTCAGCCCCCTATGTACTCCCTGTACAGCCACGTCTGAGTTTCCAAATTCCAAACAACGCCAGCTACAAGTTTGATGATGACATCACGATAGTAGTATAGATATGAAACAAAAACGCATCAGAATGTAGAAAGGTGATAGAGAGCTTGGTGGGATGGTTTGTTGATTATGACGTCTCTCTCTAATCCGGCAAACGTAAAGGACTGATCGTTGACTTTAAGAAGAAAGGAGATGGAACATAACCCATCCACATCAACCGTTTGAGGGAGTGAAGAGCATCAAGTCCCTTGGAGTAATCAGATCAGATCAGACTACTTACAGTGTGGAAACAGGCCCTTCGGCCCAATTAGTCCACACCGCCCCGCCGAAGCGCAACCCACCCATACCCCTACATCTACCCATGCTAAATTGCCCGTAGTGTTAGGTAAGGGGTAGATGTAGGGGTATGGGTGGGTTGCGCTTCGGCGGGGCGGTGTGGACTTGTTGGGCCGAAGGGCCTGTTTCCACACTGTAAGTAATCTAATCTAATCTAATCTAATCTACCCCTTACCTAACACTACGGGCAATTTAGCATGGCCAATTCACCTGACCTGCACATCTTTGGAGTGTGGGAGGAAACCGGAGCACCCGGAGGAAACCCACACAGACACGGGGAGAATGTGCAAACTCCAGACAGAGTCGCCTGAGGCGGGAAATGAACCCGGGTCTCTGGCGCTGTGAGGCAGCAGTACTAACCACTGTGCCACCGTGCCGCCCACAAACTCACAACCTGTCCTGAACTTCTCACATAGGTCCGATGATCGGGAAGGTTTAACAATGCCTCTCCTTCCTCAGGTGTTTCAGGAAATTCAGCATGTGCTACTTCGATAGATGCACCATTCAGAGCGTACTGTCCCGGTGCATAACAGCCTGGGTACAGCAACTGCTCTACGTATGACCATCAGAAACGACAGAAGATTGGATGCACAGCTCTGACCAACACGGACTCTAACATCCCAACCATTGATTCCATTTACATGGTTCGTTGCCGCACAAAGGCTGCCAACATCTACCCCAGATTACTGAGGGAAGGGAGAGAGGAAATAGCTGGAGCATTAACAGATATCTTTGTAGCATCCTTGAACACGGCTGAGGTCCTGGAATACTGGAGAATTGTTAAACCCCTTGTTTAAGAAAGGTAGTAGGGATAACCCAGTCAATTATAGACCGGTGAGACTGATGTCATGGATAGGGTACCTGCTAAAGAAGATACTTAGGGTTAGGATCTATTCTCATTTGAATGAAAATAGTCTTATCAGTGACAGGCATCCTGGTTTTGTGCAGGGAAGGTCATGTCTTACCAACTCAATAGAATTCTTTGAGGAGGTGACAAAGTTGATTGATGAGCGAGAGATTGTAGATGTCATGTACATGGACTTCAGGAAGGCATTTGGTATGTTTCCCCATGGTCGGGTTATGGCGAAAGTGAAATCACATGGTGCACTCGCTACATGGATAAAGAACTGGCTGGGCAACAGGAGGCAGAGAATAGTAGGGGAAGGGAGTTTCTCAAAATGGAGAACTGTGACCAGTGGTGTTTCATTCAAGATGTTTCTAGAAAGATACATGAATGGGCAGGGATCAAAGGGATACAGATCCTTAGAAAATAGGCGACAGGTTTAGATAAAGGATTTGGATCGGTGCAGGCTTGGACCACCGAATGGCCTGTTCTGTGCCGGAATGTTCTTTGTTCTTACATTATCAAAGACCCATCAGACCCCAGTAATGGTCTCCTCCAACCTCTTCTACCAGGCTAAAAGGTACAGAAGCTTGAAAACACAGACCAGCTGGTTCAGGAAGAGCTTCTTCCTGACTATTATTAGACTGATGAATATACTCTCTAATCTCAGATAATGCTGACCTTGTTCATGTTGATCTTGCCTCGCGCACACCCTGTGTAGAGTAACCTGCATGCCTCTCAGACATGTTTTACAGCCATTGTTCTGTACATCCTTGGGTACTATGATTTGCCTGTACATCTTGATACAGGTCAAAATAAATCCTCACCACCCTCTCCCAACTCCCTCCAGTGCTCATTCGGAGCTCTTTCTGTTCCTCACCCCCAGAACCTCCCATTCCCCAACCCCAGCTCACTGTGTCCCCATCCCCAGCTCCCTTTGTGCTTTGCATCTCACTATTTCTCTCACATTGTCTGTTTCCCTGTGTTTTTCTTCTGTCTGCCTTCTGTTTCTTTCCTTGAACTTAGTATCTCCCCTTCTCCCTGTTCATGTGTCTGTTTGTTTATTGTTTTGTTTCCTTTCTCTGTTTTACTGACTGTCCTTCTGTTTCATTCGCTATGTTTTCTCTCTCTCCTTATACGTGTCTGTCTCTTTCTCCCTTCTTGTGTGTATCAGTGTTTTTAGAAAGGGAAATATCGATTCTGTATTTGCAATATCCAAACAGTTTGCCATTCATCTTTCCAACATTGTTTGAGTAACATTGCTCTGGATCATAAAGGTGACATTTTTGCAGACTGGCCTGACTTGTTCCTAAAACTGACACTGACACAGTCTAAGATGGATATCAATGGCCATATCACCGACCTGTTAACATTACAATTTGTTATGGGCACTGGAGGAGTGGGACTAGAAAAGGTAACAGTGACCCAAAAAAGCCGGGGAACTATGGACCGGTGAGCCTGATGTCAGTGATGGGTAAGTTGTTGGAGGGCATTCTGAGAGACAGGATTTCCATACATTTGGGAAGGCAAGGGCTGATCGGGCTAGTCAACTTATATTTCTGCATGGGAAATCATGTCTCATTAACTTGATTGAGTTTTATGAAGAGGTGACAAAAAATATTGATGAATGCAGTTTGGTAGACATTGTCTATATGGACCTCAGCAAGGTGTTCATGACAATCCGATTGGTAGACAGGTTAGTAAGTTTCAGTCACATGGGATACAGAGGAAGCTAGTCACAATTGACTTGAAGGAAGAAGGGTATTTTTCAGACTGGAGGCTTGTGAAGAGCAGTGTGCTCTATGAAAACGTCCTGGGTTCACTGCATTTCATCATTTATGTAAAGGATTTAGATGTGAATATCGGGACCATAGTTAGTAAGTTTACAGATTACATCAGAAAGGTGGTGTCGTAGATTATTTCAGAGTACAACGAGACCACAAGTAGATGGGACAAAGGGGCAAGGAGTGACAGATGAAGTTTAATTTAGATAAATACGAGGTTTTGCTTTTTCGGAATTCAAATAGTGCACAAATTATACACTTAATGATAAGATCCTGGGGAGTGTTTTGGAACAGAGGGAGCTGGGGCTGCAGGTGCATAGTTCCTTGAAAGTGGAATCGCAGGTAGACAGATTGGTGCACAACACATTTGGCACATTTGCCTTAATCGGTCAGAGCATTGAGTATAGGAGTTGGGGTGCAATGTTGCACCCGTGCAGGATGTTGGTGAGGCCACTTTAAGATTACTGTGTGCAACTCAATTTCCTGCAAAAAACATGGACACAGATGTTCCAGGACTGAAGCTTTAAGCTTTAGGGAGAGGTTGATTAAGTTGAGGTGCTTTCCACACACCCCCACCGCCCCCCCCCCCCCCCCCCCCCGGAGTGGCAAAGACTGAGGTGTGACATTATAGAGGTTTATAAAACCAGCAGTGGCATGGACATTATGAACAGCCACGCTCTGATCCCCAGGATAGGAGAGTCCAGAACAAGAGTGCATAGGTTGAAGGCGAGAGGGCGAATGATTTAGAAAGGTCCTGAAGGTAAATGTTTCACACAGAGAGTGGTGTGTGTAAAGAAAGTGCTGTCAGAGGAAGTGGTGAAAGTATCTGAAAGAGAAGGGATATTGGCCAAATGCTGGCAAATGGAACGAGATCAGATTTGATATCTAATCGGAGTGAAGAGATTGGACTAATGGGTCTGTTCCCATTCTGCATGACTCTCTGATTCTGTAAGAGGGATGACGAAAAATTCTGAAAGAACCTTTCAAGTCGAAATTCTCTTCACTGGAAGTTTATCGTGCCTCTATGTTCACATTGATTGAAAGCTGCGTTAGTTAAATATTTGACAGGGAAGTGAGTCACGGATAATGGGACACAGACAGGAAAGTGGGGCTGAGTCCACAACCTGATCAGCCACAAACTTAGTGCCTGGTGGAGAAGGCTCAAAGCGTCTAATGACCAACTGCTGCTCCTCAGTCCCATGTTTCTGTGTTCCTTTCAGCCCCTCATACCTGCTAGACAGGAGCAGTTGGAGGTTACTTTCACTATAACCTGTTGCACAGAACCAGAGGAGATCATTCAGCCCCTCAAGGCTATCACACACACTTTGAGGTGATTTGCGAAACGTGATTGAAAAATCCAGGCATAGGTATGAAAGAGGTCCATCATCTCTCTCTACAGATTTTCCTCTTCTCCAACTAGTGCCTCTGACAGTTCAATATCCATCTACCTCCCTTTCAAATACTTTCAGACATCTCACTACCTGAACACTCTTGAGAAGAGAAATCCTGACATTCAATACCACCTGTTTGAAGAAAACACTTGCTTCTCCTATCTCATGGCCGATTGATGTGAACAAAAGAGGTTGACACAAGGGTTCAGGTAAAAATGACTGGCCCTGATATCAAGGCAGTGGTTAACTTCTGTTGACATCAAGGAGCTTAACAAAACTGGACATAATGGGAATCAGAGTAAACTCTCCAGTGTTTGGAGTCAAACATGGCACAAAGGAAGATGTTCACAATCTCAGTCCTGGATCAGCTCTGTGGGAGATCCTCAGGGTAGCCTCCTCTTCACAAACAGCTTCAGCTGCTTCATCAATGTCTCCCTGCCCCCACCCGCCCCACCATAAGATCAGAAGTGGGGATGGTCACTGAAGATTCCACAATGTTCATAACATTTTGTCCCCCCTCAGCTCCTGAACTGGACTGTATCCATGTGCAGCAAGACCCAGACACCGCTCAGGTTTGTTCTATTAAAGTGTCTGTAACATTCATGTAACAGCACTGCCCAGCACTGCACATTGCCACAATAAAACAAGAGTTCATTCAGCACTTCACGCTGGTTTCACAGGAATATGAGGAAGTCATTCCGCCCATTGACAGTATTGGAGAAGAACAGGAACAGCCCAATCAGTGCCTCCAGCCTATTACTCAGGAAGAGAAGTAGTCTAGTTTGATGGGCTACACTAGAGCCCCTCGAAAATATTTGAAGGCGGTAGCCTAGTCTCTAATATTTTCATATTTTATAGGAAATGTAAACTGTCGTTCCAGATGCAATGTGATTGGTCAAACTACTCGGTGTGAAGCAAAACACCACTTATTTAAACACAGAAGAGAAAATGAAACCAAAGCAAAGGGTATTTAGAATAACATAATTCTATTGGACAAGTTAACAGAATAATAGATCTAGGAACCATTACTAATGAACTGTTCCAATATAGGAAAATCTCATAAACACAGCCCTTGGCAAAAAGGAATATTCAGACACAGATTGTCACAAACATTTCTCCAATCCAGGAATTAAAAATAGCATCAAGAGAAAATTCAGAGAGAGTAGCAGCCAGGAGACATCCACTGAAGCTTCCAACTCTGTGTAGACACCAATAGTTTCTAATGTTACTGAGAAAGCAAAACCCAGTGATCCTAATCGGTGAGAGCTGGCCACATCCATTCAGGCTGCATTAAAATTAACCTAAGGCCTCCCGAGCTGTTTACTCAAGTGGACTGAAGTAGCCAACTTTGTAACAATCGTTCAATCTCTCTCTAAAAAGAAACCAGAACAAAATAAACTCTTCAAGCTGCAGCATCATCACACTTGTCAGCACATCGAGCTGTTAAACAGGAACCAGGGTCACCCAATCAAGCCCTGGACCATGTCCAATTGGACGAGGAAGAAGCCAGTCAGTCTGCTGAGTCACTGACACAGCAATAGGATGAGGTCATTCAGCCCCTTGAGTCAATTACACGAGAAAAACAGGAAGCCATTCATCCCCTTGAGTCATTTATAGAGCCACAGGAGGAGGCCATTCCCCCTCAATGCACTTACAGAATGAGATAATTGGTGCTGTTTCCTGATGAACAGCTAATGCCCAAAACATCAATTCTCCTACTCTTCAGATAATGCCTGACCTGGTGTGGTTTTCCAGCAATCCATTCTCTACTCTGATCTCCAGAATCGCAGTCCACGCAGTCTCCTAATTGATGCTCTAACATGATGAAAAAGTGGAGCAGAGACTGCATAGACAGACTGTTCTACGTTGTTACTCATGGCTCCATTGCTCATGACACACACATGGGACTTTAACCTGGTTTTCTTGTGGTGAGGAGAGAAGATATATATCTTGTGTGAAGTCTCAAGAAAGCATCTTTCATCTCGGTGAAGACGGCCTGATGCTCTCTATGTAGGGCGGAAGCTGGTGGGAATGGCTACCTGTTTCAATGAAAGTTATTGGGACTGTGAGCAACATGACGTTCAGTACGGGTTCACACGCTGACTTCACATTAATGTGGGAAGAGTTAATTTAGGCATATAAACTATTAGGAAAGTCACGTTAGACTGATGAATGGACTCTCTAAGTTCAAATAATGCTGATCTTGTTCATGTTGATCTTGGCAGGTTCATGTCCTGTTCAGTGTAAGTGTATGCCTTCCTCTGTCCAAGTCTATTTCCACGCTATGACCTGTCTGGCCATGCTTACTATGATCTGCCTCCACTGCTCATAAATAAAGTGTTTCCCTGTACTGAGGTACACGTGACAATAAATCAGACCAATCAATCCAGGGTTAAGTCTGGAATTTCTCACCCTATCAATGTCACTTTTGGAAATAAGTGATCGCTGCCGCTCCTCTTGTTTCGGCATCACCATTTCTTCATCTCTCATAGCTCTACAGATTAAACACTCAGCTTCTTCAGTCTGTCCTCATGTTAACATCATCCGTGTCTGTGGTATGGAGATCATTCCTTGCAAAGGAGATCAACTCTCTTAGCAAGACTCTACAACTGCAGGAAGATGGCTTTACTTTTATATTCGAATCGTCATACAATGAAGGACAGCATACCATTGACTGCACCCATTACTTACACAGGGTTTGATTCAGAGCAGTCAGCATAGACTTGTGAGTGGGCGATCATGCTTCCCAAATTTGTTAGAGTTCTTTAATGAAGTGACCAGGAAGGTTGATGAGAACAAAGTGGTAGATGTAGTCTCTATGCATTTCAGTAAGGCCTTTGATAAGGTTCCACATGGCAGGCTGCTCAGGAAGGTTACTTCGCGTGGAATGCTGGAGAGACTGGCCAATTGGATACACAGTTGGCTTGATGATAGGAAACAGAGGG
This sequence comes from Chiloscyllium punctatum, assembly GCF_047496795.1. Lineage (NCBI taxonomy): Eukaryota > Metazoa > Chordata > Chondrichthyes > Orectolobiformes > Hemiscylliidae > Chiloscyllium > Chiloscyllium punctatum. Next base: position 49,954,076 of record NC_092754.1, on the reverse strand, counting down.
TTTAGTGGAAGGATGCTTATCAGACTAGAGGCTGGGTCCATTGCTGTTTGTAATCTATGATTTGGTTGAGAATGTACAAGGTATGATTAGTAAGTTTGCAGATGACACTAAAGTAAGTGGGGGCATGATCAGTGAGGAAGTTAATCAGAAATTGCAGCAGGAGCTTAATCAGGTGGGGAAGTCGGCCGAGAAATGGCAAATGAAATTTAACATAGAAGTGTGAGATCTTGCATTTTGGAAACTCAAATCAACGTAGGAGTTTCATAGTGAATGGAAGGGTCTTAAGGGGTGCAGTGGGCAGAGAGACCTTGGTGTTCAGGTGCACGATTCTCTAAGAGTGGAGTCACAGGTAGATACGGCAGTGAAGAAGGCTTTTGGCACATTGGCCTTCATCAGGCAGGATATTAAGTATTGAAGTTGGGAATTTATGTTGCAGTTACACAGAACTTTGCTAAGGCCACACTTAGAGTATCGTGTTTAGTTTTGTCACCTTGTTATAGGGAGGATATTATTAAATTAGAAAGAGTGCAGAAGAAATTTATAAGGGCGTTTCCAGGACCCAATCTTCTGAGTTATAGGGAAAGGTTGGATAAGCAAGTACCTTTTCTTTAGTATATAGGAGACTGAGGGAGTCCTTATAGAGCTGTATAAGATCACGAGGGGTATGGATAGGGTTATTGCTCTCAGTCTTTTTCTAAGTTGTAGAGAATTGATGATTAGATGGGATCAGTTTTAGGTTAAAGGGGAAGGAATAAAAGGGAACCTGAGGGGCCACTCCTTTACACAAAGGGCTGATACATGGATGAAATGCCAGCAGATGTGGTTGAGGGGGGTACATTAACAACATTTGAAAAGCATTTGGATAAATATGTGGATAGGAAAGGACTGGAAGGATATGGGACAACTACAGGGAATAGGGGTTAGCGTGGATGGATATTTACAAGGTGGAGTCGAACCCATTTATTAATTAAAATCAAACACCGAGTAAAGCTCGTCTCACATCGTAATCTGTTACAATATGAGCGACACAGATCTCCTACATTCCACTATTTAAATAAAAAATAACAAGTTAGTTTCTTAACTTTAATAATGAACACTAAACAACAACTATTCACAGATACAAGCCCCTCTTTTCTTAGCTTCTTACTATCTGACTCCAACTCTGTAAAAATATGCTCGTCCAACAACCCACATATTAAGCATTGCAATCTCGAGACCACACAGAATCCATCTTCCCTGCTGTGTTCACTCTTCCAGCTGCTGATCTCCCTGGGTCTTTTTTATATTAAGTAGTTTTTACATGGACATGTATCTTTGATAGAAAGTGTATTTGAAATGTTGTCAGAACAGCAACCAAAACTCAGGTATCCATTTCTCAGCTAATGGTGACATGTGGAATAGGCTGACCTTTAGCTGGCATCTGTGGCTGTACTTTCTATTCAGCAAAACCCGTTCTTTCTTTACGTGACCGGACATGCTTTCGGCTTCATAACACCTCCCCCCTTCAGAAAAAGAAACATGAACCATCAGAATGAAAAGATGGCTTCAATTCTTTTCCTCTAATTCCTATTCCCATTATTATGAATTACAAAAGTATTAATCTCAGCTATACCATACATATTAATTCTGCACACATATATAACACTGCAATAAATCAAATCTTATCTAAACCTTTTCCTTTAAATCTACGATAACACATCTGCTATTACATTTTAGGACCCACAGCTTGTACATTTTGTAAGTTTAAAGTCGGTAAGATAAGACTCCAATGAAATACTCTCATATTCTGGCCTTTAAATATTTTTTTAAAATGCGAGAGGTTTGTCGTTATTCACATTCATCTCTGTCAATTTGTTTGTCTATAAACATTAAAATATTGTCAATCCAGTGCGAAACTTAATCATTCTTTTTCAATAATGGATATTTTGATTTTTTTTTCTGGTGGGTAATGAGTTTTTTTGACAAGTAGCTAATGGGCCATTCAATTCCATCATCATCTTTCTGTATAAATACATCTTTGAGCCCTATATCCCTAGTAATATATACAGTTTTCAAAGGTTTTCAAAGTATTTGGTGCAGCTATAACTGGTGTGGTGATTAATCCTGCTTTTAAATTCTCAAATACCTCCTGGCATTGCCTGTCCATCACAATTCTGTTTCCTTCTTTAATAAATCGAACAAGTTGTGCCAATACGCTGCTGAAGTTTGGAACAAACTTCCGATAAAATCCACTGAGTTCCAAAAATTGAATCACCTCTTTCTTCGAGGATGGTCGTGGAAATTACTCAAAGCCCTTCGTCTATGTGTTCCATGGGGTCAACCTTCCATTATCAATGTAATGTCCTAAATATGTCACCTCTGCCTTCGCGAATTCTGTTTTCTTTAAGTTTATTACCAAGTTTGCTTCTTGTAATCGTTCAACATGCTCTGCCAACTGTAACATGTGAGCTTTCAATCACTTGCCAAAGATCACTACATAATACAGATAAACTGCACAATTTGTTCATTTAGCCATAACTCTGTTCGTGAGTCTTCAATGGGTCTGAAGCATTATTCATTCTGTAACATTTTTTGTCATATCCGGTATCTTTACCAGATAGTTGAACTGACTCAATATTATTTCAATTTGAAAGGGGCCACTAAACCTGGCTTTGAAGGAATTTCCTACCAATGGTGGCAACACTAATAGGTCATCCCCACGGGAAATCTTCAAAGTTTCAGAGTTTTTATCTGCCACCTGCTTCACTCTTCAGGTGCTGTTTAGCTAACTCACCTACTCCATTTAATTTCTCCCACACCTCAGATACATAATCCAATTGTGAGATCTCTGACTTCATCCTGTCAATTTATATTTAATTAATTTCAAAGGACCTCTCACTTCATGTACAAAGGATGTAAAGTGAGTAGATTTATTTGGGGCATCTCTAATGGCAAACAATATAATGAGGCGCCTTTATTCCAATCATTCGGGTAACTCTGAGAGTACGCTGTTAATGTTGTCTTCAGCATCTGATGCCAGCTTTCCAAGGCTCCCAGGGATTCGGGATACGATGCACTTAATTTAAACTGCTGTCTGCCAAAGCTATCCATGACGTCCTTAAACAGCTGAGCGGTAAAATGAGACGCTTGGTCTGACTGAATCACACTGCATAACCCACAGCGAGTAAAGAAAGCTACCAACTCCTCCACCTCCCTTTTTGCCTTAACACTCCGTAATGGAATTATCCCTGGAAATCGGGTAGACACATCCATTATGATCAGCAAATATTGGTTTCCACTTTTATTTTAGAAAGGAGAGCTCCGCAATTAATCAGAACCCATGTGAAAGGTTCTTCGAATACACGAATTGGCAACAAAGGTGCTGGTTTTATTACTGCCTGTGACCTACCTACCATTTGACATGTACGACATGTACAACAATAATTAACCAAGCCCTTGCGCATTCCAGCCACTAGAAATGCTTTAGCCTGAGTCTTCCGTGCATTAACTCCTTTGCTTTTTTCTTTCGGTTTTCCTTCCTATTGTAACTTATGACAGTGGGATCTTGTTACTACATAGTCTGGAATAATCCCTGGTATTTTCCTTTTAATTCCTCAGTTCCCTGGTCTTAATTTGGCTTCTCCACAACAAGGGGAGCCTCCCACACCTTGGATACTGCTAAATCGTTCCCAAGAACAAACTGTATTCCTGGAACTGACAGTCTGTCATTCAATCTCACTGTTACTTCCCCAATCTTGATTTGGCACTCCAATCAAATGTTACACAAGGGAATGCTTAATTTCTGTCCCCATTTCACAAATTATCACGCTCTTGAGTGAAATGTCAGAAAGAGTGAAAATGCTTCCATCTCTTACTATTAGAGACCGTGGGAAAATGGGCCTGCAGATGCTGGAGATCAGATTTGAAAACTGTGGAGCTGGAAAAGCACAGCAGGTCTGAAGCATCCGAGGGGCAGGAGAGTTGACGTTTCAGGCATAAGTCCTTCATCGGTAAAGTGAGAGGTAAGGGAGGGGGAAGGGACTGAGAATTAAATAGGAGGCTTGGTGTGGAGCTGGGTGGAAGGTAGGTTGGAAGGCGATAGGTAGATGCAGATGGGGTCTGATTTTGATAGGTCTGAGAGGAGGGTGTAGTGGATAGCTGGTAGGACAGCTGGACCCCTCAAACTATACAGCATCAACGTTGACTTCACTAATTTCCAAATCGCCCCTCCCCCAACCTCATCCCATTTCCAACCGTTCAACTTAGCACTGCCCTCTTGAACTGTTCTAAGTGTCCATCTCCCTTCCCACCTATCCACTCCACCTTCCCCTCCGACATATCACTGGCATTCCCACCTACATTTTCCTATCGGCCTCCCAGTGACCCTCCAGCCAGCCCAGCTCCTACCCTCCTATTTATCTTTCAGCCCCCTTGTCCCCACCCCCCCCCCCCCCACCACATTCCTTACGATGGGTTTATTCCTGAAGAAGGGCTTTTGCCGGAAACGTCGATTTCGCTGCTCGTTGGATGCTGCCTGAACTGCTGTGCTCTTCCAGCATCACTAATCCAGTAGTTGCTTTCCAGTATCTGCAGTCATTGTTTTTACCTTATGCCTGATATGTCGATTGTCCTGCTCTTCGGATGCTGTCAGATTTGTTGTGCTTTTCTGGCGCCTCACTACTCAACTATTAGATGCTGAACAGATCCCGTATCATGCAAAATTATAAATTCTTGTCCTCCCTCGACACCCCATTTTTTCTTGGTAAGGCTTATCTACAGAGGCGAATTCTTTATAGAGATCAGGCACTGCCTCCATACCCAGCCCCTGCTTAGGCAGTGCACTCGACTGCAGCTCCTCGGAGTCTCCTTTACCAGGTTCACTAATACCACTGGCTTAACCTCTTTTCCCACATCTTTTCCCGAAGTTTCTTCCTACAATGCCCAGCACTGTGTGTTCCAGCTTACTGCAGTGAAAACACCTTTTCCCTGTGCCCTTCTTAAACCACCAGCACTGTAATATTATGTGTTCCACTACGTTATAGTAAGAACACCTCAGTCCTTTCACTTCCTTTCAAACTCTTTGGGCTTCTTTTTTCAGCTGTGGTAAACTATTGCCAGTGTGCTTTTCTCTATGTTTTGTAGTGTAGGATCTCCCCTTCTCCAAATTTCTATCCCTCACTGGATGAAAATCCTCCCAGAAGCTAAATTTCATCTCATGCACCAATGCATATTTACCTGCCATTTCTGCCGCACTTCTCACTTCTTGAACATCCTGTTCATTCACATGAATTCTTACCATCTCTGGAACTGCGTCTGGAGTTTTAAACTCGTCCAGCAGAATAATCTCCCATCGGGCCTCATGGGTCTTATCAATTTTTAAGGCCAGCACCCATTTATCAAAATAACTGTGCTTAATTCTTTCAAACTCAAGATAAGTCTAACCTGGTTCTTTCACTATATTTCTGAACCGCTGTCTATATTCTTCTAATACCAATTCATAAGCACTCAAAATAGCCTGTTTGACATCTGCATAATCTCTTGCTCCCTCATGTGACAGCACTGCACATACCTCTCAAACTGTGCCAACCATCTTAGTCTGAACTAGCGTTACCCACAAGTTTACTGGACACGCCATCTGCAGAATCAAGTTTGCAAATGAAATAAAATACATTTTGACATTTTTCTCACCAAAATATGGCAATGTATTAACATAGTTGCATACATCCCTAAGTTCTCCCGTCATCTTCATCGGGCTAATTTAACTTTCTTATCTAATTCCAAACTTCAGAATTTCAAATACTCCCTCTCTTCCTTTTTCCTCTCTTTCTCTATCTTCTCTCTCTCTTTCTGTCGTTCTCTTTATCTTCTAACTCCAGTTGCCATATTTGCAATTTAAGTTTTTTCCAACTCGACTGCAGTTGCCTGTTTCTCTGATACACCAAATTGCTTGACCAACTCCATTATGATCACAGCTTTCCTTTTGTCTCTGGTGAAACCCAATTATAATCTACATGTTAATTCTAAAAGTATGCCCTTCCTTTGACTTTCTACACTTTCTTGGCAAATTTGGGAATCAGCTTCAAACCTCAGAACCTCTTTAGTAATGTTAAAAAGCCATTTCTTTTAATTTAACCAACCACAAGGAAACAAAATTACATGAATTTTCTCACCTGTTTAATTTGAAGATCTAGGTCACTAACTGCCAAGTGATGGAATCTGGTGGGTCTTTTTATATCCCAAATCTGTTAAAATCTGTCTAAATCCCATACAACAAGCCCTCAAACGCTTATGATGTCGGTATCAAACTCCCCTGTTAATTAAAACCACACACCCAGAAAAGCTCACCTCACCTCGTAATCTGTTAAAACATGTGTGACACGGTAGTCCCAAATTCCACTATTTATAGAACAATAACAATTTATAAGTATGTATGTTAACTCGCTGTGCTTGAAGGTTTGTTTTCAGATGTTTTATCACCATGAATAGGGAACATCTTCAGTGAGAATCTCTGGTGACGCACCGGTGGTATTTCCCACCTCTCTATTTATAGGTCTTGGTTTCTTAAGGTGCGTGATGTCATTTCCAGTTCTTTTTTCAAGGGAAGGTAGATAGGCTCTAAATTGAAGGGTTTATTGATGTACTTCTGGATCGACTGTCATGCCACTAAGAACTTTCATGTGTGGCTTTGTCCTAGGATGTGTGTGCTGTCACAATCAAAATGGTGTCCTTCTTTGTCTGTATGTATGGAAACTAGTAATAGTGGGTCATGTCTTTTGGTGGCCAGTTGGTGTTCATATATCCTGCTAGCACAACAGGATAGTTTTAAATGGAGGAAAATGATTTTATATATACTGTTTAATCAGTGTGTATTCAGATAAGGAAGATTGTTCATATGTGAACAACACATTCTGAATGAACAACGGAGAAACAGTTAACGAAGAATGATGCACATGATGTATAAAATTTATAAAGCATTAAAGCATTATTTAATGCTCATCTGAAGTGATAGGTTCCCCTTCTCTCAACGTTCCCCATTTTCTGGGATTCCCAACTCTAATCTCTCATTCTTATCAGGATGTGTGTTATAAATTCTTGCTTCTGGTGTCCCAAGTTATTTCTGCCAGGAATTAAATATGTTGAACTGTTGGGTTCTTTCCAAAATTATTGTCTGTCATATTATTGGAGAGAAATATTCTGTCATCAGACCCAGCATTTGAACATATTGCTCTGTTGTACGTGCACTGTACAAAGGACCATAGCACACAGGAATTGCCAAATCGTTGATGGAAGTACATCTACTTCTTTCGATGATGTAGTTTTCTCATTTTCCACATCTCCATATCTATATCCTTTCTCTTGTTCTCCCTTTGCATCTAGTTAAGAAATCCACCAATTATTCTTTGTGTCCCATTTCTCAAAACTCCTTCTTTCGGTTTATATCTATTGCTCTCTTCTCGATGTAATGTGATTATAATTGAGCATTGTAACTACAAAGACATAAGGGAGGAGCTGGCCAGGGTTAATTGGAAGGGGAGTCGAGCAGGAAAGACCATATAGCAGCAATGGGAGCAGTTTCTGGGGATAATTCGGAAGATAGTACCAGCAATTCAATCCCAAGAAGATGAAACATACTCATGGGAGGACAAGGCTGCCATGAGTGATACGGCATCAAACCAATAGCGAAAACATGCAATGTGTTGAAGATGATTGGGAATCTAGAGAATTCGTTGGCTTTGAAACTACATAAGGCTGGCATCACTGAAAATACAGAGCTCTTAATCATGGTCAGGGCGAGAAACAGAGGGAAGATGGCATTACTCAAGGAAAAAGGTTCAGGTGAATTAAACATTTGAATTAACATCAGTTAAATGCTTTTGCGGAATGTGTCAGATTGGAAGCAAGACCCGGGGAGACAGACCCTCAAGCAGAACGAGAGATTGAAAATTGAAGTATTTCCACATTAGAAACCAGGTTAGGTCACTGAGTGCAGGGCTGATGGGTGAATGGGTCTCAGTGAGAATTGGGGAACAGGCAGCAGAATTGCATTGCAGATATTGCAGCTCGAAACTGCGTATTCATGTAGTGCTGTAGAACACAGCAGAAGGAGAAGCAGAACAGCATTCAACCACAAACTGTAACTTTTTGCCAGGATAACACCTCAGTCTGTCATTACCATCAACACCATCTATGGCTCAGTGACGAGCGAGGGTTAACATGTCAGAGTCAGAATCACATAAACCTTAACCTGATGCTAACCCATTAAAGCTACCGGACTTGACCAACAGATCTGAACGAAGCCCTGCAGTTCTGCCACATTCAGTCATAAATGGTGATGGACGATGAAACAAATGTCTGGAGGAGAGGGCTCCACAACCATCCCCATCCAAAATAATGGAACAGACCTCCACATCAGTGTAAAAGTGAAGGATGTTTTATCTGCACCATCCTCTGCCAGAAGTGTTGAGCCGATGAGACACCTCAACCTCATCATGATGCCCACAAAATCACAGATGCCAGTCTTCAACTAATTTGATTTGCTGCATGTGAGAAGAAGAAACAGCTGAACACAGTAGATACGACAAAGGCAATGAGCCCTGACACCATTCCGGCAATCGGACTGAAGCCTTGTGCTGCACAACAAGCCCTGTCCCTGGAGAAGCTGTTTAATTCCAGCTCCAACTATAACATCTCCCTAGCAATGTGGAAAATTACTCAGCTATGTACCATCCCCTAAGAGGGGAATAATTACAATCTGACCAATTACGATCCCCTCAGTCCCATCACTACCATCAAATTGGTGGGAGTTCTTTTTGACAGAGCTGTCAAGGAGCACAGAAATAACCTGCTCAGTGTGGTTTTTGATAGGTCCCCATGTGGAGATGGTGCTGTTGTGGAAATGTTACTGGATTACTAATCTAGACTAGGCTAATGCTCTAATAAAATATCGAGATCTAAAATCTGGGGTCAGTAACAGTGACCTTGAAGCCAATATCGATTGTAAACAGAATTTCCTTCTCCAATGTACTTTTAAGAAGTGAATCTCCCATGATTTCCTGGGCTGGCCTAAAAGTGACTCCAAAGACCCTGACATGTGATAAGCATTTCAATAAACTCTGAAACGGCCAAGCAAGGGTACTCATTTGTATCAAACTACTCCGAGGTCTGAAAGGATGAAACCGGACAGAACACCCAGCCTCAGCATCAGTGTCGGAAAAGGGAATGGGGACACAGTCCTGTCGACCCTGCAGAGACCCCCTTCCTAACATTTGAGAGCTTGTGACAACATTTACAGAGCTTTCCCACAGACTGCACAGAAACATTGGGAATGATGTATACACGATAATGAGAGGCATACATAGAGTCGATAGCCAGAGACTATTTCCCAGGGCAGAAATGACTAGCAAAAGGGGTCATAGTTTTAAGCTGGTTGGAGTAAAGTATAGAGGGGATTTCAGAGGCGGGTTCTTTACATAGGGAGTTGTCAGAGCATGGAATGCGTCGCCAGCAGCAGTTGTGGAAGAAAGGTCATTGGGAATTTAAGAGACTGCTGGACATGCATATGGTCACAGAAATTTGAGGGTGCATACATGAAGATCAATGGTCGGCACAACATCGTGGCCTGAAGGGCCTGTTCTGTGCTGTACTGTTCCATGTTCTATGTTCTATGTTCTATACAACACATTGTGTCTCTCCCATTCTAGTTCATGGAAAAAATCTCCTCAATGCACTTACCCCACACTATGTACATATCCGTAAATGTGAGTAACCTTGGAAAACTATAAAATACAAAGTGCAGTAGTACTTTTGGTCCATCGAGTTTGCTACCCAATTCAATGTAAAGATGGTTGGCCCTTCATTTCCACACCGTACTCCTGCTCTCCCACCATCCCTTTACTGTCTCTAAATCCTTATCTATAATCAGTGTCTTGGTTTCAGGTGCGAGAGAATTTTCCATGTTCACCAGTCAGTGAATGCAGACGTGTATTCTCATCTCAATGCAGAATGGTCTGTCTGTACCTAATACTGTGGTTCCTTGTTTTAGACGTCCGAGCCAGGTTAATTATCTTTCCTGCTTTCAATCTGTCTCACCCTGTCAGACTTTTGTATATTTCACTGAGATCGCCACTCATTTTCATAAACCCCATGGAATACTGGCCCAGTCACCCCAAACTCTGCTCGCACAACAAGCCTGTCATCCCAGAGATCAGTCTGGTCATCCTTCACTGCTCTCTCTCAATGTCAGGTTTGTCCTTTATTAGGTACAGAGACCAAAACTGCCCACAATACTGTACAATGTTCAAGATGGTGTCTCACCAAGGCCCTGTACAGCTGTCAGACACCCTTTCTCCTGGACTCACATCCCCCTGAAATGAAGGTCAACAGACCATTTATCTTCTTAACTGCTTTCTTTCCTGCAATATTGCTTTCAGTGACTTGTATACAAGGAGATCCAGATCCTTTTCAATGTTATAGCTCCCCACTTGCTGGTTCCATATGCACTGGTCAGCGTGGCAATGCCATTCCTAGGATGGGGAATGGCTTGGAGTGGAACCTAAAGATGATGGTATTTCCATACATCTGCAGCCCTTGTCCATCAAGATAGACTTGGTCGTGAATTGGGAAGATGGTCTCTGAGGATCTTTGGTGAATCATTTCATTGCAGCTTGTAGATAGTAAAACACTGCTGCTGCTGCTGCTGAGAGTTGATGGTGGAGCATTGTGGATGAAGGGACAGTCAGACTGGCTGCTTTGTCCTGGATGGTGTAAAGCTTCTTCAGTGTTGTTGGGGCTGCACTCATCTAGGCAAATTGGGAGTCTCCTATCACACTTCTGACTCATGCATTGTATATGATGGACAGACCTTTGGAAGTCAGGATGTGAGTTCCTCGCCGCAATATTCCTAGCTTCAGACCTTATAGTTACTGTGTTCATGTGGCGAGACCAGTGAGTTTCTGAGCAATGATTACCACTAGGACTTTGATACTGGGGGATTCACTAATAGTAAGACCATTGAATGCTAAGGGGCAGGTTAGATTGTATTTCATTGGAGATGGTTACGGTCTGGCTTTTATGTGACCTGAATATTACTTGCCACTTGCCAGCCTGGATACTGTCCAGATCTTGTCGCATTCGAACATGGACTGCTTCAGTGTCTGAGGAGCCACGAACGTTGCAGAACATTGCACAATCATTGGTGAACATCCCCACTTCTGACTTTAAAATGGACGGAAGGTCATTGATGAAGTAGCCCTGAAGACGTTTTCAGCCACTGCTCGAGGGACTCATACAGACTTGGAGCTGTGTTGACTGACTTTCATCAACCATGACCATCTTCCTACGTGTCAGGTATGATTCTAACCAGCAGAGAGTTTGCCTCTGATACCCATTTATTCTAGTGTTGCTAAAACCCCTTGATACCACACTTGGTCGAAGGCAGCCTTGATTTAAAGGGCTATCACTCTGACCCCACCTCTGGAATTCAGCTCTTTAGTCCATGTTTGAATCAAGGTAATGAGTTCAGGAGCTGAGTGTCCCTGGTGGAGCCCAAACTGGGTGTCATTGACTTAGGTATTGCTGAGCAGGTGCTACTTCAAAGCACTGAGACCTTCCATCACTTTACTGATGATCGAGCGGAGAATGATGGGGTGGTATTTGGCCGGATTGGATTTGTTCTGCTTTTTATATACAGGAGATACTTGGGGTAATTTTCCACATAACTGGGGAAATGTCATTGTTGTAACTGTATTGAAACAGTTTGGTTAGGGGAGTGGTAAGTTATGGAGCACAAGTTTTCAGTACTATTGTCAGAATGTTGATCGAGTATGGACACTTTGGAGTATCCAGTATCTCCAAAAGTTTCTGGATATTGCATGGACTGAATCAAATTGGCTGATGACTGGTAACTGAATCGCTGAGGACCACTGGATGAGGCTGAGATGGATCATCCACTCAGCACTTCTGACTGAAGACTGTTGCAAATGAATCAGCCTTATCTTATACACTGAGGTGCTGGGCTCTTCCAGCATGGAGGAAGGAGTTATTTGTGGAATCTCTTCCTCCAGTGAATTGTTTAATTGTCCCCAACGTTTTTCAACTAGATGTGGAAGGACTGCAGAGCTTGGATCTGATCCTTTGTTTGTGGGATAACTTAGTTCTGTCTATTTCTTACTGCTTATGTTGTTTGGCGCTCAAGCAGTCGTGTTTGCTGGCTTCAACACGCTGACATCGCATTATCAGGTTTGCCTGGTGCTGCTCCTGTCATCCTGCATACTCCATTGAACCAAGGTCGATCCTCTGCATTGATAGTAATTGTTGTAAGGGGGATACGCCAGGCCATGAGGTTGTGTGGTGTACAATTCTGCTCCTATAGATGAACCACAGCACCTTATGGACACCCAGACTTGAGCTGCTAGGTCTGTTCAAAGTCTGTCCTATTTAGCACCGTGATAGCACCACCCAAAATGGTGGAGGTTATTCTCAATGTGCAGGTGTGACTTTGTCTCCACAATGACTATGCAGTGGCCCCTCTTACCGATACTGTCACAGACAGATACTTCTGCAACTGGCAGATTAGTAAGGCTGTGGTCAGTATGCATTTTCCTCTTGTTGAATCTTTTACCATCTGCCGCAGAACCAGCCAAGCAGTCATATCTTTTACGACCCAGCCAGCTCGATCATCAATGCTGTAGCTGAGATACTGTGGGAGGTGGACATTGAAATCCTCCACCCAGAATACATCTTGCGTCCGTGCTACTCTCAGTGATTCCTCCAAGTGTTGATCAGCATGGAGGAGTACTGATTCATCAGTTAAAAGAGGCTGGTATATAGTAATCAGCAGGAGGTTTCCTTTCCCATGTGTAAACTAATGCCATGAGACATCATGGGATATGGAGTCACTGTTGAGGACTCCAAGAACAATTGCCTTCCAACTGTATCCCAACGTGCCACCACTGTGTCCGTCCAGCTGATGAGGCAGGAAAAATCCGGGGAAGGTGATGGGGAGTCTGGGACATAGTCTGAAATAGATCATCCACGTAGCACTTCTGACTGAAGATTGTTGCGAATGAATCAGCCTTATCTTTTACAATGAAGTGCTGGGATCTTCCATCATGGAGGGAGGGGTTATTTGTGGAATCTCTTCCTCCAGTGAATTGTTTAATTGTCCCCAACGTTTCTTGACGCGATGTGGAAGGATTTATAATTTACAGAATCATATGTTACGGACAATGTCAGGCTGTTGCTTGACGAGTCTGTTTATTTCTATTCACCGTTTCCTGCCAGCTCTCCCATTCTAGAAACATGTCCATATATTAGCCCCAATCCACTAAGATTTGATTTTCAAAGTTTGGGAGAAGATTTGTAGCTCGGGTGCTCGTTGTTGTGGTTGTGTTCGCCGAGCTGGGACACAAATTCCCAGCTTGGTGAACAGAACCATAACAAGATTTGATTTTGCAAACTGGGCTTGGAGCTTTACCAAACTTTTTCTAAAAATCAAAATATTTTACACCCATTGCTTCTCTTTCATTTGTCTCCCAGTCTGTTTCTCAAACATAATTCCCATTTCATAAATCTAAGTTAGTGTTGTCTATGACCATTACATTCATCCTCAATACTTTCTCCTAAACCATTTACTTACTATGTTCGATGTTCCATGTTCTCTATAAGCATCCCAACACCAGACTTGACTTTCCTTGTATTGTTTGAAAGTTCTGTGAAGACAGAACTGAAGTAGTGGCTTCATAGTTCTACCATTTCCCTGTTCCCCATTCTCCATTCTCTGGTTTCAAACTGTAAGAAAACTGCACTTGTTTTCTCATATTTTTCACATTGACATAATTTATCAAGTCATTACAGTTCACTCTTATAACCCTTGTGAATATACTTTTTTAGAAACTCATCAATTCCTACCTTAAACTGCTCAGTAATTGACATTCCACGCCATACACTCACAGGAGCATAGTCTCTGTGCCAACAAAAGTACAGCACGACCTATATTAGTCCAACTTTCCTACAGCAGGCCCATAGCCTGGAATGTTATGACACTTCCAAGTGCTCGTCCAAGGACATTTTAATGATTGTGAGGTTACCCGTGATAATTCCCCTCTCAGGAAGTAATCCCAGAATACAACACCCTCTAGCTGAAAAAAATGTTTAAATCCTCTCTGAACCTCAAACTCTTCACTTTAAAAGTGTGCCCCTTTGTTTTTGACCCTCTCACTAAAGGAACAGCTGCTGTCGATCCACCCTGTCCGTGTCGCTTATAATCTTATCCTTCTGAATCATTGACCCCTCAGCTTTCTCTACTCCAAAGTAAAAAACCTGAGCTTATCCAGCCTCTCTCCATAGCGGATATGCTCCATCCCAGGGAACATCCTGGTGAATCACCTCTGCACCCTCTCCAGTACAATTACATCCTTCCTGGAATGTGTCTTCCAGAACTACATATAGTCTTCCATTTTGGCTGAACCAAAGCCCTGTATTGCTCTTATAATCTATGCCCTGATTAGGAAACACAAAACCCAAGGTCCAATTCTTAACTAGTCCATTAACCTGCCCAGTCACATTCAGGAATGTGTGGAGAAGCACACTTTGAGTTTCCCAGTGTGCTGCCATTCATTGAGTCCTCCTCTACCTGGTTCATTCTCCCAAAATGCATCACCTCATGTTTATCAGGGTTGCATTCTATCTGCTATTGATCTGCCCATCTGACCATTCCATCTGTATCTTCATGTAACTTAAGGCCTTCCTCCTCACTGCTAACCACCCAGCCAATCTTTATGTCAAACATTCACTTACTTATCACACCTTCCCCACTCTCCACCTAGCCCCCTCCACATTCACATTTTTTTATGAATACCATAAACAATAAGGGACACAGCACTGATCCCTGTGGTATACCAGGGGACACTGGTCTCCGGTCACACAAACAGCCTTCTCTCACCACCCTCTGTCTCCTGCTACTAAGACAATTTTCATTGTAACTTATCAAGTTATCCTTCATATTGTGAGATTTTACTTTATTTTTCAGTTTCCCAGGTGGAAATTTGTCAAAACCTTCCTACAAAACTAAACAATCGACCTCCTCAAACTAATTCAATCAAATCTATTGGATGTGACTTCCTTCTGATAAAGTCATGATGATTATCCCTGATCAAGCCTTGTGACACTGAATGGAGTTCGATTTTCTCCTTCCCTATTTTCTCCAGTAGTTTCCTTAACAGTGGTCTAATACTCGCTCGTCTATAGTTCCCTGGTGTATCTCTCCCACCCTTTCTGTGAAGTGGAATCGTACGAGCAGTTCTCCAGTTCTCTGGCACCTCCCCTATGGCCAGATTCTAATTAAAATATTCAGTCAGGTTCTTTCCTCCCTTGACCGCAATAGCCGACTGTGATACAACTCTTTCAGACATGGAGATTGGTCTAAATTTATATAGAACAAAACCTCAAATCCCTGTTCATATTTTACATCAATCTGTTCGAGCGTTTTCCAGTCCATTTTCTTGAATTCTGTACTTGCCTCCTCTTTCTCCCAAGTAAAATAGATGTGAAGGTCTCATGTAACAATCCATCAATGTTCTCCAGCTTGACACAAAGATTTCCCCTTTGGTTTCTAATGGACACTGTTTGCTGATTATTCTGTTCTACTTGTCCGTGAAGAATATCGTGGGATTCTCCCAGATCTCGCCTACATGTACTTCTCCATGTCCCATTGTTATTCAGTCCCCGCTATGTTTCTACGTTTCACTGCAATCACCTCTCATGTTTTGAAACTCAAGATCACAGGCTGAGTTTCCACATCAGACAATCTTGCCATTTTAGGGATTAATCTAGATAATCATCGTAGGGATTAAGCTGGATAATACCATCTGCAGTTCCTCTATAGTCATCATATTCTTTCTGAGGTTGGGACTCCGAATGATACACAATACTATAAGTGTAGTCTCACCAACACTCGATGCATCTGGTTCACTGCATCCTCTCAATTCTAATTAAATTCACAAGAATGTAAACATAATTTTTACTTTCCCATTGACATATGTTCTTCCCAATACCTCTCGCTTTAACTTTTTTTATGAGCTTACTCTGTGAGTTCTTAAAAAAAGAGCTCCTTAATATGCAACTCCACATTATCCATTGGTTCCTCATTGCCTAAGACTCCAGGAATCATCTTCAAACCATTCCAAAAAATGTTTGCCACTTCTGGTTTTCCTTTCATCAATGCATTATCACACTCCCCAGTTATGTTATTACCTTCTAAATACCTAGTAGCATGTTCTTTGTAATCGATTCCAACAGACACCCGACCGCGGATGACAAGAGTTCACCACTCTGCATCTACATTCTTACTTAAACTGTTGGATAATATTTATAACCTTTGCCTTATCCAGACTGGCTAAATTCCTTTTGGGAATGTGTCGGAAAATAAAGTGAAAATCCTCAGTGCAATCAACATGTCCATTGCTGATTCCACTGAAATTCTTGTATGAAGTACACCTAGTCTGTTAGATTTATAAATACTCAATCCAGCTTTCTTTTCAAAAATGACCTCAACACTGATAAGAATGATCTTCGACTTCACTTACACAAGTCCCATGGTCACTTAGTATTTCTGGAAGAATTTCTTGACATTTTTCCATGAATATAGACGCAAAGAAACTGTTTTGTTTCCTTGCGATTTCTCTGTAATAAATTATCATGAACGCATACCAGCTGTTCCACATTTGATCTTGTTTTTTTTTCATACATTGATGGACGCTTTTTAGCAGTCTTTATGTTTTTCTTTCGTTTGAACGCTTTTTCTTTTCCTGATTTTCTTCTCAGTTTCTTGGTCATCCTTTGATCCTACATTTTTCTGAATCCACTGGCTTACTGCAACACTTGGCATTTTTCGAAGCTGCCTCCTTTCAGCTGATAGGAAGATGAAGGTGGGGTTGAAAGTGATAGTCGGAGAGGAGGGGGGACCAGATTGATAGGAAGGAAGGTGGACACAAAGGAACGTTCAAAAGGGCGGTGCTGATTTGGAAGATTGGAGTGGGATAAAGTGGGATTAGGGGAAATGGGGAAATGGTGAAATCCACGATGATCCCCTGTAGTTGGAGGGTCGCAAGGCAGAAGATGAGGATTTCTTCCTCCAGGCTTCTGGTGGCTCAGGTTTGGCGATGGAGCAGGCTCAGGACCCTCATGTCCTTGGCAGAGTGGGAAGGGGAGTTAAAGTGCTTAGCCACAAGGCGATGGAGTTGTTCAATGTGGCTGTCTGAGAGATGTCCTCTGAAATGATCCACAAGTTGACCTCCTTCCTCGCCAATGTAGAGAAGACCACATTGCGTTTAATGGATGCAGTAGATGAGGCGTTCTCTCTCCCTTCATCACCTATCACTTTCAACCCCACCTTCATCTACCTATCGTAATCCCAGTTACCTCCCTCTGCCACACTCCCTTCTCATTTATCTCTCAGCTCCATGGGCCGATAAGCTTCATTCTTGATGAAGGGCTTATGCCTGAAACATCGATTTATCTGCTCTTAGTATGCTGCCTGACTGTGCTTTTCCAGCACCGTAATCTTCGACGCTGATCTCCAGCATCCGTAGTCCCCACTTTCTCCTCATACTTTCATGGTTTGCATGACTCAGATCTAATAAAACAAAAACTGTCGTGTACTCAAACAGCACAAAAGAAAACCAATACATTGTGGTCACTGTTCCCAAAAGGTCCTTTACAGCAAAATTTTCAATTAGCTCATCTGATCACTCAACAGCAATTCCTAAATAACCTGATATCGAGCTCAGTGTTAATGTTAATGTAAACCATCTCACACGTGGTCATGAAATATATTTTTCCCAGCATTAGCATTCAATTGGGTTAACACAGTTTAGACATAATTTAAAAAGTACATTATTACGGAAGTACCCACAAATGTGTATATCTCATTTCTTGTTTTATAACATGTCCAGCATTTGTATTGCATCTTCCATTTTGATATATAACTCCCATCAATGTTTGCTCCTCCTTGCTGTTTTTGCGCTCCACCTTACTAGATTCTGTGGAATCTGAGCGACTTGGGCTCTGGGGAGATTAATGGTACAGATCATCTCGCCACATCATTTATGATCTTCTCAAACTTTAATTTCTCTAGATCTCGCCTTATGCTGTGGAGTAGACAAGGACAATGACCTTCCCACAATGCTCTGTACTCCCTCAGAGAGCTGACACAGCTCGAACCTAGGTGGGACCCTTAGCTGGTAATGTGTTGATGCTGTTTTACAGGTTCTTAGTGAGGTCACATCTGGAGTAGTGTGTAAAGATTTAGTCTCTTCAATGAAGAAAGGATGTTGTTATATTTGAAGCAGCTCAGAGATGGTTCCCTCAACTGATTCCTGCAATGAAGGTGCTAGCTTATAACGAAAGGGTGATCAGGTTGATCCAGTAGTCATTGGAGTTTACAAAAATTAAAGATGATCTTATTTCAACATAGATGACAGAAGGAGTCAACAAGGAAAGCGAATTACACAGATAGTGGAGGAATCCATTCCGTTCTCCAGCCTGTTACACAGGAACGACAGGAGGATATTCTGGCCTTCGAACCTGTTACACCAAAACAGGACGAGGCTATTCAGCCCCTGGAGCCTAATATACATTTACAGAAGGAGGCCAATCAGCCACTCGAGCCTATAACAGTAGGCCATGCTGCACCAGTATCCTGTTACACAGCAACTGGATCAGTCCATTCAGCCTCCTCAAGTCTGTAACATAGGAACTGGAAGAGGTCACACAGTGACTGGAGCTTTTTACACTGTGATATCAGGAGGCCATTCAGACTCACCAAGCCTATTGCAAGGGAATTGTATAATGATAAAAACCATCTGAGAAAGGAAGAGGTAATTCAGACATGTGTCTGCGGCATCAGAACAAGAGAAGACCAACAACTCCCTTGGCCCCACCTCTGGGATACATGAGGAGACCGTTCAGTATCTCCATCTATTATGGATGAATATGAGAAGACCCATCAGCCCTTCAAAATGTTACACGGAAAAAGCAAGATTCCATAATCTCCCAACCCTCTAACGCATCAACAGGAGGAGGTCATTCTGGCCTCGGAGACGACAACATGGGAACACCAGAAAGACTTCATCCCATCAATTTTGTACACCAGCAGGATGATGAGTCCATTCAGCCACATATGGCTCTTACACAGCAATTGGAGCAGATCTTTTAAAACATTTTGCCCATTAAACAGGAATTCAAAGAAAACGTAAAGTTTTTCAAAAGTGGAGAACTTATAATAACTGTTTACATTAGGGAGTAAAACGTAACGATAAACTATTGCAATTTAAGACAATTATTAGAATACATTGTTGAGGACATTTGTAAAGTTAAATCTCAGTCCATCGGAGTCAACATCGCTTTACAAAGGATACATCAAGTTTGAAGTGTTTGCTTGAGTTACTTAAAGATGTAACAAACAAGGTGGATACTGGGAATCCTGGAGATGGAATATATCTGGTCTTCCATACGGCATTGGATATGTCGCTTCTCCAAAGAGTAAGTGGTAAGATCAGACAGCATTGGTTTAGTAGTAATTTATTAGCTTGGATGGAGGATTGGTTAACCAACAAAATGCAGTCAGATGGAATAAATGTGTCATTTTCTTTTGGCAAATGCAATTTGTGGGGTGCCATTGGTTTCAGTTCTCATACCTCAACCATTTGCAATCGATCGTATTACTGTACTCGTTTGATGGAATAGAAAATTCAATACCATATTTTCAGATGACACTAACATCGGTCGGAAATTACTTCGGAATGATAATGCAAAAGTTTTAAAAACTACATGGATATGTTGGGTGAATGGGCTAACATTTGGCAAGGAAACTTAAAGTGAATAAATATGGGGCTATTCAAGTTGGCCGGCATAATAAAAGAACAAATTATTATCGAAATGGAGAGAAAGTTCAAAGTGCTTAGGTGCAGAGGGATCTGGGTGTCTGCTTGTGTATCACAGATAACCGGCATGTGGGTACTGCAAGTAATGAGAAATGCAGCATGATTTCAGTGTTTATTTATAAAAGGATAGAGTAGAAAGGTAGGGAGTGTCGGTGTAGCTACTGAAAGCCTTAGTGAGGCTGCAACTGGAGTACAGTTTGGGTGTGCTGCAGAATGAGGTATTTGCATTGGAGGCAATTCAGAAGAGCTTCATTAGATTGATTCCATATTTGAACTGTTTGTCTTATGAAGAGAAATTGAACAGTTCAAGCCTATACTCTCGAATTTATAAGAATGAAAGGAGATCTCATTGAGGTCTGTGAAATGCTAAAAGTAATTGAAAGTGTAGATGTCGAGTGGATATTTTTCACGTGGCGCAATCTACAACAAGAGACAAGAGTTTTAGGGAGAGGCAATTGTTATTCGCAATTTAAATGCTGAAATATTCTAACGCCAACACCAAGCTCAAGGCCTCCTTCCCCATTGTGGAATAAATCTGTTGATGTTTCCACCGCACTCTCCAACCACTGATGACATAATGGAGCACTTCTCTTCTCTCCAATAGTCCTTCTGAATGACATAGCTCCTCAAGTCTCAGCATAAAAGGATTACATCCTTCTGTACCTATTAATGCTTAAACCTCTGTACCTGCTACTCCTGGCCTATGTCAGTAAACCTTACTCTCACAGGTATATGCTTTAAGAAGATCTCGCACATTCTTCTCAATCCCTCACAGAAACCAAACTTTGATTTCTGAACTCAATCATCATCATCAGCCATTTCAGCTTCTAATCTTGCCATTGTAACTCTCTGCTCTTCCACACGAGGTCTCATGATTGCAGGAAGTGAATTGTTGAATTTCTCCAAAATAAGAATCTCTCTGAGTGTGTCATAGGTTTTCTCTGTTTTTAATGCTCTTATCCACCTTTCAAAATTACTTATTTTGATTCTTTCAAACTCAATGTGCGTTTAACTAGGGATTTTTTTTTTTAGGTTCCTGAAACGCTGTCTGTCGGCTTCTGCAACAAGCTCATATACACTTCAGATGGCTTTCTTCACATCCTCATACTGGCCAGATATCTCCTCCAATAGGGATGCAAATGCCTATCAGCTTTGTTTGGATCAACTAAATCCACATGGTCACTGAGTACTGCATTTGCTTAGCCATTTTCTCAAATGAAATTAAAAAGGCTTCCCCATCCTTCTCATCAAAATTAGATAATGCATGGATGTATTTAAACAGATCCTCATCAGGCCTTTGGCTATCATAGGGTTGTTCATCCACACTATCCTCCTTATCCAGACCCCAGTCTACCTTTATCTCCGCCTTCTATGTCAACTTTCCTTTCTAATTGCTAACTTTTGAAGTTGATACTCTCTGTTTTTCTTCTCTCTTTTTCTCTCGTTCTTCATTTCCTTTTCTTCTTCATTTCCTTTTCGCTCATCATAATTCAAACTGTTTCAATTCCTTCTCTTCTCCAAGGTGCCTCATTTGGAATTGAATTCTAGCCATTTCAAAACATTCTGATGGCAGGTCCACCAAATTTATTTGTCGAGCTATAGCTGCAATTTTGTGTCATTTTCTCACAGACAATCCCTACCCCAACTCCAGCTTGTCTGCCAATTCCAACAGCTTTGCCCTACTCACTTTTTGTAAAACACCCAACTTCACTTCTTCCACACCCAGAGAACTCTTAGTGACTGAAAGAATCTTTATACACAAAACATTGTTTAAACCAACTGAATTCAACAGCTGGAACAAACGACACCAACAACTACCATACGCGACCTTTGAACCTAATAGTCTCCCGGTGCATACTCGCCAGTGTCAGCATGAGCTCATTCTGGATTCTCTGGTTTCCTCCCACAATCTAAAGATGTACACTGTCAGACAAATTGCCCATGCAAAATTGTTTGTAGTTTTCAGGGATGTGTGGGTTTGGTGCCTAGGTCAGGGTAAATATGTAATAATAGGGTAGAGGAATGGGTCTGGGTAGGTTACTCCTCGGAGGGTCGGTGTGGACTTGTTGGGTTAAATGGCCTGTTTGCAAACTGTAGGGATTGTAATTCTAAACCCAATTTGGTGTTACCGATTTAGAACCAGACAAGAGTCCCCAGTTTGCTATAGACCACCCAGACTGACTCAAACTATTTTAAGGAGGTAGCTTGGATGCCAACCTATTCTTATTTTAAAGGTAGATGTAAAGTGGGTGTTCCAGATGTGATGCTACTAGTCAAACCACTCATCATTAAGCAAAACACAATATACTTAAACACACTAATAAAAATCCATACAAAATGAAGAGAAATTTAGAATAACTTAACAATTGGAAACTTTAACCATATAATGGATACAGTACCTTCTACAAATGAACTGTTCCAATATACTAACATCACCTAAACACACTCCATGGCAACTAGAGGCTTTTAGTTAATCGACTGAGAGAATGAGACAAATTAATGGACAGATGAGGTAGTGTTTGAGAATGGTAAAATAAAGGCTTTGCCAGACACAACAGCAATATACATCCACGTGCACATGAATGACGGGGGGATGGGAGTTTGGTGTGTGTTCGAATCAGATTTGCTTCAGCAGGTTTGAAGCTGGGAGCGTCAGCAGAAGATTAATGGCTTCCTTAAGACTGTACTTCATAGCTCAAGGTTCAAACAGCAGATGGAATCAGCCAATGAGATATATTCTGGAGTAGTGAGTATTCCAAGTTAAAAATGGGCAGGGCATGGTTTCAGGAATCAGTTCATAGTCAAAGGGATCACCCACAGTTATGACCCGTCTGCTTCAGCCTCAGATATTGTCAGGGATGGGATGGAAATAGTGGAAGGAAGTGGAGTTCGTAACCAGAACAATAAACAATGAACTCCATGCTCTTAATAGTTAAATAACAAAGGCAATGCTACAATGCATTGTGGTTCTCCGCTGAAACTGAATATGTCAACATAGAGACTCCAGAGTAACAATGCTAGAGCAGAGAGGGAACCAGTAACTGAACACGTTCATTGATGCAATTAATAGTGGTCTGTAGAGTAAATATCTGGATTCAGAGTTTCAACAGGAACAATACTCGTGGCAAGAAGTGTAAACCATATGAAAGAACAGTAATACAGTCATAATTGGTTTATAGAAAAAAAAATCTGGACAGTGACACTTACCAGGAACACCAGGGATAACACTTTGAATGGAGCCCATTTATCATTAAAAGATGGAAACCCTCCATTGGGATAATTAGAATCCATGGAGACTGACATTAATCACAGTCACTGAAAAAATGGCTCAGTTAACCAGTTCCTTGCATCACTTTTCTTATCACTATAAAAGGAAGCATTTACTGGGTTTGAATGGAATGGATGAGCGTTGTTGAGGGATGAACCATAAACTCTCAATCTTTTTAATTTTTTTTCCTTGTATATGAGGAGGAGGCCATTCAGCCTCTCGAATCTATTACAGAGGTACAGGAGGAGGCCATTCAGCCTCTCATGTCTGTTACAGAGGGGCAGGGAGTTTGTATTTAACATTTCAATTCTGTTACGCATAAATATTAGTTTTAAATTAGTTATGGAATAGGAAAGACCTGATATAAACATTGAAGCTCTAACTTTGATTTAGGCCAATTTTAGGCCTATTCACAGGTAAAGGGATGGTTGGAAAATGCAAGGCCATCAAATCGTGGTTTCAGAGAGTCCAGAGCCAACGTGTTCCTATTCTTGAGATGGACAAGGATGGTGGGTGGAAGGAGTGCTGGATTGTTAGATATATTGATGCTCTGATCAAGATAAGGAAGGAGACATATGTCAGGTAAACAGAGCTGAGATCAAGTGAATCCCGAGAGGAGTATAAGGGCAGTAAGTGTATAGTCAATGGGGAATCGGGCCAGAAAAATTTGGACACGAGATAGCTTTAGAAATAGGGTTAATGAGGCATTGAAGAAATTCTACAAATCCTGTAATGGTTAAATGTTAACTAGGGAGAGAATAGGGCACCTTAAAGATCAGTAAGGCTACTTGTGCGTGGAACCACAGGAGATGGGAGGGATACGAAACAAGTAGTTCTCCTCAGTATTTAATGTGGAGGAGTTTACAGGAGAGAGGCAATGAAGAAATATATAGCGATACCTTGGAAAGTGTCTATGTTACAAGGAGGTGTTGGACATTTTAAAACAAATAAAGGTGAACAAATCCCTGGGACCTGATCAGTTGTATCCCAGAAGTTTGTGGGAAGCTAGGAAAGAGATTGCTCAGCCTTTTGCTGATATATTTGTATCATTGATTTCCACAGGTGAGGCACCAAATACTGGAGAACTGCTAACATGGTGTCATTATTTAATAAATTACGGAAAAACCAGGTCACTATGGACGACGGATAAGCCTGACGTCAATGGTGACTAAACTGTTGGAGGGGATTTTGAGGGAAATAATGCATATGCATTTGGAAAGACAAGGACTGAAGAGTGCTTTGTCCATTGGAGATCACGTCTCAACTGACTTGGTGGAATTTTCTGAGGAAGCGATGAAGATGGTTGATGAAGGCAGGGCAGTGGATGTTGTCCTTATGGAATTCAGATTAGATTACTTACAGTGTGGAAACAGGCCCTTTGGCCCAACAAGTCCACATCGACCCGCAACCCACCCATACCCCAACATTTACCCCTTAGCTAACGCTATGGGCAATTTAGCATGGCCAATTCACCTGACCTACACATCTTTGGACTGTGGGAGGAAACCGGAGCACCCGGAGGAAACCCACGCAGACGTGGGGAGAATGTGCAAACTCCACACAGTCAGTCGCCTGAGGCGGGAATTGAACCCAGGTCTCTGGCGCTGTGAGGCAGCTGTGCTAACCACTGTGCCACCATGCCGCCCAACAAGAGCTCAGTATGTAAACAAATGTTTTCTACATGGTAGACTGGTTAGCAACGTTAGACTGCCCGGGATCCAGCGAGAGTTTGCAATTTAGATCTAAAATTATCTTGAAGATTGGAGACAGGGCGTGACAGTGGACATTTTTACATTGAACTTGGAGGCCTGTGACCAGTGTCATGCGTCCATTGCATTTCGTTAATTATACAAATAATTTGCTTTTGAATATGTGAAGTATCGTCAGTAAGTTTGTCCATAATTCTAACTTTTGTGGTGCAGTCGACAGTGAAGGATGTTATCTTAGATGGGACCTTGATTAGATTCCTCACAGTGTGGAAACAGGCCCTTCGGCCCAACAGGGAGAGATTGAATAGACTAGGACTACTTTCAAGTGTTGAGGCTGAGGGGTGACCTTAAAGAGGTTTATAAAATCATGAGGGGCATAGATAAGTTAAACAGTCAACGTCTTTACGCCAGTCCAAAATTAGAGGACAAAGGCTTAATGTGAGAGTGGAAAGATTTAAAACGAGGCATGACCGACAACACTTTCACACAGAGCCTGCTGTGTGTTAGGATTGAACAGCCAAAAGAAGTGGTGGAGGCAGGTACGGTTACACCATTTAAAAGGCATTTGGATGGATACATGCATGGCAAGTGTGTAGAGAGAGATGGGCCAACTGCTGGCAAGGGGGACGAGAGTACTTTAGGATATTTGGTCGGTATGGATGACCAGACCGAAGGATCTTTTTCCGTGCTGTACATCTCTGAGAGTCTATTGATTCTTGACTGTTTAATATGCGAACAGGAGGAGGTTATTCAGCTTCTCAATTCTGCCAGTCAGCTTGTTTGCTCCATTACTGAGAGTCAAATACAAAAATACATTATTCAAATTTTGATGGTGTTTTACAGAAACAGGAGATAGGCTTTTAATCAAGAAGAGCCGTAAAAAATGTGAAGAGGCTATTCAGTCCCTCAATTCCATTCCACAGGAGCAGCAGGTGAGCACAGAGCTATTGCAGCCTGTTAATCTGGAGCGGGAGGAGGACATTTATTTTCAAAAAACTTGCATTAGGAGGCAGTCACTCAGCTGCTGAAGACTGGGACACGGGAACAGGAGGCAGTCACTCAACTGCTCGAAACTAGGCCACAGGGAAACCTGGAGGCTAGTGAGGCCCGAGGATCCTGTTATGCAGGAACAACAGGAGGTGCCTCGCTCCCCATCAGTATGAGATACTGAGAGAGAAGGAGAGTTTTCTTGGAACAAACAAAAATATATGAATAAGTTGCATTAGTGGTCCATTCAATCCTGCCCCACCATTCACTAAGAGCACAGCTGATCTGTTTGTGATTCCCTCATTCCATTTTACGGAGACTGTCCTTTCTGCAGCCTCTGGTCACCCCTCAGCCTCAATACCTGAAAGTAGTCCCAGTCGATTCAATCCCTCCCTTTAACTTTAACCCTCCAACACCTGCAACATGCTTTTAAATCTCTTCTGCACCCTTTCAAGTTTGGCAACATGTTTCCGACAGCAGAGAGAACAGAATTTAAGGCAGTATCACAAAAGTGACCAAACCAAACCATTTGTTGGCCATGTTGCAGACCGTGATGCTGTAACAACAGTCACCATGACTCATCCAGAGGGTCGGGTCTAAGGATGAGTCAGGATTTGAAGGGTCCAATCACAAGAATGTAAACACAAAATAAAGATATTTCCAAATGTTTAGTTCTCTCACATTCGCAATCCAACTCACATAACCAGCCCATACATTATACGTTAAGGATGGAGCAGTGTGTAAATCCGGGAAGCGTACTACTGAATGCAACCCAGCAATGTCCAGATTGGAACTCTGTGCAGCCCACACCAATGCTGGATCTATAATCCTGGGCTAAATGGCCAGCATGGGGAGCTGTGCAGCCTGCACTGGTTTATTCATATATAACCCCAGGCTTTTGCATTGTTCGGTAACAGTGTGTTAGATCGCTGCTCAGTGTGGGGGAACCTGCAGCCAATGTTGGAAGTGACAGGATGTGCAGCGACAATTCATTTGCACCTCCATATCTCCACTGTCTTGACAAGAGGTGCCGTGAATGTGAAAATCACTGCGAGGGAGAGATGTAAGTGGAAACATTTTAAATACCAATAATTATGATTAAGGCGAGTATCACATCAATATTTAAAGATGAAATAACTGAGATAATATCCAATGAGGTTTTGTGAATGGTGCAAAGAAATTAGAGAGGATGGTAATGTTATAGTAGATGCACTGTAAGCGTCCAAATCAACAATTGGAATTAGAGGAACAAATATGAAGGGAGACTGGGGAGACTTGCAGGAACAATAGGGTTGTTATAATAGTTGATTATAAATTTCCTAACCTCGACTGGGACTTCCAGATGGTTGAGAACTTAGATCGAACGTAATTTGTTAAGTGTGTTCAGGGAAGTTTCGACAAGGTATATAGCGGGTCATACTCGGGAAGAGACAAACTCGACCTACTGTTGGGAAATAGGGCAGGATAGGCGAAGGAGGTAAAGTGGAGAAGGATTTTGGGAAAAGTGACTAGAGCTGTAGTAATTTAAAAAAGTTATGGGAGGGACAAAATTGGTCCACATTTTCAAGTTCTAAACTGGGGCAAGGCGTATGTTGGAATTAGACAGGGGATTGCAGGGGATGATTGGAGTAGTTTGTTTCGAGGTAAAAGTATCTCGGGCAAGTGGGAGGGCTTTAAAAGTGAGATAGCTCGAGTTCAAGGTTTCCATTTTTCTGTGAGGGTGAAGGGAAAGTGAGGCTGGAAGAGAGAACCCTGGATGACAAGAGATATTGAGGCTCTGACCAGAAAAATAGGAGGCGTAGCTCAGTTTCAGGCAGCTCGGATTAAGTGAATACCTGGAGGTATAGAGGGGTTAGAGGAGTTTACTGAAGAAGGAAATCAGGAAAGCAGAAAGGGGGTATGAGATTGCTTTGGCTGAGAAGATTAGGGTGAATCCAAATTCTGTATAGTGAAGAAAAAGTACAACTCGAGAGAGAATATGATGCTTTAAAATCTAAAGTAGGCATGCATGTGTAAAGCCTCAAGAGATTAGTGAAGTCCTCAATTTCCCCTCTGTGTTTACCATGAAGAAGTACATGAAGACCTGTGACCTTTGAGAGGTTAGTTGTCTTATATTAGTACAGTCCATATCACAGGAGAGGTGCTGTTGGACATGTAAGAATGCACAAATCTCTTGGTCCTGACCAGATCTATCCAAGAGCACTGCAAGAGGCGAGATCTAATTTTAGGGAACAAGGTCCCAGAAGACTGGGTGGTAGCAAATATTGTGCCCTTATTCAAGAATGGCTGCAAAGAAAAGCCTGGGAAATATAGACCCGTAGCTTCACACCTGTTTTCGGTAAACCACTTGAGTAGGTTCTGAGAGATAAGATGTGCATGCATTTGGTAAGACATAGTTTGACATGGAGCAGCCAGCATGGCTTTGTGCGTGGCAGATCATGCCTTACAAATTTTATTAGGGATTTTTGAGGAAGTGACCAGGAAGTTTGACGAGGGCAGGGTGGTGGACATATTCTCTCTGGATTTCTGTAAGGCCTTTGATAAGGTCCCACATAGTAGGCCACTCTAGAAGGATAGATCGCATGGAATCCAAGGTGAACTGGCAAATTGGCGACACAATTAGCTTGATGTTAGGAAACAACTGGCTATGGTGGAGGTATGCGTGTCGGACTGGAGGACTGTGACTAGTGGAGTGCTTCAGGGGTCGGTACGGGGCCCATTGTTGTTTGTTGTCTCTATCAATGATTTGGATGAGAGTGCACAACGCAAGGTTAGTAAGTTTGCAGATGATACTAAATTAGGAGGCATCGTTTACAGCGAGGAACGTTATCAGAAATTGCAGAAGTACATTGATCAGCTGGGAAAGTGGGCTGACAAATAACAAATGGAGTTTAAGATAGATAAGTGTGACGTCTTGCATTTTAGAAAGTCAAATCCAGGTAAGAGGTTAATGATGAATGAGGTGGCCTTAAGGAGTGTAGTGGAACAAAAAGACGTTGGAGATCAGGTGCACGGTTGTCTGAAATTTGAGTCATAGATACACAAGACAGTGAAGAAGGCTGTTGGCACACTGGCCTTCATCGGCACATTCAATATAGATGTTGGGATGTTATGTTGCAGTTGTACAGGATGTTGGTAAGGCTGCAGTTGGAGTATTGTGCTCAGTTTTGTTCACCTCACTCTAGGAAGGATAATATTGAACTAGAAAGAGTGCAGAAGAAATTTACAAAGATGTTTCCTGGGCTAAAGGCTCTAAGTTATCGGCAGAGGTTGGACAGGTTAGAACTTATTTCTCTACAGTGTAGGAAACTGAGGGGATTCTTATCGAAGTGTAGCTCTTATAAAATCATGAGAGCCGTGCATGGGGTGAATACTTCAAAATTTTTCCCAAGTTTGGGAATTGAGGACTAGCGGACGTCCATTAATGTTTGGAAAAGAAAAACAAAATAAAAAGGAACCTGAGGGGCAACTTTTTTACACAGTGTAGTACGCATACGGACGGAGCTGCCAGTGGAAGTGATTGACATGGGTACAATAACAACATTGAAACGGCATTTGGACAAATACACAGATAGGAAAGGATTAGAGGGATACAGAACAAGGGCAGGGAAATGGGGTGAGTGTGGATGGACATTTTGGTTGGCATGGATCAGCTGGGCCAAATGGCCATTCATACTGGCAGTCTCATGCAGTATGACTGTAAATGAGTGTGTTTTAGGGCGGAGACCGTGCAGAGACAGAGAAAAAATGTAATGGAAGGATATGCTCACAGGTTTAAGAATGCTGAAATGAAGATATTTCGATAGTATTCATGTAACACGGGTCAGTAATTTGAAGAATTATTTTTGAAAGGGATATTGCTGTGAGTTCAGGAGATGGAGAGTTTTGGATGAGCATGTGTTCTGCAGCTTTGCAACTGGAATTGAGGACAGTAGAGTCTTCGCTTCACAGGGCTGAATCTAACAAAAAAAACTGTCTCAGTGACATTTTCATTGAGTGTGACAGAGGGTATATCTGCATGAGGCCGAGCTAATTTCCTGGTGTTATCTTATTGAACTCACATCATTAACTACCCACCCCACCCCATGGTGTCCCTCTCATTCAACGCTAGCCCAATTCTCCCACCCATCATGACTGGAGGTACTCAAAGTCGCCCGGATGCCTCTGGATATTCCGTGATCCCTGACACTGGTGCCATCTTTATAAGCTGAAAATGTGTTGATGGAAAGATCTTTTGCCGTCTTTATAAGGCCAATGGGCATACAGTTGCGCTTTCTCAGTTTGGAGCTGCCCTGGACATTTTCCCCAAGCATGGCAGCTAAGTGGAAATTACACCATGGTTTGTCGGCAGCAGCATGGAGGTCCTGGTGGATGGTCTAGTACAGAGGGGGACCATTCTCTTCCAGAGGGATCACACTACCAGACCCACCGAACCTGGTCTGAGCTCGCCACCCACCTCAGTGCAGTATGTGCAGTCTGAAGAAATGTCCAGCAAAACAGGACAAGCATCAATAACCTTCCCCACTCTGTCAAGATAAGGGTCACCAATTTTTCTCTGCTCCCTCACACTCACTGTGTATCTGTTATAGCACCGGCCCCTGAACAAGGCTCATGCTCCACCACTCTCACTATTTCATACAACCACTTCCCTCTCTTTCTCTCTTGCCTTTCTAATGCCCCCAACATAGTTATAGAATATTCTGGAGAATGCCAATTATGGAATGTTCCAGATAATGTTGCAACTTATTCCCAGTTTCAGGTAAACGGCTGTGCCCCAGTGTGTAACACGTAAGAGGATGGAGTAGAGATGTACGTTTTTCAAATCACGCACAATTAAAATCCATCATCAGGATTCAGTACTTTAAATATGCTCCAACATTTAATACATTCGGGGGTGATCTAATGGTTTTCTCAGCTCCATGTTACAGGAACTTTCAGTCATTCAACCTCCAGGTTCCTCTTACCAAGCAGATGATTCTCAGACAATTTTATCGCGGGTTTCTTCGAGCATGTGTTCAGAAGGCATTTCCCATGGGGACGGACGCTCCTTACTATATATTTAATCTGCTTTATAAATTCATGCAACAGTCAGCATGCTTTCCACAGACCAATCAAAAACATGCACTTATTTTGTGGTTATGCAAGGTTTGTGAAGGTTTGTAGCTCGGGTTGAGGTTTAGGCTGTAGATTTGCTCGCTAAGCTGTAGGTTTGATATCGTTACATTTCATTACCTGGCAAGGTCACATCATCAGTGGCGACCACCAAGTGAAGCGAAGCTGTTGTCTCCTACTTTCTATTTATATCTTTCTCCTGGATGGGGTTCCTGGGGTTTGTGGTGATGTCATGTCCTGTTCGTATTCTGAGGGGTTGATAGACGGCATCGAGATCTATGTGTTTGTTTATGGCATTGTGGTTGGAGTGCCAGGCCTCTAGGAATTCTCTGGCATGTCTTTGCTTAGCCTGTCCCAGGATAGATGTGTTGGCCAAGTCGAAATGGTGTTTTTTTTTCATCCGTGTGTAGGGTTATGAGGGAGAAGAGGGTCGTGTCTTTTTTGTGGCTAGCTGGTGTTCCTGTATCCTGGTGGCTAACGTTCTTCCTGGTTGTCCTACGTAGTGTTTGTGGCAGTCCTTGCACGGAATTTTGTAGATTACGTTGGTTTTGTCCATGGGTTTTACTGGGTCTTTTAAGTTTGTTAGTTTTTGTCTGAGAGTGTTGGTGGGTTTGTGTGCTACTAGGATTCCGAGGGGACTTAGTAGTCTGGCTGTCATTTCTGAAACTTCTTTGATGTATGGTTAGGTAGTTCGGGTTTCTGGCTGTGTTATGGTTATCGATATCCAATCACAATTAGTCATTCTGGTTATTTCACTTGCTCACCTTATTTTATTCAGCCAAAGACAGCTTCCAAGCACTTGCCTCATTATAAAATAAAATTTCTAACAGAGAACATTTTTATCTCAAATATACCTTTTTCCTTGTCATTAAAATTTCTCTTGCCCTTTATCTGTGACTGATTCTGTGTGTGACAGTTGCACAGTCTCCCACTCAGTTGGCTGGATGATTGGTTTGTGATACAGAGGGAGGACACCAGCACAGGTTCAATTCCCCACACTGATAGAGGTTACCATGAAGGGGATGCTCTCTCAACCTCACCCCATCACCTGTGTGGTGACCTTCAACATAAACCAACATGACTGGTCTCTCTAATGAGAGTTCTTTGGGACTCTAATCTGTCAATGTTAGCATTTTAATTTTTTAACAATTTTTTCCTTCAAAAATATATTTTTATTATTATATTAAACCAATAACAAAACAACTCAAATAACTGAACAAATTTACACCATTGTGCATGTATATACAAAATAAGTTAAAGTTAAAAGGACAGAAGAAAAACAAAAATAAACAATAAATAATAAATAAATAATATGGCTCAGCGTAACAAAATGATATCTCTCGTTCTTCGAGAGCATTAACTGATACAGATTCATACGTTCATAATTCTTCATATGTGATTCATTAGATAATATCGTCATGGCTATACTAAAGCCCTTTTTAGAGTGGCAGATAAGGCTGTATCGCGGTAATCCAAAAAGGGTTGCCATATCTTATATAAATCTCTGCTTTTCGGTGCGCCATACTGGTGAGAATGTCCAAAGGGATGTTCACCATGACGTGTTTACAACGACTCAACAGACCCGGAGGTTTTCACACATCCAACACAACAGAATATTTTTCCTAGCACAGGAAGTATGGAGGAGATACTAAACGAGTATTGTGAATCAGTATTTACTGTGGAAAAGGATATGGAAGACATAAAATGTAGGAAATTAGATGGTGACACTTTTCAAAATATCCATATTACAGAGAAGGAAGTGCTGGATGTCTTGAAACTGGTAAAAGTGAATAAATCCCCAGGACCTGATCAGGTGTACCCTAGAACTCTGTGGGAAGCTAGAGAAGTGATTGCTGGGCATCTTGCTGAGATATTTGCAATATGGATAGTCACAGGTGTGGTGTCAGAAGATTGGAGGTTGGCTAACGTTGTGCCATTGTTTAAGAAGGGTGTTAAGGACAAGCCAGGGAAGTATAGACCAGTGAGCCTGACGTTGGTAGTGGGCAAGTTAATGGAGGGAATCTTGAGGACAGGATGTGCATGTATTTGGAAAGGCAAGGACTGATTAGGGAAAGTCAGCATGGCTTTGTGCATGAGAATTCATGTCTCACAAACTTGATTGCGTTTTTTGAGGAAGTAACAAAGAGGATTGATGAGGGGTAGATGTGATCTATATGGACTTCAGTAAGGGTTTTGAGAAGGTTCCCCATGGGAGACTGAATGGTATTGTTAGATCTCATGGAATACAGGGAGAACTAACCATTTGGATACAGAACTGACTCAAAGATAGAAGACCAGAGTGTGGTGGTGGAGGGTTGTTTTTCAGACTAGAGGCCTGAGACCAGTACAGTGCCACGAGGATCTGTGCCGGATTCACTACTTTTTATCATTTACATAAATGATTTAGATGCGAGCGTAAGAGTTACAGTTAGTAAGTTTGCAGATGGCACCAAAATTGGAGGACTTGTTGGGCCAAAGGGCATGTTTCTACACTGTAATTAATCTAATCTAAACACTCAATGAACTAACTAGTCTTAAGAATAAAGGGATGCATTCGCTCGTATTTCGAATCTGCTATATTGCCTTTAATCTTAATCAATAAGTATACTGCTTCATGGTCAGAACTGGTAATATTCCCAATTGTGCGGGTTGCCACCAAATCTAAGATTGTTGCAGGGATGGGGAAGGTATCAACCCACGTGTGGTATTTCTGCGGGTTAAAGAAGAAAATAAAATCCCGACTTGTGATGTGGATCTGCCTCCAGACATCCACCAACTCTAGTTCTGCACACAACATTCTGTCCACCGTGGGGTCCATAAGACAGTTGAAATCTTCTACAACAATGTGCCACGGTGCAAGATAACTGAATTTGGAATATGCATCTACCAGGATTTTAAGACGGTGCGCCGGTGGGGAGGGGGGAGCAATAAACATTCAAAATACTGTTTTATTTACCATAGTTCAAGGCATTAGGGATTATGAGCCTCCAGTGAGTGTCAAATACAAAGTAGTAAGTTAAATGGAAGATTATTTTTATCCATTAAGGCTTCTCCCCTACTCGTAGTATTAAAAGAGGAGAAATAAACCCGATCAAACCCGACCTGCTGTAATGTCAAATGTTCCTTGTGATCAAGGTGCATCTCCTGCAATAGGACAACATCCACCCTCTCTTTTTTAAGACTAGAAAGTACTTTTTTTTCTCTTTTCTGGTCAATGGTTCTCCTAATGTTCCAGGTACACCATTTCAGGAGATCATTATCCAGAACACACTGGAGCAACTTTTGAACTCGAGAGAGGAAGAACTCGAATTACTGATCATTAATAAACAAAGTCTCATAGAGCTTAAAAACTACACAAACTAAAACTACTGCAAATCTCAAAACTTTCGAAAACTAAGCATTTTAAGTAAATGGCTGGGGTGGAGTGGGTTAGGGAACAACTTTTCCCGTGCTGTGATGCAGAGCCCAACAAAGCAGAACTTCCGGATCGCTACCATATTGGAATTCCCCTTAGCATTTTATCAATATTATCATTTCATTTTGCATTATATTCCTGGGTGTGCTGGAGCAGTGAGATTTTGTACCACTGTCAGCATTTCCCCAACACTGCACTTTCCTGCCATTCCCCGATAATCCTTGACTCCATTATTATTTATGAACCTTCTGTCTGTGCCTCAAGCATATTCAATATCTCTGCCTCCAATCCTCTGCAGAGAAGAGAGTTCCAAATACTCTTACGACTGAGAAAACAAAAATTAACCTCATCTGTGTGTGAGAAAAGTTTTGCCTCCTTACCTGAGAAAGGATATAATTAAGTTGGAAGCAGTTTGGAGATGTTTCACTTCATGTATTCCAAGGATGAGGGTCTTCTATTGTGAAGGCTTCAACAGGTTACTCTTGGAATGAGAGGTAATCTTATTGAAACATACAAAACCTAGAGGAGAGTGATCAGATAAATACCCACTGGGTGTTTGTATAGTTCAAACTTTTTGTTGTTTTTAATAGAATCTCTACATTGTGGAAGCAGGCTATTCAGTCCATCAAGTCCACATTGATCCTCGGAACAGTATTCCACACCCCTCCCACCCCCCGGACCTGCCCCTCCCTACTCTATCCATGTAACACTGCATTTCCCCTGACTAACCTACACAGCCCTGGGATCTATGGGCAATTTAGCATGGCCAATCCGCTCTAAGCTGCATATATTTGGACTTTAAAAGGAAACTGGAGCACTGGGAGGAAACCCACACAGACAGGGGCAGAATGTTCAAGCTCCACACAGAAAGTTGCCCGAGGTTGGAATTGAATGCAGCTACTTGGTGATGGGAGGTAGCAGTGCTAAACACAGATCCACCATGCACATCCGTTAATACTATTAGTTATTTGTGGCTGACTAAAGAAATCTGCCTGACTTGTTCCTGTCACTGAACCTGACTCAGTCTGAGAACTTTATCATCGACCATATTAGCAAACTGGTTACATTTAAAATTTGTTGTGAGCAGTGGAGGAATGGGACGAGATAAGGAAACAGTGACACCCTCCAACTTCCGTCAGAGCAGGAATTGGGAGAAATTCACAAAGTGGGATTTCAGTCAAGTCGGAATTCTCTTTTCCAGAAGTTTGGGATGGCTGGATCTTTAGATTATATCGAAGCTGGCTTTGTCTGATTTTCCATGGGCATGTGAATCAGGGATAATGGTGCATGGAAAGAAAAGTGCAGCTGGGATCACAATGAGATGAGCCATGACCTTATTTACTGGTGGAGTAGTGTGAAAGGGCTGAATGGCCCACTTGTGTCCCTTAGCCATATGCTCTGATGTTCCATTCAGCCCGCAGACCTACGGAAAAGGGGCAGATCGAGGCCACTCCGATGGTTAGATGTAGTTCTGGAAATGCACTTGGAAAATCAAGGCTGGGTCAGTAAATGACCACCACCCCCACCCCCGAATCCCTGTTTCCAGGCTTCTCTTCTCTGTAACTTCTGCTCCAGATGATGATCATGTTGCAGACCCAGATACGCTGGGATTACAGCCACATACCCCACCCAAGGTTAAAACAACAAATCATCTGCTCTCCCTGAATGCAACACGAATTCCAACAATATAACTCACTACTTTCCAAAAGCATAGCATGTGAAATTAATAAATAGGAACAGGAGTAGGTCATTCTGCCCGTCAAGCTAATAAGAACATGGCTGATCTAATCCAAGGCTCAACGCCACTATCTTCCAGCCTCCTTGTATCCCTCCACACTTCTCTGGGTTAGGGAATTCCAGACATTTACTACCTTCGGTGAGAAGACATTACTCTGCATCTCAGATTGAAATCGATATTCCTTATTCGGTACCTATAGCCTCGAGTTCGACACTTTGCCCGAGAATGGAAACAACTTCTCAACATTGACCTACTATAACCCCTTCTGAATGGTTCAGCAGTATCACTCCTCATTCATTTAAACCCCAATGAATTATCGCCTCACCATTTTAGAGATTCTCAATAACTCAACCTTTTCATCCCAGGAAACTGCCTAATATACCAACCGAATTACTTGCTGCACCAGCATGCTGACTTTATGTTTCATACACAGAAAGACTCCAATGCCTTTACTGTTCCTTTGCTGGAAGTCCTCTCCATTAAATAACAGCCTGCCTTTTGATTCTCAGTGTCATCCTCAAACTCGGATGTATATTGCACTCAGCTCCCTCCTTCAGGCTATCCGTATAGATTGTAAATAACTGATGCCATCAGACTGATATTTGTGGTACTCCAGTAGATACACCTTTATCATAGAATCCATTAATCCTGACTCTCCGATTTCTGTGTTAAGCAATCATCATCCCAAGTTAATACAGTGTCCGACGTCCTGGAGCTTCTGTTTTGTTTAAGAACTTTCATTTTGTAAAACCTTGTGGAAAATCTCTGGAAAGCCTGTTGTCTACCAGATCCCCTTTATCAAGTCTGTTGTTACATTTTCAGGCATCTCCAGAAATACTTTGCATGATTTTAAAGGGCAAAGTATAATTTCCTTTTCAAAAAACCACTCTGACTCTACGTGAAGCTTTTCTAAATGTCCATGCTGGCCAACTTTTCCAAATTAAGCGAGTCCTACCTGCTTTCATTTAGCCCATGTGCCTCTAAATGTTTCCCATTCATATGTTTGTCCAAATGAGTTTTAAATTTTATAGCTGTCCTTGCATCTCCCACTCTTCCTCTGGAAGTTCATTCCATACTCACACCGCCCTCTGTGTAAAACCGCTGCCCCTTTGTCCGTTTTAAATCTACCCTCTTTCACCTTAAACCTATTGCCTCTGTTTGGATTCCCCTATCCTGTGGAAAATACCTTGGCTATTCACCCTATCCATACATCCCAAGATTTTATAAGTTTCTGTAATGTTACCCCTCAACATCCTACACTCCATCTGATACTAACTTCAAGAACAAGCATTTAAAGATAAGCACTGCAAATTTAAAACAATATTAAAAATGACAGGTAACCAATACTCAGCCCAAACGTCATACTGTGATTTTTTTTTTCTCCATACTACAATACTAAGGCAGCATGAAACGCTTACTAGTGCCAATAAGAAGTCAAGTACCTGGATTCCTTTGTCTAAAGGGGGTGATGGTCACGACAGTGAAAACGTACCTGTGGCTAGATCTATATATACCACATGGTCAACGTTCTCCCGCCTGGCCTCCATATGACTTTGTGTTGTTGTGTCTTCTTTATCATGTATCCAATAGAGAGAACCTCTTTCTCCCATTCACACCTTAACTTCGATCCGTTTTACAGAATCTTCTCATTCACCACTGCTAAAAGCCCGTTTGTCTTTTTCCATACCCTCTTTTCCCTGCCACCCATCCTCCACTTCTGGCAAGGGATTAAAAGACCATTTTGCAATTGTATTCAGTTTTGAAGAATTGTCACACTGGACTGGAAACGCTAACTGTTTCTCTTTCTCTGCAGATGTTGACAGACTTGCTGAGATTCTCCAGAAATGAATAGGCGCAGAACAATTTTTCAATTAAACAAATAACTATGGGTACTGGAAATAAAAATACAAAAAGCTTTGTAGAAGGGTCACTGGAACTGGAAGTTTAACTGTGCATTCACTCCAGAAAATTCTGCAATATTTTTAGCAATTTCTTCAGCAATTTCTGTTTTTAAATTTCCAACGACATATTATCAAAGATGCCAAACATCCTGTCCAACATGGAGCGCCGTACACTGGGAACTGAACAGTAACACATGGTGACAAGTTCCTTGATCTGAAACTGCATAAGGCTGGCATCACTGACACTG
Organism: Chiloscyllium punctatum; assembly: GCF_047496795.1. NCBI lineage: Eukaryota > Metazoa > Chordata > Chondrichthyes > Orectolobiformes > Hemiscylliidae > Chiloscyllium > Chiloscyllium punctatum. Next base: position 49,915,779 of record NC_092754.1, on the reverse strand, counting down.
CAGAGCTCTGAATCATGGTCAGAGGGAAAAACAGAATGAAGCACATTCACTTCAAATACAGAAGATGGCATTACTGAAAGGAAAAGATTCATATTAGTACATTAAATGGATACTGTTTATGTAACAAATTGGAGGCGTGACACCAAGGAAAGACTTCCAGCAGAATGAGAAAATGAAAATGAAAGTATTTTCGCATCAGAAACCAAAGTACATCACTAATACAGGGCTGATGTGCGAATGGGTCTCGGTGTGGACCTGGGGGCAGTCAGTAGAATTGAATTGTAGATATTGCAGCTAAAACTGGGTTATCATCCGATGCTGTAGATTTCAATGACAATCTGTAACATTCCCCCAGGAGATTCCATCCGTCCACCATTTCCTTCAAGCCGATCCATGGGTCAGTGACGAGTGTGGGTGAACATGGTCGGGTCAGAATCACGTGCACCTAAACCCGATGACAACCCATTAAAGCTACAGCACTTGACTGGTTACACTACGAACAGGAGGACTAACATATGATACAGAGAGAGAGATGATCTCAAGACTAACAAATCAGATCTAAGCTCTGTTGTCCTGTCAAATCCATGCATAAAAGTCAATGGACCATTAAACAACTAACTGGAGGAGAGGAATCCACAAGTATCCCAACCTAAATGATAGAACAGCCCTGTACATCCATGTAAAAGATGCAGTATCTGCACCATCCTCAGCCAGAAGTGTTGAGTCGATTACCCGCCTCACCCTCACTATGATACCCTCAGAATCACAGATGCCCATCTTCAACCAATTCAATTCACTACACGTGACATGAAGCAACACTGTAGATATGACAAAGGCATTTGGCCCTGACACCATTCCTGCAATAGGACTGAGGACGTTTGCTACAAAACAAGTCGTGTACCTGAGGAAGCTGTTTCATCCCAGCTCCAACTCTGACACCTCCCTGGCAATGTGCTTAATTAGCAACTGCAGTTCTCACTTTCTCCTACTGTCGGAAACTACTCAACTATGTCCCATCCCCTAAGAAAGGAATAATTACAATCGGACCAATTACCACGCCCTCAGTTCCATCACGATAGTCAAATTGGTTGGGGTTATTTTTGATAGAGCTGTCAAACAGCACAGAAATAACCAGCTCAGTGTGGTTTCCGATATGGCCCCCGTATGGAGATGGTGCTGTTGTGGAATTGTCATTGGATTGCTAATCCAGACCAGGCTAATGATCAGGCAACTGGTGCAAATTAAAAACAATTAATAAAATATCGAGATCTAATATCTAGTGTCAGTAATAGTGATCTTGTGTTCGATGTCAATCATAGACATTGATCTCCTTCCCCAATGTACTTTCAGGAAGTGAATCTCCCGTGCTTTCCTGGTATGGCCTCAAAATGACTCCAGACACACAGGCATGTGATAAACTCTTCAATTGTCTCTGAATCGGCCAAGCAAGACACTCATTGTCTTAAACTGCTCTGTGTCTTAAATAATATACCTGAAGAGAACACCCGGCACCAGCCTCATTTTCAGAAAAGGGAACGGGAAACACGATCCTGTCGACCCGACCCTGCATAGACCTCCTTCTTAACATCTGAGAGCTTGTGACAACATTTACAGAGCTTTCCCACACACTGCCCAGAAGTATCGTGAAAGGAATACGTCATACAACTCATTGAGCTTTCCCTATTCTAGTTAATGGCCGAACATCTCCTCAACGCAGTTTTCCCCATCCAATATTCATATCCCTTGATATGTTCAAACACTGTGAAACATAAAATGAGAATTGCTGTAGTCCATTCAGCCCGTCAGTTTTGCGCCTCCATTTATGTACAGGCAGTTCACCGATAATGCATGCTGATTAAATACAATTCGGCTGCAATGCAATTCGTGAACCTTTTTCTATAAAATGAACTCACGTTCACTGTGACACGATTCCTTGCCGGGCACCAGCTGAACAGTAAACGATGCCTCAGGATCCCTCCGTCTGCAAAAGGTACAATCAATGTGTTCAGCTAAAACAGGAATGCAATTGGCTCTGCAGGCCTTGAAACTGAACCTGAAACTGGGAATTGCAGTCTATACTTAGAAAGAACTTTATTTCAAACTGTGGGGAGAATCTTGGGGAGAACTAGAATTCTCCATCGGCATCACATGGTCAGTCAGCCAGGAGAACAACCTGGAATGATAGCTGATCTTCTATCTTCACACCATACACCTACTCTCTCCCTATCCCTTTAGTTTCCAGAAATCCTTATTTAAATTCAGCGCCTTGACTTCTACAGCCTGATCTGGGAGACAGTACCTCTGGCTCGTCAGTCTCTGAGTACAGGCATTTATTCTCATCTCAATGCAAAGTGGCCTGTCTATATCTAATACAGTGGCCCCTTGTTTTAGACGTTCGAGCCAGGGGAATTACCATCCCTGCTTCTAATCGGTCTCGCCCTGTGAGTGTTATATATTTCACTGAGATTTCCATTCATTTTCCTAAGCCCCTTGGAATACAGATCCAGTTGCCCTAAACTCTGCTCCCATAACAAGCCTGTCATCAAAGAGATCAGTCTGGTCATCCTTTGTTGCTCTCCCTCAATTTCAGGTTTGTTCTCTTTTAGGAAAAGAGACCAAAACTGCACAAAATACTGCACAATGTTCGAGATGGGGTCTCACCAAGGCCCTGTACAGCTGCAGTAAGATACATTTACTCCTGTACTCAAATCCCCCTGAAATGAAGGCAAACACAGCATTTATCTTCTACCTGCATTCTGCTCCTGTAATATTGCTTTCAGTGACTGGTGTACAGGGAGATCCAGAGTCCTTTCAATGTTACAGGGCCGATATACACTGGTCAGCATGCCAATGCCATTGCCATGAGTGACTTTTAGCTTCAGAGCTCACTCACCGACATGGACTCGGAGGGCTATACAGAAGTAAACAAAAATGCCACTGAAGTTCATTTATAGAGCAATATTTTTCAACCACTCCTTTTTCAAATGAGAGGCTACCATTCTATTGTTCCCATCAAAGTACACTACATCTCATCTCCCCCATTACTCTCCATCTGCCACGTATTTGCCCAGTAACTCCACTTGTTTCAATCACCTTGGAGCTTTATTTACACCCTCCTCACCCACTCACAAGCTGACATCGTTTAGTGCTGTCAGCAGACTTGGGAATATTGCATTTGCGCCCCTCACCCAAAGATATGATGTGTATTGGGAATAGTTGGAGCCCAAGCCACGATCCTTTCTATATCCTCCTAGCCTTCCATTTAAAAAAATCACAGTTTTATTCCTACTCACTGTTTCCTGCCAGCTCTCCCATCCTAAAAACATGACCACGTATTAACCCGAGTCCCATAGGATTCGAATTTGCACAATAGGCTTGGGGTTTTATAAAAAATCTTTCTGAGATCCCACTCATATTGCATTGATACTTTCTACATAATTTTGCTAAAAGCCACTTTCTCAAATATGATTCCCATTCCATATTCCCATTGTGGGCGGCACGGTGGCACAGTGGTTAGCACTGCTGCCTCGCAGCGCTGGAGACCCGGGTTCATTTCCCGCCTCAGGCGACTGACTGTGTGGAGTTTGCACGTTCTCCCCGTGTCTGCGTGGGTTTCCTCCGGGTGCTCCGGTTTCCTCCCACAGTCCAAAGATGTGCAGGCCAGGTGAATTGGCCATGCTAAATTGCCCATAGTGTTAGGTAAGGGGTACATGTAGATGTAGATCTAGATGTAGGGGTATGGGTGGGTTACGCTTCGGCGGGGCGGTGTGGACTTGTTGGGCCGGAGGGCCTGTTTCCACACTGTAAGTAATCTAATCTAAAAAGTAATCTAATCTAATCTAAATCTCTGTTGACTTTGTCTATGCCCATTAATTTCAGTCCAATACTTTCTCTAAACTGTTTAGTTGCTAATTTCATTGTATTCCCTTTTTCTCACCAGACTAAAGTTCCCTAGTATTGCGAGAAAGTTTTCTTTTTTGTTTTGTTTTCTTCTGTGTTGGCATAACTGAAGTATTTGCTCCATAGTTCTGCTATTTCCCAGTCCACAATTCTCTGGTATCAGTCTGTAAGAAAGCTACACCGTTTTTTCTCTTAATTTTGCAATTGACATATTTTCAGAAAATATTACAAATTCTGTCTTATAAACGTTGTTAAGAAATTCTTCAGAAACGCATCAACTCCTCCATTAAGCTACTCAATTATTGACCTTCCATAGCCATCCAATCACAGAAGCAAAGTCTCTGTACTATCAGAAATACAGCACGGTCTACATTAGGCCCACCTTCCGACACAAGACACTAGCCATGAATCCTAAAGCATTTGAAGTGCACAACCGTGTCGTTTCTAATGGTTTTGAGGTTACCATGACAACTCCCCTCTCGAGAAGTGCATTCCAGACCCCAACACCCTCTGGTTGAAAAACAATTCTCAAATCTTCACTAAACCGCCAACCCTTCACTTTAAAATTGTTCTCCTTTGACTAAAAGGAACAGGTACTGTCTATCCATCCTGTCCATGTCCCTCGTAATCCTATCCTTCTGCATCACGGACCCCTCTGCGTCTTCTCCTCCATACTAAACAGCCCGAGCTTATCCAGCATCTCCCCATACCTGATATGCTCCATCCCTGGGAACAATGTGGTGAATCTGCTCTGCACCCCCTCCAGTACAATCACACCCTTCCTGTAATGTTGTTCTCAGACCTACACACAGTATTCCATCTTGCCCTCACCAAAGTTCCGCATAGTTCTTATAATCTATGCCTCGATGAATAAAGGCTGTGTTTAAAGACCCCTAGCCTTTCCCAGATTGTGTATTAACCTGCACAGTCACATTCAGCGATGTGTGGGAAAGCCACATCTGAGTTTCCTAGTGTGCTGCCATTCATTGAGTACTGCCTGCCTGGTTCATTCTCCAAAATGCATCACCTCATAGTTATCAGGGTTACATTCCATCTGCCATTGATCCACCCATCTCACCATTCCATGTGTATCTACCTGTAACGTAAGGCCTTCCTCCTCACTGCCAACCAGCTGGCCAATCTTTGTATCAAGTGCAAACTTATTTATTCCACACCCCACCCCTCATCCATTTACACAGCCGCATCATTTATGAATACCACAAATAATAAGGTTAAAAATCTCTCAACATCCGTTACATCACGTGGTTGTGCACTTTGATGAAGAAGCCACGCTTAGAAAGCTAGTGCTACTGAATAAACTTGTTAGACTATAGTCTGGTGTTATGCTATTTTTAGATGTGTCCATCCCAGCCCAACACCAGCACCTCCGAATCACAAATAATAAGAGACCCAGCACTGATCCCGTGTTACACCATTGGACACTGGCCTCCAGTCACACAAACACCCACTCCCCTCTTTCTTCTACTACTAAAGTTGATTTGGATGCAACTTGGCAAGTCACTAATGAGTCCTACCTGTTCACTGATTACTCAGTTCTGCTTGACACACTTATAGGTTATCTGGGGATTCTCCGTAATCTTGCCCAGCCATGCCCCTGTGTTAGTCAGTCCCCTCCACACGCAGAATTTCCTCCTTACTGCAGTCTTCAATGGTCTGTCCCTTATCCTGCCATTATTTGCCTTGAATGTGGATTAGACAGCCAGATGAACAGCCAGTTAATTTCCAACTTTTCGTATGTACTGTGAATTTTATAAAGTTCACAGTGACACACCTCTGATTCTTTGAAACTCTATAGAGAAAGACCGAGTTTCCTCATAACGCAATCTCGCCACCTGAGGGATTTATCGAGCAATATCCATTACACTTCCTCTGTGGTCAGTATATTATTACTCATATTTGATCACCAAAACTGTACTCAATACTCCAGGTATAGTCTCACCAACACTCTATGAAACTGCTTCAACATGTCTTTACATCTATATTCTGACTCCCTGAAAGGAAGGCAAACCAAACTTTAAGTTTACACTGACATATATTCCTCCTAATCCCTTCACATTCATTTCATTTTCGAACTCACTGTGTGAGTTATTATAGAAGACCTTCTGATAATCTAAAATATGCCAATTCTACTGGATCCCCATTATCTATGCTGTAAGAAACAACTTCAAACAATTCCAAAGTTCGCCAAGTATGGTTTCCCTTTCAGAAATGCATACTGAGTCTCTCAAATTTTGCTGTTAATGTCTAAATATCCAATATCACATCCTATATAATGTATTCCAACAGTTTCCCGACAAATGTCAAGTTAATTTGGCAGCAGTTCTCGACACTATCTCTTCTTCCCTTTGTAGATGCTTGGATCCCTACTATTCATCTCTAGTGCTTGGATCAGTTTACTAATGTACATTTATCTACACCAGCTTCCTGACTCTGCAGAATGTACAGGAAAATAGAATGCAGTCATCGACAATGCAATCAATGCTTCTATTTGTGATTTATTTCTGACGATTTTGGTATGAAGTACATCTGGTTTGTCAAGCTTAGCAGTGCTCAGATCAAGCTCCATATTCAACATTACCTTATTACTGGTATGAATTGACTTTATGTCTTTACTTCCACAAGTCCAATGCAATCACTTCATATTTCTGGGTGATATTCTGGATCTTCCTCCATTAAGACAGATGTAAAGTAACTGGTTATTTTCTTGGCGCTTTCCCTGTTATCCACAATGAACTAGTCTCTCCTGATTGCAAATTTCCACATTGGACTATGTTTTATTTTCCTTTGAAATACAGATCATAGAATTTTGCAGTCTTTGTGTTGCTGTTTGTTTGCATGCATGTTCGCTTTTTGATTTCCTGATTAGTTTCATGGCCCTCCTTTTCTGCATCGTAATTTTCTGAGAATTGTCAGGATTCCACAATGTCTGGAATTCTTCTGAAGTCACTTCCTGTGATTAATATAATCTTTAATTTGTTATGTTAATCATCACTAAGTCACTTTCTTACTCTTTGGTATTTTCACCTGAAATAAGTAGACATATCTTTCAGCCTATGCAGTATATCTATAAATCTCCTGATCCTGACCAGATATATTCAGGAACACTGCAGGAGAACAGAGAAGTAATAGCGGAGGCCTTGGTTGGTACTTTTGTATCATTGGTAGCCAACGGGTGAGGTCCAGGAGGACTGGAGTGTAAAGAATGCTTTGCCCTTATTCAAGAAGGGCTACAAAGAAAAAGCTGGGACCTATAGACTAGTAAACCTAACATCTCTAGTTGCTAAGTTTCTTGAGAAGATTCTGAGAGAGAAGATATACATGCATTTGGAAAGGCAGGGTGTCATTATGAGCAGTCAGCACGTCTTTGTGCGTGGGGGATCATGGCTCAAAAATTTGTTAGAATGCTTTGGTGAAATGACCAGTAACTTTGACACGGGCATGGTGGTATACGTAATGTATATGGATTTCAGTAAGGCCTTCAGTAAGAGTACACATGGTACGCTGCTCTGGAAGTTTTGATTATATGGAATTGAGGGGGAGCTGGCAAATCTGATCCAAAAATTGCTTGATGGTAGGAAACGTAGGGTAATAGTGGAAGGATGCTTGTCGGACTGGAGGCCTGTGATGAGTGGAATGCCTGAGGGGTTGGTTCTGGGACTATTACTGTTTGTTTTATGCATGTATATTGTATATATATTTACATATTGCACATATCAATGATTTAGATGAGAATGTACAGGCATGAATTGTAAGTTTCAAGGTGACACTAAAATAGGCGCTATCGTGGACAGTGAGGAAGATTATCAGAAATTTCAGAAATTGCAGCAGTGCCTTGATCAGGTGAGGAAGTGGGCCGAGAAATGGCAAATAGAGTTTAATACAGAAAAGTGTAAGTTCTTGCATTTTAGAAAGTCAAATCAAGGTAGGAGTTTCATGGTGAATGGCAGGGTCTTAAGGAGTGTATTGAGACAAAGTGACCTTGGAATTCCGGTGCAAGGTTCTCTGTAAGTGGAGTCACAAGTAGATAGGGCAGTGAAAAAAGCATTTGATTCACCAATCAGAGCAATGAGAATCGAAATTAGGGAGTTATGTTTCAGGTATACAGGATGCTGGTGAGGCAATACTGGTCGTGTTATGTTCAGTGTTGTTCACTTTGCTTTAGGAAGGATGTTATTAAACTGGAAATAATGCAGAAGAAATTTACAAAGTTGTTGCCCGGACTCAGTGGTCTGAGTTAGAGGGAGAGGTTGGGCAAGCTAGGAGTTTTTACTTTAGAATGTATGAGACTGAGGGAGATCTGATAGAAATGTATAAGATTTCCTCCATGGGAAGCATGGTTAGAGTGAATGCAATCAGTCTTTGTTTTCCCCAGGATTGGGCAATCACGGACTGGAAGGCATCAATTTAAGATCCGAGGGGAAAGAGTAAAAAATAACCTGAGGGGGGAATTTCTTTTACACACAGGGTGGTATGCACATGGAATGAGCTGCCAGCAGAAGTGTTTGAGGGAGGTACATTCATAAAACTTAAAATGCAGTTGGACAAATACACGGATAGGAAAGAATAAGAAGGATATGGGGCAAGTGCAAGGAAATGGGGTTAATGTGAATGGACATTTTGTTCGGAATGGACCAGTTTGGGTTTGAAGGGCCTTTCTCCGTGCTGTTGGACTCTATGACTACCACAATCATTGCTTCTCCAATTGAATGTTATATTATACTTCCCCAATTCACTGGAGCGAACTTGACCCTCTAGTCTCCGGGCTTCCATGATGTTTGACCAGAATGTTCAACATTCGATATTGTATTCAGACGCCGTGTAAAAATGCAACATATTGATGTCACTATTCCTCCAAAGCTGCTTCAGAGCAAGGTTATTAATTAGTCCTCCTGACCACACAACACAAAATCTTAAATAGCCTGCTCTCTAGTTTGGTTCACAACATAATGTTCAACCTACGTGATATACACTTACTAAAGTTATTCTTCACTGCATTAATAGTCACTTAGTTAATGTAGTTTTGGTGCAACTTTAGACAATCTATTATTACTGCAGCACCCACGATTATTTGTTACTCATTCACAGGATGAGGGCGTCGCTGGATAACCAGTATTTATTGCCCATGCCAAAGGGCAGTTAAGAGTTAGCAGCGTTGTCTTGAGTCTGGAGTCACATGCAGGCCACACCAGGTAAGGACAGCAGTATCCTTCCCTCAAGGACACCAGTGAACCAGATGAGTTTTTACAACAATCGACAATGGATTCCTAGTCATCATAAAGCCTTGATTCCATATATATATTGAATTCAAATTCCACCATCTTCCATGACAGGATTTGAATTCATGTCCCCAGCATATTACCCGGGTCTCTGGGTTAAGACCACAGCGATAATATCACTGTGTCATTGCTTCCCCTTGCATGTACTTGCATACCTAATTTCCAGAGCATATGATGTACAGTAATTACGTGACAGATTTGGTTTTGATATATAACACACTAATGTTTGCTTCATCTTGCTATTTATAAGATCCACCCAAACTGATTCTGTGGGATGTGAGGGACAGGGTATGTGGCGTTATTAGCGATAGACTTGGACAAGACGTTCAGGGAGACTCACCTCAACGCTGAGATGATCTGAAGAATTGGTCAGCAACACAGGATAAGCATCAATATTCTTTCCCCCCACTTTGCCAGGATAAGTGTCACCATATTCATCTCCTCCCTCACACCCACTGTGTATCTGTTAATAACACAAGGCTCACACTCTATCTCCAAAGAAGGCTCAAGCACGACCACACTCATTCAGCACCTTCCCTCCCCCACTTTTTCTGTCATTGATGCAATAGCCCCGCACACTAATAACACGACATTGATACAACACTGTGGTCAGACTCCTTCTGGACACCTCACCCTTCCCCCTTCCCCTGTACCAGTATTAACAGCAGGGACACTCACTCCCACCCTCACTCCGTCCCTCCTCTTCTCCCATTCCTGGAGAAACAGCATGGAATAGGACATGAAGGGCCAAGCCGGGTGTTAGAGTGCCCGATATCCGTTCCCTCACCCTCTACCTCGACATGTGGGGAGGATCCTGGAAAGAGACAGAGAGGACCAGGACACGTTGTGTGGAGATTCTGAAACAGCGACGTCCCACCAACCAAGTTAGCAGCAATGTTCAGTAAAGAGCAATTCTTAATTTAAACTCGCTGGCAGTTCCAATTTCATCTCTCTCACTTTTCAGGCTTATTTAAAAGCATTAATGAAAGCACTAAATATAAAAATAATGTTTTTTTTAGATTAGATTACTTACAGCGTGGAAACAGGCCCTTCGGCCCAACAAGTCCACACCGCCCCACCGAAGCGTTACCCAACCATACCCCTACATCTACATTTACCCCTTACCTAACACTACGGGCAATTTAGCATGGCCAATTCACCTGACCTGCACATCTTTGGACTGTGGGAGGAAACCGGAGCACCCGGAGGAAACCCACGCAGACACGGGGAGAATGTGCAAACTCCACACAGTCAGTCGCCTGAGGCGGGAATTGAACCCGGGTCTCCGGCGCTGCGAGGCAGCAGTGCTAACCACTGTGCCACCGTGCCGCCCAGTGGTTCTTATTCTCTTCAGTAAAAATGTTAAAAAGAAAAAAGTAAACGAAATAAGTTCATTACGAAAATCTAAATTATGACGTTCATTTAAAATTATGGGCATCCTTCGTAAAATACTCAACATCATTTCTCTCACTAAATCTTCTTACTAGTGTTTGTATTCTAGCATCGGCTTCTTTAATTACAACAGAATATCGTGCCCTGCTATCAGATGCTCATAGTAAATGTCCCTTCCTCTCTGAACTTTTGGTAAACTGTCAATATATTTCCAAATAACTGAATGTTCAACATCAAGTTCGCATTGTCATCTCCTGTGGGCAGCTTCTGCATTATTGTTTGTTTTGTCCTCATTGTTTAAAGTCCTTTCATAGAAATTCTACATTCCAACTGGAAAAAGTGGTGGACGCCGAACATTTCCTCTGCATAATCTTCTACCTCCATAGTTATCCTCGAACCAGTCCAGCAGCGGTTGCAGTTCATTTGGAAGCACATGGGTCAGATGTTCAATACCTTCATGAAAGTTTTCAATCGGAATATATGCAAGACCAATTATCATTTTAGCTCTGAAGGAAAATTCTGAGTCAATGATATACTTACTCAAGTGTCTTTTTAACATTTTTACTAAAGGGAATAAACGTTATTCGTATTTTTATTGCGTTGATTAATGCTTTTATCTAACCCTGAAAAGGATTATATATGCGCTGAAATATTTCTGTGCCTAAATGGGTCTGCAGCAAAATGGGCTGCACCAAACAGGCCGCACCAAATAGAATGAAGTATTCAGTAAATTACACAGCACAGGAGGACGCCATATAAACTTCCCAGGCTGTTATGCAGAAGCAGGGGAGCCCTGGGTAGCTGTCAGGAAATATAGAGTCGAGATCATTACACATTTTGTGTTTGGAAAGCTATAATGAATGGAATTTTTCAGGGATCTGTGCGAGGTTATCAACAAATTACAATCTATTCTAATGAACCGGATGAAGGAGATGGAGCGCAGTTTCATCATGCACCAGGATAGTCATTCAATAAGATGTCAAATGGAGACAGAGCATCTGCAATGGGATACAGACAGGGGGAGGGCAGAGCGTCTGCAATGGGATACAGACAGTGGAGGGAAGACTGTCTGCAGTGGGATACAGACATGGGGAGGGCAGAGCATTTGCGGTGGGATACAGACAGGGGGTGGGCAGAGAGTCTGCAATGGGATGCAGACGGGGATGGAAGAGTGTCTGCAATGGGATACAGACAGGGGGAGGGCAGAGCATCTGCAATAGGCGACAGAAAGGGGAAGGGCAGAGGGTCTGCAATGGGACACAGACTGGGAAAGGACAGAACATCTGCAATGGGTTACAGACAGGGTAGGGCAGAGCATCTGCAATGATATACAGACGGGGGGAGGGCAGAGCATCTGCAATTGGATACCGACAGTGGAGGGAAGACAGTCTGCAGTGGGATTCAGACGAGGGAGGGCAGATCGTCTGCAATGGTATACAGACAGGGGGAGTGCAGAGCGTCTGCAATGGAATAGGGACAGGAAGAGGGCAGACGTCTGCAATGGGATACAGAGAATGGAGGCAGAGCATCTGCAATGGGATACAGATGGGGAAGGCAGGGCGTCTGCAATGGTATACAGACAGCGGAGGGCAGAGCAAAGGCAGTGCGTTTACAATTGGGATAAAGACAGGGGAAGGGCAGAGCGTCTAAATGGGAGAGAGACTGGGGGAGGGAAGAGCGTATGCAATAGGATACTGATGGGTGAGGGCAGAGCATCTGCTATGGGATACAGACTGGGGGAGTGCAGCGCATCTGAAATGGGATACAGACGGGGAGGGGAGAGCATCTACAATGTGATACAGACAGGAGGAGGGCAGTGCGTCTTCAATAGAATATAGATGAGGGAGTGCAGAGCATCTGCAATGGGATAGGACAGGGTGAGGGAAGTGCGTCTGTAATGGCTTGCAGACAGGGAGAGGGCAGAGCATCTGCAGTGAGATACAGATGAGGTAGGGCAGACCATCCGCAATGGGATGCAGACGGGGGAGGGCAGAGAGTCTGCAATGGGATACAGACAGGGGAGGGCAGAGCGGCTGCAATGGGATACAGACGGGAGGAGGACAGAGATTATGCAATGGGATGCAGACAGGGGGAGGGCAGAGTGTCTGCAATGGGATACAGACAAGGGAATGGGCAGAGCGTCTTCAATGGGAGACAGACTGGGGGAGGGCAGAGCATCTGCTATTGGATACAGGCGGGGAGGCACAGCATCGGCAATGGGATAGAGACGGAGGATGGCAGTGCTTCAGCAATGGGATACAGACAGGGGAGGCAGGGCCTCTGCAATGTGATACAGATTCGGGAGCGCAGTGCTTCAGCAATGGGATACAGACAGGGGAAGGCAAAGCGTCTGCAATGGGATACAGACAGGGGAGGGGAGAGCATCTACAATAGGATACAGACGGCTGAGGGCAGTGCGTCAGCAATGGTATACAGACAGGGGAGGCATAACGTCTGCAATGGGATACAGATGGGAGAGGGCAGAGCGTCTGCAATGGGATACAGACAGGGGGAGTGCAGAGTGTCTGCAATGGGATGCAGACAGGGGGAGTGCAGAGCGTCTGCAATGGGATACAGACAGGGGATGGGAGAGCATCTACAATGGGATACAGACGGCTGAGGGCAGTGCATCAGCAATGGTATACAGACAGGGGAGGCATAACGTCTGCAGTGGGATACAGATGGGGAGGGCAGATCATCTGTAATGGGATACAGATGGGAGAGGGTAGAGCGTCTGCAATGGGACACAGACTGGGAGAGGGCACAGCAACAAGCAATGGCATACAGACAGAGGATGGCTCTGAGCAAAGCTTCAGCAGAAAAAAGCAGTACAATATATATGTGATAGAAATTTTCTGTTTTGGGGAAAAGACAAAACAGCAGAAATTTATTTAAATGCAAGGAGAATGCAGAACACAGTGGTACAGGGGGATTTTTGTGTCTAAGTACATGAGTCACATCAAATTAACCTGAAGATGTTGCAAGTGATTTGGAAGGTAAGTGTAATGATTCTGTATTTGCAAGGGGCGTTGGGTATGATTTTAGCGATGATTTCTGCATCAGTACAGGGCATTGCTGAGATTACATCTGTTGTATTATGTGTAGTTATAACTGCCTCAACTGAAAAACAAAAAAAAAAATTGCTTTCGAAACGTTTCAAAGATGTTTCTCTTTACTCATTCTTGGGATGTATGCATTACGTTATGAAGAATTAACAGTTGGGCCTGAGAATGAGAGATGTTTTGTTGACCATATAAGATCTTGAGAAGAGTGCAGTTGGTGAATACCGGATGGATATTTCTTCTTGTGTGGGAGGATAAAACTGGGGAAATACTTTAAGAATAAATCAGGGTCAAAGGAAAGGTCGTTGGACAGAAAAATTGAAGTGTGAATTTTCATCCTACATGCTGACAGACAGGCTGAACTTTTCCAGCAATTACTGTATATGTTTAAGAATATTCATTTTAACACAGATATTGTGAAGCAATGAAACGCTTATTTTTACATTATGCAAGCACATCTTCAAAACAAGTAGGACCATTTATTGTTAATGAATTGATTCTGCATTAACGCACTGACCTGGAGTCGAGAATGTAATGGAGTCATATAGTTCGGACAATGTTCAAGAACAGCTCACAGAGTCCAGTGTGGGACTTGTGGGAGGTTAGAAATGTTGTTTCTGCAGGTGGGTTGGGTGGGGTGTTGCGGGGGTGAGACATTATACAAACGGTCATGGAATTCTTGTAGCATGTAGCATGTAGTATACTTAAGGCTAAGACTTAAATGAATATGGAAGGTCTTTTAAAGAAAATAGTTTTAAGCTAGGAAACATCTTTAAAGTGTTGTAGTTGACCACAAAAAGAAGCATCAGGGGCATTTCACAATAAAGCTTATAGTATGATAAGACAAACTGGATAAAAAAAAACAAGCTGTAACAAACAAGGAACAAAGAGTGCAGACATACAAGGACAGCAGGATGGCCAGATTAGAAAAAAAATAACAAGTGAGGTAATCGGCTTATGATAGGATGGGGAAAGGGAGGCGTGATTCCGCAACTTGCAAACTTAATAAGAATGCTTACATGTTATGTTTTCGTGCGCATTTCTGCTTGATTGCAGAAGTGTCTGGTATTTGCAAGGCTGTAATAAATTGTTCTTGTTTCCAAGGCTTTGTCTCAGGCTGATTTGTGAGTGAGTTCTGTTTCTCATAGACTGATAACGTTACTGATTTAAATTACGAATGGAAAATGTAGACTATCTGTGGGGGAATATTCTATTGCTCACTTTCTGTTTCCTTGTCGCTCATCACAGCAATGTGTGGGAGTGTAAAAAACCAAGTCGTCTTTCCCACCAAATGAGGATTCCTGATGAGGATTCATTGAAATCTCCACATTGCCTGAAGCAAAACAATTCAACCAAATTCAACTGTTTCATGAAAAATTCCCATTGTCAGAAGGTTGTGCAAGCAGAATAACTACATGACGAATTATCCGACTCGATAGTGAAGAGAACAGACAGGAGATTATGTGGCTGCAAATGGGAATCCGGAATGGTGTGTAGCCTCCCACATGTCAGGGCCCAGGATGCCTCAGAGCGGCTGCAAAACGTTCTCTCCGGGGCTGGGAGTGGCGTGGGGGGCTGGGGGTGGGTGGAAAGCAGCCAGAAGTCATTGTGCACATTGGTACAAAGGACAGAGTGATACAGGTAGAAATAGTGATGACATCCTGCAGAGTGATTGTAGAGAGCTAGAGAAAAGGATAAAAGACAGGACCATGACAGTGGCAATATCCAGTTTACTTCCAGAGCTCCGTGCTAGTGAGTGTCAGAACAGGAGGATATGGCAGATAAAGGGGTGGCTGAAGAATTGGTGCAGGGGGCAGAGAGTTTTGGATCACTGGGATCTTTTGTGGGGCAAGGTGACGTGTTCAGGAAGGATGGGTTGTACCTTAACTGGCAGGGGACCAATATCCTGGCAGGCAGGTTTGCAACTGCTGCAAGGAAGGGTTTCAACTAGATTGGCTGGGGTTGAGGAGGGGTGGGATCCTCAACAGCAGGGAGGCAAGTGCGAGGCTGAAAGGAGATACAGTAATCAGAAACAGTAAAATGAAGAGACAGGTCAGGCTAGACAACGACAGGGAGCAAGGAATGCCTGTTGGACTAAATTGCAACTGTTTCAATGCAAGATGGCTGACAGGTAAGGCCGATTAACCCAGGGCGTGGGTAGGTACGTGGGACTGGGATATAATAGCCATTAGATATACATGGCTAAGGGAGGGACAGCACTGGCAGCTTAATGTACCAGGGTACAGGTACTTTATGCGGGACAGAGATGGTGGAAGGAGGGGAGGGGGAGTTTCATTTTTGATTAAGGAGAGTATCACAGCAGTAAACAGAGATAAAATAACTGATGGATCATCATGTGAGGACTTGTCTGGAGAGCTAAGAAATAAGAAGAGAATGGTGATAGTATTTGGATTGTACTATAGGCCCCCAAATACTAAACGAGGAATTAGGGGAACAAAAATATGCAGACAGACTGGGGAGACTTGCAGGGCCAATAGGATTGCATTAGTAGGAGATGTTAAGTTTCCTAACATAGACTGGGAATGACATAGAATTAAGGACGGAGGTGGGGTGAATTTATTAAGTGTGTTCAGAATAGTTTCCTCAAGAAATAAGTAGAGGGTGCAACTGGGGAAGTGACGAAACTTGACAGTGGGGGAGCACTCTGGAACCAGTGACCATAGTTGTATTAATTTTTAAATAGTTATGAAGAAGGACAAAACTGATCCACATGTTCAAGTTCAAAATTGGGGCAAGGTGAATTTTGATGGAATTAGACAGGAGCTTGTAGGGGTTGTTTGGAGGAGTTTATTTGCAGGCGAAGGGACCTCCTGCAAGTGGGAGACCTTTAAAAGTAAAATGTCTACAGTTCAAGGTCTATATATTACTGTGAGGGTAAAAGGCAAGGTTGGTAGATAGAGAGAACCTCGGACGTCAGGAGATATTGAGGCTTTGAACAGCAAAAAGGAGGCGTGGCTCAAGTCCAGGCAGCTGGGATCGAGTGAATATCTGGAGGTGTACAGGGGGTACAGTAGGTTACTGAAGAAGGAAATCAGGAGGGCATAAAGGGGGCACAAGATCGCTTTGGCTGAGAAGATTAGGGTGAATCCAAAGAGGTTCTTTAAGTATATTAAAGTAAAACGATTAACTAAATGAGAATATGACCCCTCAAGGTCCAAAGTGGACATGCATGTCTAGAACCGTAAGAGATTTGCGAGATTCTCAATGAATATTTCTCCTCTTCCTTTACCGTGGAGAAATACATGAAGACTTGGGAGGTTAACAAAGGTCGTGGTGTTATCTTGGGGTGAGTCAATATCACAGGGAGAAGATGTGTTGGATACATTAGAATGTATGAAGGTGGATAAATCTCCTGATGCTAAACAGATGCATCGAAGAATACTGCAAGAGGCTACAGAAGAAACTACGGGGATCCTGGTTGATATTTTTGCATCATCATTAGCTACAGTTTAGGTTGAGAATATTGGAGATTAGCAAATGTTGTGCCATTATTTAAGAAGGGAAGCAAAGAAAAATCTGGGATCTATAGACCAGGAAACCTAACATCTGTGGTAGATAGGTTACTTGAGAAGATTCTGAGAGATGAGATATACATGCATTTAGAAAGATAAGGTTTCTTTAGAAATAGTTTTTTGACAGATTCCCTACAGTATGGAAACAGGCCATTTGGCTCAACAAGACCACACCGACCCTCCAAACAGTAACCCACCCAGTCCCATTCCCCTACCATATATTTACCCCTGACGAATGCACATAACACTATAGGTAACTTAGCATGGCCAATTCACCTGACCTGGATTGTGGAAGAAAAATGGAGCGCCCAGAGGAAACACACACAAACACAGTGAGAATGTGTAGACTCCACACAGAGATTCCCCCGAAGTTGGAACCAAACCCGGATCCATGGCACTATGATGCAGCAGTACTAGCCACTGAACCACCATGCCACCCTTGCATTTTTCAACACAGTTCAATGACACAGGTACAAAATTTATTCTGCCCTTCACCCATAATGCACGTTCCAATGTCACATAATTTATTCTCCACTGAAAATGTTATCTTATTGTTATTTATTAGTTTGTTAGTATTAATTTTAACAATTATTATTAATAGTTGTTTTTCGACTGGAAAGATTGCATGGCTTGTGATTGGGAGATTATGCCTCTCATATTTGTTTGAGTTCATTGATGAAGTGACCAGGAATGTTGATGAGGGTAGGGCGGTCGACGTAGTCTGTATGGTTTTCACTAAGGCCTTTGACAAGGTTGCCATTGATAGGTTGGTCTGGAAGGTTAGAATCACATGGAATCCAGAGGGAGCTGGCAAATTGGACACACAATTGGCTTCATGGTAGTAAGCAGAGGGTAATAGTGGAAGGATGCTCTTGGACTGGAGGCCTGTGACACATGACGTGCCTCAGTGGTCGCTGCTGGGCCCATTGCTGTTTGTTATCTGTGTCAATGATATTCTTGCGAATGTACAAGGCATGATTAGGAAACTTGGAGATGACACTAAAATAGGTGGTATCGTGGACAGTGAGGAAGTATATCAGAAATTGCAGCAGGACCTTGATCAAACTGGAGAAGTGGGCCGAGGAATATTTTGGCAACGTTAGATCAAGGTAGGAGTTTCATGGTGATTGGTCGGACTTTAAGGAGTGTAGTTGAGCAGAGGGACCATGGAGTTTAGGTCCACCGCTCTCTGAAACTGGGGTCATAACTAGACATGGCAGTGAAGAAGGCATTTATCATACTAGCAAACATCAGTCAGGACATGGAGGAAAGCAGTTGGGAAGGTATGTTGCAGTTATACAGGATGTTGGTGAGGTTGCACTTGTAGTGTTGTGTTCAGTTTTAGTCACATTGCGATCGGAAGGATGTTTTTAATCTGGAATGTGTGCAGACGGAATTTACAAAAATGTTGCCAGGACTCAACAGTATGAATTATAGGGAGAGGTTGGACAAGTGAGGACTTTTTTCTTTAGAGCATAGGAGAAGTGATGGATAGGGTGAATGGACCCAGCCCTTTTTTCCTAGAGTTGGGGAATGGAGGAGGGGAGAGCATCAGTTTAAGGTGAAAGGGGAAAGAATAAAAGGGAAACTGATGTAAACTGTTTTACACAGAGCGTTGTACACAAAGGAAATGAGCTGCCAATGGAAGTGGTTGAAGCATTTATATTAACGATATTTAAAAGGCATTTGGGCAAGTACATGAACAGGAAATGATGAGAATGCTATGGGCCAAGTGCTGGGAAATGAGGTTAGTGTGGTTGGATATTTGGGTCAGCATGGACGAGTTTGGGCCAAAGGGCCTTTCTGCCTCTCTCCATGCTGTAGGACTTGATGACTCTACAAGTAGACTCTACAAGCAGAACAGCATTTTTCCTTTGGTCATGAGTTCGAATCATATTTGGAAAATGTTCTTTCAAGTTAACTTTGCAGATATTTTGCTTTTCAGTTTGTTATCGACAATACATGTGTGTGTGTGTGTGCGTGCGTGTGTGTGTGTATGCGTGTGTGTGTGTGTGTGTTTCTCAGTATTTTTCAAAGGGAAGTATCACTGTACATATTTGCAATATCCTCTCATCATTCCTTTTTCCATCATAGTTTGTTTTGGTCACAGACATGTTGTTTTATCAGATTAAAGAAATCTGTCTGACTTGTTCCTAACACTGACCATAACACACTCTGAGAACTATATCATTGGCCATACCACCAACCTAGTTATAATTAATTATTGTGGCCAGTGGGGGAGTGGGGCTAGAAAAGGGAGCAGTAAGCCAATAAAACACAGGGAATTATCGACTCAATCAGGCAACGTCAGTGACGAGGAGTTCATTGGAGGGGATTCTGAGGGATAGAATTTACATTTATTTAGAGAGACTAGGACTGATTAAGGATAGTCTATATGGATTTGTGTGATGGAAATCATGTCTAATAAATGTGATTGAGTATTATGAAGGGGTGACAAAGACGATTAAAGAAGACACTTTGGTGTAAATTGTTTACACAGACTTCAGCAAGGCATTTAATAAGGTTCCCCATCGTAGACAGATTACTAAAATTAGCTTATATGTAATCTAGGAAAAGCTAACCAATTGGATACAAAATTGGATTGAAGGTAATGGATTGTTTTCCAAACTGAAGACCTGTGGCCAGCGGTGTGCTGAAAGAATCAGTGCTGAGCTCACTGCTTTTCATCACGGATATAAACAATTTTGATGTGATTATCTGAGGCATGGTTAGTAAGTTTACAGATAACATCACCAAAGTGGTGCAGTGGACAGTGAAGAAGATTATCTCAGAATATAACGGGTTCCTTGACCATCAATGAGCCAAGGACTGGCAGGTGGAGTTTAATTTAGATATTTGTGAGGTTTTGCATTCTGGTAAGTTAAAACAGTGTAGTCCCCTGGGGAATGTTGCTGAACAAAGACGGGTGAAGATTCATAGTTCCTTGTAAGTGGAGTTTAGGTCGGTAGATTGGTGAGGAACATGGTTGACATTCTTGCTTTAATCTGTCAGAACATTGAGAATGAGTTGGAGTAGCGTGTTGCACTTGTGCAGATCGTAGGTGAGGCCACTTTAAGAATACTCCCTACATATCAGTTGACTCTGTTAAAGGATGGATGTTGTTAAGCTTGAAAGGGTGCAGAAAAGATTTACAAGGATTTTCTGGAACCTAAGGGTTTGAGCTGCAGGGAGATGATGAACAGGTTGAGGCTTTTTCCCTTGGACTACCCGAGGCCGAATGGTGACATGACAGAGGTTTTAAAAAGTCCTGAGTGGCATGGATAGTCTGAATGGGAAAGATCCTTTTCCCAGTGTAGGGGCGTCCAGAACGAGACAGTAGAGGGAGAAGGTGACAGACTTAGGAGGGACCTGAGGGGAAACTTTTTCATACAGAGGCTGGTGGGTGCACTGTCAGAGGAAGAGGTGAAAGCGGGTACAATTACACGTTTAAAATGTAACTGAATAGGTAAATAAATAGGAATGGATCATGTGATGTGGTCCAAATGCTGGCAAGTGGGTCGAGATCTGATTAAGATGCCTGATTGGCACGGACAAATTGGACAAAAGGATCTGTTTCCATGCTGTATGACTCTCTTATTCTCACAGCGGGATGAGGAAGAATTCTCTTCCCAGGAAGTTTGTGGTGCCTCTCTGATTACAAGTATTCACAGCTGAGTTAGTTAAAGATTTGATAGAGAAGTGAGTCACGGATAATGGGACACAGACGGGAAAGTGACGCTGAGACCACAATCTGATAAACCACAATCTTAGTGCCTAGTGCAGAAGGCACAAATTTTCTAATGACTCACTCCTACTCCTCAGTCCCATGTTTCTGTGTTCCACTCAACCCCTCTAACCTGCTAGACAGGAGCAGTTGGAGTCCACTTACTGTTATAGCATGGTGCACAGAAACAGAGGAGACCATTCGGTCGCTCAAGAATATCCCAGGAAAATGTAATTGGAAGACCCAGGCTGGATATGAGAGAGGTTGTTTATTTCTCTTTACAGAGCTTCCCCTCTCTGTATCTTGTGCTTCATTTGTTGATCATGTTGTAGACCCAGATTCACTGTGAATACAGACTCCAAACCTCACCCAGCGAAGCTCACAAAATCCGCTGGTCTCCCTGATTGCAACATTCCATAAAAGACCTTCCAGGAAAATAACACCTACTAACTTTCCAATAACAGAATGGGAGAATATCAGAAACAGTGGCAGGTCATTGCCCTTCACTAAAATCAAGGCTGACCTGCTCCAAGTTTCAAATCTTCCTTAATGTCCAAGTCTTCTTGAGCACTTCCATAGAACACAGAACAAAGAACAGTCCTGATGTGGAGATGCCAGTGTTGGACTGGGGTGTACAAAGTTAAAAATAACACAACACCAGGTTAAAATCCAAAAGGTTTAATTGGAAGCACACTAGCTTTCGGAGCGTCGCTCTTTCATCAGTTAATAGTGGAGGGCTCAATCCTAACACAGAAATTATATCAGAAATTTACAGTGTGATGTAACTGAAATTATACATTGGAAAATTTATTGTCTGTTAAGCCTTTCATCTGTTAGAATATCATGATAGTTTAACTTCTTTCATCTATAAATCACAAAACCTTTTTTTTTAAAGTTGCATTCTCAGGTTAGCTGTTAATAATGGTGATAGCTAGACAATATGTTGAAGGTGTTGGCCCCCTGTGTTCTCTGTTTATGCCATGATGTTTAGATTGATTCTAACCTAAAAAGTGAAATAATGGAGTTTTACATGAATTCATGCAGTTTTTGAGCTCAAGAGTTCTACATGAATGCATGCAGTTAGGACCTTCAGCCCTCGACATTGTGTCGTTTGTCCGACTCTAACATCAGACTAACCTACATGCTTCCGTCCACTTTGTTCCATGTGTCTATCCAAGAGTCTGTTACGTTTCCCTCACGCATTTGACTCTACTACCACCGTTGACAGTGCATTAGACACACCTACCATTCTCTGTGTAAAGAATCTACCTCTGATATCTCTGCTAAAGCTTCCTCCAATTACCATACAATTATGCCACCTAGTGATAGACATTTCTGCCCTGGGAAAATGTTTCTGGCTATTCACTCTGTCTATGCCTCTTATCATCTTGTACATCTCTATCAAGTCACATCTCATCTATTTTTCCTCCAGTGAGAAAAGCCTTCGCTCCCTCATAACACTGACCCTCCAGTCCAGGCAGCATCCTGGTAAATCTCCTCTTTACCCTCTCTAAAGCTTCCTTATCCTTCCTATAGTGAGGAGACCAGAACTGAACACAATATTCCCTGTGCGGTTTGAGCAGGGCTCTATCGAGCTGCAGCATAACCTTGTGGCTGTTAAACTCAATCCCCCTGCAACTGATAGCCAACACACCATACGCCTTCTTAACAACCCGATCAACTTGGGTAGCAACTTTGAGGGATCTGCGGACACGGATCCCAAGACCCCTCTGTTCCTCCACACTGCCAAGAACCCTGCCATTAACCATGTATACTACATTCACATTCGAGCTTGCAAGGTGAATCACTTCAGTTTGAACTCCATCTGCCACTTCGCAGACCATATCTGCATCCTGTCAATGTCCCGTTGCAACCTACAATAGCCCTCCACGTTATGTACCACTCCAACCACCTTTGTGTCATCGGCAGACTTATTAGCCCACTCTTCAACACCAATATTCAAGTCATTTATAAAAGTGACAAAGAGCAGAGGTCCCAGGACTGATCACTGTGGGACACCAAAGGCCCCTTTCAGTGATCTAGTTCCCCTAACTCTCTGCGTAAGAGAATTCCTGACATTCACCACCCTCTGTTTGAAGAAAACATTCTCAGCTTCTACACCATGACCTATTGATATGAACAAAAGAGGTTACGCAGGGGCTCAGGTAAGAGAGATTGGCCCTGAACTCTAGGCAGTATTTGACTGAGGATGACATCAAGGAGCCGGAACAAAATCGCACTTAATGAGAATTAATTACGACCTCTACACTTTTTGGAGTCATTCACGGCACAAGGGAAGATAATTACCAATGGTGGACATCAATCATCTCAGCCGTGGGACACATCTGCGGGAGATCCTCAGCGTAGCTTCCTCAGCTTAAGCATCTCCAATTTGTCATCATAGAATCTCTACAGTGTGGAAGGCTATTCAGCCCATTGAGTCCAAACTGAGCAGATTAGATTCCCTACAGTGTGGAAACAGGCCATTCGGCCCAACCAGTCCATACCAACCTTCCGAAGAATAACCCACCCAGACACATTTCCCTCTGACTAATGCACCTAACATAATGGACAATTTAGCATGGCCAATTCACCTGTCCTGCACATCTTTGGACAGGGAGGAAATCAGAGCACTCGCAGGAAACTCATGCAGACAAGTGGGGTATGTGCAAACTCCACACAGACAGTTGCCCAAGGCTGGAATCGAACCTGAGAGCCTGGTTCTGTGAGGCAGCAGTGTTAGTTACTGAGCCACCGCGCCAGTAGAAGAGGGGGCATTCACTGAAGTTTACAAAATTTTCAGAACAAGTTGTCCCTCTTCAACTCTTGAATCAATCTGTGACCATGTGCAGCAAGACCTGGACAACATTCAAGATCGTGCTGTCAACGTCTGGGTAACATTTATGTAACAGTACTGTACATTTCCACAGTAAAAGGAGGAGTTCATTCAGCACCTCAATCTGGTTTCACAAGAATGTAGAGAAGCCATTCATCCCATCAAAACTACTGGGAAAAAGAGGAATAGAGCTGAAAATGTGTTGCTGGAAAAGCACAGCAGGTCAGGCAGCATCCAAGGAGCGGGAGAATCGACGTTTCGGGCATGAGCCCTTCTTCAGATTCCTGAAGAAGGGCTCATGCCCGAAACGTCGATTCTCCTGCTTCTTGGATGCTGCCTGACCTGCTGCGCTTTTCCAGAAACGCATTTTCAGCTCTGATCTCCAGCATCTCCATCCTCTCTTTCTCCAAGAAGAAGGATAGCCCATTCAGTCCTTCCTGTCTGTTGCACAGGAAGACAGGGTGTCTGCTCTCTCCCACATGTCACGTATATGGGATCAGAAAGAACCATTTCACACCCGCAGTCACTTACAAAGGAACAGGAAGAGGTCATTCGGCTTGTCAAGCCACTAACACAGGAACAGGAAAGTGTCAGAGATGCTCCAACATCACAAACAAATGGGGCAGGGGCTGCACGGACAGACTGCTCCAAATTGATCCACATGGCTTAATTATTCATGGTACATATGTGTTACTTTAACATGGGTTTCTGGCAGTCGGAATGAAGCCAACATTTTTTAGCCATTCTCCAAGTTACCTTCCATCTCCAAGAAGGCAGACCCATGATCTCTTTGAGGTCAGAAACCGTTGGGGAATAACTAACTGTTTCAGAATGAACGTATTTTGGCTGCTGACATGATTGTGTACAAAGTAACATTCAATGCAGTGTCACACAGTAACTGTGCATTCAAGTGTTCAGAGTTCATTCAGAGCCTGTACCACTCTGTTAATCGACATGGGGAGTCTGAAGATGCATGTAAGCTGTCGTGAATCGTACATCCAATGAAAGTATGACATTTTCACCCCATTCAGCTGTTTGGGACATAATGAGTTCCTGTCCATATCCATCAAGCTTAAACTTCTTATTGTCTCACAGCGGTACAGAGTAAATACATCGTTACTTGACTCTCTCCTCATGGTAACATCACGCCAGTGTTTAGTCTGGTCAAACTACTTTGCACTCTCTCAGTGACAAAGGGATCATTGTTTATAAAGTAGAACAAATTTTTACACAGTGCACCAAATACTCTCTCAACAAAACACGATCATTGGGAAAGATATTCTAACTTTTGTACTTCAATCATTTTGCATGAAGAGCCACATATCATTTACTTCCTCTCCCCGTATGAATTCTGTCAGTGACTTATGACCAAGGACATCCAGGTCCTTTTCAACAAAAACTCTCGCCAACCTCCCTACCATTTAATAACTATAAATGTATATGATGCTATTTGTTATTCACATCTGAATCATTTTTATACCTTGTGAACAGATATTGACCAAACACTGCTTCTGCTGCCACCCATCAATCCTTCAGTGCAGAGAAAAACAGTATTCTTCTCGTATCTCCATTACCCAATTTTTAATCCATGTGATATATATTCCACCCCTAATTACCCATGGACTCTAACATTCCCATTCACCTGTATTCAAACATGCCAAGTGTCCTCTAAAAATAGAAATACTCCACTCCCATTGGTTCTCAACTGTCGATGTCACAGCGGACAATCTCCACAAACAGGTTTATCAAAGATCATTTCCCTTTCCTGAATCTAGGCCGAATGTACCAAATCATATCATTATTCTCCAAGTATCTAGTTCTCACGTTCCTTATAAAAGGTTCCAATATATTATTCTCACAGCTGACATCAAGCTATTTAGTTTTCTGTTTTCCCTCTCCATCCTGTTTTCAAGAATTAAGTTTACAATATCTGTTTTCCAGTCTGCAGCATCCTTTCCAGAATCTAACTAGCTTTGAAGAATGATCAGTAATTATTTCATTAGCTGTGTTTTCATCTCAATCACTCTGGGATGTAGCTCATCAGATTCAGCAACTTATGAAACTTCAATTCAATTAGATTTCCAATAACATACTCTTCATTAATTCTGATTTCCTGCAGGTTGCCATTTTTACCAGTCACTCTGTTCCCTAATATTTCTGGAAATTAGTTTCTGTACCTTCCCCTATGGAGATGGAACCAATGCATTCCTCTCAGCAGACAGATGGTTTCTGACCACTTGTGAATACATTGGAGGAATGCACTTCAGAAATGGTGAATATATTACCCACTGCTGCCTACAAAGTTCCAGAATCAATCCAGTTTAATTCATCGTGAGTGTCAGCACAGTCCTGTCCCTGGTATGAGACTACAAGTTATACTGAAGGAGGGGATACAGCTCAGTGACAACCTCAATTTTGAGACAAGCTGGTTTTACCCTTTATCCTGAATGGGTGCAGCATGGACAAATGTCCCTGGAAATCCCAGAGAGTATAGTACAGTGCCCTGCTCCTCCCAGTTTACACAGCTTCTCTTCTTTGTAGTCTCAGCTCCATTTGTTCATCATGGACCCAGACACACTGTAAATGCAATATTCAGAGTGGGGTCCCCAGACCCTCGGGGCTCCCTGAATGAACCCAGTAGCTGACATCACTATCCTGAGAACACCACCCACAGAACCTCCACTGACTTTCTAGATGACAGCAGCAAGTCAATTCCCCACACACATAGTGCATCCATTCAGTGTTGAAAATGCCTCGGTCTCCTCAGTTTCTCTTCCTGGCTGAGAAAACTTACACCTCCACACAGTTCCACAGTAACAGTTCCTCTCTCCAGAGAAGCAGTTGACAATGGAACATTACATTTCTCGATATCTCAGCGAATATAAGTATTGCTGATGGAGTTGATCATCACACTCAGAGACGAGAGATACAGGGAACATAACTCACGGTAGGCAGGGGCACACCATAATAATAAGATATTCAGGAATATGTGAAAGGGAATTGTTACAATAACTTCCCATTCTTCCAGTCCATCATCAGCAATCCTTTTGCTTGCTTTTCCTTTCTCTCTCTGTCTGTCTGTCTGTCTGTCTCTCTCTCTCTCTCTCTCTCTCTCTCTCTCTCTCTCTCTCTCTCTCTCTCTCTCTCTCTCTCTCTCCATCTCTCGCTCTTTCTCTCTCTCTTGCTGGACATCATCCACTCAACACAAACCTCCCGCTCACCCTTCCAGCCATCCCTGATATAATAATATTGTTTCTCAGCTGCATTCAGTTTTGATAGGCTCACTGAACTCGAAACGTTATTTGTTTATTTTTCCGACAGACTGCCATACCTGCTGAGATTCTCCAACATTCTTTCAGACAGTGGAGAATTTTATTTCAGATCACCAGCATCCACATTTCCTTGGTTATTTCACCTTTAATGTTGCTGTTTCGCGGGATGCCAGCATCACTGGCAAGGGCAGTATTTGTTGTCTGTCCAAACTGCACTTGACCACGTGGCCATTTGTCAAGGCCATATGGAGGCAACCAGATTGTTGTGGATCTGAGGTGACACTTAGTTCAGACAGGGCAAACATGTTAGGCTTCTTTACCAAAGGTTATCAATAAAATAATAAAAGAAATCCTGATGGTTTATGGTTGCCATGAGTGAAATTAGATTTAATTCCAAACTTTTTCATTGTAATTTAAAGTTAGTCATCGAATCTGGTAGGATTTCAGACAATGTTTTAAAGTCATAATCTGTGCCACTGAATTACACAGTCAGTGACATTATTACTCTGTTTATGAATCCCTGTTGTGAAGTTACTGTAGAGACAAGGACAAGTTTGTGGTCAATATATTTGTAACTGGAAAAGAGGTCAGAAGAGAACTGGAGCCGTAAAATCTGTCGTTAATGAAGGGGTAGGTGAAGGTGAAATCAGCAACAGAAGTCAGGTGGAGTTGGAGATGGGGGATATTATGTAGGTGGGTGTCAGCAGGTTTGATCACAGAGAAAATATGGAGACATAAAACAGTTCATGGTAAGAAGGAGACTCAAGATTCCGAACAGTCTTATTCCTTCTCAGATGTTTATGAGTAAGTAATTTAGAAATGCATGAGAAGGAAGTGGCATTTGTGTCTGAAAGTTTATGTATTTGTTAAATATAATCAACCAGAATAGCAATAACATTCAGCAGCATTTATAGAATTGACAGAGATAGACTTACCAGGAACACCAATAATAGCGAGGATGGGATAGTACCCAGCTTGAATTATCATTAGTACGGCTCGTATCCGCAACGCTAACCATGGCAAATCCTGAGAAAGATAGTAAAGACCCCAGGATAAACTCCTGTCCATTGTTGGAACATTCCAGTCTAATGTGCTCAGATTCTCATCCATTGTTGAAACATTCCAGTCTAATATTCTCAAATTAAAATCCATTGTTGGAATATTCTAATGTTCTAAGATTCCAATCTCTCTCTCTTTCTCTGTAGCTGCTGATCCCAATCTTGTTGAGGTTGACTCTGCTCCGAATACTATGGCATAACAAGTTGAAAGAAGTCTCTAATTATGGAAGAGGGAAATCCTCCAGTGACCCAGGTAGGTCCAGGAAGACTGATATTAATCACAGTCACTGCACAAACAGTTCCAGTTAACCCATTTCACGGCAACTCTGATATATCACAATAATACTTGGTGTGGGTGAGATTTTGATATTGCTGGTTATTGGGCTAATGGCTCTAGTTGTAATCATAGAGGTGAGGGAGAGAGATAATTCTTTCTCTTCACGAGCTCGATGATTCTGCTGTGTTTTGGCAGTGTAGTAATTGTTGGGCTCCCGAGGCCGTGTGTGCCTGATCACCAGGCCTGCTGCATCATTTCATTTTGTTTATTTATGTTTAACTTTGACTTTTGTCTGTCCAGCATTTAACGGCTTTGGTGGGTTTAGGCATTTTTGAGAGTCACCTACAGAGCCATAGATGATGTAGATACAGTCCATTCCTGTGTTCTTGCAGCCACGACCTGGTCCTGTGGAGTGAGGGTCAAACTCTCACCGAACCAGGATTCTTAGTTTTACCTTTCACCAGTTATTGCTGGGGTCTCAGCAGGGTTGGAAGGCAGGAAATCTCTCCATGGTGCTACACACTGTCTCTGTGATTTTTCTCGGAACTGTCCTTTGATGTTCTTTCCTCTTGGATTGGAGAACTGCATATCAGACAATCTCTTTCCTGCATTTGTTTTTTGAAATTTTTGTGCTTATCGGATGATACCACATTGGAGCAGTTACTGTATAGTCATTAAATAAACTATCATTCTGCTAAGTTTTCCAACAGAATTAAGTTATTGCAAGTTCTTCTTCCTTTTGTTGTCTTTTATCGACAGTCTTCAAATAAATTGTGTTTTGCCAATGTCGAATATTTTGTCAAAGTAAATTCTATCTCAAATGCAGCACTCACATTTACCAGCGGAATGGGCCGAGCTGGAGGAGTGATAATCATGTCAGGAATTATATCGGATACTGAATCCACCTCTCAGATCGAGTCCGGTCAGAAATAAGCCCAGATGAGATACCTGCTCAGCATGAAGTACTGCATAGACCAGGCTAGTGCACTGCTCACCAATCTGTCCAGGGATCGAACACTGTTTAGAGCTCACCAATTCACTACTTATGTGTCCAACAGTGCACTGATCTATAAACTTGGACTCGATGATCTGTTCAGCACAGGGCGCTGTGCAGAACACACAAAGGCATTGTTCTATACACACAGACTGGATATCTATGCAGTATGGGGAGCTGTGTTAATTTATCTACTAATCTGGAGTAATTACCTTCCCAGCATACACAGCTGTGTACATCAATCACTGCATTGCTGAGTACCACTGTGTTAGATAACTGCCCAGCGTGGGGAAACTTGCAGCTTATGCTGAAAGTGACAGGATGTGCAGCTCCCCTCCAAATACAGCTCCATATCTCCATTGTGGCATGACACAGGAGTGCTGTGGGTGTGAAAACTCACTGTCAGAGAGAGATGGCGGGGGAATCAGTTTAAATACCAACAAATGGGAGGAGCTTGGTTAAAAGACAGAGGGAGATTGAGAGAGAATTTCAGAGAAGGATCTGATTGTAGGTTTAAAAATTGTGAAATGAATACATTTCGATTACATCTTGAAACACAGGCCACTATTTCCAGGAATGATGGGTGAGCAGCATATTGGTGTAAGTTAAGATGATGGAGAGTTTTGGATAAGAATTTGTCCTGCAGAATTGTAACTGGGAGTAGGATCAAAAGAGTCTTCGACTCATTGGGCTGAATCGAACAATAATTTGTCTCAGTGCCATTTTCATTGAGTGTGACAGAGGGAATGTCTGCACGAGGCAGAGCTAGTTTCCTGGTGTTATCTTATCGAACTCACCTCATTAACTATCCACCCCATGGTGCCCATCTCATTCAATGCCAGCCCGATTCTCCTACCCATCATGGCTGAAGGTACACACCATCTCCCGAATGCCCCTGGTTATTCAGTGATCCCTGTCACTGCTGCCATCATGAAAAGGCCAATGGGCACATGGTTGAGCTTTCTCAGTTTGGAGCTGCCCTGCACAGTTTACCCCGAGCATGGCAGATAAGGGGAGATTACACCACAGCGTGTCGACAGGGGCGCTGAGGTCCTGGTGAATGGTCTAGTACAGAGGGGGACCATTCTCTTCCCAGAGGGAGTCGCACCACCAGACTCACTGTGCATGGTCTGAGCAGACCACCCAGCTCAGTGTAGTATCTGCGGTCTGAAGAAAAGTCCAACAATACAGGAAAAGCATCAATAACCTTCCCCGCTCTGTCAGGATAAGGGTCACTGCATTCTCTCTACTCTCTCACACTCACTGTATATCTGTTAGCGCCTTCCCCAGAATAAGTCTCCATCACTCTCACGACTGCAAAGCAGCACCTTCTCTCTCTCTCTCTCTCTCTCTCTCTCTCTCTCTCTCTCTCTCTCTCTCTCTCTCTCAACTACGCAATACCCCCACATTCTTATAAGATGTTCTTATGAGTGCTGTTTCTAGAATTCTCTGGATAATGACATTTGTACAATGTTCCAGATAATTTTCAAAATAATTCAACTTTAGCAAAATGTTCATCCCCCAATATGTAACACATCAGAGGAAGGAGCAGAGTTTACCTTTTTTTTTAAATCACTCAGGAAAAATTGCATCATGAGGCCATTAAGCCTCAAAAATATGCTCCACTATTCAGGCAAAGGGAGCACCTGAACATTTGAAGGCTCATTCTCTTCTTGAAGACAGGCGCAACATGGGAGTTTCGCCAGTTTCACTAGAACACTCCTGTAATCCCGAGAGTTATGGAATATTTCACACAGTGCCACCAGTGACTCTGTAACCACTTCTATTAAAACAAGCTATGAATTGCTGATGAGCTGTTTACCCTTGGTCTTTTCTGTTTGAGAAAAGCCTTGTTTGTTTTGTTGGAGACAGTGCAAAATTTTCATCTGACTACAATTTTGTTTATAACATTGAAACTCTTTGTGCCTTCCCTGTGAGGAACGATGTAAAATATTGTTTTAAATTCTCTGCCTGTTCCCTGAAACCAGTTCCCCTGTCACATCTTCTAGGTGTCCCACATATTCTTTCCTGCCTTTATTCCAAGCGTCACACACACATTATGAACGTTTTTTATTCGATATGGGAAAACTCTTGTGGTTACTTTCTTTTCATGTTTCTTGCCAGGTTTGGAATGTTTTTCTTTGTATTTTGTTTTATACAATCTGCTTTTGGTTCCAAAAGTAAACTTCCCAAATTTGGCCGACACTAGAGCTCCCCAATCTGAATTTTTTAGTTTGTGATTGATGAGTATCCTTCACAGTCTTTGTGCATCATGGGTGGTTCATCTTCTCATCTTCATATCATCTTCTTTGACCAGAGTCAATCATTACTGAACATTATTAAGCAGTACTGGGTTAAATGTGCCCCTGTTAATCACACACACACACACACACACACACACACACACACACACACACACACACACACACACACACACATGCTGACCTTCACATGTGTCTATTTTCACAATCCGCATTTGAACAGATATATGACATAAATCCACATTTGAAATGCCCGGCTCTTTTCAATCATTCAGTGGAAACCTACATATGTGGATGAACACATGATCAGCTGGGGGTGACTCCATTCATCCTGTTTCCCTGGCTCTGTCATTTCTGTTCGATGATGCCACATTCCTTTGGGAAGCTTCCTTTTCTGTCATCCTTTTCTCTCAAACGAGAAATCCCCTAACTCTGATGGTCTGAGCTTTCAGCTGTGTCTGTCCGATCTCCCTCTCTTCTGCCCTCATTCCATCCCCTCCTTCCTAGAACAATAATAGATCTCCACTTGTCCTCTCTTCCTACTGCACTAGAATCCACATTCACAGAATTATCCTCCGCCACTTCCACCACATCCAGCAGGACAGCAAAATCAAACATGGATTGAAGGTTTCACATGGACTATTCCTTCTGTTGCACCCTCCATCACCCCGAACACTTCTCCACACTCCCATGGCACCTTCCCATGTAAATGCAGAAGCTGCAACATTTGCCCATTCATCTCTTCCCTCCTCACTGTCCAAGGCCCTAAATACACCTTCCAGGTGAAGCAGCATTTAACTTGTACTCTTTCAATCCAGTCTCCGGTCATTGGTACTCATAATGCTGTCTCCTTTACATTAGTGAACCAAACAGAAACTGCTTTGAGGAACATCTCCACGCTGTCTGGAAGAATGACGCTTGCCTTCTGATTGCTCCCCATTTCAATAACCTACATTGCTCTCAAGATAATGAGAATTCTTTAAGGAGGTAATGATGGGTGGGACCAGAGAGAGTTACCTATCTGAACTTCCAGAAGGCCTCTGATATGGTACCGCACAGGAGGCTGCAGAGTAAGATAAGGACGCATGGTGTGAGAGACCAGGTACTAGCATCGATAAAAGGTTGGCTCTCTGACAGGATGCAGTGTGGCGATAATATTGTCCCTCTCAGGATGGCAGCCGGTGACTAGCAGTGTTCCACAAAAGTCAGTGTTGGGACTGCAACATTTCATTTTATAGGTTAATGATCTGAGTGGTGGGGCAGAAGGCATTCTGGCTACGTTTGCAGATGAAGCAAATATAGGTAGAGGGGTTTGGAGTCTTGAGGAGGCAGGGAGCATGCAGAAAGATTTCGACAGTTTAGGAAATGGGAAAAGGAGTAGCAGATGGATGACTTTGGTATGAAGAATACAGGCATGGACTATTTACTAAATGGGAAAAAATTCAGAAATCTGAGTAACAAAGTGACTTGGGATTCCCAGCACAGGATTCCCGAATATAAACTTGCAGGTTGAGTCAGTAGTTAAGAAGGCAGATACACTATTGTCATTCATCTCGAGAGGAGTAGGATATAATGGTGGGGAATCTGAGGCAGAAACCCATTAGAACTGAGATAAGATGACACGTCTTCAGCCAGAGCATGGTAAAATTGTGGAATTCCTTACCACAACGATATGGCCAGGAAAGGGACTGAGGATCTGAAAAGTGACTACAGAGAGTTAGTTTGGAAGCTGAAGAGCAGGCCGAGTAGAATAGTGATCGCAGGTTTGCTACAAGTGGCACAAACTAGTTAGATAAGGAACAGTCAGCAAATGCAGCTTTACACGTGGCTGCGAGGCTGGTGCAGGAGGGAGGGCTTCAGATATCTAGACCATCGGGATACCTTCTGGGTAAGGTGGGACCTGTACATGAAGGACGGGTTGTACCTGAACTGGAGGGGCACAAATGTCCTGTTTGGGAGGTTTGCTTGTGTGTTTCTGGCGAGTTTAAATTGGTTTGGCAGAGGGGTAGGAATAAGACTACATGTCTGAGAGGGGGTTAGTTGCAGATGGGACAGTGACAGGATATATTTAGATTAGATTAGATTAGATTAATTACAGTGTGGAAACAGGCCCTTCGGCCCAACAAGTCCACACCGCCCCGCCGAAGCGCAACCCACACATACCCCTACGTCTACCCCTTACCTAACACTACGGACAATTTCGCATGGCCAATTCACCTAACCTGCACATCTTTGTGACTGTGGGAGGAAACCGGAGCACCCGGAGGAAACCCACGCAGACACAGGGAGAACGTGCAAACTTCACACAGTCAGTCGCCTGAGGCGGGAATTGAACCCGGGTCTCTGGAGCTGTGAGGCAGCAGTGCTAACCACTGTGCCACCGTGCCACCCACATATTGAATCTATATTGAATCTATGAATTCCTGATATTGAATCTATCAGGAAGGTTTCTCAAGCGATGAAACAAAGGTATCAGTTAAAGTGCATCTGCTTTAATGCAAGGAATGTCCGAAATAAGAGTGAGGAACTTAGAGCATGGATCAGTACTTGGGGCTACGATTTCGTGGCCATAACGGAGATGTAGGTTTCACTGGGGCTGGGATGGTTGCTTGATGTTCCAGGGTTTAGAACGCTTAAAAATGCTTTGGGGCAGCATGGTGGCACAATGGTTAGCACTGCAGCCTCACACCGCCAGAGACCCGGGTTCAATTCCCACATCAGGGAATTGTCTGTGTGGTGTTTGCAAATTTTCACCGTGGGTTTCCTCCGGGTGCTCCGGTTTCCTCTCATAATCCAAAGACGTGCAGGTTAGGTGAATTGGCCATGCTAAATTGCCCATAGTGTTAGATGAAGGGGTAAATGTAGGGGAATGGTTTTGGGTGTGTTGCTCTATGGAGGGTTGGTGTGGACTTGTTGGGCCGAAGGGCCTGTTTCCACACTGTAAGTAATCTAATCTAATCTAAAAAAGAAAATGGAAAATAAGGAGGGGGTGTAGAATTGCTCATCAGAGAGTGCATCACAGCTACAGAAATGAAGGTTGTTGAGGAAGGTTTTTCTACTGAGACAGTATGGGTGGAAGTTAGGAACAGCAAGGGAACAGTCACCACATTGGGGGATTTTCTACAGACCACCTAATAGCGGTAGAGTGATTGAAGATCTCATAGGCGGGCAGATTCTAGAAAAATGCAAAAGTAGCAGGATCATAGTTATGGGTGATTTCAACTTTTCCAATATCGACTGGAACCTCGTAAGTGCAGATGGTGTGGATGAATCTGTTTTTGTCAGGTGTGTTCAAGAGGGTTTCCTTGCTCAATATGTAGACAGACCGACGAGGGGAGAGGCTATTTTGGATTTGGTGATCGGCAACGAGCCAGGACAGGTGTCAGAACTCACGGTGGGAGAGCGCTTTGCTGAAAGTGATCACAACTGCCTCACATGTAGCATAGTCTGCGAGAGTGAAAGGAGCAGTTTCTGAGGGAAGATATTTAATTGTAGAAAAGGAAATTATGATGCTATCAGACAGGAATTGGGAAGTAGAGACTGGGTGCAATTGTTCCACAGAAAGGGCACAGCAGACATGTGGAGAGTGTTGAAGGAGCAGTTGTTGCGACTGATACACAAATTTGTTCCTCTGAGACAGATAAGAAGGGGTAAGATTAAGGAACATTGGATGACGATTACAGAGGAACGTCTCGTAAAAAGGAAGCAGGCAGCTTACGTAAGATGGAGGAAGCAAGGATCTAGCACAGCTTTAGAGGATTACAGGCTTGCTAGAAAGGAGCTCAGAAATGGACTGAGGTGAGCCATGATGGGGCACGGAAAAGGCTGGGCAAGAAGGATTAGGGAGAATCCAAATGCATTTTTCTCATACGTGAGGAATAAGAGAATAATCAAGGAGTATGTAGGGCTGATCAGGATTATCAATCTTGATATGGTCAAGACTGATCTGGCCCATCTTCTCTAAGTTTTCATTTACAACAAGTTTCCTTTCCTTGGTGAAAATCGAAGCAAAAAACTCAGTTAGGGCTTCCCCTATCTGCTCATACCCCACGCATGAGACAACAAGTCCACACCAACCCTCCATAGAGCAAGACATACAAAACCATTCCCCTACATTTACCCCTTCATCTAACACTATGGGCAATTTAGCATGGCCAATTCACCTAATCTGCACATTCTTGGATTATGGGAGGAAACCGGAGCATCCAGAGGAAACCCACGGGGAAAGTTTGTAGGAACTTATGCGTGGAGTCTGAGCAGATAGGGGAAGCCCTAAATGAGTTTTTTGCATCAATTTTCACCAAGGAAAGGGAACGTGTTGTAAATGAAAACTTCGAGTAGCTGGACCAGATCAGTCTTGACCAGATCAAGATTGATGAAGTTGATGTGCTAGCAATTTTGGAAAACATTAAGATGGATAAGTCACCAGGGCCAGATCAGATTTATCCTAGACTGCTGCGGGAAGCAAGAAAGGAGGTTACTAAGCCACTGGTCAGGATATTTTCCTCTTCACTCTTCACAGGAGTCGTACCAGAGGATTGGAAGGAGGCGAATGTTGTTCCTTATTTCAAGAAGGGTAATAGGGAAACCCCTGGCAATTAGAGACCAGTCAGTCTTACGTCTGTGGTCAGCAAAGTTTGGAAAAATTGCTGAGGGATAAGAATTATGACGATTTGACAAAGCATAGTGTGATTAAAGGCAATCAGCATGGCTTTGTGAGGGGCAGGTCATGCCTCACAAATATTATTGATTTCTTTGAGGAGGTATCAAGACAGGTCGACAACGGCCGAGCAGTGGATGTGGTGCATGTGGACTTCAGCAAGGTCTTTGATAGGGTTCCCCATGGAAGGCTCATTTATAAAGTCAGGAAGTATGGGATACAGGGAGATTTGGTTATCTGGCTTCAGAATTGGCTGGTTGGCGGAAGGCAGACAGTGGTTGAAGATGGAAAGTATTCTGCTTGGAGGACAGTGTTGAGAGGGGTCCCACAGGGCTGTGTACTTGGGCCTCTGCTCTTTGTAGTTTTTATAAATGACTTGGATGAGGAGGTTATAGGGTGGGTTAGTAAATTTGTTGATGATACAAAGGTTGGAGGTGACGTCGATTGTATAGAGTCCTTCTGTCGGCTGCAGCGCGACACACACAGGATGCAGAGCTAGGCTGAGAAATGGCAGATGGAGTTCAACCTGGATAAATGCGAAGTGATGCATTTTGGAACGTCAAATTCGAATCCTAAATATAGCATTAAATACAGAATTCTTGGCAGTGTGGAGGAACAGAAGGATCTGAGTGCACAAGTGCATAGATCCCTCAAAGTTGCAACCCAAGTGGATAGGGTGTCAAAAAAGCATCTGGTGTTTTGGCTTTCACTAATAGGGGGATTGAGTTCAAGAGCCGCGAGGTTTTGCTGCAGCTCTACAAGTCCCTGGTGAGACCACACTTGGAATATTGTGTCCAGTTGTGGAAAGATACAGAGCCTTTGGAGAGAGTGCAAAGAAGGTTTACCAGGGTGCTGCCTGGACTGGAGGGCTTGCTTTATGAAGAAAGGTTGAACGAGCTTGGACCTTTCTCTCTGGAGACAAGGAGGAGAGAGGAGACCTGATCGAGGTGTATAAAATAATGAAAGGAATAGATAGAGTCAATACCCAGAGAATTTTTCCCAGGGCAAAATTGACTAGTACGAGAAGTCATAGTTTAAAGAAATTAGGAGGAAGGTAAAAGGGAGACGTCAGAGTTAGGTTCTTTACACAGAGAGTTGTGAATGCATGGAATGTATTGCCAGCTGTGGTGGTGGAAGCAGAGTCATTGGGGACATTTAAGTGACTGTTGGACATGCACATGGATAGCAGTGAGTTGAGGGGTGCGTCGGTTAAATTACTACATTTTACATTAGGATTAAATCTCGGGACAACATCGTGGCCCAAAGGGCCTGTTCTGTACTGTACTGTCCTATGTTCCATGTTCTATTTAGTATATTTAAAACAGACACAGATAAGTTTTGATTGACAAGGGAATCAAAGGTTACTGAGAGGAAGCAGGAAAATGGGGTTGAAAATCTATCAGTCGTGATCGAATGCTGGAGCAGACTTGATGGTCCAAATGACTTCATTTCTGCTCGTATAGAGTTGTGGCCTTATAATATTTCGATCCTGGATGGTACTGTAGCTCAGTGGTTTGCACTGCTGCCTCACAACATCAGGGAACTGGGTTCCATTTCCTCTGGGTGTTCCAGTTTCCTGTCACAGTTCAAAGTTGTGCAGGTTAGGTGAACTGGCCATGCTGAATTGCCGGTTGTGTTCAGGGATGTTGATGTTAGATGCAATAGTCAAGGGTCTATGTATAGTATTAGGGTAGAGAATAGGATTGGTTCGCATACTCTTTGGAGAGTCAGCATAAACCTGTTGGGCTGAAGGGCCTGTTTTCACACTGTAGGGATTCTAAGAAAATTCAGGCTGCTACAATGTTCCAATGAAGCGCATCCCAAGCTCGAGTAACATTTCACTTTACACTTTGGTACGTTACAGCCTGTAGGAGTTAATATTCAATTCAATAAATTCACAGCCTGAACCCATTATGTCTATTCTCCATTTTCCGTACACTCTCCCTCCTGGTCTCCCTAAGTTCGTGTCTTGTTTATGTTGCAATCAACAGAGAAAATCAATTTCTAACATTTACACATTAATCTACACCCATTATATATCTATGTCTCTTTCACCATAATTTAAAGCCCATTTGTCTTTCACAGTGGACTTCGAAACACTCTTTCCCACCTCTGCCAAGATAGTAAAACTCTCACTTTCCAATCCTTCACACGTCTGAAGAAGATTTACACTGGACATGAAACATTAACATTGTTTCTCTGTCTCTGCAGATGTTGCCAGACCCACTGAGTTCCTTCAAAAATGAAAAGTTACAGAATACATTTTCAATATAGCTTACTGGGTGATTTGAGGAACAATCACAGAACCCGAAAGATTAACTCTGCTTTCACTCCATAGATGCTGTCAGACTTGTCAGTGTCTTCAGCAATTTCTATTTTTGAATAAGTTTCAAGCTTGTGTGTCAAAGCTGCTCACACGCCCTGTCCAACATGGAGCTCCATACACCAGGAAGTGAATGATAACGCAAGGTATACAAATTCATTTGTTCTGAACCTATATAAGGCTGTCATCACCGACACTACAGAGCTCTTAATCATAGTCATGGAGAGAAACAGAGGGAAACACATTCATTTTAAACAGAAGATGGCATTACTGGAGGGGAAAAGATTCAGGTGAAAACGTTAAATGCTTTTGAGGAATGCGACAAATTGGAGGCATGGCATCATGAAGATACCCAAACAGGATGAGATTTCTTTTTTAAAATGGAAGCATTCCCACATCAGAAACCGGGATAGGGCACTGTTTACAGGGGAGAAGGGTGACCGGGTCCCCGTGCAAATTGAGGTCAGGTGGCAGAATTGTATTGCAGATATTGCAGCTCAAACTGGGCATTCATGTGATGCTGCAAATCATAGCGAATGTAGTAGTAGCAGCAGTAGTAGAATTATATTCAACCACAATGTAATCTCTCAGTCTACCATTACCATGAAGCCGATCTCCAGGTCAGCGATGAGTGTGGGTGAACATGCCACGGTCAGAACCATGCGTACCTAAACCTGATGACAACCAATTCAAGCAACCGCACTTACTGCTTACATTTACAAAGAGCGGAACTAACATGTGATAGAGAGGGTGCCATGACCCCAAGACTGTTACCATTTCTTTTAAAACCAGCTATGAATTACTGCTGGCCTGTCTACTCTTACTCTTATCTGTTAGAAAAATCCTTGTTCCTTTTGTTAGAGACTGTTCAATAACTTCCCTCCTATTACCATTTTGTTTTGCATCATTGAAGTACTTAATGTGCCTTCCCCTGTGAGGAAAGATGTAAAACATGGGTGTAAATTATCTGTCTGTTCCATGTAGCCAATTCTTCAGTCACACCCTCCAATTATGCGCAATATACTTTCCTGATTAATTTCACCTAAGATCACACACCCATCTTGAACTTTTTTTTAAATGTGCAGAAAAGCTCGTGCTGCTTGTTTTTGTATTTCTTGCCAATTTACTACATCATGTCTTTTCTCCCCTTTTCCTCGCTTTCTAGATTCATACAGTCATATAGCGCACAAACAAACCCTTTGGTCTAACTTGTCCGTGCTGACCAGGTTTTCCAAACTAAACTAGTCCCATCTGATTGCATTTTATCCATATGCCTCTAACTGTTTCCATTCATACTTTTGTCCGAATGAGTTTTAAATGTTGCAGCTGTACTTGCATCTCCCACTCTTCCTCTGACAGCTCATTCCATATACACACATCACCCTCTGTGTGAAAACATTGACCCTTCGTCCATTTCAAATTTCCCCTCTTTCACCTTAAACCTCTGCCTTCTATGGTTGAACTCCCCAATCCCGTGGAAAAGACCTTGGCTGGTCACTCTATTCATACCTCTCATGATTTTATAAACATCTACAATGTCATACCTCAACCTCCTACGCGCTATCTTTCACTAACTTCACGAAAAAGCATTTAAAGATAAGCACTGCAAATTTGAAACAATATTCGAAAGACAGGTAAATAACACTCAGCCCAAGCTTCATACTGTGATTTGTTTTTCTCCATGTTACAATACTAAGGCAGCAGGAAACTGTTACAAGTATCAATAAGAGGTCAAACACCTGAATTGCTTTGTCCAAATGGGGTGATGATCTCTACAGTGAAAGCGCATTTCTGGCCTGAACCATAGAATAAGGGGAATTCTTGTACCACACAGTCAGCGTCTACCTTTTGCAGACTGAGATGAAGGCTGAGTATAAGTTTTGAAATTTGGATCAAAGTGTGAATTTAGTGCAAAGGGGGAAAGGTGTTTTCAAAACGGTTTATGCCAAGAAGGAAACTTTCCGGAATGAGATTTGAGTGGGAGGTGTAAAACAGCATGAATGGAGAGGCCAATCCACACTGAGACCAGAGCATGAGTGGCAGCACAAAACGCAGCTTGATTCTACAGCAGAGTAGGTGGGCTTGATCAAAGAGTTTCAGGTGAAACTTTTCAATCATTCAGGGACCATAATGTGAGAGAATGTACTCTGTATTTTGAGAGGGAGAAACTGGAACCAGGAAGGGGAGACGAGCAGGGAAGAGATTGGAGCAGAAATGGCAGTGTTTTCTGGGTGGTAAATCAAGAAGCACAGCTGAAACATCAGCTTATGGTCCCTGAAATAAACATTATAAATCTGGCCCTCCACTAATGCTCATCAATAGTATCCTTGATAGCTTTTGTCAACCATGTGTGGTTCACCTGCTTATCGAGTTCTTCTTTTTGAACAGAAACAATAATTACTGAGCGGTTTGGGATATCTGCTTGAAGTCTGCTCAAGTATACTCACTGACCTTCCTCTGGGTCTATTTTCACATTCCGCTTCAGACCAGATGGGAGGCAGAAATCCTTAATTTAGATGCCTGGTTCTTTTCAATCATTCAGGGGGAACTTCTGCATGTGGCTGAACACATGATCAGCGGAGGCTGACTACATTCTCCAAGTTTCTCCATCTTTGTTATTTCTGTTTGATGATGCCACATTCCTGTGAGCTGTGTCTAACGTGACCTCATTTTCCTTCAAACCAGAAATCCCCTAACTCTGGTGGCCAGGGCCTTCAGCTGTCACTGTCCCATCTCCAATGGTGTTGCCCTCAATTCGTCCCCTTCATCCCAGAACAATGATAGATTCCTCCTTGTCCACAATCCCTTCTGCACTAGAAGACACATTCACATAATCATCTTATGCCATTTCCACCATCTCCAGCAGGACAGCACCATCAAACACATCTTCCCCTCCAGCCCACTGTCAGTATTTCGCAGGGTCCATTCCCTCTGTGACACCCTCAATCATCCCGAACACTTCCCCACTCCCCCATGGCACCATCCCATGCAATTGCAGAAGCTGTAACACTTGCTCATTCACCTCTTCCCTCCTCACTGTCCAAGGCCCCAAACATACCTTCCAGGTGAAGCAGAATTTCACTTGTAAACTTTCAATCTGGTCTCCTATCATTGCTGTTCACAATGCAGTCTCTCTATATTGGTGAGACCAAACATGAGATTGCTTTGAGGAACACTCCCACTCTGTCTGTAGAAATAACCCTGACCTTCTCATTGCTTCCAATCTCAATAACCTACCTTGCTGTCATGTAACATTTCAGTCCTGGGCTGCTGCAACGTTCCAAGGAAGCACAACCCAAGCTCGAGTAACAACTTACTTTACACTTTCATACGTTACATCCTGTAGGATTTAATGTACAATTTCATAACTTCACAGTGTGACCCCATTATAACTGTTCTCCAGTTTCCGTACATTCCCTCACCTGGCCTCCCTATGACCTTGTGTGGTTGTATCTTCTTTATCTTTCACTCAATAGAGAGAACACCTTTTGCCCATTCACATCTTAATTTAAAGCTATTTCACATGATCTTCTCGTTCACCACTACTAAAAGCATGTTTATCTTTTGCCACACCCTCTGTTACCCGTCAACCCACTCCTCACATCTGTCAAGGGATTGTAAAGCTCATTTTCCAATCCTCTTCATCTCTGAATAAGTGTCATACGGGATTTGAAACGCTAACTCTGTTTCTCTGTCTCTGCAGATGATGCCAGACCTGTTGAGTTTCTCTAGAAATGAATAAGCTCAGAA
Source organism: Chiloscyllium punctatum (assembly GCF_047496795.1). Classification (NCBI taxonomy): domain Eukaryota; kingdom Metazoa; phylum Chordata; class Chondrichthyes; order Orectolobiformes; family Hemiscylliidae; genus Chiloscyllium; species Chiloscyllium punctatum. The sequence goes on along the minus strand of NC_092754.1, from coordinate 49,873,440 downwards.
CAAACTTTCAATTAAACAAATAACTGGATAATGGGAGTGAAAATGCAAAAATTGCTAGAGAAAATGGGAGCTTTGTAGAAGGATCACTGGTCCTGACAGATTAACTCTGTTTTCACTCCACGAAATGCTGCCAGACCTGCTGAGTTTCGTCAGCAATTTCTGTTTTTGAACAAGTTCCATAGACGTGTGTTTAAGCTGCTCAAACATCTTGCATAACACGGAACACCGTGTACCGCAAAGTGACTGATAATGCAAGGTGCACAAATTCCTTGATCTGAAACTGCACAATGCTGGCATCACTGACACTGCAGAGCTCTTAATCTTGGTCAGGGAGGGAAACAGATGGAAACACATTCACATCAAACACAGAAGATAGCATTGGGGGAATGGAAAAGATTGAGATTCATATGTTAAGGGATTTGAGTAAAGTAACAAATTGGAGGCGTGACACCAGGGAGAGAACTTCAGCAGAGAGAGAATAGGAAAATGGAAGTGTTACCACATCAGAAACCAGGATAAGACACTGAGTACAGGGCTGATGGGTGAATGGGTCTTGGTCTGAACTGAGGGATAGTTAGTAGAATTGAATTGAGCATATTGGAGCTCAAAGTGGGCATTCATGTGGTGCGGTAGAATCATAGCAGCAGCAGAATTGTATTCAACTACACTCTGTACCATTTTCCCCAGGATAATCCCTCAGCCTACCATTAACGTCAAGCTGATCTATGGTTCAGCGACATGTGCGGGTGAACATGATAGGGTCGGAATCTTGTGTACCTAAACCTGATGGCAATCCATTATAGCTATAGCACTTGACTTGTTATATTCGAAACAGCGGGACTAACATCTGATACAGAGGGCCAAATGATCCCAAGACTAACAGATCAGATCGAAGTTCTGCAGTGCTGCCACATCCAGACATAAATGTCGATGGACTGTTAAACAACTCACTGGAGGAGAGGACTCCATAAATATCACCATCCTAAATCATGGAACATCCCTGTACATCAGTGTAAAAGACATGGTTGTATTATCTGCACCTTCCTCAGCCAGAAGCGTTGAGTTGATGATCCACCTCACCCTCGCCATGCTGCCCGCAGAATCACAGATGCCAGTCTTTAATTGATCTGATTTGCTGTATGTGACATGAAGAAACAGCTGAACACAGTAGATATGACAAAGGCAATGGGCCCTGACCCCATTCCTGCAATACGACTGAAGACTTGTGCTGCACACTTGTGTCTGTGGGGAAGCTGTTTCATTCCAGCTCCAACTCTGACATCTCCCTGGCAATGTAGAAATTTACTCAACTATGTCCAATCCCATAACAAGCGAGTAACAACAGTCTGACTATTTACCACGCCCTGAGTCCCGTCCCGATAGTCACATTGGTGGGAGTTCTTTTTGACAGAGCTGTCAAGCAGCACAGAAATAACTTGCTCAGTGTAGTTTCAAATAGTTCCCCATATGGAGATTGTGCTGTTGTGGAGATTACTAATCCAGACGAGACTAATGCTCTGGCAGCTGGTGGACATTATAATTAATAAAATATCGAGATGTAAAACCTGGAGTCATTAACAGTGACCTTGAAGCCAATGTCGATTGTAAACACCAATTTCCTTCCTCAATGTCCTTTCAGGAAGTGAATCTCCTGTGCTTTCCTGGCCTGGCCTTCGCATGACTCCAGACACACAGACATGTGATAAATTCTTCAATGGTCTCGGAAACAGCCAAGCAAGTCACTCTATTGTATCAAAATGTTCCGGGGTCTTAGAGGATAAAACTGTACAGATCACCCGACTCCACCCTCAGTATTGGAACGGGAAATACTACCGTATTGACCCTGCAGAGATCTCCTTCCTAACATCTGAGAGCTGGTGGCAGCATTTACAGAGCTTTCCCACAGACTGCACAGAAACATCGGGAAAGGAGTAGGTCATTCAACACACTGAGCATCCTCCGTTCTCGTTCATGGTGAAAATCTCTTCAATTCAGTTTGCCCCACACAGTGTTCATATCCTCTAGTACTTTTAAACATCGGAACATGTAAAATGGAAACTACAGTATTCGCTTTGGTCCATCAATTTCGATCCTCCATTTGATATACAGGCGTGTGTATATAAAGGTGTGTTTATTAAACGCAATTTCGCTGCAACGCAATTAGTGAATTGTGCCCCTTTCTTTATAAAGCGAGCTCCCGTTCACTATTATGGGAGTCCATCTCTGGCACCAGCTGAACAGCAAATCCCAGCTCAGGATCCCTCTGTCTGCCAAATGCACCCTCAGTGTGTTCAACTAAAGCAGGAATGCAATCCGCTCTGCAAGCCTTGAAACTGAGCCTGAATATGGGATTTGTAGCCTACATTTAGAAGGAACTTAATTTCAAACCAGGAGGGGAATATCTTGGAGAGAACTGGAATTCCGCATCAGCATCACGTGGTCAGTCAGTTCGCTCACTTTCAGGTGAAGATCTTGGTGAAAGGTACAGTGCTGTAGTCAGTGACTATAGTATTAAAGTGTGACATTTACTGTACTAATTCATTACAATATACGGTTTAAATATTTATGTAGCCTGTGCTATTGTTTGCAGGCACAGGGAGAATGTGCAAACTCCACACAAACAGCGACCCGAGACTGAAATTGAACCCAGATCTCTGGTGCTCGGAGACAGCTATGCTAACCACTGTGGGCAACGCAAATTCCTGCACAATTGAACACACGAAATGTAAACAGCAGGGAGATTCCATAAATCACAAAACTTGTCATTGAGCAACAGGAGGAGGACATTGATATCTTGAGCAACTTGGTCAGGAACAGGCGCAGGACATGCAAGCCATCATTACTATAGTGTAGGAACACCAGGAGGACAATCCTCCCATCGTGTGTGTAAAGCAGGAACAGAATGAGTCCATTTAGTCACCCGTGCCTCTTACACAGCAATTGGAGCAGATCTTTTACAGCCTCATGCCTATTTCACAGGAATTGAAACGGACTTTATGGAAAGGGAAGAACTTAGAACAACCAACTTCACTCGGGAATGGAAAGGTATGAGCAAATGATTGGGACTGAAGACAAATTGTTCGAATCTGTTATTAATGAATTAACAACAGGAGACTTTGAAAGGCAAACCACAATCCATCAAAGTCAACATGATTTTATTAAGGATAAATTATGTTTGAATGATTTTGCTGACTTTTTTAATTAATAAGTGTGACAAACAAGTTGAATAATGGGGATCTGAAAGTTGTATTATATCTGTACTTCAAGAAGGCAATGCATAACTTGCTTGACAAAAGATTAATATGCAAGACAAGAGCACATGGGGTTGGGACAATTTATTTGCTTGGAGAGAAAATTGGCTAACCAATAAAAACCATGATGTGGAGGTGCTAGCTTTGGACTGGGTTGAGTAAGGTCAATAATCGCATGGCACCAGGTTATAGTCTGACGGGTTTATTTGAAAACACAAGCTTTCATTGTCCTGTTTCTTCGTCAGGAGAAAGAGAGAGAAAACCTGAAGGCACAAAATTTATAATGACAAGATGAAAGGGTTGTACAACACATGCACGTGAATTGAACACATCTAAGATGGCTACGAAATCTTTAATCGGTTAGAATGGAGATGCAGGTTTTGATTGATGAATTTGCAAATCCCAGAGTTCCTTTCAAGTCCTGCCTGGAGATACCTTCAGGTTTTATCGATTTAACGGAAGTGACCCCTCCAGTCAGACAACAAATTTTAGGCATGCAGTCTTGTTTGGAGTCTGTCTGTGTCTTCACCTGGAATCAGACTGGGTTTATTTCCAATGTAGGAGTTTCTAAAATATCGCATTGACTGACTGTCTACAAATTGTATATTTTTTTTGAGAAAATATAATGCACCTGGAAATACAAACCGGCAAATGATAATTCATCTTACAGATTAGATGTATGTGTGTGTATCTGTGTGTTTGCGCGCACGTGCGTGTGTGTGTGTTTAAAAACAAGGTGGAGTGTCTGTGGGAGGGAGAGAGAGAGTGTGTGTGTTTGTGAGAGAATGAGGGGGAGTATGTGTGTCTTTGGCAGGGAGAGAGAGGGTGTGCGTGCGTGTGAGAGAGGGGATAGTGTGGGTGTGCATGTTAGAGAGGGGGAATGTGTTTGTGTGCGGGAAGCAGAGAGTGAATTTAAAGGGGAAAGGGAAAGGATGTGTGTCTCCTCATGAAAACACTGGCAGATTTGGCCGATCCCTTTCCCCACCCACACTCTGTGGTTTCAGAGCTTCCCCTCTCTGTAGCCTCTGTTCCATTTGTTGTTCATGTTGCAGACCCAGATGCCGTATCTACAGTCCCCATGCTCCATCCAGAGTTGGGTCACCAAATCCTCTGGTCACCCTGAATATCTGAGGCAGCTCACAGCACAACCTCCAGCAAACCATCCCCATCACCTCCACTAACCTTTCCATAACAGGAGTCAGTCAGATGCCCCTCAGCTACAAGTTAGAGACATGTTCCTTGACAAAGGGGGCATAGCTTTAAATTAAGGGGGGTAGATATAGGACTGATGTTAGGGGTAGGTTCTTCACTCAGCGAGTCGTAAGTTCATGGAATGCCCTGCCAGTAGCAGTAGTGGACTCTCCCTCTTTATGGGTATTTAAGCGGGCATTGGATAGGTATATGGAGGATAGTGGGTTAGTGTAGGTTAGGTGGGCTTTGATCGGCGCAACATCGAGGGCTGAAGGGCCTGTACTGCGCTGTATTCTTCTATGTTCTATGTTCTATGTAATAATACTCGAGGGGTTTCCTCATGCTATGGACCGCACAATCATCTGAGAGGGACAAACACACACTTTCAGTGGTCAGGCACAGACCAAGTTTCAAAGACGTGTCTCAAAGCTGCTGGAACCCCCTTTCCAAATTGGAGCAACAGCCCGCCACATACCATTTCATGGTTTCTGAGCTTCACAATGCCAGCACTCGATACACTCGGGAGCCAAAAAAACAGCACCAGGGAAAGGTACAGAAAAACAAACAATTAATTATCTGATAGCATGTTGTGAAAATTTGGATAAGGAGACAGGGGAGTGGGAGTAACTGGAGAAGTGAGACAATGATGGGTCCAATCACAAGAATGAGAGCATTCAATAAAATTATTGCCAGATCAGTTGAAATGGTTAGTTACATCAAATTGTGAATCTGCCTCACAGAACCATCCCAGAAGCCACAAACTGGGACAAGGGACCAGTCAGAATGGAGAGCTATGCACACCATGCTAGTGGACTACTCTATAAACTGGACTACCTGCACAGCATGGGGACCATTGCATACCTTTGCCAGTATATTGCTACTATACTTGCACTACAGAAATGTCTTGCACCGGAAGATTTGTAACCCATGCAGGGAGTGACAGTAAATGGGCTCCCACAAATATATGGCTCCCTATCTCCAGCAAGAGATTGTGTGTGTGTGTGTGTGTGTGTGTGTGTGTGTGTGTTGGTGGCAGTAGATATGAAAATTATTATTTGAGAGAGAATAGACACAGAGGAAATCAGCTTAAATGTGAACAACTGACTGGGCTTTGTGTTATTAACAGAGGGAGACTGAGGACCGTGTCATAGACAGAGGTGACGATGTGCTTGTGAATATTAAAGTAAAGGCATTGCCAGACCCAACAACAATATAAATCAATCCGTACAGGAATGATGGGATTTTAGTTGCGTGGAATACCGACTCAGATTTGGTTAAGCAGCAGCAGATTATTGGATTTATTAAGACTGTGTTTCATAGCTGAAGGTTCAAACAGCAGATGGGATGAACCAGTGAAGTATATTCTGCAGTTGTCAATAGATAAAATTAGGAATGGCCAGGATATGGTGTCAGTAATCACCTTGTGGCCAAAGGGATCACCGTAGTTGTGACTTGTCTGTCTCAGCCTCAGTTATTGGCCTGGGATGAGATGGAGTCAGAGGAAGGAAATGGAGTTTGCATCCAGAACAGAAGACAGTGACCTCCAAGCTTTCAATATTTAAATAGCAAGGGCAGTGATGCAATGAATCCTGGTTCATACCTGAAAGTAAGTAGGTCAACCGACAAGGCCAAGTGCCAGAAATAAAGGAGAGAAAGAATGAACAAGTTCACTGTTGTTCGTTGTGGTTTGGAACGTGAATACTTACAGAGTAGAGTAAATGAAAAGAACAGTAATACAGTCACACATGACTAAAGCAAATAATATATCGACAGTGAAACTTACCAGGGACACAACAATAGCCAGTATAGGATAATAAAAACATTGAATAATGTAAAGTGCATATCTGATCCGCAATGATAACTGCCACCAATAATATGTAGAAAAAAATCCCAACATAATAGGATAACCTCCAGTCCATTGTTGGAACTTTCCAGTCTATTGTTGTCAGATTCTGATCCATTGTTGGAACATTCCAGTCTATTGTTTTCAGATTCTGATCCACTGTTGGAACTTTCCAGTCTAATGTTCTCAGTTTCTGATCTCTCCCTCTCTCTGGAGCAGCCGATCTCTGTTAGTGCTATCGGTGATTCTCTCGCCCATTATATGGGAGAACATATTGAATGGAGCCATTTTATCATTAAAAGATGGAAACCCTCCACTGGGATAATTAGAATCCATGGAGACAGACATTGGTCACTGTCAACAAACAGATTCAGTTAACCAGTTCCTTACATCATTTTACATAACACAATAAAAGGGAACATTTACTCGGTTTGGATGGAATGGATGAGGGTTGCTGAGGGATAGACCATAAATCTTTCAAACTTTTTAATCTGTCTTCCCTGTATGCGGGAGTATTGTCGGAACACTGCACTGTTGTATACGTTTCATCCTGTTCATAAAAGGAGTTAGGAATAAAATAACAGACGAGCTGCATAAAATGTTTGTTGGAGAAGTTTCTAGATACCTTTGTGTAATGCTGCTCAAAGTTTGAAATTCCCTGTTATCAAGTCCTTTCTTAACATTGTGACATCATTCAGAGCATGGAAGCTGCTGCTCAGGAACATTCAACTGCTCGAGACTGGTACACAGGGACAGGAGGCAGTCTTTCAATTGTTCGAGACTGGGACACAGGGACTGGAGACAGTCCTTCAACTGTTCGAGACTGGGACTCAGGGACTGGAGGTAGTCGCTCAGCTGCTCGAGACTGGGATACAGGAACAGGAGGCAGTCACTCAACTGCTCGTGACTTGGAAACAGGGAAATCTGGAGGCTAGCAAGGCCCCAGAACAGGAGGAGGTGACTCACTACCCACCAGTCTGGGACACTGGGAGAAAAGGGAAATTGGCTTGTTAGAAATATCTGAATAAGTTGCATGAGCGAGCCACTCAATCCAACATTCTTCAAAACTATGGCTGATCTGATTGTAAGTCCCTCATTCCATTTTACAGAGATTTCCCTCTCTGCTCCATTTGTTGGTCATGTTGCAGATCCAGATGCTGTAACTACAGTCAACATGTTTCATGCAACGTTGGGTCACCAAATCCTCTGGTCTTCCAGAATTTTCAAAGCAGCCTAAAACACAGCCTCCAGGAAACCATCCCCAGCATTTCCACGAACGTACAAAAACTAGAGTTAAGTCAAATGTCAGTGAAATGCAAGTGAGAAGCCTGGTCTAAATCATTAACATGTTACTAAGTACATGAGCAGCAGAGACTAATTAACACAGGCGTTCAATGGATAGGCACAGTGCAAGTTACAAAGATTTGTCTCAAAACTGCTAAAACCCCACTGTCCAACATTGAGCACAGGGCAGAACACTGGGACACACACAGAGACAGCACATGCACACAGACACATTAGCGTCCTAAGGATATAACTAGATAAGTTATGCTTAATGATGGGATCAAAGCTTGTTGTGAGAAGGCTGGAGAATTGGCTTGAAAAACATGTTAGCCATGATCAATAGCTCAGTAGACTGGATGGGCCAAATGGCCTTTTATTCTGCTCTCATGTTTTATGGTCTATGGTACATGCATTTGTCTGTGTTTGTGCGTATACTTGTATGTGCATGTGTCTGTGTGTGAGGGACTGAGGGACATGAATATTCTGTACTTGGTAAGATATCCAGCAAGATTACGTTTCAGTCATAGCAGGTCTGTGTTTAATTTTGCCTCACTAGAAAACGCAAAGGACTTCCTGTACACATTAAAATAGACCGGCTGGTTCAAATAATATGGGCAAATGTGTTCCTTTTGTTTTCTCTGGGGTTTGCCTGGTTTACCTCGATTTGGTTTTTTTTAGTATGTGGAGGTCTCATTTTTCCCTTTTCTCTCTCCTCCTTTCTTCCTCCCCTCCCATTATCCTTTTTTTTTCTATCATTCACTTTTCGTTTCTCTCTCTTAATATGGAATGGGAACGGGGTTGGGGAGGTGGGGTGGTTACATTTTATTTCACCAGGACTGCCCCGGGTTAAAGTATGGATGAGATGGGGTTGAATGCCCACTTTTAATTTTCTTGTTGTAAGACCCATGTAACGTTCTTTAACTTTGATTTGTCTGGGTTGGGAGCGGCTTCATTTAGGAGGAGCCATGGGGGATTAGTGCGTTGTATGAGCGCCCACTGTGGGCAAGGGGGAAAGTTTCTGCATACTTGTGTTCTATATTGGTTCATGGTAGAAGTAGTCGTTTAAAGTTTTGATTTGGTTGTTTTTGTCGTTATATTTTCAAGTTTATACGAACTGTTTACAGCTTTCACTTGGCACAATATAAATGGGGTTCTTCTCCCAGTGGGTCATCGGCTGCTTCGGATGGTTATGGCTAACCACTCATTTAAATGATGCACCTGGAATGTTAAAGGGAGCCATTCACCGATTAAGAGAAAACAATATACGTTCAAGCCTTAAAAAGGAAATGGTTGATGTAACCTTGCTGCAAGAAACACATCTGACTGTTAAGGAGCATTTAAAGTTCCAGCAGGGAAGGTTCAGCCGGGTGTTTTCTCATCCTTTAATTCAACAAGTAGAGTAGCGAAAGTCATTCATAAGAACCTTCCACTTCAGTTGTTTGAACAAATTAAGAATGAATGTGGGAGGTCTCTGATCCTTAAAGTTTTAATACATGGAGAGGAATATGGGACCTTGATTAATATTGCCCACAGCACACCCCCTCAAATGTCAAATAGATGGGCTCTCCAGGTTGATGATCCTTGGGGCACGTCGTACAATTAAGGGGAGACTTTAACTGATGTATAGACCCCCAGGTGGATAGGATGTCAAGGGGTTTTGCGGGTATTTCCCCACATCCAGGCAGCTGGTGGACATGAACAGGTGGCTTGGTGGATGTGTGAGATGTCTTTACCCTGAAGATAGGGACTTCACTTTTTTTTAACCCACATAAATGCTACTAGGATTGACATGTTGTTTGCCCCATTGGTCTTTTAAAATTTGGTGCTATCCTGTATAATTGAGAACATAGCCATTTCTGATCATGTGGCATGGTGGCGATGGGACAGGCTCACGGCACTGGCACGTGGATCCTTTCCTCCTGAAGGATAGCAAATTCATTGAGTATTTTTCGGGGGAATTTAAATTTTTTTGGAACATTAGCTTGTGTACGGCCAGTAATCTGACGGTGCTCTGGGAGACTGCCAAAGCCGAAACAAGGGATTTGATTATTTCTTACTCGGTGACCCAGAAGCGGCAGAAGAGAGAGCAGCAGCGTATGCTTGAGGCACGGCTGAAGAGAGCTGAGACACCATATTTTATCAGACCGTCTATAACTAAATTGCAGCAGATTACAGCCCTCCGGACTGCTCTGGATGCGACACTCGCCCAGACAGCAAAGAGAGTGATTTCTTTTGCAAAACAGAAGTTATTCAAGCATGGTGATAACCGGGTAGATATTAGGCGTACTTGACCAGAAATAATATTGCTACTATTTTCACCCACAATCCCAAAAAGATTAATGCAGCGTTCAGGAAGTTCTACTCTGGGTTGTTCCAGTCAGCGGGCTGGGAGGACTGATTGGCGACGATGGAGTCCTTTATTAAGACCTTGGACCTCCCAGGTGTAAGTTCTGAGCAGGCATCTATTTAGAATGCACCTCTGATAATCCGAGAGGTACAGGAGACAATGAGGCAGCTCCAGAGTGGTAAAGCCCCCGGCACAGATGGATTTTCGGAGTGAGGTTTAGAAAGAGTTCATAGACATGCTGGCTGGGCCAATGTTGGATATGTACAATTATTAGTACAGTCAGGACTGCCTCCCATCCTCTCTGAGAGAAGAAAATATTTGTCTTATTCTCAAGAGAGGGAAAGTCCCAGAGAATTGCATATGCCGATATCATTATTAAACGTGGACTTTAAAATTTTGTTGAATATGCTGACTTTGAATTTCCATTGTGAAAGAGGACCATTTGTATTAGGGGCTGTAAGTCCTCTGATAATATTAGAAGAGTGCTAAATATGGTTCCAGTGTGCCAGCAAGGTTCGATTCCAGGCTTGGTAGTCTCGCTGGATGCAGAAAAAGTACTTGACTGGATGGAGTGGATGTGCACATTTTACGTCCTTGAATGGTTTGGTCTTGGAGGGGTCTTCACCAGGTGGGTGGCAGTGTTATATAGTGACCCAAAAGCAGCGGATTTCACGAATGGTATAAGGTCTGACAATTTTAGTATTGACAGTGGCAGCCAACAAAGTTGCCCCCTTTCACTGTTACTATTTACATTAATGATTGAGCCATTGGCAGAAGCCATCCAGAGGGACGCCAATATCACTGCCGTGGAGGTAGGATCAGGAAGGCATAAGATCACCCTTTAAGCAGATGGCGTTCCTCTCTTTCTAACTAACCCAATGATATCTGTGTCCTGTTTAATATGAATGATTAATTTATTTGGATCTTTCTCAGGGTATAAAATCAATTTTATGAAATCAGAGGTCATTCCTGTTGGAGGTCTTATTAGAATACTCAACCTTGGGGTGGAATCTGATTCCCTTCCAGACAAGGAGGTTTAGGTATTTTTATCATCCAAGCCTTCGATCAATATATAAAGCTAACTTCGTGCAGTTGCTAGAGAAGATAAGACAGAATCTTCCAATGTCCTGTTTGGGTTAGCTCTGGTTAAAATGAATGTCCTTCCTTGTTTATGATACCCCATGCCAATGCTCCCTTTGATGCTGCACAGGCAGGCGCTCGGAGGCTTAACAGTCGGCTTTTATCTTTCATCTGGCGTCACAGATGGCCTCCTATTAAGCTGGACAAATTGCAACTTCCACAGTGAATGGGGGCATGTCGACTTTCCAGACGTTATGAAATACCAACTAAGTTCCTTGCTATCTGATGCGGCTGATTGGGCTTGTCAAGACCCATGGTCAATTTGGCTGGACATCGAGGCCTTCCAGTCAAATTGTCCCCTCATTAATCTGTCGTTCATGGACAAGATGAGGACTGTTATGGAGAATAGCTGAAACCGATTGTCCATATCACAGTGAAAGCATGGAGAATGATGGGACAAGTTGAGGGTACTTTACCAAACAAACACTTCGGCTTTCACTCCCATTGTCGGATTGGTAGGATTCCAGCCGGTATTGATGGATTCTGGCTTTAGGCTCTGGGAGTCCAGATGAGTTTCTGTTTGGGAGAATTTTTTGACGTGAGGTCGTGATGAATTTTGAGCATCTGTGTCAGGAATATGAGGTATCTGGGAGGGACCTCTTTTGTTACTTTCAGCTTCAGGACTTTATACAGAAAAAGACTAAATAAATGGTTTGTCTTTGTATGTCAGATATGGAGACAAGAGTGCTTCAGTCCACGGGCACTCTCTCGGTCAGCGCCTTCTGTCATTTATTAGGAGGTAATGTCTCGAAGGACATTGATACTGTTAAACCAGAACAGGAAGAGGCTATTCAGCCCCGGAGCCTGATATACAGTTACGGGAGGAGGCCAGTCAGCTCCTCGAGTCGATAACACTGGGCCCAGAGTAGGCCATGCAGCACCAGTACCCTGTTATGCAGCAATAGGATCAGTCTATTCAGCCTCCTCAAGTCTGTAACATAGGAACTGGAAGAGGTCACACAGGGACTGGAGATTGGTGCACTGGGATACCAGGAGGATATTCAGTCCCATCGAGCCAGTTGCACGGGAATTGGAGAAGGATGCAAACTATGAGATTTCTTATGTGAAAGGAGGAATAAGTTTCCCTCACGTGTCTCGTGTATGGGAACAGAAGAAGGCCAATTATTCCCTCAGTCCTATATCAGGGATGCAGGAAAGACTGTTCAGTATCTCCAGGCTGTGATGGAAGAATATGAGAAGGTTTTCTCAGCCCCTCAAACTGTGACACAGCAACAAGAAGATTGCATAAGCCCTCATGACTCTTATGCATCAACTGGAAGAGGACAGGCACACCATCGAGATAGTGACGTGGAACACCAGAAAGACATCAGCCCATCGACTTTGTGCACAAGGAAGAGAATGAGTCCATTCAGCGACTCCGACCTCTTACAGAGCAATCAGAGCAGGTCATTTCACGCCATGTGCTAATTATACAGGATTGGAGCGAACAAAGAGATTTTTGAGAGGTAAGAATTTAGAATTATCACCTTCGCGATGGAATATAGAGTAGTGGGAAAACTTGAAATTTAAGAAATATTGTTAAAGTAGATTATTCAGGAATTAATGACACGAAATTTGAAAGGTCAAGCCAGAATCCATCACAATCAACATGCTTTGGATCATGGGGATCCTATAGATGATATATTTGGACTTCCAGAAGGCATTGAATAGCTCTGCACAAATGATTAATCTACAGAATAAGATCGTTTCCAATTAAAAGTAATTTATCAGCTTGATACAGGCTTGGTGAAGCAACAAAATTCAGTGAGATGGAAAAAATATGGGTCATTTTCTGTTTGGCAAAATTCAAGTTTTAGGAAACCATATGTCTTGGTCCCCAGGCCCCACTATTTACAATCTTATGTAGTTAAGAGGATAGAACATGTTATAACCAAATTAACTGATGACACTAACTCATGTGAGAAATTGCAATGAAGATGCAAGAAATTAGAAAATGCATATGGATATGTTGGGGCAACATTTGATAGAAGAAACTGAACAACGAAAAGTATGAGTGTATCCATTTGGATCAGTGTAGCAGAAAGGCAAATTATTATCCAAATGGAGAGAGACTTCAGAATGATTAGGTACAGAGGGATCTGGCTGTCCGCGTCCATACTACAGAATACCCAGATGTAGGTACAGCAGATAATGAGAAAGGCAAGTGCAACTTTGGCATTTATTTCTAAAACAATGGATTATAAAGGGAGGGAGGTGTGAGATTGACTGTACTGTGTGCAGTCTTGGTGTCCTGACTATAGGAGGGATGTATCTGCCATGGAGGCAGTTCAGAAGTGGTTTACTCGATTTACTCCAGAGATGAGGAGATTGTCCTCTGAAGAGAGATTGAGCAGTTCAGGCCAACACTGCCTGGAGTATAGAAAAATGAGAGGAGATGTCAGAGGTCTAGATGATGTTAAAGGTAATTTACAACGTAGATGTGAAGTTGATATTTCCTCAAGTGGGACAATCTCGAACGATCCTGAAACTCTAGTTTTAGGATGAGGTGGGGGGGAATTGAAACAGGGATGAGGAGAACATACTTCATCACATGGTTTGGAATCTGTGTAATTCACTTCCCCAGAGTGCAGTAGGTGCTGGGATATTGAGTATATGAAGGAATATGGAGAGTGGACAGGAACGTGGAACTGAGGACACAATGACATCAGCTATGATTGTATTCAATGTTGGAACAGACCTGAGGGACTGAATTGCCGAACTGATGCTTTTCGTTCTTATTCAGCGTTTTGAATGTGTTACACATAAATGGGGGAGGACTGGTTATCAGACAGGAAGCAGGCACTCCAGATAAATCAGCCTTACTCAGTTTGACAGAACGTCACCAGTGGAGTCACACAGTGACCAGTGCTAGGTCTACAGATCTTTACAATCTGTATCAATGATCAGGAGGAGTGGAACAAATGTACTGAAACTAAGATAAACAGGAAACTAAACTATCAAGGGAAGGTGGAGAGTCTGTAATTGGATATGGACAGGTGAAGTCAATGGATAAAAGTTTAGCAAATGGGATTAAAGATAATATATAGTCTGTCATTTTCTTTAGGAAGAATGGCAGGTAGTATGTTACTGAAACAGAAAAATTCTACAGGACTTCGTGATGCAGTGTGTGTACTGAAGGGTTCATTCTGACCCAATCAGACACGGGAAGTGTTGCTCCATCTTTCTGATGTTGCCAGGGACCCCACTGCTCTCAACCACCATATATATCACCCGTCTCCAAATGGTGATGTTGACGTCGGCATATTGGGAGATGATGGATAGGTCACCCACTCCTGCCTGGAAAGTTCAGGATCATAGAAGCTGAGTGAAACAGTGACCCTGGCAGCACCGTCCTCCCCCTGGTGTGAAGATCCACATTGTGTTGAAGGAAGTGACACCACTCTGTGACCAGCTCCTTGTTCAATCAGGTTCCCCTCACACTCTGCTCCTGAGTTAAATGTAACTTGGGAAGCTGTTCCTGGAAAACCTGGTGAGGATACAGCAGATCCCTTTCCCCAAGCACACTCACTCCGTGGTTTCAGATCTTCCTCTCTGTGCAGCCTCTGCTCCATTTGTTGTTCATCTTACAGACGCAGGTGTTGTAACTACAGTCCCTATGCTCCATCCAGAGTTGGGTCACCAAATCCTCAGGTCTCCCTCAATGTCTGAGGCGGGGCACAGCACAACCTCGAGCAAACCATCCACTAACCTCCACTAACTTTTCTATAACAGGAGTCAGTCAGAAGCCACTCAGCTACAAGTTAGATGCCTGCACTTTTACAATAATACTCGAGAGGTTTACTCGTGTTACTGACTACACAATCATCTGAGAGGGACAAGCACAGGTGTTCAGTGGACACGCACAGACCAAGGTTCAAAGACATGTCTAAAGCTGCTGGAACCACTGTCCAACATGGGGCACCACATGGGGCACACCGTGAAATGAACAGCAGCCAAACACACACCCCCCTGCCCATGGAGCAGTACATGGGACACACCGGGAAGTGAGCAACAGTCAAACACATACACCCCTGTCTATGGAGTACGACATGGGACACACCGGGAAGTGAGCAACAGTCAAACACACACCCCTGTCCATGGAGTACCACATGAAACACACCAGGAATTGAACAACAGCCCAGCACACACCTCCCTGTCTATGGACTACCACATGGAACACACCTGGAAGTGAACAACAGCCCAGCACACACACCCCTGTCTATGGAGTACCACATGGAACACACCGGGAAGCGAACAGCAGTCTGACACATACCATTTCATTGTTTCTGAGCTTCGCAAAGCCAGCTTTCGATACACTAGGGATCCAAATGGGACCCACAGCAGGGACGTACAGGAAACCACGAGCCATACGTTTTGCACATTGTTTCTGAGCTTCATTATGATTTCTCCGGGATTCCAGGGATATGAGCACCAACGGCCAGGTTAAGGTACAGAAGGACGGATATTGATGTGATAATTGGATGATTACTTGATCGACAAGTTCAGTAAACGTGGATTTTCTCAGACAAATGGGATTAACTGGATGATTAGTACTTTCATAGGTCCAATAACAAAAATAAGAATATAAAGTAAATGTGCAGACAAATCAGCTGAAATCCACATCACAGAGTCAGACACCATAATCCAGATGATATATCTGTGCAGCATGTAGCAGTGTTCAGACCAGGCTAGTGTACTGCTCAATACAACCCAGCAATCTGTGCAGACCACACCAGTCCATGAACTGCCTCTCCAGCACTGGGAGCTATGCAGTGAACAGGAGTAAATTGTTATGTAAATCAGGAGCATTTATCCTCCCAGCATGTAGAGCAGTGTATGCCACCCCAGGGCATGGATCTGTAAACCAGGAGCAGTTACCCTCCCAGCATGTAGAGCTGTGTACACTGCCCCAGTGCATTGAACTGTAAACCAGGAGCAGTTACCCTCCCAGCATGTAGAACTGTGTACACTGCCCCAGTGCATTGTTCAGTAACACTGTGTTAGATCCCTGCCCAGCGTGGGGAAACTTGCAGCCCATGCTGGAAGTGACAGGATGTGCAGATCCAATCCATTTGCAGCTCCATATCTCCATTGTATCAATGGATGTAGAATATCTCAAGAGGAAGGAGGAAAATGACTTAGGGTTAAGTAGGCAAGGATCAGACAAGGCTCTAGAGGGTTACAAGGTAGTCAGGAAGGAAGTGAATAATCTCAGGAGAGTGAGAAGCTGGCATGAAAAAGACTTGGTGAGTAGGATTAAAGTAAAACTTAAGATGTTCTATACTTTTGTGAGGAACAAGATGATTGCTTTAGTGAGGGTAGGGCTCATCAGGATAGTGGAGGGATTTTGCGCCAGGAGTCAGAGGAGGTAGGGGAACGTAGAACATAGAACACTACAGCACAGTACAGGCCCTTCGGCCCTCGATGTTGTGCCGACCTGACATACCAATCTGAAGCCTATATAACTTACACTATTCCATGTACGTCCATATGCTTAATAAATGACGACTTAAATGTACTTAAAGTTGGTGAATCTACTACTGTTGCAGGCAAAGCATTCCAAAGCTCTCTCTTTAGGTCTTTCCTGGCTACCTTGTAACCCTCAAGCGCCCTAACTGAGCCTTCACATCCCATCCTAACATAAGTCACCGTCTTCCCCTTGACCAGAGATTCCACTTCATTCGTAAACCACAGCTCCCACGCTCTACAGCTTCCTCCCTGCCTGACAGTTACATACATATCTAGGACACACAGTAGATTTTCCTTGAATAAGCTTCACATTTCTAATGTGCCCATCCCCTGCAGTTTCCTTCCCCATTATATGCTTCCTAAATCTTGCCTAATGGCATCGCAATTGCCTTTCCCCCAGCTGTAACTCTTGCCCAGTGGTATACACCTATCCCTTTCTATCACTAAAGTAAACATAACAGAATTGTGATTGCTATCATCAAAGTGCTCACCTACTTCCAAGTCTAACACCTGACCAGGCTCATTACCCAGTATCAAAACTAATGTGGCTTCACCCCTTGTTGTCCTGTCTATATATTGTGTCAGGAAGCTCTCCTGCACACACTGGACAAAATCTGACCCCTCTATAGTACTCATACTATAGTGTTCCCGTTCAATATTTCAAAAGTTGAAGTTCCCCATTACATCTATCCTGTCTCTGTCACTCCTATCGAGAATCATCTTTGCTATCCTTTCCTCTACATCTCTGGAACTATTCGGAGGCTTATAGAAAACTCCCAATGGGGTGACATCTTCTTTCCTGTTTCTAACTTCAGTCCATACAACCTCAGTGGACGAGTCCTCAAACATCCTTTCTGCAACTGCGATACTGTCTTTGACCAACAATGTAACACCTCCCCCTCTTTTACCATCTTCTCTGTTCTTAATGAAACATCTAAATCCTGGAACCTGCAACAACTGTTCCTGTCCCTGCTCTATCCATGTCTCCAAAATGGCCACAACACTGAAGTCCCAGGTACCAATCCATGCTGCAAATTCACCCACCTTATTCCAGGTGCCCCTGGCGTTGAAGTGGACGCACTTCAAACCAACCTCTTGCTTGCTGGTGCCATCTTCCGTCCCTGACACTTGATTTTGGACCTCACTACACTCAACCCTTTCTATACTCTAACTACAATTTTGGTTCCCATCCCCCTGCTGGATTAGTTTAAACCGACCCCAATAGCCTTAGTGAATTCCACCCCCCCCACCCCCCCAGGATATTGGTACCCCTCTGGTTCAGATGAAGCCCATCCTGCTTGTAGAGGTCCCACCTACCCCAGAAAGAGCCCCAATTATCCAAGAATCCAAAATCCTCCCTCCTGCACCATCCCTGTAGCCACGTGTTCGCACTCTCTCTCTCCCTATTCCTTGCCGCATTAGAACATGGCACGGGCAAGAAACCAGAGCCAACAACTCTGTTCGCCCTAGCTCTAAGCTTCCATCCTCGCTCCCTGAATTTCTGCCTTGAATCACCATCTCTCTTCCAACCTATATCGTTGGTGCCTATGTGGACCACGACTTGGGGCTGCTCCCTCTCCCCCTTAAGGATCCCAAAAACACGATCAGAGACATCACAAACTCTGGCACCTGGGAGGCAACACGCCAACCGTGAGTCTCTCTCGTCCCCACAGAACCTCCTATCTGCCCCCCTAACTATGGAGGCCCCAATGACGACTGCTCTGCTCCTCTTCCCCTTTCCCTTCTGAGCTGCAGGGACAGACGCTGTGCCAGAGCCCTCTACCCCACTGCTTTCCCCTGGTAAGACCCCCCATAGTATCCAAACTGGTATATTTATTGTTGAGGTGAATGGCCAAAGGGGATCCCTGCACTGCCTGCTGGTTCTCTTTCCATCCCCTGACTGTAACCCATTTGCCTTTTTCTTGTACCTTGGGAATGACTACATCCCTGTAACTCCTCTCAATAACCCCCTCTGCCACCCAAATGATCCGAAGTTCATCCAGCTCCAGCTCTAGTTCCCGAGCGCGGTTTTCAAGGAGCTGGAGTCAGATGCACTTCCCACAGATGTAGTCAGCAGGGACACTGGTGGTGACCCTTACCTCCCACATTCTACAGGAGGAACATTCAACTGCCCTAACCTCCATTCCCCCTAGTCTAAATTCCCAGAGACTTTTAAAAAAAAAGGAATAAAAAAACTCGTTAACTTTCCAAGCTGTGGCACAGGTACTTTGTTTTTGGTTAGAGGAGGAGGATGGGTGCTTTAACAGATTATAAGGAAAGGTAAGCTTTTCTGGGTGTTTGGTTTAATTCACAAACGGGTTCATTGCTGTGTCGTAACAGCACACTTGGAACATTGTGTTCAGTTCTGGTCGCCTTATTATAGGAAAGATGTAGAAGCTATAGCGAGGGTGCAGAGGAATCCCTAGGGATCAACAGAAATTTTGGCACACACCACACGATCGAGTGAAATATTGAGGAAGTCACCACGTAAAAAACAAATACTGACAGATTCTGCATTTCTGTATAAACATCGGTGTGTCAGTGTTTGTGGTGTGTCTGTACTGATGCCTGTATATTTGTGTGTGCACGTGCATCAGTATATTGGTATTTCTCTCTGTGTGCTTTAGCATCTGCGTGACTGCACCAGTCTCTATGTGTGCCTGTGTATCTATATGCATATCTTTGTGTATCTGCGTGTCTCTGTGCGTATCCGTGTGCACAGCGGATCTGCCAGCCTCTGTGGTGTTTAAAGTGATGCAATGTCTGCCTCTGCTGGTCTTCACACTCCACTGCATTGATAGCAGTGGAGGGAGAAAACCATAAGGGATTCAGTCTAGGAGGTGGGGAGAGGGAGGTAGATCATAGCACCAGCCAAACTGACCGCACCATCTGCACATGCGTGCACACACCCACACACACAGTTGGGTATAGGGAGGATCATAATTGTACTGAGGACACTCAGAGTGGCGAATGCTCCTGAGTAATATATGTGCTCGCTCTGCAATGCGAAAGTGATTTGTCTTTGAAGATTATTCGTTACACAGAGTGTACACCTTAAAGAGTATTTCCACTGCAACTGCAGCCAAGCAATTCTGACCAAATCATCTGTAAAGTGATGTGATGAATTTATTACATGTTCTTTCAATTGAAATATTCCATAATTCACCCCTACAACGTGTAAGTGAGAATGGATTGAAAAGTCCTGAAACTGACCCAGTGGTGGTGGTAATATATTTAGGTATCAGACAAACTCTTCTGTGCATCCAGAGATATTTGCAAAACCAAACAGCCGTGCAATGTGAGATATTCACAGTATTTGATGTCCTCTGATAGAGAAAAAAGTGATATTTGTGCAGTGGCATGGGGAGACCAGCAGAGGGTGGCATTGTATGACTATAACCTTAACAGGTACAGACGTAGAGGTAGAGGACGGGAGTAAGGGTTTATCTCAATTTCAATGGATTTACCCCCAAAATCACAGAGCCATCATTTCACAGAGATGCACACAAACATACATAGACACATGAAACACACACGTATACATACAGATATGGACACTTACACACAAACACATGCACACGCCTGCACACACAGTGGTTTCTTTAAGATAGAAATAAGTATGTTTTTCATGAATAAGGGAATCAATGGTCAGTTGGTGAGGGAAGGAGAATGTGGCTGAGAAACATTTTAGCTGTGACCAAACGGCACAGCAGATCCAAGAGGCTGAATGGCCTAATTCTGTTACAATTTCCTATTTTGTGAAGGGATTCATTTTGGAAGTCGAAGTTGAATGCAGATTATTGGGTCAAACGTAGGATTCATAGCAGTGTGGAGGAACAAACAAATCTTGGGGTCCATGTCTGCATGTCTCTCATTTGCCACCTAAGCTGAAATGGTTGTTAAGAAGGTGTATGGTGTGTTGGTTTTCATTAGCAGGGGGACTGAGTTGAAGAGCCGAAAGATTATGCTGCAGGTGGAGAAAGCTCTGGTGAGACCATATTTGAAATGTTTTGGTCGCCTCATTATAGAAAGGATATGGAAGCTTTAGAGTGGGTGCAGAGGAGATTTACCAGAATGCTGCCTGGACTAGAGGGCTTGTCTTATGAAGAAAGGTTGAGGGAGCTATGGCTTTTCTCATTGGAGTAAAGAAGGATGAGAGGTAACTTGATAGAGCTGAACAATATGGTGAGAGTTACAGACAGAGTAAATAGCCAGAGACTTCTTCCCAAGGTGGAAATGGTTGTCACGAGGTGAGGATAATTTTAAGGTGTTTGGAAAAAGGTTTTGGAAGATGTCAAAGGCAGTGTGACACCAGCGCCCCTCCCCCTCCCCCCAAACCAGGCCCCTGTTACAGTGAGACAGCCGTGCTAACCATAGAGACATCATGCCCCTCTCCCCCTCCCCCAAAACCAGGTCCCTGGTACTGTGAAACAGCCGTGCTAACCACTGAGACACCATGCACCCCCTCCCCCTCCCCTCCAAACCGGGTCCCTGGTACTGTGAGGAGAAAGTGAGGACTGCAGATGCTGGAGATCAGAGCTGAAAATGTGTTGCTGGAAAAGCGCAACAGGTCAGGCAGCATCCAAGGAACAGGAGAATTGACGTTTCGGGCATAAGCCCTTCTTCAGGATTCCTGAAGAAGGGCTTATGCCCGAAACGTCGATTCCTGTTCCTTGGATGCTGCCTGACCTGCTCCGCTTTTCCAGCAACACATTGTCAGCTCGGCCCTGGTACTGTGAGACAGCCGTGCTCACCACTGAGACACCATGCCCCCATCCCCTCCACCCAAACCGGGTCCCTGGTACTTTGAGACAGCTGTGTTAACCACTGAGACACCATGTCCCAATTCCCCACCGCATCCCTTCAACCGGGTCCCTGGTACTGTGAGACAGCTGTACTAAACACTGAGACACTATGTCCCCCTCCCCCTCTCCCCAAACCAGGTCCCTGGCACTGTGAGACAGCTGTGCTAACCACTGAGACATCATGCCCCCCTCTCCCTCCCCCAAAACCAGGTCCCTGGTACTGAGTGAGAGACAGCCGTGCTAACCACTGAGACACCATGCACCCTCCCCCTCCCCCATCCCCCAATCCATGTGCCTGGTACTGAAACAGCCATGCTAACCACCGAGACACCATTCCCCCATCCCCATCCCCACCCCCTCCCCCAAAACGGATTCACTGTGCTCGGTAATACTGGGGAAAATGTGAATAAAAGTGATGAGCTTAGAGCTATGATGTTGTGGCATAACAGAGATGTGGGTTTCTCAGGGGCAGGAATGGTTGCTGGATGTTCCAGGGTTTACAACATTTAAAAAGAATAGGGAGGAGGTAAAAAGAGGAGGGGGTGTAGCACTGCTAATCAGAGAGGATATCACAGCTACAGAAGTTACCATTATCGAGGGAGGTCTGCCTACTGAGTCAGTATGGGTGGAAATTAGGAACAGTAAGGCAGCAATCACCTCACTAGGGGTTAAATACAGGCCCCCCAATAGAAGCAGGGAGATTGAAGAAAGCATAGGTCGACAGATTTTGGAAAGGTGTGAATGGAATAGGGTAGTTGAATTGGGTGACTAACTTTCTCAATATTGATTGGAAACTCCTTCCGGCAGATGGTTTGAAAGGAGCTGTTTTTGTAAGGTATGTTCAGGAGGGATTCCTAACTCAGTATGTTGACAGGCCGATGAAGGGAAAGGCCATTTTGGATTTGGTGCTCGGCAATAAGCTGGGGCAGGTGTCAGATCTTGCGGTGGGAGAGCATTTTGGTGATAGTGACCACAACTGCCTCATATTCTTCATAGCTATGGAGAAGGAGAGAAGCAGACACAATGGGAGGATATTTAGCTGGGGAAAAGGAAACTATGATACTATCAGACTGCGTTGCGAAGCATGGACTGGGAGCAATTGTTCCATGGAAAGGGCACTATAGACATGTGGAGACTGTTTAAGGAACAGTTGTTGCGAGTGATGCACAAATGTGTTCCTCTGAGACAGGCAAGAAGGGGTAAGATGAAGGAACCTTGGATGACGAGAGAGGTGGAGCTTCTCATCAAAAGAAAGAAGGCATCTTACGTAAGGTGGAGGAAGCAAGGGTCTTGCTCAGCTCTAGACGATTACAGGCAGGCAAGGAAGGAGCTCAAAAATGGTCTGAGGAGAGCCAGGAAGGGGCAGGAAAAAGGCTTGGCAGGAAGAATTAGGGAGAATATAAAGGCATTTTGCACATATGTGAGGAATAAGAGAATGATCAAAGAAAGAGTAGGGCCGATGAGGGATAGCATAGGGAACTTGTGTATAGAGTCTGAGGAGGTAGGGGAAGCCCTAAATGAGATTTTTGCTTCTGTCTTTACGAAAGAAAAGGACCTTGTAGTGAATGAAACCCTTGAGGAGCAGGTAATCATGCTGCAACAGATAGATTGAGGAAGCTGATGTGTTGAAAATTTTGACAAACATTAATATTAACAAGTCGCCAGGGCCAGACCAGATTTGTCCTCGGCTGCTCTGGGAAGTGAGAAATGTGATTGCTTCACCGCTTGCGAAGATCTTTCGATCCTCGCTGTCCACCGGATTCATACCAGAGGACTGGAGGGAGACAAATGTAATTCCTCTCTTCAAGAAAGGAAATAGGGAAGTCCCTGGAAATTACAGACCAGTCAGTCTCACGTCTGTCATCTGCAAGGTGTTAGAAAGGATTCTGAGGGATCGGATTTAAGACCATCTGGAAGAGCGTGGCTTGATTCAAGGAAGTCAGCACGGCTTTGTGAGGGGCAGGTCATGCCTCACAAATCTTATTTAGTTCTTTGAGGATGTTACTAGACAGGTTGATGAGGGTCGAGCGGTGGATGTTGTATATCTGGACTTCAGTTAGGCATTTGATTAGGTTCCCCATGGTAGGCTCATTCAGAAGGTCAGGAGGAATGGGATACAGAGAAATTTAGCTGTCTGGATACAGAATTGGCTGGTCGACAGAAGACAGCGAGTGCTAGTGGAAGGAAAATATTCTGCCTGGAAGTCAGTGGTGAATAGTGTTCCACAGGGCTCTGTTCTTGGGCCTCTACTCTTTGTAATTTTTATTAATTACTTGGATGAGGAGATTGAAGGATGGGTTAGCAAGTTTGCAGAGGACACAAAGGTTGGAGGTATCATTGACAGTATAGAGGACTGTTGTAGGCTGCTGCATGACATTGCCAGGATGCAGAGATGGGCTGAGAGGTGGTAGATGGAATTCAAATTGTATAAATGCGAGGTGATGGATTTTGGAAGGTCGAATTTGAAAGTTGAGTACAGGATTAAAGGCAGGATTCTTAGCAGTGTGGAGGAACAGCGGGATCTTGGTGTGCAGGTACAAAGATCCCTTAAAATTTCCACCCAGGTGGACCGGGTTGTTCAGAAAGCATATGGTGTTTTGGCTTTCATTAACAGGGGGATTGAGTTTAAGAGCCGTGAGGTCTTGTTGCAGCTCTATACAACTTTGGTTAGACCGCACTTGTAATACTGTGTCCAGTTCTGGTCGCCCTACTATAGGAAAGATATGGATGCTTTGGAGATGGTTCAGAGGAGGTTTACCAGGATGCTGCCTGGAATGGAGGGCTTATCTTATGAAGAGAGTTTGACTGAGCTCGGAGTATTTTCGTTGGAAAAAAGGAAGAGAGGGGACCTAATTGAAGTGTACAAGATAATGAGAGGCATAGATAGAGTTGATAGCCAGAAATCTTTTCCCAGGGTAGCAATTGTTAACACGAGGGGTCATAGTTTTAAGCTGGTTGGAGGAAAGTATAGAGCAGATGTCAGAGATGGGTTCTTTATGCAGAGAGTTGTGAGAGCATGGAATGCGTTGCCAGCAGCAGTTGTGGAAGCGAGATTATTGGGGATATTTAAGAGACTGCTGCGTATGGTCACAGAAATTTGAGAGTTCGTACATTAGCTTTACCTCACATGAGGATCAATGGTCGACACAACAGCGTGGGCTGAAGGGCCTGTGCTGTGCTGTACTGTTCTATGTTCTTTGTTCTAAACAGTAAACAGTGACAAATCACCACAGATGAGTCAGGATCTGGAGGTAGAAACAGAGGCAGCATATTGAGTCTGATATGATCCTCTTCTGAAAAACTCATATTGGAATCAAAAAGTTAATTGTGTTTCTCTCTGCTCAGAACCTGCAAATGTTTTCCTGCACTTTCAACTTAGTTACTCTTTTGGACAGTGGATATTTGTCTGATCTGAAAGGGAACAGTGAAGCTGCCATTTCTGTTGACGCTCAAGAATTTGGTTATGGATTTTGAATGAAAAATGAAAAACTATGTGCCTGACAGCTCCTCAAATACCGATAGTTTATTGCCACTGTCATAATGCATTATGAAAATGTTGAACACGGTGGTCATGACATCACATGATCAATCCTCTGAAAGTAACTGAGTGAAGTACTGATCCCAATTGTTACCAATGTCTTATCATGCTCCTGATGTCACTGGCATCGTACTCATCCAGCAAGATCTTACCTCTTCGAGAGTTTCCATATATCTATGAAAACATAAAATATCTTTGTATTTTTTAACAAGACATATTCATCCAGGGTTTTGGACAGCACTAGCAAGGGCAGAGTTTATTTATCATCCTCAATGGCTCTGAAATAAGTGACACAGAGTTGCCCTGTTTTACCTCTTCAATCCAAAGTGATGCAGATCCAGACAGAGCTGTTTGAAGGGGCATTCCAAGATTTTTAACAAATACTTGTGAAGGATCAGCAAATTAGTCCCTAGTGAGGATGACATGCAACTTGGAAGATACCTTTCAGAGACTGATTTTTCTCTTGTTCCCATTCCCAGTGCAGAATGCTCTCTAATTCCCATTAATCACAGTTTTGCTCAGGGTCCTTGATTCCACCCTCAGTCAAATCCTGCTTCGATTGAAAGGGAAGTCATTCTGATTTCACCTCAAATTACACAGGCAGATCAGTTGAAAGAAGAAGGAGCAAAAGGCAAGAACACTGTTTGCTTGAACAATATCCTCGTAATATTCAAAAGAAAATTCATGCATGGTCTTCCTTAATACATTATATCTGCATGATATCACTTTTCAAACAATATTCTGAATGGTGGGTGTTTGTTCTTTTAATTTGCTTCCAATTCAGTGTAGAAATGAGAACGTGAATTATCTTCTATCGTGTGTTTATAATCCAGAATTTAATTCAATCATTATCATCATTGCTCTAGCTCTTTGAAACAAAAATAATGAATGAGCCTGTGTCCATCCTGCAGATGAAAAAGTTATTTCAGCTCTGACTACTGCAGCGAATGTTGTAAAGAATAAGCTGCAGGCCCACGTAAAATGGAAATGCTGCAGGGCAAGGTGCCAAATGCTAGTCCAAGATTAATCATGTCCAAGCATTATGAATAATACATGCAGAGAGGCGGAGTATAAAAGCAGAATTCAGCTCCATGTCCAAAATACTGCTTGTGGCTCCCTCACAAAAGACCACAACTGAATCACAGTATAAATTCACCAAAATAGGAAAAACAAGTGATTGGAATTCCCAATTCTGCAACAACATTGGTAGAACAGGAAGATAATCAAGGTTTGTTTCTGAAATTAATAAATTGTGATGATAAGAATGTGGTATATGTGGGCGGTGGGGGGGGGGGGGGGGGTAGATGTTAGAGGATGATAAACAATGTTGGATGATGATAAACAATGTTGTAGATAACACAATGATTATCCAAGTGGGTCACAGTGAGCAGGAACGTGTTGGTTACAGGAGGGTACAAACAGATTTTCAGATGGCCAGATCAATGACTGATAAAAGGTAACACTGAAATATGAGAGATGTGGCACTTTGGAAGATGTAACAAGACAAGGGAGAACACAAAACATGAAGATAGGTTAGATTTGCTTTTGGAGCAGAGAAAGGTGAGGGGTGAACCTGACAGAGGTGTATTATAGCATGAGAGGTATGGAACGAGTGAACAGACAACAACTATTCCCTTCGTCAAAGGGTCAAAAACAATGGGAAATACGTTTGAAGTCAAAAAGAAGATACTAACAGAGGATTTGTGAAATCTGTTTCGAACCCAGAGCATGATATGTGTCAAAAATGCATTACCTGGGAGGATGGTTCAGGAAGGTAACCTCACAAACATTATAAAGCACTTGTATCAGCACTGGGTGGTGCAGACTCGACGGGCCTTGTCTTTATTACATGATTCCATGTGGTGGCAGCCATGAAATGTCTGATATATTCTGAAGCAGCAACCAATTGGACTTGGTTTGTTCCAACAAACTGTGCTCAGTAAGTGGTGAGATTACAAACAAGCATCATCCCATGGAGTATCAGCACTTACTCAACCTAGGACAGGCCAGCCATCTCTGAAACCATCCAGGATAATTCACATGCTCAGTGTAAGAATCGTCCAACACAGCATCAACATTATTCCAGCTGTTTGACACCATTATTTTAAGTTCACCAAGAAACAGACTTCGCTTCATTATTATATAGATTTCTTGTGTAAGGTTGTTATTTCTCTGAAGACTAATAAATTCCTTCCCATATATTCGTATTGACAAAGAGTCTGTTATCATGCGAGATGTTCCTCACCAGTAATATTTACTCCCAGTTAAACCAGCACAT
This sequence comes from Chiloscyllium punctatum, assembly GCF_047496795.1. Classification (NCBI taxonomy): domain Eukaryota; kingdom Metazoa; phylum Chordata; class Chondrichthyes; order Orectolobiformes; family Hemiscylliidae; genus Chiloscyllium; species Chiloscyllium punctatum. Next base: position 49,846,294 of record NC_092754.1, on the reverse strand, counting down.
GAGATGCACTGCTGGCACTCCCTCCCAACAGCCACTTCGGTGGACCAACATCAACTGGACTGGAACATCTCAAGGGCAATTAATGCTGGTCTAGCTTCATTAAAATCCCAAATGAACTAAAAAGACAATCCAAATTTATAATAATTATTAAACAACAAGGGCTTTTTGTTGATCTGAAGAGTTTGTCGCTGTCTTTGAAATTGTGAGAACTGTGTTATTTTATTTTCAGTATCTAAAGACAACAGAAATGTAAAACCTAACATCAGGAGTAAGGAATCAAAACAACTCCATCATGTGATAAGGTGGTGGATGATCTGATTGTGACCTCAATTGCACATTCCTCATTTGCTCTTACAATGTTCGTGCATCATTCTTAGTCAAGAATCTGCCTGCCTCTGCCTTAGGAATATTTAATGCCTTATCCTCCATCGCTATCTGGGTAGAGAATTGTACAAAGACACAACACTCTGAGAGGATGACACCAAATCACCAAATCACAGAGACATTTTTCTGTTTTACTCTCCATCCACTCATGGTAATCTCTCACACAAGCTGAAATATTGTTTTAGAATTCAACTTGTAAGAGTATTTGGAATATTTTGAGGTTAAGCAAGACCACATGTTGTTCGCCTAAACCCCAGCAGATCCAGAGCCAGTCATTTCAAGATTTCCTCCTGAAATAAACTCTCCTCACAAGAGTCAGCTGAGTGAATCTTCTCTGGATTGCAGTTCATATCATTATGGCCATTGCTCTCTCGATGTGGTTACACCACTACATTGTAAATCTGTATAAAATCGTCCCAACTTTTAAATGTATTCTGTTTCAGAAAGTTTTAACATTTGTCTTACCTCCCTAAAAATTTGATGTACACATAAAATTTTTATTTTGTAATCCAAGTGCCCGGCTCCTCTGTGCCTAAAGCCAATCTCTCCACTGAAATAATACACTACATTTCCATTCAACCCGCCAATATCTTTTAGCACAGACACATTTTTCCTACTATGTTCCATACACCAATATTTGCCTGTTCACTTGACCCACCTTAATCTCCTTATAGACTAATGTCCTCTTCATATCTTCCTTCTCGAACAGTTTCAAGTTTTTTTTTAGATTAGTTACAGTGTGAAGACAGGCCCTTCTGCCCAACAAGTCCACACCAACCCGCCGAAGTGCAACTCACCCAGACCCATTCTCCTACATTTACCCCTTCACCTAACACTATGGGCAATTTAGCTTGGCCAATTCATCTAACCTGCACATGTTTGGACTGTGGGAGGAAACCGGAGCACCGGAGGAAACCCACGCTGAAGTTTGTATTTTTCCGTAATAAAGACAGAATATTTGGCCAAAGAAATAACACTGTGGCCATATTACAAAGTAATTGACAATGAAATATTGTTACTTCATGTCTAAACTATAAATTTGAGATAATGCTAAAGTGTTTTGCAGTCGCATCACTCAGTTCCATTACTTAAAATAGAGTCAGATGGTGTGGAATGTGTGTGGGTAGAATTGAGGAACCGTAAAGGTGAAAACCCGTAGTAGGAGTTATGCACAGGACGACAAATCGTTGTCAGAAGCTGGGGCGCATGATAGACGAGGAGAAAGAAACGATATGTAGGAAAGGCAAAGTTACAATGACTGGGGGGATTTCAATGTGCAGGTGGACTGGGAAAATCAGTGGTAGTGGTTTGCAAGGAAAAGAATTTGTGGAATGTCTACAAGATGTCTTTTTGGAGCAGCTTATGGTGCAGGCAAAGAGGGAACGGGCAATACTGGATTTAGAGCTGTGCAGTGAAGCAGACTTGATAAGGAAGCTTAAGGTGAAGGAACCTTCGGAGGCAGTGATCATACTATGATTGAACCTGCTCTTCACTTTGAGAGGGAGAAAGTAGAATCGGAGTTAATATTACAGCTAACTAAAGACACCTTCAAAGACACAAGGGAGGAGCTGGATAGAATTGACTAGGAGAGGAGCCGAGCAGGAAAGACAGTGGAAGAATAATGGCGGGAGTTTCTCAGAGCAATTTAGGAGTCACAGCAGAGATTTATTCCGAGGTAAGAGATGCATTGTACAGCGAGGATGAGGCAACCATGGATGACTGGGACAGTCATGGCTAGCGTAAAAGGAAAATAGAAAGTAGATAACATAGCAAATAGCAGTGCAAAACCAGAAGATTTGGAAGCTTCAAAGATGAACAGACGGCAACAAAATAAGAAATACGGACGGAGATGATGAAATATGAGGCTAAGCTATCCAATGATATAAAGGACAACTGTAAGAGTTTCTTTAGACATAGAAAGGGCAAAAGAGAAGCAGAAGTGGATATTAGGCCACTGGAAAATGATGCTGGAGAGATAGTCGTGTGGAACAAATAATAGATGAGAAACTGAATATATATTACGAGAGTGGGCAAAGAAGTGACAGATGGAGTACAACTTGGGAAAGTGCGAGGTGATGCACATTAGTAGGAAGAATACAGGCATAGACTACTTTGTAAGTGGAGAGAAAAATCGAAGTCTGAAGTGCAAAGAGAGTTGCGAGTTCCAGTTCAGGATTGTCTCTAGATAAACTTGTAGGTTGAGTCAGCAATTAGGAAGGTGTTGTTTCTGGTGCACAGTGTGATTGAAACCTTATATTCAGCAAAAGAACCAAGTCAACTCTAACAAACAATATTTGTTTTTTGAACACAATTAATATTAGAACAATAAAACTTATTATAATGCAATGGTAAACGCTACACATTATCTTATGCTTTAACTTAACTTTGGATGACCACAAACCACCCCACTAGAAGTTGACCGGGCTCGACTTGGTGATGTCTTCTTGTTCTTCTGATGATCTTGGAGGTGTCTTCTCTTTCCCTGGTTATTCTCCAGTTGCTGCACTGTGTGGGGGTTTGTGGTGATTCTTATCCTTCCAAGTCTTCATGCCCTTTTGGGAAGGTAAGGAGGATCTGTCAATGGAACGATCAGGTTCATTTACCCTGAACAATCAGACTCAACCATGGGTTGGCTCAAGGGCAACATTCCATTGTCCCATTCAGGTCCAACTTCAGGTGAGTATTACAGGATCTGTAGCTTCAGGTTTGTTCGCAAACCATCTGTGGGGAGCTGCAGCCTGTCTGGATTCTGCAGCATGTGGATTAGCACAGAGACTTTAGTCAAAGCTGGGGTCCATTTCACAGCATGCTTTATTAATTGTTCATTTTTGTAACTCCATGGTAAATTTATTATTGCCCATCGTAAGATTATTCTTTCAGGTGGCCCGTCCGGTCAGAAAGGCCTTCAGACTGAGAGTGGTGAATCTATAGTAAGGATGGCAGTTTCCTTACCTAAAGGACATTAGTGAACCAGGTGGGTTTTTCTTGGCAATCAATTCAAAACCACTATTAGTCTCTTAATTCCAGATTTGAATTCAAGCTTCACTACTTGCTGTGGCAGGATTCGGACCCAGGTCACCAGAACATTATCTGGCCTTATCACATAAGAATTCAGTGATAACACCACGAGGCCACTGACTTGCCCAATCCTCCATAGTGTGACTAACATGTGCAGTATGATATGCATTAGGATTTGCCATCATGTTATCCTTGACTTCCTTATCAAGATATGGATGATTTTTTTTCCATTATGCAACTTCTGTTCGGTCTTCAGTATCTCCCTAATTATTTGCCAAATGTCTTCATCTGCCTGCCTTTGACTATTCTTTTCTCCCACACCCACCGCCCCCCATCTCCCCCCACCCCCCATTCACCCAGGCCAAATCCTTCCTTAGACCAGTATAATTACCATTTCCTAACACTAAAACGCTCATGTATGACTCAGTCTTCACTCCTTCAATCTGAATGTGAAACTCCACCATGTTGCGTTTACTCCTTCCAAGGCAAAGTTCATCCACCAATCCTTCCTTGTTACATAATATCAAATCTAAATTAGTCCATTCTCTGGTTGGTTCCATGCCATCCTGCTCTCAGAAATAATCTCTCATGCACTCCATGAAGTTTTATTCGAGGATATCACTGTCAAGTTGATTAATGGAGTCAATTTGCATGTTCAAACCACCCATAGTTAAAATTGTGCCTCTGTTACAAGCCCTCACTATATTCTACCTCAGAAGTACTTTGGGAGGACAGTGGCTGAAAATTCCTCTTCCCAAGATGTTTCTTTCTTGCTTTTTATTTGCACTGAGACAGATTTCAAATATTTTTTGGCACAAAACACTTTGAAAAGGTCTGAGTTCCCACTCGCATGAACAAATGTTTCTTTTCTTTATACAAACCACATTTCACAGTAAATATTGAAGAATTAAGAGGGCTAAAAGTGGTCATGAGATATATTTAGCAAACAGGGTTGAGGAAATTCCCAAAGACTACATTTCATATATAAGCAACAAGAGGGTAACTCGAGAACTGTTTGGCCCACACAGGACAAAGGAAGAAAGTTATGCATGGAGTCAGAGAAAATGGGTGAGATTCTTAGCGAGTACTTTGCATCTGTATTCACCAAGGAGAGGGACATGATGGATGTTGAGGTTAGGGATAGATCTTTGCGTACTCTGGGTCAAGTCGACATAAAGAGGGAGGAAGTTTTGGATATTCTAAAAGGTAGAAATGTAATCAAGCTCCCAGGTCTGGATGAGATCTAACACAGGTTACTGAGGGATGTGAGTGAGGAAATAACTGGGGCTTTAACAAATATCTTTGCAGGACCCTTGTACGTGGGTGAGGTCCCGGAGGACTGGAGCATTGCTAATGCTGTCTCCTTGTTTAAGAAGGATAGCGGGAATTACCCAGGTATTTATAGACCGGCGAGCCTTAGATCAGTGTTCGGGAAGCTTCTAGAGAAGATACTGAGGGACTTGAGTAAGGTGTTTTATTAGGTTCTCCAGGGTAGGCTGATGGAAAAGGTGATGCCGCATGGGGTCCAGGATGTTTTATCTAGATGGATAGAGAACTGGCTGGCCAACAGGAGACAGAGAGTAGTAGTGGAAGGGGATTTCTCTAAATAGAGACCTATTACCAGTTGTATGCAACAGCGATCTGTGCTGGGACCACTGTTGTTTGTAATATATGTCAATGATTTAGAGGAAGGGATCGGTTGCCTGATTAGCAAGTTTGCAGATGACACCAAGATTGGTGGAGTAGCAGATAGTGAAGGGGAATGTCAGAAAATGCAGTGGAATATAGATAGATTGGAGAGATGGGCACAGAAATGGCAGATGGAGTTGAGACTGTGCAAATGCGAGGCGATGGATTTTGGAAAATCCAGTTCAAGAGCAACAATACAGTAAGTAGAAAAGTCCTGGGGAAAATTGACATACAGTGAGACCTGGGTCCATTGTTTCCTGAAGGTGACAACGCAGGTCAGTAAACTGGTCAGGGCAACATAAGGCATGCTTTCCTTCATTGGATCAGCTGTTGAGTCCAAACGTTGGCAGGTCATGTTACAGTTGCATAGGACTTTGGTTTCACCGCGTTTGGAATACTGCATATATTTCTGGTCACCACGTTACCAAAAGGATGTGGATGCTTTGAATAGAGTGCAGAGTAGGTTCACCAGGATGTTGCCTGGTATGGGGGGTGCTGGTGATGAAGAAGTATTGAGTATATTAGGATTATTTTAATTATAAAGACAAAGGTTGAGGGGGACCTGATTGAGGTCTACAAAATCAAGAGAGATATAGACAGGGTGGATAGCAAGAAGCGTTTTCCCCAGATTTTGGAACTCAATTACGAGGTGTCATGAGTTCAAAGTGAGAGGGGAAGGGTTTAGGGTAGATATATGTGGGAAGTTCTTGACACGTATGGTGGTGGCAGCCTGGAATGTGTTACCAGCAGAGGAGATCGGGGCAGGTACAATAGCGTTATCTAAGATGTATCGGACAGATACATGAATGGGCAGGGAGCAGAGGGATACATTCTCTTAGAAAATAGGTGGCACATTTAGAAAATAGGAGGATCTGGATCAGCACTGGTTAGGAGGGCTGAAGGGTCTGTTCCTATGCTGGAATGTTCTTAGTTCTTTATCATTCACCCTAAAAATAGCAAGATTTCAACTTATTGTATGCTACAATTTAATGATATAAATTTAATGTACTGTGATTTGTTTGACAGTACATATCAAATTATGGCCATTTCTAAATTACAGTCACAGAGTCAAAGAGATGTACAGCATGGAAACAGTTCCTTCAGTCCAACCATCCATGCCAACCAGATAACACAAACCAATCTAGTCCCACCTGCCAGCACGCAGCCCATATCCCTCTAAATCCTTTCTATTCATATACCTATCCAGACACCATTTAAATGTTGCAATTGTACTAACTTCCACCACTTCCTCTGGCAACTCATTCCATACACAAACCACCCTCTGTGTGAAAAGGTTGCACCTTGCATCTCTTTAATCAGAAATAAGGTGGGTGAACTTAAGGCGTGGATCGGTACCTGGGACTACGATGTTGTGGCCATCACGGAAACATGGATAGATGAGGGACAGGAATGGCTGTTGGAGGTTCCTGGTTACAGATGTTTCAGTAAGATTAGGGAGGGTGGTAAAAAAAAGGAGGGGGGGTGGCATTGCTAATTAGAAATGGTATAACGGCTGCAGAAAGGAAGTTTGAGGGGGATCTGCCTCTGGAGGTAGTATGGGCTGAAGTCAGAAATAGGAAAGGTGCAGTCACCTTGTTGGGTGTTTACTATAGGCCCCCCAATAGCAGCAGAGATGTGGAGAAACAGATTGGGAAACAGATTTTGGAAAGGTGCAGAAGCCACAGGGTCGTAGTCATGGGCGACTTCAACTTCCCAAATATTGATTGGAAGCTCTTTAGATCAAGTGGATTGGATGGGGCGGTGTTTGTGCAGTGTGTCCAGGAAGCTTTTCTAACGCAGTATGTAGATTGTCCAACCAGAGGGGAGGCCATATTGGATTTGGTACTCGGTAATGAACCGGGACAAGTGGCGGGCTTGTTAGTGGGTGAACATTTTGGTGATGGCGACCACAATTCTGTGACTTTCACCTTGGTTATGGAGAGAGATAGGTGCGCACAACAAGGAAGTTTTTACAATTGGGGGAAGGGAAATTACGATGCTGTAAGACAGGATTTGAGGAGCATATGTTGGGAGCATAGGCTGTCAGGGAAGGATGTGGTGGAAATGTGGAACTTTTTCAAGGAGCAGATACGACGTGTCCTTGATATGTATGTACCGATCAGGCAGGAAAGAAATGGTCGTGTGAGGGAGCCTTGGTTGACGAGGGAGGTTGAATGTCTAGTAAAGAGGAAGAAGGAGGCTTACATAAGGTTGAGGAAACAAGGTTCAGACAGAGCAGTGGAGGGATACAGGATAGCCAGAAGGGACCTGAAGAAAGGGATTAGGAGAGCTAAGAGAGGGCATAAAAAATCCCTGGCGGATAGGATCAAGGATAACCCCAAGGCATTCTATGCGTATGTGAGAAACCTGAGAATGACGAGAACGAGGGTAGGTCCGATCAAGGACAGTGGTGGGAGACTGTGTATTGAGTCGGAAGAGATAGGAGAGGTCTTGAACAAGTACTTCTCTTCGGTATTTACGAACGAGAAGTACCGTATTGTTGAAGAGGAGAGTGTGAAACGGACTGATAAGCTAGAAGAGATACCTGTTAGGAAGGAAGATGTGTTGGACATTTTGAACAACTTGAGGATAGACAAGTCCCCCGGGCCTGACGGGATATATCCTAGGATTATGTGGGAAGCAAGACAGGAAATTGCAGTACCGTTGGCAATGATCTTCTCGTCTTCACTGGCAACTGGGGTGGTACCAGGGGACTGGAGAGTAGCGAATGTTGTGCCCCTGTTCAAAAAAGGGAATAGGGATAACCCCGGGAATTACAGGCCAGTTAGTCTTACTTCTGTGGTAGGCAAAGTAATGGAAAGGGTACTGAGGGATAGGATTTACGAGTATCTGGAAAGACACTGCTTGATTAGGGACAGCCAGCACGGATTTGTGAAGGGTAGGTCTTGCCTTACAAGTCTTATTGAATTCTTCGAGGAGGTGACCAAGCATGTGGATGAGGGTAGAGCAGTGGATGTAGTGTACATGGATTTTAGTAAGGCATTTGATAAGGTTCCCCATGGTAGGCTTATGCGGAAAGTCAGGAGGCATGGGATAGAGGGAAATTTGGCCAATTGGATAGAAAACTGGCTAACCGGTCGAAGTCAGAGAGTGGTGGTAGATGGTAAATATTCAGCATGGAGTCCAGTTACAAGTGGAGTTCCGCAGGGATCAGTTCTGGGTCCTCTGCTGTTTGTAATTTTTATTAATGACTTAGATGAGGGAGTCGAAGGGTGGGTCAGTAAATTTGCAGATGATACAAAGATAGGTGGAGTTGTGGACAGTGAGGAGGGCTGTTGTCGGCTGCAGAGGGACTTAGATATGATGCAGAGCTGGGCTGAGGAGTGGCAGATGGAGTTCAACCCTGCCAAGTGTGAGGTTGTCCATTTTGGAAGAACAAATAAGAATGCGGAATACAGGGTTAATGGTAGGGTTCTTGGTCAGGTGGAGGAACAGAGGGATCTTGGGGTCTATGTACATAGATCTTTGAAGGTTGCCACTCAGGTGAATAGAGTTTGTAAGAAGGCCTATGGAGTATTATCGTTCATTAGCAGAGGGATTGAATTCAAGAGTCGTGAGGTGATGTTGCAGCTGTACAGGACTTTGGTTAGGCCACATTTGGAGTACTGTGTGCAGTTCTGGTCGCCTCACTTTAGGAAAGATGTGGAAGCTTTGGAGAGGGTGCAGAGAAGATTTACCAGGATGTTGCCTGGAATGGAGAGTAGGTCATACGAGGATAGGTTGAGAGTTCTCGGCCTTTTCTCGTTGGAACAGCGAAGGATGAGGGGTGACTTGATAGAGGTTTATAAGATGATCAGAGGAATAGATAGAGTAGACAGTCAGAAACTTTTTCCCCGGGTACAACAGAGTGTTACAAGGGGACATAAATTTAAGGTGAAGGGTGGAAGGTATAGGGGAGATGTCAGGGGTGGGTTCTTTACCCAGAGAGTGGTGGGGGCATGGAATGCGCTGCCCGTGGGAGTGGTAGAGTCAGATTCATTGGCGACCTTTAAGCAGCATTTGGATAGGTACATGGATGGGTGCTTAATCTAGGATAGAAGTTCGGCACAACATCGTGGGCTGAAGGGCCTGTTCTGTGCTGTATTGTTCTATGTTCTATGTTCTTTTATATTTTTCCTTCCCAACCTAAACCTATGCCCTCTAGTTCTGGACTCCCCCACACCAGGGAAAAGACCTTGTCTATCTCCCCAATCATGGCCCTCATGATTTTATAAACCTCTTTAAGGTCACCCCTCAGTCTCCAACGTTCCAGGGAAAATAGCCATAGCCCATTCTATAGCTCAAACACTCTAACCTTGGCAACATCCTTGTAAATCTTCTTAGAACACTTTCAATATTCAAAACATCCTACCGATATGGAGGGGAACAGAATTGCATGCAATATTCCAAAAGTCGCCTAACCAATGTCCTGTACAGCTGCAACATCACCTCCCAATTCCTGTACTCAATGCTCTGACCAGTTAAGGAAAGCATACCAAATGCCTTCTTCACTAACCTACCTACCTGTTCCTCTACTTTCAAGGAACAATGAACCAGCACTCCAAAGTCTCTTTGTTCAGCAACGCTCCATTGGACCTCACCATTAAGTGTATTAGTCCCGCTAAGATTTGCTTTCCCAAAATGCAGCATCTCACATTTATCTAAATTAAACTCCATCTGCCACTCCTCAGCCCATTGGCCCATATGATCATGATCCTCTTGTAATCTGAGGTAACCTTCTTCGCTGTCCAGTACACCTCCAATTTTGGTCCCATCAGGAAATTTGCTAACTATACCTTTTATACTCACATGCAAATCATTTATATAAATGACAAAAAGTAGTGGACCCAGCACCGATCCTTGTGACACTCCACTGGTCATATGCCTCCAATCTGAAAAACAATACTCCACCACCAGCCTCTGTCTTCGACCTTTAGCTAGCTCTGTATCCAATCTAACTAATTCTCCCTGTACTCCAATGAAATCTAACTTTGCTAAACAGTCTCCCATGGGGAACCTTATCGAATGCCTTACTGAAGTCCATATAGATCATGTCCACCGCTCTGCTCTCATCAATCCTCTTTGTTACTTCTGCAAAAAATTCAATCAAGTTAGTGAGACATCATTTTCCACACACAAAGCCATGTTGACTATCCCTAATCAGTCTTTGCCTTTCCAAATACATGCTCATCCTGTCCCTCAGGATTCCCTGCAACATGCCCTCCAATGACGTCAGTCTCACTGGTCTATAGTTCCCTGGCTTGTCCTTACCACTTTTCTTAAACAGTGGCACCACGTTCGCCAAGCTCCAGTCTTCTGGCACCTCACTTGTGGCTATCAATGGTACAAGTATCTCAGCTAGAGATCCAGCAATCACTTCTCTAGCTTCCCACAGAGGTCTCGGCTACACCCGATCGATCGGGTCCTGGGGATTTATCCACTTTTATGCATTTCAATACATCAGCACTTCCTCCTCTGTAATATGAACATTTCTTAAGATGTCACTATCTATTTCTCTGTATATCGATATCGCCCATGTCCTTCTCCTAAGTAAACACTGATACAAAATACTTATTTAGTCTCTCCCCTAACTCCTGCAGCTCCACACAAAGGCTGTTTTGCTGAACTTTGAGAGCTCTATTCTCTCCCTATTTACCCTTTTGTCCTCAATGTATTTGTAAAGTCCTTTTGGATTCTCCCCAAAACTATTTGCCAAAACTATCTCATGTCCCCTTTTTGATTTCCTGACTTCCCTCTCTAGTATACTCCTCTTGCCTTTATACTCTTCTAAGGATTCACTCGACCTATCCTGCCTGCACCTGTCATAGGCTTCCTCTCTTTTTCTTAACCAGATCCTCAATTTCATTAGTCATTCAGCATTCTCTATACCTACCAGCCTTTCCTTTCATCCTAACAGGAATATGTTGTCTCTGGACTCTCATTATCTCATTTCTGAAGGCTTTCCATTTTCCAGCCATCCCTTTCCCTGCGAACATCTGCTGCCATCAGCTTTTGAAAGTTATTGCCTAATACCATCAAAATTGGCATTTCTCCAATTTAGAACATTAACATTTACATCTAGTCTATCCTTTTCCATCACTATTTTAAAACTAATAGAATTGTTGGCAAATAGCTGAAGCTCACATATTTCAGTGAGAAATTAAATTGATTGATTATATTTAAATGTGTAAGAGTTGTAAGTCTATTTGATTTTTCAATCGTTTGTTCAATCTGAATATGTAATCAGTTAGAGGTCAGCCACTTTGTAAATGATAGAGCGACAATGTATGTATTTGAATGCTGAGATTCAATGTGTAATTGTGATCACCAAAATAGCCAGACATGTTCGTTTTCGATACAAAACAAAATATGATCCCTTACTTTTGTATCATAAAAGGTTTTTTGTGTTTATATTTTTATTCCAACAATATAGAATCAACTTAATGGTTTTCAGAGATGATGCAGTTATTGTTCAGTTGAATAATTGTAGCTCATATCTTATTATTGCCCAATTCACAAACATGGCAAACGCCTGATCATTGTTCAGATCAGTAAACCCATGACTTTGCATCATGACCAACATTAAAAGTGGATTCCAAAACACCTGAATCCAGGTACAGTGCTACTGGACCTCACAGCTGCCTGTGGCACTGAGTGAGACACTGACCTGCTCCTGAATCTGACCAGACAGTTTCCAACCTGGGTCAGGGCAGTCATTCAAACATTCTCTGACAGAGATTCATTTGGGATCTGCCTTGAGCAGGAGGAAACGAGCCAACAGGCTATCACTGCTCTCAGTGTAGGTACAAAGGCTGTCTAAATTAGATACCAATGACTGACCAGGAACCATGCCTTATAAATTCATCATTAGTCAGAGCCTGGCCCAGGGAGCAGATGTATGGACATGGAGTGTCATAATCACATTGCACACGTTACTTATGGTGATGACATCTGGCATGACCTCCAGATTCCGTACATCTGCCCCCTGAACCATACACTGGGTGAAAACATTCACATTTGACAGTCTATTGCAGCATCTTGTGTCTCACAGTGAACCCTCTGAAACTATATCCATTAAATGTATCTTCACATTAACCAGGATCAAAATAAAATTGTACAGTCTGTGGATGCTCAGATACTAATTATAGGTCATCCAACAGAATGTATCTGAAGAAACCAGGAGCAAATGGCAAGCCAAGAATCATTTTAATAACTGAACTTGGTGGATTTTGTCTGGTCTTGGAAACCTCACATATTGTGCTGACATTCAGGTGAATGTAACAAAGCACATCAAAACTGGAAGTCTTGGTCTAACGCCCCACCCCAGATTCCTGACCTCTCACACCTCACTCCCTCACCCGCCTCACTTCCTCCCACATTCACCAACCAACGAGAATCCACAAACTGAGTGAAACTTGGAACATAGAACAGTGCAGCACAGTGCAGGCCCTTCACTCTCAATGTTTTGGCAGCCTTTTATCCTAGTCTAAGATCAGACTAACCTACATAACCTTCAATGTACTAACTTCCATGTGCCTATCCAAGAGTCTTCTTAAATATCTCTAATGTATCTGACTCTGCTACCACCACTGGCAGTGCATTCCGCCCCCACCACTTTCTGTGTAAAGAACCTATCTCTGACAGCCCCCGAAACCTTTCTCCAATCACATTAAATTTACGCCCCTTGTTGATAGCCACTTCTGCCATGGGAAAAGACTTTAGCTATCCAATGTGTCTATGTCTCTCAACATCTTGTACACCTCTATCAAGTCACCTCTCATCCTTCTTCGCTCCAGGGAGAAAAGCCCCAGCTCCATCAAACTTTCTCCCTAAGACGTGTCCTCCAGTCCTGGCAGCATCCTGGTAAATCTCCTCTACACACTGTCTGAGGCTTCCACAAGTTTCCTATACGGAGGCAACCAGAACTGAACACAATACTCCTAGTGTGGTTGAACCGCAGCTTGATTGACCTAAGCATTAACCTCATCACTCTGAAACACAATCCCCAATAACGAAAGCCAACATACCAGACACCTCCTTAACAACCTTATCAAAGTCGGTGGTAACACTGAGGAAACTATGGACATGGACCCCAAGATCCCTCTGTTGCTCCACACTGCCAAGAATTCTGCCTTTAACCTGGTATCCTGTATGCAAATGCAACCTTTCCAAATTAAATCAATTCACACTTTTAACAGTTAAACTCTATCGGCCACTTATCAGCCCAACTCTGTATCCTGTCAATGTCCTGTTGCAAACTACAACAACCCACCACACTATCCAGAACTCCATCAACCTTCATGTCATCGGCAAACGTTCTAACTCACCATTCCACTTCCTCATCAAAGTCATTTATAAAAATCACAAAGAGCATATGCCCAAGAACCGATTCCTGTGGAACACCACTGCTCACTGACCTCCAGGCTCAATACTTTCCATCTGCTACCACCCTTTGTCTTCTATGGGCCAGCCACGCCCGTATCCAGAGAACCAAATTTCCCTGCGTCCCATGCCTCCTTTCCTTCTGAATGAGCCCACAATGGGGAACCTTATCAAACGCCTTCTAAAATTCGTGTTCACCACATCTACTGGTCTATCTTCATCAACATGTTTTTTTCACATCTTCAAAGAATTCAATAAGGTTTGTGAGGCATGACCTGCTCTTCAAAAAGCCATGCTGACTACCTCTGATCATACTATGGAATTTTAAGTAATTGTAAATCCTGTCTCTCAGAACCATCTCCAATACTTTGCCCACCACTAGTGTAAGACTGACTGTTCTATCATTCCCAGGGTTATCCCTATTCCCTTCCCTGAATAAGGGGATAACATTTGCCACCCCCCAAACATCTGGCACTACTCCAGTGAACAGTGAAGACGCATATATTATGACCAAAGTCACACCAATATCTTCCATCACCTCCTGGAGTAACCTTGTGTATACCCCATCTGGCCCAGGGGATTTATCCATCCTTATGTTTGTACTTCAATCAGTCTGTATTTCCCCTCAATCTGTCTACACCCTGTCCAAACAATTGATTGACTGCTTTCCTTTTCAGTGCTATATACAGTGCTGCCTTGCTGAGCAAGTATGGTTCCCAACGTCCTGCAAATCATGGAATAAAAAAAAGGAATGCACCAATGCCTTCCTGATAAAGAGCTCATGCCCGAACTATCGACTCTCCTGCCCCTCGGATGCTGCCTGACATGCTGTGCTTTTCCAATACCACACTTTTCGACTCTGATCTCCATCAACTGCAGTCCTCACTTTCCCAATTACTGAGGGCTGTCCCCTCTGCACACTGAGGGGGGGAATTAACCATCAGAAACTCATTGTATGTGGAGCTGACTGCTCAGTTCTGGAAAATTGCTCTTGATGAATACATTATTTTTTAAAAAAGAAATTGCAATTCAACAAATATTCATTCAGTCCCAGAGTTACAATTTTGGTTCATGGTTTGGGGAGCCTGATAACAAATAGTGAATGATTGAGGAACTCCGATACACAGAGTATTCAAGGTGTTATATTCCAGCTTACATTAATGTTGGGAATATTATCAGACAGACTGTTGTGACAATGGCATGAGTCGACATGTGGAGGTAGAAAATTTTTGCCATCACAGAGATGTGTTTGAGGGAGGTCAGGGCTAACAACTCAGTATTCTGTTGCAGTGGAACTATGGTCAGGACAGGAGAGGGTGTTAAAGAGGAAGCGGTGTTGCATTATTAAAGAACAGTTACTGCAGTAAGGAGGGATGATATCTTGGGTGTGTCTTCAAATGAGACATTATGGGTCGAGGTGAGATTCCAAATGATGACAGACACACTGCTGGGGATATTTTATAGAGCCCCAGAAAGATGAAAATGCAGGAGCAAATATATAACCAATTCACTGAGGTGTATAAAACCAATTCACTGAGGTGTGAAGGAAACCAGGCTGGAGATGTTACAGAGATAGGAAAGCAAAGCTGGAAATGTTACATAGAGAGAGGAAAGCAATGTTTGAGATGTTACAGGGAGAGAGGAGAGTAAGGCTGGAGATATTACAGAGAGATAGGAAAGCAAGGCTAGAGATATTACTGAGAAAGGAAAGCAAGGCCGGCGATGTTTCAGAGACAGAGGATAACAAGGCCAGAGACGATAGGAAAACAATGTTGGATGAGTTACAGAGAGAGGAAAGCAAGGCTGGAGATGTTACAGGGAGAGAGGAAAGTAAGACTAGAGATGTTACAGGGAGAGAGGAAAGCAATGCTGGAGATGTTACCGAGATAGAAAAGCAAGGCTGGATATGTTACAGAGAGAGGAAAGCAAGGCTGGAGATGTGACAGAGAGAGGAAAGCAAGGTTGGAGATGTTACAGAGATAGGAAAGCAAGGCTGGCGATGTTACAGAGATAGGAAAGCAAGGCTGGAGATGTTATAGATAGAGAGGAAAGCAAGGCTGGAGATGTTACAGAGAGAGAGGAAAGCAAGTTTGGAGATGTTACAGAGAGAGAGGAAAACAATGTTGGAGATGTACAGTGATAGGAAAGCAAGGCTGGAGATTTACAGAGAGAGAGGAAAGCAAGTTTGCAGATGTTACAGAGAGAGGAAAGCAAGGCTGTAAATGCTACATAGAGAAGAAAACAAGACTGGCGATGTTACAGAGATGCGAAAGCAAGGCTGGCGATGTTACTGAGATGCGAAAGCAAGGCTGGCGATGTTACAGAGAGAGGAAAGCAAGGCTGGAGGTGGTCGAGAGATAGTGTGGCCTGTGCATGCTTGAACATGTTATTGAGATATTTTATAATTCATTCACAGGACATGGGGAGAGGTGTAGCAGCTGGATATTAGAGAGATAGGGAGGGGTGCAGGGGCTGGTAGAATTTACAGTGAGAGGTGGGGCTGGAGTATGAGATAAAGATTGTGGAGATACGGAGGGTTACTGAAATACAAATGGATGTAGCGGCTGGAGGAGATGACAGGGAAAGATACAGAGATACACGTAGATTGTTTAAAAACGGAATTATGCAATGTCTTAATAGAGAAAATATTGTAGAAATCTGGGGAATAGACAAGGCACTTGGAGGAACTGAAGGAGTGAGACCTGGACTGTCCAATCACATGAGTCATAGAGTGAGTGTCATACAGTACAGAGGAGGCCATTTGATTGATAGTGACAAAACTTAAAAGCACTGCAGACACTGGAAATCCCTCCTTCCTAATGTCTGGGGACTAGGGCGAGATGTGGGAGAGGCATTCAACAGACTCCTCAAGCAACAATGTGACATAACGAAACCTTATGGTATCAGATCAAACACTGAAATGGAAACCTCCTGATGACTCCCCTGCCTGAGCTGGTGGATCAGTGTCCCTCTACATTGAACAACACTTGGAGGATGCACTGACAGAGTGAATGAACTGGGGAATGTATACTGGGTGGGCCATTTCAAACCCCACCACCAAGAGGGGCTCAGCAGCAGCATTGCTGATCGAGATGGTCGGGTCCAACAGGACACAGCTGCTGGACTGGGGCTGCACCAAATCAGGAGGGAACGACTGACAGGCAGAAACATACTTGACCTCATCTGCACCAAACTACTGGCTGCAGGCACATTGATCGAGGACCATATTGGGAATGGTGACAGGGCATACAGTATTTCTACAGAGAAAGTCCCATTTTTACATTGTCAATAGTGTGTGTGCGTGTGTGTGCCTGGGACACACACGCATGAGTGCACATGTGAGAAATACTATCACCATGCTAAATGGTAAAGATTTCAAAGAGATCTAGAACACGGCACTGGCCTGTGTGAGGTGATTCTGGTCATTACCAACAGCAGCAGAATTGTACTCTAGCACAATTTTCACTGTCACTGACTGGCAAATGCTCCACTTTATCCTGACCATCAGGCCAGGGGTTAAACCCTTGTTCTATGAGGAACACAGGAGGACCAGTCAAGAGCAGCACCAGGTATACCTCACAATGAAGTGACATTACCAAACAGGACCACTTACTTACCAAATAGCGTAATCAGCCAGTGACAGACAGATCTAACTAACAAATCATGCCTAATCTCTGCAATCCTGACGCATGCAAACAGGGTGAATTGTGTGGTCAATCAAACAACTCACTGGAGAAGTAGGATCCACAAACATCACCCTCCTCAATGATGAAAGGACCCAGTACAACAATAGAAAAGCTTAGGCTGAAACATTCACAAAAATGTTCAGACCAAAGTGTCGATGGGATGATCTATTTTAGTCTTCTCCAGATGGCAGTCATCAGCTAAGTCTATTCACTGTGTGTGGTAACTCCAAACGGCTGAAGGGATGGGGAATGCAAAGGCTGTGGGCCCTGAGAACATTCCATTCAAGCTTTTTCTGCTGGGACACAGCACTAGCACCTACCTGACAATGTGGGAAACTATCAGGCTGATTGGGAAGCATATTGCCGTTCTTTCAGTGTCACTGTTCCAACTTCCTCCCTAATGGTATTGTAAGTCTACCTACAGCACATGGGCTGCAGCGGGTCAATGTGACAGCTCACGCCCACCTTCTCAATGGCAACAAGGGACAGGCAATAAATACTGGCCTTATCATATTCCATGAATAAATTAGCATGAAAAATATTGTCCAGACCTGCCCAATTGTCCAGACACTGTACTTTGGGTTTTGTGAGCTCTGGCTGGTTGGGTCCAGGCAGTAACCTATTTGTTGTAAACAACTGAAGGAATATGCTGTTTGAAACAATCGGACAGTCTCTCAGAGACATGGCCTACATACCGAGCATCACACAGACACTGACAGTCACATCACACTTTACTGAGCTCTGAGATAGACAGAGGCAATTGAAAATATACTCATATCTGACTAACATGTTTAATCACACAGTGATATTGTTGCCACGAAAATGATTATGAGTAATATTAGCAGGGGAAAGTGAGGACTGCAGATGCTGGAGATCAGAGTCAAAATGTGTGGTTCTGAAAAAAGCACAGCCGTTCAGGCAGCATCTGAGGAGCAAGAGAGTCGACTATTAGTTCAAAATATTAAAACAAG
Source organism: Chiloscyllium punctatum (assembly GCF_047496795.1). Classification (NCBI taxonomy): domain Eukaryota; kingdom Metazoa; phylum Chordata; class Chondrichthyes; order Orectolobiformes; family Hemiscylliidae; genus Chiloscyllium; species Chiloscyllium punctatum. Next base: position 49,828,164 of record NC_092754.1, on the reverse strand, counting down.
AGAAAATAATTATATATTTTCAAAGACCTTGTACTTAATAATAATTTGGTCTTGGGTGTGGGAATGAGATTTATCATTTCAATGCTCCTTACTGTGAGTTGTGCACTGTTTTCATCATAATGTTGTTATAAAAATGAACGGAATAAATGGGTGGATTTTAGATGACATTACATTACAGTGTGGAAAAGTAATCTAATCTAAAATCCACCCATTTATTCCGTTCACTTTTATAACAACATTATGATGAAAACAGTGCACAACTCACAGTAAGGAGCATTGAAATGATAAATCTCATTCCCACACCCAAGACCAAATTATTATTAAGTACAAGGAATTTTGTGCTTATTGGACAATCTAAAAGTTGGTATTAAGAAAGGCTATCGAAATTTCAGTAAAAACATTTTGCTGTTAATGGTTAGAACAATGCTGCAAACATTTACACAGAGATTTCCAACTCAATTCACACACAAGATCATTGGGCTGGGATGATGCTGGCCATCATTGGTGCTGCACAATTCTGTTTGGATACTGACATTGTTGGGGCTAACATACACTGGATATGGTTTATGATGGATTCAATGTAAGATGCCATGTGCTGCGGGAGACCATTACCTTTATAACACCTTCATTCAGGATCAGGTCCAAGGTGCAGAATTACAGAGTTTAGGTGCCATACCAGAAGAGATATACTTGCAGGACATGGCTGTTTACAGGTCATTGCAACAAATGTTGAACTGCATCTGGATCAGTGCCTTGTGCTGGTCCATTGACCAGTTTTCCCCACTCACATCTCTCCGTTGTTCAGGTATGTCTCTCACCAGTCTATTGTGAGGGATTATGTCAGTAACTGCCCAGCTCCAGTTTGGAAACTCACTGGACAGATTTTGGAGATGGTCAGTGTTTTGGAGGTCATGGTGCGGGCCAGTAACACTGTGTCTGATTTCAGGCTTTTCCGCAAAGTCATTATCAACAGCTTTGCTGCCTGCAAGATGGTGTGTTCATTCATCTGAACATCAATCAGCTGTTTACTACAGTAACTGAATTGTGTAATAGTTAGCTGTGTGCTCTGGTAATTAAATTATTGTTCATTTCAATGGTTTTCAACTAAAAAATGATGTTTGGTTTATTTTAAAATATGTAAGAAGCAAAGTGATATTAACTCTTCATTATACAAAATGTAAAGGTGACCTGTTGTATATATCCCACAGACTAATCAAGCAACAGTCAGATATCATCGGTAAAGCAGGAGTCTGTGAATAGGACTAATACCAGGCAACATCACCACCCTCTCTGTTAGGGTCTGTCACACTGACAGGACACAGCCAGGCAGAGGGGGAAAGCTCCGTGGTATATAGTCAGTATCATGCTCAGCACTGATGCTGGATCCTGTGGCTGCTGGACTGCTCTGCGGCAGGTTATGGGGGAATCAATAAAAGGGAAACATAATTGACCACATCATCACCGATCTGCCTGCTACAGATACACCTCTCCATTTCATATATCGGTAAGAATGGTCACTGCACAGTCCTTATGGGGAACAGGGGCTACCTTCACATTTTACAGACTCCCCTCACCATGATATGTAGCCCCCTGGGCTTTAAACAGATTGAGAAAATAATGATGATGCATCCATGAGGTGCAGTGGGCCACAGTCAGGAGCAGAATCATACTCTGAACAACTCATACAGTCTGCAACCTCACAGCCCAACATAATCCCCACTGTACAGTATCCATTACAGCCCGACATACCTCCCACTGTACAGTAACCGTCACGGCCTGACATACCTCCCACTGTACAGTAACTATCACCCCGACATAGCTCCCACTGTACAGTATCCATCACACCCCGACATACCTCCCACTGTACGGTAACCATCACGGCCCAACATACCTCCCACTGTACAGTAACTATCACCCCGACATAGCTCCCACTGTACAGTAACCATCATGGTCCAACATACCTCCCATTTTACAGTAACTGTCAACAGCGGCACTGTGGCTCAGTGGTTAGCACTGCCGCCTCACAGCGCCGGCCTCATGTGACAGTCTGTGTGGAGTTTGCACATTCCCCACATGTCTGTGTGCGTTTCCTCTGGGTGCTCCGATTTCCTCCCACAGTCCAACAGTGGATTGGCCATACTAAATTGCCCATAGTGTTAGGTGCTTTAGTCAGAGGGAAATGGGTCTGGGTAGGTTACTCTTCGGAGGTTTGGTGTGGACTCGTTGGGCCAAACGGCATATTTCCACACTGTAGGGAATCTAATCTAACCTCCAAGGTTCAAGTCATAGTTATGATGGAATAATCACTTGTCTGAATGAGTGCAGCTCCAACAGTACTCTAGTATGGACTTATGAGCGACAGGAAACACAGTTGCGTGGGGAATATCATGTTCACAAACTTGATTGATTATTTTGAGGAAGTGACAAAATTGATTGATGAGGGCACGGGGCTGGATGCTGGCCGTCTGGACCTTAGCAAGGCCGTTAATATGGTTCCTTATGGCAGGCTCATACGGAAGGTGAAGTGAAATGGGATCAGTGTTCAGTTAGTAAGATGGACAGAGAACTGCTTGGCCATAGAAGACAGAGTAGTGATGGAACAGTGTTTTTGTGACTGGAGATCTGTAACTAGATTGGCAGAGTTGCAGATTGTGAGGATGATTGCCAGAGAATACAGCAGGATATAGGTCAGCTGCAGACTTGGACAGAGAAAACACAGATGTAACTTTATCTGGACAATTGTGACGTGATGCATTTTAGAAGGTCTAATGCAGGAGAGAAGTATAAAGTGGATGGAAAAACTACTGATTGCATCAACATCCGAAGGGATCTTGGTGTACTGCTCCATAGTTCCCGGAAAGTGACAACACAGGTGGAGAGGGTGATCAAGAAGACTGATGGCAAACTTTTTTGCTTTTTTTTTGCTTTTCCAGACAAAATGTGAAAGTGCCTGTAATACATTGATAGAGGGGAAAAGCTAAAATAGCAAGGTTAAAGAGGGATCTTGGCACAGAGACGAGACAGCAGCGAACAGAATGACATAGAATGTGTAGAAGCATATACTTTCGTTTTAACTTTCAAAGAGCATCATGTGTCCGTGTGGACTTGCTGGGCTGAAGGGCCTGTTCCTGTGCCGGACTGTTCTTTAAGACAAGATTTGAGGGCAGCAGTGGCGAGATGCTGAATGAGTGATTCCTGATGATCAACAACCACATTCATGGAGGTCGCTCCTCATCAATTTTCAGCTTCATACCCTCCCTCCCACAGTAGGGAAGCTCAATATGGAGAATTTGACATGAAAGTCAGAGCTGGTAACTGGTGACTCCATCTCGCCCCTCGATCCTGAGGCCTTCTATCTTGGACAACAACATCTTGGGGAACACTGCACTGAGAGAAACTGCATGCACTCCACACCCACCAATGCTGGCATCTGTCACATGCCAGCCTCAACATGCCATCCCAGCACATCTCCAACCCACTACAATACACTTCTGTACTTCAATGCTGCAGCTCAGGGTGCACTGACAACTCTCGTTGCAATGCTGCTGCAAGGACACTGTGCTCAGGGACACACCCAGCTCATGGACTGGCCCTCTGGGCTGCTCACTCAGTGTTTGTACACACTCAATGCTGCTGCAAGGACACTGTGTTCACGGACACACACCCACCTCACGGACTGGCCCTCTGGGCTGCTCACTCCGTGTTTGTACATCTTCACTTTGATATGCCTTGAGTGTTCACAGAATTATTGTTTTACCTTACCCTGCCCTCAGCAGTGTTTCCCCTCAGCCAGAGCTACCAGTCTCAGCCGCCTGCTCCATTGTCTTGGTGTTTAGCACAGACACAAACCCAGGAAGCTGAATATCATTGTCCACAGTCAGTCACGGTGCCCAGTAGTGAGACAAGGGGACACTCAGATCCCAGTCTGGGAGCTTAGACATGGTCAGGAAGTCTCTTGTGGTTGTTAGGGTTAGGATCCTCCTCCTGTGAGGGGGTGAGGAGCTGAATGCTGGGGAGATCCACGCCTCTCTTGGCACTTTCTCCCCTATTGTGGGATTAGTCCTTATGGGATGTGAAAATTAGCAAGAGGTATTATGGAAACATTTGGTGCAGTTGTTAGAGCTGGCAAATCTGGGGGAAAGGTAGCAATGTGTCCTGAGTGAGTGAGTGGGCAGCACAGACAACAGGCAGAGTTGGGTAGAGGGGCAGTGATGAGGTTGGAGAGACTGAGAGAAGGTGCTGGATTCAGTGAGGGTGGGTAAGTTCACATGCAGTTACAGGGGTGAGGGCTAGGGTAGGAGAACATGAGCCTTGGTGGGAGGTGGGTGCAGTAACAGAGAGAGTGAGAGTGAGGTCACAAAGTGCAGATGGTGGCACTTACCCTGGTGGAGTGGCGAAGGTCACTGCTGGGCATTCACCCAGAAGGCTGGCACCTCACTGACCCAGGGGTCACCCTCAGACCAAACTGGCAGGATCTGGTTTCATGGCCTCCCCTGCCAGTCCTGGAGGAAGATAATGTCCCTCTCGTGCACCATGCTATCCACCAGAACCTCAGGGCCTTGGTCTCAAAGTGAAGCCCCAGGTTTACCCCCTCTGCCATGTCCAGGGTGTTTCGGAGTGACAATCCTAGAGTCTAATGACTTTGTTGAAGATGGCTCCTGTAACAGGGAGGCCGGTGCATTCTGGGATATCCAGGCAGCGGGTAGTTGTTATGACGAAGGGGAAAATCCTTGCGTTAGTATCAGATGAGAGAAAGGCCACAGGGCAGGGAGGGTAGTTAATGAGGCAGATTGGAGATGGTGTCATGAGAAAAAACAATTAGCCTTGTGGAGAGAAACCTTCCATGAAGCTCGTCTAAAATGAGACTTGACCAAATTAAAAGATGGTTGAGGCCTCTGTCTGTCTGAATCAAAATGGGAATGCAGTGTGAAATATTGGGAGCAACAAACTTGGAGCAGAGAATTATACAGGAGATTCTAATCCTTAAAAAGGGGTAATACAATGCTCCAAACTGTTAAAAGGAGCTGGGGAAAATCCCCGCCCTTATAGTTACCTACATTATCCAATCCTCACTGGATGCAGGGATGATGCCGGAGGCCTGGGGAACGGCTGACACAGCAGCTTTGTTTAATGTGGAGAAAGGGACTGACTGAAGAGGTCGCGGCTGGAATTCTGAGACAGTGGATAAACGGTCACTGAGGAAGTCCCTGGGACTCCAGGACAGTTGGTCTGGATTTGTTCAAGGAAGGTCGTGTGTAATTAATCTGACTGTGTCGGTTTGAGGCAGTAACTTGTTACTGCATGTGACTTAATTGAATTTAATGAGAGATCCCATGGCAGGCTGGTTAAAAACAGAATCCAAGGGGTCCAGGAGAATGGAGCAAACAACCCAGAGAAGTGTAAGGCAAGGCATTTGGGCACATCATTTGGGGAATGGACAATAAATGAGAATATAGTCAGTGTGGGCAGATAAATGAAGGTAGCTGGAAACATCAAGAACCTCGTTAATGTAGCAAATGGAATCATTTCCTCTATCAGCCAAAGTGCAGAATTTCGAGCAGGAAGTTTATGCTGGAACTGTATACATAATGGGCGCAGTCGCAACTTTGGGGAATGTGTGCAGTTCTGGTCACCCCAAGACATGTAAGGATGGAATTGGACTGGATAGTGTGTAGAGAAGATTCGTTACCCTGTGACAGCAGAAGTGCAGTTATGAGAAAAGGCTGGAATGGAGGATGCTAAGAGGAGATTTGATCGGACTGTAAATATTGTCAGGGACCGGAGTAGAGGGGGAGTTTGGTAAGAAGTGAAAAAGCTGGACCTCAAGTGCAGTGATCTCCAGATTATTCCCAGTGCCACGTGTCAGTGAGGATAGAAATAGAAAGAGAGACCAGATGGATGTGTGGCTGAGGTAGTTTCCTCCACTATTCTGATTGGTTACCATAGCCCTGCCAAATCAGTTTCAATCCCTCCCATCAGCATTAGTCAAACACTGCATAAGGAAATCAGTCCCAGCTCTGTCACATGTTACCCAATACAGCGTGTACAGTCGCTGCCTTCCCAGAACCAGTTCCAATGTACCAGGAATCTGAAGCGCTTCCTGCTACACTATCATTCCAGTCACACTCTCACCTACTTAATATTCCTAGTGCTGCACTGCCTTGCACACGGCACTGTGAGTATTCCAGGGATTGACACATTTGAGGCCCTGTTTGCTAACCTTCCATCTACCTCGCTGAATTCTGATTCCCAGACCACGTCACATTTCACATCCAAGTCACTGAGACCAACACAGACCATGACCCCTGGCTGCTAACGATCTCCCAGACCAATATTCTGCAGACACAGTGACATTCTCGAGCCCACAATCCTGGAATTACATTGACAGTCAAAGAAATGCTAGTGATTTCCTCAATTTCCTGACTCCCCTGTGACTATTGCTCCTCCTTCCTTCTCCCTCCCCTCCTGTACAGTCAGGCTGCTTGTGGAGCCACAGACATGGCTCTGACTGCCCTCCCCTGAGCAGCCAATACCTTCATCAGCTGCAAACTGGAAAACCGAATTGAGAGGGAGACATCAGGCTATTCCTGGATTCCCTGACTGTGTATCTTCGATTGTGCAGTATCCCATTCCCTTCATTCTTCCAGGCCGTCATGTCTGCAGGGTGATCGGCTCTGTGTGCGTGCCGTCCCCCAACTCTCAGCATCACAGATGTCTCATAGGATCTCTCGTCACTGTCTGAGCTCCACGACCAGTGTTCACCTAGGACAAGAGCAGGGGGCTATAGCTTCTCAATGTAACAGAACACATTTTCCATCTGATAAACATGTCTTAAAATGCAACATGTCTGGAGTAACTTAATTAATTGCCTCGAATGAAGTTAACATCAGGGAAATAACAAAGTGGTTAAGTCCCTTATTCAACTGTGGTTTAGTGAGGATAATTTATTATTGGGAGAATTTCACTTCTCCCTCTTATTTCTCAGTTCAATCCTTATTTCAGAAGTTGAAAAACTAAATTTGCTAACTAATAACAATTTAGAGACAGTCACTAATAACGGAGTATTATCAGCCAACGAACTTACAGCCTTTCCTGTGATGGCTCTTGCATTTCTTTCAAACTCGATGCAGGCAGGTCCCAGCAGCAGAAAGTTATCTCTGTGACTCCCAGGTACGTGTAATCCTCCAGCTCCCACTCCATTCCGCTCCCTCACAGGGTCACCGTCTCTGTGACTCCCAGGTACATGTAATCCTCCAGCTCCCACTCCATTACACTCCCTCACAGGGTCACCGTCTCTGTGACTCCCAGGTACATGTAATCCTCCAGCTCCCACTCCATTACACTCCCTCACAGGGTCACCGTCTCTGTGACTCCCAGGTACATGTAATCCTCCAGCTCCCACTCCATTCCACTCCCTCACAGGGTCACCGTCTCTGTGACTCCCAGGTACATGTAATCCTCCAGCTCCCACTCCACTCTGCTCCCTCCCTCTGTGAATCCAAGGTATGTCCAGGCCTCGATCCTCAGTGCTGATGTATATCCTCCCACTTTGGTGCTTCTGTAACCTCATGCTCCTGCCCCAAGTTGCTCCCTCACATGGTCACTCCCTCTGTGACTCGGTGCTGATTCAGAGCCTCCTGCTCTGCTGTTTCTCCAACGCCAAGTCCTGCTAGGCCTTGATCCTCGCTGCTGATTTATATTCTCCTGCTTTGTGCTGCTCACTGTCAGGTTCTCTCCCTTTGTGACTTCCAGGTAATAGTAGGCCTCAAGCCTCAGTTGAGATGTGTAACATCCCATTCCACACTGCTCTCTCATAGGATCACCGCTGTGCGTGGAAGACAGTGGAAAAGAGGAGGATGAGAGTATGCAGAGGGTGTTACAGTGATTGAGCGATCTGTCGGGGATGGAACAGGTTATCTGCGGAGGTACCCAGACCTGAAATGTCTAAAGCAGGTTATTGGAAGATACAGGGAGAGTTGCAGGCACTGAGGGTGGCAAAGAAAATAGATACATGGTGGCTTGTTGGCGACGGAGCCTTGTAAAGTCTAAAGGGCTTTTTGTGAGCTGCTTCCTGAGATGTGAAGACTTCAACAAATGCAAATTGACAGTCAGTAAGTGTTGTAAGGTACTGGAGACTGTTGGATGTTACAGAGTTAGAAGACTTGCAGTAACTGGGGGGTTACAGATGTTTGACGCACTCGTGGTGTTCAAGGACCCTCAGGACATAAGGAGGTACAGAGAATGGGAGCATTGCAATTAATGGGATTGCAGGGGCTGGAAGATCTAAGATGGATAAGGAGGATGAAAAGTACCAACGCAGCACAACCAGCCGCTGTAGTTCACAGAGATTTAAGGAAGGCAACCTGTGCTGTCATTGAATACAGTTATATGGCGAGTTACAGGTACTGAGGGGTTACAAATGTGGAACGGAAGATGTTATAGGTGATCAGAAGTATAAACAAGAATAAAGAAATTTGAGAGATCACGAGCACAAATGGGAACGGAGATGGTGAGACATTCTGATGAACAATAAGTGTTGTTGGCAGAGAAGGATGCCACATATACAGGAAGAGCTGCATTGTCTGTATGCATTTACAGACATGAGTGTTGTAGCGCCTGCTGGAGGGGACACAGATAACAACAGTTCCAACGGCTGGTGCAGTGGTTCAGGAAGGCAGCTCACCACCACCTTCTCAGGGACAACTCCAAATCAACAATACATCCAGCAATGTTCATGACCACGAGTGAATAAATAAATAAAAAACCTACAAGCAGCACTGAGGTCACTCAGGAAGGCCCTTTCAGCACCACTTCACAAATCCGGAGCAACTATACCCTGAAAGGACAGGAATTCCAGCTACACGGGAACACCAGCATTTCCAAGGTGCCCTCAAAATCACGCTCCATCCTGCCAGCACTGTGTCTGTCCCTACACGCAAAGGACTGCAATGGGTGAGGAGGACAGCTCACCACCACCTTCGCCAGGTAAATACAGGTGGGAAGGTAATGATGGCCAAGCAAGTGATGGCCACATCCCATCAATGTATTTGTACAAGGGAAACTCATGGACTGTTCATGTCTCCTTTGCTTCATCCACACAATCCACAATCCCATCTCTTTCTGTGTCAGCAACAAACATGGAAGCAGTAGATTTTGACCATCCAACAAATGTATCAAATCCCTTTGTGAATAGTTCGGGGTCAAGCACTAATCCATTTATTCCCACTTAGTTTTCTGTTAAAGAATTCCCAGTCCATGCCAGTACATTCCCTCCAATCCCATATTTGCCGATATTGCTTATCCACCTCTTCAGTGGGACCTTGTTGAAAGGTTTCTGAAAATCCCGACAAACCATTCCTCCCTTTTATCTACTCTGCTTATTCACAGCCAGACAGGAAAACAAATCCAGCAGGGTTTGTGAAATGAAGTTTCAGTTTCAGAACAACATGTTTGATATGAATAGAGGATTGGCTGATAAGCAGAAGAGAGTAGGTATAAAGGGGTCATTTTCACGATGGGAACAGGTGACGGGGGAACTCCACAGGAGTCAGTGGTGGGACCACGCTGTGCATGTTATACATTAACAGTCTGGAAAAAGGATGTGAGGGAGTACAAGAACTACTTTTACAAGAATGAAATGCTTGCCATATGAGGAGCAGGTGAAGTCTCTGGGTCTGTACTTGATGAATTTTCAGAGGCGGCAGTGGCAGGATCTCATTCAAACTTACAAAACTTTGAGGGGCCTAGATGGATTTGACGTGGGGAGGTGGGGGGGTGGGGGGTGGGGGGGAAGATGTTTCCTCTTGTCGGAGAGCGGAGAGACTAGGAGCCAAGGGCACAGCTTCAGAATGAAGGAACGACCATTTACAATGGAGATCTGGAAGAATGTATTCAGCCAGAGGGTATTGAATCTGTAGAACGGTTCCTGCTGTAGTTATAGAAGAGGGTGACATTTACTCACATAGGGCTACAAGCGCTGGAGAAGGTTATGGAGATGATTAGATGGATGGAGATACTAGAGGAGCTTACATTGACAGGGTGTGTGATAGTGACTGGAGAATGTTACACAGATAGTGACTCTTGTCGTAACTGGATTGGGAGAGTCACAGGCATTGGACTGGGTTCTACAGGTTGGGAGTATTGCAGTGACCTGAGAGGATTACACAGATAGGGAGGATTATGGGGCCTCCACATGTTTCGAGGGTTTCAGGAAGAGGTTACACCAATAAGGAGGGATGTTGGAGCTGTCGTAGTTTACAGAGATTGCGAGGTTTGGAGCTGTTTAATTGTTAGAGGGATATTACTAGGGTCAGTAATATGGAACGCTGAGGGAGAGATTAGATTTTATTACATTCCCTACAGTATGGAAACGGCACTTCGGCCCAACAAGTCCACACCAACTCTCCAAAGAGTAATCCACCCAGACCCATTTCCCTCTGACGAATGCACCTCACGCTATGGGCAGTTTCGAATGGCCAATTCATCTGACCTGCACATCTTTGGACTGTGCGAGGAAAATGGGGCACCTGGGGTGCAGACACAGAGAGAATGTGCTAACTCCATACAGACAGTCCCCAAGACTGGAATCGAACCTGGGTCTCTGGCGCTGTGAGGCAGCAGTGCTCACCACTGAACTGCCATGCCTCCTAACCTGCAGCACTACACAAAGAGGGTGTTTTAGGTGCAGGGAGAGCGCACAGAGATGGGGATTATTGTTTCCGCTGGAAAAGGGTCTGGAGGTATTTACACAGATAAGAAGGTCGGTAGGCATGGGAGATGGTTACAGAGGTCGTGTAGTGCTGTAGGCCAAGAGACAGGAATGGGATCGGGCCTGCAGAAGGTTACAGTGATATCATGTTCTCTTGGGGCTTGAGGAAGGTACACAAGGGGGTATTTTGGTCCGGGCTGGAGGATGGACTGCAGTTATTGTGGAAAACTACAGAAATAGAGATTATTGTACGGACTGCAGGATGGGATTATTGAGATGGACATGTTATCAAGACTGGAGCAATTTACAAATATGGAGAGTCGTCAGCATTGGAGTAGGTTTCAAATATACAGCAGGATAATGGGAGGGGTGTAGGTTACAGAAATCGGAACTCTTCTGGCAATTATAACCATTCAAGACACTGGTGCAGATGAGATGGACCAAAAGGTGCGTTTCCTTGCTGTATGACTCTATCACATGACAAGTGACCGTGTGAGAGGGAGAATAGGGAACAGAAAGATCCCAGGTTTCAACACCAACTTCTTAAGGGAGACCTCCTTTCCCAGATGTTGTCCTGATGCTCACTAAGACAGCACAGGCCTGGATGGATAACTGTGAACTTCCTACATTGTCACAGGAAGGCTCAGAACTGCAGTGATGCAAGTTAGCAAGAGAGTGGAGATTGAGCCTTCATGATCTGTTTCACCCTTCAGCACTGTCTCTGTGTCAGATCTTCCGGACCAAACTTCGATCCCTTAAATTCACTCTGCTCTGTTCACTGTGAGTGATCTTACCTCGCTGCAGGATTTATTGAAGACTCCAGATCTCCCTACCCTCCGGCTGACCACTGTGTTCAATGAGATGATGAATGAAACACCCAGCAGTTGGGAAGTTTATTGAGTCAGGACTGTCCTGAATATAGAGACAGAGAAATAGACAGAATGGGAAATTAGACTCACACAGTGTGGGTTACGCATGGATAATGGCACTGAGTCCCACAGAGATCTGGAAAATCCCAGTCTCCATCCCTGGCCTGCGTTGCCTTGTCTCCCTGCAGTGCAGAATTTTGTTGACTCAGGATCTGGAGTAACTACAAAAGGTGCAGTCACTGGCAGCAATTAGACCCTCACAGTGACAGATACCACAAGGAGAGATACTGAGTGATAGCACCAGATTGCTGGAAGGTGTCGGGATCAAACCACGGTCAAGAAGAAGGGGTTTGACTCATGGTGCACTGAGATCAGAGCTCAGGGATGAGGGAGCTATCAGTGGGCCAGGCGATGGCGTAACATTACTCTCACTAGCCTGTTCATCCAGAATTTAATACCAGTGGCAGGGAAAAGCACCTGAATGCTCAATACTCGTTCAGGAAGGAAGTCATTGGTAGGCAGCTGGTCTGACCTACACATGACTCGAGACCCAGAACAATGGAGTTGACTTTAAACTGCGCTCTGTATTAGTCTAGCAAGGCACTCGGCTCAAGGGCAGCTTGGGGGTGGGCATGAAGTGCTGGCCAGCCAGAGACAGCAATATCCCATGAGTGAATTAAAAGCAACCCTGCTGGAAGCAGAGTCCTGGCCAACCATGTCGGTAGGTTTATGGGCAGAGCTTTAAGCTAACATGGAGGAGGCAGTGACAGGGTTCAGGTGAAAGGAGCTTTCCAAATCCAAACAGAAAAGGGGAAGCATCGGAACAGCATGGGGATGTGACTGAAGATAAGCAGAAAGGAACAGGAAGGGACAGAGTTTAACTAAAACTGTACGTCAGTGAATCGATTTGTGACAGGGCATTGTGGGAAAGAATAAATTATACATTTTTTGGAATTGCCAAAGAATCTGCAATAAGATAATAGACTTATGACACAGAGATAAATGCGATTTCGTCAGCAGAGACACGTGGTGAACAAAAGGTGGAACATAAATATACAATGGTCCACAACCTTGTGGGATCTTAGGCAGAATGGGAGTACAGGATGGGTAACCCTGACAGTAATCAATGACAAAGGCATTACAGAGAAAGCATGTGGTCTCACATGATGTGGCTGAATCAGCCTGAATGTGAATCCTGGGTCCCATGTGTCACAAACACAAGCATTGTTCCTCCCTGTATTAAACAGGAATTCATTGGAATTTGTAACAAAGGCATTATGATAGTTTTGGGAGACTCCAATCTGGGACAGTCACACTGGTAAGAGTGATAAGATCAGAGCTCCTCCTTGAATGTGTTTTGTCAGTGTTCCTTTGAATAAGATATTGTGCATGCGGCTAGGGATATCATGATCTCAGATTGACCGTTGAGTGATGAAGCTGAGTGAAGGAGTGATGTAGCACAGAGATCCTCCAGAAGATTGCAATATAGTGGAATTCAAAGAGATTATTAAGTTTTCAAGTGACCATAAAGCACACCTGAGCATCAGAAACAAAGCCAATTACATGAGTTTGAGAGGAGAACTGACCAAGGTAAACAGGGGAAATAGACTGAAATGTCAGACTGTAAATGGACAGTGGAAAACAATTAGAGTGATAGAGATGTACAGCAGAGAAACAGACCCTTCGGTCCAATTCGTCCACGCCAACCAGATATCATAACCATTCTAGTTCCATTTACCGGCACTTATCCCACTAAACCCTTCCTGTTCATATCCCCATCCAGATGCCTTTTAAATGCAGTAATTTTACTAGCTTCCACCATTCCTCTGGCAGTTGATTCCGTATACACAGCACCCTTGGAGTGAAAATGTTGCCCCTTAGGTCTCTTTCAAATCTTTCACCTATCCGCCCTGAACTTACGCCCTGTAGTTCTGAACTCCCCCATCCCAGGGAAACGACCTGACTTTATAAATCTCTATAAGGTCACCCCTCAGCCTCTGACACTCCAGGGAAAACAATCCCAGCCGATTCAGCCTCTCCTTGTAGCTCAAATCCTCCAATCCTGGCAACATCCTTGTAAATCTTTTCTGAACCCTTTGAAGTTTCACATCATCCTTCCGATAGGAATGAGACCAGAGTTGCACGCAATATTCCAACAGTGGCCTCACCAATGTCCTGCACAGCCGCAAGATGACCTCCCAACTCTTATACTCGATACTCTGACCAATAAAGGAAAGCATATCAAACGCCTTCTTCACTATCCTATCTACCTGCGACTCCACTAGCAAGGAGCTATGAGTCTGCAGTCCAAGGTCTCTTTGTTCAGCAACACTCTCTAAGACCTTACCATTAATTGTATAAGTCCTGTGAGGATTTGCTTTTCCAAAATGAAGCACCTCACATTTATCTAAATTAAACTCTATCTGCCATTCCTCACTCCATTGACTCATCTGATCAAGAGGAGACAGTGAGGTCTGAAGATGCTGGAGATCAGAGTGGAGAGTGCGTTTGCTGGAAAAACACAGCAGGTCAGGCAGCAGCTGAGGAGCAGGAAAATCAACGTTTCAGGCTGGAGCACTTCACCAGGAATGAAGCTGGGAGCCTCAGGGGTGGAGTGATAAGTGGGAGGGGGGTGGGATTGGCGTGAAGGAGGCTGAGACTGCAATTGGTGGTTGGAGATGGGAGTAAGAGGGTTAGCTCAGAGAGGAGGGTGGAATGAATATGTGGGAAGGAAGATTGACTGGTGGGTCAGGTCATAGGGCGGTGCTGAGCTGGAAGGTTGGAACTGGGGGAAGGGGGGAACGGGAAATGAGGAAACTGGTGAAGTCCATATTGATGCCATGGGGTTGAGGGGTCCCAAGTCAGAAGACAAGGAGTTCTTCCTCCAGGTACTGGATTAGTGGTGCTTGAAGAGCACAGCAGTTCAGGCAGCATCCAACGAGCAGCGAAATCGACGTTTTGGGCAAAAGCCCTTCATCAGGAATAAAGGCAGTGAGCCTAAAGCATGGAGAGATAAGCTAGAGGAGGGTGGGGGTGGGGAGAAAGTAGCATAGAGTACAATGGGTGAGTGGGGGAGGGGATGAAGGTGATAGGTCAAGGAGGAGAGGGTGGAGTGGATAGGTGGAAAAGAAGATAGGCAGGTCGGACAAGTCAAGGAGACAGTAACTGAGCTGGAAGTTTGAAACTAGGATGAGGTGGGGGAAGGGGAAATGAGGAAGCTGTTGAAGTCCACATTGATGCCCTGGGGTTGAAGTGTTCCGAGGCGGAAGATGAGGCGTTCTTCCTCCAGGCATCTGGTGGTGAGGGAGCGGCGGTGAAGGAGGCCCAGGACCTCCATGTCCTCGGCAGAGTGGGAGGGGGATTTGAAATATTGGGCCACGGGGCGGTTTGGTTGATTGGTGCGGGTGTCTCGGAGATGTTCCCTAAAGCGCTCTGCTAGGAGGCGCCCAGTCTCCCCAATGTAGAGGAGACCACATCGGGAGCAACGGATACAATAAATAACATTGGAGGATGTGCAGGTGAAACTTTGATGGATGTGGAAGGCTCCTTACCGAGACACCCGCACCAATCAACCAAACCGCCCCGTGGCCCAACATTTCAACTCCCCCTCCCACTCTGCCGAGGACATGGAGTGACTGGAATTCCCAATTCTGCAAAACATTGGTAGAACAGGAAGAAAATCAAGGTTTGTTTCTGAAATTAATAAATTGTGATGATAAGAATGTGGTATATGTGGGCCACATTTTTAAGGTGAGAAGAGGGATATGTTAAAAAAAAAGACATGGGGACTAATTGTTACACAGTGGGTGGTTTGAGAATGGAATGAACTTCCTGAGGAAGGGGGGAATGTGGGTACAAATACAATGTTTAAAACACATTTGATTAAGTACAGGAATAGGGAGGGGTAAGAGGGATATGGGCCAGCAACAGGCAGCTGGGATGTGTTTAGTTTTAGGTTACATTTGGTACCAACTGAAGGGTCAGTTTCCATGCTGTATGGCTCTATGACAGGAATATAGTTTTATTCCATTATTTATGAAAGGCTGCAATGGAAAGCCAGGGAACTTAAGACCAATTGGCCCAACGTCAGTGGTGGGTAAGTTGTGAAAGTGATTCTGCCAGACAGGAGTCACATTCATTTGGAAAAGCAAAGATTGATGAAAGATAGTCAGCAGGGCATTGTGCAGACAAAGTCAGGGCTCACTAACTTGATTGTTTTCGTTGAAGTGGTGACCATATATTGTCTACAGCAACGTCAGAAGGGCCTTTGACATGGTTTAGCATGATATACAGGTTTGTAAGGTTAGATCACATGGGATCAGGGAGAGCTCGCCAACTGGATACAAAATTGGCTTAACAGTAGGAGACAGAAGGAGAGGGTTGTTGTTCAGACTGTAAGCCTGTGACCAGCGGTGTGCCATAAGGATCAGGGCTGGGTCCACTCATGTGAATCATCTCCATAAACAATTTGGTTGAGAATATAGGAGCCATTGTTGGTAATTTTATGGATGATCAAATTAATGGTGTAGTGAACAGTGAATACGGTTATCAAAGGGGATCTCGACCAACTGGGGCAGTAGACCAAGGCATGAAAGATGGAGTTGAATTCAGATGTTGGATTTTGTTAAGACAAACCAGGGAGGACTAACATAGTCAATGGCAGGGCCCTGGGCAGTGTTGTCGAATAGAGAGAGACCAAGGGCTACAGTTACATTGTTCCTTGGAAATGGCTATCACAGGTGGACAGCTTGGAGAAAGCAGCATTTGGTAAACTTGCCCTCATTGGCCAGCACTTTGATATATGAGTTGGAGATATTTGTAACATTGTCCTAAATATTTCCCTTGGGCAGAGAAGGCTATGGGGTGAACATATCAAGGTTTACAAAATCATGCGGGCCCTGAGTAAGGTGAATAGCCAAGGGTAGGTGAGTCCAAAACTAGAGGGTATAAATGGGAGGTGTGAGAGCAAGGATTTAAAGAGGGAGCTGAGGGCCAACATTATGCACAGAGTGTGGTGCATACACGGAACGAACTGCCAGGGGCACATGGAGAAATAAGAACAATTACAACATGGAAAAGACATTTGGGCAGGTACATGGAGAGGAGTAGGTTTGAAGGGATATGGGCCAAACACAGGCTGAAGCGATTCGTTCTGTTTGGTAAACCTGGTCAGCACGGACTAGTCGGAGCGTAGGTTCTGTTTCCATGCTGCATGCCTCTGTCTCCAGTTATTGGAGGAGGAGACTACTGAGATAAGGCATGTTGGAGACACTGAAGCAAGTTACAGAGACAGGGATGGTAGGCTGGTATGCAGTACATTTCAAATATGTGGAGGGACGAAAGGGAAGGGAGGAGGTTACAAGGACTGGAACTGATGTAGGAGTTACACACTGTTGAAGACATTGGTCAAGGAGACATGACATAGATACTGTGTTGGAGAGGGAGCACAGAACAGAATGATCCCAGGCAGCAGTCCCACCCTCTCGTGGGAGGCCTGCTTTCCCCTTTGTTATACTGATGCTCACTAAGACAGCACAGACCTGGATCGATAACTGTGGCACTCCCGATGCTGTCTCAGTACAAAGTAAGTTAAAGTAGGGGCGGTGATTGAGCCTGGGGTGTGTCTGTACTGTGCTCCCCCTCCAGCACTGTATCTATGTCATGTCTTGTTAGCTGATGTTTGGAGCCCTCTCATTGCTCCTTGCTCTGTGCACTTGAGCAATCTTACCTCACTGCAGGATTTATTGAAGGCTCCATATCTCCCTGCACTTTGTCTCTCTGGCTGACCAAATATCTTCAATGTGGTGATGGACGAAACACCCAGCAGCTGGGAAGTCCACTGAGTCAGTAACTTCCTGAGTACCTATAGGAGACTGAAAGATAGATAGAATAGGAAATTAGACAGAAGCAGTGAGGGTTACACAGGAGAATGATACTGTGTCCCACAGATATCTGGAAAATCCCAGTCTCATTCCTGGCCTGTGCTGCTGTATCCCTCTGGAGTGGACAATTCTGTTGGCTCAGGATGTGGAGTTGCTGCAAGAGTGAGAGATGCTGACAGAGGCAGCAATTAGATCCACACAGTGAGAGACTGAGATACCACATAGAGAGAGAGACTGAGTGATATCTCCAGAATTCAGGATGATTTTAGGTTCAAACAAGTGTGTAGGAAGAATGGGTTTAGCTTCATGATGTATCAGTGCTCAGGGTTGAGCAACCTGTGAGCAGGTGAAATGCTGGCCTGGTATTATTGCTAGAGCATGTATGCTAAACCTCAGCGAATGTTCTGTGGAGGCAGGTTTAAATCCCACCATCAGAAATGGAGAAATTTGAAATCAATAACTAAAACAAATGGGAATTAACAATCCATAGATACGTATGAAAACATTGCTGATGTACAAAAAAAAGCCCAAACACTTGTCTTTTAGAGAAGGACATCTGCCCATCCTCACGTGGTCTGCAAGACATACCCACAGCAAAGGGTTTGCCTCTCAATGACCCTCTGAAATGACCGAGCAAGTTACTCAGTTCAAGAGCAGCTAGGGCTGAGCAAGAAAGGCTCGTCAGCCAGAGACACCCACATGCCATACCTGACTTAAAATAATCCATTCGGATGGTCCCACTGGAACTGTGCAGGGACCAGTATCCTGGCCAATCATGTCGGTAGGTTTATGGACAGGGCTTCAAACTGACAGAGAGGATGCAGGGACTGGATTCAGGTGAAAGGAGCTTTCCAAATCCAAAGAGAAAAGGTGAAGTATGGGAGCAGCATGGGAATGAGACTGAAAACAAGCAGAAAGGAACAGGATGGGACAGAGTTTAACTAAAACTGTACATCAGGGAATCGGTTTGTGAGAGGAAATTGTGGGAAAGAGTAAATTATGTTTTTTTTGGAATGGATAATGTCTCTTCAATAAGGTAGATTCATTTGTGACACAGAGATAAAAGAGATTTAGACACCAGAGAGACGTGGTTACAGGGCGAACAAAAGATGGACATAAATACTCAAAAGGATCACAACCTTGTGGAAACTCAGGCAAAATGGGTAACGCTAACAATAATGGATAAGAAAGGCATTACAGAGAAAGCATTTGGTCTCAGATCATGAAATAGAGTCAGTCTGAATGTAAATTCTGGCTACTACTTGCCAAGGACACAAATCAGCAGAACAGTTTTAGCCACTGAACAGCATTTCATTGCTCATCATTGTATTAAACATTGTTAAAAAAGTCCAAACACATTACGATAATTTTGGGAAACTTCGATATTCCCATAATCTGGGACAGTCACACTGACAACAGTGATATTGGAAGAGGAGTTCAGAGAACATTTTTCATTGTTGCTTTGAATAACAAATTGTGCAACTGGCTGGGGACATAACTATCTCAGAGCGATCGTTGTGTGATGAAACTTAGTAAATAAGTAATATCACCTGGAGAGATCCTCTGGGAAATTGTCATAAAGTGCAGTTTAAAGAAATATCATTTTTTAAAGTGAATCACAGAAAGGACACGCTACAACTAGAAACAAAAATAGCCAATTACATGGGTTTGAGATGAGAACTGACCAAGATAAACAGGCTAAACAGACTGAAATGTGTGCCTGTAAATGAACAGTGGAAATCGTTTGAAGGAACAGTGTAAATCACTCAACAAAAGAACATTCCATTGAAGCAGACAGCACGAAGTTCCCACCGGCCCCTCAATCAGGACAAAATGTATCATATTAGATTATGAGGATGAGAAGATCATCACAAAGTACTTAAAATCTTAAAATGAGAGCGTGTTGAAGGATTTAAGTGTTAAAGGGATTGCAAAGGGTCTGCTAGCAGGGGGAAGGCAATGGGAAGGGGGATCATTGTCAGGGTTTAATGTCACAAAAGAAACAGGGAGAGGTGAAGGTACTGGAGGTGGTAAGAGTGTTACAGATAGTGGTCAGGGCATGAACGGTGTTACAAAGCCAGACTGAATTGCTGCAGCTGGATGTGTTTGCAGAGGTAAGGAGGGACATATGTTTTTTGACTTATCCATTCATGGGATGTGGGTGTCACTGCTAATTACCCAGAGTCAGCCATATTGCAGTGGGTCTGGAGTCACATGTTAGCATGTCAGATGTCCTTCCCTAAAGGAGGTAAGTGAACCAGATGAGTTCTTCCCACTGATCAACAATGCTTTTATGATGACCTGACCAATATCTTGTACAGATACAACATGACATCCCAACTACAACTCTTAATGCTCTGCCCAATGAAGGAAACCATCCCAAATGCCTGTTTCACCAGCCTGTCTACCTGTGACACCACTTTCAAAGAACTGTGTACCTGCATTCCTGGGTCACTGGTTGACAACACTACCCAGGGCCCAAACATTAAGTGTATAATCCCGCCCTGGTTTTCTTCACCAAAATGGAGCACTTCACATTTATCTAATTAAACTCCATCAGCTATTCTTCAGCCCACTATCCCAGCAGTAATATTCATCCTGTTGTATCACAGATAACCTTCATCACTGTCCACTTTACCACCAATTTCAGTGTCACCCAAAAAACTTACTTAACGGGAAACCAATATTCCCATCCAAACCATTTATCCAAATGACAAACAACAGTGGACCCACTCCACCTCTGGTCACATGCCTCCTGTCAGAAAAACAACATGTCTCCCATCACCCTCTGTCTCCTACCATCAAGCCCAATTTTCTGTCCAGTTGACTAGCTCCTCCTGAACGCCATAACCTTTTACACTGATCTGAGGTTATTACCCAGTTTAAGATATGACAGGTAGAACACAGAACAAGACCCTTTGGCCATAGTGACATGCCAATCCTTTAGCCGACCGTAAGATTAAAAAAGAGTGGCAGATAAAGTTTAATTCCGATAAATGCGAGGTGCTCCATTTTAGGAAAGTACATCTTAACAGGACTCAAACACTTAATGGTAAGATCCTAGGGAGTGTTGCTGAACAAAGAGACCTTGGGGTGCAGGTTCATAGCACCTTGAAAGTGGAATCGCAGGCAGATAGGATAGTGAAGAAGGCGTTTGGTATGCTTTCCTTTATTGGTCAGAGTACTGAGTACAGGAGTTGGGAGGTCATGTTGCGACTGTACAGCACATTAGTTAGGCCATTGTCGGAATATTGCGTACAATTTTGGTCTTCTTACTATCAGAAAGGTGTTGGGAAACTTGAAAGGGTTCAGAAAAGATTTACAAGAATGTTGCCAGGGTTAGAGGATTTGAGCTACAGGGAGAGTGTCAGAGGCTGAGGGGTGACCTTATAGAGATTTACAAAATTATGAGGGGCATGAATAGGGTAAATAAACAAAGTCTTTTCTATAGGGTGGGGGAGTCCAGAACTAGAGGGCATAGGTTTAGGGTGAGAGGGGAAGATATGAAAGAGACCTAAGGGGCAACATTTTCACGCAAAGGGAAATACGTATATGGAATGAGCTGCCAGAAGAAGTGGTGGAGGCTGGTACAATGGCAACATTTAAGAGGTATTTGGATGTGTATATGAATTGGAGGGGTTTGGAGGGATATGGGCCGAGTGCTGGCAGGTGGGACTGGATTGGATTGGGATATCTGGTTGGCACGGACGGGTTGGACTAAACTGTCTGTTTCCATGCTGTACATCTCTATTACTCTAACTTCCATACCCTTCATTTTATTATCATCCATGTGCCTATCCAGAAGTATATTAAATGTCTCTAATGCATCTAATTTTACTGCCACCGCTGGCAGTGCATTCCACATACACCACTCTGTATGTAACGAACCTACCTCTGAAATCTCCCCTAAACCATCCGCTAATCACCCGAAAATTATATCCCCTTGTAATAGCTATTTATGTCAGGGTAAAAAAATCTCTCTCTATTCGCTCTATCTATGACTCTCATCACCTTGTTCACCTCTGCCAAGTCACCCCACCCCCTTCTTCACTCCAATGAGAAAAGCCTTAGCTCCCTCAACCTTTCTTCATAAGACATGCCCTCCAGTACAGGCAGCATGCGGGTAAATCTCCTCTTTACCCTTTACCCTCTCTAAAGCTTCCACATCCTTCCTGTAATGAAAGGACCAGAACTGAACACAATATTCTGAATGGGGTCTAACCAGGGCTCTATAGACCTGCAGCATAACCTCACAGCATAAAAATTCAATTCTCAAACTCATGAAATCCAACACAATATATTCCTTCTTAACAAGCCTATCAGCTAGGGTGGCAACCTTGATGGATCTATGAACTTGGAACCCAAGATCCCTCTGTTCCTCCTCACTGCCAAGGATCCTACCTTTAACCCTGTATCCTGCATTCAAATTCAATCTTCAGAATGAATGACTCCACACTTTTCCAGATTGAACTCCATCTGCCACTTCTCAGCCCAGCTCTACATCCTGTCAATGTCCCATTGCAACCTACAACAGCCCTCCACACTATCAACCACTCCACCAACCTTTGTGTCATTGGCAAACTTACTAACCAACTCTTCTACTCACACATCCAACTTATTCATAAAATCACAAAGAGCAGAGGTCCTGTAACAACTCCCTGCAGAAAACCATTGGTCACTGAGCTCCAGGATGAATTGTTTCTATCTATCATCATCCTCTGTCTTGTGTGGGCCAGTAATCCCGTATCCAGACTGACAGGATTCCCTGTATCCCATGTCTCCGTACTTTCTGAATGAGCCATAAAGTGTTTCATCACATTCTCAAAAGATTCAATAATACATGTAAGGCATGACCTGCCCATTACACAACCATGCTGACTACCTCTAATCAAACTATGGTTTCCCAAGGAATAATAAATCCTGTCTCTCAGAGTCCTCTCCAATAATCTGCACACCACAGACATAAGACTGACAGGTGTGCAATTCCCAGGATTATCCCTATTCCCTTTCCTGAACAAGGGAATAATATTTTCCTGCCTCCAATCATCTGGTCCGACTCCAGTGGACAGTGAGGGTGCAAAGGTCATCACCAGGTGCGCAGCAATCCATTCGCTTCGTGTAGTAACTTTGGATGCATCTCGTCTGGTTCAGCGACGTATCTATCATTATCTTTTCCGAAATTCTCAGCATATCGTCCTTCTTAACATCCACCTGTTCACGTACATCAGCCTGTTTCACGCTGTCCTCACAAACGACAAGACCCTTCTCAGCAGTGAACACTGAGACATAGTATTCATTAAGGACCTCTCATTAGAGGATATTCTGAGAGAAAGAAGCTCCTTAACAACTTCCCCATCACTGGGCTCACGGGGCTGTAATTTCCTGGCTTTTCCCTGCAGCCCTTAAGTGACGGAACAGCATTAGCAACCCTCCAGTCTTCCGACACCTCACTGTGTCTGTTGATAATATAAGTATCTCTGTTAGGGATACTGCAATCTCTTCCCGAGCTTCCCACAAAATTCTAGCACAGACCTAATGAGCTCCTGAGGATTGATCTACCTTTATTTGTTTTAAGGTTCCAGCACTTTCTCTTCTCTGGTGAGAATTCTTTCCAAGACATCGCTATTTATTTCCCCAGGTTCCCGAGCTTCCATGTCTTTCTCCGCAGTAAATACTGACAAGACTATTTTGTCTAATATCTCACCCATTTCCTCTGGTTCCACACATGGGTGACCTTATTGATCTTTAATAGGCCCTATTCTCTACAAAGTTACTCTATAGCCCTTATTGAAACTTGTGTAAAAGTTTCTGATAATTCAAATACACCATATCCTGTATACCACTACGCCCCTCCTACGCACTTACAATTCTGCCATTTATATTCACACCAACAAATTAAATCCAACAGGCTCAAAAACAAATTCTCTTTTATAAAATGTGTTTCTAAGTGGCCAATTATTGTATATTGACATATCCTTTCTAACAATTTCAGCATGCTGGGCCAGATGCTGGGAATTTAGAAAACTTAACAGTGCAGCACAGAAACAGGCCATTCGGCCCACCACGTCTATGCTGTCTAAGATACTATTCTAACACATATCATCTGCTGCACATGGTCCATATCCCTCTATTCTCTGCCTGTTCATGTTTCTGTCTAAATCCCACTTGAAACCTTTACTCACATTTCTGCTTCTACGACCTCTCTCAGTAAAATCCACTCTACGTTAAAAAAACTTGCCTCACATATCTCGTTTAAACTTCCTCTTTCTCACCTTAAACCTATGCGCTCTAGTATTTGAAACTTACACACTGGAAAAGAGATTCTGATTATCTACATTATCTAACCCTGTTCCAAATGTTATATTACTGTACCTGGTCACCTGTCAGCCTCTTATACTCTCATTAAACAATCCAACTTTATTTAATTTCCTCTTACACCAAACACACTCTTAAAAACCCTAACACAGGCAACGTGCTGATAAACCCCTTTTGTCCCCTCTCCAAAGCCTCTACATCCTTCCTATTGTGTGGAGATGAGACCTGCACCCAGTACTCCAAATGTGGCCAAACGACCATTTGATACAAATACAACATCAGATGCAAACCACTATACCCAATGTTGTGACTGATGAAGGTCAGTGCTCCATTTGCTTTCTGTCCCATCTGAAACACTTCTGTTGCCATTTTCTGGGAGTTACTGACTTGCACCAAGATCCTTCTGTATATCAATATCCATTAGTATGATAACTTTCTTCTTGAATTTGACATCATCTCACACTTGTCCAGATTAAACTCAATTTGCCATTTCTGTCTATCTCTCCAACTGTTCTGTCACCTCCTGCAGATTTTAGTTAATCAGGGAAACAAGGGTTTTGTGGAAAAGGCAGGAAAGTAGAGTTGAACAGCCATGATCTGATTGAAGGACAGAGCATACTCAATGGGCCAAATGGCCTTATTCCCCTCCTAAATCTCATGAGATAGGAAGGCAATGGAGATTGCCAGGTTGCTGGGTGGGAGACAGTTACACAAATGGGGAGGGTTGCACAAACTGAAAGAGGTTCCTGTGGTCACGAGGGGTATGGTGTCGGGAATGACGATGAAATTTAACAAGATAAAGATCAAAGAATTGGAGAAGGATAAGGAGATTATAAATTTTTCACAGCTAAGGAGGGGTTGTAGGAGCTGGAGAAGATTACATAGGTAGGGACCGATGGAGAGGTTAAAGACAAATACATTGGCATGGAAGGTGGTATTGATAGGAGGAGCTTACAAGGATAGACAGGGCTGTCAGGGTTTACAGGGATAAAGGAATTTAGTATCTACTGGAGAAGTTTAGGAATTAGTGTTTTAGGGACTGGAGAACCTGACAGATACAAAGACAGAGGTGTGGTGTGGACTAGAGGAGATTCCAGACAGAGGTAGGATTATCGGGACTGGAGGATATTACAGAGATCACGAATACAGCATGGGTCAGGATTGATGCCTGCGATCTCCTGTGCTGTCGCATTGAGGACCAGTACAGCAGAGGTGAAAGCAGGACCCTCACAAGATGGTGGGAATGAAGCCTAGAATGTTGCTTGCCCAGCTCTGTATCGATGTCCGCTCTTCCAGGTCTGAATATAGAAGTCTACTCCCTCCACCCTGTGCTGTTTACTGTGAGTGATCTTACCGGCTGTATGATTTACTGAAGGCTCCAGATCTCCCTCTCTCTCTGGCTTACTAACCAGCTTCAATGAGGTGATGTATGAGACAGAAGTTAGGAACATCCTGATTACCTGCATGAGACGGAATGGGAAATTAGATTGATGCAATGAGGATAACACATGCAGAGTGGCACTGACTCCAGCAGAGATCTTAAAAATCCCAGTCTCCGTCCCTTGCCCGTGCTGCTGCATCTCTCTGGAGTGGACAGTTCTGTTGACTCAGGATCTCAGACCATCTGTAAGAGGGAGAAATGCTGACAGGGGCAGAGCATAGAACGACACAGCGAGGGATACCACATGGAGAGATACTGAGTGATATCACATTATTAGACACTTTATTAACAGGGAATTGTTTGAATTTGTAACAAAGGCACTGGGATAATTGTGAGGGGATTCAACCTTCCTATCACATCAGAGGCTGACTCTCTCCCACTCTCGGTGGGAGGTGGGAGGCTGGAGTTGGCTGTACAAACCGATGTGGCCTTCCGCAGACTCTGTTCCACTTGTGGCAGAAGGTGGACATGAGAAGGGGGTGGGTGGGGCATTGATGTGACAGCACGCTCCTTGTGTTTTTTTCTCCTGGATTCCCATTTTCCCCACACCAAATCTCGAAGTGTTCGACACCTTCCCAATTCTGATTCCCCACTTCGGACGGTCTTGGCCCAGGACCTATCAGATTTGATTAAGTGATGAAAACAAATGATCAATCCTGAAGAAGCCAACGTTTAGAAATGGGAACACATTTATTAAAGAGATCGCTAGGGATTCTCCTAGCAGGAGGAGTGCAGTAGGAAGAAGAATCATTATCAACGTTTAATCAGATGATCAGAACAGGGAGAATTGAAGGTTCTGGAGTTAGTAAGAGTGTTACAGAGAGGGGCAAAGGCCTGAACAATGTTACAAAGCCAGTACGAATTGCTGCAACTAGAGCTGTATGCAAAGGTAGGGATGGATGTCTGTATTTTCATTGATTTTTAAATGGCCTGAGGATGTCATCGGTTAGACCAACATACATGACCCCACTGCTAATTGCCCAGAGGCAGCTCAGAGTCAGCCATATTGCTGTGGGACTGGAGTCACATGTGAGCCAGACCAGGTAAGAATGTCAGATGTCCCTCCCTAAAGGACATACGTGAACAAGTCGATTTTTTTCCAGATAATCACCAATGCTTATACAGTGGCCTTACTAATATCCTGTACAGATACACCATGACATCCCAACTCCTACTCTCAATGCTCTGCCCAATGAAGGGGAACCAGCCCAAATGACTGCTTCACCAGCCTGTCTAACCATGACGCTACTTTTAAAAAAACTGTGTACCTGAGTCCCTGGGTCACTGATTGACAACAGTACCCAGGGCCCGAACATTAATTGTATAAGTCCAGCCTGGTCTGCTTGACCACAATACAACACAGTGGATTTCTCCACCTGTTATTCCTAACCTCACTGGTCCAGCAGTACTGTTGATCCCATTGTACTCTTCGATAACCCTCTTCACTGTCCACATTATCACCAATTTCAGTCTCACTCACAAACTTGCTAACCATGGCTCCTGTATTCTCATCCAAACTGTTTATATAAATGATGCACAACAGTGACCCAGCACCGAATCCCATGGCACACCGTTGGTCACAGGCCTGCAGTTTGAGCGGCAACCCTCTATGAACATGCTCTGTCTCCTAGCATCAATCCTGTTTTGTATCTAGTTAGTGAGCGCTCCCTGGTAATGTGTGATCGAAACTTACTAACTAGTCTGCCATGCAGAGCCTTGTCAAAGGCCTTGATAAAGTTCATGTGGACATCGTGTACTGCTCTGCTTTGATCTCTCACTTGTCTATCTCCACACTCACATTTGAGGCATGATTTCCCATGCACAAAGCCATGCTGACGATCGTTAATCTGTCCTTACATTTCCAAAGGCACGATGATCGTTTCCCTCAGAATCTCCTCCAACAATTTACCACCCCTGCCATCAGTCTCACTGGTATGTAGTGGCTGTTGATGATGCAAATATCTCTGGGAGGGGCCCTGCAAATTTTCTCCCTCGCTTTGCACAAGGCGCTGGGATACATCTGATCATGTCCCAAGGTTTTATCTAACCTTTAACATTTTAAGACATCCAGCAGCTCCAATGTGTTCTCCAATGTGAACTCTTTTCAAGACATCACGATGTATTTTCCTAACTTCCCGAGCTTCCATGTCTTTCTTCACAGTAAATCTGAACACAAAATATTTGTTCAGTATCTCACCCATCAGTAGTGATTCCACACAGACAGCCGCATTGACCTTTCAGGGGCCCCATTCTCTCACGAGCTAAGTTTTAGCCCTGGTTGAAACTTGTCAAAATGCTTCTGAAATTTCAAATATCCCTCTACCGCAACGAGCCTCCCCACCCTTATCTATTCTGCCATTTAAGGTTACACCAAAATATAGAATCCAACAGATTTAAAAATATTCCCCTTTTATAAAATCATACATCTCCCATCGTTTCTAAGTATCTAGTTATCATTTATTGTCATATTCTTTATAGCACATTCCAGCACGTTCCCGACTTACTGTCAGGCTAACACCATTTGGTTTCAGACTGACTGCACAAAGGGTTTTGGGAATCCTTGTGAATCAATCTGAAACAGGCAGCTTACAGGATCAGCAGGTCATAGAGAAGACAAATCAAATGTTGCCATTTATTACAAAGGGAATGGATTCTAAAAATAGGGAGGTCTTGCTAAAACGATGCAAGCTACAAGTCAGGCCACACCTAGATTATAATGAATAGTATGCGTTCCCTCAGGAAAGACATTCTTGTGTTGGAGGCAGGCCAGGGAAGGTTCACTCGGCTGATCCTGGAGATGGCGGGATTTTCCAATGAGAAGAGGTGGAGTAGATTGCCCTTGAACCTATTGGGGTTTTGAAGAATGGGAGAGAAATTGAATGAAACATCCAGGATTCTGAGGGGCTTTCAGAGAGTAGATGTCATTAAGTTAGAAAATCGAACAGTACAGCAGAGTAATAGGCCCTTCGGCCCACCATGGCTGTGCTGACCATGATGCTATTCTAAACTAATCCCAACTGCCTGCACATGGGCGATGTCCCTCTATTCTCTGCCTGTTCATGTTTCTGTCTAAATGCCCTTCAAATGTTTGCTCTTGTTGCCACCTCTTCCACTTCCTGAGCAGCTTCTACCCTCTCGGTAACTGGCCTCATTCATCTTACTTTAAACTTCTCACTCTCACCTTAAACCGATGCGCCCTAGTATTTGATATTTTTACATTGGAAGGAGGATTCCAACTATCCACACGATTCACGCCTCTCCTAATGCGATATACCTGTACCCGGTCACCCCTCAGTCTCCGATACTCACGCAAAACAATCCAACTGCGTCCAACCTCCTTACAGTAAACTCATTCTCATCCAGGCAACATTCTGCCAACCCTCTGTTACACCCTCCCCAAAACCTCCACATCCTTCCTGTGGTGTGTCGATGAGAATGACACGCAACCTTCCAAACATGGCCGAATGAAGTTTCATTCAGTCACAACATGACATGCAAACGTCTGTATTCAATACTGTGCCCAATGAAAGTAAGCATACCATACTCCCCCTCTACCACCACATCCTGTTGTGTTGTTATTTTTAGGGAGCTATGGATTTGCTTCCAATGTCTCTCTGTTTATCAATGATTCCAATTCGTCAATTAGTGTACTTCTCTCTTCCATTTGGCTTCATAAATGCATCACTTCACACCTGTCCCGATGAAATTCAATTTGCCACATCTCTGCACAGCATTCCAGCTGATCTACATACTGCTGCAACCTTGAACACTCTTCCTCACTATCCACAATTCCCCTAACTATCCGTAATCATTACATGCCTTTCCAAATGTCGTCTGCAAAATTACCACTCAAACTGCTGACCTTTTCATCTGAATCACAGATATAAATGACACACAGACATCGCAGCACTGATCCTTGTGAAACAGCATTGGCCACAGACGTCCAATCAGAAATTGACCACCCCACATGCCTCTGTCTACTATCACCAAGAAAATATTGTATCCAACTTACCAACGAGCATGGATTGTGATTTGATCTTCCAGATCCCCCTTGCTATTTGGAAGCTGTCCATTCAAAATGACTCTATATTTTGATTCCCAGATTAAATTGGCTGTCTCACTAATGTACTGACTGCGTCCTTCCTTCACAATAAAAAGGGACCTTGTTTGGTTTTTTGCTGATCCTGCCTAAATCCCTACAAGCCCTCAATAATCACATTGCTGTCATGATCATTCTGCAGCCACACCTCCACAATAACAGTTCGATCATATCTGTTCCCTTCAGTTAATGCTGTCATTCCAAATGCCTTGTTGCAAATGCATGGCGCGTGTCACCGAGAGAGGGCCTTTGAGGGATGGATAGAGGTCATAGAGTGGGAGAGATGTTTGAGGGCGTGACAATGTTCCAGGGTTAAGCAGAGCTACAGTTACTACAGAATGTTCGCAGGAGAAAACATTTTATTGTTTGGAGGAATTTAGAGAGATAAAGCGTCTTTGATTAGATTCCAGAGATAGGGATGTGTGTAGGGTTGTGGATCGTTACATGGATTATGTTGATCAGGGCGTAGAAACATTCACAGGATTCCAGGATGTCGTACATTTAACAAGAGTTGTGGTATCTGGAGAATATAACAGTGATAGGGAGGATGGTATGGACTGGAGAATGTTGCAAACACATGGAAGATGATATAGACTGGAGAATGCTGCAGCAATAGAGAGGAGTATATGGACTGGAGGATGTTGTACGGACAGGGATGAAATTGTAGACTGGATGCAGTTAGAAGGAGAGATGAATTTATGCACTGGAAGGTATGTTAGAGAGAGCGAGTGGTGTGCATGCTGCAAGATACGACAGGGATAGGGAAGCTTGTAGAGACTGGAGGACAGAGTGATAGAGAGTCTTGTGAGAGACCAGATTCACTTATGAGCATAGGATGTGCTACAGTGAGTAGAGCCTTTTGCAGATATAAATGAGGATACAATGGCCACAAAGCAGTCACACCGATACATAGGTATATAGGAACTGAAGGAATTGAAGAGATTACACAGGCTAGGAGTGTTGTATGCAGTGGAGGAGATTAACCTGAAAGGGATGGTTTTAGAGACTCAACAATGTTAGGAAATAATGGGAGTTGCAATGGTGATAGGAGTTTTCAACAATTCGGAGGATATAGACCTGAAGGAGCTTTAACAGATAGCGATGGTACAGTAAAGGGAATTGTAGTGGCTTCCCTTTCATAAGCAATCCATAAGCACTTAAAACAGCCTGTTTGACATGTGCATTATCTCTCGATCATTCATCAGACAACGCTGCAAATATTTCACTGGCTCTGCCTACCAGCTTAGACTGAACTAGCATTACCCAGAAGACCTCGGGCCACTCTACCTGTCTATGCAATTTTTCAAATGAAATACAGAGTTCCTTGACAGTAGAGTCACAGGTAGTTAGGATAGTGAAGAAGGCGCTTGGTATGCATTCCTTTATTGGTCAGAGTATTGAGTACAGGAGTTGGGAGGTCATGTTACGGCTGTACAAGACAGTGGTTAGGCCACTTTTGGAATGCTGCATGCAACTCTGTTCTACTTCCAATCAGAAGGATTTTGTGAACTTGAAAGGGTCCAGAAAAGGTTTACAACAACGTTGCCAGGGATGAGCTATAGGGAGAGTTTGAACAGGTGATAGTTGTTTTTCCTGGAGAGTCGGAAGCTGAGGGTGACCTTAAAGAGGTTTATAAAATCAAGAGGGGCATGGATAGGGTAAAGAGACAAAGTCTTTCTCCTGGGGTGTGCGAATGCAGAATTATAGGGCGAGGTTTAGGGTGAGAGTAGAAAGATATAAAAGATAAAAAAGGGGCAACTTTTTCACGCGGAACATAGTACATGTATAGAATGAGCTGCCAGAGGAAGTGGTGGAGGCTAGTACAACTGCAACAGTTAAAAGGCATCTGGATGGGGATATGAATAGGAAGGGTTTAGAGGCAGATGGGCAGGGTGCTAGCAGGTGGGACTACTTTGGGTTGGGATATCTGATCTGCAGGATGGGACCATGAATGGGTTGTGGAACCTGGAGGATGTTATGATTTGAACCACAGGTAATGTTTGATTGCATCTTTCATCCAATCTTACAGATGGTAAAATTGCAACATTTAAGAAGCATTTGGATGGATATATGAATAGAAAGGGTTTGGAGGGAGATAAGCCAGGTACTGGTAGGTGGGACTAGATTGGGTTGGAATATCCTGTCGGCATGGCTGGGTTGGAACGAAGGGTCTGTTTCCATGCCGTACATCTCTATGACTGGAAGATCGGCTGAATGGTCCAATCAAAAATTACCTGTGGTTCAAATCATAATATCCTCCAGGTTCCACAAGCCATCCCCTGTCCCATCCTGCAGGTTCAATGAATCCCAGAACCTCTAACCTTCTGCAAGTCCCACGTCCCTTCCAACATTTGTAACATCCTCCAGCTTCTGCAGCCCTTCATACCTCGTAACATGGCCCAGACTCTCCAACTCCTCCTTCCTCTGCAATGTTCCCCAGAAGGGCACTGGAGGATGGTGGGGGTTACAGAGATATGGAGGGACATCAGGACGGGAGGATTTTGCAGACATTAGGAATATATGGACTTGAGGAGGTTTCACAGTTTATGAGTGTTGTAGGGACTGGAGGAAATTACAAAGATAGGGATAGTTTTAGATTGGAGGATTCTGCAGAAAACCTTTGCGTGGTTAAAGCCAGGATTCTTAGCAGCGTGCAGGAACAAAGGGATCCTGTGTCCCTCAGGTTCCCACCCAAGTTGACAGGCTGTTAAGAAGGCGGATGGTGTGTTGGCTTTCATTAGCAGGGGGATTGAATTTAAGAGATGTGAGATTTTGCTGCAGCTCTACAGAACCCCAGTTAGACCACACTTCGAATATTGTGAACAGTTCTGTTCGCTTCATTATAGGTAGGACGTGGAAGCTTTAAAGACAGTGCAGAGGAGATTTAGCAGGATGCTGCCTGGACTGGAGGGCATGCCCATAGAAGGTAGGTTGTGGAAGCGAGGGCTTTTCTGATCACAGCAAAGGAGGAAGAATGGTGACTTGTTAGAGGTGGACAAGGGAATGAGAGGCATAGATAGAGTGGATAACCAGAGACTATTTCCCATGGCGAAATGGATATCACAAGGGGTCATAAGTTTAAGGTGACTGGCGGAAGGTTTAGCTTAGATATCAGAGGGATATGGGCCAGATGCTGGCTGGTAGGACTAGATTGGGTTGGGATATCCTGTCGGCATGGAAGGGACTGGTACGTTATTTACACAGACTCTGGTGGGTACGTGGAATGGACTGCCAGCCATGGTAGTAGATTCAGACACATTACAGACATCTAAGCAAATCTTGGATAGGCACATCAATGATAGTAATATGTAAGGTATGTAGGTTTGTTTCATCTTCAGAATAGGATCAAAGGTCAGCACAATATTGAGGGCGGAAGGGCTTGTACTGGAATGTGCTATTCCATGTTCTAAATAGCGAGAGTTACGATGTCAGCAAGAGGTTTCGGGAAGCGGAGAGGATGCGATCTGAATGAAGTGACACAAATAGGAGGCGTTGCTAAAGTTGTATGAGGTAACAGAGACAGCAATGGTCTGATCTGGAGCAGATGACCAGATTGAGAGAATTGTGGGGACTGGAGGTACTTTCACAGGGAGGGTGGGGCATAGAGCCACAGGAGGTTACACAAATGTGGAGAGCTACAGATCCTACAGGAGTTCATGGAGATGGGGAGGTTGGGAGGAATGGAGCAGTTTACAGGGATAAGGATGTTGGTAGGATGGGGTGTTTTACACAGACAGGAATGTTTCAGGTGAATGGAGCTGAGTACAGAGATAAAGTGGGTTGTACAGATTGGAAAAACAAATAGACATCTGGAGGGTAGTCGTGACTAAAGATGTTTATAGACACAGGAAGGCTTAGGTTCTGCAGGTTATTTAGATAAAGGGGGTGTGGAATCAGACAGATTCTCCAAGTGACAAAGACAGCAATTTTGGTTGGAGACAGTTTCACAGATTAGGGAGCATCAGTAACCTCCTCCAGTTTGGTCAGAGTGGGAAGGGTTGTAGGGGAGGATGATGTTTACACATGGAAGAGCTGGAGAAGATTGTGGAAATGAGTAGATGGATGGAGACACTGGAGGAGCTTACATTGACAGGGTGGGTGCTGGCAATGAAAAGATATCACATCGATAGTGGGTCTTGTAGGAACTGTATTGAAAGAGTCACAGGCATTGGAATGACTTCTGCAGATTGGGAGAATTACAGGGACTGAGAGGATTGTAGGGTCTCCACAGATTGATCGTGTCTTTAAGAATATGTAGATACGGAAATCTTAAACCCAATGCATGCAGTCTTCATTTCAAGACCAGAGCCTTATTATCCCTCATCAGCCAAGGATCCCTAACCCTGCCAGGTTTTCTCTTTACCCCAATGGGGCATACTGGTCCTGGATTCTTGAGATCACACTTTGAAAAGCCTCCCATTTGCCAGTTGTTCCTTTTCCTTCAAACAGACTCACCCAATCGATTAGAATCATAATGTGGAGGTGCCGGTGTCGGACTGGGGGTGGACAAAGTTAAAAATCACCCGACACTCGGTTCCAGTCCAACCGGTTTATTTGAAAGCACTAGCTTTCAGAGCACTGCTTCTTCATCAGGTGGTTGTGGAGCACAATCCTAAGGTACAGAATTTATAGCAACAGGATGGCAGTGTCATGGAATATAAAATCAAACAAATTTAGTTGAAGTTTAGTTGAAATTTAGTTCATATGTTACAGTGATCACCAGCGCTTCCAAAGCGAGTTGGATTATAACTGGGCATTGTGCAATTTTAAATTCACTGCATTGACGCTGGCCAGATCCTGCAGAATGGCCCCAAACCTGGCCCTGTTCCAGTTTTCCTCTTCAATCTGTGGACCTGCTGATCTTTCTCCATAACTATGTTAAAACGAAGACAGTTGTGGGCACTGGACCCAAAGTGCTCTCTGAATGACACTTCAGTCACTTGCCCGACCTGGTTTTCTGAGGGGAGGTCCAGTGTTGCACCTGCCTGAGTAGAGTAGGGCCCTCTGCATATTGATTTAGGAACCTTCCTTGGACACATTTGAAAAATTGCCCTCCGTCCAGGTCTTTTTAAACTCTAGGTGGCCCAGTCAGTACAGGGAATATTAAAATCTCCAGCCTGCACTCCTCTATCATTCCTATAGTTATCTGCAATCTCTCTACACAGCTGCTCCTCTGGTATCTTTTGGGTCGACAACAGTCTACAAGACAGTCCCAACAAAGTGACCAACCCCTTCTTCTTTCTAACTTCTAACCATGTGGAATTTTAAATGAATATATGTTTTAAAAATTGAAATTAGCAATCCATAAATAAGTATTGATAAAAATCCAAACACTTGACCTTCAGAGAAAGACAACAGTTCACTCTCATGTGGTCTGCACGACATCCCCACAGCAAAGTGTCTGCCTCTCAATGACCCTGTGAAATGGGCGAGCCAGCTGCTTAGCTCAAGGGCAGCAAGGGATGGGAAATAAAGGCTAGTCAGACAGAGACACCCACATCCCATACCTGATTTTTAAATAAGATCCATTCAGATTGGTCCCAGCACAGTTCCAGTGGAACAATGTCCTGGCCAATCATGTTGGTAGATTTATGGACAGGGCTTTAAACTGACAGAGAGGATGCAGGGACAGGCTTCAGGTGAAAGGAGCTTTCCAAATCCAAAGAGAAAATGTGAAGCATCAGAGCAGCGTGGGAATGTGACCAAAGACAACAGAAAGGAACAGGATGGGACAAAGTTTAACTAAAACTGTAGATCAGCAAATCCATTTGTGACAGGAAATTGTGGGAACGAGTAAATTAAGTTTTTTATTAATGCACAAAGTCTCCGCAACAAGGTAGATGGATTTGTAACACATAGATAAAAGGGATTTAGACACCAGAGAGATGCGGTTACAGGGTGAACAAAAGGTGGAACGTGGTTCAATGGTTCACAACCTTGTGCAAATTCAGGCAAAATGGGCAACGCTAACAATAATGGGTAAGAAAGGCATTACAGAGAAAGCATTTGGCATCAGATCATGAAGTAGAGTCAGTCTGAATGTAAATTCTGGCTACTACTTGCCAAGGACACAAGCAGCAGAACAGTTTTAGAGAACCCACCGAACACCACTTCATGGCTCGTCACTGCAATAAATAGGAATTCATTGGAATTTTTAATACAGGCATGGGGAACATTTAGTGAAACGTCAATATTCACAAAGTCTGGGACAATCACACGGACAACAGTGATATTGGAAGAGGAGTTCAGAGAATTTTTTTCAGTGTTTCTTAGAATAACACATTGTGCAACTGGCAAGGGACGTAACTGTCTCAGAGCGACTGTTGTGTGATAAAACTTAGTGAATGAGTGATGTCACCTGGAGAGATCCTCTGGGAAATTGTGATAAAGTGCAGTTTAAAGAAATATAAAGTTTTAAAGTGAATCACAGAAAGGACAACGAGAAATAAAAGTAGCCAATTACATGTGTGTGAGAGGTGAATGGGCCAAGGTAAACAGGCTAAACAGACTGAAACATGTGTCTGGAAATGAACAGTGGAAAACATTTGAAGGAACAGTGTAAAACGCTCAACAAAAGGGCATTCCACTGAAACAGACAAAAACTCAGCAAGGAATCCCCACCGGTCCCTCACAGGACAAAATGGATCATATTAGATTATGAGGTTGAGAAGATCACCACAAAGTACTTAAAATCCTGAAGTGAGAGAGTGTTTTAGGAGTAAGTTATAAAGGGATTGCAATGGGTCTGCTAGCAGGAGGGGGGCAATGGGAAGGGGAATCGTTGTCAGGGTTTATTGACACGATGCGAACAGGAAGAGGTGAAGGTGCTGGAGGTAGTGAGAGTGTTACAGAGTGTGGTCAGGGCCTGAACGGTGTTACAAAGCCAGTAAGGATTGCTGCAGCTGGAGGGGTTTGCAGAGGTTGGGAGGGGCATATGTATTTTTATTTATTCATTCATGGGATGTGGGGGTCACTGCCTGGACCAGCATTCTTTGACCCCATGCTAATTACCCAGAGATTGTTGGGGCCCTGGTGGATAAATATAATACTTTGCTGGACACAGGTGAAGTGCTGAATGACTGGAGGATCACTAATGTGGTTCCTTTGTTCAAGAAGGGCAGCAGGGATAGGCCAGGTAATTACAGAGCAGATAGTCTGACAGCAGGGGGAGGGAAATTATTGGAAACAATTCAGAGGATGAATCAACACTTGCAAAGGTAAGGATCAACTCGGTTTAGTCATCACGGATTTGGCAGAGGGAGATACTGTCTGAGGAATTCAATTCAGTGTTTTTGAAATGGTGCTTAAGTATATTAATGAGGGCTGTGTAGATGATGTGGTTTACATGGACTTGAATAAGTCCTTAAACAAGATCCAACATGGAAGGCTGGTCCAAAAGGACTGGGTTCCAAGGTATGTTGGCAGATTGGATGCAAAATTGGTGGATAGAATACTTTCACCAGCGGGTGTACCACAGAGATCTGTGCAGGAACCATTGAACATTAATAACTCGGATGTGAAAGCAGAAGGTATCATTAGTCGGTTTGCAGATGACATGAAAGGTGAGGGTGCTGTTCACAGTGAGGAGGATGGTCGCCGTCTGCAGTACAATGTCGATCGGATGGTAATCTAAGCCGAGTTTAATTCTGATTGAAGGGAGGTAATAGCTCTGTGGGAGGTATGATAAGCGAAGAACAGACATAATAAACGGTAGGTCCTTGCGGAGTACTGAGGAATACAGGGACCTTGGTGGACAAGTCCATAGATCCCTGAAGGTGTCAGCACAGGTTGACAGGGTGGGAAAGGCACCTCAACTGGGAGCGGGAGAGGGACCCATATCCTGGTGGGGTGAATTGCTAGAGCTGCTTGAGAGGATATAACCCAGTCTGGCAGGGTGTTGGATCTTAAATAAACGTAAGGCCAGAAAGAAGATTGAGGCTGGTACACGACTTAAAGACAGCAATTTCAGCAGACAAGGCAGGCAAGAACATAGCAGGGAATGGGGGAAATCTGATGATTAAACTGCATTTATTTCAATGCAAGGGGCCAGACAGCTAAGGAAGATGAACTCAGGGCATGGATTGGAACATGGGACTGGGATATTATCGTTATTACAGAAACACAGCTGAGGGAGGAGCAGGACTGGCAGTTCATTGTTTCAAGGTAGAGATGCTACAGGAAGGGGACGCAAGACAGGATGTGTGGTGGTGGGTTTTGATTGCATGAATCATCACAGCAGTAGTTAGGATATTCCTGTGGGATCGCCCAGTGAAGCTATGTTAGTGGAACTGAGAAATAAGAATGGGTCATCACTTTGATACGATCGGACTGCTGACCCCGAATAATCTGTGGCAGACTGAGGAACAAATATGTCGGGACATCTTAAATATCAACCATAATAGTAAGGCTGTTATGGTTGGGGTTTTTAAACTTTCCAAACCTAGACTGGGACTGCCAGTGTTCAGTGTTTGCAAGGGAGGAATTCGGTAATTGTGTTCCAGAAACTCCCAATCAATATGTAAATGGACTGAAAAGTGAAAGGGGCAAAACCTGACCTCCCCTTGGGAATTAAGGTAGGGAAAGGGACTGAGATGTGAGTGGGAAAGCATTTCGCCAAAGTGACCACAGTTCTAGGAGTTTGAAAATAGCTTTGGAAAAGGACAGGCCTGGTCCACAAGTGCAAGTTATAAAATGGAGCCTGACCAATCTTGATCGTATTAGCCAGGAACTTTCAAAATGTGATTGGGGAAGGGAATTATTTACATGGAAAGGGAAGTTTGGCAAGTGAGAATATTTTAAAAGTGAGATAAACTGATCGATCAGCGCCAGCATTTTCCTGTTTGTGTGCAGGTCAATGGTGACAGCATTCGGAAACACTGGCTGTCTATTGAGGGTCTGGTCAAGGAAAGGTGGCAACATGTCAGGTATAGCCAGCTGGATCAAGGGAATCCCTGAGGATATACAGGGGCTGTAGGAATACACTTTGAGTAGAAAACAGGAATGGAGAAAGGCTAAATGAAATAGCCTCAGCAGAGAAGGAAAGGGGAATCCAAAAGTGATTGTATCAGTATATTAAGAGTGCATAAGTAACTCAGGACAAAACAGTGTCCATTAAAGATCAATGAGGCCATCGATATGTGGAACTTCAGGATATTTATTAAGATCCTGAACAATTTTTTCACTCCAGAACTTACTGTGGAGAAAGACTGGGGAACTCAGGGAACAAGAGTAATACGTTAGACCACAATTGGAGTTCTCTGCAATTCCAGTCTCTCTGCTGCAGGAAGGATGTTGTGAAACTTGAAAGGGCTCAGAAAAAATTAACAAGATATTGCCCGGGTTGTTGCTGAATAAGCTGGGGTAACTGTCACTGGAGAATCGGAGACTTTTGGATGACCTTACAGAGGTTTATATGAACATGAGGGGCGTGGATAGGGTAAACATTCAAGGCCTTTTCCCAGAAGTTGGGGAGTCCAAAACTAGAGGGCATAAGTTTAAAGTTAGAGGTGAATGGTTTACAGAGGGACTGAAGGGACAGCTTCTTCACACACATGGTGATGGGTGTATGGAATGAGTTGAGAGAGATAGCAATAGAGACTGATACAATTACAATATTTAAAAGGTATCTGGGTGGGTATCTGAATAGTAAGGGTGTAGATGTATATGGGCCAAATGCTGGAAAAGGGAATGGATTTATTTAGATCTTCTGGTAAGCCTGGACGAGTTGGGGACCGAAGGGTCTGTTTCTATGCTGTATATGTCTATGACTTGAAAAGAGTGCATGTTATAGAAGAGGTGGTGCTGGAGGTTTTAAAACACAAAAGCTATGGCAATTTCCAGAACCTGATTGAGTGTATCACAGGACACTGGGGGATGCTAGGGAAGAAATTGTGGAGCCCCTAGCAAAGGTATGTGTACTACAGACAGCCATGTGTGATGGGCTGGCAGGCTGGAGGGTGGCATCATGGACAGTGAAGGATGTTTTCTGAGATTACAAAGGGATCTTGATGGAGGGAGTGAATGGGCTGAAAAACTAGAGATGGAATTCAATCTGAATAAATACGAGGTAATGCATTTTTTAAAAAAACAAGGGTAGAGCTTATACAATTAATGTTAAGGATTCGGTTCGTGTTTTAGAGCAGAGGGCCCTCCGGGTTCAGGTACATAATCCTTGAAGCTTGCATCACAGGATGGATAAGACAGTGCTTGGCATGCCTGACTATTGCTCAGTCCATCGAGTGGAGGATTTGGGACGTCATGTTGAGATTGCACAGACATTTGTGAGGCCTGTTCTGCAATACTCTGTCCAGTTCTGGTCGCCCAGTTAACAGGGAGGATATTATTAAGCTGCAGGGCATTCAGAAGAGATCTACTAGGATATTGCTGGGTATGGAAGGCTTGAGTTCTGAAACATGGCTGGATAGGCTGAGTCTTTTTCCACTGGAGCCTGGAGGTTGAGACATGATGCAATAAAGGTTTATGAAAAAAAAGTGATTTATAGATCAATTTAATGGTAGTTGCCTTTTCCTCAGGATGGGGGAGTCTCAAGAGGAGGGGCCACATTTTTAAGGTTAGAGGAGAGAGATGTTCAAAACAAAGATATGGGGCAATTTGCTACAAGAGGGTGGTTTGAGTGTGGAATGAACTTCCTGAGAAAGGGTTGATGTGGGTACAATTACAACATTTAAAAGATATTTGGATAAACAGGTGAATAGGGAAGGGTTGGAGTGATATGGGCCAGCAACAGGCAGCTGGGAAGAGTTTAGTTTTAGATTATGGTGGGTATCGACTGAAGGGTCAGTTTCCATGCTGTATGGCTCTATGACAAGAATATGGTTTGATTCCATTATTGAAGAAAGGATCAGGGCTGGGTCCACTGATGTGCATCATCTACATAAACGATTTGGTTGAAAATATACGAGTGATTGTGTGAAAGTTTGTTGATGATTAAATGAATGGTGTTGTGGGCAGTAAATACGGTTATCAAAGGGGATACTGACCAACTGGGCCAGTGGACCAAGGAATGAAAGATGGAGTTTAATTCAGGGGTTGGATTTTGTTAAGACAAACCATGGAGGACTAATACAGTTAATGGAAGGGCTCTGGCCAGGGTTGTTGAACAGAGAGAGAGAGAGAGAGAGAGAGAGAGAGAGACCAGGGGTGCAAATTACATTGTCCCTCGGAAGTGGCATCACAGGTGGACAGGGTGGGGAAAGCAACATTTGGCACATTTGCCGACCTTGGCCAGCACTTTGTTACATTCGTTGGAGATATTTGTAACATTGTCCTAAATATTTCCCTTGGGCAGAGGAGGCCACGGGGTGACCCTAAGAATAGTGACTAACCAAGGGTAGGTGAGTCCAAAACTAGAGGGTATAAACAGGAGGTGAGAGAGCAAGGATTTAAAATAGGGAGCTGAGGGGGAATATTATTCACAGAGGATGGTGCATAGACGGAATAGACTGCCTCAGGCACATGGGAGAAACAAGAACAATGACAACACGGAAAAGAATTTGGGCAGGTAGATGGAGAGGAGAAGGTTTGAAGAGATAAGGGCCAAATGCAGGCAAATGAGACTCATTCAGTTTAGGTAACATGGGCAGCATTGGGGAGTTGGACCACAGGTTCTGTTTCCGTGCTGTATCACTCTGTATCCAGTTAAAGAGGATTAGTGTACCAAAATAAGGCATGTTGTAGACACTGAAGCAAGTTTCAGCGATGGGGATGGTAATCTGGAATGCAGTACATTTCAAATATGTGGAGGGACTATCGGGATGGGAGGAGGTTCCAGGAACAGGGACTATTGTAGGAGTTAAAAATGACTGAAGACACTGGTGCACAAGCCATGCCACAGATACAGTGTTGCAGAGTAATGAGTCTTAGTACAGTGTTGGAGGGAGAACACAGAACAGAAAGATCCCAGGCAGCATTCCCAACCTCTCGTCGGAGGCCTACTCTCCCCTCTGTTGTACTAATGCTCACTAAGACAGCACAGGACTGGATTGATAACTATGAACTCCCGATGCTGTCTCAGTGCAACAAAAGTTAAAGTAGAGGTGGTGATTGAGTCTGGGGTGTGTCTATACTGTGCTCCCCATCCAGCACTGTATCTATGTCATGTCTTGTTAGCGATGTTTGGAGCCCTCTCATTGCTCTCTGCTCTGTGCACTGTGAGTGATCTTACCTCACTGCAGGATTTATTGAAGGCTCCATATCTCCCTTCCCTTTGTCTCTCTGGCTGACCAACCATCTTCAATGAGGTGATGGATGAGACACACAGCAGTTGGGAAGTCTATTAAGTCAGCAGCTTCCTGAGTACCTACAGGAGACAGAGAGATAGACAGAATGGGAAATTAGACTGATGCAGTGAGGGTTACACAAGGAGAATGGAAATGAACCCCACAGATATCTGGAAAATCCCAAACTCCATCCCTGGCCTGTGCTGTTGTGTCTCTCTGGAGTGGAGAATTCTGTTGGCTCAGGATCTGGAGCAGCTGCAAGAGTGAGAGACACTGACAGAGGCAGCAATTAGACCCACACAGTGAGGGATACCACATGGACAGCGACTAAGTGATATCACTGGAGTGCTGGAAGACTTCAGGATCACACAGTCATGTTGGAAGAATGGGTTTAGCTTCATGTATCAGTGCTCAGGGATGAGCAACCAGTGAGCAGGTGAAGTGATGGCCTAGTAACATTATTGTTAGGGCATTTATCCAAAACCTCAGCTAATGTTCAGGGGAGGCAGGTTTGAATCCCATCATAAGATATGGTGGAATTTAAAATCAATAATTTTAAAAATAGCAATTAACAATCCATAAACAAATATGAAACCATTGCTGGTGTACAAATAGCACAAACCCTTAGACTAGATTCCATACAGTTTGGAAACAGGCCTTTCGGCCCAACCAGTCCACGTCAACACTCCAAAGAGTAACCCACTCAGACCCATCTCCCTCGACCTAATACACCTAACATTATGAGCAATTTAGCATGGCCAATTCGCCTGACCTACGCGTCTTTGGACTTTGGGAGGAAACCGGAACATCTGGAGGCAACTCACGCAGACACGTGGAGAATGTGCAACCTCCACACAGTCGGCTGGAACCGAACCTGGGACCCTGGTGCTGTGAGGCAGGAGTGCTAATCACTGAGCCACCGTGCCGCCCACTTGTCCTTTCGACAACGAGATCTGAT
Source organism: Chiloscyllium punctatum (assembly GCF_047496795.1). Taxonomy (NCBI): domain Eukaryota; kingdom Metazoa; phylum Chordata; class Chondrichthyes; order Orectolobiformes; family Hemiscylliidae; genus Chiloscyllium; species Chiloscyllium punctatum. The sequence continues at coordinate 49,785,653 of NC_092754.1, read as the reverse complement.
CATCCTCATGTGGTCTGCATGACATACCCACAGCAAAGTGTTTGCGTCTCAATAACCCTCTGAAATGGCCGAGCACGTTATTCAGCTCATGGGCAGCTAGGGCTGGGCAAGAAAGGCTGGTCAGCCAGAGACACCCACATCCCATACCTGATTTATAAAAAAACAAATCCAGTAGGATGGTCCCACTGGAATTGTGCTGGGACCAGTATCCTGGCTAATCATGTCAGTAGGTTTAAGGACAGGGCTTTAAACTGACAGAGAGGATGCAGGGACAGGGTTCAGGTCATAGGAGCTTTCCAAATCCAAAGAGAAAAGGTGGAGCATCGGAACAGCACGGGGATGTGGCCATTGACAAGCAGGAAGGAACAGAATGGGACAGCGATTCACCAAAACTGTGCATCAGTGAATAGGATTGTGACAGGAAATTGTGGGAAAGAGTAAGTTATGTTTTTTTTGAATGGACGAAGTCTCATCAATAAGGCAGATGGATTTCTGACACAGAGATAGAAGAAATTTAGACACCAGAGAGATATGGTTACAGGATGAACAATAGTTGGACATAAATATTCAATGGTTCACAACCTTGCAGAAACTTAGGCAAAATGGACGACGCTAACAATAATGGGTAACAAAGGCATTACAGAGAAAGTATTTGGCCTCAGATCATGAAGTAGAGTCAGTCTGAATATAAATTCTGGCTACTACTTGCCAAGGACACAAGCAGCAGAACAGTTTTAGTCACTGAACAGCATTCCATTGCTCATCACTGCATTACACAGGAACTCATTGGAATTTTTTGACAAACACATTGTGATAATTTTGTAAAACTTCAATATTTGTATAATCTGGGACAATCACACAGTCAACATTGATATTGGAAGACGAGTTCAGAGAATTTTTTTTTCAGCGTTTCTTTGAAAAACACATTGTGCAACTGGCTAGGGACATAACTCTCGCAGAGCGACCATGTGATGAAACTTAGTGAATGAGTAATGTCACCTGGAGAGATCCTTCGGGAAATTGTGATAAAGTGCAGTTTAAAGAAATTTAAAGTTGTAAAGTGAATCAAAGAAAGGACAAGCTACAACTAGAAACAAAAATAGCTAATTACATGTGTGTGAGAGGAGAACTGACCAAGATAAACAGGCTGAACAGACTGAGACATGTGTCTGTAAATGAACAGTGGAAAACATTTGAAGGAACAATGTAAAACACTCAACAAAAGGACACTCCATTGAAACAGTAAACACCTCAGCAAGAGATTCCCACTGATCCCTCATTCAGGACAAAAGGGATTATACAAGATTATAAGGCTGAGAAGATCACTACAAAATGCTTAAAATCCTGAAGTGAGAGTGTGCTTTAGGAGTAAATGTTAATGGATTGCAATGGGTCTGCTCGCAGGAGGAGGGCTGTGGGAAGGGGAACCACGGTCAGGGTCCATTGACACGATAGGAACAAGGAGAGGTGAAGGTGCTGGAGGTGGTGAGAGCGTTACCGAGAGTGGTCAGGGTCTGAACGGTGTTACAAAGCCAGTACGGATTGCTGTAGCTGGAGGGGTTTGCAGAGGTTGGGAGGGACATATGTATTTGTATATTATTCATTATTCATTCATGGGATGTGGGTGTCACTGTCTAAACTAACATTCTTTGACCCCTCTGCTAATTACCCAGAGGGTAGCTCAGAGTCAGCCATATTGCTGTGGGTCTGGAGTCACATGTCGGCCAGACCAGGTTAGAATATTTGATGTCCTTCCCTAAAGGAGGTTAGTGAGCTAGATGAGTTCTTCCTACTGATCAACAATGTTTTATGGTGGCCCCACCAATGTCTTTTACAGATATAACATGACATCCCAACTCTTACTCTTAATGCTCTCCCCAATGAAGGTAACCACCGCAAATGCCTGTTTCACCAGCCTGTCTACCTGTGACACCACTTTCAAAGAACTGTGTACCTGCATCCCTGGGTCACTGACTGATAACACTACCCAGTGCCCGAACATAAACTGTACAAGTCCCACCCTGGTTTGTTTCACCAAAATGGAACACCTCACCTTTATCTAATTAAACTCCATCTGCTATTCTTCAGCCCACTATCCCAGCAGTACTGTTCATCTTGTTGTATTATATATAATTTTCTCCACTAACCACTTTATCACGAATGTCAGTGTCACCCATGAAGCTTACTTACCAGGAAACCAATATTCCCATCCAAACCATTTATCCAAATAACAAACAACAGTGGACCCACTACACCGCTGGCCACATACCTCCAGTCAGAAAAACATGTCCCCCTTCACCCACTTGGCTCCTACCATCAAGTCAGAAAAACCACATGTCTCCCATCACCCTCTGTCTACAGCCATCAAGCAAATTTTGTATCCAGTTCACTAGCTCCTCCTGAATGCCATATTCTTTTTGCACTGATCTGAGCTTATTACCCAGTTTACCACACAGAACACAGAACGCAGAACAGTTCAGCCCAAGACCCTTCGGACATGATTTCATGCAAACCTTTTATCCAACTGTAATATCAAACTAACCTACATACCCTTCATTTTACTATTATCCATGTATCTGTCCAAGAGTCTATTAAATGTCCCGGATGTATCTAATTTTACTACCACCATTGGCAGTGCATTCCAACCACCTACCATTCTCTATCCTCTGATCCATCCTCCAAATCACCTTAAAATTACATCCCCTTGTAATAGCCATTTATGCCAGGCAGGCAGACACTCAGCAAGAGAGGGACACACACACACACACACTGTGAGGGACGGGGACACACACACAGCGAGGGAGGGACACACACACGCACTGAGGGATGGGGACACACACACACAGCAAGGGAGAGACGCGCACACACAGGAGGAAGGGACAAACACAATGCAGATACACAATGATGGGCATATGCACAAAGAGCAAGGGAGGTACACACACACACACTGTGGGAGTGACACGCAGTGAGGGAGGGACACACACACATACACAGCGCGAGGGAAGGACACTCACATACACTGCAAGAGGGACACACATACTCACAGCAAGAGGGGGACACGTACACACAGCGAGGGAAGCACACGCACATGCGCAAGCATAAAATTACAGACACACAGCGAGAGATGGGCACGCACACACACAGCCAGTGAGGAACATGGACAAACACAAACACACACACACACACAGAGCAAGAGAGGGACACGCGCACATACATCGAGGAGGATACACATGCACACACAGCGAGGGAGGGCCACACACACACACACACAGCAAAAGACACACACACACAGAGCAAGGGGGTAACTCACGCATACACAGTGAGGGAAGAACACGCACACACACACAGCAAGAGAGGGACACACACACACACACACACACACAGACAGCGAGAGAGCAAAATGTGCATTAGGAAGCACACAAACACAGACACACACAGCGAGGGAGGGAGGGACAAACACACGCGCGCACACACACACACAGCAGGGGAGGGACACGTGCATGAGGAAGCAAACAAACACAGACACACACAGCGAGAGAGGGAGACACACACACAGTCAGGGAGGGACATGCATACACAGCGAGGGAGGGACACACACAGAGAGCAGGAGAGGGACATGCGCACACAAAGCCGGGGGGAGACATGCTCACACAACGAGGGAGGGCCAAGTACACACACGCACACCAAGAGGGGGAGACACACACACATACAGAGCAAGGGGGGAAACTCTCAAATACATAGCGAGAGAGACACACACACACACACACACACACACACACACACACACACACACACACACACACACACACACACACACAGAACAAGGGAGGGACACGTACACACCCACCAAGGGGACACACACACACACACACACAGCGAGGGAGACACACAAACGCACAGCAAGGAAGGGACACACACACAGAGAGGGAGGGACACGCAGCGAAGGGACACACACACAGACACAGTGAGGGAAGGACATGCACACACAGTGAGGGAAGGACATGCACGCGCACATACACAGAGAGCGAGGGATACACACACAGAGCGAGGGAGGGACACGCTGAGACACACAGCGAGGGAGGGAGCATGGACACACACAGCGAAGGAGGGACAAGCACACACACACACCGTGAGGGGGAGGGCATGTGCACACAAATTGAGAGGGGACACACACACAAGCAAAGCGAGGCAGGGACATGCACAAATACACACACATACACAGCGATAGAGGGACACGCACATGCACACAGTGACGGGGTTACATGCAGATACACGGTGAGGGAGGGACACACACAGCGAGGGACAGGGATACACACACGCAAAGCGAAGGGGGGACACGCACGCATACACAAACACAGAGCAAGGGAGGGAGATATACACACACACACACACACACACACACACACGAGGGAGGGAGGGAGCGAGGGAGATATACACAAAGAGCAAGGGAGGGGGACACATAGACACACACACAGCGAGGGGAGAAGTGCACTCACAGTGAGGGGGATATACACAAAGTGCAATGGAGGGACACACATACACACACACACACACACACACACACACACAGACAAGGGACGCACACACACACACACAAAGAGCGAGGGAGTGACATGCGCACACACTGCAAGAGGTACACACATACTCACAGCAAGAGGGACACACACACAGAGCAAGGGACGGACATGCATACACAGCGAGGGAGGGACACACACACAAAGAGCAAGAGAGGGACACTCACAAACACAGCAAGGGAGAGACACATGCACACATAGCAAGGGAGGGCCATGCACGCATGCACACAGCAAGATGGACACACACACACACACACACACACACACACACACACACACACACACACACACACACACACACACACGGCGAGGTGGAGTCACATGCACACACAGCGATGGAGGGACACGCACATACACACAGTGAGGGGGATACATGCAGATACACGGCGAGGGAGGGACACACACAGCGAGGGACTGGGACACACACACAAAGCAAAAGAGGGACACGCAAACACACACACAGTGAGGGGGGATACACGCAGACACACAACAAGAGAGGGGCACACACACTGCGAGGGACGGGGACATACATGCAAAGCGAAGGATGGACACACAAACACAGAGCAAGGGAGAGACACGCACACACAGTGAGAAAGGGACAAATACACACACTTATAGTGAGGGAAATACACGCAGACACAGTGAGGGATGGACCCGCACATACACAGCGAGGGAAGGACACGCGCACACATGTCGAGGGGGAGGGCATGTGCACAGAAATTGAGAGAGGGCACACACACACAGCGAGAGAGGACACACACAGACACGGCAAAGGTGGGACACGCGCACACAGCAAGCTGGTCACACACTCACACACACACACACAAGGGATGGACACACACACACAAAGCGAGAAAGTGACACGCACAGATACATACACACACAAACACAGAGCAAGGGAGGGACATGCACACACACACACACAAGGGACAGACACACACACGCAAAGCAAGGGAGAGACACACACAAACACATAAACATAGAGCAAGGGAGGGACGTGCACACACAAACACAAGGGATGGACACACGCGCAAAGCGAGGGAGGGACACGCACACATACACAAACACAGAGCAAGGAATGGAGATGCACACACGCACACAAGGGATGGAAACACACACGCAAAGCGAGGAAGGGACACGCGCGCACACACACAGACACACACACACACAAACATTCAGAGCGAGGGAGGGACATGCAATCACAGCGAGGGAAGGACATGCACACACAGCAAGGGAGGAACATACACAAACACACACAACGAGGGAGGGACAAGCACACACACGGCAAGGGGGAGGGCATGTGTACAGGAATTGAGAGGGGGCACGCACACACAGCGAGAGGGGACATGCACAGACACAGCGAGGGAGGGACACGCACACACAGCGAGGGGGGACCATGCACTCACACAGCGAGGGGAGAAGTGCACACACAGTGAGGGGGATATACACAAAGTGCAATGGAGGGACACACACACACACAAAGAGCGAGGGAGTGACACGTGCACACACAGCTAGAGGGGCACACACACACAAAGTAAGAGTGGGACACGCACATACACTGCAAGAGGGACACACATACTCACAACAAGAGGGACACGCGCATGCACAAGCACACACACAGAAACACACACAGTGAGCGAGAGAGAGAGCGCAAGTAGGGGAAACTCACACATACACAGCGAGAGAGGGACACACACACACAGCTACAGCGAAGGGGGATACGCACACACGCACAGCGTGGGAGACACACACACACACACACACACACACACACACACACACACACACACGTAAACATAGGCCCAGAGCGAGGGAGGGATGCGCGCACACACAGCGAGGGAGGGACACACACATACACAGCAAGGGAGGGATACGCACACACAGGGAAGGAGGGACAAGCAGACACACAGCAAGGGGGAGGGCATGTGCACAGAAATTGAGAGGGACACACGCACACACAGCGAGATAGGATATGCACAGGCACAGCGAGGGAGGGACACACGCACACACAGCAAGGGGAAACATGCACTCACACACCGATGGGAGATGCACACATACAGTGAGGGGGATATATACAAAGAGCAAGGGAGGGACACACACACACAGCAACGGAGTGACACGTGCACACACAGTGAGAGAGGGACATGTGCACACAGCGAGGGAGGGACACACACATACACAGCAAAAGGAAGGACACGCGCACATACACACAGCGAGGGCGGACATGCATACTCACAGCAAGGAAGGGAGACGCACACACAGAGCGAGAGAGAGACACATACACACAACGCGAGGGAGTGACACACACGCAACCAGCGAGTGAGGGACACGCAGCGAAGGGACACACACACAAACACATACTGTGAGTGTGTGACCTGCACACACACACACTGAGCAAGGGAGACACGCAGAGAGGGAGGAACACGCACACGCAGAGCGAGGGAGGGACACGCGCACACACAGCGAGGTGGGACACGCGCACACACAGCGAGGTGGGACACGCGCACACACAGCGAGGTGGGACACGCGCACACACAGCGAGGTGGGACACGCGCACACACAGCGAGGTGGGACACGCGCACACACAGCGAGGTGGGACACGCGCACACACAGCGAGGTGGGACACGCGCACACACAGCGAGGTGGGACACGCGCACACACAGCGAGGTGGGACACGCGCACACACAGCGAGGTGGGACACGCGCACACACAGCGAGGTGGGACACGCGCACACACAGCGAGGTGGGACACGCAAGGGGGGAAACTCACACACACACAAAGCGAAGGAGAGACACGCACACATACAAAAAGTGAGGGTGGGACCACACACACACACACCCCGACAGCGAGGGAGCAACATGTGCATGAGAAAGCACACAAACACAGACACACACAGCAAGAGAGGGACATGCACACACACAGCTAGGGAGGGACACACACACACACACACACACACACACAGCTAGGGAGGGACACACACATGCAGTGGGGGAGCAACATGCGCATGAAGAAGCACACAAACACAGACATATACAGCGAGAGGGAGACAAACACACACAGCCAGGGAGGGACATGCATACACAGCGAGGGAGGGACACACACAAACACACACACAGAGCAAGAGAGGAACACACACACACACAGCGAGGGAGGGACACACACACACACACACACACACACACTCACAGCGAGGGAGGGACACACGCACACACACGCACACACACGCACACACACGCACACAGCAAGGGAGGGACACACAGACACATACTGAGTGAGAGATACGCATACACACACATTCAGCGCGAGGGGAGGACACCCTCACACACAGCAAGAGCGACACACACACAGCGAGGGGACACACACACACACAAAGTGAGGGAGGGAGACTCGCAGACATACGCACAAACACACACACACACAGTGAGGGAGGGACACGTACACACACAGTGAGGGAGGGACATGCTCACATACACAGTGAGGGAGGGACATGCTCACATACACAGTGAGGGAGGGACAAACACACACAGTGAGGAGAGTTACACACACACACACACACAGTGAGGGAAGGGGACACACACGCATACACACACACAAACACAGAACAATGGAGGGACACATGCACACACAGTGATGTGTCTCCTCGGACGTGTAATCGTCCAGCTCTCACTCCAGTCTGCTCCCTCACAGGGTCACCGTCTCTGTGACTCCCAGGTACAACTAGGCCTCGATCCTCAGTGCTGATTTAGATTCTCCCAGGTGTGAGTCAGCCTCAAGCTCCTGCTCCAAGTTGCTCCCTCACACGGTCACTCCCTCTGTGACTCGGTGCTGATTTCGAGCCTCCTGCTCTGCTTTTTATCCAAATCCAAGTCCCAGTCGGCCTTGACCCTCGCTGCTGATTTATATTCTCCCGCTTTGTGCTGCACTCGCTCAGGTTCTCTCCCTTTGTGACTCCCAGGTAATGGTAGGCCTCAAGCCTCAGCTGAGATTTATAGCAGCCCATTCCACACTGCTCTCTTACAGGATCGCCGTTGTGCCTGGAAGACAGTGGGAAAGAGGAGGATTAGACAGAACAGAGGGTGTTACAGTGATTGAGGGAGCTGTAGGGGATGGAACAGGTTATCGGGGAGCTAGGCAGACCTGCAGTAATTAAAGAACGTTACTGGAAGATACAGCGAGAGTTGCAGACACTGAAGAAGGCAAAGGAAATAGAGAGATGGTGGCTTGTTCATGTTGGAGCTTTGTAGAGTCAAAAGGGCTTCAAAGTTTGGGAGGAGATTTGTAGCACGGGTGCTCGTTGTTGTGGTTCTGTTCACCGAGCTGGGAAGTTGTGTTGCAGACGTTTCGTCCCCTGTCTAGGTGACATCCTCAGTGCTTGGGAGCCTCCTGTGAAGCGCTTCTGTGATGTTTCCTCCTGCATTTATAGTGATTTGTATCTGCCAGTTCTGGTTGTCAGTTCCAGCTGAGCGCTGCAGTGGTCGGTATATTGGGTCCAGATTGATGTGCTTATTGATTGAATCTGTGGATGAGTGCCATGCCTCGAGGAATTCCCTGGCTGTTCTCTATTTGGCTTGTCCTATAATAGTAGTGTTGTCCCAGTCGAATTCATGTTGCTTGTCATCTGTGTGTGTGGCTACTAATGATAGCTGGTCATGTCGTTTCGTGGCTAGTTGGTGTTCATGGATGCGGATCGTTAGCTGTCTTCCTGTTTGCCTATGTAGTGTTTTGTGCAATCCTTGCATGAGATTTTGTACACAACATTGGTTTTGCTCATGCTGGGTATCGGATCCATTGTCCTGGTGAATTGTTGTCTGAGAGTGCATGTTGGTTTGTGTGCTGTTATGAGTCCTAGTGGTCGCAGTAGTCTGGCTGTCAGTTCCGAAATGTTCTTGATGTATGGTAGTGTGGCTAGTCCTTTGGGTCGTGGCATGTCTTCATTCAGTTGTCTTTCCCTGAGGCATCTGTGGATGATATTGCGTGGAGTCAGACCCCACCCCGCAGCTCACCAATAGGATAAACAAGACACTGAGAAACCTACAAAAAAATGGACAGTTAACCAGGTTTGACCGACAGAGAATGAAACTGAAAGCAACAACACCCCCAGATTCTATGGACTACCTAAAGTGCACAAACCAGACATCCCACTCAGACCCATGGTATCACTCCCGGGGACACCATCACACAAACTGGCCAAAGAACTACAGCAGAAACTGAAACACCTGATCAGCGGATCCAGACACTCTGTACAATCAACACAGGAATTCTTGGACATCATCAGAAATATACACATAGACAAGGAAGAAACTATGGTCTCATTCGATGTCACGGCACTGTTCACCTCTATCGACAAAACTCTAGCCAGAGAAACAATAGCCAACCTGCTGGACATACAGAACAGACAACAGGACGGTGAACTTATCAACCAAGATGGCATACTCAAACTACTGGACCTGGGCCTCACAACACACTTCACATTCAACAACCAAATATATGAACAAATCAACAGCACACCCATGGACTCACCCATCTCTGGACTCAAAGCAGAAGCGGTAATGCAAAGTTTAGAACAAATTGTCTTACCACAAATTCAACCCAAACTCTGGGTCAGATATGTGGATGACAACTTTGTAATCATTAAAAACACAGAAATAGAGAACACACACCGGATCATCAACTCCACACTCACAGGAATCCGATTCACTAGAGAGGAAGAAAAGGACAACCAACTCCCATTCCTAGACGTGATGGTACAGAGAATACCGAACGGAGAATTCACCACAAAGGTGTACAGGAAAGACACACACACAGATCAAGTCCTAAACTCCGAAAGCAACCACCCCAACACACACAAAAGAAGTTGCATCAAGACACTGTTCACAAGGGCCACAACACACCGCAGTACACCAGAACTGCAAAAAAGAGGAAGAACACCTATACAATGTATTCATCAAAAACGGATACCCCTACAATTTCATTAGGGATTGTCTGTATGGATTTGCTAGACAACTGTCCTCTGATATTGATCAGGGCAGTGCAGATGATGTGGTTTATATGGAGTTCATTAAGGTCCTAGACAAGTTCCCACATGGAAGGCTGGTCCAAAAGGGAAGAGCCCATGGGATCCAAGGTAAGTTGGTAAATTGGATCCACAATTGGTGGAGGGTTGGTTTTGTGATTGAAAGCTTTTGCCCAGCGGGTGTACCACAGGGATCTGTGCTGGAACCATTGCTGTTCATTATGGACATTAATCACTCGGATGTGAAAGCAGAAGGTATCATTAGTAGGTTTGCAGATAACATGAAAGGTGAGGGTGTTGTCCATAGTGAGGGGGATGGGCTCAGGCTGCAGTCTGATATCGATCAGATGATAAACTGAGCAGAGTAATGGCAGATGGAGTTTACTTCTGATCACTGTGAGGTAATGCACTGTGGGAAGTCTAATCAGTGAATGATATACATCATGAATGGTCGGTCCTCCTGGAGTACTGAGGAATACAGGGACCTTGGTGGGCAAGTCCCTGGATGTCTGAAGGTGTCAGCACAGGTAGAGAGGGTGGGGAATACACCTGAACTGGGAGCAGGAGGGGGACCCACATCCTGGTGGGGAACGTTGCTGGAGCTGCTCGAGAGGATTTAAACCCCAAAGAGTCGTAAGGACAGAAAGAAAGTTGAAGCTGGTACAAATGTTCAAGAGAGCAATATAAGTAGTCAAGGCAGGCAAGAACATAGCAGACAATTAGGGAAAACTGGTGGATTAAACTGCAGTTATTTCAATGCAAAGGGCCAGACAGATAAGGCAGATGAACCCAGAGTATGGATGGGAACATGGGATTGGGATCCCATAGATATTACAGAAACACAGCTGAGGGAGCAACAGGAGCAGCAGCTCAATGTTCCAGGGGACAGATGCTACAGGAAGGATAGAACAGGAGGCAAAACAGGAGGAGAGCTGGTGGGTTTGATTGGGGGAAACATCCCAGCAGTACCTAGAGGGAGGATTCATGTCGGATCGCCCAGTTAAACGATATTAGTGGAGCTGAGAAATAAAAATTGGTCATTAGTTTTCTACGGTCGGACTACAGCGATAGGCAAAGGGAGATGGAGGAGCAAAAATGTCAGGAGATTTCAGATATCTCTTAGAATAATAGGGTTGTAATGATAGGGGATCTTAACCGTCCCAAACCTGGACTGGGATTGCTACTAAGTTAAGCATTTGGATGGAAGGAATTTGTTAAGTGTGTTCTGAAAACTCCCAGTCATTATGTAAATGGCCCAACTGGAGTATGGGGCTAAACCTGACCTCCCCTTGGGAAACAAGGTCGGGAACGGGACTGAGGTGTTAGTGGGGGAGCACTTTGGAAAGTTACCACAATTGTATTCGTTTGAAAATAGCGATGGAAAAGGACAGGCCTGGTCCACAAGTTCAAGTTATTCAATGGAGCAAGATAGTATTAGACATGAATTTTTAAAGGAGATCTGGGGAGGCTACTTGCAGATAAAGTGAAGTCTGGCAAGTAGGAATATTTTAAAACCGAGATAAAAGGAGCGTTCAGCGCCAGCGTGTTCCTGTTAGTGTGCAGCTCAATGCTGACTGAATTAGGAAACACTGGCTGAGTTTCGAGGCTGTGGTCAAGAAAAAAGGGGTCACATGTCAGATATAACTGGCTGACTCAAGGGAATCCCTTCAGGAGCATCAGGGCTGTAGAAATACACTTAGGATGGAAATCAGGAATGTAAAATGGGGACACGAGATCGCTTTGGCAGAGAAAGTTAAGGAGAATCCAAAGAGACTCTACACGTGTATTAAGAGCAAAAGAAGAACTCGGGACAAACCCGGTCTCCTTAATGATCAATGAAGCCAACGATGTGTGAAACTACAAGATCCAAAACAAATATTTCACGTTGGAACTTACTGTGGATAAAGACTGGGGCGCTCGGGGAACTAAACAGTGTTTGGCCTGACCACTATTGGAATACTGTGTGTAATTCTGTCTCAATGCCATCGGAAGGAAGTCGTGGAACATGAAAGGGTTCAGAAGAAATGAACAAGGATGCTGCCAGGGTTGGAGGGTTTGAGCTTCAGGGAAAAGCCTGAATAGGCTGGGGCTGTTTTCAGTTGGACATGGGAGGCTGAGGAGTTAACCGATAAAAGGTGTTTAAAATCATGATGGTCATCGACAGGGTCAATAGACAAGGTCATTTCCCCAGGCTAGGGAAACTTTTCAAAGGGATCTAAAGGACGTCTGGCTCCCGCAGAGTGGATGGAATAAGCTGCCAGAGCAAATAGTGGAGGGTGATAGAAATACATTTAAAAGGCATGTGGATGGGTGTATGAATAGCAAAGGTTCAGAGGGATATTGGCAAAATTGTGGCAAATGCGACTAGAAATGTCATGCAGGAGTTGGTCCGAAGGGTCTGTTTCCGTGCTGTACATCTCTATGACTCAATGTCTTGAAATGAATCCACATTATAGAAAAGGAGGTACTGGAGGTTTTAAAACACAAAGGTAGATAAATCCCCAGGACCAGATCAAATGGATCTCAGGACATTGTGGAAAGCTGGTGAAGAAATTGTAGGGCCCTGAGCAGAGATATTTGTACCATAGAGAGCTATGTGTGATAGGCTGTTAGACTGGAGGGTGGCATTGTGGACAGTGAAGAAGGTTTTCTGAGATTACAAAGGGATCCTGATGAAATGTGTGAATGGCTGAAAAACTGTAGATGGAGTTCAATCTGAATAAATGCGAGGTAATGCATTTGGTACAACAAACACGGGCAGGGCTTACACAATTAATGGCAAGACCTTCGGTAGTGTTGTCGAACAGAGGGACCTCAGAGTTCAGCTACATAATTCTTTGAAGTTTGCAACATGGAGAGACAGGATAGTTTAAAAAAAGGTGCTTGCCTCACTTGCTTTCATTGCTCAGTCCTTTGGATATCGGAGTTGGGAAGTCGCATTGAGATTATACAGGCCATTGGTGAGTCCTCTTCTGGAATACTGTGTCCAGTTCTGGTTGCTCAGTTATAGGAAGGATGTTATTCAGCTGGAAAGGGTTGGGAGGAGATTTACTGGGATGTGGCTGGGTACGAAAGGCTTCAGTATAAAGAAAGGCTGAATAGGTTGGTATTTTTCACTGAAACCTGAATGTTGACAGATGACCTCATAGAAGTTTATAAAATCATGAGGGGGAATAGATAGAGTTAATGGGAGTTGCCTTTTCCCATGGACAGGGGAGTTTCAAGACAAGGCACTACATTTTTATGTTTAGTGGAGAGACATCTTTAAAATAAAACATGAGGCACATTGTAACACAGAGGGTGGGTTGTGTGTGAAATGAACTTCCCAAGGAAGGAGTGAACATGGGGACAATTACAATGTTCAAAAGACATTTGGATTAGTACAGGAATAGGAAAGGTTTGAAGGGATATGATCCAGGAACAGGCAGGTGGGACGAGATCAGTTTTAGAGTATGGTTAGCGTTAACTGAACAGTGCAGTATGACTCTCTGACTATGATTATAATGTTGTGTCATCAATTAAGAAAAACTGCAAGAGAATGCCAGGGAGCTACAGACTGATGAGCGAGACATCAGCGTGGGTCAGTTGTTGGAGGTTATTCTGAGAGGTAGGCCTTACATGCATTTGGAAAGATAAGGTCTGATTACGGACAGCCAGCATGGCTTTGTGCATGGGAAAACATGTCCCACAAACTTGACTGGAGTTTGCTCAAGACGTGACCAAAAAGATACACGAAGGCAGAGCAACAGACATTGTTTCTGGCTTCCGCAAACACTTGTTCAGGGTGTAGCATGATACATTGGTTAGTAAGGGTAGATCACAAGGGATCAGGGAGAGGTAGCCAACTGGATACAAAACGGGATGACAGTGGGAGACAGAGGGTTGTTGTTCAGACTGGGGCCTCTGACCAGCAGCGTGCTGTAAGGATTGGTGCTGGGGCCACTGTTGTGCACCATTTACATAAACAACCTGAGTGAAAATATAGGAGTGCCTGTTAGTATGTTTGTGGATACCAAGATTAGTGGAAGAGTGGGCAGGGAATATAGTTATCGAAGGGGATGGTAATCAACTGGGCCAGTGGGCTAAGGAATGAAAGATGGAGTTTAATTCAGGTGTTGGATTTAGATCAGACAAACCAGGCAGGACAAACACAGTTAATGGTCGGGCCCTGGGCAGTGTTGTAGAAAAAGGAGAGACCAAGGGGTGCAGTTACATTGTTCCTTGGACTGGCATCACAGGGTGACAGGGTGTTGAAAGCGGCAATTGGCACCCTTGTCTTCATTGGTCAGAGTACATGAGTTGGAGATATTGGTAACATTGTCGTCTATATTTCTCCTGGGCAGGGGAAGCCACGGGGTGACGTTATAAAGGTTTATGAAACCATGTAGGGCCAAAGTAAGGTGAATTGCCAAGGGTAGGTGAGTCCATAGCAGAAGGCATAAACGTGAGGTGAGAGAGCAAGGATTTAAAGAGGGAGCTGAGGGGCAACATTATCCACAGAGGATGGTGCATAGACGGAATGGACTGCCAGAGGAAATGGTAAAAACAAGTACAATTACAACATGGAAAAGACACTCGGGCAGGTACATGGAGAGGAGAAGGTTTGAAGGGATATGAGCCAAACACAGGCAAACGCGACTCATTCCATTTAGGAAACCTCGGCCGAAGAGTCATGCCGCACAGAAACAGACCCTATGTCTCCAGTTATTGGACGAGGAGACTATCGAGACAAGGCATGTTGTCGAGACTGAAGCAAGTTACAGCGATACGGATGGTCATCTGGACTAGAGGTTTCAAATATGTGAAGTGATTGGTGAGAGGGGAGGAGATGACAGAGATAGGAACTGTTATAGGAGTTAGAATGATTGAAGACACTGGTCCTCAATACAAGCCAGAGATACAGTGTTGGAGAGGGAACAGGGAACAGAAAGATCCCAGGCCGCATTACCACCCTCTCGTGGGAGACCTGCTTTCCCCTCAGTTGTTCTGATGCTCCCTACGAAAGCACAGCCTGGACTGATAACTGGGAACTCCCGATGCTGTCTCATTACAACAAAACTTGCAGCAGGCATGGTGATTGAGCCTGGGTTGTGTCTGTACTGTGCTCTCCCTCCAACACTTTCTCTATGTCATGTCTTGTTAGCTGATGTTTGGATCCCCCTTATTACTTTCTGCTCTGTGCACTGGAATGATCTTACCTGGCAGCAGGATTTATTGAAGACTCCTGACCTCCCTGACTTTGTCTTTCTGGCTGACCAACCATCATCTCAACCAGCAGTTGGCAAGTCTATTGAGTCAAGAACTCCATGAGTACCTGTAGAAGACACAGAAATAGGCAGAATGGGAAATTAGACTAAAGCTTTGAGGGTTACACATATGGGATAGCACTGAGCCCCACAGAGATCTGGAAAATCACAGTCTCCATTCCTGACCTGTGCTGCCTCATCTCTCTGGAGTGGAGAATTCTGTTGGCTCATGATGGGGAGTAGCTTCAGAAGTGAGAGATGCTGACAGAGGCAGCAATTAGACCCACACAGTGAGGGATACCACATGGAGAGTCACATCACCAGAGTGCTGGGTCAAACAAAGTGCAGGAAGAAAGGGTTTTGATTCATGTTGCACTGGGACGTACAAACTGTGAGCAGGCGAAGTGATGGCCTAGTGGCATTATTGTGTGACAATTTATCCAGAAACTCAGCAAGTGTTCTCTGGACACAGGTTCAAATCCCACCATTGTAAATGATTGAATGTGAAGTAAATGCTTCAAAAACGATGTAATTAAAAACCTGTAAGTGAGTATTAAACAATTGCTAATGTTAAGAAACATCCAACGGATATTACAGGTATTACAGGAACAACAGCTGAGGGAGGGACAGGACAGGCAGCTCAATGTTCCAGGGGACAGATGCTGCAGGAAGGACAGAAGGGGAGCTGAGAGAGGAGGAGAGCTGCTGGTTCTGATTGGGTGAAACATCCCAGCAGGACTGAGAGAGGATATTCCTGCAGCATCGCCCAGTGAAGCTGTGTTCGTGGAATTAATCAATAACAATGGGGCTTCCCTTTCCTCTGATTGTTCTACAGACCCCGATAGCCCCGCCCTCCTGCACCTTGACCTTCTCAACATGGCGGCCGTTAGGCCCGCGCTCCCTCTTCCCTCAAGCAAATGGCGGCCGTGACTCTGGGCCACTTCCCTGATCAGAGACCGCCGCCTTCTTACCCGGGCCTGGAGGGTATTTTTCGAGTTATTTTTAACCTGTATCCAGGAATTGTGAAATCTCTCCGCTCCTTTCTCCCAGCGAGGCTCCCACACACCGTCTCTGAGCGCCGCTCTCTGAAGCTGATCGCATCCGCTGCCGGAGAAATCAGCTCCATGTCTGTCTTTCGCCGTGACCTGATCAATGTGACACTGCGCATGCTCTGTATGGAAACCAAACTGCGCGTGTGTCTGAGGTTACCGGTGAGTTTATAGAGAATATTCGTAACTGCATAGGATCATGGGTGAAATATTAGTCCTTAACAATTGCTCTGTCGAGTTTCAGTCATTGAGATGATTAGTATGCAAATAGATTGTTTGGTCCAACTTAACCATACTAGCCAGGTATGTAAATTACCAATCGTTCTGGAAGTTTGAAAATAGGTTTCTTTCTCGAGTTGTGTAAACCAACCTGTGAATTATTCACGCCGACCTGTGAATTATTCTCAGCTCGTCCCCCTACACTATTGCAAAATCACCCATGTGTTTATCTAAGGATTGTTTAAATCTCCCTAAATGTACGTTATCAGATTTACATCTCAACTATTTCTTAAAAATCTCACATCAAGCCTCTCCCATGAATCAATGGTCCACTATGTAGTGAGAATGATCAATCCTGAAGCGTTCACTCCCCGAGAATCCTTTGGCCCCGCTCCTCACTCACTCTGGTTAGACGACCGGGCGCTGCTCGGTCCTCCTGTTTCCGCCCCTTCCTCCCAATTGCGGAGTTGATTCAGGCGCGACTCAGCAGGCTAAGGGACAAGGGAAGTTAGAGTCGATGCCTTGTGATGTGGTGAAAATATCCCGAATCTTGGATCGAGAGACCTGAGTTCATTTCACAGCTTGTGCAGGTGTGTGTAATAATGACTTTATTAAGAAAAAACAAGGGAAGGCAGGAACATTGTAAAAACAATAGAACATGCAAACAATGTGGTGGGGCTCCCAATGCTCTGGTGATTTTAGTCTTTACCATGTGTTTCAGGGCCCCAGTGCATCCCAGTACAGACTGTGCCACTCCTCTTTGTGCACAGCCAGAAACCACGATTGAGGGGCAAAGTGATGTGTTGGGGTACAGATAGTGGTGCTGGAAGGGCACAGCAGTTCAGGCAGCATCCGAGGAGCAGTAAAATCAACGTTTCGGGCACAAACCCTTCATCAGGAATAAAGGCAGAGAGCCAGAAGCGTGGAGAGATAAACTAGAGGACAGTGGGGTTGGGGAGAACATAGCATAGGTGAGTGGGGGAGGGGATGAAGGTGATAGGTCGGGAGCAGTCAGAGGATGGAGTGGATAGGTGGAAAAGAAGATAGGCAGGTAGGACAAGTCAGAACAAGTCACTGGGACAGTGCTGAGCTGGAAGTTTGGAACTGGGATGAGGTGGGGAAAGGGGAAATGAGGAAACTGCTGAAGGTTGCCCTCGGGTTGAAGTGTTGCGAGGCGGAAGATGAGGCATTCTTCCTCCATGCGTCTGGTGGTGAGGGAGCAGCGGTGAAGGAGGCCAGGACCTCCATGTCCTCGGCAGAGTGGGAGAGAGAGTTGAAATGTTGGGCCACGGCAGTGGGGTTGATTGGTGTCGGTGTCCCGGAGATGTTCCCTAAAGTGCTCTGCTCGGAGGTGTCCAGTCTCCCCAATGGAGAGGAGACCGCATCGGGAGCAACGGACACAACAAATGATATTACTGGATGTGCAGGTAAAACTTTGATGGAATTGGAAGCCTCCTTTAGGGCCTTGGATAGAGGTGAGAGAGGAGGTGTGGGCGCAGGTTTTGCAATTCCTGTGGTGGCAGGGGAAGGTGCCAGGTTGGGAGGGTGGGTTGTGGGGGGCGTGGACCTGACCAGGTATTCATGGAGGGAACGGTCTTTGCAGAAGTCAGAAAGGGGTGGGGAGGGAAATATATCCCTGGTGGTGGAGTCTGTTTGGAGGGGGCAGAAATGTCAGCGGATGATTTGGTTTATGTGAAGGTTAGTGGGGTGGAAGGTGAACACCAGGGGTGTTCTGTCCTTGTTACGTTTGGAGGGATGGGGTCTGAGTGCGGAGGTGCGGGTTGTGGACGAGATGCATTGGAGGGCATCTTTAACCATGTGGGAAGGGTAATTGCGGTCTCTAAAGAAGGAGGCCACCTGGTGTGTTCTGTGGTGGAACTGATCCTCCTGGGAGCAGATACGGTAGAGGCGGAGGAATTGGAAGTACGGGATGGCATTTTTGCAAGAGGTAGGGTGGGAAGAGGTGTAATCCAGGTAGCTGTGGGAGTCAGTGGGTTTGTAAAAAACATCAGTGTCAAGTTGATCATCATTAATGGAGATGGAGAGGTCCACGAAGGGGAGGGTGGTGTCAGAGATGATCCAGGTAAATTTAAGGTCAGGGTGGAATGTGTTAGTGAAGTTGATGAATTGTTCAACCTCCTCGCGGGAGCACGAGGTGGCACCAATACGGTCATCAATGTAGCGGAGGAAGAGGTGGGGAGTGGTGCCGGTGTAATTACAGAAGATCAACTGTTCTACGTAGCCAACAAAGAGACAGGCATAGTTGGGGCCCATACGTGTTCCCATGGCTACCCCTTTGGTCTGGAGGAAGTGGGAGGATTCAAAGGAGAAATTGTTAAGGGTGAGGACCAGTTCGGCCAAACGAATGAGTGTCGGTGGAAGGGTACTTTTGGAGACGTTGGGAGAGGAAAAAGTGGAGGGCTTGGAGGCCCTGGTCATGGCAGATGGAGGTGTAGAGGGATTGAATATCCATGGTGAAGATGAGGCGTTAGGGGCTGGGGAAACGGAAGTCTTGGAGGAGGTGGAGGGCGTGGGTGGTGTCTTGAACGTATGTGGGGAGTTCCTGGACTGGGGTGATAGGACAGTGTCGTGGTAGGTAGAGATGAGTTCAGTGGGGCAGGAGCATGTTGAGACAATGGGTCAGCCATGGTGGTCAGGCGTGTGGATCTTGGGAAGGAGGTAGAACCGGGCAGTGCGGGGTTCCCGGACTATGAGGTTGGAAGCTGTGGGTGGGAGATCTCCTGAGGCAATAAGGTTCCGTATGGTCTGGGAGATGATGGTTTGGTGATGGGGGGTGGGGTCATGGTCGAGGGGGCAGGAGGAAGAGGTGTCCTCAAGTTGGCGTTTGGCTTCAGCAGTGTAAAGGTTAGTGTGCCAGACTACCACTGCGCCCCCTTTATCTGCTGGCTTGATGGTGAGGTTGGGATTAGAGCAGAGGGATTGGAGGGCTGTGTGTTGTGAGGGTGAGAGGTTGGAGGGGGGGGGAGGGGGGGTAGACAGGTTGAGGCGGTTAATGTCCCGGCGGCAGTTGGAAATGAAGAGGTCAAGGGCAGGTAATAGGCCAGCGCGGGGTGTCCAGGTGGATGCAGTGTGTTGGACGTGGGCGAAGGGGTCCTCGGAAGGTGGGCAGGAGTCCTGATTGTGAAAGTAAGCTCGGAAACGGAGGCAACGGAAGAATTGTTCGACGTCACGGCGTGTATTAAGTTCATTGATGCGTGGACGGAGGGGGATGAAGGTGAGGCCTTTGCTGAGAACTGATCATTCGTCCTCATTGAGGGGAAGGTCTGGAGGGATGGCGAAAACTCGGCAGGGCTGGGAGCTGGGATCTGTTGTGGGTGTGGAGCTGGGAGTGGGGCGGAGCCTATAACTGGAATGGGGGGAATGGAGGTGGAGTCATGAGCAGGGTTCCACCCCCATTCCCCCCACGCTGACGTCATCATCCTAGGAAAAATACTTCCATTGTCTACCTTTCTAATCCTCTGAGCATCTTATATGTCTCTATCAAATCCCCTCTAGCCTTATTCTTGCCAATGAGAAGAGTTTCACGTCTCTCAGCCTTTCCTCACAAGACCTTCTCTCCAGACCAGGCAATGTTCTGGTAAACCTCCTCTGCACCTTTTCCAATGTTTCCAGATCCTTCCGGAAATATGGGCACCAGAATTGAACACAATATTCCAAGTGTGGCTGCACCAGCATTTTGTATAGTTGCAGTATGATATTTCAACTTTGGAACTCAATCCCTCCACGAATGAAACCTAACACACCGTTTGCCTTCTTAACAGCACTATCAACCTGGATGGCAACTTTCAGGGATCTATGTACATGGACTCAAGGAATCCTCTGTACACCACACTACCAAGATTTTTTCCATTGACCCAGTATTCAGCCTTCCTGTTATTCTTCTCAAAGTGCATCACCTCACATTTAGTTGCATTGAACTCTATTTGCCACCTCTCAGCCCAATTCTGCAGTTTATCCAAGTCCCCTTGAAACCTGTAACATTCTTCCACACTGTCCACTACTACACTGACTTTAGTGTCGTCTGCAAATTTCCGAATCCATTCACCTATACCTGCAGTGGTCCCAAAACAGATCCTGGTGGCACATGACTAGTAACTGGACTCATCACGTTCGCCTCATATGCGAAAGGTCCCCAGTTTGAAACTGGGGAGAAACTGCTTTGTTCTTCAACTGCAGCCTTTTACATGGACAAGAACGGAGCTTTCTTGTTTGCTTTCCCATCTGCAAATCTGCCTTCGAATTTGCTTGAACAAATCTGCTCTCATCGTGAGGCTTGCTTCTATGCCTCTGAATTTTCTCCAACAGCGTACCATGTGGAACCTTGTCAAAGGCTTTACTTTTGCCCATGTGTACCACGTCAAATGCCCTACCCTCATCTACAAGCTTGGTGACCTTCTCAAAAAACTCAATGAGGTTTGTGAGACATGACCTGCCCTTGACAAAACCAAGTTGACTATCTGAAATCAAATTGATGTTTGCCAGATGATTATAAATCTTATCTCTTATAATCCTTTCCTACAACAGAAGTAAGGCTCACTGGTCTATAATTACCTGGATCATCTCTACTGCCCTTCTTGAACAAGGACACAACATTTGCAATCTCCCAGTACTCTGGTACCAAATCTGCAGACAATGACAGCTCAAATATCCAAGCCAAAGGCTATGCTACCTTCTCCCTAGCTTCCCAGAGAATCCTCAGATAAATCCCATCCAGCCCAGGGGACTTGTCTATTTTCACTCCTTCCATCATTGATAATACCTGTTCACAACTAACCTTGATAATTTCTAGTCTGATATCTCATACCTCATTCTCCTCCTCTACAATATTCTCCTTTTCCTGAGTGAAAACCGATGAGAAATGTTCATTTAGCATCTCTCCAATCTCCACAGGGTCAACATTCATCTTCCCATTCTATCTGTGATTGGCCCTATTCCTGCCCTAATTATCTTTTTATTCCTCACATACCTATAGAAAGCTTTAGGGTTCTCCTTTATTCTATGTGTTAAAGACTGGTCATGTCCTCTCTTTGCTCTTTTTAACTCTCTCTTTAAATCCTTCTTAGCTGATCTGTAATTCTCCATCGCCTCATCTGAACCATCTTGCCTCATCAACACCTAAGCCTCCTTCTTCTTCGTAACAAGAGACGCAGTTTCCACAGTAAACCACGGTTCCCTTACCTTATCACTTCCTCCTGCCTGACAGGGACATACCTATCAAGGACACGCAATATCTGTTCCTTAAACCAGCTCCACATTTCCATTGTCTGAATCCCCTGCATTTTGCTGCCCCATTCTGTGCATCTAATTCTTGCCTAATATAGCATTATAATTGCCCTTGCCCCATCAATAACTCTTGAACTGTGGCATGTACTTGTTCCTTTCCATCGCTAAACTAAACTTAACTGAATTATGGTCACTCTTTCCAAAGTGCTCAACCACAACTAAGTCAAACACCTAGTCTGGTTCATTACCAAGGACCAGATCCAATGTGACCTCCCCTCTTGTCGGCACTTCAACATACTGTGTCAGGAAACGCTTCTGTACACATTAGATAAAAACCGATTCACCCAACGTATTAGAGTTATAGCATTTCCAGTCAATTTTGGGGAAGTTAAAGATCCCATAATGACCACCCTGTTACTTTCACTCCTATCCAGAATAATTTTGCTAATCCTCTTTCCACCTCCCTGGAACTCTGCAGAGGCCTAGTTAAAAAAAAACTGCAAGCAGTGTGACCTCTCCTCTTCTGTTTCTAACCTCAGCCCACACTACCTCAGGAGACTAGTCCTCATCAAAAGTTCTCTCAGCCACCGTTATACTCTCCTCGACTAACGTGACATGCATGGACCCATTGCAGAGCTTCAAACTCCATGAGGCAGCCATACTGTCTGACAGACAGACTCAGTCTGGAAACTCCTCTGTCCTTAAGACCTTATGCACTGCCTGTGCTCCTCCATTTCCCCTTTGCACGTTCCCTTTCCAACCCACCCGACCTGCATCACTCCACGAATGGTGCTGTCAAGGGCAGAAGTCTGTGGAATACCCTCCCTAACCTTCTCTAACCTCCTTTAAGATGTATTTTAACATCATTCTCTTTAATCAACGTTTTGATCATCCATGAAGCACCTTAGGAGATTTGCCATTGTAAAAGATTCCATACAATGCAAGTAGTTGTTGTTATTGCTGTACATTAGGAGAAACAGGAATGATGCATTCAAAATTCTAACAAGAACGTCACTGACAGGTGTGGTGTGCAGGCCACCAAATAATAACATCACATTGGGATGGGCAATAAACAAAGAAATAACTATGCCTATAAAAATGGTCTGGCTATTATCATGGGTGATTTTAATCTACATGTAGATTGATCGAACCAGCTCAGTCAGGTTAGCCTTGAGTTTATTAAGTGTATCCATGATAGATTTCTTGAACAGTATGAAATGGAACTGACAAGGGAGCAATCTATCCAGCATCTGGCCCTGTGCAATGAGACAGGAATAATTAATGACTTCAAGGTTAGGGATCTTCTTGAAAGAAGTGATCACTGTATGGTTGAATTTAGAATACATATGGAGAGTGTGAAGATAAAATCTAATACCTGGGTCCTGTGCTTCAACACAGGGAACTACAATAGAATAAGGGAGGACCTGGATAAAGTAGACTGGAAACAAAGATTTTATGGTGGGACAGTTGATGAGCAGTGGAAGATTTTCAAAGGCACTTTACAAAGTGCTCAACAATGGCATATTCCAGTGAAAAGGAAGGACTGTAAGAAAAGGCATACTCTGCGATGGGTGTCTAAGGAAAATGATCAAATTGAAAGAGAAGGCATACAAAGTGGCCAAAAACAGCCTGAAACTAGAACTGGGAAAAATTTAAAGGTCAACAGAAAGCCACAGATGGGCTATAAAGAAATGTAAGATAGAACATGAGAAAAATAAACTAGCACAGACCATAAAGACAGATAGCAAAATTTTATATTGAATGAGAAAAGAGTGGCTAAAGTAAATGTTGGTCCTTTGGAAAATGAGAAGGAACATTTAATTATGGGATATCACAGTGGAGGAAACTAATATCTTGCCAATAATTAGCAAAGAGACAAAGATAGGTGAGGATTTGGAAACCATTATTATTACGGAACAGCTAGTGTTGGACTGTTGGAGTTAATTGAGCTAATGACATAAAAGTCTTCTGACCCTGATGGAATGCATCCCATTGTACTAAAGGAGATGCCAGGAGAAATGGCAAATACATTGGCAGTAATTTTCCAAAATTCACTGGACTCTGTGGCAGTCCCAGCAGATTGGAAAGCAGCAAAAGTGATGCCACGTTTTTAAAAAGGAGGTGGGCAGAAGGTGGGGAATTATACACAAGTTAGCTTATTCTCTGTAGTGGGAAAGATGCTTGGGTCTATTATCAAGGAAGAAATAGCAGGGAATCTTAATAGAAATTGTCCCATTGGACAGACAGAGCATGGGTTCATGTAGGGCAGGTCTTGCTTCACAAATCTTTTGGAATTCTATGAAGCCATTTCGAGCAAGGTGGACAACGGCGATCCAGTGGATGCAGTGTACCCTGATTTCTAAAAGGCCTTCAACAAGGTGCTGTGCAAGAGGCTGTGGTATAATATAAAGGTGCATGGCGTTAGGAGTAGGGTATTAGCATGGATAGAAGATTCGTTGACTAACAGGAAGCAAAGTGTGGGGATAAATCAGTACTATTCTGGCTGGCAATCAGTGACTACTAGTGTGCCTCAGGGATCAGTGTTGGGACTGTGATTATTTAGAATTGATACAGATGATTTGGAGTTAGCGACCACATGTAGGGTGTCAAAGTTTGCATATGACACTAAGATGCGTAGCAGAACAAAGTGTGCGGAGGACTGTGAAACTTTGCAGAGGAACATAGATACATTGAGTGAGTGGGCAATGGTCTGGCATTTGGAATAGAATGTTCATAAATGTAAAGTCCTACTGTTTGGTTGGAGTAACATTAAAAAAGGGATTATTACTTGAATTTTAAAAATTTGCATCATTTGCTATGCAGGGGCACCTGAGTATCCTTGTGCATGAAGGTTGGTTACCAGGTACAACAAACAATTCCGAAAGCAAATGGAATTTTGGCTTTCATTGCTGAAGGGACCGTGTTTAAAAGCAGAAGTTATGTTCCAGCTGTGTTGGGTGCTGGTGAGGCCACACCTGGAGTACTGCATGCAGTTTCTGTCTCCTTACGTGCTCAAGGATGTACCGGCACTAGAGGGGGTGCAGAGGAGGTTAACGAGGTTGATTCCGGAGTTGAGGGGTTGGCTCAATAGAGACTGAGTAGATTGGGATTATATTCATTGGAAATCAGAAGAATGGGAAACATATAAAATAATAAATGGAATGGATAAAACAGAAGTAGAGAGAATGTTTCCACTGGTAGATGAAGCCAGGACAAGAGGGCATCACCTCAAGATTAGAGGCAGCAAATTTAGGAGTGAATTGAGAAGGAACTTCTTGACCTCTTTGGAATTCATTGCCCAGGGAAGTAGTTGATGCTAGTTCAGTAAACGTTTTTAA
Source organism: Chiloscyllium punctatum (assembly GCF_047496795.1). Classification (NCBI taxonomy): domain Eukaryota; kingdom Metazoa; phylum Chordata; class Chondrichthyes; order Orectolobiformes; family Hemiscylliidae; genus Chiloscyllium; species Chiloscyllium punctatum. Next base: position 49,759,970 of record NC_092754.1, on the reverse strand, counting down.
AGCAAAGGTAACTTTTTTTTAAAAAGAAATAACTAATTAATTAAGGGATATGGTGAGAACGTTGGTAAATGGTTCTGCGTCCACGAAATGATCAGCCATGATCTAAATGAATGGCAGAGCAGGCTCAAAGGGCAGGACGGCCTTCTCCTGTTCCTAGTTCTTTTGTTGTTATATTTTGCATTCCTCCCGCACTCTTGACTTTCAGGTGCTGGTGTTGGATTAGGATGGACAAAATTAAAATTCACAGAACACCAGGTTATCGTCCAACAGGTTTATTTGGAAGCACTCGCTTTGCAGCTTCTTCATCAGGTGGTGGTGTGATTTTTAACTTTGTGTCTCACTCTTGTAACTGATAAACAGCAACAAAAGCCACGAAGCAGTGCGCATGTTCCAGGCAACCAATGGAAAGGCAGGGGCACAGCTGGAGGACCTGGCGGGGCATTTGGTCCTCCGACCAATCAGAGTAAATGAGGGACGGGAGTAGACTATACCACGTGATCATCCTCACAGTGGGCGTGGATATACGAGATGTGTGGTTGGAGAGCTGTTGGTAAGGAAAGAAATAAACAGCAGGAAGTTGGACGGAAATGGTGTTGGTATGGGGTGAGAGGTTTTACAAACAGTTGATGCACATCGGAAAATACAAATTTGAAACTTACAGTCCTGTTTTTGCAGTAAACTGGAAAATAACCTCATCGTGTGATCGCTGCCATCTTTATTCGGGGCAAAGATTCACTGGACACGTGCGCGGCCGCCAGCTTTGTCAGGGGCAAAGTTCAGAGGTGTGTATGTGCAGCCCTCCCTGGTAGAGAGTCAAAGGGCAGGATTTACACAGACTACATTCAAACACAGAGAAATTGATTTTTTTTTTCAGGATTTATTTCTTCATCCATTTAAATGATTTGGATGTGAATAGAGCCGGTACGGTTCGTAAGTTTGCAGATGACACCAAAATTGGAGGTATTGTGGATAGTGATAAATATTGTCTCAGAATACAATGGGATATTGATCAGATGGGCCAATGGGCTGCGGAGTGGCAGATAGGGTTTAATTTAGATAAATGTGAGGTGCTGCACTTTAGAAAAGCAAGTCAGAGCAAGACTCACACACTGAATTGACAGGTCTTGGAGAGTTTTGCTGAACAAAGAGACTTTGGAATGCAGGTTCACAGTTCCTTGAAAGTAGAGTCACAGGTAGATAGGATAGTGAAGAAATTGTTTGGGATTCTTCCCTTCGTTGGTCAGAGCATTGAGTAAAGGAGCTGTACAGGACATTGGTTAGGCCACTTTTGGAATATTGTGTGCAATTCTGGTCTCCATCTTATCAGAAAGAGGCACTGAAACATGGAAGGTTTGAGAATTGATTTTTTAAGGATGTTGCCAGGGTTGGAGGATTTGAGTTGCAGGGAGAGGCATAATAGCCTGGGGCCATTTTCCCTGGCGTGTCATAGGCTGAGGTGTGGTGTTGAAGAGGTTTATAAAATCATGAGGGGCATGGATAGCATAAGTAGACAAGGGTTGGTGGAGCCCAGAACTAGAGGATTTAGATTTCGGGTGAGAGGGGAAAATTCAAAAGGAGCCTAAAGGGCAACCAAAATTGTAACATTTAAAAGGCATTTGAATAGGAAGGGTTCAGAGGGATGTCGGTCAAGTGCTGGCAAATGGGAATAGTTTAGGTCAGAATATCTGGTTTGCATAGATGGATGGACTGAAGAGTCTGTTTCTGTGCTAGACATCTCTGACTGTGGGATCATAAAAGTGAACACTGCTCTGATTTACCTCTGGGCTCCTTGATGTCCACTTGTTCGTTATCTAGCTTCCTCAGTCTCACATGAGTGTACTTTTGCCATGTTTAGTATTTTACTACTTCGTTCACAGACCTTTTTGTAAATGGATTGTCCACTGCTGCCCAACTCCTGACCGAATGCTGCTCCATTATCAAATCCTTATTTTTTCCACAATATCTTTGACAGTCAAGAATTCTTTTTTCCAATAGTGAGTGGATTTTTCTTCCATTTCTGACAGTCACATTCTGCACCATTTTCATTCCCTATAATTCATTTTGCACTCCCTGAAACATCATGTGTATTTCTCCTTCCACAGATACCAGTGATCATTGGCAAAGCCCTGTTGCCTGTGGAGAGGGTGATGTTTGACTTCCTTGCACAGATGCAATTTGAATGGTGAAAGCGCTCCCCAACGTGGTTGGGTAAGATACATTACAGGTTCTTCACTCAGCGATATCTGTACAAATCAACATGTTTTTAATTTCACAAAAATATTGAGAACTTTTGACATAAGGCCACAGTTGGAGAATATTATGTCCAGTGACCAAAACCATTGCCAAATAAGCAATTTTTCAGGAATGCCTTAAAGGAAGAAAGAGATCTTAGAGGGTGAGAATTCCAGACCATGTTGCCTTGGAATCTATAGAAACAGTCACACAGCTGAACTCAAAAATAAACACATCATTGGGAGTCTATACTAAAATGAGTTATTGATATATGAAAGGGTGTGTGGTGCAGGAAGATAGGAATGATTACAACCAGGAATTCAGTCAAGGGTGTGAAATGAAATTGTTATCGCTTATAAATGGGATCCTTTTGATGGATCAGCAAGTTCTGGTACAAGTGAGCACTTGGGTGGTAGAGTTTTCAATATTTTGGAGATTATAGGGAGGGTGATTGTGGGATGCTGACCAGGAGTGGGTTTAGATAATGAAATCTAGAGTTAATAAAATGAATGAATGAGCGTTTCAGTAAATGAGCTGAGACTGTGGTGAGGTCAGGTCATATCACTGAAGTCGAAATAGTGATCTTGGAGTGGGACTGGGCTGTCACCCTCACCTCACCTCTGGCATTCAGCTGTTTGTCAGTTTGTGAATCAAGTCTGTAACAAGATCAGGAACTGAGTGGCCCAAACTGGGTGTCACAGAAGGTTATTGCTGAGCAGCTGCTTGACAGCACTGTTGATGACACCTTCCATCACTTCACTGCTGAGCGAGTGTCGACTGATGGAGGGAAATTGGCTGGGTTGGCTCTGTCCTGCGTTTTTGTGTTGAACATCCCTGGGAAATGTTCCACAATATCAGTATGTGCTGGTGCAGTAATTGTCTTGGTGGGCAGCAATTTCTGGAGCACAGCCATCAGTGTTATTGCCACAATGTTGGTAGGGCTGACAGCCTTTACACTACTTCTCCATTTCTTGATCTGATTTGAAATAAGTTTTCAACCAAGTTGATTCACATCTGTGATGTCAGGGACCAATGTAGAAGGCTCATCCACTTGACACTGCTGGCTGAAAATTGCTGCAAATGCTATTGTCTTGTCTGTTGCATGGATGTGTGAGACCCCTCCATCAATAAAGGTGGGGATATCTGTGATGCTTCCTGCAGTGAGTTGTTTAATTGCCCATCACCATTCCTGACTAGGTGTGGCAGAACTGCAGAGCTCAGATCTGATCCATTGGTTGTTGGATCACATAGTTCTATTTGGTGTTGCTAGTGCTGTTTGGCATGCAGGTTGGGTAACTTCACCAGGTTGGCACCACATTTTTAGGTATGCCTGGTATTGCGCCTGGCATGCCCTGCGGAACTCTCCATTGAACTAGGATTGATTCCCCTGGCTTGATGTTAATGGTTGAGTGGGAGATATACCAGGCCATGAGATTTCAGATTGAGCTGGAGTACAGTTCTGCTGCTGTTGTTGGCCCTCAGTGAGACAGAAGTTGCAGGGTCAAGAGGGCTGATTGTGTTGTTGTATTTTCCAGTGCATTGGTAGATGTAATGTGGTTCATCCAGTTTCATTCCTTTGTTGAGACTGTGCAGTGATTAATACAATGAGTGATTTGATGGGCCACTGTCAGGGATGCAACTTTTAAAAAAAAGGTTTTGTGATTTACACATGAAAGAAATGAAACTATCATGGTATTCGACAGATGAAAGACTCAACAGACAATCAAGGTATTTTTCAATGGATAATTTCAGTTACATCACACTAAATTTTTGCTATAAATTCTGTGCCTTAGAATTGTGTCCTCCACAATCACCTGATGAAGGAGCAGTGCTCTGAAAGCTAGTGTGCTTCCAATTAAACCTGTTGGACTATAACCTGGTGTTGTGTGATTATTAACTGAGAATATGACCGCACTACTAACAGGGCTGCATGTAAAGAGGCTCAGTCCAGTTAATCAATACATTTGGAAGGATTTCCTCCAAGTTTGATGACAAAATATTCGTCAAAACCGTCAACTTCAACCTGCAATGTTGTTATTAACAAAAGTTCAGGCTGACACAAAGCTCCCCACCCCACTGCAATGTGGTAACTGGGCCCGGCCCAGGAATTGGAACTGGGACATTTGTGGACTGTGATCTCAAAGGAAGCGAGCAAATACAATTCTGACAGATTAGTCCTCAAAGATGAGTAGCAAGTTTGAGACAAGGCCAGTGGTATGCCGCCTTGCACTTAGCTTAATTGCATTTCTTATTTACAGTCGTGTTTTGCAAAGTATAAAGGACTATGTGTTTGTTTTCCATGGTTGGAGAGTTTTATTCTAGTTGATCACAGTTGCTACCTCTCGCTCCCCAAGTCAAATCATAGGATCGATAACAAAACAATAAACTGCAGATGCTGGAGATCTGAACCCCAGAAACAAAGTGCTGGAGAAACTCAGCAGTTCTGAGGGCATCGGTGAAGAGAAAAATAATGTTACATTTCAATTTCAGTGACTCTTCGTCTGAACGGACAAATGGTCATGAGACTTGGAGCTTCCAATGTTTTATTCCCCTCAGAGATGCTGCTGGACCTGCAGTTCTCCAGCACTGTGCTTTCTATAGTGAACTTTATTTACAAAACCGATCAGAAAAATACTAATCTCCAAAAGTGAAAGGTTCATTGCAAACGTGAGCATAGTTTCCACACTTGAGTTACACAAGCACGTCTCGGTTTAAAAACAAGATTTAACTCAAAATAATATTCCATCTCAAAATTAGCCAAGTTACACCAGTAATAAAGCTCATCCACCCAATGAGGCACTTCAGTACAACATCCTGCAGTGTTACACACAGCCACCTTTACCAAAGAATGATCACATGTCACAAAATTGAAGGCGAAGAGCATGTCTCTTTAAAGGAGCTGAAGTCAAACTCAATTTTTGGAAGGATTTTTATTAAACCTGATTGAACATTTAAATCTCAGTGCATAATCTTTGTTTCTTTAAACACAGTGTGTGGGAAACATCCCACATCTTGCTAAAGGTTCAGTTCGGTCTGATACATAGAGCCAAAGGTCAAGCAAACATCACACTTTCCATTCACTTCCACAAAGGGCTGACGTCACATTTCTTCAGGATTTAAAGTATTTTATAAATTGTTTGTAAAATCATTTGTCACGTTAAAGAACTGCACAATAAATGTCATTGTATACAATAAGAGTGAAGCCTGTGACAGCAGATTTAGCTTTGGAGGGCAGTGTATGTGCTTTCTAAATTCTGGGAGCACTTTGGGCGACTGCTCCCAGATGGTGATAGTGAGCATATCTGGAATGCACTGTTTAGATTTGGGAATCCATGGGAGACAATCTGTGGTTTCACTAATACTTGGCTTGCGTTGTTGGTGTACAGTAAGCAATTCATAAAGTTACTTATGTATTGTTGTTGACTACCTGAATGGTATTCAAATCTGCCAGGTTGCCTTCAATAGTGTGAATGCATCTATTGTAAATGTTTGGAATATTCCAGAACTGCCCAGTGCTTGGCAAATTCAGGGGGGACAAAAAAAATCACAATTGAGTAATTTGAAATTCAGAATCCAAGAGGATGTAACCACTGAAGTATTCAATTCAAATAGTCAAATGGAGTGCTCACATTTACAATACCTGTTATCCATAGGAATGGATGGACTGACAGAATTGGGATCAAATTTCTGGCTGGGGAATGTGAAATGTGCTTTGATAAAGTCACCTGCATTTACCGACAATAATCTGGCAAGCTCGGAAATTTAAAAAACAATTCGAGCTTCATTGCTGCTCCAGTCGGGTCACTAGCTCTGTGAAAAAAATAACAATGTTCAGGTTTATTGCATACACTCTGAAACACGTGTTCCTTCTACAGATCCTGCAAATTTCCCCAATGAGCATAGTCCATCCAAATGATGTTCCTAACTTTGGCCAACTCATTTCTTTCCGAGCCTCTATAACCTGAAGACTGACCAGAAGCAATTACTCCACATATGTGGGAACATTACCAACGAGGATTTTTTTTCCTTCAGAATTGACTTCCATATATTCAGTGTCCAGAAAAGATAAAAAGCTTGTTACCTTTTATAGAGCAATGATTCAGTGGGAGTAAAACACTAACCTTTTCTTGCTTAATAATCAAGCTACCTAAATTTTAAAAATGAACACTTTCTTAATAGTTCGCTAGATTCTAATGAAATATTTTGTGCGAAACAAATCACATGATACATAGTTATTCAGATAACAAAACAAATTTGTTCATTGAAGAACCCAGAGGAAAAGGTCATGAAACAATGTGAGTTTGATACACCTCAATCATCACTTCACGCGCATTCTCTGAATAAATTCTCCTTTTCCTCCTCGAAGTATTCAACTTCTTGAATAATTGAGAGAATGAAGTCACAGTTGTGCAACACAAAATCAGACCCTTCAGTCCAACTTGCCCATGCTGACTAGATATCCAAAATTAATCTGGTCCTATTTGCCAGCATTTGTTCCATATCCATCCTAAACCCTTTCTACTGATTCAGTTTATTTTCTTTTATCAGCATTTGAAATACTGACATTGTTTTTTCTCCCAACATTGGTTAAAGAAATTATAAGTTCATTCATCCAAGTTAATTTTGTAATCCTTCACAAAGAAAAAAGTGAGAACAACATATAGCTCAGTGCAAAACAAAATACTGCAGCTGCGTGATATCTGGAAACACTGCAAAGGTGAGGCACTGATACTGCACAAGTTTGTCAGCATGGTTTCAATTACTGACAATAATTTAGTCATGTCTTAGCCTTCCCATACTTAAGGTAAATGTGAGATATCTGAATTTCATGAATTGGTTCCTATTGCACTTTGATCAACAAAAATTATTCTTGGTTTAAATTTCTCAAAAGAGAAAGTGATGACCAAAGAAGCTGGATATCAGAGTCGAAAAGTGTCATGCTGGAAAAGCACAGCAAGTCAGGCAGCATGCGAGAAGCAGGAAAGTTGATGTTTCAGGCATAAGCCCTTCATCAGGAATTACAGGCTTCAGAAAAATAACTGGCATAGACTTATGCTAATACATATGTAGAAGGGTCAGATTAGAGACTAATTTCAGATTTGGTACCATTCAGTGCAACATTTCAGTATGATATTTACATATGTACCTAAAAGAGAAGTTGTCTAAAATTACAAGCTGTAGGATGATTATAGGATTAAACCTGGAAATAAAGCTGGTGACCCAGAATGGCAAAGTGAAGTCCCATCAGTATCGCCTTGGGCAGTGTCAAGTAAGAATTTGAGAGCAGAGTTGCCACTTTGGTGTAACCTGCAGTCTGGCCAAATTGCAGCAAATATCTGTTCAATTTTATCTGCAAACTATTGAATGCAACATCCTCCTTGCACAATAATGAGGCAGCATTTTGGGATGTCATTTTTAAAATATATTATTTTCAAAGTTCCTCACAATTAAGAGTGATCACTTGGTGCTGTCTGCATAACACAGTACGAAAAGGAATTAACAGAAAAAACATTATAACCCAAATTCAGAGTCACTAATTCATTGATATTGCATGGGTCCAGCATTTATAAGTAATCAATTTTTAAAAATAAATACAGATACATTTACTAAGTATATTGGAGTACAGTCAAGTTTCTTACTGAACAGTGACAGGATTGGACAGAGTCCACATCGATTTAAGAGAGGGGAATCATACTTAGCAAATCTACTGAAAGAATCTACAGAGTCGAATATTAAAGTAAGAAATTGCAGGATATTTGGAAAAGCTTATCATTAAACATGGTAGACTGGGTTTTGTGAAAGAGAAACTATATTTGACAAATTTGCGACAGTTCATTGAGGAGATAACAAGCAGGGTGACAAATGGCAATCCAATGATGTTCTGTATTTGGATTTTAAAAATGCAAATGATACGGTGCTACATAAAAGTTAATTGCACAATTTAGGAGCTCATGGTATCGGCGAAATGTATTAGCATGGACTGAGGATCGGTTAACCACACTGGCTGTTGCTGAGTCCTCACTTGGAGTACTGTATACAGTGTTAGCTCCCATATTTAGTAAAGGATAAACTAACATCGGAGACCATTCAAAAAAGATTCACTTAGTTGCTTTGAGGACAAAAGGGTTGACCTATCAAGAATAGATAAGCAGGGGTGATCTTATGGAAACAAGATTCTGAGGAGCTTGACAGGGTAAATGTTGACTAGATCTTCTAGCACCAGTGAAGTCTCAAACCAGTTGACATTACATAAGGTGTTAGAAACGAAAATCGCTTCTTAATAATCGCTCTAGACAAATTCAGGAAAACAAAGTTTTATTAGCAAGTCTGCAGAGTCGGGCACCCTTCTGAGTAAAAGGCGCGCTGAGGCTTACAAAGTTTCTCATTATATACAGTACAAATCCCTCCCCTCCTTGACTCTAACAAGCCATGAGGTTCACATTCTTAAAAACATCATTATTCTTCGATTTACACCCTTATCACAAAGTCTTCAGAGTCTCCAAAGTTGTTTCTCTCACCCTGCAGTATTATCAGTCAAGGACTCATCCTTCCCTGCCTGTGTTAATGGTTTCATCAATCAAGGGCCTGTTTGTTTTTACTCTGCTCACAAATTGTCAGCATTCTGCACAATTTAAACTATTCTACTTTTGAGTATACAAAATGTTTTAGAAAAGAAACAAAAGTTTTGTCTTTTATTATAGATCAGTCTGTGGTCCAGGCACATCTTAAAGTTTAAACCGAAATTACCTCTCACAATTCCACCCTTTTCTTTCTTTAAGATGTGCCTGACCAAGATAGCCCCCCCTCCTCAAGGGCCCGGGAAATCCTTGGTCTTTCGCAGCAACATCACTTTAAGTTCACGCGTCCCATGTTGTGGAACCACCACTGCCTGGAGTCGGGAAATATTTTTCTGAATTAAAAACTGAATACAGGGAGTTAGGCAGGGTAATACGAGAAGAAGAATCATGCCCCCCCCAACCACCAGCAACGCCGTGCGCCACCAGCTACCACCTAGGAGACCATCCCACCATCCGATGCCACTAAGAGGACGCCAAGATTGTACTGGCACATGGGCCAATTTCCGAATTTCATCGGAAATTTTCAAAACCGCTTTACCATTATCGTCAATTTCTAGACAGCAGTTAGTCAGGTTAAACTTCCCGTACACACCCCCCTCCGAGGCCAACAGATAATCCAAGGCAAGTCGGTTTTGATATATATAGCAGCCCTCATCTGATCCTGCTGCTTAGCCAGCAGCTCCAGGGCCAGGGCAGTCCGGTTAGTAATAACCTCTACGACTGCTTGGAGCCTGATAATTCGATTCAACATATAGATAGGAGTACGGTATCCCCATGATCCGTCCTGTGCCCATGTAGCTGGCCCGTAGTATGCAATAACCCGGGCCGGTGGCCACTCATCCCCCCAATCACCGACTTGGATATCCCTTGGCGACCTACGGAGAGAGTCAAATAGTTTAATTCCCAAATCGTTGCCTTCCTTCCGGGGTAATAGGAAGAACGCAGGTCGTATTAGACCCAGGAAGCAGACCCCAGCCCATCCCATGGGTAGTTTGGAGTATGCCTGATTACCGCATATCCAAAATAGGCCATCTGGAGCAGGCCCTCCCTGCCTCACAACGTCATCCCACAGCTCCTTTACCCCGGGAACGCCCTCATAAGGACCAGGACCACTGCAATTCCAGTATTCGGACTCCTGACCCAGAGTCTGGACAGGAGTATCCCAGCATCGATTCCCCCGACAACCACCACTCCAGACTCTCATCATGCCATCGGAAGAATCAGAACCTAGTTCGTCAGAGGAGGAATCAGTACGTAATGGAACGCAATTTTTATGACCTCGGTTTGCAATGTACCAAGTAATATCCTCAGGCCACCATACTCGCGTGGTTGCATCCAATATATTCTGACAGGGACTAATCCCTACCTCCACGGTCCCCTTGCCTTCAATACAGAACTGGCCCTCAGGGCTGTTTGTCAGTCTCCACCCCTGGCTTTTTCTGTCGTTGACATGAGTCCAAGTGGTTTGCTGCAATTCCCCTATGTCTAAGCTTTGACCAGTCCACGGCCATTGTTCCGACATATGCGGCCCCCCACAAACCCAGCAATTGCTAACATTTAAAACAGTGGCTATTCTAGAGGTGAGATCAATAAACAGGTTTTGTGTAACATCAGGGAGTTCAATTTTTCCTTCTACCTCTTTGTATACGGATGGCACTTTAGGGAGCACGACCGTTCCCTAACGGTCTTGCTCCTTCCCCAACCCCCGATCAGTGATCTGTATCTTGGTCTCCTTGACTCTGTCAACCTGCTCCCTGAGCAACACGGAGGATAGGTCCCACCTCCCAGTTTTGCTAATAGACACCCAGCGGTCATTTATAGGGCATCCACGGATTTTGCCACTGTATCCTTTATTATATACCTGATAATAGGGTCTCCCATCCTCCCAACATTCATGGCGTGCACTCACATCGTAACACCTATCGTCCACATAGGAATGGGACACAAATGATCCCGAGTAGATTCGAATCCCAAGTCTTACTGTAGTTCGACATTTGTCACATCTCCCCTCACCCTCCCCCACATACAGGAGTAAATTGATCAATATCCCCACCAATACAGTCCAAGTAGAGTTCATTATCGCTGTCTTTTCAGTTTGACCACCAACGGCTTGTCCCCTTGCTCGCATTTCCAAGTGCTTTCTCCTTCAGGCGGAACAGGCCCCTTTATCCTTGATGCGTGGACCCACCCTTTTTCTTTCGTCTGAACAGCTGCTTCAGTTGTTAACAGAACCAGGAACGGTCCTTCCCACCGCGGCTGGAGCTTTTCGGCTTTCCAGGTCTTAACAAGTACCCAGTCTCCGGGCTCCACCTTATGCAAGAGGAAGTCGAGCGGCGGAGTGTGAGCCAGGAGACCTTTCCTCCGGAGTTCTCTTGGGCAAATTTGACCTCAGTGGGATCCCTCCTGCGCCACGTGGTGTACCACAGATTGAGGTCACCTTTGATATTGACGCAAATGGCATCTTGAATGTCTCTGCTGTGGACAAGAGCACTGGCAAAGAGAGCAAAATCACCATCACCAATAACAAGGGCAGGTTGAGTAAGGAGGAGATCGAGAGGATGGTGCAGGAAGCGGAGAGGTACAAAGGTCAGGATGATATGCAGCGTGAGAAAATTACAGCCAAGAATTCCCTGGAGTCGTACGCATTTAACATGAAGAGTTCAGTGGAGGAAGAGAAAACGAAAGGCAAGATCAGTGAGGAAGATAAGAACAAAGTCATCGAAAAGTGTAACCAGGCCATCTCCTGGCTGGAGGCAAACCAAACAGCAGAGAAGGAGGACTTTGAGCAGCAGTTGAAAGATTTAAAAAAAATATGCAAGCCCATCATTGCCAAACTTTACCAGGGAGGTATGCCCGAAGGGCCATTCTCAGAACAAGTCAGAAAGGACCCTTCTGGTGGACCAACAATTGAAGAGGTTGATTGAAACTTTAACTCTCTTCAAAGTAATATCATTTTCAGTTGGTCTCTCTTCTCCACCATTCCATCCCCCCACCTCCCTGAAATTGCAACAGTCCTTTAGAATTTCTCGGGGCTTCTGTAAACCCAGTTGATTTGGACATTTGCACAGTTAGGTAAATGATGGCCTACATTTCTGAAGTTTGGGTGTTTGAATGGTAGCAATTAAACGTGTCAATGGTGAATTTTTCTGCAAACTGTTTCCTGTATGTTTTATACATTGAGTAGTTTACACCCTTTTAGCTGCTAATGGAGTTCTTTCTCAGTTTTCTGCACACTACAAGAATGCACCGTATGATTCAGAAATTCAGTCAGTTGTCACTAATCCTGAGAAGTTATTGTTTAGACAGGTTATACTTACAGTTAAGCAAGCCAGCTACCCTTTCTGTCATGTAGTTGGAACAGTGTTCCCTTATAATAAATAGTATACAACAGAGATTCTATTTTCATACAGACCACAAGAAGGTGGTGTTATAACAATTGGCAGCCTTTGCAGACTTAATTTGTATGCAATTATTGGGGAAAGTAATCACAATTAAATATCTTTGGTGGAAAATGCATAACATCCGAGCAGTGGCTATCAATAATACAATTTCTCTCCGTGCACAACCAATTTTCAGATGATGTCCTTTGTGTTCTCCAAAAGCTTGTTTAACCATTTGAATCATTAAGTGGATAGGACCAATTTTCATGCATTGTGTGTCTGTTGCTGTCATAAATGTTTTTTTGTTTGCAGCAAAATTTAAGTTTTTTTTTGATACCTTCCAGACATTGATTCTCTCACAATCTTTTCCATTTTTATGACTTTTCTTTCAACTCTGTCTGTTTTTTTCCCTTGGTTATTCATTCTTTGATATTCCCTTCCTGGAATCATTTTTCCTCACTGAGGAAACTGGGAGTCATGAACTATTTTCATAAAAGTGTGCAGTTGTTCATTAGTTGTCTTTTCTATTAAACTTCTTTCTGAGTCCACTCCAGTTAACTCTGCACAATGCCTACCTTCTTCGAGTTTATAGCACAGTTGTTTTCAACCCAAGTTTCTTACTCTTAACATGAATGCTAACTTCTATCATATTATGGTCACTGTAACCTTTAGAGTTTATTTTTACTTTGTGATCATGTATTAAACCTTCCTCAGTATATATTATCAGACGCAAAATAGCTTGATTCCCATTTGGATGTAGAACATATGATTCTAGAAAAGTGTCCTTCTGACTTCCTTAGGCAACTTGATTTTCCCAATCTACATGAAAATTAAAATCACCAGTGATAAATATACTGCCTGTTTTTTACACACCTTATTTTCTCCCTGAACTATTCTGTCCCAAAGAAAGCTACTGTTGATGGGTCTGTGGACAACTCCCAGCAGCATCTTTACCCATTATTTTTATAAGCTCCCACTTATATGGATTTTACAACATATGTTTCCAAGATCATTTCCTGCTACTTATACTTATTCTATCTACAAATAACAAAACATACCCCAGCCCATCCCTTAATCGCCTTAGATCCCTTATTTCCCATTTCCGAGGACTTCGTATTTCTCCCGTGATAATCTATCACAATGTAGCCAATTCCCGGACCTTCAGTCCCGTGATCGCCCAGGTTCCTTTGCAGGCACCCCCGGTCTTTGGATTCCTGTGTCCTACGTCTCTGTGACACAGATCACAGGCACCCCGTAGGTACACGTTCCTCCGCAAACACGGTCTCTGCAAAATCCCTCACAGGCCAGCCCCGGTCTCTAGATACCTGAGTCCTACGTCTCTGTAGAAAAATCCACAGGCACCCCGTAGGTCCCCAGGCGTCCGGAAACACGGTCCCCGCAAGTTTTTCTTACCTGGGTTCGGTGCACCGAAATTACTCGATCGTTAACCGTCCCCACTGCCTCGGCCACACCCCTCCTTTGTTTTCCTGAGCCTCCCGGATATCACTCGCTCAAGCCGCGCGGGGCGACAAGCAAGGAATCAGGGACTGCTGAAATCAGCAGGGTGCACCTTCTCCGATGTCCTTCCTCAGCTCCCCCCGCGGCCGGAGTGTTGATCCCGGACAACGAGCCCCCAAGTTGTTAGAAACGAAAATCGCTTCTTAATAATCGCTCTAGACAAATTCAGGAAAACAAAGTTTTATTAGCAAGTCTGCAGAGTCGGGCACCCTTCTGAGTAAAAGGCGCGCTGAGGCTTACAAAGTTTCTCATTATATACAGTACAAATCCCTCCCCTCCTTGGCTCTAACAAGCCATGAGGTTCACATTCTTAAAAACATCATTATTCTTCGATTTACACCCTTATCACAAAGTCTTCAGAGTCTCCAAAGTTGTTTCTCTCACCCTGCAGTATTATCAGTCAAGGACTCATCCTTCCCTGCCTGTGTTAATGGTTTCATCAATCAAGGGCCTGTTTGTTTTTACTCTGCTCACAAATTGTCAGCATTCTGCACAATTTAAACTATTCTACTTTTGAGTATACAAAATGTTTTAGAAAAGAAACAAAAGTTTTGTCTTTTATTATAGATCAGTCTGTGGTCCAGGCACATCTTAAAGTTTAAACCGAAATTACCTCTCACATAAGGGAATATTCATTTTAGAAAAAGTAAAGAATTTTTTTCTCTCAGTGAATGGCTATAATTTTCTCGCCCAAACAATTGTGAAAGTTAAATGTGGGAGGGGAATAGTTGGGTTACTCTTCGGAGGGTTGTTCTGGCTTGTTGGGTTGAAAGGCCTGTTTCCACAGAGTAGAGAATCTGTGATTCTGTCTCAAATTATTTTAAAAGAGGGCAGATAGATTTTTGAAATGTTGAGCAGTTGAGGGCTATGCGGATCAAGCATAAAAGAGGTGTTAAGGTCTGGATTGGCCAAGCCGTGATCTGATAGAATGGCGGAACAAGCTGAAGGCGATGAATGCCCTACTCCTGCTCCGATTCCTTGAGGCTCCGTTTCATGTTTTTTGTTGTTTCCAAAGAAGAGCGTGATACAATGTGCTAAAGATCTCAGATGTTGTGAAAATGGGGTGTTTATGTACTGATTCAGATGGCAATGATTCATCAATCACAGCTATGCAGTCATGAGGAGGAAGGCAATTCCCTCCATGAATAAAGGAAATCTACTGCAGAACTCACACAAAGGGAATTCTTACCCTCAGTAAACTCTCCCATCACATTATCCAACATATCAGCTGAAGCAGGACGCACTGCGCATGCTCTAGCTAACAAAGTGACCCGCGGGTGATTGATGTCAGCACCGGACCAATGAAAGGACGGTGGGCGGATCTGGAGGACTTAGCGTTAAGTTGGTCCTTCAGCCAATCAAAGTAAATGAAGGGCGGAGCTAAACTAAACCATGTGATCCCCCTCGTGCGGCGCAGAGTTGCCGTATTGAATGCTCAGGAAGTTATGGAGAGAAAGGATACGGTAAGGAAAGAAATAAACAGGGAAACGGGAGAAAAACTGTGTTGCTATGAGCGGAGAGGTTTTACAAACAAATTGTGCCCGTCGGAAAACAAAAATTTGAACGTCCCAGTCCCGTGTTTGCAGTAAATTAGGAATGGCCTCAGCGCGGCTGCAGACCTGAGTGAGCGCCGCCATCTTTATTCGGGACAACGATTCACTGAACATGTGCGGAGCCGCCATCTTTGTAGGGGGCAAGATGCAGCCAGGCGCATGTGCAGCCTCTCTCTAGTACAGAGTCACTGAGATCATAGCAGCCAATACTGCTCTGATTCACCTCTGGGCTCCCTCATGACCACTTTGTCAATATCTAGCTTCCTCAGTCTCGAACTATGGGTGTATTTTTACTCTTATAGACCCTTTGTAAGTGAGTTTTTCACTGCGGCCCAGCTCCTGACCATGTACTGCTGTATTATCAGATTACTTTTTTCTTGAATATTTTTGACAGTCAAGAATTCTTTTTTCCAACAAGCAAGTGTATTTTCCTTCCATTTCTGACTATCAAATTCTGCACCATTTTCATTCCTTGTAATCCATTTTGCACTCCCTGAAAAATCAACTGTGTTTCTCCTTCCACAGATACCAGTGATTAATGCCAAAGCCCTGTTGCTTGTGGCGAGGGTGATGTTTGACTTTCTTGTACAGCTGCAGTTTGTGTGGTGAAGGTGCTCCTACAATGTGGTTGGGTAAGTGACATTATAGATTATTCATTCAGCAACAGTGATGATTTGAAAATAATGTCCAAATCAACAACAGTTTGTATTTTTATTATCATGCTTATAATTTCACAAAAATACTATTGGGAACTTTAGACATAAGGCCAGAGATGGAGATATTAGGTCAGGTGACCAAAAGCATTGCCAAAAAGCAGGTTTTGAGTGATGTCTTAAAGGTGGAAAGCAGACCTGTGAGATTTTGGCTGCGAAGTTCAGACCATGCTGCTTCAGCAACTGTAGAAACAGCCACACAGGTGAAGTAATGAATTAACAAATGGTTGGGAGTCTCGAAGAAAATGGGTTGTCGAGGTCTCGGTGTGTGTGGTGCAGGGAGCTAGGGATTATCACAGCCAGGAATTAAATCAAGTGTGAGAATTTTAAATTGAGGGATATTGGCCAGGTGCTGGCAGGTGAGACTAGATTGGGTTGGGTTATCTGGTCGGCATGGACGGGTTGGACCGAAGGGTCTGTTTCCATGCTGTACATCTCTATGTTGATTATAATTAGGAGCCTTTTCATGAATCAACAAGCAGAGATTTAGACTTTGTTGAGATTACAGGGAGGTTGAATGTGGGAAGCTGGCCCTGAGTGTGTTTGGAAAATGAAATCTGGAGATAACACAAGGTGGATGAGATGACATGAGCTGAGACAAGGGTGGAATCAGCTAGAAATAGTGGTCTTGGAGTGGGACTGAGTTATCACACTCACCTCACCGCTGGGATCAGCTGGTTGCCAGATTGTGAATCAGGGCGGTAACACAATCGGGAGCTGAGTGGTCCTGGTGGAGCCTAAAATGAGTCTCGCTGAACTGACTGTTGCTGAGCAGCTGCTGCTTGGTAGCTCTGTCGATGACATCTTCCATCACTTTACTGCTGATCGAGTGTGGACTGATAGAGGGAAATTGCCTGGGTTGGATTACCCTGTGTTTTTGTGTTGAACATCCCTGGGCAATGTTCCACATTGTTGGTAGATGCCAGTGCTGGAGCCGTACTTGGCTTGGTGGGTGGCAAGTTCTGGGGCACAAGATATCGGTATTATTGCCAGAATATTGGCAGGGCCTGTAGCCTTTGCACTACTTAACCATTTCTGAACTGAACTGCTTTAAAATTCACTTCTGTGATGTTGGAAACCACTGGAGAAGGCTGAGATGGATCATCTCACTTTGCACTTCTGGCTGCAGATTGCTGCAAATGCTGTCATCTTATCTGGTGCATGGGTGTGTGAGGCCCCTCCATCAGTAAGGGTGGGGATTTCTGTGATACTTCCTGCAGTGAGTTGTTTAATTGTCCATCACCGTTCACAACTGGGTGTGGCAGAACTGCAGAGCTTCGATCTGTTCCATTGGATGTAGGATCACTTAGCTCTGTTGCTTGCTGCTGATGCTGTTTGATATGCAGGTAGTTCTGTTTGATAGCTTCACCAGGTTGGCACTTCGTTTTTAAGTCTGCCTGCTGCTGCTCATGGCATGCCCTCCTTTCCTGTCCATTATGATGGGTGAGAGCAGGATTTAAAACCCATGAGATTACAGATTGTGCTGGAGTACAGTTCTGCTGCTGTTGATGTCCCATAGTGCCTCATAGATACCCAGTTTGAGATCCTACATCTCTTCGAAGTCTGTCCCATTTCGAACAGTGGTAGTGCCACTCAACACAATGGAGGTTTTTCTCAACTTTAAGGCAAGACTTTGTCTCCAAAAGGAATGTGTGATGGTCGCTCTTACCGATACTGTCATGGCCAGATGTATCTGCAGCTGGTCAATTCATAACAATGAGATCAAGTATGTTTTTCCCTCTTGGTTCCCTCACCACCCGCTGCAGACTCAGTTGAGCAGCTTATACCCTTTAGGACCTGGCCAGCTCAGTCAGTAATTCTATTGCAGAGCTAGTCTCGATTGTGGACATTGAAATCCTGTACCCAGAGTACATTTGACACCATGTTATTGCCTCAGTGCTTCCTCCAAATGTTGTTCAACATGAAGGAGGAGTGATTCATCAGCCAAGAGAGGGCGGGACGTGGTAATCAGCAGGAGCCATGAGACTTCCTGGTCTCCGAAGTCAATGCTGAGTACTCCCAGGGCAAATCCTCCCTGTCTGTCCTGCCGGTGGGACGGGATATATCCAGAGATTTCAGGAGAAAGTGAAGACTGCAAATGCTGGAGATCAGAGTCAAGAGTCTGGTGCTGGAAAAGCACATCAGGTCAGGCTGATGAAGGGCTTAGGCTAGAAACATTGATTCTCCTGCTCCTCGGATGTTGCCTGACTGTTGTGCTTTTCCATCACCACACTCTCGATATCTAGGGATGGTGATGGTGGTGTCTGGTCATTGTTTGTAAGGGATGATTCCGTGGGTATTACTTTGTCAGGCTGTTCCTTGACTAGTCTGTGAGACAGCTCTCCACCTTTTGGCACCAAAAACCATATGTTAGTGAAGAGGAGGTTGCACCATCGAGAGGGCTGAATCTGTGGTTGTAATTTCTGGTGCCAAGTTAGTTGCCAACTGGTCCATCCAGTTTCATTCCTGTATTGTGACTTTGCAGTGATTAATACAGTGAGTAGCTGGCTGGGCCGCTGTCAGGTTGGCAGGATTTTTTCGCCATTGACAATGGTTTCATGGAGATGAGATTCCTAATATGTTTTTTTTTCTTGAATTCAGAGTCCACCATCTGCCAAGATGGGATTCGAAACAGGACTTCAGTCATTTGTTTTAATATTCTGGATAAAAGCTAAATACATCAGTTTTGTTCACTCATTTTAAATATCACTAACCCTGGTTTTGTTTCTTTGTGAAACACTGCCCATCATCCTGTCTCCTCCATCCTCCCCTCCAACAACGAGTGAGGAGCACATGGAGTTTCTCTGTCACTAAGACTGAGATAATCCGATCTGCTGTTTCTCTCCCTCCCACTAGCCCACTGAGCCAAACTACCTCACGTGGTGTTCCTGGTTTTGTCCTAAACCTACATCTTTCTCCAGTCTCTTGTCAAGCCTTATCAGAGCTCACCTTGACCCTTTACCCTAATCTCACTAAACTCACTTTCCAACTCTCTTTCCTCCGCTGCCGCCTCATCACTCCCCCTCGCCAATTCATAGATATTGTTCCTTGTTCTGTCTGTTGGTCTTTTCTGGTTATGTCCTTCTCTCCCATTCTGTGAAAAACTAATATTTGACCTCACGGTTGTTGGAAAATCCTGCTCCATCTCCACTCTCCCTTTCCTTTCTGAATTCCTTGCATTTGGTGTCCCTCAACGATCTATCCTTGGTCTCTCCTGTATCTCACGTGCAGAGTGCCAGGAGGTGATATCATCCAAAAACACTGTGTTAGGTTTGACATGTACACTGACGATGCCCAGCTCGCCCTCCCCATCGTCCCTCTCCATTACTCCACTGTAACTCAGTTATCAAACTGCTTATCACACTCCCACTACGCGATTAGCTGCAATTTCAGCCATTGAAAAATTGTCATGGTTAAACCCATTGCCTTACCTTTACCTTTCTGCTGAGCCCCTCCCTCCCACTGGGAACTCTCTGAGGCAGAACGACACTCATCACAATATTGCTGTTATGTCTGACCCCAAGGTGACCTTCTGATCAGACATCCACACAATCACAATACCAGGAAATCCAATCTCTTAAACGTTGCTCTTCTCCACCTCACCCCAGCTCCATTGCTACTGAAACCCCTTACCCACGTCTGTGTCGCTTTAAACTTGAATCCAAAACAGAACTCTTGATTCCGTAACTCAGAATCTTGTTTCAGGCTCCCCTCTCAGTATTTACCCTCGGACACATCCTCTCAGTATTTATCCTGTCAAACCCCTTAAGAATCCCATCTGTCTCAATGAGATCACCTCTCTTTCTCCAAAATCCAGTGAGTAGAGTCCCAACCTTTTCAGCCTTTATTTAAAAGATAATCCCTTCAAACCAGGGATCATCTCATTGAATCTTCCCTGAAATGCTTCCAATAAAGTGACACATTTCCTTATCTAAAGGGACCAAAACTGCTCTCATTACTGCAGATATGGTGGTCTCACCAGCACTTCCACACATTACTCTCAGGTATATACTCCAAGCTCAAATAATGAAAAACTTTGAAATGAAACATTCCATTCCCCTTCCTGATTCCCTGTTGTAACTGTGTGATAGCTTTCTGTGTTTCCTGAACAATTACCCCTGGTCCCTTTGTGCAGCTTTCTAAAGTTTCCACCATTTAAATAGTACTTTGTTCTTTTATTATCTCCTCCAAAATGAGCAACTTCCCATTTTCCCAAGTTACACCCCAACTTGTTACCTCCTTCTCCTGTGCATCTCTCTTGTTTCATAATCCTTTTAGACCTTTACAGTTATGCCTTTTCTAGGAGATATTCCCCCACTTCCCCTTCTTCCAAACATTTACTGGGAGCACTGGGCAGTGGGAAGCAGGCAGAGTTGCTATCTTTTTAGGGATATGCTTTGGAGTGATTGAGAGGATCTTCCTACCCGTTGGTCAGGTTGGAGACAACTTGCTCATCGTTAGGCATTAGCCTTTCACACCCATGTCTTGTGCTGCCGCTCTGCCTCATCAATGAAATGAAAGAAAAGAAAGTCATTCTTGTTCCCCATATCTCACTGATGCTTGGATCATTTTCTCCAATGTGTCAAAGAACTGCTGTGTTCAGTCACATGAGATCTCAAGTTGGAATCTCCTAGAAACCCACAGATTTCCCCCTGAGTTGACTGCTGATGTCCTCAAGGGTAATATGTACAGTAATCCTGGGCCACGAGGAGGAGATGATGTGGGTTTCTAACTTGAACTGATAGTGACAGATTTTATAAACTTGTATTAGTAATCTCAGTAAATATTCAGCTAAACTCTGATTGAATTACTCAGTACATCAGGATCTGGATATTCACATTGTGTGTGTGAGTATTGTGTTCCAGATCAATCCCATTTGCTGCTTAAAAATTCTCCTTTGAATCATCGCATCCTCTCAAAAGGTCTCCCCAAACCTTCAATGTGTCATGTGATGACCTAATGAGTGTAAGGTTTATTATTCGAATGTGTAATTTTTGTATAAGGATGTCTTAGAGAGGGAGCAGAATATTCTTAAAGGGGAGAATATACATTTTGAGGGGAGGCAGTTGTTTATTGCTGTCAATGACAGGAATAGAAGAGTTCACATTATTGGATCATTGGAATCTCTTGTGGGGTAGAATTGCCCTCCATCAGAAGGATGGATTGTACTGGCACTGGAAGGGAACAGTTGCTCGCTCTATTCAGGAGGCATTAAACCAGTGAAGAAATGGGGGTAAACCCAGAGAGAGAGAGTGAGGAAAGAGCTCAGTCTGACTCTGGTACAGTTCAGACGTCAAACAGTCAAGGCAGACAAGGGCAAGGCACAGAATGAGCAGTTACTCTGCATTTATTTCAATGAAGGAGGCCCGATAGGTCGGGCAGAGGAGTTCAGGGTATGGTTTTGAACATCGCACTGGGATATTATAGCAATTACAGAGGCATGACTTAATGATGGATAGGACCAGCAGCTTAATGTTCCAGTGTATAGATGCTATAGCAAAGATAGAAAGGGGGCAACAGAGCAGGGGGAGTGGTATTTTTGATTAGGGATAACATTACAACTGGGCTTCAAGAGGGTATTCCTGGGAGTACATCCAGGCAGGTTATACAGGTGGAACTGAGAAATAAGAAAGGGATGATCTCCTTATTGGGATGGTAATGTTGACCCCCTTCCCCAGTAGTCAGCAGGGATTTGAAAAGCAAATTTACCAAGAGATCACTTATCTGTAAGAATAGTATGGTTGGGTACAAGACTTGACCTTCTTTGTTATTCATTCACAGGATGAGGGTGTCACTGGCTGGGCCCAAAGGACAGTAAAGAGTCAACCACATTGCTGTGGGTCTGGAGTCACATGTAGGCCAGACCAGGTCAGGATGGCAGATTCCTTCCCTGACGGGTATTAGTGAATCTGATGAGGTTTTTTTTTGCAATAATCAACAATGGATTCATGGTCTTTAATAGATT
Organism: Chiloscyllium punctatum; assembly: GCF_047496795.1. NCBI lineage: Eukaryota > Metazoa > Chordata > Chondrichthyes > Orectolobiformes > Hemiscylliidae > Chiloscyllium > Chiloscyllium punctatum. Next base: position 49,738,031 of record NC_092754.1, on the reverse strand, counting down.
CTTAATTCCAAATTATTATTGAATTCACATTCCACTGACTGCCGTGACGGGATCCAAACCCTGGGCCCCAGAACGTTATCAGGGTGTCTGGATTATCCATCTAGTGATAATCTCACTCGGCCATTTGGCAGGGTGAGTGACTGAGGTATCCGTGGGGCAGCACATCAGCACCAAAGATCCCATGGTTTCTGCGGAAGATAGAAAGGGCTGGGGAGGGAGATATATCCCTGGTGGTGGGGTCAGACTGTAGGTAGCGGACATAGCAGAGGTTACTGGAGATTAGTGGGTGGCAGGTGAGGAGTGGGGGATTATATTCTTATTGTTGTTGGATGGGTGGGGGGAAGGCGGAGATACAAGAAGTGGAGGATATGCGTTGGAGTGCATTGTTGATCAAGTGGGAGGGAAATGCGGTCCTTGAAAGAGGAAACCTTTCTGGGATGTCCTGGAGTGGAATTGCTTCTCCTGGGAGCAGATATGGCAGAGGCGGCGGAATTGGTAGTACAGGATCACGTTTTTACAGGAATATACGTGAGGGTAATCAGGAGAGCAAAAAGGGGACTTGGAATATCTCTAGGAAATAGTTTAAGGAGAATCCAAAGAGATTCTACAAATACTTTAAGGATAAAATAACCAGACACAGAATAGGACCCCTTAACGATCAACAAGGCCATCTATGGAACAACAAGAGGTTCGAGAAATACTATGCTATTCTATTCTGGAGAGTTTGGAGAAATAAATAGTGATAACTTGAAAAGTGTCTATATTACAGAGGAGGAAGTACTGGATGTCTTAAACAGTGGCAAGGTGGATAAATCCCTGGGACCTGATCAGGTGTATCCCAGAAATTTGTGGAAAGCTAGGAAGGTGATGGCAGTGCCCCTCCCTGAGGTATTTATATCATTGTTTGTGACAGGTGAGGTGCTGGAAGATGGGTGCCATTATTTTAAAAAGGTGGTAAGGAAAGGCCAGGAAACAAGAGAACAGTCAACCTAACGTCAGTGGTAGGTAAATTGTTGGAAGGGATTCTGAGGGACAGGATTTACATGTATTTGGAAAGATGAGGAATGATTAGTGATAGTCAACGTGGCTTTGTGTGTGGGAAATTCTCTCTCTCTAACTTGATTGAGTTTTTTTGAAGATGTGACAAAGATGATTGATGAAGGCAGACTGTGGACGTTGTCTATATGGGCACTGAACGATGTTCCACAAAGCAGACTGGTTAGTAAGGTTAGATAACATGAAATGTTGGGAGAACTAGCCATTTGGATACAAAACTGGCTTGAAGGTAGGAGGCATTGGGTGGTGATGGAGGGTTGCTTTGCGGACTGGAGGCCGGTGAGCAGCATTGTCCTGCACGAATGGATATTGGGTCCTTAAATAAATGACTTGGATGTTCATATATGAGATATGGTCAGTGGGTTTACAGAAGACACCAAAATTGGAGGTGTAGTGGACAATGAAGAAGGTTAGTTCAGAATTCAACAGTATCTTGACCAGATGGGCCATTGGAGCAAGGAATGGCAGACTGGGTTCAATTTAGACAAATGTAAGCTGTTGGATTTTGGAAAGGCAAATCAGAGCAGGACTTATACACTTAATGGTAAAGTCCTTGGGAATGTTGCTGAACATAGAGACCATGGAGTGCAGGTTCATTGTTCCTTGAAAGTAGAGTCGCAGGTAGGCAGACTAGTGAAGGTGGTGTTTGGTATGCTTATATTTATTGGTCAATGCATTGAGTACAGAAGCTGGGACGTCAAATTGTGGTTGGACAGGTCATTGATTCAGCCATTTCAGGAATTATGTTTTAAGTTCGAAATTCCCTGTTCTGGAAAGGATGTTGTGAATCTTGAAAGAGTTCAGACAAGATTTACAAAGACTTTGCTAGGGTTGAAGGATTTGGGCTACAGGGAGAGGCTGAATAGGCCAGGGTTAATTTCCCTGGAGAGTCAAAGACTGAGAGGTGACTTCATGGAGATTTATAAAATCATGAAGGGCATGGATAAGGTGAACAGCCAGGGTCTCTTCCCCCCCCCCCCAGTTAGGTGGGTTCAAAATAAGATCACATGGGCTTAAGTTGAGATGTCAAAGATTAAAAACAGATCCTAGGGGCAAAGTTTTCAAGCTGTGTGTGGTGTATGTGTGGAATGAGCTGCCAGATAAAGTAATGGAGACTGATACAATTATAACATTTGAAAGGCATCCGATTGGGTACGTGAATAGGAAGAGTTTCCAATGATACGGACCAATAACTGGCAAATGGGGCTCAGTTTGTTGAGGATTTCTAGTTGGCATCGACCAATTGGACCAAAGGTCTGTTTCTGTGCTGTACATCTCTATGACATAATAAATGAAAATAAGATGTGTTCCTCTTTTGTGGAGAGCTAGCAGAAGCACAGATAATTGTCCTTGGAGCTGAGAAAGTTAAGTAGTGATTTTGACCAGGTGCAAATTTGTTTCTAGGATATCTAATCTGCAGAGAGAGGGGAATTGTTAACAATGTCATAATTTTAGTAACTATTTTCAGGTAATTGGCAAATAATGTGAATATGTGAACATTATTTTATTCAGTAAGTTCTGAGTATCTGGAACAGTCTGAATGGCAGCTGGACACAGACTCAGTAGTTATTCATAAACAAATTTGGAATTTTACTTTTTAAGGGAAGATTTGAGGGTCTATGGGCAAATGGGAAGGGAATTGGGACAGATTTGCAGCATCTTCAGAGGGAGAGGTTACAGCCCCAATGGGTTGAATAGCCCCAGCCCCTGTGCTCTGTGATACTGTCCCATTGACTGTGAATGTTGAAGCTCATCCCAGGGGAGAGAGAGGGAGGATCCCACCACTCGCCTCACAATGGGCCCCGATGATTGATGTCAGCGCAGGCCAATGGGGGGCAGAGGGCAGTACTGGAGGACCAGGTCGTACCACTTTGTCCTCCAACCAATCGGAGTGAATGAGGGCATCCTCAAGGCTGGAACTAAAGAAAGGCACATATCGCAGAGATTTGCGGAACTGGAGGACATGAGATAGGGAGCGTTCTGTGGCTGGTGAGGAATTATATAAATAAGGAAGAGTTGTGAGGCTGGATGAGGTGACAGTGATCGGGAGAGTTGAGGATGGAGGAATTTAGAGTTAGTGAGGATTAGAGTCATAATGTTATACAGCAAGGAAACAGGCCCTGTGGTCCATCCAATCCATGCCAACCATAATTCCAAACTGAACTAATTGTACCTGCCTCCACTTGGTCCACATCTCTCCAAATATTTCCTATTTATGTACTTATCTGAAGGTCTTTTAAATATTGTAATTGTATTCACAGCTACCACTTCCTCTGGAAGTTCATTTCAGATGTATACATTTTTTTTTTAAAACTAATGTCTTTTCTCAAATCTTTCTAATTTCTTCTCAAAATGAATGCACCCGAGTTTTGAATCCCCCTCTCCCCTGGCTACACTCTTTCTGATTTTGTAAGCCTCTAATAAGGTCACCCCTCAACTCGTGCACGCCAGTGAAAAAAATTCCTAGCCTATCCAGCCTCTCCTTTGAACACAATCCTTCCATTCATGACAATATGCTGGTAAATCTCTTCTGAACCTGCTCCAATTTAATAATATCCTTCCTATAACAGCACAACCAGAACTGGACAGAGTATTCCAGAAGAGGCCTCCCCAACGTCCTGTACATCCTCAACATAACGTCCCAACTCCTGGACTCAAAGGTCTGAACAATGAAGGTAAGTGTGTTAAGCAAAGCACCTTCTTCACCACCCTGTCTACATGTAACACAAACTTCAAAGACGTGAAGCTCTCAGTCTCTCAGGCCCTACTTTTATTGAGTGTAAATCCTACCCTCGTTTGTTTTGTCAGGATGTTATATTTTGCATTTATTCCAATCCAAAAAATTTTTGAGTATAAAGGCTGTAGGAGTATAATTAAAAGGGAAATCAGGAGGCAACAAATGGACGTGAGATAGCTTTGGCGCATAGGGTTCAGGATAATCCAAAGGGCTTTTGTAAATACATGAGGAACAAAAGGCTAACTAGGAAGAAAATAGAGACCCTCAAAGATCAGCAAGGCAGCCATTGTGTGGAGCTGCAGGCATTGGGCAAGATAGGAAACAAGTATTTTGGATCAGTGTTTACTGTGAAGAAGTACATGGGAGATATAGAATGTGGGGAAATAAATGCTGACAACTTGAAAAATGTCCATATTACAGAGGAGAAGGAGGTGCTCAATGAGTGGCTAAGAAGCTGGTGCAGGGGAAAAGGATTCACATTTTTTGGATCATTGTGATCTCCTGGAGTAGAGTTGACCTGCATAAGAAGAATGGATTGTACCTGAATTGGAAGGTGTCTAATATCTAGGCAGGGAGACTTGCTGGTGATACTCGGGAGGCATTAAACCAGTGAGGGAGTGGGTATAAACCCAAGAAGATAGTGAGCAAAGAAGTATGTCTGAGGCTGGTACAGTTCAGAAGTTAAATAGTCAAGGCAGGCAAGGGCAAGGCACAGAATGAAGACGGACTGAGCAGTTACACTGCATTTACTTCAATGCAAGAGGCCTGACAGGGAAGGCAGGTGGGCTCGGTATGGTTTTGAACATGGCACTGGGATATTATAGCAATTACAGAGGCATCACTCGGGGATGGATAGGACTGGCAGCTTAATGTTCCAGGGTATAGATGCTACAGGGAGAATAGAAAGGGGGACAAGAGAGGAGAGGGAGTGGCATTTTTGATTCTGGATAGCATTATGTTTTTGCTTAGGGAAGATATTCCTGGGAGTACGCCCAGTGAAGTTATTAGGTGGAACTGGGAAATAAGAAAGGGATGATCACCTTATTGGGGTTTTCTGTATGGATTTCGTCCGGGCGCTCTGGTTTCCTCCCATAGTCCAAAAATGTGCAGGTTGGGTGGATTATCCAGGCTGAATTGCCCAGTGTTCAGGGATGTGTAGGTTGGCTGGTCCTGGGAAATACAATGTTACAGTGGAAGGTTAGGAGGCTCTCCAGGTCAGTGTCAATGTGATGGGCTGAATGACCTGCGTCCACTCTGTTGGGAGTCTCTGATAATTCTACTAGTGTTAAAAGAGTTACAGAAAATAATATACCAGATCTAAAAGTTAAGGTTCTGAATTGGACAAAGGCCAATTTTGATGGCACAAGGCAAGAACTTTCATCTGGCCCCTCAAGCCTGCTCTACCATTCAATAAGATCATGGCTGAGCTTTTCATGGCCTCAGCTCCACTTTCCTGTTCTCTCACCATAATCCTTAATTCCTTTCCTGTTCACAAATCTACCTTTTGACCTTAAGATAGTCAAGTCGCTAACCTAAATTGCTGCACTCAGCAGCAAATTCCACAGATTCACAGATTTAGCTGAAGAGGTCCAACCTGAACTCAGTCCTAAATCTGATACCCCCTTATTTTGATGCTCTGCTCCCTAGTTTGACCCACCCCTAGTGGAAATCACCTCCCTGCTTCTATCTTATCTACACCGTTCATAATTTATTTTTTTTCCCATCCAACCTCCCATACTTTGAAATTCCAATGAGCATACTACCAGTTTCCTCAATCCCTCCGCATACACCAACCCTCTGAAATCCTGACTGAAACTAGTGAACCTCCTCTGTACTCCCTCCAGTGCCAGCACATCCTTGCTAATGTAAGGGGACCAAACTTGTACACAGTACTCCAGGTGTGGCCTCCCCAGCACCCTGTACAGCTGCAGCCTAACTATCCCTCTAGCAATGAAGGACAATATTCCCTTCACTGCCTTATTTACCTGCGGTACCTACAAACCAACTTCCTGTGATTCATGCACAAGGACACCTAGCTCCCTCTGTACAGCAGCATGTTGCATGTTTTCACCATTTCATCATCAGTTAGCTGTTAGTCTGACCAAAATGGATGACTTCACATTTCCCAACCTTGTCCTCCATCTGCCAGATCCTTACCCCCTCACTTAACCTATCTGTATCCCTGTGCAGACTTACAGTGGCCTCTGCAGACGTTGCTCTACCACTCATCTTCGTGACGTCTACCTTTCATGAATCGATGCTGTGTCTGCTCAATGAGATAATTGCTATCCACATAGCTCACTATTTCTTCCTTAAGAGATCGGGCATTTTCCCCACCAAAGAAGTTATGCTAGCAGGTCCATTTTAAAATATTCGCATCACATTTGTAGCTTGCCAATCTGTCAGAACTGTCCCAGAGTCCAACAAATTTTAGTGAATTATCACGAGGGCATTTGCTATTTACCTTCTGTTAACGTCCCCTGGGATGCATTCCACCACGGCCAGGCGACCCATCTATCTTTAGGCTGTTATCTTTCCCAACACTACCTCTTTACTGAGAATGATTGCTTCTCTGTCTTCATCTGCCATTGCGTCCATAGGCCTGCAACAACGAGAGTACACAGACAGTATGATCCTGTTAAGGTCTTGACAGGTAGTGTAGGGAATGCTGCCTGTCGTGAGAAATTGAGGGCCTGGTCAAGAAAATGAAGGAGGGATACGGCAGGTGCAGACATCTGTGTTTGATTGAATTCCTGGAGGAGTATAGGGGCAGTAGGAGTATACTGGAGGGAAAACAGGACAGCAAAAACGGGACATGACAGAGCTTTGGGAAATATGTTCCTAGAGAATCCAGAAATTCCAGAAATACACTAAGGATAAACGAGTAACCAGGCAGAGAATAGGGACCCTCAAAGATCAAGGAAAAGCTCCTGTTTGTCCAAGATAAGTATATACCTGTCAGGCAGGGAGGAAGCTGTAGAGTGCGGGAGCTGTGGTTTACAAAGGAAATGGAATCTCTCTTCAAAAGGAAGAAGGCGGCTTATATTAGGATGAGATGTGAAGGCTCAGTTAGGGCGCTTGAGGGTTACAAGGTAGCCAGGAAAGTCCTAAAGAAAGAGCTCAGAAGTGCCAGGAGGAGACATGAGAAATTGTTGGCGGATAGGATCAGGGTAAACCCTAAGGCTTTCTATAGGTATTGAAGGAATAAAAGAATGACGAATAAGATTAGGGCCAATCAAGGATAGTAGTGGGAAGATGTGTGTGGAGTCAGAAGAGATAGGGAAAGCACTAAATGAATATTTTTCAACAGTATTCCCTTCAGAAAACGCCAATGCTGTTGAGATTACTGAGATACAGGCTACTAGACTGGGTTGGATTGAGGTTCATAAGGAAGAGGTATTAGAAATCTTGCAGAGTGTAAAAATAGATAAAACCCATCCGTCCCAGTGGACATATCCTAGGATCCTCTGGGAAGCCAAGGAGGAGATTGCCGAGCCTTTGGCATTGATCTTTAAATCATCATTGTCTACAGGAATAGCTCCAGGAAGAGTGGAGGATAGCACATGTGGTTCCCTGTTCAAGAAGGGGAGTAGAGACAGCCCTGGTAATTATAGACCAGTGAGCCTTACTTCAGTTGTTGGTAAGGTGTTGGAAAAGGTTATAAGAGTTAGGATCCAGAAAAGAATAATTTGATTAGGAATAGTCAGCACGGTTTTGTGAAGGGTAGGTCGTGCCTCACAAACCTTATTGAGTTCTTTGAGAAGGTGACCAAACAGGTAGATGAGAGTAAACCGGTTGATGTGGTGTATATGGATTTCAGCAAGGCGTTCGATAAGGTTCCCCACAGTAGACTATTGTACAAAATGCAGAAGGATGGGATTGTGGGAGATAAAGCAGTTTGGATCAGTAATTGGCTTGCTGAAAGCAGACAGTGGTGATTGATGGGAAATGTTCATCCTGGAGTCCAGTTACCAGTAGTGTACCACAAGGGTCGGTGTTGGGTCCATTGCTGTTCCTCATTTTCAGAAATGACCTGGATGAGGGCGTAGAAGGGTGGGTTAGTAAATTTGCAGACAACATTGAGTTCGGTGGAGTTGAGGATAGTGACGAAGGATATTGTACGTTACTGAGAGACTTAGATAAGCTGCAGAGCTGGGCTGAGAGGTGGCAAATGGAGTTTAATGCGGTCAAGTGTGAGGTGATTCACTTTGATTGGAGTAACTCGAATGGAAAGTACTGGGCTAATGGTATGATTCTTGGTAGTGCAGATGAACAGAGAGATCTCAGTGTCCAGGTACACACAGATCCCTGAAAGTTGCCACCCAGGTTGACGGGGTTGTTTAGAAGGCATACAGTGTTTTAGCCTTTATTAATAGAGGGATCGAGTTCCGGAACCATGAGGTTATGTATGCTACAGCTGTACAAGACTCTAGTGAGGCAGCACTTGGAGTATTATGTGCAGTTCTGTTCCCCACATTATAAGAAGGATGTGGAAGCTTTGAAAGGGTGCAGACAAGATTTACTAGGGTGTTGCCTGGTATGGAGGGAAGGTCTTACGAGGAAAGGCTGAGGGACTTGAGGCTGTTTTCATTAGAGAGAAGAAGGTTGATACGTGACTTAATAGAGACATACAAGATAATCAGAGGGTTAGATAGGGTGGACAGGGAGAGCTTTTTTCCAAGAATGGTGACAGCGAGCACGAGGAGGCATAGCTTTAAATTGAGGGGTGATAGATATAGGACAGGTGTCAGAGGTAATTTCTTTACTCAGAGTAGTAAGGGTATGGAATGCTGTGCCTGCAACGGTAGTAGATTCACCAACTTTAAGTACATTTAAGTCGTTATTGGACAAGCATATGGATGTACATGGAATAGTGTTGGTTAAATGGGCTTCAGATTGGTATGACAGGTCGGTGCTACATCGAGGGCCAAAGGGCCTGTACTTTGCTTTTATGTTCTATGAGCAATATGCTGTAAGGATTGTTGCTGGGTCCCTGCTTTTCATCATTTATGTAAATGTTTTCTCTGTGAATATAGGAGGCATGGTCAGTGACTTTACATAGATACAAAAATGGAGGTGCAGTAGACAGGGAAGAAGGTTACCTCAGATTACAATGGGACTTCAAACAAATGGGCTTTGGAGTGGCAGATGTAGTTTAATTCAGAAAAATGTGAGGTGCTCCGTTGTGGAAAATCAAATCAGGGTAGGACTTATACACTTCATGGGAAGGTCCTGGAGAGTGTTGCTGAACAAAGAGAACTTGGAGTGCAGATTCATAGTTCCTTGAAAGTGGAATCAGAGATAGGCAGGGTTGTGAAGAAGGTGTTTAGTATCCTTGCCTTTACTGGTTAGTGGATTGAGTATAGGAGTTGTGGCTGTTCAGCAAGTTGATTCAGCCACTTCTGGAATTCTGCTTTCAGTCCTGGTTTCCCCACTATCAGAATGATATTGTGAAACTTGAAAGGGTTCAGAAAAGATGTGCAAAGATCTTACTAGGGTTGAGGGTTTCAGCTATATAGGGATAGGCTGAATAGGCTGGGGCTGTTTTCCCTGGAACATCGGATGCTGAGAGGTGACCTCAGTGGTTGATACAATTGTGAGGGACATGGATAGGGTGAACAGCCAGGGTCTTATTCCCAGGTTAGGTGAGTCCACATTTATGGGGCACAGGCTTGAGGAGTGAGGAAAACAATTTATAAACGATCTGAGGGGCATTGTTTTCAAGCTGAACGTGGTATGTGTATGGAATGAGCTGCCAGAGAAAGTGTGGTGGCTGGTACAATTGCAACATTGAAAAGGCATCTGATTTGGGTAAGTGATTAGGAAAGGTTTAGAAGGTTATGGGCCAAGTGCTGTCAAATGGGACGAGATTAATTTAGAATATCTGGTCGGCATGGACAAGTTAGACCGAATGGTTGGTTTCTGTGCTGTACATCTTGATAGCACTGAAACATTAAAATTAATATAAGTTTCTCTATGTGGAGAGTTAGCAGAAGGTCAGATAATTCTCCTTGGAGCTCGGAAGGTTAAGCAGTGATTTCAACCAGGAGCAGATTTCTTTCCAGGATATTTAATTTCGAGAGACAGAGGGAGAAATTATTAACGTCACAATTTTTAGTAACTACTTTCAAGTAATTGGCAAATAATGCAGGTTAAAAACGTGCACATTATTTTATTCCGTAAGTTCTGAGCATCTGGATCAGTTTGAACGACAGCTGGATGCAGATTCAGTAGTTATTGTCAAAACAAATTTGCAATTTAGCTTCTTTTAAGGAAGGATTTGGAGGACTACAGGCAAATGGGAGGTGAATTGGGACAGACTGGCACCATCTCCAGAGGGAGAGAGTACAGCCCCAATGTGCTGAATAGCCCCCAGTCCCTCTACTCTGTGATACTGCCCCCTTTCACTGAATGTTGAAGGTCATGCCAGTGCAGAGCCATAGAGATGTACAACAGGAAAACAACCCCTTTGGTCAAACTAGTCCATGCTGACCAGATATTCTAACCTAACTTCGTCCCATTTGCCAACACTTGATACACATCCCACTACACCCTTCCAATACATAGACCATTTGGCATCTGGATGGGTATAATTGTACCAGCCTCCATCACTTCCACTGACAGAAGATTCCATACACGCACCACCTGCTGTGAACAAACTTGACCCTCTGATCCCTTTTATATATTTCCCCTCTCACATTAAACCTACGCCCTCTAGTTCTGGACTCCTCCACCCCAGGGAAAAGACCTTGTCTATTTATCCTATCCATGCCCCTCATGATTTGATAAACCTCTATAAGGTCACCCTTCAGCCTCCGATACTCCTGGGAGGAGTGAACAACTCGTGTCACAATGGGGCCCGGGTGGTTGATGGCAGCTTCAGACTCATAGGAGAGTTGGTGTGATCCTCCAGCCAATGGGAGTGAATGAGGGGTGGGTCCAGTGGCCAACACGTGACCATGAACTGTGCAGGTGCAGTGTGACTGTGGTGGGGTTGTACTCAGGAAGTGAGAGAGACAGCAGAGACTGGGAGAGAAATTGAGTTTGTATGGACTGGTAGTGTTTATAAACACACGGTTTTAGGCGGCGAGACCTGAATTAGAAATTCCTGGTAAATTAGAACCAAAAGAACTGCGGATGCTGTAAATCTCTCACAACAGCCAAAAGGTACTGGTAAAGCTCAGCAGGTCTGGCAGCATCTGTGAAGAGAAATCAGAATTAACATTTTGGATCTGCTGACCCTTCCTCAGAACTGATGTGACTGAAAAGAAATGTCTGTTTATATGCAGAAAGTTGGGGTTAAGGAGTAAATGATAGGTGGTGATAGAGTCCAAAGAAAGATGAGAGCAGTAGGACAAAGGAGTGGATAACGATCTGGCTGGGGGAGGGTGAATAACTGTTTATGGCCACTGTTAGTGGCTAGCCATAGGTAGTGTATAATGGCAGGCTATATGATAACAAGGACTGGTATGTGGGTTAAGAGCCTAGGGCACTAGGACATTGGAGAGTTCAGGACCTAAAATAATTGAATTTGATACTGGGGCGAGAGAGGTGCAGGGTCCCCAAGTAGAAGATGAGGTGTTGTTCTTCCAGCTTGCGTTAATGTGTGGCGCTGGAAAAGCACAGCAGGTCAGGCAGCATCTCAGGAGCAAGAGAATCGACGTTTTGGGCATAAGTCTTTGATCAGGAATGCCGGGATTGGATGGAGAAGGGGGGTAGTAAGATGGCTGAGAGATAAGTAAGAGGGATGTGTGGGGTTGGTGGGAAGGGAGCTAGGAAGGCTAGATGTAGGTGGAGGGTAATGGAGAGAGGGTGGAGTGGATAATTGGAAAGGAAGTTGAACAGGTGGGACAGCTCAAGGGGGTGTTGTCGAGTTGGAGGGTTGGATCTGGGATAAGGTAAGGGAGGGGAGATGAGGAAACCTTGATTCTGTGGTTAAAGGGTCCCAATGTGGAAGATGTGGTTTTCTTCCTCCAAGCGTCGGGTGGCTGGGATTTGGTGGTGGAGGTGGCCCAGGGCTTGCATGTCCTCGGCGGAGTGGGTGGGGAAGTTGGCGTATTCGGCCACAGGATGGTGGGGTTGGTTGGTGCATGTGTCCCAGAAATGTTCCCTGAAACATTCCGGAGGTTGGTGTCCTGACTCCCCAGTGGAGAGGAGACCACATCGAAAGCAAAGGCCATAATAGGTGAGGTGTTTGGACGTGCTGGAAATTCTCTGCTGGATGTGGAAGGATCCATTATGGGTGAGGGGGATGTGTGGGCATAGGTTTTACACCTCTTGCATTGGCGAGTGGAGGGTGGATGGATCTGACTAGGAATTCACAGAGAATCATCTCTGTGGAATGCTGAAAGGAATGGAGAGGGAAATCTATCTGGTGGGATCTGATTTGTAGGTGGTGGAAATGGCGGATGCTGATGCGTTGTATCTGGGTGGAAGGTGAGGACTAGGGGGTTCTATCCTTGCTGCAGATGGAGAGGTGTAGTTCAATGGCATAGGTGTGGGAAGTGGTGGAGATACACTGGAGAGTATTGTTGACCACACGGGAGGGGAAATTGCAGTCCTTGAAATACAGGGCGTTTTGGTATGTTCTAGAGTGTTCTGCCAGCTTGCATCAAGCTTCACTGGAACACTGCAGTAAGCATGAGACAGATGTTGGCCACGGAACAGAACTCATGTGTTAAAGTGACAGGCAACTGGAAGCTTGGGGTCTGTTTTGCAGCAGAACGTAGATCATCAGCTGCCATTTCCAGTACCTCCACTGAGATGTTGCCAGACACAGGTTCCTGTCCCCTCCATTAACAGCTATGCACCCTCCCAGCCAGATTGTTATCCACTCCTTTGTCTTTCCAAATGTTCTTGTCTCTCTTTGGGCTCTGTCCCCACCTATTATCTACTCTTTATACCCCTATTTCCTGCAGTCCAAAGATATGCAGGTTAGGTGAATTGGCCCAGCTAAATTTCTTGTGGTGTTCAGGGATGTATAGGTTAGTTGCATTAGTCAGGAGAAATGTAGAATGATAGGGTCGGGGAATGGGTTTGGTTGAGAAACTCTTCAGAGGGTGGGTGTGGACTTGTTGGGCCGAATGGCCTGTTTCCACACAGTAGGGATTCTAATTTTCCCAGCTGCCATCGGTTCTGAGGAAGGGTCACTGGGCCTAGAATGACCCTTGGTTTACGCAGGAGGAGGAAATGGGAATGGGGAGGGTTTATTAGATTAGATTACTTAGTGTGGAAACAGGCCCTTCGGCCCAACAAGTCCACACTGCCCCACCGAAGCGCAACCCACCCATACCCCTACATCTACCCCTTACCTAACACTACGGCCAATTTAGCATGGCCAATTCACCTGACCTGCACATCTTTGGAGTGTGGGAGGAAACCGGAGCACCCGGAGGAAACCCACGCAGACACGGGGAACGTGCAAACTCCACACAGTCAGTCGCCTGAGGCAGGAATTGAACCCGGGTCTCTGGCGCTGTGAGGCAGCAGTGCTAACCACTGTGCCACTGTGCCACCGTGCCGTCCATAATTACACTCTGAACAGCTAGTTAGGCCTGAATTAGTAACTCTTGGTCCCACGTTTACAGCAAATGGGAAAATGGATGTGGCCCTCAGGTCCTGGGTTATGGCCGCCATCTTTATTTGGGGCAAGGTACAGCGAGGCACATGGACATGTCCTCTTCCTTGGTGGGGGAGGGGTGATTGAAAGCGGAGCATTTACACATCAAACACATACCAAGAGAAATTGTTGCCTTTACTGTTCAGCCTGCACTGACTGTGAGTTTTGTTTTGTGAATTCATTTTATAGGATATTAATTGAGAATAATTGAGACAGGGATCTCAAAAGCAATTTTCTCTCGTCAGCAGGGTCATCAGGATCTGAATACCATTGACATTTAACTGTGGAAGGAGAAAGGTGTGTCTGTTCTGCCTGTGGGAAAGTATCTCTTTCCTTCAAGCAAAAAGAAGCACGGGCGGCACTGTGGCACAGTGGTTAGCACTGCTGCCTCACAGTGCCAGAGACCCGGGTTCAATTCCCGTCTCAGGCGACTGACTGTGTGGAGTTTGCATGTTCTCCACGTGTCGGCGTGGGTTTCCTCCCACAGTCCAAAGATGTGCAGGTCACGTAAATTGACCACGCTAAATTGCCCGTAGTGTTAGGTAAGGGGTAAATGTAGGGGTATGGGTGGGTTGCGCTTTGGCGGGGCGGTGTGGACTTGTTGGGCCAAAAGGCCTGTTTCCACACTGTAAGTAATCTAATCTAATAGTCAGATTTGTGGTTGGATCACCCTTGGGGTTTGTGTTTAATTCTGGGCAAGGTGTCATTGGCCTGAAAGGGAGCACAGATTTATCCAAATTATACCTCATCAGATTTAGGAACTGTCAGATTTAGACCCAATCACCCACTTCATGATGTTCATCTGTAAACTCCTCATTTTCAATTCCCTGCAAATTTCTCAATAAAATTCCTTATGCACTCAAATTGCAGCACCATTTCGGGTGGAATGTTCCAGATTCTGACAACTGTCTGTTCATCGAGAAACTACTGAAGTCCTTGTTGACTCTGGGGTTACAAAGGGCTGAATTGAAAGATGAGGTGCTGTCCCTGAGCTCCCATCAAGATGCATTGGAACAGGACAGGAGGCTGAGGGCAGTGTAGGTGTGAGCAGACAATGAAAATGACAGGGCTGCACTGTGAGGGCTGCTTGCCTCAATGAGAGTGTTTTGGAGTTGGGTGTAAACAGAGCGAGGGGAGACAGGGAGAAGGTGAACCTCAGCTTCAGTTTTAGTTCAGGCTGTTCAGAAATTCACGTGATCTCAGTGGGAACAGGCAAGTTGTAAGCGATACCTGCTGAGTTTTCTTTAAAAACAAATTTTATAGTATAAAATGTCAGCTTAAGTAAAGTTCGGGGCTTTTGATTATAATGGAAATGTCTGAAGAGAAGGAAGGTTGCTAGCTCATTTAGATTCTCCTAATGGGAGTAACTAGCTGAAACTAGAGAGACATTGTGACAGGAGCCCTTAGACCAGTGGTGTGCTCCTCTTGCACAATGTGGGAAATAAGTGACACTTCCAGTGTCTGTGACGGCTATGTGTGCAGGAAGAGTGCCCATCTGCAGCTACTGGGAAACTGTTTTTCAGACCTGGAGCTGAGAGTGAACTCACTGTGGAGCAATACTGAGAATGTTATGGACAGCACGTTTAGTGAGTTAGTCACACTGCAGGTGAGGGTGACACAGGCAGAAAGGGAATGGGTGACCATCAGATCAAGTAAATGGTCAGGAAGGACCCCATTGATCGTTCCCCTTTTCAAACAGATATTGTGCACCGCTTGGGATTCTATAAGGGGGGAGCAGGTGGGGTGGACTCTCAGGGGAAATCAGCAACAGCCAGGTTCATGACACTACAGATAGCTCCGCTGCACAGAACGGGAGGAGGGAGAAAGGCAGGAGATCCACTCGTCAGGGTCAGAGACAGGTGTGTCTGTGGCCACAGACATGAATCCAGGACAGTGGAATTGAACCCAGGTCCATTTATTGATAAGTGCACAGACCAATAAAGGTCAGCGTCCCAAATGCAGCCTTCAGCACTTGAGCACCCTGAAACTCTACTTTCCAGGGTTTGTGCACTTGTTCTGAGCCCTTCAGTGGGATTGAAGGGGATAGGGAGAAAACAGGAACAGCGTTGTGTTGTAGATCTACAAAATAACGGTCACCCTTCCCTCTCTGTCTCCCCCACCACAGGGAAAACACCGTGTGTATTTACCCTATCCATGCCCCTACTGATTTTATAAACCTCTATAAGGTCACCCATCAGCATCTGACGCTCCAGAGAAAACAATGTATTCATCCTCTCCCTGTAGCTCAAATCGTCCAACCCTGGCAGCATGCTTGTAATACTTTGCTGACCCCTTTCAAGTTTCACAATATTGTTTTGATAGGAAGGAGACCAGAATTGCACGCAATATTCTGAGCGTGACCTAACCAATGTCCTGTACAGCCGCAATATGTCCTCCCAACTCCTATACTCAGTGCTCTGACCAATAAAGGAAAGCATACTAAACACCTTCTTCACTATCCTATCTACCTGCTACTCCACTTTCAAGGAGCTATGAACCTGCACTCCAAGGTCTCTTTGATCAGCAGCACTCCCGAGGACCTTACCATTAGGTGTATCCATCCTGCTAATATTTGCTTTCCCAAAATGCAGCACCTCACATTTATCTAAATTAAACTCCATCTGCCAGTCCTCAGCACATTCAACCATCTGATATAATCTGAGGTTATCCTCTTCACTGTCCACTATACCTCCAATTTTGGTGTCATCTTACTAACATTACTTCCTATATTCACATCCAAATCATTTATATAAATTATGAAAATTAGTGGATCCAGCACCGATCCTTTGTGACACCCCACTGGTCACAGGTTTTTTTTTAGATTACTTACAGTGTGGAAACAGGCCCTTCGGCCCAACAAGTCCACACCGACCCGCTGAAGCGCACCCACCCTGACCCATTCCCTTACATATACCCCTGCACCTAACACTACGGGCAACTGAGCATGGCCAATTCACCTAACCTGCACATCTTTGGACTGTGGGAGAAAACCCACGCAGACACGGGGACAATGTGCAAACTCCACACAGTCAGTCACCTGAGGTGGGAATTGAACCCAGGTTTCTGGCGCTGTGAGGCAGCAGTGCTAACCAGTGTGCCACCGTGCCGCCCAAGGTCTCCAATCTGAAAAGCAAACTTCCACCACCACCCTCCTGTCTTCTACCTTTGATGAACTTTTGTATCCAAATGGCTAGTTCTCTCTGTACTCCATGAGATCTAACCTTGCTGACCAGTCTCCCATGGGGAAGCTTGTTGAACGCCTTACTGGCAACCACGTAGATCATTTCCACTGCTTTGCCCTCATCAATCTTCTTTGTTGTGACTTCAAGAAAATTGACTCAAATTCATGAGACGTGATTTCTCACACACAAAGCCGTTATTAATATCCAGGACTTTACTCTGTACATTGGGGTCTGTGTCACCCAGTTATGGGTGTTAATATTCTGGATAAAGTTCCCATACACCAGCTTTGTGTTGGTGACGGTGAACTGAGTCGTCTTAATAAAACCAACACAGATGAGTTCCATTTGAAAGGCAGTCCCAATATCCCTCAACCCCCTCGCATCTGCTCTGTCTCCTCCTTCCCCACCGTAGACAGTAAGTGGGAGGAGCTCATGGAGTTTCCATGTGAGTGAGATTGAGAAAATCTTCCCTTCTTTCCACTAGCCCACCAAGAAATGGTGGTAGTGTCCTTATCTCTGGACCAAGAGAATCGGGTTCAGAGTTTGGTAACAGCATCTTTGAAGAGGCTGATTAGTAAACCTGCCCAAGCCACCAGACCATACTGTCTCCCAGCTGTCCCTGCCTGAGCCTCTAAACAGAACCTTCCTGTAGTTTCTCTCCTGTCAGACTCTCCCATTGCTCAGTTTGTCCAGGATCCCTTCTTGCTGCTGCACTGATCCTGTCCCTCACTGACCTGTCCATCCCCCAGTGTCCTCCACATTCATTTGTTGTTTACAATCCCATTGTCCCAGTCCTCCAGCCCCGCCCCCTCCACTCTATTGGGTGCAGCTGCTGTCAATCACCCAGGCACCTGTGTGATCTGAAGCATGCTCTAGGAGGGGAGACCAGTGCACGGGCGCAGTGCTGGCCAATTGTTGGCGTATGTGCAGGGTGGGTCAGTGCCAGGGAGGGAGGCTATGGATGTGTGGGATTGATCTGTCACTGGCTGCTCCCTCCCTTCCTCCCTCTGAGAACAGGACCCAGGCGAATGGTCCCTGCCCTGGTATCGTGACAAGTGGTCGGCATATCAGTGGGGGAGCATTTTGCAGAAAGTTATCAGAACTCGGGTGAAGATTCAGGAATGTTATGGAAAGGAACAAAGGTGGGCCTGCAATTAAAGTTCTAATTTGGTTCATTTTAGTTCAACCATTTATGATTTGTCCAGTGTGTGGAGGATGGCTCTCATCAGAGGGTTGGTGTGGGGAAATAAATAACAGGTTCCAGATTGGAAAAAAAAATCAATGTTGGTCTGACCAGGAAGGAAACCCTGGAAGGTGGGGGGAGGATTCACCAACACCCAGGAGGCTCCCAATCAGATTCATTGATTTGATTAGATTAGATTAGATTTCCTGCAGTGTGGAAACAGGCCCTTCAGCCCAGCCAGTCCACACCGACCCTCTGAAGTGTAGCCCACCCAGACCCATTTCCCTCTGACTAATGCACCTAACACTCTGGGCAATTTAGATGGCTAATTCACCTGACCTACGCATCTTTGGATTGTGGGAGGAAACCGGAGCACCCGGAGGAAACCCACGCAGACACGGAGAGAACATGCAAATTCCACACAGACAGTCACCCAAGGCTGGAATCGAACCTGGGACCCCAGTGCTGTGGGGCAGCAGTGCCGTCGTGCCACACCTTTGTTTTGGCTCTTAGTCTGCAGGTAGGAGCAAGGAAGCT
Organism: Chiloscyllium punctatum; assembly: GCF_047496795.1. NCBI lineage: Eukaryota > Metazoa > Chordata > Chondrichthyes > Orectolobiformes > Hemiscylliidae > Chiloscyllium > Chiloscyllium punctatum. The sequence goes on along the minus strand of NC_092754.1, from coordinate 49,719,717 downwards.
GAATTCAATGAGAGGAGAGAGTACTAGAACTGGGTGTGGAGGAAAGGAGTGAGGAGATTGGTTTGGATTTCAGTTCACAGAAGAAAGAAATTGTGAGACTGAGAATTAAAGCTTTGGGGGATCAAAGAAACTACAATTCAATCCTATGATTGTCTTATGAATTTCCATCCTGCATTAACAGTGGTGAATTGTTTTCTCTGTTGTAGGGTATTGAAAGGGCGGATTTGTGGATGAGAAATTCAAATTGAATTTCATGTTCCGTTTTGATAGTTACTTGATCTGTGCCGATCTGAATATCATTGACCTTTTCATGTGGAAGGAAAGGTGTGTATTCTGTCCGTGGGTGAATATTTCAAATCTCAATGTGACTTAAAACATTACTGAGACACAGCCAAGTCCATGTTAGTGTGGTGACTGTGGAGAGAGATTTCATTTGTTTTTAAAAGTCTGAAAATACATGTCACATTTCCCAGGAACAATTAAGTTACAGATTTGTTTTGTATGAGGACAAGTTTTTAATTAACCATGCAACCAGAAAGACACAAGGATACCTGCACCGTGGAAAATACTATGAAAACGGGATTGTTGTAAAGGAGTTAATTATCGATCGTGGCTTGTAATCCGTTGGCGTTGTCACGTTGGTTCCAGTGCCGTGGGGAGACACTGGAAATGTGATGAATGGAGTGTAGGTTTCAGTTATTCAACTGGATAAGGTGCAGAAGAAATGGGCTCAGGGGTCTGAGTTAGAGGGAGAGGTTGGACAAACGAGGATTTTTTTTGTTTAGAGCCAAGGAAACAGAGGGGAGATCTACTTCTGGAAGTGTATAATATCGTGACAGGCTTGAGTAAGGTGAATGCACTCAGTCGTTTTCCCAGAAAATCAAGGAGTGGAGGGCATCAGTTTCAGGTTAGAGGAGAAATTCTGAAAGGGAACCTGAGGGGCAACTGTTTTACACAGAGGGTGGTATGTATATGGAATGAGCTGCCAGTGGAAGTGGTTGGGGTGGGTACATTAACAACATGTAAAAGACATTTGGACAACTACATGGATAGCAAAGGGTCAGAAGCAGATGGGCCAAGTGTGCAGGGAAATGGGGTTCGCGTGGATGGACATATTGGCCGGCATGGGCCAGTTTGGTCCAATGTGCCTGCCTCTGCTGTAGGATTCTGATTCCAAGTATATTTACTATTTCTCCCGCTACCTCTGGTAGCACCCTGGGATGTATTCCATCAGGGCAAAGAGACGTGTCTACCTTTAGCTCCATTAGCTTACCCGGCTCTAACACTTTCGTGATAATGGTTGTTTCTTGGTCCTCCCCTTCCTCAGTCTCCTTATCAATTACTGGCATGTTCTTCGTGTTCTCCACTGTGAAGACTGACTGCTGTGTACTCATATTCCTGAACCCTGCTGGATAGGAATAACCAGGTACAGAACTCTGAGAGGTCGTCTTTGAGTCTTTATTGATGAAACATGGCAGTTACCTGGATAGTGTCCATGCAGAACACCTCCAGGAAGCATCAGGTAACTCCCCGCCTCTCCGATGTACGGCTCCCATTGTGGTTTGTGGTTTTGAATGGACGCTGTCTCTCAGTATTATCTCCATGGCATTGGCAGTTAAAAAGTCGAGTTCAGCTCAGCACTTTGTGGTTAAACCACATACCCCTCCCCCACGGCCCTGTGGCTCAGTCAAGTATCTGACAGGCACTTCAGTTGCAGTGGGGCTGTCTGCCAGGATTCTGATGTGGAAGAGCCGGTGTTGGAGCGGGGTGGGCAAAGTTAAAAACCACACAACACCAAGTTATAGTCCAACAGGTTTATTTGGAAGTACAAGCTTTTGGAGTGTGCTGTGATTTTGAACTTGATCAGGATTATCTCTATGGTAACAGTTGAGTGCTTCAACAATTACAGAGGCCATATATTCCTCACACAATAGGTTCCCCTCTAGCAGGGTAAACTGCTATTCTGGCCCTGGGGATAGCTAATTATTGCTTTTCTCCCCTAATCCCATCTAGGTTTCTGTTGATCTTTAAAGTTTTTCTAATCTCCTAGTTTCTCCTTGGTCTTTGCCAATTTGTATGCCTTCTATTTCAGTTTGATAGACTCCCTTATTTCCTTAGTCGTCCATGGCAGATTACTCCTTTTCCTACAGTCCTTCCTTTTCACTGATATATACTTTTGCTGAGCAGTTTGAAAACATTTTTGATATTCCTCCACTGGCTGTCAACTGTCCCACCCTAAACTCTTTGCTCCCAGTCTACATTAGCCAACTCCTGCCTCATCCTATTGTAGTCTCCTTTGTTTAAGCACAGGATCTTGGGACTGGATTTAATCTTCCCGCTTTCCATCTGTGTTCTAAATTCAACCAGATTAATGACAAGTCTTTTTATCAGATTACGAGGTGAGGCGATGTTTCCTGGGTGTTTTGGTTTTCATCGTCAGAGACCTTGGCTTTGTAATAAAGTACAGGATAGATATTCAAAACAAAGTATTCTGGACGGTGTGAATGTACTACACAGTCTAAAACCATAAATCACTGTCTCCCCTCAGTTTACATGATTTGGAGATGCTGGTGTTGGACTGGGGTGTATAAATTTAAAAATCTCACAACACCAGGTTATAGTCCCTCAGGTTTAATTGGTAACACACTAGCTTTCGGAGCGTTGCTCCTTCATCATGATCCAATTAAACCTGTTGGACAAGAACCTGTTGTTGTGTGATTTTTAACTCCCCTCAGTTTAAAATTGCAAAATCATTATCTCCCACACGCTTCCTCACTATCTAAGTTTGGAACGCTAATCCACCTGACTACCCCTGCTTTGTCAAAAAGTCTCCTTTGGTGAAGGCGGTGAGGTTTGGATTCATCTTTCCAGTTATTACCGTCAGAAGATAAGCACTGGGCCCAGGAGAGGCAATGTGCCCTTCGAACCAGCTCCACCATTTAATACGGTGATGATTGAGCTCGGTCTCAGCTGGATTTTCCCGCCTGCTCTCTCTCACCCTTCAACTCATTGCGAAATCAACATCTCTATCACTTCAGTAAATTTGCTCATTGTCCTGGCATCCACCGCATTTTGAACAGGGAATTCCACAGATTCACAGCACATTGAGATAGGTACATTCTTCTTCATGAGTATAGAATAGAATCCCTACCGTGCAGAAACAGGGTAATCATCCATGGAGTCCACACCAATCCTATAATGAGCATCCCATTCAGACTCACCCGTTCCCTGTACTTCCCATGGTTAATGGCTTAACCTGCACACGCATGGATACTGTGGGCAATTTAGCATCGCCAATCTACTTAACCTGTACATCTTTGGACTGTGGGATGAAACTGGAGCACCCAGAGGAAACCCGCACAGATACAGGGAGAACATGTAAACTCCACACAGTCGCTTAAGGCTGGAATCAAATCCAGGTCCCTGACGCTGTGAGTCAGCAATGCTAACCATTGAGCCACCTCTGCTTAAAATCTGCTCCTCCTATTAACCTCTCCACACCCCAGTTGGCTGAATCTATATTCCTTACATCAGAAAATCAGATTGTGGAAGCAGATGTCTCAGTAAAACCCAGTGACAGTCCATATGTTCTGTGTATCTGAATGGGGATCCTATACACAACACCCTCCAATCCACACTTTTCTTTCACTTTCCTGAGACAGGGCTCCAGTGGCTTCATGGGGACTACAACTCCAACAATCCCTGAGGTAGGGACCACACGTGTGCGGGGAAACCAGGCACTGTACATGTCCAGAATGTGGGTGGGTTTTGGAAATGTGCTTTGGGTAAGTATACTTTGCGGAAAATATTTCACACTGTGATTGGCTGGAGGAGGAATGTATCTGCTTATAATATTGATCTGTTGGGGGGTTAAAGTGTCACTACACCCATGTAGGACCACTCTCCATCCCCAATTCATTGTAATGCTGGGAATCACCTAATAGGGAATGAAGAAGGATCTGACCCATTCTCACAGACTGAAGGTTCCTCTTCTGTCCAGGATCTGCCACCTCCCTTTCTTTCCTTTTGTTTCATTCTGCTGTTACATTATTGACTTGCAGCAACTGAAGGGAAAGGAAGTGAACCCAGAAAGGGTGCAGAGTCTAACCAGGATGGGAAGTGGTGGCATGGATCTGTTTATCAGTAACTCCATGAGAATGAGGAGGGTGTACATTAGGGGCAGCAGAGTCAGAATGGTGAGAGAGAGTAAGTGGGCTGGAGGGTTACAGATTTGGGGGAAGGAAGGGGAAAAGATATTCCAGAGAAACTAGAATTGTCTGCTCTGAATTTCTAACCTGTACATATTCCTTTATACAGGGTGCTAGATGGTGAAGATTTGCAGACTGAAATCTCAAAATCACGTGCAGGTCGTGATTAAGTTAACCAGCATTTGAAGAAGCAAAGATGGAGAATCACTGGGCCAAAATCCTGCAACACACTCTCTCCCAGCATTGTCCGTCTCTCTGCACCAAATGGACTGTGAATGGTTGAAGACAGCAGCTCACGACCATCTTCTCAAGGGTAACGAGAGATGGGGAATAAATGCTGGCTGAGCCAGTGATGCCCATATCCTGGAAACGGTTTCTATCTCTAGTTACTGAAACCCAATTGATGTTACTGCAGGATGATGAGGGACGCTGAGTACATCCTCCAGGAGGCAGCACCATCACATTACTTCTGCCTGCACCTACACAGCAACACCACTGGAACAAAAGGCAGTGAAACCAAAGGAGGACTTAGATATAGTTCTTCGAGGTAAAGCCATGAAAGGGGATTGGGACGCAGCAGGAACAGGAGACTGAGCTGGATGGTCAGCTGTTTCCCATTGAATGGTGGAGCAGGATTGAAAGGCTGAATGGTCTCCTGCTGCTATCTCCCAGGTATGTATATCGTCATGGAGCCCGGATAGGAAGAAGGGGGCAGGGATTCTCCAGGAGATTGCACTTCCACCTCAGTTTTCAGTGAGGGATGGTTTGATGGATTTTATTTAACATTTATCTTTAACACAAGGTTTGTAAATTTTGGCTTTAAAATGTTGTAAAAGATTTTTGCACAGCAAATAAAATGAAAGAAAATAAATTGAACTGTCTGAATATAACAGTTTTATAGCTTTCAACCTCCTGTAAAACAAAATCCTGTCTATTCCCAGACACCATCACTTTCCAGCTACTCAAACTCCAGGGAAATATTCCCTCCCTGTCTGAACCTTTGGTTTGATTTAACAGCTTTTCAGTTCTCGTTCTGTGAGCTGTGAAGTGTTCTTTTTCTCATTTTTTCCAACCCAGAAATGTGATCACAGCAACCTTCCCACCATCAAAATCATCATGACTCCATTTTGCTTTTGATTAACCTATAATCTCCAGCAGTGCAAAAGTGAGGACTGCAGATGCTGGAAACCAGGGCCTAGATTAGAGTGGTGCTGGAAAAGGGCTTTTGCCAAAACGTTGATTTTCCGGCTCCTCAGATCCTTCCTGAACTGCTGTGCTTTTCCAGCACCACTCTAATCTAGACGTATCATCACCAGCAGTAAACCATTTGTGTAACCAATTAAATATTTATAAACAAAGCCCATTACGGGCCAAGCAACCCATTACAAGTGACAGAGTGAGAAGGACTAAATCAAAGTAGAGTTGGGGGGAGGAGGGGGCAGTGGTGGAGATAAAGCACTATATCTCCTACGGTGCCCACCTCTATCTAAAGGCATCGAGAGCATTGATCCACACTACATGCTCCTTCTCCAAGGACACCCTGCTGTGTAGCCTTAGAATAAAATCATAGAATAGAATCCCTACAGTGTGGAAGGAGAGCATTGGCCCATCAGACCCCACCGACCATCCGAAGAACATCACGCCCAGAGCACTCCATCACTGTAACACTGCATTTCCCATGGCTGATCCACCTAGTCTGCGTATTCCTGGACACTGTGGACAAGTTAGCACGACTGATCCACCTAACCGTCGCATCTTTGGGCTGTGGGAGGAAACCAGAGCACTTGGAGGGGACCCACACTAACCTGGGGAGAATGTGGGAACTCCACACAGGCCGTGGACCAAGGCTGGACTCCAACCTTGTGCCTGATGCTGTGAAGCAGCCGTGCTACAATCACAATTTAAATCAAAACAGATGATCCCTGCTCATTGTCACAGTGCTGTTTGTGGAGACTTACTGCCCAGGGAGACATCCTGAGTTTCAGAAAGTGGCAATGTAAGTTCAGTCACCTCCAGCCCCGTTAATGTGATTAACAACAACATCAATCCTCCAACAGTGTGATCATGTACAAGGTCCACTCCTGACTCTGATGGACAGTAACATCAGAATCAGAGTCCTGCAGTCCACACGGAGCAGGGGGATGACCACTTCCCTGTGAGCACTCACTGGGCTCTCAATCGGGTTGAATACGCAGCAAATCCCTTGTCACACAGAGGGGTGAACAGCTCCGACCCAGTGTGAACGCACTGGGGTCTCGGGGGTAGGATGAATAACTGAATCCCTTCTCCTATACTGAGTATCTGAATGGCCTCTTCCCCCTGTGTGGGCTCACTGGGACTTCGCAGGTGGTGTATTTGTGTGAATCTCCCCTCTTTTTCCCCCCCCCCCCCAACACACACACACTGGGAGCAAGTGAATGGCCTTTCCCCAGAGTGAGCTCACTGGTGTTTCAGCAGGTCGCTGAGTGAATCCTTTCCCACAAACCGAGCAGGTGAATGGCCTCTCCCCGATGAGAATGCAATGATGTCTCCGCAGGTGAGAGATTTGAATGAATCCTTTCTCACACATGGAGCAGGTGAAGTGTCTAAATCCGCTGTGCCATCTCTAGTGCCTCAGCAGGTTGTAAGATCGAGTAGTTCCCTTCTCATACATGGGGCAGGTGAACGGCCTCTCCCCTGTGTGACTGTGTCAGTCAGTGTCGTAGTGGGAGGTGTAAGTGAATCCCTTCCCACAGTCCTTACATTTACACAGCCTCAACCTGGTCCAAACACATTGGTGTCTTCCCAGATCACATGACCAGTTAAAAATTCGACCACATGCATAACATAGGAATGATTTTTCTGTGCTGGGAATGCTGCTTTCACCTTCCATATTATCGATTAGGATCAGGACCTGCGGAATTGGACGACTCTGCAGTTGATGTGATGTTAAAGCTAAGATTCCCATCTGGGAACACTCTCTGTCTGTAAAACAAGGTTTCCCCTATCATTACTACAACTCCCAACACCAGCTCTCCCTTCAATTCCCCTGAATTTCTAAATTTGGACTAATGCAATGACCTACTTATGGTGCCTTTCTCTCACTTGTTTCTGAAAGTAAGTTGGGGCCATTTTGAATAATTTTATACACTTTACCAGCAGAACTCGTACTTACTTTGTCATTTACGATTTGTAACCCATGGGAAATTTGTTACCATCTCCGATCACTGTTATAATGCTCTGACCACTTCTCTGGAGCCAGTGCAAGTCAATTCTAACAATTACCAGTAGATTGTATCTGAACGGGATGCCCCCACAACAGTCGGAGCTCTGACACTCCATGCTCATCATTTAAGTTCCATTTCTTAAAGCCCCTCATGTGTCTGGCAATACAATCGAAGATATTTTATACAGTAACCTTTCAGTCTCAATTGTCAGTTCCAGTCCTTGAAGCAGCCAGTAACACACCATAGTGACTTGAATTCTAACAGCAGCATTGCCTTGGCAGAAGAGATTGAGGAGAATGAAGCTGTTTTCTCTGGACTATCTAAGCATGAAACACTTCAAAAGAACAGAAATCTTAAAGAGATCAATATGGTAGACACAGCAAGGATGTGTGCCCTGGCTGGTGTGTCTGAAATGAAATCAGCACTGTGGTATCTTTACCCAGCATCCCCTTTAGCTGCATAAATGTTTCAGATTTATTTGCTGCTCTAATTCCACTCTCTTGAGCACTCCCACTTGTAACTGCTGTAATGTTGGTGGTCGTGCAAATTTATAACATTTGATTTATTCCATCCCAAAACCTCTCTGTATAGATGTCTCACTTTTGTTCACCGAGACTCTCATTCAATCTGACCTCTTCACAATCCCTGCTCTGATAATTCCTTCCAGGGCTCAGAATGAAATGTTCACAGAAGGACAAAAGGAGGCTGATTGACTCATCAGATCTCCAAAGGATCACCTCACCAAATGCCATTCTTTACCTTTACCCCATAAACATTCCCATTCATCCCCTTCCAATAACTGTTCAATTCTATTCTCGTCATTGTACCTGACTCCACCTCGCTCTTTGGCAGTGCATTCCATAAACTTTCTCTGCATGAAACCGTTTTGTCTCATGTCACATGTGCTTCTTTTGTCAATCCCTTTACATCGGTGCCTCCTCATTATTGATTCTTCCATGCATGTGAACATTTTCTCCCGATCTACTCTCACTAGATCCCTCTTGGAGGTATTTTTACCCAGTATCCCCTGGGATGGTGAATATCATCTCTCCCAGTCCGAGGAGACCAGTGAGAGATCATTCAGGTGCTCTCACTGTGGTACTGAGTTCAGTCTACCATCCAGCCTCGCTGTACTCCAGTGAATTCTCACTGGGGAGAGGCCATTCACCTGCCCTGAGTGTGGGAAGTCTCGCACTCAGATATCCAGCTTAATGAAACATCGGCGAGCTCACAAGTAACCACAGCGATTGGATTTGTTTTGTTTGTTCATGGGATCATGGCATCACTTGCTGGGGCAGCATTTGTCATCCATTCTAACTGCCCAAGAGATGGTTCAGAGTCAACCACATTATTCAGGGTCTGGATTCACATGTAGGCTAAACCAGGTCAGAATTAGCACAATTTCCCGGACCCAGTGACATGAAGATTTCTGGTCTATTATCCTATTTCAGAAATATTAATGAATAATGTTTGCATTTGAATTAAAAGTGAAAGACCAAAATGTGTTTTATTCTGATTGAGCACATCCTCCTGTTTTCTCAGTTGTTATTGACAGTCTCATTCCTCTTGCACCAGAACCTGTTCCAGAGAGTGTTACAGAAAAGGCAGAATGGTCAGCTGCAGTTGGTCACCTGACTGGTCACTGGTCCCAAAGGTGCACTCTCCACAGATGCTGCCAGATCTGCTGAATTTTTCCAGCAATATCTGCTTTTGTTCCTGATATCCCAGCATTTGCAGATGATCAGTTTTTCAATATTCATCTTGTCTGTTGCAGAGGAGTTTATTGATGAGTTCGGAGGCAAGTTAAGCCACAAATCAGCCATGATCATCCTGTATGGCAGAGCAGGATTGAGGGGCTGAATGGCCTCCCCCTGTTCCAATGAAAGTTGTCCATCTGCAGCTTGTGGCAGCATTTCCCCTCACTGTTCACTTCACATCCATGTCTAACACACTGTTACTGACTGAACCAACCTCCTGTGTTTGAACTAAACCTGTTCATGTTCAGTGGCTCCCTCTCCGGCCACCTGCATTTAACTCTCATCATGGAATGCTGTCTCGTGTTACTGCGGGAATGCCCACAAGGATTAATCCTGGAGTCTGTATCCCCGGGATCCACAAACCCCGTTTATTTCCTCCTTCCTCTTTCATTCTGGCTTTTGAACTGTCAGTTTCAATCCATTCTCCTGTCATGCTCTTCAACATATCCATGTGGGTGGACTATAGGCAGCTGGGATTTAATAAAGGGAATGGGGATTAGGCAGAAACACTAAGAGAGGTGACAGCAAAGAAAGCTCTCATGGTAACAGCAGAGTTTCTCCGTGACCCAGTGAGTGGTGAGGCACCTGAGATTGTGGGGGGAGGCAGATTCAATCAGGGATTCGGGAAAACACTCAGACAATGACCTATCCATCTGATTGTTGACTCAGACAGATAGGCAGAAAGAAAGATGCACATTTAGATAGCACCTTTGATGACCTGGGGAAATGAAACATGCTTCAAACCCAATGATTTCAACCTCAAATCTCTGAAAACACAGACACTAAGCTTCCTACTTATACCAGGTTGTCTCTCAGCCTCCTCTTTTCTTAGGAAAAGAGTTTTAAGCTATTTAGCCTTTCCTGGTGATTATAACCTCTGCGTTTCTGTCAGATTTGTGACTGAACCTTTATTTTCCTGTTGTGAGTGATGCTAGTAGCAGAAACAGTTCCTGACCTGTGAGGGGTTTCGGTTGGAGTATTTATATTTACACATTCATTCCCACCCTCACATACAGTGTGAAATTGATGTAAAACTGAAGGAAAGGATTGAGTGAGCACCCACAGAAACACAAAATGCAGTATGTGTACCTGAGCTGAATGAACCTGGCATGAGGAAAATGCGACAACAATCACAATTAGTTAGAATCACAGCATCCCTTAGGAACACAAACAGGCTATTCAGTCTATCGAGTCTGCAATGACTTGCTGTCCCACCCTACCCCCATAACCCCACATTTAGCATGGCTAACCCAACCCACCTAACCTACACACTACAGGCCATGTTAGCACGGCCAATCCATCAAACCTGCACATCTGTGGGAGGGTCTCAAATTATGTCTCAGTGCTCAGAATTGTGGATGAAGGCGCAAAATCCTCTTTTTTTCAAAATAAAATCTGTGGGAAACTGCAGCCAGAAAGATTTCCGATTATCTCATGAGGAAGAGAATTCAAAACTCGTGCCACTGACCCAGGGGGTGCAGTGAAGTCACAGAGGTCTGGGAACCATCAGAAATGTAACAGGTTGTGAGCAAGTTGGGGGTGAGACAAGGACAAAAAGACAGTCTGTCACATGGGGGAAGGCAGGAGAGATTGAATTGCAGAAATGGTTGTCCCTCAAGGCCACAGGGAATGGAGTTCGGGCTGGGAAAGAAACCAGGAAACAAGGTGTGCAGCTGTGAAAGATATACATTATAAAAACATTTTATAACAACATAGAGGGCAGAGTTCACAGTCTGAAATTGTTGCTCTCGTTGGTGAGTACAAAACACTGTAAAGCCTGGGTAGTTCTATCACAGCCAACACATGCAGAATGACCCACGTGGCTTCAATCTGTGCTGTAACTTTCTGATAAAGTTATTCTGCCATTTGGAATTCAGGTCGGATGATGTTCATAAATTCTCAAATTGGACTTGACTTTAATATGCTGGAGAAATGTTAAATAAATCACAATGATCCCATTCTGCAGACTTTAGTCCACAGCCCTGCATGTTCCAGCATCTCAGTTACATCCATGTCCTTTTATTCTAATGTGATGCTGGTTACTGCCTCTGCCACCCCATCAATGCGTTCCTGCTCCCCACCATGTCTGAGTGAAATGCATTCTTCCCTCCCCTTCTTTCTGGGAATTAGTTTCAATCTAAATCCTCCAGTTTCTGACCTCTCAGGTAATGAATAGCTCCTTCCTATCCACTCGATCTGGATTCCTCAGCATTTTATCACTTCAATTAAATCTCAGCTCATCCTCCTCGGAAATCATCCCCCAGCCTATCCAACCTTTCCTCAGAGCAGAAATTTTCCAATTGTAGAAACATTCTGATCAATCTCCTGTGTACCCTCTCAGGTGTGATCACATCAACCCTGGAATGTGGGGATCAGAAGTGTGTGCCAGTAAATTATCTGTGCTCAAATGAGTGTTCCTAACATTTCCCCTGTCACCTCCGTTTTCTTGTGGTTGTCGCTCACACAAGAAGTGTCCTGGTTTCCCCACATGGAACTGGATGTGCACTCCATGGGACTGGGATTCCCTACCATGTGTTTATTTGTTAACTAATCCTAAATTAACTTCAGATTAAAACAAAATTATCAACTACCTACCAATCAATTTCTTCCATTATACTCAAGTCACCTTACTTTTTAAAATCTCTTTAAAATTATTACTATCTAAACACAACAGGCTTTAAGTGGAGTTAAGATGTCTCCACTGTTATAATCACTTGAAGGTTATCTTTACCTTCAGCTACATTTGGTGAATTGAACACTGATTGTAAATATATGAATATCAAACGGACTTGAGTTTTATGATAATCAATCCAATCTGACATTCTTGTTGGTTAGTATCTTGAAGAGAACTGTCCTCAGAACTCCAGCTGTGCTCTGACTTCAATCACAACTGGATGTGGCTGGACTGCAGATCTTAGATCTGTTCTGTTGTTTCCTGGATTGCTTCACTCTGTCTATCACTTGCTGCTTATGCTGTTTGGAAGACAAGTAGTCCTCTTTGGTAACTTCATCAGGTTAACACCTCATTTTTAGGTATTCATGCTGCTGTTACTGGCATGCCCTCCTGAATTCTCTCAGTTGAATGAGGATTGATCCTCTGGTTTGATGGTAAGAGGCAAGTTGGGGAATATGCTGGGCCGTGATTCTGTAAGTTTTGTTGGAGTACAATTCTACTGCTGTTGGTGGAAGGAAAGGGCTAAACTCTTGCACTGTAAGCCGTTAATGCAAGAAGCTACATGCAGTATTATGAACACTGATAGGCCAAGAAATGAAATGCTGGCATCACTGTACAATGATGCAGGATCACAACTGCAGCAAGGGGAGATTAAGAGCCAACTTGACATAGGAGTAGGGAAAGAAGCAGCTGATCAGATTGTCTCATTCATAGTCACAAAGAGACTCTGTGAGATTATTGTACTGTTGGAGGTGAGGATGGAGGAGGTCGGGGAGATGGAGAGTCCTTCTACAGAAACTAATCTGTCTGAGAGTTATGGGATCGACTTGATTGCTGTGCATTTAATAGAAAGCTAATTGAAACTGTTTTTATCCCCAAAGGCTAGCAAGACAATAGAAACAAACCCAGAATACATGGTTCAGAGATGGGTGTCAATAGCCCATCAACATCCAATTCCTGCAATTATTCAGCAAACGTATGTGTGATTACCCTATTCTGATGAACCAGAAAACCGCTGTTCACTCTGTGCAGATGTGCAGTGATGTGGGGAAGGATTGTTCTAGTGGTATTGTCACTAGACATTTAATCCAAAGCCCCAGATAACGTTCTGAAGACCAGGGTTCAAAGCCTGCTGCAGCACTTGGGGGAATTTCAATTCAATAAAAAAAGCTCTGGAATTTAAGAATCTAATGATGACCATTAATCGATTGTCAGAAAAACCCATCTGTTTCAGTAATGCCCTTTCAGGAAGGAAGCTACCATCCTTACCTGGCCTGGCCTACATTGTGACCTCAGACCCACAGCAATGTGGTTGACTCTTACCTGCCCCCTGGGCAATTAGGGATGGGCAGTAAATGCGGCCGGGCCAGCGACACCCTCATCCTTTGAATGAATAAAGGAAAATAAAAGTCTCTACCCAGTGTGAATCTGTACACGTTCAACGATGTTGTGAACATTTCCAAAGCTAAGTTCTCTATATGCAAAACTTTATGAACTGCCAAAACCATTGTTCATGACTTGGTGACTTGGTGTGAACAAGAGAAAAAAAAAATCCTTCAACTTGTGGTTATGAGTAAATTCCCTGGTGTCTCAGCAGAATGGATGGCTGAGTGAATCCCTTCCACCCCACACACACACACAGCAGGTGAACAGCTTCTCCCCAGTCTGACTGGTTTGGCCAGTGTCCAGGTGGGATGGGTAAAAAATTCCCTTCTGGTATTCCTCACATTTCCAGAGTCTGTCCCTAGTCTGGCTGCACTGGTGTTTTGCCATTTCAGATAAATGCTGACAGACTGTTACACACACCGTTAGCAACCCCGACCCCCACCCCCACCACCCCCAGAACCCAGTAGAAAGCAGTAAACATTATCTCCTGCTGTCGAAGAACAGCCTGTATTGGTCTGAGTAGGAACACTGAGCAGATTTACCTCAATGACAATTTAATTTATCAATCATTCATCTTCTCTGCTTGCACCACCATAATAGACAGCATATTCTGCATATTTCCAGCCAATACAGTCAGCAGAGACACTTACTCATCTCCCACTGTCTCAAAACCTTACATCTGACCTTAATTCTTGTGCCATCACCTATCAAATACAGATATTTTTGTCTGCTATATCTAGGTCTGTTATAATCTTATACAGCTTTATCAAAAATATATTTAACTTGTTTATTTCAAAGGAAATAGCAATCTCTTCAAATCAATCCAGTGACTGCATTTTCTTCATCAGTGAACCACTCCAGTAAGTCTGTACTCCACACCCTGAAGATCACTCATATCCTTCCTTGTTAATGTCTGTTTTGTTCCACAAATCCAGACGACACAAGTTTTCTGTACAACAGCAGTAGTTTTATTATCGAACAGCTGGCAAAAATTTCAAAGCATCTCTAAAGAAGCCGAGTGTCTCCTTGTACAGACTCATCTTCACGAATCTCTGCCTTACCCACAGAGAAAGTATATTTAATAAGAATTAGACAAAGGCATATCAGTCACATGGGTGATTGCCATTACCTAGTTTAAAGCTGGTAATTATGAATTTACAAAGCTTGATGAATGCCAATGTCCTGTGATAATGTGTGATGGATTACAGAAACTGATTTTCGGATTGTTCATGATTATGTGTTGACAGGAAGAGATTAAGGCATAAGGGTTCTTCCTTCAGTAAATGGGGGATTCACTTACCTATGCGAATATGGAGGGGAAGTCAGACAATGGGAGCAGGAGGCAGTTTAACAGGGTTGTGCCCAGGGCTGTCAGTCTTGTCTGGAAAGGGCAAATTGCTCTATCTGGGGTTATGGTGGAATCCACATGTGTGGCTCCAAGAGGTTCTATTTCGAAGATACAGTCTGCCTCACCCCTACTGAGGTGTTCAGTCTGTATTGGAAGAGTGCAGGCCTTGTACTCTTACAATACGGCAGGAAGACCTTTGGCAGGAGAATGTTTAACCCTTGAGTCGCCAATGCATCCTGAAAGAGAAGCAAAGTTTGAAACAGGCCCCTCTGTGGTATTTTAACTTCCTCATCCTGACCAGGAATCTGGTGACCACAATTGGATGCAATGATTGACTGTGACCTAACTAGAACTTTGTCAACGGTCAGCATCTTTTCCATGAGTATGTTATCATTCCCTCTATTAATGAAGCCCAGCATCCCATACGTTTACTCAAAACACTTTATGTTCTCTCTCCTTTAAGGATTTGTACACGTTGTCCTGCATTCCTGCTGTCCTGCTCTCTCTGTCTGTGCCATTCAAATATATATTCCCTTTCTACATTGCTTCTCTCAAAATGCATCAACTTACTGTGTGTTCTAAAGAAGAGACATATTATACTCAAAATATTATCTCCCGCTCCACACATTCCCTCCCCCCACCCCCCACCCCCACCCCCGGAAAACAGAACAGGACAGCAATGGAATAATCGGCCCACCATGTCTGTGTGGATCATGATTCCATCTGCCTGTATATGATCCATATCCCTGCCAACCCATGTCCGCTTATCTGTCTGTCCAAATGCCTCTTAACATTGTGATTGTTTCTGCTTTTACGATCTCTCAGGCAAGTACATTCTAGTCACTGACCACCTCCTGCACAAGAAACTTGTCTGACACAACTCCCTTTTAACTTGCACAGATGTTGTTGAAAATGCTCAGCAGGTCATGCAGCATCTGTGAAGATAAATCAGTTAATGTTTTGGGTTCGGTCCCCCTTCCTCAGAAATGTTAACTAATTTGTCTTCACAGATGCTGCGAGAACTGCTGAGCTTTTTCAGAAACTTCTGTTTTTCTTTCTGGTTTACAACATCTGCTGTTCTTTCGGTTTTCATTTCCTTTAAACTTGCCCCCTCTCCCCTTAAATCTATGGCCTGTGGAATTGGTAATTTCCACTTGGAAAAAGATTCAGATTATTCACTCTGTCTGTGCCTCTCGGATCACTCCACAGCCACTGACTTTCCAAAGACAACAATCCAAGATTTTCCAACCTCTCCCAATCCAGGCAACATCCTGGTAAACCCATTTCCACCTTCTCCAAAGCCTCCACATCCTCCTTATAATGCGGTGCTCAACACAGCACACAATACTGCAAAGGTGGCCTAATGACAGTTTTATATTCACTCCCCTGACAGAAGAAGGCAAGCCTGCCATCCACCTCCTTCACCACTTTCAGGGAGCTGTGAACTTGCACCTGAAGATCCTGGATATCAATGCTGCTCAGGGCACTTCCTTTTCGTGTATACATTCCTTTTACAATGAGCCGCCCAAAACGCATCATGTCACACTTGACTGAATTAAAATCTATCTGCAATTTCTCCGCATAACCTTCCAACTGATCTCATCCTTGATGTTTCCTTTGACAACATTCTTCATGATTCACAACTTCTACACTTTGTGCTGTCTACAAACTTGCTAATTAAATCGTTTTCATTTTCAGGCTAATCATTTATATGTATTACAAACAACAGATGTCCCAGCTCTGACCCTTGTGGAACAGAGGCACTGGTCACAGACCTCCAGCCACCAACATACCCCTGCACAACTGTTACTGGGAGAAATCTCAAAGAGGAGCCTTGAGTTCTGTGCTGAGCAGCACGACCAATGTTTATTCCGAGCTCCTTACTAATGCAGAATGGAAGAGTTCCCTCTCTGGAATTCTGTGACTCCCCCAGCCAAGTTCAGTATTTGGATGTGTTTCTTTCATACGTTCCACTAATATTTCTCCCCTGACCCTATCTCCTGGGTTCGGGATGTGAGCTCGGATGTTTATGAGCTCCCTTTCCCAGTCTCTGATTCTCTGTCCGTGTGCAACTTCCCCTCTCAGCTCATGCAGTTGCTTTGTCAGTTCTTTCACAAATTGTTTCACCATATCCCTGCCATTGTACATCTCCTGCCCTCCCACTACCATACCCTCTGATAGCTGCATAGTCCAAATTCAAAGGGGGATTGCTCGGTTCCCTTTGCTGGGGTTGACGTCAGTTTTATTAGGATTGTGGGGAGTACACTAACCCATCCCGGCCTGTCTCTGTCAGGGCCTTAGTCAGACTAGTTTTCAGTATCTGCTTCATTCCTTCTTCTGTCCCTGAGCTCTGGGGGTGGTATGTGAGATGGGATTTCTGCTCAGTACCAAACAGGCCACAGAGCTGCTTAACTTTGTTTCCTGGAACATGTGTCCCTTCGTCAGAATCTGCAGGGGAATGCTTCCACCTACTGAGTAAACCTGTTTATTAAGACCCAGCAGGATTTCCTTCCCTGGGATTGGGATGGGGGTGTATGTAAAATCCATCTGTAATTGTTCCCGTGGGCCCCTGGGTCCCTGCAGCTGTCTCCATTTTATCCTGATTGTTTTCCCTGGCTCACACTGTGTACAGACTACACCCCTTCGACAAAACCTTCTTGCTCCAGAACACCCCTGTAGTTGATCATCCGATATTGCATTTTATCCTGCTCAATAAGGGCCAGCCCATGATATGTTTTTCATAATGTTTGTCTTATACAGTGGCACTGCTGGATCATCCTGTGTCCTATTACTGTCCCACCCTTTTCCCATGCAAGTCTATGCAATCATGAGATACATAGGTAGGGTTGTCAGTCAGGAAGTTTCTTGCCAGAGTTGAAACGTCAAAACTGTGAGGCATGCATTTAAGGTTGTGGGGGGTAGTTCGAGGGGCATGTGAGGGGCATTTACTTTTTACACAGGGAGTGGTAGGTGTCTGGAATGAACTTCAAGGGTTGGTGGTGGCGGCAGATACATTAAGGCTATTTAATGTTCATTGAGATAATTTGGACGGATATGGACCAAGGATAGGCAGAAGGGATGAGTTTCTTTTGCATTATATTCAGCACAACATTACGGGCCAAAGGACCCATTCCTGTGCTGCACACATCTTTCAGAGAAAACTAATACCTCACTCATATGACATTTAATCTAATCAATATTTAGCCACTGGTGTCAGAAATAGGAAGAAAATAAGTAGAGAACAAACTTGACTATAATCTAAAGATAGAGTCAATGACATTTACAGAGGAATTTTTTTGATTTTTTTTGAATGATAAGATTAATAACTTTGGAGATGTGTTGAAAATGTTTGCAGTTACTGATGTGCTGAGCCAAAATTACCCTTTTTAAATTGAAGATTGGACTAGAAACCTGTTAGAAAACTTGAAAATATTCAGTAAGGTGTTATGCACATCATAATTTAATCCATTGATTATTACTGCCAATACTACAATTAAAAAAAAATCAGCTCTACACCAAAAAGCATCAATTTTCCATCCAATGCTTATTGGAAATATTGGAATACTACTCATTTCAACAATCAAAGTAATCACAGCCTCATCGATTAAGTGATATCTAATGACATTTCACCAATAATTAGTTTATTTCGACACATTGCTCGTTCAAGCGGCAATGTGAAGTTTCTCATTAATATTCAGTTCACTGACAGCATATTAATAATTGAGTTATTGCTAACACCTAACCATTGATCAATCCAGTCAGGGATAGAAAAGTGGAAATATGGCTCAGTACATCAACTGATGGAAAGATATTGCAGTGTTCACTCTGCCAATTATTGTGAATATCGATGTATATTTTGATTTGATTTGATTATATTTTTCTTCAACACAAAGATTTATTGTAATTCTGATCACAGTAAGATTATTTAAATTTGTGACTTTTTTGTAAACAAAAAAAAAAATAGAATTTACAGGTGTTTGCTCTTTCCTTTATCATTCAGAATACATTTGGAATTGTTGCAAGTTATACATTTGTGGAAGGAAGAGAAGATGTCTGCAGCTGAATAGTCACAGTGAATGACCTTTTCTTCCGATTCCGTCCGACCGCTAAACATTCTCATTGTCTTTTTCTTTTTAAGAAAAACTGCTTTAAACGTATTCAGCAGTTGTATTTTTTTCTGAATTTACAATAAACTCATGATATGTCGATTTATCTTTCTTCCCATTATTCTGATAATAATTTGTAAGGAAGAGTATATGTGCTTAGTACCATTATTATAGTGAATTACTATTTCATTCTCAGTCCATTACACAGAAACAGTCTAATTAATTCCCAGCCCAATTATCGGAATGAACACTGGTTAGTTTTCATTTGAGTAATCCCAATTGATTATAATCCCAACCTTCCTTGTTGGGAAGATAATGAAAGGCACTTGTGTATCTCGAGTAGTGTCTCTCCTAAGAGACCAGATCACCTGATACAGAGCCATAGCCTTGAAAGCTAGTGCTTATAAATAAACCTGTTGGACTATAACCTGGTGTCATGTGATTTTTAACTTTGTCCACCATAGTCCAATACCGAGATCTCCAAATTATTGTTGCACAAAGGAATTCTCGTAATTTTTAAAAGAAAATATGACTTTAATTAAGATCTTTAACACACGACTATTAAGCACTTCCTATATTCTTAAAATATAGTTGTAATTGAAAAAATATGCTCACTGAACACAGCACACACAGCTACACAAATGTCTTCCTGGTCATCTAATTACTGCTCCAGAGAAAAACCTGAGTAAGTATCTTATTGTTTCTGAGAACAAGAACCACAATAAACATTTGGTGAGCAGTTCCATCCAATAAATGCATTTGATTTCTTACATATCACTTCAGTAATTGCACACGAAATATTTCGCTAAAACCAATAACAATGCTTTATTACAAATGAGCGAGGATGCTAATGTCAGCATACATAGCAGATTTCCAATCCAGTTGAAGTATCGCAAAATAAAATGATGTATTTTGGCTTAGTGCAACCTGTAGGTGAAAACACTTTGAGCTTGCACCTTAAAAATCTTTATCTGCTTATTCAGAGAAAATAATGAAAGATGGCACCGTAAATTTATTTTGACTTTCACTCATGAAAATACTCATGTGAATCGCTTCTCATTTTCTTCCTAGTTCTGATACAAATGTCGAAATATTTACGATAATAAAACTTTAGGAATAATAAGAGTGTTCTTTGCAAGAACGACATGAAGATGTTCAAGGTCCTCGAATTCCTGTTGAGTAGAATATCCTTCATAAGGGTCTTATTGTCTCGCGCCGATGTTTTTTGTGACTGGTTACTGATGCGTTTTCAAATCATGTGCACTGCAGAAGGATTTTTTTAAATTTTCAATTTGTTATGAGCAAAAAAACTACTTCCCTACAAGTTCCCTGTATCTTACGTTCACTGTCATACATACTTTCACTATATACTTATTAACTTCCTACTTCTGACAGGAATGTCGAAACATTGGTCATGATCAAAAGTATATAAATTAAAAGTACGTCTCAAGAAGCAAACCAATGGATGGTAATATGTCATTCTTGTAATCCTGCATGTTTGACCCAAAAACAATTCTGCTGAATAAGAACTGAATGGCTCATTTTTGTGAATCCATAAAGCTAGCCATTATATTGTATTCCTCAGTTTACCAATCTTAATGAATATCCAATCATCATCACAGCAAAGTGCTTTTAGAATATTAAATCAATTTATTTTTTCAGATTATAATGTTATTTTTCCAGTCACTGCCATTACGATAATTGCACAATTATTGGAGTTAATCTTTCTAACAAATATAGTGAGAATCGCATTTTAGTTGCATCAATTGTTTCTGAGTACGAACCCTACAATATAAAAATCAATTTACTGTTCAGCTGAATGATCCCATAATGGAACCAATGACTTCCCATTCAATGCCTCATTGTAAATACTTGATGATTGCTCATTTGAATGATCACGGTAATCTCAGCCTGAAGCGTTCAGAGAACTGTAATTACTTTTCATTAGAATAATTTCTGGTCGTTTCTCCACATTGTTCAGTGAAATAATCAACTAAGATTTCTCAGTATTCTTAAATTAACTGATAGAACTTTGACAATCCAATTGCTGCTATTATCTAATCATTGTCCAATATAGTTCAGGGTATATCTGTGGAATTATGGCTCATGCATGAAATAGTGTAAAGATTTGCAGTGTGTGTTGTAAATATCAATTTTTATTTTAACCCTAGCAAAAGTTGAATTGATTTAATTATGTTACACTTACATGTTAACATTTACTGTATTTATAAACATGATACAAGTTAATCATTCTTCATGGAACAAAATAATTTAAAATTCTTGTGATGTTTTGAAGTACAACAAAAGGAGCTAACATTGTTCCATGAAATAGTCACAGTACATTTTGAACTTTGGGAATTTGAACATTTTGGGAAAGAAGGGAAGTTGTCTTCAGATGAATAGTCGCATTGTGTGACTAATTCATTTATTTTCCTATTCATTTATGTTGCAAAAGCATTTTGATTTTCTTTTCATTCTGTGAAAACTTGCTTTGAACATATGGAACTATTTGATTGATTTTTGTTCATCAGTGTACAATGATCAAATGATTAGGCTTTTTTTCCTATCATGGATCATCATGAGATTCATATTTAATTAAAGTCATTATTGCTTTGTGACAACTTTACTGTAAATTACTAATTCATTTTGTCAGTTCATTACACAGAGAAAATATGTAATTAATTCCCATACAAATTATTACAATAAACATCTGATTCGTTTTCATTTGTGTTGCCACAGTAAGCATGTGACTATGGTCCTACCCTTCCGGGGGTGGGGACATTATGAAGGGTCCGTGTGGAGCTCTGACAGTGTCTCTACGACAAGATCAGGAGGAATGATTTCAATTCCCACCTTCAGCAGAGATGTGTCAGAGCAGCTTCAAATATTCATGAGAAAATACCTGCAATAGATTGAACTGCTTTTCAAAACAACATGAAATATACTTCGATCTGCTGTGCATTTCAATCATCACCATATCTACCACTTATTTTCTTCAGGTCATGAATAAAACCTATCATATCTGCTAATTCAACATTCCTTGAAAAAGTAATTGAGAATGTTGCAATCTTAAAGTTGGAAGAGTCTAAGAAATGATACTCACTGATTTTATTTTCTCTGTTTGAAAGAACCTCGTTCAGACATTTCAAGCACATAAATCCTTATTCTCCAGTATTATAAAGATGAAAAAATAAACAGTCAAAATTCCTCTTCAGCAAAATAACCAAATGCAACTTCATATTATTCATTGGTCAGTTGATCACCTACAATTGTAACTAAATATTGCAATTCATCTAAATATTGTTATGTGCTTTGAACAAATTAAATTTCTTATTACTATTCATTCTTGAATTGTCAGGAATATGTTTTTATTTTCCATCCACCAATTCATAATTCATAAGATTGATATGCTTTCAAAATATCGACGTGTTCATTTGAACATTTAATTTGTCTCTCTCTCTCACTTATCTCACTTCATGCATGACAGCTTCAATGCATTTTGCTAATTAACTGTACAAAACTTAAAAATGTTGTTGACTTTACTTCTTTTGTACGCAAGAAAACAATGTAGGTACACCCATTTGTTCTTTAGCTCAAATAACACTAAATTTTAAATTATTGAAAAGACTACACTGGGGGGAAAAGAACGATTCTTCATCTCAAATATCACATTAAATGACACTTTTTCAAATCAATACAAAATGATTTGTATTTTAATTTCATTATAAGAAAAAAAACCTGCTCTGGAAATTTTAGAATCTGTTTCTTTTACTTCCAGCATTAGTTGTCAATGAACAATAATTACATAATTATCAGTCATTTTGTGCAAAATAATTTTCTGGACCAAATGTCATTTATTTGACCTTTTGTTCACAATCGTACTCACTTTCCCGGTCTAATTATTTTCTTCCTTATTCTGACACAGATGTCTAAACATTTATCATGATAAAAATTTAAAACATAAACATGACTCAACAAAAAAACCCAATGTTGAACTGTGTCAATTGTTGCTGAGTATTTTTTATAATTATTAAAGTTACTTTTTATATATTAATTTTCTGTTTATCAATCTTAATTATGATGCAATCGATGTCCGAGCAAAGTGCTTTCAAAATATTAAGTTAGTTTATCTATCAATATTCTAGAAACAATTAACAATTACAATAATTACACAGCACTTTGTGCTTGTTACGAAGTCTACATTAATGTGTTATTAATATTTTCCATATTTCTTATTGTGAATGCTACAATATAAAAACCTGTTTGGTCGGGCCAATACACCCAAAAAAGACTAATAACTGCCCTTGCGACATCCTTTGTAAATGTCTGACTTTTGCTCATTTGAAAGATCACAGTCATTGATATTCAAAGAACACCAG
This sequence comes from Chiloscyllium punctatum, assembly GCF_047496795.1. Taxonomy (NCBI): domain Eukaryota; kingdom Metazoa; phylum Chordata; class Chondrichthyes; order Orectolobiformes; family Hemiscylliidae; genus Chiloscyllium; species Chiloscyllium punctatum. The sequence continues at coordinate 49,696,653 of NC_092754.1, read as the reverse complement.
TTACTTTACACTGCAATATTTCTCTTCATTTCTGCACATTACTCAGTGGAATAGTAAGATGAGATACCTCATTATTCTTAAATTCATTAATAGTAGTTTTAAAATCAATTTGTTGCTAATATTAAATAATTGTTCAATTTGGCAAAGATTGTAAGTGTGGAATTATGGTTCCATATAATAACTATTGCAAGGAATTAGCAATGTAGAATCTCTCAATCATTGTGAATATTGCTTTTCATTTTAAACTTGGAAACACTTCTGAAATGATTTGCTTGTAATTCACTTCAATGTTAACATTTATTGTGCTTCTAATCACAATAATAGTTGAATATTTTTCTTGTGCACAATTATTTAAATTCTGATGAATTTTTTTGAAGTACACAAAAAAAGGATTAACATCTTTCTTGTTTCATTAAACAATCACAGGAAATGGTGTCTTCTTAGAAACCATACATTTTCAGAAACAATGAAAATTGTCTTTAGCTGAATAGTCCCATTGACTGACCAATTCATCATTTTGTTCCAATTTACATGTAGAACAAACAAAATTTACGTTGCATTTTATAAAATGAGAAACTATTATGAACATGTAGAATGATTGTATTCATTTTTATTTATCAATTTACCAGTAATCACACAAATCTGTCAAGTTGTCATTCCACAAATTATCATTAAATCATATTTAATTAAGACATCTGTTAACTCCCATCATTATTGTAAATTACTATTTAATTTTAAGTACATTACACACAGGATCCATCCATTTAATTCCAATCCAATTATCACAATAAATATCTGATTATTTTTCACTTGAGTAACCACAGTGAGCATTTGATTGTAGACCTGCCCAGCCTGGTTGGGAACATTATGAAGGAATGTTGTGCAGCTCTGATAGTGTCTCTGTTACCAGACCAGGAGGTACAGTTTCAATTCCCACCTTGCACAGAGTTGTGCCAGAGCAGCTCTGAATGTTGATTAGAAAATATCTAAGAATCAATTGAATTGCCTTTCAATTTAATATTAGATATGCTTCCATCTGTTGTTCATTCCAATAATCACAGTGTTTGCTATTTATTTTTTCAGGTCACTAATAACAGAATGTATCTAATTCCACTCAATCAATGTTCGTTGGAAAATATTTGAGAATGTTGCAGTCATACAGATGAAATATACAAAGTAATGATATTAATTGATTTTCTTTCGTTCTGAAGAGCTGACTTCAAACAGTACATAGAACTTGATGCTCCAGTGCTATAAAAATGAGAAGAAAAAATAAATTTCTTGTTCAGTCAAATAAACAAATGCCAAATCCTTTTATTTATCAATTTTTAATTATTGATCTGTTTATGAATTGTGTGAAATTTGTTTTTTGTTTTCCACTCACCTATTTATATTGAATGTGAGATTGAACTGCTGTGAAAATATCCAAGTGCATTCATTTGAAATTTGACTTTGCATATTTATCACTGTGGGCTATATGTAAAGCAGTGTTACTTCTGCAATCATAATTGTTTATTCAAGGTAAATGAACTCACACCAATGTATAATTGCTTCAGCCAAGAGCCGAGTTAACAAGAATGAAAACTATGTGAATGAAATATATTATTGCTTTTGTATTAGCTAAAATGTGCATACAAGAATGAAATGTGTCTGCAAATAATGGTAGATGTTATAGACAAATACTTAAGGTATTGTGAGGGGAGGGGTGTAGGTTAAGCTATATATGCCTGTACAGTTACAAGCATCTGTTTCCCGCTTCAGCAGGAACAAAAAAAACACCATCAAAAGGTCATAAGGCTCGGTGTAAATAAAGAATAAAAAGAAATTATGCTTTGGTTAGCACAGAAACAGATGGCAGTGAAGAAGGATAAATAACAATAAGACCACAGAGGGAGGTGGTCAAACGGCCTTGTGAGGCCAGAGATAAACATTTTGTCAGGGACGAGGCTGGATGAGTTCAGAGATAAACAGCCGGTTTAGATTAGAAATAGATGTAAACAGGGGACGAGCAATGGGAGGAGGGAAGAGTAACTAATTACATAAATATTGTGTACTCGTTAAATTCAGTGTGTGTGTGTGCCTTGTGGACAGTGGGCACCACACCCCTCTTGCAACAGCGTAATAAACGATACTACTGATTCAGGTCTTGTTCCAGACTGAAGTTATTGAAGTGACTGAACTTCATTTCTCACAATCACTTATCTCATTTATTGCATGATGTCTGAAGTGTGTTTTGCTCAGCAATTCTATCAACTATTTAAAAAGTCTAATCTTAAATAAGATCCTTAACACCCAAATATCAATCTATTCCTAATTCATGTAAATGTCTCAATTTACTTGAAGTCAATGTTCACACAAAACAGTGCACATAAAGCGACACAAAGATATTCATCATCAGCTAATTACTGTTCAGTGGAATAACCTGAGTATCTTATTGTTCCTGAGACTAATGACAACAGTAAGCATTTGTTTACTCGTCCATGCAGTAAATGCATTTGATATCTTACATTTCAGTTCAGTCGTTAATGAAAATTTTTGTTGTTTAAACTAATAATTCTAATTTATCATGGATAGTGACTGTAATACAATAACACTGGAAACATTTTAAAAAAATATTCTAACAATCTTTAAGCTCATCTTCTGTTGTGTGTGTGCAAGAGACAATTCAAATTATAACCATTTTGTTGCAAATTCAACAAATGCTACATTTTGAATTTATGAGCTTCTTACAATTTTGCAAAAAGGTTAGTCTTCACTGTATGTCATATTAAAAGACTGCTTTTTCCAATCATGCATGCTACAAAATGATTATTGCTTTCATTGCATTGTAAGAAAAGAAGTGTTGAATTTTTTGTTGTTTCAATTCCAACATTATTCATCATTGTGCAATAATGACACAATTATTACAATCGCTTTATATACCACCCAGCAGTGACTTCATTGTTTGTTTATTTTCATGCTCATTTTCATGATCTATTAATTCTCTTCCTAATTCTGACACTTTGATTATAATATTAATCAACGTACCATCTCTACAAGGAATCCAGTGGAAAGAAATTCGCAATTTGTATATTGCATATATTTTTGAGTTCAGAAAAGAATTTTGTTCAATAATTACTGAATGTCTCATTTTTTCTTTAATACGCAAAGCTAGCTACTATGTTTTATTCCTTAGTTCACTGATCTAAATAAATACTCAATCGACATCACAGCAAAGTGCTTTTGAAATATTGAATCATGTTAATTCTTCATATGTATTGCACTGTACAATCTCTCATTCATTGTAACAATCAATATTTATTTTACCTGTTGAAACATAGTTGTATTAATGTAAATATATTTCACTTCAATGCTAACACTTAAGACTTAAGCATTTTTCATGCAACAAAATCCAATGAAAAAGCATCAGCATCTCTTTATTATTTCATTAAACAATGACAATAAATTTTGAATTGTTCAAAGTTGAACATTTTTAGAAAGAAGGAATGTTGTCTTCAGTTGAATGTTCGCATTGAATGACTTCTTCACAGTATCTGCTGTTTATTCTCTTCTTCGGGTTCCCAAGAAAAGAAATTAACTAGTTCTGCTGGTTCTAAATTCCTGAAAAATATTTGCGAATGTTGTGGTCTTAAAGGTGAAAAAGCTAAGTGATCGTAAGTGATTAGTTTTTTGTTCGAAAGAGCTTGATTCAAACATTTCGGACATTCACATTGTTATTCTGCCGTGTTACAAGGAGAGAAAACAAGTCGCTTTCTTCGTCTGTAAAGTAAACATATGCCACTTCCAATTATTCATTAGTCAGCTAATTACCTACATTTGTTATTAAAAATTGCAATTCATCTAAATATTGGAATGACATTTGATCAAATTAAATTTCTAATTATTTTTCAGTCGTGAATTGTTGGAGTTTTTTTTGTTTTCCATTCATCTATTCGTATTGAATGTAAATTTTACATGCTTTGACAATAGCGGAGGGTGTTTATTTGAAATTTGTCTTTGCATACCTCTCACTGATTTTACTTATTGCATATAGTTGCACAGTGGCTCAGTCATTAAAAATGCTACCTCACAGTGCCAGGGGTCTCGGTTTGATCCCATCCTTGGTGACTGTCTTTGTGTACTTTACCCATTCTCTCCAAGTCTATGTGACTTTGCTGTGGTTTCCTCCCACAATCCAAAGACGTGCAGGTTAGGTGAGCTGGCCATGCTAAACTGCACATTGTGTTCAGGGATGTGTATATTAGTCAGCAGTAAATGTAGAGGAGTATGGTTGGGAAAGTGTTTGGATGGGTTACTCTTTGGAGGGTCATTTTTTTCAATGAAATGACCTGTTACCACACTGTGCTAACAGGGATTCGACAATAGTTTAATTGTGTTTCTCTAAGCAATTCTAACTTTTTTAAAGTTGACTTTAGTTAATACCTTTAACACTTGATTATCAGTGTTCCTAAATCTTGTAAAATATCTCAATATTTTTTAAATCATTGCTCACACAAAACACTAAACATGAGGCCACACAAAGGTTTTCATGACCATCTAATTACTGTTCAGTGGAATAATCAGAATTGTTCCTGAGATCAATCCCCACTGCCACAGTAAGGATCTGGTTATCATTCCCTCCAATAAATGCAGAAGTTGTCCTCTGGTATTTCAGTTCAATAATTACACACGATACTGGTTGTTCAAAGCAGTGGTTATTCTTTATTATGAATGGCAAAGGATTCTAATGGAAGAGGTGTTCATATGTCCGAATGTGTTGCATGATCACAAACAATTTTCAGTCCAAATATTGCACAAAAAAAGTGTAAATTTGGTTTTGTTCAACTTCTGAGGCTAACATTTTCAGTTCATGTCCATTACAAATATTTGGAGAAAGTGAGGAAAGCAGATGCTGAAGATCAGAGTCAAGAATGTGGTGCTGGAATAGCACAGAATGTCAGGCAGCATCTGAGGAGCAGGAGAAACCATGTTTCAGGCATAAGCCTTCATCGGGAATCTCTGGCTCCATGGATGCTGCCTGGTCTGCTGTGCTTTTCCACCACCACACTTTCGACATAAAAAAAATTGCTTATTTGGAGCAAATACTCTCTGTTTCCTCTATAATTTAAATTTACTGTGCTTTCTATTCACTCAAGTTCTCATTTTAATAGCTCCTTGTTTTCTTCTTAATCTGATACAAATCTCAAAACTCCGGGCACAATAAAAGCGATATGAATTATTAACTAGCATCTGGACAAGAGAACCAAAGAACAGCGACATAGACCTCTTGAATAACAAAGATATTAGAATGAAAAAGCAATGCCTTCCAAAAAAATCTCTGTACGTCTGTATCCTTTTTCAATTCAATAATCCTGCAAATAGCTTATAATTGTCAGTTGATCTCTCTTAATGACTATCTAATCAATGTCATTGTAAACCACTGATAAAATTGAAACATTTTATTTGTTAAAATGCAAAGATTCATTCTCAATTCGTTATTACAACAATAAGTGAACCATATTTTATCTGTCCGCTAAGTCAAGTGACCTGTGGCCCATAATTGAACATTCTAAATATTCCTACAGCTGGGGAAAGCAGAGCTAAAAAGGTCAAAGTAAAGGAAACAGTAGACAAAGTAACCAGCTCCAGAAAACAGTGGAAAGCCCGGTCAAAGAGCTCACAAAGGTTCGGGAGATCCTGTTACAACCAGCCCAAGAGCTGTGTTTTGGAGAGGTTGAAGCAGACTTCCTGGCACCTTGACTTCCAGCCAGTGCCTGAGCATTAGACACCTCACTTGAGAATGACGACAAGTGAAGGGTGTTTGCACGAAACACATTGAATGCTTAGAATCCAGAATTTTGGTAAAATGTTGTGAAACATTTCCCAGATCATGGAAATCAGCTCAACATTATTGAAATCAAAGTACTTGTAATGGTCTTCAAGACCACCTAATTACTGGTCGGTGAAAAACACTTTGTACGTGCCTTATTGTGCTCAGGATGAATAATCACAGCAAACATCACAGTCTCACCAGATCCAAACATATGTAGGAGACACCTTATTATAATTTACACACTACATCTTTCCCAGACCCATGATGACATGTTGTGGCTACGTGTAACATGTATCGAGATGAAGCAAGTCCTGAATATAGGATTTTTTTTTCTGATAGATTTCCAATCCAAAAATTATGATAAAATGATATTGTGGTTCATTACATTGTCAACAGATCCCCATTAAACGTATTTATCCGTTTATTCAGAGACAATATTGAAACAAATACGTTGATAAATGCTGTTGACTGTATGCTTCTGTGAAAATAAATCTTCCTTATTGACTTATTTTCATTATAATTCTGACTCAAATGTCTAAATATTGATGATATGAAAAATTGCATGAATTAAATACAATGCAGAATTTGTTCTTGTTATATATTATATTTCTCCAGAAGAAAAGTAGAGAAACCAAGGATAGAAATCTTGAAGATCTGAGAATTGTGAATGACAAACCATTTCTGATCAACGTTCACTGAATGTCTAATGTCTTTCCATGTCATCACGCCAGAATTTGCATTCTCAGCTGACAGATTAAGAAATATCTAGTCAACATCAGAGCAAATCCATTTGGAAATATTGAATCATTTACTTTGCCAAAGTTCTAAAATTAATTATCAATTCATTGTCATTCCAAAAATCACACAGTAATTCAGTTTAGGTTTTGTAACAAACATCGTCAAATTCACATTTTAATTTAATCCATTATTTCTTAGTGTCAATATTAAAAGAAGAATAATAGTTCTCTTATTCCAGGATAACACAAACACAAACTAATTAATGATTCCCTATCCAACACTCACAGATAATATCTGTTCCCTTCTCATTTGAACGTTCACAGAAATCATTGGATTAATATTCGTCCTTATATATTAAGAGACATCTGATTATTTTACACTCCAATAAATGCTGTTCATTTTTACACATATGAGATTTCTAACCATTTTTAAGTTTGCTATGAAATGTTTTTAAGGTTAATTGTTGCTTATATCTAATATTTAAGAATTGATCAAATCCAGTATATCCAGCTTTAAGTGTGAAATTAAGGCTCAGTAACGTAAACGTATTGCATTGTACAAAAACCAATGGTAGCGAACAATGATTTTTATTTCAATACTTGAATCTTAGCTGATTTGCTGTTCTGGGCATGGCCTACCCCCACCTGCAATAGAATGGTCCATATTGGCTCATACAAAATGCCTGACAATCAAAAACAGGCAGCCTACCTTAGAACTAAAATACGAGGTGTCAGGGGGTGATAAACTAGATTAACATTCTGTTCCAGTCTTAAATTAAAAGAAAGCACACTACCAAAGGACCTACTCCAACGCCAGGCCTACAGCATTCCAGACATTTCTTGATAAGATCATGCTGACATACAGATAAATGACCAATCCTGATCCTCATAAATGAAAGGATAATTGTCCCAGTAAATGAATAAACAGCAGCTGCAGGGTGCAGCCCAGTTAACTCACTAAGCAGCGATCATGAAAACAGAAGAGTTCATTTGTCAGATATAGTTATTATTTTACAGTTACTCAGAATATTAAACAAAGGTTCTAATTACAGATTCTTGAGTATAATAGGGGAAATTTGCAACATAAGTTTGATATATGTAACCAATGCCTCCTAAAAACATTATAGAAAAGCATTTAGCCAGAGATTTGAAGTTCGCTAGTTTTAGGAATTAACTTCACGGTATGATGTTGACTGCTCATTAATTATAAAGTCCTGACAGAAAGAGTAGCTGTATAATTTTACACAATATAACAAACTTTATAACACAAGTCATATTACTAATCTTATAGCAAGTAAGCTAAAATTAACTGTCTTTTCTATTTCTTTGTACATATATAATTAAGACAGTGAACGATATGAGGAGTAATTGGCTTTGGTAAAATAAAATATAATGAATAGCAGAACTCAAAATGTCCCAGCTGATAAGGTATCCTGAGAGGCCTGAGGGAGTTCAGGAATAACTTTGGAATCTAAGTCAATAAAATGCATGGAATGATCCCAATAGGAATCTGGGGATATCCATTAGAATGCCCATCTGCGATTATGTGTTTCAATTGGGTGGCTGGATGAGGAGGGAAGGGCTGTAATCACATTGCATGTGGCCATTGTGATGCAGAAAGTCCATAAAAATGCTGCTTTTTACTGTACATGTTACAGTGTGTTATGGATCTCCCTTCCGAGATTGATCTCAGGGGATGATCCCTTCATTAACTGATTGCTGCATGAGTAAACATCTTCCACATGCCTGAGCTCAGATTGCCTCCTGAGTCCTCATTCCCTGCCAGTGAAAACAATTCTACAGCTATGATGACATTTCAATTCAACACATACATTTATTGTGTGTGAAATGATTACATTCAGAGCGATATAATTTTCATGATAAAATTGCTTTACATTTACTTTTTTTGGTGTACAAGAAAACATTTCGATTATATCCATTTGTTCTTTCGTTCAACCAACACTAAGTTTTAAATTATTGTAATGTCTACAATGGGGGAAACGGGGACGAGTCTTCAGCTCAAATGTCATATGAAATGACTGTTTCCTTTTTTCAAACAAATTGCCCTACAAAATCATATTTATTTTCATTTCATTATAAGAAACAAAATTGCTCGGAAATGTTGACAATTCTCCTTTTCCTCCCATATTAGATGTCAGTGAACAATAATCACACAATTATGAGAATTCCTTTCCGTATCAAATGTCAGTGACCCTGTATTTTGTTCACAATAATAGTCACTTTCATGGCATAATTCTTTTCCTCCTAATTCTGAAATAAATATCGAAACATTTATTGTGGTAAAAATTACATCAACAAAATTGACATGACTCTTCAAGAAAACTATTGGAACCATATAAATCTTGCATTGCCTGCATTTTTAAACAAAATCATTTTTTTCAATTGCTGCTGAATGATTTTTTCACATCATCCAGCTAAGTTTTATGCTTTAACTTTCAGTTTCTTAATCTTAATGAATATCCAATCAACATCAGAGCAAAGTGTTTTCAAAATATTAAGTCAATTTATCTGTCAGGATTCTAAAAGCAATTATCAATTACAATAATTGCAAAGCAATTTAACATAGACTTGGTAAAAATGCAGTGTTTTTTTGAAAATTTCATTCATTATTTCTTATTGTCAATGCTACTATATTAATACCTATTTGTTCAGGCCCATGCACACACCAAACGACCAATAATATCCCTTGCAAAATTCTTTGTAAATGTCTGATTTTTGCTCAGGTGAAATATAACAATTATCTCAGCCTTTGAAATTCAGAGAACTCCAATTCCTTTTCCCTGCGATATTACTCTTCATTTCTACATATTACTCAGTCTAATATCAAGATGAGATATCTCATTATTCTCAAATTCACGAATATATATTTTTAAAATCCGTTTGTTGCTAATATATCTTATATCTAATAATTGTGCAATCCAGTAATGGCTACAAATGTGGAATTATGCTTCTGTACAATAAATACTGCAAGGACATTACAATGTACAATCTCTAAATCATTGTGAATATTGTATTTATTTTAAACTTGGAAACATTTTTGAATTGATTTGATTATAATTTACTTTGATTCTGACACTTACTGTATATCCAATCACAATATCAGTAGATTATTTGGAGGTATCATCGTCCATTCCAATAATCACAGTATCTGCTATATACTTTCTTCTAGTTACTCATAGCAAAATGTATCTAATTCCACTCAATCAATATTCCTCAGAAAATATTTGAGAATGTTGCAGTCATAAAGCTGAAATATACAAAGTCATGATAGTCATTAATTTTCTCTTGTTCTGTAGATCTTAGTTAAAACAACACAGAATTTTATGTTCCAGTGCTATAAATATGAGAAAAGATCAATTACTTCTTCAGTAAAATAAACAAATGTCACTTGCTATGATTTATCAATTTTTAATTACTGGTCAGTTTATGAATTGTGTGAGATTTGTTTTTAGCTTTCCAGTCATCTATTTATATTGAATGTGACATTGAAATGGTGTGAAAATATCAGGGTGTGTTCACTTGAAAGTTCAATTTGCATATCTCTCACTTATGCCATTGATTGCATGATGGTTTAAGAACGTTTCGTTCAGCAATCCTCGTAAATATCAAAAACTGTCTGATTTTAAATCAGATCATTCGCATCCAATTATCACTCTGTTCCGAATTCATGCAAATATCTCAATTTTAGCGAACAATGTTCACACTGAACAATACACATAAAGCAACACAAAGACTTCCATCACCATCTGATTATTGTTCAGTAGAATAACCTGAGTAAGTACCTTATTGCTCCTGAAACCAATGACAACAGTCAGCATTTGTTTACTATTCCATGCAACAAGTGGAACTGATATCTTCTATTTCAGTTCAGTAGTTAAAGATGATTTATGTTGTTTAAAACAATGCTTCTACTTTATCACGGATATTGACTGTAATACAATGATGCAAACAACAAACGTTTTGTCATTCTAAAAATCTTTAAGATTACTTATTTTAAATTTGTGTGCAAGAGATATTTCAAATTACAACCGTTTTTGTTGTATAATTCAGCAAACCTAAGTTTTGAATTTGGGAAAGTTTCCATTTTTGCAAAGTGGAAGTAGTTTTCAGTTTATATAACACAGTAAATGACTGTTTTTTTTTCCAAATCACGTGCTTTGCAAAATGATTATGGGTTTCATTTAATTGTAAGAAAAGAACTGTTTTGAACATGTTAATTCTTTTTGTCTTTTCTATTCCAACATTATTCATCACTGTACAATAATGAACAATTATTATAATTCCTTTATGTACCAAATGTCATTGACTGTATCATTTGTTCACTTTCATGCTCACTTTCATTATCTATTAACTTTCTTCCAAATTCTGACACAAATGTCTGAACTCTGACCATAATATTTATCATCTAAATTAAAATAACATGTCTCTATGATGAAACCATTTGATAGAAAATCATATTTCTTGTGTTACCTTCAGTTTTTAGAAAAGAAGGAAAAAAAATTCTATAATCACTGAATGGCTCAATTTTTCTTCAATTCATAAAGCTAGTTACTATATTTTATTCCACAATTTACCAATTTTAATAAATATCCAATCAACATAACAGCAAATATTTTGAAATATTGAATCATTTTAATTGCTCATATAGCAACATTATCAAGTCATTGTCATGGTAATAATCGTGCAATTATTTAAGAAAGTCTTTTGAACAACTAAAGTGAGATTCACATTTTAATTTAACCAATTGTTTCTGAGTACCAACACTGCAATATGAAACTTTATTTTCAGGTCAAGTTTCCCACAATGGATCCAAGGACTTCCCATCCAACATTAATTGTGAATGTCTGATGTTTGCTTATTTGAATGATCTCCGTAATCACAGAATTTAAATTCACAGACCTGCAATTACTTTTCATTGCAATAATTCCTGTTTGTTTGCACATATTCCTCAGTCACATAGCAAAATGAAATTTCTCATTATTTCTAAATTCATTGATCGAATTTTATAATTCAGTTGTTGCTCATACCTAATAATTATTCAATCCAGTACGTGCTGTGAATGTGGAATTATGGGTCTTTACATGAATCACTAATATAGTGTGCAATCTCTCAATCATTGTTAATATTAATTCTTATTTTACCCGCAGAAACATAATTGAATTCATTTAAATATATTTCACTTTGATGCAAACATTTACTGTATTTCTAATCATCATAAGATTGAAGTATTTTTCATGACACAAAATCATGTATAATTCCTGCGTTTTGTTAAGTTAAATGAAAAAGAATTAACATTTCTGTATTGTTTCATTAAACAATGACAATGGATTTTGAATTTTTCGAAGTTGAGCATTTTTGCAAAGATGGGATGTTGTCTTCAGCTGAATAATCACATTGAATGACTAATTCACAGAATCTGCTGTTTATTCTCTTTGAGTTCCCAAGAAACCAAATTAACTAATTCTGCTAGTTCTAAATTCCTGGAAAGTATTTGATATTGTTGCAGTCTTAAAGATGAAGAAGTCAATGTGATTGTACTGATTTCTTTTATTGGGAAGAGCTTAATTCAAACATTTCAGGCACATAAATTGCTATTCTGCAGTGTTACAAAGATGAAAAGCAAGTCAATTTCTTCATCAGTGAAATAAACAAATGTCACTTCCCATTATTCATTAGTTAGCTCATTCCCAAATTTGTATTTAAACAATGCAATTCACCTGAATATTGCTGTTCCCTTTGATCATATTAATTTTCTAATTATTGTTCATTCATGATTTGTGAGGGATTTCTATTTTTTGTTTTCGATTCACCTATACATATTGAATATAAGATTGATACGCTTTGGCAACATCAGAGAGTGTTCATTTGAAATTTGACTTTGCACGTCTCTCACTTATTAGATTAGATTAGATTAGATTAGATTACTTACAGTGTGGAAACAGGCCCTTCGGCCCAACAAGTCCACACCGCCCCGCCGAAGCGTAACCCACCCGTACCCCTACATCTACATCTACCCCTTACCTAACACTACGGGCAATTTAGCATGGCCAATTCACCTTTGGACTGTGGGAGGAAACCGGAGCACCCGGAGGAAACCCACGCAGACACGGGGAGAATGTGCAAACTCCACACAGTCAGTCGCCTGAGGCGGGAATTGAACCCGGGTCTCCGGCGTTGTGAGGCAGCAGTGTTAACCACTGTGCCACCGTGCCGCCTACTTGCATGGGGTTGGGCATTGAGAACAGAGGATCAGTGGTTAGCACTCGCGTCTTACAGTGTTATGCACTTGGGTTTGATTCCATCCTCGGCCACATGTTTGTGTGGAGTTTGCATGTTCTGGTTATCTCCCACAATCCAAAGATATGCAGGTTAGGTACATTGACCATGCTAAGCTGCATGTTCTGTTCAGGGATGTGTAGGTTATGTGCATTAGTCAGGGGTAAATGTCCAGTAATCGGAGAGCAGAATGGTGCTGAGTGGATTATTCTTTGGACTGTCAGTGGGCCAAATGGCCTGTTCCACACAGTAGGGATTCCATAAACTTAGAATTGTGTTTTGCTAAACAAAACTGACAATTTTTTAAAATGTTGCATTTAAAACTTATCTTTAACTGTCAATTGTCAATCTTGTAAAATATCTCAATGTTACTGAAATCAACGTTCACACAAAACACTGTACATAAAGCCGCACAAAGCTCTTCATAACCATCTAAGTACTGTTCAGTGGAATAATCACAGTAAAATTTTATTGTTTCTGAGATCAGTCACCATTATCACATAAAGGATCTGGTTATCATTCCCTCCAATAAATGCAATTGTTGTCCTCTGGTATTTCAGTTCAGTAGTTATACACCATACTGCTTGTTCAAAGCATGGTTATACTTTATTATGAATGGCCAAGGGTTCTAACAGCAAGAGGTGTTGTTTGATCTGATTTGTTGCATGTTCTCAAACAGGTTTTCACTATAAATATTGCAAAAAATGTGTTAATTTGGTCTTGTTCAACTGCTGATGCGAACATTTTCAGTTCGTGTCCATTAAACATATTTGGAGAAAGTGAGGAAAGCTGTAGCATTGGAAAAGGGCAGGCACATCCAAAGAGCAGGTGTATCAACCTGTTGGGCATTAGGCCATCATCAGAAAAGATTCCTGATGAAGGGCTCATGCCCAAAACGTTGATTCTGCTTCTCCTCGAATGCTGCCTGACCTGCTGTGCTTTTCCGGCACCACTCTCTTTTGACATGAGAAATATTTGACTGAATATTCAGAGATAATACTAAAAGTTGCCTCTGTCAATTTAATTTACTGTGCTTTCTATTCACTGAAGTTTTCATGTTAATTCTTCCTCTTTTTCTTCTTAAATCTGATGCAAATTTCAAAATACGAACACATTTGAATTCACATGAATTACTAATTTGATTTCTCGACAAGAAAACCAGTGAAAGGCGATATAGAATTCTTGAAAAGCCTACACATTTGAATGAAAAAGCAATTCCTTCCAAAAAATGTTTGCATGTCTGAATCTTTCTTTCAATTCAATAATCCTGCAAATAGTTTATAATTGTCAGTTGATCTCTCTGAATGAGTACCTAATCAATGTCAATGTAACCAGCTGAAACATTAACATCAGATTGATAACTGGGTGTTAAAGACCTTATTTGAAGTGAACAAATGTCTGGAATTTACTTGAATTCCACCAGAAAACATTCTTGAATCATAATACAAGAAATGAGATATGTGAGAGATGTGCAAACTTTATTTTTAAATGATAAACTCCAATATTTTCAAAGCATTTCAATCTTCCAGTCAAAATGAACAGGTGAATGGAAAAATAAAAACAAGTATCTGACAATTCATAAACTGAACAACAATTACAAATTCACTTTGATCAAAGGACAGAGTAATATTTAGATGAATCACAACATTTTGTTACAAAGTAGGCAATCAGCTGACTGACAAGTAATAGATGGTAGAGTTTGTTAGTTTACTGAATAAGGTATCAACTTTATTTCAAATTTATAGCATGAGAGAACAATGTTTAATGTGTTTCAATTGTTTGGACTTGCCCCTTTGTAACAAAAAAAATCAATCTAATTACTTAGATATCGTAATCTTGAATTCTGCAACGGTTTCAAATATTCTCCAGGAATTTATAAGAGACAGAATTCGATACAGATATCCCCACTATCTGAAATTAAAGCGTTATTATGAAACCTTACATAATCTGAAAAGGCGTTAATCGAAGAAGCATTAATTTATATGGGAAACATGTCCCCTTTTTTCGTAAAAGTGAAAATCCTCTTCAGATTTCTTTCACTTAGAGAAAACAGGGACAGATGAAAGTCTTTTGTAAAAGCAAAGTGGCTAAAGCGAATTTTCCAACACATATTTCTTGGTAACCTGGCAATCTGATAAGAACATAGAACATAGAAGAATACAGCGCAGTACAGGGCCTTTGGCCCTCGATGTTGCGCCGATCAAAGCCCACCTAACCTACACTAACCCACTATCCTCCATATACCTATCCAATGCCCGCTTAAATACCCATAAAGAGGGAGAGTCCACTACTGCTACTGGCAGGGCATTCCATGAGCTTACGACTCGCTGAGTGAAGAACCTACCCCTAACATCAGTCCTATATCTACCCCCCCTTAATTTAAAGCTATGCCCCCTTGTAATAGCTGACTCCATACGTGGAAAAAGGTTCTCACTGTCAACCCTATCTAACCCCCTAATCACCTTGTACACCTCTATCAAGTCACCCCTAAACCTTCTTTTCTCCAATGCAAACAACCCCAAGTGCCTCAGCCTTTCCTCATAGGATCTTCCTACCATACCAGGCAACATCCTGGTAAACTTCCTCTGCACCCGTTCCAGTGCCTCCACATCCTTCCTATAGTATGGCGACAAAAACTGCACACAATATTCCAGATGCGGCCGCACCAGAGTCTTATACAACTGAAGCATGACATCAGGACTCCGGAACTCAATTCCTCTACCAATAAAAGCCAGTACGCCATATGCCTTCTTCACTGCACTATTTACCTGGGTGGCAACTTTCAGAGATCTGTGTACATGGACACCAAGATCCCTCTGCTCTTCCACACTACCAAGTATCCGACCATTAGCCCAGTAATCCATCTTTTTGTTACTCTTACCAAAGTGAATCACTTCACACTTAGCTACATTGAACTCCATTTGCCACCTTTCTGCCCAGCTCTGCAGCTTCTCTATATCCCGCTGTAACCTGCCATATCCTTCCTCACTGTCTACAACTCCTCAGATTTTGTGATTATTGATATAATAGATAAAAGCAGATCTAATGTTGGATTGAATAGCAATTCAATCTGTACTTAGGTACTCTCTAATCAACATTCAGAGCAGCTCTTGATATATTTCTGTTGAAGGTGTGATTTGAAACCTTCCCTCGGGTTTAGTAATAGAGATACTACCACAGCTCCATAAGCTCCTTTCATAATGTTCCCACTCAGGACGGTAGGACTGCGATATTGTGTTTCATTGTAGTTTCTCAAATGAAAACTAATCAGCTGTTTATTGTTGTAATTTGAATGGGAATTAATTAGGTAGTTTCTGTGTGTAATGGACTGGAAATTAAACAATATTTTACAATAAGAATAGAATAAATGAATAATACTGTTAAATAAACAGGAATCTCATGACAATTCTTTAAAATACAAATTGACAAAACTGCATGATCATTGCATGGGACAAGGACTGCACAAAACACTACATAGGACAAACAGGAAGACAGCTAACGATCCGTATCCATGAACACCAACTAGCCACGAAACGACACGACCAGCTATCCTTAGTAGCCACACACACAGATGACAAGCAACATGAATTCGACTGGGACAACACTACCATTATAGGGCAAGCCAAACAGAGAACAGCCAGGGAATTCCTAGATGCATGGCACTCATCCACAGACTCTATGAACAAACACATCGACCTGGACCCAATATACCGGCCACTACAGCGGACAGCTGGAACTGACAACCGGAAGCAGCAGAGACAGGCCACTATAAATGCCGGAGGAAACGGCACAGGAGCGCTTCACAGGAGGCTCCCAAGCACTGAGGATGTCACCTCAACAGGGGACGAAACGTTTGCAAGACAAATTCCCAGCTCGGCAAACAGAACCACAACAATGAGCACCTGAGCTACAAATCTTCTCCCAAATGTTGAACATCCAGGATTAGTCCTTGTGGGCATTCCTGCAGTAATACAAGACAGCATTCCATGATGAGAGTTAAACCCGGGTGGCAGGAGAGGGAGCCACTGACCATGAGCAGGTTTGTTCAGTCAGTAACAGTGTGTTAGACATGGAGGTGAAGTGAGCAGTGAGGGGAAATGTAACAACAAGCTGCCGATGGGTAACTTTCATTGGAACAGGAGGAGGCCATTCAGCCCCTCAACTCTGCTCTGCCATTCATGATGATCATAGCTGATGTGTGACCTAACGTACAACTTTCAAAACCGTCTAATTTCATCAATAAACTCCTCTGAAACACACAAGATGAGTATTGGAAAACTAAACATCTGCAAATGCTGGGAAATCAGAAATTGCTAGAAAAATTCAGTAGGTCTGGCAGCATCTGTGGAGAGTGAACCGTTCGTGTCCAGTGATCAGTCAGGTGACCAGCTGTAGCTGACCATTCTGTTGTTTCTGTAACACTGGAACAGGCTCTGGTGTGAGGGGAATGCGATTGTCAATAACAAACGAGAAAACAGGAGGACGTACTCAATTAGAATTAGGAATTCTCTTACCCCTCCCAGTGGGGCACCCACCGACACAGTCACACTGCGGAGAGGCTGTTCACCTGCCCCATGTATAGGAAGGGATTTACTCGATCTTACAATCTGCTGAGGCACCAGAGATAGCACAGTGGATTTAGACCCTTCACCTGCTCCATGTGTGAGAAAGGATTCATTCAAATCTCTCACCAGCGGAGACATTAGTGCATTCCTACTAGGGAGAGGCCTTTCACCTGCTCAGTGTGTGGGAAAGCATCCACTCAGTCCTCTGACCTGCTTAAACACCAGGGAGCTCACTCTGGGGAAAAGGTCATTCACTTGTTCCCAGTGTGGGGGGAGATTCACTCAAATGCAGCACCTGCGGAATCCCTAGTGAGCCCACACAGGGGGAGAGGCCATTCAGATGGTCGCATGTGAGAGGGGATTCATTGATTCATCCCACCCCCTGAGACCCCAGCATGTTCACACTGGGTCGGAGCTGTTCACCCCTCTGACAAGGGATTTGCTGCATCTTCAACACGATTGAGAGCCCAGTGAGTGCTCACAGGGAAGTGGTCATCCCCCTGCTCCGTGTGGACTGCAGGACTCTGATTCTGATGTTACTGTCCATCAGAGTCAGGAGTGGACCTTGTACATGATCACACTGTTGGAGTATTGATGTTGTTGTTGTTAATCACATTAACTGGGCTGGAGGTGACTGAACTTACACTGCCACTTTCTTAACCTCAGGATGTCTCTCTGAGCAGTAAGTCTCCACAAACAGCAATGTGACAATGAGCAGGGATCATTTGTTTTGATTGAAATTGTGATTGTAGCACGGCTGCTTCACAGCACCAGGTACAAGGTTGGAGTCAATTCTCCCCGTGATAGTGTGGGTCCCCTCCAGGTGCTCTGGTTTCCCCACAGTCCAAAGATGTGCAGGTTAGGTGGATCAGTTGTGCTAAATTGTCCAGGATTGTGCAGAATAGGTGCATCATGGGAAATGCAGTGTTACACTGTTAGAGTGCTCTGGGCGTGATGTTCTTTTGACGGTCGGTGGGGTCTGATGGGCCACTGCTCTCCTTACACACTATAGGGATTTTATTCTATGATTGAGGATAAAGGCTACACAGCAGGGTGTCCTTGGAGAAGGAGTATGTATTGTGGATCAATGCTCTTGATGGGCACCGCAGGGGATACAGTGCTTTATCTCCACCGCTGCCCCCTCCCCACAACTCTACTTTGATTTAGTCCCTTCTCACTCTGTCACTTGTAATGGTTTGCTTGACCCGTAATAGGCTTTGTTTGGAAATATTCAATTGGTTACACAAATGGTTTACAGCTGGTGATTATATGTGTAGATTAGAGTGGTGCTGGAAAAACACAGCAGGTCAGGCAAGATCCGAGGAGCTGGAAAATCAACGTTTTGGCGAGAGGCCTTTTCCAGCACCACTCTAATCTAGGCTCTGGTTTCCAGCATCTGCAGTCCTCACTTTTGCACTGCTGGAGATTATAGGTTAACCAAAAGCACAATGGCAGAATGATAATTTTGATGGTGGGAAGGTTGCTGTGCTCACATTTCTGGGTCAGAGAAATGGGGAAAAAGAACGCTTCACACCTCACAGAATGAGAACTGAAAAGCAGTTAAATCAAACCAAAGGTTCAGACAAGGAGGGAATATTTCCCTGGAGTTTGAGTAGCTGGAAAGTGATGGTGTCCGGGAATAGACAGGATTTTATTTTACAGGAGGTTGAAAGCTTTAAAACTGTTATATTCAGACAGTTTACGTTATTTTCTTTAATTTTATTTGCTGTGCAAAAAGCTTTTGCAACATTTTAAAGCCAAAATTTACAAACCTTGTGTTAAAGATAAATGTTAAATAAACTCCCTCAAACCATCCCTCACTGAAAACTGTTGTGGAAGTGCAATCTCCTGGAGAATCCCTGCCCTGCTTACTCCTTCCTACCCGGGCTCCATGGCTATATACATACCTGGGAGATAGCAGCAGGAGGAGACCATTCAGCCTTTCAATCCTGCTCCACCATTCAATGGGAAACAGCTGACCATCCATCTCAGCCTCCTGTTCCTGCTGTGTTCCAATCCCCTTTCATGACTTTACCTTGAAGAACTATATTTCAGTCGTCCTTTAGCCTCACTGCCTTTTGTTCCATTGGCGTTGTGGTGTTACTGTGTGGATGTAGGCAGGGGAAATGTGATGGTGCTGCCTCCTGGAGGATGCACTCAGCCTCCCTCTTCATCCTGCAGTAACATCAATTGGGTTTCAGCAACTAGAGATAGAACCCATTTCCAGGATATGGACATCACTGGCTCAGCCAGCATTTATTCCCCATCTCTCGTTACCCTTGAGAAGATGGTAGTGAGCTCCTGTCTTGAACCATTCACAGTCCATTTGGCGCAGATAGACCGACAATGCTGGGAGAGAGAGTGTTACAGGATTTTGGCCGAATGATTCTCCATCTTTGGTTTATCAAATACTGGTCAACTTAATCACAATCTGCACGTGATTTTGAGATTTCAGTCTGCAAATCTTCACCATCTAGCACCCTGTATAAAGGAATATATACAGGTTAGAAATTCAGAGCAGACAATTCTAGTTTCTCTGGAATATCTTTTTCCCCTTTCATCCCCAAAAGCTGTAACCCTCCAGCCCACTTACTCTCTCCTACCATTCTGACTCTGCTACCCCCTAAAGTACACCCTCCCCATTCTCATGGAGTTGTTGATAAACAGGTCTCTGCCACCACTTCCCGTGCCTGGTTAGAGTCTGCACCCTTTCTGGGTTCACTTCCTTTACCTTCAGTTGCTGCAAGTCAATAATGTAACAGCAGAATGAAACAAAAGGAAACAGAAAGGGTGGTGGCAGATCCTGGACAGAAGAGGAACCTTCAGGCTGGGAGAATGGGTCAGATTCTTCCTTGTTTCCCATTGGTCAATTCCCACTGTTATGACAAGTTGCGAATGGAACTTGGTCCCATCTAGGTGTAGTGTCACTTTGACCCCCCCAACAGATCAATATTATAGGCAGATGCGTCCCTTCTCCAGCCATTCACAGTGTGAAATGCTTTCCGCTAGTTACCCCAAAGAACATGCTCCAAAACCCATCCACATTCTGTCCATGTACAGTGCTGGGTTTCCCCACACATGTGTGGTCCCTGCCTCAGGGCTTATGGGAGTTGTAGTCCCCATGAAGCCTCTGGGGACCTGCCCCTGGAAAGTAAAAGAAAGTGTGGGCTGGAGGGTGTTGTCTATAGGATATCTATTCAGACACACAGGACATGTGGGCTGTCACTGGGATTTACTGAGACATCCGCTTAGACACCCGGACTTCTGACGTAAGGAATATACATTCAGTCAATTGCAGGGTGGGGAGGGTAATAATGGGCAGCAGATTTTAATCAGATCTGGCTCAGTGCCTAGCACTGCTGCCTCACAGCATCAGGGACCCGGGTTTGATTCCAGCGTTAGGCAACTGTGTGGAGTTTACACATTCTCCCCATGTCTGCATGGTTTTGTTCGGTGCTCCAGTTTCCTCCCACAGTCCAAAGATGTGCAGGTTAAGTGTATTGGTCATGCCAAATTGCTCACAGGGTCCATGAATGTGCTGGTTAGGTAATTAGCCACAGGAAATGCAGGGTTACAGGGAATGGGTGGGTCTGAATGGGATGCTCATCATAGGGTTGGTGTGGACTCGATGGATGAATACCCTGTTTCTGCACTATAGGGACTCTATTCTATTCTCATGAGGAAGAATGTACTTGTCTCGATGTGTTGTGAATCTGTGGAATTCCCTTTTCAAAATGCGGTGGATGCCAGGACAATGAGCCAATTTAATGAAGAGATACAGTTGTTGAATTTGCAATGAGATGAAGGGTGAGAGAGAGCTGGCGGGAAAATCTAGTTGAGACAGAGGTGAGCTCAATCATCACCGTATTAAATGGTGGAGCTGGTTCGAAGGGCTGCATTGCCTCTCCTGTGCCCAGGGCTTATCTTCTTACGGTAATAACCAGAAAGATGAATCCAAAACTCACCATCTTCACCAAAGGAGATTTTCAGGTGGATTAGCGTTCTAAACTTAGGTAGTGAGGAAGCGTGTAGGAGATAATGATTTTGCAATTTTAAACTGAGGGGAGACAGTGATTTATGATTTTAGACTGTGTAGTACATTCACAGCGTCCAGAATACTCTGTTGTGAATATCTATCCTGTACTTTATTACAAAGCCAAGGTCGCTGACAATGAAACCCAAAACACCCAGGAAACATCATCTCACCTCATAATCTGATAAAAAGACTTGTGATAAGTCTGATAGAATTTAGAACACAGATGGAAAGCGGGAAGATTAAATCCAATCCCAAGATACTTTGCTTAAACAAAGGAGACGACAACAGGATGAGGCAGGAGTTGGCTAATGCAGACTGGAAGCAAAGACTTTACTGTGGGACAGTTCTCAGACAGTGGAGGAATATCAAAGTAATTTTTCAAATTTCTCAGCAAAAGTATATATCAGTGAAAAGGAAGGACTGTAGGAAAAGGAGTAATCTGCCATGTCTAAGGCAATAAGGGAGTCTATGAAATTGAAGTAGAAGGCATACAAATTGGCAAAGACCAAGGATAAATTCAGAGATTGGAAAAACCTCAAAGATCAACAGAAAGCATGATGGAATTGGGATAAAAAGTGATGAGTAGCTATCCCCAGGGACAGAATAACAGTTTACCCTGCTCGAGGGAAACCTCAGGCGACTAACTGTGTGGAGTTTGCACGTTCTCCCCGTGTCTGCGTGGGTTTCCTCCGGGTGCTCCGGTTTCCTCCCACAGTCCAAAGATGTGCAGGCCAGGTGTATTGGCCATGCTAAATTGCCCATAGTGTTAGGTAAGGGGTAAATGTAGATGTAGGGGTATGGGTTACGCTTCGGCGGGGCGGTGTGGACTTGTTGGGCCGAAGGGCCTGTTTCCACACTGTAAGTAATCTAATCTAATCTAATCTAATCTATTGTGTGGGGAACATATGGCCTCTGTAATTGTTGAAGCACTTAACTGTTACCATAGAGATAATCCTGATCAAGTTAAAAATCACAGCACACTCCAAAAGCTTGTACTTCCAAATAAACCTGTTGGACTATAACCTGGTGTTGCGTGATTTTTAACTTTGTCCACCCCACCCCAACCCTGGCTCCTGCACATCAGCATCCTGATAGAGAGCCCCACGGAAACTGAACTGCCTGTCAGGTACTTGAGGGAGCCACGGGGGGCGGGGGTGGTTAACCACAAAGGGCTGAACTGACCTAGACTTTCTAACTGCCGTTGCCATGGAGATAATACTGAGAGACAGTCTCTATTCAAGGTCCCAAACCACAAAGGTTTAAGAATGGGAGCGGCACATCGGACAGGCGGGGAGTTACCTGATGCTGCCTGGAGGTGTTTTGCATGTACACTCTCCAGATAACTGCCGTGTCTCATCAATAAAAGACTCAAAGAAGACCTCTCAGATTTCTGTGCCTGGTTATTCCTATCCAGCAGGGTTCAGGAATATAAGCACACAGCAGTCAGTCTTCACAGTGGAGGATACGAAGAACATGCCAGTAATTGATAAGGAGACTGAGGAAGGTGAAGACCAAGAAACAATCATTATCACGAAAGAGTTAGAGCTGGGCAAGCTAATGGAGCTAAAGGTAAACAAGTCTCCTTGCCCTGATGGAATACATCCCATGATACCAACAGAGTTAGGGGGAGAAATAGCAAATGCACTTAGAGTTATAGAATCCTACAGCAGAGACAGGCCCTTTGGCCCAAACTGGCCCATGCCAATCAGAATGTCCATCCACGCTAACCCCATTTCCCTGCACTTGGCCCATCTGCTTCTGAAACTTTCCTATCCATGTATTTGTGTCCAAATGTCTTTTACTTGTTGTTAATATACCCACCTCAACCACTTCCACTGGCAGCTCATTCCATATACATATCACCTTTGTGTCGAACAGTTGCCCCTCAGTTTCCCATGTATTCTTTCTCCTCTAACTTAACCGATGCCCTCCAATCCTTGGGTCCCTGGGAAAAAGACCGAGTTCATTCACCTCACCCATGCCTCTCATGGTCTTATACACTTCTATAAAATATTCCCCCACAGTGCCCTCTGCTCTAAACAAAAATGTCCTCACCTGTCCAACCTCTCCCTGTACCTCAGACCCCTGAGACCTGGCATCATCCTTGTAAATTTCTTCTTCACCTTTCCAGTTGAATAACTGAAACCTACACTGCATTCATCACATTTCCCGTGTTTCCCTACGGCGCTGGAACCGATGTGACAACACCAATGGATTACATAATTCACTCCGTTACAACAATCCCATTTTCATAGATTTTTCCATGATGCAGGAATCCTTTGGTCTTTCTGGTTTCATGGCTAATTGTCCTCATACAAAACCAATCTGTGGCTTGACTATTCCAGGAAAATGTGCCATGATTTTTTAGACTTTCAAAAACCAAGTCCCCACACTAACATGGACTTCACGGTCTCAGTACTTTTCCAGTCACTCGGACATTTGAAATATTCGCCCACGGACAGAATACACACCTTTCCTGCCAGATGAAAAGGCCAATGATATTCAGATCGGCACGGATCAAGTAACATGAAGTTCAATTTGAATTTCTCAACTGCAAATCCCCCCTTTCAATACTCTATAACAGAGAAAACAGAAAGTGCTGGAGATCCTCAGCAGGTCTGGCAGCATCAGAAATGGTGACAGATGCAGGAAACATTGCAGCCTTGAAGAAGTGTTTAAATGATCACACCAGGCATGTGTGCTTGATGACCATTATGGATAAAATGGGGACAGGGATCCCTTTCTGGAAGGGCCTTGGTGAGACCACACCTGGATTACTGTATACACCTTTGTTCCCCTTTTCCAAGGAAGGCTCTCCTGGTTATTGAGAGAGTGTAAAGGAGGATCACCAGATGAGTCCTGGAATGTGAAGATAGTTAAGGACTGCAGATGCTGGAAGTCAGAGTCTGTACAATGTGGACCTGGGGAGGTGCAGCAGGTCAGGCAGCATCAGAGGAGCAGGAAGGTTGATGTTTTGGGTCGGGACCCTTTGTCAGTCTTGATAAATAACCCTGACCCAAAACGTCAACTTTCCAGCCCCATTGTATTCATGCTGGTCATCAAGCACCTATTTATGCTAGTCCCATGTTGTGGCACTCAGCGTGTAACCGATATTGTACTACTTTGGTGTGATCATCTAAACACTTCTTCAAGGCTGCAATGTTTCCTGCATCTGTCACCATTTCAGATGCTGCCAGACCCGCTGAGGATCTCCAGCGCTTTGTTTTTTTTTGCAGATTTCCACCATTTTGCTGAAGCACATAGAGTCATCGACATGTAAACAGCTCCAGATTTTGTTGACTCACATTCCTGGGATGTCAGGACTGATGGTTGAAGAGGGACTCAATCTTCGTTTAATCCTCCTTTCCTTTGGCTTTCTGAGCCGCTAACTATATCATTAATATTCTACCTCCCATTCCCTGTCCTGAATCTGACCCATATAAGCCTACACTTTAGTTCCCATCCCCCTGCCAGACTAGTTACAAACTCACCAATGGAACTGGCAAAAGCCCCCACCAGATTTGTCTCAGCTCTGCCCGGGGTAACCGGTCAGGCTGGTACAGGTCCCACCCAGAAACAGTCCCAGTTCCTGAAGAATCATAACCCTTCTCTGGTACACCATTTCCCCAGCCACACATCCAGCTGATCTACCTTCTCATTCCTGCTCTCATTAGCACATGGCACTGGGAGTAAGTCTGACATTATTACATTTCAGGAGCTACATTTTAATGCATCTCTGCTCTCCTTATGTCCAGCTTTCAGGCCCTCAGCCCTCTGTTTAGCGATATCGTTGGTATCTGTGTGTTGCACGACCACGGGCTGTTTACCCTCCAGCTCCAGAATGTCCTGCAGCCACTCCATGATATCATGGATCTTGGCACCAGGGAGATTACATACTATCCTGGATTCATGTCTGTGGGCACAGAAGTGCCTGGCTGTACCCCTGATTATGGAATCCCCTGCCACTATCGTCCTGCTACTCTCATTCCTCTTGTTCTGATCAGCAGAGCTCTCTGTGGTGTCATTAACCTGGCTGATGCTGATTTCCCGAGAAGCCACCCCACCCATTCCCGCCCTTACAGAATCCCAAGTGGTAGACAGGATCTGTATGAGAAGGGGATAACAACGGGGGACACCTGTACTCACTTCCTGAGCCTTTTACTAGATCTGATGGTCACCCATTCCCTTTCTGCCTGTGTAACCCTCATCTGCAGTGTGACTAACTCACTACACGTGCTGTCCATAACATTCTCAGTATCGCAGATGCTCCACAGTGAGTCCACTCTCAGCTCCAGCTCTGAAAGGCAGTTTCCCAGTAGCTGCAGATGGGAACCCTTCCTGCACAAATAGCCGTCAGGGACATTGGAAGCGGCCCTTATTTCCCACATTGTGCAAGAGGAGCACACCACGGGTCTGAGGGCTCCTGTCACAACGTCTCTCTAAGTTCATCTAGTTACTCCCATTAAGAGAATTTAAATGAGTGAGTAAGCTTCCTTCACTTCAAACATGTCCATTATAATAACAAAAAAAAATATTTACTTAAGCTGATATGTCATACTTTAAAAACTTAAATACTGCACAGGTATCACTGACAAATTAGCTGTTCCCATTGGGACTGAATTTCTGAAAGGCCTGAACTAAAACGGAGTTTCAGCTTCACCTTCTCCCTATCTCATCTCACTATTTACACCCAACTCCAAAACACTCTCATTGAGCCAAGCAGCCCTCACAGTGCAGCCCTGTCATTTTCATTGTCTGTTCACACCTACACTGTACTGTTCCACTGCACCTCAATGGGAGCTCAGGACCAGCATTGCATCCTTCAATTCAGCCCTTTGTAACCCCAGAGTCAAAATGGACTTCAGCAGTTTCTGAATGAACAGACAGTTGTCAGAATCTGGAACGTTCCACCTGAAATGGTGCTGGAATTTGAGTCCACGAGAAATTTGCAGAGAATTGGAAGTAGGGAGTTTACAGATTAACATTATAAAGTGGATGATTGAGACAAAATCTGACAGTTCCTGCAAGAAGACGAGGTGTAATTTGGATAAATCTGTGCTCTCTCTCAGGCCAATACCTCCTTCCACAGCTAGAGGGCCAAGAATTGAACACATACCCCAAGGGGGATCCAACCATGAACTTGAACATCTGTCTGCTTTTGGCTTGACAAAAATATTGAAGATATTTTCCCACAGACAGAACAGACAAACATTTCTCGTTCCACAGTTAAATCCCAATGATATTCAGATCCTGATGACTCAGCTGATGTAGAAACTTGTTTTTTGAGATCCCTGTCTCAATTATTCTCAATTAATACCCTATAAAATGAATTCACAAAACAAAGCTCAGTCAGTGCAAGATGAATAGTGAAGGCAAACACTTCTCTTGGTATGTGTTTGATGTGTAAATGCTCCTCTTCAAATCACCCCGCCCCCACCCAGGAAGAGGACACGTTCATGCTCCTTGCTGTACCTTGCCCCAAATAAAGATGGTGGCTATAACCCAGGACCTCTCACTGCCTGAGGCCCAAGCCATCTTCCCCTTTGCTGCAAACATGGGACCAAGAGTTTCTAATTCAGACTAACGACCTGCACAGAGTGCAACTAAACCCTCCCAGTCTACACTGATACATTTCATCCGGTTTCTGCTGCCATTTTCCCCTTTCCCCTTTCTGCCTCCTGCACACACCAAGGGTCATCACGGGTCCAGTGACCCTTCCTCAGAACCGATGACAGCTGGGAAAATTAGAATCCCCACAGGAAACAGGCCCGTTGGCCCAACAATTCCACACCCACCTCTGAAGTTTATCCCTCCCAGAAACATTCTCCTACTCTATTATTCTCCATTTCCCCCGAACTAATGCACATCCCTGAACACTACAGGAAACGAAGTTAGGTGGACAGGCAGGATGATACGAAGTTAGGTGGACAGGCAGGTAGTACTGAGGAAGCGCGGAGGCTACAGAAGGATCTAGACAGGTTGGAAGAGTGGTCCAGGAAATGGCTGATGGAATTTAACGTGAGCAAGTGCGAGGTCTTGCACTTTGGCAAAAAGAATAAAAGCATGGACTACTTTCTAAATGGTGAGAAAATTAATAAAGCCAAAAGCACAAAGGGATCTGGGAGTGCTAGTCGAGGATTCTCTAAAGGTAAACATGCAGCTTGAGTCTGTGATTAAGAAAGCGAATGCAATGTTGTCTCTTATCTCAAGAGGGTTGGAATATAAAAGCAGAGATGTACTACTAAGACTTTATAAAGCTCTGGTTAGGCCCCATTTGGAGTACTGTGTCCAGTTTTGGTCCCCACACCTCAGGAAGGACATACTGGCACTGGAACGTGTCCAGCGGAGATTCACACGGATGATCCCTGGAATGACAGGTCTAGCATATGAGGAACGGCTGAGGATACTGGGATTGTATTCGTTGGAGTTTAGAAGATTAAGGGGAGACTTAATAGAGACGTACAAAATAACACATGGCTTGGAAAAGGTGGATGCTAGGAAATTGTTTCCGTTAGACGTGGAGACTAGGACCCGTGGACACAGCCTTAGAATTAGAGGGGGTCATTTCAGAACAGAAATGCAGAGACATTTCTTCAGCCAGAGAGTGGTGGGCCTGTGGAATTCATTGCCACGGAGTGCAGTGGAAGCCGGGACGCTAAATGTCTTCAAGGCAGAGATTGATAGATTCTTGTTGTCTAGAGGAATTAAGGGCTACGGGGAGAACGCTGGTAAGTGGAGCTGAAATGCGCATCATCCATGATTGAATGGCGGAGTGGACTCGATGGGCCGAATGGCCTTACTTCCACTCCTATGTCTTATGGTCTTATGGAAACTTAGCTGAGCCAATTCACCTAACCTACAGATCTTTGGACTACAGGAGATAGGGGTTAAAGAGTAAATAATAGGTGGGGACAGAGCCCAAAGAGACACAGGAACATTTGAAAAGACAAAGGAATGGGAAGTTGGAAAGCTGTTAATGGAGGAGACAGGAACCTTCTAGCATCTCAGTGGTGGTGGTGGAAATGGTGGCTGATGATCTACATTGTGCCTGCAAAAAAGACCTTGCCTGATCTTTAACACACAAGACTGTTCCCTGTCCAACAGCTCTGTCTCATGCGTACTGCAGTGTTCCAGTGAAGCTTGATGCAAGCTGGAAGAACACTTCAGAACATACCAAATGACTTCCTATTTCAAGGACTGCAACTTCCCCTCGCATGTGGTGTACAATGCCCTCCAGTGTATCTCCTCCACTTCCCACACCACTGCCCTTGAACCCCACCCCTTCAAATGCAACAAAGATGGAATCCCACCATCCTCACCTTCCACCCAGATACAACGCATCATCCTCTGCTATTTCCACCATCAGATCTAACCACCTGAGATACATTTCCCTCCCCACCCCTTTCATTTCCACAGAGACCATACCTTCGGTGACTTCGATGTTAGATCCACACTCCCCACCAACCCATCCGCCACTCCAGGCACCTTCGCTTGCCACTGCAGGAGGTGGAAAATCTTTGCCCACACCTTCCCCTCACCTCCATCCAAGGCACCACTGGATCCTCCCACATCCAGCAGAGATTTCCCTGCCCACCCAAACACCTCACCTATTGTGTCCCTTGCTCTCGGGACGCCAAATTGTGGAGTATTCCAGGGAACATTTCTGGGACACATGCACCAACCAACCCCACCGCCCTGTGGCCGACCATTTCGGCTACCGCCCACCCCCTCCGCCACCATGCTGCCAAGGACATGCAAGTCCTCCATCCCAAATCCGAGCCACCCGACACCTGGAGGAAGAACACCTCATCTTCCACCTTGGGAACTTTCAACCACACGGCATCAAGGTTTCCTCATCTCCCCTCCTCCAACCTATCTCAGATTCAACCCTCCAACTCGGCACTGGCCTCTTAACAGTCCCACCTGCCCATCTTCCTTTCCAATTATCCATTCCACCCTCTCAGCACTACCCTCCATTTACAACCACCTATTGCCTCCCTAGCTCCCTTCCCCCAACCCCAAACACCCCTCCCTATTTATCTCTCAGCCGTATTCCACCACCCACATTTCTGATGAAGTGCTGACATGCCCAATATGTCAATTCTCCTGCTCCTTGGATGCTGCCTGACCTGCTGTATTTTTCCAGCGCCACACTTTAACACAAGCTGGAAGAACAACACCTCATCTCCCACTTGGGGACCCTGCAACCCTCTGGCTTCAACATCAAATTCAATAATTTTGGGTCCTGAACTCTCCCACGTCCTAGTTTCTTTGTCCCCTACCCCACATACCAGGACTTGTTATTACGTAGCCTACCATTACACACTGCCTATGGTTAGCCACTAACAGTCCCCATAAACAGCTATTCACCTCCCCCCCCCCCCCCCCCACCGTCAGATCGTTATCTACTCCTTTGTCCAAGCACTCCTATCTCTCTCTTTGGACTCTATCCCCACCTATCATTTACTCCTTAACCCCTACCTTCTGCATAAAAACAGACATTTTTTTTCACAGTAACATCACGGTGGCACAGTGGTTAGGACTGCTGCGTCACAGCACCAGAGAGCTGGGTTCAATTCCCACCTCTGGCGACTCTGTGTGTGGAGTTTGCACATTCTCCCAGGGGCTGCGTGGGTTTCCTTCGGGTGCTCCGGTTTCCTCCGGGTGCTCCGGTTTCCTCTCACCATCCAAAAATGCGCAGGTTAGGTGAATTGGCCATGCCAAATTGCTCGTAGTGTTAGGTGAAGAGGCAAATGCAGAGGAATGGGTCTGGGTGGGTTGTGCTTCGGCGGGTCAGTGTGGACTTGTTGGGCTGAAGGGCCTGTTTCCACACTAAATAATTTAATCTAATCAGTTCCTGAGGAAGCATCACTGGATCGAAAATGCGAACTGATTTCTTTTCACAGATGCTGCCAGATCTGCTGAGCATTTCCAGTACCTTCTGGTTGTTGTGTGTGATTTACAGCATCCGAAGTTCTTTTGGTTGTAATTTACCTGGAGTATCTAATTCAGGTCCAGCCGACTGAAATAGTGTTTATCAACCTTCCCAGTCCACACTAACTCCATCTCTCTCCCAGTATCTGCTGTCTCTCCCACTCCTTCACATTCAGTCCCCCGTCACAGTGACACTGCGCCTGCAAAGCTGATGGTCATGTGTTGGCCTGCTGGACCCACCCCTCATTCACTCCTATTGGCTGGAGGACCACGCCAACTCTCCTACTGGTCTGAAGCTGTGTCAATCAGCCAGGCCCCATTGTGACCCGAGGGTGGGATCCTCCCAGGTGCATCAGAGGCTGAGGGGTGACCTCATAGAGGTTTATAAAACCATGAGGGGCCTGGGTAGGATAAATAGACAAGGTCATTTCCCTGGGGTCGGGGAGTCCAGAATGAGAAGGCATAGGTTTAAGATGAGAGGGAAAGAATTTAAAATGGATCTGAGGGGCAATTTTTTTTCCCACCGAGGTTGGTGCGTGTATGGAATCTTCTGTCAGGAAGTGGAGGACGTTGGTACAATTATATTGTTTGGCATCTGGATGGGTATATGAATAGGAAGCGTGTAGAGTGATATGTGCCAAGTGTTGGCAAATGGTACTAGATTAGGTTGGGATATCTGGTCAGCATGGACCAGTTTAACCAAAGGGTTTATTTTCATGCTGTACATCTCTATGGCTCTGCCCTATGATGAGCTTCATCATTCACAGTGAATGGGTCAGTATCACAGAGCACAGGGGCTGGAGGCTATTCAGCCCATTGGGGCTGTACTCTCTCCCTCTGGAGATGGTGCCAGTCAGTCCCAACTCACCTCCCATTTGGACAGAGCCCTCCAAATCCTTCTTTAAAAATGTTAAATTTCAAATTTGTCTTGACAATAACTACTGAATCTGCATCCAGCTGTCGGTCAAACTGAAGTAATCTTCACACTTTTCTTTGCATTATTTGCCAGTTACCTGAAAATAGATACTAAAAATTGTGACGTTAAAGATTTCTCACTCTGTCTCTCTGTAAATGAAATACCCTGGAAACAAATCAACTCCTGGTCGAAATCACTGCTTAACCTTCTCAGCTCCAAGGAGAATTGTCTGGCCTTCAGCTAACTCTCCATAAAAGAGAAACCTATCTTAATTTTAATTTATTACTACCATAGAGATGTACAGCACAGAAACAGACCCTTCAGTCCAACTTGTCCATGCTGACCAGATATCCTAAATTAATCTCATCCCATATGCCAGCCCTTGGTCCATAGCCTTCTAAACCTTTCCCGATCACATATCCAATGAGATGCCTTTTAAATGTTGTAACGGTACCAGCCTCCACACTTTCTCTGGCAGCTCATTCTATACACATACCATGTTCAGCTTGAAACTTTGCCCCTAATATCCCTTTTCAATCTTTTCCCTCACGCCTGTGCTTTCTAGTTTTGGACTC
This sequence comes from Chiloscyllium punctatum, assembly GCF_047496795.1. Classification (NCBI taxonomy): domain Eukaryota; kingdom Metazoa; phylum Chordata; class Chondrichthyes; order Orectolobiformes; family Hemiscylliidae; genus Chiloscyllium; species Chiloscyllium punctatum. Next base: position 49,664,781 of record NC_092754.1, on the reverse strand, counting down.
ACCTAAACAGGAATAAGACCCTGGCTGTTTACCCTATCCATGCCCCTAACGATTTTATCAACCTCTATGGTCACCTCTCAGCATCCGATTCTCCAGTGAAAACAGCCTCAGTCTATTCAGCCTCTCCCTATAGCCCAATCCCTCAACCCTGGCAACATCTTTGCATCTTTTCTGAATCCTTTCAAGTTTCACAATATCATTCTGATAGCGGGAGACCAGGACTGAAAGCAGAATTCCAGAAGTGGCTGAATGAGTGTCCTGTACAGCCGCAAAATGACGCCACAACTCCTGTACTCAATGCACAGACCAATAAAGGCAAGTACACCAAACACTCTCTTCACTACCCTGCCTATCTATCATTCCACTTTCAAGGAACTATGAACCTGCACTCCAAGATCTCTTTGTTCAGCAACACTCCCCAGGACCTTCCCATGAAGTGTATAAATCCTGCCCTGATTTGCTTTTCCAAAATGAAGAACCTCACATTTATCTAAATTAAACTGCATCTGCCACTCCTCAGCCCATTTGATCAGAGTCTTATTGTACTCTCAGATAACTTTGCTGTCCATTGCACCTCCAATTTTGGTGTCTATTGTAAAGCTACTAACCATAGCTCCTATATTCACAAAGAAATCATTTATATAAATGGCAAAAAGCAGTGGACCCAGTACCCAGCCTGACAGCATATTGCTCATCACAGGCTTCCAGTCCAAAAAGTACCCTCCACTATGACACTGACTGCTCAGCAAGGTTAGAGCTCATGGCATACAGGGAGATCTAACCATTTGGATACAGAACTGGCTCAAAGGCAGAAGACAGAGGGTGGTGATGGAGGGTTGCTTTTTAGACTGGAGGCCTGTGACTAGTGGAGTGTCACAAGGATCACTGCTGGATCCACTACCTTTCGTCAGTTATATCAATGACTTGGATGTGAACATAGGAGGTATAGTTAGTGAGATGACACCAAAACTGGAGGTGTAGTGGACAGTGAAAAAGATTACCTCAGAATACAATGGGATCTTGATCAGTTGGGTGAACGGGCTGAGGAGTGGCATTTTGGGAAAGCAAATCTTAGCAGGACTTATACACTTAATGGTAAGGTCCTGAGGAGTGTTACTGAACAGAGTCCTTGGAGTGCAGGTAGATAGGATAGTGAAGGCGGCATTTGGTATGCTTTCCTTTATCGGACAAAGTATTGAGTACAGGAGTTGTGAGGTCATGTTGTGGCTGTACAGGACATTGGTTAGGCCACTTTTGGAATGTTGCGTACAAATCTGGTCTCCCTCCTATTGGAAGGATGTTGTGAAACTTGAAAGGGTTCAGAAAAGATCTCCAAGAATGTTGCCAGGGTTGGAGGATTTGAGCTAGGCTGGGGGTTGAATCGAGGTTGAACAGATTGGGGCTGTTTTCCCCGCAGCGTCGGAACCGGAGAGGTGATCTTATTGATGTATATAAAAACCTGAGATGGATGGATAGGATAAATAGACAACGTCTTTTCCCTGGCGTGGGGGAACCCAGCACTAGAGGGCATAGGTTTATGGTATGAGGGGGAAGAATTTAAAGAGACTTGAGAGGCAACGTTTTCACACAGAGGGTGGTACGTGTATGGAATGAGCTGCCAGAGGAAGTGGTGGAGGCCATTACGATTGCAACATTTAAAAGGCATCTTCATGTGTAAATGAATAGGAAGGATATGGGCCGGGTGCTGACAAGTGGGATTAGATTGCGTTTGGATATCTGATCAGCATGTACTGGTTGGACCGACGGGTCTCTGTTTCTGTGCTGTCCATCTATGACTCTTTGACCTTCCAGCCAATTCCGTATTCAAACAGCTAGATCCGCCAGAATTCTATGGTACTGAACCTGCTAACCAGTGTGTTATGTGAAACTTTGTGTCTTTCCCAAGTCCAAGTTACTGATTTCAATGCACAAAGCCATGCTGACTCTCCCTAATCATTTCTTGCCTTTCCAGTGACTTGTAAATCCTGTCCCGGAGAATCCCTTCCAACAACTTCTCTGCCACTGACTTCAGGCTCACAGTCTATAGTTCCCTGGCTTTTCCTTACCACCTTTCTCAAATAATGGCGCCAGTCTTCCAGCACCTCACTTGTGGCGTTTGATTATACAAATATCGCAGCGAGGGGCCCAGCAAAAGCTTCTCTAATTACCCACAAAGTTCTGAGATACACCTGATCAGATTCCAGGGATTTATCCACCTTTATGCATTTTAAGTCATCCCGTATGACCTCCTCTGTAATGTGTACACTTGCCAAGTTATCACTACTTATTTCTCCAACTTCTCTAACTTTCATATCCCCTTTCAGTAAAATCTGACATGAAAGAATTACAGAATCTCTCCCACCTCCTGCTGTTCCATAGACAGTCTTGTTGATCTTTGAGGGTCGCTATTCTCTGCCTAGTTATTCTTTTGTCTTTAGTGTATTTGTAGAATCTCTTTGGATTCTCCTTAAACCTATTTCCCAACGCTATCTCATGTCCCCTTTTCTGCCTCCTGGTTTCCCGAGAGTATACTCCTACTGCCCTTATAGTCCCCTCGGGACTCACTCAAACCCAGTGTTCTGTACATGCCATATCCTTTCTTCATTTTCTTGACCAGAGCCTCAATTTCTCAGGTCATGCAGCATTCTTGACACCTCCCAGCCTTGGCTTAACGGGAACATACTATCTCTGTACTCTTATTGTCACAGGCCGATGGAGGCAATGGCAGATGAGGACAGAGAAACAATCATTATCAGTAAAGAGGTAGTGTTGGGAAAACTAACAACTCATCCTTATCTCTATAATTCCTTTCTAGCCTCAGAACTACCACTATCTCTGGTATCAAAAACATCTCAATCTATGCAACATCCTCCAATCTCTAATCTCCTCCATTCTCAACATCCCCCCTATCTGTAATGTCTCTTACCCAACCACCTTCACCATACAAACTGCAGCAGTACAAGGCAGTCAAACATCACCCTCTCCACAGGCAACAAGGCTTTGGCATTGATCATTGGTTTCTGTGGAAGGAGAAATACACAGTTGATGTTTCAAGGAATGCAATATGAAGTACAGGGAATGAAAATGGTGCAGAATGTGACTCTCAGAAATTGAAGGAAAATGCACTCGCTTATTGGAAAAATGAATTCTTGACTGTCAAAGATATTGTGGAAAAAATAACCTGATAATGGAACAGCACATGGTCAGGAGCCGGGCAGCAGTGGACAATTCATTTACATTCCTGAAGAAGGGCTTATGCCCAAAACGTCGATTCTCCTGCTCCTCGGATGCTACCTGGCCTGCTGGGTTTTTTAGCTCTACATTTTTCAATTCATTTACAAAACAGCTGTGAAAGTAATTGTAAAATACTATACAGACCAAAAATACACCCATGACTGAGGAAGCTAGATAATGAACAAGTGGACAGAAGAGAACCCAGAGGTGAACCAGAACAGAGTTCACTTTTATGATCCCACAGTCAAAGATGTCTAGCACAGAAACAGACTTCTTTGGTCCAACATATGGCAACCAGATATCCTAACATAATCTATTTAAATTAAATCCTATCTGCCACTCCTCAGCCCATTGGCCGATCTGATCAATATCCCACTGTACTCTGAAATAACCTTCTTCATTGTCCACAATACCTCCAATTTTGGTGACCCTGCAAACTTACTAACTAAACGGCCTCTATTCAAATCTAAATCATTTCAATGAATGACGAAACAAATCCAGAAAAAAGTCCATTTCTCTGGGTTTGAATGTGCTCTTTGTAAATCCTGCCCTATGACTCTTTTTACCATGGAAGGCTGCACATACATCCCTCTGATCTTTGCCCCCTACAAAGCTGGCGGCCGCGCACGTGTCCAGCGAATCATTGCCCCGAATAAAGATGGCGGCGCTCACTCGGGCCGATTACTCAACGAGGCATTTTCCCGTTTGCTGCAAAAACTGGACTGTAAGTTTCAAATTTGTATTTTTCGAATGTGTACCAAATTATTATACAACCTCTCAGACCATACCAACACCATTTCCCTCCCACCTCCTGCTGTTTATTTCTTTCCTTACCGACAGCTCTCCGCACATACATCCCCAACATCCGCGCTGACCGCGAGGATGATCACGTGATATAGCCTAGCCCCGCCCCTCATTCACTGATTGACTGGAGGACAAACTGCCCCACCAGGTCCTCCAGCTCTACCCCTGCCTTTCCATTGGTCAACCACTGACATCATTAACCCGGGGTAAAAACAATGACTGCAGATGCTGGAAACCAGATTCTGTATTAGTGGTGTTGGAGGAGCACAGCAGTTCAGGCAGCATCCAAGGAGCAGCGAAATCGACGTTTCGGGCAAAAGCCCGAATAAAGGCAGTGAGCCTGAAGCGTGGAGAGATAAGCTGGGGGGGGGAGAGTAGCATAGAGTACAATGGGTGAGTGGGGGAGGAGATGAAGGTGATAGGTGAGGATGGGGAGGGTGGAGTGGACAGGTGGAAAAGGAGATAGGCAGGTAGGACAAGTCATGGGGGCAGTGCTGACTGGAAGTTTGGAACTAGGGTGAGGTCGGGGAAAGGGAAATGAGAAAACTGTTGAAGTCCACATTGATGCCCTGGGGTTGAAGTGTTCTGAGGCGGAAGATGAGGCGTTCTTCCTCCAGGCGTCTGGTGGTGAGGGAGCGGCGGTGAAGGAGGCCCAGGACCTCCATGTCCTCGGCAGAGTGGTAGGGGGAGTTGAAATGTTGGGCCACGGGGCGGTGTGGTTGATTGGTGCGGGTGTCCCGGAGATATTCCCTAAAGTACTTCTGCTAGGAGGCGCCCAGTCTCTCCAATATAGAGGAGACCGCATCGGGAGCAACGGATACAATAAATGATATTGGTGGATGTGCAAGTAAAACTTTGGATGTGGAAGGCTCCTTTAGGGCCTTGGATAGAGGTAGGAGAGGTGGTGTGGACGCAGGTTTTACAGTTCCTGCGGTGGCAGGGGAAAGTGCCAGGATTGGAGGGTGGGTTGTAGGGGGGCGTGGACCAGACCATTTAGTCACAGAGGGAACGGTCTGTGCAGAAGGCGGAAAGGGGTGGGGAGGGAAATATATCCCTGGTGGTGGGGTCTGTTTGGAGGTGGTGGAAATGTCGGTGGATGATTTGGTTTATGCGAAGGTTGGTAGGGTGGAAAGTGAGCACCAGGGGCGTTCTGTCATTGTTACGATTGGAGGGGTGGGGTCTGAGGGCGGAGGTGCGGGATGTGGACAAGATGCATTGGAGGGCATCTTTAACCACGTGGGAAGGGAAATTGCGGTCTCTAAAGAAGGAGGCCATCTGGTGTGTTCTGTGGTGGAACTGGTCCTCCTGGGATCAGATACGGCAGAGGCGGAGGAATTAGGAATATGGGATGGCATTTTTGCAAGAGGTAGGGTGGGAAGAAGTATAATCCAGGTAGCTGTGGGAGTCGGTGGGTTTGTAAAAAATGTCAATGTCAAGTCGGTTGTCATTAATGGAGATGGAGAGGTCCGGGAAGGGGAGGGAGGTGTCAGAGGTGGTCCAGGTAAATTTAAGTTCAGGGTGGAATGTGTTGGTGAAGTTGATGAATTGCTCAACCTCCTCCCACCCGGGCCCGATTGTTGGCTAGAGCATGCATACTGCTTCATGACTTTTGTTGCTGTTTATCAGTTACAAGAGTGAGGGACAAAGTTAAAAATCACACAACCACTTGATGAAGAAGCAGCAAAGCTCGTACTTCCAAATGAACCCATTAGACTATAACATGGTGTTCTGTGAATTTGAATTTTGTCCATCCTAATCCAACACCAGTACCTCCAAGGTAAAAACAATGACTGCAGATGCTGGAAACTCGATTCTGGATTAGTGGTGATAGAAGAGCACAGCAGTTCAGGCAGCATCCGAGGCGCAGTAAAATCGACGTTTCAGGCAAAAGCCCTTCATCAGGAATAAAGGCAGAGACCCTGAAGCGTGGAGAGATAAGCTCAAGGAGGGTGGGGGTGGGGTGAAAGTAGCATAGAGTACAATAGTTGAGTGGGGGAGGGGATGAAGGTGATGGGGCGGGGGGAGGGTGGAGTGGATAGGTGGAAAAGAAGATAGGCAGGTAGGACAGGTGAAGGGGACACTGCTGAGCTGGAAGTTTGTAACTAGAGTGAGGTGTGGGAAGGGGAAATAAGGAAACTGTTGAAGTCCACATTTCAACCCTAGGGCAACAATGTGGACTTCAACAGTTTCCTCATTTCCCCATTCCCCCACCTCACCCTAGTTCCAAAATTCTGGCTCAGCACTGTCCCCTTGACTTGTCCTACATGCCTATCTTCTTTTCCTCCTGTCAACTCCACCCTCCTCCCTGACCTATCACCTTCATCCCCTCCCCACTCACCTATTGTACTCTATGCTACTTTCTCCCCACCCTCTTCTAGCTTATCTCTCCACACTTCAGGCCTCTCTGCCTTTATTCCTGATGGAGGGCTTTTGCCCGAAACGTCGATTGTACTGCTCCTCAGATGCTGCCTGAACTACTGTGCTCTTCCAGCACCACTAATCCAGAACCAGCACTTCCAAGTCGAGTGAGGGAGGAATGCATAACATAACAAAAGAACTAGGAACAGGAGAAGGCCGTCCTGCCCTTTGAGCCTGCTCTGCCATTCAATGTGACCATGGCTAATCATTTCGTGGATGCAGAACCATTTCCTCACATTCTCACCGTATCCCTTAATTATTTATTTTTTAAAAAAACCTACCTTAGCTTTATAAACGTTTACTGAACTAGCATCAAGTACTTCCCTGGGCAATGAATTTCGTAGAGGTCAAGAAGTTCCTTCTCAATTCAGTCTTAAATTTGCTGCCTCTAATCTTGAGATGATCCCTCTTGTCCTAGCTTCACCTGCCAGTGGCAACATCCTCTCTACTGCTATTTTATCCATTCCATTCATTATTTTATATTTTTCCGTTCTTCTGAATTCCAATGAATATATTACCAATCTACTGTTAAGCCAAACCCCTCAACTCCGGAAACAACCTAATTAATCTTCTCCTTATCGATGGGGCGGGGCAAATATAATGCGATTCAGCAAGAATTAGGATGCATAGAATGGGGTCGCAAAATGCAGGGGATGCAGACTATTGAAATGTGGAGCTGGTTTAAGGAACAGATATTACATGTCCTTGACAGGTATGTCCCTGTCAGGCAGGAAGGAAGTGATAAGGTAAGGAAACCATGGATTACTGTGGAAATTGCATTTCTTGTTCAGAAGAAGAAGGAGGCTTATGTGTTGATGAGGCAAGATGGTACAGATGAGGCAATGGAGAGTTACGTATCAGATAGGAAGGATTTAAAGAGAGAGTTAAGAGCAAAGAGAGGACACGAGCAGTCTTTTGTGAATAGAATAAAGGAGAACCCTAAAGCTTTCCATAGGTATGTGAGAAACAAAAGCATAGGGTAGGAATATGGCCAGTCAAAGACAGAAGTGGGAAGTTCAGTGTGGACCCTGTGGAGATCGGTGAGGTGCTAAATGAACATTTCTCATCAGTTTTCACTCAGGAAAAGGAGAATATTGTAGAGGAGAAGAATGAGGTACAACATATTAGACTAGAAAGGATCGAGGTTAGTTACGATCAGGTGTTATCAATCCCAGAAAGTAGACAAGTCCCCTCAGCTGGATAGGATTTATCTGAGGATTTTCTGGGAAGCTAGGGAGGAGATAACAGAGACTTTGGCTTTGATATTTGAGTCGTCATTGTCTACAGGTTTGGTACTAGAGGACTGAAGGATTGCAAATGTTGTGCCCTTGATCAAGAGGGGCAATGGAGATGACCCAGGTAATTATAGACCAGTGAGCCTTACTTCTGTTGTAGGAAAGGTTTTGGAAAGGATTATAAGAGATAAGATTTATAATCAATGAGCAAACAACAATTTGATTTCAGGTAGTCAACATGGTTTCGTCAAGGGCAGGTCATGTCTCACAAACCTCTGACTTTTTTGAGAGGGTGACCAAGCATGTAGATGAGGGTAGGGCAGTTGACATGATATACATGGACTTCAGTAAAGCCTTTGATAAAGTTCCACATGGTAGGCTGTTGGAGAAAATGCAAAGACATGAAACAGAGAGTGATATAGGAGTTTGGATTCGAAACTGGCTTTCTGAAAGGTGGCTGATTGAAAATATTCAGCCTGGACTCAGGTTAGTTGTGGTGTGCCACAAGGATCTGTTTTGGCACTACTGCTGTTTGTCATTTTTATAAATGACGTAGATGCAGGCAGAGGTGACTGGATCAGTAAACTTGCAAACGACACTAAAGTCTGTGGAGTGGACAGTGTGGAAGAATGTTTCAGGTTACAGGTGGACTTGGATAAACTGCAGAATTATGCTGAGAGGTGGCAAATTGAGTTAAATACAGCTAAATGCAAGGTGATGCCGTTGAGAAGAATAACAGGAAGGCAGAGTACTGGGTTAAAGGAAAGATTCTTGGTAGTGTGGGTGTGCAGAGGGATGTTGGAGTCCATGTACATAGATGCCTGAAAGTTGCCACCCAGGTGGATAGTACTGTTAAGGCAGTATACGGTGTGTTAGGTTTCATTCATAGAGGGATTGAGATCCGGAGCTGCAATATCATGCTGCAACTGAACAAAATACTGGTGCGGCCATACTTGGAATATTGTGTACAGTTCTGGTGCCCATAATACGGGAAGGATGTGAAAGCATTTGAAAAAGTGCAGAGGAGATTTACCAGGATGTTGCCTGGTCTGGATGGAAGGTCTTATGAGGAAAGGTTGAGAGACTTGAACCTGTTCTCATTGGCAAGAAGCGACTAAGAGGGGATTTGACAGAGACATACAAGATGGTCAGAGGATTAGATAGGGTAGACAATGAAAGTCTTTTTCCTAGGATGATGACAAGAGCATGTTTGGTGGGGGTACAACTACAAATTGAGGGGTGATAGATTTAATTAGATGTCAGAGGCAGGGTCTTTACTCAGAGAGTGGTTAGGGTATGGAATGCACTACCTGCTAATGTAGTTAACTCAGCCACATCAGGGAAATTTAAACAATCCTTTACTTAAGCACATGGGTGATTTTGGGATAGTGTAGGGGGACGAGCTGAGAATAATTCACAGGTCGGCGCAACATCAAGGACCGAAGGGCCTGTTCTGCACTGTATTATTCTATGACTATAGTGCTACAAGAGATTTCTTCTGTCTTAAACAGTGATGGATCTTGTATTGTGGGCTTTCAAAATGTCAGCGATCTCTACCAACAATGTATGAGGTAGAGTCAGGGCAATAATATGATGCTGCAACAGGAGATGAATAGGTAACTCCACACAAAACCCTACACCTTCTCACCTATTTTCACATCTAAAACTGAGGAAATTCTACAAAAGCACCTCCATATCCCACCACAACACTTTGCCCCACAATCGTGGTATCTGGCTGTGCACAAGGAGGAGTGTAACAGTCTGTATGGGGACCCAATGGGGCCCTGAAACACTTGGTAAAGACTGAAATCTTCTGAGCATTGAGAGCCCCACCACATTGTATGTATTTTCTATATTTTTTCCTCTGTTCCTAACTTCCCTTGTTTTTCCTAATGAACCTGTTCAAAGTAGTTATTACACACACCTGCACTAGCTGTGAATTGAACTCAAGCCTCTCGATCCAAGATTCGGGATATTTTCACTCTATCACAAGACATCGACTCTAACTTCCCTTGTCCCTTATTGTTTCTTGTGCTGAGTCATGTCTGAATCAACTCTGCAATTGGGAGGAAGGGGCGGAACTGATGACCGAGCAGCGGCCGGTCCGTTTTATTCCTGATGAAGGGCTTTTGCCCGAAACGTCGATTTCGCTGCTCCTTGGATACTGCCTGAACTACTGTGCTCTTCCAGCACCACTAATCCAGTATTTGGTTTTCAGCATCTGCAGTTATTGTTTTTACCTCCAACCAGAAGTGAGTGAGGAGCGGGGCCAAAGCATTCTCGGGGAGTAAACGCTTCAAGATTGGTCAGAAAGCAAACTGTTTTGCAGGATTGATAATTCTCATTAACATAGTGGAGCATTAAACCACTCTCAAAAATCTATGTGAAATTTTAACGAACAGTTGAGATGCAAATCTGATAACGTACATATTTCCAAACGATTTGCACAACTCGAGTAAGAAACCTCTTTTCAAACTCCCAGAACAATTGGTAATTTACATACCGGGCCGGTATGGTTAAATTGAAGCGACCAGTCTATTTACATGCTAGATAGCGCCATGACTATAACTCGACAGAGTAATTGTTCATGACTAATATTTCCCCCACGATTCTCTGTAAACTCATTGATAACTTCAGACGCACGCGCAGTTTGCTTTCTATGTGGAGCATGCGCAGTGTCACATTGACCAGGACAGAGAGACATGGAGCTCCTTTCTCCGGCAGCGGCTGCGATCGGCTTCAAAGAGTGGCGCTCAGAGCCGGTGTGTGGGAGCCTCACTGGGAGAAAGGAGCGGAGAGAATTCACAAGTCCCAAGTAAAGGTTAAAAACCCCGAAAAAGACCCTTCAGGCCCGGGTCAGGATGTGACGGTCTCTGATCAGGGAAACGGCCCCAGGATCACGGCCACCATTTGTTTGAGGGAAGAGGGAGCACGGGCCTGGGGGCCGCCATCTTGAGAAGGTCAAGTTGCAGGAGGGCGGGGCTTTGGGGTCTGTGGAACAATCAGAGGAAAGGGAAGACCCATTGTTATTGATTAATTCCACGAAGAGAATGTAAGGAATGCAGATGCTGGAGATCAGAGCTGAAAATGTGTTGCTGGAAAAGTGCAGCAGGTCAGGCAGCATCCAAGGAGCAGGAGAATCGACGTTTCAGGCATAAGCCCTTCTTCAGGAATCCTGGCTGCTGCGCTTTTCGAACAATTAATTCCATGAACACAGCTTCACTGGACGGTCCTGCAGGAATATCCTCTCTCAGTCCTGCTGTGATGTTTCACCCAATCAGAACCAGCAGCTCTCCTCCTCTCTCAGCTCCCCTTCTGTCCTTCCTGCAGCATCTGTCCCCTGGAACATTGAGCTGCCTGTCCTGTCCCTCCCTCAGCTGTTGTTTCTGTAATTACTGTGGGATATCGGTGGATTAGTGTTACTTCTGCAATTCCATTTTACAAAGGAGGTGAACTCACACCAGTGTGTAATTGTTTTAGCCACAAGCTGAGTCAACAAGAATGGAAACGATGTGGAGGAAATATATAATTGTTTTTGTATTAGCTAAAACTGTATGTCAGAAGGTAGACATTATGGGCAAGTAGATAAGATGTTGTGAGAGGATGAAGTTAAGCTAGATACGCCTGTACAAACAGTAGGTATAAACATCTGCTTCCCGCTTTTACAAAAACACAGGAACAAACCCCAATTAAAAGGGTCATAGGGATCAGAACGGCCTCGGGAAAGGCACAGATGAAGGGGGTAGATAATGATGAAGAAGGGATATGCCTAACAATGACCTATAACAGGGTAAGGTCAAACAGCCTTGTGAGACCAGAAATAAGCATTTTATCACAGACAAGGCCGGATAAGGCAAGAGGCAAACAGGGGTAATGGAGGCCGGTCTTAGGGAAGTGGATGATGTAAGCAGGGGAGGGAGCAATGTAAAACAATGGACATTAAATCATATAAATATTATGTATGAATTGAACCTAGTGTGTGTATGTCCCTTGCCTTGAGAAAGTGACATCACACCCACTTGCAAGTGTAAAATAAATGGCACTACTGATTCAGATCTTGTCTCGGACTGAAATTATTGAAGTGAGTGGGCTTTGTTTCTCACATACCTGTGATATCCCAGACCCATCTTAGATTACTTCACTTAAGACTTGAATGCACTCTATGGATATTTCCTAACATCATCAATTATTTAATACTCACTTATAGGTTTTTAATCTAATCTTTTTTGAAACATTTAATTCACATCCAAACATTTGCAATGGTGGGATTTGAACCTGTGTCCAGAGAATATTTGCTGAGTTTCTGGATGAATTGTCTCACAATAATGTCATTAGGCCGTCATATCGCCTGCTCACAGGTTGCGCATTCCACTGCAACATGAATCAAAACCCTTTCTTCCTGCACAATTGTTTGATCCTGCACTCTGGTGATATGACTCAGTATCTCTCCATGTGGTATCCCTCACTGTGTGGGTCTAATTGCTGCTTCTGTCAGCGCATCTCACTCTTGCAGCTACTCCAGATCCTGAGCCAACAGAATTCTCCACTCCAGAGAGATGAGGCAGCTCAGGCCAGGATTGGAGACTGGGATTTTCCAGTTCTCTGTGGGGCTCAATGCCATTCTACATGTGTAACCCTCACAGCATCAGTCAAATTTCCCATTCTGCCTATTTCTGTGTCTTCTACAGGTACTCAGGGAGTTCATGACTCAATAGACTTGCCAATTGCTGGTTGGGAAGATGGTTGGTTAGCCAGAAAGACAAAGGTCAAGGAGGTCGGGAGCCTTCAATAAATCCTGCCGCCAGGTAAGATCATTCCAGTGCACAGAGCAGAGAGCAATGGGAGGGCTCCAAACATCAGCTAACAAGACATGACATAAATGTAGTACTGGTGGGTGAGTACAGTCCAGACCCACACCAGGCTCAGTCACCACCTTTACTTTAAGTTTGGTTTTGTACTGAGACAGAATCAAGAGTTCTCAGTTTTCAATCCAGGCATGTGCTGTCTTGGTGAGCATCAGGACAACAGAGGGGAAAGCAGGCCTCCCACGAGATGGTGGTAATGCTTCCTGGGATCTTCCTGTTCCCTATTCCCTCTCCAACACTGTTTCTATGGCTTGTATTGAGGACCAGTGTCTTCAATCATTCTAACTCCTATAACAGTTCCTATCTCTGTCTTCTCCTCCCCTCTCACCAATTATTTCACATATTTCAAACCTCCAGTCCAGATAACAATCCATATTGCTGTAACTTTCTTCAGTCTCTACAAAATGCCTTGTCTCGATAGTCTCCTCCTCCTCCAACAACTGGAGACATAGGGTCTGTTTCTGTGCTGCATATCTCTTTGGCCGAGGTATCCTCAATGGAATGAGTCGCGTTTGCCTGTGTTTGGCTCATATCCCTTCAAACCTTCTCCTCTCCATGTACCTGCCCGAGTGTCTTTTCCATGTTGTAATTGTACTTGTTTTTTCCATTTCCTCTGGCAGTCCATTCCGTCTATGCACCATCCTCTGTGGATAATGTTACCCCTCAGCTCCCTCTTTAAATAATTGCTCTGTCACCTCACGTTTATGCCTCTAGCTTTTGACTCACCTACCCTTGGCGATACACCTTGCATAGACCCTACATGGTTTCATAAACCTTTATACGGTCACCCCATGGCCTCCTCTGCCCAGGAGAAATATTGACGACAATGTTACAAATATCTCCAACTCATGTACTCAGTGCTCTGACCAATGAAGACAAGTTTGCCAAATGCTGATTTCCCCACCACTCTGTCCACCTGTGATGCCACTTCCAACTGACCATGTTACTGCACCCCTTGGTCTCTCCCTGTTTGACAACACATTCCAGGGCCCGACCATTAACTGTATTAGTCCTCCCTGGTTTGACTTAACTAAATCCAGCACCTGGATTAAATTCCATCTTTCATTCCTTGGCCCACTGGCCCAGTTGATTAACATCCTTTCGAGAACTATATTCCCTGCCCACTCTTCCACTAATCTTGGTATCGGCAAACATACTAACAGAGACTGCTATATTTTCATTCAGATTGTTTATGTACATGGTGCACCAATCCTGAAAGCAGGCTGCTGGTCAGAGGCCTCCAGTCTGAACAACAACCCTCTCCCACCTCCCTCTGTCTCCCACTGTCATCCCATTGTGTATCCAGTTGGCGAGCTCTCCCTGATCCCTTGTGATCTACCCTTACTAACCAATGTATCATGCAACACCTTGATGTCTGTTACTCTGCCTTCGTCTATCTTCTTGGTCACATCTTGAACAAACTCCAGTCAAGTTTGTGAGACATGTTTTCCGACGCGCAAAGCCATGCTGACTGGCTGTAATCAGTCCTTAACTTTCCCATTGCAAGTAAGTCATACCTCTCAGAATGACCTTCAACAACTGACCCACCCTGATGTCTGGCTCACCAGTCTGTACACCCCTGGCTTTCTCTTGCATCATTCCTTAATTAATGACACAATATTATAATCACAGTCAGACAGTCATACAGCACTGTTGGTTAGTGCAAACCATACTCTAAAACTGATCTCGTCCCACCTGCCTGTTCCTGGATCATATCCCTTCAAACCTTTCCTATTCCTGGAGTAATCCAAATGTCTTTTAAACATTGTAATTGTCCCCATGTTCACCCCTTCCTTGGGAAGTTCATTCCACACACAACCCACCCTCTGTGTAACAAAGTGCCTCTTGAGTCTTTTTTTTATGTCTCTCCTCTAAACTTAAAAATGTACTGCCTTGTCTTGAAACTCCCATTAACTCGATCTATCCCCCTCATGACTTTATAAACTTCTATGAGGTCATCTGTCAACATTCAGGTTTCAGTGAAAAAATGTGTTGCTGGAAAAGCGCAGCAGGTCAGGCAGCATCCAAGGAACAGGAGAATCGACGTTTCGGGCATCAGCTCTTCTTCAGGCTGATGCCCGAAACGTCGATTCTCCTGTTCCTTGGGTGCTGTCTGACCTGCTGCGCTTTTCCAGCAACACATTTTCAGCTCTGATCTCCAGCATCTGCAGTCCTCACTTTCTCCTCAATGAAAAAATACCAATCTCTCCTGGCTTTCATTATAACTGTAACCTTCCATACCCATCCACGTCCCAGTAAATCTCCTCTGAACCCTCTCCAGCTTAATAATATCCTTCCGATAGCCTGGGCGACCAGAACTGGACACAGTATTCCAGAAGAGGTCTCAGCAATGGCCTGTATAATCTCAATGTGACTTCCCAACTCCTATATCCAAAGGACTGAGCAATGAAAGGAAGTGTGGCAAGCACCTTTTTTTGACCATCCTGTCTCTCCATGTTGCAAGCTTCAAAGAATTATTTACCTGAACCCCGAGTTCTACAACACACTACCGAGGGTCCAATCATTAATTGTATAAATCCTGCCTGTGTTTGTTGCACCAAATGCATTACCTCACATTTATTCAGATTGAACTCCATCTACTATTTTTGAGCCATTCACACATTTCATCAGGATCCCTTTGTAATCTTAGAAAACCTTCTTCACTGTCCACAATGCCACCCTCCAGTCTAACAGCCTGTCACACATAGCTCTCTATGGTACAAACATCTCTGCTAGGGCCCCTACAATTTCTTCACCAGCTTCCCACAATGTCCTAATATACATTTGATCAGGTCCTGGGGATTTTATCTACCTTTGTGTATTAAAACCTCCAGCACCTCCTTTCCTAAAATGTGGACTCATTTCAGGACATTGAGTCACAGAGATGTACAGAACAGAAGTAGATCCTTCAGACCAACTCCTGCATGACGTTTCTAGTCACATTTGCCACAATTTTGCCAATATCCCTCTGAACCCTTCCTATTCATATACCCATCCACATGCCTTTTAAATGTATTTCTAACAGCCTCCACTATTTCCTCTGACAGCTTATTCCATACAATCTGCAGGAACCAATTGTCCTTTAGGTCCCTTTGAAAATTTCCCCTCGAACTTTAAAGCTATGGCCTATCAGTTTGTAATCCCCCAACCTGGGGAAATGACCTTGTCTATTCAACCTATCGATGACCATCATGATTTTAAACACCTTTCTCAGGTAACTCCTGAGCCTCCCATGTTCAAGTGAATTCAGCCCCAGCTTATTCAGCTTTTCCCTGCAGCGCAAACCCTGCAACCCTGGCAAATCCTTGGTCATCTGAACCCTTTCATGTTCCACAACATCCAAGCATTGAGACCAGAATTGCACACAGTATTCCAATTGTGGTCAGGCCAAACACTGTTTAGTTCCCTGAGCACCCCAGTCTTTATCCACAGTAAGTTCCAAAGTGAAATATTTGTTTTGGATCTTGTAGTTTCACACATCGTTGCCTTCATTGATCATTAAGGAGACCGGGTTTGTCCCGAGCTCTTCTTTTGCTCTTAATACACTTGTAGAGTCTCTTTGGATTCTCCTTAACTTTCTCTGCCAAAGCGATCTCGTGTCCCCTTTTTACATTCCTGATTTCCATCCTAAGTGTATTTCTACAGCCCTGATGCTCCTGAAGGGATTCCCTTGAGTCAGCCAGTTATATCTGACATGTGACCCCTTTTTTCTTGACTGGAGCCTCGAAACTCAGCCAGTGTTTCCTAATTCAGTCAGCATTGAGCTGCACACTAACAGGAACATGCTGGCGCTGAACGCTCCTTTTATCGCGGTTTTAAAATATTCCTACTTGCCAGACTTCCCTTTACCTGCAAATAACCTCTCCAAATCTACTTTAAAAATTCATGACCAACTTGCTCCATTGTATAACTTGAACTTGTGGACCAGGCCTGTCCTTTTCCATCGCTATTTTCAAACTAATACAAATCTGGTAACTTTCCAAAGTGCTCCCCCACTAACACCTCAGTCCTGTTCCCTACCTTGTTTCCCAAGTGGAGGTCAGGTTTAGCCCCATTCTCCAATTGGGTCATTTACATAATGACCGGGAGTTTCTGGAACACTTAACAAATTTGTTCCATCCAACTGCTTAACACAGTAGCAATTCCAGTCCAGGCTAGGAAAGGTTAAAATCCCCTACCATTATGATGCTATCATTCTAACAGATATCTGAGATCTCCAGACATATTTGCTCTTTCATCTCCCATTACCTATCGCTATAGTACAATCGTAGCAAACTGATGACCAATTTTTATTTCTCAGTTCCACTAATATTATTTAACTGGGCGATCCTGAATGAATATTCCCTCGAGGTACTGCTGTGATGTTTTCCCCAATCAAAACCACCAGCTCTCCTCCTGTTTTGCCTCCTGTTCTATCCTTCCTGTAGCCTCTGTCCTGTGGAACATTGAGCTGCCAGTCCTGTCCCTCCCTTATCTGTGTTTCTGTAATATCTATGGTATCCCAGTCCCATGTTCCCTTCCATGTTCTGGGTTCATCTGCCTTATCTCTGCGGCCCCTTGCATTGAAATAAATGCAGTTTAATTAATCAATTTTCCCTCATTGCCTGCTATGTTCTTGCCTGCCTTGTCTATTTAAATTGCTCTCTTGAACATCGATACCAGCCTCAACCTTCTTTCGGGCTGTCCAACTGTTTGCGGTCCCACATCCCTGCCAGACGATTTTAAATCCTCTCGAGCAGCTCCAGCAACTCTCCCCACCAGGATAGGGGTTCCCCCTCCTGTTCCCAGTTCAGGTGTGTTCCCCACCCTATCTACCTGTGCCGACACCTTCAGACATCCAGGGACTTGCCCACCAAGGTCCCTGTGTTCCTCAGTACTCCAGGCGGACCTACCATTCATGATGTATATCATTCATTTATTAGACTTCCCACAGTGCATTACCTCACAGTGATCAGAAGTAAACTCCATCTGCCATTACTCTGCTCAGTTTATCATCTGATCAATATCAGACTACAGCCTGAGACCATGCTCCTCACTGTGGACAACACCCTCACCTTTCATGTCATCTGCAAACCTACCAATGATACCTTCTGCTTTCACATCCGAGATATTAATGTACATAATAACAAGCAATGGTTCCTGTACAGAACCCTGTGGTACACACGCTGGGCAAAGTTTTCTAGTCGTGAAAAACCTGCTCCACCAATTATGGATCCAATTTTCCAACTTGCCTTGGAATCCATGGGCTCTTTCCTTCTGGACCGGCCTTCCATGTGAGACCTTGTCAAAGACATTAATAAACACCATGTTACCACACCATCTGCACTGGCCTCATCAATATCAGAGGACAGTCCTCTACCAAATCCATACAGACAATCCCTAATGTATTCCTGTCCTTTCGAATGTTGATTCATCGTGTCCCTCACGATTGTTTCCAATATTTTGCCTCCCCCTGCTGTCAGACTATCTTCTCTGTAATTACCTGGCCTATCACTGCTACTCTTGAACAAATGAACCACATTCGCCATCCTCCAGTCATTCAGCACTTCACCTGTGGCCAGCAAAGTTTTAAATATATCCGCCAGGGCCCCAGCAATCTCCTCTCTTACTTCCCATAACTGCCTGGGATTTATTTTATTGTTACTGGGAATTTCTCCACCTTTTTGCCTGTGCATACATTTAACGCCTCCTTCTCATTGATCATAAGATGTTCCAGAACCTCACCATCCCGACTGAAATCCCTACAATGCCTTTCTCCTGTGTGAATACAGATGGGAAGTATTCATTGAAGACCTCACCTGCTTCCTCTGGCTCCATGCACAGATTGTCCCTTTGGATTCTAACAGGCCCCACTGCTTAGTTGGGGATCCTCTTACTCTAACTGTACTTAGTAAATATCTAGTGGCTTATCCTGAACATTATTTGCTAAGGATATTTTGTGACCGTTGTTTGCCCGTTGATTTTTAACGAACCCCCACCCCCCGTGCTTTCTATCTAACGCCTTTGTTACCCAATATTGTTAGCGTTGTCCATTTTGCCTGAGTTTCCACAAGGTTGTAAACCATTGAATATTTATGTTCCACATTTTGTTTACCCTGTAATCACATCTCTCTGGGATCTAAATCTCTTTCAGCTGTGTCACAAATCCAGCTAACTTATTGAAGATACTTTGTCTATGCGGAAAAAAAGTTTCTGTACTCTTTTCCACAATTTCCTATCACAATCCAATTCGTTAATGTAGAGTTTTAGTTACACTCTGGCCCAGCCTGTTCCTTTCTGCTTGTCTTCAGCCACATCCCCATGCTGTTCCGATGCATCACCTTTTTCTATTTGGATTTGGAAAACACTTTGCTGTGGGTATGTCATGCAGACCATGTGAGGATGGGCAGATGTCATTCTCGAAAGGACAAGTGTTTGGGATTTTTGTACATCAGCAATGGTTTCACACATATTTATGGATGGTTAATTATAATATTTGAATTTATTGATTTCAAATTCCACCACTTCAGATGGTGGGTTTCAAACCTGTCTCCCCTGAACATTAGCTGAGGTTTTGGATACATGCTCTAGCAACAATACCACTAGGCCATCACTTCACCTGCTCGCACGTTGCTCATGCCTGAGCACTGATACCAGGGCATCATGAAGCTAAACATCTTCTTCTGTCACAATTGTTTGATACTAACACCTTCTTGAACTCTGGTGATATCACTCAGTATCTCTCCATGTGGTATCCCTCACTGTGTGGGTCTAATTGCTGCCTTTGTCAGTGTCCCTCACTCTTGCAGCTACTCCAGATCCTGAGCCAACAGAATTCTCCAATCCAGAGAGATGCAACAGCACAGGGACTCTGTGGGACTCAGTGCCATTCTACTTGTGTAACCTTCACTACATCAGTGTAATTTTCCATTCTGTCTATTTGTCTGTCTCCTGTAGGTACTCAGGGAGATTCAATAGACTTCCCAGCTGCTGGGTGTTTCATCCATCACCACATTGAAGTTGGTTGGTCAGCCAGAGGGACAAAGTGCAGGGAGATCTAGAGCCTTCAATAAATCCTGCAGTGAGGTAAGATCACTCACAGTGCACAGAGCAGACAGCAATGTGAGGGATCCAAACATCAGCTAACAGGACATGACATAGATACAGTGCTGGAGGGGGAGCACAGTACAGACACAACTCTGGCTCAATCACCACATCTACCTTAACTTGGGTTGTACTGAGACAACATAGAGAGTTCACCGTTATCAATCCAGGCCTGTGCTCTCTTAGTGAGCATCAGTACAACAAAGGGGAAAGCAGGCCTCCCACGAGAGGGTGGGAATGCTGCCTGAGATCTTTCTGTTCTGTGTACCTTCTCCAACACTGTAGCTATGGTATGTCTTGTGGATCAGTGTCTTCAATAATTTTTAACTCCTATAACATTTCCTATCTCTGTAACCTCCTTCTTTCCATATAGGCCCTCCGCATATTTGAAATGTACCGCATTGCAGACTACCATCCCTATCACTATACCTTGCTTCAGTGTCTACAACATGCCTTATCTCCGTATTCTCCTCCTCTTTAACTGGGTACAGGGTCATGCTTCATGAAAACAGAACCTTCAGTCCAAGTCATCAATGCTGACTATTTTCCCCAAACCTGAACGAGTCGCATTTGCCTGTGTTTGGCCCATATCCCTTCAAAACTTCCCCTCTCCATGTGCCTGCCTAAATTTCTTTTCCATGTTGTAATTGTTCTTGTTTCTCCCATGTGCCCCTGGCAGTTTGTTCCGTCTATGCACCATCGTCTGTGGATGTTGCCCCTCAGCTCCCTCTTTAAATATTTGTTCTCTCACCTCACGTTTATACCCTCTAGTTTTGGACTCACTTACCGTTGGCTATTCACCATTCTTACACTCCGTATGGTTTTATAAACCTTTATAAGGTCACCCCTTATAAGCCTCCTCTGTTCAAGGGAAATATTGAAGACAATGTTACAAATATCTCCAACTCATGTATCAAAGTGCTGGTCAAAGACAGCAAGTGTGCCAAATGCCACTTTCCCCACCCTGTCCACCTGTGATGCTACTTCCAAAGAACAATGTAACTGCACCTTTTGGTCTCTCTCTGTTCGACAACACTACCCAGGGCTGTACCATTATCTGTGTTAGTCCAAAACTCAATACCTGAATTAAAATCCATCTTTCATGCCTTGGTCCACTGGCCCAGTTGGTCGAGATCCCCTTTGATAACCGTATTCACTGCCCACTACACCATTCATTTGATCATCCACAAAATTACTAACAATGACTCCAACATTCTCAACCAAATCGTTTATGTAGATGATGCACATCAGTGGTCCCATCCCTGATCCTTGTAGCACACCGATGGTCACAGGCCTCCAGTCTGAACAACAACCCTCTCCCACCAACCCCTGTCTCCTACTGTCAAGCCAATTTTGTGTCCAGTTGACTAGCACTCCCTGATCACATGTGATCTAATCTTACGAACCAGTATATCATGCTAAATGCAAGGTTTATGAAGGTTTGTTGCTCAGATTGAGGTTTAGGATGTAGGTTTGCTCTCTGAGCTCTAGGTTTGATATCCAGACGTTTCTTTGCCTGGGAACGGTAACATCATCAGTGGCAACCTCCAAGTGAAGCGAAGCTATTGTCTCCTGCTTTTTATTTATAGCTTTCTCCTGGATGGGGTTCCTGCGGTTCACCACAAACCCCAGGAGGTCGCCACTGATGATGTTACCTAGCCAGGTGACAAAACATCTGGATATCAAACCTACAGCCCAGCGAGAAAACCTACACCCTAAATCATGCTAAATCCCGTCAAAGGTCCTGCTGACGTTGGTGTAGACAATGTCTGGTCACCAATTCAACAAAAGCCTTCAAATTAGTGAGACTTGACTTTGTATGCTGACTATCTTTCATCAATCCTTGCCTTTACAAATGAATGTAACTCCAGTCTGGCAGAATCACTTTCACAACTAACCCACCACTGACGTTGGGCTAATTGGTTTTCAGTTCCCTGGCTTTCTCTTGCAGCCTTTCTTAAATAATGGATCAAAACCATAGTGTTGTCAGAGCTGTACAGCATGGAAACTGACCCTTCAGTTGACACTAACCATAATCTCAAACTAAACTCGTTCCAGCTGCCTGTTGCTGGCCTATATCCCTCCAACCCTTTCCTATTCATGTACTTAACTAAACGTTGTACTTGTACCGACATCCACCTTAGGAAGTTCATTCCACACCCAAACCACCCTCTGTGTAACAATTTGCCCCATATATCCTTTTTTTTGAACATTTCTCTCCTCTAACCTGAAAAATGTGGCCCGTCCACTTGAGACTCTGTCATCCGAAGGAAAAGGCAGCTACCACTGACTCTATCTATATCCCAACATTTTTTCTTAAACTTCGATAAGGTCACCTCTCAACCTCCCGGCTCCAGTGAAAAAAATACTCTGCATATCCAGCCATTTTTCAGAACTCAAGCCTTCTATACCCAGCAACGTTTTGGTAAATCTCTTCTGAACACCCTTCAGGTTAATAATATCCTCCCTATAACTGGGCGACCAGAACTAGATGGGGTATTGCAGAACAGGCCTCACAAATGTCTGTGCAATCTCAAGATGACGTCCCAAATCCTATATTCAAAGGACTGAGCAATAGTCAGGCATGCAAAGCATTGTCGTATCAATCCTGTGATGCAAGCTTCAAGGATTATGTACCTGAACCCGGAGGTCCCTCTGCTCTGAATCACTAACCGAGGCCCTAACATTAATTGTATAAGTTCTACCCTTGTTCGTTTTACCAAATGCATTATGTCGCATTTATTCAGATTGAATTCCATGGTCAGTTTTTCAGCCTATTCACCCATTTCATCAAGTTCCCTTTGGAATCTTAGAAATCCACTATGCCACCCTCCAGCCTTCCAGCCGATCACACATCGCTGTCAATGGTACAAATACCCTTGCTAGTAGCTCCACAATTTCTTCCCTAGCATCCCACAATGTCCTGTGATACACTTAATTAGGGCCTGGGGCTTTCCATTCCTTTGTGTTTTAAAACCACCAGCACCACCTCTTCTATAACATGCACTCTTTTCAAGTAATAGAGGTGTGCAGCATGGAAACAGAGCCTTCAGTCCAACTCATCCATGCTGACTAGAAGATGTAAATAAATTTACCCATTTACCAGCATTTGGCCCATGTACCGCGAAACTCTAACCATCCATATATCCATCCAGATACAATTACAACATTTAAAAGGTATCAGTCTCCATTACATTCTCTCTCAGCTTATTCCATACACACATCACCATGTGCGTGAAAACGTTGTCCCTTCAGTCACTTTTTAAACATTTGCCCTCTAACCCTAAACCTATGTCTTCTAGTTTTGGGCTGCCCAACCCCTGGGAAAAGACCTTGAATGTTTAACAAATCCATGCCTCTCATGTTTATATAAACCTCTGTAAGGTCACCCCTCAGTCTCCGACGCTCCAAGGAAAATAGCCCCAGCTTATTCAGCAACAACCCTGGCAAAATCTTGTAAATCTTTTCTGAGCCCTTTCAAGTTACACAGCATCCTTCCCATAGCAGGGAGACTGGAATTGCAGAGAACTCCAATTGTGGTCTAATGTATTACTCTTGTTCTCTGCGTTCCCCAGTCTTTGTCAACAGTAAGTTCTGGAGGGAAAAAATTGTTTAGAGTCTTAGCCATACCTGCTAATGAAAGCCAACATACCATACGCCTTCTTAACACCCTCTCAACTTGGGTGGTAACTTCAGGGACACAGGATCACACTGTTTGTGCACACTGCTAAGGTTCCTGCCTTTAACCATGTAAACTTTTTCTGCAGATTCTTCCAATCTGAAACCATCTCTAGCTTTGTAACTTGCTACAATCTATATAACAATCATAAACTGTGAAACCTCCTCAAGTCCTTACATTCCTAATGCCTGCAAAATCCTCCAATCCCGATATCCCTCCCTAACTCTGTAAATGCTACCATCCTCCAGTGCCTTTCTGGGGAACATTGCACAGGAAGGAAGATTTGTTGAGACCAGGCCATGTTACGGAGGTAGGAAGGGCTGCAGAACCTGGAGGATGGTACTAATGTAGGAAGGAACGTGGATCCTGCAGGAGGTTAGACAGTGTGGGATTCATAGAGCCTGCAGGATGGGACCAAGAATGGGTTGTGGACCCTGAAGGCTGTTACGATTTGAACCACAGATCATCTTTGATTGAACCATTCAGCTGATCTTAGAGTCAAAGAGACATACAGCATGGAAGCAGACCTTTTGGTCTAACCTGTCCATGCGGACCAGATATCCCAACCCAATCCAGTCCCACCTACCAGCATCTGGCCCATATTCTTGCAAACCCTTCCTGTTCATATACCCATCCAGATAGCTTTGTATCAGCCTCCACCACTTACTCTGGCAGCTCATTCCATACACGTACTACCCTTTTCGTGAAAAAAATGCCCCTCAAGTCTCTTTTATACCTCTCTCCTCTAACCGTAAACCTGTGTCTTCCAGTTCTGGACTCCCGTTCACGAGAGTGAAGACTTTGTCTCTTTAGCCTGTCCATGCCCCTCATGATTTTATAAAGCTCTATATGGTCGCCACTAATGATTTTATAAACCTCTATAAGGTCATCCCTCAGCCTTCGATGCTCCAGGGAAAACAGCCCCAGCCTAATCAACTTCTCTATAGCACAAACCCTCCAATCCTGGCAACATCCTTGTAAATCTTTTCTGAACCCTTTCAAGTTTCACAACATCCTTCTGATAGGAAGGTGACCAGAATTGCACACAGTATTCCAAAAGTGACCTAACCAATGTCCTGTACAGCCACAACATGACCTCAAAACTCCTGTACTCAATATTCTGACCAATAAAAGAAAGCATACTAAATGCCGCCTTCACTATCCTACCTATCTGCGACTCTGCTTTCAATAGCTATGAACCTGCACTCCAATATCTCTATGTTCAGCAACACTCCGTCAAAACTTACCATTAAGTGTATAAGTCCAGCAAAGATTTGCTTTCGCAAAATGCAGCACCTCGCATTTATCTGAATTAATATCCATCTGCCACTTTCAGCGCATTGGCCCATCTGATCAACATTCCATTGTAATTGGAAGTAACCTCTTTCGCTGGCCACTACACCTACAATTTTGTTGTCATCTGCAAACTGACTAACTATACCTCTTATGCTCACATCCAGATCATTTTGGAAACAATGCAAAATATTGGACCCAGCACCGATCCTTGTAGCACTCCACTGGTCACAGGCCTCCAGTTTGCAAACCAACCCTCCACCACCACTCTTTGTCTTCGACCTTTAATACAGTTCTTTACCAATTGGCTAGTTCTCCCTGTATTCCGTGAGATCTAACCTTGCTAACCAGCCTCCAATGGGGAACCTTGTTGAACGCCTTACTGAAGTCCATATAGATAACATCCACTGCTGTGACCTCATCAATCTTCTCTGTTACTTCTTCAAAAAACTCAATCAAGTTTGTGAGACAGGATTTCCGACTCAAAAAGAAATGTTGACTATCCCTAATCAGTCCTTGCCTTTCCAAATACATGTACATCCTGTCCCTCACGATTCCCTCCAACAACGTACACACTGATGTCAGGCTCACCAGTCGAAAGTTCCATGGCTTTCCCTTACTGCCTTTGTTAAATAGTAGCAACACGATAGCCAATCTCCAGTCTTCTTGCTCTGATGTCCTGTTTCTAGAGATCTTTACCGGAATGGTGAGCACAGCTTAAGATTGCCAGGCTGGAAGATGTGAATTCAGGTGTGAATCTATTTGCCCGTTCTCTCTGTGTGCCTGAAACTGACCTGGTGGTGCTCTGGTAAAAAGCACTCTCCGTGCATCTTGTAACAAACAGATCTACAGGACTGACCAGAGCTCACCTCGGCAAAGCCTTCATTTAGAATGTTCTTTATTTTAATATTATTAAATGGCAGTTTTATGAGATGCAGGAATTGAGTAGTTGTCATATTTAAAAGAATGAAACTTTTGTCATTGACCCTGACACATGCAATGGGGATTCGTGGATTCTGTTGTTCTCTACAGACTGTCACTCAAAAGGTTGTATCACCGGGGAATCTGAGTGCAGATAGTCTTTGCTTGGTAGAGTGTGAATTTACCAGTTTATTTCGGCTCAGACACAGTGTTTCTGGAGAATGTATAACTATGTAAATACCTCACCGACAGGTTCAGGGGTGAGTGCACTGGGCCCTGAGCACAAGCAGCTGGGAAACCTCATGCCGATTGTATGTGGCAAAAGTGAGAATTGCAGATGCTGGAGATCAGAGTCGCGATTAGAGTGGTGTTGGAAAAGCACAGCAGGTCAGGCAGCATCCGAGGAGCGGGAAAATCTATGTTTTGCCTGAAGTTGATGTTCCCGCTCCTCAGATGCTGCCTGACCTGCTGTGCTTTTCCAGCACCACTCTAATCTAGACTCTGTTTGTATGTGGGGCTTGGCACAGACTGGGTGACAGCAGCTCCCTGAGCAAATGACAGGTATGGAGCTTGGGTTCCTCCTGCTGTGTTTGACCGAGTGCCATATCGTTTTCTCCTTCTCATGAGTGAGCATGTCATGTTCTCTAGTCCTGACAGTGTCCACTCCCTGTAAACCTTTCCAGCTGTTGAACATCTTCCTTCTCTCTCACTCCCACCAGCCCTTCCAACCTGGCCTTGATTTCGTATCTCCTGCAATCCTAAATGACCAATATTATTGCATTGCTTTCCTTTGAGCTGTGTGGGAACAAACCTGAAGTAGGTTTGGGCCATTGGAAGAAAAAGACAACTCCCACTTCTCCAACTTTGTCAAACAGAGTCTGCTTGTTTGTCTCTCTCCCATAAGTGTAAAGAACCATTCTTTCAGCATCCACCCTGTCCATTCCCATGAGGGTATGTACATGTTAATGAGGACAACTGTCCTCCTGATGACCATCAGTGGCACAGCACCGAAGTGACATGTTTATGTTCCTCGATTTTCTGCAACTGCTTCCTTTTGCTCGACCCCTCCCTCATTCTGAAACCCTCCCCAGTCTGGACAGTGCTCCAAACCACTCATTACTGAGAATGCTCCAACCTCTGTAAACTCTTCACACCCCTACAATCCTCCTTGTCATGTGAACCCCTCCAGCTTCTACAATCCTTCTAAACTATTGCATCTCCAACAACCCTCACCATCTCTGTATGCTCCAGTCACTAAATTTCTCCATCCATCTGTAAACCCCTCCAGCCCCTTCAAATCTGCCTATCTCTCCAAGGTCCTGCAGTTCCACAACACATCCCTCTACGTGGAATTTCCACCAGAGATCACGAGCCTCCAGATCTCTGTAATCCCCTGCGGTTCTCTCTATTTCTGTTCCCACCTTCGGTACTGACAACCCTACTTCCATATATAACCTCATCAAGCCCCTACAATCCTCCAGAACTGTGAAACCCCCAAAAGACCTTACAATTCTTTCTCGATCACTGACTGCAGTGATTTTAAACTTCGGCAATTAGAGTCAGAGAATCTTAGAGATGCAAAGCATGGAAACAGACCCTTCGGTCCAACTTGTCCATGCCAATCCAGTCGCACCAATCAGCACCTGGCCCATCTCCGTCTCAACCCCTCCTATTCATATACCCATCCAGATGCCTTTCAACTGTTGCAATTGTCCCAGCCTCCTCAATCTTCCTTTGGCAGCTCATTCTAAACGTGTACCACCCTCTTTTATAAATATTTGTCCCTTAGCTCTCTTTTATATATTTCCCCTCTCAACCTAAACCTATGCACTATAGTTCTGGACTCACCGACCCCAGGGAAAAGACTTTGTCTATTTATCCTATCTATGCCCCTCCTAATTTTGTAAACCTCTATAAGGTCTCCCCTCAGCCTCCGACGCCCCAGCCGATGCAGCATCTCTCTATAGCTCAAATCCTCTAACCTTGGCAACATCCTTGTAAATCATTTCTGAACCCTTCAAGTTTCACGACATCCTTCCGATAGGAAGGAGACCAGAATTGCACACGGTATTCCAAAAGTGGCCTAACCAATGTCCTGTACAACCGCAACATGACCTCCCAACTCTTGTACTCAATGATCTGACAATAAAGGAATGCATACCAAGTGCCTTCTTTGCTATCCTATCTACCTGTGACTCTACTTTCAAGGACCTCTGTAGTTCATTTGAAAAATTGGATAGACTGATGCAGTGGCCTGAGGTCTTGTGGGTGAAGTTAGTTCAGTCTAAGCTGTTAGGCAGAGCCAGTGAGGTATTTGCAGCGCTGTCTCCTGACTGGCCAAGAGATCATGCACATGTCAAACAGGCTATTTTAAGTGCTTATGGATTAGTAAAAGAAGCTGATCGACAGTGGTTCAGCTACATAAAGAAAGAACCAGGACAGACTTATGTGGAGTTCTATCCAATTAAACATAGTAATCTTTCTGCAACATTTCCAGCCTCCATACATCTCTCTGTCATGGTGAGCTGCTCCAATCCCCACAAGCTTTCCTGCCTCTGTACACCATCAAGTTGATACAACCCTTCTGATTTCTGTCGTGTCCTGCAGACCCGTTTTTGTGAATTCTGCCGACCACTAATACTCTCCCTATCTGTGTAAATGCCTCCAGCCACTACAATTCCCTGTACTGTGCAGCCCCCACCAGACCTGAAAGTCATCGCTATCTGTGAAAGCTCCTTCAGGTCCATATCCTCCACCTTGCTGAAACCCGCTCTCAGCATTGCAACCCCCATTATTTCCTAACGTTGTTGAGTCTCTAAAACCATCCATATCTACTCCACTGCATACTACACTCCCAGTCTGTGTAGTCTCTTCAATTCCTTCAGTTCCAATATACCTATGTATAGGTGTGACTGCTTTGTGGCCATTGTATCCTCGTTTCTATCTGCAAAAGACTCTGCTCACTGTAGCTCATCCTATGTTCATAAGTGAATCTGGTCTCTCACAACCCTCTTTATGACTCTCTCCTCCAGTCTCGACAAGCTTCCCTATCCCTGTCATATCTTGCAGCATGCACACCACTCACTCTCTCTGACATACCTTCCAGTGCATAAAATCATCTCTCCTTCTAACTTTATCCAGTCTACAACTTCCTCCCTATCCCTGCAACATCCTCCAGTCCATATACTCCTCTCTATTGCTGCAGCATTCTCCAGCTTATATCATCTTCCATGTGCTTGCAACATTCTCCAGTCCATACGATCCACCCTTTCCCTGTAATATTCTCCAGTCCATACCATCCTCCCTATCACTGTGATATTCTCCAGATCCCACAACTGTTGTTAAATGTACGACATCCTGGAATCCTGTGAATGTTTCTATGCCCTGATCAACATAGACCAACTAACTATCCACAACCCTATACATATCCCTATCTCAGGAATCTAATCAAAGACGCTTTATCGCTCTAACTCCCTCCAAACAATAAAATGTTTTCTCCTGCGAACATTCTGTAGCAACTGTAATTATGTTTAACCCTGCAATATTGTCGCGCCCCCAAACATCTCTCCCACTCTGTGACCTCTAACCTTCCCTCAAAGGCCCTCTCACAGTGACACGCGCCATGCATTTGCAACAAGGCAGATGGAATGACAGCATTAACTGAAGGGAACAGATATGATTGAACTGTTATTGTGGAGGGGTGGCTGCAGATTGATTATGACAGCAATGTGATTATTGAGGGGTTGTAGGGATTTAGGCAGGATCAGCAAAAAAACCAAACAAGGTCCCGTTTTGTTGTGAAGAAAGGACGCAGTCAGTGCATTAGTGAGACAGCCAATTTAATCTGGGAATCAAAATATAGAGTCTTTTTGAATGGACAGCTTCCAAATAGCAAGGGGGATCTGGAAGATCAAATCACATGCTCGTTGGTAAGTTGGATGCAATATTTTCTTGGTGATAGTAGACAGAGGCATGTGGGGTGGTCAATTTCTGATTGGACGTCTGTGGCCAATGATGTTTCACAAGGATCAGTGCTGCGATGTCTGTGTGTCATTTATATCTGTGATTCAGGTGAAAAGGTCAGCAGTTTGGTTAGTATTTTGCAGACGACATTTGGAAAGGCATGTAATGATTAGGGATAGTTTGGGGAATTGTGGATAGTGAGGAAGAGTGTTCAAGGTTGCAGTAGTATGGAGATCAGCTGGAATGCTGTGCAGAGAAATCGCAAATTGAATTTCATCGAGACAAGTGTGAAGTGATGCATTTATGAAGTCAAATGGAAGAGAGAAGTACACTAATTGACTAATTGGAAACATAGATAAACAGATTGCAAATCTGTAGCTCCCTGAAAATAACAACACAGCAGAATGTGGTGGTAAAGGAGGGGTATGGTATGCTTACCTTCATTGGTCACAGTATTGAGTACAGACGTTTGCATGTCATGTTGTGACTGAATGAAACTTTATTTGGCCATGTCTGGAATGTTGCGTGTCGATCTCATCGACACACCACAGGAAGGATGTGGAGGTTTTGGGGAGGGTGTAACAGAGGGTTGGCAGAATATTGTCTGGATGGGAATGTGTTTACTGTAAAGAGGTTGAACGCAGTTGGATTGTTTTGTGAGAATATCAGAGACTGAGAAGTGACTGGGTACAGGTATCTAGCATTAGGAAAGGCTTGAATAGTGTGGATAGTTGGAATCCTTCTTCCAATGTAGAAATATCAAATACTAGGGTGCCCCGGTTTAAGGTGAGAGTGAGAAGTTTTAAGTGAGATGAATGAGGCCAGTTGTCTTTACCGAGAGAGTAGAAGCTGCTCAGGAGGTGGGAGAGGTGGCAACAAGAGCAAACATTTGAAGGGCATTTAGACAGAAACATGAACAGACAGAGAATAGAGAGATATCGCCCATGTGCAGGCAGATGGGATTAGTTTAGAATAGCATCATGGTCAGCACAGCCATGGTGGGCCGAAGGGCCTATTACTCTGCTGTACTGTTGTAGTTTCTAACTTCACGGCATTCTACCCTGTGAAAGCCCCTCAGAACCAAGATGTTTCATTCAATTTTTGTTCCATTCTTCAAAAACCCCAATAAGTTCAAGGTCAATCTACTCCACCTCTTCTCATTGGAAAATCCCGCCAACTCCAGGATCAGCCGAGTGAACCTTCCCTGGCTTGCCTCCAACACAAGAATGTCTTTCCTTAGGGCACGCATACTGTTCATTATAATCTAGGTGTGGCCTGACTTGTACCTTGCATCGTTTTAGCAAGACCTCCCTATTTTTAGACTCCATTCCCTTTGTAATAAATGGCAACATTTGATTTGCCTTCTCTATTACCTGCTGACCCTGTAAACTACCTTTTACAGATTGATCCACAAGGATTCTCAAAACCCTTTGTGCAGTCAGTCTGAAACCAAATGGTGTTAGCCTGACAGTAAGTCGGGAACGTGTTGGACTGTATTATAAAGGATATGACAATAAATGATAACTGGATGCTTCGAAACAATGGGAGATGCATGATTTTATAAAAGGGGAATATTTTTAAATCTGTTGGATTCTATATTTTGGTGTGACCATAAATGGCAGAATAGTTAAGGCTGGAGGAGGCTCGTTGCGGGAGAGGGATATTTGAAATTTCAGAAGCATTTTGAGTATTCAACCAGGTCTAAAAATTAGCTCGTGAGAGAATAGGGCCCCTGAAAGGTCAATGAGGCTGCCTGTGTGGAATCACTGCTGATGGGGGAGATACTGAACAAATATTTTGTGTTCAGATTTACTACTGAGAAAGACATGGAAGCTCGGGAACTTGGGAAAATACATCCGGATGTCTTGAACAGAGTTCACATTGGAGAACAGGAGGTGCTGGATGGCTTAAAATGCAAAAAACGTCAGATAAAACCTTGGGAAATGATCAGATGTATCCCAGTGCCTAGTGAGAAGCTAGCGAGGAAACTACCGAGTCCCTCGCAGAGATGTTTGTGTCATCGACAGCCACTACAGACTAGTGAGACTGATGGCAGCGGTCGGTAAGTTTTTGGTGTTGATTCTGATAGAAAGGACCATTGAGCATTTGGAAAGGCAAGGACAGACTAACGATAGTCAGCATGGCTTTGTGCACAAGAAATCATGCCTCAAACCTGAGTGTAGAGATAGACAAGTGACAGATCAAAGCAGAGCAGTACATGATGTCCACATTAACTTTAGCAAGGCCCTTCACAAAGTTCTGCATGGCAGACTGGTTCATAAGTTTAGATCACACATAACCAGGGTGCACTCACCAATTGGATACAAAATTGGATTGATGGTAGGAGACAGAGTGTGTTCAAAGAGGGTTGCAGTTCAACTGTAAACCTGTGACCAACGGTGTGTCATGGGGTTCGGTGGTGGGTCACTGTTGTGAATCATTTATATAAATGGTTTGGATGACAATACAGGAGTCATGGTTAGCAAGTTTGTGAGTGACAATGAAATTGGTGATAATGTGGACAGTGAAGAGGGTTATCCACGAGTACAATGGTATCAACAGTAATGCTGGGGCAATGAGTTGAGGAATAGCAGGTGGAGAAAGGCAATATGTTGCATTCTGGTAAAGCAGACCTGGCTGGACTTGTACAGTTAATGTTCGGGCCCTGGGTAGTGTTGCCAATCAGTGACCCAGGGATGCAGGTACACAGCTTTTTGAAAGTAGCATTGCAGGTCGACAGGCTGGTGGAGCAGGCGTTTGGGATACTTACCTTCATTGGTCACAGCATTGAGAGTAGAAGTTGGGATGTCAGATTGTATCTGTAAAGGACATTAGTGAGGTCACCATATAAACAATGTTGATTATCTGGATAAACTCAACTTGTTCACGTATGTCCTTTAGGGATGGACATCTGACATTCTTACTTGGTCTGGCTCACATGTGACTCCAGTCCCACAGCAATATGGCTGACTCTGAGCTGCCTCTGGGCAATGAGCAGTGAGGTAATGTATGTTGGTCCATCCGGTGACATCCTCAGGTCATGAATGAATCATTGAGAATACAGATGTCCATCCCTACCTTTGCAACAGCTCTAGCTGCAGCAATTCGTACTGGCTTTGTAACATTGTTCAGGCCTTTGCCCCTCTCTGTAACACTCTCACCACTCCAGTACCTTCACCTCTCCCTGTTCCTATCATCTGATTAAACGCTGGCAACGTTTCCTATTCCTACTGCACTCCTGCTCGGAGACTCCCTAGTGATCTCTTTAACAAATGTGTCCACATTTCTAAACTTTGGCTTCTTCAGAATTGATCGTTTTTTTTTCATCTCTTAATCAAATCTGGTAACTCCTGGGAATTACGGGGCCAAGACCTTCCGAAGTGGGGAAGGAGCACTGGGAAGGTGTCGAGCACCTCGCGACTTGCTGTGGGGAAAATGGTAAAACAGGAGAAAACAGCACAAGGAGCTCGCTGTCACACCGATGCCCCACCCACGCCCTTCCCATGGCCACCTTCTGTCCCAAGTGTAACAAAGTCTGTGGAAGGACACATCGGTCTGTACAGACTCCCCCTGAGAGTGAAAAAGTGAGGACTGCAGATGCTGGAGATCAGAGCTGAAAATGTGTTGCTGGAAAAGCGCAGCAGGACAGGCAGCATCCAAGGAGCAGGAAAATCGACATTTCGGGCATTCCTGAAGAAGGGCTCATGCCCGAAATGTCAATTCTCCTGCTCCTTGGATGCTGCCTGACCTACTACGCTTTTCCAACAACACATTTTCAGCTCCCCCGAGAGTGGGAAAGAGTCAGCCTTGTCTGTGACCCACCGCCAACAAGATGATGAGAGGAAGATTGAATTCCCTCACAATTATCCCAGTGCCTTCGTTACAAATTGAAATAATTCCCTGTTAATGCTGTGTCTAATAATGTCATGTTGTAAAGGGGCCTTAACACTGCCCTTCCACTTCTGTGCTCTGACCCTTATTATCCAGAAATGGTTTCCTATTGCTTGGTAATCCCATTGTTTTCCCTAACTATGGGAGTTTCCCATCCTGCTTCCCATTCTGTCTGGCTTTCCACAATGTTGTATGACCTCTAATATTAATGACTCACTTTTTTGTTTACCCAGTGACAACATCTCCCTGATGGTGATTAGATAGAAATCACCAGTCACACGTGCATATTCCATATTGCAAATACTTCATGCATTCAAATTAAGAAACAGTAATTTACTTTTTTATCACAATTTCCTGTCACAAAACTATTTGCTGATGTACAATTTCAATTAAACTCAGTCCCTTCCTGTTTCTTTCTGTTTGTCTTTAGCCACATCTCCATGGTGTTCCAATATTTCAACCTTTCTCTTTGGACTTGGGAATTTCTTTTCACCTAAGCTCAGTTCCTCCTCATCTGTGTCAGTTTAAAGCACTCTGCATAATCCTGGTCATATGATTGACAAGAACATTGGCCCCAGCACCGTACCAGTGGAGCCCATTCCAGTATAATGGCTGACTCCTCCCTGAGTACTGGTAGCAGTCCCCACTGCATCAGAACCACGTCTTCAGACACCTTCCTGCACTCTGGTGATATCAATCAGTATATCTCCATGTGGTATCCCTCGCTGCGTGGGTCTATTTGCTGCCTCTGTCAGCGTTTCTTATCTTACTGCTGGTCTGAGATCCTCAGTCAACAGAATTGTCCACTCCAGAGAGATGCATCAGCACAGGTCAGAGTTGGAGACTGAGAATTTCGTGATCTCTGCTGGACTCTGTGCCACTCTGCATGAGTTATCCTCACTGCATCAGTCTAATTTCCCATTCTGTCTATTTCTCTGTCTCATGCAGGAAATCAGGATATTCCTAAATCCTGTCTCATCCATCAGCTCATTGAAGACGCTTGGTCAGCCAGAGAGAGAGGGAGAGGGAGATCTGGAGCCTTCAGTAAATCCTGCAGCCAGTAAGATCACTCACAGTAAACAGCATAGGGTGGGGCTAGTAGCCTTCTGTATTCAGACCTGGAAGACAGGATGCAGATATAATGCTGGGCAAGGAACAGCAACCTCCTAGGCTTCATTCCCACCATCTGTGAGGGTCCTGCTCTCACCTCTGCTGTGTTGGTCCTCCCTGAGAGAGTACAGGAGGTCCCAAGCATCAATCCTGGCCCATGCAGTGTTAGTGATCTCTGTAATATCCTCCAGTCCCGATAATCCTTCCTCTGTTTGGAATCTCCTCTAGTCCACACAATGTTCTCTGTCTCTGTCAGGTTCTCTAACCCCTAACACCCTCATCCCTAAACGTCTCCAGTAGATACTAAATTACTTCATCCCTGTAAACCCTGACAGTCCTGTCATCCCTGTAAGCTCCTCCTACCAATACCACCCCCTCCCCATGTCAACGTATTTATCTTTAACCTTTCCACCAGTCCCTACCTAGGTAATCATCTCCAACTCCTACAGCCCTTCCTGAGCTGTGAAAATTTTGTAATCTCCTTACCCTTCTCCAATTCTTTGATCTGAATTGTTTCAAATTTCACCCTCGTTCCCGCCTCCCACACCCCTCCCGACCACAGGAATTTCTTTCAGATTGTGCAACCCTCCCCATCTGTGTAACTGTCTCCAACCAGGCAACCTGGCATTCTCCATTGCCTTCCTATCCATGTAGCCTCCAGAACCTAGAAACTGCCTTACATCTGTAGATGTCTTCCATCCCTACAACCTTCCATACCTCTGTCAGTATATACAATTCTCTCCTACCTGAAACACCCCCTGTCACTGCCTCTCACTCTGCCTGCCTCTCCCTGTCTCTGTAAATTCCTCCAATCCTCAAACCCCTTTGTCCCACTGACATTCTTGACCAGATGTAACTCTGTTTAACTCGAACTTCCTTGAGCCCCTGTAAGCCTCCCTATCTCTGTAAACTCTACCCATCCGTTCAACTCCCCAATACTGAGGAATGACTCCCGGTATTTGCCATAAGGCAGATGGAATGACAGTGAACAGATATGATGGAACCGTCATTCCGGAGATTTAGCTGCAGAATGACCATAGTTGGGAAGTAAATACTGAAGAGTTGTTGGGATAGAGTCATCGAGTCAATAAGATGTACAGGATGGAAGCAGATCCTTCTGTCCAACCCATCCATGCTGACCAGATATCCCCATCCAATCTAGTCACGAGGCAGACTAGGGAAAAAAATCTTCGAGGAGAAAGTGAGGACTGCAGATGCTGGAGATCAGAGCTGAAAATGTGTTGCTGGAAAAGCGCAGCAGGTCAGGCAGCATCCAAGGAGCAGGAGAATCGACGTTTCAGGAAAAAAATCAACAAGTTGTAAAGAAAAGATGAGGATAATGCATTAATGAGACATTGGGTGGAGCTGAGAATAAGCACTTCCAGCATTGGATTTGCCTTCACTATTACCTGCTGACTCTGTAAGCTACCTTTTTCAGACTGATAAACAAGAACTCCCTCAACTCTTTCTGGTGTCGGTCTGAAACCAAATAGTGTTAGCCTGACAGTACGTCGGGAGCATACAGAAATTGTTAGAAAGGAGATGTCAATATACAATAACTGGCCACTCAGAAACACATTTGATAAAAGAGAATTTGTTTTTGAGCCTGTTGGATTTAATTTGTTGGTGTGAATGTAAATGGCAGAATTGTAAGGGTGAAGAAGGGGTGGAGTGGTATCGGGGATATGGTGTATATGACTTATCGGACGCCTTTATGCAAGTTTCAATAAGGGCTAAAGAGTAACCTGGTAGAGAATAGGGCCCCTTAAAGATCAATAAGGTCACCCATGTGTGGAACCAGAGGAGATGGGTGAGGTATTAGACAAAATAGTCTTGTCAGTGTTTACTGTGGCGAAAGACATGGAAACTCGGGAAGTTGAGGAAATAAATAATGATGTGTTGGAAAGAGTCCTCACCAGAGAAGAGAAAGTGCTGGAATCTTAAAACAAATAAAGGTAGATCAATCCTCAATAGCTCATTAGGTAAATCCTAAAATATTAATGGAAACTAGGGAAGAGATTGCAGTGTCCCTAACAGAGATATTTATAGTATCAACAGACAATGAGATGTTGGAAGGCTAGAGGTTGGCTAATGCTGTTCCATCACTTAAGGGCTACAGGGAAAAACCAGGAAATTACAGCCCAGTGATAGGGAAGTTGTTGGAGGAGATTCTGAGAGAAAGGAGCTCCTTATATTTACAAAGACAAGGGCTGATCCAAGATAGTCAGCATGGCTTTGTGAGTGGGAAACCGCATTTCACAAACTGGATTGACTCTTTGAGGAGGTGGCCCAAGATACGTGAAGGCAGAGCAGTCGACATTGTCCACATGGACTTTAGCATCTAGTCAAGAGGAAGAAGGAAGCTTACTTAAGGTTGAGGAAGCAAGGATCAGACAGGGCTCCAGAGAGTTACATTGGGTGGAACAGTGTCTCAGTGGTTAGCACTGCGACCTCATAGCATCACGGACTCCATTTCGATTCCAGCCTCAGGCGACAGTCTGTGTGGAGTTTATACATTCTCCCTGTGTCTGCGTGGGTTTCCTCCAGGTGCTCCGGTTACCTCCCAAAGCCCAAAGATGTGCAGCTTAGTTGACTCAGCCATGCTAAATTACCCATAGTGTTCACGGATGGGTAGGTTTGGTGCATTAGTCAGGGCAAATGGAGAGTAATAGGGTGAGGGAATAGGGCTGGGTTGGATACTGTTTGGAGGGTTTAAATGGAGGTGTTGGGTCAAATGGCCTGTTTCCACACTGTAGGGATTCTCTGAAGGTACCAGGAAGGAACTGAGGAATTGACTTAGGGCAAATAGAAAGGGGCATGAAAAAGCATTGTTGGGAAGGATTAAGGAAAACCATAAGGCATTCTCCAATTATGCGAGGAAGAAGAGTATGGCCAGAGTGAGGATAAGGCCAATCTGGGATAGTGAAAGGAAATTGAGCCTGGAGTAACAGGAGCTAAGGGAAGTCCTTAATTAATACTATGTGTCAGTATTCACTGCTGAGAGGGACCTTGTCATTTGTGAGGACAGCATGAAACAGGCCGATGCACGTGAACAGGTGGGTGTTAAGAAGGAAAATATGCTGAGAAGTTTGCAAAAGATAAGGATAGATAGGTCACTGAACCAAACTGGATGTGTCCAAAGTTACTACACGAAGCGAGGGAATGGATTGCTGCACACCTGGTAATGACGTTTGCCCCCTCACTGTCCACTGGAGTCAGACCAGATGATTGGAGGCAGAAAAACATTATTCCCTTGTTCAGGAAAGGGAATAGGGATAATCCTGGGAATTGACAACCTGTCAGTCTTATGTCTGTGGTGTGCAGATTATTGGAGACGACTCTGGGAGACAGGATTTATTATTCCTTGGAAAACCATAGTTTGATTACAGAGTCAGCATGGTTTTGTAAGGGGCAGGTCATGCCTTACAAATCTTATTGAATCTTTTGAGAATGTGATGAACACCTTTTATGGCTCATTCAGAAAGTACGGAGGCATGGATACAGGGAAACCTGTCTGTCTGGATATGGGATTACTGGCCTACAGAACACAGAGCGTGATGATAGATAGAAACCATTTATCCTGGAGCTCAGTGACCAGTGGTTTTCTGCAGGGAGTGGCTACAGGACCTCTGCTCTTTGTGATTCGATGAATAAGTTGGATGTGTGAGTTGAAGAGTGGGTTAGTAAGTTTGCCAATGACACGAAGGTTGGTGGAGTGGTTGACAGTGTGGAGGGCTGTTGTAGTTTGCAATGGGACATTGACAAGATGCTGAGAGGTAGCAGATGGAGTTCAATCTGGAAAAGTGTGAAGTCATTCATTTTGGAAGATTGAATTTGAATGCAGAATTCAGTGTTAAAGGCAGGACCCTTTGCAGTGTAGAGGAAGAGAGGGATCTTGGGTTCCAAGTCCCTAGCTCCCTCAAAGTAGCCACCCAAGCTGATCGGCTTGTTAAGAAGGAATATATTGTGTGGGATTTCATGAGTTTGGAGATTGAGTTTTAATGCTGTGAGGTTATGCAGCAGCTCTATAGAGCCCTGGTTAGACCCAACTTGGAATGTTGTGTTCAGTTCTGGTCCCTTCATTACAGGAAGGATGTGGAGGTTTTAGAGAGGGTAAAAAGGAGATTTACCTGCATGCTGCCTGTACTGGAGGGCATGTCTTATGAAGAAAGGTTGAGGGAGCTAAGGCTTTTCTCATTGGAGTGAAGGAGGGGGTGGGGTGACTTGGCAGAGGTGAACAAGGTGATGACAGGCATAGATAGAGTGAAGAGAGAGATTTTTTTTTACCCTGACATAAATAGCTATTACAAGGGGTCATAATTTTCGGGTGATTAGTGGATGGTTCAGGGGAGATTTCAGAGGTAGGTTCGTTACATACAGAGTGATAGCTGAGTGGAATGCACTGCCAGTGTGGCGGTAAAATTCGATGCATTAGGGACATGGATGATAATAAATTGAAGGGTATAGAAGTTAGAGTCATAGAGATATACAACATGGAAACATACACTTCTTTCCAACCCGTTCATGCCGAACAGATATTCCAACCCAATCTAGCACGCAGTTCATATACCTCCAAACCCTTCCGATTCATATACCCATCCAAATACCTCTTAAATGTTGCAATTATACCAGCCTCGACCACTTCCGCTGGCAGCTCATTCCATACACGTACCACCCTCTGTGTGAACAAGTTGCCTCTTAGGTCTCTTTTATATCTTTTCCCCCCACATCCTAAACCTATACCCTCTAGTCCTGGACTTCCCAACCCCAGGGAAAAGACTTTGTCTATTTACCTTCTCCATGCCCCTCATAATTTTGTAAACTTCTATAAAGTAACCCCTCAACCTCAAATTTTCCGAGGAAAACAGCCCCAGCCTGTTCAGCCTCTCCCTATAGCTCAAATCCTCCTGCACTGGCCACATCCTTGTAAATCTTTTCTGAGCCCTTTCAAATTTCCCAACCTCCTTCCGATAGTAAGGAGAACAAAATTGCACGCAATATTCTAACAGTAGCCTAACCAAAGTGCTATACAGCCGCAACATGACCTCCCAACTCATGTACTCAATACTCTGACCAATAAACAAAATCATACCAAACGCCGCCTTCACTATCCTATCTACCTGCGACTCTACTTTCAAGGAGCTATGAACCTGCACCCCATGGTCTCTTGGTTCAGCAACACTCCCGAGGAACTTACCATTAAGTGTATAAGTCCTGCTAAGATTTGCTTTCCCAAAATGCAGCACCTCGCATTTATATGAATTAAACTCTAATTGCCACTTTTTTTTAATCTTAGCGGTTGGATAAAAGATTGGCATATTATCACGGCCGTGTTTGTCATTTGGATAAATTGTTTGGATGGGAATATTGTTATGTAAGTTAAGTGAGTTTTTTGGGTGACACTGAAATTGGTGGTAAACCGGACAGTGATGAAGGTTATCTGTGAT
The DNA here is from genome assembly GCF_047496795.1 of Chiloscyllium punctatum. Lineage (NCBI taxonomy): Eukaryota > Metazoa > Chordata > Chondrichthyes > Orectolobiformes > Hemiscylliidae > Chiloscyllium > Chiloscyllium punctatum. Next base: position 49,624,838 of record NC_092754.1, on the reverse strand, counting down.
GCAACAGGATGAACAGTACTGCTGGGATAGTGGGCTGAAGAATAGCAGATGGAGTTTAATGAGATAAATGTGAAATGTTCCATTTTGGTGAAACAAACCAGGGTGGGACTTGTATAGTTAATGTTTGGGCCCTGGGGAGTGTTGTCAGTCAGTGACCCAGTGACCCAGGTACACCGTTCTTTGAAAGTGGTGTCACAGGTAGACAGGCTGGTGAAGCTGGCGTTTGGGATGGTTCGGTTCATTGGGCAGAGCATTAAGAATAGGAGTTGGGACGTCATGTTGTATCTGTACAAGAGATTGGTCAGATCACCTTAAAAGTGTTGTTGATCAGTGGGAAGAAATCATCTGGTTCACTGACCTCCTTTTGTGTAGAACATCTGACATTCTAACCTGGCCTGGCTAACATGTGACTCCAGAGCCATTGCAATATGGCTATCTCTGAGCTGTCCTCTGGGTAATTAGCAGTGATAACCACATCCCATGAATGAATAAATAACAATGCATATGTCCCTCCCTACCTCTGCAAACACCTCCAGCTGTAGCAATTCATACTGGCTTTGTAACACCTTTCATGCCCTGACCACACTCTATAACACTCTTACCACCTCCGGCACCTTCACCTCTCCCAGTTCCTATTAAACACTGACACTGATTCCCCTTCCCACTGCCCATCACAGGTGTGAGTTTTTTGTTGAGGTTTTGACTGTTTCAATGGAATGTCCTTTTGTTGAGTGATTTACACTGTTCCTTCAAATGTTTTCCACTGTTCTTTTACAGACACCTATTTAAGTCTGTTTTGCCTCTTTACCTTGGTCAATTCTCATTCAAACCCATGTAATTGGCTGTTTTTGTTTCTAGGAGAAAGTGAGGACTGCAGATGCTGGAGATCAGAGCTGAAAATGTGTTGTTGGAAATGCGCAGCAGGTCAGGCAGCATCCAAGGAACAGGAGAATCGACGTTTCAATGTTTTTGTTTCTAGTTGTAGCGTGTCCTTTCTGTGATTCACTTTAAAACTTTATATTTCTTTAAACTGCACTTTATCACAATTTCCCAGAGGATCTCTCCAGGTGACATTACTCATTCACTAAGTTTCATCACACAACGATCGCTCTGAGATAGTTATGTCCCTAGCCAGTTGCATAATTTGTTCTTCAGTGAAACCCTGGAAAAAAAACTCTGAACTCCTGTTCCGATATCACTGTTGTCAGTGTGACTGTCACAGATTATGTGAAATCTTGAAGTTTCCCAAAATTATCACAAAGTGTTTGTTAAAAAATTCCAATGAGTTTCTATGTAATACAGTGATGAGCAATGGAATGCTGTTCGGTGGCTTAAACTTTTCTGCTGCTTGTGTCCTTGTCAAGTAGTAGCCATAATTTACATTCAGACTGACTCTACTACATGATCTGAGGCCAAATGCTTTCTCTGTAATGCCTTTCTTATCCATTATTGTTAGCGTTGTCCATTTTGCCTGATAGGGAAAGGACATGCTACAACTAGAAACAAAAACAGCCAATTACACCTGTCCCTCACTCAGGACAAAATGTATCATATTAGATTATGAGGCTTAGAAGATCACCAAAAAGTACTTAAAATCCTGAAGTGAGAGACCGTTTTAGGAGTAAGTGTTAAAGGGATTTCAAAGGGTCTGCTAGCAGGTGTTGGGCAGTGGGAAGGGGAATCAGTGTCAGTGTTTAATGTCACAACAGGAACTGGGAGAGGTGAAGGTGCAGGAGGTGGTAAGAGTGTTATGGAGTGTGGTCAGGGCATGAACGGTGTTACAAAGCCAGTATGAATTGCTGCAGCTGGAGGGGTTTGCAGAGGTAGGGAGGGACATATGCATTTTTATTTATTCATTCATGGGATGTGGGTGTCACTGCTAATTACCCAGAGGACAGCTCAGAGATAGCCATATTGCAATGGCTCTGGAGTCACATGTTAGCCAGGCCAGGTTAGAATGTCAGATGTTCTACACAATAGGAGGTCAGTGAACCAAATGAGTTCGCCCACTGATCAACAATGCTTTTATGGTGACCTGACCAATCTCTTGTACAGATACAACATGACGTCCCAACTCCGACTCTTAATGCTCTGCCCAATGAACCGAACCATCCCAAACGCCTGCTTCACCAGCCTGTCTACCTGTGACACCACTTTCAAAGAATTGTGTACCTGGGTCACTGACTGACAACACTCCCCAGGGCCCAAACATTAACTGTACAAGGCCCACCCTGGTTTGTTTCACCAAAATGGAACACCTCACCTTTATCTAATTAAACTCCATCTGCTATTCTTCAGCCCACTATCCCAGCAGGACTGTTCATCCTGTTGCATCACAGATACCCTTCATCACTGTCCAGTTTACCACCAATTTCAGTGTCACCCAACAAACTTACATACCAGGAAAACAATATTCCCATCCAAACCATTTATCCAAATGACAAACAACAGGGGACCCACTCCACCGCTGGTCATATGCCTCTAGTCAGAAAAACAATATGTCTCCCATGACCCTCAGTGTCCTACCATCAAGCCCAATTTTCTGTCCAGTTGACTAGCTCCTCCTGAACGCCATAACCTTTTACACTGATCTGAGGTTATTACCCAGTTTACCATAAAACACATAGAACTCAGAACAGTACGGAACAAGACCCTTCGGTTGTGATAATATGCCAATCTTTTATCCGACCGTAAGATCGAAAAAAAAAGTAGCACTTAGATTTTAATTACTATAAATGTGAGGTGCTGCATTTTGGCAAAGCAAATCTTAGCAGGTATTATACAATTAATGGTAAGTTCCTAGGGAGTGTTGCTGAACCAAGACACCTTGGGGTACAGCTTCATAGCTCCTTGAAAGTGGAGTCGCAGGTAGATAGGATAGTGAAGGCGGCGTTTGGTATGCTTTTGTTTATTGGTCAGAGTATTGAGTACGTGAGTTGGGAGGTCATGTTGCGGCTGTATAGCACTTTGGTTAGGCTACTGTTAGAATATTGCGTGCAATTTTGTTCTCCTTACTATCGGAAGGAGGTTGGGAAACTTGAAAGGGCTCAGAAAAGAAGTTGCCAAGGCTGGAGGATTTGAGCTATAGGAAGAGGCTGAACAGGCTGGGGCTGTTTTCCTCGGAACGTCGGAGGTTGAGGGGTGATTTATAGAAGTTTACAAAATTATGAGGGGCATGGAGAAGGTAAATAGACAAAGTCTTTTCCCTGGGGTTGGGAAGTCCAGGACTAGAGGGTATAGGTTTAGGATGAGAGGGGAAAAGATATAAAAGAGACCTAAGGGGCAACTTGTTCACACAGAGGGTGGTACGTGTATGGAATGAGCTGCCAGCGGAAGTGGTGGAGGCTGGTATAATTGCAACATTTAAGAGGTATTTGGATGGGTATATGAATAGGAAGGGTTTGGAGGTATATGGACTGGATGCTAGATTGGGTTGGGATATCTGGTTGGCATAGACGGTTTGGACTGAGGTGTCTGTTTCCATGTTGTACAACTCTATGACTCTAACTTCCATACCCTTCAATTTATTATCATCCATGTGACTATCCAGAAGTTTACTAAATGTCCCGAAAGCATCTAATTTTACCGCCACGCTGCATTCCACTCAGCGACCACTCTGTATGTAACGAACCTACCTCTGAAATCTCCCCTGAACCATCCGCTAATCACCCGAAAATTATGACCCCTTGTAATAGCTATTTATGTCAGGGTAAAAAAATCTCTCTCTTCACTCTATCTATGCCTGTCATCACCTTGTTCACCTCTGCCAAGTCACCCCACCCCCTCCTTCACTCCAATTAGAAAAGCCTTAGCTCCCTCTACCTTTCTTCATAAGACATGCCCTCCAGTACAGGCAGCAAGCGGGTAAATCTCCTCTTTACCCCTCTAAAACTTTCACATCCTTCCTGTAATGAAGGGACCAGAACTGAACACAACATTCCAAGTTGGGTCTAGCCAGGGCTCTACAGAGCTGCTGCATAACCTCACAGCTTTAAAACTCAATCTCCAAACTCATGAAATCCCACACAATATATTCCTTCTTACCAAGCCGATCAGCTTGGGTGGCTACTTTGAGGGAGCTAGGGACTTGGAACCCAAGATCCCTCTCTTCCTCTACACTGCAAAGGGTCCTGCCTTTAACCCTGAATTCTGCATTCAAATTCAATCTTCCAAAATGAATGACTTCACACTTTTCCAGATTGAACTCCATCTGCTACCTCTCAGCATCTTGTCAATGTCCTGTTGCAACCTACAACAGCCCTCCACACTGTCAACCACTCCACCAACCTTCGTGTCATTGGCAAACTTACTAACCCACTCTACCACACACACATCCAACATATTCATCAAATCACAAAAAGCAGAGGTCCTGTACCCACTCCCTGCAGTAAACCACTGGTCACTGAGCTCCAGGATGAATGGTTTAGATTAGATTAGATTAGATTACTTACAGTGTGGAAACAGGCCCTTCGGCCCAACAAGTCCACACCGCCTCGCCGAAGCGTAACCCACCCATACCCCTACATCTACATCTACCCCTTACCTAACACTACTGGCAATTTAGCATGGCCAATTCACCTGACCTGCACATCTTTGGACTGTGGGAGGAAACCGGAGCACCCGGAGGAAACCCACGCAGACACGGGGAGAACGTGCAAACTCCACACAGTTAGTCGCCTGAGGCGGGAATTGAACCCGGGTCTCTGGCGCTGTTAGGCAGCAGTGCTAACCACTGTGCCACCGTGCCACCCATATCGATCATCACCCTCTGCCTTCTGTGGGCCAGTAATGCCATATCCAGACAGACAGGTTTTTCTGTATCCCAGGCCTCCGTACTTTCTGAATGAGCCATAAAGGTGTTTTGTCACATTCTCAAAAGATTCAATAAGATTTGTAAGGCATGACCTGCCCCTTACAAAACCAGGCTGACTATCTGTAATCAAACTATGGTTTTCCAAGGAATAATAAATCTTGTCTCCCAGAGTCGTCTCCAATAATCTGCACACCACAGACATAAGACTGACAGGTTGTCAATTCCCAGGATTATCCCTATTCCCTTTCCTGATCAAGGGAATAATATTTTTCTGCCTCCAATCATCTGGTCCGACTCCAGTGGACAGTGAGGGGGCAAACGTCATTACCAGGTGTGCAGCAATCCATTCCCTCACTTCTTGTAGTAGTTTTGGACGCATCCAGTTTGGTTCAGTGACCTATCTATCCTTATCTTTTACAAACTTCTCAGCATATTTTCCTTCTTAACACCCACCTGTTCACGTGCATTGGCCTGTTTCATGCTGTCCTCACAAATGACAAGGTCCCTCTCAGCAGTGAATACTGAGACATAGTATTCATTAAGGACCTCCCTTAGCTCCTGTTACTCCAGGCTCAATTTCCTTTCACTATCCCAGATTGGCCTTATCCTCACTCTGGCCATGCTCTTCTTCCTCGCATAATTGGAGAATGCCTTACGGTTTTCCTTAATCCTTCCCAACAATGCTTTTTCATGCCCCTTTCTATTTGCCCTAAGTCAATTCCTCAGTTCTTTCCTGGTACCTTCAGAGAATCCCCACAGTGTGAAAACAGGCCATTTGACCCAACACCTCCATTTAAACCCTCCAAACAGTATCCAACCCAGCCCTATTCCCTCACCCTATTACTCTCCATTTGCCCTGACTAATGCGCCAAACCTACCCATCCGTGAACACTGTGGGTAATTTAGCATGGCTGAGTCAACTAAGCTGCACATCTTTGGGCTGTGGGAGGTAACCGGAGCACCTGGAGGAAACCCACGTAGACACAGGGAGAATGTATAAACTCCACACAGACTGTCGCCTGAGGCTGGAATCGAAATGGAGTTCGTGGTGCTATGAGGTCGCAGTGCTAACCACTGAGACACTATGCCACCCAATGTAACTCTCTGGAGCCCTGTCTGATCCTTGCTTCCTCAACTTTAAGTAAGCTTCCTTCTTCCTCTTGACTAGATGCTAAAGTCCATGTGGACAACGTTGACTGCTCTGCCTTCATGTATCTTGGGCCACCTCCTCAAAGAGTCAATCCAGTTTGTGAAATGCGGTTTCCCACTCACAAAGCCATGCTGACTATCATGGATCAGCCCTTGTCTTGTAAATATAAGGAGCTCCTTTCTCTCAGAATCTCCTCCAACAACCTCCACATCACTGGGCTTACTGGGCTGTAATTTCCTGGCGTTTCCCTGTAGCCCTTAAGTGGTGGACCAGCATTAGCCAACCTCTAGCCTTCCAACATCTCACTGTGTCTGTTGATAATATAAATATCTCTGTTAATGACACTGTAACCTCTTCCCTCGTTTCCATTAATATTTTAGGATTGACCTAATGTGCTACTGAGGATTGATCTACCTTTATTTGTTTGAAGATTCCAGCACTTTCTCTTCTCTGGTGAGGACTCTTTCCAACACATCATTATTTATTTCCTCAAGTTCCCGAGTTTCCATGTCTTTCGCCACAGTAAACACTGACAAGACTATTTTGTCTAATACCTCACCCATCTCCTCTGGTTCCACACATGGGTGACCTTATTGATCTTTAAGGGGCCCTATTCTCTACCAGGTTACTCTTTAGCCCTTATTGAAACTTGCATAAATGCGTCCGATAAGTCAAATGCACCATAAACCCGATACCACTCTACCCCTTCTTCACCCTGACAATTCTGCCATTTATATTCACACCAACAAATTAAATCCAACAGGCTCAAAAACAAATTCTCTTTTATCAAATGTGTTTCTGAGTGGCCAGTTATTGTATATTGACATACCCTTTCTAACAATTTCAGTATGCTCCCGACGTACTGTCCGGCTAACACTATTTGGTTTCAGACCGACACCAGAAAGAGTTGAGGGAGTTCTTGTTTATCAGTCTGAAAAAGGTAGCTTACAGAGTCAGCAGGTAATAGAGAATTCAAATCCAGCATCTGCAGTCCTCACTTTTTCCTCAAACGCCTCACTGAAGTCCATATATATCACATCTACCACTCAGCCCTCATCAATCCTCTTTGTTACTTCTTGAAAAAACTCAATCAAGTGTGTGAGACAGGATCTCCCATGCACAAAGCCATGTTGACTGTCCCTAATCAGTCTTTGCCTTTCCAAATACATGTGCATCCTATCCCTCAGGATTCCCTCCAACAACTTGCGCACCACCGACGTCAGGCTCACTGCTCTGTAAATCCCTGGCTTGTCCTTACCACAGTTCTTAAACAGTGGCACCACGTTTGCCAACTTCCAGTCTTCCGGCGCCTCACCTGTGACAATCTATGATACAAATATCTTAGCAAGAGGACCAGTGATCACTTCTCTGGCTTCCCACAGAGTTCACGGGTATACCTGATCAAGTCCTGGGAATTTTTCCACCTTTATGCATTTCAAGACATCCAACACTTGCTCCTCTGTAAAATGGACATTTTGCAAGGTTTCACCATCTATTTCCCTACAATCTATATCTTCCATATTCTTTTCCACAGTAAAAACTAATGCAAAATACTCATTTAGTATCTCTGTTTTTAAATGTTGTAATTGTACCCTGAGGAAGTTCATTCCACAATGAAAACACCATCTGTGTAACAAGTTGCCCCCATGTCTTTTTTTTTAACATCTCTCTCTTCTAATCTCTAAAATGTGGCCCTTCCTCTTGAGAGTCCCCATCCTGTGGAAAAGACAACTATCATTAAATTGATCTATATACCTCATTTTTAAAAATAAACTTTTCTAACATCACGTCTCAACCTCCAGGCTCCAGTGAAAAAAGACTCAGCCTATCCAGCCATTTTTCAGAACTCAAGCCTTCCATACCTAGCAATATCCTGGTAAATCTCTTCTGAACACCCTGCAGCTTAGTAATATATTCTACATAACTGGGCGACCAGAACTGGATGGAGTATTGCAGAACAGGCCTCACAAACGTCTCTGCAATCTCAGCATGACGTCCCAAATCCTCCATTCAATGGACTGAGCAACAGCCAGGCATGCCAAGCAGTGCCTTGTCCATCCTGTGATGCAAACTTCAAGAATTATATACCTGAACCTGGAGGTCCCTCTGCTCTAAAACACCAACTGAGACCCGAACATAAATTGTATAAGCTCTACCCTTGTTTGTTTTACCAAGTGCACTACCTTGCATTTATTCAGATTGAATTCCATCTATCATTTTCAGCCCATTCACCCATTTCATCAAGATTCCTTTGTAATCTCAAAAAACCTCCTTCACCATCCATTATGCCACCCTCCAGCCTTTCCAGCACATCACACACGGCTGTCAATGGTACACATATCTTTGCTCGCGGCTCCACAATTTCTTCCCTAGCATCCCACAGTGTCCTGTGATACACTTAATCAGGTCCTGGGGCTTTTCATACCTTTGTGTTTTAAAATCTTTTATAACATGCACTCTTTTCAAGTCATAGAGATGTACAGCATGGAAACAGACCCTTCGGTCCAACTCGTCCATGCTGACCAGAAGATGTAAATAAATCCATCCCATTTACCAGCATTTGGCTCATATACATCTAAACTATTATTATTCATATTCCCATCCAAATATCTCTTAAATGTTGTCAAAGTATCAGTATCTGCTACTTTATGTCTCAGCTCTGTGTGCATAAAAAAGCTGTCCCTTCAGTGCCATTTAAACCTTTCCCTTTTACCTTAAACCTATGCTCTCTAGTTTTGGACTCTCCAATTCCTGGGAAAAGACCTTGACTGTTTACCCAATCCATACACCCCATGTTTATATAAACCTCTGTCAGGTCTCCCCTCAGTCTCCAATGCTCCAGAGAAAATAACCCCAGCTTTTTCACCAACAACCCAGGCAACATCTTGTAAATCTTTTCTTAACACATTCAAATTTCACAACATCCTTCCTATAGTGGGGAGACTGGAATTGCAGAATACTCCAATTGTGGTCTAACGTATTACTATTGTTCCCTGAGTTGCCCAGTCTTTGTCCACAGTAAATTCTGGAGGGGAAAAATGTGTTTAAGGTCATTGCCATATTCTGTGGTTCCACACATCAATGGTCTCATTGATCTTTAAGGGACAGTATTTTGTCTCGAGTTACTCTTTTACTCAACATATTTATACAATCACTTTCGAATTCTCCTTATCGTTCTCTGCCAAGGCTATTGCATGTTCACTTTCTGATTTCCTGATTTCTGATTTCTACCCAAAGTGTATTCCGAAAGTCCCTGTGATCCTCAGGGATTCCCTTGATCCAGCTTGCTATACCTGACATGTGCCCCCTTTTCCTTGACCAGACCCTCAGTAGACAGCCAGTGTTTCCGAATGCTGTCAGCATTGACCTGCACACAAACAGGAACATGCTGGTGGTGATCGCTCAACACATCTCACTTTTAAAATATTCTAACTTGCCAGACTTCCCTTTGCCTGCACATACACTCCCCAATTACCTTTTGAAAGTTCCTGGCTAATATTATCAAGATTGGTCCAGCCCCATTTTATAACTTGAACTTGTGGACCAGGCCTGTCCTTTTCCATCGCTGTTTTCAAACTAATAGACTTGAGTCACTTTGGCAAAATGCTTTCCCACTCACACCTCAGTCCCTTTTCCTACCTTGTTTCCCAAGGGGAGGTCAGGTTTTGCCCCTTTCTCTTTTCAGGCCATTTACATATTGATTGGGAGTTTTTGGGACACAATTAACAAATTCCTCCCTTGCAAACACTGAACACTGGCAGACCCAGTCTAGGTTTGGAAAGTTTAAAAACCCCAACCTATTATTATGATTGATATTTGAGATTTCCTGATATGTTTGTTCCTCAGTCTGGAACTGATTATTCAGGGTCAGTAGGACAATCGTGTCAGAGTGATGACCCATTCTTATTTCTCAGTTCCACTAACATAGCTTCACTGGGTGGTCCCATAGGAATATCCTCTCTAAGTACTGATGTAATGATTCATGCAATCAAAACCCACAACCACGTGTCCTCTCTTTCCTCCCTTTCGATGCTTCCTGTAGCATCTCCACCTTGAAACAATGAGTTGCCAGTCCTGTCCCTCCCTCAGCTGTGTTCCTGTAATAACTATAATCTCCCAATCCCATGTTCCAATCCATGCCCTGAGTTCAGCTTCCTTAGCTGTCAGGCTCCTTGCATTTAATCATCAGCTCCCCCGCCCCCTCCATTTCCTGCTCTATTCTTGCCTGTCTTGTCTGCTGAGTTTGCTGTCTTTAACTCGTGCACCAACCTCAATCTTCTTTCTGGCCTTATGACTGTTTAAGGTCCAACATCCTGCCAGATTAGATTATATCCTCTCAAGCAGCTCTAACAATTCGTCCCACTATGATATGGCTCCCCCACCTTCTCCCAGTTCAGGTCCACTTGTGCTGACACCTTCAGACATCCAGAGACTTGTCCACCAAGGTCCTAGTGTTACTCTGTACTCCAGGAGGAACTACCCTTCATGATGTATATCCTTCGCTTATGAGACTTCCCACAGTGAATTACCTCACAGTTATCAGAAGTAGTAAACTCCACCTGCCATTACTCTGCCCAGTTTATCATCTGATCGATATCTAACTGTAGCCTGAGACCATGCTCCTCACCTTTCATGTCATCTGCACACCTACTAATGGTTCCTGCTGCTTTCACATCAGAGTTATTATTCCACAGAATAACGAGCAGTGGTTCCTGCACAGATCCCTGTGGTACACCCACTGGTGAAAGAATTTCCAACACGATAAGTCTATCCACTAATTTTGTATCCAAATTACCAACTTGCCTTGGATCCCAGTGGCTCTTTACTTTTGGACCAGCCTTCCATGAGGGACCTTGTCAAAGGTCTTATTCAAGTCCATGTAAACCACACCGTCTGAACTGCCCTCATCAATATTTTTAGACACCATTTCAAAAAAACTGAACTGAATTCCTCAGACAGTATCTCCCTCTACCAAATCCGTGATGCCGCTGTCGAGGTGACCCTTACCTTTGGAAGTGTTGATTCATCCTCACAATTGTTTCCAATAATTTCTCTCCCCCCTGCTGTCAGACTATCTGCTCTGTAATTACCTGGCCTACCCCTGCTGCACTTCTTGAACAAAGGAACCACATTACCGATCCTCCAGTCATTCAGCACTTCACCTGTGGCCAGCAAAGTATTAAATAAATCCACCAGGGCCCCAACAATCTCCTCCCTCATCTCCCATAGCAGCCAGGGATACATTTCATTGGGCACTAGTGATTTCTCCACCTTTATGCCTGTGAAAACATTTAATATCTCCTCCTTATTGATCTTCACATGTTCTAGAACCTCACCATCCTGACTGAAATCCCCGGCTACAATGTCTTTCTCCTGTGTGAATACAGATGGGAAGTATTCATTGAAGTTCTCGCCTACTTCCTCTGGCTCCATGCACAGATTGTCCCTTTGGTTTCCAACAAGCCTCGCTGTTTACCTGGGAGTTCCTCTTCCTCCAACTAAACTCATTAAATACCTTGTGGCCTCTCCTTAACAGTATCTGCCAAGGATATTTCATGCCCATTATTTGTCTGTCATTTTAAGGATCCCCTTTCACTCTCTTTCCGTTGGTCGGTCTTGCCTGTTTTCATCACACTGTACTTCCTTTATCCAGCTCAGGATATCGCTTGACCAGTATTCACTGGAGTTATTCCTTCGTCATTCACTCTTCGCAGAACACACTGGCCTTGAATTCTCCCTGCATCACTTTGACATACTTCCTCTTTCTGAATATGAACCCAACAGCAAATAGTTCCTCACACTCTGTGTCTGCCTGATCCTGTCTCGTGATCGTGATAATGCCCAGTGACCGTGATATTCTAATGATTAGGGGGCTTCCACAAATTTGGCGTCTTCACTTCTTCCCTATCCTTATATTTTTCCAAAATGACTTTGAAAGCTAGTGTTATGACCATTATCACCAAAACACTATAAAAATCCTTATGTCTGTCATCTTGTCCAGCACCTACAGCCCACTCTGTAACATCTAGCCCTTACTGACCTCCCCATCTGTGTACCTTCTTCCAGCCTCTCCAGCACATGATGTCACTGTAACCTTCTTCAGTCCCAACAGCACTCCTCCATCCTGTCCTACAGCACCTCATTACCGCAAACCTTCCACCATCCATTTCACCTCACTGTCTATACAGAGTCCTCCAGTTCCTACATAGTTTCCTACCAACCCTCCCTTTGTGTAATGTTCTGAAGCCACTAGAACGCTCCCGAGATCTGTAACCATGCCCCCTCTCTCTCTTCAATCTTCTCTGTCTCTGTGACTAACTCCCATCATTACAATGTTCCGTACCTTTGACCACCTCCAGTCAGTACTAGCGTTCCTAGCTCTCGAACATCCTGCAGCCACTAAAACCATCCAGGTGCGTGAAATATCCCCTCAATTGTTGTAACAACTCTCATTCCCACAACTGCCTCTGTCCATAAACTCAGGCAATGCATAGAATCCTTGCTAACTCAGTAACCTGACCCAGTTTATACAACTCTGAGTATGACTAACTTCATCCAGTCTCCCCAACTGTCCCTATTTCTAATTGTCGAGAGAACCCACAACCCTCCCTACTGCGTTAACTTCCTCCAGTCCCTCTCATGGACACCATCTATGTTAACCTCCTTCAGTCCTTCTCATGGACACCAACTGTTCCTGAATATATTTTCCTCCTGTTCCAATAAACCCTTGTGAACTTTGTGACCTAGTCCAATCTCTGCAGTGCTCTGTATAATCAGCCTCATTGTGCCTGGAACCTGGCTTCAATTCCAGCCTTGGCCGACTGTCTGTTGGACGTTGCATGTTCTCTCCCCGACTGTGTGGGTTTCTTCCGGGTGCTCTGGTTTCCTGCCATAGCCCAACATTTGCACAATACGTGGATTGGCCATCATAAATTGACTGTAGTATTCAGGCAAATGTGATTTAGTTGAGTTCACCATGAGAAATGCAGGATTTATTGGACAGGGAGAGGGATGGTTCTGGTTAGGATGCTCTTTCGGGGGTTGGTTTGGACTTGTTGGGCCAAATAGCCTGTTTCCACACTGTGAAGATTCTATTCAGGTTATTGTCCAGTCCTGTCAACCATCCCTGTCTCTTGAACCTTGCCTCATCCCCAATACTCTCCTGATATGTGTAATCTCCCACAGCCTCTAAAACACTCCTTGCCTATGTAAGTTTCTACAGTCCGTACCACGATCAATATGACTCACCTCTTCCTGCTTTTAGAATAATCCCTATACCTGTTGTCATTCGTTACATCACTCCCAATCACTGTTCCATCCTGAAACCCCCAAAACATTTATGTCTCAGGAAACCCATCTGGACTGTCTATACTTCCTTTTGACCGTCCCTTTCTGAGACTTTCTCTATCTCAAAAAAGTCATTAAATGTAGGTAACCCTTATTATTGTAACCTCCCTCTAGCCTTACAGCACTGAGGATCTGTCGAAGCTCTTTTCAAACCGACAGCCATCTGTGTCTGTAATCTCCACTCCCCATAATACATTCTCTCTGAGCTCCTCTGTAGTCCATTAAACATTGAAAAAAGTGAGGACTGCAGATGCTGGAGATCAGAGCTTAAAAATGTGTTGCTGGAAAAGCGCAGCAGGTCAGGCAGCATCAAAGGAACAGGAGAATCGATGTTTCAGGCAGAAGCCCTTCTTCAGGAATGAGGAGGGTGTGCTAAGCAGGTTAAGATAAAAGGTAGGGAGGAGGGACTTGGGGAGGGGTGTTGGGAATGCGATAGGTGGAAGGAGGTTAAGGTGAGGGTGATAGGCCGGAGATGGGGTGGGGGCGGAGAGGTCGGGAAGAAGATTGTAGGTCAAGAAGGTGGTGCTGAGTCTGAGGGTTGGGACTGAGAAAGGGTGGGGGAGGGGAAATGAGGAAGCTGGAGAAATCTGAGTTCATCCCTTGTGGTTGGAGGGTTCCTAGGCTTAAGATGAGGCGCTCTTCCTCCAGGCGTCGTGTTGCCATAGTGTAGCGGTGGAGGAGACCAAGGACCTGCATGTCCTTGGCGGAGTGGGAGGTGGAGTTAAAGTGTTCCGCCACGGGGCGGTTGGGTTGGTTGGTGCGGGTGTCCCAGAGGTGTTCTTTGAAACGTTGCACAAGTAGACGGCATGTCTCCCCAATGTAAAAGAGGCCACATTGGGTGCAGCAGATGCAGTAAATGATGTATGTGGAGGTGTAGGTGAATTTGTGACGGATATGGAAGGATCCCTTGGGGCCTTGGAGGGAAGTGAGGTGGGAGCTGTGGGCGCAAGATTTGCATTTCTTGCGGTTGCTGGGGAAGGTGCCGGGCGTGGAGGTTGGCTTAGTGGGGGGTGTGGATCTGACAAGGGAGTCGCGGAGGGAGTGGTCTTTCCGGAATGCTGATGGGGTGGGAAGGGGAATATATCCTTGGTGGTGGGGTCCATTTGGAGGTGGCGGAAATGGCGAAGGATGATACGATGTATCTGGGGGTTGGTGGGGTCGTAGGTGAGGACCAGTGGGGTTCTGTCCATGTGGCGATTGGAGGGACGGAGTTCAAGGGCGGAGCAGTGGGAAGTTGAGGGGATGCAGTGGAGAGCATCGTCAACCACGTCTGAGGGGAAATTGTGGTCTTTGAAGGAGGCCATTTGGGTTGTTCGGTATTGGAATTGATTCTCCTGGGAGCAGATGCGGCGAAGGCGAAGGAATTGGGAATATGGGATGGCATTTTTACAGGGGGCAGGGTGGGAGGAGGTGTAATCTAGGTAGCTGTGGGAGTCAGTCGGTTTATCGTAAACGTCCGTGTTGAGTCGGTCGTCCAAGATAGAAATGGAGAGGTCTAGGAAGGGGAGGGAGGCATCTGAGATGGTCCAGGTAAATTTGAGGTCGGGGTGGAAGGTGTTGGTAAAGTGGATGAACTGTTGAACCTCCATGTGGGAGCATTAGGTAGCACCGATGCATTCATCGATGTAGCGGAGGAAAAGGTGGGGGGTGAGGCCAGTGCAGCTGCGGAAGATGGACTGTTCCACATATCCAACGAAGAGGCAGGCATTGCTGGGGCCCATGCGGGTACCCATGGTTATTCCTTTGGTTTGGAGGAAGTGGGAGGATTGGAAAGAGAAGTTGTTCAGAGCGAGCACCAATTCAGTCAGTCGAAGGAGGGTGTCAGTTCAAGGGTACTAGTTTGTTTGGTGGGAAAGGAACAAGTGGAGGGCTTTGAGGCCTTCATGATGGGGGATGGAGGTGTACAGGGACTGGATATCCATGGTGAAGATAAGGCGTTGGGGGCCGGGGATGCAAAAATCATGGGGGATGTGGAGGGTGTGGGTGGTGTCGTGAACGAAGGTGGGCGTTCTTGGACTAGGGGGAACAGGACCATGTCAAGGTATGCAGAAATGAGTTCGGTGGGGCAGGAGCAGGCTGAGACAATGGGTCGGCCGGGGTAGTCAGGTTTGTGGATTTTGGTTAGGTGGTAGAAATGGGCAGTGCTGGGTTGATGGACGATGACGTTGGAGGCGGTGGATGAGAGATCCCCTGAGGTGATGAGGTTATGGATGGTCTGGGAGATGATGGTTTGGTGGTGGGAGGTGGGGTCATGGTCAAGGGGGCAGTAGGAGGAGGTGTCCGCTGGCTGGTGTTTAGCCTCAGCAATGTAAAGATTAGTGCGCCAAACTACCACTGCGCCTCCCTTGTCTGTCGGTTTGATAGTGAGGTTGTGGTTGGAGCAGAGGGAGTGGAGGGCTGCACGTTCCGAGGGTGAGAGGTTGGAGTGGGTGAGAGGGGTGGACAGGTTGAGGCGGTCAATGTCGCGGCGGCAGTTGGCTATGAAGAGATTGAGGGTGGGTAAGAGGCCAGCACTGGGTGTCCAGGTGAATGGAGTGTGTTGGAAGTGGGAGAAGGGGTCATCAGAGCGTGGGCGAGAATCCTGGTTGAAGAAGTATGCACGGAGGGGAAGGCGGCAGAAGAAATGCTCGATGTCTCGCCGCGTGTTGAACTCGTTAATCCGAGAGCATAAGGGGATGAAGGTGAGACCTCTGCTGAGGACTGATCGTTCATCCTCAGAGAGGGGGAGGGCTGGAGGGATGGTGAAAATATGGCAGGGCTGGGAGTTAGGACCTGGGACCTGGCGTGGGGATGGAGTTGGGCGTGGGGGCGGAGTTGGGCGTGGGGGCAGAGATCGGCGCGGGGGCGGAGGTCGGAGTGGGGCGGAGACGCATGCGGCGGGGTCGTTGTGCAGGTGAGTGATACATCGTGATGTCTTGAACAGAATGCACATTGGAGAACAGGAGGTGCTGGCTGTCTTAAAATGCAAAAAGTTTTATAAAACGTTGGGACATGTTCAGATGTATTCCAGCACCTTGTGAGAAGCTAGGGAGGAAATTACAAGTCCCCTCACAGAGATTTTGGTATCAGCGACAGCCCACTACAGACCAGTAAGACCGATGGCAGAGGTGGGTAAGTTGTTGGAGGAGATTCTGAGTGAAAGGATCATCATGCATTTGGAAGGGCAAGGAATGATTAGCGATAATTAGCGTGGCTTTGTGTGTGGAAAATGCTGACTGAGTGTTTTTGGAGGTAGACAAGTAATAGATAAAGGCAGGGGAATAGATGTCTCCGTGGACTTTAGCAAGGCCTTTGTCAAGGTTCTGCATGGCATACATAACCAGATCATACATAACCAGAGAGTGCTCACCAACTGGATACAAAATAGGATGGACGATAGGAGACAGAGCGTGTTCATAGAGGGTTGCTGCTCAAACTACAGGCCTGTGACCAAAGGTGTGTCATGGGGTTCGGTGTTGGGTCACTGTTATGCATCATTTATATAAACGTTTTGGATGATAATGCAGGAGTCATGGTTAGCAAGTGTGTGAGTGACACTGAAATTGGTGGTTAAGTGGACAGTGAAGAAAGTTATCTAAGAGTCCAATTGGTTCAACAGTACTGCTGGGCCAGTGAGGTTAGAACGAGCAGGTGGAGAAAAGCACGCTGTTGCATTTTGCTCAGGCAAACCAGCACTGCACTTTTTATGTTTGGGCCCTGGGTAGTGTTGTCAAATAGAGAGACGTAGAGTTGCAGGTACAAGGTTCTTTGAACGTGGTGTCACAGGTAAAGAGGCTGGTGAAGCAGGTGTTTGGGAAGGTTACCTTCATTAGGCAGAGCATTGAGAGTAGGAGTTGGGATGTCATGTTGTGTCTGTACAAGACATTAGTGAAGCCACCATAATAACATTGTTGATTATGTGGAAAAACTCTACTAGTTCACTCATGTCCTTGAGGGAAGGACATCTGACATTGTTACCCTGTCTGGCTGACATGTGACTCCAGACCCACAGCAATACGGCTGATCCTGAGCTACCTCTGAGTAAGTAGCAATGGATAATGTATGCTGGTCCAGGCAGTGACATCCTCAGCCCATGAATGAGTAAATGAAAATACATACTTCCGTCGCTTACCGCTGCAAACCCCTCCAGCTGCAGCACTACGTACTGGCTTTGTAACATTGTTCAGGCCCTTGTCCCTCTCTGTGCCAATATCACTACCTTCAGAATCTTCAACTCTCCCTGTTCCTATCATTTCATTAAACCCTGACAATGTTTCCTCTTTCTATATGTTTCCTCCTACTATTCGACACGGAGTGATCCCTTTAACAAATGCTTCCCTATTACTGAAGCATTGACGTCTTGAGAATTGTTAGGTATTTTTGTCTTCCAAGCATCCCTTATTCAAATCTGGGAATTACTGGGCCAAGACCGTCCAAAGTGAGGGAGGAGCATTGGGAAGGTGTCGAGCCACACCAACGCCCCACCTACCCCCTTCCCACGGCCACCGCCTGCCCCAGGTGTAACAGAATCTGTGAAAGGCCACATCGGTCTGTACACCCACCTACAGACTCCCCCTGAGAGTGGGAGAGAGTCAGCCTCGTCTGTGACACCCCGCCAATGAGAGGATGAAATAGGGAGATTGAACCTCCTCACAATTATCCCAGTGCCTTTGTTACAAATTCCAATAATTCCCTGTTAATGCAGTGTCTCGCAATATAATGCTGTAAAGGGGCTTTAACACTGCCCTTCCACTTCTGTGTTCTGACTCTTATTACTCAGAATTTGGTCTCTCAATGATTGGTAATCTGAGGCCACATATTGTCTTGGGAATCCCAACATTATCTCTAACTGAGATTTCCCCATCTAGCTTCCCATTCCGCCTGACTTTCCACAAGGTTGTGTAGGCGGGAAAATTAATGCCCCACCCTGTGCCCACGTCTCCCTGATGGTGATTAGGCAGAAATCACAAGCCACTCGTGCATATCACTTATGGAAAATGCTTCGGGCATTCAGATTAAGAAACAGTAAATTACTTTTCTGCCACAATTTCCTGTCACAAAATTATCTGCTGATGTGCAATTTTTCTTAAACTCAGTTTCTTCCAGTTTCTTTCTTTTTGTCTTCAGCTACTTCCCCATGTTTCAATATTTCAACCTTTCTCTATGGAAGTGGGAATTTCCCTTCAGCTGAACCCTGTCCCTCCTCTTCTGTGTCAGTTTAAAGCACTCTGCATAATTTTGGACATATGATTGACCAGGGCACTGGTCCCACCACTGTACCATCCCAATAAAATAGCTGACTCCCTGAGTACTGGTAGCAGTGCCCACTGCATCAGACCCACTTCTTCGGACACCATTGCGTGATTCTTAAACCTTCCTGCACTCTGGTGATATTACTCAGTCTCTCTCCATGTGATATCCCTCACTGTGAGGGTCTAATTGTTGCCTCTGTCAGACCTTTCACTCTTGAAGCTACTCAAGATCCTGAGCCAACAGAATTTTCCATTCCAAACAGACGAGGCAACACAGGCCAGGGATGGAGACTGTGACTTTCCAGATCTCTGCTGGACTCAGTGCTACTGTACATGGGTTATCCTCACTGGATCACTCTAATTTCCCATTCTGTCCTTTGCTCTGTCTTAGGCAGGTAATCAGGATCTTCCTAAATCCTGTCTCATCCATCACCTCATTAAAGAGCCTTGCTAAGCCAGAGAGAGATGGAGAGGGAGGTCTGCAACCTTCAGTAAATCCTGCAATCTGTAAGATCATTCACAGTAAACAGCACAGGGAGGAGTAAAGTGACCTTCTGTATTAAGACCCAGAAGACAGGACACAGATACAGAGCTGGGCAAAGGAACAGCAACATTCTAGGCTGCATTCCCACCATCTTGTGAAGATAGTGTTTTCCCCTCTGCTGTACTGGTCCTCACTGAGACAGCACAGGTGATAGCATGCATCACTCCTGGCCCATGCTGTATTAGTGATTTCTGTAATATCCTCCAGTCCCAATAATCCTTCCTCTGTTAGGAAGCTCCTCCAGTCCACACAATGCTCTCTGTCTCTGTCAGGTTCTCCAATCACTAACACCCTAATCCCTAAATTTCTCCAGTAGATAGTAAATTCCTTCAGCTCTGTAAGCCCCGACAGTCCTGTCTATCCCTGTAAGCTCCTCCTACCAATACTACCCTCCATGTCAATGTAATTGCCTTTAACCTCTACATCTTTCCCCATCTGTGCAAACTCCTTCAGCTCATCCAACTCTTCCTTATCCGTGAAAAATTATTCAGTGCATTGAGCTGTCCTGATCTGTGTAATCCCTTCCAGACTTGAAATACCTCCCTGTCTTTGAAAATATGTCAGGCTCCTACCTGAGAATCTCACTATCTGTGTAATCTCCCAAGGACCTCCTGACCTTAGGAACCTTCTCCGCCTGTTAACATCCTCCATGGCTGTGGATACTATCCAGTTCTACCGTCCCTATCATGGAATTTAGTCTCTACAATCCTAATAATGATGATAATCTCTTCCTCTCTAAAACACACTCAATCTCTGTAAACCCTGTTGGTCCCTACTACCCTCCCTGTTCATGTAATCTCCTTCAATCACTACAAATCTTTATACCTTTACCATCCTCCCTTTATGACTACGCTATTTATTCCCGTTACTTTCATGAGCTGCCGTAATTCCCACTGTGACTCTCACCATGTCCCATCCCTACATCCCACCATTTCTCTGAAAAGTCCTCCTTATTCTTAAACCCCCCTCTCTATGTCACCTGTTCTAGTCTCCACGTCTCTCCCTATCTCTGCAGAAACTCTATAGTCAAAGCTACTCCAGTAATCTGAAATCCTCCTGATCTTTCTAACCCCCTTTAGTTGTGAAGCTCTCTCCAACTCTGTAACATACTATCCTACAGTGTTGAAAGCCCTCCTTATTTTTGTATGCTCTTCCCATCCCAACAACTGTCCCAGTCTTTATAACATTGTCTTGCATCTTCAAACCTCCTGATTGCTGAACCCTCTTCAGGCACTGCAATTTCTCTATTTCTGTTACTTTCCCCTGCTCTTAGAGCCCTCCCTGTCTGTATGATCCACTGCAAACTCTGCAGCCGTCCGTATCTCTAACAATCAACTGCCTCCACAACCCTCATGACATCTTTTGCTGATTCCTGTCCCTTCAGCACCTTCTATAACTGCAAATTCCCATTTGCCAAGCTTACTCCAGTTCCTGCAATGTCTGTCAGAATCTGAAGGCCACCCTCTCTCTAATCTGCAAATCTCTCTATAATCCATTAACATCTGCAGCCACCACTACTGTCCGTACCTTCCTTCGCTCCTCCAGTCCCACTAAGCTTCTCATTCTTGCATTCACTAACGCCTTTGCATCTCATTACTGTCCTAAAAATGTTCCTGTCTCTGTGAACTGCTCCATACCCTCCACTATCTCCAAAAACGTCTTCAGCCCCTGAAGCCCGATCCCCCTGTGTAACCTATTCCTGATATCACCCCCAATCTTTGGAGCTCCTTTATTCTTCCCTGGTTGGATAATCCCTTGATGTGTAATTTCCCGTTCTTAGCACCAACCCCAAACTTTGTGACTCTCCAGTTCCTAACAGACACACTTTCAATGTCAGCTCATCCAGTCTCTACACCCATGTGTAACCTCCTTATCCGTCTCCAATTCTTAGGACTTAATGTATTTAAATTATCCCCCCCCCCCAACTAACCCTCCTGACCACAGGAACCTCTTTCAGTTTGTGCAACCCTCCCCATCTCTGTAACTGTCTCCAATCCAGAAACCCGGCATTCTCCATTGCCTTCCTAATTTTGTAGCCTCCAGAACCTAGAAGCCTTCTTACATCTATGAACGTCTTCCGTCACTGCAACCTTCCATATCTCTGTTAGTATATACTAAACTCTTCTCCCTGAAACACCCCATGTCTGTGCTTCTCAGTCTGCCTGCCTCTCTCTTCATCCATCCCTTTATCTATCTCCAGAATCTAATCCAACTCCTGCTGTCTCTGTAAATTCTTCCAATGCCCAAACACCTTTGTCCCACTGACATTCTTGACCAGATGTAACTCTGTTTAACTCTAACGTCCTTGAGCCCCTGTAAGCCTCCCTATCTCTGCAACCTCTACCCATCTGTTCAACCCCCACTGCTGAGGAATGACTCCCTGTATTTGCCATAAGGGAGAAGGAATGACAGTGAACAGATATGATGGAACCGTCATTCCAGAAATGTAGATGCAGAAAGACCATCGCTGGGAAGGTTTATTGAGATCTCGGCAGGATAGGCAAAAATCCACCAAGTTGTGAAGAAAGGATGAGGTTAATGCATTAATGAGATAGCCATGTGGAACTGAAGATCAAAATTTGGAGTCTATTTCAGTGGAGCTGAGAAACCGCAAGCAGCAGCAACCATTAGCAGGAATTCCTTTATAGACACCAGACAGTAGTGGTAATGTCAATATGGTTACAGTCAGGGCACTGAATGTACTTGTAGCAATGGCAGTACAGTAACTGCGTGTGACAGTGGTCTCCATCCCGACTGGATAACTAATGAGCATCAGGGCTGTAATGGATGGATTCCTGGATTGTATAAGAGATGGTTTTCCATAACATCATAACAAGGAGCCATCAACAAAACTGTCTATTGTAGATCAAATGCTGTGTATCAATAAATATCTAATAATCCCATTATAAGGGAGTTTTGTGAGCAGAGACCCATAATGTTTTCATGTAGATACTGTGTTTGAGTTAAAACCATGAGATGCAGTAGCAGAATTTAGGCCATTTGGCCCATTGAGTATGAAATGCCCTTCAATCAGATCATGGCTGACCTGATGATCTTCAATGCTACTTTCCTGCCCATTCCACAAAACCCTTGTTTTCCTGATTAATTAAAATCTGATCATCTCTGCTGTAAATATTCTTAATAACCCAACCTCGACTTCCCCCTGCAGTCAGGAATCCCCACAGAGTCCCTACCCTCTGAGTGAAGACATTCCTCCTTCTCTCCATCTTAAATGGGTGAGCCCTTGCTGGGATTTTCTGCCCCTGGTTACAGATTCTCACACAATTGAAATGAAAGGTAGTGACAAATATAATTATTGCAGATAAAATGAAAATTGTTGGAGTTGGGGTTAATGAGGAACGACATTTGAGGTTGCAGGAGGTTAAAGATCAGTTAGAAAGATGTGCAGAGAAATGGCAAATTGAGTTTAATCTGGACAAGTGTGAGATGATGTCAAAGTCAAGAAGAAAGTTAGGATACTGAGGGACATTGATATACAGAAGGATATGGTGCAAGTCAGTAACTCCCTGAAAATGGCAACAGAAGTGCTTCAGATGGGAAAGAAAGCATAGGGAACACTGGCCTTCATCGGTCACAACGTTGGGTATAGTGGTTTGCATCTGATGTTGTAATTGTATAAAACTTCTGTTTGGCCACATTTAGAGTACTGTGTGCAGTTCTCATCTCCACACAATAGGAAGGATGTGGAGGCTTTGGAGAGGGTACAAAAGGGGTTTATCAGCACGTTACCTATGTTATGTTTTTAAGGGTGTGTTAAGTGTTAAGAGGAAATTAAACAAAGTCGAATTGCTTTGTGGAGTATCAGAGGCCGACAGGCAACCAGGTACAGGAATATAATGTTAGGACAGGAATAGATATTGTGGATAGTCAGAATCTATTTTCCCATGTGTAAGTTTCAAATACTAGAGCGCAGAGATTTAAGGTGAGAAAGAGAGAGTTTAAATGAGGTGTGTGTGGCAAGTTCTTTTTCACAGAGAGTGGAAGTTTCCAAGCGAGGTCGGAGAAACAGAAATGTGAGTAAAGTTTTGAAGTGGCGTTTAGACAGAAACATGAACGGGCAGAGAATAGAGGGACATGGACCATGTACATACAGATGGGATGAGTTGAGAATGACATCAAGGTGGGCTGAAGGGCCTATTGCTGCACTGTTCTATTTTCTAACTTCCCAGCATTTAACCGATCAAAGTACTTCAGAATCTTGCATGTTTCATTCAGTTTCTCTCTCAGTTTTCTCAACTTCAATGGGTTCATTCTCAATCTACTCCATCTCTTCTTATTATAAAATCCCTCCATTTCCAACATCAGCCGAGTGGACCTTCTCTGGCTTGCCTCTGATACAGCGATATCTTACCCTCGGGCACACACACTGTTCATAATATTCTAGGTGTAGTCTGACTTGAACCTTGCATCGTTTTAGTAAGACCTTCCTATATTTAGACTCCATTCCCTTTGTAATAAATGGCAGCATTTGATTTGCATTCTCTATTACTTGATGACCCTGTAAGCTACTTTTTTTCAGATTGAGAAACAAGAACTCCCACAACCCTTTATGTTTCCAGTCTAAAAACAAATACTGTTAGCCTGACAGTAAGTCAGGAGCATGCTGAAATGAGTAAGAAACGACATATCAATAAAAAAACTGAACTCTTAGAAACACATTTTATAAAAGTGAATTTGTTTTTGAGCCTGTTGGATTCATTTGTTGGTGTGAATATTAATGGCAGAATAGATAAGGGTGTGGTGGGGGGGGGGTGTTGGTACAGAGGATATGGTTTATTTGAATTTTCAGAAGCCTTTGTACAAGTTTCAATAAGGGCTAAAGAATAACTTGGTAGAGATTAGGGCCCCTTAAAGATCAATAAGGTCGCCTATGTGTGGAACCAGAGGAGATGGGTGAGATCTTAAACAAAAAAAAAGTATTTTCAGTATTTACTCTGGAGAAAGACATGGAAGCTCGGGAACTTTGGGAAATAATTTGCGATGTCTTGGAAAGAATCCTAAACAGAGAAGAGAAAGTGTTGAACTCTCAAAACAAATAAAGGTAGATCAATTCTCAGTAGTGAATTAGGTCGATCCAAGAATCTTGGGGGAAGCTAGTGAAGAAATTGCTGTGTCCCTAACAGAGATATTTATATTATCATCAGGTACAGTGAGGTGTCGGAAGACTAGAGGGCAGCTAATGCTGTTCCATCGCTTCAGGACTGCAGGGAAAATCCAGGAAATTACAGCCCTGTGAGCCCAGTGATGGGGGGTTGTTGGAGGAGATTCTGAGAGAAAGTAGCTATATATATTTGGTCAGGCAAGGACTGCTTAGAGATAGTCAGCATGGCTTTGTGAGTGGGAAACCGTGTTTGACAAACCGGATTGACTCTTCTAGGGGGTGACCAAGAGAGAGATGAAGGCAGAGCAGTCAATGTTGTCTACATGGACTTCAGCAAAGTATTTGACAACGTTCCAAGATATGTGAAACATCTAGTCAAGAGGAAGAAGGAAGCTTACATAAGGTTGAGGACGCTAGGATTGTTAGCCCTCTATAGGGTTATATGGGTGCAGCACGGTGGCTCAGTGGTTAACACGGCTGCCTTATAGATCCAGGGACCCGATTTTGATTCCAGTCCTGGGCGACTTTCTGTGTGGAGTGTACACGTTCTCCCCATGTCTGCGTGGGGTTCCCCCAGGTGCTCCAGTTTCCACCCACTGTCCAAAGATGTGTAGATTAGGTGATTCAGCCATGGTAAATTACCCATAGTGTTCAGGGATGTGCAGGATCGACACATTAGTCAGGGTAAGTGGAGAGTAATAGGGTGGGGGAATGGTTTTGGGTGGGATGTTCTTCAGAGGGTCTGTATGGAGTTGTTGGGTCAAATGGCCTGTTTCCACACTCTGGGAACTCACTGAAGGTAGCCAGGAAGGAACTGAAGAATGGACTTAGGACAGCTAAAATGGGACATGAAAAAGCTTTGTTGGGAAGGATTAAGGAAGACCGTAAGGCATTCTCCACTTATGTGAGGAACAAGAGGATGGTCAGAGTGAGGGTAGGGCAGGTCAGGGATAGTGGAGGAAACATGCGCCTGGAGTCACAGGAGGTAGGGGAGGTCCTTAATGCATACTGTGCTTCAGTATTCACTACTGAGAGGGACATTATCATTTGTGAGGACTGCATGAAAAGGACTGATATATGTGAACAGGTTGATGTTAAGAAGGAGGATGTGCTGAGAATTGTGTAAAACATAAAGATAGCTAAGTCCATTGGACCAGATGGGATATGCCCAAAGTTACTACATGAAGCGAGGGAATGGATTGCTGTGCCTTTGGCGATGACCATTGCACCCTTACTGTTCACTGGAATCGTACCAGATGATTGGAGGGCAGCAAATGTTACTGCCTTGTTCAAGAAAGGGAATAGGGATAATCCTGGGAATTGCAGACCTCACTTTCTTATGTCTGTGGTATGCAGCTTATTAGAGAGGACTCTGAGAGAGCGGATTTATGACTCCGTAGAAAACCATAGTTTGACTAGAGATAGTCAGCGTGGCTTTGTAAGGGACAGATCTCTTCTTCAAAAATCCTATTGAACTCTTCAAGAATGTGACAAAACACCTTTATGGCTCATTCAGAAAGTACAGAGGCATGGGATACAGGATACCTGTCTGTCTGGGTACAGAATTCCTGGCTTATAGAAGACAGAGGGTGGTAATAGATGGAAAGCATTCAGTCTGGAGCTCGGTGGCCAGTGGTGTTCTGCAGGAATCGGTTGCAGGACCTCTGCTGTTTGTGATTTTTTTTAATATATAAATGATTTGGATGTGGTTGTGGAGGATGGGTTAGTAATTCTGCCAATGACATGGAGCTTGGTGGAGGGGTGGATAGTGTGGAGGTCTGTTGTAGGTTGCAGCAGGATATTGTCAGGATGCGGAGCTGGGCTGAGAAGCGGCAGATGGCGTTCAATCTGAAAAAGTCTGAAATGATTCATTTTGGAAGGTCGAACTTGAATGCAGAATATAGGGTTCAAGGCAGAATACATGGTAGTGTTGTGGAACAGAGCGATCTTGGGTTCCACATCCATCGATCCCTCAAAGTTGCCACCCAAGCTGATAGGGTTGTTATGAAGGAATATGTTGTGTTGGCTTTCAATTGTTGGGGAATTGAGTTTTAAAGCAGTGAAGTTATTCTGCAGCTCTATAGAGCCTGGGTTCGACCCCACTTGTGATATTGTGTTCAGTTCTGGTCCCCTCAATACAGGAAGGCACTGGAAGCTTAGGGAGGCTAAGTTGGAGGTTTACCAGGAAGCTGCCTGTGGTGGAGGGCATGTCTTATGAAGAAAGGTTGAGGGAGGTTCGGCTTTTCTCATTGGAGTGAAGAAGGGTGAGGGGCCAGTTGGTAGATGTGAACAAGATGATGAGACTCCTAGATAGAGTGAATAGTGAGAGACTTCTTTACATCATGGCATACATGGCTATTCTGAGCGGGCATAGTTTTAAGGTGATTGGTGGATGGTTAAGGAGAGATTTCAGATGCAGGTTCTTTACACAAAGTGTGTGTGGCGGGGGGGGTGTGGAATGCACTGCCAGCAGTGCTGGGAGAGTCAGATACATTAGGGACATTTAATACACTCGTGAAAGGTATGTAGGTTAGTTTGATCTTGCTGTCGGATAAAAGGTTGGCATGGCATCATGGCTGAAGGGTCTTGTGCTGTACTGTTCTGTGTTCTGACTTCCGTATGGTAAACTGGGTAATAAACTCAGATCAATGTAAAAGCATACGGCATTCAGGAGGAGCTAGTGAACTGTGTACAAAATTGGCTTGATGGTAGGAGACAGAGGGTGATGAGAGACATGTTGTTTTTCTGACTGGAGGCATGTGACCAGCGGTGCAGTGGGCCCACTGTTGTTTGTCATTTGGATAAATGGTTTGGATGAGAATATTGGTTTCCTGGTAAGTAAGCTTCTTGGGTGACACTGACATTGGTGGTAAAGTGGACAGTGATGAAGGTTATCAACGATGCAACACTATGAACAGTACTGCTGGGATAGTGGGCTGAAGAATAGCAGATGGAGTTTAATTAGATAAATGCAAAGTGTTCCATTTTGGTGAAACAAACCAGGGTGGGACTTGTACAGTTAATGTTCAGGCCCTGGGTAGTGTTGTCAGTCAGAGACCCAGGGATGCAGGTACACAGTTCTTTGAAAGTGGTGTCCCAGGTAGACAGGCTGGTGAAGCAGGCGTTTTGAATGGTTACCTTCATTGGTTAGAACATTGAGAGTAGGAGTTGGGATGTCATGTTGTCTGAACAAGACATTGGTGAGGAAACATTGTTGGCAAGTTAGATAGAACTCATCTGGTTCAGTTACCTCCATTAGTGAAAACATCTAACATTCTAACCTGGTCTGGCCGACATGTGAATCCAGACCCACAGCAATATAGCTGACTCTGACCTGCCCTCTGGGCAATTAGCAGTGGGGGCAAAGAATACTGGTCCAATCAGTGACCCTCACATCCCATGCATGAATAAATAAAATGCAGATGTCCCTCCCTACCTTTGCAATCCGCATCTGCAGCAATCTGTACTTGCTTTGTAACATGGTTCAGCCTCTGTAACACTCTCACCACCTCCAGCACCTTCACCTCTCCCTGTTCATATCGTGTCATTAAGCCCTGACAATGATTCGCCTTTCCACTGCCCTCCTGCTAGCAGACCCTTCGCAATCCCTCTAATACTTACTGCTTAAACTCTCTCTCATTTCAGGATTTTAAGTACTTTGTGGTGATCTTCTAAGCCTCATAATCTAATATGATCCATTTTGTCCTGAGTAGGGATGGGAGGTAATTTCTTGCTGAGGTTTTTCTTTTGCAATGGAATTTCCTTTTGTTTAGTATTTTCCACTATTCCTTCAAATATTTTCCACTGTTCATTTACAGACACGTTTCAGTCTGTTCTGCCTGTTTATCTTAGCCAGTTCTCTGCTCAAACCCGTGTAATTGGCTGTTTTTATTTCTAGTTGTAGCTTGTCCTTTCTGTAATTCCTTTAAAACTTTATATTTCTTTAAACTGCACTTTATCACAATTTCCCGGAGGATCACCCCAGGTGACATTACTCATTCACTAAGTTTCATCACACAACATTCACTCTGAGATAGTTAAGTCCCTAGCCAGTTACACAATGTGTTATTCAAAGAAACACTGAAAATAAATCTACAATCTGCTCTTCGAATGTCACTCTGTCAGTATGATTGTCAAGATTATATGAATGTTGAAGTTTCACTAAATTACCACAACACCTTCATTAAAAGTTCCAATGAGTTCCTGTTGAATGCAGTGATGAACAATGAAATGCTGTTCGATGGCTAAATCTCTTCTGCTCCTTGTGTCATTGGCAAATAGTAGCCAGAATTTACATTCCGACTGACTCTACTTCATGATCTGAGGCCAAATGCTTTCTCTGTAATGCCTTTGTTATCCATTATTGTTAGCGTTACCCATTTTGCCTGAGTTTCTTCAAGTTTGTGAACTATTGAATATTTATTTTCCACCTTTTGTTCGCCCTGTAACCACGTATCTCTGGTTTTTAAATCTCTTTCACCTCTGTGTCACAAATCCATCCACCTTATTGAAGAGACTTTGTCCATTCCAAAACAAAGCATAATTTACTCTTTCCCACCATTTCCTGTCACAAATCGATTCGCTGATATATAGTTTTAGTTAAACTGTGTCCCATCCTGTTCCTTTCTGCTTCTCTCCGGCCACATTCCTATGCTGTTCTGATACGGCACCTTTTCTCATTGGATTTGGAAAGCTCAATTCACCTGAACCCTGTCCCGGCATCCTCTCGGTCAGTTTAAAGCCCTGTCCATGCATCTACCGACATGATTGGCCAGGACACTGGCCCCAGCTCAGTTCCAGTGGGACCATCAGAATGGTTTTTTTTTAAAAATCAAGTATGGGATATGGATGTCTCTGGCTGACCAAACTTTCTTGCCCAGCCCTAACCTGCTCTTCAGCTAAGTAACTTGCGTGGCCATTTCAGAGGGTAATTGAGAGGCAAACACTCTGCTGTGGGGATGTCATGCAGACCACGTGAGGATGTGCAGATGTCCTTCTTGAAAGGAGAAATGTTTGGATTTATTGTAGATCAGTAATGGTATAGATGGATTGTCAATTGCTATATTTAAAATAATTTATTTCAAATTCCACTATTTCTGATGGTGGGGGAAAAACCTTCCTCTCCCGTACATTAGCTGAGGTTGTGAATACATGCTCGAGCAATAACACTACTAAGCCATCACTTCATGCTCACAGGCTATTCATCCCTGAACACTGATACCAGTGCATCATGGAGCTAAACCTGTTTTTCCTTCATGATTGTTTGATCCTGATACCTTCCTGCAATCTGGTGATTTCACTCAGTATCTCTCCATGTGGTTTTCCTCATTGCGTGGGTACAATTTCTGCCTCTGCCAGGGCCTCTCGCTCTTGCAGCTACTCCAGATCCTGAGCCAACAGAATTCTCCACTCCAGAGGGACGCAACAGCACAGGCCAGGAATGGAGACTGGGATTTTCCAGATCTTTGTGGGACTCACTGCTATTCTCCATGTATAACCTTCACTGCATCAGTCTAATTTCCCATCCTGTCTATTTCTCTGTCTCCTGCAGGTAATCAGTAAGTTCCTGACTCAATAGACTTCCCAACTGTTGGGTGCCTCATCTATCACCTCATTGAAGATGGTTGTTTAGCCAGAGAGACAAAGGGCAGGGAGATCTGGAGCTTTTAGTAAATCCTACAGTGAGGTAAGATCACTCACAGTGCACAGAGAAGAGAGCAATGAGAGGGCTCCAAAGATCGGCTAACTAGACATGTCATAGATACAGTGCTGGAGGGGGAGCACAGTACAGACACACCCCAGGTCAATCACCACCCCCTACTGTAAGTTTTGTTGCATTGAGACAGCATCGGGAGTGTCACAGTTATCAATCCAGGCTTGTGATGTCTTAGTGAACATCAGTATAACAGAGGGGAAATTAGGTTTCCCATGAGTGTGTGGGAATGCCTCCTGGAATCTTTCTGTTCCCCTTCCAACACTGTACATATACCATGTCTTGTGAACCAGTGTCTTCAATAATTTTTAACTCCGATAATAGTTCCTGTCCCTGTAACCTACTCCCTTCCCAACAGTCCCTCCTCATACTTGAAATATACTGCATTCTAGATTACCATCTCCATCGCTGTAACTTGCTTCAGTGCCTACAACATGCCTTATCTCAGTAGTTTCCTCCTCCAATAACTGGAGAAAGAGGCATTCAGAACAGAAACGGTTCCTTCGATCCAACTAGTCCATGCTGATCACGGTTCCTGAACGAGTTGCATTTGCCTGCGTTTGGTCCCTATCCGGTCAAATCTTCTCCTCTCCATGTACCTGTCCAAATGTCTTTTCCATGATGGAATTGTACTTTTCTCTACCACTTCAGCGGCAGCTCATTCAATATGTGCACCATTCTCTGTGAGGAAATGTTCTCCTCTGGTCGCTTTTAGGTATTTCCTCTCCCACCTCATATTTATGCCCTCTCGTTATGGATTCCCATACCCTGAGTTAGAGACCTTCACTCTTTACACTACGTATACCCCTCATGTTTTTATAAACCTTTATAAGGTCACCCCTCAGCCACCTACACCCAATAGAAATAGAAAGATAATGATACAAATATCTCTGCCAAGGTCCCCACTGCGACTTTGCCACAATGTTCTGGGATACACTTGTTCAGGACCTAGGGCTTTCTCTACCTTTGTGTGCTAAGACCTCCAGCGCCACCTCTTCTGTAATGGGGACTGTTTTCAAGACATCACTATTTCTTTCTTTTTGTTTCCTCGTCTTTGTCCACAGTACATTCTGACATGAAATATTAATTTCGTGTTGCGTCCATTTCCTGTGGTTCCACACATGGATGGCCCTATTGATCTTTGAGGGGCTCTATTGGTTCTCTCGTAGCCTTTTTGTACTTGTATGCTGTAGAATCTCTTTGGATTCTCCTTAACCTTATCTGCCGAATCTATCTCATTCCACTTATGTTGCTTTCCATCTGATTTTGTCAAACCCTGCAGTATCAGTAACATCTTCGTCAATCTTTGCTCCATTTACAGTTTCAGAATATGCTTCCTGAAGCAGGAGGATCAGAACTCGACACCGTACTCCAACTGGAGACCCAGCAATGTCTGATACAGCCGTATCATGATGTATCAACTCATGTACTCAATGCTCTGACCCATGAGGGCTAGTGTGCCAAATCCATTTTCCCCATCCTGTCCATCTGTGACTCCACTTCCAAGGAAAATGTTACTGAATCCCTTGGTCTCTCTCCTTTCGACAACACTGTCCAGAGCTCTGCCATTAATTGTGTTAGTCGTCCCTGGTTTGTCTTAACAAAATCCAATACCTGAAATCAGCTCCATCTTTCACTTCTTGACCCATTGGCTCAGTTGGTTAAGATCACCTTTGATAACTATATTCACTGCCCACTATAACACGTATTTTACTATCCACAAACATGCTAACAATAATTCATATATTCTCGTTTCTGTCAATAATGCACATGTGTGGACCCTGCACCGATCCTTATGGCACACCATTGGTCAGAGGCCCCCAGTCTGCACAACAACCTTCTCCCACTACCCTCTGTCTCCTACTGTCAAGCCCATTTTGTGTTTGTTTGGCTTGCTCTCCTTGATCCCATGTGATCTAACCTTACTAACCAGTGCACCATGCTAAACTCTGTCTAAGGCCTTGCTGAAGTCAGGATAGACAACGTCCACTGCTCTGCCTGCATCCATCTCCTTGGTCACCTCTTCAACAGACTCTATCAAGTTTGAGAGACACGGCTTTGCATGCAAATAGCTATGCTGACTATCCCTAATCAATCGTTGCCTTTCCAAATGCATGGAAGTCTTGTCCCGCAGTATTGCTTCAACAACGTTGGCACCACTGACATCAAGCTTATTGGTGTTTATGTCCCTGGCTTTTCCCCGCAGCTTTTCCTAAAAACTGGCACAACATTAGCCACCCTCCAGGCTCCCAGCTCTCCACCCGTGGCTGTCTGTGATAGAAATATTGTTGAAAATTTCTCCCTTCACTTACCCCAATGTCCTGGGATATACTTGAGTCGTTCCCAGGGAGTTGTCTAATTTTAACGTGTTCAAAAACCTTCAGCACCTCCAGATCTCCAGTGTGGACTCTTTTGAAAACATCACTGTTTATTTCCCTGCTTCCCCAGTGTGTTTTCCACAGTAAGTTCTGACGTGAAGTGTTTGTTTTGGATCTCGCCCATTTCCTGTGGGTTCACACATAGATGACTTTAAGGGGTCACATTCTGTCCCGAGTTAATCTTCTGTTGTTAATATACTTGGAGAATCTCTCTGGATTTTCCTGAACCTTCTCTGCCAGAGCTCTGTCAGTTCCCCTTTAGGCCCTCATGGTGTCCCTCTTAAGAGTATTACTACACCCACAATGTTCTTCAATGGATTGACTTAATCCAGCTGGCTATATAGGACATATGCCCCCTTTTGTCTTGACCAGAACCTCAATATCCCCAGTCATACAGTGTTTCCCATTTGTGTCAGCATTGTTCTTCACACTAACAGGAATATGCTGGCCCTGAAATCTTAATTTATCTCTCTTTTGAAAGAGTCCCACTTGCCCGACGTTCCTTTACTTGCAAATAGCCTCCACGAATCAACTTTTGGACAGTCTTGCCGAATACCTTCTAGACTGGGGCAAGGCAAGTTTTGTTCTTTAACTTGTGGACCAGGCCTATCTTTTTCCATCTTTTCCATCGGTATTTTGAAACTAATAGAATTGTAGTGACTTTGCAAAAGTGCTCCCCCACAAACACTTCAGCCCCTTTCTCTACCTTGTTTCCCAAGGGGACGTCAGGTTTTATCCCTTTCTCCAGACGGGCTAGTTACATACTGATGGAGAGAGTTTTCTTGAACACACTGAACAAATCCCTCCCATCCAAGCTGTGAACACTCTGGCAGACCCAGTCTAGGTTTGGAAAGTTAAAATCCCCGACCATTACATCCCTATCCTTCTTACAGATATCTGAGATCTACAACATATTTGCTGCTCAATTTCCCGCTGACTACTGCGGGCCTGTAGTACCGTCATATCAAACTGATTATTCATTCTTATTTCTCAGTTCCACGAACACAGCTTCACTGGGTGATCCCCAGGAATATCCTCTCTCAGTGCTGCAGTGATGTTTTCACTGACCCACTCCCCCTACTTTCTTGTCTCCCCTTCTATCCTTCCTGTTGAATCTGTCCTCTGGAGCAATGATCTGTGAGTCCTGTCCGTCCCTCAGCTGTGTCTCAGTAATCCCTGTGATATCCCAGTCCCATGTTCCCATCGATGCCGTGTGTCCATCTGTCTGACCTGTCAGGCATTTTACACCAAAATAGATGCAGCTTAATTCATCCATTTTCCCCCATTGTCTGCTGTGCTCTTACCTGTTTATCAATTGAAATTGCTCTGTTGAAATTCTGTCCCAGCCTCAACCTTCAGACTGCAGCCTGAGACCATCCCCCTCACCTTGGACAATACCCTCACCGTTCATGTCTTTTGCAAACCTATTAATGATACCTTCTGCTTTCACATCCGAGTGATTAATGCCCCTCAACCGTTCCTCCCCATCTCTATGATAATCTTCAGTTATTGCATTTCTCATTCTTCATCTCCAGAGCTTCCAATCCCCTGATCGATGTAAGGATATTGATCCCTTGCAGCATGTTTAACACCAGTAGCAGCATCCAACTCCTCAATGAATCCTGTCCCTGGAACCTCCTCAAATACTACAGCTCACTGTCTTTGTAATATCTTCCATAATCTGCAACCCTGTTGATTTCTGTAACCTCTTCCAGAACAGCACTCCACATCTCTGTGTAACTGATGGGAATGCTGCAAACCTGTCTTCACAGTCCGCAGTAGCTCTCTGAGCTCCTACAGACCTACAACACTCAGTATCTCCGGCTCCTCCAATCCCTTCACTTCTCCCTGGCTGTGTAAACTGATTCAGACCCTTCAACCTTCTCTATCTCCCTCTCTCCTGCAGCTCCAACTTTTGTCTATGTCAATGTAACTCGCCGCACCAACAATCTTCCCGGGCTCTATAAACTCCTCCAGCTCCAACTAGCACCCCAACTGTCTACAATCAGTGCCTACAATCCTCCCTTTCTCCTAAAGCTCCAACTACCACCAATATCTGTGTAATCTCCAGTCCCGAGAACCCTCCCAATCTCTGTATCTCCAACGGCCACCCCTATCTGTGTAATCTCTAGTCGCTATATTCCTCACTATCACTGTAATCCTTCAGGACTGATAACCCTGTAAATCTCCTTGACATCTTTCAGCCCGACAACCTATCTGATTTCTAACCACCAACAGTGATCTCAAATCACCCGAACTCTGTAACATCCTCCAGTCTCTACAACCCAGCTTTTCTCTGTTAGCTTCTCTGGTGTCTGTATTCCCCTTTATCTCTGGTTACAGATCCTTGCTCAGGGGAACAATGTCTCAGTGCCGCATCTGTAAGAACACAATAGTCTTCGGTGTATCAATAAATTTGCCTCATTTTCTAAATTTTAAAGACTGCAAGTTCAACCTTCTCCACTTCTTCTCATCAATATCCATCCATTTTGAAGAAAAGCCTGGTGAACCTTCTCTGGGCTGCCTCCAATGCAAGGTCATTTTCCCTCCAGATAAGGGTCCAAACCTGTTCACAGTATTCTCAATGTGAGTTGATTGGAGTCCTCTATAGTTGTTACAAGCCTTCCCTATTTTTATTCTCCATTCCCTTTGGAATCAATGCCAGCATTCCATTTGCCTTCTTTATGTCCTGCTGGCCCTGTATGCCACCTTTCTGAGATTTATACACAATGATTCCCAAGTTACTCTGTGATGTAGCTTTCTGCAGTATATCTGAAACCAAGAGGTGACAGCAATAATCAGGAAAGTGCTGGAATGTATGGTAAACAATATGCCAGAAATGATAACTGCATACTTAGAAATATATGGAAAAAGCGCAGACCATAAGACCATCATGTATAGGGGCAGAATTAGGCCATTCGGTCCATCGGATCTATTCCACTATTTGAATATGGCTGAATTGTTTCTCAACCCCAGTCTCTCACTTACTCCGGGTAACCTTTGATCTCCTTATTCATCAAGAGCCGAGCTATCTCTGAGTTCGATACATTGAATTACTTAGCATCCACAACCCCATGATGCAGTGAGTTCCACTGATCCATCACCCTCTTGCTGAATAAATTCCTCCACATCTTTATTCAGAAGGGCCGTCCCTTCAATCTGAAGCTGTGCCCTTGGCCCCTCGTCTCGCTTGCTCGTGGAAACATCTTGCCCCCGTCCACTCCATCCAGGCCCCTCAGTATTCTGTAAGTTTGAATGAGATTCTGCCACTGCCTCTGAAACCTCATCAAGTGCAGACCCAGAGACTTCACCTGCTCCTCATATGACACGAATTTCATCCCTGGGATCTTTCTTGGAAACCTATTTCTCGTACCCATTCACTTCCTTTGTCCAGACTCTTAATGTATAACGTGTAGCGTGTAGTCCCATCACTGACCCCTGCGGTGCTCCCCTCATCACAAGTTCCCATCGTGAAAAAGACCCCTTTCTTCACACTCTCTGCCTTGTGCCAATCAGACAAAACCTCTATCCATGCTCATCATGTTGTTCTGACAGGGAAATTTCATTTCACACCAACTGCTGGATTTATTTTTCTGTCTGGATGTAAACAGCAGAGTTTCACCATTACCTTCCCATCTGTCATTCCCTGGAGAAGGTGGTGGGGAGCTGCCTTCCTGACCCACTACTGTCCTTTGGGTGTAGGGACAGACACAGTGCTGGGAGGATGGAGCGTGCCTTGGAGGGCACGTTGGAAATGCTGGTGTTCCCGTGCACCAGGAACTCCTGTCCTTCCAGGGTATACTGGTTCTGGGTTTATGAAGTGCTGTTGAAAGGGCCTGCCTGAGTGACCTCAGTGCTACTTGTAAATCTTTTATTCCTTCATTCATTGGTGAACATGAGCTTTGTTGGCTGAGTCAGCATTTATTATTGATTTGGAGTTGTCCCTGAGAAGGTGATGGTGAGCTGCCTTCCTGAGCCACTGCACCAGCCGTTGGAACTGTTGTTATCCATGTAGCCTCCAGCAGGCGCTACAACATTCCTCATGTCTCTAACTGCACACAGACAATGCAGCTCTCCCTTTTATATCTGACATCCTCCCCGTCTTATAACTCTTATAGTTCCTCACACTTTCTCACCTCTTCCATTCCCATCTGTGCTCAGGAGCTCTAAAATTTCTTTATTCTTGTTTAAATTTCTGATCACCTAAAATCTCTCCCTTTTTAAATTTGTAACCCCTTCAATTTCTGTAACTCTCCATATAACTGTAATCAATGACAGCACAGGTAGGTTCCCTTCCTTAAATCTCTATAATTACAATGGTTGCATGTGGTAAATTGGAACTTTTCATCCTCCTTATCCATCTCGGGACTTCCAGCCCCCACAATCCCACTATTTGGAATGCTCCCATTCTCTGCACCTCCTCATGTCCTGAGGGTCCTTGAACACCACCAGTGCTGCAAAAATTTATATTCCCTTCAGTTACAGCAAGTCTTCTCGCTCTGTAACATCCAACAGTCTCCAGGACCATACAACACTTGCTGGCTCTCAATTTGTATTTGTTGAAGTCTACACATCTCTGTAAGCAGCTCAGAAAAAACACTTTTTACTCTACATCGCTCTGTCATGAACAAGCTACGATCTCTACTTCCTTCACCTTCTGCAGTGTCTGCAACTCTCACTGCAACTCTCACTGTATCCCAATGACCTGCTTTCGACGCTGCAGATCTGCCTCGCTCCCCAGATAACTTGTTTCATCCCATATAGCTCGCTCAATCACTGTAACACCCTCTGCTCTATCTAATCCTCCTCTTTCCCACTGTCTTCCAGGCACAACTGCGATTCTGTAAGGCAGCAGTGCGGAATGGGATGTTATAAATCTTAGCTGAGGCTCGAGGCCTACCATTACCTGGGAGTCACAAAGGGAGAGAACCTGAGAGACAGCAGCACAGAGCGGGAGAACATTAATCAGTAGCGAGGATCGAGGTCAACTAGGACTCGGAGTTGGAGAAGCAGCAGAGCAGGAGGCTCGAAATCAGCACCGAATCACAGAGGGAGTGACCGTGTGAGGGAGCAACTTGGAGCAGGAGAATGAGGCTCACTCACACCTGGGAGTTACAGAGGCAGCAAAGTGGGAGGACATAAATCAGCACTGAAGATCAAGGCCTAATCGTGCCTGGGAGTCACAGAGATGGTGACCCTGTGAGGAAGCAGAGTGGAGTGGGAGCTGGAGGATTACACGTACCTGGCAGTCATAGAGACGGTGACCCTGTGAGGCAGCAGAGTGGAGTGGGAGCTGGAGAATTACACGTACCTGGGAGTCACAGAGATAACTTTCTGCTGCTGGGACCTGCCTGCACCGAGTTTGGAAGAAGTACACGAGCCTTCACAGAAAAGGCTGTAAATTCATTGGCAGGTAAAGCACCGTTATTAGGGACTGTCAGTAAATTGATAGAAGTTAGCAAATTTATTTTTTCAACTTCTGAAATAAGGGTTGAACTCAGAAATAAGAGGGAGAAGTGAAATTCTGAGCCAATATATATATTACCCTCAGTAAGCCACAGTTGTATAAGAGAGTTTTTTTTTCCCTGATGTTAATTTAATTCTAAGTAATTAAGTTACTCTAGACATGTTGCATTTTAAGACATGACAAGACATGTTTGTTAGATGGAAAATATATTCTGTTACATTGGGAAGTCATAGCCCCTGCTCGTGTCCTAGATGAACACTGGGTCTTGGAGCTCAGATAGTAACTAGAGACTCTATGGGACATCTGTGATGCTGAGAGTTAGGTGAATAGCTCACACAGAGAGCAGATCACCCTGCAGACATGACAGCCAAGAAGAAGAAAGGGAATAGGGGACGAGACAATCGAAGAGAAACATTCAGGGAATGGAAGGATATCCTGATATCTCCCTCCCAATTCAGTTTCCTGGTTTGGAATCTGATGTAAGTGCGGGCTGTTCAGGGGAGAGCAGTCGGAGCCATGTCTGCGGCACCACAAGCAGCCTGACTGTGCAGGAGGGGAGGGGAAAAGGTAGGAGGATCAATAGTCACAGGGGAGTCAGGAAACTGAAGAAGGTGTCAGTGTGTCTGTAATTCCAGGATAGTGGGGTTAAGAATATAATGGTGTCTCCAGGACATTCGTCTGGGGGACAGTGAGCAGTCAAAGGTCATGTCCATGTTTGTAGGAATGACCTTGGTAGGAAGGGTGAAGCGGTCTGGGAATTGGAATTAAGGGAGCAAGGTGGATGGTTAGCAAGCGGGAACTCAAATGTAGCAATCTCTTGGTTACTACCAGTGCCGTGTCCAAGTGTGAACAGAACTCGGAGTTTTAGGTAGATGAGAGTGTGACTGGAACGATGGTGCAGCAGGAAGGGCTTTGGTTTCCTGGGACATTGGGACTAGTTCTGGGGAAGGCAGCAACTGTACATGTTGGATGGGCTAACATGACAGAGCTGGGACTGAGTTCCTTGTGCGGTGTTTGGGAGGGATTGAAAATAACTTGGCGGGTGCATAGGATCCAAAAAGGAATAATAGTGGTGATTACCAGGATTCTCAAAATAATGGGAGATACAGTTGGTACTAATTTACAACAACAAGTTTATCAGTGGAAGATGGAATAAGAAAAAAAGTTTTAATCTGAGGTACTCTGCATAGACATGAATACTCGGAGTTTGGAGAGTTCCAGATGCAGATTGGTGTGTGGAAATCTGATCGACTGATCACCGAGAGCTGGCTCAAGGAATGGCAGGACTGTGTGTTAAATATTGCTGAGTATCAGGGATTCTGAAATTATAGAAGGGAAGGGAAAGGATGAAGGTGGAAGTATTGGTTTTGATTAGCATTAGTTAAGGCGCCCAAGAGAAAGAGCCTACTCACTCACTCGGGACACCTCACTATCTTTCCCCCAGCTGTACCAGCTGTTACAAATAATTCCACCTCCCTTAGTACTGATTGGTAATACTCACTGTTCAGAAGGAACCAACCCACACAAGAGCAGAAAGAGCCAAGAGGGATAGGGGGCTCCCCAACATTCAGCTCCTCACTCTATCACAGGGGAGGATCCTGACCCTAATACCCATGAGAGGCTGACTGACCGTGTCCAAGCTCGCTGACTGGGATCTGAGACTCCCCCTTACTCACTGCTGGGCACCATGACTGACCGTGTCCAAGCTCCTGCACTGGGATCTGAGACTCCCCCTGACTCACTGTGCTCGGCACCGTGACTGACTGTGGACAATGATATCAGGCTTCCTCGTTTTGTGTCTGTGCTAAACACCAAGACAATACAGCAGGCGGGTGAGCCTTGTAGCTCTGGCTGAGGGGAAACACTGCTGAGGGCAGGGTAAGGCAAGGCAATTATTCTGTGAGCATTCAAGTCAGTTCAAAGTGAGTGTGTACAAACACCGAATGAGCACCCCAGAGGGACAGGCCATGAGTTGGGTGTGTCCCTGAGCACGGTGTCCTTGCGGCAGTATTGAGTGCGTACAAACACGGAGTGATCATCTCAGAGGGTCAGTCCATGAGCTGGGGGTGTGCCTCTGAGAACAGTGTCCTTGCAGCAGAATTGCAATGAGAGTTGTGAGTGCACCCTGAGCTGCAGCATTGAAGTACAAATGTATACTGTCAGTGGGTTGGAGATGTGCTGGGATGGCATGGTGAGGCTGGCATGTGACATGTGCCAGCATTGGTGGATGTGGATTACATGCAGCTTCTGTCTGTGCAGTGTCCCCCGAGACTTTGGTGTCCAAGATAGAAAGCTGCAGGAGTGAGGGGCAAGATGGAGTCACCAGTTACCAGCTCTGACTTTCACGTCCAATTCTCCATATTGAGTTTCCCTACTGTGGGAGGGAGGTTATGAAGCTGTAAGTTGTTGAGGAGGGACCCACTGAATGTGGCTGTTGATCATCAGTAATCATTCAGTCAATATCTTGCCACTCCCGCGCTCAAATCTTGTTTTAGAGATCAGTCCAGCACAGGAACAGGCCCTTCATCCCAGCAAGGCCGCACTGACACATGATGCTGTTCTAACGTTAAAAAGAAAGTTTTTGCTCCGACACTCTCTATGTCATTCTGTTCCCTAATTACTCATATTTGTGACAAGATCCCTCTTCAACCATGCTATATTAGCTCCTTCTCCTCTGTCAGTGCATTCCAGGCACTTGCACATTCTGTCTGGAACAGCAAAAATAAACCTTGCCTATCATATCTCCCGAACTTTCTCCCTTATACCAAAAACCTACGGTCCTGAGTAATTGATATTTCTACTCTGGGGAAAAAAAAAACTCTAACTGTCCTTCTATCTATGTCTCTGATAATTTTGTAAATATCTATCAGGTAGCTCCATAACCAATGATACCCAGCTGCACACAAACCATGTTTGTTCGATTTCTCCTTCTGGCTAATGCCCTCCAAACCATACAACATTCTGGTAAAACCTTTTCCATACCATCTCCAACACTTCCACATCATTCTGCTGGTGTGTAACCAGTACTGTACACAATATTCCAAATGTACCTCGAACTAAGTTTCTCTACAGCTGCAATATGACCTGCTAATTTTCCTACTGCATGCTCTGATGCCTGTCTGCAAGTTGGCTGTTAGTTTTCTTGATCACCCTCTCCACCCGTGTTGTCACTTTCCGGGAACTGAGGAGCTGTACACCTAGATCCCTTCGGATGTTGATGCGGCCAGTAGTTTTTCCATCCACTTTATACTTCTCTCCTGCATTAGACCTTCCAAAATGCATCACGTCGCAACTGTCCAAATAAAGTGACATAGGTGTTTTCTCTGTCTAAGTCTGCAGCTGACCTATATATCGCTGTATTCTCTGGCAATCATCCTCACAATCTGCAATTCCGCCAATCTATTTACAGATCTCCAGTCACAATAACACTGTTCCACCCCTACTCTGTCTTCAATGACCAAGCAGTTCTCTATCCATCTTACTAACTGAATGCTGATCCCATTTCACTTCACCTTCTGCATGAGCCTGCCATAAGCAACCATATCCAAGGCCTTGCTAAGGTCCAATCGGCCAACATCCAGCCCCACGCCCTCATCAATCAATTTTGTCACTTTCTCAAAATAATCAATCAAGTTTGTGAGACAGGATATTCCCCACACAACTGCATTGCCTGTTGCTAGTAAGTCCATACTGGAGTACTGTTGGAGCTGCACTCATTCAGACAAGTGATTTTTCCATCATATTCCTGACTTGAACCTTGGAGGTTAGATTAGATTCCCTACAGTGTGGAAACAGACCCTTCAGCCCAACCAGTCCACACCAACCCTCTGAAGAGTAACCCACCCAAACACATTCCCCTGCCCTATATTTACCCTGACTAATGCACCTTACATAATGGGCAACTTAACATGGCCAATTCACCTGAACTGCACATCTTTGGACTGTGAGAGGAAACCGGAGGAAACCTATGCAGACACAGGGGAATATACAAACTCCACACAGACAGTCACCAAGGTCGGAATTGAACCTAGGACTTTGGTGCTGTGAGGCAGCAGTGCTAGGCACTGAGCTCTTGATAGTTACTGTACAGTGGGCGGTATGTTGGGCTGTGATGGTTCCTGTACAATGGGAGGTATGTCGGGCTGTAATGGTTACTGTACAGTGGGAGGTATATCTGGCGGTGATGGTTACTGTACAGTGGCACGTGTGTCAGGTGTGAGGTTGCAGACTGAGTTGTACAGAGTATGATTCTGCTGCTGCTGATGGCCCATTGCACCTCATAGATGCATCATCATTTGTTGCTCAATCTGTTTAACGCCTGTCCCAGGAGAAACCCATATCATGGTGAGGTGGGTCTGCAAAATGTAATGGTAGCCCTTGCTCCCCATAAGGACTGTGCAGTGACCATTCTTACCAGTATATGAAATGTAGAAGTGTATCTGCAGCAGGCAGATCGGTGATGATGTGGTCAATGATATGTTTCCCTTTTACTGATGCCCCCATAACCTGCCGCAGAGCAGACTAGCAGCTACAGGATCCAGCATCAATGCTGAGCACTGTATTGACTATATGCCAAGAACAGCCCCCTCAGGCTGGCTATGTCCTGTCAGTGGGACAGAACCTACCAGAGAGGATGGTGAAGCTGTCAGTGACATAGTCCTGTTCACAGACTCCTGCTTTACAGGCAATAGCTGACTGTTTTTTGATTAGTTTGTGGGAAATATACAACAGGTCACTTTTATATTTTGTATAATGAAGTGTTAATATCACTTTATTTCTTACATATTTTAAAATAACCCAAACATCAATATTTTTCAATTGAAAACAATTGAAGTGAACAATAATTGAAATACCAGAGCGCACACTTGACAATTACACAATTCAGTGACTGTAGTAAACAGCCGATTCATGT
This sequence comes from Chiloscyllium punctatum, assembly GCF_047496795.1. Taxonomy (NCBI): domain Eukaryota; kingdom Metazoa; phylum Chordata; class Chondrichthyes; order Orectolobiformes; family Hemiscylliidae; genus Chiloscyllium; species Chiloscyllium punctatum. Next base: position 49,582,161 of record NC_092754.1, on the reverse strand, counting down.
TCAGATCAGTGAACACACCATCTTGCAGGCAGCAAAGCTGTTGGAAATGACTTTGAGGAAAAGCCTGAATTCAGACACAGTGTTACTGGCCCTCACCATGACCTCCAGAACACTGACCATCTCCAAAATCTGTCCAGAGAGCTTCCAAACTGGAGCTGGGCAGTTACTCACGCAATAGACTGGTTAGAGACATACCTGAACAACGGGGAGAGGTGTGTTGGGCAGACTGGTCAATGGACGAGCACATGGCGCAGTTCAACATTTGTAACAATGATCTGTAAACAACCATGTCTTGCAAGTATATCGCTTCTGGTATGGCACCTAAACTCTGTAATTTTGCACCTTGGACCTGATCCTGAATGAAGGTTTATAAAGGTGATGGGCTCCTGCAGCACATGGCATCTTACATTGAATCCCTCATAAACCATATCCAGTGTATGTTAGCCCCGCAATGTCAGTATCCAACAGAATTGTGCAGCTCCATTGATGGCCGGCATCATCGCAGACAACGTTCTTGTGACTTGAGTTGGAAATCTCTGTGTAAATGTTTGCAGCATTGTTCTAACCATTAACAGCAAAGTCTCTTGACTAAAGGTCTGACATACTTTCATAACACCAACTTTTAGATTGTCCAATAAGCACAAAATCCAATCATGTATTCAGTTCACTTTTATAACAACAATATGATGAAAACAGTGCCTAACTCACAGTAAGGAGCATTGAAATGATGAGTCTCATTCCCGCACCCAAGACCAAATTATGATTAAGTACAAGGAATTTGAAAATATACATTTATTTTCCCTTTTATTAATATTGTGAACTCATAGTCGACTCTCGTGCTCCTCAGCAGCTACATGAATGGCTGTGCTATTTTTTCAGAACTGAAAATGTGTTGCTGGAAAAGCGCAGCAGGTCAGGCAGCATCCAAGGAACAGGAGAATCAACGTTTCGGGCATCAGCCCTTCTTCAGAAATTTTTTTTCAGAACCACACTTTTTGACTCTGATCTCCAGCACCTGCAGTTCTCAGTTTATCCCTGCTGATATTCACTCATAATCATTTTCATGGCAACATGTTACATTCAGATCTGGGTACATTTTGAATTGCTTCTGTCTATCTCAGAGCTCAGTAATATGGGATGTCAATGGCAGTGTCTGTGTGATGCTCGGTATGTAGGCCATGGCTCTGAGAGACTGCCAGATTGTTTAAAACAGCACATCCCTTTAGCTGTTTAAAACAAACAGGTTACTGCCTGGACACGAACAGCCTGAGCTCACAAAACCCAAAGTACAGTGTCCAACATTGGGCAGGTCTGGACAATATTTTCATTTTATTTATTCATGGAATATGATTGGGCCAGTATTTCGTGTCCATCCCTTGTTGCCCTTGAGAAGGTGAGGGTGAGTTGCCACATTGAACCACTGCAGTCGATGTGCTGTAATTACTTACAATACTTTGAGGATCTGACTAGAAACCTTGATGAGGGTCGAGCTGTGGATTTGGTGTATATGGACTTCAGCAAGGTATTTGATAAAGTTCCCCATGGTAGGCTCATTCAGAACGTCAGGAGGAATGGGATATGGGGAACTTACCTGTCTGGATACAGAATTAGCTGGCCAACGGAAGACTCCTTTCATTGGAGAAAAGCAGGAGGAGAGGGGTCCGAATTGAAATCTACAAGATAATGAAAGTGGTAGTAGAAGGAAAATATTCTGCCTGGAAGTGAGTGGGTGTTCCACAGGGCTCTGTCCTTGGGCCTCTACTGTTTGTAATTTTTATTAAAGACTTGGGTGAGGGGATTGAAGAGTGGGTCAGCAAGATTGCAGATGACACAAAGGTTGCAGGTGTCGTTAACAGTATAGAGGGCTGTTGTAGTCTGCAGCGGGACATTGACAGGATGCAGAGATGGGCTGAGTGGTGGCAGATGGACTTCAACCTGGATAAATGTGATGCAATGCATTTTGGAAATTCGAAATGGAAAGCTAAGTACAGGATTAAGGATAGGATTCTTGGCAATGTTGCAGGTACATAGATCCCTTAAAATGGCCAACCAAGTGGACAGGTTAAGAAAGCACATGGTGTTTTGGCTTTCATTAACGGAGGATTGATTTTAAGAGTCGTGAGATCTTGTTGCAGCTCTATAAAACTTTGGTTAGACCGCACTTGGAATATTGCGTCCAGTTCTGGTCACTCTATTATAGGAAAGATGTGGATGCTTTGGAGAGGGCTCAGAGGAGGTTTACCAGGATGCTGCCTGGACTGGAGGGCTTATCTTATGAAGAGAGGTTGACTGAGCTCGGACTCCTTTCATTGGAGAAAAGCAGGAGGAGAGGGGACCTGATTGAGGTGTACAAGATAATGAGAGGCATAAATAGAGTCGATAGCCAGAGACTATTTCAAAGGGCAGAAATGGCTAATACGAGGGGTCATAGTTTTAAGCTGGTTGGAGGAAAGTATAGAGGGGATGTCACAGGCGGGTTCTTCTCACAGAGAGTTGTGAGAGCATGGAATGTGTTGCCAGCAGCAGTTGTGGAAGCAAGGTCATTGGGGACATTTAAGAGACTGGTGGACATGCATATGGTCGCAGAAATTTGAGGGTGCATTCATAAGGATCAATGGTCAGCACAGCATTGTGGGTTGAAGTGCTTGTTCTGTGCTGTGCTGTTCTATGTTCTATGTTATAATACCATTGGTGGGGGGGGGGGGGGGGGGAGCTTGAAATAGTGACACTGAAGGAATGGCAATATACTTCCCAAACAGGATGGTGGTTGGCTTGGAACGGAAAACGAATATGATGATAATCCCATGTGTCTGTTTCCCTTGTCCTTCTTGACGGTCATGGTTTCAGAGGTACGTTGTAAGAAGCCTTGTTAAATTTCTGCAGAGCACCGAGTAGATGGCAGGTATTGATACGCCTGAGTGTCAGTGGTTGAGGGGTGAAGCTGCATTCACAGGGAAAATGGGGAGGGGGTGGGTATTTCATCGCACACACATTCAATGTGTGTCTTATAGATGGTGTACAGGCTTTTGGAAATCATGAGGTATGTTATTTCAGCAGGATTCCTAGCCCTTGAGATATTCTTGTAGCTAATTAATTTATATGCGTCAAAGTATGACACTGAAAAAGCACAACAGGTCAGGCAGCATCTGAGGTACAGGAGAGTCGACGTTTTAGCATAAGTCCTTTACAGGAATGGGTAATGAAAGTATACGGTCAGTCCATTTCTGGTTAATGGTAATCAGCGGGATATTGGTCTTTGGGAGTTCAGTGATGGTGGTGACAGTGAACGTTTGAGGATATAATTCCATTTTCAATTATTAGAGGTAGTTGTTGTCTGGCATGTGTGCAATGGGAATGGGACTTGTCACTGTTAAACACAAACCTTCATATTTCCAGGTCCTTGTTGCATTTGGATAAGGATTGCTTCAGTACCAGAGTAAATCACTAATCATGGTGAATATTGTCCAATCATTGGCAAACAATCCCAGTTGTGACTTCACTTGAGTAGGGACGGTCAATTATGAAGCAGTTGAAAATTATTGGGCCTAGGGCAGAGAGCGCTTTTACAGCTCACTTGATGCTGTCCCTCTCTCTGTGCTAGGAAGCTGGCTTCTAGTTCCACCTGCTCCAAAGGTGTTTCGGAACATATCTGAATGGAATAATATTACAATACCTACCACATGGAGCTGAGTGATGACTTGGTTAGTTGGACAGCTGGTTTGTAATGCAGATTAATACGAACAGTGTGGGTTCAATTCCTGCACTGACTGAGGTGTATGATAAAGGCTGTCCTACTCAAGCTCTCCCTCACTTGAGGCATGATGACTGTCCAGTTAATCTACCGCCAGTCGTCTCTGTCTAACGAGAGAGCATCCCAATCATCTTGTCGGGGTATGGTGCCCTACCTTTCCATTTCTGATCTACAGAGTGCCTAACCAGAGTGCCCTCAATTCCCTCATCTAGATTCGTTAATGTAACAAGTAAAAAATTATGATTTCAACACTGAGCATTCTGGATCACCACTTGTCCCCGGCTGCCATCCTGAGAAGTACTCTTTATCCCCACTCTCTGCTTTCTGCCAGACAGAAAAGTTTCTATCAATGCCACGACCTTGCCTCTAACACCACGGACCCTTATCAGACTCAGTAATCTCCTGTGTGACACCTTGTCAAAGCCCTTCTTGAATTCCAGGTGGATAACATCCATTGGCTATGCTTGGTCGAGCCGCTCATTTCCCCTTCAAAGAATTCCAATAGATTTGTCAGGCATTAGCTTCCCTTGTTGAAATCATGCTGACTTTGCCCTATTTTACCAACTATTCAGAAATCTCATCCTACACAATGGATTCCAGGATCTTACCCATGACCGAGGATTTTGTCTTTTTCCTTACTCCCTTGTTAAAAAGGAGTGTCACGTGCTCTGGGATCGTTCCTTACTCGAGTGATTCCTGAACGATCACCACGATCGCCTCCACTCCCTCTTCAGCTATCTCCCTTATAACACTGGGATGTAGTCCATCTGGTTAAGGTTATTTAACCACCGTCGGACCATTACATTTTTTTTCTAGCATGTTCTCCATGGTGGTGGCCATCATACTCAGCTCTGGCCCCTCAATCTCTTGAATGTTTAAGGTATTACTCGTGCCTTCCACCATGAAAGCTGATGCAAAGTAATTATTCAGTTCCTTGGCCAGTTTCCCGTTCACCACTGCTCTCTCCGCAGTATCATTTCCCAGCAGTCCAATGGTCAATTTTGCCACTCTTTTGTACTTTATATATCGAAAGAAACTGTTACAGTCTTCCTTTATCTTACTGGTTATCTTACCCCCATATTTAATAATCTCCCTCCTTATTTTATTTTGTTTGCCCTCTGTTTTATCTTTGTAAGCTTCCCAATCCTCAGGTTTACCACTGCATTTTGACACATTATATCATTTCTCTTTTGCTTTTATGCTATACCTGACTTCCCTAGCCAGCTATGGTTGTTCCATCCTCCCTATACAAGCCTCTTTTTCGTCAGGATAAATCTCTGCTGTATCCTGAATTACTCCAAAAATCTCCTGCCATTGCTGTTGCACTGTCTTTCCTGCTGGGCCCGTCTCCCAGTCAATTCTACCCAGCTCCTCAATCATGTCTGTGCAATGGCCTTTATTCAGCTGTAATATCGTTTCTTATGATTTAACTTCTCCATCTGAAATTGTAGAGTAAATTCAATCATATTATGATCACTGTCACTTTCAGCTCCCCTCTTCTCGTCTGCCTGCACAAGCTGTTCCAAAAGCCATCTTGTAGACATTCCACAAATTCTTTTTCCTGCCAACCACTATCAATCTGAATTCCCAGTGCATCTGAATAATAAAATCCCACATGATCACTGTAACTTTGCCTTTCCTGCAGATCTTTCTAGCTCCTGGTGTATCTTACACCCCAGCTCCCTGTATAGAATTCCAACTGCATTTTTCCACCTTTTTGATTGCTCAATTCTGCCGACACAAATTCTACACCATCTGACCTTATTTCATTTCTTATTATTAATTAGTGGTTCAATTCCATTCTTAATACTGAGACAGCTCTATCTCTCTGCCCAACTGCCTATCTTTTTGACAGGATGAATATCCTTGAATATTCAGCTCCCAATCCTGATCCTCTTGCAGCGATGTCACTGTAATGCCCACTATGTCGTACCTGCCAATTTATGGATGAGTCACAAGCTCATTTACCTTATTCCTTACACTGCATGCATTCCAATATAATAGTTCAGTCCTGTATTACCCGTCGCTCTTCTCATTGTCATTTGTTTGTCCAGCCGTTGGTACCTACACAGACCCTGACTACTGGATCATTCCCCTCCCGCTCCAAGTTCTGCAACCCAGATGATATAACCGAGCACCACATAGGCAACACAACATTCAGAACTCTTAATCCCTATCACGGAGAACAGCATCTATGCTTTTAACTATACTATCCCCAATTATCCAGCATTGGGCAGCATGGTGACACAGCAATGCTGCCTCACAGTGCTAGGGACTTGGGTTCATTTCCAATCTCTGGACCCTGTCTGTGTGGACTTTATACATTCTTCCCATGTCTGCATTGGGAGCATTACCTCTTCTCTCTCTACAGCACGTCTGTGTTTGCTTCAGATTTCTACCATCTACAATATTTTTGCTTTTATTTGATGGAAGAATGCAGCAAATGTGACAGGTTCTTGTAAAAGCAGCTGTGGTTCGCGTGTTCTTCTGTGTGTTTAGGAATCTTGCCCGGCCACTTGTCTGAGTGAAGTGTCCCTGGATGCCCATTCCACCTCTCTCAGTTCCCTCAGTCCATCGTCACTAAATGCAGCCTTTCCTTGTGCCACCCCTGGGACACCTCACACCCCATTGCCTGGCACTGGATATTCCCTTCGCAGGACCATGCACACAATGATACTGGGAACTTTCTGACCCACTAGGGATGCTGGGTAAAGACCCTGCTATTGAAAGGAACAGAATAACTAGAATCCAATTGAATAGCAAAGCTGAGTAAACAGGCTGAATTACATCCATCTGCTCTGACATTTTCTAATCTTCTGTTTATCCTCGTCCATCTGCAAATAAATGGTCCATATGTATGCCTTGTCAAACAGGTTTGGTGGCGGGGATAGATATCAGATCCGGTGCTCACTGGACTGATTTAGTGGTCTCACTTTCCTGCTGTCACACTTAAGTTTTTATTTTCAAGTCTATCCAGATTAAAGGCCTTGCTGGGATTGTGCTGAAACAATATTTGAATTTTGGAGACATTAGAATTTGTCACGTGTGAGTGAGGTTACTAATTGTAAGGTCGCACAGTTAAATACACGATCAAAGTGTTGGTCGGGGAGGTAGCACTTCCAATATGTGGATCATTGGGATTCCTGAGTCGGTAGGATACACACAAAAAGGACGGTATGAACCTGAACTAGAAGCAATTTACGATATGTGGATTATTGGGATTCACAGGTCAGTAGGATACACACAAGAAGGACGGGATGCACATGAACTGATAACAATCTCCGATATGTGGATCATTAGGATTCCCGGGTTGGTAGGATATAAACAAGATTGACGGGATGGACCTGAACTGGCAGGTAGGTTTGCTATTGTCCTTTACGAGGGTTTAAATTAGTGTGTGGCGGCGGTGGTGCATGGATGTGTGGAACCACAGCAATAGGTCCACAGGTACAGTGACTGAGGAGGAGTTGGAGACTAATCCTAGTACAGCTAAGACCAACAAAACAAAACAGAGGGCACTGAACACAGTGGCCTATCAGTGTGAAGTGTGCTGATTTTAATATGAGGAATTTGTTTGTTTGAACAGATATTTCGATATCGCTGCATGTCAGAAAATAGGACGAGATAATGCATAATTGTCCATGATGTCCTTCACTGGACCAGCTTGTCTCTCTAGGCATCAAAACTTGTTACTGTGGGTCAGCGAACTTCAGAATTAATACAACACCGAACCAGGCCATTCAGCCCACCATGCGTCCATGAGCTCTCCAACTTGACAACTTGAAAATAGAGGGAATGATCGGAGCTAGACTGTGAGGGAGAGAAATAAACAGAGAGAAAGACAGTGAAGTGAGATAAACAGAGTGAAAAAAGGAGCAACAGAGTGAGAGCAAGGGGTGTCAGACGAATGTGAAGTTAGATGAGGAGACAGCATGAGGAGAAATGCACAGAAACTTTTCTCAGAAAATCTCACAGACTGTAAGCCCTTTGTCTCGTGCCATACCCTGTGAGCACCATGCTAATACTGGCTGTCATCCCAGATCATTTATCGCCAATAACATCCCAGAGCTGAGTTGCTGACAGCTAAACACAATCCAAGAGACCAATAGATTGGTTCCAGGGAGAAGGTGGATTAATTTAAATATTCTGGGCCAACAGGAACTTGTAACACCTCTAGACACTGCGTGAGAGGCAGGATGGAATCTCAGTGAAGGGAATCACTGGCAGAGGGGAAATCAGGATCTCAGCTGTGGGTCAAATAATGATTGATAAAGTTTGCACACAATGGTTTTGTAATTCACATTACAATTTATATACCTCCACATAGTAAGTGTATTTTAACAAATTGTCTTTTTGTAGCTTTCATATTTTTTATCCTTATATTTTGTGTTGAATAAACACGTTTTATTACTGAGGAAGAAAGGACCTGCTCCGATGGGACAGTCGTCATCTGAACCGTGCTGGGACCAGAATCTGAGTGAATCCGACCAGAATCAGAGCCTTAAACTGAATAGGAGTGTGTGTGTGTGCTGGGTAGGTGGGGAGCAGTTATTGGGTTTAATTCGAAAAGCCGAATTAAAAGAGGAGGTAAGAGTACAGAACTCAGGAGAGGTTATTAAAATCTTCAGCACAGACTCAAATAGGATAGAGCATCTGGAAATGTTTAACAATCAAACTTCAAGCAGACGGCACAAATGAATGACCATGAGAAGAGGGACGGTTAATGCAGGACTGAAGGGGTTACAACTGAATGCATGCTGTATGAGGAATAAGGTAAATGAGCTTGTGTCGCAGAATTAAATCGGCAGATATGAAGCAATGGGCATCACAGAGATGTGGCTACAATGCGATCTGAGTATTTAAGGATATTTATCCTATCGAAAAGAGAGGCAGGTGGGCAGAGGGAGTGGATTTGCATTATTAGTAAGTAATGAAATTAAATCAATAGTAAGAAAGGAGGTAAGGTCAGATAGTGTAGAATCTCCGTGGTTAGAATTGAGGAATCACAAAGGTAAGACAACTACAGTTGAACTCTTGTACAGGGCTCCAAAGAGTAGTCAGGAACTGGGGCACAAGATACGCCAGGAGATAGAAAAGATGTGTAGGAAAGGCAAAGTACAGTAATCATGGGTGATTTCAATGTGCAGGGGGACTGGGTACATGAGATTGGTAGTGGTTCGCAAGAAAATGAATTTTAGGAATGTTTATGAGATGGACTTTTGAAGCAACTTCTGGTGGAGTCCACTCGGGAACAGATGATACTGGATTTAATGACGTAGGATTCGTAAGGGAGATTAGGGTGAAGGTAAACTTCAAAAGCAATGGGCAGAACATGGTTGAATTTATTCTGCAATTTGAGAGAGAAGATAGAATCAGAGGTAACAGTTTTTCAGCTGAATAAAGGCAACTACAGAGGCATAAGGGAGAAGCTGGGTAGAATTGACAGGGAGAGGGGTCAAGCATGAAAGACAGGGGAACAGCAATGTCAGCAGATTCGAAGATTAATTCAGGAGACACAGCAGAGATTCTTGCCGAGGAATAGAGGCATGGTACAGGGAGGATGAGACAGCCAGGGCTGACGACGGAAGTCAAGGATTGCATGCAAGCAAAAGAGCAAGCGTATTATGTTGTGAGGAACACTGGGAAACTAGAGAATTGGGAAACTTACAAAGACTAAAAGAGGGCAAAACAGGACAGAGAAGATTAGATATGGAGGTAAGCTAACCAGTATCAGAAAGGAGACTGTAAGAGATTCTTTAGATATATAAATTGCAAAAGAGAGGCAAACGTGAATATGGAACACTCGAAAATGATGCTGGAGAAACAGTAGTGGAAAACAAAGAAATGAATGAGGAACTTTGCATCAATGTTCATGGTGGAAGACACGAGTAATTTCCCAAAAATTGAAGAGAGTGAGAGGACAGAGCTGAGTATGGTGGGCATCAGCAAGAAGAACATCCGAGAAAACTGAATGGCCTGAATTTGGATAAATCACCTGAATCGTATGGACTACACTCCAGCATTGTAAGGGAGATAGCTGAAAAGGCAGTGAAAGTGAAAGTGGTAATCTTCCAGGAATGACTAAAATCAGGAAAGGCTGGAAAATTGCTAACGTGACATTCCATTTAATAAGGGAGTTAGGCAGAAGATGGAAAATTACAGACTGATTAGCCTAACCGTGGTTGTGGGTAATATCCTGGAATCCATCGTGAAGGATGGGATTTCTGAAGACTTGGAAGTATTTAGTAAAATAGTGAAAAGTCAGCATTGTTTCATCAATGAGAGGTCATGCCTGACAAACCTGCTGGAATACTTTGAGGGAGTAACAATCAGATTTGACCAAGGAGAACCAATAGATGTTAACCACCTGCTTCTCTAAATTCCATTGATAAGGTGCCACGCAGGAGGCTATTGAGAAAGATTAGGGCCCCTGGTGTTACAGGCAAGATGCTAGCTTGGATAGATGCATGGCTGTATGACAGAAATCAGTGAGTGGGGATAAAAGTGGCCTTCTCAGGATGGTATCCATTGACAAGTGGTTTTCCTCAAGACTCAGTGTTGGGACCACAGAATTCGCTTTGTGCATTAATGGTCTACATGAAGGCACTGAGGGAATTCTGGCTAAGGTTTCAAACAGTGAAAAGATGGAATAGAGGGATAGGTAGCATCGAAGAGGTGGTTCGGCTGCAAGAGGGTGCAGTAGCAGCCCTCTGCTGCTCGCCTTCCAGACCACTAACCTCAGGATACAATGCATCATCCTCCACCACCAACAGTCAGACCACACCACCAGAGATATATTTCCCTCCCCATGCCTATCAGCATTCTGCAGAGACCATTCCCTTCACGACTCCCTCGTTAGGTTCACACATCCCCTCTCCCGCACCCCAAGAAGTCACCTTCCACTCCCGGCACCTTCGCTTGTCATTGCAAGAGGTATGAAACCTGTGCCAACAACTTCCTCCTTACCTCCATCTAAGGCCCCACAGGATCATTCCAATCAGGCAGAGAATAGCCTGTGAATCCAAACACCTCATCTACTCTGTCCATTGCTCCTGGTCTCCTCTACACTGGGGAGACCGGATGTCAACTTGCAAAACGGTTCAGAGAACACTCTCCATCACACACCCAACAATCCCACTTCCCTGTGGCTGAATACTTCGCCTCCCCCTACCACTCCTCCAAGGACATGCAAGTTCTTGGCCTCTCCACTGTCACATTCTAGCCACCAGCCGTCTGGAGGAAGAGCGCATTGTCATCCACCTTGGGACCCTTCAACCACACCGTAACCAGCGCAATGTCACCAGTTTCCTCATCTCCCCTCACCCCACCTTATCCCAGATCTACTCCTCCAACTGAGCATCGCCTGTTGAACTGTCTTACCTGTTTATCTTCCTTCCCATCTATCCACTCCACCTTCCACTCTCACCACTCATCTTCATTTAGCCATCGTCTTCCAAGCTAACTTCCTCCCAGCCCCTTCTATTCATCTCGCAACCCTCTTCGGCCCAAATACTTCATTCCTGATAAAGGCTTTATGACTGAAACATCGAATATCCTGCTCCTCAGAGTCCGATGGACTGGCCGTGCTTTTCTAGCACCACACTTTTTGACTCTGATCTCCAGCATCTGCGGTCCTCACTTTCTCCTGCTGAAGGATTTTCACAGGTTAGGGGAGTGAGCAAAGAAGTGGCAGGTGGAGTATAACGTGGGTATGTGTGAGGTCATGCAGTTTGCCAGGAAAAATAAAGGCATGGACGATTTTCTAAATAGCGAGCAAGTTCAGAAGACTTGGTGGGGGGGGGGGGGGTGGTGGTGGGGAGGGTTGTAGTCTAAGGATCTTGAAAGGTAAACCTGCAGGTTGTCAGCAGTTGGGAAGTCAAATAAAATGATTCCATTTATTTCAAGAGGGTTTGAATATAAATGCAGGGATGTACTTCTGAGGCTCTATAAGATTTTGGTCAGGCTACATTTGGATAATTGTGCTGGATCTGGAACATTTTCCTATGACATTCACGAAAGTGGTCCCAGGAATGAAAAGCTTAACATATGAAGAACATCTGAGGGCTCTGGTCTATATTTGATAGAGTTCAGAAGGATGTCAGGAGGTCTAATTGAAACTTACAGAATAGTGAATTACCTGGACAGGGTGGATTTTGGGAAGATATTTCCAATGGAGGGGAGACTAGGACCCGAAGGGACAGAGTAAAGAGAAGACCTTTTCAAACACAGATAAAGACGAACCTCTTCAGCCAGAGAGTGGTGAATCTAGGGAATTCACTGCTACAGAAGGCTGTCAAGGCCAGTTAATTGAGTATATTTAAGACAGATAGGTACTTGATTGTAAAATGAATGAAAGGTTACTGATAGAAAGTGGAAAAATGGGGTTGAGAAGCTTAACAGCCATCATTGAATGGCAGGGCAGGCTCAATGGGCTGAAAGGACAAATTTCTGCTCCAATGTCTTCTGGTCGTATGGTTAATATTGGCTCTCCTCATTCCTCATTGGAGATGTATCCTGGAATTTGATCTTCTTATACTTTATAAAGAGTAACATCCCAATACTGACGATTGGAAAATATCATGCTCCCCCTCTCCAGTCTCTGCAGCCATGTCCCCAATATCATAATCACACTCAAATTGAAAACCAGTGCATGGTATTTACTCACAGTTGATTGAGATCAACAACATAAACAGCATGACCCTCACCTGCCCTCTCTGATCCTCGACTAACTATCTGAATTGTGTGTCGCATCATATTCTCTTAACATATGTATTCCATTTGTCTGTTATAACTCATACTGTCGTAGGTACATTTGCCTGTCAGATTATGGACTAGAAAAGTTGTCACCATATTTTACTGATATTATAATCACTGATCAGTAGTTACAAACTGCATGTTTCCATTTATAAACAGAGAAACTTGTTTATGTTCTGACCATCCTTTGACATTACTCCCATATCCAAGGCAGATTGAATGATTACACGCAATCAATCTACCATCTCCAATATTCCTTCCCTCAGTCACCCCCAATATATCCTGAACTAAATGAGTAAATTTTAAATGTTCTTTTGAATTTTAATAAAATCAATATTGAACTCAAAGGGCTTAAATGAAGCTAGTTGTTCAGTGACTGTAATTAATGTCCATCTCCATGGATCCTAATTATCATAGTAGCGAGTTTCTATCGTTGAAAGATAAATGGGCTCTATTCAATGTGTTATCCCATAGTTTGAGTAGGAACATCACTGACAGCACTAACAGGGATCAGCAGCTCGAGAGAGAGGGGGAAGAGCGATCTGAATCTGAGAACATTACATAGGAACGTTACAATAATTATTCATAATCGGAGGACCATGGATTGGAATGTAACAACAATGGGTCAGAATCTGAGAACATTACATTGGAATGTTCCAACAATGGATCAGAATCTGAGAGTATTCGAATGAAATGTTCCAACAATGGACAGGACGTCATCCTTGTGTCTTTTCTGGATTTCTCAGCCTTGGATATCATTAGCATATCGGATCCAGAATATCCTTTGGATTATTCAAGGTGGTTAATATCCCATCCTCGCAATAGTTGGTGTTCCTGGTAAGTCATTATATTTGTCTACTAAACAGGGTTGAAGTGAATTTCTGCGCATGATATGTACATTTTGGAAAGTGCAAGTCAATATCTTCAGTTCTAAACCAAAATTCATTTCCTTATATATTATAACTATAAACTACGATTTATAAATTACTCACTGATATGCGAGAAGGAACCAGACTCTTCTCAAGCTCCATAATCCATTTTGTCCTTCACAGACTTAGATCTCCATGTTCTCCCCACTCACCAATCCTGTCCAACACCACCATCATCATATCCCAGTCTCGTCCTCAGTCTGAGTGCAATATCTGAAAAAAAGCATTTGTGCCTTTGTTCAATCCAGATGTAACAGTTTCACATTCCTCGTAACCATGCCCGTCACTAAATAATTGCTCTTGAGAATGTTTAACTTGTTCTCTGCACATAAGGGAAGACACTTCATGGTGGTCAAGCCATTTACTCATAATCTAGAGTCACAGAATAATGGTCTGTTGATATATCACGAAGAAAATTGGGGAGTTTAAAAGCAACCATTATCATTTGTTATCAAAACCAATCTGCTTGCCTCAAGTCCTTTAAGGAAGTCAATATGTCGTCCTTCCATCGTCAAGTTTTTGTGTGACTTCTGTGATGAACATGTGGGTGTACTGTGAGAGAATTAAAAAACAACAATAACTACCTGATAGCACCAAGAGTTCTGAAAAATAGATATAATGTAACATTTGGTTGAACAACCTGATTAGCTCATTGTCTGAAAACAAATTCAGGAATGCATTTTAAATTATACCCCAAAATACCCACCTCCAACCAAGTTTCATTTTTTTTATATTGGCAATCTTAAAAGCCAATCATACAATCCAATAGTTTGGCGGTACAAGACCATGGAAAATTGAACAGTTGAGAGGAGAACTGCCAACATCCAAAAACTGTCTGAAAAATAGCTCTTCTATTGATTAGTAACTGGTGAAGCAGAGTCCCCAAGAAGAAAAGAAGACAGGAATATGGAGAAGAACCGAAAGCTTCCTGGTTTTGAGATACGAAGTTTTGTTTTGTAAATCTTAATTAGGAGTCTTATCAGACTAGTATTGTGGAGGGGGAAGGTAAATGACAGGTTAGAGGAAGAAGTTGTAAATAGTCATTCATTTATTATTCTCTGTTATACTTTAAGAAATAAAGTTGTTAATTTTTACTTTAAATAGATTTGGATTCTAGAATTATCACAGATTACTGCATTGGATAAATATTTTCTTTTTTGCTGGTTTTAATTAAGCAGGAAGATTTATCCTGTGTCCTAACACTACAAACCCATAGCTATGCATTTTACTCTTTACGGTACTGTGGAACAGCTGAACCAGCCACTCAGTTCATGCTGCCCTGACCAGGGCTTCATACATCCTGGGAGAGAAGAACAAAGGTAAAGATAGCTCCCTTTCTCTGCCTATTTTCTGTATTGCTACATCTCATTTTCATTCAGGTACGTGATCATCCCCTATTTTAGGTGTATTCAATCTCATTGAAATTCTCCCTGAGAGTGATGCACATCTCCATAGGTATCTCTGGTGCTAGCTTTATTGATACTGACGTACAGATGTAAGGGACTTATAAATTCCATGTCAGTCATAGTGCATCGAGACGGCTTTTTGTGGCACAGGAAAGAAATGGCGATGTCTCAGTGTCAGAAAATATGTTTTTGACAATACCTGAAAGTATTGTTGAGGCAGTATTTGGGGTACTGTGGATATACTTTATCTCAAGTTTCACCAGACTAATCCCTGGGATGATGGCACCATGAGCAGTGAGTGAAACTCAGTGAGAGAATAGGAGGTGATTGCATTGAAATTTAAGGGGGATGGACATTCACTCAGGATGTTCTAAACAGACATTGATACGGTGATAATTTCCATGGCATTTTTTCCACTCAGATTGCATGATTCTCGATAGTTTAAGAGCCTCTGAGAACGTTCCAACCAACCACCCTCTCTCCTTATTTCAACTGAGACAGAGAGAGAAAGAGAGGAGAGAGAGAGAGAGGTTCAGGCTTTTGAATAAACTCTCTCACCATTAATACAGTTCAATTGGTGCGTGATCCTGCCATGAACGTCATGTTATCCATAATCTCGACAGCAGCAATAGTACCTTCATTATAAAAGAGTTAACTCTTTCCAGCATTATAGAGAGAAGGAAATTCTTTTTACGCCACAGGAAAGAAACGGAGATGTCTCAGAGGAGAAAGAGTTATTGTGATCATCGCTGAGAGTGTTGTTGAGGCAGTATTTGGGATATTGTGAACAGACTTTCTCTCCTTTATAAGGAATGATCGCCTTGCCACAGAGAGAGTGCAATGGAGTTTCACCAGACCAATCCCTGGGATAATGGTACCATGAGGAGACAGTGAAGATTAATCTCTGGCTTTGTGAAAGAATGAGAGACGATTGCATTGAAACTTGAGGTGGAGGGACAGTCACTCACGATGTCCTAAATAGACACTGATACTGTGAAAAATTCCATGGCTTCTTTTTTACTCAGGTTGCATGATTGTTGATAGTTTAAGAGCCTCTGAGAATATTCCCCTCACTCCACACCCAATCCCCATGTCGCATGAGAGAGACAGAGGGCCAATCTTTGAATAAACTCTTTCCACATTAATACAGTACATTTGGGATATGGTCCTCGACTGAAAGTCTCGTTATCCGCAATCCCTACAGCAGCTACAATACCTTCATGCTAAAACAGTTAACTATTCTCACCAGATTCTGACCCCCATGGAGAACATGGGTGTGACTTCTCGGCGATGGAAGATGCCTTCTTGAGACTTGGCACAAATCATTTGGGTTCCCTCCTCACTGCCAGCAAACTATGTTAACGCAGCACACGTTCTACAAACAATAGAGCCATGATTAACATCATGGAGTCCTCTATCAGTGCAGTCTCGGTTTCATTGGTTTGTCATGTTGGAACATCAATGACCCCCTCTTGTTTCTGTATAACTGTCTCGTGGGGATGAATAGCCTCCTCCTGGTCTCATGGAACAAGTTTAAAGGTCTGATTGGGCTCTGCCTGCTCCTATTTAACAGCTAGATGCACTGAACATACCACTCTTCTTCCTGTGTAACAGGCAGGAGTATTAAATCTGCTGTCACTCTTCCTGTTCCTGAATGCTAGCTCATACCCATGTGCAACCAGCTTGAGATGCTGAATGAGCTCCTGTTTTAACTGTGGAAATGTGCAGTGTCTGGCCGTGCTGTTACATAAATGTTACCGACACTTTAACAACACAAACCGGAATGCTTCTGGGTCTTGCTGCACATGGGTACAAAATGGTTCAGGAGCTGATGGGGGGTGGGGGGTGGGAAATCTTCTGAACATTCTGTGATCTTCAGTCATACATACCTGAGTCAGATCTTATGATGGGGAAAGATATTGATGGACCAGCTGAAGATGTTTGCGCTGAGGAGGCTAACCTGAGGATCTCCTGCAGAGATGTCCCGGGACTGAGAGGATCATTGGGGACTGACCCCAAACCTCTTTATTTGTGTTCGGAAAGACCCCGTCCAGTGGGAAGGTTACACCTGATCCACATTCAGATCAAACAAGTATGTGGTTCCGATGCCATCCTCAGTCAAATACTGCTTTGGTATCAAATCCATTCGCTCTTTCCTGAG
Source organism: Chiloscyllium punctatum (assembly GCF_047496795.1). Classification (NCBI taxonomy): domain Eukaryota; kingdom Metazoa; phylum Chordata; class Chondrichthyes; order Orectolobiformes; family Hemiscylliidae; genus Chiloscyllium; species Chiloscyllium punctatum. The sequence goes on along the minus strand of NC_092754.1, from coordinate 49,565,160 downwards.
CCCCTGTGTTCGCCTCTTGTTCATATTAATAGGTGACGGTGTATGTGTAGGGAGTGTTTTTCTCTCACAGAAGGTAATCAATGTCAGGAATTATCTGGGCTAGAGAGCTAGGGGAGCTTTATCGCTGAAAGCATTTAAGGAGAAGTTAGATGGATTTTTGACCTGTCAGAGAGCTAACGGGTGAAGAATTGGGCATTAAAGAGGAGTTACTGTCAACAGTAGATCAGCCATGACGTTATGCAATGGCTTGATCATCCGAATTACGTGATCCGGTTCCTTTTCTCCTCATATTCAGTCATTGCATAGTTAATGACTGTAATTTTCCTGATTGTTCCTTTATTGAATGTTGCAATCAGAGAGAGTAATGTATTTTGTGAGTCATCTCTGGTTGAGCTATGGGGACTGTATTCACGGTGAATCTGGGTCTATGATATCACCAACAACTGAACCACAAGTTGCAGAGAGGACACACTCTGTAAAGAGACCAGAGGTGTCTGTCGAAACAAATAGAACTTTCCAACTGACACCAAACCATGTGTGACAGTCTTGAGGGACTGAATGAGATTTGAAGCAAGTGGCCTCCATCTGCTTCTTGCAGGAGCTGTGAGGGGTTGAATAGAACATAGCAACACAGACTGAGCATCAGGAGTGGGCCATTGGATACTTTGTCACCGCTCCATGTGCTTTGGGTCACAGCAGCACGTTTCTGTCTGTATACCATTTTACTACAAATTATACAATAAGAACTTTGAATAAATGCAAACATCTAAGCACCACAATCCTCTGGGGAAGGGAATTTCCACTTGAACAGCCCTTTGAGAATTTCTCATTTGTGTTCCAACAAATGTTGGAGTGTCACTGTGTCCTTTTCCAGTCCCACTCCTCCACTGGTTACAACCATCTTAAATGCAGCCAGTTTAGTGAGGTGGCCAATGATTTAGGTCTCGGCCTCCGCCATTTTCTAGAAAAATGTGAGACACAGAAAGTTGAACTCATAACAAATGGTAAAATGATAGAGAGCCTCAAAATGTTATTCTGCCTTTGAAGTTATTCTGCTCACAAGCTACAGGTAGTGGGATTTCTTTCTGGAACATGGGATTTGACTGAATTCCCTTCCATTCAGGCAGTGGAGAGATTCCAATGAATCCTCACCAGGAATCCTTCACAAGTGGTAAAGATAACTCAGGGATTTTCTGGTCTCACACTTTGCTTTCTGGTGGAACAAAGTAAGAGAGAGGGATCAATCGGCTGCTGCCTCTCAGACAGGGAACATTTTTCTTTACTTTCTGTGTTGGAACATACAATTTTGTCAACCGAACACCAAACTGGACCACGTGCGATCTCCTGGAACAATCTCTGGAAAACCTGATTATGGATTATATGCAGGTGTGTAATTGCTCTTGTTGTACACAATTCCTTCCAATTGCAACACAATGTCCCCCCTTTATAATGTGAAGACATCTTACACTTGTCTGTGTAATTTGTAAATATTGGTAAGTATATGTGTTAATAGCAATGCATCTTTTTCTTAAACTTTATTCTCTAGCTTTAGTCTCCCTGACAGGAGATAATATGCATCCAACTGATACACTTTTCAAAAAGTCATGGCTGGTTCAATACTATTTCTTAGCTGTGGTCAAAACTGTTAATCCCCCACAACAAAAGGCCGGCATTCCAGGAATGAGTAAAGGGAAACTTCTTTGAAAATAATTATATCCTTATATTTTAGTTTTGGGGATCAATCCTATTCACAGTACATCAGGTGTGGTCTCAGCAATGCCCTGTACAGATGCAGTAAAACATTCCTGTGATTAATCCTGATACCTTTTGCCAAAAACAACATCATTCCACTTACCTTCCAAATCACTTGCTGCATCTGACTTCATATGATTTATGTCGCAAGAACATGGAAACCTCCTGTATCACAGAATTCGGCAATCTCTCTCCATTTAAATCGTTTACCATTGCTTCATCCTTCATGCCAAAATAGACAACTTAGGTTAAGTTATTTCTGCTGAATGTTTGCTCACTAATCTTCCCTGTCTGTATCACATTGCAGACTCACTAAATCCATTTGACGACACGTTGAATGACCATCTTGGTGTATGAGCTAATTGAGCTCCAAGCCACTCGCTCCCCTTCCTCCAGATCTTTGATACAGATTATTGATCATTGATGACCCCACAGAGATGTTTGAGGCACTCCATCAGTTACAGCTTTGTAGCCTGAAAATAAACATTTATCTCTACTTTCTATTTCGTGTAAGCGACAGCTTCCCTGTTCCTGTGTAGCGGCCCAGGTGGGTTGAATGGTCTCCTCCTGGACTGTGTAGTGTACTGAACGAGCTGAATTACTTCATTCTATACTCCTGTGTAATTCCTGACAGGGGAGGAATGGTCTCCTCCTGGGCTGTATGGTGTACTGAACGAGCTGAATTACTTCATTCTATACTCCTGTGTAATTCCTTAGAGGGGCGGAATGGTCTCCTCCTGTGTCACTGTAACGATCCTGTCTGACAGAGTGGAGTGGTCCCCAACCCTGTAACAGTATCGAGGGGTAGATTGAGGGAACAACACATGGGATGGGGCCGCAGTATATCTCTGTTACAGGCTCGCGGGTGGATTAAGGGAACAACACATGGGATAGGGGCAGAAGTTGCCCATTCGGCTGCACCATTCAGAATGTTCATGGCTGATCCGATTGTGTCTGACCATCCATTTCCTGTCTGTTCCCAATAAATACTGACCCTTCTGTCCAGTAAAGATCAGTCGAGCTCAGCCTTGAATACCTTCAAGAACCGAGTCTTCACTGCTCTCTGAGGATGAGGACACCACGGGTAGCACAACACTAAAGGGAAAGGGACGTCCTTATTTCATTGGAGGACTGGTATTTTAAAACTATGTTAACTGAACAATAAATCACCAGCTCCTTTCAGACATAAGGACAGAATAATTAAGTATACTTAGGAACATAATCCATTCCGGACTCCAGACCTATCGCACATTCACGCTGATCCTTACCAAACAAATATGTATTGCACCCAGCCTCTGCTGCTGTCTCAGGAAGAGAATGCCTGAGAGCATAATACCGCAGGAGCATTAAGGAAATGAGCAGATTGAGGCCATTCAGCCCTTCGAGTTGAAAATTCCATTCAATAATTTCTTATATGTACCTCGACCTCATTCTTCTGCCTTCTCCCTAAAATTCTTGACCCCCCTTACAAATCAAAAACATATCGATTTGTGTCTGAATGACTCTAGCATCTGTGCCTCTGTGTATCTGTATGGGAGTAAGTGTTTGTGTGTGTGTCTGTGCGTGTGTCTGCGCCTCTGTTTGTGTGTGTCTGTATGTGTATGTGCCGGTGTGTGTGCGTGTATGTGTCCATGTGCTTGTTATCTGTGTGTTTGTCTACATCTGTCTATCTGTGTTTCAGTCTGTGTTTTTATATGTATTTATGTCGATTTGTATGTGACTGTATATGTATTTGTGTGTTTATACGTGTATGTATACCTATCTCCTTGTAAGTATTGTGTGTGTTCATCTGTATATTTCGGTGTCTGCGTCTCTGTGCAGTGAAGTATCTGTGTTTTGCTTTTTGGAAGTGAAAGGACTGTTGTTGGAACGGCCACAGGGTTTAAAGTGAGAATTGTCTTTCACTGAACATTGGTCCATAACTGGTCAGTAGGATGTTAATGTTTCAGATTCTCCACACGAGGCATCCTGGTCCTCTCCAGCTCTTTAAGAGTCCTCCCCACATGACGGGAGGAAGGGAGTGAAGGAACGGATATCGGGCACTCCACTACCGGCTTGGCCCTTTCTATCCTCTTCAGGCTGCTTCTCTTGGAATGGGAGAAAGGGATGGAGGGAGAGTAGGAGTGTGTGACCCGGCTGTATGTGCTGGTATGGGTGGGGGGAGTTGTGAGGTGTCTGGAATGAGTAGTCAACAGTTTTGAATCCATATAGTATTATTAGTTGCTGAATTCAATAGTGAGAGTGGTAGTGCCTGAGCCTTATTTGGAGACAGAGCGTGAACCTTGTTCGGGGTTAGGTGCTACAACAGTGAGTGTGAGGGAGCAGAGAGTATATGGTGACTCTGATCCTAATAGAGCGAGGAGGATATTGTTGCTTGCCCAGTATTGTGGGACATTTCTTCAGATCTTCTCAGCATCGAGATAACCCTACCCGAATTTCTTGTCCAAGTTGGTCATTAATAATGACACAGACCTGTCCCTCAGCTTCCACAGAATCAGTTCAGGTAGAGCTTACAGATAGCAAGGAGAAGCGCATATTGGTGTGTTATATACCAAACCAAAACGGTAGCAGAAAGTAAACATCATACACTCTGGAAATTAGATAGGCAAGTATTGTGGATACCGCAGTCTTATTGGATGGTCTCAAGTTGTATCCAAACTGCGTTAACTATGACAGCTGAAGCTGTGAAAAGTAAGTTCCGGAAATGTATATGAGGTAGATTGAAGAGTATGTTGTGAAGCAAACTAGAGAGCAGGTTATTTCGGATTTGATGTTGTGTCGTCAGAAGGATGAATTATTAACCTTGGTCTGAAGAAGCCTTTAAGGAATAATGGCATTTATAAGGTGCAGTTTACAAGGTGTCTGCATACAATATAGAATGCTTGAATATTCCAGTTAAACATCATGGAAGACTGGAGGCTAGAGTTTCAAGATATCTTCAGTGAATTTGCAAAGTATAATATAACATTCAGTGGGAGACAAGCAATGGTTGTTAGAGTCATAGAGTCCGACAGCCCTTCGGCCCAAACTGGTCCATTCCGACCAAAATGCCCATCCACGCTGACCCCATTTCCCTGCCATTGCCCCGTATCCTTCTAATCCATTCTTATCCGTGTATTTGTTCAAATGCCTTTTAAATGTTGGTAATGTATCCGCCTCAACCACTTCTCATTCCATATGTGTAACAGCTCCTGAGTTAAAAAGTTGTTCCTCAGGTTCCCTTTTATTCTGTCCCCTCTGACCTTAAACTGATGCTCTCTAGTCTGTGATTACCCAACCCTGGGAAAAAAGACTGGGTGCATTCACTCTATCCATGCCTGACATGATCTTATAAACTTCAATATGATCCTCATCATCCTCATGCACACAAAAGTAAAATGTCCTAGCTTGTCCAACCTCTTTTTATAACTCAGACCATTGAGACCTTGGCAACACCCTTATAATTTTTTTCTGCACTCTTTCCAGTTTAATAACATCCTTCCTATAGCAAAGTGAACAAAACTGAACATAACGCTACCAATATGGTCTCAACAGCATCCTGTATAACTGCAACATAACTCCCTAATTTCGCTACTCAGTGATATAAACTGATTAAGGCCAGAGTACCAAAAGCTTTCTTCACTGTCTACCTCTGAATCAATTTCCAGAGAACCATGCACCTGAAATCCAAGGTCCCTCAGTTCCATTACAGCCCTTAGGACCCAACCATTCACCATGAAACTCCAACCTTGATTTGACTTTCGAAAATGCAAAAACTTACACTGATCTACATTAAAATCCATTTGCCATTTCTCAGCCCACTTCTCCAGCTGATCAAGTACTGCTGTAGTTTCTGAAATTTCTGATAACCTTCCTCACTCTCCATGATGCCACCTATTTTAGTGCCGTATTCAAACTTACAAATCATGCCTGTACATTATCATGTAAATCATAGGTCTATGTAATATGTAGTGGTCCCAGCATCCACCCCTGAGGCATTCCACTATTCACAGGCCTCCAGTCTTACCAGCATGTTTACACTATTACTCTCTGCTTCCTACCATCAAAGCAATTTGGGATCTAATTTGCCAGCTCCCCCTCAATTCCATGCGATCTAACCTTCCAGAGCGGCGTACCATGTGGAACCTTATTGAAGGCCTTACTGGAATTCATCCAGATGACGTATATCACCCGGACCTCCTCTATGTTGCTGGTCACTTTAGCAAAGAACTCCAACAAAATTGTAAGTCATGCTGTCTCTTGCACAAACTCCCGTGGTGAATTTGATGAAGGGCTTTTGCCCAAAACATCGATTTTCCTATTCCTCGGATGCTGCCTGACCTGCTCTGCTTTTCCAGCACCATTCTAATCTTACTCCGCACCACACCCTGTCTTTCCAAATGCATGCATATCCAATCTCTCCGAATCTTCCAAAATAACCTACCCACTAGCTTTTAAGATTACTGGTCTTTCGTTCCCAGATTTATCTTTGTAGCATTTCTTGAACACGGGCTCAGCATTCACTACATTCCAGTTGTCCAGGACCTCACTCGTTCGCCAGCGATGATAGAAAAGAGGCAAACAATGCTCCCGCAATTTCCTCTCTATCCTCCTGCGGTGTTCCTGAATATATCTGGTCAGGACCAGGAGTTTTTAGAAATACTGCAAAGTCTGAAACATACGTCTATTTATTTCAGGTACAAGCACCAAAGCGTGAGAAAGTGACTCAATGATGGTTAACATAACAAATTATAAACTATGTTAATCAGAGGAAGTGACTTCAGAAGAATTCCAGCTATTGTGGAAACCTGAGAATTCTCAGAAATTAACGATCCAAAAATGGAAGGTCATGAAAAAGATAAGGAAATCAAAAAGAGAACATACCTGCTAACAAACAGGAAGACAAAGACTGCATTAATCTGCTATCTATATTTCAAAGGAAACAAAATAAAAGCAAGGTCAAATGTGGAAATTTGTAATCGGGAGAGGAGAGGTCATTGTGGAGAACAGGGAAATAGCCAAGAAAACAATCAGTTACTATGCATCTGTCTTCATGGAGGAAGATCCAGAATATCACCCAGTAACACCAAGTGATCATATCGGACTCCTGGAGCTAAAGACATAACGTCACTTTATATCAGTAACAAGGTAGTACTTGAACATGTAGCTGGATTGAGCATTGCTAAGGCTGACGAAACAGATTTACTTCCTATTAAAATGTCGGAAATAAATCACCAATAGAAGTATTAATTGCACTGTCGATGACAGTGTTATATTTTCCTGTAAATTCTGCAGAGACCGGAAACTATTGTGGATAAACTTCAATCAAGTACTATAGATGAATGGAAGGGATCCAAACAGCTACAAAGGGAAAAAGACATTGTGTGGAGAACTGCAGACCAGTTAACTTGACATTTGTAGGAAAACGGTTGGAATCTATTACACAGGGTGACATTTTTGATATTTAGAAATTAACAGCAACAATGGAGAGAATCAGCATGCGTTTCTGACAGAGAAATCATACTTGATAAACTTCGGAATTGTTTGAAGTTGTTTCTTACAACATAGATAATGGGGAACCAGTAGACATGGCATATATTGGATTTTCGGAAGGGTTTCTATAAGATCTCAGTGAGTTCGTAAATGCAATGAATGTGAAGGGTATTTGGAGGAATATATGTAAGTGGAAAGTTAAAGTTTGGTTCGCCTTCATTTAAGAGAGTCAGACCATTGATGTAGAGACATGTTGAAGCAGTTTCACAGTGTGTTGATGGGACTGTAGCTGGAGTATTGTGTACAGTTTTGGTGACAGAAAAAATATACTGACCACAGAGGAAGTGCAATGGGCATTCTCCAGATTAATCCCTTAGATGGTGAGATTGCTTGATGAGGAAACTCGACCTGTGTTCTCTAGAGTTTCAAAGAATGAGAGGTGGGTCACAGTGCAATTTTGAAAATTCACAAAACATATGACAAGTTGGCAATTAACAGAAATCTTCCCTCGCTGACTATTCCACATTCAAGACAAATAATGGCAGGATCTGGGACAGGCCAGTTAAGACTACAAAAAGGAGGAAATTCTTCACTTGGAGGAGACTAACTGACTCAGGGGCATGGAAAGCTACTGGCAGGCAAGTTTAGTGAGAATCTCCAGATATTCTCCAAGCATGTCCAGTCGAACAGAATAAACAGGGAACAGGTATGACTCATTAGTGATTTGCCAAGTTGCATCCAAATCAACTTTAATGGTAGGAGACAGAGGGTGGTGGTAGAAGGCTGTTTGTGCGATTGGAGGCGAATGTCCAATAGTGTACCACGGGGATCAGTGCTGTGTCTCTTAATATTTGTGATTCGGAGGTGTTGGTGTTGGACTGGGATGGACAAAGCTAAAAATTGCATAACACCAGGTTATACTCCAAAAGGTTTATTCAGTGGCACTAGCTTTCGAAGCGTTTAATCAAAGCGCACAGCTACCTGATGAAGACACAGCGCTTCGAAAGCTCGTGCCTCCAAATAAAACTGTTGAACTATAAGCTGATGTTTTGTGATTTTAAACATTATCATAAAGGATGCAGCTGTGAATATGGACGAGGGCTTGGGGTGTCATAAGTAAGTTTGTGTTTGATACAAAGATTGGCCGGGTAGTTGGCAGTGAGGAGGAAGGCCTTATGTTATAGGAAGATACAGATGGAATGGTCAGATGGTCACATCAATGGCAGATGGAATGTAACCCTGATAAATATGAGGTCATGCACTTTGGAAGAAGGAACATGGCAGGGTAGGGCTCAATGAATGACAGCACACTAGGAAGCTCAGACGGTGCTTCTCCACACATCCCTGAATGTGGCTGGACAGGGTAACACACAATTTGAGAAGGCGTTCGGGAGCGTAATCACAGCCTTCACACATTGAAGCATAGATTATAAGAGCTATGCGGAACTTTCATTAGCCAAGATGGAATACTGTGTGTAGTTCTAGGAGCTACATTACAGGAAGGATGTGATTGCACTGGAGGGGGTGCTGATGAGATTCACCAGGATGTTCTCTTGGATGGAGCATATCAGCTATGGAGAGAGGCAGGATAAGCTCGGGTTGTTTAGTTTGGAGCAGAGAAGGCTAAGGGGGATGTGAATCAGGAGGATAAGATTACCAGGGACATGGACGGGGTGGATAGACAGCAGCTGGTTCGTTTAGTCAAAGGGACACACTTTTAAAGTGAAGGGTTTGAGGCTTAGTGAGGATTTGAGGACTGTTTTTCACCCAAAGTATGTTGGGTCTGGGATACACTTCGTGAGAGGGGAATTGTCATGGTAACATCAAAACCATTAGAAAATACATGGTTGTGCACTTGAAATGCCATAAGATTCACAGCAACGGGTTTTGTGTTGGAAAGTGAGGCTAAGGTTGACCGTGCTATATTTCTGATTGTACAGAGTCTGTGCTTCTGTGATTGTATGGCTGTGGAGGATCAATCATTCAGTAGCTTAAGGTAGGAATTGATAGGTTTCTGAAGAATATCTTATCAAAGTGTATATGAGTGAACTTGTACTATCTTCTGAAAATACGTCAATCGCAAAATTAAGAGAAAAAGGTGCAGCTTCCGTACAGTCTGATACCAGATAATTGAGGACAGGGAAATAGCAGATCAATGGAGCAAATACTTCAGTTATGCATTCACAGAAGAAAAAAGAAACAAAAATAAAATTTCCTCACAATACTAGGGAACTTTCGTCTGGCGAGAAAAGGGAAATAGAATGAAATTAGCAACTGAAACGTTTTAGAGAAAATATTGGTCTGAAATTAATGGGCATAGACAAAGTCAACAGAGGTTTATGAAAAGCGAATCATATTTGAGAAAGTGGCTTTTAGCAAAATTATGGAGAAGGTATCAATGCAATACGACTGGAATCTCACAAAGACTTTTGATAAAGCCCCAAGTCTTTTGTGCAAATTCGAATCCAGTGGGACTGGGGCTAATATATGGTCATGGTTTTAGAATGGGAGAGCTGGCAGGAAACAGTGAGTAGGAATAAAACCATATGTTTTTTGAATGAAAGGCTTGGAGGATACAACAGGGATCGAGATTTGGCATCCAGCTATTCCCAATGCACATCATATCTTTGGTTGAGGGGCTCAATTGCAACATTCCCAAGTCTGCTGGCAGTACTAAACGATGTCAGCTTTTGAGTGGATGAGGAGGATGTAAAAAAGGCTGCAAGGTGATTGAGACAAGTGAAGTGACTGGGAAATTACCTGGCAGATGGAAAGCAATGGCAGAGATGAGAGGTTGTGTACTTTGATGGGATCAATTGAATGGCATCCTATCATTTGAAAAGGGATTGGTTGAAAATGTTGATCGAAAATGAACTTAAGCTGCATTATTTTTTATTTCTGCGCAGCCTTCCGAGTCCATGTAGGACATTGAGTTCTGAACACGGAAGTCAATACTGGGAATGGCATTGGCATGCTGTATACACTGTACATAGACCCAGCAAGTGGGGAGAATTAACAGTGAAAAGAATATGGATCTCCCTGTATACCAGTCACTGAAAGCAATATTGCAGGAGCAGAAAGCAGGTAGGAAGATAAATGATTTATTCACCTTCATTTCAGGGGGATTTAGAATGCAGGAGTAAGGGTCATTTACTGCAACTGTACAGGGCCTTGGTGGGACCCCATCTCAAACATTGTGAAGTGTTTTGTGCAGTTTTGGTGTCCTTACCTAATAAAGGGCAAACCTGACATTGAGGGAGTGCAGTGAAGGATGACCAGACTGATCTCTGGGATGACAGGTTAGTTGTGGGAGCAGGGTTTGGGATGACTGGGCCTGTATTCCATGGGCTTTAGGAAAATGAGTGGAGATCTCAGTGAGATATATAAAACTCTGACAGGGTATGACAGATTGGAAGCAGGGATGATAGTTCACATTGTAGAAAACGGTTGACGAATCGTATTGCAGTCACATCGTACTTAATAAACAAGCGTTATTAGGGAACTCCCTATATATTGATGGGCCGAAGGCACTATATTTCATAATGTTTAAACATATTTTGACATATGAACATTGTGTGGGTAAAACTGCATTGAGGAGATGTTCGCCCATGAAATAGCATGGGGAAAGCTCAACGTGCTGAATGACCTCCTCCTCTCCCGATGTTTCTGTGCAATCTGTGGGAAAGCTCTGTAAATGTTGTCACAAGCTCTCAGATGTTAGGAAAGATGTCTATGCAGGGTCAACAGGATAGTACTTCCCATTCCCTTTTCTGATAACGAGGTTGATGCCGGATGTTCTGTCAGGTTTTATACTTTAAGACCTCAATTGTTTGATACAATTGAGTGTCTCACTTGGCCGATTCAGAGACCATGTCTCTGTGTCTGGAGTCACTTTTAGGCCAGACCAAGAAAGCACTGGGAGATTCACTTCCTGAAAGTCCATTGGGGAAGGAGATTGATGTTTACAATCAACAATAGACACAAGATCACTATTACTGACACCAGATTTTAGGTCTCGATATTTTATTCATTATTTTTAACTTCCACCAGCTGCTAGAGCATTGGCCTGGTCTGGATTCGTAATCCAATGATTTGTCCACTACAGCACCATCTCCACATGGGGACCGATCGGAAACCACAGTGACCTGATTATTTCGGTGCTACTTGACAGCTCTGTCAAAAAGAATTCCCACCAATTTTACTGTTGTGATTGGACTGAGGGGGTGGTAATTGGTCAGATTGTAATTATTCTCCTCTTAGGGGACTGGACATAGCTGAGTAATTTTCCACATTGCGAGAGAGATGTCAGAGTTGGAGCTGGAATGAAACAGCTTCCCCAGGGACACGGCTTGTTGTGCAGCACAAGTCTTCAGTCCTGTTGCAGGAATGGTGTCAGGGCCCATTGCCTTTGTCGTATCTATTGTGTTCAGTTGTTTCGTCATGACCGTACAGCGAATCGAATTGCTTGAAGACTGGCGTCTGTGATTCTGTGGGAATTATGATGAGTGTGAGGTGGATCATCCACTCAACACGTCTGGCTGAGGATAGTGCAGACACCACATCCTTGACTTTTTTCACTGACGTACAGAGCTGTTCCGATATTTAGGATGAGAATATATGTGGAGTCCTCTCCTCCAGTAAATTGTTTAATAGTCCATCGACATTTATGTTTGGATTTGGCAGGACGACAGAGCTTAAATCTGAGCTGTTCGTCTTGTGATCATTTCCCCTCTCCATCAGACATTAGTTCTGCTGGTCAGAATGTATGGTAGCTTTAATGGGTTGTCAACAGATTTAGATCCACGTGATTCCGACCCTGGCATGTTCACCCACACTCATCACTGAACCATGGATCGGCTTGATGGTAATGGTAGACTGATGAATTATCGTTGGGAATATGTTACAGATTGTCGTTGAATACAATTCTGTTTCTGCTGCTGCTGTGGTCAACAGCATCAAATGATAACCGTGTTTGAGTTGCAATATCTACAATTCAATTCTACTGACTGTCCCCCAGTTCACACCGAGACCCTTTCACCCATCAGCCCTGCATTCTGTACCTAACCTGGTTTCTGATGCGATAACACTTGCATTGTCATATTCTCATTCTGCTGAGGGCCTCTCCCTGGTGTCACGCCTCTAATTTGTTACTTTAACTCAATCCATTTAAAGTAATGATCTAAATCGTTTCTCTTCCACAATGTCACCTTCTGTATTTGAAGTGAATGTGTTTCCCTCTGTTTCTCTCCCTGACTATGATTAAGAGCTCTGTACTGTCAGTGATGCCACACCTATGCAGTTTCAGAGTCAAGGAACTTGTGCACCATGCGTTATTGTTCAGTCCCCAGTGTACGGCACTCCATGTTGGACAGGATGTTTGAGCATCTTTGACATCCTTCTTTGGAAATTGTCCAAAAACAGAAATTGCTGAAGATGTTGCAGCATCTTCTGGAATGAATGCAGTGTTATACTTTCAGGTCCAGTGACCCTACAAAGCTCTCAGTTTCTCAAGCAATTTTATTATTTTTGTTACCAGTATCCATAGTTATTTGTTTTGTGAAAATTTGTTCTGTGCCTATTCATTTCTGGAGTAACTCAGCAGGTCTGTCAGTATCTGCAGAGACAGAGAAACAGCGTTAGCATTTCAAGCCCAGTGTGACACTTCTTCACAACGGAAAAGCATTGGAAACTTGGCTTTTTAATAGTTTGCCAGAGGTGGGAGATAGGTGACAGGGAAAAGAGGGAGTGGCAAAGATAAACCGGCTTTTAGCAGTGGTGAACGAGAAGATGATATAAAATGGGTTTAAATTAAGGAGAAAGGGGTTCTCTCTATTGAGTGCAAGATAAAGAAGACACAGTCACACAAGGTCATAGGCAGGCCAGGAGGGAGAATGTTGACTATGTGGCATTATAAATATCTGGCCATAAATATGTTTTCACTGTCGTGATCATCACCTCGTTTAGACAAAGAATATCACGTGCTTGACTAAGGCAGCATGAAACTCTTACTATTGCCAATAAGAATATTGGCAATAGTAAGAGTTTCATGCTGCCTTAGTTTTGTAATCGGGAGAAAAAACAAATCATAGTGTGAAGTTTGGACGAAGTATTGTTTATCTGTCATGTTTACTATAGCTTCAAATTTGAAGTATTTATCTTTAACTGCTTGTTCTTAAAGTTAGTTCGGATGGAGTGTAGAAGATTGAGATTATAGAAGTTTCTAAAATCATGAGAGGTATAGATAGCGTGAATAGCCAAGGTCTTTTCCACGCGTTGGGGGAGTTCAGCTGTAGAAGGCATAGGTTTAAGGTGAAAGACGGAAAATTTACAAGGGACACATGAGCAGTGTTTTTGCACAGAGGGTGGTGTGGGTATGGTATGAGCTGACAGAGGAAGAGTGGTAGATGCATGTACAGCGAACACATTTAAAACTCATTTAGACAAACACATAAATGGGAAACATTTTGAGGCCTATGGGGCCAAATGGAAGCAGATGGGAGGAGCATAATTTGGAAAACCTGGCCAGCATGGACATTTAGAAAAGCTTCACGCAGAATCAGTGTGGGTCTGTGAAAGGGAAATTATACTTTGCCCTGTAAAATAATGCAAAGTATTTCTGGAGATGTCTGAGAATGTAACAAGCAGACTTAATAAAGGAGATCTGGTAAACCAGGCTTTCCAGAGATTTTCCTCAAGGTATTACAGAATAAAACTTCTTACACCAGACAGAAGCTCGTAGGATGATGGAGAATGTATTAACATGGGATGATGATTGGTTAGCACATAGCAATCGGAGAGTCAGGATAAATGAATCTTCATGCTAAAGGTGTATCTGCTGGAGGACCACAGCTATCAGTCCGATGGCATCAGTTATTTACACTCTATACTGATAGTCTGAAGGAGGGAGCTGACTGCAATATACATTCGAGTTTGAGGATGACACTGAGAATCAAAAGGCAGGCTGTTATTTAATGGAGAGGACTTCCAGAAAAAGAACAGCACAAAGGGATTGGAGTGTTCCTGTGTATGAAACATAAAGTCAGCATGCTGATGCAGCAAGTAACTAGGTTGGTTCATTAGCCGACTTCCAGGGATGAAAGGGTTGAGTTATTGAGAATCTCTGAAATGGTGAGGCGATTATTCATTGGGGTTTAAATGAATGAAGAGTGATACTGCTGAAAATTACAGACACAGAAGGGATTTGAGAAGGTAGATGTCGAGAAGTTGTTACCATTCCTGAGTGGATTCTCGAACTCGAGGACATTGATACCGAATATGAAATAACAATTTCTATCTGAGATGCAAAATGATGTCTTCTCTCAGAAGGTGGTGAATGTCTGGAATTCCCTAACCCAGAGAGGTGTGGCGGGATACAAGGAGTCGGCAAGAAAGTGGAGTTAGACCTGGAGTAAATCAGCTATGTTCGTATTAAATGACAGGGAAATCTTGAGGGGCCGAATAGCCTACGATTGTTCATATTTATTAATTTCACATGCTATGCATTTGCAAAGTAACTGGTTATTTTCCCGGAAGTTGTGTTGTGTAATGCTACATTCGGGTGAACAGAAGATTTGTTCGAGTTAACGCTGGGTGGGGTATGGTGGCTGTATTCACAGTAAATCTGGATCTGTAACACGACCCACATCTGAAGCAGACAGAGAGGGGAAGCCTGGAAACAGGGTATGGGGGTGTGTGTCTCTTCCCGACCCAGCCTGGATTTTCCAAGTACATTTCCAAAACTGCACCTAATCATCGGAGTGGCCTTGATCTGCCCCTGTGTAGCAGGTCCGAAGGGCTGAATGGAACTTCAGAAGACAGCACTGAGGGACAAGAGGGGGCCTTTCGGTCCTTTGATACTACTCCACCAGCAAATAAGGTCGTGGCTCATCTCATTGTGGTCCCAGCTGCACTTTTCTCTCCATGCACCATTATCCCTGATTTACTCGTCTATGGAAAATCTGACGAAGCCAGCCTCGATATAATATAAAGATTCAGCCATCCCAAACTTCTGGGAAAGAGAATTCCCACTTGAATGAATTCCCACTTTGTGATTATTTTTTCTCACTCCAGTTGTGACTGAGGATGGAGGGTGTCACTCTTTCCTTTTCTCGTCCCACTCTTCCACTGCTCACAACAAATTTTAAATGTAACCAGGTTGGTGATATGACCGATGATAAAGGTCTCAGACTGGGTCAGGTTCAGTGATAAGAACAAGTCAGGCAGATTTCTTTAGTCAGCCACAAGTTACTAACAGAACTAATGGAGGAGTATGATGGATCTGTGGGTAGCACTGCAACCTCACATCACCAAGGATCCGGGTCCAATTCCAACCTCGGGTGACCCTCTATGTGGAGTTTGAACATCCTCCCCACGCCTGTGTGGGTTTTCTCCCAGTGCTCCAGTTTCCTGCCACAGTCCAAAGATGTGCAGTTTAAAGTGGAGTGCCCAGAGTGCCCAGGGATGCGTAGGTTAGGTGGGTTAGTTATGGGAAATGAAGGGTTACATGGATAAGATTGGGGGGCACGTCCAGGTGGGATGCCGTTTGGTAGGTCAGTGTGGATCTAATGGACGGAATGTCCTGCCTCCACACTGTCGAGGTTCTACGACAATGACAACAAATTTAGGCTATGCAAACACCCAGTGGGTATATACCTGATCCACTCTCCTCAAGGTCTCGTGTGTATTTTTCTCTCATTCCGAGAGTAACCTGTTAAAGCCTTCATAATATAAGCCCTTCACCCCAGGAAACCGTGAAATGAAATATCTCTGAACTGCTTCCAATGTAATTATATCCTTTCTCAGATAAGGAGACACAAAAAAACTAATCACACACTCAGATCATACTGTTTATAATGGCTTTCTCAAAGTGCTGTGAGCCTTTGGAACACTCTTTCCCACGGAGCAATGGAGGCAGAGATATTGAATATTTTTTTGAGGCACAGATGGAAGGTTCATGAATAACAACATAGTCAAGGATTATCGAGGAAATGGGCAGCAATGTGCAGAGTGGGGGGAAATGTAGACAGTGGTATCAAATGACACGGCTTCAGAAACTTCAGGAATGTAATGCAAAATGAAATGATAATATCGATAAAATGTTAAGGGTGAATACAAAATGGCGGCGATCCAGAAGGTCTGCTTTGCTGGGCTCTGCATCAATGCACGGGCAAAGTGGTTCTCTAACCCACCCCATCCCAGCCATTTACTTAAAATTCAACACTAAAAGAGCGATAGAATCTTTACCAATCCCGTTTTGTCAAGTGGAAAGGATTGTGGAAGTCCCAAAAAGCGGTGAACCCGTCAGAAGCATCGAGCATGCCTGAGGCTGTAGCTGCAACCCACCCTGCTCGTTCAATCGACCCAGTTACTCACCAGGCCTTGGTCACTGTGTTCATCAAGTTACGTGAAATGATTGAAGCTATGATTGAAGCCACCGTTCAGCCGTGGCTAGAGCCGCTCTCAGCCGTGCCACAGAAACATGAGCAGCAACTTGACAGCCTTGGAAACAGAACAGACGATGCCAAGCGCCGAAATGCAGCGACTGAGACCGTGATCGATTCCTCTCGGGAGAGGATCCTCGCCCTTGGAAAACAGGTCTGCATCTTAACTGAAGAAGATGACGACCTCGAGAACAGGGGTAAGATGAAGAGTATTCACATCGTCGGTTTGCTGGAGCAGACAGAAGGTGGTCAGCTGGTGGTTTTTTTCAAGAACTGGCTGCAGCGATTCCTTCACTTCGAAACTGAGGAGGGACGGGTGAAGAGTGAGACAGTTCATCGGGTTATGGCACGGAAGTCAGACTCAGACCCTTGCACGATTACACAGTTATGGGGACAAACAAAGACTGATGGAGTCTTTCAGAACCCAGGGGTTCTGAAATCCACTGGGTTTAATTGACAAGAGCTCCAGGATTATGTTCTTTCAGGACTTTTCAGCGGCGGTGATTCAGGAAAGAAAATCATTTGATTATATCAAGGGAAGAGTAAGGGAACTCAGGATTCAGTATTCCTTACGGTTCCCCGCTGTGTTCCGTATTGCTTTGAATGGATCCTTGAACCCGTCTGGCTCTCCAGAGAAAGCGAAAACTTTTAAAGTAAGCTGGATATTTAGATAAGCATGTTTCTCTCAAAGAAATTTTGTTGGATTTTTCTGCTATTAACCAGTGTTAGATTATAGCTGGGAATGGGTTGAGTACACATTTTTAACTTCTTCATTAGTATTACTATTTTTTTCCTTTCTTTGCTTGTGTCTGTGGTGCAACTCATGCTGGAGGGGGTTACAAAGGTAGTTGTGTTGACTAAGCGCCGACCGAAGGGCAGTTAAGCCCGATTTTTGTTGTTAATTGCCCTGGATTCCATATTGGTAGCGGGCACAAGATAAAGTTTTGAGATGTGTAAGCATCCCCAGTGGGTGGTGGGGGTAAATTTCCCAATCGAGTGTCATTGGCATTTTAGATTATATATCATTTTTTTTTGGTTTTTTTATGTGTTTAGCTTTGAAAAGTTTTGAGAGCTTGTTAGTTGTTATAGTTTTAGTTTGTACAGTTTTGAGGCTCAATGAGTCTTTTTTTCATTAATGATCAGTGATGTGTAATTCGATGTGAAACTCTAGGGTTGAAATGTTGCTACAGTGTGTTATGGATAATGATGTGCTTAAATGTTGTACCTGGAACATTAAGGGGAGCCATCCAGTCAAGAGGAAAAATGTACTTTCTAATCTTCAAAACGAGAGGGTGGATGTTGTACTTTTGCAGGAGATGCACCTTGATGACAAAGAACATTTGACGTTACAGCAGGGCGGGTTTGATGGGATCTATTTCTCGTCTTTTAATACTAGGAGTAGGGGAGAAGCCATACGAGTGAAGAAGAATCTTTCATTTAAATTACTAGATTGTATTAGACACTCACAGAAGGATCATCATCCCCAAAGTCTTGAACTATGGGAAATAATACAGTATTTTGAATGTTTATTGCCACCCGGTGCACCCTCTTAAAATCCTGGTAGATGCATTTTCCAAAGTAAGTTATCTTGCATCGTGGCAGATTATTGTAGAAGGAGATTTCAACTGTCTTATGGAGCCACACAGATATTTCCCAGACAGATATTTTGGAGACTCAATGGCTGGTTTATCTCTTTTATTTGGAACCATAAGCAACTCTTTATCAAGCTAACCAAATTGAAACTACCCCACAGAGTGTGGGGAGTAGATCTTCCAGATTAAAAGCTATCAATTAAGCTCTTTATTATCCTATGTTAGTGTATAGACCACTGAGGACTCGGTGTCAATACGGTTAGATATTGAACCCTCTCAGACAAAGTGAACCCTTATTAGTCTGTTGTTCTTAGACAAAATGACAACATTTATGGAGTATTATCATAACCCAATAATTATCAATAAAGTAAAAGCATGAATGTCAATGCGTCATGTAGAGGACAATATAGCCAAAACCATGTTTCTTACCCCTATAATTGGTATACCGAATTGTCAACCGGGGATAATGGATTCCATGTTTAAACTGTTGGAAGCCAGGGGTGTCACTTGCTTGAGTGATTTAGAATTAATAGAATCCCTGCAGTGTGGAAACAAGCCCTTGGGCCCAACAAATCGACTTCGACCCATCCAGACCCATTCCCCTACCATCCTATATTTACCCTGATTAATGCTTCAACCTACATATCTCTGAACACTATGGGTGATTTATCAATAGCCAATTCATCTAACCTGAACATCTTTGGATCCTGGTGCTGTGAGGCCGCAGTGCTATCTACTGAGCCACCACGTGTTATTTGAGGGAGAAAGAATGACATTATTTGATCAAATAACTCATAAGTATGGACTACATAGTAGATGCCTCTTCTGGTTTTTTTGTCCAGATCAGAGATTTGATTTTTAAAAAATACACCTTTAACAGACTCTTACAGATCCGATAAAGAGAAGTGGGTGCTTATTGCTTAGAATACACTCTCTGTGAGTACCCTTTTTCATTAGTTGGAGTGTGTCCCCTCAGACGAGACTGTGCAGCTTTGTGATGGCTGCGAGTGAGAGTTGGGGGTTCAGAACACCTCAGAGAGATGGGAGGACATTTGTGAAAATGCTTGAAGGATTTTGATCTGTAATAGGACCCATGCAGTTGAAAATTCTTCATTGTGTCTATCTGACCCCAGATTGTCTCTCAAAATGTAAAGTGGGATTATCTTCAGCATGTGGTAAATGCAGAATGACTACAGGCACTCTTACTCTTGATTGTTGTCCTGCTGCAGGCTTCATATATATTGGAGCACTATGTTAGGTGTGACAGAGTAGGTATTGGGGACTGAATTGGAGATGGACACGGTTTTTCCTTTCCTGGGCCTGCTGCGGGTACCTTACGCAGATGCACACGAGGAAAAGCATTATATCCTTACTTTCTGTGCTAGGAAACATGTTCTGTTGTGTTGGATGTCTAAAAACCCCGGGTCTGTTGGGTCGTCGTAAGTTGTTCATGGAGAATATTCCTTTGCACTTTCTCACTAGTGTGGTGCATCAAAAAAAATAGAGATTTACATAAGACATGGCAGCCCTTTTTGGATTACCATGATGCAGGTTTATCTCTCACATTAAGAAGGGCTTTTATATAGCCATGACGATATTGTCTAATGAATCTAATATCCAGCGAGGAACAATTATGAACATAAAAATGTGTATCAGTTAATGCTCTTGAAGAGCGAGAGCTATTGTTTTGTTATGCTGAGCTGTACTATGTATTCATTATTTATTGTTTATTTTTGTTTTTCTTCTGTCCATTTAATGTTTTTAAATTGTTTTGTATGTACATGCACCTGAGTGTAATTCTGTTCAGTTATTTGAGTTGTGTTGTTATTGAGTTATTATAATATTAAAAATCTCTTTTCAATAAAATTATTTTTTTGAAATTAAAATGCTAACATTGATAGAATAGAGTCCCAAAGAACTCTCATTAGAGAAACCACTTATGCTGGTTTACCCTGAGGGTCACCACATCTCGGGTGATGGTGTGAGGTTGAGGTTGAGAGAGCGTCCCCTTCATGGTAACCTCTGTCAGTGTGAGGAACTGAACCTGCGCTGTTCGCCTCCCTCTGCATCACAAACCTGCCATCCAACGAACTGAGTGGGAGACTGTGTAACTGTTACAGACAGAAACAGTCACAGGCAAAGGGCAAGAGAAACTTTCATAATAATGAAAATGGCAAATTCAGATAATGGTTAAGATAACGGCTGAGGGTAAGATCGTTCTCTGCTCGAAATTGTATTTTATAACAAGACGTGTTTAGAAGCTGTCTTTGATTTAATATCATTAAGGTGAGTCACGTGAAATAACCAGAATTACTAAGTGTGATTGGAATCTAGAACCATAAAATAAGAGTAGATTTTTTGCTTGGTCTGCGTAAAGCATGCTGACTATCGTATGAAAGTATAAAGCAGATGGAATATATTGTTAGGAGAGTGCGTTCCATGGGAAATGCCCTCGAACAGGCACTTGAAGAAAAATGGGGTAAAAGTGCCGGAGTGCCGTCTGGTCAATCGTGATGGGTGGGAGAATCGGGCTGGTATTGAATGAGAGGGACACCATGGGGTGGGGTGGGTAGCTAATGAGGTGAGTTCGATAAGATAGCCCCAGGAAACTAGCTCAGCTTTGTATAGACAATCCCTCTGTCACACTCAACGAAAATGAAACTGAGACAAATTACTGTTTTATACAGCTCAATGTGTCGAAGACTCTGCAGTCCTCCCTCCCAGTTACAAAGTTGCAGGACAAATGCTCATTCAAAACTCTCCATCGCCTGAACTCATACTAATATATCATTCACTCATAATTCCTCATAATACTACCGAAATGTCTTCATTTCAGCATTCTGGAAACAGTGCACATATCTTTCCATGACATTTTGTCTCGGTCTCCCCCTCCCTGTCTCTATCCCAAAACACACGTATTTACAGTCATACGGTTCTACAGACGGAAACAGGTCCTTCCAGCTATTCCATGCCAAACAAAATGTCCAACCACACTCATCCAATTTCTCTGCCCTTGCTCTATATCCTTTAATCTTTTCCTATCTGTGTATTTGTCCAAATGCCTTTTCAATGTTGTTATCGTACCCATCTCAACCACTTCCACTGGCAGCTCAGTCCATAAGTGTACCATACTCTGTGTAAAACAGTTGCCCCTATGGTTTAATTTTCATTTTATTGTCTCGAAGCATTAACGGATGTCCTCTAGTCCTCGATTCCCCAACCTTGCGAAAAAAATTGAAGTGTTCAACCCTATGCACATCTGTCATAATTTGGTAAGATCTACACTTCTTGTTGTGGTTCTGTTCACCGAGCTGGGAATTGGTGTTGCAGACGTTTTGTCCCCTGTCTAGGTGACATCCTCAGTGCTTAGGGACCTCCTGTGAAGCGCCTCTGTGATGCTTCCTCCGGCATTTATAGTGGTTTGTATCTGTCGCTTCCGGTTCTCAGTTCCAGCTGTCCGCTGAAACGTCTGCAACACAAATTCCCAGCTTGGTGAACAGAACCACAACAACGAACACCCGAGCTACAAATCTTCTCACAAACTATCTACACTTCTATAAGAACCCCCTTCAGTTTCCTAGGCTGTAAAGAAATAAGTTCTAACCTGTCCAACTCCTCCCTATAACTTAAACCCTTTAGCCCAGGAAACATCTCTGAAATTTCTTCTACACTCTTTCTAATTCAATAATATCCTTTCTCGAGCAAGGAGAACAAAACTGAACCCAATACTCCATACTGAACCGTATGACTGTAAATACGTGTGTTTTGGGATAGAGACAGGGAGGGGAGACTGAGAAAAAATGTCATGGAAAGATATGTTCACTGTTTCCAGAATGCTGAAATGAAGACATTTCGGTAGTATCATGCAACATGGGTCAGCATTATGAGGAATTATGAGTGAATGATATATTAGTATGAGTTCAGGCAATTCAGCCTTACAAACTTCCTGTATAATTGCAATATAATGTTCCAACTTCTATACTTAATGCCCTGATGAAGGCCTGTGTGCTCACCGCCTTCTTCACTGTCCTGTTTATCTGTGACCCAAATTTCAGACAACCGTGCACCTAATCTCTAATGTCCTTTGTTCCACTACACTCCTTAAGGCACTCTCGTTCATCATTAAACTCCTACCTGGATTTGACTTTCCAAAATGCAAGACGTCACCCTTACCTATGTTAAACCCCACATGCTATTTGTCAGCCCACTTCCACTGCCGATCAAGGTACTGCTGCAATTTCTGGTAATGTTCCTCATTGGATCCCTTCTATTTTAGTGTCATCTGCAAACTTACTAACCTTGCGTTGTGCACTCTCATCCAAATCATTGATATAGATAACATACAGCAATGGGCCCAGCACCAACCCCTGAGGCACTCCACTAGTCACAGGCCTCCAGTCCGACAAGTATACCTCCACCATAGCCATTTTCTTCCTAACGCCAAGCTAATTGTGTTGCCAATTTGCCAGATTACCTTGGAGTCCATGCGATCTAACCTTCTCGAGCTGCCTAACATGTGGAACCTTGTCAAAGGCCTTACTGAAATTCATATACACTATGTCCACCGTCCTGCCCTCGACAACCTTCCTGGTCAGTTCCTCAAAAAACTACGAACAAAATTTGTAAGGTATGATCTGCCATGCACAAAGCTATGCTGACTGCTCCAAGTCGAACTCTTTCTTTCTAAATGCATGCACATCTAATCTCTCAGAACCTTCTCAAGTGGTTTACCGAAAACAGATGTGAAGCTTACTGGTGCATACTTCTCAGACATTTATTTGCAGCCGTTCTTGAAGAAGGGCACTCCATTTGCTACTGCCCAGTCTTCCGGGACCTTGCCCCTGAACTGTCTTCTCTCTCCTCTTTCTGGTCAGGACCAAGAGATTTATCTGACTTTATGCATTCTAATATATCCAACAGCACCTCTACTGTGATATTAACGGTACCAAGATATGACAACTAACCCCACCAAAGGTCACAGATCTTCATGTCTTTCTTCCTGGTAAACACAGAGGGAAAATTGAGGACCTCGCCCATCTGTTGTGGTTTTACTTATGAATGCCCACTTTGGATTTTAAGGAGTCCTATTTTTTCTCTCGTCGTTCTTTTTCTTTACTATACTGAAAGCACACCTTTGGATTCACCCTAATTTTCTCAGCCAAGGCTATGTCATACCCCCTTTTCGCCTTACTGATTTCCTTCTTCAGTAACCTCCTGCATCCGTTAGGTCTCTCCAGAGATTCCATTGATGCCAGCTGCATGAACCTGAGCCACGCCTCCTTTTTGCTGGTCAGAGCCTGATTATCTCTTGTCATCCAGGGTTCTCTCTTCCTGCCTCACTTTCTCTTCACCACCACATGAACATATAGACCTTGAACTTGAGATATCTCACTTTTAAAGGCCTCCCACTTACCAGAGATCATTTTGCCTGAAAACAAGCTACTCCAATCAACGTTTGCAAGTCCCTGTCTAATTCCAACAAAATTCGCCTCGCCCCAAATTAGAAATTGAATGTGTGGACCAATTCTGTCCCTCCCATAACTGTTTTAAAATTAATACAATTCTAGTCACCGGTCCCAAAATGGTCCCCCACTTTCCCTCCATCACCTATCCTGCCCTATACCCCAACAGTTTGTCCCTTCCCGAGTAGGACTCTCTACATGCTGCTTGTGGAAACTTTCCTGAACACACTTAACAAATTACGTTCCATCTAAGTCCTGAACCCTCTGGAAGTCCCAGTCTATGTTAGTATAATTAAAATCACCTATTATGACAACCCTATTGCTCCTGAAAGTCTCCCCAGTCTCCATGCATATTTGTTTCTCTAATTCCCATTGATTATTTGGAGGCTTATAGTGCAACCACTGTAACATCACCAACCCCCTCTTACTTCTTTGCACCATCCACAAAACCTCACTGGACATTATCTCAGTTATTTCATCTTTAAATACTGGAGTGGTATGCGCCTGAATCGGAACTATTAGTATTTAAACTGTTTCAATTTACATCTCTCCCTCCCAGTGATTGTCACACCCACAGCACCCCTTGTCAAGGCACAATGGAGATATGGAGCTGTAAATGGATGGGAGCTGCACATCCTGTCACTGCCAGCATGGGCTGCAGGTTTCCCCACACTGGGCAGTGATCTAACACAGCGTTAACGAACAATGCAAAAACCTGGTGTTCTATATGAATGAACCAGTGCGGACTGCACAGCTCCTCACGCTGGACATTTAGCCCAGTATTATAGATCAAGTATTGGTGTGGGCTGCACAGAGTTCCACTCTCGACATTGCTGGGTTACATTCATCAGTTCGCTAGCTGGATCTACACAGTGCTCCATCCTGAATATATAATGGATGGGCTGGTTTTGTGAGTTGGATTGCGAATGTGAGAGAACTAAACATCTGGCAATGCCTTTATTTTGTGTTTTCAATCTTGTGATTGGACCCTTCAAATCATGACTCATCAGATTAGACCTGACCCTCTGGATGAGTGATGGTGACTGTTGTTACGGCATCTGGGTCTGCAACATGATCAACAAATGGAGCAGAGGCTGCAGAGAGGACAGTCTCCGTAAAATGGAATAAGGGAATCAGTCAGATCAGCCGTTCTCTTAGTGAATGGTGGAGCAGGATTGTGTGGAGCACAACTGCAATTTATTCATATATTTCTGTTTGTTAGAGGCAAACTCCCCTTCTCTCCCAGTGCCCAAAGCTGGTGGGGAGTGAGTCATCTCCTGCTGTCCCACCGTAACAGGATCCTGGGGCCTCACAAGCCTCCAGATTTCCCAGTGCCAGTCCCGAGCAGTTGAATGACACCCTCCTGTTCCTGTGTCCCAATCTCAAGCCGTTGAGTGAATGCCTCCTGTTCCTGTGTCCCAGTCTCGAGCATGTTGAGTGACTGCCTCCTGTTCCTGTGTCCCAGTCTTGAGCAACTGATTGATGCCCCCTGATCCCAAGTTTGTGAAAGTAGATGTCCTCCTCTTGCTACTGACTCACAGGCTCCAATCGCTCTGTGCTCACCTACTGCTCCTGTGGAATGGAGGTGAGGGACTGAATGGCCTCTTCACATTCCTTACAGCTTCTCTTGACTAAAGGCCCTTCTCCTGTTTCTGTAAAACACCATCAAAATCTGAATGATGTATTTTTGTATTTGACTCTCAGTAATTGAGCAAACAAACTGACTGACAGAATTCAGAACCGGAATAACATCTTCCTGTTCCAGTTTTATACACTCAAGAGTCAACAGAGTCTCAGTGATGTACAGCATGGGAAAAGACCGTTCGATCCAGTCGTCCATTCTGACCAAATATCCTAAATTAATCTCGTCCCCATTGCCAGCACTTGGCCCATATCCCTCTAAACCCTTCCCATGCATGTACCCATTCAAATGCCTTTTAAATGGTGTAACTGGACCTGCCTCCACCCACATCTTTTGGGTGCTCAGTCCATAAACACAGCAGTCTCTCTTTGAAAGTATTGTACCTCATTTCCCTTTATAAATTTTTCTCCTCTCACCTTAAACCTTTGTCCTCTAATTTTTGACTCGCCTATGCTGGAGTAAAGACGTTGACTGTTTACCTTATCTATGCCCCTCATGATTTAATAAACTGCTATAAGGTCACCCCTCAGCTTCAACACTTGTAAAAAGTCCCAACCTATTCAAACTCTCCCTGTAGCTCAAACCCTCCAACACCTGCAACATTTTTTAAAAAACTCTTCTGCACTCTTTCAAGTTTGACAACATCTTTCCGACAGCAGGGAGACCAGAATTAAAGGCAATATTACAAAAGTGGCCAAACCAATGTCCTGGACAGGTGCAACATGTCATGCAAACGCTTAAACTGAAAGCACGCACCAATAAAGGGAAGATCACTAAGTGCCTTCTTCACTGCGCTGTCTACCTGTGACAGCACTTTCAAGGAACGGAGAACTTTCACCACCAGGTGACACAGTACCTCAGTTACTAGCATTGCTACCTCACAGCACAGCGATCTGGGTTTAATTCCATCCTTGAATGAGTGCCTGTCTGGTGTTTGTACATTCTCCCCGTGTCTGCGTGAATTTCTTCCGGGTGTTACGTTTTCCCTCCACAGTACAAAGATACACAGGTAAGGGTAGATTGGCCTTGCTAAATTGCCCCAAGTACCCTGGGATGTGTAGGCGAGGTGGATTAGCCATGGGAAATGCAGGCTCGGAGGGATAGGGTAGGGGTGTATCCAGTGGGATACTGTTCCGAGGGTCGATGTGGCCTCTATGGGCCGAATAGCCTGTTTCCTCCCTGTAGGGATTCGATAATTTCAATGGAGTTCTCTTTGACTGGCCACTTTTGACAGGACTTTACCTACATGTCTTGCCCTGATTTATCTTGCAAAAGGCAACGCCTCACATTAATCTAATTAAACTCCATCTGCCACCGTTCGGTTCACCTAACCAAGTTTCCAATGTGTTCTGAGATATCATTCTTCACTGTCGACTACACCACCAAATTTGAAATTATCTACAACCTTACTGACCATACTTCATATACTCAAATGCAAATGATTTGTATAAGTGACAAAAGGCAGTGGAATTACTATTGATCTTTGCGGCATGCCACTGGTCGCAGGTCTCCAAGTTTAATGAACAAATGCCCATTGTCATGCCCTGTCTCCAATATTCAAGAAACATTTGGATCTAAATGGCGAGTTCTCCATGGATCCCAGGCAGTCTACCCTTGCTAACCAGTCTACCATGTAGAACATTTTGGTTTTCTTACTGAATTCCATAAAGACAACATCCACTGTCCTGCCTTCATCAATCATCTTCATCACTTCCTCAAAAATTCCACCGAGTCAGTGAGACGTGATCTCCAATGTACAAAGCCCTCTTCAGTCCTTATCTTTCCAAGTGCATATACATCCTTTCCCTCAAAACCCCCTCCAACAATTTAGTCACCATTGACGTCAGGCTCACCAGTCTATAGTTACATGGTTTTTCCTTCCTTTCTTAAATGATGACACTACGTTAGCAGCCCTCCAGTATTTTGGCACCTCACCTGTGGAAATCAATGATACAAATATATCAGCAAAATGCACAGCATTCTCTTTCGTAGCTTCCCACAAACTTGTGCGATACAACTGATCAAGTCCCAGGGATTTGTTCACCTTTATGTGTTTTAAAATGTCCAACACCTCCTTGTAATATCGATACGTTTCAAGCTATCACTATATATTTCTTCATTCTCTCGCTCTTGTAACTCCCTCCACATTAAATCCTGAGGAGAAATACTCGTTTCATATCCCTCCCATCTCTTGTGGTTCCACACATAGGTCGCCTTCCTGATCTTTAAGGTGCCCTAAACTCTCCCTAGTTAATCTTTTGCCATGAAAAGATTTGTAGAATTTCTTCAATACCTCGTTAACCCTATTTCTAAAGCCAACTCGTGATCACATAGTTCTGGCCCGATTTCCCCGTTGACTATACACTTACTGCCCTTATAACCCTCTGGGGATCCACTTGATTTCAGTTCTGTTTATCTGACATATGCCTCCTTCCTTACCTTGACCAGAGCATCAATATATCTAGCCATCCAGCACTCCCTGCACCTTCCAGCCTTGCCCCTCTCACTAATAGGAACACGTTGGCTCTTGACTCTCTGAAACCAAGTTTTGATTGCCTTGCATTTTCCAACCATCCCTTTACCTGCGAATAGAGTATTCCAATTAGCCCTTCACAGGCCTCGCCTAACACTTTCAAAATTGGCCCTCTTCAAAGTTAGAACTTTATTGTTTACATCAGGTCTTTCCTATTCCATAACTAGTTTAAAAGTAATATTTATGCGTAACAGTTTTGAATGTTAAATAAATACTTCCTGCCCCTCTGGAACAGGCTCGAGAGGCTGAATGGGATTCTCCTGTCCCTGGAAAACAGCCATGAGACAGTAAATAACAAAGCAACCCCTGGATTACGAGCAGCCAATAAGCTGTATCTGATGGAGGTTCATCCCTTCTCAGTTACAGAAACAATGAACTCCAGGTGTCCTCTCAGCTGCAGTGACAAATCCTTTTATTTTGAATGATTTTGTTGGCAAAATGTACTAATATTCCAGAGTTCCACCTTTTCAAGTAGCAACAGGCTAATATGGATTGAGTGGCCTTCTTCTATCCTTTTGTAAGAGGCCCATAGGGACAGAATTGTTTCGGCCTCTTCCTGAGCAGCAGTCTCAATGCTCTGTCTCAAGGTTATGAAAGGATTTGATAACAGGGCACTTAAAACCCGGAGTAGCCTCACACTGGTCAGTAAGTATCGTACTTTAGGTTAAGGCATCAAGAAATGTGCAATTATTTTTATGCAGCCAATCAGTTATTTTATAACTGCTTCCTTTCATAAACAGAGTGGAACACATATAGACCCCTGCAGTGTTCTGTTAATACTCTCATATACAAGGCAAAAAAGATTTAAAATTTTGAAAGGTTTATAGTCCATCCCTCAGCAACCCTTATCCATTCCATCCAAACCCAGTAAATGTTCCCTTTTATAGTGATATGAAAAGTGATGTATGGAACTGGTTAACTGAGCCTGTTTGTTCAGTGACTGTGATTAATGCCAGTCTCCATGGATTCAAATTATCCCAGTGGAGGGTTTCCCTCTTTTAATGATAAATGGGCGCCGTTCAATGTGTTATCCCATAACATGAGCAGAGCATCACCGACAGCACTGACAGGGATCAGCAGCTCCAGAGAAAGGGGGAGGAGAGATAAGAATCTGAGAACATTAGACTAGAATGTTCCAACAATGGATCAGAATCTGAGAACATTCGACTGGAATATTCCAACAATAGACAGGAGTTTATCCGATTATATTTGGTATCTTTCTGGATTTGATAATTTGCCATTATCATTTCAGATCTTTTACGCTCTTCGCATTATTCGATATTTTTATTATCCCTTCCTGGCTATCGTTGGTGTTCCTGGTAAGTGTCACTGTCCTTTTTTTCTATAAACTAGTTTTGGCTGTATTACTGTGCTTTCATATAGTCTACACTTCTTGCCACCATTATTGTTCCGATTGAAACTCTGAATCCAGATAATTACTGTACAGATCACTACGAACGACATCAATGAAGGTGTTCAATTGCTGTCTCTCTCTCTCTGCTCTGACAGTGTTACTCATGGGTCTCTATGTTGACCTACTCAGTTTCAACGGAGAACCGCAATGTATTGTATCATTGCCTTTGTTATATAAATATTAAGAGCATAGAGGTCACTGTCTACAGTTCTGGTTACAAATTCCACTTCCTTCCACTGTTTCCATCTCATCCCTGGCCCAATATCTGCGGCTGAAGCTGACGAGTCACAACTGTGGGTGATCCCTTTGACCATGAGCTGATTCCTGACACAATTCCCTGACCATTTCTAACTTGAAATACTCACCACTCCAGAATATATCACACTGGTTTATTCCATCTGCTGTTTGAATCTTGTGCTTTGAAGTCTTAAGGAAGCCAATAATCTGCTGCTGATGCTCCCAGCTTCAAACCTGCCGAAGCAAATCTGATTCGACCTCACACCAAACTCCCATCCATCTGTCATTCATGTGCACGCCGATGTATATTGATATTGTGTCTGGCAATGCCTTTATTTTAACATTCTCAAACACTTTATCTCATCTGTCCATGAAATTTCTCTCGTTCTCTCTCTGTCGATTGTCCAAAAGCCTGCCAGTTGTTCTTATTTAAAATAATTTCCTCCATGTGTGTTCCTTCTCAAACAATGAGTTTCGCTAACAAGCACGCCAATTGCGCACATACACGGACTCTCCCTCTCACACTCTGATGAACACACACACACATACGCAGAGAGAGCAAACTTTTCCATTGGAGACAGTAATCTGATGCGAGTATAGTTAGCATATGATAGTAAAGTTTGCAATACTCTCCATGCTGGGCAGATAGTGCAGTTTACTGAGCAACACACTAGCATGGTCTGCATCGTTCTCCATACTGGGCTGTCATCTTGTCCCAGTTTATGTTGTTTGTGGTGTTCTGTGAAGAAGATTGAGAATTTGATGTAACAAACCATTCCAGCGGATCTGACATTGCCTTTACTCAATGTTCTCATTCTTGTAAGTTTACTCTTGAAGATCTCACTTCTCCAGTTAGTCCCACTGCCCTGTCTTTTCCCCCATATTTCCACAACCTCCTCCCAGTTAATTAACTGTCTGTTTCTGTCTTTAATGTGAATCTTTCTGTCCCTATGTATCTTTCCCTGCCCTTGCGTTTTGGCTATATTTTGTGTCAAGTGCTGGCATTGTCTAGCTCAGAAACAGTGAAATGGTGTGTGTCAGGCTGTTTTTCACTTCCCGGTATGTCCCATGTGATTGCCCATGGACAGGCGTGTTTCAGAAGTTATGAGACACATCCTTGTAACTTGGACTGTACCTGAATTTGCCAACTCAGGTGACCTTGCGATCAGTAACACGGGGAAGCCCATTGAGTAAAAGACCAGGCATCTAAATTGTGTGACAATGCTGTCACATTATTTTTTAAAAAAGTTATTTTCTCTTTTTTTAACACGAGATCTTAAAGTCCAAACTGCCTACTGAAAACGGCTCAAGTAAATAACTTCTAGGGTTTTAGTGTTTTTAATAAATAGTTGTAACAATGGCCAGCTCGCACAGACCAGGGTTTCTAGTTTTTTTCCTTATAGCTGTAAGTCACCAGGTGCTAGTGTCCCAGAGGGGTTGGAAGTTTTAGTAAATTACCCCTAACTGCTATTCTCTCTGAAGCTTCACTTGATGCTGTTTCCTCCTGGATTGGAGAACTGTATGTCTGAATGCTCGTTTTTACCATGGAGTGTGTTTAGGTGATGTTAGTATATTGGAACAGTTTATTTGTAGAAGGTACTGTATCCATTATTCAGTTAAGGTTTCCAATAGTTAAGTTATTCTAAAATCCTCTTCATTTTGTATGGATTTTCATTAGAGTGTTTAAATATATTATGTTTTAATTAATGGTGAATGGGTTGGCGAGTAGCATCATATCTGGAAATTCCACTTCGCATCTGCCTTTAAAATAAGAAAATGTTGGCATCCAAGCTACCTTCTTGAAATAGTTTGAGTCAGTCTAGTTAGTCTGTAGCAAACTGGGGACTCTTGTTTGGTTCTAACTTGATAACACCAAATTGGGTTTAGAATTACAATCCCTACAGTGTGCGAACAGGCCATTCGACCCAACAAGTCCACACCGACCCACCGAGGAGTAACCTACCCAGCCCCATTCCTCTCCCCTATTATTACACATTTACCCCGACTAAGGCACCTAACCCACACATCCCTGAAAACTATGAACAATTTAGCATAGCCAATTCACCTGACATGCACATCTTTGGATTGTGGGAGGAAACCAGAGAATCCAGAATAAGGTCATGCAAACACTGGAGAGTATGCAACGGGAGACTATTGGGTTCAAAGGTCGTGTATGGTAGTTGTTCCGGATGTTGAATTTGGTTGGTTTAAAACGTGTTTTGTGTATTAAGATTCTTTCAGTCACTGAGAGTTCTCTGGGTATGGAAGAAGTGAAGTTGGGGGTTTTACAAAAGGTAATGAAGGTAAAGCTGTAGGAATTGGCAGACAAGCTGGAGTTGGGGTTGCATTTGTCTGTGATAAAATGACAGATAATTACAGCTATAGCTCGGCAATTACATTTGGTGGAACTGCCATCAGACTCTTTGGAAATGGTTCGAATTCAATTTCAAATGAGGCACCTTGAACATGAGAATGAATTGAAACAATTTAAATTAAAATGAGAAGTAGAAATAAAAGAAAAGGAAATGCAGAAGAAGGAGAGAAAAAGATAGAAGAAAAACAGAGAGTTTCAACTTCAAAAGTTAGTAATTAGAGAGGAAAGTTGACATAAAAGACGGAGATGAAGGTAGACAGTAGGTTGGATGAGGAGGATAGTCAGGATGAGCAACCCTTTAGTAGCCAAAGGCCTGATGAGGTTCTGTTTAAGTATGCCCAGGCATTGTCTAAATTTGATGAGAAGAATGGGGAAGCCTTTTTAATTTCATTTGAGAAAGTGGCTAAACAAATGCAGTGATCAGTTACCACGTGGAATTAGTTGCTCCACACAGAGCTGATAGGTATTTGCATCCCGATCAGTCGAGGTATCTGGCCAGTGTGGGGTGGTGAAGAAAGCCATCTGAAGTGCATATGAGCTTGGGCCAGAAGCCTTCAGACAGCGTTTCTGGAATCTAAATCAAGCTGCCTCGTTAAACGCACATTGAGTTTGAAAGAATCAAACAAAGTAATTTTGAAAGGTGCGGAAGGGCATGAAAAACAGACCAAAACTATGGCACACTTACAGAGATTCTTATTTTGGAGAAGTTCAACAATTCACTTCCTGCAGTCGTGAGAACTCGTGTGGAAGAACAGAGAGTTAAAATGGCAAGACTAGAAGCTGAAATGTTTGATGATGATAATTTGGTTCAGAAATCAAAGTTTTGTTCCTGTGAGAGATTGAGAAGAATGTGCGAGATCTTCTTAAAACATATACCTGTGAGAGTAAGGTTTACTTGTCAAGGCCAGGAGTAGCAGGTAAAGGGTTTTCAGCATTAAGTGATACAGAAGCATGTAATTCTTTTATACTAAGACATGAGGAGCTATGTCATTCAGAAGGACTATTGCAGAGATGAGAAGTGCTCCATTATGTAATCATTGGTTGGAGTGTCCAGTGGATACATCAACAGATTTATTCCACACTGGGGAAGGAGGCCTTGAGCTCGGTGTTGGCATTACAACATTTCAGCATTTAAATTGCCACTAACATACATAAGTCAAATCTTTATCACTGATTGTGACCCCTTAACGTCTTTGGAGACATTCAGGTGAAAAAATACCAGTCTGTTGCGATTGAGCTTATTATTGCTGCCATTCAATTTGAAATTATACGGGTGACAGGGCGAGAAAACCTAAGTTTTGACTCATTCTGGAGACTTGAATGAAGAAAGACAAAGGCATTCTGTGGCAGGAGTGAAATGACTGAAATCTAATCTCATTGTGAACATTTATATGTTCAGAGTCAATATAATATATATGCATTGTTGTCATAGAATCACAGAGTCATAGAGATGTACAGCATGGAAGCAGACACTTCCGTCCAACCTGTCCATGCAGAACAGATATCCAAAACCAATCTCGTCCGACCTGCCAGCAGCCGGCCCATATCCCTCCAAACCGTTCCTATTCATATACCCATCCAAATGCCTCTTAAATGTTGCAATTGTACCAGCTTCCACCAAATCCTCTGGCAGCTAATTCCATACATGTACCACCCTCTGCATGAAAAAAGTTGCCCCTTTACGTCTATTTTATATCTTTCCCCTCTCACCCTAAACCTATGCTCTCTAGTTCTGGACTTCCCGACCCCAGCGAAAAGACTTTGCCTATTTATCCTATCCATGCCCCACATAATTTTGTGAATATCTATAAGGTCACCCATCAGCCTCCGTCGCTCCAGGTAAAACAGCTCCAGCCTGTTCATCCTCTCTCTATAGCTCAAATCTTCCAGCCCTTGCAACATCCTTGTAAATCTGTTCTGAACCTTTTCAAGTTTCACAACATCTTTCCGATAGGAAGGAGACGAGAATTGCACGCAATATTCCAACAGTGGCCTAACCAATGTCCTGTCCAGCCGCAACATGACATCCCAACTCCTGTACTCAATACTATGACTAATAAGGGAAAGCATACCAAGCGCCTTCTTCACTATCCTATCTACCTGCTACTATTAGAGGAAGATTATCAGGTCTAAAATGAATCCATCTTTGTATAATGATAAATCATTTTATTAAAGATGGAGTTGTGAGGATACAATCACTATAAAAAGGTTATTTTCTCTTGTTTTTTTAAAGAGAGGTTTTAAAGGCAGAGGTGTGGAACTGCTGTCTGAAAACAGTTTAAGTAAACAACTGAGGAGGCTTATAGGTTTTATTAAAACGGTGGTAACAATGGAAGGGCAGTGGCCAGCTCTCCCAGACCAGGTTTGCTCGTTTTGTTTTTAGCTGCAGCATTCAGAAGCTGCTGGAGATCCCAGCAGGGTTAGAACTTCCAATACATGATCCCCAGCTGCACTTCTCTCTGAGATGGTTGTTGATGTTGATTTCTCCTGGATCAAAAACTGCATGTAAGAATCTGTATTTGAATATATCTTTGTGCTGAGCCGTGTATACCAAGAAGGTACGGTATCTATTGTTTGTGTAAGTATTCCACATATAAGCTATCCCAAAATGTTACTTTCTTTGATTTTATTTTTAAGAAAGCATTTGAATACATTATATTCGGCTTAATGTCGAGTGCTTTGATCAGTCACAACATATCTGGGAAGCACACTTCACATCTATATTCAAAATAAGGAAAGGTTTGGGTCTAAGTCGCCTTCTTAAAACATTCTGGAGGGATCTGGTCTGGTCCAAAATACTTATAGCCGAGGGGTTTCTGACTGACTCCTATTATTGAAAAGTTAGCGGAGGTGCTGGGGGTGGTTTGCTGGAGCTTGTGCTGTGAGCTGCCTCAGACATTCAGAGAAACCGGTGGATTTGGTGACCCAACTATGGATGGAGCATGGGGACTATGGTAACAGCATCTGGGTGTGTAACATGAACACCAAATAGAACAGAGGCTGCAGACAGGGGATGCTCTGAAATCACGGAGTGAGTGTGTGTAGGGAAAGGGATCTGCTGTATCCACCCCGGGTTTTCCAGGAACAGCTTCCCAAGCTTCACTTAAACCAGGGGCAGAGTGTGAGGGGACCCTGACTGAACAAGGAGCTGGTCACAGAGCGGTGTCACCTCCTTGAACATGTCCCGCAGCTTCACGCCAGGGGGAAGGACGGTGCAGCCAGGGGCTGTTAGGGTCACAGTTTGATTCAGCTTCTGTGATCCGAAACTTTCCAGGCAGGATTCGGTGACATATCCATCATCTCCCAGTATCTCAACATGAATGTCACCATTCGGTGACAGAGGATGTATATAGTGGATGAGGTCAATACATTGCTTCTCCCTTAGCGGGAAGCTGCCAGGTGTATCCTTATTTTCCCAAGATGTACATGGTATCCGCAGAGTAGCCATTACATGGGGAGAGGTAGAGGAACTGAAGGAGCTCTCACTCTATTAATGTTACAGTGTGCACATATACAATACACCATGTTGGTGAATCCCCCTATCCTGAAAGCAGCCACAGTTCCTTCATTCAGAAGCAGGCAGCCATTCCCATCGTCTATTGGTTTCCATGTGGAAAGGAATAATTGTGTCTTGGATAAAAGCCGTCCCCTTGATACACGTTTCAAAACACCATCCCCACCACCAAGCAACTACAACAAAATATTCCATGTGTACGGAGAGCAATGGGGTCACTTGGAGTGTCAAGGAGCAGACGATCAGGTCTGTAGCAAAGCCTCCCATGTCTTAACGGGTCTGAGTGAACCCCCCAGTACACAGTATCACTAAGTCCTGCAATCCCTCTCCATTTCAGTAACATATTGCCTTCTATTACTCCTGTAAATGAAATTACAGGTTATATTTTGTTGTATTGCACCTGCCAAATTATTATCCATTGCCTTCAACTTTCTGTATCTATTTGCAGACACTCCACCCTCTCTTGGTAATTTAATCTCTTGCTTATCCAAGCGACATCACCAAACTCAGTATCTGTATATCTGTTCCAACCTCCTGATCATTGATATAGATTGTAAATAGTTGAGGTAACCACACTGGTCACTGTGTGACTCCACTGGTGACGTTCTGTCAAACTGATTAAGACTGACTTATCCGGAGAGCCTCCTTCCTGTTTGATACACCGTCCTCCCCCTTTACTG
The DNA here is from genome assembly GCF_047496795.1 of Chiloscyllium punctatum. NCBI lineage: Eukaryota > Metazoa > Chordata > Chondrichthyes > Orectolobiformes > Hemiscylliidae > Chiloscyllium > Chiloscyllium punctatum. The sequence continues at coordinate 49,529,048 of NC_092754.1, read as the reverse complement.
TGTAACACAGTCAAAAGGCTGAGTATGGACGAGGAGCATCAGTCAGGAATCCAACCCCTCGAATCTGCTCCGACATTGAATATAATCATGGCTAATGTTATCGTGGCCTCTGTTCCACTTTCCTGCTATCTCTCCATCCTAAGACACCTTCGTTGCAGGAATCAGTTGAAGGAACCATCTCTGCGCTCCGTCCAATGTAACAATACACTTTCTTCATTGAGTAGAAAAAATCTTTACACACTACTCCAATGTGATCTCACTAAGATTCTGTACAAGAGTCGGCAAAAAATTTACCAGGCTGCTGAAAGGTTCCCACCCAGTTTAGAGCTGTCTCAGGTCTCTAGGGTAATACACAGCATTGTTTAAAATCATTGTCCTTCTCTACTCCACATGCATAACGGGAGATCTGGAGAAAATCTCACAATGATGCTTGAGAAGAGCATAAATAAAGTGGTGAGATGACCTCTAACATTAATTTTAATTAGAATCTGACCTTAGGGGAGGTGCCAGAGTACTGGAGAACAATTAATACGATTCCACTTCACAGTAATCATGATTTCGAAATGCTGGTGTTGGACTGGAGTGTCCAAAGTTAAAAATCACACAACAACAGGTTATAGCCCAACAGGTTTAACTGGAAGCACAGTAGCTTTCGGAGAGCTGCACCTTCATCAGGTGATTGTGAAGGACAAAATTGCAAGGCACAGCATTTATAGCAAAAAATTACAGTATGATGTAACTGAAATTACACATTGAAAAATACCTTGATTATCTGTTGAGTCTTTCATCTGTTCCAATACCATGATAGTTTAGATTCTTCCGTGTGTAAATAAAAAAAAAACTTTTTTTTAAAAGTTGCATTCTCAGGTTAACTGTAACAATTGGGTTAGCTAGACAATATGTCGAAGGTGTTAGCGACCTGTGTTCTCTGTCTACGCCATGATGTTTAGATCGATTCTAATCTAAGATGTCAGATAAGAGTTTTACTGTATTCATGCAGTTTTTGAGCAAAGTACAATGTAACTCTGCAAGTACAAATTCACCCTACAAAATGTATGTGTGCATGTGGGTTTTTGTGTCTGTCTGTGTGTATGTCTATCTGGCTTGGGGTTTGTGAGTGTGAGAAAGAGTGTATATGTGTGTGTAGTGAGTGCAGTGTGTCTTAATAATGTGAAGGGGTGCACGTGTGAATGTGAGAGTGTGTGTGTGTCTGGGGTGGGGATTTGAGAGTGTCTGTGAGAGAGGGTATATGTCCCTGCATGAGTGTAGAGTGGTCTAAGTCACTGAGAGGATGCATGTATGAGTATGGGAGCATATGTGTCTGTAAGGGTGTGTGCGAGTGTCTGTGTGCGTGTCTGTATATATGTGTGTCCGTGTGCATGTGTGTGTATAGGAGTGCCTGTGTGTGTGTGTGTGTGTGTAGGTGCGCCTGTGTGTGTGTGTAGTACAATGGTGATCACCTGTAATGTGACATGAACTCATGGTCCCGGTTGAGGCCCTCCCTATGGGTACCGAACTTAGCTATCAGCCCCTGCTCGGCCACTTTTCGCTGTTGCCTGTCCCGACGTCCGCCTTGGAGGATGGTCACCCAAAGGTCCGAAGTCGAATGTCCTGTAGCGCAGAAGTGTTCCCCAACTGGGAGGGAACCCTCCTGTCTGTTGATTGTTGTGCGGTGCCCATTCATCCGTTGTCGTAGCCTTTGCTCAGTTTCCCCAATGTATCATGCCTCCGGGCATCCTTGCCTGCAACGTATAAGATAGACAACGTTGGTCCATAGTTACAACAAACGACATTTACCCGATTGTGTGGAAAAGTACCCAAGTATCTCCTGCATATAAAAAGCAGAACAAATCCAATCCAGCCAATTACCAACCCATCAGCCTACTCTCAATCATTAGTAAAGTGATGGAAGGTGTCAGTCCTTTCAAGCAGCACCTGCTCAGCAATAACCTGGTCAATGACGCCAGTTTGGATTCCACCACAGCCACTCAGCTCCTGACCTCATTACCTCAAACGTGGACAATAGAGCTGAATTCTAGAGGTGGGGTAAGAGAGAGAGGGCTTTAAATCAAAACTGCCTTTGACCAACTGTGGCATCAAATGGCCTTAGCAAAACTGCAATCAATGGGTATCCGGGTCAAACTCCCTGCTGGTATGAATCATACCTGACACGTAGGAAGATGTTCATGGCTGATGAAGGTCAGTCAACTTAGCTCCAGGACAAGTCTGTAGGAATCCCTCAGGCAGTGGCTTAGGCCCAAGCGTCTTCAGGTCTGCTTCATCAATGGCTTGCCTCTATTATAATGTCAGAAGTGGGGATGCTCACCAATGATTGCACCATGTTCAGCAACATTTGTGGCTCCTCAGATACTGAAGTAATCCATGTCCAAATGCGACAAGATTTGGACAATATCCAGGCTGACAAGTGGCACATAATATTGACGTCACACAAATGCCAGACTCAGACCATCACCACTAAAATACAATCTAAAAACTGCCCCTTGGCATTCAATGGTGCTACTATCACTGAATCCCCCAGTATCAAAATCCTGGGGGGTAATCATTGCTCAGAAACTCACTGGACTCGCCCACAGTAACTGTAAGAGCAGGTCAGAAGCTATGAATACTGCGGCGTGTAACTCACATCCTGACTTCCAAAAGTCTGTCCATCATCTACAATGCATTAGTCAGAGGTGTTATAGAGTACTCCCCATTTTCCTGGATGATTGCAGCCCCAGCAACATCAAGAAGTTTGATACCATCCAGGACAAAGCAACGAGTTTGAGTGTCATTTCATCCACAATGCTCCACCATCAACGCTCAGCAGCAGCAGTGTTTTACTATCTACAAGTTGCACTGAAATGATTCACCAAAGATCCTCAGACACCATCTTCCCAACTCATGACTACGTCTATCCAGAAGGACAAGGGCAGCAGCTGTATGGGAACACCACCATCTTCAAGTTCCCCTCCAAGCCAATCACCATCCTGACTTGGAAATATATCACCGTTCCTTCACTGTCCTCCTCCTTTACCGGTGTTTCTGTGTAGTCTGTGGGAAAATTGTCACAAACTCTCAGATGTTAGGAAGGGGGTCTCTGCAGGGGCGACAGGATTGTGTTTACCGTTCCCTTTTCCAATACCGAGGCTGCTGCCGGGTGTTCTGTCTGGTTTTATCCTTTAAGACCTCGGAACAGTTTGAAAAAATAGAGTGTTTTGCTTGGACGATTCAGAGACCATTGAAGAGTTTATCACATGTCTGTGTGTCTGGAGTCACTTTTAGGCCAGACCAGGAAAGCACGGGAGATTCACTTCCTGAAAGTACATTGGGGAAGCAAATTCGTGTTTACAATTGACATTGGCTTCAAGGTCATTGTTACTGACACCAGATTTTGCATCTTAATACTTTATTAATTATTTTTAACTTCCAGAATCTGCCAGAGCATTTGTCTGGTCTGGATTAGTAATCCAGTGACATCTGCACCATCTCCACATGGGGACCTATCAGTAACCACACTGAGCAGCTTATGTCTGTGCTGCTTGACAGCTCTGTCAAAAATAACTCCCACCAATTTGTCTATCGTTACTGTACTGAGGGAGTAGTAATTTGTCAGATTGTAATTATTCTCCTCTTTGGGGACTGGACATAGCTGAGTAATTTTCCTCATTGCCAGGGAGATATCAGAGTTGGAGCTGGAATGAAACAGCTTCCCCTGGGACATAGCTTGTTGTGCAGCACAAGTCTTCAGTCCTATTGCAGGAATGGGGTCAGGGCCCATTGCCTTTGTCGTATCTACTGTGTTCAGCTGTTTCTTCATCTCACGTGCATCGAATAGAATTGATTAAAGACTGGCATCTGTGATTCTGCGGGCATCATGGCGATGGTGAAGTGAATCATCGACTCAACTCTTCTGGCTGAGGATCGGGCAGATACTACATTCTTGTCTTTTACACTGATGCCGTAGGTCTGTTCCATTATGTACAATGGGGATGTTTGTGGATCCCTTTCCTCCAGTCATTTGTTTAACCATCCATCACCATTTATGACTGAATGTGGCAGGACTGTGAAACATCGATCAGATCTGTTGCTCAGGTGCGTTAACATTAATGAGTTAGCATCAGGTTTAGGTTCACATGGTTCTTACCCTGACATGTTCAACCACAGTCATTACTGAAACATAGATCGTGTTGATTGTAATGGCAGACTAAGGAGATTATCCCTGGTCAAAATGTTACAGGTGATGGTTGAATGGAGTTCTGCTTCTCCTGCTGTTTTGGTCTACAGCACTACATGAATACGCAGTTTTGAGCTGCAATATCTGAAATGCAATTCAGTTTTCTGTCCCCTAGTTCACATCGAGACTCTTTCACCCATCAACTCTGTACTCAGTGACCGACTCTGGTTTCTGATGTCGTAACACTTTCATTTTCATATCCTCACTCTGCTGAGGTCATGCTTCTAATCTGACACAATCCATTAAAAAAAAACTGATTTTATTTCAATTGTTTAATTCATCTGAATCTTTTTCCTTGAGTAATACCATCTTCTGTGTTTAAATTGAAGGTGTTTCCCTCTTTTTCTCTCCCTGACCATGATTAAGAGCTCTGTAGTGTCAGTGATACCAGCCTTATGTAGTTTCAGAGCCAAGGGACTCTTTGGATTCCCAATCATCTTCACCACATTGTATGTTTTCTCTTTTGTTTTCATGCCTTATCACTCATGGCTGGCTTGTCCTCCCATGAGTACGTTTCATCTTTTTTTGGGAGAGTTTCTGATATCCTCCGAATTATCCAACATAAATTCCTGCCATTGCTGCTCCATGGTCTTCCCTACTCGGCTCCCCTTCCAATTTATTCTGGCCAGCTCCTTCCTCATGTCTTTGTAGTTACATTGCTCAATTATAATCACATTACATCAAAAAGAGAGCAATAGCTATAAACCGAAAGAAGATTTTTTGAGAGATGGGACATAAAGAGTAATTGGCAAATTTCTTAACTAGATACAAGGAGAGAACGAGAGAGAAGATGGAGACGAGGAAATGTGAAAAATGAGAAAACTAGATCATCGAAAGAAGTAGATGTACATCCCTCAATGTTTTGGTAATTCCGGTGTGCTGTAGCTCTTTGTACAGTACATGTACAACAGAGGAATCTGTTCAAATGCTGGGTCTGATGCCAGAATTGTAAACTCCAATAATACGACAGACACTAACTTTGGAAAGAACCCAGCAGGCCAATATATTGAATTCCCTGTCGAAAATGGATTAACTGAAATAAGTTACGATACCACAAGCAAGAATTTATAACACATATCCTGATAAGAATGAGAGTATAGTGTAGAGAATTCCAGAAAAAGGAGGAACATTGAGAGAAGGGGAACATGTCACATTAGATGAGCATCAAGTAGTATTTCATCAATTTTATACATCATGTGCATCATTTTTCGATAACTGCGTCTCTGTTATTCATTTATGATGTGTTGTGCACACATGAAAAATATCTGCACACACACATTGATTAAACAGTGTATACAAAATAATTTTTCCGACATTGAAATGGTCCTGTTGTCACGCTACCAGGATACATGAACACCAACGGGTCACCAAAAGACACGACCCACTCTCACTATGTTCCATAATACAGACAAAGAAGGGCACCATTTTGACTGTAACAACACACACACATACTAAGTCATGCAAGGACGTTCTTAGAGGAATGGCATTGTAACCAGACGTCCATCAGTAAAAACATCAATTTATATCCTATCTACCTTATCTTGTAAGAAAGAAAACTGGAAATAACATCACCCACCTTAAGAAACCAAGGCCTATAAATAGAGAGGCGGGACATACCACCAGCGCTTCAGCGGAGACGCTCACTGATGTTGTCACCTAGTCATGGTGATGAAACGTCCGAAAACAAACTTGCAAGTTCAGCGAGCTAACTTGCTTACATAAAAATTGTTATTTTAATTAATTAGTGGAATTTAGGAGTTCTCTGTCACCCACATTTCAGAAGGTTATGATGTGAGATTAGCGTTTCTGGCTGCGTGGTTTCAATTAACAGAGGGGTTCGACATTGATGTCATAACAGTTTGGGGCCTTGCCGTATGGGATTTGGACAGACTTGAACAGATTTGGGGTACAAAAGGTCCCAGCAAATTCCAACACGTGGCAATTAGTGACCTAGATCTTCAAATAAAACCGGTGAGAAAATTCATTGAATTCTGTTAACTTGTGGTTGGTTCAATTAAAACTGAGAGAAATGGCTTTTAACATTAATAAAGAGGTTCGCAAATTTGCCAAAGAAGTTTAGAAAGGCAGAAGACGGAATATATTTAGAATTAGAAAGTAGGTTAGAATTGGGTTTAACCAGGGACAAAAGGAAAGCTGAAATTGTAATGGAGATGGTCAAGCACTTTGGTGTGTCAGAGAAACAGGCAACTGCAGTAGAGTTAGAAAAGACTTAAATTGCAAATGCACGGTTGTAAACATTTGTAGCTCAGGTTGAGGTTTAGGGTGTAGGTTTGCTCGCTGAGCTGTAGGATTGATATCCAGACATTTCATTACCTGGCTAGGTAACATCATCAGTGGTGACCGCCAAGTGAAGCGAAGCTGTTGTCTCCTGCTTTCTATTTATATGTTTGTCCTGGATGGGGTTCCTGTGGTTTATGGTGATGTCATTTCCTGTTCGTTTTCTGAGGGGTTGATAAATGGTATCGAGATCTATGTGTTTGTTCATGGCGTTGTGCTTGGATCTATCCTGGGACAGGCTAAGCAAAGACATGCCAGAGAATTCCTAGAGGCCTGGCACTCCAACCATTTGTATTTTCACTCTTTCTGGTATGTTACTCAAGAGCGAGATAATTTGTGGACTTAGGACAGAAATTAAGGATGGGGACAGAAACATCAAGATTGGGGAACTAACAGTAAGAGTGAGTGACAGGGTGTCAGTCCCAGGAATACAGTGTGTTCTTGTGAATGATTTAATAGAATCCAAGGTGTGAGAGTCACCCATTGTGGTGGAGAAGTCAAATGAAAACTAGGGAACTGAGGAGTTAAAGGAAATATACCAAGGAATTTTCCAGATTGTTTAGTAACAAGATCCCACTGTCATAAGTTGCAGCAGAAAGGACAAACGACAGAAAAAGACAGAGGAGTTGATGTTCAGATAACTGACACCCTGTTTGATGTAACTGTGCAGGAAAAACCGGAACGTGGAGAAAAAATGGTAGGTTAGTGCAGAAGCGAAATGGGCCGAAGTGCACCAGGTTGTGTTACTGGTAGCATACCGTGTTACGGGTAGCACATGAACTAACTGTAGGTGGTCACCTAAGTTTACGGAAGACTCAAGCTAAAGTACATAAGCAATTCTAGTGGCCTGGAATGCACAAGGATGTGGTTATTTTTTGTTGTACATGTTACACATGCCAAATGGTAGGTAAGTCACAGGCAGTAATAAAACCAGCACCTTTGTTGCAAATTCCTGAATTCGAAGAACCTTTCACGTGGGTTGTGATTAATTGTGTAGCTCCCCTTTCTAAAATAAAAGTAGATACCAATATTTGCTGAGCATAATGGATGTGTCTATCAGATTTCCAAAGGCAATTCCATTATGGAGTGTTAAGGTAAAAAGGGAAGTTCAGGAGTTGGTAGCTTGTTTTACTCGCTGTGGTCTCTGCAGAGAGATTCAGTCAGACCAAGGGTCTCATTTTACCGCTCAGCTGTTTTAGGAAGTCATGGATAGCTTAGGCATACAGCAGTTCAAATCAAGGGCGTCACATCCTGAATCCCATGGAGCATTGGGAAGTTAGCATCATACGCTGAAGACCATGTTAACAACGTACTGTCAGTATTGGCCAAATGATTGGGATAAAGGTGTCACATTAAATTGCTTATCATAGAAGATGCCTGAAAAATATCTACTCAGTTTACTTCCTTTGAGTTAATGTTCGTACATGAAGTGAAGTCCTTTGAATTGAATTAAATCTAAATTGACAGGACCGAAGTCGGAGATCTCACACTTGGACTATGTATGTGAGGTGAGGGAGAGATTAGATGGAGTAGGTGAGTTTGCTCAACAGCAGCTGAAGAGGGCACAGCATTGAGTAAAGCAGGTGGCAGATAAAAACTCTGAAACAGCGTAGAGTGAAGCAGGTGGGATGACGTATTAGTAGTTTAAATAATGCTCAGGATACCAGAAGCCAACTGAATTTGAATATTATTGTTCCGACACCTGGAAAGCAATCAAATTATGAGAAGTATTGTACCATGGGGAGTATATAAACCCAGCATTTTGAACACTAGGGGAAGAGCCACTGCCATCCAACAGCTGAGTAACTGCTGCAGAGCAGGAGTGCTAACTGTTCCTCTCAAAAGCACTCTCTATCAAAGATAAATGTTCATGTCAAACCTACTTGCAGTAAAACAGAACGTGACCTGGGAGATCAGCGGCTGGAAGAATGAACACAGCGGGGAAGATAGAGACCGTGTGGTCTTGAGATTGCAAGGTTTAACATGTGGGTTGGGAGAACAGCATTTTTTTATGGAGTTGGAAACAGATAGTAAGTAGCTAAGAAAAGAGGGTCTTGTATTTTTGAACAGCTGTTGTTTAGTGTTCACTTTTAACGTTAACAAACTAATTTGTAAATGTTTGTTTAAATAGTGGAATGTAGGAGATCTGTGTCACTCATATTTTAACAGATTACGAGGTGAGGTGAGCTTTTCTGGGTGTTTGGTTTGAATTAACAGAGAGGTTCGATTCCACCTTGTAAATGTCCATCCAAGCTAACCCCATTTCCCTGCAGTTGGCCCATATCCTTCTCATCCTTTCCCATCCACATATTTATCCAAATGCTTTTAAAATGTAGTTAATGTACCGCCTTCAACCTCATCTGCTGGCAGCTCATCCACGTAACAGCCTTCTGTGTAAAGAAGTGGCCCCTCAGATTCCCTTTTTTTCCATCCCCTCTCAACGTAAACTGATCCCCTCTAATCCTCCATTCTCTAAATCTTGGAAAAAGACTGAGAGCATTCGCCCTATCCATAGCCCTCATGATCCTATACAGCTCTATAAGGTCCCCCCTCAGTCTCCTTCACTCTATAGAAAAGGTCCTAGCTTGTCCAACGTCTCCCTATAACTCATACCATTGGGTCCTGGCAACATCCATGTTAATTTCTTCTGCATGCTTTCTAATTTCATTAAATGCTCCCTAATACAAAGTGACAAAAACTGAACAGAATGCTCCAAGTGCGGCCTTACCAACGTTCTGTATAACTGCAGCATAAATTCCCAGCTTCCATACTCCATGTCCGGCCTGATGAAGGTCAGTGTGTCAAATGCCTTCTTCACTGCCCTGTCTACCTGTGACTCCACTCTCAGAGAACCGTGCACCTGAACGCCAAGGTCTCTCTGCCCACTACACCCCTTAAGGTCCTCCCATTCACCATGAAACTGCTACCTTGAGTTCAGTTTCCAAAATGCAAGACATCATGCATCTATATTAAATTCCATTTGCCTTTTTTCTGCCCACTTCCCTACCTGATTAAGGTCCTGCTACAATTTCTGATAAACTCCTCACTGATCACAGTGCCAATTATATTAGTGTCATCTGCAAATTGACTAATCATGCCTTGTACATTCTCAACCAATTCATAGATAATAAACAGCAATGGACCCAGCTCCGGTCTGACAAGCATTCTTCCATTAAACCCCCTACTTCCTACTATCAAGCCAACTGTGTATTCAATTGGCCAGTTCCCCCAGCATTCCATGTCATGGAACCTTCCAGAACATGTGGAAACATATCAAAGGCCTTACTGAAACCCACGGAGACTACGTTTACCGTTCGGCCCTCATCAACCTTTTTGGTCACTTCATCAACGAACTCTAACAAATTTGGAAAGCATGATCTCCCACTCACAAGTCTACGCTGACTGCTCCGAATCAAATCCTGTGTAACTAATGGGTTCAGACAATGGTATGCTGTCCTTAATTGTAAGATGATTCAAGTTCGTAAGTAATGCCATCTTCCTGCTGTTGTAGAGCCTTGCTGAGAGAGTGGTTGGGACACTCTCTACAGATTTCATCTCCTCTGTAACGAATGATCTCTTTACCACAGACACGCGTGATGGTATCACGAGGATAGAGTGAAGAAGCTGAGTGTTTAATCAGTAGAGCTTTGAGAGATGAAGAAATGGTGATGCTGAAACACGAGGAGTGGCAGCGATCACTTATTTCCAAAAGTCACATTGATAGGGTGAGAAATTCCCTACTTTACCCAGGATTGATTGGTTTGATTTATTGTCACATGTACCTCAGTACAGGGAAACACTTTGTTTATGAGCAGTGGAGACAGATCATAGTAAGCATGGCCAGACAGGTCATAGCGTGGAAATAGACTTGGACAGAGTAAGGCATACAGGTTACACTGCACAGGATGTGCACTCGACAAGATCAACATGAACAAGACCAGCATTATTTGAACTTAGAGAGTCCATTTTTCAGTGTAACGTGACTTTCCTAATAGTTTATATGCCTAAATTAACTCGCCCCACGTTATTGTGCAGTCAGCGTGTGAACCCGTACTCAACAGCATGTTGCTCACAATCCCCAACAGCAGCCACAATACCTTCCATCTGAAACAGGTAGCCATTCCCACCAGCTTCCGCCCTACATAGAGAACACCAGGCTGTCTTGTCAGAGATGATTATTGCCTTATTGTGACTTCAAACAAGACGTATGGCTTCCCTCCTCACCACTGGAAAACTGTGTTAAAGTCCCACGTGTGTATCATGACCGACGGAGCTACGAGGAACAACGTGGAGCAGTCTGTCTGTGCAGCCTCTGCTCCATTATTAGAGCATCAATTAATAGACAGCGAGGACTGCGGTTGCTGGAGATCAGAGTAGACAGTGGTTTGCTGGAAAAGCACAGCAGGTGAATCGACGTTTCGGGCATAAGCTATTCATCAGGAATCAGTATCAATTACCTCATTCTGCCCCTGTGTAATTGCATTGAGGTGGGAATGGCCTCCTACTGTTCCTGTGTAAGTGACTCAAGGGACTGAATGGCTTCTTCCTAGTCTGATTGGACAGGGCCAAAGGCCTGACTGGGTTATCCCTGGTTCCTGTTTAACGGCTCGTTGTGCTGACAAGTGTGATGATGCTGCAGCTTTAAGAGGTTATTTTGTTCTGGTTTCTTTTAAGCGAGAGATTGAATGATCATTAAAAAGCTGGTTAGTTAAGACCACTTGAGTAACAGCTAGAGAGACCTTGGGTTTATTTTAATGCAGCCTGAATGAGTGTGATCAGCTCTCACATATTAGCATCTCCGGGTTTTGCTTTGTCAGTAACATCAGAAACTATTGGGGTCTCCACAGAGTTGGAAGCTTCAGTGACTATCTCCTGGCAGCTACCCTTGCTGACATTTCTCTTGATGCAGTTTTTAATTTCTGAATTGTAGAGATATTTGTGACATTCTGTGTCTGAATTTTCCTTTTTGCCAAGGGCTGTGTTTAAAGGATTTTCCTACATTGGAACAGTTCATTAGTAATAGTTGATGTGGTTCTTTTCGCCGAGCTGGGAACTTGTGTTGCAGCCGTTTCGTCCCCTGTCTAGTTGACATCGTCATATTCAATCAATAAGCACTTCGACCTGGACCCAATATACCGGCCAATGCAGCGGACAGCTGGAACTGACAACAGGAAGCAGCAGATAAAAACCACTATAACTGCCGGAGGAAAGATCACAGAATTGTTTCACAGGAGTCCCCCAAGCCCTGAGGATGTCACCGAGACAGGGGACGAAACGTCTGCAACACAAATTCCCAGCTCGGCGAACAGAACCACAACAGCGAGCACCCGAGCTACAAATCTTCTCCCAAACTTGAATTAGTAATAGTTCCTAGATCTGTTATTCTGTTAACTTGTCCAATAGAATTACGTTATTCTAAATTCCTCTTTCTTTGGTTTTATTTCATCTTTCGTGTTGAAGTAAATGGCATTTTGCATCACACCGAGTAGTTTGACCAGTCACACTCTATCTGGAATGACAGTTTACATTTTCTTTAAAATAAGAAAATGTAAGAGCCTCGGCTACGCCTTCAAATATTGTTGAGGAGCTTTTGTGTGGTCCATCACACTAGACTCCTTCTCTTCATGAGTGGCTGGAGGCACTGAATGGGCTGTCCCTGTCCTTCTCCAATAGTGTGAATGGGCCAAATGACTTCCTCATATTCCTGTGAAACCAGCATGAGGTGCGGAATGAACTCTTATTTTACTGTGGCAATGTGCAGTGACAGGTAATCTTTTTACATGAATGTTATTGACTCTTTAAAAGCACAAGCCTCAATAGAGTTTGGGTCCTGCTGCACATGGACACAGACCAGTTCAGGACCTGACGGGGGCGTCAGATTATTCTGAACATTGTAGAATCTTCAGTGACCATCCCCACTTCTGATCTTACGGTGAGGAGGGTGAGGGTAGGGAGACATTGATGAAGCAGCTGAAGATGTTTTTGAAGAGGAAGCTACCCTGAGGATTTCGCATAGAGGTGACCCAGGACTGAGATGATGAACATCTTCTTTTATGCCATGTTTGACTCCAAACACTGGAGAGTTTACTCTGATTCCCATTAAGTCCAGGTTTGTTAAGCTCCTTGATATCAACAGAAGTCAACCACTGCCTTGATATCAGGGCCAGTCATTTTTACTGAAACCCTTGTGTCAATCTCTTTTTTTCATATCGATAGGCCATGATATAGGAGCAGCAAGTGTTTTCTTCAAACAGGTGGTATTGAATGTAAGGATTTCTCTCCTCAAGGGTGTTAGGGGAGTTAGATGACTAAAAGTATTTGTAGAGGAGGTAGATGGATATTGACCTGTCAGAGAGTTGAGGGCTATGAAAAATTGAGTATGAAAGAGGATTTGCGAGCAAGAGCAGATCAACCACGATCTTAGTGAAGGACAAGACAGGCTTGGGGACTGAACGCCCTGCTCCTGTTTCTGATGTTCTCACATTCTGTAATTGGAAAGTTAGTGGGTGTAATTTTCATGCATGTGCAATTACTGCATATTGCAGTCAGGAGGCCAGAGGATTCTGTGAGCCATCACTGGGTGAGGTATGGGGGCTGCATTCAAAATGAATCTGGGTCTACAACATGATCAACAAATGAAACACAAGTTTCAGAGACGGGATGCTCTGTAAAGAGAGATGACGGACCTCTTTCATACCCAACCTGGGTTTTCCAATTACATTTCCAAAATCACATCAAAGCGTGGTGACAGCCTTGAAGGGCTGAATGGTCTCCTCTGTTTCTATGCACCAGGTTATAGTTGTAAGTATCCTCCAACTGCTCCTGCCTAGCAAGTTTGAGGGGCTGAATGGAACACCGAAACATGGGACTGAGGAGCAGGAGCGGGTCATTAGATACTTTGAGCCTTCTCCACCAGACACTAAAATTGTGGTTGATCAAGTTATGGTCTCAGCACCACTTTCCTGTCTGTGTTCAATTATCTGTGCCTCACTTCCTTGTCAAATAATTAACTAACGCAGCTTTGAGTCCATGAGAACATAGAAGCACGATAAAAACTTCCAGTGAAGAGAATTCCGTCGTGAAAGGTCCTTTCAGAATTTTTCATCTTCCCTCTTATAGAATCAGAGAGTCATGCAGAACGGAAACAGACCCGTTAGTCCAATCTGTTCACTCCCATCAGTTATCAAATCTGATTTAGTCCCATTTGGCAGCATTTGGCCAATATTCCTCCTTTATCAGAGACTTTTTAAATGTGTGATTGAACCCCCTTTGACCACTTCCTCGGACAGCAATTTCTGTACACACAATACTCACTGTGTGAAACGTTTATCTTCAGGTACCTTCTAAATCATTCGCCCTCTCGCCTTCAACCTATGCCCTCTTGTTCTGGACTCCCCTATACTGGGATCAGAACATGGCTATTCAGAATATCCATACCCCTGATGGATACCCCTGATATCCATCCTTTATTATGTCACCCCTCAGCCTCTGAGGAGAAAGCACCTCAACCTAATCAACCTCTCCCTGAAGCTCAAACCTTCAGTTCTGGAACGTCTGTGTAAATCTTTTCTGCAGACAATCGAATTGTACACAGTATTCTTAAAATGGCCTCACCAACATCCGGTACAGATGCAACATGCCACCACAACCCCTATACTTAGTGCTCTGACTGATTAAGGCAAATGTGCCAAATGTGTTCTGCACCAGTTTGTCTACCTGAGACTCCACTTTTAAGGAACAATGTACCTGCAGCCCTATGTCCCTTTGTTTCACAACACTCCCCAGGACTTTACCACTAAGTGCATAACTTCTGCCCTGATTTGCCTTCCCAAAATGCAATTTATCTAAATTAAACTTCATCTGTAAGTCCTTGCCCCTTTGTCCCATCGAATTGTGGCCTCGTTGTACTCTGAGGTAATCTACTACACCACCTTACTGATGTAATCTGTAAGCTTACTAACTATCGCCCCGATATTCACATCCAATGATGAAATGCAGTGAACTCAGTACTGATTCTTACAGCACACTGCTGCTCACAAGCCTCAAGTCTGAAAAATACCCTTCTTCCTTCAAGCCAATGTGACTAGCTTCCCCTGTATCCCATGTGACCGAAACTTACTAATCTGTCTACCAATCGGAATGTTATGAACACCTTGCTGAGGTCCATATAGACAAAGTCGAACAAACTGCCTTCATCAATCTTCTTTGTCACCTCTTCATAAAACTCAATCAAATTAATGAGACATGATTCCCCATGCAGGAAGCCACGTTGACTACCCTGATCAGCCCTTGCCTTCCCAAACGTATGTCAATCCCATTCCTCAGAATCCCACCAACAACCTATCCACCACTGACATCGGGCTCAGCGGTCTATAGTTCCCGAACTTTTTGGGGTCACTGTTTCCTTTTCTAGTCCCACTCCTCCACTGCTCGCAACAAATGTTGAATGTAACCAGTTTGGTGATATCAGTCTCAGACTGGGTCAGTGTCAGTTTTAGGAACACGTCAGGCTAGTTTCTTTAATCTGCTAAAATAGCACGTTTATGATCCAGAGCAATGTTACTCAAACTACGAGGGAAAGATAAATGGCAATCTGTTTGGATATTGCAAATAAAGAATCGATACCTCCCTTTCTAAAAACACTGGCGTACGTGCGTGCGTGCATACACACACACACATACACACACACACACACACACACAAACACGCGCACACACACAACTGATAGACAAACTCACTGCAAGTTCAAGTTGAAAGAACGTTGT
The DNA here is from genome assembly GCF_047496795.1 of Chiloscyllium punctatum. Lineage (NCBI taxonomy): Eukaryota > Metazoa > Chordata > Chondrichthyes > Orectolobiformes > Hemiscylliidae > Chiloscyllium > Chiloscyllium punctatum. The sequence goes on along the minus strand of NC_092754.1, from coordinate 49,513,751 downwards.
CGACATATTAGTCTAACTCATGACGAAAGGAAAAATTGAGAGATTGTCCCAAATGTTATTCTGCTTCTGAAGATATTCTACTCGCACAAACTGCGAATAATGGGATTTCATCCTGGAACAGTTGGATTTCGCTGAATTCCCTTTGCATTAGGCAGTGATGAGATCCAATGAATTCTGGTGAGGATTGTCCAGTGGCTCAGTGGTTAGCACTGATGCCTCACAACACCAGGGGCTTGGGTTCGATTGCAGCATCGGGAGACTCTCTGTGTGGGGTTTTCATATTATCCCCTTGTCTGTGTGAGCTTCTAATGAATGCTCCAGTTTCCTCCCACAGTTCAAAGCTGTGAAGGTTAGGTGGAGTGTTCATGCTAAATTGTCCATAGTGTTCAGGGATTTCTAGGTTAGGTGCATTAGTCAGGGGTAAAAGTAAGGGAATGGGTCTGCGAAAGTTACTCTTTGGAACGTTGTATGGACTTGTTGGGATGAAGGGCCTGTTTTCACACTTCAGGAATTCTACAAAAAGAAGAATGGTAACGATGACTGTGGAGCTTTTTTTTACCGTTTGCACACATTGCTGTGATGAGGAACAATGAAGGAGAGAGAATTCAATAGTCTGTTCATTCTCGGGCAGATTACATTTTCTCTCTCTCTGAGTTGAATCACACAGTAATGTCATCCTTTCCCAAACTGGATCATGTGAGGTCTCCTTGTACATTGTCCAAACTATGTCTCCATCACATTCCCTGTTCCATGTAGGTGCATTATTGCTGCTGTCATAGACAGAGCCATACCCTTAGCAGTAAATGGTCTCGGTCGATTTGAAGATATGTTTAGATATCTCTGCGTCATTAAAAAATAAAATGTTTAATGTATTCAGAATACCTGTGTTAAAATGAATGCATTTTGTAACAAATTCAGAAATTGTTGGAAAACCTCGGCAGGTCTGTCAGCATCCAGATGCCTTTTACATAATGTAGTTTTTTCCGGCCTCCATCATTCCTGTGGCCGCTCATTCCATACGCACACCACCCTCTGCGTGAAAAGATGCCCCTTAGGCCTCTTCAAAATCTTTCCCCTCTCACTTTCAACCAATGCCCTCCGGTTTTGGACACCCCTAACCTGGGGAAAACCCTGACCACTCACCCTATCCATGAACGTTCTGATTTTATAAATTTCTTATGCTATGAAATGTGACTCCAATCAACACGAATGACTGTGTTTTCAGTTATCCAGGGCCTAAATGCTCAAATTCAATACTGACACCTCTTCTGTCTCCATCAGGTCACAATTCTGAAACCATTTTAATCATTTTGTTCAGATGCATCCTGAGACACTTCTGTGGCTTTACGCCAAGGCCTTTGTGCCCGGAGGCAGGACACTAGCACCACTCGGCAATACCCCTAAAGCTGTAACATTATTCTCCTGTGTGTTTGTTCATCAGCCTGTTCTGACACGCTGTGACATACGTCTGCAACAGGCAGAACTTGAATTCAGACCATTTAGTCCAGAGATAGGAACACTACCACACAAGTTCAGGAACTGGAATCAAATCGAGAGCTCTGGCTCAGAGGCAGGGACACTACGCACTACACTACCATACCCAGATTTTGGGTCATATGTTAAGTGCCAGTTTTCAGCTCGGTATGGATTTATTATAATCAGGTTAGCATTACTGAAGTACACCAAACGCCTCGTATTGTTAAACAAGTGCAAGACATTTGTCTCAACTGTAGGATGTTGAGTGCACGTGCTATGCCATCAAAATTAACTACGACACCTTTAATTGCTTTATCTGTAGTTGACAATATTAGGGAAAGAATTCCTGCAGACGCACTCCGCACAATGAAGGGTCTCAAATAGATATTTATTACTGAACACCAGAGACGGAGAAAGAGCATAATTTCTGGCCCCAAAGCATTGACCAGTATTACCCACCAATAACGTGTGTGACTGCTCTCTTCCTAAAACCATGAAATGATACCAGGCCGCTGATTACTGTCCAGCCTCTCCTCCCCACTGACTGTGTCTGCAATCTGTCCCTCATTCCCTTTAACTACATAAGGTAAATCAAGCTCATGGTCTTTGTGAAAATCAAGGCCGGAGTGTGCAGGCCTCCTGGAGATGGGGAGGGAATTTTAAAATTAAACGGGGAAGGTGAGGAGGTAGTAAAATCACACACTGGGCTGAGGAGTGGCAGATGGTGTTAAGTTTGGATTCATGTGAGGAATTGGATTTGGTAAATCAAACAAGAGCGGGGCCTATACAATGTTTAGCATTGTTGTAGGACAGTGATCTAGGCTGTCAGGTACAATTCTTTAAAATTTGCATCTCATATAGATAGTGTGGTCAAAAGTATGTTCAGCACACTTGTCTTCACAGGTCAGACCTTTGAGTATCAGAATTCAGACGTCATGTTGAGGTTATACAGGATACTGGTGAGACCTCTTCTGGAATACTGTGTCCAGTCTGGTCACCCTGCCCGCTCATTCCATAGGCACACCACCCTCTGGGTGAAAAAGCTGCCCCTTAGGTCACCTTTAAATTTTTCCCCTCTAACTTTAAAACTGTGTCCACTACTTTTGGACTCCCGTACCCTTAGAAAATACCTCGGCTATTCACTTTGATATTATTGACCTTGATATTATTAAGCTGGAGAGGGTTCAGAAGAGATTAACTAGTATGTTGCTGGGAAAGGAGGGACTGAGCTAAAAGGAGAGGCTAGATTGGCTGGGATTCTTTTCACTGGAGAGTAAGGTTAAGGGGTAACTTTGCAGAGGTTTATAAAATCATGAGGCGCACAGATAAGCCGAAGGGCTGAAGTCTATTCCCTATAGTCGGGGGTTCAAGACTGAGGGATATTTTAAGGTGCGAGGAAAAAAATTTACAAAAGTCCAGAGAGGTAAATATTTTAGACAGAAGCTGACTTGTGTGTGCAATGAACTTCCAGAGAAGTGGTGAAAGCAGGGACAGTTACAACTTTTTAAGGATATTGAGATCAATACTGAATAAGACATCAGTTTGGATGGTGCTGTGAGCAGCTGCCCTCTCTGACTGAATCCCTGTTGGTTTTCACCCTTTGCCAATGGCTGTGCAGTGGCAATTGGAGGCCAGCAGAGGGTAGCATTGCATCACTTTAAGCACCGCAGAGACATCCAGACTTGCCCCACACAGAGACACACAGATACACACACAGCAATTGTTAGGACACGGCGTAAAGCTCATCTGGTAATTTAAACTAAACATAAATAAATACTCAATTCACCTCGTAAACTGCTAAAATATGAGTGACAGAGAACTCCCAAATTCCACTGTTTAAATAAAAACATCAATTTATTTTTTAACACTGGAAGTGTACATTTTACATCAACTATTCACAAATCTGAGACCCTCTTTCTCTTAAATGCTTATTACCCGACTCCAGCTCTATAACAATATACTGTTTCTGGGTCTGCCATCCCCTCATATCACAGGTGCTTGGAAGTTCTCAGTTCAGAACAACTTTCCCTCTCTCTTAAAAGTACAGTACACACTTTCAACTTCATCACTTAATACCTTGATGTCAATAGAGATAAATGGAGCCAATCCAGATTTTTCTCGCTCTATGGTTTGACAATATTTCATTTACTCTGGCAGGTTTGTATCAGGACTCATGTTGCTCCATTGACAGTATGTCATTATTCGACTCTGTCCATGGGAATATAGCAGTATTTCACTGGCTCACACTCGTGTGCTTGGGGCAGGATTCCAGTTGTTTCATGGGGACTGTGACACTATGACAATCTCAATGTTTGTAGATGGCACCGAACCTGGAAGAATTGTAAAGTCTATGGAGGAGTGTGTGGAACTCTAACAGGACAATCACTCGTTGGTTTCGTGTTCAGGTGTATGGCAGCTGGGTATCAATGCAGTACAGTGTGATGTGATGCATTTGGTAGGAAGGACATTACAAGACAATATCAAACAGGCTGTACCATTATAATGGGGGTGCAGGAGCAGAGGGTCCTGGTTTTATATGAGCACCGATTATTAAACATGCCAGGACAAGTGAGGAGAGCAGTAACTATCACAGATTAGTTTCAGTATCTGAGCTGTTTACAGGAGGAGGATAGAAGGGAGTCTCTGTACTCTCTTCCTGGGAGGTGGTGGTGACGATGTGTTGTGAGCCCACCCTCCTGCCCACCAAGACCGTGGGGATTCCATTTGTACCAGCTCAGCACAAAAATGAGATGGCTTCAGGGCCATGGCTTCTAAGTTGTGCCGGGGGGAAACAGAGCTGCCGGTGGGTTTAAAGTGAGAATTGTCCTTCACTGAAGATTGCTTCTTTCTCGGTCGGCGGGACGTTGATGTTTCAGAATCTCCACACGAGGTGTCCCCGTCCTCTCCGGCTCCTACCAGGCTCCTCCCAACATGGCGGGGGGAGGGGGGTGAGGGAACGGATATCGGGCACTCCACCAGCTGGCTTGGCCCTTTCTGTCCTATTCCAGGCTGTTTCTCCTGGAATGGGAGAAAGGAGGGAGGGAGTGAGGGTGGGGGTGGGTGGCCCTAGTGTCACTGCGAGTGTTGATGGGGGACATGGTGAGGTGTCCGGAGGGAGTCAGTCCACACTGTTGTATCTATGCAGTGTTATTGGTGTGGGGGGTAAAGTGGAGGGAGAGAGACAGACAGACAGACAGACAGAAAGGGCGACTGCATGCAGTAGTGAGAGTGGCGGAGCATGAGCCTTGTTCAGTGGTCGGTGCTATAACAGATATACAGTGAGTGTGAGGGAGCAGAGAGTATGTGGTGACACTTATCCTGACAGAACGGGGAAGGTTATTGATGCTTGTCCTGTATTGCTGGACATTTCTTCAGACCGCAGATACTGCGCAGAGCTGGGTGGTGAGCTCAGACCATACTCGGTGGGACTGGTAGCGTGGTCCACTCTGAGAAGAGAATCGTCCCCCTCTGTACGATCCCATTCACCAGGACCTCCGTGTCTCTGTTGACAAACCGTTGTGTAATTGCCCCTTATCTGCGATGCTCATGGTAAACTTGCAGAGCAGCTTCAAACAGAGAAAGCTCAACTGTGTGCCCATTGGCCTTTTGGAGTTGGCAACAGTGCCAGGGATCACAGAATATCTGGGGTCATGCGGGTGTTCGCGAGTACCTCCAACAATGAAGGAAAATCGAGCTAGCATTGAATTAGAGGAAGCCAAGTGGTGGAGTAGGTAGTTAATGAGGTGAGATTGATGAGATATCACCAGGAAGCTAGCTCATCTCATACAGACAATCCGACAGTGAAAATGTTAATGTCACAAATTATTGTTAGATGCAGCCCAATGTGTCGAAGACTCTGCTGACCTACCCCCAGTTACAAAGCTGCCAGACAAATGCTCATCCAATACTCTCCATCATCTGAACTCACACCAATATCCCATTCACCCATCATTCCTGGAAACACTGGCTCATGTTGCAGGATACCGTTGAAATGTCTTCATTTCAGCATTCTGGATCCTGGGAATACGTTCTTCCATGACATTGTCTCTCTATCTCGCTCTCTCTATTCCCCAAACCCCTCCCATTTGTTAATACTTAAACTGATTCCCACGCAATCTCTCCCTGGAGTGATGTTCACACCCACAGCACCCATGTGTCATGGCACAATGGAGATATGGAGATGTAAATGGATGGGATCTGTACATCCTGTTACTTCCAGCATGGACTGCAAGTTTCCCCACGCTGGGCAATGATCTAACACAATGTTACTGAACAATGCACTGGGATGATGGACACAGTTCCACGCCCTGGTCGCATATCTCATCTGGGCTTATAGTTCAATGCACGAGTGTGGTCTGCATACCTTTCCACTCTGGGTAAATTGTGATTGCATTGTACATACACCAGCCCGGCCTGTACAGCGCTCCCGGCTGAACACATCTCCTTTGGGTTTATAGATCAGTGCACTGCTGAGGTCTGCACAGTGTTCTTCTCTGGACTGATTGCAGGGTGGTGTTCAGCAGTGCACTAGCCTGGTCTGCACAGTGCTCCATGCTGAACACATGGGTTTACGGTGTCTGGTCTGGTTCACTGAGTTGGATAGAGATTGTGATATAACTAATCCTTTCAGTTGATACGGCAATGGCTTTATTTTTGTTCTCATTCATGTGATTGGACCCTCCAAATTCTGACTCATCCAGCCAGTCCCATTCTTCAGTCTGCCTCCATCGTGCAGCAACATATTGTTGATGAGTCATTTTCCAATTTCAATGTGAATAACTGTCCTGTCTATTTCCCTGGTCATTGGCATTGCTCACCGTGGAGCATCAGAATTCACCGCAATAAACCTCAGTAATGTCACTCCTCAGAAACAACTCTTCAGGGAACATAGCCCCAGCCCATTCATCATCTCCGTGTAGCTCAACATCACTCGCCACCACCGCCCCTCCCAACACTGTCAATAAACTTGGAAGTCTTCTCTGCACGCTTTCAAGTTTAACAACATTGTTCCTACAGCAGTGAGAACAAAATTAAAGGCAGTATTACAGAAGTGGCTGAACCTAGCATCTAGGCGAAAGTGAGTATTGCAGATGCAGGAGGTTAGAGTCGAGAGTATTTTGCTGGAAAAGCACATCAGGTCAGGCATCATCCGAGGAGCATAAGAACCGATGTTTCGGACGAAAGCGCGATTCCTGATGAAGGAATTTTTGCCCAAAGCGTCGAATTTTCCTCCTCCTCGGATGCTGCCTGACCCGGCTGTGTTTTTCAAGGACCACACTCTTAACCCAGTATATATCCCAGATGGCGTCCTTCTTCAAAAACAGCAATTTCCCTTCCCACATGGTTGACGATGCCATCCAGAGCATCTCATCCACTTCCCGTACCTCTGCCTTCAACATTCACCTCTCCAAACTCAACAGGAAAAGAACATCCTGTTTCTCACCTTCCATCCCACCAAATCTCTAGATACAATGCATTACCCTCCCCCATTTGCGCCACCTACACACAGGCCCCACCACCAGGGATATATTTCCTTCCCCATCCCGACCTGCATTCCATAAAGAACATTCCCGGCGTGACTCCTTTGTCAGGTCCACGCCACCCAACAACCCACCCTCCACTCCTGGCACCTTCCCCTCCCACCACAAGAATTGGAAAATCTGCACCCTCACCTCCGTCCGAAACCCGAAAGAATCCTTCCACATCGTTCGTAGTTTTCGCTGCACTTCCACATACGTTGCCTACATTATCCATTGCTCCTGATGTCTCCTCGATACTGGGGAGACCGGACGCCAATGTGCGGAACACTTCAGAGAACATCTCTGCGACACCCGCACCAACCACCCCCACAACCCCATGGCTGAACAATTTAACTCCCCTTCCCACTCCGTCATGGACATGGAAATCCTGGGCCTCCTCCACCACCAAACCTTAACCACCCGACGCCTGGAGGAAGAAAGACTTAACTTTTGCCTTGGGACCCGACCACCACATAGCATCTGCAATCCTACCTTTCTCTCTTGCGTTAATGTATCCAGAAATTTCCCCACCAGACATCTTGTGAAGCTGCTCTGTTATTTTATCCCTGGGACATATACAGCCCCACAGTGCTCTGGGAATACTTCCACGTACAAGGAAAAAGTTTTAAAAAAGAATATTTATAGTCCATCCGTCTGTAACCCTCATCCATTCCATTCAGACTGAGTAAATATTCCCTTTTATTACTATATAAAATGTTATGCAAGGAATGGGTTAATTGAGCCTGTTTATTCGGTGACTGTGATTAATGTCAGTCTCCATGGATTCTAATTATCCCAGTGGAGAGTTCCCATCTTTTAATGATAAATGGGCACCGTTTAATGTGTTGTCCCATAGTATGAGCAGGAGCATCATCGACAGCACTAACAGGGATAAGCAGCTCCAGATGGAGAAGGAGAGGAGAGATCATAACCTGAGAATATTAGACTGGAGTGTTCCAATAATGGACAGGGGCTTATCCGATGATAATTCAACCCTTTCGATGTATTATGATTGGTTGTCATTATCATGGCGGATCTATTATGCTCTTCGCATTATTCAATATTTTTATTATCCTTTCCTGTCTATCATTGGTGTCCCTGGTAAGTCTCACAGTCCCGCTATGTTTTTTTTTCAAGAAGCATGTTATGACTGCGTTACTGTTCTTTCATATAGTCTTCACTTCTATTGACTATTATTGTTCATGTTGAGACTCTGAATCCAGATATTGACTCCACAGACCACTACTAACTGCATCAGTGATCTTGTTCAATTACCTTCCCCCTCCTTGCTTCTGGCAGTGTTACTCATGGGTCTCTATGTTGACCTTCTCAGTTTCAGAGGTGAACCATTCTCTCTCTGCCCTTGTTATTTAAATATTTGGAGTGTGGACGTCATTGCCCTCTATTATGTTTACAAACTCCGTTTCCTTCCTGGGACTCCAAACCATCCCTGGCCAATATCTTTATTTTAATTCATTTCTGGGACTTGGGAATCCCTGGCTGGCCAGCATTGATAGCCCTTTCCTATTTGCTCTTGAGAAGATGGTGGTGAGCTGCCTTCTTGAATCGCTGCAGTCCACTTGCTGTGAGATGACCCACAACGCCAGTAGGGAGGGAATTCCAGGATTCTGACCCAACGACTGTGAAGGAACATCGGTATATTTCCAAGTCAGGATAATGCGTGGCTTGACGGGCAACTTGCAGGTGGTGTTTGGCACAGACGAATCACTACTTTGGTGATCCCTTTGGCCATGAGCTGATTCCTTACACCATGCCCTGACCATTATTAAATTTATCTACTCACTGCTCCAGAATGTACTTCACTGGCTTCACCCATCTGCTGTTTGAACGTTGAGCTGTGTAATACAGTCTCAATGATGACAACAAACTGCTGCTGACACTGTCAGGTTGAAACCTGCAGAAGCAAATCTGATTCGAACTCACATCAAACTCCCATCCATATGACATTCTTGTGCACGCTGATCTATATCACTATTTTTTACTGGCAATGTCTTTATTTTAATATTCTCAAGCAGTTTGACTCATCTGTCCATGAAACCTCCCTCAGTCTCCATGTGTCGATTATCCAAATCCCTGCCAGTTGTTCATTTTTAACCTGCTTTCTTTTAAGTGTATTTTCTCTCAAGCAATGATTTTCACATTCAACCTCCCCAAATGCATGCCCCCCCCCCCCCCCCCACACACACACACACATTTGCAGATGAGGCAGATTGAACACAAAAAGTAATTGAGACAGTTTGAAATAAGATTAGAAGTAGAATTTAAAGAAATGGAAAAGAGAAGAAAGACAGAAAAGGAAAGAAGAAAAGCAGAAAGCGATAGTTTCAACTTCAAAAGTCAGCAATTTGAGAGGAAAGTCGTCTTATCTGGGTGAAGATGAAGGTAGATGGTAGGGTGGATAAGGAGGATAGAAATGATGAGGAATGCTATGGTTGCCAAAGGCCTGATAGGGATCTGTTTAAATACATATAGGCATTGCCTAAATGTGATGAGAAGGATGTAGAATTTTTTTCAATTTCATTTGAGAAAGTGGCCACACGATTGCAGTGGCCACTGAACATGTGGATTTAGTTGCTCCAAACAAATCTGGTAGGTATAAGGAGTGAGGGAGTTGCATCCCTATCGGAAGAGGTATCTGGCCAGTATGAGAGGAGGTGAAGAAAAACGTCCGAAGTGCATATGGACTTGTGCCAGAAGCGTACAGTCAGTGTTTTAGTATCTAAAATTGCGTCCCTGGTTAAACATACATTGTGTTTGAAAGAATCAAACAAAGTAATTTTGAAAGATGAGTCAGGGTATTAAAAAAGAGAGCAACCTATAACACTCTGAGAGAGATTCTTACTTTGGAGGAGTTGAAAAACTCACTTCCTGCCGTCATGAGCACTCGTGTGGAAGAGGCAGAGAATTAAAATGGCAAGATTCGAAGCTGAAATGGCTAATGAGTATTAGTTGGACCATAAATCAAAGTTTGGCTTCTGGGAGGGCTTGTGAGGAATTTGCAAGATGTCAAAATATATACCTGTATGTAAGGTTTAGTGGCATAGGCCACGTGTAACCGGTAAAGGAGTTACAGCATTAAGACCAACAGGAACATGTAAATCCTTTAAGCTGAGACAAGAGGAGATATCTCATTCAGAAGGACTACTGTAGAGATGAGAAGTGCTCCATTATCTAACATGTGTCTGGAAAGTTCAATGGAAACATCAACAGAAATATTTCACAACTGGGAAGGAGGCCTTGAGATTGGTGTTGGCGTTACAACATTTCAGCATTTAAATTGCCTATAACGTGTCTGAGACAAATCTCTGTACTGATCACAACGTCTGAACATTTTTAGAGGAATTTAGGGAAAAAAACTTCCAGTCTACAAAACCTTCCAACTTACATTCAATTCCAACTTACACAGATGACAGGACAAGAAACCGTACTTGCTGCCAAGTTGTCAAGACTAGGATGAAGAAAAACTGAGACGTTCTGTAGCAGAAGTAAACTGATTGAAATAGAATGGGGTTGTCAATGTTTGCATGCTTAGTGTCAATGCAATATATATGTATTGTAGTCTGCAAAAACAGGAAGAATAAAGAGTTTAAAAGGAGGCCATCTTTGTATATTGGTCTTTTTTTCCAAACGGAACGTTGTGACGGTGCTGTCACGTTAAAAAGGTTATTTTCTCTTGTTTTTTTTAGGAGACGTCTTAGAGGCAGAGATGCCGAACTGCCGCCTGAAAATAGCTTAAGTAAATAACTGAGAAGGCCTTTAGGCTTTACTAAAATGTTGGTAACAATGGTAGGGCCAGCTCTCCCAGACCAGGTCTTCTCGTTTTGTTTTTGCTGCAGCATTCAGAAGCTGCTTGGGTTTCCAGAAGGGGTGGAAGTTTCACTACATGATCCCAGTTGCTATTCTCTCTGAAAACTCTCTTAAAGTTGATTCCTCCAAGATTGGAGAACTGCACATAAGATTCTGTGTTTGAATTTACCTTTATGCCGGGTGTTTGTTTATGGGATGTTCCGTATTAGCGCAGTTAATTAGTAGAAGGCACTGTATCTATTGTTTGCATAGTTGTTCCAGTAGAGAAACTCTCCCCAATTGTTCTTCTCTTTGATTGTGTTTTAATTGGAGCGTTTGAATGGATTGCATTTTGCCTCACATTCAGTGGGTTAACCAGTTGCAACATCTGGAACGAACAGTTCGCATCTACGTCGTAAAAAAGGAAACGTTAGGGTCCAGGCTGCCTTCTTAAAATATTTTGATGGAGTCTAACCATGTCCATAATGCTTGTAGCTGAGGATATTATGACTGACTCCTGTTATTGAAAAGTTAGTGGAGGTGCTGGACATTGTGCTGTGAGCTACCTCAGATATTCAGGGAGACCTGAGGATTTGGTGACCCAACTCTGGATGGAGCCTGGGGACTTAGTTACAGCATCTGGGTCTGTAACATGAACACCAAATGGTGCAGAAGCTGCAGAGAGGGGAAGCTCTGAAACCATGGAGTGAGTGTGTCTAGGGAAAGGGGTCTGCTGGATCCACACCGGGTTTTCCAAAAACAACTTCCCAAGCTCCACTTAACCCAGGAGCAGAGTGTGAGGGGTCCCTGACTGAACAAGGAGCTGGTCACAGAGCGGTGTTGACTCCTTCAACACGACTGCAGCTTCACACCAGGGTGAGGGCGGTGTTGCCAGTGGCTGTTATGGTCGCAGTTTCATTCAGCTTCTATGATCCGGAACTTTCCATGCTGGAGTGGTTGACATATCCATCATCTCCCAATATCTCAACATCAATGTCACCATTCGGTGACAGAGGATATATATTGAGGATGAGATGAATGCTTTCTCTCTCAGCAGAGAGGTGACGTATGTATCCGTGTTTTCTCAATATAGTAGGATTTCCAGTGATGTACATGCCTGTGTGGGGTCCCCATGTCAATGAGGAGAGCTAGAGGAACTGAAGGAGCTCTCACTACATTAATGTTACAGTGTGCCCATGCACAGGACATCATGTTGGTGAATACTCACTGTCCTGGCAGCAGCCACAGCCTCTTCATTCAGAAGCAGTCAACCATTCCCATCATCTTTCGGTCTCCATTCGGAAAGAAAGGATAGCCTCTCGGCTAAAGGCTGTCCCTTTGTTAAACGGTTCAAAACACCCTCCACCCCACCACTCCTCACCGCCAACCAACCATATCAAAATATCCTGTGTGTACCGAGAGCAACAGGACCACTGGGAATGTCAGGGAGCAAACCATCAGGGATTTGGAGCAACACTTCCCATGTCTGAATGGGTTAGAGTAAACCCTCCAGAACACACTGTATCACTATGTCATATAATCCATCTCCATTTTAGTAACATACTGCCTTCCATTCTTCCTGAAAAGGCTGGCAGGTTATACATTACGTTATATTCCACTTGTCAAGGTATTACTCACTGACCTTACGTGTCCATATCAATTTGTAGACTCTCCACATTCTCTTGATAATTTAATGTCATGCTTACCTTAGTATCATCATCAACGTTAGCAGCAGTACATCTGTTCTATCGTCCTGATCACTGATATCGATTGTAAACAGTTTAGGACCTAGCACTGGTTATGTTCTGTCAAACTGATTAATATTGATTTATCCGGAGTGCCTGCTTCCTGTTTGATAACCAGTCCTCCCCCAATCCTGTGGAGCACAGTCGAAGGGCTGAATAAGAACGAGGAATAATCCAGCCACTCGAGCCTGTTCCGCCATTGTATACAATCATGGCTGATGTCATCGCCAGCTCAGTTCCATTTCCCAGCCTGCTCTCCAAATCCCTTCATTTACTCATTGTCCTAGCATCCCCATGCACACTGAGGAAGTGAATTACGCAGATTCATGACCCATTGAGAGAAGTAAGTTCTCTTCACCCCTGTTTTAAATCTGCTCTGCTTAATCCTAAAACTATGATCTCTTGTTCTAGTTTGCCCCACATGAGGAAATATCCACTCCACACCGACATTGTCAATCACCTTAAACATCCTGCAGATCTCAATGAGGTCTCCTCTCGTTCTTCTAAACTCAGAGTGCATCGGCCTGAGCTGCTTCAAAAGTCAAATTCGTCTCTGGAATCAATCTCATGTACTTATTCTGAACTGCCTTCGTTGTAACAATATCACTCCTGCAGGCAGGACAACAAACCTGAACACAGTACGTCAGTCACCGTCTCATTAATACCTTTCAGAGTTGCAGTAATTATTCCCTCCCTTTATACTCTATTCTTTTACAACGAAATGCTGAAATTGCACTTGCCTTTCTCATTCCCTGCTGTACATGCATGTGTATTTTCTATGGTCTGCACGTGGACACCCAGATGCCTCTGCACGAAAGCACTCTGAAGTTGCTGTCCATTTCCATAACATGTTTGATTCCTCTGATCAAAATGGTTAATCCCATATTATCCACGTTAAATTTTATCTACCAGATGTTGGCACATTCAACTAAACTTTTCATGTCCATTTGAATTTTTCTTCATCTTCATTACATCAACCTACTTTCCCACTTGTTTTAGTGTCAGCTGAAAATGTGGCTGCAGTGTGTTCTCTTCTCTCATCCAAGTAATACAGTGGATGGTAAACTGTCGGGTCATGTGGTCTGAACTCTATGGAACCCCAGAAGTTGCCAACCACTAACGAAACAACTATTCCATCTCTCTGCATGTTGTTGGCTCACCAGCCCAATGTCCAGGCGAATAACCTCTCCCAAACCCATGTCCTTTTAATTTACAGTTTAATATTTTGTGCTGCGTTTAATCAAGGCACTTTCAAAGACCGTTTCTAGGATCCCTATTGACTACTTTACTTGTCACATCTTTAAAGAATTCGAGCAAACAAATTCTTTAAAAAATCATGCTGATTCTGATGTATTCAGGTTTTACTTTGCAAATCCCCTGTTGTTAATTAATTAATGGATTCTCACAATTTGCCTCAATTCCCAACAATTTGCTTACAATCTTTTAGTGACAAGTGAAGATGATTTTCCTAATTCCAAACTTTTTGCAAGCTCTACGTTCCCTTTCCCGTGTTCCTGTGTCACAGGCACAAAGCTTTACAAGATCTGCTCCAATCGCTGTGTAGGTGGCATGAGTGCCTGAATGGATTCACTCAATTCCTGGATTATACACTCAATGGGCTGAATGTGCCCATGGTGTTCCTACATTGTAGTCTCGGTGGCCGGAATGTCCTGATTTACAGATTAAAAATCTGTTTTTCATCCTCCTGATAATACGTCAGAAGCCTGAGGGATTGTGGAATCTTCCTGTTGCTGTACAACATTCTGAAGGGCTGAACGGTCTGTTCATCTTCCTTCACAACAGGCTCGAGATACTGAACAATCACCTCCTGCACCCCTGAAATGGGATCTAAGGAGTGATTTGTCTCCTCCTATTCAGATACAACTGACACATGGGTGAATTGCCTCCACCTCTCCATAACAAGTCTCAAATAATCATATTTCCTTCTTTAATTCTCGTGCTGAGTGGCCTCCTGTTTTTCTAGTGTACCAATCTCTTCCAGTTCCTGTGTTAGCGACTTAAGGAGGCTGAATGGGCTGATCTTGTTGCTGCATAACAGGATACTGGTGCCTCGTGGTCTACTCAGCATGCAGTGTTATAGACTCGAGGGGCTGTTAACATTCTCCTGTAACTGTATATCAGGCTCCAGGGGCTGAATAACCTCGTCCTGTTCTGGTGTAACAGGGTCGAAGGCCTGAATATCCTTCTGCTGTTACTGTGTAACAAGCTGGAGAAGTGGAATTAGCTGTATAATTGGCCTCTGTTGCGGTCTCTTTCCGGTGTTCTTACTAACCTGCTGTAAGGATTCCTCCCAGGGTAGAGCAGTCTCAGCTGTCTGGGGGAAGGCATAGCATTGTTGAAAGATCATTCTCCTTCTCTACTACACCAGCATAACGGGAGAACTGGTTAAAATGTCATAATAACACTTGAGACAAATGAATAACGTTACGAGATTATCTCAACGTCCAAATAGGCTTCACCAAATATCTCACCTGGATCTACCATTAATATCTCCAGAGGCCACATCACTCAGATTCCACAGAAAATAGTAAAGTGAAGCTTAGAAACAGCAAGGAGAAGCAAAGATTGATGGAAGTTATATGTCAAAGTGAAAGTTTCCGTACAAATGTTGGGCATGGTATAAAACAGGGAATTAGATACCCAGGTTTGTGGGCACCGCAGTAATAATAAACAGTTTCAAACTTCATCTAAACTGTGTTAACCCACGTGAATAATAATGCAGGGTAATTGGATTTCATGAGGGTATTTGAGATGGTTTCATTTAACAGTATGTTGAGCACTGAGGTGTAGGTCAGGCTGCTTTGACATTGCTGTTATGTGATCGGAAGAGCTAATTGAAAACCCTGCTGAAAAGGAGGCTTCGGGAAAAATAATTATAATTTATTGAATTAAATATGACGTCTGAATACAAAACAGCTTTTTTTAAATTGTGGTCATAAACCTGAGACATGCAAATCATGAAAGTATGAGGGGCACATTAGCTTCAGTGAATTGGAGAAGTACATGAAAAAGATTTACTGGAAGACAGGCAATGGTTGTTGTTTAAATAAACACCCTAAAATGTACAATATACAGTTCAAACAGCAAAGGGGTGAGGTGACTTAACAATCGGTAACAACAGAAGTTAAAGTTTGCATTAGATCAAAGAAAGCAGCTCAGGAAAATGTCAGATATTGTTGTCAGCCATGGATTCAGATACATTTGAGGACCAATGAACTGATAAGGAAATTTAAAATATAATGCAAACGAACAAGAAGCATAAGGATGATCAAACGCTTCTCTCGATACTTTATGGGAAAGTGAAGGCAAGGACACATGTGGAATGGGGAATATCCACACAAGATAATTTCTTGCAGAGAACTAGGAAATTGCAGAGAAACTAAAGAGTTATTTTCATGTCTATCTTATTAGAGGCAAGATTAACTGATGGAGAAACTCAGTTTGTGTTCTCCAGTGATTGCCAAAATGAAAGGAGAACGCAGTGAAGCTTAGAAAATTCACACGGAGAAACAGACTGACACAGCGGCAGGGAGATGTGTTGGCAGGCATTATTAGGGAGAATTCCGAGATGTTCTCCACGTACATCAAGCAGAACAGAATAACCAGAAAACAACTAGGGCCCATTAGAGACCAAGGGAGCACTCTGTGTGTGAAGCTGGAGAACATTGATCGATTTCTACATGAGAGCTCTATATCTGTTTTACTTCGGAGAAGGAGATTGCAGGGACAGAATTCAAGAAGATGGATTGGGAAGCTCTTAAACAGACTGATGTAAGATGTGAGCAGAGATCGGAGGGTTTGGCTGGTACACAATTGTACTGATTGCCAGATCTGGATGAGTTGTATCACAAGCTGCTGTTAGAGACAAGGGACAAAAGGCCTTGACTCAAACTTTTAAGTCGAATCTGGCCACAGGGAAATTGGAGCTGCCAGATGACTGGAGAACAACTAATGTGGTCCCACATTACAGGAAGGATGGTGGAAATAGAACGGAGAACTGTAAACCAGTAAGTATTAGATCAGTGTTAGGGCAAGTACTGGAGAAAATAGGAAAGGAGAAAATTGATCTCTATTTAGGTTTAATTAAGGATAGTCTACATGACATCATTGGAGGGAAGTCATACCAAATGAATGTTATTGTATATTTTTGAGCTTGTTGTTTAAATGGTTTTTCAGTAAGGCCTTTGCCAAAGGCCATATAGGAAACTGTTTTTTTTAAAAAACTTCATGATATCAAAGGTAACTTAGTGAGTGACATCAAACATTGTCTTATTGACAGAAGACAGAGGGTGGAGGCAAAAAGACTGTTTGTGTGACAGGAGACCACTGTCCCCCTGGTGTACCATAGGGATCAGTGCTGTGTTCCTTATTATTTGTGGCATTCATAAATGATCCAGATGTGAATTTGTAGGGGGATGGGGGAGTGTGATAATTAAGTTTGTATTTGACACAAAGATTGGCCGGATGGTTGGCAGTGAGGAGGAAGGCCTTATGTTACAGGAAGATACACATGGAATGGTCAGATGGTCAGATGGATAGTAACCCTGATAAATATGAGGTGATGTACTTTGGAAGAAGGAACCAAAAATTGGAGTATACAACGAATGGCAGCTCACTAGGGAGCTCAGAGGGTGTTTCTCCACAGATCCCTGAATGTGACTGCACGGGTTAACAAGTTAGGGAAAAAGTGAGGACTGCAGATGTTTCAGATCAGAATCAGGAAGTGTAGTTCTCGAAAAGCAGTCGGTCGGGCAGCATCCAAGGAGCAGGAGAGCCGAAGTTTCCAATATAAGCTTTTCATCAGGAATGATGGGTCACATTCCTGATGAAGAGCCTATTCTTGAAACATCGATTTTCCTGCTTCTCGGATGCTGGCTGATCTGCTGTGCTTTTCCAGCAACACACTTTTTCACTTAAGTTAATAGATTAGTTAAGAAGGCAGCGGGGACCGTAGGCGCAGCCTTCATTCATCAACATATACATTGTCAGAGCAAAAAAGTCGATGGTTAGGCCATGATGGAATATTGTCTGTAGTTCTGGAAATCTTATTACAGGAATGATGTAATTGTATTGGAGGGGTGCAGAGGAGATTCACCAGGAGGTTCCCTGGGATGGAGCATATCAGCTATGGAGAGAGGCTGGGTAAGCTTGGGTTGTTTCCTTTGGAGCAGAGAAGTCTGATGGAGAGGTGGTTGGGAAGGGTAAGATTACAAGGGCGATTTTCAGAAAGATTTTTGCTGAAGTCCCAAGCCCAGTGTGCAACATCAAATCTGATGGGATTGTGGCGAATATTTGGAGATGGTTTCAGAAAGGGACAGCTGGCAGGAAAGAGGGAGTCAAAGTTTTTGGATTTTGATTTTATGACCAGGTGCATTTTACAGGATCAATATAATAAAATACAGCGAAAAGCGCCTACTTGTTGCACAAAGTGGTGCCATTTTGAATAATTGAAGAAAATGGAATAAAAAAGGATATAGTTTGAAGAGAGCTGATGCATTGTGAGCCAGCTCCTCACCATCGACCACCGCTGCAAACCAATCCCTCCATGACAGCTACATCACCATCTACACCAGACCCCAGCAACATTGAAGATGCTGATCCTCAGGCACCATCTTTTCCACAGGGCAGATACTCCTCCATCACCAGCTCATTGCCCCCTGTGCCAGACCGTTCCAATGTCAGAGACATGTCTCTTACTGCAAGACCCACATCATTAATGTTACCATGATGGCCTTCCACTATCCACTTCATCACCACCAGTGCAGGACCCAATCAGCAACAAGTCTCTAATCCTCAGGAATCACCGTTTGCTGCTGGGCCCTGTCTCACCCACGTTGCCTCTGCTGATGTAGCTGCTGTAAATTCCAGGTCCTGTGCTTGGTCTGGAAAAGTAAGTAAGGACTCACTCTCGTCCGCACTGCGTTCAGCTTGAGGTTCAAACCCTGGGTCCAGCTTGAGGTCAGTAAGTTACTGAGAGAAAAGTGGGGGAGAAAATAAGAAAAAAGAAGCATGCACGAGTGCACAAGCTCCAGCAAAGCAGCCCTTGGACCGGAAACACTGGAATAAAAGGATCATTTTATTGGAGACGAAGGCTCGTGGGGTATCTCAGGAATATGTCCTTGGGTCCTAGCTATTCGCAAACATCTAAACATTTGGTTGAATGAATCAATTGTAATATATCTCAATCTGCTGTCGGAGAAATGCATTGAGGAGATCCTCGGCCATGATGAGAATGTGTAGGCTCACTGTGTTGAATGACATACTCCTTTCCTGAGGTTTCTGTGCAATCCGTGGGAATGTTCTGTAAATATTGTCACAAGCTCTCAGATGTTAGGAAGGAGGCCTCTGCAGGATCGACAGGACTATGTTTCCCGTTCCCTTTTCTGATATCGAGGCTGGTGCCGGGTGTTCTGTCTGGGTTATCCTTTAAGACCTCGGAGCAGTTTAATATAATTGAGTGTCTTGCTTGGCTGTTTCAGAGACCATTGAAGAGTTTATCACATGTCTATGTGTCTGGAGTCACGTTTATGCCAGACCAGGAAGGCACGGGAGATTCACTTCCTGAAAGTACATTGGAGAAGCAAATTGGTGGTTACAATCGACATTGGCTTCACTGTCATTGTTATTGACACCAAATTTTAGACCTCGACATTTTTATTAAGTGCTTTTAACTTCCACCAGCTGCTCGAGCATTTGTTTGGTCTGGGTTAGTAATCCAGTGACATTTCCACAACAGCACCAGTTCCACATGGGGACCTATCGGAAACCAAACTGAGCAGGTAATTTTTGTGCTGCTTCCCGGCTCTGTCAAAAAGACCTCCCACTCATTTGACTGGAGTAATGGAGTTGAGGGGGTGATATTGGTCATGCTGTAATTATTTTCCTCTTAATAGACTTGTCATAGCAATTTTCCACATTGTCAGACAGATGTCAGAATTGGAAATGGAATGAAATAGCTTCCACACGGGCTCGGCTTGTCGTACATTGCCTATGTCGTACCTACTGTGTTCAGTTGTTTCTTCATGTCACATAGAGCGAATCAAATTGTTTGAAAACTGTCATCTGTGATTCTGTGGGCATCCTGACAAGGTGAGTTGAATCATAAACTCAACACTTCTGGCTGAGTATGTTGTGGATAGGAATCCTTGTCTATTGCCCTGATGTGCAGGGCTGTTCCATTATGTTGGATGGGGACATGTGTATGACCCTGTCCTGCAGTGAGTTGATTAATCCATTCATGACTGGGTGTGGCAGGACTGCTGAGCTTCGATCTGATCTGTTCGTCTTGGGATCATTGCGTCCTCTCTACATGTTAGTACTGCTGTTTGGTATGTAACCAGTCAAGTGTGGTCGCTTTAACGGGTTTTCATCAGTTTTAGGAGCACATGGTTCTGACCCTGACATGTTTACCCACATGCGTCACTGAACCATAGATCAGCTTGATGGTAATTGTAGACTGAGGGATTATCCAGGGCAAAAAGTTAGATTATAGTTTTATATAATTCTGCTTCTGTTGTTGCTGTGGTTTACAGCACCACGTGGAATACACGGTTTGAGCTGCAATATCTCTCATACAGTTCTGCTGCTGTTCCCCAGTTCACACTGAGACCCAGTCACGCATCAGCCATGTACTCAGTGACCTACTCTGGTTTCTGATGTGGTACACGTCTAATTTTATATTCTCATTATATTGTCCATGGTGTCACACTTACAGTTTGTCTCATTCCTCAACACGCTTTAATATATTAATCTGAATCCTTTCCCTTCCAGTATATGCCACCTTCTGTGTTTAGAGTGAATACATCTCCCGCTGTTTCTCTCCCTAAGCGTAAGAGCTCTGTAGTGTCAGTGATGCCAGCCTTACATAGTTTCAGAACCAATGAATTTGTGCATCTTTTGTTATCTTGCACTTCCCGGTATATGGCGCTCCAGGTTGGACAAAGGGTTTGAGCAACGTTGACACTCATCTTTGAAAAACAGAAATTTCTGGGGAAGTTAAGCAGGTCTGGCAGCACCTGTGGAGTGAAAGTAGAGTTAATCATTGGTTCCAGTGATCGTTCTTCAACGCTCACCGATTCTTTTTCTGTTCTGGTTTCAGATTTCCGGTATCAACAGTTATTTGTTTTATTAAAAATGTGTTTTGTTCATTTCTGCAGAAACACAGCAGATCTGCAGCATCTACAGAGACAGAGAAACAGAGTTAGCGTTTCAAGTCCAGTGTGACACATCTTCAGAACAGAAAAGGATTGGAAAAAGGGCTTTTTAATCCCTTGCCAGAGGTAGTGGAGGCGTGATGGGAAACAGTGTGGAGGCGCAATGCCACTGACGAATGGACTTTTGTTTGTGGTAAAAGAGAATCAAATGTAAAATAAGTATACATTAGATTGTAAAGGGGGGAATTGGGTTCCTTAATTGAGTGCAAGACAAACGATTCATAAACAGGGCAAGTTCATTGGGAGACCAAGAGAAGGAATGTATGAAGATTTGAGAACAGCCATAAAGGCGTCATGCTGTGAAGTTATGGAATTGAATACCTACTCCTACAGGCTGTAACGTACCAAAGTGAAATGTGAGGTGTCACTCGAGCCTGGGTTGTACTTCATTGGAACATTACAGCTGCCCAGGACTAAAATGTTAGCATGAGAGCAAGGTAGGTTATTGAAATGGGAAACAATGAGACGGTCAGGGCTCTTCCTACAGACAGAATGGGAGTGTTCCTCAGTGCAGTCTCTGTTTGGTCTCCCCAAGTTAAAGGAGACTGAATTGTGAGCAGGAATGACAGGAGATTGGATTGAAAGATTACATGTGAAATGCTGCTTCTTCTGGAAGGTATGTGTTGGGTTGTTAAGAAATGAGGAAAAAGTTAACGATCTTTTCAAATGTCCAAGTGTATTTCCTCTTATATGTAGACCACATAGTTCCACAACTTGGAGAGAGTAAGTACTACAGGTGCGAGAGGCCAGAGTTAATAAACTTGGAGCTGGAGAAACACAGAAGAACAGACAGAATCAGAGGAGCAAAATGGCAATATTTTGATATTGGACCTTTCTTCAGGATTGCTGAGGTGGAGGGGAGCCCAGAAATGGGGTGGTGGGATATGGAAGGGGGAAGGGTAGGCATGATGGTGGTGTATACATGCAGGTATGAGGTTACTGTGATTGGTCAGTGGAAGGGTGGCGTGGATATGTGAGTGAGAAGATGGACAGGTGGGTCTGGCCAGGGAGAAGCGACATGGGGTAAGGCTGCGTGTGGAGGGACTTTGAAGCTTGTGCAGTCAATATTGAGGCCATTGGGCTATCAGCTTCAAAGGTAAACTCTCAGGTAGTGTTCCTCTGACAGTGGACAGGCTAAGGATGAGCATGTGCTGAAAATGTGTTGCTGGAAAAGCGCAGCAGGTCAGGCAGCATCCAAGGAAAAGGAGAATCGACGTTTCGGGCATAAGCCCTTCTTCAGGAATTCCTGCTGCACCTTTCCAGCAACACAGTTTCAGCTCTGATCTCCAGCATCTGCAGTCCTCACTTTCTCCTTAAGGATGAGCATGTCCCCAGATGAGTTGGAGGGGGAATTAAAATGGAAGGTAACTGGAAAGTCGGGTTGGTTGTTGTGTTCAGAGCACTGGTGCTCCATACAGAGCCTGATCCTGCCCCACCAAGCACGTCTCCAACTCCAGATGTGGTCTCCTCTCTATCAGGGAGACCTAGGGGAGTTTCAGGGACCTCGTCATGGAGCATCTGCTCTCTGCACGCTTTAAACATCCCTATATTCCAGTTGCCATTCATTTCAATTACTCGCTCACACCGCCCCACACCCCCTTGCTCATCCAGCGACAGGTCTATCCTTGGCCTGATCTTTCAGCTAGAGAGCTTACAGTTCACTGGTCTCAATATTAACTTCACCAGCTTCAAAATCTCTCCACCCACAGCCTTATTTCATGTTCCCCTTCCCTGACCTGACCTAAGCTGTCCATCTTCCTATTCCCATATCCACTGTACTCTTCCCACTGACCAATCACATTATCCCCCTACTTGCATACCTTTTCGTCATCCCACCTACCCTTCCCCAGCCCCACGCCCCTCCCTCTATTTACTTCCGCTCCCCTTCCCCGGCCCAATCCTGATGAAGGCTTTCAGCCTGAAACGTTGACTTTCCTGTTCCTAGGATGCTGTCTGACCTACTCTGCTTTTTCAGCTTCATATGTATTGCTATATCCGCAGGAACATATTTTGTTGTGCATTTTATAATAGTTTATTTTATTTTAGCTGTTTACTGACAAGCTTATCTCAACATTCTCACTACAGGGTCAAGGAAGCAGTCTCTTTGTCACGAATGTTCCTGTCTGCTTCGAAATGATTTCCTTTGTTTTAACTGTACTTTCAAGTCTGCTGTTCGCAATAGCATTGTAAATGTAACTCTTGTTATGCTGAAGCTAATGAAACCAGGTCCAATGTACTTCAGAACTTCCTTGTTCTCATACTCCACACATCTATTGACAAACGTAAAGATCCATTAAGTCCTTCTATACAACAGTTTCAACTTGCCTGGCCATTTGTAATTTCCTGTCTTCTGTGTCCCTCTCTCCTTACATTTACCAGTCCTCCCGCTCTCCAAAATTTCCAGAAAGCTCACCAGCAATGCCTCCACAATCACCTTCGGCATCTCTTCAGAACTACTGGGTGTTCTCCAACTGGTCTCGCTGATTGATCCAACTTCACCTTCCCCAGCTCCTTCTCCTTACTGGTGGTCACTATACTCACCTCTACCCTCTGACTGTCTTGAAGTTCTGACATTTTGCTGGTGTCTTCCACCGTGAAGACTGTTGCAATGTATTCAATTCCTCAGCCTTCCATTGCTTCCCATAACTATTCAGGCTTTATTTTCCAACATTACTTTGTTTGTTCTTTACTCCCTGTCTTCCTTGTTATATGTCTAAAAATCTCTTTCAATGTTCTTTTACATGATTAAGAAGCATAATATCATATTTCACCCTCTGCTGCCATTTGCTGTTATTAGTTATCCGTGCTGGAATTTATAGGCTTCGTAATTGTCTAGATTCCCAATAATCTTCACCACATTGTGCACATCTTCTTTAACTTTTATGCTGTCCCTGACTTTGTTATCACTCATGGCTGCCTTGTCTTCTGCTGAATATCTTTATTCTTACTTGGGATGAATTTCTGACGTGCTGCTGAATTATCTCCAGAAACTCCTGTCATTGCTGCTTCACCATATATCCGTGCTCAGCTCCCCTTCCAACTAACTCTGGCCAACGCCACTCTCATGTCTTTTTAGTTACATTACTCAATTATAAGCTATCTCATCGAAAAGTGAGCAATAGATGTAAACTGAAAGAGGGACATTTGAGACATGGGACACGAAGAACGATTGGAGGATTTATTAACTAGATGGAATGACAAAGACAGAGAGAGAGAATATAGATGTGGAGATGTAAAAATAGAGGCGTCTTCATGATTGATACAATTAGATGTGCTTCCCTATTTGGTTTGTCAATTCCTGGGTGCAGTGGTCCTTTATGCAGTATATGTGCAACAGATTAATCTGTTGAAATCCTGGATTTGATGCCAGACTTTTTATCTCCATCAATATGACAGGCACCAACTGTTGACAGAACCCAGCATATGTTTCCTGGTTGAAAATGGATTAACTGAAACAAGTTGGAACACCAGAAATAGGAATTTATAACATCCATCCGATAAGAATGAAAGATTAGATCAGCGAATACCAGAAAGGGGCAGGAGGCAGACGGTACGTTGAGAGAAGGGGAACAAAACCTCTCAGCTGAAGAGTAAATAACATAGTAATATTTTATAAATTTTGTACATCACATGCATCATGTTTGTTAAGTATGTCTGTCTTGTTCATTCTGAATATGTTGCACACATATGAACAATCTTATCTATCTGCACACTCACTCACACACACACAGAGACACACACGCAGACACACACACACCAATCACTGTTCAGCCATTCCATTTGAAATGATTCTGTTTTGTTTACACTGTCAATTGCCATTCCTTCTTCTGAATATATTCTGTTTCTTTCACTGCATTTTATTTTATTCTGTCTGTCAAGAAGACATTGGGGACTGGTGGGGATATCACTTTGCTCCTCATCAGTCTCCACAGCCACTGTCTTCTATTCCTTTCTGTTTATTAACCCATGAAAAATACGTACTGTGTCTGACCCTTGAATCCCAATAAAGAGGTCAATTTTAAACAGAACACTTACTATTGCGCTAAGGCTACAAAACATCTCAAAAGGAAAAGGCATACAAATTGTGCAATAAGATGTTTGCATCTTTACAAACAGATTATAGAATTGCCTTGTGTAAATGTTAAACAATTAACTGGTAAGAGCTGTGAGAGTAAAATCCAGGGAAATCCGTATTTCTTGTGTATGTTCAGGGCAGTTGTGACCAGAAGCAGTTTTTATATTGGAAGTTGTTGTGGTGGAGGACACTTCAGTGTAGTAACAACATCTCGATTGAATCTGTGTAATGATGACTATTCAGGCAGGTTGCTACCACATCCTCGCTATTGTTGGTATTCCTGGTGCGTCGATCTCTGACCATTTACTAATTCTCTAACCCGTTGTGAATGTCATCGTTTTCTCTGTAGTGTATATTTGGCACAGATCCAAAATATTGTCTTCGCTTTCAATCGCAATTTCCATTTCTATACCATGAATTTCATATCCCTCGCTTACAAGCATCTGAGGAGAAACTAAAGTGTTCATAACCACGATTACCCCATTTTATCCTGAACTGATTTACATCTCAATATTCCGTCTACCACAAAACCTGTCCACTCCCACCTTCACAATATCCCCAGCCTTCACTTCTACCTCAACACAGTTTCTGAATAAACCATCATCCACACCTTTCCAGTTACAATTCTCTTCTGGCAACTCTTCTCGTTACACATATCTTGATTACAAACGTTTTCTTACATTGACTTGGACCTATGCCAGGTGCAGAGATTGAAGACAGTTTGATTCTAAAATGACTTTCAGTATAACCTGTAACCTCAAACGAGGGAGAGGACTATGCTGTCAGTGACCAGGAAGTGACAGTTTCATTGAACTGTCTTGATTCTAGAACCTTCTGAGGAGGAGTGGGTGTCACGTCCATCATCTCCCAATTGCAGTGTTCCGATGTCTTCACACAGTGACGGAATCAATCTCTGCCTGCTGCTGAGGGTATTACCTTCGTCCTGTCTCCATAATGGAAGGTGCCTAAAATCTTCTAGAAAACATATGGGACAGATTGTCTGGTGAAAATAAGAACATGATTAGAATTAATAAAGTGAACTTTCTCAAAAACTAATTGAATTGAAGGTTGGCAAGTTACTGCACCAAATGAGTTCCATCTGAGTTTTCAGGGAAGTGGCATTGCAGCTAGTGAATGAGTTATAGAGACATACAGGACAGAAACAGACGCTTCGGTCCAACCAATCAATGCTGACTATTCCAATTCCAAACTAATTTAATCCCACCTGCCTGCGCTTGGCCCATATCCGTACAAACCTTTCCTATTCATGCATTTATCCAAATGTCTTTTAAACGTTGTAACGACAAGAAAGCAGTATTGATTACCCTCCAAATTTCTTTAGACTCTGGAATTTATCGTTCCTGCAGACTGGAAAATAATTATTGTAATTCTAAATATTTAAAACCGGAGTGGGAGGGAAACGAAAAAAAAATTGGTACCATGATGTTAGGTCTGAGGAAAATATTAGAACCTTTTATGAGAAATTTTATAACTCGACACTTGGGAAATCATGATGTGACTTGGTACAGTCAGCTTAGACTTAGAAACCAGAAATCATCGTTGAGAAACCTGTGGAGTTTGTGTTAGTTGATACATCCACAAGAGAGAAAGAGTGTGAGTGGTGTATTTGAATTTGCAGAATCCTTTTTTTGCATTGTTGCTTACAAGTGAACAAAGGAAGTTGCAGTCGGGGTGATCTGGATATACCACATGGATTGAGAATTGGTCAGTGGAAGCAATACAGTGCTTCTTGCACTTTTATGGACTGAAGGCAGTTACTCATGGGATATCACAAGTTTCCGTGTTTGAACCACAACAATTTGCAAGGCATAGAAATGATTTGGATATGAGAAATAAACAGCATGCATCTCATTTTGTATTGATTAAATTGTACAAGGTTGAGAAGTGTTGTTTTTCAAAAGGACCTGAATGTCCTTGATCATGAGTCACCAAAAATAGCACATCCAAGGCCGTAAGTATTGAGCATCTTATATAGTATGCTGCCCTTCATTGTAATATGATTAAAGTGCATAACTAAAGCCGTCTTCCCGTATTTGTGGGGCCTTGATGAGAGAGTATTTGGGGCACGGTGAAGAGGTATGATCTTCTTTGTAAGGCACGATCTCATTAACACAGGCACAACTCAAGCAAGTATTAGGAGTCTAATCCATGAGATTATGACTCCATGAGGAGACAGTGATGGAACTGAGTATTTAATCTGTCGTGCTAAGAGTCAAAGAGGGATGATTGCCCTGAAACGTGGGGATTAGCGACTATCACATATTTCTAAAAGAGACACTGTTCGGGTGAGAAATGATTAATTGATTAGATTTATTGTCACATGTGCCTAAGGCCAGTGAAAGCTTTATTTATGAGCAGTACAGGCAGATGACAATAAGCAAGGACGCACAGATCATAGGGTGAAAAATAAATGTGGACATAGTAAGGCGTGCAGGTTACAATGCGCAGAACATTCAAAAAACATGATCAACATGAACAAGATCATTATTATTTGGAGTTACAGAGTCCATTCATCAGTCTAATATAGCATCACTGATACTTTATGTGACTGAATGATCTCTCCCCACATTAATGTGCCATCGGCATGAGGTCATACAAGAGAAAATTAGGGAGTTAGGAACCAACTTAACAAAGTAGGACCTCGGAGGTTTGCTACCATTGTCAAGTGCTAGTCAGCGTAGGAATGATCGAATAATCAGGAAGAATGTGTGGCTTGATAGATGATGCAGGAGGGAGGGGTTCCCATTTTTGGGATATTGGGACCAGTTCTGGGGATGTGAGACTATTACATATCGGAAGGTCTACACCTGGGTAGGACTGGAGCCAATGTTCGATGGAGTGCATTTGTTAACGCTGTTGGGAAGGGTTTAAACTAATGTGGCAGGGGATCGGGTTACAAATTTGTTTCATGAAAAGAAAGGAGGTAGTAACTAAAGCCTAAGTAAGTCGATAATGAAATCAGCATGACTGAGGAGAAGAGGAGGAAGGAAGCGGAGGATGAACACAGAGGGACTTGTCGTTTTAATGCAAGAAGTATAGAAGGTAAGGCAGGTGAACGTAGGGCTTGGAATAGTACCTGGTAATATAATGTTATTGTTGTTACTGAACTTGGTTGAGGGAATGGCGTGATTGACAACTAAGTATCCCAGGACATTAATGCTTCAGGCGGGGTAGAGAAGAAGGTAAAAGGGGTGGATGACAAACGTCACTGGTCAAAGAAGATATCACGGCAGTGCTGACGGAGTGCACCATGGAAGATTCGAGCAGTGAGGCAATATGGGCAGAGCTCAGAAAGAGAAAGGGTGCAGTAACAATGCTGGGATTGTACTACAGGCCTCCCGACACCGATCAAGGTACAAATGTGCAGATAGATCAGAGAAAGATGTGGGAGCAACAGGATGGAGGTGATAGGAGATTTTAATTTTCCCAACATTGACTGGGATTCACTTAGTGTTGGGGGTCTAGATGGAGCAGAATTTGTAGGACCATCCAGGAGCATTTTCTAGAGCAGTATAGAAATAGTTAAACTCGGGAAGCAGCCATGCCAGACCTGGTGTTGGGAACTGAGCCCGCCCAGGCGGTGGAAGTTACAGTGGGCGATTACCTTGGGAATAATGATCACAATTCCTTTAGTTTTACAATAGTCATGGAGAAAGATGAGAGTGGTCCTAAAGGAAGAGTGCTAAACTGGTGGAAAGCCAACTATAGCAAAATTCGGCAAGAGCTGGGGAACGAGGATTGGGACCAGCTGTTTGAAGGGAAATCCGCAAATGTTATGTGGAAGGCTTTTGAGGAGAGGTTAATTAGTGTTCAGGAGAGATATGTTCCTGTGAAGATTATGGATAGAAATGGCTAAGTTAGGAAATCATGGATGACAAGTGATTTTGTGACACTAGCTAAAAGGAAAAAGAATATGCACATAATATCTAGGTGAATGAAGATATAGGAGGCCTTGGAAGAATATTGTGAATGTAAGACCAATCTGAAGGGAGGAATTAAGAGGGTGAAAAGGGGTCATGAGATATCCTTAGCCAGCAGGATTAAGGAAAACCTTAAAGCTTTTTGGTCACATATAACGCGAAAGAGGGTAGCTAGAGAAAGGGCCCACTCAAGGACAAAGCAGGAAAGATATGCTTGGAGGCAGAGAAATCGGGAAAGATTCTTAATGAGTACATTGCATCGATATTCACCAAGGAGAGGGGCTGGGTGGATGTTGAGGTTAGGGATAGATCTTTGATTATTCTTTGTCAAGTCTGCAGAAGGAGGGAGGAAGTGGTGTGATTTCCAAAAGACATTAAGAAGCACAAGTCCCGAGGTCTGGATGGAATCTTTCCAAGGTTACTGAGGGAAGCGAGAGAGGAAATAGCTGAGGCTTTAACAGATATTGTTGCAGCGTCCTTGAACACGGGGGAGGTCCCTGGGGAATGGACAATTGCTAATGGTGTCTCCTTGTTTAAGGAATAATCCAGGAAATTACAGACCTGTGATCCTGACGTCAGTGGTACGGAAGCTACTGGAGAAGATACTGAGGGATAGGATATATACCCATTTAGAATGCAATGACTTCTCCATGCGAGGTAGCATGGTTTTCTGCAGGTACGGTAATGGCTTACACACTTAATAGAATTGTTTGAAGAGGTGACAGTGTTGATTGATGAGGGAAGGGATATAGATGTCATACGGATGGACTTTAGTAAGGCGTTCGATAAATATCCCCATGGTAAGTTGATGAAGAAGGTGAAGTTGCATGGGTGTTCTAGCTAGATGGATAGAAAACTGGTTCGGCAACAGGAGACAGAGAGTAATAATGGAAGGGAGGTTCTCAAAATTGAGATCTGAGACCAGTAGTGTCCCACAGGGGCCCTTGCTGCGACATTGGTTTTTGTTGTATACATAAATGATTTGGAGGAAGGTATAGCTTGTTTCATTAGCAGGTTTGCAGATGACACTAAGATTGGTGGAGTAGCAGACAGGGAAGGGGACTGTCCGAGAATACAGCAGAATATAGATAGATTGGGGAGATGGGCAGAGAAATGACAGATGGAGTTCAATTTGGACAAATGTGAGGCGATGCATTTTGTACCATCCAATCCAAGAGTGAAATATACAGTAAATAGAAAAGTATTGGGGAAAATTTATGTACAGAGACATCTAAGTGTTCAGGTCCATTGTTCCCTGAAGGAGGCAAGGCAGATCAGTAGAGGGGTGAAGAAGGTGTACGGCATGGTTTCCTTCATTTGTCCGGGTATTGAATATAAGAGTTTGCAGGTCGTGTTACAGTTGTATAAGACTTTAGTTCAGCCACATTTTGAATACTGCATACAGTCTGGTCGCCACAATAGCAAAACGATGTGGATACTTCGGAGGGGGTCCAGAGGAGGTTCACCAGGATGTTGCCTGGTATGAAGGGTGCCAGCCATGAAGAGAAATTGAACAAACAAGGATTATTTTCATTAGATAGACGGTGGTTGAGGGGGAACCTGATCCTTGAATGGCGAGGGATATTGAGGATCTGGTAAGGACATCAAAGAAGGCATACATTGGGTTTAAGATATCGGGCTTAAGTCAATACTTAGATGACTACACAAAGTGTAGAAGCACCCTGAAGAGGGGAATCTGAAGCCTAAAAAAAGGACATGACATGGATCGCTCAGAAAAGGTGAAAGATAATCCCAAGAAGTTCTCTAGCCATATTAAGAGTAGAAGCGTGACTCAGGATCGAATAGGTCCCCTTACTGATGAGCATGGCTGTCCTTGTGTGGAATCACCAAGATGTGGGGGGGGGGGGGGGGGAATTATTTAATGAATATTTCTCCTCCATGTTTAATCAGGAGCAAATGATGCATGCTAAGGAAATAAGGAAAACAAGTGGGAATGTTTTGATCTGCATGCATATTACCAGAGTGGAGGCATTTGCTACCTTAAAGCACAATAAGGTGAATAAATCCCCTGGGCAAGAACATGTCCATCGTCGGATGTTATGGGAGGCAAGGGAAGAAATTGCACAGGCCCTTGCACAGATTGTTGCTTCATCGTTTGCCACTGGAGTGGTTCCATTGTTTAAGAAAGGTAGCAAAGACAAACCAGGGAGCTCTTAGTCAGTGAGTGGAACATCAGTGTTAGGCAAGTTGTTGGAGACGATAATGAGAGGCAGGATGAACCAACATTTGGAAATTCAAGGTCTGATTAGAAATAGTCAGCATGGATTAGTGTGCGGGAAATCATGTCTGACAAATCTTTTAAATTGTTTCAAAGAGATAACCTCGAGAATACATATGGGAAGGACAATGGATTATATGTATATGGACTTTAGTAAGATGTTTGACAAGGTCCCATACGGCAGGTTAGTCAGTGAGTTTAGGTGACGTGCAATCCAGAGAGAGCTAGCTAATTGGATTCAAAATTGGTTCGATGGTAAGAAGCAGAGGGTGATGGTTGAAGATTGTTTCTCAGACTGGAGGTCTATAACTAGTGCCACAGGTGTCAGTGCTGAGACCTTTGCTATTTGTTATTAACATAAATGTTCTGAATGTGAATATACAAGGCATGATGAGGGCCATAAGACAAAGGAACAGAAATTGAAATATTCAGCCCATCGAGTCTGCTCCACTCTTCAGTCATGGTTCATAAGTTTCTTAACACCATTCTTCTGCTTTCTCGCCATAATCCTTGGTCCCTTTGACAATCAAGAACCTGTCCATCTCAGTCTTATATATACTCAGTAAGCTGGCCTCCACAGCCTTCTGTGGCATTGAATTCCATGGATTCCCCACTCTCTGGCTGAAGAAGTTTCTCTTTATCTCCGTTCTAAAAGCTGTTCCATTTACTCTAAGGCTGTGCCCTCGGCTACTAGTCTATTTTACCAATCGAAACATCTTCACGACATCTATTCTGTGCAGACTATTCAGTATATTTCAATTAGATCTCCTCTCATCCTTCTAAAATCCATTGAGTAAAGATTCAGAGTCCTGAAAGTTTCCTCATATGTCAAGCTTTTCATTCCTGGGACCATTCTCGTGAAACTCCTCTGAGCACATTCCAAGCCCAGTACATATCTTTTGTGATAAGGGGCCCAAAACTGCACAACATACTCCAAGTACCCCCAAGAAGGTTACTACATTTATGGATGATACAATTAGGAGGTATCATTGCTAGCGGTGAACATTATCAGAAATAATAGAGGGATTTTAATCTGATGGGGAAGTGAGCTGAGGATTGGCAACTGCAATTAAATACAGATAAGTCGGAGGTATTACACTTTGGAAGGTAAAACAAAGATAGGACTTATACAGTAAATGGTTAGGTTCTGAGGAGTTTTGTGGAACAGAGGAACCTCGGATTACAAGTCCATATTTCACGGGAAGAGGCGTCACGGGTCGAAAGGGTGGTAAAGAAGGCATTTAGCATGCCGGCCTTCAACGTTCAAAGCATTGAATATAGGAGTTGGGACATTATGCTACCATTCTGTAAGTCGTTGGTGAGGCCACACTTGGAGCATTGTGTACAGTTTTCGTCATCCCGTAAACCTGAAACAAGTGCAAAGAAGTTTGACAAGAATGTTGTCAGGACTAATAGGCCAGCATTATAAGGAGGGGTGGGCCAGGTTCGGATATCATACCTTGGAATGTAGGAGAATGAGGGGGTGTTTTTATGGAGATGCATAATATTACGCGCGTCATGGATAGGATGAATGCATAGAGTCATTTTCCCAGAGATTACGGACTGAAAACTACAGGGCATTTTTTTAGGTGAGGGGGAAAGATTTAAGAAGGACCAGAGGGCCAGCTTCATTGTGCAGAGAATGTTCTTGAAATGGAATGGGCTGTCAGAAAAGGTAGTTGAGGTAGGTACAATAGCAACATGTAAAACAAATCAATTGATACATAGATGGGAAGGGTTGAGAGTGATATGGTTCAAATGTGGGCAATTGGAATTAGTTGAGTGGGCAGCATGGTCAGCACGGACCAGTTTGGGCCGAAGGGCCAGTTCCCATGCTCGATCACTCTATGATTCAATGACACTCCATTCAAGTCAGTGACCCAGTGACACTCCGGCTTATACCAGCCCACACCATGTCACTATCAGGGGGACACTCTGGGCTACATCAACTCACACCACGTCACTGTCAGGGGGACACTCTGGGCTATACCATCCCACACCATATTACTCTCGGGTGACACTCGTGGATAGAGCAGCCCACATCATCTCGCCATGCAGTGGCTTCTATCATTTGATTGTCAAAGTTGCAGATGTTATCTACCTGCTTGGTAATGTTCTCAAAGAGGTCAGTAATCCTCATCATACACTTGCCCTTTACTATGTAACAAGCCCGATCCTCTTTGCCGTTTAGGTAATCCGGGGAACACCGGTTTTGCTGAGGAGATAGACGTAATTCTAAGAGCATATCCTTACCTCTTGCTAAGTCCAAACGGTCTCCTTGCCCAAGCGGGTTAGACCATAAATAAGATAGTTTCAATCTGGATGGCTAATAATTCCTGCAGAACCTCCGCAGGAAAAGGTACTTAGAAATGTGCAAGCCAGAAGCGGGACTTTACTGTTACCCAAAGCCTTACCACCACTCCAATGCGTGCAGAATACAGGTCAAACTGAACGTTTAGTAGGGAAACCCCAGCCCCATTCCCAAGTAGTTGGGCAGGGAACAGTAGTCATGAAAACTGCCCCTACAGCTACAGCACAGGGATTACCTATTTCATTCAGAACAATGAAGTTAGTCACTTTGACTTGGCTAACAAAAATAATATCCAGGTTTAGTTTAGATAACGAAGGGGA
This sequence comes from Chiloscyllium punctatum, assembly GCF_047496795.1. Taxonomy (NCBI): domain Eukaryota; kingdom Metazoa; phylum Chordata; class Chondrichthyes; order Orectolobiformes; family Hemiscylliidae; genus Chiloscyllium; species Chiloscyllium punctatum. The sequence continues at coordinate 49,480,084 of NC_092754.1, read as the reverse complement.
TCCCAATATGAAGCAGGCCTGTCTTTGTGACAACCCTGAAAGTACAGTTAGTCCATAGATGCAAAATATGGTCGCACTGGGCTCTTAGAGTGAAAGCTATTCAATAAAAAGTGGTGGGTCTTTCAGTAAGGGATGTGATTATTGTCCCAGATTGGTTCATTCCACCCTACAATTGAGAAGATGGAGGTGCTGTTAGGGGTCTCATAGTAAAGTGTGTGCCATTAAATACCACAAAGATCCTGAATATCCACAATAACAGAGACACACTCCTCCAGTAGGCATTTGCATGAGATGCGAGGCACCACAGGGAAGCAGTAGCAGTTGGTTCATTGGACAAAGGCACATGGAATAAACAGTCACATTCACTCAAGTGCTTCCCCATCCTGTACAGTTGTTACAAATTGGATAGGCTTCCCCGGACTTATTGTAGGAATTCCACAGGCTAGCAGGTGGGGATAAGTAATAATCAAAGGAAAGATTATATCCAATAAATGCCTAACAGGTATTCCATACTGTGTAGTTGGGATTCAACAGGGGGAAAGGGGTCAAAGAGTCCTTTGCTGATGTGAGGACGTAACGCACCACTTCATGCTGGCTGAACATTTGATGATGACTTTGCAAAAGCAAGTTGTTAGTGAAGGACGACATCTCCCCCTTTCGCTTTTGTGACGTGCCGATTTAAGCCCCTTTGAGTAGAGGCAACGATTACCAGAAACACCGAAAGCACAACTGAAATCAAACTGGCACAAAACACCTTGACAGGGTAAAGACCATTGAGACTTGTTCTGTAAATGAACTTTTCGAACTTCTTGGTGCAGTTGACCATTGCGGCAGTCATTCTTGGTAACATTCCATGCATCAAAGGAATCAGTTTCTCGGGCACGTAAGGACATATTTTCAGCTTAAACAGTACACCGTTTCTGGTTGCTCAGGATCACACAGGTAAACAGCCCCCTCTTCAGCACTAATGCCACAACGAGTCGACATAACAGGGTAAGTTTGATCTTCATCTTAATGGTCGTTCTGCATTAAGGATTAATGTATATAAAACATTAGAAGAATTATGATTCAAAACCTGCAGCTATATCATAGTAGTCTGGTTTGTTATCAACTGATTCCCGTTCGTTTTCCAGTTTCCCATCGTCTCTATCTCCATCATAACCACCACCACAATTCAACCCCCACCCCGACCCCGGAAGGGGCTCATCTAATGACCTTGGGGTGATGAAGGTGAACCCAGGCGGAATGCCCAGCGACCTTTACAGCAGTCAGGCTGGTGTGGAGACCCTGGAAGGGCTCTTGCCATTGAGGTTGGTGGCTGCAGCTTGTCCAAATCATGATGAGAATAAAAGAGTTGTGAAATTCAACAATTGGGATATTGTTGAGGGAGGGGAGCAGCACCGACCTTAGAGTGAAGATCTCCCAAAACTTTGGTCAAAGAAAGAACACAGGAGGACATATCCTCAGTCATGTGTTTGAAATGAATACAGGAGGAGGCATCATTCCAATGTGAGAGGACAGCACGACTTCGGATGATTTCGGCTGGGAACAAGCGAGGTTTCCCCACAGGAGTTTCTTTTAGGTGGAATAATACCAGAGGCACCAACCTAACCCAGGAAAGACCTGTATTGGAAGTCCATTTGGTAAGTTTAGTTTTCAGACTCTGGTCACCATGCTCCACGAACCCTGCAGCCTGTGGGCAATAAGCACAATGAAGTTAGAACATAGAACATAGAACATTACAGCGCAGTACAGGCCCTTCGGCCCTCGATGTTGCGCCGATCAAAGCACACCTAACCTACACTAAGCCACTATCCTCCATATACCTATCCAATGCCCGCTTAAATACCCATAAACAGGGCGAGTCCACTACTGCTACTGGCAGGGCATTCCATGAACTTACGACTCGCTGAGTGAAGAACCTACCCCTAACATCAGTCCTATATCTATCCCCCCTTAATTTAAAGCTATGCCCCCTTGTAATAGCTGACTCCATACGTGGAAAAAGGTTCTCACTGTCAACCCTATCTAACCCCCTAATCATCTTGTACACCTCTATCAAGTCACCCCTAAACCTTCTTTTCTCCAATGAAAACAACCCCAAGTGCCTCAGCCTTTCCTCATAGGATCTTCCTACCATACCAGGCAACATCCTGGTAAACTTCCTCTGCACCCGTTCCAGTGCCTCCACATCCTTCCTATAGTATGGCGACCAAAACTGCACACAATATTCCAGATGCGGCCGCACCAGAGTCTTATACAACTGCAGCATGACCTCAGGACTCCGGAACTCAATTCCTCTACCAATAAAAGCCAGTACGCCATATGCCTTCTTCACTGCACTATTTACCTGGGTGGCAACTTTCAGAGATCTGTGTACATGGACACCAAGATCCCTCCGCTCTTCCACACTACCAAGTATCCGACCATTAGCCCAGTACCCCATCTTTTTATTACTCTTACCAAAGTGAATCACCTCACACTTAGCTACATTGAACTCCATTTGCCACCTTTCTGCCCAGCTCTGCAGCTTCTCTATATCCCGCTGTAACCTGCCACATCCTTCCTCACTGTCTACAATTCCTCCGACTTTCGTATCATCTGCAAACTTGCTCACCCAACCTTCTAACCCTTCCTCCAGGTCGTTTATAAAAATGACAAACAGCAATGGTCCCAAAACAGATCCTTGCGGAACACCGCTAGTGACGGCACTCCAAGATGAACCTTTGCCATCAACTACTACCCTCTGTCTTCTTCCAGCCAGCCAATTCCTAATCCAAACCTCCAACTCACCCTCAATGCCATATCTCTGTATTTTCTGCAGTAGCCTACCATGGGGGACCTTATCAAACGCCTTACTAAAATCCATATATACCACATCTACTGCTTTCCCCTCATCTACCTCCTTCGTCACCTTCTCAAAGAATTCAATAAGGTTTGTGAGGCACGACCTGCCCTTCACAAAACCATGCTGACTATCCTTGATCACATCATTCTTATCCAGATGTGCATAAATCCTATCCCTTACAATTCTCTCTAAGACTTTGCCCACAACAGAAGTGAGACTCACTGGCCTATAGTTACTAGGATTATCCCTACTCCCCTTCTTGAACAAGGGAACCACGTTTGCTAGCCTCCAGTCCTCTGGAACTACTCCTGTAGACAAAGAGGACACAAAAATCAAGGCCAATGGCTCTGCAATCTCCTCCCTTGCTTCCCAGAGAATCCTAGGATAAATGCCATCAGGCCCAGGGGACTTATCTATTTTCACCCTTGCCAGAATTTCCAACACCTCTTCTCTACATATCTCAAAGCCATCCATTCTACTTATTCGTGCCTCAGTATTCATATCGACAACAATGTCCTGTTCCTGAGTGAATACTGACGAAAAGTATTCATTCAGTGCCTCCCCAATCTCTTCAGCCTCCACACGCAGCTTCCCATTACTATCCTTGATTGGACCTATTCCTACCCTAGTCATTCTTTTATTCCTAACATGCCTATAGAAAGCCTTAGGGTTTTCCCTAATCCTACCAACTAAGGACCTTTCATGTCCCCTCCTTGCTGCTCTTAGCTCTCTCTTCAGGTCCTTCCGGGCTACCTTATAACTCTCAATCGCCTCATCTTTACAAAGGCCGCCCTCTTCCATTTAACAAGGAATTCCAATTCCCTATTAAACCACGGCTCCCTCACACGACCCTTTCCTCCCTGCCTGATAGGTACGTACTTATCAAGGACACTCAATAGTTGCTCCTTTAACAAGTTCCACATATCAATTACGCTCTTGCCTTGGAATCTACTTTTCCAATCCACACATCCTAAGTCATGCCTCAACACATCATACTTTCCCTGCCCCCAGCTATAACTCTTGCCCTGTAGTACACACTTATCCCTCTCCATCACGAGTGTAAAAATCACCGAATTGTGGTCACTGTCCCCAAAGTGCTCACCTACCTCTAGTTCTAATACCTGGCCTGGTTCGTTACCCAGAACCAAATCCAGTAGGCCTCACCTTTTTTTGGCTTATCTACATATTGTGTCAGGAAACTCTCCTGCACACATTGCACAAACACTGACCCATCTAACGAACTAGAGCTATAGCTTTCCCAATCAATATCAGGAAAGTTAAAGTCTCCCATAACAATCACCCTATTACTGTCACTCTTCTCCTGAATCATCTTCACAATCCTTTCTTCAACGATTCTAGGACTATTAGGAGGCCTGTAAAAGACTCCTAACAGGGTGACCTCACCTCTCCTATTCCTAACCTCAACCCAAACTACCTCAGATGGCAAATCTTCGTCCATCTTCCTTTCCACCGCTGTAATACTATCTTTGACAAGCAAAGCTACACCCCCCCCCCCCTCTTTTACCCCCACCTCTGACCCTACTAAAACATTTAAACCCTGGAACCTGCAACAGCCAATCCTGTCCCTGATCTAGCCATGTCTCCGTAATAGCCACAACATCGAAGTCCCAGGTACCAACCCACGCTGCAAGTTCACATACCTTATTTCGTATACTTCTGGCATTAAAGTATACACACTTCAAGCCACTCTTCTGTTTACAGGCACCCTCCTTTAAGATTGATGCCATATTCCTAACCTCCCTACACTCCAGGTCCTGCACCCTAAAGCTACAGTCTGGGTTCCCATGCCCCTGCAGAGTTAGTTTAAACCCCCCCCAAGAGCACTAGCAAACCTCCCCCCAAGGATACTGGTGCCCCTCAGGTTCAGGTGCAGACCATCCTGTTTATAGAGGTCCCACCTTCCCCAGAAAGAACCCCAGGTATCCAAGTACCGAAATCCCTCCCTCCTGCACCATCCCTGTAGCCACGTATTTAACTCTTCTCTCTCCCTATTCCTCGACTCTCTATCACGTGGCACGGGTAACAAACCAGAGACAACAACTCTGTTCGTTCTAACTCTGAGCTTCCAACCTAGCTCCCTAAAAGCCTGTCTAACATCCTCAGCACTCCTCCTACCTATGTCATTGGTGCCAATATACCAGTGAGTATACGGTAACTCTTATCCTGACAGAGCGGGGAGGATATCAATACTTATCCTGTATTGCAGGACATTTCTTCAGATCATCTCAGCGTCGAGGTGAGCCTCCCTAATGTCTTGTCCAAGTGCGTCACTATAAACAACACAGACCTGTCCCTCAGCTTCCACAGAATCAGTTTAGGTAGAGCTTACAGATAGCAAGGAGAAGCAAATATTGGTGTGTTATATACCAAACCAAAACGGAAGCAGAAAATCTGAGCATCATATGGTCTGGAAATTAGATATGCAAGTATTGTGGATACTACAATCTTATTGGATGGTCTCAAATTGCATCTGGACTGTGTTAACTAAGTGACTGCTCATGTTTGAAAAATAAATTCCGTAAGTTCAAGAGTATGTTGTGAAGAAAACTAGAGAGCAGGTTACTTTGGATTTGGTATTGTCTGGTCCAAATGACGAATTAATAACCTTGTAATGAAGCAACTTTTAAGGAATAATTCAATTAATAAAGTACATTTTACACGGCGTCTACGCACAATAGAGAATGCCTGAACTTACTAGTTAAACAACATGGAAGACTGGAGGCTAGAGGGTCAAGATAGCTCCAGTGAATTTGGAAAATACAATATAACATTCAGTGGGTGACAAGCAATGGTTGTTAGAGTCATAGAGTCTGAAAGCACGGAGACAGGCCCTTCAGCCCAAACTGTCTGAACAAAATGTCCATCCACGCTAACCCCATTTCCCTGCCATTGCCTCGTATCCTTCTAATCCTTTCCTATCCGTGTATTTGTCCAAATGCATTTTAAATGTTGTTAATCAATCACTTCCCCTGACAGCTCATCCCATATGCGTCCCAGCTCCTGTGTGTAAAAAGATTGTTCCTCAGATTCCCTTTTATTCTTTCTCCTTTGACTTTAAACTGATCGAATAATCAGGAAGAATGTGTGGCTTGATAGATGATGCAGGAGGGAGGGGTTCCCATTTTTGGGATATTGGGACCAGTTCTGGGGATGTGAGACTATTACATATCGGAAGGTCTACACCTGGGTAGGACTGGAGCCAATGTTCGATGGAGTGCATTTGTTAACGCTGTTGGGAAGGGTTTAAACTAATGTGGCAGGGGATCGGGTTACAAATTTGTTTCATGAAAAGAAAGGAGGTAGTAACTAAAGCCTAAGTAAGTCGATAATGAAATCAGCATGACTGAGGAGAAGAGGAGGAAGGAAGCGGAGGATGAACACAGAGGGACTTGTCGTTTTAATGCAAGAAGTATAGAAGGTAAGGCAGGTGAACGTAGGGCTTGGAATAGTACCTGGTAATATAATGTTATTGTTGTTACTGAACTTGGTTGAGGGAATGGCGTGATTGACAACTAAGTATCCCAGGACATTAATGCTTCAGGCGGGGTAGAGAAGAAGGTAAAAGGGGTGGATGACAAACGTCACTGGTCAAAGAAGATATCACGGCAGTGCTGACGGAGTGCACCATGGAAGATTCGAGCAGTGAGGCAATATGGGCAGAGCTCAGAAAGAGAAAGGGTGCAGTAACAATGCTGGGATTGTACTACAGGCCTCCCGACACCGATCAAGGTACAAATGTGCAGATAGATCAGAGAAAGATGTGGGAGCAACAGGATGGAGGTGATAGGAGATTTTAATTTTCCCAACATTGACTGGGATTCACTTAGTGTTGGGGGTCTAGATGGAGCAGAATTTGTAGGACCATCCAGGAGCATTTTCTAGAGCAGTATAGAAATAGTTAAACTCGGGAAGCAGCCATGCCAGACCTGGTGTTGGGAACTGAGCCCGCCCAGGCGGTGGAAGTTACAGTGGGCGATTACCTTGGGAATAATGATCACAATTCCTTTAGTTTTACAATAGTCATGGAGAAAGATGAGAGTGGTCCTAAAGGAAGAGTGCTAAACTGGTGGAAAGCCAACTATAGCAAAATTCGGCAAGAGCTGGGGAACGAGGATTGGGACCAGCTGTTTGAAGGGAAATCCGCAAATGTTATGTGGAAGGCTTTTGAGGAGAGGTTAATTAGTGTTCAGGAGAGATATGTTCCTGTGAAGATTATGGATAGAAATGGCTAAGTTAGGAAATCATGGATGACAAGTGATTTTGTGACACTAGCTAAAAGGAAAAAGAATATGCACATAATATCTAGGTGAATGAAGATATAGGAGGCCTTGGAAGAATATTGTGAATGTAAGACCAATCTGAAGGGAGGAATTAAGAGGGTGAAAAGGGGTCATGAGATATCCTTAGCCAGCAGGATTAAGGAAAACCTTAAAGCTTTTTGGTCACATATAACGCGAAAGAGGGTAGCTAGAGAAAGGGCCCACTCAAGGACAAAGCAGGAAAGATATGCTTGGAGGCAGAGAAATCGGGAAAGATTCTTAATGAGTACATTGCATCGATATTCACCAAGGAGAGGGGCTGGGTGGATGTTGAGGTTAGGGATAGATCTTTGATTATTCTTTGTCAAGTCTGCAGAAGGAGGGAGGAAGTGGTGTGATTTCCAAAAGACATTAAGAAGCACAAGTCCCGAGGTCTGGATGGAATCTTTCCAAGGTTACTGAGGGAAGCGAGAGAGGAAATAGCTGAGGCTTTAACAGATATTGTTGCAGCGTCCTTGAACACGGGGGAGGTCCCTGGGGAATGGACAATTGCTAATGGTGTCTCCTTGTTTAAGGAATAATCCAGGAAATTACAGACCTGTGATCCTGACGTCAGTGGTACGGAAGCTACTGGAGAAGATACTGAGGGATAGGATATATACCCATTTAGAATGCAATGACTTCTCCATGCGAGGTAGCATGGTTTTCTGCAGGTACGGTAATGGCTTACACACTTAATAGAATTGTTTGAAGAGGTGACAGTGTTGATTGATGAGGGAAGGGATATAGATGTCATACGGATGGACTTTAGTAAGGCGTTCGATAAATATCCCCATGGTAAGTTGATGAAGAAGGTGAAGTTGCATGGGTGTTCTAGCTAGATGGATAGAAAACTGGTTCGGCAACAGGAGACAGAGAGTAATAATGGAAGGGAGGTTCTCAAAATTGAGATCTGAGACCAGTAGTGTCCCACAGGGGCCCTTGCTGCGACATTGGTTTTTGTTGTATACATAAATGATTTGGAGGAAGGTATAGCTTGTTTCATTAGCAGGTTTGCAGATGACACTAAGATTGGTGGAGTAGCAGACAGGGAAGGGGACTGTCCGAGAATACAGCAGAATATAGATAGATTGGGGAGATGGGCAGAGAAATGACAGATGGAGTTCAATTTGGACAAATGTGAGGCGATGCATTTTGTACCATCCAATCCAAGAGTGAAATATACAGTAAATAGAAAAGTATTGGGGAAAATTTATGTACAGAGACATCTAAGTGTTCAGGTCCATTGTTCCCTGAAGGAGGCAAGGCAGATCAGTAGAGGGGTGAAGAAGGTGTACGGCATGGTTTCCTTCATTTGTCCGGGTATTGAATATAAGAGTTTGCAGGTCGTGTTACAGTTGTATAAGACTTTAGTTCAGCCACATTTTGAATACTGCATACAGTCTGGTCGCCACAATAGCAAAACGATGTGGATACTTCGGAGGGGGTCCAGAGGAGGTTCACCAGGATGTTGCCTGGTATGAAGGGTGCCAGCCATGAAGAGAAATTGAACAAACAAGGATTATTTTCATTAGATAGACGGTGGTTGAGGGGGAACCTGATCCTTGAATGGCGAGGGATATTGAGGATCTGGTAAGGACATCAAAGAAGGCATACATTGGGTTTAAGATATCGGGCTTAAGTCAATACTTAGATGACTACACAAAGTGTAGAAGCACCCTGAAGAGGGGAATCTGAAGCCTAAAAAAAGGACATGACATGGATCGCTCAGAAAAGGTGAAAGATAATCCCAAGAAGTTCTCTAGCCATATTAAGAGTAGAAGCGTGACTCAGGATCGAATAGGTCCCCTTACTGATGAGCATGGCTGTCCTTGTGTGGAATCACCAAGATGTGGGGGGGGGGGGGGGGGGAATTATTTAATGAATATTTCTCCTCCATGTTTAATCAGGAGCAAATGATGCATGCTAAGGAAATAAGGAAAACAAGTGGGAATGTTTTGATCTGCATGCATATTACCAGAGTGGAGGCATTTGCTACCTTAAAGCACAATAAGGTGAATAAATCCCCTGGGCAAGAACATGTCCATCGTCGGATGTTATGGGAGGCAAGGGAAGAAATTGCACAGGCCCTTGCACAGATTGTTGCTTCATCGTTTGCCACTGGAGTGGTTCCATTGTTTAAGAAAGGTAGCAAAGACAAACCAGGGAGCTCTTAGTCAGTGAGTGGAACATCAGTGTTAGGCAAGTTGTTGGAGACGATAATGAGAGGCAGGATGAACCAACATTTGGAAATTCAAGGTCTGATTAGAAATAGTCAGCATGGATTAGTGTGCGGGAAATCATGTCTGACAAATCTTTTAAATTGTTTCAAAGAGATAACCTCGAGAATACATATGGGAAGGACAATGGATTATATGTATATGGACTTTAGTAAGATGTTTGACAAGGTCCCATACGGCAGGTTAGTCAGTGAGTTTAGGTGACGTGCAATCCAGAGAGAGCTAGCTAATTGGATTCAAAATTGGTTCGATGGTAAGAAGCAGAGGGTGATGGTTGAAGATTGTTTCTCAGACTGGAGGTCTATAACTAGTGCCACAGGTGTCAGTGCTGAGACCTTTGCTATTTGTTATTAACATAAATGTTCTGAATGTGAATATACAAGGCATGATGAGGGCCATAAGACAAAGGAACAGAAATTGAAATATTCAGCCCATCGAGTCTGCTCCACTCTTCAGTCATGGTTCATAAGTTTCTTAACACCATTCTTCTGCTTTCTCGCCATAATCCTTGGTCCCTTTGACAATCAAGAACCTGTCCATCTCAGTCTTATATATACTCAGTAAGCTGGCCTCCACAGCCTTCTGTGGCATTGAATTCCATGGATTCCCCACTCTCTGGCTGAAGAAGTTTCTCTTTATCTCCGTTCTAAAAGCTGTTCCATTTACTCTAAGGCTGTGCCCTCGGCTACTAGTCTATTTTACCAATCGAAACATCTTCACGACATCTATTCTGTGCAGACTATTCAGTATATTTCAATTAGATCTCCTCTCATCCTTCTAAAATCCATTGAGTAAAGATTCAGAGTCCTGAAAGTTTCCTCATATGTCAAGCTTTTCATTCCTGGGACCATTCTCGTGAAACTCCTCTGAGCACATTCCAAGCCCAGTACATATCTTTTGTGATAAGGGGCCCAAAACTGCACAACATACTCCAAGTACCCCCAAGAAGGTTACTACATTTATGGATGATACAATTAGGAGGTATCATTGCTAGCGGTGAACATTATCAGAAATAATAGAGGGATTTTAATCTGATGGGGAAGTGAGCTGAGGATTGGCAACTGCAATTAAATACAGATAAGTCGGAGGTATTACACTTTGGAAGGTAAAACAAAGATAGGACTTATACAGTAAATGGTTAGGTTCTGAGGAGTTTTGTGGAACAGAGGAACCTCGGATTACAAGTCCATATTTCACGGGAAGAGGCGTCACGGGTCGAAAGGGTGGTAAAGAAGGCATTTAGCATGCCGGCCTTCAACGTTCAAAGCATTGAATATAGGAGTTGGGACATTATGCTACCATTCTGTAAGTCGTTGGTGAGGCCACACTTGGAGCATTGTGTACAGTTTTCGTCATCCCGTAAACCTGAAACAAGTGCAAAGAAGTTTGACAAGAATGTTGTCAGGACTAATAGGCCAGCATTATAAGGAGGGGTGGGCCAGGTTCGGATATCATACCTTGGAATGTAGGAGAATGAGGGGGTGTTTTTATGGAGATGCATAATATTACGCGCGTCATGGATAGGATGAATGCATAGAGTCATTTTCCCAGAGATTACGGACTGAAAACTACAGGGCATTTTTTTAGGTGAGGGGGAAAGATTTAAGAAGGACCAGAGGGCCAGCTTCATTGTGCAGAGAATGTTCTTGAAATGGAATGGGCTGTCAGAAAAGGTAGTTGAGGTAGGTACAATAGCAACATGTAAAACAAATCAATTGATACATAGATGGGAAGGGTTGAGAGTGATATGGTTCAAATGTGGGCAATTGGAATTAGTTGAGTGGGCAGCATGGTCAGCACGGACCAGTTTGGGCCGAAGGGCCAGTTCCCATGCTCGATCACTCTATGATTCAATGACACTCCATTCAAGTCAGTGACCCAGTGACACTCCGGCTTATACCAGCCCACACCATGTCACTATCAGGGGGACACTCTGGGCTACATCAACTCACACCACGTCACTGTCAGGGGGACACTCTGGGCTATACCATCCCACACCATATTACTCTCGGGTGACACTCGTGGATAGAGCAGCCCACATCATCTCGCCATGCAGTGGCTTCTATCATTTGATTGTCAAAGTTGCAGATGTTATCTACCTGCTTGGTAATGTTCTCAAAGAGGTCAGTAATCCTCATCATACACTTGCCCTTTACTATGTAACAAGCCCGATCCTCTTTGCCGTTTAGGTAATCCGGGGAACACCGGTTTTGCTGAGGAGATAGACGTAATTCTAAGAGCATATCCTTACCTCTTGCTAAGTCCAAACGGTCTCCTTGCCCAAGCGGGTTAGACCATAAATAAGATAGTTTCAATCTGGATGGCTAATAATTCCTGCAGAACCTCCGCAGGAAAAGGTACTTAGAAATGTGCAAGCCAGAAGCGGGACTTTACTGTTACCCAAAGCCTTACCACCACTCCAATGCGTGCAGAATACAGGTCAAACTGAACGTTTAGTAGGGAAACCCCAGCCCCATTCCCAAGTAGTTGGGCAGGGAACAGTAGTCATGAAAACTGCCCCTACAGCTACAGCACAGGGATTACCTATTTCATTCAGAACAATGAAGTTAGTCACTTTGACTTGGCTAACAAAAATAATATCCAGGTTTAGTTTAGATAACGAAGGGGATCCCAATATGAAGCAGGCCTGTCTTTGTGACAACCCTGAAAGTACAGTTAGTCCATAGATGCAAAATATGGTCGCACTGGGCTCTTAGAGTGAAAGCTATTCAATAAAAAGTGGTGGGTCTTTCAGTAAGGGATGTGATTATTGTCCCAGATTGGTTCATTCCACCCTACAATTGAGAAGATGGAGGTGCTGTTAGGGGTCTCATAGTAAAGTGTGTGCCATTAAATACCACAAAGATCCTGAATATCCACAATAACAGAGACACACTCCTCCAGTAGGCATTTGCATGAGATGCGAGGCACCACAGGGAAGCAGTAGCAGTTGGTTCATTGGACAAAGGCACATGGAATAAACAGTCACATTCACTCAAGTGCTTCCCCATCCTGTACAGTTGTTACAAATTGGATAGGCTTCCCCGGACTTATTGTAGGAATTCCACAGGCTAGCAGGTGGGGATAAGTAATAATCAAAGGAAAGATTATATCCAATAAATGCCTAACAGGTATTCCATACTGTGTAGTTGGGATTCAACAGGGGGAAAGGGGTCAAAGAGTCCTTTGCTGATGTGAGGACGTAACGCACCACTTCATGCTGGCTGAACATTTGATGATGACTTTGCAAAAGCAAGTTGTTAGTGAAGGACGACATCTCCCCCTTTCGCTTTTGTGACGTGCCGATTTAAGCCCCTTTGAGTAGAGGCAACGATTACCAGAAACACCGAAAGCACAACTGAAATCAAACTGGCACAAAACACCTTGACAGGGTAAAGACCATTGAGACTTGTTCTGTAAATGAACTTTTCGAACTTCTTGGTGCAGTTGACCATTGCGGCAGTCATTCTTGGTAACATTCCATGCATCAAAGGAATCAGTTTCTCGGGCACGTAAGGACATATTTTCAGCTTAAACAGTACACCGTTTCTGGTTGCTCAGGATCACACAGGTAAACAGCCCCCTCTTCAGCACTAATGCCACAACGAGTCGACATAACAGGGTAAGTTTGATCTTCATCTTAATGGTCGTTCTGCATTAAGGATTAATGTATATAAAACATTAGAAGAATTATGATTCAAAACCTGCAGCTATATCATAGTAGTCTGGTTTGTTATCAACTGATTCCCGTTCGTTTTCCAGTTTCCCATCGTCTCTATCTCCATCATAACCACCACCACAATTCAACCCCCACCCCGACCCCGGAAGGGGCTCATCTAATGACCTTGGGGTGATGAAGGTGAACCCAGGCGGAATGCCCAGCGACCTTTACAGCAGTCAGGCTGGTGTGGAGACCCTGGAAGGGCTCTTGCCATTGAGGTTGGTGGCTGCAGCTTGTCCAAATCATGATGAGAATAAAAGAGTTGTGAAATTCAACAATTGGGATATTGTTGAGGGAGGGGAGCAGCACCGACCTTAGAGTGAAGATCTCCCAAAACTTTGGTCAAAGAAAGAACACAGGAGGACATATCCTCAGTCATGTGTTTGAAATGAATACAGGAGGAGGCATCATTCCAATGTGAGAGGACAGCACGACTTCGGATGATTTCGGCTGGGAACAAGCGAGGTTTCCCCACAGGAGTTTCTTTTAGGTGGAATAATACCAGAGGCACCAACCTAACCCAGGAAAGACCTGTATTGGAAGTCCATTTGGTAAGTTTAGTTTTCAGACTCTGGTCACCATGCTCCACGAACCCTGCAGCCTGTGGGCAATAAGCACAATGAAGTTAGAACATAGAACATAGAACATTACAGCGCAGTACAGGCCCTTCGGCCCTCGATGTTGCGCCGATCAAAGCACACCTAACCTACACTAAGCCACTATCCTCCATATACCTATCCAATGCCCGCTTAAATACCCATAAACAGGGCGAGTCCACTACTGCTACTGGCAGGGCATTCCATGAACTTACGACTCGCTGAGTGAAGAACCTACCCCTAACATCAGTCCTATATCTATCCCCCCTTAATTTAAAGCTATGCCCCCTTGTAATAGCTGACTCCATACGTGGAAAAAGGTTCTCACTGTCAACCCTATCTAACCCCCTAATCATCTTGTACACCTCTATCAAGTCACCCCTAAACCTTCTTTTCTCCAATGAAAACAACCCCAAGTGCCTCAGCCTTTCCTCATAGGATCTTCCTACCATACCAGGCAACATCCTGGTAAACTTCCTCTGCACCCGTTCCAGTGCCTCCACATCCTTCCTATAGTATGGCGACCAAAACTGCACACAATATTCCAGATGCGGCCGCACCAGAGTCTTATACAACTGCAGCATGACCTCAGGACTCCGGAACTCAATTCCTCTACCAATAAAAGCCAGTACGCCATATGCCTTCTTCACTGCACTATTTACCTGGGTGGCAACTTTCAGAGATCTGTGTACATGGACACCAAGATCCCTCCGCTCTTCCACACTACCAAGTATCCGACCATTAGCCCAGTACCCCATCTTTTTATTACTCTTACCAAAGTGAATCACCTCACACTTAGCTACATTGAACTCCATTTGCCACCTTTCTGCCCAGCTCTGCAGCTTCTCTATATCCCGCTGTAACCTGCCACATCCTTCCTCACTGTCTACAATTCCTCCGACTTTCGTATCATCTGCAAACTTGCTCACCCAACCTTCTAACCCTTCCTCCAGGTCGTTTATAAAAATGACAAACAGCAATGGTCCCAAAACAGATCCTTGCGGAACACCGCTAGTGACGGCACTCCAAGATGAACCTTTGCCATCAACTACTACCCTCTGTCTTCTTCCAGCCAGCCAATTCCTAATCCAAACCTCCAACTCACCCTCAATGCCATATCTCTGTATTTTCTGCAGTAGCCTACCATGGGGGACCTTATCAAACGCCTTACTAAAATCCATATATACCACATCTACTGCTTTCCCCTCATCTACCTCCTTCGTCACCTTCTCAAAGAATTCAATAAGGTTTGTGAGGCACGACCTGCCCTTCACAAAACCATGCTGACTATCCTTGATCACATCATTCTTATCCAGATGTGCATAAATCCTATCCCTTACAATTCTCTCTAAGACTTTGCCCACAACAGAAGTGAGACTCACTGGCCTATAGTTACTAGGATTATCCCTACTCCCCTTCTTGAACAAGGGAACCACGTTTGCTAGCCTCCAGTCCTCTGGAACTACTCCTGTAGACAAAGAGGACACAAAAATCAAGGCCAATGGCTCTGCAATCTCCTCCCTTGCTTCCCAGAGAATCCTAGGATAAATGCCATCAGGCCCAGGGGACTTATCTATTTTCACCCTTGCCAGAATTTCCAACACCTCTTCTCTACATATCTCAAAGCCATCCATTCTACTTATTCGTGCCTCAGTATTCATATCGACAACAATGTCCTGTTCCTGAGTGAATACTGACGAAAAGTATTCATTCAGTGCCTCCCCAATCTCTTCAGCCTCCACACGCAGCTTCCCATTACTATCCTTGATTGGACCTATTCCTACCCTAGTCATTCTTTTATTCCTAACATGCCTATAGAAAGCCTTAGGGTTTTCCCTAATCCTACCAACTAAGGACCTTTCATGTCCCCTCCTTGCTGCTCTTAGCTCTCTCTTCAGGTCCTTCCGGGCTACCTTATAACTCTCAATCGCCTCATCTTTACAAAGGCCGCCCTCTTCCATTTAACAAGGAATTCCAATTCCCTATTAAACCACGGCTCCCTCACACGACCCTTTCCTCCCTGCCTGATAGGTACGTACTTATCAAGGACACTCAATAGTTGCTCCTTTAACAAGTTCCACATATCAATTACGCTCTTGCCTTGGAATCTACTTTTCCAATCCACACATCCTAAGTCATGCCTCAACACATCATACTTTCCCTGCCCCCAGCTATAACTCTTGCCCTGTAGTACACACTTATCCCTCTCCATCACGAGTGTAAAAATCACCGAATTGTGGTCACTGTCCCCAAAGTGCTCACCTACCTCTAGTTCTAATACCTGGCCTGGTTCGTTACCCAGAACCAAATCCAGTAGGCCTCACCTTTTTTTGGCTTATCTACATATTGTGTCAGGAAACTCTCCTGCACACATTGCACAAACACTGACCCATCTAACGAACTAGAGCTATAGCTTTCCCAATCAATATCAGGAAAGTTAAAGTCTCCCATAACAATCACCCTATTACTGTCACTCTTCTCCTGAATCATCTTCACAATCCTTTCTTCAACGATTCTAGGACTATTAGGAGGCCTGTAAAAGACTCCTAACAGGGTGACCTCACCTCTCCTATTCCTAACCTCAACCCAAACTACCTCAGATGGCAAATCTTCGTCCATCTTCCTTTCCACCGCTGTAATACTATCTTTGACAAGCAAAGCTACACCCCCCCCCCTCTTTTACCCCCACCTCTGACCCTACTAAAACATTTAAACCCTGGAACCTGCAACAGCCAATCCTGTCCCTGATCTAGCCATGTCTCCGTAATAGCCACAACATCGAAGTCCCAGGTACCAACCCACGCTGCAAGTTCACATACCTTATTTCGTATACTTCTGGCATTAAAGTATACACACTTCAAGCCACTCTTCTGTTTACAGGCACCCTCCTTTAAGATTGATGCCATATTCCTAACCTCCCTACACTCCAGGTCCTGCACCCTAAAGCTACAGTCTGGGTTCCCATGCCCCTGCAGAGTTAGTTTAAACCCCCCCCAAGAGCACTAGCAAACCTCCCCCCAAGGATACTGGTGCCCCTCAGGTTCAGGTGCAGACCATCCTGTTTATAGAGGTCCCACCTTCCCCAGAAAGAACCCCAGGTATCCAAGTACCGAAATCCCTCCCTCCTGCACCATCCCTGTAGCCACGTATTTAACTCTTCTCTCTCCCTATTCCTCGACTCTCTATCACGTGGCACGGGTAACAAACCAGAGACAACAACTCTGTTCGTTCTAACTCTGAGCTTCCAACCTAGCTCCCTAAAAGCCTGTCTAACATCCTCAGCACTCCTCCTACCTATGTCATTGGTGCCAATATACCAGTGAGTATACGGTAACTCTTATCCTGACAGAGCGGGGAGGATATCAATACTTATCCTGTATTGCAGGACATTTCTTCAGATCATCTCAGCGTCGAGGTGAGCCTCCCTAATGTCTTGTCCAAGTGCGTCACTATAAACAACACAGACCTGTCCCTCAGCTTCCACAGAATCAGTTTAGGTAGAGCTTACAGATAGCAAGGAGAAGCAAATATTGGTGTGTTATATACCAAACCAAAACGGAAGCAGAAAATCTGAGCATCATATGGTCTGGAAATTAGATATGCAAGTATTGTGGATACTACAATCTTATTGGATGGTCTCAAATTGCATCTGGACTGTGTTAACTAAGTGACTGCTCATGTTTGAAAAATAAATTCCGTAAGTTCAAGAGTATGTTGTGAAGAAAACTAGAGAGCAGGTTACTTTGGATTTGGTATTGTCTGGTCCAAATGACGAATTAATAACCTTGTAATGAAGCAACTTTTAAGGAATAATTCAATTAATAAAGTACATTTTACACGGCGTCTACGCACAATAGAGAATGCCTGAACTTACTAGTTAAACAACATGGAAGACTGGAGGCTAGAGGGTCAAGATAGCTCCAGTGAATTTGGAAAATACAATATAACATTCAGTGGGTGACAAGCAATGGTTGTTAGAGTCATAGAGTCTGAAAGCACGGAGACAGGCCCTTCAGCCCAAACTGTCTGAACAAAATGTCCATCCACGCTAACCCCATTTCCCTGCCATTGCCTCGTATCCTTCTAATCCTTTCCTATCCGTGTATTTGTCCAAATGCATTTTAAATGTTGTTAATCAATCACTTCCCCTGACAGCTCATCCCATATGCGTCCCAGCTCCTGTGTGTAAAAAGATTGTTCCTCAGATTCCCTTTTATTCTTTCTCCTTTGACTTTAAACTGATCTGTGATTGCCCAACCCTGGGGGAAGAAAAAGACAGGGTACATTCACTCTATCCATGCCTGTCATGATCTTACAGACTTCAATATGATCCTCGCTCAGTTTCACAAACACACAAAATTGTCCAACCTCTCCCGATAACTCCGTCCATTGAGTCCTTGGCAACATCCTTATCATTTTTTCTGCATTCTTTCCAGTTTAATAACATCCGTCCTATAGCAAAGTGAACAAAACTGAACATAACGCTACCAATATAGCCTCAGCAGCGTCCTGTATAACTGCAACATACCTCCCTAATTTTGATACTCGGTGAAATACACTGATTAAGGCCAATGTACCAAAAGCTTTCTTCACTGCACTGTCTACCTCTAAATCAACTTCCAGAGAACCATGCACCTGAATTCCGAGGTACCTCTGTTCCACTACACTCCTAAGGACCCAACCATTCACTATGAAACTCCAACCTTGATTTGAATTTCTAAAATGCAAGAATTTACACTTTATTAAAATCCATTTGGCATTTCTCAGACCACTTCCCCAGCTGATCAAAGTACTGCTGCAATTACTGAAATTTATGATAACCTTCCTCACTCGCCATGATGCTGCCTATTATAATGTCATCTTCAAACTTACAAATCATGCCTGTACATTCTCATCTAAATCATAGACATTTGTAATATGCAGTGGTCCCAGCACCAACCCCTGAGGCATTCCACTAGTCACAGCCCTCCATTCTGACCAACACTCTTCCAGTATCATACTCTGCTTCCTACCACCAAGCCAATTTTGCACCTAATTTACCAGCTCCCCCTCAATTCCATGTGATCTAACCTTCCAGAGCAGCAGAACATGTGGAACCTTATTGAGGCCTTACTGGAATCCATATAGACTATGTATACCACCCTGTCCACCTCAACGTTGCTGGTCACTTCATCAAAGAACTCCAATCAATTTACGAGTCATGATCTCCCATGCACAAAACGTGCTGAATTTCATGAAGGGCATTTGCCCGAAACATCGATTTTCTTGCTCCTCGGATGCTGCCTGACCTTCTCTGCTTTTCCAGCACCATTCTAATCATATTACGAATCACATCCTGTCTTTCCAAATGCATGTATATCCAATCTCTCTGAATCTTCTCAAGTAACTTACCCACTAGATTTTAGGTTTACTGGTCTTTAGTTCCCAGGTTTACCTTTGTAGCCTTCCTTGAATAAGGGCACAGCAGTCGCTACCCTCCAGTCGTCTGGAACCTGACCAGCGATGATGGAAAATAACTAACCAGGGCTCCCCAATTTCTTATCTATCTTCCTGCAGTATTCCTGAATATATCTGCTCAGGAGCAGGAGGCTTTAGAAATACTGCAAAGTCTGAAAAATACATCTATTTATTTCAGGTACAAACACCAAAAATTGAGAGAAAGACTCAATGATGGTTAACATCACAAATTAGAAAATGTATTAATCATAGGAAGTGACTTCAGAAGAATTCCAGATATTGTGGATACCTCAGAAGTTTACGATCCAGAAAAGGAAGGCCATGAAACTGATAAGGAAACCAAAAAGCGAGCATACCTGCTAACAAACAGGAACACAAAGACTGCATCAATCAACGATCTATATTTCAAAGGAAACAAAATAAAAGCAAGGTCAAGTGCGGAAATTTGTAATTGGGAGAGGAGAGGTTATTGTGGAGAACAGAGAAATGCCCAAGAAAATAATCAGTTACTTTGCATCTGTCTCCATGGAGTAATATCCAGGAAATCACCCAGTAATTCCAAGTGACCATATCGGCCTTCTGAAGCTAAAGACATAAAGTCAATTCATATCAGTAACAAGGTAGTACTTGAACATCTAGCTGGATTGAACATTGCTATGTCTAACGAAACAGATGCGCTTCTCATCAAAACGTCAGAAATAAATCACCAACAGTAGTATTAATTGCACTGTCGATGACTGTGTTTTGTTTTCCTGTACATTCTGCAGAGGCCAGGATCTATTGTGGATAAACGTGAACCAATCACTATAGATGAATGTAAGGGATCCAAACAGCTACAAAAGGAAGAAGACATTGTGTGGAGAACTGCAGACCAATTAATAGACATTTGTAGGGAAACTGTTGAAATCTATTACACAGGGTGACATTTTTGCTATTTAGAAATTAACAGCAACAATGGAGAGAATCAGCATGCGTTTCTGACAGAGAAATCATACTTGATAAACTTCGGAATTGTTTGAAGTTGTTTCTTACAACATAGATAATGGGGAACCAGTAGAAGTTGCAGATATTGGATTTTCGCAAGGGTTTCTATAAGATCTCAGTGAGTCCGTAAATGCAATGAATGTGAAGGGTATTTGGAGTAAGATATGTAAGTGGAAAGTTAAAGTTTGGTTTGCCTTCATTTAAGAGAGTCAGACCATTGATGTAAAGACATGCTGAAGCAGTTTCACAGCGTGTTGATGGGACTGTAGCTGGAGTATTGTGCACAGTTTTGGTGACCGAATCTCAGAAAGAACATACTGACCACAGAGGAAGTTCAGTAGACATTCTCCAGATTAATCCCTCAAACGGTGAGATTACCTGATGAGGAAACTTGGCCTGTGTTCTCTAGAGTTTCAAACAATGAGAGTTGGGTCGCAGTGAAATTTTGAACCTTCACAAAACATATGACAAGTTGGAAATGAACAGAACTCTTCCCTCGCTTTCTAATCCACATTAAAGGCAAATAATGGCAGGATCTGGGACAGACCAGTTAAATCTGCAATAAGGAGGAAATTCATCACCTAGAGGGGACTAATTAACACAGGGGCACGGAAGCCTACTGGCAGGCAAGATTAGTGAGAATCTCCAGATATTTTATAAGTGTCCAGCGGAACAGAATAACCAGGGAACAGATAGGACTCATTAGTGATTTGCAAAGTTGCAACCAAATCAACTTTAGTGGTAGGAGACAGAAGGTGGTGGTAGAAGGCTGTTTGTGTTTGGAGGCTAGTGCCCAGTGGTGTACCACAAGGATCAGTGCTGTGTCTCTTAATATTTGTGATTCGGAGGTGTTGTTGTTGGACTGGCGTGGACAAAGTTTAAAATTGCATAACACCAGGTTATTCTCCAAATGGTTTATTTGGAGGCACGAGCTTTCGAAGCGCTGCTTCTTCATCAGGTGGTTGTGCGCTTTGGTGAAGCACTTCAAAAGCTAGTCCCACTGAATAAACCTTTTGGAGTATAACCTGGTGTGATGCAATTTTTAACTTTGTCCACCCCAGTCCAACACCAACACCTCCGAATCACAAATATTAAGAGACACAGCACTGATCCCCATGGTACACCATTGGACACGAGTCTCTAAATAAATAAGCTGATGTTTTGTGATTTTAAATATTACCATAAAGGATGCAGCTGTGAATATGGACGAGGGTTTGGGGGTGTCATAAGTAAGTTAGAGTTTGATACAAAGATTGGCCGGGTAGTTGGCAGTGAGGAGAAAGGTCTTATGTTACAGGAAGATACAGATAGAATGGTCAGATGGTCAGATCAATGGCAGATGGAATGTAACCCTGATAAATATGAGGTCATGCATTTTGAAAGAATGAACAGGCAGGGGAGGACTCAATGAATGGCAGCACACTAGGAACCTCAGAGGGTGCTTCTCCACACATCCCTGAATGTGGCTGGACAGGGTAACACGCAATTTGATAAAGCGTTCGGGAGCATAAACACAGCCTTCACATATCGAAGCATAGATTATAAGAGCTATGCGGAACTTTCGTTAGCCAAGATGGAATACTGTGTGTCGTTCTGGGAGCTACATTCCAGGAAGGATGTGATTGCACTGGAGGGGGTGCAGAGGAGATTCACCAGGATTTTCCCTGTGATGGAGCATATCAGCTATGGAGAGAGGCAGGATAATCTTGGGTTGTTTAGTTTGGAGCAGAGAAGGCTAAGGGGGATGTGAATCAGGAGGATAAGAATACGAGGGACATGGACGGGGTGGATAGATAACAGATGGTCCTTTTA
This sequence comes from Chiloscyllium punctatum, assembly GCF_047496795.1. Classification (NCBI taxonomy): domain Eukaryota; kingdom Metazoa; phylum Chordata; class Chondrichthyes; order Orectolobiformes; family Hemiscylliidae; genus Chiloscyllium; species Chiloscyllium punctatum. Next base: position 49,458,107 of record NC_092754.1, on the reverse strand, counting down.
TTCATAGGGACACACTTTTCAAGTGAAGGGTTTGAGGCTTATGTGGACTTGAGGACTGTTTTTCACCCAAAGTGTGCTGGGGTCTGGGAAGCACTTCGTGAAAGGGGAATTGTCATGGTAACCTTAAAAACATTAGAAAATACATGGTTATGCATTTGAAATGCCATAAGATTCACAGCGATGGGTTTTGTGTTGGAAAATGGAGCTACTTTAGACCGTTCTGTATTTCTGATAGTACAGAGTCTGTGCTTCTGTACTGTATAGTTGTGGAGGATCAATCATTCAATAGCTTAATATAGGAATTGTTGGGTTTCTGAAGAATGTCTTATCAAAGTGTATATGAGTGAACTTGTAATATCTTTTGAAAATACGTCAATGGCAAAATTAAGAGAAAAAGGTGCAGCATTCTTACAGTCTGATACCAGATAATTGAGGACGGGGAAATAGCATATCAATGGAGCAAATACTTCAGTTATGCCTTCACGGAATAAAACAAAATACATAAAGTTTCCTCGCAATACTAGGGAACTTTAGTCTGGTGAGAAAAAGGGAATAGAATGAAATTAGCAACGAAAACGTTTTAGAGAAAATATTGGACTGAAATGAATAGGCATAGACAAAGTCAACAGAGGTTTATGAAATAGGAATTATATTTGAGCAAAATTATGGAGAAGGTATCAACGCAATACGATTGGAATCAAGAAAGATGTTTTGATAAAGCCCCAAGCCTATTGTGCAAATTCGAATCCTATGGGACTGGGGCTAATATATGGTCATGGTTTTAGAATGGGAGAGCTGGCAGGAAACAGTGAGTCGGAACAAAACCATGTTTTTTGAATGAAAGGCTTGGAGGATATAACAAGGATCGAGATTTGGCACCCAGCTACTCCTATTACATATCATATTTTTTTGGTGGAGGGGCTCAACTGCAATATTCCCAAGTCTGCTACAGCACTAAAAGATGTCAGCTTCTGAGTGAATGAGGAGGATGTAAAAAATGATTCCAAAGTGAGACAAGTGGAGTGACTGGGCAAATACCTGGCAGATGGAGAGCAATAGCAGAAATGAGAGGTTGTGTACTTTGATGGGGTCAATTGAATGGCAGCCCATCATTTGAAAAGTGATTGGTTGAAAAATTTTGATCAATAAATGAACTTAAGCTACATTTTTGTTTATTTCTGCGCAGCCTTGCGAGTCCACGTAGGGCAGTGAGTTCTGAACAAGGAAGTCAAGACTGGGAATGGCATTGGCACGCTGTATACAGTGTACATACACTCAGCAAGTAGGGAGCTGTAACATTGAAAAGAATCTGGAACTCCCTGTATACCAGTCACTGAAAGCAATATTGCAGGAGCAGAAAGCAGGTAGGAAGATAAATAGTTTATTCACCTTCATTTCAGGGGGATTTAGAATACAAGAGTAAGGGTCATTTACTGCAACTGTGCAGGGCCTTGGTGGGACCCCATCTCGAACATTGTGCAGTGTTGTGTGCAGTTTTGGTGTCCTTACCCAATAAAGGACAAATCTGAAGGATGAACAGCTCCCTACTTGCTGAGTCTATGTACACTGTATACAGCGTGCCAATGCCATTCCCAGTCTTGACTTCCGTGTTCAGAACTCACTGCCCTACGTGGACTCGCAAGGCTGTGCAGAAATAAACAAAAATGTAGCTTAAGTTCATTTATTCAATGTCACAGGGAGTGCAGTGAAGGATGAACAGTCTGATCTCTGGAATGACAGGTTAGTTGTGGGAGCAGAGTTTGGGGTGACTCGGCCTGTATTCCATGGGCTTTAGGAAAATGGGTGGAGATCTCAGTGAGATATATAAAACTCTGACAGGGTGAGACAGATTTGAAGCAGAGATGATATTTCACTTTATAGAAAATGGTTGACGAATCGCATTGCAGTCAAATCATACTTAATAAACAAGAATTATCAGAGAACTCCCTATATATTGATGGGCTGAAGGCACTATATTTCATAATGTTTAAACATATTTTGGGATATGAACATTGTGTGGGGAAGACTGCATTGAGGAGATGTTCAGACATGAACTAACATGGAGAAAGCTCAATGTGATGAATGACCTCCTCCTCTCCCGATGTTTCTGTGCAATCTGTGGGAAAGCTCTGTAAATGTTGTCACAAGCTCTCAGATGTTAGGAAAGATGTCTATGCAGGGTCAACAGGATAGTACTTCCTATTACTTTTTCTGATAACGAGGTTGATGCCAGATGTTCTGTCAGGTTTTATCCTTTAAGACCTCAGAGTAGTTTGATACAATTGAGTGTCTCACTTGGCCGATTCAGAGACCATGTCTGTGTGTCTGGAGTCACTTTTAGGCCAGACCAAGTAAGCACTGGGAGATTCAATTCCTGAAAGTCCATTGGGGAAGGAGATTGATGTTTACAATCAACATTAGACAATATTACTGACACCAGATTTTAGGTCTCGATATTTTGATCATTATTTTTAACTTCCTCCAGCTGCCAGAGCATTGGCCTGGTCTGGATTCGTAATCCAATGATTTGTCCACTGCAGCACCTTCTCTCCACGGGAACCTATCGGAAACCACACTGACCTGATTATTTCGGTGCTACTTGACCGCTCTATCGAAAAGTTTTCCCCAAAATTTGACTGTTGTGATGGGACTGAAAGGGTGGTAATTGGTCAGATTGTAATTATTCTCCTATTCAGAGACTGAACATAGTTGAGTAAATGTCCTCATTGTGAGGGAGATGTCAGAGTTGGAGCTTGAATGAAACGTCTTCCGCATGGGCACGGTTTGCTGTGCAGCAAAAGTCTTCAGTCTTATTGCAGGAATGGAGTCAGAGCCGATTGCCTTTGTCGTATCGAAAGTGTCCAGGTGTTTCGTCATGACCGGACAGCGAATCGAATTGCTTGAAGACTGGCGTCTGTGATTCTGTGGGAATCATGATGTGTGTGAGGTGGATCATTCACTCAACACATCTGGCTGAGGATAGTGCAGACACCACATCCTTGACTTTTTTCACTGACGTACAGAGCTGTTCCGATATTTAGGATGAGGATATTTGTGGAGTCCTCTCCTCCAGTAAATTGTTTAATAGTTCATCGACATTTATGTTTGGATTTGGCAGGACGCAGAGCTTAGATCTGATCTGTTAGTCTTGTGATCATTTCCCCTCTCCATCAGATATTAGTTCTGCTGGTCGGAATGTATGGTAGCTTTAATGGGTTGTCAACAGATTTAGATCCACGTGATTCCGACCCTGGCATGTTCACCCACACTCGTCACTGAACCAAGGCTCGGCTTGGTGGTAATGGTAGACTGATGAATTATCGTCGGGGAAATGTTACAGATTGTTGTTGAATATAATTCTGTTTCTGCTGCTGCTGCTGTGGTCTATAGCATCAAATGATAACGCAGTTTGAGTTGCAATATCTACAATTCAATTCTACTGACTGTCCCCCAGTTCACACTGAGACCCTTTCACCCATCAGCCCTGTATTCTGTACCTAACCTGATTTTTGATGCGGTAACACTTGCATTGTCATATTCTCATTCTGCTGAGGGCCTCTCCCTGGTGTCACGCCTCTAATTTGTTACTTTAACTCAATCCATTTAAAGTAATGATCTAAATCGTTTTTCTTCCACAATGTCACCTTCTGCATTTGAAGTGAATGTGTTTCCCTCTGTTTTTTCTCCCTGACTATATTTAAGAGCTCTGTAGTGTCAGTGATGCCAGACCTATGTAGTTTCAGAGTCAAGGAACTTGTGCACCATGCGTTATTGTTCAGTCCCCAGTGTATGGCTCTCTATGTTGGACAGGATGTTTGAGCATCTTTGACATACTTCTTTGGAAATTGTCCAAAAACAGAAATTGCTGAAGATGTTGCAGTATCTTCTGGAATGAATGCGGTGTTAAACTTTCAGGTCCAGTGACCCTCTACAAAGCTCCCAGTTTCTCAAGGAATTTTAGTATTTTTATTACCAGTGTCCATAGTTATTTGTTTTGTGAAAATTTGTTCTGTGCCTATTCATTTCGGGAAGAACTCAACAGGTCTGTCAGTATCTGCAGAGACAGAGAAACAGCGTTAGCATTTCAAGCCCAGTGTGACACTTCTTCAGAACGGAAAAGCATTGGAAACTTGGCTTTTTAATAGTTTGCCAGAGGTGGGAGATAGGTGACAGGGAAAAGAGGGAGTGGCAAAGATAAACCGGTTTTAGCAGTGGTGAACGAGAAGATGATATAAAATGGGTTTAAATTAAGGAGAAAGGGGTTCTCTCTATTGAGTGCAAGATAAAGAAGACACAACCACACAAGGTCATTGGGAGGCCAGGAGAGAGAATGTTGACTGTGTGGCATTATAAAGATCTGGCCATAAATGTGTTGTCACTGTCGAGATCATCACCTCGTTTAGACAAAGGATATCAGGTGCTTGACTTCTTATTGACACTAGTAAGCGTTTCATGCTGCCTTTGTATTGTAATGGGGGGTAAAACAAATCACAGTGTAAAGATTGGGCTGGTATTGTTTACCTGTCATTTTTACTATAGGTTCAAATTAGCAGTATTTATCTTTAAATGCTTGTTCTTGAAGTTAGTATTGGATGGAGTGTAGAAGGTTGAGGAATGACATTATAAAAGTTTCTAAATTCATGAGAGGTATGGATAGGGTGAATAGCCAAGGCCTTTTCCACAGGATGGTGGAGCTTAGCCGTAGGAGGCATAGGTTTAAGGTGAAAGAGGGAAAATTTACAAGGGACGCAGGGGCAGTGTTTTTACACAGAGGGTGGTGTGGGTATGGAATGAGCTGCCAGAGGAAGAGTGGTAGATGCATGTACAGCTAAAACATTTAAAAGTCATTTGGACAAACATATGAATGGGAAACATTTAGAGGCAAGTGGGCCAAATGAAAGCAGATGGGACTAGCTTAAGTTGAAAAACCTGGCCAGCATGGATCTTTAGAAAAGCTTCACGCAGATTCAGTGTGGTCGTGTGAAAGAGAAATTATATTTTGCCTTGTAAAATCATGCGAAGTACTTCTGGAGATACCTGAGAATGTAACAAGCGGATTTGATAAAGGGGATCTTTTAGACACCAGGCTTTCCAGAGTTATTTCACAAGGTATTACAAAATAAAAGTTCTTACACAAGACAGAAGCTCGTAGGATGATGGAAAATGTATTAACATGGGATAATGATTGCTTAACATATAGAAATCGGAGAGTCGGGATTAATGGATCGTCATGTTAAAGGTATATCTACTGGAGGACCACAGCTATCAGTCCAATGGCATCTGTTATTTACACTCTATACTGATAGTCTGAATGAGGGATCTGATGGCATAATACATCTGAGTTTGAGGATTACACTGAGAATCAAAGGCAGGCTGTTATTTAATGGAGAGGACTTCCAGAAAAAAGAACAGTACAAAGGGATTGGAGTGTTCCTGTGTATGAAACAAAGTCAGCATGCTGATGCAGCAAGTAACTAGGTTGGTTCATTAGCCGGCTTCCAGGGATGTGTTATTGAGAATCTGTAAAATGGAGAGGCGATTATTCATTGGGGTTGAAATGAATGAGCAGTGATACTGCTGAAAAATACAAGGCACAGAAGGGACTTGAGAAGGTTGATGTCGGGAAATTGTTACCATTCCTGAGTGGAGTCTCGAACTCGAGGATATAGATACCGAATGTTGAATAACGATTTCTATCTAAGATGCAAAATGATGTCTTCTATCAGAAGGTAGTCAATGTCTGGAATTCCCTAACCCAGAGAGGTGTGGAGGGATACAAGGAGTCGGCAAGAAAGTGGAGTCGAGCCCTGAAGTAGATCTGCTATGTGGTATTAAATGACAGGGCAAGCTTGACGGGCCGAATAGCCTACTCTTCTTCCTATTTATTTATTTCACATCTTATGCTTTTGCAAAGTAACTGGTTATTTTCCCGGAAGTTGTGTTGTGTACTGCTACACTCGGTAGCAGAGGATTTGTTTGAATTAATGTTTGGGTACGGTATGGGGGCTGTATTCACAGTAAATCTGTATCTGTAACACCACTCACATCTGGAGCAGATGTTGCAGAGAGGGGAAGCCTGGAAACAGAGATTGGGGGTGACTGTCACTTTCTCAACCAACCTGGATTTTCCAAGTACATTTCCAAAACTGCACCTAACCATCGGGGTGGCCTCGATCAGCCCCTGTGCATCAGGTCCAAAGGGATGAATGGAACATCAGAACACAGGGCTGAGGGACACGAGTGGGCCATTCGGCCCGTTGACACTACTCCACCAGTAAATAAGGTCGTGGCTCATCTCATTGTGGTTCCAGCTGCACTTTTCTCTCCATGCACCATTATCCCTGATTTACCTGTCTATGGAAAATCTGACGAAGCCAGCCTCGATATAATATAAAGATTCAGCCATTCCAAACTTCTGGGAAAGTAGAATTCCCACTTGAATGAATTCCCACTTTGTGATTTTTTTTCTCACTCCAGATGTGACTAAGGATGGAGGGTGTCACTCTTTTCTTTTGTAGTCCCACTCGTCCACTGCTCACAACAAATTTTAAATGTAACCAGGTTGGTGATATGGCCAATGATAACGGTCTCAGACTGGCTCAGGTTCATTGATATGAACAAGTCAGGCAGATTTCTTTAGTCAGCCACAAGTTACTAACAGAACTAACGGAGGAGTATGTTGGATCTGTGGGTAGCACTGCTGCCTCACATCACCAAGGAGCTGGGTTCACTTCTAACCTCGGGCGAACCTATGTGGAGTTTGAAAATTCTCCCCCTGCCTGTGTGGGTTTCCTCCCAGTGCTCCTGTTTCCTGCCACAGTCCAAATATGTGTAGCTTAAAGTGGATTGCACATAGTGCCCAGGGATGCGTAGGTTAGATGGGTTAGTTATGGGAAATGCAGGTTTACATGGATAAGATTGGGGGCACGTCCAGGTGGGATGCCGTTTGTTGGGTCAGTGTGGACTTAATGGACGAAATGTCCTGCCTCCACACTGTAGAAGTTCTATGACAATGACAATAAATTTGGTCTATACAAACAGCCAGTTGATACATACCTAATCCACACTTATCAAGGTCTTGTATATTTAATTCTCATTCCAAGAGTAACCTGTTAAAGGCACAGATGGAAGGTTCATAAATAACAACAGAGTCAAGGATTATCGAGGAATGGGCAGCAATGCGCAGTGCGGAGGGAAATGTAAACAGTGGGATCAAATAACACGGCTTCAGAACCTCGAGGAACATAATGCAAAATGAAATGATAATATCGATGAAATGTTAAGGGGAATACAAGATGGCGGCAAAACAGAAGGTCTGCTTTGTTGGGCTCTGCATCAACACACGGGCAAAGTGGTTCTCTAAACCATCCCATCCCAGCCATTTACTTAAAATTTAACACTAAAAGAGCGATAGAATCTTTACTAATACCGATTTGTCAAAGGGAAATGACAAAACATGAGGAAAGGATCGAGTAAGTCCCAACAAGCATCGAGCATACCTGAGGCCGTAGCTGCAATGCACTCTGCTCGTTCGATGGACCCAGTTATCTCACCAGGTCTTGGTTATTGAGTTCGTCAAGTTACGTGAAATGATTGAAGCCATGATTGAAGAACAGTTCAGCCGTGGCTAGAGCCGCTGTGAGCCGTGCTCCAAAAACATGAGCAGCAACTTGACAGCCTTGGAAACAGAACAGACGATGCCAAGCGCCGAACTGCAGCGACAGAGACCGTGATCGATTCCTCTCGGGAGAGGATAATCGGCCTTGAAAAGCAGATCTGCACCTTAACTGAACAAGATGACGACCTCGAGAACAGGGGTAAGATGAAGAGTATTCACATCGTCGGTTTGCTGGAGCAGACAGAAGGTGGTCAGCCGGTGAGTTTTTTCAAGAACTGGCTGCAGCGATTCCTTCACTTCAAAACTGAGGAGGGACGGGTGAAGAGTGAGAAAGTTCATCGGGTTATGGCGCGGAAGTCATACTCAGACCAATGCCTTCATCCTGTCCTTACGTGATTACATAGTTATGGGGACAAACAAAGACTGATGGAAGCTTTCAGTACCCTGGGGAAAGATCCGATGGGTTTAATTCACTAGAACTCCAGGATTATGTTCTTTCAGGACTTTTCAGCGGCGGGATTCAGGAAAGAAAATCTTTTGATGAGATCAAAAGAAGAGTAAGGGAACTCTGGATTCAGTATTCCTTACGGGACCCAGCGGTGCTCTGTATTGCTTTCAATGGATCCACGAACTCGTCTGACTCTCCACAGAAAGCGAAAACTTTGTGGACATTTTAAAGTAACCTGGATATTTAGATAATCATGTTTCTCCTAAAGAAATTGTGTTGGACTTTTCTGGTATTAACCAGCATTAAATCATAGTCGGGTATGGTTAGAGTACTCATTTTTAACTTCTTCATTGGTATTACTACTCTTTTTCTCTTTCTTCGCTTGTGTCTGGGGTACAGCTCAAGCTGGAGGGAGTTACAAAGGTAGTTGTGATGACTAGGTGCCGACCGAAGGGTAGTTCAAGCCTGATTTTTGTTGTTAATTGCCCTGGATTCCAAATTGGTAGCGATCAGAAGATAATGTTTTGAGATATGTAACCATCCCCAGTGAGCAGTGGGGGGGTAAATTCCCCAATCGAGTGTCTTTGGCATTTTGGATTATATTTCATTCTTTGGTTTTTTTATGTGTTTAGCTTTGGAAAATTTTGAGACCTTGTTCGTTGTCGTAGTTTTAGTTTGTACAGTTTTTTAGGCTCAATGAGTCTTTTTTTCATTAATGATCAGCAATGTGTAATTCGATGTGAAACACTCAAGTTGAAATGTTGCTACAGTGTGTTATGGATAATGATGTGCTTAAATGTTGCACCTGGAACGTTAAGAGGAGCCATCTGCTAGTAAAGAGGAAAAATGTACTTTCTAGTCTTCAAGACGAGAGGGTGGATGTTGTCCTATTGCAGGAGATGGACCTTGATGACAAGGAGCATTTGACGTTACAGCAGGGTGGGTTTGCTCGGGTTTATTTCTTGTCTTTTAATACAAGGATTAGGGGAGAAGCCATACTAGTGAAGAAGTATCTTCCATTTAAATTACTAGGTTGTATTAGACACTCACGGAAGGATCATCATCCCCAAAGTCTGGAACTGTAGGAAATAGTGAATGCTTATTGCCCCTTGGCACACCCTCTTAAAATCCTGGCAGATGCATTTTTCAAATTAAGTTATCTTGCATCGTGGCACATCATTGTAGAAGGAGATTTCAACTGTCTTATGGACCCACGGTGGACAGAATGTCCAAACGTCCCTCAGTACCCTTGTTATAATGTAAGCAATTAGTGGATTTGTGTGCAGAATTAGAGCTGGTGGATGTCTGGAGGCAGATCTACCTCAAGAGTAGGGATTTTATTTTCTTCGCTAACCGCACAAATGCCACACGAGGGTTGATCTCTTCCACATCTCTGCAGCATTCTTAGATACGGTGGCATCCTGCACAATTGGGAATATTACCCCAATATACCTGCACCAGAAGTAAGATAGAAGTAACATAAGATTATGTTCTATGCAGATGAGGGTCTTATGCTTTTTTTTTCAAATCTCACAGTTTCGGCAGCTCACGTGATGCAATGCATTAATTGTCTTATCGCCTTTTCTGGCTATAAGATTAATTTTACAAAGTTTGTGGCCATGTCTATGGGAGGTCTCAGGGAAATACCTGATGTTGAAGGCAAATCCTGGTTTTCTTTCAGATGGTCACGGGGGTGGTTTCCCTATTTCAGTATGTTCAGTACATCTGTCTTTGATCATTTATTTAACATGAACTATGTCCATTTGTTTGACAAAATTAAACAAGACCTTCAAAGATGGGAGGCACTTCCAATATCCTGGCTAGGTCGGATAGCTGTTCTTAAAATGAATGTCCTTCCTTATTTGCTATCCCCCATGTGAATGTTTCCTTTGATGTTTCCCAGACAGATAGTTAGGATACATAATGGCTGGTTTAGCTCTTTTATTTGGCACCGTAAGCGACTCTTTATCAAACTGCAAATACTCCACAGATTGTCGGGACGAAATCTCAAAGATTAAAAGCTATCAATTAAGCTCTTTATTATCCTATGTTTGTGTCTGGGCCACTGAGGACTCGGTGTCAATACGGTTAGATAATGTGAACCCTTACTAGTCTGCTGGTCTTAGACAAAATAACAACATTTTTGGAGTATTGCCATAACCCAATAATTATCAATACTGTTAAAGCATAAATGACAATGCATCAGATCGAGGGCAATTCAGCCAAAACCATGTTTCTTACCCCTGTAATTGGTATCCAGGGTTGTCAACTGGGGATAATGGATTGCAGGTTTAAACTGTGGGCAGCCGTGGGTGTGCCTTGCTTGAGTGTTTTAGAATTAGTAGAATCCCTACAGTGTGTTTACAAGCACATGGGCCCAGCAAGTCCGCTTCGACCCTTTGAAGAGTAACCCATCTAGACCCATTCCCCTACCATCCTATATTTACCCTGACTAATGCTCCAACCTACACATCCTGAACACTATGGGTGATTTATAATAGCCAATTCATCTGTCCTGCACATTTTGGATCCTGGTGCTGTGAGGCTGCAGTGTTATCTACTGAGCCACCACGTGTTGTTTGAGGGAGAAAGAATGACATCATTTGATCAAATAACTCATAAGTATGGACTACCTAGTAGGGAAATCTTCTGTTTTTTTCAGATCAAAGCTTTGATTTTTTTTAAAAACATAGACTCTTACAGATCCGATAGAGAGAAGTGGGTGCTTATTGCTTAGAATACACTCTCTGTCAGTACCCTTTATCATTAGTTGGAGAGTACCCCTCAGACGAGACTGTGCAGCCTTGTGATGTCTGCGAGAGAGTGTTGAGGGTTCAGAACACCTCAGAGAGATGGGAGGACATTTGTGAAAATGCTCGAAGGATTTTGATCTGTAATAGGACCCATTCCATACAGTTGAAAATTCTTCATAGGGTCTATCTGACCCCAGATTATCTCCCAAAATTCAAAGTGGGATTTTCTTCAGCATGTCCAAAATTCAGAATGACTACAGGCACTCTTACTCATCGCTTGTGGTCCTGCTGCAGGCTTCATCGAAATTGAAGCACTGTGTCAGGTGTGATAGAGTAGGTCGAGTGGACTGAATTGACACGGACCTCGTTTCTCTATTCCTGAGCCTGCCCAAGGTACTTTACACAGATGCACATGTGAAAAAAAACCCTTACTTTCTGTGCTAGGAAAAGCATTCTGTTGTGTTGGATGTCTGAATCCACCACCCCCACCACCCACCACTACCCCCCACCCCGGGTCTGTTGGATCATCGTAAGCTCTCCATGGAGAATATCCCTTCGGACTTTCTCACGAGCATGGTGCACCAAAATATAGAGATTTATTAAAGACATGGCAGACCTTTTTGGATTACCGTGATACAGGCTTATCTGCCACTGTCAGAAGGGCTTTTATACAGCCCTGACGATATTATCTAATGAATCTCATATCCAGAGAGGAAGAATAATGAACATAAAAATGGATATCAGTTAATGCTCTTGAAGAACGAGAGTTATCATTTTGTTACGCTGAGCTGCATTATTTATTCATAATTGATTGTTTATATTTGTTTTTCTTCTGTCAGTTTAGTGTTTTAACTTATTTTGTATGTACATGCACATGGGTGTAATTTTGATCAGTTATTTCAGTTGTGTTATTATAATATTAAAAATCTTTCTTCAATAAAAATATTAAAATGCTAACATCGAGAGAATAGATTCCGCAAGAACTCTCATTCGAGAGACCACTCATGGTGGTTTATCCTGAGGATCACCACACCTCGTATGATGGGGTGAGGTTGAGAGAGCGTCTCCTTCATGGTAACCTCTGTCAGTGTGAGGAACTGAACCTGCGCTGTTGGCCTCCCTCTACATCACAAACCTGCCCTCCAGCCAACTGAGTGGGAGACTGTGTAACTGTTACACACAGAAACAGTCACAGACAAAGGACAAGAGAATCATTCATAACAAGGAAAGTGGTACAATTCAGATAACGGTCAGGATAACGGCTGAGGGTAAAAACGTTCTCTGCTCGAAATTGTATTTTATAACAAGACGTGTTTAGAAGCTGTTTTTGGCTTAATATCATTAAGTTGAGTCAAATGAAATAACCAGAATTACTAAATGTGATCTATAACCATAAAATATGTGTAGATTTTTGTTTGGTCTAAGTAAAGCATGCTGACCGTTGCATGAAAGTATATAGTTGATGGAGTATACTGTGAGGAGAGTGCATTCTATGGGAAATGCCCTAAAACAGGAGCTTGATGAAAACTGGGGTAAATGTGCCTGCGTGCCTTCTGGACAGTGACAGAAACCCAGGGGGTTGAATGACTGAAAGTTCCTGTAACACGGAGCTGAGAAAAGCATCAGATCAGCCGAGGAAAGCATCAGATCAGTACGTTTGACGGGCTGAATGGCCTCAACATGGTTTGAAATGTGTGTGATTTGGAAAACGTTCTCTCTACTCCTCTCTCTTATGTGTTACACATTGGGGAACTGCCATTTTCCTGAAACTGGGCATTATTTGGAACACTATCTGGAACATTCCATAATTGGTATTCTCCAGAATATTCTCTAACTGTGTGGGGGCAGAGAGAGAGACAGAGAGAGAGAGAGAGAGAGAGACAGAGACAGAGAGAGAGATCGAAGCTGCTGCATGCAGCAGTGAAAGTGGTGGAGCATGAGCCTTGTTCGCGCTATAACAGATACACAGTGAGTGTGAGGGAGCAGAAAGAATACAGTGACTCTTGTCCTGACAGAGCGGGGAAGGTTATTGATGTTTGTCCTGTATTGCTGGACATTTCTTCAGGCTGCAGATACTACACTGAGCTGGGTGGTGAGCACAGACCATGCTCGGTGGGTCTGGTGGTATGGCCCCCTATGGGAAGGGAATGGTCCCTCTCTATACTAGCCCATCCATTATGTACACCATGCACCGTCAACAAACTTAGGTAGAATTACTCCTTATCTGCTATGCTCGGGGTAAAATGTCCATGGCAGCTCCAAACTGAGAAAGCTCAGCCGTGTGCTGCTTGGCCCTTTAAAGATGGCACCAGTGCCAGGAACACGGAATATCTATGGGCATCCGGGCGACTGTGATTACCTCCAATCATGATGGGTGGGAGAATCGGGCTGGCATTCAATGAGAGGTGGGTGGGGTGGGGGGTATTTAATGAGGTGAGTTCGATAAGAAACGAGCTCAGCCTCGTACAGACAATCCCTCTGTCACACTCAATGAAAATGACACTGAGACAAACTACTGTTTTACACAGTTCAATGAGCCGAAGACTGTTGTCCTCACTCCCAGTTACAAAGCTGCAGAACAAATGCTCAGTCAACTCTCTCCATCGCCTGAACTCACAGCAATATTCCATTCACTCATAATTCTTCATAATACTGAACCTTGTTACATGATACTATAGAAATGCCTTCATTTCAGTATTCTGAAACCTGCGAACATATCATTCCATGACAGTTTTCTCAGTCTGTCCCTCTCTGTCTCTATCCCAAAACACACGTATTTACAGTCATACGTTTCTACTGCATGGAAATAGGCCCTTCGGCCCAGCTGGTCCATGCCGACCAAAATGTGCATCCACACTCACCCCATTTCCCTGCCCTTGCTTCTTTCCTATCGATTTATTTATCCAAATATCTTTTCAATGTTGTTATTGTATCCAACTCAACCACTTCCACTGGCAGCTCAGTCCATATGCAAAACACACTCTGTAAAAAGGGTGAACCTCAGGTTCCTTTTTATTTTTGTCCTCTCCAAACATTAACAGATGTCCTCTAGTCCTTGGTTCCACAATCTTGCAAAACAATTTGGAATATTCACCCCTATGCATGGCTATCATGATTTGATAAGAGCGACACTTCTACATAAACCGCCTCAGTTTTCTACGCTGTAAAGAAATATGTTCTAACCTGTTCAACTTCTCCCTATAACTCAGACCCTTTAGCCCAGGAAGCATCGTTGTATATTTCTTCTGCATTCTTTCTAATACAATAATATTCTTTCTAGGGCAAGGTGAAAAAAAATGAGAACAATACTCCAACTGTAGCCTTACCAACATCCTGTGCAACTGCAACATAACGTCCCAACGTCTATACTCAATGCCCTGATGGAGGCCAGTGTGCCAACGGCCTTCTTCACTGTCCTGTATATCTGAGACTCAAATGCAGACAACCGTGCACCTGATTTCCAACATCCTTTTGTTCAACTACACTCCTTCAGGCCCTTTCATTCACCATTAAACTGCCATCTGAATTTGACTTTCCAAAATGCAAGACGCCACACTTATTTATATTAAACTCTGTTTGCTATTTCTCAGCCCACTTCTCCAGCTGATCAAGGTACTGCTGCAATTTCTGATAACATTCCTCACTGTAAACGATGCCTCCTATTTTAGTGTCATATGCAAACTTACTAACCTTGCTTTGTGCACTCTCGTCCAAATCATTGATATAGATAACAAACAGCAATGGAGACAGTACCGAACTCTGAGGCACTCTACTCATCACAGGCCTCCAGTCCAACAAGCATACCCCCACCATAGCCATTTGCTTCATAATGACAAACCAATTGTATCGCCAAATTGCCAGTTTACCTTGGAATCCGTGTAATCTAACCTTCCAGAGCAGCCTTCCATGTGGAATCTTACCAAAGGCCTTACTGAAATCCATATAGACTATATCCGCCGCCCTGCCCTCGTCAACGTTCCTGGTCGCTTCCACAAAAAAACCTCTAACAAAATTTGTAAGGCATGATCTGCGTCGCACAAAGCTATGCTGACTGCTCCAAATCAAACTCTGTCTTTCGAAATGCATGCATATCTTATATCTCAGAACCTTCTCAAGTGGTTTATCGAAAACAGGTGTGAAGCTTACTGGTCTATATTTCCCAGGCATTTCTTTGCAACCCTCCTTGAAGAAGGGCGCTCCATTTGTTACTGCCCTGTCGTCCGGGTCCTTGGCCCCTGAACTGTCTTATCTTGCCTCTTGCAGTGCTGTTGGATATATCTGGTCAGGTCCAAGAAATTTATATGACTTTGTGCATTCTAACATGTCCAGCAGCAACTCTACTGTGATATGGACTGTACCAAGATATCACAACTAACCTACCAAAGGATACAGGTCTTCATGATAAACACAGAGTGGAAATTGAGGACCTCAACCATCTCTTGACGTTTTATATTTGCGTGCCCATCTTGGGTTTTAAGGCATCCTATTCTCTTTCTAGTTGTTTTTTTCTTTACTGTAGCGACTTTTTGT
Organism: Chiloscyllium punctatum; assembly: GCF_047496795.1. Taxonomy (NCBI): domain Eukaryota; kingdom Metazoa; phylum Chordata; class Chondrichthyes; order Orectolobiformes; family Hemiscylliidae; genus Chiloscyllium; species Chiloscyllium punctatum. Next base: position 49,442,758 of record NC_092754.1, on the reverse strand, counting down.
TCACCCTAATCTTCTCAGCCAAGGCTATCTCATACCCCCTTTTTGCCTTCCTAATTTCCTTCCTCGATAATCTTCTGTATCCCCTGTGTACCTCCAGGGAATCCCTTGATCCCAGCTGCCTGAACCTGAGCCACGCCTCCTTTTTGCTGGTCAGCGCCTCAATATCTCTTGTCATCCGGGATGTTTTCTTCCAGCCTTACTTTCCCTTCACCCCCACAGGAACATGTAATCCTTGAACTCGAGCTATCTCACTTCTACAGACCTCTTTCGTACCCGACATCCTTTTACATGAAAACAAACTACTCCAATTAACCCCTGCAATCCCCTGTTTAATTCCAACAAAATATGTCTTGCCCATATTTAGAACTCGAATCTGTGGACCAATTTTGTCCCACCCATAACTATTTTAAAATTAATACAACGCCAGTCACTTTTCCCAAAATACTCCCCGCTTTACCTCCGTCACATATCCATCACTATTTCCCAACAGTAGGTCGAGTTTTTCCCTTCCCGTGTCGGACCCTTTATATACTGCTTGGGGAAACTTTCCTGAACAAACTTAAGAAATTACGTTCCACTGAAGTTCTTAACCATCTGGATGTCTCAGTCTATATTAGGAAATTTTAAATCACTTATTATGACAATCCTATTGCTCCCGCTACTCTCATCAGCTTCCCTGCATATTTGTTCCTCCAAATCCCATTGATGATTTGGAGGCTTATAGTACAACCACTATAACATCACCATTCCCCCTTACTTCCTTGCACCATTCACAAAATCTCAAAGGATATTATCTCAGTTATTTCTTCTTTAAATACTTGTGTGATACTCGCCTTAATCAGAACTATTGGTATTTCAACAGTTTCCTTTTACATCTCTCCCTTGCAATGATTTTCACATCTGCAGCACCGATTGTCAAGGTACAGTGGAGATATGGAGCTCTAACTGGATGGGATCTGCACATCCTATCACTTCCGGCATGGGCTGCAAGTTTCCCCACACTGGGCAGTGATCTAACACAGTGTTACCGAAAAACGGAACAGCCTGGGTTTATATATGAATGAACCAGTGCAGACTGCACAGCTCCCCACGCTGGACATTGATCCCAGGATTATTGATCAAGTATTGGTGTGGGCTGCACAGAGCTCCATTCTGGATATTGCATTAGGCAGTATGCTAGCCATATCTACACAGTGCTCCATCCTGAATGTATTATGGATGGGCTAGTTATGTGAGTTGGATTGCGAATGTGAGAGAACTAAACATCTAGCAATGCCTTTATTTTGTGTTTTCATTCTTGTTATTGGACCCTTCAAATCCTGATTCATCGTTAGACCCATCCCTCTGGATGAGTGATGGTGACTATTGTTACAGCATCTGAGTCTGCAGTGTGACCAACAAATGGAGCAGAGGCTGCAGAGAGGGCAGTCTCCATAAAATGGAATAAGGAAATCACAATCAGAACAGCCGTGGTTGTAAAGAATGGTGGGACAGGATTGAATGGACCACGAATGCAACTTATTCATGTATTTATGTTGTTCCAAGCAAACTCCCCTTCTCTCCCAGTGTCCCATACAGGTGGGAAGTGAGGCACCTCCTCCTGTTCCTGCGTAACAGGACCCTGGGGCCTCACTAGCCTCCAGATTTCCCTATGGCCCAGTTTCGATTGGTTGAGTGACTGACTCCTGTTTCAGTGCCCCAGCCTCGAGCAGTTGAACGACTGCATCCTGTTCCTGTGTCCCAGTCTCAAGCAGTTGAGTGACTCCCTCCTGTTCCAGTGCCCCAGCCTCGAGCAGTTGAGTGACTGCCTCCTGTTCCTGTGTCCCAGTCTCAAACAGTTGAGTGACTACCTCCTGTTCCAGTGTCCCAGTCTCAAGAAGTTGAATGACTGCCTCCTGATCCCAAGTCTGTGAAATAGACGTCCTCCCCTTGTTCCTGTGTAAAAGGTTCCAATAGCTCTGCGCTTACCTGCTGCGCCTAGGGAATGGAATTGAGTGACAGAATGGCCTTTTCACATTCCTTACAGCTTCTCTTGACTAAAAGCCATTCTCCTGCTTCTGTAAAACACCATCAAAATCTGAATGACGTATTTTCGTATTTTACTCTCAGTAATTGAGCAAACAAGCTGACTGACAGAATTCAGAAGCTGAATATCCTCCTCTTGTTCCTGTGTTTTTCACTCAAGTGGCAATAGAGTCTCAGAGACGTACAGCACAGAAAAAAGATCCTTCAGTCCGGTCGTCCATGCCAACCAAATATCCTAAATAAATCTCGTCCCCCATGCCAGCACTTCGCCCATCTCCCTCTAAATACCTCCCAAGCATGTATCCATCCAAATGCCTTTTAAATGGTGTGATTGTACTTGCCTCCACCACTTCTTTTGGCTGTTCAATCCATACACGCAGCAGTCTCTGTGTGAAAATGTTGTACCTCATGTCCCTATTTAAATCTTTTCCCTCTCATCTTAAACCTTTGTCTTCTAATTTTGAACTCGCCTATCCTGGGAAAAGATGTTGACTGCTTACCTTATCTATTCCCCTCATGATTTTATATGCCTCTTTAAGGTCACCCCTCAGCCTCAACACTTGAAAATAGCCCCAGCCTATTCAAACTCTCCCTGTAACTCTAACCCTCCAACACCTGCAACATTCTTTTAAATCTCTTCTGTACCCTTTCAAGTTTGACTACGTCTTTCCGACAGCAGGGAGACCAGAATTAAAGGCAATATTACAAAAGTGGCCAAACCAATGTCCTGTACAGATGCAACGTGTCGAGAAAATGTTTAGACTCAAAGTACGCACCAATAAAGGGAAGATCACCAAGTGCCTTCTTCACTGCGCTGTCTACCTGTGACGGCACTTTCAAGGAACGGAGAACCTACACCACCTGGTGACACAGTAGCTCAGTGACTAGCATGGCTGCTTCAGAGAACAGCAATCTGGGTTTAACTCCATCCTTGAATGACTGCCTGTGTAGAGTTTGCACATTCTCCCCGTGTCTGCATGAGTTTCCTCCGGATGTTATGTTTTCCTCCAACAGTATAAAGATATACAGATAAGGGCAGATTGGCCATGCTCAATTTCGTAAAGTACCCAAGGATGTGTAGGCGAGGTGGATTAGCCATGGGAAATGCAGGCTCAGAGTGATAGGGGAGGGGTTTGTCCAGTGGGATACTGTTTAGAGTTCGGTGTGGCCTCGATAGGCCGAATAGCCTGTTTCCTCACTGTAGGGATTCGATAATTTCTATGGAGTTCTCCTTGATTGGCAGCTTTCAACAGGACCCTACCTACATGTCTTGCCTTGATTTGTCTTGCCAAATTGCAACAGCTCACATTTAACTAAAATAAACTCCATCTGCCACTCCTCGGCTCACCTAAGCAATGTCCCATTGCAGCCTGAGAGATCATTACTCACTGTTGACTACACCAATAAATTTGGAATTATCACCAAACTTACTGACCATACTTCAGAAACTCAAATGTAAATGATTTGTATAAGTGACAAAAGGCAGTGGACCCACTATTGATCTTTGCGGCACGCCACTGGTCACAGGTCTCCAAGTTTAATGAACAAATGCCCACTGTCACGGCCTGTCTCCAATATTCAAGAAAATTATCGATCTAACAGGCGAGCTATCCCTGCATTCCAGGCAGTCTAACCTTGTTAACCAGTCTACATTGTAGAACATTTTGATTTTCTTACCGAATTCCATAAAGACAACATCCACTGCCCTGCCTTCATCAATCATCTTCATCACTTCCTCAAAAAATTCCACCGAGTCAGTGAGACGTGATCTCCAATGTATAAAGCCCTCTTCAGTCCTTGTCTTTCCAAATGCATATACATCCTTTCCCTCAGAATCCCCTCCAACAATTCAGTCACCAATGACGTCAGGCTCACTGGTGTATAGTTACCTGGATTTTCCTTAATTTCGTAAATAATGACACTATGTTAGCAGCCCTCCAGTCTTTTGTCACATCACCTGTGGAAATCAATGGTACAAATATATCAGCAAAAGGCTGATCAATCTCTTTCCTAGCTTCCCACAATCTTCTGGGATACAACTGATCAGGTCCCAGGGATTTATTCACCTTTATGCGTTTTAAACTGTCCAACAGTTCAATGTAATATAGACACTTTTCAAGATATCATTATATATTTATTCATTCTCTCGCTCTTGTAACCTCCTCCACATTAAATACTGAGGGGAAATACTTGTTTACTATCCCTCCCATCTCCTGTGCTTCCATACATAGGTAGCCTTACTGATCTTTAAGGTGCCCTATTCTCTCCCGAGTTTTTTTTTGCCATTAAAGGATTTGAAGAATTTCTTCAATACCTCAGTATCCCTATTTCTAAAGTCATCTCATGTCCACATTTTTCTGGCCCGATTTCCGCATTGACTATACACTTACTGCCCTCATACACCTCTCGGGACTCACTTGATCTCAGCTCCGTTTACCTGACATATGCCTCCTTCCTTTCCTTGATCAGTCTATCAACATATATAGCCATCCAGCACTCCCTGCAACCACCAGCCTTGCCCATCTCACTGATAGGAACTCGTTGGCTCTGGGCTCTCCGAATCCAAGTTTTGATGCCCTTGTATTTTCCAACCATCCCCTTACCTGTGAACAGGGTATCCCAATCAGCCTTTCACAGGGCTCGCCTAACACTTACAAAAAACTGGCCTTATTCAAGGTTAGAACTTTAATCAGGTTTACATCAGGTTTTCCTTTTTCATAACTTATTTAAAACTAATATTTATGCGTAAAAGACTTGAAATGTTAAATACACACTTCCTGCCCCTCTGTAACAGGCTCGAGAGGCTGAATGGCCTTTTCTGTTTCTCTGTAATGGGCTCGAGGGGCTGAATGACATCCTCCCGTGCCTGTGTAACAGACCGGAGACATTAAATAACACAGCAACCTGTGGATTATGATCAGCCTGCAAACTGATGGCGGTCCAGCCCTTCTCAGTTACAGAAACACAAACAACACAATGTACTCCAGGTGCTCTCTCAGTAACACCTCATGCAGCTGTAGCGACACATCTCTTTGTTTTGAATGATTCTGTTGGCAAAATGTGCCAATATTCCACCTTTTCCAGTAGCCACAGTCTAATGTGGTGTGAATAGCGTTCTGCTATCCCTCTGGAAGAGGCCCATAGTGACAGAATTGCTTTGGCCTGTTCCTGAGCAGCAGTCTCAATGCTCTGTCTCAAGGTTATGAAAAGATTTGATAATAGGGTATTAAAACCAAGAGTAGCCTCACATTGGTCAATAAGTACCGTACGTTTGGATAAGGTATCTAGAAACTTGCAGAGCCGACTTTTTTTATGCAGCCGATCTGTTATTTTACAACTGCCTCCTTTAATAAACAAAATTGAACATATATATAGACCCCTGCAGTGTTCTATTAATACTCTCATGTTCAAGGAAAAAAAGGATTAAAAAGATTGAAAGATTTATGGTCCATCACTCAGCAACCCTCATCCATTCCATCCAATCCCAGTAAATGTTCTATTTTATAGTGAAATGTAAAGTGATGTTTGGAACTGGTTAACTGAGCCTATTTGTTCAATGACTGTGATTAATGCCAGTCCCCATGGATTCTAATTATCCCAGTGGAGGGTTTCCATTTTTTAAAGATAAATGGGCGCCGTTCAATGTGTTATCCCATAACATGAGCGGACCATCACCGACAGCACTGACAGGGATCAGCAGATCCAGAGAAAAGGGGAGGAGAGATCAGAATCTGAGATCATTAGACTAGAATGTTCCAACAATGGATCAGAATATGAGAACAATAGACTGGAATATTCCTACAATGGAGAGGGTTTTACCTATTATATTTGGTTTCTTTCGACATATTATGATGGGTTGTCATTATCATTTCGGATTTATTGTGTTCTTCTCATTAATAAATATTTTCATTTTCCCTTCCTGGCTATTGTTGGTGTCCCTGGTAGGTATCACTGTCCAGATATTTTTTCTATAAACCAGTTATGACTGTATTACTGTTCTTTCTTACAGTCTACACTTCTTGCCACTATTATTGTTCCAATTGAAACTCTGAATCCAGATAATTACTGTACAGACCACTACTAACTACATCAATGAAGGTGTTCAATTACTGTCTCCCTCTCTGCTCTGGCAGTGTTACTCATGGGTCTCTATGTTGACCTACTCAATTTCAGTGGAGAACAACAATGCATTGTATCATTGCCTTCGTTATTTAAATATTAAGAGCATGGAGGTAACTGTCTACTGTTCTGGTCAGAAACTCCCACTTCCTTCTACTGTTTCCATCCCATCCATGGCCAAAATCTGCGGCTGAAGCGGATAAGTCACAACTGTGGGTGATCCCTTTGACAATGAGCTGATTCCTGACATCATGCCCAGACCATTTCTAACTTGAAATATTCACCACTCTAGAAGGTATCTTACTGGTTTATTCCATTTGCTGTTTGAATCTTGAGTTATGAAGTACATTCGCAAAGAAGACAATAATCTGCTGCTGAAACTCTCGGCTTCAAACCTGCCGAAGCAAATTTTATTCGCACTCACACCAATCTCTCATCCATCTGCCATTCATGTGCACGCCGACGTATTGTGTCTGGCAATGCCTTTATTTTAACATTCTCAAACACTTTATCTCATCTGTCCATGAAACGTCTCACGTTCTCTCTGTTGATTATCCAAAAACCTGCCAGTTGTTCGTATTTAAAAGAGTTTCCTCCATGTGTGTTCCTTCTCAAACAATGAGTTTCGTATTCCAGCACACCAATCGTGCACACACACACACTCTCTTTCAGTTTCTGATGAACACACACACACACACACACACACACACACACACGGAGAGCAAACCTTCCCATTGTAGACAGAAATCTGATGAGAGTAAATGATAGTAACGTTTGCAATACTCTCTATTCTGGGCAGATAGTACAGTTTACTGAGCAACACACTAGCATGGTCTGCACAGCTCTCCATGCTGGGCTGTCATCTTGTCCCAGTTTATGTTGTTTGTGGTGTTCTGTGAAGCAGATTCAGAAATTGATGTAACAAACCATCCCAGCTGATCAGACAGGGCCTTTACTCAATGTTCTCATTCTTGTAAGTTTACTCTTAAAGATCTCACTTCTCCAGTTCGTCCCACTGCCCTGTCTTTTTCCCCATATTTCCACAACATCTTTTCAGTTAATTAACTGTCTGTTCCAGTCTTTAATGTGATTCTTTATGCCCCTTTGTATCTTTCCCTGGACTTAGCTTTTGGCTCTCCAGTATATCGAGTGCTGGCATTGTGAAACTCAGAAACAGTGAAATGGTGTGTGTCAGGCTGTTGTTCACTTCCCTGTATGTCCATGGACAGGGGTGTTTCAGAACTTATGAGACACATCCTTGTAACTTGGTCTGTACCTGTGTTTGTCCCTCTCAGGTGACCTTGCAATCAGTTACACGAGGAACCCCCTTAAGTAAAGGACCAGGCATCTAAATTGTGTGACAATGCTGTCACTTTTTTAAAAAGTTATTTTCTCCTTTTTTAAAAAAAATGAGACATCTTAAAAGCCAAACTGCCTGCTTAAAACGGCTCAAATAAATAACTTACGATGCTTTTAGGGTTTTTAATAAATAGCAGTAACAACGGCCTAGTAACTTATCCCCAGCTGCTACTCTCTCTGAAACCTGACTTGATGCTGTTTCCTCCAGGTTTGGAGAACTGTATGCAGGAATGCATGTCTGAATGGTCCTTTTTGCCAAGAGATTTGTTTCTGGGATGTTAGTATATTGGAACAGTTCATTTGGAGAAGATACTGTATCCATTATTCGGTTAAGGTTTCCAATGTTAAATTATTCTAAATTCCTCTTCATTGTGTATGGATTTTCATTAGCGTGTTTAAATATATTGTGTTTTACTTAATGGTAAGTGGTTTGACTAGAAGCATCACATCTGGAACAACCATTTCACATCTACCTTTAAAATAAGCTACCCTCTTAAAATAGTTTAAGGCAGTGTAGTTGGTCTATTGCAAACTGGAGACTCTTGTCTGGTTCTAAATCGATAATACTAAATTGGGTTTAGAATTACAATCCCTACAGTGTGCAAGCAGGCCATTCGACCCAGCAAGTCCACACTGACCCTCCAAGGAGTAACCTACCCAGACTCATTCCTCTAACCCATTATTACACATTTACCCCGACAAAAGATCCTAACCCACACATCCCTGAAAACTACAAACAATTTAACATGGCCAATTCACTTGACATGCGCATCTTTGGATTGTGGGAGGAAACCAGAGAATCTAGAATAAACTCATGCAGACACTGGAGATTATGCCTCGGGAGACTATTGGCTCCAAAGGTCGTGTATGGTAGCTGTTAGTTTCTTTTTTCCGGATGTTGAATTCGGCTGGTTTAAAAAGATTGTGTATAAAGATTCTTTCAGTCACTAAGGTTTCTCTGGGTGTGAAAGAAGTGAAGTTGGGTGTTTTACAAAAGGTAATGAAGGTAAAGCTATAGGAATTGGCAGACAAGCTGGAGTTGGGGTCTGGGAGAAAATGACAGATAATTACAGCTATAGCTCGGCAATTACATTTTGTTGAAGCACCATCAGACTCTTTGGAAATGGCTAGAATTCAATTTCAAATGAGGCACTTTGAACATGAGAAGGAATTGAAACAGTTTGAATTATAATGAAGAGTAGAAATAAAAGAAAAAGAAATGAAGAAGAAAGAGAGAAAAGGAGAGAAGAAAAGCAGAGAGTGCCAACTTCAAAAGTTAACAATTAGAGAGGAAATTGACATAGAAGGCGGAGATGAAGGTAGATGGGAGCCTGGATGAGGGGATAGTGAGGTTGAACAACCCTGTAGTAGTCAATGGCGTAATGGAGTTCTGTTTAAATACATCCAGGCATTATCTAACTTTGATGAGAATGATGCAGAAGCCTTTTGAATTTCATTTGAGAAAGTAGCTAAATAAATGCAGTGCTCGGTGACCATGTGGATTTAGTTGATCCAAACAAAGCTGATAGGTATTTTCATTCCGATTGGAGGAGGTATCTGGCCAATATAGGGAGGTGAAGAAAGCCATCTGAAGTGTATATGAGGTTGTGCCAGAAGCTGACAGACAGCGTTTCAGGAATCTAAAAAAGGTTCCATCGTTAAACGCAAATTGAGTTTGAAAGGATCAAACAAAGTAATTTTGAAAGGTGGGAAAGGATATTAAAAACAGAGCAAACCTATGACGCTCTTAAAGACATTCTTATTTTGGAGAAGTTCAACAATTTACTTCCTGCAGTTATGAGAACTTGTGTGGAAGAACAGAGAGTTACAACGGCAAGATTAGAAGCTGAAATGCCTGATAATGATGATTGAGTTCAGAAATCAAAGTTTGGTTTCTGTGAGAGATTGAGAGGAATGTGCGAGATCTTCTTAAAACATTTACCTGTGAGAATAAGGTTTACTGGCATAGGCCAGGAGTAGCAAGTAAAGTGATTACAGCATTAAGAAGTACAGAAGCATGTAATTCTTTTATGCTGAGACATGAGGAGCTATATCTTTCAGAAGGACTATTGGAGAGATGAGAAGTGCTCCATTATGTAACGTGTGGTTGGAGTGTCTGGTGGAAACATCAACAGATTTATTCCACAATGGGGAAGGAAGCCTTAAGCTTGGCGTTGGAGTTACAACATTTCAGCATTTAAATTACGAATAACATACATGAGACACATCTTTTTCACTGATCATGACCCCTCAAAGTGTTTGGAGAAGTTGAGGGAGAAAAATACCTGTCTGTTTCGATTGGGCTTATTATTGCTGCCATTCAATTTGAAACTATACAGTTGACAGGGCGAGAAAACCTAAGTTTTGACATGTTGTGGAGACTTGGATGAAGAAAGACAAAGGCATTCTGTGGCAGGAGTAAAATGACTGAAATCAAAACTAGTTGTGAACATTTATATGCTCACAGTCAATGTAAAGTATATGCATTTCAGACTACTAATGGAGGAAGATTAGGAGGTCTAAAATGAATCCACCTTTGTATATTGATGGATTATTTTATTAAAGATGGAGTCGTGAGGATACTATCACTGTAAAAAGGTTATTTTCTCTTGTTTTTTTTTTTGAAGAGAGGTTTTAAAGTCAGAGGTGAAGAACTGCTGCCTGAAAACAGTTAAAGTAAAAAACTGAGAAATCCTTTACGGTTCATTAAAATGGTGGTAACAATGGAAGGGCAGTGGCCAGCTCTCCCAGACCAGGTTTCCTCGTTTTGTTTTTAGCTGCAGCATTCAGAAGCTTCTCGGGGTCCCAGAAGGGTTGGAAGTTTCAATACATGATCCCCAGCTGCTTTTCTCTCTGCGATCTCTGTTGATGTTCATTTCTCTTCGATCGGAAAACTGCCTGTAAGGATCTGTATTTGAATATGTCTTTGTGCCAAATTGTGTAAACCAAGCAGGTACGGTATCTATTGTTTGTGCTATCCTAAAATGTTCTTTCCTTTGATTGTATTTTAACTAAAGCATTTGAATAGATCATATTTTGCCTCATGTCGCGTGGTTTGACCAGTCACAAAATATCTGGAACGCACACTTCACATCTATATTTAAAATAAGGGATATTTAAAATAAGTGTTCTTGAAATATTTTGCAGAGATCTGTAGCCGAAGGGTTTCTGACTGACTCCTGTTATTGAAAAGTGAGTGGAGGGGCTGGGGATGGTTTGGTGGAGGTTGTGCTGTGAGCTGCCTCAGACATTCCGGGAGACCTGAGGATTTGGTGACCCAACTTTGGATGCAGCATGGGGACTGTAGTTACAGCATCTGGGTCTGTAACATGAACAACAAATGGAGCAGAGGCTGCAGAGAGGGGAAGCTCTGAATCCACGGAGTGAGTGTGTGCGGGGAAAGGGATCTGCTGTATGCGCTCTGGGATTTCCAAGACCATCTTCCCAAGCTAAACTTTACCCAGGAGCACAATGTGTGCGGTCACTGATTGAACAAGGAGCTGGTCGCAGAGCAGTGTCACCTCCTTCAACATGACCTGCAGCTTCACACCAGGAGGAGGAAGTTGCTGCCAGTGACTGTTAGGATCACAGTTTCATTCAGCTTCTATGATCCAGAACTTTCCAGACAGGACTGGGTGTCATATCCATCATCTCCCAGTGTCTCAACATCAATGTCACCATTCGGTGAGGGAGGATATATATGGTGGATGAGGTAAATACATTGTTTCTTCCACAGCAAGGAGCTGCTGCTATCCTTATTTTCCCAGTATAGTGGGATTCCCGCTGGTGTACGTGGCATCTGCGGTTTACCCATGTCAATGGGGAGAGGTAGCGGATCTGAAGGAGCTCTCTCTCTATTAATGTTGTAGCACGCCCACGCACAGTACATCATGTTGGTGAATACTCCTGTCCTGAAAGCAGCCACAGTTTCTTCATTCAGAAGCAGGTAGCCAGTCCCATCGTCTTCGGGTCTCCATGTAGAAAGGAGTGAATGCATCTTGGAAAAAGGCCATCCCTTTGATGCAAGTTCCAAAACACCATCCTCACCACCAACCAACCACATCAAAATATTCCATGTGACCGGAGAGCAATGGGGTCACTTGGAGTATCTGGTAGCTGACGATCAGGGATGGAGCAAAACCTCCCATGTCTTAATGGGTCTGAGTGAACAGTACACAGTATCATGAAGTCCTGTAATCCCTCTCCATTTCAGTAACATACTGTCTTCCATTATTCCTGTAAATGAAATGACATTTTAAATCATGTTGTATTGCACCTGCCAAGTTATTAACCATTGCCTTTATCTCTCTGTGTCCATTTGCAGACTCTCCACTCTGTCTTGATAATTTATTCTCTCGCTTATCACAGCGACATCACCAAACTCAGTATCTGTATATCTGTTCCATCCTCCTGATCATTGATATGGATTGTAAATAGTTGAGGACCCAGCGCTGGTCACTGTATGACTCCACTGGTGATGTTCTGTCAAACTGATTAAGACTGATTTGTCCAAGTGCCTGCTTCCTGTTTAATGCATGGTCCTCTCCCATTCCTGTGCAACATAGTCGAAAAGCTGAATATGAACTACGAATCCAACTCCTCGAACCTGCCCCACCATTGATAACTTTCATGGCTGATGTCATCGCGGCCTCTATTCCACTTTCCTGCCATCTCTCCATCGTAAGACTTTAGCCTCTTGTTGTAGATTGCAGCACATGAAAAGAATATCCACTCCACATCTACACTTCCAATTACGGTTAGCATTTTACAGACCTTAATGAGATCTCCTTTCATTCTTATAAACTCGAGAGTATAAGCCAGAACTGCTCAATTTCTCTTCATAACACAAACACTTTAAATATGCAATCAATCTAATGAACCTCTTCTGAATTGCCTCCAATGCAAATGCCTCATTCTGCAGGACACCCAAACTGTACTCTAGTTGCAGCCTCACTAATGCCTTGCATAGCTAGACCAACACTCCCTCCCTTTCTAATCTATCCTTTAAAAATAAACATTGAAATTATGCTTGCATTTCTCATTACTTGAGGTACCCGAATACAAATTTTCTGTGATATGCAAGCAGACACCCAGATCGCTCTGCACCTAAGCATATTGAAGTTTATCTCCATTTAGATAATAATTTGCCTTTTTGTTAGGCTGGCCAACTTGAATAACCCCATATTTATCCACTTTAATTTTCATTGCCAAATGTTTGCCCATTCACCCAACCTATCCATATAGTTTTTAAGTCTCTTGCATCATCATTCCTAAGTAATTTCCCACCAATGTTAGTGTCATCTGAAAATGTAGCTGAAGTATTTTCTATCCCGTCAACCGAGGAATAATATCGATCATAAATGGTTGAGACATGAGAACTGAAATCTATGTCACCCCACACATTGCATTTTCCAAAAGAAAATGTCACATTTAATTCATCTAACTGCATTTTGTTGGTTAACCAATCCTCGAAACAAGCGAATAAATTAATCCTAACCCCATGTTGTCTAATCTTACCATTTACTCTTTGGAGAAGTGACACATCCAATGCCTTCTTGAAGACCAGATATATTCCATCTCCAGTATTCCCACTATCCACCTTGTTTATCAGATCTTTAAATAATGCAAGAAAACACTTCAAACATGATTTGCCCTTTGTAAAACCATGTTGACTCCGATGGTTGGTGGTTTAAGTTTGCAAATGTCCTCAACAATGGACTCTAATAATTTGCCTTAAATTACAATAGATTATTGTTACATTTTACTCCATAACGTAATCCTTTATTATAAATTCTTCCCTTTCAAAAACCTTCACGTTTTCTTTGAATTCCTGTTTAATGGGCACACGTTTTTAAGAGATCTTCTCCAATTGCTGTGGAAGAGGTATGTGTGGCTGAATGGACTCATCATCCTGCTGGTGTACAAACTCGATGGGATGAAGTGTTTCTGCTGTTCAAATGTTGTCATCTCCAAGGCCAGAATGACCTCTTCCTGTTGATGCGTTAGAGGGGTGGGGGATTATGGAATCTTCCCGTTGCTGTGTAACATTTTGAGGAGCTGATGAGTCTTCTCATATTCATCAGGTGGAGATACTGAACGGTCTCCTCATGTATCACAGAGATGGGACCAAGGGAGCGATTGGTCTTCAGACATGTGATTGAATTACCTCCTCCTTTCTCATGAAATAAGTCTCAGACAATTTTTATCTTTCTCCAATTCCCTTGTAACAGGCTTGGTGGGTCTGAATGGCCTCCTGGTATCCCAGTGTAACAAATGTCAAGTCATTGTGTGACCTCTTCCAGTTCCTATGTTACAGACTTGAGGAGGCTGAATGGGCCATATCAATGGGCTGATCCTATTGCTGTGTAACAGTATACTTTTGCTGCATGGCCTACTCTGGGTCCAGTGTTATAGATTCGAGGGGCTGATTGGCCTCCTCCTGTAAATATACATCATGCTTCGGGGGCTGATTAGCCTTGTCCTATTCTGGTGTAGAAGGGTCAAAGGCCTGAATATCCTTCTGCTGTTCCTGTGTAACAGGCTGGAGAACGGAAATGGATTCCTCCATTATCTGTGTAATTCGTTTCAGTTGTTGACTCCTTCCTGTAATCCATGTTGAAATAAGATCTTCTTTCATTTTTGTAAACTCCAATGGCTATTGGATCAACCTGATCATCCTTTCATTATAAGCTAGCACCTTCATTGCGGGAATCAGTTGAGGGGGCCATCTCTGAGGTGCTTCCAATATAAAAACATCCTTTCTTCATTAAAGAGACTAAATCTGTACACGCTACTACAGATGAGATCTCACTAAGATCCTGTACAGCAGCAGCAATGCTTTACCAGCCTGCTGTAAGGTTCCCACCCAGGTTAGAGCAGTCTCAGCTCTCTGGGGGAAATAGAGAGCATTGTTGAACGATCATTGTCCTTCTCTGCTCCACTACCATAATGGGAGATCTGGAGAAAATGTCACAATGATGCTTAAAAACATCATAAATGATGTGGCGAGATGATCTCTGCCATTAATCTCCCCAAAACCCACGTCGCTCAGATTCGACAGAATCTTGTAAGGTGGAGAGTAAAAACAACAAGGAGAAGAAACATTGATGGGAGTTATATGTCAAAGTGAAAGCTGCAATACAAATGCTGGGCATGTTATAAAATAGGAAAATGAAATATACACATTTGTGGGTACTGCAGTAATAATGTACTGTTTACATTATATCTAAACTGTGTGAACGCAACAGAATGCTAATGCTGGGAAAAAATGGATTTCATGAGCGTGTTAGATGGCTTGCATTAACATTTTGTCAGGTTATTTAGGAATTGGTATTGTGATCAGAAGAGCTAATTGAAAACTTTGCTGTAAAGACCTTTTGGGTAAAGTGACCACAATGCATTGGTTTTCTTTTATGCTGTTTGAGTACACGATAGTTTTAGTTTTACTTGAAGTAAGTGTTATAAATCTGAATCATGCAAACCCTGAAGGCGTGAGGAGAAAGTGGGGACTACAGATGCTGGAGATCAGAATCGAAGAGTGTGGCGCTGGAAAAGCACAGTCAGGCAGCATACTAGGAGCAGGGGAATTGATGTTTTGGGCATAAGCCCTAAATGCGAAGGGGGGGGGGGTGGTGTGGTGGCAGGAGGGAGGTAGCTAGGAGTGCGATTGGTAGATGAAGGTGAGGTTGAACGTGATAGGTGATGAAGTGAGACAGAACGCCTCATCTACTGCATCCATTAAACCCAGTGTGGTCTTCTCTACATTGGCGAGACAGGTAGATCATTTCAGAGAACATATCTGGGACAGTCACATTGACCAACTCCACCGCCTTGTGGCTGAACACTTTAACTCCCCTTTCGAATCTGCCAAGGACATGAGAGTCCTGGGCCTCCTCCACCGCCAAACCCAACCCACCCGAAGCATGGATGAAGAAAGGCTCCTCTTCTACCTTGGGACCCTCCAACCACAGTGGATTAATGCAGATTTCACCAGTTTCCCCATTTCCCCTAACTCCACCTTATCCTAGCCCAATATTTCAACTCAGCACCGTCCCCATCTCCCCTTTTGAACGTTGCTATGTGTTCATCTTCCTTCCCATCAACTGGTTCACCCTTCTCTCCGACCTATCACTTTCAGCCTCACCTTCAAATACCTATTAGATCAAAGGAAGCAACTTAGAAAACTGTCAAGTGTTGTAGTAAGCCAGTGGATTCAGAGAAATGAATCCACTGAAATGATCCCAGCAACGGATGACCAAGAAACTGAGAAGGAAATCAAACAGAGAAAAAAGCATGCAAACAAAAGAAAAACATAAAGACTGCTAAAAGAAAACGTACATCAGTGTATGAAAAAAAAGTAAAAACAAGGTCAAATGTGGAACAGTGGATGTAAGGACAGGATAATTTATTGAAGAGAAAAGAGAAATCACAGGGGAAAGAAACAGTTTCTTTGCGTCTATCTTCAAGGCAGAATAGCCAGAAATTCTCCCAGAAATACCAAGTGACCATGGGACTTGTGTAAGTAAAATCTAAGATCATTCTTATCAGTGTTGAGGTCATCTTTTAAAATGAAGCTGGACTCAGTATTTATAAATCTGACAGATCAGATGTACTTCATGCAAGAATTTCAGCAATAGACATGTTGAGTGCATCGCAGATTTTTACATTATTTTCCAATACATTCCCGAAAGATATTTAGCCAATCTGGATAAGGCAAATGTTATAAATATTATCCGCCAGTTTAAGAAAGGATTTAGATGGAGAGTGGTGAACTACAGACCAGTAATTTGTAAAATTTGGTCGGGTGACTTTTGGGCTCGATTACAAAGAATGTGCTACTGGATATATAGACGGTAATGACAAAACTGGGGAGTATGATAATGTATCGATGAAAGGAAAACCAGAAGTCGCAAACAAGAATAACGTATAGTTGGATAATCAGGAGGATCTTTTTTCAGACCTCTCACACTAATATCATAAGAAAAGTTAAAGTGAAAGGAGTTGGGAAGAACTCAAGCAAATAGGAAACTAAAAATTAGGTTTACGATCATGTGAATGCAATTGGAATGCAGAAGGTGTCGTGCGCCAGTTGCGTAGAGTGTTGCTGAGATTAAACTTAAAGTATTGTGTACTGTTTGGAATCCCAATCTAAAATAGAATATACTGACTACAGAGGAACTGCAAAAGGTATTCTCCAGATTAATCCCTAAAATGGCAAGATTGTCTTATGGGGGAAGTTCAGCCTGTGATCTCGAGTTTCAAAAGATCAAAAGTGATCGTGGTGAAATTTAGAAACATAGAGGGGGGAGAATAACAGAGGGACATGCAGAAGCACAAGCAGGAAGATTAGGGAGAATCCCACGATATTCTACACGTACAAGTAGAACAGAATAATCAGCAAACATTAGTGTCAATTAGAAACCAAAGGGGCAATAAGTGTGTCAATCCGTAGAACATTGATAGATTGTTACATGAGACAATCACAGCTGTTTTACTTGGGAGAAGGAGGATGCAGGTACAGAATTCCAGAAGATAGACTGGAAAACTCTTGAAGAGATAGATGCAAATTACGAGCACGGGTTTGAAGCTTTGTCTAGTATGAAATTGGACCAATCCACAGGTCTGAATACTGTTGGAGTCAAGGGAGAAAAGACCCTGACTGGAAATTTTAATTAGAATCTGACCATAGGGGAGGTGCCAGAAGACTGGAGAGCAGCTAATATGATTCCACATTCACAGTAAGGGTGGTAGAGATAGACCAGGTAACTATAGACGAGCGAGTATTAGATCACTGTTAGGAAAACTACTGGAGAAAATAGGGGAGGAGAAAATTGAATTCCAATCAGAATGGCAAGGTTTGATCCGGGATGATCATCATGACTTTATCAGAGGGAAGTCCCATCTAATGTATTTGATTGAATTAGTTGGAGGAGGTCGCTTATTTAGTTTTGCAGCAAGGCTTTTGACAAACTTACACATGGGAAACTGAAAATAAAACTAAAATCTCACAGCATGAAGGATAACTTTACAAGTTACAACGAAAAGTGTCTTCGTGTCAGGAGGCAGAGGGTGGTCGGAGAAAGCTGTTTGTGTGACTGGAGACCAGTGTCCCCTGGTGTACTACAGGGATCAGTGCTGTGTCCCTTTTATTTGTAGCATTCATAAATCGCATAGATGTGAATCTGGAGGGGGTGGGCGGAGGGGTGCGAGTTGTGATAATTAGGTTTGTGTTTGACACAAACATTGGCCGGGTGGTTGGCCGTGAGGAGGAAGGTCTGATTTTACAGGAAGATACAAGTGGAATGATGAGATGGGCAGATCAATGGCAGATGGAATGTAATCCTGATAAATATGAGGTGATGTACTTTGGAAGAAGGAACCAGACATTGGGTGTACACAATGATTGGCAGCACACTAGGGAGCTCAGAGGGTTTTTCTCCACACATCACTGAATGTGACTGAACAGGGTAATGGTCTAGTTAAGAATTGAACCTTGGGTGGAGCGTTTATTAATCAGGGAGTAGATTATAAGTGCTATACAGGTCTTTGTTTAGTTCATGATGGAATACTGTATGTCATTCTGGGAGCCACATTCAAATTGGGGTATTGGGCGATTTATCGACAGAGCAACGGGATACTACAGGAGAGAAAGCAGAGGAGAAATTACCCACCATCGACCAACTCAACAATGAGCTGAGCCAGACAGGATTCAACTGCTGTATGTGGAGGTTTCCATGTGTTCTGAAAGATGAGATCAAGGATAACCCCAAGGCATTCTATGCGTATGTGAGAAACCTGAGAATGACGAGAACGAGGGTAGGTCCGATCAAGGACAGCGGTGGGAGACTGTGTATTGAGTCGGAAGAGATAGGAGAGGTCTTGAACAAGTACTTCTCTTCAGTATTTACGAACGAGAGGGACCGTATTGTTGAAGTGGAGAGTGTGAAACGGACTGATAAGCTAGAAGAGATACCTGTTAGGAAGGAAGATGTGTTGGACATTTTGAACAACTTGAGGATAGACAAGTCCCCCGGGCCTGACGGGATATATCCTAGGATTATGTGGGAAGCAAGAGAGGAAATTGCAGTACCGTTGGCAATGATCTTCTCGTCTTCACTGGCAACTGGGGTGGTACCAGGGGACTGGAGAGTAGCGAATGTTGTGCCCCTGTTCAAAAAAGGGAATAGGGATAACCCCGGGAATTACAGGCCAGTTAGTCTTACTTCTGTGGTAGGCAAAGTAATGGAGAGGGTACTGAGGGATAGGATTTATGAGTATCTTGAAAAACACTGCTTGATTAGGGACAGCCAGCACGGATTTGTGAAGGGCAGGTCTTGCCTTACAAGTCTTATTGAATTCTTCGAGGAGGTGACCAAGCATGTGGATGAGGGTAGAGCAGTGGATGTAGTGTACATGGATTTTAGTAAGGCATTTGATAAGGTTCCCCATGGTAGGCTTATGCGGAAAGTCAGGAGGCATGGGATAGAGGGAAATTTGGCCAATTGGATAGAAAACTGGCTAACCGGTCGAAGTCAGAGAGTGGTGGTAGATGGTAAATATTCAGCATGGAGTCCAGTTACAAGTGGAGTTCCACAGGGATCAGTTCTGGGTCCTCTGCTGTTTGTAATTTTTATTAATGACTTAGATGAGGGAGTCGAAGGGTGGGTCAGTAAATTTGCAGATGATACGAAGATAGGTGGAGTTGTGGACAGTGAGGAGGGCTGTTGTCGGCTGCAGAGGGACTTAGATATGATGCAGAGCTGGGCTGAGGAGTGGCAGATGGAGTTCAACCCTGCCAAGTGTGAGGTTGTCCATTTTGGAAGAACAAATAAGAATGCGGAATACAGGGTTAATGGTAGGGTTCTTGGTCAGGTGGAGGAACAGAGGGATCTTGGGGTCTATGTACATAGATCTTTGAAGGTTGCCACTCAGGTGGATAGAGTTTGTAAGAAGGCCTATGGAGTATTATCGTTCATTAGCAGAGGGATTGAATTCAAGAGTCGTGAGGTGATGTTGCAGCTGTACAGGACTTTGGTTAGGCCACATTTGGAGTACTGTGTGCAGTTCTGGTCGCCTCACTTTAGGAAAGATGTGGAAGCTTTGGAGAGGGTGCAGAGAAGATTTACCAGAATGTTGCCTGGAATGGAGAGTAGGTCGTATGAGGATAGGTTGAGAGTTCTCGGCCTTTTCTCGTTGGAACGGCGAAGGATGAGGGGTGACTTGATAGAGGTTTATAAGATGATCAGAGGAATAGATAGAGTAGACAGTCAGAAACTTTTTCCCCGGGTACAACAGAGTGTTACAAGGGGACATAAATTTAAGGTGAAGGGTGGAAGGTATAGGGGAGATGTCAGGGGTGGGTTCTTTACCCAGAGAGTGGTGGGGGCATGGAATGCGCTGCCCGTGGGAGTGGTAGAGTCAGATTCATTGGCGACCTTTAAGCGGCATTTGGATAGGTACATGGATGGGTGCTTAATCTAGGATAGAAGTTCGGCACAACATCGTGGGCCGAAGGGCCTGTTCAGTGCTGTATTGTTCTATGTTCTATGTTCTATGTTCTATGAGAGAGATACAGGCAGATACCCACACTGACTATGATGTTGCAGTCAAATATCTGAAAGACAGGGAATCCCTAAGCAGAGACGCAGAGTTAAACTCGGTTTAAACTCTCTCCATCACACACACACCCCCACACATAGAAACGGAATATAATGTGGAGAAATGTCCATGTGCAGCACAGATTTCCAAACTAACTCAGTGACAGACGAAAACCCCGTTCTCTGCCCAGTCCCCACTTCCAGACCCAGGGAGGTTTTGTCCCTTACCCAGGGCAGGTTTCTGACTGGATATCATTCCATTGCAACATGAAGGTACTGAGTGTAACAGTTTGCTACATCCCCATCATGTCATCTATTTTGCTGTCAGTGTTTTGTGAATTATATTGAAAACATTGGCAGGTGCAAGAGAAAATTCTGGAAGGTGATTTGCAGTAAGAATGGAAAAAGCTGAATGTTTCTGTGTAAAATGATGAGAAATTCTGAAGCAGTATTGTTCAGATGCTACAGCTGATCATGTACGTAAACATCAGTAAGTTAACATGATGGTAGTGCCAGCAGATAGGAGGACCAGTGATACATTGATCGTTATTGAGATTAGATTGTGTTGGGAACATGAGCTTAACATGACAGGAAGTGGAATCAAATCAATGAGTTCAGGGTTGTTACTATACAAAATATCAGGTAGCCCGGAGTGAGTTACAGCCTGGAATCTAATTAAGGGGATTCAGAGTGGTTCATATACAGAATAACAGGTAGCCTAGGGTGGGTTTCAGACTGGAATCTAATTGAGGGGTTCAGAGTGGTTTATATATAGAATAATAGGTAGCCCAGGGTGAGTTACAGCGTGGAATCTAATTGAGGGGTTCACAGTGGTTTATATACAGAATTACAGATATTGTTGTAGTTCTGTTCGCCGAGCTGGGAATTTGTCTTGCAAACGTTTCGTCCACTGTCTAGGTGACATCGTCAGTGCTTGGGAGCATCCTGTGAAGCGCTTTTGTGATGTTTCCTCCGGCATTTATAGTGGCCTGTCTCTGCCGCTTCCGGTTGTCAGTTTCAGCTGTCCGCTGTAGTGGCCGGTATATTGGGTCCAGGTCGATGTGCTTACAGAAAAGCCACACACACAGACCAAGTCCTAAACTATGAAAGCAACCACCCCAACACACACAAACGAAGTTGCATCAAGACACTATTCAAAAGGGCCACAACACACTGCAGCACACCAGAACTGCAAAAAGAGGAAGAGGAACACCGATACAAGGTATTAGCCAAAAATGAATACCCTTGCAATTTCATCAACAGATGCCTAAGAGAAAGACAACGGAATGAGGACATGCCGCAAGCCAAAGGACTACCCACACTACCATGCATCAGGAGCATTTCTGAACTGACAGCCAGACTACTGCGACCACTAGGAATAATCACAGCACACAAACCAACAGCCACTCTCAGACAACAACTCTCCAGAACGAAGGACCCGATACCCAACATGAGCAAAACCAATGTCATGTACAAAATCCCATGCAAGGGCTGCACAAAACACAACATAGGACAAACAGGGAGACAGCTAACGATCCGTATCCATGAACACCAACTAGCCACGAAACGACACGAACAGCTATCCTTCGTAGCCACACACGCAGAAGACAAGCAACATGAATTCGACTGGGAGAACACTACCATTATAGGGCAAGCCAAACAGAGAACAGCCAGGGATTTCCTAGAGGCATGGCACTCATCCACAGACTCTATCAACAAACACATCGACCTGGACCCAATATACCGGCCACTGCAGCAGACAGCTCGAACTGACAACCGGAAGCGGCAGAGACAAGCCACTATAAATGCCGGAGGAAACATCACAGAAGCGCTTCACAGGAGGCTCCCAAGCACTGAGGATGTCACCAAGACAGGGGACGAAACGTTTGCAAGACAAATTCCCAGCTCGGCGAACAGAACCACAACAACGAGCACCCGAGCTATAAATCTTCTCCCAAACTTACAGTTACAGATAACCCAGGGTGAGTTACAGCCTGCAATCTAATCAAGGGGTTCAGGCTGGTTTCTGTTACAGAATAACAGATATCCCGGAGTGAGTTAAAGCCTAGAATATAATCGAGGGGTTCGGGGTGGTTTATATACAGAGAACAGATACCCTGGAGTGAGTTAATGCATGAAATCTAATTGAGGGGTTCAGCGAGGTTAATATACAGAATAACAGATGCCACAGAATGAGATACAGCCTGGAATCCAATCGAGGGGTTCAGGGTCGTTTATATACAGAATAATAGATAGCCCGGAGTGAGTTACAGCCTGGAATCGAATCGAGGTGTTCAGGGTGGGTTAAATACAGAATAACAGATAGCCAGGAGTGAGTTACAGCCTGGAATCGAATCGAGGTGTTCAGGGTGGGTTATATACAGAATAAAATATAGCCCAGAGTGTGTTACAGCCTGGAATCTAATCGCGGGGTTCAGCGTGGTTTATATACAGAATAACAGATAGCCTAGAGTGAGTTACAGATTGGAATCTAATCGAGGGGTTCAAGGCAGTTTACATACAGAATAACAGATAACAAGTAGTGAGTCACAAAATCGCGGAGTCATACAATCCAGGAGATGTACAGCATGGAAACAGACCCTTTGGTCCAACCCGTCTATGCCGACCAGATATCCTAACCTACTCTAGTCTCTTTTTCAAGCACTTGGCCCATCTCCCTCCAAAACTTTCCCATTCATATACCCATCGAGCTGCATTTTAAATGTTGCAATTGTACGAGCCTCCACCACTTCCTCTGACAGTTCATTCCATTCATGTACCACCCTCTGAGTGAACAAGTTGCCCCTTAGGTCACTTCCATATCTTTCCCCTCTCACACTAAACTTCTGCCCTCCAATTCTGGACTCCCCTACACCGAGGAAAAGACTTTGTGTATTTATCCTATCCATGCCCGTCATGATTTTATAAACCTCGATAAAGTCACCACTCAACCTCTGATGCTCCAGGGAAAACAGCCCCAGCCTATTCAGCCTCTCCCTGTGGCTCAAATCCTCTAACCCTGGCAACCTTCTTGTAAATCTTTTCTGAACCCTTTCAAGTTTCACAACATCCTTCCGATAGGAAGGAGACCAGAATTGCACGCCATATTCCAACAGTGGCCTAACCCATGTCCAATCCAGCTGCAACATGACCTCTCAATGCCTGTACTCAAAACTCTGACCAATAAAGGAAAGTATACCAAACGCTGCCTACATTATGTTATCCACCTGCCACTGTACTCTCACGGAGCTACAAACCTGCACTTCAAAGTCTCTTTGTTCAGCAACTCTCCCTCAGACCTGACCATTAAGTGTATAAATCTTGCTCAAATTTGCTTTTCCAAATTGCAGCGCCTCGTGTTTATCGAAGTGGAATAGAATTGAAAGCTTTGGGGTGTTTTTGAAACATGCCAGTCACACATACATGGAAGTGAGTTACACGTTGGAATCTAATCGAGAGGGTTCCGGGTGATTCATATAATCCCGACAGTGGGGAAACAAGCCATTCAGCCCAACAAGACCACACTGACCCTCAGAAGAATAACCCATCCAGACCGATTTCCTCACATTTACCCCTGACTAATGCATCTCACCTACACATCCCTGAATACCATGGGCAATTTTAACAGGGTTTGGAATGGACGGTTAATATACAGACTAACAGATACCCAGGAGTGTGATACAGATTGGAATCTAATCAAAGGATTGACGTGGCTAATGTGCAGAGCCCCTTAAATTGGAAGTCAGTTACAGATTGGAATTTTATCAAGGGGTTTCGGGATGATTATGTGTAGAATAACAGATACCCAGGAGTGAGTTGCCGATTGCATTCAAATTGATTTATCGACAGAGCAACGGGATACGAGAGGAGAGAAAGCATGTTGAGGTTGTACAGGACATTGGTGAGGCTCCTTCTCCTTCTGGAATAGTGTGGCCAGTCAGGTCACCTTGTCCGCTCATTCCATAGGCACACCACCCTATGGGTGAAAAAGCTGCCCCTTAGGTCACTTTTAAATTTCTCCCCTCTCACCTTAAACCTATGCTCTCTAGTTTTGGTCTCCCCCACACTTAGAAAATACCTTGACTATTCACTTTGATACTATTGACCTTAATATTATTAAGCTGCAGAGAGTTCAGAAGAGGTTAACCTGGATGTTCCTGGTAAACGAGGGATTGAGCTATAAGGAGCGGCTGGGTAGGCTGGGACTTTTTCACTGGAGAGTATGAGATCAAGGGGTAACTTTACAGAGGTTTATAAAATAATGAGGGGAACAGGTAAGCTAAACGGCTGATGTCTTTTCCCTAGAGTTGGGGATTCAAAACTGAGGGATATTTTTAGGTGCGAGGAAAAAGATTTACAAAAGTCATGAGAGGTAAATATTTTAGACAGAATCTGGTTGGTGTGTTGAATAAGCCTCCAGAGGAAGTGGTGATAGCAGGGACAGTTACAACATTTAAAGGACATTTAGATCCGTACATGGATAAGACAACCGGATGGTGCTATGAGCAGCTGTCCCTCTCCCTCCCCCTCTCTGAACCAACCCTGTTGGTTTTCACCCTCTGCCAATGCCTGTGCAGAGGTGTGTGGAGGCCAGCAGAGGGAGGCATTGCATCACTTTAAGCACCACAGAGATGCAAGACCTGCCCCACACAGAGACACACAGATAGACACACAGATACACACACGGGGATGGTTAGGGCACGGCGTGAAGCTCATCTGGTAACTTAAATGAAACATAAAGAAATGCTCAGTTCGCCTCGTAAAAAGTTAAAATATGAGTGCCAGAAAACTCCCAAATTCCACTGTTTGAATAAAAACATCAATTTATTTGTTAAGTCTGAAAGTGAACATTTTGAATCAACTATTGACAACTCTGAGGTCCCCTTTCTCTTAACTTCTTATTACCTGACTCCAGCTCTATAGCAATATATTTGATTCTGGGTCTGCCATCCTCTCATATCGCAGGTAGTTGTAAGCTCTCAGTTCAGAACAGTATTCACTCTGTCTTAAAGATACAGTACACACTTGCAACTTCATCACATTATACCCTGATGAATATAGATATTTGGAACCTATCCGGATTTCTTTTGCTCTGTGGTTTATCAATATTTCATCCACTCCATCTTGTATGTGTCAGGATTTTTGTTGCTCCATTGACAGCTTGTCATTATTCGACTCCATTCTTGGGAATATATCAGTATTTCACTGGCTCACACTCGTGAGTGTGGCAGGATTCCAGTTGTTTCATGGGGACTGCGATACTATCAAAATCTCAATGTTTCTAGATGGCACCGAACCTGGAAGAATTGTAAAGTCAATGGAGGACGATGCGGAACTCTAACAGGACAATCACACGTTGGTGTCGTGTTCAGGTTTATGGCAGATGGGGATCAATGCAGAGCAGTTTGAGGTGATGTACTCTGGTAGGAAAGACATTTTGATACAGGCCATACTGTTATAAAGGGGGTGCAGGAGCAGAGGGCCCTGCGTGTATATGAGCACAGATTATTGAAGATGTCAGGACAAGTGAATAGAGCAGTAAATATCACAGAATAGTTCCAGTATCTGAGCTATTTACAGGGAGAGGTGTAGGAGGGAGTCTCCGTGCTCCATTCCTGGGAGTTGGTGGTGACGATGTGTTGTGGGCCAACCCTCCCACCCACCGAGACCGTGGGGATTCCAATTGTACCAGCTCGACACAAAAGGGAGATGGCTTCAGGGCCACGGCTTCTAAGTTGTGCCAGGGGGAAACGGAGCTGCCAGTGGGTTTGAAGTGAGAATTGCCCTTCACTGAATATTGCTCCTCACTCGGTTGGTGGGACGTGGATGTTTCAGAATCTCCACACGAGGTGTCCCGGTCCTCTCCGGCTCCTACCAGGGTCCTCCCCACATGGCGGGGGGAGCAGGGTTGAGGGAACGGATATCAAGTACTCCACCACCCGGGTTGGCCCTTTCTGTCCTATTCCATACTGCATCCCCTGGAATGGGAGCAAGGGAGAGAGGGAAGGAGGGTGGGAGTAGGTGGTCTTGCTCTTAGTGCTGGTGCAGGTGGGGAGGGTGGACATGGTGAGGTGTACGGAAGGGGTCAGTCCACAGTGGTGCATCCATGCAGTGTTATTGGTGTCCGTGGAGGGGTAAAGTTTAGGCATGTGTATATGTGTGTGTGAAAGGGGGGGGGGAGGAAGGTGCTGCATGCAGTAGTGAGAGTGGTGGAGCATGAGTTTTGTTTGTGGCTCAGTGCTATAACAGATATAAAGTGAGGGTGAGGGAGCAGAGAGAATACGGTGATCCTTATCCTGACAGAGCAGGAACGGTTATTGATGCTTGTCCTGTATTGCTGGACATTTCCTCAGACTGCAGATGGGTGGTGAGCTCAGACCATGCTCGTTGGGTCTGGTGGTGTGGCCCTCTCTGGGAAGAGAATGGTCCCCCTCTGTACTAGCCCATCCACCAGGACCTCCGTGTCCCTGTCGACAATCAGTGGTGTAATTGCCCCTTATCTGCCATGTTCAGGATAAACTGTGCAGAGCAGTTCCTAATTGAGAAAGCTCAACAGTGTGCCCAGTGGCATTTTAAAAATGGCACAACTGCCAAGGATTGCAGAATATCCAAGGATGTCTGGGCGACTGTACCTCCAGCCATGATGGGTGGGAGAATCGGGCTGGTATTAAATGAGAGGGACACCATGGGGTGGGGAGGGCCGTTAATGAGGTGAGTCCGATAGTATAACACCAGAAAACTAGCTCAGCCTCGTGCAGTCCATCCCTCTGTCACACTCAATGAATATTGCACTGAGACAAATTATTGTTTAATTCAGCCCAGTGAGCCAAAGACTCTCTTGAAGCAAATTCCAGTGACAAAGCTGCAGAACAAATACTCACACCAGATTAGGTTACTTACAGTGTGGAACCAGGCCCACACGCCTACACCGACCCTCTGAAGAGCAACCCAACCAGACCCATTCCCCTACACCTAACACTATGGGCAATGTAGCATGGCCAATTTACCTAACCTGCACATTTTGGTACTGTGGGAGGAAACCAGAGCACCCGCAGGAAAGCCACGCCGACACGGGGAGAACATGCAAACTCCACACAGACATTTGCCTGAGGTGGGAATTGAACCCGGCTCTCTAGCACTGTGAGGCAGCCGTGCTAACCACGATGCCATCGTGCCTCCCAATGTCCCCTTTTGCCCATCTTTCCTGGGATGACTGGCTTATGTTACAGGATGCTATTAAAGTGCCTACCTTTCAGCATTCTGCAACCTGGGAACACATCCTTCCTTGTCACTGTCTCTCAGTCTCCCCCTCTCTGTCTATTTCACAAACCCCTTCCCATGTGGTGATATTTAAACTGATTCCCCCGCCATCTCTCTCTGGCAGTGAGGTTCACACCCACAGCATCTCCTTGTCAGGGCAACAATGGAGATATGGAGCTGTAAATAGATGGGAGCTGCACATCCCATCACTTCCAGCACACTCTGCAAGTTTCCCCACGCTGGGCAGGGATCGAATACAGCGTTACTGAGCAATGCACTTGGGTGGTGTACACAGTCCTACATGCTTGGAGGGTAACTGTTCCTGGTTTACAGATCAATGCACTGGAGTGGGGAATACAGTCCTACATGCTGGGAGGGTAACAGCTCCTGGTTTACAGATCAATGCACTGGGATGGTGTACACAGTCCTACATGCTGGGAAGGTAACTGCTCCTGGTTTACAGATTAATTCACGGGTGATCACTGTACAGTTTGCTGTGCTGATCAGACTCTCTGGTAGAGGTTTATTGATAATGCAATGATGTGGAATGTGCAGCTCCCAGTACTTGATGGATATTTGCTTCTGGTTCACACATTCGTGCTCTGATTTAGTGTGCATAGCTCCTGGTGCTGGACAGATTTCTAGTCCGTGTTTATAGATCAATGCATTGCTATCAGCTGTATAGCTCCCCATGCTGGACAGATATCTATTCCGGTTTAATATATCGATGCACTGCTTGACCTGCATAGGTCCCAGTGCTGGAGAAATATCTAGTCTGGGTTTATAGATCAATGCACTGCTGTTTTCTGCACAGCTCCCCGTGCTGGACAGATATCTATTCCGGGATGAGAGTTCACTGCACTGCTTGACCTGCATAGATTAGATTAGATTACTTACAGTGTGGAAACAGGCCCTTCGGCCCAACAAGTCCACACCGACCCGCCACCCACCCATTCCCCTACATTTACCCTTTTACCTAACACTACGGGCAATTTAGCATGGCCAATTCACCTGAGTTGCACATCTTTGTGACTGTGGGAGGAAACCGGAGCACCCAGAGGAAACCCACGCAGACACAGGGAGAATGTGCAAACTCCACACAGTCAGTCGCCTGAGTCGGGAATTGAACCCAGGTCTCTGGCGCTGTGAGGCAGCAGTGCTAACCACTGTGCCACCATGCCGCTGCTCCCGCTGCTGGCAAATATCTAGTTCGGGTTTATAGATCAATGCACAGCTTGACCTGCATAGCTCCCGCTGCTGGACAGATATCTAGTACGGGATTATAGGTCAATGCACTGCTGTGATCTGCATAGCCCCCCGTGCTGGACAGATATGAAGTCCGAGTTTATAGATCAATGTACGGGTGTGGTCTGCACTGCTTCCCATTCTGAATACTTGCTGGAGGAACACAGCAAGTCAGACAGCATCAGGAGGTGTAGAATTTGATGTTTCGGGAGTAACCCTTCTTCAGGACTCTTGCAGAAGGTTTATACCAGAAACGTCAACTTCTCCACTTCCTGATGCTGCCTGGCTTGCTGTGTTCTCCCAGCTTCCTGCCTATCTACTTTGGATTCCTGCATCTGCAACTTTTCCTTCTCTATCGCAGCTTCCCAAACTGGACAGATGTCTAGCCTGCGTTTGAAGATAAGTGGTGTGACATGATCTGTGCAGTGTTTCACTCTGGACAGATTGCAGGATTGTATTGACCAGTGTAATGGATTAATCTGGACAGATTGCTGAGTTGTACTGAGCAGTACATTGGCCTGGTCTACACAGTGTTCCCCGGTGAACAGATATCTCCTCTGGGTTTATGATGTCTGGGCTGGTTCTGTGAGGTGGATTGAGGTTGTGGTATATCTAACCATTTCAGCTTATCTGGCAATGCCTTTAGTTCCCATTCCGGTGATTGGACCCTCCGTCTCTCACCCTATTTACGTTACAGTGTGCCCAGGCACAGTACATAATGTTGGTGGGGTGGGTAGGGGGAAAGGTGATGGACAGGTCAAGGAGTTCCCTGGAACGATCTGTCCCCGACATTCTACAACTGTCATTCCCTGGAACGTTCTGTCCCCAACATTCTATAACTGACATTCCCCGGAACGTTCTGTCCCCGACATTCTATAACTGACATTCCCCGGAACGTTCTGTCCCCGACATTCTATAACCGACATTCCCCGCAACGTTCCGTCCCCAACATTCTATAACTGACATTCCCCGGAACGTTCTGTCCCTGACATTCTATAACTGTCATTCCCTGGAACGTTCCGTCCCCAACATTCTATAACTGACATTCCCCGGAACGTTCTGTCCCTGACATTGTTTGTGAACGGCCGGACATCGGTGAATTGAATAAACGATAAGATCCCGAGGGAAGAGATCCCATTCCAGGGAGAAAGAGACACTGTTCCGAAGGCCCCTCAGGCAGTTAAAGGGGTGAATACGTTTTCCCTGCGGTTACATTTCTTCACGACACAGGATCGACCACAATTTAGACCAAAATACAGGAATTCCCAAACTCCGTTAATCTTCAGGAAACTGGGAGAGAATCCTTCAGGACAGCAACATTTCCACCCTCTATATTAGGAACTGGGAAGGAGTGACCTGTGTCTGCTCTCGAGTGATCGAGTGTGTGGGAATGTTCTAGAAACCACCTGTCCTTATGGATGTGTTTGAGTGTTTGGGGAGGGAGGGATTCTGGTGGTTTATGTCACATTTTTGTCAGTAATTCCAACCTTCCCATTTGTTATTCCAGCTCCAATTATTTTAATAAATCCCTGAATACTGGGACACATTTGAAAATCTCACTGGGTCCCTGATCAAACGGGTCCCTTTGCCTCCAGGCTGATGGATAATGGGTTTGTTTTCCTTCCTCACAGTTAACGTAGTGACTATCTACGTCCTGCTTTATAAAGATTGTGGATTGTCTACATGTGTCAGACGTTACCTGGGGGCCATGGCAGCGGCGGATCTCCTGGTCATTATCCTCGACCTGATCCTGAGACACATTCCCATTGTTTATCGGGAACAGTTTTATTTCCTGAGGGACTCCGTCCCCGTGTGTAATATCCACGCCGTCCTGCTTTATGCAGTCACTGACTGCTCTGTCTGGTTCACCGTCACTTTCACCTTTGATCGGTTTGTGGCCATTTGTTGCCAGAAGCTGAAAAGTAAATATTGCAGTGAGAAAACGGCGGCTGTGCTTCTGGGAGCAGTGACTGTGCTGAGCTGTTTAAAGAACATTTCCTGGTATTTTATTCTCACGGCTCGGTATTTGCTGGGGAACGACCCCTGGTTTTGTGATGTAACAGCCGCTGTTCGATTCTCCAGTGTCTGGGTCACAATCGAGTTCCTCCACCACATTCTAACCCCGTGTGTCCCATTTCTCCTGATTCTGCTGCTCAATGTTCTCACCGTCAGACATATTTTAGTGACCAGCAGAGCCCGCAGGAGACTCCGCGCTCACACCAATGGGGACACTCAGTCTGACACTGAAATGAGAAACCGAAAAAAATCCATCATTTTACTGTTTGTGATCTCGGCCAATTTCATCCTGTTATGGTCAATGTTAATGCTGTATTCTATATGGAGACGGATGATAGATATTGGGTATTACTCTGTGTTTCTCCATGACTTTGTGCAGGATTTGGGCTTCATGCTGCAGCTCCTCAGTTGCTGCACAAACACCGCGATTTATGCCGTGATCCAGACTAAGTTCAGGCAGCAGCTGAAGAATGTGCTGAAATATCCCTTCACCCTAATCCATCCATCCATCAAATTCCCTCATTAATCACACCATACGGGATTTTCTCATTTCAGTTCAGTGTTTCAGCGATGGAGCAGCCTGTTGCTATGGTAACAGACTGAGTGTAGCGCTGGTTTCTCCATCCTTATCCCACAGGGGGGTTACAGGGAAATATTTCAATGTTTCTCACAACTCAGGGGCCAGTGAGAAAAGGCACCATCCCCTGACTGGATCCATCACTTCCATTTGTAACAATAAAAATGTTCATTAAAGCGTGCCGAGCAGCAGAGTGACCGATGTTGTTGTGTGTCTTTGTGTTGGAGAAGCTGAGCTGGAGAGAGACAGACTCAGCCCCAAGTCCTGGTCCTCAGGGAAGGGGAGGGCACTGGGCCCTGAGCTCAGGAGCTGGGTTTAACTCTCTCTGATCCACCCCCCCACTCCAACCTGGCCTCCTCATTTCCTCTCCCCCACTCTCTCCACCTGCCTCCATTCTTTCCTCTCCCCCTCCCTTGCAATCTCTGTCTCTCTCTCCCTCCTGCCATAAGTCTCCCTCCAGCAATTCCGTCTCTATGCCATTTTTCCCCCTCGTCCCACCTCCCACATCTCTCTATCATCTCACAACCACCCCTCCAACCACATGCAGCCACAGCACCAACCACCCCACCCCACCACCCCAGTATCTGGATCAGAGGGAGAGGGACGATTCAGGGAGACAGAATGCATCAGCGTGGGAGGGAGGGGCAGGAGGGAGTGAGATTTAGTCAGAGAGAAACAGAGGGACGTGGGGAGAAAGAGAGACCGAGGTAGGGGGATCGAGAGTGAGAGAAGGTGTAGAGAGAGTGAAGAAGCTGGGAGAGACAGAGAGAGAGAGAGAGAGAGAGAGCCAAGGGTGAGGGTGAGAGAGATAAATAGGAGGGGACATAATGAGAGAGTGGTCAGAGAGTGGGGGAAAGAGAGACGGGGGCAGACAGTGGGGGATGGAGAGAGTGGGGGACAGAGAGAGGTGGACAGAGAGTGGAGGATGGAGAGAGTGGGGGACAGGGGGATGACGGGGGGACAGAGAGGGAGGTGACAGAGAGAGGGAGGACAGAGAGAGCGTGGGGACAGAGAGGAGGACAGAGAGAGAAGGGGACAGAGAGAGAGGGATAGGGAGAAGGGGGAACAGTGAGAGGGTGACAGAGAGAGGGGGGGACAGAGAGACGGGGGCAGAGAGAGAGGGACAGAGAGAGAGGTACAGAGAGAAAAGGGGTACAGAGAGAGGGGGACAGAGAGATGGGGACAGAGAGAACGGGAGAGTGAGGGGGACAGAGAGATAGGGACAGAGAGGGGCGACAGAGAGAGAGGGAAAGAGAGTGGGGGATGCAGAGAGTGGGGAACAGAGAGAGGGGGACAGAGAGTGGGGAACAGAGAGTGTGGGACGGAGGACAGAGAGGGAGGTGACAGAGAGAGGAAGGAGTGAGACGGGGACACAGAGAGAGGGGACAGAGAGAGCATGGGGACAGAGAGGGGGACAGAGAGAGGGGGACAGAGAGAGAGAGATAGTGAGAGGGGGTCAGAGAGAGTGAGGGGACAGAGAGAGGGGGTACATAGAGTGGGCTGGGACAGAGAAGGCGGGACGGTGGGGGGGGGACAGAGCGGGGGTCAGAGAGAGGGGGAAGAGAGAGAGGGGGACAGAGAGGGTAGGGACGGAGATGGGTGGCAGAGAGAGGGGGGAACAGAGAGTGTGGGGACAGGGAGAAGGGGGAAAGAGAGTGAAGTGGACAGAGAGACGGGGGGACAGAGAGAGGGGGGACAGATAGAGGGGGGGCAGAGAGAGGAGTAAAGAGAGACGGGGACAGAGGGTGTCTGTTGGGCTCGATTACAAAGAACATGTTACTGGATATATAGACGTTAATGACAGAACTGGGGAGGATGATAATGTATCGATGAAAGGAAAACCAGAATTGGCAAACATTTTTTGGAATGGTTTGAAGATGATTCTTGTGGACGTAGGCAATCAGGAGCTAAAGAATAACGTATAGTTGGATAATCAGAAGGATATTTTTTCAGACCTCTCACACTAATATCATAAGAAAAGTTAAAGTGAAAGGAATTGGGAAGAACTCAAGCAAATAGGAAACTAAAAATTAGGTTTAAATTCATGTGAATGCAATTGGAATGCAGAAGGTGTCGTGCGCCAGCTGCATAGAGTGTTGCTGAGATTAAACTTAAAGTATTGTGTACTGTTTGGAATCCCAATCTAAAATAGAATATACTGACCACAGAGGAACTGCAAAACGTATTCTCCAAATTAATCCCTATAATGGCAAGATTGTCTTATGGGGGAAATTCAGCCTGTGATCTCGAGTTTCAAAAGATCAAAAGTGATTGTGGTCAAACTTAGAAACTTAGAGGGGAGAAATAACAGAGGGACATGGAGAAGCGCTAGCAGGCGAGATTAGGGAGAATCCCACGATATTCTAAACGTACAAGTAGAACAGAATAATCAGCAAACATTAGTGTCAATAAGAAACCAAAGGGGCAATCAGTGTGTCAATCCGTAGAACATTGATAGATTGTTACATGAGACCATCACAGCTGTTTTACTTGGGAGAAGGAGGATGCAGGTACAGAATTCCAGAAGATAGACTGGAAAGCTCTTGAAGAGATAGATGCAAATTACGAGCAGGGGTTTGAGGCTTTGTCTGGTATGAAATTGGACCAATCCACAGGTCTGAATACTGTTGGAGTCAAGGGAGAAAAGACCCTGACTGGAAATTTTAATTAGAATCTGACCATAGGGGAGGTGCCAGAAGACTGGAGAGCAGCTAATATGATTCCACATTCACAGTAAGGGTGGTAGAGATAGACCAGGTAACTATAGACGAGCGAGTATTAGATCACTGTTAGGAAAACTACTGGAGAAAATAGGGAAGGAGAAAATTGAATTCCAATCAGAATGGCAAGGTTTGATCCGGGATGATCATCATGACTTTATCAGAGGGAAGTCCCATCTAATGTATTTGATTGAATTAGTTGGAGGAGGTCGCTTATTTAGTTTTGCAGCAAGGCCTTTGACAAATTTACACATGGGAAACTGGAAATAAAACTAAAATCTCACAGCATGAAGGATAACTTTACAAGTTACAACGAAAATTGTCTTAGTGTCAGGAGGCAGAGGGTGGTCGGAGAAAGCTGTTTGTGTGACTGGAGACCAGTGTCCCCTGGTGTACTACAGGGATCAGTGCTGTGTCCCTTTTATTTGTAGCATTCATAAATCGTATAGATGTGAATCTGGAGGGGGTGGGCGGAGGGGTGCGAGTTGTGATAATTAGGTTTGTGTTTGACACAAACAATGGCCGGGTGGTTGGCCGTGAGGAGGAAGGTCTGATTTTACAGGAAGATACAAGTGGAATGATGAGATGGGCAGATCAATGGCAGATGGAATGTAATCCTGATAAATATGAGGTGATGTACTTTGGAAGAAGGAACCAGACATTGGGTGTACACAATGATTGGCAGCACACTAGGGAGCTCAGAGGGTTTTTCTCCACACATCACTGAATGTGACTGAACAGGGTAATGGTCTAGTTAAGAATTGAACCTTGGGTGGAGCGTTTATTAATCAGGGAGTAGATTATAAGTGCTATACAGGGCTTTGTTTAGTCCATGATGGAATACTGTATGTCATTCTGGGAGCTACATTCAAATTGGGGTATTGGGCGATTTATCGACAGAGCAACGGGATACAAGAGGAGAGAAAACAGAGGAGAAAGTACCCACCATACCAACTCAACAATGAGCTGAGCCAAACAGGATTCAACTGTTGTATGTAGAGGTTTCCATGAGTTCTAAAAGATGTGAGATATACAGGCAGATACCCACACTTTCTACGATGTTGCAGTCAAATATCTGAAAGACAGGGAATACCTAAGCAGAGACGCAGAGTTAAACTCGGTTTAAACTCTCTCCATCACACACACACACCCACACCCACACATAGAAACTGAATATAATGTGGAGAAATGTCCATGTGCAGCACAGATTTCCAAACTAACTCAGTGACAGACGAAAACCCCGTTCTCTGCCCAGTCCCCACTTCCAGACCCAGGGAGGTTTTGTCCCTTACCCAGGGCAGGTTTCTGACTGGATATCATTCCATTGCAACATGAAGGTACTGAGTGTAACAGTTTGCTACATCCCCATCATGTCATCTATTTTGCTGTCAGTGTTTTGTGAATTATATTGAAAACATTGGCAGGTGCAAGAGAAAATTCTGGAAGGTGATTTGCAGTAAGAATGGAAAAAGCTGAATGTTTCTGTGTAAAATGATGAGAAATTCTGTAGCAGTATCATGTACGTAAACATCGTAAGTTAACATGATGGTAGTGCCTGCAGATAGGAGGACCAGTGATACATTGATCATTATTGAGATTAGATTGTGTTGGGAACATGAGCTTAACATGACAGGAAGTGGAATCAGATCAATGGATTCAGGGTGGTTAATATACAAAATAACAGGGGGACAAGACAATGGGGACAAGAGAGTGGGGAGAGAGAGGGTGAAGTGATGGGGAGAGAGAGGGGGAAGAGAGAGGGGGGACAGAGAGGGGGTGCAGAGAGTGGGGGGACAGAAAGAGGGTGACAGAGAGACAGGCGTGGACAGAGGCATGGGGACAGAGGGAGAGGGAGGGACAGAGTGAGAGGGTGACAGAGAGAGTGGGGACAGAGAAGAGGGTGACTGAGCGGGGGCTACAGAGAGGGGGACAGAGAGAGGGGGACAGAGAGAGAGTGGGGACAAAGAGAGGGGGATATTGGGACGGGCAGAGAGATGGGGGCGAAGAGAGAAGGGGACAGAAAGAGTGGGCAGAGAGAGCAGGGGTAAGAAAGAGGAGGAAAGAGAGAGGGGGACAGAGGGGACGGACAGAGAGAGTGGGGACAGAGAGAGGGTGGGACAAAGAGAGGGGGGACAGAGAGGGAGGGGACAGAGAGAGAGGGCGAAAAGAGAGTTGGGGAGCGAGGTAGGGGAAAGATGGGGAGAGAGAGGGGTATATAGTGAGGGGGAAGTGATAGAGAGGGTGGACAGAGAGAGGTGAACAGGGAGTGGGGGGGCAGAGAGAGGGGAACCGAGAGAGGGGGAATGAGAGAGCGGGCTGGACAGAGAGATGGGGACAGAGGGAGAGGAGGGTACAGATTGAGAGGTTGGACAGAGAGAATGGGGACAGAGAGGAGGGTGACAGGGAGAGAGCGTGGGACAGAGAGGGGGACAGAGAGGGGAGGCACGAGAGGGGGTCAGAGAGAGGGCGAACAGAGAGAGAGGGTGAACAGAGAGAGGGGGCAACAGAGAGGGGGCAGAGGGGGGAATTGAGAGAGGGGGACAGAGAGGGGGGACAGAGAGAGGGGAGGATAGAGAGAGGGGACAGAGAGGGGAGGGATGGAGAGGGGGACAGAGAGGGGGCAGAGAGAGTGGGGGGTCACAGAGAGAGGGAGACAGAAGGGGCAGAGAGAGGTGTACAGAGAGAGGGGGGACGGTGTGGACAGAGAGAGAGGGGGGACCGAGAGAGAGGACAGAGAGAGCGGGGGGACAGAGAGAGAGAGGGGGACAGACAGAGAGGGGAACAGAGAGAGTGGGGACGGAGAGTGGGCAGTCAGAGAGAGAGAGGGGGTCAGAGAGAGAGGGGGACAGAGAGAGAGGGGATACGAGAGTGGGGGGAGAGAGAGGGTGGAGTGATAGGGGATAGAGAGGGGGTAGAGAGGGGGAAGAGAGAGAGGGGGACAGAGAAAAGGGTGCAGGTAGTGGGGGGACAGAGAGAGGGGGACAGAGAGGGGGTACAGAGAGAGGGGTGGACAGAGAAATGGGGACAGAGGGAGAGGGAGGGACAGAGTGAGAAGGTGACAGAGAGGGTGGTGAGAGAGAGATGGGGGCGAAGAGAGAGGGGGGA
This sequence comes from Chiloscyllium punctatum, assembly GCF_047496795.1. Classification (NCBI taxonomy): domain Eukaryota; kingdom Metazoa; phylum Chordata; class Chondrichthyes; order Orectolobiformes; family Hemiscylliidae; genus Chiloscyllium; species Chiloscyllium punctatum. Next base: position 49,405,736 of record NC_092754.1, on the reverse strand, counting down.
CAGAAAGAGGGGGGCTAAGAGACGGGGGAAAGAAAGAGGAGGAAAGAGAGGGGTCAAAGGGGACGGACAGAGAGCGCGGGGACAGAGAGAGGGTGGGACACGAGAGTGGGGGGAGCGAGGTAGGGGAGAGATGGGGAGAGAGAGTGGGTAAAGAGAGGGGAAAGAGAGAGAGGGTGGACAGAGAGAGGATGACAGTGAGTGGGGGACAGAGAGAGGGGACAGAGAGAGAGTGGGGAGAGAGAGATGGGGGCGCAGAGAGAGGGGGGACAGAAAGAGGGGGGCTAAGAGAGGGGGGAAAGAAAGAGGAGGAAAGAGAGAGGGGGACAGTGAGTGGGGGGACAGAGAGAGGGGACAGACAGAAGGGTTAGAGGGAGAGAGGGGGGACAGAGAGGGGGGACAGGGAGGGGACGGACGTAGAGTGGGACAGAGAGAGGGCAAAAAGAGAGAGAGGGGGCGCAGAGGGGAGATTGAGAGCGGGGGTCAGAGAGAGAGGGGACAGAGAGAGGGGGGACGGGGGGGCAGGGAGGGGGGGACACAGAGAGGGGAAAGAGAGAGGGGGACAGAGACAGAGAGGGGGATCAGGGGGGTATAGAGAGAAGGGGGACAGAGAGAAGGGGGACAGAGAGAGGGGAACGAAGAGAGAGGGGGGACAGAGAGGGGGACAGAGGGGGGACAGAGAGAGAGGGGACAGAGAGAGGAGGACAGAGAGAAGGGGGACAGAGAGAGGGGAATGGAGAGGGGGTGACAGAGAGAGAGGGGACAGAGACAGGGGACAGAGAGAGGGGGACAGAGAGAGGGGGGACAGACAGAGAGGGGAACGGAGAGAGGGGGGTGACAGGGGGAACGGAGAGGGGGTGACAGAAAGAGAGGGGATAGAGAGAGGGGACAGAGAGAGGGGACAGAGAGAGGGGGACAGAGAGAGGGGGTACAGAGGGTGGGGGACAGAGAGAGGGGGACTGAGAGGGGGACAGAGAGAGGGGATGGGGGGGAACAGAGACAGGGGACAGAGATAGGGGGACAGAGAGAGGGGGAATAGAGAGAGGGGGGTCAGAGAGAGTGGGGAAAGAGAGAGTGGAACGGAGAGAGAGGGCGGACAGAGAGAGGAGGACAGGGAGCGGGGAACGGAGAGAGAGGGGGGACAGAGAGAGGGAAACGGTGAGGGTGGGACAGAGAGAGGGAGGACAGAGAGAGGGGGGACAAAGAGAGGGGAACAGAGAGAGGGCGGACTGAGAGGGGGGACAGAGAAAGGGGACAGAGAGAGGCAAAGGGAGGGAGAGGGGAGATAGAGAGAGGGAGGACAGAGAGAGGGTGACAGAGAGGAGGGGGGCAGAGAGAGGGGACAGAGAGAGGGCAACGGGGAGAGTGGGGTCATTGAGAGAGGGGACAGAGAGATGGAGGGACAGAGAGAGGGGAGAGAGAGAGATTGGGTGACAGAGAGAGGGGCGGTCAGAGAGAGAGGGGACAGGGGGGAGCAAGAGAGTGAGGGGAGAGAGGGAGGGAGAGATGGGGAGAGGGAGGGGGTAAAAAGAGGGGGAAGAGAGAGGGTGGACAGAGAGGGGGGGACAAAGAGAGGGGGCGCAGAGGGTGGGGATTGAGAGAGGGGGACCAGAGAGAGAGGGGACAGAGAGGGTGACAGAGAGAGGGGGACAGAGAGAGGGGGTACAGAGAAAGGGGAACGGAGAGAGAGTGGGGACAGAGTGAGGTGAACGGAAAGAGTGGGGTGACAGAGAGAGGGGGGACAGAGAGAGGGGGGACAGAGAGAGGGGAACGGAGAGAGAGGTGGGACAGAGAGAGGGGGACAATGAGAGGTGGACAGAGACGGGGGGACAGAGAAAGGGGAACGGAGAGAGAGGGGTGACAGAGAGAGGGAGGACAGAGAAAGGGGGGACAGAGAGTGGAATGGAGAGAGGGGAACGGAGAGAGAGGGGGGACAGAGAGAGGGGAACGATGAAGGGGGGACAGAGACAGGGGGACAGAGAGAGGGAAACGGAGAGAGAGCGGTGACAGAGAAAAGGGGGCAGAGAAAGGGGGGACAGAGAGTGGAATGGAGAGAGGGGAACGGAGAGAGAGGGGAACGGGGAGAGAGGGGGGACAGAGAGAGGGGAACGATGAAGGGGGGACAGAGACAGGGGGACAGAGAGAGGGGAACGGAGAGAGAGCGGTGACAGAGAGAAGGGGGCAGAGAGAGGGGAACGGAGAGAGAGGGGGCATTGAGAGAGGGGGACAGAGAGATGGAGGGACAGAGAGAGGGGAGAGAGAGATTGGGTGACAGAGAGAGGGGCCGTCAGAGAGAGAGGGGACAGAGAGAGAGGGGGCAAGAGAATCGGGGGAGAGAGAGAAAGGAGAGATGGGGAGAGGGAGAGGGGTAAAAAGAGGGGGAAGATAGAGAGGGTGGATAGCGAGGGGGACAGTGAGTGGGGGGACAGAGAGAGGGGGCAGAAAGAGGGGGCAGAGAGAGAGGAGTGGACAGAGAGATGAGGACAGAGTGAGAGGAGGGTTCAGAGAGAGTGGGGACAGAGAGGAGGGGGACAGAGAGGAGGGGGGTCAGAGAGGAGGGTTCAGAGAGAGGAGGGGGAGAGAGAGGAGGGGGACAGAGAGAGGGGGGACAGAGAGAGGGGGGCGGGGGGTGACAGAGAGGGGGGACAGAGAGAGGGGAACAGAGACAGAGGGATGACATAGAAGAGGGGGGCAGAGAGGAGGGGGGACAGAGAGGAGGGGGATGAGGGAGGGTCGACAGAGGAAGGGGGACAGAGAGTGAGGACACAGAGAGAGGGGTGAGGGGGCAGGGAGAGGGGAGCAGAGGGAGGGGGCAGAGGGGGATCGACAGAGGCGGGCGAGAGAGAGGGGGGTGAGAGCGGGGTCCAGAGAGGGGAGGGGGTGAGGGGAGAGAGAGGGAGAGGGGGGAGAGAGGGGTGAGAGAGAGAGGGGAGAGCGCGCGGGGAGAGAGAGTGGGGAGAAAGTGGGGAGAGGTGGGGTGACAGGGGAGGGGGAGAAGGGAAGAGAGGGGAGATTGGGAGAGGGGAGATGGAGAGGGGAATTGGAGAGGGGAGAGGGATTGGAAGAGAGTGTAGAGAGAGGGGGAGAGAGACAGAGGGAGGTAAAGAGAGGGTGAAGAGAGAGGAGAGTAGAGAGACGGTGGAGAGAGAGGTGGATATATGGGGGAGAGAGAAGGGGAGAGAGAGGGCTGGAGAGAGGGGAATAGAGATAGGGAGAGAGAGGGGTAAGAGTGGACACGAACCGGGGCGAGAGTGGGGGCGAGAGAGGGGACGAGAGTGGGGCGCAAGAGTGGGGGCAAGAGTGGGGGGCAAGAGAGGGGGCGAGGGTGGGGGCGAAAGAGGGGGAGAGAGAGGAGGGGCGAGACAGGAGGGCGAGACAGAGGGCGAGAGATGGGCGAGAGATGGGCGAGAGAGAAGGGGGAGGGAGGGGAGAGAGAGGGAAGGGGAGAGAGGGGATAGAGACAGTGTTGGGAAAAGAGGGGGGAGAGAGAGGGGAGAGAGGGGGGAGAGAGGCGGGAGAGAGAGGGGAGGGGGGAGAGAGAGGGCGAGAGAGAGAGGGGAGAGAGGGGAGAGAGTGGGAGGAGAGAGAGGGGTTGAGAGAGAGAGATGAGAAAGAGGGACAAGGGAGGTGGGAAGGGAGAGAGTGAGAGAGGGGAGAGAGCGAGAGGAGAGAGAGGTTGTGTGAGAGAGAGGCGAGAGAGAGAGGCGAGAGAGGTGGGAAGAGAGGGGAGTTATAGGGGGAGAGAGACTGGGGAGAGAGAGTAGAGGAGAGAGTAGGAGAGAGAGGGCGGAACAGAGAGTGGGAGAGAGGGGGGAAAGAAAGGTGGGAGAGGGTGACAGAGTGTGTAGAGAGAGACGGGAGAGAGGGGGAAAGAAAGAGGGGGAGAGAGTGGGGGTAGAGAGTGGGGGCAGAGAGGGGTGGGAGAGGGGGGACAGAGATGGGGAAGAGAGAAAAAGAGAGAGGGGTTGAGAGAGAGGGGAGAAAGGAGAGAGAGTGAGAGGAGAGAGAGAGAGGGAGAGAGAGGGGACAGAGAGTGAGGGGGAGAGAGTGGGGAGAGAGAGTGGGGGGAGAGAGTGTGGTGGGAGAGAGTGGTGGGGAGAGAGTGGTGGGGAGAGAGTGGGGGAAATAGTGGGGGAGGGAGAGTGGGTGGGTAGAGTGGGGGTGGAGAATGGGTGGGGAGAGTGGGGGGTGAGAGTGCGTTGGGAGAGAGGGGAGAGTGACTGGGGTAAGAGAGCGGGGTAAGAAAGCAGGGTAAGAGAGCGGGGAGAGAGCGAGGGGAGGGAGAGAGGGGAGGGTGAAAGATAGGAGAGAGACGAGAGAGAGTGGGGTGAGAAAGAGGGGAGATGGAGAGAGGGGAGAGAGAGAGGGGTGGGAAGAGAGGGGAGAGAGAGAAAGGGTAGAGAAACGGGTATAGAGAGAGGGAGAGAGAGACAGAGGGGGGTAGAGAGAGTGGGCGAGAGAGAGGGGAGAGAGGGGTCGAGAGGTTGGAGGGGGAAGGGGAAGAGAGACGGAGTGAGAGAGGGGGGAGAGAGATGCTGTGAGAGAGGGGGTGAGAGAGGAGAGAGAGGGGAGAGAAAGGGCATGAGAGAGGGGGGGAGAGAGAGCGGAGAGAGTGGAGACGAGTGAGGGGCGAGAGTGGGGGCAAGACAGGGTGCGAGAGAGGAGGGATTGAGATAGGAGGGCGAAACATGGGTGGAGAGATGGGCGAGAGAGGGTGCGAGAGGGGGTCGAGAGAGAGTTGGGGAAAGAGGGGGAGAGGAGGGGAGAGAGAGCGGAGAGAGGGGGTGAGAGTGTGGGGGAGAGACAGTGGGGGAGAGAGTGCAGGAGAGACGGGGGGTGAGAGGGACAGGGGAGGGAGGGGAGAGAGAGGGAAGGGGAGAGAGGAGGTAGAGAGAGAATGTTGGGAAAAGAGGGGGAGAGAGAGGGGAGGGGGGGAGAGAGAGGCGGGAGAGAGAGGAGAGGGGGTGAGAGAGGGTGAGAGAGAGGGGTGAGAGTGGGGGAGAGAGAGTGAGGGAGAGTGTGGGGAGAGAGAGGGGAGAGAGTGGGAGGAGAGAGGGGGGTGAGAGAGAGAGATGAGAAAGAGGGGCAAGGGAGGTGGGAAGAGAGAGGGTGAGAGAGGGGAGAGAGTGAGAGGAGAGAGAGAGAAGCGAGAGAGAGAGACGAGAGAGGTGGGAAGAGAGGGGGGTTATGGGGGGGAGAGAAGTGGGGAGAGAGAGTAGAGGAGAGAGTGGGGAGAGAGAGAGTGGGGAAGAGAGAATGGGAGAGAGAGGGGTTGAGAGAGAGGGGAGAGAGGAGGGAGAGTGAGAGGAGAGAGAGAGGGAGAGAGAGGGGGCAGAGAGTGAGGGGGAGAGAGTGGGGGGAGAGATCGAGGGGAGGGAGAGAGAGGCGGGAGAAAGAGAGGGGAAGAAGAGAGTGGAGAGAGAATGGGGTGAGAAAGAGGGGAGATGGAGAGAGGGGAGATGGAGAGAGGGGAGAGAGAGAGAGGAGTGGGAAGAGAGGGGAGAGAGAGAAAGGGTAGAGAAACAGGGGTATAGAGTGAGGGAGAGAGAGACAGAGGGGGGTGGAGAGAGTGCAAGAGTAAGAGAGGGGAGAGAGGGGGTGAGAGAAGTTGGGGGGAGAGAGAGGGGGTGAGATGGGGGAGAGAGGGGATGAGAGAGGGGAGAGAGAAGGGGTGAGAGGGGGGAGAGAGCGCGGTGACAGTGGAGACGAGTGGGGGGGCGAGAGTGGGGGTGAGAGAGGGTGCGAGAGAGGAGGAGTGAGACAGGAGGGCGAGACAGGGGGCGAGCGATGGGCGAGAGAGGGTGCGAGAGGGGGTCGAGAGAGAGGGGGAAAGAGGGGGCAGAGAGAGTGTTGGGGAAAGAGGGGGAGGGGGGAGAGAGAGGGGAGAGAGAGGGGGAGAGAGTGTGGAAGAGAGTGGAGGAGAGAGAGGGGGCGAGAGAGAGAGGTGAGAGAGAGGGCCAAGAGAGTTGGGGAGAGAGAGGGGGAGAGAGAGGGGAGAGAGTGGGAGGAGAGAGAAAGCGTGAGGAGAGAGGGGGGAGACAGAGGGGGGAGAGAGTGAGGGGGAGAGAGAGTGGAGAAAGATGGGTGAAGAGAGATGGGTGGTGCGAGTTGGGTGGAGAGAGGGGCTGAGAGAGAGGTGGCGAGAGAGTGTGGGGCGAGAGAGAGGGGTTGAAAAGAGGGGGCGAGAGAGAGTTGGGCGAGAGAGAGGGGAAGAGAGATGGGGTGAGAGAGAGTGAGGGGAGAGAGATGGGGCGAGAGAGAGGGGGGCGAGAGAGACGGGGGCCAAAGAGAGGGGGAGAGAAAGGGGAGAGAGTTTAGGGAGAGAGAGGTTGGCGTGAGGCGGGAGGGTGGGAGGGGGAGAAAGAGGGCGTGAGAGAGATAGTGTGAGAGCGCGGAGGAGTGGGAGGGGGAGTGAGAGTGGGGAGAGGGAGGGTGTGAGAGAGACGGAGAGAGAGGGAGAGATTTAGGCGACAGAGTGGGAGAGAGAGTTAGTGAAGAGAGAAGGGGAGAGAGAGATTGGGGGTCAAGAGAGGGGGTGAGCAGGGTAGAGAGAGAGAGGGTAGATAGAGGTGGTGAGAGAGTGGGGTAGAGAGTGAGGGGAGAGGGAGGGGGAGAGAAGGGGAGGCAGAGAGAGGGGGAGACTGAGGGACAGAGAGGAGAGAGAGGCGGACAGAGGGAGGGGGACAGAGAGTGGAGGGAGAGGGGGGGGAGAGAGGGAGGGGGAGAGCTAGTGTGGGGACAGAGTGGGGGAGAGTGTGGGGAGAGAGAGTGGGGAGAGAGTGCGGGGAGGGAGAGGGGGAGAGATTGGGGGAAGGAGAGGATTCGGGAGGGAGGAAGGGAGAGAGAGGGGAGAGATTTAGGTGATAGAGTGGGAGGAGAGTTAGTGAAGAGAGGGGGAGAGACAGAGTGAGGTGTAGAGAGAGTGGGTGAGAGAGAGAGGTGTAGAGAGAGGGGGTGAGAAAGAGACGGTAGAGAGAAGGGGAGAGAGGAGGGGAGAGGGGAGAGAGGGTTTAGAGGGGTGAGAGGGGTGTGGAGAGAGGGTGAAGAGAGAGAGATGGCAGAGAGAGAGATAGGGAGGGGGAAGAGAGACGGGGAGGGCGAGAGAGAGGGGGAGAGATTGGGTGAAGAGAGAGGGGGGAGAGAGGGGTAGAGAGTGGGGGAAGAGAGAGGGGAAGAGAGAGGGGTGAGGGAGTGGGAGAGAGAGGGGGAGAGAGTGGGGGACGAGAGTGTGGGAAGAGAGAGGGGAAAGAGAGTGGGGGAGAGGGAGGGGGAGAAAGAGGGGGAGATAGACGGGGAGAGGGAGGGGGAGATGGAGGGAGAGAGAGGGGGAGAGAGAGACGGGGAGAGCGATGGGGAGAAAGGGGGAGAGACGGGGAGAGAGAGGGGGAGGGAGAGGAAGGTGCGAGGAAGGGGGGGACAGAAAGGGGGTGAGAGCGAGGGGAGAGAGATGGGGGTGAGAGTGGGAAAAGACCGTGGGGGAGAGGGAGGGGGAGAGGAAAGGGGCGAGGGAGGTGCAGAGGGGGGACAGAAAGGGGCTGAGAGAGGGGGAGAGAGCGCGTGGAGAGAGAGGGGACTGTAAGAGGGCGAGAGAGGGGAGGGAGTGAGAGAGGGAGAGAGAGGGGAGAGATTTATGCGACAGAGTTAGTGAAGAGCGAGAGGGGGGAGAGAGCGTTTGAGGGGTCGAGAGAGAGGGTGAGTGGGGTAGAGAGAGACGGGATAGAGAGTGGAGGTGAGAGAGTGGGGTATGGAGAGAGGGAAGGGGAGAGGGGAGAGAGGGTGAGAGTGGGGCAGAGAGAGGGGAGAGTGGGGGGAGAGAGAGGAGACAGAGGCGGACAGAGGGAGGGGCAAGAGAGACGGGGACAGAGAGTGGAGGGAGAGAGAAGGGGGAGAGAGAGGGGGAGAGAAGGAGGGGAGAGAGAGTGAGAGGAGAGAGTGAGGGGAGAGAGTGGGGAGAGAGAGTGGGGAGAGACAGTGCGGGGAGAGAGTGGGGGTGAGAGTGGGGGAGGGAGAGAGGAGGAGAGGGAGGGTGGAGAGAAGGGGAGGGGGAGAGAGGGGTTAGAGGGCGGAGAGTGGGGGAGAGATGGGGAGAGTCGGGGGGAGAGAGAAGGAGAGAGACGGGGACAAAGGGAGGTGGCCAGAGGGCAGGGGACAGAGAGAGGGGGACAGAGAATGGAGGGAGAGAGAGAGGTGGAGAGAGAGGGGAGAGAGAGGGGGGGAGAGTGGGGGAGTGAGAGGGGAGTGTCTGGGTGGAAAGAGAGAGGAGAGAGTGGGGGGCAGAGGGAGGGGGCCAGAAGGAGGGGGACAGAGAATCGAGAGAGAGTGGGAGATAGAGAGGGGAGAGAGAGGGTGAGCAGGGTAGAGAGAGATGGGATAGAGAGAGTAGGTGAGAGAGGGGAGAGGGAGGGGGAGAGGGAGAGAGGGGGAGAGTGGGGGAGAGAGGGGGGAGAGAGAGGGGGACAGAGGGAGGTGGCCAGACGGAGGGGGACTGAGGGAGGAGGACAGAGGGAGGGGGACAGAGAATGGAGGGAGAGAGAGAGGGGGAGAGAGAGAGGGGAGAGAGGGGGGAGGGAGAAGGGAGTGTCGGGGTGGAGAGAGAGAGGTGAGAGTGGGGGACAGAGGGAGGGCGACAGAGAATCGAGAGCGGGTTAGGGAGGGAGGGAGTGAGAGAGAGAGGAGAGAAAGTAAAGAGAGAGAGTGGGGGAGAGAGTGGGGTGAGAGTGTGGGGGAGAGAGTGGGGGAGAGAGTGGGGGAGAGAGTGGTGGAGAGAGATAGGAGAGAGAGAGAGTGATTGGTAGAGAGAGGGGGTGCGACAGAGAGGTGCCGAGAGAGGGGCTGAGAGAGACAGAAGGGGAGAGAGGAGGGGAGGGGGGAGAGAGGGGGAAGAGAGAGAGGCAGTAGAGAGAGACAGTGAGGGGGAAGAGAGACAGAGAGGGAGAAGAGAGAGAGGGAGGGGGAAAGATGGGGAAGAAGGAGGGAGTGAGAGGGGGAGGGAGAGTGAGGTGACAGAGTGAAGGGAGAGAGGGGGGCAGAGAGATAGGGGCGAGAGAGGGAGGCAGAAGTGGGAAGGAGAGGAGGGAAGGGAGAAGGGGCAAGGGAGAGGGGGAGAGAGAAGGAGAGACAGGAGAGAGAGGCGAGAGAGAAGGGGAGGGAGAGGAAGGGAGAGCGAGGGGGGAGAGAGAGGAGAGAGAGGAGAGAGGGCGGGAGAGAGGGGGCAGAGCGAGAGAGTGTGGAGAGAAAGAGGGAAGAGTGAGCGGGAGAGTGAAATGGAGAGAGAGGAGGAGAGATAGAGGGGGAGAGAGAGGGTAAGAGAGAGGGGAGAGAAAGGGAGAGAGAGGGGGCGAGAGAGCGGGGATGAGCGAGCGGGGGCGAGAGAGAGGGGGAATGAGAGAGAGGGGGGCAGAGAGTGGGGGAGAGAGGGGATAGAGAGGGGGAAGAGAGGGCAAGAGAGTGGAGGTGAGAGAGCGGGGGCGAGAACGCGGTGAATGAGAGAGAGGTGGAGAGAGAGGGGGAGAGAGATGGGGAGAGTGATGGGGAAAGAGATGGTGAAAGTGAGAGGGAGAGAAAGGGGAGAGAGGGGTGCACGAGAGGGGGTGAGAGAGAAGGGGGAGAGAGGGGAGAGTGAGAGGGAGTGAGAGGATGCGAGAGAGAGGGGTAGAGAGAGGGGAGAGAGAGGGGGCGAGAGAGAGAGTGGGGAGAAAAAGGGGGGAAGAGAGAGCCCCCTTCCTCTCCCTCCGCCTCTCTCTCCCATCTCGCCCACCTCTCTCTCCGTCACGCTCCCCGTCTCTCCCCCCTCCCCCTCTCTCTCCCCTTCTCTCTCCCCTTCCCTCTCCCTCAATCTCTCCCCTCACTCTCTCCCTCTCTCTCTCAACCCCCTCACATACCCCCCTCACACACGAGGGAAGAGAGCGCGGGGGAGTGAGAGGGAGAGAGAGGGGGAGAGATGGAGGGGGAGAGAGAGGGGGTGAGAGAGGGGGCGAGAGTGGGGGTGAGAGAGGGGGGGTGAGAGAGCGGAGAGAGGGGGGACAGAGGGGTGCACAGAGAGAGACTGGGAGAAAAAGGGGGAAGGGAAAGCGGGAGAGTGAGAGGGAGAGAGAGGGAGAGCGACAGAGGGGAGAGACAGGGTGAGAGAGAGAAAGAGAGGGTGAGATGGGGAGAGAGGGAGGTGAGAGAGAGGGGGCGAGAGAGTGGTGGTAACAGAGCGGGTGTTAGAGAGAGGGGGCCAAAGAGTGGGGGAGAGACTGGGGGGCGAGAGAGGGGGAGAGAGGGGTTTGAGAGAGAGGGGCAGTGGGGGAGAGAGAGGGGTAGAGCGACGGGGAGAGGCGGGAGAGACAGGTGGACAGAGTGGGAGAGAGAGAGGGGGGAGAGAGGGAGCGAGAGTGGGGCGTGAGAGAGGGGGCGAGTGAGGGGGAGAGAGGGGGAGAGAGAGGGGCTGAAAGAGGGGAGGGAGGGTGGGTGAGAGAGAGGGGGTGAGAGATCCAGGGGTGAGAGAGTGGGGGCAGACAGTGGGGGAGAGAGTGGGTGAGAGAGTGGGGTGAGAGAAATGGGGGAGAGAGGGGCGGAAAGAGAGAGGGGAGAGGGAGGGGGAGAGAGGGGGAGAGGGGGGAAGGGAGGGGAACGTGCGAGGGAGGGTGAGAGAGGGGGGACAGAGAGGGGAGAGAGGGGGCGAGAAGTGGGATTGAGCGAGCGGGGGCGAGAGAGCGGGGAATGAGAGAGGGGGCAGAGAGTGGGGGGAGTGGGGAGAGAGAGGGGGAGAGTGATGTGGTGAGAGAGGGGGAGGGAGAGGAAGGCATGAGGGTGGGGGGAGAGAGGCCGACAGAGAGGGGGTGAGAGCGCAGGGAGAGAGATGGGGGTGAGAGTAGAGGAAGAGAGTGGGGAAACAGAGTGGGGGAGTGAGGGGGAGAGAGCGGGGAGCGAGAGAGGGAGAGAGGGGAGAGAAGGGGAGAGAGAATGGGAACGAGAGGAAGGGGGCCAAGGGAGGTTGAAAGAGGGGGGACAGAAAGAGGGTGAGAATGGGGAGAGAGAGGGAAGAGAGAGGGGAGAGTGAGAGGGTGAGAGAGGTAGGGTGTGAGAGACGGAGAGAGAGAGGGGCGAGAGATTTGGGGCGACAGAGTTAGTGAAGAGCGCAAGGGGGAGAGTTTGAGGGGTAGAGTGAGTGTGACGGGACAGAGAGAGATGGGGGTAGAGAGAGGGGATGAGAGAGTGGGGTAGAGATAGAGAGGAGAGGGGAGGGGGGAGAGAAAGGGAGAGGAGAGAGAGGTTAGAGGGGGAGAGTGGGGGACAGAGAGGGGAGAGTCGGGGGGAAAGAAGAGAGGAGAGAGGGGGAGAGAGGGAGGCGGGCCAGAGGTAGGGGGACAGAGGGAGGGAGACAGAGGGAGGGGGACAGAGGGAGGGGGACAGAGGGAGTGGGGACAGAGAATGGAGGGAGAGAGAGAGGGATGAGAGAGGGAAGAGAGAGGCAGGAGGGTGGGGGAGAGAGAGGGGAGGCTCAGGGAGAGAGAGGAGAGAGAGGGGAACAGAGGGAGGGGGAAAGAGGGCGGGAAACCGAGAATCGATGGAGAGAGAGTGGAGCCAGAGAGGGTGAGAGAGAGTGGGGAGAGAAAGTGGGGGGAGAGAGTGGAGGAGGGAGTGTGGGGGAGTGAGTGGGAAGAGAGAGTGGGGTGGAGGGAGAGGGTTAGGGAGGGAGGGAGTGAGAGAGAGTGGGAGAGAGTAAGGTGACAGAGTGGGGAAGAGATTTAGTGAAGAGAGAGAAGTGAGAGAGAGAGTGAGGGGTAGAGATAGGGGGTGCGAGAGAGAAGTGCTGAGAGAGGCGCTGAGAGAGACGTTAGAGAGAAGGGGAGAGAGTAGGGGAGAGAGGAGGGGGGAGAGACGGAAGAGAGAGAGGCGGTAGAGAGAGATACAGAGGGGGAAGAGAAACAGGGAGGGGGAAAGGGGGGACAGAGTGGGAGAGAGAAGGGGGTGAGAGGGTGTGATAGAGGGAGGGACTGAGAGAGGGAGGGAGAGTGATGTGACAGAGTGAGGGGAGAGAGAGGGGCAGAGAGGGGGTGCGACAGAGAGGTGCTGAGAGAGGGGCTGAGAGAGACGGTAGAGAGAAGGGGAGAGAGGAGGGGAGGGGGGAGAGAGGGGGAAGAGAGAGAGAGGCGGTAGAGAGAGACAGTGAGGGGGAAGACAGACAGAGAGGGAGAAGAGAGACAGGGATGGGGAAAGATGGGGGAGAAGGAGGGAGTGAGAGAGGGAGGGAGAGTGAGGTGACAGAGTGAGGGGAGAGAGAGGGGCAGAGAGATAGGGGCGAGAGAGGGAGGCGGAAGTGGGAAGGAGAGGAGGCAAGGAAGAAGGGGCAAGGGAGAGGGGGAGAGAGAGGGAGAGAGACGGGGAGAGAGAGGTGAGAGAGAAGCGGAGAGAGAGAGGGAGAGCCAGGGGGAGAGAGGGCGGGAGAGAGGGGGCAGAGAGCGGGGGGAGAAAGTGGGGAAAGAGAGATGGGGAGAGTGTGGGGGTGTGTGAGGTGGGTGAGAGAGAGGGAGAGAGAGAGGGGAGGGAGTGCGTGGGAGACCGACGGGGAGAGAGAGGGGAAGAGGGAAGGGGGAGATAGAAGGTGAGAGAGAGGGGGAGAGATAGAGGGGGAGAGAGAGGGCGAGAGAGAGAAAGAGAGGGTGAGAGAGGGGAGAGAGGGAGGTGAGAGAGGGGGACAGAGAGCGGTGTTGAGAGAGCAGGGTGTGAGAGAGGGGGCAGAGAGTGGGGGAGAGAGTGGGGGTGAGAGAGGGGTAGAGAGAGGGAAAGCAGGAGGGGGAGAGAGAGGGGGAGAGAGAGGGGAGAGAGACAGGTAGATTGACAGGGAGAGGTGGGAAAGACAGGGGGAAGGAGCGGAGGCGAGAGAGGGCGCTGAGATAGAGGCCGAGAGCGCGGGAGGGGGAGAGAGGGGCAGAGAGAGAGAGAGTGTGGAGAGAAAGGGGGAAGAGAATGCGCGAGTGAGAGGGAGAGAGAGAGGGGGAGAGATGCGGGCGAGACAGGGTTGAAGAGAGAACGGGGGTGAGAGGGGAGGGAGGTTGGTGAGAGAGTGGGGGTGAGAGCGGGGGTGAGAGTGAGGGGGCAGACAGTGGGGAGAGAGAGGTAGAGTGAAGGGAAAGGGTGGGGAGAGAGAGGGGGAGAGCGACGGGGAGGGGGAGAGATGAAGGGAGAGAAAGGGGGAGGGAGATGAAGGGAACGAGGGAGCGAGTTAGAGAGGGGGCAGAAAGGGGGTGAGAGAGGGGGAGAGACCGCGGGGAGAGAGAGGGGAGAGAGATAGGGAGAGAGATGGGGAGAGTGAGAGGGAGGGGGAGAGAGAGGGGAGAGTGGGGGCGCTAAAGGAAGCGAGAGAGGCGGGCGAGAGTGGGGCGAGAGGGGGTGAGAGAGGGGGAGAGAGAGAAGGGTAGAGAGACAGGGGGCGAGAGAGGGTCGCTTGTGAAGGGGGCCAGACGGTGGTGAGAAAGCGTGCGAGAGAGGGAGAGAGAGGGAGTAGAGAGAGCAGGGAGAGAGAGGGGAGAGAGAGGGGGATAAAGAGGGGGGAGAGAGAGAGTGGGGAGAGAGAGGGGGAGAGAGAGTGGGAGAGGGGGCAGAAAGAGAGAGAGAGTGTGGAGAGAAAGGGGAAGAGAGTGCAGGAAAGTGAGGGGGAGTGAGAGGGGGAGAGATAGAGGGAGACAGAGGGAGAGAGAGTGTGGTGGCGGGAGAGAGGGTAGGGGGGAGAGAGAGAGAGGGGAGAGTGAGAGCGGACGAGAGAGTGGGGGCGAGAGCGGAGGGCTAGATCGGTGGGTGAGGGGGGCGCGACAGAGTGGAGTAGAGAGAAGGGGCGAGAGAGAGGGGGAGAGCGAGAGATGAGGGAGAGAGTGGGGGAGAGACTGGAGGAGAGAATGGGGTAGTGAGTGGGAGAGAGAGTGGGGGAGAGAGGGGCAGAGAGAGAGAGGGCGGAGGGAGAGAGAGGGGCTGGAGAGTGGGGGGGGTGAGTGGGGGAAGTGAGTGTGGGGAGAGAGTATGGGAGAGGGCTAGAGAGTGAGGGAGAGAGTGGGAAATAGTGTGGGGGAGAGTGAGAGGGTGAGAGACGGAGGGAGTGAGAGAGGGAGAGAGGGGAGAAGGTTCGGTGACAGAGTGGGGAGAGAGTTAGTGAAGCTAGGGGGCAGAGAGTGTGAGGGGTAGAGAGAGGGGGTAGAGAGAGGGTGAGAGCGCGGGGAAGGCGAGGGAGTGAGAGGGAATGAGAGGGGGAGGGAGAGTGAGGTGATAGAGTGAGGGGAGAGAGGGAAGGTCAGAGAGAGAGGGGGTCGAGAGCATGGTTCGAGAGAGGGAGAGAGGGAGGGGAGAGAAGGGAGGGGAGAGAACGAGGGGACGTGAGGGAAGGCGGAGACAGTGGGTTGAGAGGGGGAGAAAGAGAGGGAGAGAGAGGGGGTGTGGGGGGAGAGGGGTTGAGAGAGAGAGCGGGAGAGAGAGAGATGGAATACAGAGGCGAGAGAGAGAGGGGGGAGAGATAGTGGGTGGAGATACAGTGGGGAGAGAGAGTGGGGAGAGAGAGGGGGAGAGAGGGGGGAGGGGGAAGAGAGAGTGGCGGTGGGAGCGAGGGGGAAGAGTTGGCGAGAGAGGGGTGAGAGAGGTTGGAGAAAGGGGAAATTCAGAGAGCGTGGGAGAGAGTGGGGGGAGAGAGGGGGAGATGGAGTGAGGGGAGAAGGAGAGATGGGAGATGAAGAGAGGGGAGAGAGAAGATGGAAAGGGGAGAGATAGAGGGGAGAGAGCCGAGAGAGATAAAGGGTAGAGAGATAGGGGTAGAGAAGTGGAGTAGTGAAAAGGATAAAAAGAGAGCGGGAGAGAAGGGGGACGAGACAGAGGGCGAGAGAGGGGGACCGAGGGAGTGGGAGAGAGAGAAGGGGAGAGAGGGAGGGGGAGAAAGGGAGGGCGGAAAGAGTGGGGGAGAGCGAGTAAGGGAAAGTGAGTGGGTAGAGAGAGAGAGAGACAGAGGGGGAGAGAGAGAGGGGAGAGAGAGGGGGAGGTTAGGAGTGACAGGTGAGAGAGGTGAGAGAGAGAGGGGAGAGAGAGAAGGGAGAGAGAGGGGACGAGGGAGGGGGCGAGAGCAGGGAGAGAGAGAGATGGGATAGAGAGAAGCGGGGAAGAGACAATGGTGGGGGAGAGAGAGATGTAGGTGAGAGAGAGAGAGGTGGGGAGAGAGAGGTGATTGAGAGAGAGATGGGTAGAGAGAGATGGGGGAAAGAGAGAGAGGAGAAGAGAGAGGGGAAAGAGAGAGATAGGAGGAAGAGAGAGAAGGGCAGACAGAGGGAGGGCGAAAGAGGGGAGGGGGACAAGGGAGAGGGGTCAAGGGAGAGGGCGGAGAGAGGAGGGGGAGAGAGGGGGGAGAGGGAGGGGAGGGAGGGAGGTGAGAGAGACTGGGGAGAGAGACGGGGAGAGTGACGGGGATGGGGAAAGACGGGGGAGAGAGAGTGGAAGGGACACGAAGTGGGCGAGGGAGGTTGTTCGAGAGTGGAACAGAATTGGGGTGAGAGAGGGGGCAAGAGCGCGGGAAGAGAGAGGGGAGAGAGATGGGAGAGAGATGGGGAGAGTGGGGGCGCGAGAGGGGGCGAGAGAGGCGGGCGAGAGGGCTTGAGTGAGAGGGAGAGAGAGAGGGTGCGAGAGAGAGAGGGGTAGAGAGAGCTGGGGAGAGAGAGAAGGGTAGAGAGAGGGGGAAAGAGGGGGGAGTGAGAGGGGAGAGGGGGAGAGAGAGGGGACGGGGGCGAGAGCGGGGAGAGAGAGAGGTGGGAAAGAGAGAGAAGCGGGGGAGAGACAATGGTGGAGGAGAGAGAGATGTAGGTGAGAGAGCGAGGTGGGGGAGAGAGAGGTGAGTGAGAGAGAGGTGGAGGTGAGAGAGGTGGGGGAAAGAGAGAGAGGGGAAGAGAGAGAGGAGGAAAGAGAGAGAGGGGAAGAGAGAGAAGGGCAGAGAGAAGGAGGGCGAAAGAGGAGAGTAAGGCAAACGGAGAGGGGTCAAGGGAGAGTGGTGAGAGAGAGGGGGAGAAAGAAAGGGGGAGAGAGAGCGAGGACAGAGAGGGGGAGAGAGAGAGGTGACTGAAACGGGCAGAGAGGGGGGAGAAAGAGAGGGAAGGGATAGTGGAAGAGCGAGTGGGAAAGCGAGAGGCGAGAGAGGGGGACGAGCGAGAGGGGGAGACAGAGAGGGTGTGAGAGAGAGGGGAGGGAGAGGGGGAGAGAGAGAGGCGAGAGAGAGGGGAGAGAGAGGGTTGTGAGATAGAGTGGGGGAGTGAGTGGGGGATTGAGTGGGGGGAGAGAGTGGTTGTTGAGAGTGTGGGGGGAGGGGGGAGAGATGGGGTAAAGCGTGGGGGAGAGAGAGAGGGAGGGCGTGAGAGGGGTAGGGAGAGTGAGGCAGTCGAAAGAGGGGGCAAGAAAGGGGGAGAGAGGAAGGGGAGAGAGGGATGGAGAGAGAGGGAGAGGGGGGGAGAGATGGAGGGGAGAGAGGGGGGGAGGGAGGGGGAGAGAAAAAAGGTGAGAGAGTGAGGCAAGAGAGGGGCAAGAGATGGGGAAAGAGAGAGTGATACAGATGGAGAGAGCGACGGTGGAGCGAGAGAGAGAGGGTGGGGAGAGAGGGGTGGGAGAAAGGGGGAGGGGTAAGACAGAGGGGGAAGACAGAGAGCGGGTGAGAGATTGGGGAAGAGTGGGGGAGATGGAGATTGAAGAGACGGAGAGAGGTGAGAAGGGAAGATGGAGAGAGGAGAGATAGAGGGGAGAGAGAGTGTAGAGAGAGGAGAGAAAGAGGAGAGAGCAACGGGGTTGAGAGACAGGGTTAGAGAGAGGGGAGTATTGAGAAGGATAAAGAGAGAGGGTGGAGAGAGAAGGGGGTGAGAGAGGGGGGCGAGAGAGGGGGACAGAGGGAGTGGGAGAGAGTGAGGGGGAGAGAGTGAGGGGGAGAGAGGGAGGGGAGAGAGAGGGGAGAGAGAGAGGAGAGAGAGGGGAGACAGTGAGGTGGTGAGAGAGAGAGGTGGGGGAGAGAGAGGTGGGGGAAAAAGAGAGAGGAGGAAGAAAGAGCGAGGAAAGAGAGAGAGGAGGAGAGAGAGGGGAAAAGATAAGGGGAGAGATAAGTGGAAGAGATAAGGGGTAGAGATTGGGGGACAGATTGGGGAGAGATTTGGGAGAGATTGGGGGAGAGGTTGGGGAGAGATAGGGGAGAGGTACAGGGAGAGATGGGGAGGGAGAAAGGGAAAGAGAAGGGGAAAGATAGGGGAGAGAGGGGTTAGAGAGAGATGGATTAGAGAGAGAGAGAACGGGAGAGAAAGGGGTCGAGTGAAGGGGTCGAGAGAAGGGGTCGAGAGAGGGCTTTCGAAGGGAGTGGTTGTGAGAGGTGTGTTGAGAGAGTGGGTAGAGTGAGGGGTCAAGAAAAGAGGGTTGAGAGACAGGGGTCGAGAGAGTGGGTTGACAGGGGGAGAGTGAGGGGAGGGGGAGAGAGAGGGGTGAGAGCAGGGGAGAGAGAGTAGGGAGAGAGTGGGGAGAGAGACAGTGGGGGAGAGAGGGGGCAGAGAGGGGGCAGAGATGGAAGAGAAAATGAGAGAGCGTGGAGAGAGCAAGTGAAGTGTGAGAGATGGGGAGAGTGAGGTGCGAGCAAGAGAGACAGGCGAGAGAGGGGGCGAGCGAGAGGCAGAGAGAGGTGCAAGTGTGAGTGAGTGAGTGAGGGGACGGAAATGAGAGAGAGTCTGAGAGATCGAGATAGAGAGTGCGATAGGGTGACAAGAGAGACAAAGAGAGAGAGAAAGATAGAAAGAGAGGGAGAACGAGATAGGGAGAGATACAAGGTGAGCTAGAGAGAGAGGGACATGAGTGAGAGGCACGCAAGGGGGAGAGAGAGAGTCAGGTGAGAGAGAGGGATGAGGTGGAGAGTGAGTGAGTGGGTGAGAAAGAGAGTGAGTGGGCGATGAAAGATAGAGAGAGAAGGTGAGAGAGAGGCTGAGAGAGAGAATGAGAGTGAGAGGGTGAGAGACAGAGAGTGAGAGAATGAGAGAGGGGAACGAGAAAAAGAGACAGAGTCAGAGAGAGAGAGATGTATCAGGGAGGACCAGTACAGCAGAGGTGAGAGCACGACCCTCACAAGATGGTGGGAATGAAGCCGAGCATATAGCTGTTCCTTACCCAGCTCTGTGTCTATGCCCTGTCTTCCGGGTCTGAATACAGAAGGCCACTAACTCCTCCCTGTGCTGTTTATTGTGAGTGATCTTACCGGCTGCAGGATTTACTGAAGGCTTCAGATCTCACTCTCCATCTCTCTCTGGCTGACCAAGCGTCTTTGATGCGGTAAAGGACGAGACAGGAGTGAGGAATTCGGCTGAGACAGGAACATCCTGATTACCTGCAGGAGACAGAGAAACAGACAGAATGGGAAATTAGACTGATGCAGTGAGATTTACACATGGAGAATGGCCGTGAGTCCCACAGAGATCTGGAAAATCCGTGTCTCCATCCCTGGCCTGTGCTGCTGCGTCTCTCTGGAATGGGGAATTCCATTGGCTCAGGATCTGGAGTAGCTGCAAGAGTGAGAGACGCTGACAGAGGCAGCAATTAGACACACACAGTGAGGGATACCACATGGAGAGAGACTGAGTGATATCACCAGAGTGCAGGAAGTTATCAGGATCACACAATGGTCATGATGAAAGAGTTGTGATTCATGGTGCACGGGGATCAATATTCAGTGACAGTTGAGCTATGAGTGGGACAGGTGATGTCCTCGTGCTATTCTCACCCGACTGTTCATCCAGATGTTAATGCTGGTGTCTAGTATAACCCATCTAACTGCTGAATATCCTTTTAGGAAGAAAATCTGTTATAGGCAGCGGGTCTGGCCAGGCCCAGACCCAGAGCGATGGGGTTGACTCTAAACTGATCTCTGTAATCATCTAGCAAGGCACTCAGCTCAAGGGCAGCTCGGGGTGGGCATGCGATGCTGGCCAGCCAGAGACAGCAACATACCCTGAGTGAATTAAATATAACACTGCTGGGAGCAGTGTCCTGGCCAATCATGCCTGTAGGCTTATGTACAGGACTTTAAGCTGACAGAGGGGATGCAGGGCCAGGGTTCAGGTGAAAGGACCTTTCCAAATCCAAAGAGAAATGGCAATGCAGCTGAAGACAAGTAGAAAGGAACAGGAAGAGACAGAGTTTAACTGAAACTGTACATCAGTGAATTGGACTGTGACAAGAAATTGTGGAAAGGATCATTCACAATGTTCTTTTTTTGGACTGGGTAAAGTCTCTGCAAGAAGGTGGATGGACTGTGGTACAGAGATAAATGAGATTTAGTGGTGACACGGTAAAAAAAGGTGGAACATGAATATTCTATTGTACCCCTCCTTGAGGGGTCTCAGGGAGTGCAGGATGGGTAACCCTGTCAGTAATGGGTAACAAAGGCATTACAGAGAAAGCATTTGGCCTCAGATGATGAAGCTGAATCAGCCTGAATGGAGATTCTGGGTAACACGTGTCAAAAACACAAGCAGGAGAATAGTTTAGAGGCTGCCTAACAGCATTTCATTGCTCAGCCCTGTTACACATTCCAATGTATTCCTGTGTACTGCAAAGGCACTGTGATCATTTTGGGAGACTCCAGTCTTTGTATAATCTGGGACAGTCACATTGGCAAAAGTGATGTTCTCGGAACTCCTCTTTGGATGTTTTTGTCAGTGTTTCTTTGAATAACACGTTGTGCAAATGGTCAGATCGACCATTGGGTGATGACGCTGAGGGAAGGACTATTGTCACACTGAGATATCCTCTGGGAAATTGTAGCATAGTGGAATTCAGCGAGATGATGGATTTTTAAAGTGACCATAAAGTACACCCTACAATCACAACCAAAGCCATTGACATGTGCTGAGGGGAGAACTGACCAAGGTAAACAGGGGAAACAGTGAGGTGTTTGGCTGGAAATGGACAGTACAAAACATTTACAGTTATAGAAATATACAGCACAGAAATAGGGCCTTCGGTCCAACTCACACACGCCACCCACATATCCTAACATAATCTCGTCACATTTGCCTGCACTTAGCCCAAATTCCTCTCAACCCTTTCTGTTCGTATACCCATCCAGATGCCTTTTAAATGCAGTAATTGTACCAGTCTCCACCACTTCATCTGGCAGGTCATTCCACACACGCACACCCTCCACATCAAAACGTTGTCCATTATGTTCCTTTTATATTTTCCCCTCTCATCCTGAACCTCGGCCCTCCAGTTCTGTACCACCCCACCCCAGGGAAAAGACCTTGTCTGTTAAACCTAACCATGCCTCTCATGGCTTTATAAACCTCCATATGGGTTACCCCTCAGCCTCAGACATCCCAGGGAAAACATCCCCAGCCCATTTAACCTCTCCCTTTAGCTCAAATCCTCCAATCCTGTCAGTGTCTTTGCAAATCTTTTCTGAACCATTTCAATTTACACAACATCATTCCGATAGGGAGGAGACAAGAATTGCACGCAAAATGCCAAAATTGGCTTATCCAATGTCCTGTACAGCCAGAACATGACCTCCCAACTCCTCTACTCAATGCACTGATCGATAAACACAAGCATACCAAACACCTTCTTCACTATCCTATCGACCCACAACTCTCCTTTCAAGTAACAATGAACCTGCACTCCAAGGTCTCTTTGTTCAGAAACACTCCCTGGGACCTTAACATTAAGTGTATAAGTCCTGCGAAGAGTTGCTTTCCCAAAATGCAGCACCTCCCATTTATCTAAATTAAACTCCATCTCCCACTCCTCAGCCCATTGGCCCATCAGTTCACCATCCCGTTGTAATGTGGAGTAACAATCTTCACTGTCCACTACACCTCCAACTTTGGTGTCATCTGCAAACTTACTAACTATACCTGCTGTGTTCACATTCAAATCATTTATATAATTAATGGAAAGAAGTGGACGCAGCACCGATCCTTGTGGCACTCCACTGGTCACAAGTCTCCAGTCTGAAAAAAACAACCCTCCACAACCGTCTACCTTCGTGCCAGTTCTGTATCCAAATGGCTGGTTTTC
This sequence comes from Chiloscyllium punctatum, assembly GCF_047496795.1. Taxonomy (NCBI): domain Eukaryota; kingdom Metazoa; phylum Chordata; class Chondrichthyes; order Orectolobiformes; family Hemiscylliidae; genus Chiloscyllium; species Chiloscyllium punctatum. Next base: position 49,384,697 of record NC_092754.1, on the reverse strand, counting down.
CCTATATTCCATGAGATCTCTCCTTGCTCTCCAATCTCTCATGTGGAAGCATTTCGAACACCTTACTGAAGTCCATATCACTCACGTCCACCGCGCTGCCCTCATCAATCCTTTTGTTACTTCTTCAAAAAACTCAACATCTTAAAACATGATTTCCCACGCACAAAGCAATGCTGACTATCCCCAATTAGACATTGCCTTTCTAAATGCATGTAATTCCTGTCCCTCATGCATCCATCTTTCAACATGCTCACGACTGACATCAGGTGAACCAGTCTATAGTTCCCTGGCGTGTCCTTACCACCCTTCTTAAACAGTGGCACCATATTAGTCCAACCTCCAGTCTACTGGCACCTCACCTGTGTCTATCGATGATACAAATATTTCAGCACAGGGCGCAGCAATCACTTCTCTGGCTTCCCACAGAGATCGAGAGTACACCTGATAAGGTCCTGCGGATTTATCCACCTTTAACCATTTCAAGACATCCAGCACCTCCTCCTCTGTAATGTGGACATTTTGCAAGATGACATAATCTATTTCCCAATGCTATTTCCCAAACCATCATTCTATTCGATATCTTCCATGTCCTTATCTACAGGAAATTTTTGTTCAGTATCTCCCCCATCTCCTGCAGCTCCACGTGCAGGCTGTCTTGACCTTTGAGAGGCCCCATTCACTCCCCAGTGACCCTTTTGTCCTTTATGGATTTGTAAAAACATTTTGGATTCTACTTAAAACTGTTTGCCAAATCAATCACATGTCCCCTTTTTGCCCTTCTGAATTCCCTCTATCCCTGCACAACACTGCACTCGCCCCCCTCCCTGACTGATCCCTATCCAACACTGCAATCTCCCCCTCCCTGACTGGTACCTACCCAACACTTCAATCTCCCCCTCCCTGACTGATACCTACCCAACACTTCAATCTCCCCCTCCCTGACTGATACCTACCCAACACTTCATTCTCCCCCTCCCTGACTGATACCTACCCAACACTTCAATCTCCCCCTCCCTGACTGATACCTACCCAACACTGCAACCTCCCCCTCCCTGACTGGTACCTACCCAACACTGTAACCTCCCCGTCCCTGACTGATCCCTACCCAACACTGCAATCTCCCCCTCCCTGACTGATCACTATCCAACACTGCAATCTCCCCCCTCCCTGACTGGTACCTACCCAACACTGTAACCTCCCCCTCCCTGACTGATCCCTACCCAACACTGTAACCTCCCCGTCCCTGACTGATCCCTACCCAACACTGTAACCTCCCCCTCCCTGACTGGTACCTACCCAACACTGTAACCTCCCCCTCCCTGACTGATCCCTACCCAACACTTCAATCTCCCCCTCCCTGACTGATCCCTACCCAACACTTCAATCACCCCCTCCCTGACTGATCCCTACCCAACACTGTAATCTCCCCTCCCTGACTGATCCCCAACCAGCCCTGTAACATCCCCCTCCCTGACTGATCCCTATCCAATACTGCAATATCCCCCTCCCTGACTGATCCCTACCCAACACTGCAATCTCCACCCTCCCTGACTGATCCCTACCCAACACTGCAACTTCCCCTCCCTGACTAATCCCTAACCAACACTGTAATCACCCCCTCCCTGACTGATCCCTACCCAACACTGTAATCTCCGCTCCCTGACTGATCCCTACACATCACTGTAATCTCCCCCTCCCTGACTGATCCCTACCCAAAACTGTAATCTCCCCTCCCTGACTGATCCCCAACCAGCCCTGTAACATCCCCCTCCCTGACTGATCCCTATCCAATACTGCAATATCCCCCTCCCTGACTGATCCCTACCCAACACTGCAATCTCCACCCTCCCTGACTGATCCCTACCCAACACTGCAACTTCCCCTCCCTGACTAATCCCTAACCAGCCCTGTAATCACCCCCTCCCTGACTGATCCCTACCCAACACTGTAATCTCCCCTCCCTGACTGATCCCTACATATCACTGTAATCTCCCCCTCCCTGACTAATCCCTATCCAACACTGTAATCTCCCTTCCCTGACTGATCCCTACACATCACTGCAACCTCCCCCTCCCTGACTAATCCCTCCCCAACACTGTAATCTCCCCCTCCCTGAATGATCCCTACCCAACACTGCAATCTCCCCCTTCCTTAATGATACCTACACAACTCTGCACTCACCAATTCCCCCCCAAGGTGTGTTGGCAAATTGGGTACACAATTGGCTCGATGGTAGGAAGCAGAGTGTAATAGTCAGACTGAAGGCCGATGAGTTTGGTGTGCCTCAGCGGTCATAGAATCATAGAATCCCTCCTCTGTGGAAACAGGCCCTTCAGCCCAACAAGTCTACTGGCCTTCTGAAGTTTATTCCACCCAAACCCATTCCCGTACCCTGTTACTCTACATTTACTCCTGACTAACGCAAATTACTTACACATCCATGAACAGTATAGGCAATTGAGCATGGCCAATTTACATGACCTGCATATCTTTGGACTGTGGGAGGAAACCAGAGCACCCAGAGGAAACCCACGCAGATATAGGGAGAACGTACAAACTCAGTTGGGGTGGCATAGTGGCTCAGTGGTTGGCACAGCTGCCTCACAGTGCCAGGGACCCGGTTTCGACCCCAGCCCCCGGTGACTGTCTGTGTGGAGTTTGCACATTCTCCCCGTGTCTGCGTGGGTTTCCTCCGGGTGCTCCGGTTTCCTCCCACAATCCAAAAATGCACAGGTAAGGTGAATTGGCAGTGCTAAATTGTCCATAGTGCTAGGTGCATTCGTCCAGGGTAAATATTGGGCAGGGAGAATGGCTCGGGGTGGGTTAATCTTCGGCAGGTCGATGTGGACTTGTTGGGCCAAATGGCCTGTTCCATAGTGTAGGAAATCTAACCCTAACAGGATCTAGCCCACACATACCATCCTGTTAAGTTGGAATTGAACCCAGATCCACGGTGCTGTGAGGCAGCAGTGCTAGCCACTGAGCCACTGAGCTGGTCAGTGCTAGGCCCGTTGCTGTTTGTTAACTAGATAAATGATTTGGATGAGGATGTTTTAGGCATGATTAAAAAGTTTGCAGATTACACTAAAATAAGTGAGGAAGGTTCTCAGCAATTGCAACAGGGCCTTGATCAGCTGGGGAACTGGGCTTAAAAATGACAAATGGAGTTTAATACTGACAAGTGCGAGATCTTGCACTTTGGAAAGTCACATCAAGACAGGGGTTTCATGGTGAATGTTAGGGCCTGAAGGAGTGCAGTGGAACTGAGGGACCTTGGATTCCAGGAGCACGGCTCTCTGAACTCAGGGAGACAGGGCAGTGAAGAAGGATGTTGCCAGAATTCAACTGGACAGATGTAGAGAGGTTGGACAAGCAAGGACATTTTCTTTCGTGTGTAGGAGACTGAGGGGTGTCCTTATAGAGGTGTATAAGATCATGGGAGGCATAGATAGGGTGAATGCACTCAGTCTTTATCCAAGGCTTGGGGAATCATGGATGAAAGGGCATCAGTTTAAGGTGAAAGGGGAAGATTAAAAGGGAAGCTGAGGGACAATGCTTTTACCCAGAGGGTGGTACACATATGGAATGAATTACAACTGCCAGTGGTTGAGGAGGATACATTTAATAACATTTAAAAGGAACTTGGACAAATACATGGAGAGGAACGTATTGGAAGGATATGGGCCAAGTGCAGGGAAACGGGGTTAGTGTGAATGCGCCAGTTTGGCCAAAGAGCCTGTCTCCATGCTGTCGAACTCTATGACTCTCTGAACATACCCAGGTATCCCATAATACAGAAGCGACAAAAGCAACACGAACACGAGCTGGTACAAATGTGAAACAGTCCTGCAGAATTTGGCAGGAAGCCAGCCTGGCCTTGCAATGAAGGATTCGTGGCACAGGAGCTGTGGTGAGAAGCCCATAGAGAACTGGGGAGGGAAGCTGGAAAGCTCACTCCACTGCCGATAGCCTGGAGGACACCCGGCTGGGATAAGGCAGCTGGGATCCGGTCACCCCAGGGAAACCTACAGGCTGTGACAGAGCTAGGTCTCCGACACAATGAGCAGGACAGAACGTTGCAGGAAAATCTCACCCATATGGGACTACTCCAGTTACAATTGGGAAGAGCCCAATCCAGTGAAAGGAGGGTCTCTGGGGATGGGGAAGCAGCCTCAGGTTACATTGACAATCTGGAAGGACAGTGTATGAGCTCCAAGCAGCTGCACGGGTCCTGTACACCTGCAACATGGAGCAACACACAGCAGGCCCTAGTAGGAGGTGTCAGGAGCAAATACAATCCCTAGGGAACTAGGACCCCTCCCAGAATGGGATAATGTGTGCCTTTGGGGTTGTACCTCCCCAGGGAGATAATGACAGGCTCCAAACTGACACATCCACACCCCCTCACAGATGGGGACTCCCACTGCCTGTCTCCCAGTTAACTGCACATTTTGCCCCCAGCCCTGAGCCACAGCTGAACTCAGATTCCATGAATCATGTGGTTACCCAGTGTAAAGCAGCTTATGGTCTCACTCCGTACACAACAGTCATTCCAGGCACCCAGCTGGTGGGCAGCACCAAAAAGATCCCGCCTCTGTCTCAGATACTGACTGACAGTCTGTCATACACAGATTGGACGCTGAGGAGCAAACCAAATGAATCGCCATGTGCCTTAGTCCAGCAGGCCATTAAACCCTCCCTGAGGGCCAACAGGTAGGGAGGGGCTTCCATGATGAGATGAGGGCAGCGGTCCTCACTGCTCGAGGGCAGGATAAGGCATATCCTGCAGAGGCGCTACATAACTGCAGAACAACAACCAGGGGAATGCCCCTCCCCTCCACACGTCAGCTTCACCCGGAGACTCTGTGTCCAATTTGTCTGGATTTTTGGGGATATGACCTGCACCTCTCTTAGCGATGAGAAACTGGGCCCGACCCTTTGTCTCCCATGTCTCAGAAAGGAGGAGGGACACCTGGGATTCGACCCTTCAATCGTGCCCGTAATGAGGCTTGGGCTCTCTGCTAATTAATTGCTGAATAGGAAATAGACTTCAGGGATTTCCACATTGTGTTACAGGAACTCAGTGATCAGAAGCGATTGGTAGGGTTTCCCCGAGAATGGGTGCATGGTAGTAGGATACCAAGCACCCTGCCTGGACGAGGGGTCATTTTCGGACTGCGATATCCCAGGAAGCCCACCAGGGAGAATTCCTCAGAAAAAAAATTAAAAACGGGCTGTGACCAGGAGGGAACGCTCCTCCCCCAGCTTGTCCCACACATACCAGGCTCTCACAATGGACTAGTCATTAAACTCACAGGGAATTCCTTGTTCACGAACATTTATCACAAACTGACACTCATCATAATGAATGTATCAGGGATAAAGTAATCAGAGTGGTGTCCTTCCCCATTAAAATAATCATGTTCCCAACTGACCCACAGGATAATGGACAAGGGACAGGGAAATTTGAGGGAAAACACAGAACCCAGAAAAGTAATCAACAGACAAAAGAAAAGGGAACTCCTTAATGATTTAGCCACAGTATACGAGTCCATTCCCAGGGCAGGAGTGTAACCGGTCAGTACGCTGACTTGGCTAATTTGGAGAATAAACTCAGGATCCTGACCCAACAACTCTCTAATGAGCCTGAGAAAGACTTAATACAGAAAACCCAGAGCAGACCATGGGACAACCCGTGGAGAATCAGGCTAACCATCACTTAGTGACCAAACTGGAGGGTCACGCCAACACGATTAACCAGATCATCCACGGCCCAAAAAGAGATGACGTTTATCAGTAAAACCACACCCTGTGCAGTAACGGGATGATGGAACAGCTGAGGGAGGAGCTCAGGCAGGCCAGCCAAGGGAAAGTCCCATCCTGGGTTAGTGACAAACAGCATAAATATTTGTTCCAGGAGAACACCCACACCAACATCTCTCGCTGTCAGTGACAGCAGCTCACCAAGGGCTGGGTTAATAACAGCTGTAAGGATACTCTAGGTGGGACACCTGGGCTTGGTATGAGGGATTCCACTTTACCCAAGTGACCAAAGTTAGGATGAAGTCCAAATTATCGGAGTTGTATAAAAAAAAGGTACTTGGATGGGCTACCATGATTACCTCCCACTTACTGTGGAAATAGAGGGAACATTGTCAGGGACCATACTTACGTAAATGGGAAGGAACAGGTCATTCCATGACATTCCCATAGCCTGTTATCCAAGAATTCGGCTCCTCTCACATTGGCTGGAGCCCGAACAGCACTCACCTTGATATATCTCGGGATACCGGTGGTTAGGATTGCAGGCTGCAACAGCTGGGTACGATCATGGTGAATAATGCCTGGACACACCCCCAGGGGGTGGAAGGTAGATGGAACTCCCTGGGTGATCACCTTAGTTTCATTCATTTGCAGTATTTGAGTGTTCCTGGCTGAGCCAGTATTGATTTCCTGCCCATAGTTGCCATTACGACAGATTGACCATGCTAAATTGCAAATTGTGTCAAGGGATATTCGGGCTAGCTGGAATTGCCATAGGAAATGCAGGGTTTCAGTGATATCATTGGAGGAGTGGGTCTGAGTTGGATTCTCTTCAGAGGGTCATTGTGGACTCAATGGGCCGAATGGTCTGATTCTGTTCTATCAAGATGTTATGATATCACTTATTATCTCTAAGACTTAGGGTGTAGGTTTGCTCGTTGATAGGCTTGAATTCCAGACGTTTCGTTACCTGGTTGGGTAGCATCATCAGTGGCGACCTCCAAGTGAAGGTATAAGAAGATGGGTTTGGAAAACGTACACAATGGCTTTTGCACAGACAGCTGGCTACTCTGACAACAAGCATAACCAGCTTTTAAAATTAGGTTTGTAATTTATTGCATAAGCTTCTTTTCTTTCCATTCAAGTGATGAGTTGGGGGAGATGTCACAACCTCCTGACTAAAACACAGATAGACAGCCAAGGTTTATTGGCCAAGGAAATCTCCCAAAACACAAAACCCGCACACCAGGCACAGTGCAAACACAGCATAATATAAAAGGCAACAGTTATTCTGGACAGACGTATCTACCAAACAAATGAGGGCCTGGACAGGAAGGCACCGGGTCCTGTTACACAAAGAAACTAACAGCAACAAGCCATCCAAATGATTGGCAAAGCTTCAAACTAGTAATGCATTCTCCTAATTGGCCAGAACGATAGAAAGTTCCTGAAAACAATCCAGAAATGAACAAAAACAGGGTTTATCTGCAGACTGATTGCCTGAATCTCTAGAGTCCTTCTGAGGAGACCAGCATGGCAAGAGACAGAGACCATCTGACCATCCAGAGAGAGAGAGACAGGGCGAGTGAAAACAGTTTCGCAGACCCAGAAGCAGAACCAGAGAGAGAGAGAGAGAGAGAGAGAGAGAGAGAGAGAAAGAGAGACAGGCTGAAGCAAAACCCAGGGGCATGGGAGAGAGGGAATGTGAAAATCCATTGAGAGAGAGAGTTGGAACCAAATGGAATAACAAGTGTCACCCCTTCAATCTGTCCATGTTTTAACTCCTCAGTCTTAGTCTGACTTCCCCTTCTCTCCCTCTCTCTGTCTCTCTCTCTCTCACAAACACACACTGTCTTTCTCTCACTCTCTCCCTCTCCTTGTCTCTCTCTGCCCATCTTTCTCCCATCCCCTTCTCAATCCCCACTCTCTCCATCTCTCTATCTTTATTCTCACTCTCCCTTTCTCTGTTTCGCTATTTCAGGCCTGAAAGATCTCGCCCAATTTTGTACCCCCTCAAAAATACTATGCCCCTCATTTTCACTGTCCTTCCAAATTTATCCCCTTCCCCAAATACCTTCCCTCCCAAATAATTGCCTCACCAAATGTGCCCACCTCAAATATTTTGCTGCCCCAACATTGCTGTGAGCCCCATTCCCTGGGGCAGAGGGAAATGAGTGGAAAAGTGTGGAGCTGGAAAAGCCCAGCAGGTCAGGCCAGACCCGTCGACTCTCCTGGCTGACCTGCTATGCTTCCCCAGCTCCACACTTTGTAACTCTGACTTTCCAGCATCTGCAGTCCTTCCTTTCTCACGTAAGTAAATGAGTCTGGTTTGACTGACTGGTCTGTGGCTGTTTTAATGCACAGAAAGATCCCAGTCCCAGAATTATAGAAGACTTGTATCACAGATGGAGTCCTTTCTGGCCATTACCCCCTTCCCCATTAAATGATCCTGGTTCTGTTCAGGATCCTCAGGATTGTCCCCTGAATGGCCTCACTGATTATCCTTTCTGTGGAGACCTCTTCTCCGTGTTGTGGTTCTGTTCGCCAAGCTGGGAATTTGTGTTGCAGACGTTTCGTCCCCTGTCTAGGTGACATCCTCAGTGCTTCGGGGACTCATGTGAAGCGCTTCTGTGATGTTTCCTCCGACATTTATAGTGATTTGCCTCTGCAGCTTCCGGTTGTCAGTTCAAGCTGTCCGCTGCAGTGGTGGGTATATCGGGTTCAATATATTGGCCATTGCAGTGGACTGCTGGAACTGACAACCGGAAGCGGTAGAGACAAACTACTGTAAATGCCGGGGAACGAACACAGCAGTGCTTCACAGGAGGCTCCCAAGTACTGAGGATGTCACCTAGACAGGGGACGAAACGTCTGCAACACAAATTCCCAGCTCTGCGAACAGAACCACAACAACGAGCACCCGAGCTACAAATCTTCTCACAAACTTTGAACACCTCTTCTCCATCCTGTCTCAGCCTTTGCGTCTCATGCTGTCCCTCCCTCAATCTCTCTCTCTCTCTCACACAGCAGCCCCTCCTTTCTCCACCAACCATAAAACCCCATCAAACAGTCCCCCGTCTCTGGCTGTCCCACTCCCCCCTTGTCACCCAATCTCCCCCTTCCCATGTAGACCCACAGCTCCTGGGCTGGAGGACATGGAGCAGAGACTAACACACCTTTTGACTGACTGCTATCATGCACAGCAAGATCCCACTCTACAACCATTACCCAGCCACACACACTGCCCTTCTCCCTCCATATGTGTCCTTCTTCCTCTCCCTGTTTCTCACTGCCCATCTCTCTCTCTCCTCAATTTCTCCATCCCCACTCTCTCCATGTCGCTCTTTCTCTTTTTGTCACCCTCCCCTTCTCTTTTTCTTCATTTCAGACTCAATGAGGAAAGTACTTTTATGTCCCTTACACTAACCCCCTCCCCACAGTCGGGGTAACATTCAGGAGAGACTAGGAAAAGGTTGATCCCCCGCATTAACTGTACAGCATCCAGCGACACAGAGACAAACTCTTCCCATGTCCCTTCCCCAGTCACTGGGACAAGGGGCTTGGGAGACAGAGGGAGAGAAAGTACAAGAGAGAAAGAGAGATGGGTAGACAGACAGTGAGAGGGAGGGACAGAATAAGAGAAAGACGGGCAGGGAGAGGGTGGGAGAGAAAGTGAGAATAACTGAAAAAGAGCAGGCGAGAGGCAGAGAGAGAAAGGGCGAGAGAGAGAGTAAAACCCCAGGAAGAGAAATACAATGTCAGACAGATACAAGGGGGAAAAAGGAAGGCAAAGACAGGGAGTGAAGGTCAGATAGACAGCAAGAGAGAAAACCCAGGGAGAGATATAGGACAGAGAGAGAGAGAGAGAGAGAGAGAGGAGTTGCAGCAGCAGTATAGAGCTGAGAGAGTGGAGTGGAGTGGAGGGTGGGGTGCTGTGATGCAACGAGAATGATTTACAGAAAAGAAAGGCAAGACCCCACAGAGCTGAGAGAAAGATGCAGAGAGAGATGAGCAAGGTGTTGGTTTTGGGGAAGATTGAATGATTAAACATTCCTGAAAAACATGATGGGGTGACAAAGGGGCAGAGTGTTGGAGGGAGGGAATCTGCAGGGAAATGGCAACAGGGCAGAGATATGAAGGATGTTGTGAGATAGGGATTGAAGGAAAAATTTGGGAGAGAGAGCTGGGAACACAGAAATATACATAAGAGCTCTCATGGGAGTGGGAAGCAGTGAGATCGGTAGGATCAGACTGTGCAGCTGCCCTCTCTAGCATTTTGCGCCTTTATACCTCCTCAGTGTAGAGCTCACATCTTGTGGTAAAATTCCCACAGACAGCCTGAATCCCACAATGTGTGTGTGTGTGTGTGTGTGTGTGTGTGTGTGTGTGTTCACTTTCTCTGGTTCCAGCTCCTGTCTGATGATACCGTATAGCAATATAATGTACTGTCCGGGTTTCAGCTCCCAAATCAAATGCTAAATCATTCACGATCCTATTGAATAGCAGAGCAGGCTCGAGGGGCTGAATGGTCTCCTCCTGTTCCTATTTCAGATGGTCTTATGTTCTTAACGCTACCTCCCAGCTCTTGGCCCCCACATTGGAGGTGTGACTCCACAAGGCCCTGATCTGTAGAGTGCTGCACTCTTCGGTGAGTCTCGGAGGGAACCAGCCTGATTTGGATTGGAGTTGCAGCCTCTCAGTGAGAAGTGAAATCTCCTCGAGGTTCCCCTCAGTCTCTCACTGTAAGGTGGAGCCGGCCAGTCTCGGGGAAGCAAACAGCAGGCCAGGTCTGCCCTGTCCTCCAGCTCCATTTCAGAAAGCTACATGGGAGGGGCTTGTTTCCTTCATCAGCTTCCCGTGCTCTCCCTTCTGGTTTAGAGTGGGGGCCGAATGGCCTTGCTCCTGGCTCTTATTGAGGTGCAGACTGGCTATGGTTGGGTTATACAGGCATGCCTCTGGAGTGATGTCAGTAACTCAGTTGGCTGGACTGTTGGTTTATAATGCAGAGTAAAACCAATAGCATGTGTTGAATTCCCACACCAGCTGAATTACTCTGAAGGACTCTCCTTCCCAACCTCACCCCTCAGCTAGACCATGGTGACCCTCTGATTAAATCCCCACCAGACACCGCTCTCTAATGAGGAGCTGCCCCATGCTCTGGCAAGACTACAGTGACATTACATTGGTTTGTACCTGGAGCTCTGTGCGCAGGACTAGTCACTGCATTACCAGAGGGATGTTATTGTGTGGGGAAGGTTTAAAAGATGAATCCCCCCTGGAATGAATAGCACTCTCTTTACCCCAGTTAAGCCATCCTGACAGATTTTGTGTCTTTGGAGACACAAGGACCAATTCACCTGAAACAGCAGCTGGATTTTATATTCATGAGCACCCAATAAGATTGGCTAGTTTACACACACACACACACACACACAGCGGCATGGTCTCACTATCTCTCTCATACACAGAGGTATGGTCTCACTCTCTCTCTCTCACACAGACACACAGAGGCATGGTCTTACTCTCCATCTCTCTCTCTCTCACACACACACACACACACACACACACAGACTTACAGAGGCATGGTCTCACTCTCTCACACACAGAGGTATGTTCTCACTCTCTCCCTCACACACACACACAAACACACACACACCCTCAAGCACATGCAGACACACTCATACACACATACGCAAAGGACCCCGCCACTCACAGGCTCTCTCACACGCAGACACATGCTCCCTCAAACACAAACACAGACACACTCTCACACACACATACACACACAAGCACACTCTATATCTTTCACACACATACACACACAGACATACGCTCCCTCAAATACACACACGGACACACTCTCTCACACATACACGCAGACACACTCTCTGTCACACAGACACACTATCTCTCACGCACACACAGACACACACTCCCTCTCACACACACACACTCTCTCTCATTTACACACACACTCACACTCTCATTCTCTCACACACTCACTCACACAGACACTCTCTCTCACACACACTCTCTGTCTCTCACACACACAGACATTCTCTCTCGCACACATACTCACAGATAGACACACAGACACACGATCTCTCACACACACATAAACACACAGTTACTCTCTCTATCACACACATACACACGCAGATACATGCTCCCTCACACAGACACACTCTCTCACAAACACATATAAATGCACAGTTATTCTCTCTCACACACACATACACACACAGACACACGCTCCCTCAAACACACATAGACACACTCTCTCTCTCTCTCTCACACACATGGACACACACTCTCTCTCACACACACACACTGACACACACTCTCTCTCACACACAGACGCTCTCTCTCTCTCACACACACATACACACGCAGACACACACTCCCTCAAATATGCCATAGACACACTCTCTTGCACACACACGGACACCCACACTCTGTCTCACACACACTGTGACACACACTCTCTCACACACAAACCCACTCACTCTCACACACACATGCACACAGACACACACTCTCTCACACACACATACACACTCTTTCTCACACAATACACACTGTCATACACACACACAGACACACAGACACATACACACATAGACACACAGACACACACACACATACACACAGACACACTCTCTCTCACACACATACACACACTCTCACACACACCCTCACTCACACACATGCACACAGAGACACACACACCCTCAAACACACACACAGTCACACACTCTCACATGAACATGCACTTTCTCTCTCACGCATATATACAGACACACAGAGATACACATGCATCCACTCTTTCACACACACAAACACGTACAGTCTCTCTCTCTCTTTCTCTCTCTCTCTTCTCTCTCTCTCTCTCTCACACACACACACACACACACCTGTAAGACATGTTTGAGGTATTGCTGGAGAAATGATTTCTCCGAGGACTGAACCCTGATCTTTCATGATGACTGCTCCAGGGGGACAGACAGCAGTTACAGATGACTTGTTGGATCTTCCTGTGCACCACCTCTTGCATCGACAGCATTAGTCTGTTTGGGTGCCTGCTTTTCTAAAACGTCTCCAAGCAACAAGTGACAATAGATTGATGAAAGTTTTCCCCCAAACCATGTTTCAGACACATTCTGCTGTTATTTTTCACTGATTGTTTAAAATGATCTGAATCTTCTGAAATGGGGAGTGGGTTCCATTTCAAATTACGACACCAGAGAGCCTCGGGGACCCTGAGGAAATGATCAGGAAATTACAACTGTTTCTATCCTCTGCACTCTGTACCACAAGATAGTTCTCCCTCAGTACCTCAGATAGTGCTCCCTCAGTACCTCAGAAAGTGCTCCTCAGTACGTCAGAAAGTGCTCCCTCAGTTCCTCAGATAGTGCTCCCTCAATACCTCAGAAGGTGCTCGCTCATTATCTCAGAAAGCGCTCCCTGAATACCTTAGAATGTGCTCCCTCAATACCTCAGATAGTTCTCCCTCAATCCCTCAGAAAGTGCTCCCTCAATATCTCAGTTCGTTCTCCCTCAATATCTCAGATAGTTTTCCCTCAATAACTCTGATAGTGCTCCCAAAGTACCTCAGATAGTTCTCTATCAGTACCTCAGATAGTGCTCTCCAAATACCCCAGATAGTTCTCCCTCAATATCTCAGATAGTGCTTCCGCAGTACGTCAGATAGTTCTCCCTCAGTACCTCAGAAAGTGCTCCCTCAGTACCTCAGAAAGTGCTCCCTCAGTACCTCAGAAAGTGCACCCTCAATACTTCAGACAGTTCCTCCCTCAGTACCTCAGAAAATGCTCCCTCAATACCTGAGAATGTGTGCCCTCAATACCTCAGAAAGTTCTCCCTCAGTACCTCAGAAAGTGCTCATTCAATACTTCAGAAAGTGCCCCCTCTGTACCTCAGAAAGTGCTTACTCAATACCTCAGACAGTGCTCCCCAATACCTCCGAAAGTACTCTCTCATTACCTCAGAAAGTGTTCCCTCAATACCTCAGAAAGTGCTTCCTTATTACCTCAGAAAGTGCTCCCTGAGTACCTCAGAAAGTGCTCCCTCAATGCCTCTGAAAGTGTTCCCTCAATACCTCAGAAAGTGCTTCCTTATTACCTCAGAAAGTGCTCCCTGAGTACCTCAGAAAGTGCTCCCTCAATGCCTCTGAAAGTGTTCCCTCAATACCTCAGAAAGTGCTTCCTTATTACCTCAGAAAGTGCTCCCTGAGTACCTCAGAAAGTGCTCCCTCAATGCCTCTGAAAGTGCTCCCTCAATACCTCAGAAAGTGCGCCCTTAATACCTCAGATATTTTTCCCTGAATACCTCAGAAAGTGCTTGCTCAATATCTCAGATAGTTCTCCCTCAATACCTCAGATAGTGCTTCCTCAAAACCTCTGAAAGTGCTCCCTTAATACCTCAGAAAGTGCTCCCTCAATGCCTCTGAATGCGCTCCCTCAATACCTCAGAAAGTGCTCCATCAATATCTCAGATAGTTCTTCCTTAATATCTCAGATAGTTCTCCCTCAATACCTCAGAAAGTGCTCCATCAATTGCTCAGAAAGTGCTCCCTCGATCCCTCAGCCAGGGCTCCCCCTTGCCACAGAAAGTGCTCCCTCAGTACCTCAGACAGTGCTACCTCAATACCACAGAAAGTGTTCCCTCAATACCTCAGAAAGTGCTCCCTCAATACCTCAGAACGTGCTCCCTTAATACCTCAGATATTTCTCCCTCAATACCTCAGAAATTGCTCCCTCAATATCTCAGATAGTTCTCCCTCAATATCTCAGGTAGTTCTCCCTCAATACATCAGACAGTGCTTCCTCCATACCCCTTAAAGTGCTCCCACCATACCTCCGAATGTGCTCCCTCAATACCTCAGATAGTTCTCCCTCAGTACCTCAGAAAGTGCTCCCTCAATACCTCAGACAGTGCTCCCTCAATACCTCAGAATGTGCTCCCTCAATACTTCAGATAGTTCTCCCTCAATACCTCAGATAATTCTCACTCAGTACCTCAGAAAGTGCTCCCTCAATACCTCAGACAGTGCTCCCTCAATACCTCAGAACGTGCTCCCTTAATACCTCAGATATTTCTCCCTCAATACATCAGAAAGTGCTCCCTCAATTCCTCAGATAGTTCTCCGTCAGTACCTCAGATAGTGCACACTCTGTACCTCAGAAAGTGCTCTCTCAGTACCTCAGAAAGTGCTTGCTCAATACCTCATATAGTGCTCCCTCAGTACCTCAGATAGTTCTCCCTCAGTACCTCAGATAGTGCACACACAGTACCTCAGAAAATGCTCCATCAATATCTCAGAACGTGCTCCCTTAATGCCTCAGATATTTCTCCCTCAATACATCAGAAAGTGCTCCCTCAATTCCTCAGATAGTTCTCCGTCAGTACCTCAGATAGTGCACACTCTGTACCTCAGAAAGTGCTCTCTCAGTACCTCAGATAGTGCTCGCTCAATACCTCAGATAGTGCTCCCTCAATTCCTCAGATAGTTCTCACTCAGTACCTCAGAAAATGCTCAGTACCTCAGATAGTGCACAATCTGTACCTCAGAAAGTGCTCCCTCAGTACCTCAGATAATGCTCGTTCAATACCTCATATAGTGCTCCCTCAGTACCTCAGATAGTGCTGCCTCAATACCTCAGAATCTGCTTCCTCAGTACCTCAGAAAGTGCTCCCTCAGTACCTCAGCCAGTGCTCACCCAATTCCTCAGACAGTGCTCCCTCAATACCTCAGAAAGTGCTCCCTAAGTACATCAGAAAGCGATCCCTCAGTACCTCAGAAAGTGCTCCCTCAGCACCTCAGAAACTGCTCCCTCAATACCTCTGAAATTGCTCCCTCAGTACCTCAGAAAGTGCTCCCTCAGCACCTCAGAAACTGCTCCCTCAATACCTCTGAAATTGCTCCCTCAGTACTTCAGAAAGTGCTCCCTCAATACCTCAGAAAGTGCTCCCTCAAGACCTCAGAAATTGCTCCCTCAGTACGTCAGAACATGCTTCCCAAATACCTCAGACAGTGCTCCCTCAATACCTCAGAATGTGCTCCCTCAGTTCCTCAGAAAGTGCTCCCTCAGTACCTCAGAAAGTGCTCCCTCAATACCTCTGAAATTGCTTCCTCAGTACGTCAGAACATGCTCCCTCAATACGTCAGCCAGTGCTCCATCATACCTCAGAAAGGGTTCCCTCAGTACCTCAGAATGTGCTCCCTCAGTACCTCAGATAGTGCTCCCTCAGTACCTCAGAAAGTGCTCCCTCAGTTCCTCAGATAGTGCTCCCTCAATACCTCAGAAGGTGCTCGCTCATTATCTCAGAAAGCGCTCCCTGAATACCTTAGAATGTGCTCCCTCAATACCTCAGATAGTTCTCCCTCAATCCCTCAGAAAGTGCTCCCTCAATATCTCAGTTCGTTCTCCCTCAATATCTCAGATAGTTTTCCCTCAATAACTCTGATAGTGCTCCCAAAGTACCTCAGATAGTTCTCTATCAGTACCTCAGATAGTGCTCCCCAAATACCCCAGATAGTTCTCCCTCAATATCTCAGATAGTGCTTCCGCAGTACAGAAGATAGTTCTCCCTCAGTACCTCAGAAAGTGCTCCCTCAGTACCTCAGAAAGTGCTCCCTCAGTACCTCAGAAAGTGCACCCTCAATACTTCAGACAGTTCCTCCCTCAGTACCTCAGAAAATGCTCCCTCAATACCTGAGAATGTGTGCCCTCAATACCTCAGAAAGTTCTCCCTCAGTACCTCAGAAAGTGCTCATTCAATACTTCAGAAAGTGCCCCCTCTGTACCTCAGAAAGTGCTTACTCAATACCTCAGACAGTGCTCCCCAATACCTCCGAAAGGACTCTCTCATTACCTCAGAAAGTGTTCCCTCAATACCTCAGAAAGTGCTTCCTTATTACCTCAGAAAGTGCTCCCTGAGTACCTCAGAAAGTGCTCCCTCAAGGCCTCTGAAAGTGTTCCCTCAATACCTCAGAAAGTGCTTCCTTATTACCTCAGAAAGTGCTCCCTGAATACCTCAGAAAGTGCTCCCTCAATGCCTCTGAAAGTGTTCCCTCAATACCTCAGAAAGTGCTTCCTTATTACCTCAGAAAGTGCTCCCTGAGTACCTCAGAAAGTGCTCCCTCAATGCCTCTGAAAGTGCTCCCTCAATACCTCAGAAAGTGCGCCCTTAATACCTCAGATATTTTTCCCTCAATACCTCAGAAAGTGCTTGCTCAATATCTCAGATAGTTCTCCCTCAATACCTCAGATAGTGCTTCCTCAAAACCTCTGAAAGTGCTCCCTTAATACCTCAGAAAGTGCTCCCTCAATGCCTCTGAATGCGCTCCCTCAATACCTCAGAAAGTGCTCCATCAATATCTCAGATAGTTCTTCCTTAATATCTCAGATAGTTCTCCCTCAATACCTCAGAAAGTGCTCCATCAATTGCTCAGAAAGTGCTCCCTCGATCCCTCAGCCAGGGCTCCCCCTTGCCACAGAAAGTGCTCCCTCAGTACCTCAGAAAGTGCTCCCTCAATACCTCAGAACGTGCTCCCTTAATACCTCAGATATTTCTCCCTCAATACCTCAGAAATTGCTCCCTCAATATCTCAGATAGTTCTCCCTCAATATCTCAGGTAGTTCTCCCTCAATACATCAGACAGTGCTTCCTCCATACCCCTTAAAGTGCTCCCACCATACCTCCGAATGTGCTCCCTCAATACCTCAGATAGTTCTCCCTCAGTACCTCAGAAAGTGCTCCCTCAATACCTCAGAAAGTGCTCCCTCAATACCTCAGAATGTGCTCCCTCAATACCTCAGATAGTTCTCCCTCAATACCTCAGATAATTCTCCCTCAGTACCTCAGAAAGTGCTCCCTCAATACCTCAGACAGTGCTCCCTCAATACCTCAGAACGTGCTCCCTTAATACCTCAGATATTTCTCCCTCAATACATCAGAAAGTGCTCCCTCAATTCCTCAGATAGTTCTCCGTCAGTACCTCAGATAGTGCACACTCTGTACCTCAGAAAGTGCTCTCTCAGTACCTCAGAAAGTGCTTGCTCAATACCTCATATAGTGCTCCCTCAGTACCTCAGATAGTTCTCCCTCAGTACCTCAGATAGTGCACACACAGTACCTCAGAAAATGCTCCATCAATATCTCAGAACGTGCTCCCTTAATGCCTCAGATATTTCTCCCTCAATACATCAGAAAGTGCTCCCTCAATTCCTCAGATAGTTCTCCGTCAGTACCTCAGATAGTGCACACTCTGTACCTCAGAAAGTGCTCTCTCAGTACCTCAGATAGTGCTCGCTCAATACCTCAGATAGTGCTCCCTCAATTCCTCAGATAGTTCTCACTCAGTACCTCAGAAAATGCTCAGTACCTCAGATAGTGCACAATCTGTACCTCAGAAAGTGCTCCCTCAGTACCTCAGATAATGCTCGTTCAATACCTCATATAGTGCTCCCTCAGTACCTCAGATAGTGCTGCCTCAATACCTCAGAATCTGCTTCCTCAGTACCTCAGAAAGTGCTCCCTCAGTACCTCAGCCAGTGCTCACCCAATTCCTCAGACAGTGCTCCCTCAATACCTCAGAAAGTGCTCCCTAAGTACATCAGAAAGCGATCCCTCAGTACCTCAGAAAGTGCTCCCTCAGCACCTCAGAAACTGCTCCCTCAATACCTCTGAAATTGCTCCCTCAGTACCTCAGAAAGTGCTCCCTCAGCACCTCAGAAACTGCTCCCTCAATACCTCTGAAATTGCTCCCTCAGTACTTCAGAAAGTGCTCCCTCAATACCTCAGAAAGTGCTCCCTCAAGACCTCAGAAATTGCTCCCTCAGTACGTCAGAACATGCTCCCTCAATACCTCAGACAGTGCTCCCTCAATACCTCAGAATGTGCTCCCTCAGTTCCTCAGAAAGTGCTCCCTCAGTACCTCAGAAAGTGCTCCCTCAATACCTCTGAAATTGCTTCCTCAGTACGTCAGAACATGCTCCCTCAATACGTCAGCCAGTGCTCCATCATACCTCAGAAAGGGTTCCCTCAGTACCTCAGAATGTGCTCCCTCAGTACCTCAGATAGTGCTCCCTCAATTCCTCAGATAGTTCTCCCTCAATATCTCAGATAGTGCACACTCAGTACCTCAGAAAGTGCTTCCTCAATACCTCAGAAAGTGCTCCCTCTGTACCTCAGATAGTGCTCCCTCAATTCCTCAGATAGTTCTCCCTCAATACCTCAGATAGTGCACACTCAGTACCTCAGAAAATGCTCCCTCATTACCTCAGAAAGTGCTCCCTCAGTACCTCAGAAAGTGCTCCCTCAATACCTCAGATAGTTCTCCCTCAGTACCTCAGATAGTGCACACTCAGTACCTCAGATAGTGCTTGCTCAATACCTCATATAGTGCTCCCTCAGTACCTCAGATATTGCTCCCTCGATTCCTCAGTTAGTTCTCCCACAGTACCTCAGATAGTGCACACTCAGTACCTCAGAAAATGTTCCCTCAATACCTCAGAAACTGCTTCCTCAGTACCTCAGAAAGGGCTCCCTCAATACCTCATCCAGTGCTCACCCAATTCCTCAGACAGTGCGCCCTCAGTACCTCAGAAAGTGCTCCCTCAATACCTCAGAAAGCACTCCCTCAGTACGTCAGAACATGCTCCCTCAATACCTCAGCCAGTGCTATCTCAATACCTCAGAAAGTGCTCCCTTAGTACGTCAGAACATGCTCCCTCAATACCTCAGACAGTGCTCCTCCAATACCTCAGACAGTGCTCCCTCAATACCTCAGAATGTGCTCCCTCAGTACCTCTGAAAGTGATCCCTCAGTACCTCAGAACGTGCTCCCTCAATACATCAGCCAGTGCTCCCTCAATACCTCAGAAAAAGTTCCCTCAGTACCTCAGAAAGTGCTCCCTCAATACCTCAGAAAGTGCTCCCTCAGTACCTCAGAATGTGCTCCCTCAGTACCTCTGATATTGCTCCCTCAGTTCCTCAGAAAGTGCTCCGTCAATACCTCAGAAAGTGCTCCCTCAGTACCTCAGAAAGTGCTCCCTCAGTACCTCAGAAAGTGCTCCCTCAATATCTCCGACAGTTCTCCCTCAATACCTCAGACAGTGCTTCCACAGTAGCTCAGAAAGTGTTCCCTCAATACCTCAAGTAGTGCTCCCTCAGTAACTCAGATTGTTCTCTCTCAGCACCTCAGATAGTACTCCATTCATACCTCAGAAAGTGCTCCCTCAATAGCTCAGATAGTTCTCCCTCAGTACCTCAGAAAGTGTTTCCCCAATATATCAGATAATGCTCCCTCAATACCTCAGAAAGTGCGCCCTCAATACCGAAGAAAGCATCACTTTGTTGTGTTTAACCCCCAAAGCCCCTTAGACAGTAGCTCCACAAAACATTCACATCCTCAACACTTCAGGGCTCAGCCCAGCTCCCCCCTCAGATTTCGTTCAAACCCCTTCAGACAGTGAGGACCCACATCCAACCCTGCCCAAGATTGGAGCCCAGGTCCCCAGAACATTACTTGTCTCTCTGGATTAATTTTAGAATTCCTACAGTGTCGAAGCAAGCCATTCCTTCCATTGGCTCCACACTGTCTGTCTGAACAGCATCCCACCCAGACTCACATCCTCTACTCTATCCCTGTAATGCTGCATTTCCCATGGCATCTTTGGGCGGTGGGAGGAAACTGGATCACCTGGAGAAAAC
Source organism: Chiloscyllium punctatum (assembly GCF_047496795.1). Taxonomy (NCBI): domain Eukaryota; kingdom Metazoa; phylum Chordata; class Chondrichthyes; order Orectolobiformes; family Hemiscylliidae; genus Chiloscyllium; species Chiloscyllium punctatum. The sequence goes on along the minus strand of NC_092754.1, from coordinate 49,364,198 downwards.
CCACACAGATACAGAGAGAATGTGTAAACTCCACAAAGACAGTCACCGGGAGTTAGAATCAAACCACTGTGGCACCGTGCTGTCCTCCATCCTTGGATGCCATCTCATCTAACCTTCTGCTGAGCAGTGTCCCATGTGAAACCTCATCTGTCTCCTTGGTCATCCCTTAAAATGCTCTATCAAGTTGGACACAGCATTTCCACAAACAAAGCCAAGCTGACTATCCCTAATCAATTCTTGCTTTTCCAAATGCATGTAAATTGTCTCTCAGAATGCCCTCCAACATCTTACCCACCACTGCCATCAGGCTCACAGCTCCATAGTTCAATGCTGTTCCTTGAAGCCTTACTTCAATAATGGCACATCATTAACCACCCTCCAGTCTTCAGGCACCTCACCCATTGTCACTGATCGGTCCATCTGACAAGGCCATCTACATCCTTCTGTAATCTAAGGCTATCATCCTCAGTATTTAGCACCCCACCCATCTTCATATCATTCATGAACCCACTGATTAACCATCCACTATTCAAATCTAAGTCTTTTCTATCAAACACATCAGCAAGACCCCAACAGTGGGACAGAGATGTCTAATTGGGCCATCACTGTCTGCTTCCTGCCACTCAGCATTCTGCGCCAAATTCCTTGGATCTTGAGTTTTTATGTTCACTATCAGTTTCCAGTATCGGTCCTGATAAAAGCCTTACTGACCTCCAAGCAGACGACAGGAAAGCATTGCCCTTATTTACACACCTGGTCACCTCCTTAAAAAGTGCAATCCCATTGGTCAGACCTGACCCCTCCTTAACACAACCATTCTGACTGTTCTTCATGAACTCCAGTCTCTTTAAATGCTGATTAATTCTATCTCCCAAAATTGCTTCCAACAGACGTCCCACCCACGATATTAGCCTGACTGGCCTGTAGCTGCCTGATATATCTCATGCTCCTTCTTGAATAACAGTACCACATGGTCATTCCGACGACACCTCTCCTGTGGCCAAAGAGGATTTGAAAATATTTGCAAGTGTACCTGCTACTTCCTCCATCACCTCATTCGGTAAACTGATATACATTTCCACCATCTTTGGAGATTTACTGGGTTTTAAGAAGGCCAGACCACTCAGAACCATCTCTCGCTATATATATATGTTAATTCATTTAATTGTATCACAGAGCATCTCCACGATTTCATACCAACCCTGTCCCAATGAGCACTGACAAAATGCATCCATTCACTGTCGCCTCTGGGTCCATGCTCAAATTCTCACTGTGTTCCACAACTTACTCTTTCTCTCATTATCAATTCACCCTTAATGTCACTGTAAAGTCCTTTCAGATTTTTATTTCCTCTCTTAGCACTCCTTGCTCCCAGGCAATTAGCCTGCGATACGATTTGGAGGAGTGTGGGATGTCATTCTGGATGTGGATTAGCATTGGGAAGCTCAGAAATAAGGAACACACGACTGTGCTGAGTGTGGGGCAGTGGGATTCATTTGGGATGAGCACACGAAAGCTGAGGAATAAACCTCAGCCCCGCAGCATGAAAATATCCCTTTGAGCTGGCAGGTCAGTCATGCAAAACGAAAACTTGATCCCTGGGAAAAGAGGGTGGAACCTCTTCAGGTTCAATAACCAAATGAAGACGGTCTGTTTTAATCTGAAATCTGGAATTGGGAATCATTGCTGAGCCAGGTATGTAGGAAGCAGAGGCAGAAATGTACGGAACAATTTCAGATATTCCTCTTAGGCCACAAGACATGGGAGCAGAAATTAGGCCATTCAGCCCATCTGATAGTGTGGCACTCACTCAGTACTGACTCTCTTACAATGCAGGTATCCCCCAGACTGATGCGCTGACAGTGCAGTGCTCCCTCAGCACTGGCCATCTGACAGTGTGGCACTCCCTCAGTACTGACCTTCTGACAATGCAGAGCTCCGTCAGTACTGACCTTCTGACATTGCAGCACTGCCCCCATATTGACCCTCTGTCATTGCGGCAATTCTTTTTTACTGACCGCATGACAGTGCAGCACTCCCTCAGTCATGACCCTCTGACAGTGCAGCACTCCCTCAGTAATGACCCTCTGACAGTGCAGCATTTCCACAGTACTTATCCTCCGACAGTGCGGCACTCCCGCAGTGCTGACGCTGACAGTGTGGCACTTCCTCAGTGTTTCCTCCGTCCTGACCCTCTGACAGTGCATCCCTCCCTCAAACTGACCCTCTGACAGAGCAGCACTTCCTCTGTATTTACCCTCTGACAATGCGGCAGTCCCTCAATACTGACCCTCTGACAGTGCGGCAGTCCCTCAATACTGACCCTCTGACAGTGCAACACTCCCTCAGGAATGACCCTCTGACATTGCAGTACTTCCACTGTCCTAACCCTCAGACAATGCTGCACTCCCTCCATACTGATCCACTGACAGTGCAGCACTCCCTCAGAACTGACACGCGGACAGTGCAGCACTCCCTTGCTCTGCACCCCTGACAGTGCAGCACTCCATCAGTACTGACCCTCTGACAGTGTAGCACTCCCTCAGTACTAACCCTCTGACAGTGCAGCACTCCCTCAGTACTGACCCTCTGACAGTGCAGCACTCCCTCAATACTGATCTTCGGACAGTGCAGCACTCCCTCAGTACTGATCTTCGGACAGTGCAGCACTCCCTCAGTACTGACTCTCTGGCAGTGCAGCACTCCCTCAGTAGTGACCCTCTGACAGTGCCGCACCCCCTCAGTGCTGAGCCTCCGACAGCACTCTCTCCGCACTGATCCTCTGACATTGCTGTAAATCCTCAGTATTGATCCTCTGACAGTGCAATACTCGCTCAGTAGTGACCCTCTGACAGTGCAACACTCCCTCCGCACTGACCATCTGACATTGCAGTACATTCTCAGTACTGATCCTCTGACAGTGCAGCACTCCCTCAGTACTACCCTCTGGCAGTGCAGCACTCCCTCATTACTGACCATCTGACAGTGCAGCACTCCGTCAGTCCTGACCCTCTGACAGTGCAGCACTCCCTCAGTACTGATCGTTTGTCAGTCCAGCTGTCCCTCAGAAGTGAGCGTCTGATGCCACAGCATTCCCTCATTACTGACATTCTGACTCTGCAGCACTCTCTTTGTATTGACATTTCCAAGTGCAGCACTCCCTCAGTACTGACCCTCTGACAGTGCAGCATTTCCACAGTACTTATCGTCCGACAGTGCGGCACTCCCGCAGTGCTGACACTGACAGTGCAGCCCTGCCTCAAACGGACCCTCTGACAGTCCAGCACTGCCTCAGAACTTACCCTCTGAGAGTGTGGCACTCCATCAGCACTGACCCTCTGACAGTGCAGCACTCCCTCAGTACTGATCTTCGGACAGTGCAGCACTCCCTCAGTACTGACCCTCTGACAGTGCAGCATTTCCACAGTACTTATCGTCCGACAGTGCGGCACTCCCGCAGTGCTGACTCTGACAGTGCAGCCCTGCCTCAAACGGACCCTCTGACAGTCCAGCACTGCCTCAGAACTTACCCTCTGAGAGTGTGGCACTCCATCAGCACTGACCCTCTGACAGTGCAGCACTCCCTCAGTACTGATCTTCGGACAGTGCAGCACTCCCTCAGTACTGACTCTCTGGCAGTGCAGCACTCCCTCAGTAGTGACCCTCTGACAGTGCAGCACCCCCTCAGTGCTGATCCTCCGACAGCACTCTCTCCGCACTGATCCTCTGACATTGCTGTCAATCCTCAGTACTGATCCTCTGACAGTGCAACACTCCCTCAGTAGTGACCCTCTGACAGTGCAACACTCCCTCCGCACTGACCATCTGACATTGCAGTACATCCTCAGTACTGATCCTCTGACAGTGCAGCACTCCCTCAGTACTACCCTCTGGCAGTGCAGCACTCCATCAGTACTGACCCTCTGACTGTGCAGCACTCCCTCAGTACTGATCGTTTGTCAGTCCAGCTGTCCCTCAGAAGTGAGCGTCTGATGCCACAGCATTCCCTCATTACTGACACTCTGACTCTGCAGCACTCTCTTTGTATTGACATTTCCACAGTGCAGCACTCCCTCTGTACTGACCCTCCAACAGTGCAGCACTCCCTCATCACTGATCCTTTCACTCTGCAGCACTCCCTCAGAAGTGAGCCTCTAACGCCACAGCATTCCCGCAATACTGACCCTCTGACTCTGCCGCAGTCTCTCTGTGCTGACATTTCTACAGTGCAGCACTCCCTCAGTGCTGACACTCTGACAGTGCAGCACTGCCTCAACACTGATCCTTTGACAGTCCAGCACTCCGTCAGAAGTGAGCCTCTGACGCCACAGCAGTCCCTTAGTACAGACACTCTGACTCTGCAGCATTGTCTTTGTATTGCCATTTCTACAGTGCAGCACTCCCGCAGTATTGACCGTCTGACAGTGGAGCACTCCCTCATTACTGTCACTCTGACAGTGCAGCACTCCCTCAGTACTGACCCCTCTGACAGTGCAGCACTCCCTCAGTACTGACCCTCTGACAGTGCAGCACTCTCTCGGTACTGACCATCTGACAGTGCAGCACTCCCTCAGTACTGACTCGCTGACAGTGCAGCCCTCAGGAAGGACATACTGGCACTGGAACGTGTCCAGCGGAGATTCACACGGATGATCCCTGGAATGACAGGTCTAGCATATGAGGAACGGCTGAGGATACTGGGATTGTATTCGTTGGAGTTTAGAAGATTAAGAGGAGACTTAATAGAGACGTACAAAATAATACATGGCTTGGAAAAGGTGGATGCTAGGAAATTGTTTCCGTTAGGCCAGGAGACTAGGACCCGTGGACACAGCCTTAGAATTAGAGGGGGTCATTTCAGAACAGAAATGCGGAGACATTTCTTCAGCCAGAGAGTGGTGGGCCTGTGGAATTCATTGCCACGGAGTGCAGTGGAAGCCGGGACACTAAATGTCTTCAAGGCAGAGATTGATAGATTCTTGTTGTCTAGATGAATTAAGGGCTACGGGGAGAACGCTGGTAAGCGGAGCTGAAATGCGCATCAGCCATGATTTAATGGCGGAGTGGCCTCGATGGGCCGAATGGCCTTACTTCCACTCCTATGTCTTATGGTCTTATGGTCTTATGGTCTTATGGTCTCTCTCTCTCTGTACTGTCCCTTTGAAATAGCACTCACTCAGAACTGACACTCTCACTGTGTAGCACTCCCTCCATTCTGACCTTTTGATCGTGCGTGCTCCCTCAGTGCTGACCTTCTGACAGTGCAGCACTCCTCAGAGTTGGCCCTCTGTTAATACTGGAGTCCCTCACTACTGACTGTCCGACAGTGCAGTGATCCCTCAGTACTGATCCTCTGGCAATGTAGCAGTCCCTCAGTGCTGACCCTCTGATAGTGCATCACACCCTGAGTACTGACCCTCTCACAATGCAGCGCTCCCTCTGTACTGATGCTCTGACAGTGCAGCGCTCCCACAGTACTGACCATCTGACAGTGCAGCGCTCCCACAGTACTGACCCTCTGACAGTGCAGCACTCCCTCAATAATGACCCTCTGACAGTGCGCTGATCCTTATGTAGTGACACTTTCACAGTGCAGCGCTCCCACAGCACTGACCTTCTGACAGTGCAGCGCTCCCACAGTACTGACCCTCTGACAGTGCAGCACTCCCTCAATAATGACCCTCTGACAGTGCGCTGATCCTTATGTAGTGACACTTTCACAGTGCAGCGCTCCCACAGCACTGACCTTCTGACAGTGCAGCGCTCCCACAGTACTGACCCTCTGACAGTGCAGCACTCCCTCAGTACTGACCCTCTGACAGTGCAGCACTCCCTCAGTACTGACCCTCTCACAGTGCAGCGCTCCCTCTGTACTGACACTCTGACAGTGCAGCACTCCCTCAGTACTGACCCTCTCACAGTGCAGCGCTCCCTCTGTACTGACCCTCTGACAGTGCGCTGATCCCTCAGTACTGACCCTCTGACATTGCAGCACTCTCCCGACACTGACCATCTGACAGTGCGGCACTCCCTCAGTACTGACCCTCTGACATTGCAGCACTCTCCCGACACTGACCATCTGACAGTGCGGCACTCCCTCAGTACTGACCCGCTGACAGTGCAGCACTCCCTCAGTACTGACTCTGACAGTGCAGCACTCCCTCAGTACTGACCCTCTGACAGTGCAGCACTCCCTCAGTACTGACCATCTGAGAGTGCAGCACACCGTCAGTACTGACCCGCTGACAGTGCAGCACTCTCTCTGTACTGACCCTCAGAAATAGCACTCACTCAGAACTGACACTCTCACTGTGTAGCAGTCACTCTGTACTGTCCCTCTCTCAGTGCAGCACTCCCTCAGTACTGACCATCTCACAGTGCAGTGCTCCCACAGTACTGACCCTCTGACATTGCAGCACTCTCCCGATACTGACCGTCTGACAGTGCGGCACTCCCTCAGTACTGACCCGCTGACAGTGCAGCACTCTCTCGGTTTTCACTCTCTGACAGTGCACACTCCCTGAGTACTGACCCTCTGACAGTGCAGCACTCCCTCAGTACTGACCCTCTCACAGTGCAGCACTCCCTCAGTACTGACCCTCTGACAGTGCAGCACTCTCTCTGTACTGACCCTTTGAAATAGCACTCACTCAGAACTGACACTCTCACTGTGTAGCGCTCCCTCCGATCTGACCTTTTGAGAGTGCGTGCTCCCTCAGTACTGACCCTTTGACAGTGTAGTACTCCTCAGAGATGGCCCTCTGGTAATGCAGCAGTCCCTCTCGACTGATTGTCCGACAGTGCGGTGACCCCTCAGTACTCACCCTCTGGCAATGCAGCAGTCCCTCAGTACGGACCCTCTGACAGCACAGCGATCCCTCAGTACTGACCATCTTACAGTGCGACACTCCCTCAGTACTGACCTCTGACAGTGCAGTACTGACCTCTGACAGTGCAGCACTCCCTCAGTACTGACCTCTGACAGTGCGACACTCCCTCAGTACTGACCTCCGACAGTACTGATGCTCCAATAGTGCAGCTTTCACTCAGCACTGACCAACCCAACAGGGCAGCGCTCCCTCAGTACTGACCCTCCAACAGTATGGCACTTCCCTGACCCTCTGACAGGGCTGCATTCCTCAGGACTGCCCCACCAACAAGGCAGCACTCCCTTAGTACTGACCGTCTGATACTGCAGCATTCCCTCAGTACTGGACCTCCGACAGAGCAGAACTCCCTCGGTTCTGATCCTCTGACAGTGTGGCACTGTCTCGATTCTGCACCTCTGATGGTGCAGCAATACCTCAGTATTGACCCTCTGATAGGGTAGTGTTCTCTCAGTACTGACTCTCTGACGGTGCAGTGCTCTCTCAGTACAGATCCTTTGACAGTGTCGCATTCCCTCTGGACTGAACATCTGACAGTGCACTGCCCCCTCAGTGCTGACCCTTTGAGAGTGTGGCACTACTCAGTACTGGCCCTCTGGCAATGCAGCAAACCCTCAGTACTGACCCTCTGACCCACAGCGTGGTGCTCCCTCAGTACTAACCCCCTCACAGAGTGGTGTTCCCGCAGGACTGACTGTGATACACAGCGCGGTGCTCCCTCAGTACTGGCTGTCAGACACACAGCGCAGCACTCCCACAGTACTAACCCTCTCACATTGCGGCAGTCTGACAGCATGCTGATCCCTTAGTACTGACCCTCAGAGAGTGAGCACTTCCTCATTACTGACCCTCTCACTGCACAGCACTCCCGTAGTACTGACCCTCAGAGAGTGCAGCTCTCCCTCAGTACTGACCCTCTGACAGTGCAGCACTCCCTCAGTACTGACCCTCTGACACTGTGGCATTGCATATATACTGACCCTCCCATAGTGTGGCGCACCTTCATACTGAATTTCAGAAAGTGCGGCGCATCCTCTGATCGTTCAGTACTCCCTCAGAACTGACGCTCTTACAGTGCAAATGCCCTTTGGTTCTGCGCCCCTGATGGTGCTGCAATCCCTCAGTACTGACCCTCTGACAATGCTGCGATCACTCAGTACTGACCTCTGACAGTGCAGCTCTCCCTCAGCACTGCTCCTTTGACACTGCAGCACTCCCTCAGAAACGACACTCTAACACAACAGCATTCCCTCAGTACTGACCCTCTGATTCTGCAGCACACTCTCTTTGTACTGATATTTTTACAGTGCAGCATTTCCTCAGTACTGACACTCAGACAGTGTGGCATTCCCTCAGTACTGACCCTCCGACAATGTGGCACTCCCTCCATACAGATGCTCGAACAGTGTAGCACTCCCTCGGTACTGACCCTCAGACAGAGCAGAACTCCCTCAGTACTGACACTCTGACAGTGCGGCACTGCCTCATTCCTGCACTTCTAATAGTGCAGCAATGCCTCAGTGCTGACCCTTTAGCAGTGTAGCACTCCCTCGGTACTGACCCTTTGGCAGTGCAGCACTCTCCATGAATTGATCCTCTGAAACAACACTTCCTCAGAACTGACACACTCACCGTGTAGCGCTCCCTCAGTAATTACACTTTGACAGTACATCACTCTCTCAGTACTGACCCTCTGGCAATGCAGCACTCTCCCAGAACTGACCCTCTGAAACAACACTCCCTCAGAACTGACACACTGACCATGTAGCGCACCCTTAGTAATGACCCTTTGACAGTACATCACTCTCTCAGTACTGACCCTCTGGCAATGCAGCAGTCCATAGCGTGACGCTCCCTCAGTTCTAACCCCCTCAGAGTGCGGTGATCCCTCAGTACTAACCCTTTCACAGTGCAGCACTCCCTCAGTAGTAACCCTCTCACAGTGCGACACTCTGACAGCATGGCCATCCATTAGTACTGACCGTCAGAGAGTGCGCACTTCATCATTACCGACTCTCTCACTGCACAGCAATACATCCATCCTGACTCTCTGACAATGCTGCACTCCCTCCACACTGATCCTCTGACAATGCTGCACTCCCTCTACACTGACCCTCTGACAATGCTGCACTCCCTCCACACTGATCCTCTGATAGTGATGCACTCCCTCAGTACTGACCCTCTGACAGTGTGGAAGTGGTCCTATACTGACCCTCCAACAGTGTGGCAATCCCTCAGTACTGACCTTCCAACAATGCAGCACACCCTCAGTACTGGCCCTCTGACAGTGTGGCTCAATCTCAGGACAAAACCTCTGACAGTACAGCACTTCGTCAGAACTGACACTCTGTCAGTACAGCACTCCCTCAGGTTTGACTCATTGACAGTGTAGTACTCCTTCAGTACTGACCCATTGACAGTATAGCACTCCCTCAGTTACTGACCCTCTGCCTCGGTCCTGCACCTCTGAGAGTCCAGCAGTGCCTCAGTACTGTCTATCTGACAGTGTAGCACTCTCTCTGTACTGACCATCTGACAGTGCAGCACTTCCTCAGTACTGACCCTCTGACAGTGCAGCACTCCCTCTGTACTGACCCTCTGGCAATGAGGCATCCCCCAGTACTGATCCTCTAATGATGCAGTGCTCTCTTAGTGCAGATCCAATGATAGTGTGGCTTGCCTCTAGACTGAACCTCTGACAGTGTGGTGCTCCCTCAGTACTGACTCTCTGACAGTGCAGCACTCTCACGGTATTGACTCTCTGACAGTGCAGCACTCCCTCAGTACTGACTCTCTGACAGTGCAGCACTCTCTCTGTACTGACCCTCTGAAATAGTTCTTACTCAGAACTGACACTTTCACTGTGTAGCACTCCCTCAGTACTGACCTTTTGATAATGCGCGCTCCCTCAGTGCTGACAGTTTGACAGTGTAGTGCTCACTCAGTACTGACCATCTGATGGGGCAGTGCTCTCTGAGTACAGAGGAGAAAGTGAGGACTGCAGATGCTGGAGATCAGAGCTGAAAATGTGTTGCTGGAAAAGCGCAGCAGGTCAGGCAGCATCCAAGGAACAGGAGAATCGACGTTTCGGGCATCAGCCCTTCTTCAGGAATGAGGAAAGTGTGTCCAGCAGGCTAAGATAAAAGGTAGGGAGGAGGGACTTGGGGGAGGGGCGTTGGGAATGCGATAGGTGGAGGGAGATCAAGGTGAGGATGATAGGCCGGAGTGGGGTGGGGGCAGAGAGGTCAGGAAGAAGATTGCAGGTTAGGAAGGCGGTGCTGAGTTCGAGGGATTTGACTGAGACAAGGTGGGGGGAGGGAAAATGAGGAAACTGGAGAAATCTGAGTTCATCCCTTGAGGTTGGAGGGTTCCTAGGCAGAAGATGAGGCGCTCTTCCTCCAACCGTCGAGCTGCCATGGTCTGGCGTTGGAGGAGTCCAAGGACCTGTATGTCTATGGTGGAGTGGGAGGGGGAGTTGAAGTGTTCAGCCACGGGGTGGTTAGGTTGGTTGGTCCGGGTGTCCCAGAGGTGTTCTCTGAAACATTCCGCAAGTAGGCGGCCTCTCTCCCCAATATAGAGGAGGCCACATCGGGTGCAGCGGATACAATAGATGATGTGTGTGGAGGTGCAGGTGAATTTGTGGCGGATATGGAAGTGTCCCTTGGGGCCTTGGAGGGAAGTAAGGGGGGAGGTGTGGGCGCAAGTTTTGCATTTCTTGCGGTTGCAGGGGAAGGTGCTGGGAGTGGAGGTTGTGTTGGTGGCGGGGGGGGGGGGGGGGGGGGGTGTGGACCTGATGAGGGAGTCACGGAGGGAGTGGTCTTTTCGGAACGCTGATAGGGGAGGGTAGGGAAATATATCCCTGGTGGTGGGGTCCGTTTGGAGGTGGCGGAAATGACGGCAGATGATACGCTGTATATGGAGGTTGGTGAGGTGGTAGGTGAGGACCAGTGGGGTTCTGTCCTGATGGCGGTTGGAGGGGCGGGCTCAAGGACGGAGGAGCGGGAAGTGGAAGAGATGCGGTGGAGGGCATCGTCAACTACGTCTGGGGGAAAATTGCGGTCCTTGAAGAAGGAGGCCATCTGGGTGGTACGGTTTTGGAACTGGTCCTCCTGGGAGCAGATGCAGCGGAGTACAGAGCCTCTGACAGTGTGGCATTACCTTTGGACTGAACCTCTGACAGTGTGGTGCTCCCTCAGTACTGACCTTTTGACAGTGTAGTACTCCTCAGAGACGGCCCTCTGGTAATGCAGCAGTATCTCACTACTGACTGTCTGACAGTGCGGTCATCCCTCAGTACTGACCCTCTGGCAATGTAGCAGTCCCTCAGCACTGACCGTCTGACAGTGCAGCACTCCCTCAGTACTAACCCTCTGAATGCGCACTCCATCAGTGCTGACCCTCTGACAGTGTGCTGCTCCAATCACCACCAGGACAGAACCCCACTGGTCCTCACCTACCACCCCACCAACCTCCATATACATCACAGCATCTGTCATCATTTCCGCCACCTCCAAACAGACCCCACCACCAAGGATATATTTCCCTCCACACCCTATCAGCGTTCTGGAAAGACCACTCCCTCCGCGACTCCCTTGTCAGGTTCCCAAACCCCACCAACCCAACCTCCACTCACTGCACCTTTCCCTGCAACCACAAGACATGCAAAACTTGCGCCCACACTTCCCCCCTTACTTCCCACCAAGGCCCCAAGGGATCCTTCCATATACACCACAAATTCACCTGCACCTCCACACACATCATTTACTGCCTCCGCTGCACCCGATGTGGCCTCCTCTATGTTGGAGAGACAGGCCGCCTAAGTGCGGAACGTTTCAGAGAACACCTCTGGGACACCCGCTCCAACCAACCCAACCACCCCGTGGCTGAACACTTCAACGCCCCCTCCCACTCCACCAAGGACATGCAGGTCCTTGGCCTCCTCCATCACCAGGCCATAGCAAAACGACGGCTGGAGGAAGAGCGCCTCATCTTCTGCCTAGGAACCCTCCAACCAGAAGGGATGAATGCAGATTTCTCCAGCTTCATTTCCTCTCCCCCCACATTATCTCAGTCCCAACCCTCGGACTCAGCACTACCTTCTTGATCTGCAATCTTCTTCCTGACCTCTCCACCCTACCTCCTCTCTGGCCTATCACCCTCACCTTAACCTCCTTCCACCTATCTCACTTCCAACGCCCCTGCCCCCAAAGCCCCTCCTCCCTCCCTTTTATCTTAGCCTGCTTGGCACACTTTCCTCACTCCTAAAGAAGGGCTCATGCCCGAAACGTCGATCCTCCTGAACGTTTGCTGCTGCCTGACCTGCTGCGCTTTTCCAGCAACACATTTTTCAGCTCTGCTCTCCAGCATCTGCAGTCCTCACTTTCTCCTCCATGATAGACATTGAGCCAACAATGTTGGCATCACGAACCTGTTAGCTGAGGTAACTGCCTCCCGCCCTCCTCCTTTATGGCGTAGGAATTCAATCCCTTTAATAGAGCAAGCTTGAGATTTCAACACTAAAATCAATCTGTACGGACGCGCTAGAGACCTGAAACGTCAATACAGAGATTGCTGAAGTAGCTAAGCATGTCCGGCAGCATCTCTGAGGGGAGAGGGAGAAAGAGACAGAGAGAGAGTTCACCTTTCAATCCAGTGATTTCTGTGGGAAAGTTCCTTCAGAACAGACCGTTTTGAGGAAGGGTCACTTGAAATGTGAATTGTTCCTCTCTCTCTTCACCATTGCTACTGAATTTCCCCAGCCAACTTTTTGCTTGAGAATTTGATCTGACCTGATCCAAGTGTCACTGAGTAATTCAGTCTGTGTTCAATGCCCTGAGGCTGCTTCTGCTGAAAGTTGACAAACAGGCTTTGTAAGGTATTGTATTCGGAGGGCGGGGTACATGGGAGAACAGATACTGAACACAGGCACTTCACAAAGATCCTTCTCAATTTAACGTTGTGATGTTAATTCAGAAGGAACAGCTCAGACCTAACATTTCAGTTAATCAGCCAAGGGGAGTATATATGTCATGGCAAAGACTTGTTGTAAAGACTGTACAGAACCGAACTTTAGTGACTATGTTTGTACATAAAAAAATTTTTGTGAATAAAGTCTCTTTTTGAAATTGATATAAATATTTTTTTGAGGGGGATCAAGCATCTTGAGCTTGTGGAGGCATTGCCCTTTTCCCTAATCTTTCTTAAATAAATGCTAGACAAGTTAGATACTCCCCGGGTACAGACATAAAATGGTCATCAACGGGGAGATGTTGGGATTGTCACGGGGGCTCAGTGTTGCCTCATCCCACCCGGGTTCGATTCCAGCCTCGGGCGACTGTCTGTGTGGAGTTGGCACATTCTCACCATGTCAGCCTCCGGGTGTTCCAGTTCCCTCCCACTGTCCAAGGATGTGCAGGCTAGGTGGATTAGCCAGAGGAAATGAAGGGATCCAGGGATGGGTTGGGGGGGTGCGGGTGGGGAATGGGCTGCTCTGCCGAGGGTCAGTGTGAACCTGATAAGCCGGATGGCCTGCTTCCACATTCTATGATCAATCCAGAGACTCAAATAATGTTCTGGGCCCTGGGCCCCAATCTTGGGGGTGGCAGTGGGTCATCACAGTGAGAACAGGTTTGGGGATGAACACGGTCCAAGGGGGCAACAGGTTTGCTTTTTGAGGTGTTGAGGACATGAATGTTTTGTCGAGGTTCTTTGGGGATAAACATACTGAGGAGATGCTTTCTGAGGTACTGAGGGAGCACTATCTGGCGGTATAGGGTGCAGAAGGTGGAATGGTACAGATACACTTCCCAATCATTTCCTCAGGGTCCCCAAGGCACGCTGGTGGGGTCATCTGAGATGGAAGCCATTCCCCATTTGAGAAGATTAGATCAACACTCAGTGAAAAATAACACAAACACATGCGTTAAACATGGATTGGAGGAAAACTGTTATGAATCTATCATCAGTTGTTGCTAGGACACGGTTTAGAAAAGCAGGCACCCAAACAGACCAATGCCGTCGATGCAAGGGATGCTGCACAGGAAGATCCAAGAAGTCATTTGCAGTTGATGTCTGTCTCCCTGCAGAGGTCATCATCCGAAATCAGGGTTCAGTCCTGGGAGAAATAATCTCTCCATCAAAACCTCAACCATGCCTGTGTGTGTGTGTGTGTAAGGTTATATTGTGTATCCAAGAAAATAAACTCCTGCTGTTATTTCAGGTTGATTGGTCCTTGATTTTCAAAAAACTGGCAAAGATACAAATGTGAAAGTTTTTAAAAGCTGAAAAACTCACTTAACTGGGATAAAGTGAATGCTGTAAAGCTCCCAAAAGAGGTTGTGATGGAAGGAACAAGTAATATTAGATTGAGAAGAGATAGTGCCATTCAGGTGCAGAGGTATTGTTGGAATGTCTATTCAGGATTAACTAAGTCATTTCAGCAGAGGAGAAAACAATTCCAGGTAGATCAAACACACCTTGGAAATAGTTTCTCAACCAATCTGCTCAGTGATGGTATGATATTCCTCTGGACCAGGTGGGACTTGAACCTGGATCTCGTAGCTCAGAGGTAAAGATGCTACCACTGTCCCTTTCTACCTTCCCCAAGCTGTACTAGAGACCTAACACTTGGCTGCTGACATCAATTAAAAGCAGCCAATGTGACAAGGTCTTCAAGAAGGAAGGAGGGAGAAACCAGGAAAATACTGGCCAATCAGTCTGACGGTGGGGAAACTGTTGGAATGAATACTTAGGGACAGAATGAATCTGCACTTGGAGCAGGCAGGGGTTAATCAAGAAGAATAGGTGTGGTTTTATGAAAGGAAGATCATATCTGACCAATCTGATTGAATTTATCAAAGAGGTGGCCAGATGTGTAGGTGACAGCAATGCATTTGGTGTAGGCTGCTTGGAATTCAGTAGGGATTTTGATAAGGTCCTGCATGGGACACTAATGGTAAAGACAAGAGCCTATGGCATCAAAGGAAATTTGGCAAATTGGATCCACAATGGGCTGAGTGGCAGGAAGCAGAGGGTGATGGTTGAGCTTGCTTCTGTAACTGGAAGCTTGTGCCCAGTGGGATCTTGCAGAAGCCAGTATTGGGTCCTCGCAGTTTTCTAGGTTTATAGAAATAACTTTCACTTGAAAGTTGGAGGATTGATCAGTGAGTTCACGGATGATATGAAAACTAATGTGCTGGCAAAGAGTGAGGAAGATAGAATTCGACCATAGGAGGACAAACATGGTAAGGGAATACATGATGAACTGTAGGGCCCTGGGAAGCACTGAAGATCAGAGGGACCTTGTTGTGCCTGTCCACCAGTCACTTAAACACCAGGACAGGTGATAAACTCGCCTTTCCTTGTTAAGCACAGAGTTTGAGCTGGGAAGTTCTGTCCGGACTGTCAAAAACATTGGCTAGGGGACAGCTAGCTTGTTGTCTGCATTTCTGGAATCCACATTTAAGGAGGGATATGCGAGCAGTCGAGACTTGGAAGGATGTTGTCTGAGCTGGAGAGTTTCAGTTATGAAGAGAGACTGGAAAGATTGGGTCATTTTCCTTAGACCAGAGAGATTGAGAGGGGAGTCACAGGTAGATAGGATAGTGGAGAAGGCTTTTTGTATGCTTTCCCTTATTGGTCAGAGTATTGAATAAAGGAGTTTGGAAGTCATGTTGTGGCTGTACAGGACATTGCTTAGGCCACCTTTGGAGTATTGTGTGCAATTCTGCTCTGATTCCTGTAGAAAGGATGTTGTGAAATTTGAAAGGGTTCAAAAAAGATTTACAAGGATGTTGCCAGGGTTGGAGGGTTTGAACTACAGGGAGAGGCTGAACAGGCTGAAACTGTTTTCCCTGGAGTGTTGGAGGCTGAAGAATGACCTTTCAGATGTTTATAAAATCATGGAGGCATGGATAGAGTAAATAGACAAGGTCTTTTCCCTGGGGTGTGGTAGTCCAGAAGTAGAGGGCATATGTTTAGGGTGAGAGGGGAAAGATTTACAAGGTCCTAAGGGCCAACTTTTTCATGCAACAGGCAGTGCGTGTATGCAAGAGGAAGTGCAGGCCAATACGCGGCTAGTAACATATAAAAGGTATCAGGAGGGGTATTAGAAAACTCCCCCACCACCTGATGAAGGAGCAGCGTTCCGAAAGTTAGTGGTTCCAAATAAACCAGTTGGACCATAACCTGGTGTTGTGTGATTTTTAACTTGAATTGGAAGGGATTAGAGGGCCAAATGTTGGTAAATGGGACTCGGTTAATTACGGATATCTGGTCGGCATGGACGAGTTGGGCTGAAGGATCTGTTTGTGTGTTGTACATCTATTTGACTCGATGACATCATTGAGATGTATAAAATAATGAGAGGTGTTGATTGGGTACACAGTAAGGAAATATTCCCCTTGATGGAGGAACCAGTTAAGACAAATGCTGCAAAGACTGGAAGGCAGTGCAGATATTTAAGGTAAGGAGCAGGAGATTTAAGAGGAATGTCAGTGATAAAGTCATACAGCATGGAAACAGACCTTTTGGTTCCCCCAAGTCAATGCTAATCATAATCCCAAACAAAACTAGTCCCACCGCCTGCTCCTGGCCCATATCCCTCCAATTCTTTCCTGTTTATCCAAATATCTTTTAAACATTGGAACTGTACCTGCATCCATTAATTCCTCTGGAAGTTCATTCACACACGAACCACTCTCTGTGTAGAAATGAAGTTGACCCTCATTTCCCTTTTAAAGCTTTCTCCTCTCACTTTAAAAATATGTCCCCTAGTCCTGAAGTCTAGGGGGAATAAGCTCCCTAGTCCAAGGGGAAAATTTCCTCACTTATGAACACCTCTCATTATTTTATACATCTCAACCACTTCATCGGGATATAGAGACGTACAGTACAGTATCAGATCCTTCGACCCAACACGTCTATGCTGACTAGATATTCTAACTTACCCTAGTCCCATTTACCAGTACTTGGTCCATATCCCTCTAATCCCTTCGTCTTCATATACAAGCCCTGAAGTTTATCACCCGAGGGAAAAGACATCTGACATTCACCTTTTATATGCCCCTTATTATATTGTAAACCTCTGCAAAGTCGCCCCAAAACCTTCAAGCTCCTTTCCATATAACTCAAACCCTCCAGTCCTGGCAACATCTTGTAAATATTTTCTGAGCAGTTTAACAATACCCCTCCTTTAACAGGAAGACCAGAATTGGACACGGTATTCTAGAAGAGGCCTGTACAACCTCAACATGATGTCCTCACTCCTATATTCATAGTCTGTGTAATGAAGGAAAAGATCTTCACCCAGAGAGTCGTGAGAAACTGAATTCAATGCCGGAAGGTTATTGCACACAGAAGCTCTCAAATTATTGAAGAAGTATTCAGAGTGCACTTGCAATGCCAAGACATACAAGGTGATGGGTCTTGAAGGAGAACCTGAATCTGTAGTCTGTACTGTTTGCCGGAAACGTCAATTTTCCGGCTCCTCGGATGCTGCCTGAGTTGTTGGGCTTTTCCAGCATCACTCTAATCTAGACTCTGGTTTCCAGCATCTGCAGTCCTTGTTTTTACCTATTACAAGGTGATGGGCTGAGGGCTGAGAAATGAAGTTACCATAGTTTGATGGTGGTTTTTGACTGGCCCAGAATCAATGGACTGAAGGGACTTGTTCTGCACTGTAGATTGCTGCGATTCGAAATAAAAAGGATAATGAAGAGGCTTTGATTGAGGTGTTGGCACTAACAATTGTCAATGTGGCAGTGCCACAAGATTGAGCTTTATTCTGACACACTGTCAGACCTGGATTTGAACTCTGTTCTCACTCTCTGCAGATGCTTCTGGACCTGCTACATTTCTTCAGCACTCAGCGTTTATTTGTGGTTACAGAGAGGATCTGAGGCTGCAGAGGTGAAATCTGATGGTTTGTTAGATAAGGGAAGGCAAAGCAGACACTTCCCGATTGAAAGTGAAAAATCAGACACAGAATTGTGAGGCTGTAAGTGTATATTCTGTTCCACAAATCCAGACAACACAAATTTCAGTACAACAGCACATACTTTATTATCGGAGTGCAGCATGAGATTCTCGATGCCCCTGAAAGTAGTCGTGTGTCGACTTGTGGTGCCACTTCTCCACGAATCTCTGCTCTACACACAAAGGCAGTACTTTTTATGGGAATAATACAAAAGGTCTCTCAGCCAAATGGTTGATTGTCGTTACATTGATTAAGATGGGCAATTATAATTTTACAAGGACTGGTGAATGTCGATGTCCTGCGATAATCTTTGAATGGATTACAGCGACTGATTATCGTATTCATCATGATCATGTGTCAATGGGAAGAGATTGAAACTGAAGGATTTTGCCTGTTTTCAACGGGGAATTCATATCCCTATGCTAATACGAAGAGGAAGCAAGATAATGGGAGCAGGAGGCAGTTTAACAGGGTTGCGGCCAAGGCTATCAGCCTTGGCTGGGGAGGGCAAATGCCTTTGTCTGAGGCTGCAGAGTAATCCACATCTGTGGCTGCAATGGACTCCATTTCTAAGATTCAGTTATCCTACTGAGATGTTCGGTCTATTCTGTAATTGATACTGTAGTGAGTCTGCTTCACACTGGAATGTTTAACTCTTGAGTGCCCAGTATGTCTTGAAAGAGAATTAAAACATGGAACTGATCCCATTCTGGCTTTATAATGTCCTCACCACAGTCAGTGACAGCAAAAACCTCCTGTCAGATATAATCCAGGCCCTCACACATTGACACCAATCACCCCCTGTCGAATATAAACGACCCCACAAGCACAAATCTCCCCATGTCTGATTTCAATCTGCCCCACAGAGAGTGACATTTTCCTCCAGTCTGATATAAACCAGACCCACAGTCCCTGACACCAATCTCCCCCTGTCAGATATAAACCAGACCCGCAGTCACTGACACCAATCTCCCCCTGTCAGATATAAACCAGACCCGCAGTCACTGACACCAATCTCCCCCTGTCAGATATAAACCAGACCCACTGTCACTGACACCAATCTCCCCCTGTCTGATATAATCCAGCCCACAGTCACTGACACCAATCTCCCCGTCTGATATAATCCAGCCCACAGTCACTGACACCAATCTCCCCCTGTCTGATATAAACCAGCTCCACAGTCACTGACACCAATCTCCCCCTGTCTGATATAAACCGACCCCACAGTCACTGACACCAATCTACCCCTGTCTGATATAAACCAGACCAACACTCCCTGACACCAATCTCATTCTGTCTGATATAAACCAGACCCACAGTCACTGACACCAATCTGCCCCTGTCTGACATAAACCAGCTCCACAGACACAGACACCGATCTCCCCCTGTCTGATATGAACCACACCCACAGTCCTTAACACCAATCTCCCCCGGTCTGTTATTATCCAGCCGCACAGCCCCTGACACCAATCTCACCCTATCTGATATAAACCAGCCCCACAATCACTGAAACCAATCTCACCCTATCTGATATAAACCAGACCCACAGTCCCTCACACCAGTCTCCCCCTGTCTAATATAAACCAGATCCACCGTCCCTGACACTAATCTCCACCTGTCTGATATAAACCAAACCCACAGTCACTGAGCCCAATCTCCTCCTGTCAGAAATAAACCAAATCCCCTCTCAATGACACCAAACTCCCCTTGTCTCATATAAACCAACTCCACAGTCCCTGATACCAATCTTCCCCTGTCTGATATAAAACAGTCCCACAGTCCCTGACATCAATTTCCCCTTGCCTGATATAAACCAGCCCCACAGTCACTGAACCAATCACCCCCCTGCCTGATATAACCCAGCCCCACAGTCCCTGACACCAATCTCCCCGTTTGATATAATCCAGCCCAATAGTCCCTGACACCAATCTCCCCCGTCTGATATAAACCAGACCCACAGTCCCTGACACCAATCTCTGTGTGTCTGATATAAACGAGACCACAGTCACTGACACCAATCTCCCCCGTCTGATATAAACCAGACCCACAGTCCCTGACACCAATCTCCGCGTGTCTGATATAAACCAGACCCACAGTCCCTGACACCAATCTCCTCCTGTCTGATATACACTAGACACACAGTGCCTGAGACCAATCTCCCCGGTCTGATAGATGCCAACTCCACAATCCCTGACACCAATCTCCTCCTGTCTGACATAAACCAGACCCACATTCCCTGACACTAATCTCCCCCTGTCTGAAAAAACCAGACCCACAGTCCCTGACACCAATCTCCCCCTGTCTGATATAAAGCAGACCACAGTCACTGACGCCAATCTCCCCCTGTCTGATAAAAACCAGACCCACAAACCCTGAAACCAATCTCTGCCTGTCTGATATAAACCAACTCGGTAAAAACAAGAACTGCAGATGCTGGAAAACAGAGTCCAGATGAGAGTGCTGCTGGAAAAGCATGGCAGGTCAGGCAGCATCCGAGGAGCAGGAAAATCAATGTTTCGGGCAAAAGCGCTTCATCAGGAATACAGGCAGGGAGCCTGCAGAGTGGAGAAAACTTGTAGAGAGAGGAGGAAAACTTCTTCAAGGCAGGCATCCTTGCAAGAGTATTCGCAGTAGGCTTAAAACCAACTCGGTAAAAACAAGGACTGAAGATGCTGGAAACCAGAGTCTCGATTAGAGTGGTGCTGGAAAAGCACAGGTAGCGTTGATATAAACTAAATCCACAGTCACTGACGCCAATCTCCTCTTGTCGGATATAATCCAGCCCGACAGTCACTGACACCAATTCCCGCCTGTCTGATGTAAAGAAGCCCCCCAGTCACTGACGCCAATCTCTCCCTGTCTGATATAAACCAGACCCAACGTCCCTGATACCAATCTCTGCCTGTCATATATAAACCAGCGCCACAGTCACTGACCCCAATCTCCTCCTGTCTGATATAATCCAGCCCCAAAGTCACTGACACCAATCTGCCCCTGTCTGATATAAAGCAGACCACAGTCACTGACGCCAATCTCCCCCTGTCTGATAAAAACCAGACCCACAAACCCTGAAACCAATCTCTGCCTGTCTGATATAAACCAACTCGGTAAAAACAAGAACTGCAGATGCTGGAAAACAGAGTCCAGATGAGAGTGCTGCTGGAAAAGCATGGCAGGTCAGGCAGCATCCGAGGAGCAGGAAAATCAATGTTTCGGGCAAAAGCGCTTCATCAGGAATACAGGCAGGGAGCCTGCAGAGTGGAGAAAACTTGTAGAGAGAGGAGGAAAACTTCTTCAAGGCAGGCATCCTTGCAAGAGTATTCGCAGTAGGCTTAAAACCAACTCGGTAAAAACAAGGACTGAAGATGCTGGAAACCAGAGTCTCGATTAGAGTGGTGCTGGAAAAGCACAGGTAGCGTTGATATAAACTAAATCCACAGTCACTGACGCCAATCTCCTCTTGTCGGATATAATCCAGCCCGACAGTCACTGACACCAATTCCCGCCTGTCTGATGTAAAGAAGCCCCCCAGTCACTGACGCCAATCTCTCCCTGTCTGATATAAACCAGACCCAATGTCCCTGATACCAATCTCCTTGTCATATATAAACCAGCGCCACAGTCACTGACCCCAATCTCCTCCTGTCTGATATAATCCAGCCCCAAAGTCACTGACACCAATCTGCCCCTGTCTGATATAAACCAGACCCACAGTCACTGACACCAATCTCCCCGTGTCTGATATAAACCAGACACACAGTGCCTGACACCAATCTCCCCCGTCTGATAGATGCCAACTCCACAGTCCCTGACACCAATCTCCCCCTGTCTGATATACACCAGACCCACAGTCACTGACACCAATCTCCCCCTGTCTGTTATAATCCAGCCCCATACTCCCTGGCACCAATCTCCCCCTCTCTGATATAAACCAGACCCACAGTCACTGACACCAATCTCCCCCTGTCTGACATAAACCAGACCCACAGTCACTGACACCAATCTCCCCCTGTCTGATATAAACTTGACACACAGTGTCTGACACCAATCTCCCCCGTCTGATTTAAGCCAACCCCGCAGTCCCTGACACCAATCTCCCCCTGTCTGATATAAACCAGACCCACAGTCACTGACACCAATCTCCCCTTCTCTGATATAAACCAGACCCACAGTCACTGACACCAATCTCCCCCTGTCTGATATAAACCAGACCCACAGTCCCTGACACCAAGCTCCTCCAGTATTTGGTTTCCAGCATCTGCAGTTATTGTTTTTTCTTTGTTGATTTTAACCCTCCTGCGAATCCTCTTGCAAGGATGCCTGCCTTGAAGAGGTTTTCCTCCTCTGTCTACAAGCCGGACTTGTCCGACCTGCCTAGCTCCTTTTCCACCTATCCACTCCACGCTCCCCTCCCTGACCTATCACCTTCATCTCCTCCCCCACTCACCCATTGTACTCTATGCTACTCTCTCCCCACTCCCGCCCTCCTCTAGTTTATCTCTCCACGCTTCAGGCTCACTGCCTTTATTCCTGATGAAGGGCTTTTGCCTGAAACTTCCAGCACCACTAAACCAATCTCCCCCTGTCTGATATAAACAGACCACAGGTAAAAACAAGAACTGCAGATGCTGGAAAACAGAGTCCAGATGAGAGTGCTGCTGGAAAAGCATGGCAGGTCAGGCAGCATCCGAGGAGCAGGAAAATCAATGTTTCGGGCAAAAGCACTTCATCAGGAATAAAGGCAGGGAGCCAGTAGAATGGAGAGAACTTGTAGAGAGAGGAGGAAAACTTTGTCAAGGCAGGCATCCTTGCAAGAGGATTCACAGTAGGCTTAAAACCAACTAGGTGAAAACAAGGACTGAAGGTGCTGGAAACCAGAGTCGATATGAGAGTGGGTCTGGAAAAGCACAGGTAGCGTTTATATAACCTAAATCCACAGTCACTGACACCAATCCCCCCCTGTCTGATATAAACCACACCCACAGTCACTGACACCAATCTCCCCATGTCTGATATAAAACAGCACCACAGTCACTGACACCAATCTCCCCCTGTCTAATATCAACCAGCCCCACAGTCACTGACACCAATCTAACCCTGTCTGATATAATCAAGACTCTCTATCCCTGACACCAATCTCCCCCTGTCTGATCTAATCAAGCCCCATAGTTCTTGACACTAATCTCCACCTGTCTGATCGAAACCAGACCCACAGTCCCTGACACCAATCTCCACCTGAGTGATGTAAACCAGACCCACAATGCCTGACACCAACCTCTCCCTGTTTTATATAAACCAGCTCTACAATCCCTGACACCAATCTCCCGCTGCCTGATATAAAGCAGACCCACAGACCCTGACACCAATCTCACCGTATCTGATATAAACCCGACCCATAGTCAGTGACACCAATCTCCTCCTGTCTGATATTATCCAGCTCCACAGCCCCTGACAGCAATCTCCCCCTGTCTGATATAAACCAGACGCACAGTCACTGACACCAATCTCCCCGTCTGATATAAACCAAACCAACAGTCCCTGACACCAATCTCCCCCTGTCTGATATAAACCAGACCCACAGTCCTGACACCAATCTCCCCCTGTCCGATATAAATCAGACCCAGAGTCCGTGACACCAATCTCCCCTTGTCTGATAAAAACCAGCCCTCCAGTCCCTGACACCAATCTCACCCTGTCTGATATCAACCAGCCCCAGAGTCCCTGACACCAATTTCTCCCTGTCTAATATAAACCAGACCCACAGTCCCTGACACCAATCTCACCCTGTCTGATATAAACCAACCCCATATTCACTGACAATTATCTCCCCTTGTCTGATATAAACCAGCCCCACAGTCAATGACACCAATCTCTCCCTGTCTGACATCAACCATCCCACAGTCCAGGACACCAATCTCCGCCTGTCTGATATTATCCAGACCCACATTCCCTGACACTAATCTCCCCTTGTCTGATATAAACCAGCCCCACAGTCAATGACACCAATCTCTCCCTGTCTGACATCAACCACCCCACAGTCCAGGACACCAATCTCCCCCTGTCTGATATTATCCAGACCCACATTCCCTGACACCAATCTCCGCGTGTCTGATATAAACCAGACCCACAATTCCTGACACCAATCTCCTCCTGTCTGATATAAAACAGTCCCACAGTCCCTGACATCAATTTCCCCTTGCCTGATATAAACCAGCCCCACAGTCACTGAAACCAATCACCCCCCTGCCTGATATAACCCAGCCCCACAGTCCCTGACACCAATCTCCCCGTTTGATATAATCCAGCCCAATAGTCCCTGACACCAATCTCCCCCGTCTGATATAAACCAGACCCACAGTCCCTGACACCAATCTCCGCGTGTCTGATATAAACCAGACCCACAATTACTGACACCAATCTCCTCCTGTCTGATATACACTAGACACACAGTGCCTGACACCAATCTCCCCCGTCTGATAGATGCCAACTCCACAATCCCTGACACCAATCTCCTCCTGTCTGACATAAACCAGACCCACATTCCCTGACACTAATCTCCCCCTGTCTGAAAAAACCAGACCCACAGTCCCTGAAACCAATCTCCCCCTGTCTGATATAAAGCAGACCACAGTCACTGACGCCAATCTCCCTCTGTCTGATATAAACCAGCACAACAGTCACTGATGCCAATCTCCCCCTGTCTGATAAAAACCAGACCCACAAACCCTGAAACCAATCTCTGTCTGTCTGATATAAACCAACTCGGTAAAAACAAGAACTGCAGATGCTGGAAAACAGAGTCCAGATGAGAGTGCTGCTGGAAAAGCATGGCAGGTCAGGCAGCATCCGAGGAGCAGGAAAATCAATGTTTCGGGCAAAAGCGCTTCATCAGGAATACAGGCAGGGAGCCTGCAGAGTGGAGAAAACTTGTAGAGAGAGGAGGAAAACTTCTTCAAAGCAGGCATCCTTGCAAGAGTATTCGCAGTAGGCTTAAAACCAACTCGGTAAAAACAAGGACTGAAGATGCTGGAAACCAGAGTCTCGATTAGAGTGGTGCTGGAAAAGCACAGGTAGCGTTGATATAAACTAAATCCACAGTCACTGACGCCAATCTCCTCTTGTCGGATATAATCCAGCCCGACAGTCACTGACACCAATTCCCGCCTGTCTGATGTAAAGAAGCCCCCCAGTCACTGACGCCAATCTCTCCCTGTCTGATATAAACCAGACCCAACGTCCCTGATACCAATCTCTGCCTGTCATATATAAACCAGCGCCACAGTCACTGATCCCAATCTCCTCCTGTCTGATATAATCCAGCCCCAAAGTCACTGACACCAATCTGCCCCTGTCTGATATAAAGCAGACCACAGTCACTGACGCCAATCTCCCCCTGTCTGATAAAAACCAGACCCACAAACCCTGAAACCAATCTCTGCCTGTCTGATATAAACCAACTCGGTAAAAACAAGAACTGCAGATGCTGGAAAACAGAGTCCAGATGAGAGTGCTGCTGGAAAAGCATGGCAGGTCAGGCAGCATCCGAGGAGCAGGAAAATCAATGTTTCGGGCAAAAGCGCTTCATCAGGAATACAGGCAGGGAGCCTGCAGAGTGGAGAAAACTTGTAGAGAGAGGGGGAAAACTTCTTCAAGGCAGGCATCCTTGCAAGAGTATTCGCAGTAGGCTTAAAACCAACTCGGTAAAAACAAGGACTGAAGATGCTGGAAACCAGAGTCTAGATTAGAGTGGTGCTGGAAAAGCACAGGTAGCGTTGATATAAACTAAATCCACAGTCACTGACGCCAATCTCCTCTTGTCGGATATAATCCAGCCCGACAGTCACTGACACCAATTCCCGCCTGTCTGATGTAAAGAAGCCCCCCAGTCACTGACGCCAATCTCTCCCTGTCTGATATAAACCAGACCCAATGTCCCTGATACCAATCTCCTTGTCATATATAAACCAGCGCCACAGTCACTGACCCCAATCTCCTCCTGTCTGATATAATCCAGCCCCAAAGTCACTGACACCAATCTGCCCCTGTCTGATATAAACCAGACCCACAGTCACTGACACCAATCTCCCCGTGTCTGATATAAACCAGACACACAGTGCCTGACACCAATCTCCCCCGTCTGATAGATGCCAACTCCACAGTCCCTGACACCAATCTCCCCCTGTCTGATATACACCAGACCCACAGTCACTGACACCAATCTCCCCCTGTCTGTTATAATCCAGCCCCATACTCCCTGGCACCAATCTCCCCCTCTCTGATATAAACCAGACCCACAGTCACTGACACCAATCTCC
Organism: Chiloscyllium punctatum; assembly: GCF_047496795.1. NCBI lineage: Eukaryota > Metazoa > Chordata > Chondrichthyes > Orectolobiformes > Hemiscylliidae > Chiloscyllium > Chiloscyllium punctatum. The sequence goes on along the minus strand of NC_092754.1, from coordinate 49,338,021 downwards.
CCCTGTCTGACATAAACCAGACCCACAGTCACTGACACCAATCTCCCCCTGTCTGATATAAACTTGACACACAGTGTCTGACACCAATCTCCCCCGTCTGATTTAAGCCAACCCCGCAGTCCCTGACACCAATCTCCCCCTGTCTGATATAAACCAGACCCACAGTCACTGACACCAATCTCCCCTTCTCTGATATAAACCAGACCCACAGTCACTGACACCAATCTCCCCCTGTCTGATATAAACCAGACCCACAGTCCCTGACACCAAGCTCCTCCAGTATTTGGTTTCCAGCATCTGCAGTTATTGTTTTTTCTTTGTTGATTTTAACCCTCCTGCGAATCCTCTTGCAAGGATGCCTGCCTTGAAGAGGTTTTCCTCCTCTGTCTACAAGCCGGACTTGTCCGACCTGCCTAGCTCCTTTTCCACCTATCCACTCCACGCTCCCCTCCCTGACCTATCACCTTCATCTCCTCCCCCACTCACCCATTGTACTCTATGCTACTCTCTCCCCACTCCCGCCCTCCTCTAGTTTATCTCTCCACGCTTCAGGCTCACTGCCTTTATTCCTGATGAAGGGCTTTTGCCTGAAACTTCCAGCACCACTAAACCAATCTCCCCCTGTCTGATATAAACAGACCACAGGTAAAAACAAGAACTGCAGATGCTGGAAAACAGAGTCCAGATGAGAGTGCTGCTGGAAAAGCATGGCAGGTCAGGCAGCATCCGAGGAGCAGGAAAATCAATGTTTCGGGCAAAAGCACTTCATCAGGAATAAAGGCAGGGAGCCAGTAGAATGGAGAGAACTTGTAGAGAGAGGAGGAAAACTTTGTCAAGGCAGGCATCCTTGCAAGAGGATTCACAGTAGGCTTAAAACCAACTAGGTGAAAACAAGGACTGAAGGTGCTGGAAACCAGAGTCGATATGAGAGTGGGTCTGGAAAAGCACAGGTAGCGTTTATATAACCTAAATCCACAGTCACTGACACCAATCCCCCCCTGTCTGATATAAACCACACCCACAGTCACTGACACCAATCTCCCCATGTCTGATATAAAACAGCACCACAGTCACTGACACCAATCTCCCCCTGTCTAATATCAACCAGCCCCACAGTCACTGACACCAATCTAACCCTGTCTGATATAATCAAGACTCTCTATCCCTGACACCAATCTCCCCCTGTCTGATCTAATCAAGCCCCATAGTTCTTGACACTAATCTCCACCTGTCTGATCGAAACCAGACCCACAGTCCCTGACACCAATCTCCACCTGAGTGATGTAAACCAGACCCACAATGCCTGACACCAACCTCTCCCTGTTTTATATAAACCAGCTCTACAATCCCTGACACCAATCTCCCGCTGCCTGATATAAAGCAGACCCACAGACCCTGACACCAATCTCACCGTATCTGATATAAACCCGACCCATAGTCAGTGACACCAATCTCCTCCTGTCTGATATTATCCAGCTCCACAGCCCCTGACAGCAATCTCCCCCTGTCTGATATAAACCAGACGCACAGTCACTGACACCAATCTCCCCGTCTGATATAAACCAAACCAACAGTCCCTGACACCAATCTCCCCCTGTCTGATATAAACCAGACCCACAGTCCTGACACCAATCTCCCCCTGTCCGATATAAATCAGACCCAGAGTCCGTGACACCAATCTCCCCTTGTCTGATAAAAACCAGCCCTCCAGTCCCTGACACCAATCTCACCCTGTCTGATATCAACCAGCCCCAGAGTCCCTGACACCAATTTCTCCCTGTCTAATATAAACCAGACCCACAGTCCCTGACACCAATCTCACCCTGTCTGATATAAACCAACCCCATATTCACTGACAATTATCTCCCCTTGTCTGATATAAACCAGCCCCACAGTCAATGACACCAATCTCTCCCTGTCTGACATCAACCATCCCACAGTCCAGGACACCAATCTCCGCCTGTCTGATATTATCCAGACCCACATTCCCTGACACTAATCTCCCCTTGTCTGATATAAACCAGCCCCACAGTCAATGACACCAATCTCTCCCTGTCTGACATCAACCACCCCACAGTCCAGGACACCAATCTCCCCCTGTCTGATATTATCCAGACCCACATTCCCTGACACCAATCTCCGCGTGTCTGATATAAACCAGACCCACAATTCCTGACACCAATCTCCTCCTGTCTGATATAAAACAGTCCCACAGTCCCTGACATCAATTTCCCCTTGCCTGATATAAACCAGCCCCACAGTCACTGAAACCAATCACCCCCCTGCCTGATATAACCCAGCCCCACAGTCCCTGACACCAATCTCCCCGTTTGATATAATCCAGCCCAATAGTCCCTGACACCAATCTCCCCCGTCTGATATAAACCAGACCCACAGTCCCTGACACCAATCTCCGCGTGTCTGATATAAACCAGACCCACAATTACTGACACCAATCTCCTCCTGTCTGATATACACTAGACACACAGTGCCTGACACCAATCTCCCCCGTCTGATAGATGCCAACTCCACAATCCCTGACACCAATCTCCTCCTGTCTGACATAAACCAGACCCACATTCCCTGACACTAATCTCCCCCTGTCTGAAAAAACCAGACCCACAGTCCCTGAAACCAATCTCCCCCTGTCTGATATAAAGCAGACCACAGTCACTGACGCCAATCTCCCTCTGTCTGATATAAACCAGCACAACAGTCACTGATGCCAATCTCCCCCTGTCTGATAAAAACCAGACCCACAAACCCTGAAACCAATCTCTGTCTGTCTGATATAAACCAACTCGGTAAAAACAAGAACTGCAGATGCTGGAAAACAGAGTCCAGATGAGAGTGCTGCTGGAAAAGCATGGCAGGTCAGGCAGCATCCGAGGAGCAGGAAAATCAATGTTTCGGGCAAAAGCGCTTCATCAGGAATACAGGCAGGGAGCCTGCAGAGTGGAGAAAACTTGTAGAGAGAGGAGGAAAACTTCTTCAAAGCAGGCATCCTTGCAAGAGTATTCGCAGTAGGCTTAAAACCAACTCGGTAAAAACAAGGACTGAAGATGCTGGAAACCAGAGTCTCGATTAGAGTGGTGCTGGAAAAGCACAGGTAGCGTTGATATAAACTAAATCCACAGTCACTGACGCCAATCTCCTCTTGTCGGATATAATCCAGCCCGACAGTCACTGACACCAATTCCCGCCTGTCTGATGTAAAGAAGCCCCCCAGTCACTGACGCCAATCTCTCCCTGTCTGATATAAACCAGACCCAACGTCCCTGATACCAATCTCTGCCTGTCATATATAAACCAGCGCCACAGTCACTGATCCCAATCTCCTCCTGTCTGATATAATCCAGCCCCAAAGTCACTGACACCAATCTGCCCCTGTCTGATATAAAGCAGACCACAGTCACTGACGCCAATCTCCCCCTGTCTGATAAAAACCAGACCCACAAACCCTGAAACCAATCTCTGCCTGTCTGATATAAACCAACTCGGTAAAAACAAGAACTGCAGATGCTGGAAAACAGAGTCCAGATGAGAGTGCTGCTGGAAAAGCATGGCAGGTCAGGCAGCATCCGAGGAGCAGGAAAATCAATGTTTCGGGCAAAAGCGCTTCATCAGGAATACAGGCAGGGAGCCTGCAGAGTGGAGAAAACTTGTAGAGAGAGGGGGAAAACTTCTTCAAGGCAGGCATCCTTGCAAGAGTATTCGCAGTAGGCTTAAAACCAACTCGGTAAAAACAAGGACTGAAGATGCTGGAAACCAGAGTCTAGATTAGAGTGGTGCTGGAAAAGCACAGGTAGCGTTGATATAAACTAAATCCACAGTCACTGACGCCAATCTCCTCTTGTCGGATATAATCCAGCCCGACAGTCACTGACACCAATTCCCGCCTGTCTGATGTAAAGAAGCCCCCCAGTCACTGACGCCAATCTCTCCCTGTCTGATATAAACCAGACCCAATGTCCCTGATACCAATCTCCTTGTCATATATAAACCAGCGCCACAGTCACTGACCCCAATCTCCTCCTGTCTGATATAATCCAGCCCCAAAGTCACTGACACCAATCTGCCCCTGTCTGATATAAACCAGACCCACAGTCACTGACACCAATCTCCCCGTGTCTGATATAAACCAGACACACAGTGCCTGACACCAATCTCCCCCGTCTGATAGATGCCAACTCCACAGTCCCTGACACCAATCTCCCCCTGTCTGATATACACCAGACCCACAGTCACTGACACCAATCTCCCCCTGTCTGTTATAATCCAGCCCCATACTCCCTGGCACCAATCTCCCCCTCTCTGATATAAACCAGACCCACAGTCACTGACACCAATCTCCCCCTGTCTGACATAAACCAGACCCACAGTCACTGACACCAATCTCCCCCTGTCTGATATAAACTTGACACACAGTGTCTGACACCAATCTCCCCCGTCTGATTTAAGCCAACCCCGCAGTCCCTGACACCAATCTCCCCCTGTCTGATATAAACCAGACCCACAGTCACTGACACCAATCTCCCCTTCTCTGATATAAACCAGACCCACAGTCACTGACACCAATCTCCCCCTGTCTGATATAAACCAGACCCACAGTCCCTGACACCAAGCTCCTCCAGTATTTGGTTTCCAGCATCTGCAGTTATTGTTTTTTCTTTGTTGATTTTAACCCTCCTGCGAATCCTCTTGCAAGGATGCCTGCCTTGAAGAGGTTTTCCTCCTCTGTCTACAAGCCGGACTTGTCCGACCTGCCTAGCTCCTTTTCCACCTATCCACTCCACGCTCCCCTCCCTGACCTATCACCTTCATCTCCTCCCCCACTCACCCATTGTACTCTATGCTACTCTCTCCCCACTCCCGCCCTCCTCTAGTTTATCTCTCCACGCTTCAGGCTCACTGCCTTTATTCCTGATGAAGGGCTTTTGCCTGAAACTTCCAGCACCACTAAACCAATCTCCCCCTGTCTGATATAAACAGACCACAGGTAAAAACAAGAACTGCAGATGCTGGAAAACAGAGTCCAGATGAGAGTGCTGCTGGAAAAGCATGGCAGGTCAGGCAGCATCCGAGGAGCAGGAAAATCAATGTTTCGGGCAAAAGCACTTCATCAGGAATAAAGGCAGGGAGCCAGTAGAATGGAGAGAACTTGTAGAGAGAGGAGGAAAACTTTGTCAAGGCAGGCATCCTTGCAAGAGGATTCACAGTAGGCTTAAAACCAACTAGGTGAAAACAAGGACTGAAGGTGCTGGAAACCAGAGTCGATATGAGAGTGGGTCTGGAAAAGCACAGGTAGCGTTTATATAACCTAAATCCACAGTCACTGACACCAATCCCCCCCTGTCTGATATAAACCACACCCACAGTCACTGACACCAATCTCCCCATGTCTGATATAAAACAGCACCACAGTCACTGACACCAATCTCCCCCTGTCTAATATCAACCAGCCCCACAGTCACTGACACCAATCTAACCCTGTCTGATATAATCAAGACTCTCTATCCCTGACACCAATCTCCCCCTGTCTGATCTAATCAAGCCCCATAGTTCTTGACACTAATCTCCACCTGTCTGATCGAAACCAGACCCACAGTCCCTGACACCAATCTCCACCTGAGTGATGTAAACCAGACCCACAATGCCTGACACCAACCTCTCCCTGTTTTATATAAACCAGCTCTACAATCCCTGACACCAATCTCCCGCTGCCTGATATAAAGCAGACCCACAGACCCTGACACCAATCTCACCGTATCTGATATAAACCCGACCCATAGTCAGTGACACCAATCTCCTCCTGTCTGATATTATCCAGCTCCACAGCCCCTGACAGCAATCTCCCCCTGTCTGATATAAACCAGACGCACAGTCACTGACACCAATCTCCCCGTCTGATATAAACCAAACCAACAGTCCCTGACACCAATCTCCCCCTGTCTGATATAAACCAGACCCACAGTCCTGACACCAATCTCCCCCTGTCCGATATAAATCAGACCCAGAGTCCGTGACACCAATCTCCCCTTGTCTGATAAAAACCAGCCCTCCAGTCCCTGACACCAATCTCACCCTGTCTGATATCAACCAGCCCCAGAGTCCCTGACACCAATTTCTCCCTGTCTAATATAAACCAGACCCACAGTCCCTGACACCAATCTCACCCTGTCTGATATAAACCAACCCCATATTCACTGACAATTATCTCCCCTTGTCTGATATAAACCAGCCCCACAGTCAATGACACCAATCTCTCCCTGTCTGACATCAACCATCCCACAGTCCAGGACACCAATCTCCGCCTGTCTGATATTATCCAGACCCACATTCCCTGACACTAATCTCCCCTTGTCTGATATAAACCAGCCCCACAGTCAATGACACCAATCTCTCCCTGTCTGACATCAACCACCCCACAGTCCAGGACACCAATCTCCCCCTGTCTGATATTATCCAGACCCACATTCCCTGACACCAATCTCCGCGTGTCTGATATAAACCAGACCCACAATTCCTGACACCAATCTCCTCCTGTCTGATATAAAACAGTCCCACAGTCCCTGACATCAATTTCCCCTTGCCTGATATAAACCAGCCCCACAGTCACTGAAACCAATCACCCCCCTGCCTGATATAACCCAGCCCCACAGTCCCTGACACCAATCTCCCCGTTTGATATAATCCAGCCCAATAGTCCCTGACACCAATCTCCCCCGTCTGATATAAACCAGACCCACAGTCCCTGACACCAATCTCCGCGTGTCTGATATAAACCAGACCCACAATTACTGACACCAATCTCCTCCTGTCTGATATACACTAGACACACAGTGCCTGACACCAATCTCCCCCGTCTGATAGATGCCAACTCCACAATCCCTGACACCAATCTCCTCCTGTCTGACATAAACCAGACCCACATTCCCTGACACTAATCTCCCCCTGTCTGAAAAAACCAGACCCACAGTCCCTGAAACCAATCTCCCCCTGTCTGATATAAAGCAGACCACAGTCACTGACGCCAATCTCCCTCTGTCTGATATAAACCAGCACAACAGTCACTGATGCCAATCTCCCCCTGTCTGATAAAAACCAGACCCACAAACCCTGAAACCAATCTCTGTCTGTCTGATATAAACCAACTCGGTAAAAACAAGAACTGCAGATGCTGGAAAACAGAGTCCAGATGAGAGTGCTGCTGGAAAAGCATGGCAGGTCAGGCAGCATCCGAGGAGCAGGAAAATCAATGTTTCGGGCAAAAGCGCTTCATCAGGAATACAGGCAGGGAGCCTGCAGAGTGGAGAAAACTTGTAGAGAGAGGAGGAAAACTTCTTCAAGGCAGGCATCCTTGCAAGAGTATTCGCAGTAGGCTTAAAACCAACTCGGTAAAAACAAGGACTGAAGATGCTGGAAACCAGAGTCTAGATTAGAGTGGTGCTGGAAAAGCACAGGTAGCGTTGATATAAACTAAATCCACAGTCACTGACGCCAATCTCCTCTTGTTGGATATAATCCAGCCCGACAGTCACTGACACCAATTCCCCCCTGTCTGATGTAAAGAAGCCCCCCAGTCACTGACGCCAATCTCTCCCTGTCTGATATAAACCAGACCCAACGTCCCTGATACCAATCTCCTTGTCATATATAAACCAGCGCCACAGTCACTGACCCCAATCTCCTCCTGTCTGATATAATCCAGCCCCAAAGTCACTGACACCAATCTGCCCCTGTCTGATATAAACCAGACCCACAGTCACTGACACCAATCTCCCCGTGTCTGATATAAACCAGACACACAGTGCCTGACACCAATCTCCCCCGTCTGATAGATGCCAACTCCACAGTCCCTGACACCAATCTCCCCCTGTCTGATATACACCAGACCCACAGTCACTGACACCAATCTCCCCCTGTCTGTTATAATCCAGCCCCATACTCCCTGGCACCAATCTCCCCCTCTCTGATATAAACCAGACCCACAGTCACTGACACCAATCTCCCCCTGTCTGACATAAACCAGACCCACAGTCACTGACACCAATCTCCCCCTGTCTGATATAAACTTGACACACAGTGTCTGACACCAATCTCCCCCGTCTGATTTAAGCCAACCCCGCAGTCCCTGACACCAATCTCCCCCTGTCTGATATAAACCAGACCCACAGTCACTGACACCAATCTCCTCCTGTCTGATATAATCCAGCCCCACAGTCACTGACACCAATCTGCCCCTGTCTGATATAAACCAGACCCACAGTCACTGACACCAATCTCCTCCTGTCTGACATAAACCAGACCCACAGTCACTGACACCAATCTCCCCCTGTCTGACATAAACCAGACCCACAGTCACTGACACCAATCTCCCCCACTCTGATATAAACCAGACCCACAGTCACTGACACCAATCTCCCCCTGTCTGATATAAACTCGACACACAGTGTCTGACACCAATCTACCCCTGTCTGATATAAACCAAACGCACAGTCACTGACACCTATCTCCTCTTGACTGATACAAATCAGCCCCACAGTCACTGACGCCAACCTCGCCCTGTCGGATATAAACCACACCCACAGTCACTGACACCAATCTCCCCATGTCTGATATAAAACAGCACCACAGTCACTGACACCAATCTCCCCCTGTCTGATATAAACCAGCACCACAGACAGTGACACCAAACTCCCCGTCTGATATAAAACAGTCCCACAGTCCCTGACATCAATTTCCCCGTTTGATATAATCCAGCCCAATAGTCCCTGACACCAATCTCTGCCTGTCATATATAAACCAGCTCCACAGTCACTGACACCAATCTGCCCCTGTCTGATATACACCAGACCCACAGTCACTGACACCAATCTCCCCGTGTCTGATATAAACCAGACACACAGTGCCTGACACCAATCTCCCCCGTCTGATAGATGCCAACTCCACAGTCCCTGACACCAATCTCCCCCTGTCTGATATACACCAGACCCACAGTCACTGACACAAATCTCCCCCTGTCTGTTATAATCCAGCCCCATACTCCCTGGCACCAATCTCCCCCTCTCTGATATAAACCAGACCACAGTCACTGACACCAATCTCCTCCTGTCTGACATAAACCAGACCCACAGTCACTGACACCAATCTCCCCCTGTCTGATATAAACCAGACCCACAGACACTGACACCAATCTCACACGGTCTGATATAAAGCAGCCCCACAGTCCCTGACACCAATCTCCGCCTGTCTGATATAAACCAGGTCTACAGTCACTGACACCAATCTCCCCTTCTCTGATATACACCAGACCCACAGTCACTGACACCAATAACCCCCTGTCTGATATAAACCAGACCCACAGTCCCTGACACCAAGCTCCTCCAGTATTTGGTTTCCAGCATCTGCAGTTATTGTTTTTTCTTTGTTGATTTTAACCCTCCTGCGAATCCTCTTGCAAGGATGCCTGCCTTGAAGAGGTTTTCCTCCTCTGTCTACAAGCCGGACTTGTCCGACCTGCCTAGCTCCTTTTCCACCTATCCACTCCACGCTCCCCTCCCTGACCTATCACCTTCATCTCCTCCCCCACTCACCCATTGTACTCTATGTTACTCTCTCCCCACTCCCGCCCTCCTCTAGTTTATCTCTCCACGATTCAGGCTCACTGCCTTTATTCCTGATGAAGGGCTTTTGCCTGAAACTTCCAGCACCACTAAACCAATCTCCCCCTGTCTGATATAAACAGACCACAGGTAAAAACAAGAACTGCAGATGCTGGAAAACAGAGTCCAGATGAGAGTGCTGCTGGAAAAGCATGGCAGGTCAGGCAGCATCCGAGGAGCAGGAAAATCAATGTTTCGGGCAAAAGCTCTTCATCAGGAATAAAGGCAGGGAGCCAGTAGAATGGAGAGAACTTGTAGAGAGAGGAGGAAAACTTTGTCAAGGCAGGCATCCTTGCAAGAGGATTCACAGTAGGCTTAAAACCAACTAGGTGAAAACAAGGACTGAAGGTGCTGGAAACCAGAGTCTATATGAGAGTGGGTCTGGAAAAGCACAGGTAGCGTTTATATAACCTAAATCCACAGTCACTGACACCAATCCCCCCCTGTCTGATATAAACCAGCCCCACAGTCACTGACACCAATAACCCCTGACTGATATAAAGAAGCCCCACAGCCACTAACACCAATCTCCCAATATTGGACATAAACCAGCTCTACCACTGACGCCAATCTCCCCCGGTCTGATATAAACCAGCCGCACAGTCCCTGACACCAATCTCCCCCTGTCTGATATTAACCAGCCCACAGTCCCTGACACCAATCTCCCCCTGTCTGATATTAACCAGCCCACGGTCACTGACACTAATCTCCCCTGTCTGATGTAAAGCAGCTCTACAGTCACTGACACCAATCTACCCCTGTCTGATATAAACCAAACGCACAGTCACTGACACCTATCTCCCCTTGACTGATACAAATCAGCCCCACAGCCACTGACGCCAACCTCGCCCTGTCTGATATAAACCACACCCACAGTCACTGACACCAATCTCCCCATGTCTGATATAAAACAGCAACACAGTCACTGACACCAATCTCCCCCTGTCTGATATAAACCAGCACCACAGACAGTGACACCAAACTCCCCGTCTGATATAAAACAGACCCAGAGACCCTGTCACCAATCTCCCCCTGTCTAATAGCAACCAACCCCACAGTCACTGACACCAATCTAACCCTGTCTGATATAATCAAGACTCTCTGTCCCTGACACCAATCTCCCCCTGTCTGATCTAATCCAGCCCCATAGTTCTTGACACCAATCTCCACCTGTCTGATCTAAACCAGACCCACAGTCCCTGACACCAATCTCCACCTGTCTGATCTAAACCAGACCCACAATGCCTGACACCAACCTCTCCCTGTTTTATATAAACCAGCTCCACAGTCACTGACGCCAATCTCCCCTGTCTGATATAAACTAGACCCACAGTCCCAGACACAAATCTCCCCATAGTCTGATATAAACCAGCTCTACAATCCCTGACACCAATCTCACCCTGTCTGAAAAAACCAAACCCACAGTCCCTCACATCAATCTCCCCCTGTCTGATATTATCCAGACCCACAGTCACTGGCACCAATCTCCTCCTGTCTGACATCAATCAGCCGCACAGTCCCTGACACCAATCTCCCCCTATCTGGTATAAACCAGCCCACAGTCACTGACACCAATCTCCACCTGTCTGATATAAACCAGCCCCACAGTCCCTGACACCAATCTCCCCCTATCTGGTATAAACCAGCCCACAGTCACTGACACCAATCTCCACCTGTCTGATATAAACCAGCCCCACAGTCCCTGACACCAATCTCACCCTGTCTGAAAAAACCAGCCCCACAGTCCCTGACACCAATCTCCCGCTGCCTGATATAAAGCAGACCCACAGACCCTGACACCAATCTCACCGTATCTGATATAAACCCGACCCATAGTCAGTGACACCAATCTCCTCCTGTCTGATATTATCCAGCTCCACAGCCCCTGACAGCAATCTCCCCCTGTCTGATATAAACCAGACGCAGAGTCCGTGACACCAATCTCCCCTTGTCTGATAAAAACCAGCCCTCCAGTCCCTGACACCAATCTCACCCTGTCTGATATCAACCAGCCCCAGAGTCCCTGACACCAATTTCTCCCTGTCGAATATAAACCAGACCCACAGTCCCTGACACCAATCTCACCCTGTCTGATATAAACCAACCCCATATTCACTGACAATTATCTCCCCTTGTCTGATATAAACCAGCCCCACAGTCAATGACACCAATCTCTCCCTGTCTGACATCAACCACCCCACAGTCCAGGACACTAATCTCCCCCTGTCTGATATCATCCAGACCCACATTCCCTGACACCAATCTCCGCGTGTCTGATATAAACCAGACCCACAATTACTGACACCAATCTCCTCCTGTCTGATATAAAACAGTCCCACAGTCCCTGACATCAATTTCCCCTTGCCTGATATAAACCAGCCCCACAGTCACTGAAACCAATCACCCCCCTGCCTGATATAACCCAGCCCCACAGTCCCTGACACCAATCTCCCCGTTTGATATAATCCAGCCCAATAGTCCCTGACACCAATCTCCCCCGTCTGATATAAACCAGACCCACAGTCCCTGACACCAATCTCCGCGTGTCTGATATAAACCAGACCCACAATTACTGACACCAATCTCCTCCTGTCTGATATACACTAGACACACAGTGCCTGACACCAATCTCCCCCGTCTGATAGATGCCAACTCCACAATCCCTGACACCAATCTCCTCCTGTCTGACATAAACCAGACCCACATTCCCTGACACTAATCTCCCCCTGTCTGATATAAAGCAGACCACAGTCACTGACGCCAATCTCCCTCTGTCTGATAAAAACCAGACCCACAAACCCTGAAACCAATCTCTGCCTGTCTGATATAAACCAACTCGGTAAAAACAAGAACTGCAGATGCTGGAAAACAGAGTCCAGATGAGAGTGCTGCTGGAAAAGCATGGCAGGTCAGGCAGCATCCGAGGAGCAGGAAAATCAATGTTTCGGGCAAAAGCGCTTCATCAGGAATACAGGCAGGGAACCTGCAGAGTGGAGAGAACTTGTAGAGAGAGGAGGAAAACTTCTTCAAGGCAGTCATCCTTGCAAGAGTATTCGCAGTAGGCTTAAAACCAACTCGGTAAAAACAAGGACTGAAGATGCTGGAAACCAGAGTCTCGATTAGAGTGGTGCTGGAAAAGCACAGGTAGCGTTGATATAAACTAAATCCACAGTCACTGACGCCAATCTCCTCTTGTCGGATATAATCCATCCCGACAGTCACTGACACCAATTCCCCCCTGTCTGATGTAAAGAAGCCCCCCAGTCACTGACGCCAATCTCTCCCTGTCTGATATAAACCAGACCCAACGTCCCTGATACCAATCTCTGCCTGTCATATATAAACCAGCTCCACAGTCACTGACACCAATCTGCCCCTGTCTGATATAAACCAGACCCACAGTCACTGACACCAATCTCCCCGTGTCTGATATAAACCAGACACACAGTGCCTGACACCAATCTCCCCCATCTGATAGATGCCAACTCCACAGTCCCTGACACCAATCTCCCCCTGTCTGATATACACCAGACCCACAGTTACTGACACCAATCTCCCCCTGTCTGTTATAATCCAGACCACAGTCACTGACACCAATCTCCTCCTGTCTGACATAAACCAGACCCAACGTCCCTGATACCAATCTCTGCCTGTCATATATAAACCAGCTCCACAGTCACTGACACCAATCTCCTCCTGTCTGATATAATCCAGCCCCACAGTCACTGACACCAATCTCCCCGTCTGACATAAACCAGACCCACATTCACTGACACCAATCTCCCCCACTCTGATATAAACCAGACCCACAGTCACTGACACCAATCTCCCCCTGTCTGATATAAACTCGACACACAGTGTCTGACACCAATCTCCCCCGTCTGATTTAAGCCAACCCCGCAGTCCCTGACACCAATCTCCCCCTGTCTGATATAAACCAGACCCACAGTCACTGACACCAATCTCACACGGTCTGATATAAAGCAGCCCCACAGTCCCTGACACCAATCTCCGCCTGTCTGATATAAACCAGGTCTACAGTCACTGACACCAATCTCCCCTTCTCTGATATACACCAGACCCACAGTCACTGACACCAATAACCCCTGACTGATATAAAGTAGTCCCACAGCCACTAACACCAATCTCCCAATATTGGACATAAACCAGCTCTCCCACTGACGCCAATCTCCCCCGGTCTGATATAAACCAGCCGCACAGTCCCTGACACCAATCTCCCCCTGTCTGATATTAACCAGCCCACGGTCACTGACACTAATCTCCCCTGTCTGATGTAAAGCAGCTCTACAGTCACTGACACCAATCTACCCCTGTCTGATATAAACCAAACGCACAGTCACTGACACCTATCTCCCCTTGACTGATACAAATCAGCCCCACAGTCACTGACGCCAACCTCGCCCTGTCTGATATAAACCACACCCACAGTCACTGACACCAATCTCCCCATGTCTGATATAAAACAGCACCACAGTCACTGACACCAATCTCCCCCTGTCTGATATAAACCAGCACCACAGACAGTGACACCAAACTCCCCGTCTGAATTTAAAACAGACCCAGAGACCCTGTCACCAATCTCCCCCTGTCTAATATAAACCAGCCCCACGGTCACTGACACCAATCTGACCCTGTCTGATATAATCAAGACTCTCTGTCCCTGACACCAATCTCCCCCTGTCTGATCTAATCCAGCCCCATAGTTCTTGACACCAATCTCCACCTGTCTGATCTAAACCAGACCCACAGTCCCTGACACCAATCTCCACCTGTCTGATCTAAACCAGACCCACAATGCCTGACACCAACCTCTCCCTGTTTTATATAAACCAGCTCCACAGTCACTGACGCCAATCTCCCCTGTCTGATATAAACCAGACCCACAGTCCCAGACACCAATCTCCCCATAGTCTGATATAAACCAGCTCTACAATCCCTGACACCAATCTCACCCTGTCTGAAAAAACCAGACCCACAGTCCCTCACATCAATCTCCCCCTGTCTGATATTATCCAGACCCACAGTCACTGGCACCAATCTCCTCCTGTCTGACATCAATCAGCCGCACAGTCCCTGACACCAATCTCCCCCTATCTGGTATAAACCAGCCCACAGTCACTGACACCAATCTCCACCTGTCTGATATAAACCAGCCCCACAGTCCCTGACACCAATCTCCCCCTATCTGGTATAAACCAGCCCACAGTCACTGACACCAATCTCCACCTGTCTGATATAAACCAGCCCCACAGTCCCTGACACCAATCTCACCCTGTCTGAAAAGACCAGCCCCACAGTCCCTGACACCAATCTCCCCCTGCCTAATATAAAGCAGACCCACAGACCCTGACACCAATCTCACCGTATCTGATATAAACCCGACCCATAGTCAGTGACACCAATCTCCTCCTGTCTGATATTATCCAGTTCCACCGCCCCTGACAGCAATCTCCCCCTGTCTGATATAAAAAAGACGCACAGTCACTGACACCAATCTTCCCCTGTCTGATATAAAACAGTCCCACAGTCCCTGACATCAATTTCCCCTTGCCTGATATAAACCAGCCCACAGTCACTGACACCAATCTCCACCTGTCTGATATAAACCAGCCCCACAGTCCCTGACACCAATCTCCCCCTATCTGGTATAAACCAGCCCACAGTCACTGACACCAATCTCCACCTGTCTGATATAAACCAGCCACACAGTCCCTGACACCAATCTCACCCTGTCTGAAAAGACCAGCCCCACAGTCCCTGACACCAATCTCCCCCTGCCTGATATAAAGCAGACCCACAGACCCTGACACCAATCTCACCGTATCTGATATAAACCCGACCCATAGTCAGTGACACCAATCTCCTCCTGTCTGATATTATCCAGTTCCACCGCCCCTGACAGCAATCTCCCCCTGTCTGATATAAACCAGACGCACAGTCACTGACACCAATCTTCCCCTGTCTGATATAAAACAGTCCCACAGTCCCTGACATCAATTTCCCCTTGCCTGATATAAACCAGCCCACAGTCACTGACACCAATCTCCACCTGTCTGATATAAACCAGCCCCACAGTCCCTGACACCAATCTCACCCTGTCTGAAAAAACCAGCCCCACAGTCCCTGACACCAATCTCCCCCTGCCTGATATAAAGCCGACCCACAGACCCTGACACCAATCTCACCGTATCTGATATAAACCCGACCCATAGTCAGTGACACCAATCTCCTCCTGTCTGATATTATCCAGCTCCACAGCCCCTGACAGCAATCTCCCCCTGTCTGATATAAACCAGACGCACAGTCACTGACACCAATCTCCCCGTCTGATATAAACCAAACCCACAGTCCCTGACACCAATCTCCCCCTGTCTGATATAAACCAGACCCACAGTCCAGGACACCAATCTCCCCCTGTCTGATATTATCCAGACCCACATTCCCTGACACTAATCTCCCCCTGTCTGAAAAAAACAGACCCACAGTCCCTGACACCAATCTCCCCCTGTCTGATAAAAACCAGCAACACAGACCCTGTCACCAATCTCCCCCTGTCTGACATAAACCAGCCCCACAGTCCCTGACACCAATCTCCACCTGTCTGATATAAACCAGCCCCACAGTCACTGAAACCAATCACCCCCCTGCCTGATATAACCCAGCCCCACAGTCCCTGACACCAATCTCCCCGTTTGATATAATCCAGCCCAATAGTCCCTGACACCAATCTCCCCCGTCTGATATAAACCAGACCCACAGTCCCTGACACCAATCTCCGCGTGTCTGATATAAACCAGACCCACAATTACTGACACCAATCTCCTCCTGTCTGATATACACTAGACACACAGTGCCTGACACCAATCTCCCCCGTCTGATAGATGCCAACTCCACAATCCCTGACACCAATCTCCTCCTGTCTGACATAAACCAGACCCACATTCCCTGACACTAATCTCCCCCTGTCTGAAAAAACCAGACCCACAGTCCCTGAAACCAATCTCCCCCTGTCTGATATAAAGCAGACCACAGTCACTGACGCCAATCTCCCTCTGTCTGATATAAACCAGCACAACAGTCACTGATGCCAATCTCCCCCTGTCTGATAAAAACCAGACCCACAAACCCTGAAACCAATCTCTGTCTGTCTGATATAAACCAACTCGGTAAAAACAAGAACTGCAGATGCTGGAAAACAGAGTCCAGATGAGAGTGCTGCTGGAAAAGCATGGCAGGTCAGGCAGCATCCGAGGAGCAGGAAAATCAATGTTTCGGGCAAAAGCGCTTCATCAGGAATACAGGCAGGGAGCCTGCAGAGTGGAGAAAACTTGTAGAGAGAGGAGGAAAACTTCTTCAAGGCAGGCATCCTTGCAAGAGTATTCGCAGTAGGCTTAAAACCAACTCGGTAAAAACAAGGACTGAAGATGCTGGAAACCAGAGTCTCGATTAGAGTGGTGCTGGAAAAGCACAGGTAGCGTTGATATAAACTAAATCCACAGTCACTGACGCCAATCTCCTCTTGTTGGATATAATCCAGCCCGACAGTCACTGACACCAATTCCCCCCTGTCTGATGTAAAGAAGCCCCCCAGTCACTGACGCCAATCTCTCCCTGTCTGATATAAACCAGACCCAACGTCCCTGATACCAATCTCTGCCTGTCATATATAAACGAGCTCCACAGTCACTGACCCCAATCTCCTCCTGTCTGATATAATCCAGCCCCACAGTCACTGACACCAATCTGCCCCTGTCTGATATAAACCAGACCCACAGTCACTGACACCAATCTCCCCGTGTCTGATATAAACCAGACACACAGTGCCTGACACCAATCTCCCCCGTCTGATAGATGCCAACTCCACAGTCCCTGACATCAATCTCCCCCTGTCTGATATGCACCAGACCCACAGTCACTGACACCAATCTCCCCCTGTCTGTTATAATCCAGCCCCATACTCCCTGGCACCAATCTCCCCCTCTCTGATATAAACCAGACCACAGTCACTGACACCAATCTCCTCCTGTCTGACATAAACCAGACCCACAGTCACTGACACCAATCTCCCCCTGTCTGACATAAACCAGACCCACAGTCACTGACACCAATCTCCCCCACTCTGATATAAACCAGACCCACAGTCACTGACACCAATCTCCCCCTGTCTGATATAAACTCGACACACAGTGTCTGACACCAATCTACCCCTGTCTGATATAAACCAAACGCACAGTCACTGACACCTATCTCCTCTTGACTGATACAAATCAGCCCCACAGTCACTGACGCCAACCTCGCCCTGTCGGATATAAACCACACCCACAGTCACTGACACCAATCTCCCCATGTCTGATATAAAACAGCACCACAGTCACTGACACCAATCTCCCCCGTCTGATATAAACCAGCACCACAGACAGTGACACCAAACTCCCCGTCTGATATAAAACAGTCCCACAGTCCCTGACATCAATTTCCCCTTGCCTGATATAAACCAGCCCCACAGTCACTGAAACCAATCACCCCCCTGCCTGATATAACCCAGCCCCACAGTCCCTGACACCAATCTCCCCGTTTGATATAATCCAGCCCAATAGTCCCTGACACCAATCTCTGCCTGTCATATATAAACCAGCTCCACAGTCACTGACACCAATCTGCCCCTGTCTGATATAAACCAGACCCACAGTCACTGACACCAATCTCCCCGTGTCTGATATAAACCAGACACACAGTGCCTGACACCAATCTCCCCCGTCTGATAGATGCCAACTCCACAGTCCCTGACACCAATCTCCCCCTGTCTGATATACACCAGACCCACAGTCACTGACACAAATCTCCCCCTGTCTGTTATAATCCAGCCCCATACTCCCTGGCACCAATCTCCCCCTCTCTGATATAAACCAGACCACAGTCACTGACACCAATCTCCTCCTGTCTGACATAAACCAGACCCACAGTCACTGACACCAATCTCCCCCTGTCTGATATAAACCAGACCCACAGACACTGACACCAATCTCACACGGTCTGATATAAAGCAGCCCCACAGTCCCTGACACCAATCTCCGCCTGTCTGATATAAACCAGGTCTACAGTCACTGACACCAATCTCCCCTTCTCTGATATACACCAGACCCACAGTCACTGACACCAATAACCCCCTGTCTGATATAAACCAGACCCACAGTCCCTGACACCAAGCTCCTCCAGTATTTGGTTTCCAGCATCTGCAGTTATTGTTTTTTCTTTGTTGATTTTAACCCTCCTGCGAATCCTCTTGCAAGGATGCCTGCCTTGAAGAGGTTTTCCTCCTCTGTCTACAAGCCGGACTTGTCCGACCTGCCTAGCTCCTTTTCCACCTATCCACTCCACGCTCCCCTCCCTGACCTATCACCTTCATCTCCTCCCCCACTCACCCATTGTACTCTATGTTACTCTCTCCCCACTCCCGCCCTCCTCTAGTTTATCTCTCCACGATTCAGGCTCACTGCCTTTATTCCTGATGAAGGGCTTTTGCCTGAAACTTCCAGCACCACTAAACCAATCTCCCCCTGTCTGATATAAACAGACCACAGGTAAAAACAAGAACTGCAGATGCTGGAAAACAGAGTCCAGATGAGAGTGCTGCTGGAAAAGCATGGCAGGTCAGGCAGCATCCGAGGAGCAGGAAAATCAATGTTTCGGGCAAAAGCTCTTCATCAGGAATAAAGGCAGGGAGCCAGTAGAATGGAGAGAACTTGTAGAGAGAGGAGGAAAACTTTGTCAAGGCAGGCATCCTTGCAAGAGGATTCACAGTAGGCTTAAAACCAACTAGGTGAAAACAAGGACTGAAGGTGCTGGAAACCAGAGTCTCTATGAGAGTGGGTCTGGAAAAGCACAGGTAGCGTTTATATAACCTAAATCCACAGTCACTGACACCAATCCCCCCCTGTCTGATATAAACCAGCCCCACAGTCACTGACACCAATAACCCCTGACTGATATAAAGAAGCCCCACAGCCACTAACACCAATCTTCCAATATTGGACATAAACCAGCTCTACCACTGACGCCAATCTCCCCCGGTCTGATATAAACCAGCCGCACAGTCCCTGACACCAATCTCCCCCTGTCTGATATTAACCAGCCCACAGTCCCTGACACCAATCTCCCCCTGTCTGATATTAACCAGCCCACGGTCACTGACACTAATCTCCCCTGTCTGATGTAAAGCAGCTCTACAGTCACTGACACCAATCTACCCCTGTCTGATATAAACCAAACGCACAGTCACTGACACCTATCTCCCCTTGACTGATACAAATCAGCCCCACAGCCACTGACGCCAACCTCGCCCTGTCTGATATAAACCACACCCACAGTCACTGACACCAATCTCCCCATGTCTGATATAAAACAGCAACACAGTCACTGACACCAATCTCCCCCTGTCTGATATAAACCAGCACCACAGACAGTGACACCAAACTCCCCGTCTGATATAAAACAGACCCAGAGACCCTGTCACCAATCTCCCCCTGTCTAATAGCAACCAACCCCACAGTCACTGACACCAATCTAACCCTGTCTGATATAATCAAGACTCTCTGTCCCTGACACCAATCTCCCCCTGTCTGATCTAATCCAGCCCCATAGTTCTTGACACCAATCTCCACCTGTCTGATCTAAACCAGACCCACAGTCCCTGACACCAATCTCCACCTGTCTGATCTAAACCAGACCCACAATGCCTGACACCAACCTCTCCCTGTTTTATATAAACCAGCTCCACAGTCACTGACGCCAATCTCCCCTGTCTGATATAAACTAGACCCACAGTCCCAGACACAAATCTCCCCATAGTCTGATATAAACCAGCTCTACAATCCCTGACACCAATCTCACCCTGTCTGAAAAAACCAAACCCACAGTCCCTCACATCAATCTCCCCCTGTCTGATATTATCCAGACCCACAGTCACTGGCACCAATCTCCTCCTGTCTGACATCAATCAGCCGCACAGTCCCTGACACCAATCTCCCCCTATCTGGTATAAACCAGCCCACAGTCACTGACACCAATCTCCACCTGTCTGATATAAACCAGCCCCACAGTCCCTGACACCAATCTCCCCCTATCTGGTATAAACCAGCCCACAGTCACTGACACCAATCTCCACCTGTCTGATATAAACCAGCCCCACAGTCCCTGACACCAATCTCACCCTGTCTGAAAAAACCAGCCCCACAGTCCCTGACACCAATCTCCCGCTGCCTGATATAAAGCAGACCCACAGACCCTGACACCAATCTCACCGTATCTGATATAAACCCGACCCATAGTCAGTGACACCAATCTCCTCCTGTCTGATATTATCCAGCTCCACAGCCCCTGACAGCAATCTCCCCCTGTCTGATATAAACCAGACGCAGAGTCCGTGACACCAATCTCCCCTTGTCTGATAAAAACCAGCCCTCCAGTCCCTGACACCAATCTCACCCTGTCTGATATCAACCAGCCCCAGAGTCCCTGACACCAATTTCTCCCTGTCGAATATAAACCAGACCCACAGTCCCTGACACCAATCTCACCCTGTCTGATATAAACCAACCCCATATTCACTGACAATTATCTCCCCTTGTCTGATATAAACCAGCCCCACAGTCAATGACACCAATCTCTCCCTGTCTGACATCAACCACCCCACAGTCCAGGACACTAATCTCCCCCTGTCTGATATCATCCAGACCCACATTCCCTGACACCAATCTCCGCGTGTCTGATATAAACCAGACCCACAATTACTGACACCAATCTCCTCCTGTCTGATATAAAACAGTCCCACAGTCCCTGACATCAATTTCCCCTTGCCTGATATAAACCAGCCCCACAGTCACTGAAACCAATCACCCCCCTGCCTGATATAACCCAGCCCCACAGTCCCTGACACCAATCTCCCCGTTTGATATAATCCAGCCCAATAGTCCCTGACACCAATCTCCCCCGTCTGATATAAACCAGACCCACAGTCCCTGACACCAATCTCCGCGTGTCTGATATAAACCAGACCCACAATTACTGACACCAATCTCCTCCTGTCTGATATACACTAGACACACAGTGCCTGACACCAATCTCCCCCGTCTGATAGATGCCAACTCCACAATCCCTGACACCAATCTCCTCCTGTCTGACATAAACCAGACCCACATTCCCTGACACTAATCTCCCCCTGTCTGATATAAAGCAGACCACAGTCACTGACGCCAATCTCCCTCTGTCTGATAAAAACCAGACCCACAAACCCTGAAACCAATCTCTGCCTGTCTGATATAAACCAACTCGGTAAAAACAAGAACTGCAGATGCTGGAAAACAGAGTCCAGATGAGAGTGCTGCTGGAAAAGCATGGCAGGTCAGGCAGCATCCGAGGAGCAGGAAAATCAATGTTTCGGGCAAAAGCGCTTCATCAGGAATACAGGCAGGGAACCTGCAGAGTGGAGAGAACTTGTAGAGAGAGGAGGAAAACTTCTTCAAGGCAGTCATCCTTGCAAGAGTATTCGCAGTAGGCTTAAAACCAACTCGGTAAAAACAAGGACTGAAGATGCTGGAAACCAGAGTCTCGATTAGAGTGGTGCTGGAAAAGCACAGGTAGCGTTGATATAAACTAAATCCACAGTCACTGACGCCAATCTCCTCTTGTCGGATATAATCCATCCCGACAGTCACTGACACCAATTCCCCCCTGTCTGATGTAAAGAAGCCCCCCAGTCACTGACGCCAATCTCTCCCTGTCTGATATAAACCAGACCCAACGTCCCTGATACCAATCTCTGCCTGTCATATATAAACCAGCTCCACAGTCACTGACACCAATCTGCCCCTGTCTGATATAAACCAGACCCACAGTCACTGACACCAATCTCCCCGTGTCTGATATAAACCAGACACACAGTGCCTGACACCAATCTTCCCCATCTGATAGATGCCAACTCCACAGTCCCTGACACCAATCTCCCCCTGTCTGATATACACCAGACCCACAGTTACTGACACCAATCTCCCCCTGTCTGTTATAATCCAGACCACAGTCACTGACACCAATCTCCTCCTGTCTGACATAAACCAGACCCAACGTCCCTGATACCAATCTCTGCCTGTCATATATAAACCAGCTCCACAGTCACTGACACCAATCTCCTCCTGTCTGATATAATCCAGCCCCACAGTCACTGACACCAATCTCCCCGTCTGACATAAACCAGACCCACATTCACTGACACCAATCTCCCCCACTCTGATATAAACCAGACCCACAGTCACTGACACCAATCTCCCCCTGTCTGATATAAACTCGACACACAGTGTCTGACACCAATCTCCCCCGTCTGATTTAAGCCAACCCCGCAGTCCCTGACACCAATCTCCCCCTGTCTGATATAAACCAGACCCACAGTCACTGACACCAATCTCACACGGTCTGATATAAAGCAGCCCCACAGTCCCTGACACCAATCTCCGCCTGTCTGATATAAACCAGGTCTACAGTCACTGACACCAATCTCCCCTTCTCTGATATACACCAGACCCACAGTCACTGACACCAATAACCCCTGACTGATATAAAGTAGTCCCACAGCCACTAACACCAATCTCCCAATATTGGACATAAACCAGCTCTCCCACTGACGCCAATCTCCCCCGGTCTGATATAAACCAGCCGCACAGTCCCTGACACCAATCTCCCCCTGTCTGATATTAACCAGCCCACGGTCACTGACACTAATCTCCCCTGTCTGATGTAAAGCAGCTCTACAGTCACTGACACCAATCTACCCCTGTCTGATATAAACCAAACGCACAGTCACTGACACCTATCTCCCCTTGACTGATACAAATCAGCCCCACAGTCACTGACGCCAACCTCGCCCTGTCTGATATAAACCACACCCACAGTCACTGACACCAATCTCCCCATGTCTGATATAAAACAGCACCACAGTCACTGACACCAATCTCCCCCTGTCTGATATAAACCAGCACCACAGACAGTGACACCAAACTCCCCGTCTGAATTTAAAACAGACCCAGAGACCCTGTCACCAATCTCCCCCTGTCTAATATAAACCAGCCCCACGGTCACTGACACCAATCTGACCCTGTCTGATATAATCAAGACTCTCTGTCCCTGACACCAATCTCCCCCTGTCTGATCTAATCCAGCCCCATAGTTCTTGACACCAATCTCCACCTGTCTGATCTAAACCAGACCCACAGTCCCTGACACCAATCTCCACCTGTCTGATCTAAACCAGACCCACAATGCCTGACACCAACCTCTCCCTGTTTTATATAAACCAGCTCCACAGTCACTGACGCCAATCTCCCCTGTCTGATATAAACCAGACCCACAGTCCCAGACACCAATCTCCCCATAGTCTGATATAAACCAGCTCTACAATCCCTGACACCAATCTCACCCTGTCTGAAAAAACCAGACCCACAGTCCCTCACATCAATCTCCCCCTGTCTGATATTATCCAGACCCACAGTCACTGGCACCAATCTCCTCCTGTCTGACATCAATCAGCCGCACAGTCCCTGACACCAATCTCCCCCTATCTGGTATAAACCAGCCCACAGTCACTGACACCAATCTCCACCTGTCTGATATAAACCAGCCCCACAGTCCCTGACACCAATCTCCCCCTATCTGGTATAAACCAGCCCACAGTCACTGACACCAATCTCCACCTGTCTGATATAAACCAGCCCCACAGTCCCTGACACCAATCTCACCCTGTCTGAAAAGACCAGCCCCACAGTCCCTGACACCAATCTCCCCCTGCCTGATATAAAGCAGACCCACAGACCCTGACACCAATCTCACCGTATCTGATATAAACCCGACCCATAGTCAGTGACACCAATCTCCTCCTGTCTGATATTATCCAGTTCCACCGCCCCTGACAGCAATCTCCCCCTGTCTGATATAAACCAGACGCACAGTCACTGACACCAATCTTCCCCTGTCTGATATAAAACAGTCCCACAGTCCCTGACATCAATTTCCCCTTGCCTGATATAAACCAGCCCACAGTCACTGACACCAATCTCCACCTGTCTGATATAAACCAGCCCCACAGTCCCTGACACCAATCTCACCCTGTCTGAAAAAACCAGCCCCACAGTCCCTGACACCAATCTCCCCCTGCCTGATATAAAGCCGACCCACAGACCCTGACACCAATCTCACCGTATCTGATATAAACCCGACCCATAGTCAGTGACACCAATCTCCTCCTGTCTGATATTATCCAGCTCCACAGCCCCTGACAGCAATCTCCCCCTGTCTGATATAAACCAGACGCACAGTCACTGACACCAATCTCCCCGTCTGATATAAACCAAACCCACAGTCCCTGACACCAATCTCCCCCTGTCTGATATAAACCAGACCCACAGTCCAGGACACCAATCTCCCCCTGTCTGATATTATCCAGACCCACATTCCCTGACACTAATCTCCCCCTGTCTGAAAAAAACAGACCCACAGTCCCTGACACCAATCTCCCCCTGTCTGATAAAAACCAGCAACACAGACCCTGTCACCAATCTCCCCCTGTCTGACATAAACCAGCCCCACAGTCCCTGACACCAATCTCCACCTGTCTGATATAAACCAGACCCACAGTCACTGAGCCCAATCTCCTCCTGTCAGAAATAAACCAAATCCCCTCTCAATGACACCAAACTCCCCTTGTCTCATATAAACCTGTGTGGAGTTTGCACGTTCTCCCTGTGCCTGCGTGGGTTTCCTCCGGGTGCTCCGGTTTCCTCCCACAGTCCAAAGATGTGCTGGCTAAGTGAATTGGCCATGCTAAATTGCCCGTAGTGTTAGGTAAGGGGTAGATCTAGATGTAGATGTAGGGGTATGGGTGGGTTACGCTTCGGCGGGGCAGTGTGGACTTGTTGGGCCGAAGGGCCTGTTTCCACACTGTAAGTAATCTAATCTAATCTAAAAAACCAGCCCCACAGTCACTGACACCAATCTTCCCCTGTCTGATATAAAACAGTCCCACAGTCCCTGACATCAATTTCCCCTTGCCTGATATAAACCAGCCCAACAGTCACTGAAACCAATCACCCCCCTGCCTGATATAACCCAGCCCCACAGTCCCTGACACCAATCTCCCCGTTTGATATAATCCAGCCCAATAGTCCCTGACACCAATCTCCCCCGTCTGATATAAACCAGACCCACAGTCCCTGACACCAATCTCCGCGTGTCTGATATAAACCAGACCCACAATTACTGAAACCAACCTCTCCCTCTTTTATATAAACCAGCCCCACAGTCACTGACACCAATCTTCCCCTGTCTGATATAAAACAGACCCACAGTCCCTGACATCAATTTCCCCTTGCCTGATATAAACCAGCCCCACAGTCACTGAAACCAATTACCCCCCTGCCTGATATAACCCAGCCCCACAGTCCCTGACACCAATCTCCCCGTTTGATATAATCCAGCCCAATAGTCCCTGACACCAATCTCCCCCGTCTGATATAAACCAGACCCACAGTCCCTGACACCAATCTCCGCGTGTCTGATATAAACGAGACCACAGTCACTGACACCAATCTCCCCCGTCTGATATAAACCAGACCCACAGTCCCTGACACCAATCTCCGCGTGTCTGATATAAACCAGACCCACAGTCCCTGACACCAATCTCCCCCTGTCTGATATTAACCAGCCCACGGTCACTGACACTAATCTCCCCTGTCTGATGTAAAGCAGCTCTACAGTCACTGACACCAATCTACCCCTGTCTGATATAAACCAAACGCACAGTCACTGACACCTATCTCCCCTTGACTGATACAAATCAGCCCCACAATCACTGACGCCAACCTCGCCCTGTCTGATATAAACCACACCCACAGTCACTGACACCAATCTCCCTATGTCTGATATAAAACAGCACCACAGTCACTGACACCAATCTCCCCCTGTCTGATATAAACCAGCACCACAGACAGTGACACCAAACTCCCCGTCTGATATAAAACAGACCCAGAGACCCTGTCACCAATCTCCCCCTGTCTAATATAAACCAGCCCCACGGTCACTGACACCAATCTGACCCTGTCTGATACAATCAAGACTCTCTGTCCCTGACACCAATCTCCCCCTGTCTGATCTAATCCAGCCCCATAGTTCTTGACACCAATCTCCACCTGTCTGATCTAAACCAGACCCACAGTCCCTGACACCAATCTCCACCTGTCTGATCTAAACCAGACCCACAATGCCTGACACCAACCTCTCCCGGTTTTATATAAACCAGCTCCACAGTCACTGACGCCAATCTCCCCTGTCTGATATAAACCAGACCCACAGTCCCAGACACCAATCTCCCCATAGTCTGATATAAACCAGCTCTACAATCCCTGACACCAATCTCACCCTGTCTGAAAAAACCAGACCCACAGTCCCTCACATCAATCTCCCCCTGTCTGATATTATCCAGACCCACAGTCACTGGCACCAATCTCCTCCTGTCTGACATCAATCAGCCGCACAGTCCCTGACACCAATCTCCCCCTATCTGGTATAAACCAGCCCACAGTCACTGACACCAATCTCCACCTGTCTGATATAAACCAGCCCCACAGTCCCTGACACCAATCTCCCCCTATCTAGTATAAACCAGCCCACAGTCACTGACACCAATCTCCACCTGTCTGATATAAACCAGCCCCACAGTCCCTGACACCAATCTCACCCTGTCTGAAAAAAACAGCCCCACAGTCCCTGACACCAATCTCCCCCTGCCTGATATAAAGCAGACCCACAGACCCTGACACCAATCTCACCGTATCTGATATAAACCCGACCCATAGTCAGTGACACCAATCTCCTCCTGTCTGATATTATCCAGCTCCACAGTCACTGACACCAATCTCCCCGTCTGATATAAACCAAACCCACAGTCCCTGACACCAATCTCCCCCTGTCTGATATAAACCAGACCCACAGTCCAGACACCAATCTCCCCCTGTCCGATATAAATCAGACCCAGAGTCCGTGACACCAATCTCCCCTTGTCTGATAAAAACCAGCCCTCCAGTCCCTGACACCAATCTCACCCTGTCTGATATCAACCAGCCCCAGAGTCCCTGACACCAATTTCTCCCTGTCTAATATAAACCAGACCCACAGTCCCTGACACCAATCTCACCCTGTCTGATATAAACCAACCCCATATTCACTGACAATTATCTCCCCTTGTCTGATATAAACCAGCCCCACAGCCAATGACACCAATCTCTCCCTGTCTGACATCAACCACCCCACAGTCCAGGACACCAATCTCCCCCTGTCTGATATTATCCAGACCCACATTCCCTGACACCAATCTCCCCCTGTCTGATATTATCCAGACCCACATTCCCTGACACTAATCTCCCCCTGTCTGAAAAAAACAGACCCACAGTCCCTGACACCAATCTCCCCCTGTCTGATATAAACCAGACCCACAGTCACTGACACCAATCTCACACGGTCTGATATAAAGCAGCCCCACAGTCACTGACACCAATCTCCCCTTCTCTGATATAAACCAGACCCACAGTCCCTGACACCAAGCTCCTCCAGTATTTGGTTTCCAGCATCTGCAGTTATTGTTTTTTCTTTGTTGATTTTAACCCTCCTGCGAATCCTCTTGCAAGGATGCCTGCCTTGAAGAGGTTTTCCTCCTCTGTCTACAAGCTGGACTTGTCCGACCTGCATAGCTCCTTTTCCACCTATCCACTCCACGCTCCCCTCCCTGAACTATCACCTTCATCTCCTCCCCCACTCACCCATTGTACTCTATGCTACTCTCTCCCCACCCCCGCCCTCCTCTAGCTTATCTCTCCACGCTTCAGGCTCACTGCCTTCATTCCTGATGAAGGGCTTTTGCCTGAAACTTCCAGCACCACTAAACCAATCTCCCCCTGTCTGATATAAACAGACCACAGGTAAAAACAAGAACTGCAGATGCTGGAAAACAGAGTCCAGATGAGAGTGCTGCTGGAAAAGCATGGCAGGTCAGGCAGCATCCGAGGGGCAGGAAAATCAATGTTTCGGGCAAAAGCACTTCATCAGGAATAAAGGCAGGGAGCCAGTAGAATGGAGAGAATTTGTAGAGAGAGGAGGAAAACTTTGTCAAGGCAGGCATCCTTGCAAGAGGATTCACAGTAGGCTTAAAACCAACTCGGTAAAAACAAGGACTGAAGGTGCTGGAAACCAGAGTCTATATGAGAGTGGGTCTGGAAAAGCACAGGTAGCGTTTATATAACCTAAATCCACAGTCACTGACACCAATCCCCCCCTGTCTGATATAAACCAGCCCCACAGTCACTGACACCAATAACCCCTGACTGATATAAAGAAGCCCCACAGCCACTAACACCAATCTCCCAATATTGGACATAGACCAGCTCTACCACAGACACCAATCTCCCCCGGTCTGATATAAACCAGCCGCACAGTCCCTGACACCAATCTCCCCCTGTCTGATATTAACCAACCACACAGTCACTGACACCTATCTTCCCTTGTCTGATACAAACCAGCCCCAAAGTGACTGACGCCATTCTCGCCCTATCTGATATAAACCACACCCACAGTCACTGAATCCAATCTGCCCCTGTCTGATATAAACCAGCACCAGTCACTGACACCAATCTCCCCCTGTCTGATATAAACCAGCACCAGAGCCCCTGACACCACAATCCCCCCGTCTGATATAAACCAGACCCACAGACCCTGTCACCAATCTCCCCCTGTCTAATACCAAACAACCCCACAGTCACTGACACCAATCTCCCCCTGTCTGATCTAATCCAGCCCCGAGTTCTTGACACCAATCTCCATCTGTCTGAGATAAACCAGACACACAGTCCCTGACACCAATCTCACCCTGTCTGAAAAAACCAAACCCACAATAACTGACACCAATCTCTCCCTGTTTGATATAAACCAGCTCCACAGTCACTGATGCCAATCTCACATGTCTGATATAAACCATGCCCACAGTCCCTGACATCAATCTCCCCCTGTCCGATATAAATCAGACCCACAGTCACTGACACGAATCTCCTCCCGTCTGATATAAACCAGACTACCGTGCCTGACACCAATCTCCGCCTGACTGAGATAAACCAACCCCACATTCACTGACAAAAATCTCCCCTTGTCTGATATAAACCAGCCCCACAGTCCCTGACACCAATCTACCCCTGTCTGATATAAACCAGCCCCACAGGCAATGACACCAATCTCTCCCTGTCTGATATAAACCAGACCCACAGTCCCTGACACCAATCTCCACCTGTCTGATATAAACCAGGTCTACAGTCACTGACACCAATCTCCCCTTCTCTGATATACACCAGACCCACAGTCACTGACACCAATCTCCCCCTGTCTGATATAAACCAGACCCACAGTCCCTGACACCAATCTCCACCTGTCTGATATAAACCAGACCCACAGTCACTGAGCCCAATCTCCTCCTGTCAGAAATAAACCAAATCCCCTCTCAATGACACCAATCTCCCCCTGTCTGATATAAACCAGACCCACAGTCACTGACACCAATCTCACACGGTCTGATATAAAGCAGCCCCACAGACCCAGACACCAATCTCCCCCTGTCTGATATTATCCAGACCCACGGCCCCTGACTCCAATCTCCTCCTGTCTGATATCAACCAGCCGCACAGTCCCTGACACCAATCTCCCCCTATCGGATATTTCCCAGCCCACAGTCACTGACACCAACCTCCCCCTGTCTGATATTTCCCAGACCCACAGACCCTGACACCAATCTCAGCCTGTCTGAAAAAACCAGACCCACAGTCCCTGACACCCATCTCCCCCTGTCTGATATAAACCAGCTCTACAGTCACTGACACCAATCTACTCCTGTGTGATGTAAACCATCCCCACATTCACTGACACCTATCTTCCCTTGTCTGATTCAAACCAGCCTCACAGTCACTGACGCCATTCTCGCCCTGTCTGATATAAACCACACCCACAGTCACTGACAGCAATATCCCCCTGTTTGATATAAACCAGCACCAGACACTGACACTAATCTCCCCATGTCTGATATAAAACAGCACCACAGCCCCTGACACCAATCTCAACCTGTCTGATATAAACCAGCTCCAACGTCACTGACACATATCTCCCCTTGTCTGATATAAAACTGACCCACAGACCCTGACACCAATCTCCCCATGTGTGATAAACTCCAGCCCCACAGACACTGACACCGATCTCTGCCTGTCTGATATAAACCAACTCGGTAAAAATAAGAACTGCAGATGCTGGAAAAAAGAGTCCAGATGAGAGTCCTGCTGGAAAAGCATGGCAGGTCAGGCAGCATCCGAGGAGCAGGAAAATCAATGTTTTGGGCAAAAGCGCTTAATCAGGAATAGAGGCAGGGAGCCAGCAGAGTGGAGAGAACTTGTAGTGAGCGGAGGAAAACTTCTTCAAAGCAGGCATCCTTGCAAGAGTATTCGCAGTAGGCTTAAAACCAACGAGATAAAAACAAGGACTGAAGATGCTGGAAACCAGAGTCTAGATTACAGTGGTGCTGGAAAAGCACAGGTAGCGTTGATATAAACTAAATCCACAGTCCCTGACACCAATCTCACCCTGTCTGATATAAACCAGCCCCAGAGTCACTGACACCAACCCCTCCTGTCTGATATAAACCAGACCCACAGTCACTGACACCAATCTCCCCTTGTCTGATACAAACCAGTCCCACAGTCACTGATGCCAATCTCGCCCTGTCTGATCTAAACCACACCCACAGTCACTGACACCAATCTCCCCTTGTCTGAAAGAAAGCAGACCCAGAGTCACTGACGCCAATCTCCCCATGTCTGATATAAACCAGCACCACAGACCCTGTCACCAATCTCCCCCTGTCTAATATCAACCAACCCCACAGTCACTGACACCAATATCCCCGTCTGATATAAACCAGCCCCACAGTCACTGACACCAATCTGACCCTGTCTGATATAATCAAGACTCACTGTCCCTAACACCAATGTCCCGCTGTCTGATCTAATCCAGCTCTACAATCCCTGACACCAATCTCACCCTGTCTGAAAAAACCAGACCCACAGTCCCTGACACCAATCTCCCCTGGTCTGATATAAACCCGACCCACAGACAAAGACACCAATCTCCGCCTGTCTGATATAAACCATACCCACAGTCCCTGACACCAATCTCCCCCTGTCCGATATAAATCAGACCCAGAGTGCGTGACACCAATCTCCCCTTGTCTGAAAAAAAAACAGCCCTCCAGTCCCTGACACCAATCTCACCCTGTCTGATATAAACCAGCCCCAGAGTCCCCGAAACCAATTTCTCCCTATCTAATATAAACCAAACGCACAGTCACTGACACCAATCTCCGCCTGTCTGATATAAACCAGTCCCACAGCCCCTGACACCAATCTCACCCTATCTGACATAAACCAGAACCACAGACCTTGTCACCAATTTCCACCATCTAATATCAACCAACCCCACAGTCTCTGACGCCAATCTCCCCATGTCTGATATAAACCAGACACACAGTCACTGACACCAATCTCCCCTGTCTGATCTAATCCAGCCCCATAGTTCTTCACACCAATCTCCACCTGTCTGATATTATCCAGACCCACAGTCCCTGACACTAATCTCCCCGTCTGATATAAACCAGTCCCACAGCCCCTGACACCAATCTCCTCCTGTCTGATATCAACCAGTCGGACCGTCCCGGACACCAATCTCAGTCTGTCTGAAAAAAACAGACCCACAGTCCCTGACACCAATCTCCCCAGGTATAATATAATCCATCCCCACAGACCCTGACACCAATCTCACCCTGTCTGATATAAACCAGACCCACAGTCTCTGACACCAATCTCCCCCTGTCTGATATAAACCAGCTCTACAATCCCTGACACCAATCTCACCATGTCTGAAAAAACCAAACCCACAGTCCCTGACACCAATCTCCCCCTGTCTGATATAAACCAGCTCTACAATCCCTGACACCAATCTCACCCTGTCTGATATAAACCAGACCCACAGTCCCTGACACCAATCTACCCTTGACTGAGAAAAACCAGCTCTCCCGTCCCTGACACCAACCTCTCCCTGTCTGACATAAACCAGCCCCACAGTCCCGGACACCATTCTCCCACTGTCTCATATTATCCAGACCCACAGACCCTGACAACAATCTCAGCCTGTCTGAAAAAAACAGACCCACAGTCCCTGACACCAATCTCCCCCTGTCTTATATAAAGCAGATCCACAGACCGTGACACCAATCTCTCACATCTGATACAAACTAACTCCAG
Organism: Chiloscyllium punctatum; assembly: GCF_047496795.1. Classification (NCBI taxonomy): domain Eukaryota; kingdom Metazoa; phylum Chordata; class Chondrichthyes; order Orectolobiformes; family Hemiscylliidae; genus Chiloscyllium; species Chiloscyllium punctatum. Next base: position 49,304,915 of record NC_092754.1, on the reverse strand, counting down.
TCACTGACACCAATCTCACCCGGTCTGATATAAACCAGACCAACAGTCACAGACCTCAATCTCCGCCTGTCCGATATAAACCAACCCCACAATCACTGACACCAATCTCCCCCTGTCTGATATAAACCAACGCCACAGTCACTGACACCAATCTCCCCCTGTCTAATATCAACCAACCCCACAGTCACTGACTCCAATCTCCCCGTCTGATATAAACCAGCAATACAGTCACTGGCACCAATCGCACCCATTCTGATATAATCAAGACTCACAGTCCCTGACACCAATCTCCCCCTGTGTGATATAAACCAGCCCCATAGTCCCGGACACCAATCTCCCCCGTCTGATATAAACCAGACCCACAGTCCCTGACACCAATCTCCCCCTGTCTGATATAAACCAGCTCGACAATCCCTGACACCAATCTCACCGTGTCTGAAAAAACCAGACGCACAGTCCCTGACACCAATCTCCCCCTGTCTGATATAAACCAGCTCTACAATCCCTGACACCAATCTCAACCTGTTGAAAAAACCAGACCCACAGTCCCTGACACCCATCTCCCCCTGTCTAATATCAACCAACCCCACATTCACTGACACCAATCTCCCCGTCTGATATAAACCAGCACCACAGTCACTGGCACCAATCTGACCCTGTCTGATATAAATCAGACCCAGAGTCCCTGGCACCAATCTCCCCTTGTCTGATAAAAAACAGCTCTCCAGTCCCTGAGACCAATCTCCTCCTGTCTGATATTAACCAGACGCACAGTCCCTGACACTAATCTACCCCTGTCTGATATAAACCAACCCCACATTCAATGACAACTATCTCCCCTTGTCTGATATAAACCAGCCCCACCGTCAATGACACCAATCTCTCCCTGTCTGACATAAACCAGCCCCACAGTCCAGGACACTAATCTCCCTCTGTCTCATATAAACCAGTCCCACAGCCCCTGACACTAATCTCCCCCTGTATGATATCAACCAGCTGCACCGTCCCTGACACCAATCTCAGCCTGTCTGAAAAAACCAGACCCACAGTCCCTGACACCAATCTCCCCCTGTATAAAATAATCCAGCCCCACAGTCCCTGATACCAATCTCACCCTGTCTGATATAAACCAGACCCACAGTCCATGACACCCATCTCCCCCGTCTGATATAAACCAGACCCACAGTCACTGACACCAATCTCCCCCGTCTGATATAAACCAGACCCACAGTCACTGACACCAATCTCCTCATCTGATATAAACCAGACCCACAGACCTTGTCACCAATTTCCCCCATCTAATATCAACCAACCCCACAGTCACTGACACCAATCTCCCCATGTCTGATATAAACCAGACACACAGTCACTGACACCAATCTCCCCTGTCTGATCTAATCCAGCCCCATAGTTCTTGACACCAATCTCCACCTGTCTGATCTAAACCAGAACCACAGTCCCTGACACCAATCTCTCCCTGTTTGATATAAACCAGCTCCACAGTCACTGACGCCAATCTCCCCTGTCTGATATAAACCAACTCTACAATCCTTGACACCAATCTCACCCTGTCTGAAAAAAACCAGACGCACAGTCCCTGATACCAATCTCCCCGGAATAATGCAATCCATCCCCACAGACCCTGACACCAATCTCCCCCTGTCTGATATAAACCAGACCCACAGTCCCTAACACCAATCTCACCCTGTCTGATATAAATCAGACCCACAGTCCGTGACACCAATCTCCGCCTGTCAGATATAAACCAGTAGCACAGCCCCTGCCACCAATCTCACCCTATCTGATATAAACCAGACCCACAGTCACTGACACCAATCTACCCCTGTCTGATATAAACCAGCACCACAGCCCCTGACACCAATCTCCTCATCTGATATAAACCAGACCCACAGACCTTGTCACCAATTTCCCCCATCTAATATCAACCAACCCCACAGTCACTGACACCAATCTCTCCCTGTTTGATATAAACCAGCTCCACAGTCACTGACGCCAATCTCCCCTGTCTGATCTAATCCAGCCCCATAGTTCTTGACACCAATCTCACCCTGTCTGAAAAAAACCAGACACACAGTCCCTGATACCAATCTCCCCGGAATAATGCAATCCATCCCCACAGACCCTGATACCAATCTCACCCTGTCTGATATAAACCAGACCCACAGTGTCTGACACGAATCTCCCCCTGCCGGAATATATCAGACCCAGAGTCCCTGAAAACAATCTACCCTTGACTGAGAAAAACAAGCTCTACAGTCCCTGACACCAATCTGACCCTGTCTGATATAAACCAGACCCACAGTCCCTGACACCAATCTCTCCCTGTCTGATATAAACCAGACCCACAGTCACTGACACCAATCTCCCCTTGTCTGATACAAACCAGTCCCACAGTCACTGATGCCAATCTCGCCCTGTCTGATCTAAACCACACCCACAGTCACTGACACCAATCTCCCCTTGTCTGAAAGAAAGCAGACCCAGAGTCACTGACGACAATCTCCCCATGTCTGATATAAACCAGCACCACAGTCACTGACGCCAATCTCATCCTGTCTGATATAAACCAGCACCACAGACCCTGTCACCAATCTCCCCCTGTCTAATATCAACCAACCCCACAGTCCCTGACACCAATCTCTCCCTGTCTGATATAAACCAGCTCTGCAGTCACTGACACCAATCTCCCCTTGTCTGATACAAACCAGCCCCATAGTCACTGACACCAATCCCCCACTGTTTGATATAAACCAGCCCCACAGTCACTGACACCAACCCCTCCTGTCTGATATAAACCAGACCCACAGTCCCTGACACCCATCTCCCCCTGTCTAATATAAACCAGCTCTGCAGTCACTCACACTACTCTCCCCTTGTCTGATACAAACCAGCCCAACAGTCACTGACGCCAATCTCGCCCTGTCTGATATAAATCACACCCACAGTCACTGACACCATTCGCCCCCTGTCTGATATAAACCAGCACCACAGACCCTGTCTCCAATTTCCCCCTGTCTAATATCAACCAACCCCACAGTCACTGACACCAATCTCCCCGTCTGACATAAACCAGCCCCACAGTCACTGACACCAATCTGACCCTGTCTGATATAATCAAGACTCACTGTCACTGACACCAATCTCCCCCTGTCTGATCTAATCCAGCTCTACAATCCCTGAAACCAATCTCACCCTATCTGAAAAAACCAGACCCACAGTCCCTGACACCAATCTCCCCCAGTCTGATATAAACCAGACCCACAGTCAATGACACCAATCTCCCCCTGTCTGATACAAACCAGACCCACAGTCCCTGACACCAATCTCCCCCTGTCTGATATAAAGCAGCCCCACAGTCGCTGACACCAATCTCCCCTTGTCTGGTAAAAACCAGCCCTCCAGTCCCTGACACCAATCTCACCCTGTCTGATATAAACCAGCCCCAGAGTCCCTGACACCAATTTCTCCCTGTCTGTCATAAACCAGCCCCACAGTCCAGGACACCAATCTCCCCCTGTCTGATATAAACAAGTCCCACAGCCCCTGACACCAATCTCCTCCTGTCTGATATCAACCAGCTGCACCGTCCCTGACACCAATCTCAGCCTGTCTGAAAAAAACAGACCCACAGTCCCTGACACCAATCTCCCCCTGTATAATATAATCCAGCCCCACTGTCTCTGATACCAATCTCACCCTGTCTGATATAAACCAGACCCACAGTCCATGACACCCATCTCCCCCTGTCCGATATAAACCAGCTCTACAGTCACTGACACCAATCTAGCCCTGTCTGATATAAACCAGCACCACAGCCCCTGACACCAATCTCCCTCTGTCTGATATATACCAGCCCACAGTCACTGACACCAATCTCCCCCTGTCTGATATAAACCAGCACCAGAGCCCCTGACACCAATCTCCCCGTCTGATATCAACCAGACCCACAGACCCTGTCACCAATCTCCCGCTGTCTAATATCAACCAACCCCACAATCACTGACACCCATTTCCCCTGTCTGATCTAATCCAGCCCCTTAGTACTTGTCACCAATCTCCCCCTGTCTGATATAAACCAGACACACAGTCCCTGACAACAATCTCACCCTGTCTGAAAAAACCAACCCCACAGTCACTGACACCAATCTCTCCCTGTTTGATATAAACCAGATCCACAGTCACTGATGCCAAGCTCCCATGTCTGATATAAACCAGACCCAGAGTCCCTGACACCAATCCCCCCTTGTCTGAGAAAAACCAGCTCTACAGTCCCTGACACCAATCTCTCCCTGTCTGATATAAACAAGCCCCACAGCCCCTGACACCAATCTCTCACATCTGATACAAACTAACTCCAGTCACTGACACCAATCTCCTCCCGTCTGATATAAACCAGACCCACCGTGCCTGACACCAATCTCCCCCTGTCTGATATAAACCAGCTCTGCAGTCACTTACACCAATCTCCGCCTGTCTGATATAAACCAACCCCACAATCACTGACACCAATCTCCCCTGTCTGATATAAAGCAGACCACAGTCACTGACGCCAATCTCCCTCTGTCTGATATAAACCAGCACCACAGGCCCTGTCACCAATCTCCCCCTGTCTAATATCACCTAACCCCACAGTCACGGACACCAATCTCCCCGTCTGATATAAACCAGCACCACAGTCACTGGCACCAATCTGACCCTGCCTGATCTAATCCAGCCCCATAGTCCCTGACACCAATCTCCCCCTGTCTGATATAAAGCAGACCAACAGTGTCTGACACCCATCTCTCCCTGTCTGATAAAAACCAGCTCTACAATCCCTGACACCAATCTCACCCTGTCTGAAAAAACCAGACCCACAGTCCCTGACACCAATCTCCCCCTGTCTGATATAAACAAGCTCTACAATCCCTTACACCAATCTCACCCTGTCTGAAAAAACAAGACACACACTCCCTGACACCAATCTCCACCTGTATAATATAATCAATCCCCACAGTTCCTGACACCAATCTCCCCCTGTCTGATATAAACCAGCCCCACAGACAATGACACCAATCTCTCCCTGTCTGACAGAAACCAGCCCCACAGTCCCGGCCACCAATCTCTCCCTGTCTGATATTATCCTGACCCACAGCCCCTGACACCAATCTCCTCCTGTCTGATATCAACCAGCCGCACAGTCCCTGACACCAATCTCCCCCTATCTGATATATCCCAGCCCACAGACCCTGACACCAATCTCACTCTGTCTGAAAAAACCAGACCCACAGTCCCTGACACCAATCTCCCCCTGTATAATATAATCCAGCCCCACAGTCCCTTGACACCAATCTCACCCCATCTGATATAAACCAGGCCCACAGTCCCTAACACCCATCTCCCCCTGTCTGATATAAACCAGCTCTACAGTCACTGACACGAATCTACCCCTGTGTGATGTAAACCAGCCCCACAGTCACTGACGCCATTCTCGCCCTGTCTGATATAAACCACACACAAAGTCACTGACGCCAATCTCCCCCTGTCTGATATAAACCAGCACCAGTCACTGACGCCAATCTCCCCATGTCTGATATAAAACAGCACCACAGTTACTGACACCAATCTCCTCCTGTCTGAAAGAATCCAGCGCCACAGCCCCTGACACCAATCACCCCCTGTCTGATATAAACCCGCCCCACAGTCACAGACACCAATCTCCCCCTGTCTGATAGAAACCAGACCCACAGTCCTTGACACCAATCTCCCCCTGTCTGATATAAATCAGACCCAGAGTCCCTGACACCATTCTCCCCTTGTCTGATAAAAACCAGCCCCACAGTCCCGGACAACAATCTCCCCCTGACTGATATTAAGGAGACGCACAGTCAATGAGACCAATCTCCCCCTGTCTGAAATAAACCACAGTGACTGACACCAATCTCCCCCTGTCTGATATTATCCAGAACCACAGTTACTGACACCAATCTCCCCCTGTCTGATATAAACCAGCCCCACAGTCACTGACACCAATCTCTCCCTGTCTGATATAAACCAGCTCCAACGTCACTGACACATATCTGCCCTTGTCTGATATAAACCTGACCCACAGTCCCTGACACCAATCTCCCCATGTCTGATAACATCCAGCCCCACAGACCCAGACACCAATCTCTGCCTGTCTGATATAAACCAGTCCCACAGACCCTGACAGCAATCTCCCCATGTCTGATAAATTCCAGCCCCACAGACCCTGACACCAATCTCTGCCTGTCTGATATAAACCAACTCGGTAAAAACAAGAACTGCAGATGCTGGAAAACAGAGTCTAGATGAGAGTCCTGCTGGAAAAGCATGGCAGGTCAGGCAGCATCCGAGGAGCAGGAAAATCAATGTTTCGGGCAAAAGCACTTCATCAGGAATACAGGCAGGGAGCCTGCAGAGTGGAGAGAACTTGTAGAGAGAGGAGGAAAACCTCTTCAAAGCAGGCATCCTTGCAAGAGGATTCGCAGTAGGCTTAAAACCAACTCGGTAAAAACAAGGACTGAAGATGCTGGAAACCAGAGTCTAGATTAGAGTGGTGCTGGAAAAGCACAGGTAGCGTTGATATAAACTAAATCCACAGTCACAGACGCCAATCTCGCCCTGTCTGATATAAACCTGCTCTACAGTCACTGACGCCAATCTCCCCCTGTCTAATATAAACCAGCCCCACAGTCACTGACACCAATCTCCCCCTGTCTGATAAAAACCAGCCCCACAGTCACTGACACCAATCTCCCCGTCTGATATAAACAAGACCCACAAACCCTGTCACCAATCTCCCCCTGTCTAATCTCAACCAACCCCACAGTCACTGACACCAATCTCCCCCTGTCTGATATAATCCAGCCCAATATTCCCTGACACGAGAAACCCCTTGTCTGATATAAATCAGACGCAGAGTCCCTGACACTAATCTCCCTCTGTCTGATATAAACCAGCTCTGCAGTCACTGACGCCAATCTCCCCCTGTCTAATATCAACCAACCCCACAGTCATTGACACCAATCCCCCTGTCTGATATAAACCAGACCCACAGTTCCTGACACCAATCTCTCCCTGTCTGATATAAACCAGCTCCACAGTTACTGACACTGACATTTTTTACAAACGCACCAACTCCCACAGCTACCTGGATTACATCTCTTCCCAGTCTACCTCTTGCAAAAAAGCCGTTCCGTATTCCCAATTCCACCGCCTCCGCCGGAGACTGCTCCCAGGAGGACCAGTTCCACCACAGAACACACCAGATGGCCTCCTTCTTTAAAGACCGCAATTTGCCTTCCCACGTGGTTTAAGATGCCCTCTAACGCATCTCCTCTACATCCCGTCCCTCCGCCCTCAGACTCCACCCCTCCAACCGTAACAAGGACAGAACGCCCCTGGTGCTCACCTTCCACCCTACAGACCTTTGCATAAACCAAATCATCCGCCGACATTTCCACCACCTCCAAACAGACCTCACTACCAGGGATATATTTCCCTCCCCACCCCTTTCCGCCTTCCGCAAAGACCGTTCCCTCTGCGACTACCTGGTCAGGTCCACGACCCCAAACAACCCACCCTCCAATCCTGGCACTTTCCCCTGCCACCGCAGAAACTGTAAAACCTGTGCCCACACCTCCTCCCTCACCTCAATCCAAGGCCCTAAAGGACCCTTCCACATCCATCAATGTTTTACTTGCATATCCACTTATATCATTTATTGTATCTGTTGCTCCCGATGCGGTCTCCTCTACATTGGGGAGACTGAGCGCCTCATATCAGAGCGCTTTAGGGAACATCTCCGGGACACCCGCACCAATCAACCACACCGCCCCATGGCCCAACATTTTAACTCCCCCTCCCACTCTGCCGAGGATATGGAGGTCCTGGGCCTCCTTCACCGCCGCTTGCTCACCGCCAGACGCCTGGAGGAAGAACGCCTCATCTATCGCAACAGGACACTTCAACCCCAGGGCATCAATGTGGACTTCAACAGTTTCCTCATTTCCCCTTCCCCCACCTCAAAGCTTCCAGCTCAGTAACTTGTCCCTTGACTTGTCCGGACTTGTCCTACCTGCCTATCCTCTTTTGCACCTATCCACTCCACCCTCTTCTCCTTGACCTATCACCTTCATCCCCTCCCCCACTCACCCATTGTACTCTATGCTACTCTCTGCCCACCCCCACCCTCCTCTAGCTTATCTCTCCACGCTTCAGGTTCACTGCCTTTATTCCTGATGAAGGGCTTTTGCCCGAAACGTCGATTTCGAAGCTACTTGGATGCTGCCTGAACTGCTGTGCTCTTCCAGCACCACTAATCCATATATCTCCCCTTGTCTGATATAAACCTGACCCACAGTCACTGACACCAATCTCTTCCTGTCTGATAAAAGCCAGCCCCACAGACACTGACACCAATCTCTGCCTGTCTGAAAGAAACCAACTCGGTAAAAACAAGAACTGCAGATGCTGGAAAACAGAGTCCAGATGAGAGTGCTGCTGGAAAAGCATGGCAGGTCAGGCAGCATCCGAGGGGCAGGAAAATCAATGTTTCAGGCAAAAGCACTTCATCAGGAATACAGGCAGGGAGCCTGCAGAGTGGAGAGAACTTTTAGAGAGAGGAGGAAAACTTCTTCAAAGCAGGCATCCTTGCAAGAGGATTCGCAGTAGGCTTAAAACCAACTCGGTAAAAACAAGGACTGAAGATGCTGGAAACCAGAGTCTAGATTACAGTGGTGCTGGAAAAGCACAGGTAGCGTTGATATAAACTAAATCCACAGTCACAGACGCCAATCTCGCCCTGTCTGATATAAACCAGCGCTACAGTCACTGACGCCAATCTCCCCCTGTCTGATATAAACCGGCACCACAGTCACTGACACCAATCTCCCCCTGTCTAATATCAACCAACCCCACAGTCACTGACACCAATCTCCCCCTGTCTGATATAATCCAGCCCAAGTTTCCCTGACAAGAGAAAACCCTTGTCTGATATAAATCAGACGCAGAGTCCCTGACACTAATCTCCCCCTGTCTGATATAAACCAGCTCTAGAGTCACTGACGCCAATCTCCCACTGTCTGATATAAACCAGCACAACAGTCACTGACACCAATCTCCCCCTGTCTGATATAAACCAGCACCACAGACCCTGACACCAATCTCCCCTGTCTGATATAAACCAGACCCACAGACCCTGTCACCAATCTCCCCCTGTCTAATATCAACCAACCCCACAGTCACTGACACCAATCTCCCCCTGTCTGATATAAACCAGCCCCACAGTCAGTGACACCAACCTCCCCCGACTGATATAATCAAGACCCACAGTCCCTGACACCAATCTCCCCCGGTCTGATATAAATCAGACCCACAGTCCCTAACACCGATCTCACCCTGTCTGATAGAAACCAGACCCACAGTCCCTGACACCAATCTCCGCCTGTCTGATATAAACCAGTAGCACAGCCCCTGACACCAATCTCACCCTATCTGATATAAACCAGACCCAAAGTCACTGGCACCAATCTACCCCTGTCTGATATAAACCAACCCCACAGTCCCTGACACCAATCCCCCCCCTGTTTGATATAAACCAGACCCACAGACCCTGACACCAGTCTCCCCCTGTCTGTTATAAACCAACCCCACAATCACTGACAGCAATCTCCCCGGTCTGATATAAAGCAGATCCACAGTCACTGATGCCAATCTCCCTCTGTCCGATATAAACCAGCACCACAGTCACTGACAACAATCTCCCCCTGTCTGACAAAAACCAGCACCACAGAGCCTGACACCAATCTCCCCGTCTGATATAAACCAGACCCACAGACCCTGTCACCAATCACACCATGTCTAATATCAACCAACCCCACAGTTACTGACACCAATCTGCCCCGTCTGATCTAATCCAGCCCCATACACCCTGAAACCAATCTCCCCTTGTCTGATATAAACCAGACCCACAGTGCCTGACACAAATCTCTCCCTGTTTGATATAAACCAGCTCCATAGTCACTAACGCCAATGTCCCCTGTCTGATATAAACCAGATCCACAGTCCCAGACACCAACCTGCCCCTGTCTGATATAAACCAGCTCTACAATCCCTGACACCAATCTCCCCCTGTCTGATATAAATAGCTCTACAATCCCTAACACCAATCTCCTCCTGTCTGATATAAACCAGCTCGACAGTCACTGACACCAACCTCCCCCGTCTGATATAAACCAGACCCACAGTCACAGACACCAACCTCCCCCTGTCTGATATAAACAGCTCTACAATCCCTAACACCAATCTCCGCCTGTCTGATAGAAACCAGCCCAACAGCCCCTGACACCAATCTCACCCTATCTGATATAAACCAGCCCCACAGTCCCTTACACCAACCTCCCCCATCTGATATAATCCAGCCCCACAGTTACTGACACCAATCTCCCATTGTCTGATAAAAACCAGCTCTACAGTCCCTGACAGCAATCTCTCCCTGTCTGATATAAACCAGTCCCACAGCCAATGACACCAATCTCTGGCTGTCTGATATAAACCACACCCACAGTCACTGACACAAATCTCCCCCTGTCTGATATAATCCAGCGCCACAGACACTGACAACAATCTCTGCCTGTCTGATATAAACCAACTCTGTAAAATCAAGAACTGCAGATGCTGGAGAACAGAGTCCAGATGAGAATTGTGCTGGAAAATCACAGGTACCGGTAATATAAACTAAATCCACAGTCACAGATGCCAATCTCGCCCTGTCTGATATAAACCAGACCCACAGTCACTTACACCAATCTCTCCCTGTTTGCTATAAACCAGCTCTGCAATCCCTGACACCAATCTCCCCGTCTGATATAAACCAGCCCCACAGTCACTGACGCTAATCACCCCCTGTCTGACATAAACCAGACTCACACTCAAAGACACCAATCTCCCGCTGTATAATATAATCCATCCCCACAGTCCCTGACACCAATCTCCCCCTGTCTGATATAAACCAGAACCACAGTCCCAAACACCGATCTCACCCTGTCTAATAGAAACCAGACCCACAGTCCCTGACAACAATCTCCGCCTGTCTGATATAAACCAGACCCACAGCACCTGACACCAATCTCCCCCTGTCTGATATAAACCAGACCCACAGTACCTAACACCGATCTCACCCTGTCTGATAGAAGCGAGACCCACAGTCACTGACACCAATCTCCGCCTGTCTGATATAAACCAGTAGAACAGCCCCTGACACCAATCTCCGGCTGTCTGATATAAACCAGACCCACAGTCATTGACACCAATCTCTCCCTGTCTGACATAAACCAGCCCCACAGTCCCTGACACCAATCTCCGCCTGTCTGATATAAACCAGTCCCACAGTGCCTGACACTTTTCTCCCCCTGTCTGATATAAACCAGACCCACAGTCCCTGACACCAATCTCCGCCTGTCTGATATAAACCAGTCCCACAGTCACTGACACCAAACTCCCCCTGTCTGATATAAACCGGACCCACAGTCCTTGACACCAATCTCCGCCTGTCTGATATAAATCAGCCCCAGAGTCGCTGACACCAATCTCCCCTTGTCTGATAAAAACCAGCTCTACAGTCCCTGACAGCAATCTCTCCCTGTCTGATATAAACCAGCCCCACAGTCAAGGACACCAATCTCCGCCTGTCTGATATAAATCAGACCCACAGTCCCTAACACCGATCTCACCCTGTCTGATAGAAACCAGACCCACAGTCCCTGACACCAATCTCCGCCTGTCTGATATAAACCAACCCCACAGTCCCTGACACCAATCCCCCCCCTGTCTGATATAAACCAGACCCACAGACCCTGACACCAATCTCCCCCTGTCTGTTATAAACCAACCCCACAATCACTGACAGCAATCTCCCCGGTCTGATATAAAGCAGACCCACAGTCACTGATGCCAATCTCCCTCTGTCCGATATAAACCAGCACCACAGTCACTGACGACAATCTCCCCCTGTCTGACAAAACCCAGCACCAGAGAACCTGACACCAATCTCCCCGTCTGATATAAACCAGACCCACAGACCCTGTCACCAATCACACCATGTCTAATATCAACCAACCCCACAGTCACTGACACCAATCTCCCCGTCTGATATAAACCAGCCCCACAGTTACTGACACCAATCTGCCCCGTCTGATCTAATCCAGCCCCAGACACCCGGAAACCAATCTCCCCTTGTCTGATATAAACCAGACCCACAGTGCCTGACACCAATCTCTCCCTGTTTGAGATAAACCAGCTCCATAGTCACTAACGCCAATGTCCCCTGTCTGATATAAACTAGACCCACAGTCCCAGACACCAACCTGCCCGTGTCTGATATAAACCAGCTCTACATATCCCTGACACCAATCTCCCCCTGTCTGATATAAAGAGCTCTACAATCCCTAACACCAATCTCCTCCTGTCTGATATAAACCAGCTCTACAGTCACTGACACCAACCTCCCCCGTCTGATATAAACCAGACCCACAGTCACAGACACCAACCTCCCCCTGTCTGATATAAACCAGCTCTACAATCCCTGACACCAATCTCCTCCTGTCTGATATAAACCAGCCCCACAGTCACTGACACCAACCTCCCCCGTCTGATAAAATCCAGCCCAACAGTCCCTGACACCAATCTCCCCTTGTCTGATAAAAACCAGCTCTACAGTCCCTGACAGCAATCTCTCCTTGTCTGATATAAACCAGTCCCACAGACACTGACACCAATCTCCGCCTGTCTGATATAAACCAGACACACAGTCACTGACACAAATCTCCCCCTGTCTGATATAATCCAGCGCCACAGACACTGACAACAATCTCTGCCTGTCTGATATAAACCAACTCTGTAAAATCAAGAACTGCAGATGCTGGAGAACAGAGTCCAGATGAGAATTGTGTCGGAAAAGTACAGGTACCGGTAATATAAACTAAATCCACAGTCACAGATGCCAATCTCGCCCTGTCTGATATAAACCAGACCCACAGTCACTGACACCAATCTCTCCCTGTTTGCGAGAAACCAGCTCTGCAATCCCTGACACCAATCTCCTCGTCTGATATAAACCAGCACCACAGTCACTGACGCCAATCTCCCCCTGTCTGACATAAACCAGACTCACACTCAAAGACACCAATCTCCAGCTGTATAATATAATCCATACCCACAGTCCCTGACACCAATCTCCCCCTGTCTGATATAAACCAGACCCACAGTCCCTGACAACAATCTCCGCCAGTCTGATATAAATCAGTAGAACAGCCCCTGACACCAATCTCACCCTATCTGATATAAACCAGACCCAAAGTCATTGGCACCAATCTACCCCTGTTTGATATAAACCAACCCCACAGTCCCTGACACCAATCGCCCCCCCCACCTCCCCCAGTCTGATATAAACCAGACCCACAGTCCCTGACACGAATCTCTCCCTGTCTGACATAAACCAGCGCCACAGTCCCTGACACCAATCTCCGCCTGTCTGATATAAACCAGACCCACAGTCATTGACACCAATCTCTCCCTGTCTGACATAAACCAGCCCCACAGTCCCTGACACCAATCTCCGCCTGTCTGATATAAACCAGTCCCACAGTGCCTGACACTTTTCTCCCCTTGTCTGATATAAACAGCCCCAGAGTCCCTGACACCAATCTCCCCTTGTCTGATAAAAACCAGCCCCACAGTCGCTGACACCAATCTCCCCTTGTCTGATAAAAACCAGACTCATACTCAAAGACACCAATCTCCCGCTGTATAATATAATCCATCCCCACAGTCCCTGACACCAATCTCCCCCTGTCTGACAGAAACCAGACCCACAGTACCTGACACCAATCTCCCCCTGTCTGATATAAACCAGACCGACAGTCCCTAACACCGGTCTCACCCTGTCTAATAGAAACCAGACCCACAGTCCCTGACACCAATCTCCGCCTGTCTGATATAAACCAGTCACACAGTCCCTGACACCAATCTCACCCTGTATAATATAATCCATCCCCACAGTCCCTGACACCAATCTCCCCCTGTCTGATATAAACCAGACCCACAGTCCCTGACACGAATCTCTCCCTGTCTGACATAAACCAGCCCCACAGTCCCTGACACCAACCTCCGCCTGTCTGATATAAACCAGACCCACAGTCATTGACACCAATCTCTCCCTGTCTGACATAAACCAGCCCCACAGTCCCTGACACCAATCTCCGCCTGTCTGATATAAACCAGACCCACAGTCATTGACACCAATCTCTCCCTGTCTGATATAAATCAGACCCACAGTCCCTAACACCGATCGCACCCTGTCTGATAGAAACCAGACCCACAGTCCCTGACACCAATCTCCGCCTGTATGATATAAATCAGTAGAACAGCCCCTGACACCAATCTCACCCTATCTGATATAAACCAGACCCAAAGTCATTGGCACCAATCTACCCCTGTTTGATATAAACCAACCCCACAGTCCCTGACACCAATCCCCCCCCTGTCTGATATAATCCAGCGCCACAGACACTGACAACAATCTCTGCCTGTCTGATATAAACCAACTCTGTAAAATCAAGAACTGCAGATGCTGGAGAACAGAGTCCAGATGAGAATTGTGCTGGAAAAGCACAGGTACCGTTAATATAAACTAAATCCACAGTCACAGATGCCAATCTCGCCCTGTCTGATATAAACCAGACCCACAGTCACTGACACCAATCTCTCCCTGTTTGCTATAAACCAGCTCTGCAATCCCTGACACCAATCTCCTCGTCTGATATAAACCAGCCCCACAGTCACTGACGCCAATCTCCCCCTGTCTGACATAAACCAGACTCACACTCAAAGACACCAATCTCCAGCTGTATAATATAATCCATCCCACAGTCCCTGACACCAATCTCCCCCTGTCTGATATAAACCAGACCCACAGTCCCTGACACCAATCTCCCCCTGTCTGATATAAACCAGACCGACAGTCCCTAACACCGATCTCACCCTGTCTGATAGAAACCAGACCCACAGTCCCTGACACCAATCTCCGCCTGTCTGATATAAACCAGTCGCACAGCCCCTGACACCAATCGCACCCTGTATAATATAATCCATCCCCACAGTCCCTGACACCAATCTCCCCCTGTCTGATATAAACCAGACCCACAGTCCCTGACAACAATCTCCGCCAGTCTGATATAAATCAGTAGAACAGCCCCTGACACCAATCTCACCCTATCTGATATAAACCAGACCCAAAGTCATTGGCACCAATCTACCCCTGTTTGATTTAAACCAACGCCACAGTCCCTGACACCAATCCACCCCCCCCCCCCGTCTGATATAAACCAGACCCACAGTCCCTGACACGAATCTCTCCCTGTCTGACATAAACCAGCGCCACAGTCCCTGACACCAATCTCCGCCTGTCTGATATAAACCAGACCCACAGTCATTGACACCAATCTCTCCCTGTCTGACATAAACCAGCCCCACAGTCCCTGACACCAATCTCCGCCTGTCTGATATAAACCAGTCCTACAGTGCCTGACACATTTCTCCCCCTGTCTGATATAAACAGCCCCAGAGTCCCTGACACCAATCTCCCCTTGTCTGATAAAAACCAGCTCTACAGTCCCTGACAGCAATCTCTCCCTGTCTGATATAAACCAGTCCCACAGTCAATGACACCAATCTCCGCCTGTCTGATATAAATCAGACCCACAGTCCCTAACACCGATCTCACCCTGTCTGATAGAAACCAGACCCACAGTCCCTGACACCAATCTCCGCCTGTCTGATATAAATCAGTAGAACAGCCCCTGACACCAATCTCACCCTATCTGATATAAACCAGACCCAAAGTCATTGGCACCAATCTACCCCTGTTTGATATAAACCAACCCCACAGTCCCTGACACCAATCCACCCCCCCGTCTGATATAAACCAGACCCACAGTCCCTGACACGAATCTCTCCCTGTCTGACATAAACCAGCCCCACAGTCCCTGACACCAATCTCCGCCTGTCTGATATAAACCAGACCCAAAGTCACTGGCACCAATCTACCCCTGTCTGAAATAAACCAACCCCAAAGTCCCTGACACCAATCCCCCCCCCTGTCTGATATAAACCAGACCCACAGACCCTGACACCAATCTCCCCTTGTCTGTTATAAACCAACCCCACAATCACTGACAGCAATCTCCCCGGTCTGATATAAAGCAGACCCACAGTCACTGATGCCAATCTCCCTCTGTCCGATATAAACCAGCACCACAGTCACTGACGACAATCTCCCCCTGTCTGACAAAAACCAGCACCACAGAGCCTGACACCAATCTCCCCGTCTGATATAAACCAGACCCACAGACCCTGTCACCAATCACACCATGTCTAATATCAACCAACCCCACAGTCACTGACACCAATCTCCCCGTCTGATATAAACCAGCCCCACAGTTACTGACACCAATCTGCCCCGTCTGATCTCATCCAGCCCCATACACCCTGAAACCAATCTCCCCTTGTCTGATATAAAGCAGACCCACAGTGCCTGACACCAATCTCTCCCTGTTTGATATAAACCAGCTCCACAGTCCCAGACGCCAACCTCCCCCTGTCTGATATAAACCAGCTCTACAATCCCTGACACCAACCTCCCCCTGTCTCGTATAAACAGCTCTACAATCCCTGACACCAATCTCCCCCTGTCTGATATAAACCATCCCCACAGTCGCTGACACCAATCTCCCCTTGTCTGATAAAAACCAGACTCACACTCAAAGACACCAATCTCCCGCTGTATAATATAACCCATCCCCACAGTCCCTGACACCAATCTCCCCCTGTCTGATAGAAACCAGACCCACAGTCCCTGACACCAATCTCCCCCTGTCTGATATAAACCTGACCGACAGTCCCTAACACCGGTCTCACCCTGTCTAATAGAAACCAGACCCACAGTCCCTGACACCAATCTCACCCTGTATAATATAATCCATCCCCACAGTCCCTGACACCAATCTCCCCCTGTCTGATATAAACCAGACCCACAGTCCCTGACAACAATCTCCGCCTGTCTGATATAAATCAGTAGAACAGCCCCTGACACCAATCTCACCCTATCTGATATAAACCAGACCCAAAGTCATTGGCACCAATCTACCCCTGTTTGATATAAACCAACCCCACAGTCCCTGACACCAATCCCCCCCCCGTCTGATATAACCAAGACCCACAGTCCCTGACACGAATCTCTCCCTGTCTGACATAAACCAGCCCCACAGTCCCTGACACCAATCTCTGCCTGTCTGATATAAACCAGACCCACAGTCATTGACACCAATCTCTCCCTGTCTGATATAAATCAGACCCACAGTCCCTAACACCGATCGCACCCTGTCTGATAGAAACCAGACCCACAGTCCCTGACACCAATCTCCGCCTGTATGATATAAATCAGTAGAACAGCCCGTGACACCAATCTCACCCTATCTGATATAAACCAGACCCAAAGTCATTGGCACCAATCTACACCTGTTTCATATAAACCAACCCTACAGTCCCTGACACCAATCCACCCCCCGGTCTGATATAAACCAGACCCACAGTCCCTGACACGAATCTCTCCCTGTCTGACATAAACCAGCCCCACAGTCCCTGACACCAACCTCCGCCTGTCTGATATAAACCAGACCCACAGTCATTGACACCAATCTCTCCCTGTCTGACATAAACCAGCCCCACAGTCCCTGACACCAATCTCCGCCTGTCTGATATAAACCAGTCCCACAGTGCCTGACACTTTTCTCCCCCTGTCTGATATAAACAGCCCCAGAGTCCCTGACACCAATCTCCCCTTGTCTGATAAAAACCAGCTCTACAGTCCCTGACAGCAATCTCTCCCTGTCTGATATAAACCAGTCCCACAGTCAATGACACCAATCTCCACCTGTCTGATATAAATCAGACCCACAGTCCCTAACACCGATCTCACCCTGTCTGATAGAAACCAGACCCACAGTCCCTGACACCAATCTCCGCCTGTCTGATATAAACCAGTAGCACAGCCCCTGACACCAATCTCACCCTATCTGATATAAACCAGACCCAAAGTCACTGGCACCAATCTACCCCTGTCTGATATAAACCAACCCCACAGTCCCTGACACCAATCCCCCCCCTGTCTGATATAAACCAGACCCACAGACCCTGACACCAATCTCCCCCTGTCTGTTATAAACCAACCCCACAATCACTGACAGCAATCTCCCCGGTCTGATATAAAGCAGACCCACAGTCACTGATGCCAATCTCCCTCTGTCCGATATAAACCAGCACCACAGTCACTGACGACAATCTCCCCCTGTCTGACAAAAACCAGCACCACGGAGCCTGACACCAATCTCCCCGTCTGATATAAACCAGACCCACAGACCCTGTCACCAATCACACCATGTCTAATATCAACCAACCCCACAGTCACTGACACCAATCTCCCCTTGTCTGATATAAACCAGCCCCACAGTTACTGACACCAATCTCTCCCTGTTTGAGATAAACCAGCTCCATAGTCACTAACGCCAATGTCCCCTGTCTGATATAAACCAGACCCACAGTCCCAGACACCAACCTGCCCCTGTCTGATATAAACCAGCTCTACAATCCCTAACACCAATCTCCTCCTGTCTGATATAAACCAGCTCTACAGTAACTGAGACCAACCTCCCCCGTCTGTTATAAACCAGACCCACAGTCACAGACACCAACCTCCCCCTGTCTGATATAAACAGCTCTACAATCCCTGACACCAATCTCCTCCTATCTGATATAAACCAGTCGCACAGCCCCTGACACCAATCTCACCCTATCTGATATAAACCAGACCCAAAGTCATTGGCACCAATCTCCCCCTGTCTGATATAAACCAGACCCACAGACCCTGACAATAATCTCTCCCTGTCTGACATAAACCAACCCCACAGTCCCTGACACCAATCTCCGCCTGTCTGATATAAACCAGACCCAAAGTCATTGGCACCAATCTACCCCTGTTTGATTTAAACCAACCCCACAGTCCCTGACACCAATCCACCCCCCCCCGCGTCTGATATAAACCAGACCCACAGTCCCTGACACGAATCTCTCCCTGTCTGACATAAACCAGCCCCACAGTCCCTGACACCAACCTCCGCCTGTCTGATATAAACCAGACCCACAGTCATTGACACCAATCTCTCCCTGTCTGACATAAACCAGCCCCACAGTCCCTGACACCAATCTCCGCCTGTCTGATATAAACCAGACCCACAGTCATTGACACCAATCTCTCCCTGTCTGATATAAATCAGACCCACAGTCCCTAACACCGATCGCACCCTGTCTGATAGAAACCAGACCCACAGTCCCTGACACCAATCTCCGCCTGTATGATATAAATCAGTAGAACAGCCCCTGACACCAATCTCACCCTATCTGATATAAACCAGACCCAAAGTCATTGGCACCAATCTACCCCTGTTTGATATAAACCAACCCCACAGTCCCTGACACCAATCCCCCCCCTGTCTGATATAATCCAGCGCCACAGACACTGACAACAATCTCTGCCTGTCTGATATAAACCAACTCTGTAAAATCAAGAACTGCAGATGCTGGAGAACAGAGTCCAGATGAGAATTGTGCTGGAAAAGCACAGGTACCGTTAATATAAACTAAATCCACAGTCACAGATGCCAATCTCGCCCTGTCTGATATAAACCAGACCCACAGTCACTGACACCAATCTCTCCCTGTTTGCTATAAACCAGCTCTGCAATCCCTGACACCAATCTCCTCGTCTGATATAAACCAGCCCCACAGTCACTGACGCCAATCTCCCCCTGTCTGACATAAACCAGACTCACACTCAAAGACACCAATCTCCAGCTGTATAATATAATCCATCCCACAGTCCCTGACACCAATCTCCCCCTGTCTGATATAAACCAGACCCACAGTCCCTGACACCAATCTCCCCCTGTCTGATATAAACCAGACCGACAGTCCCTAACACCGATCTCACCCTGTCTGATAGAAACCAGACCCACAGTCCCTGACACCAATCTCCGCCTGTCTGATATAAACCAGACCCACAGTCCCTGACAACAATCTCCGCCAGTCTGATATAAATCAGTAGAACAGCCCCTGACACCAATCTCACCCTATCTGATATAAACCAGACCCAAAGTCATTGGCACCAATCTACCCCTGTTTGATTTAAACCAACGCCACAGTCCCTGACACCAATCCACCCCCCCCCCCCGTCTGATATAAACCAGACCCACAGTCCCTGACACGAATCTCTCCCTGTCTGACATAAACCAGCGCCACAGTCCCTGACACCAATCTCCGCCTGTCTGATATAAACCAGACCCACAGTCATTGACACCAATCTCTCCCTGTCTGACATAAACCAGCCCCACAGTCCCTGACACCAATCTCCGCCTGTCTGATATAAACCAGTCCTACAGTGCCTGACACATTTCTCCCCCTGTCTGATATAAACAGCCCCAGAGTCCCTGACACCAATCTCCCCTTGTCTGATAAAAACCAGCTCTACAGTCCCTGACAGCAATCTCTCCCTGTCTGATATAAACCAGTCCCACAGTCAATGACACCAATCTCCGCCTGTCTGATATAAATCAGACCCACAGTCCCTAACACCGATCTCACCCTGTCTGATAGAAACCAGACCCACAGTCCCTGACACCAATCTCCGCCTGTCTGATATAAATCAGTAGAACAGCCCCTGACACCAATCTCACCCTATCTGATATAAACCAGACCCAAAGTCATTGGCACCAATCTACCCCTGTTTGATATAAACCAACCCCACAGTCCCTGACACCAATCCACCCCCCCGTCTGATATAAACCAGACCCACAGTCCCTGACACGAATCTCTCCCTGTCTGACATAAACCAGCCCCACAGTCCCTGACACCAATCTCCGCCTGTCTGATATAAACCAGACCCAAAGTCACTGGCACCAATCTACCCCTGTCTGAAATAAACCAACCCCAAAGTCCCTGACACCAATCCCCCCCCCTGTCTGATATAAACCAGACCCACAGACCCTGACACCAATCTCCCCTTGTCTGTTATAAACCAACCCCACAATCACTGACAGCAATCTCCCCGGTCTGATATAAAGCAGACCCACAGTCACTGATGCCAATCTCCCTCTGTCCGATATAAACCAGCACCACAGTCACTGACGACAATCTCCCCCTGTCTGACAAAAACCAGCACCACAGAGCCTGACACCAATCTCCCCGTCTGATATAAACCAGACCCACAGACCCTGTCACCAATCACACCATGTCTAATATCAACCAACCCCACAGTCACTGACACCAATCTCCCCGTCTGATATAAACCAGCCCCACAGTTACTGACACCAATCTGCCCCGTCTGATCTCATCCAGCCCCATACACCCTGAAACCAATCTCCCCTTGTCTGATATAAAGCAGACCCACAGTGCCTGACACCAATCTCTCCCTGTTTGATATAAACCAGCTCCACAGTCCCAGACGCCAACCTCCCCCTGTCTGATATAAACCAGCTCTACAATCCCTGACACCAACCTCCCCCTGTCTCGTATAAACAGCTCTACAATCCCTGACACCAATCTCCCCCTGTCTGATATAAACCATCCCCACAGTCGCTGACACCAATCTCCCCTTGTCTGATAAAAACCAGACTCACACTCAAAGACACCAATCTCCCGCTGTATAATATAACCCATCCCCACAGTCCCTGACACCAATCTCCCCCTGTCTGATAGAAACCAGACCCACAGTCCCTGACACCAATCTCCCCCTGTCTGATATAAACCTGACCGACAGTCCCTAACACCGGTCTCACCCTGTCTAATAGAAACCAGACCCACAGTCCCTGACACCAATCTCACCCTGTATAATATAATCCATCCCCACAGTCCCTGACACCAATCTCCCCCTGTCTGATATAAACCAGACCCACAGTCCCTGACAACAATCTCCGCCTGTCTGATATAAATCAGTAGAACAGCCCCTGACACCAATCTCACCCTATCTGATATAAACCAGACCCAAAGTCATTGGCACCAATCTACCCCTGTTTGATATAAACCAACCCCACAGTCCCTGACACCAATCCCCCCCCCGTCTGATATAACCAAGACCCACAGTCCCTGACACGAATCTCTCCCTGTCTGACATAAACCAGCCCCACAGTCCCTGACACCAATCTCTGCCTGTCTGATATAAACCAGACCCACAGTCATTGACACCAATCTCTCCCTGTCTGATATAAATCAGACCCACAGTCCCTAACACCGATCGCACCCTGTCTGATAGAAACCAGACCCACAGTCCCTGACACCAATCTCCGCCTGTATGATATAAATCAGTAGAACAGCCCGTGACACCAATCTCACCCTATCTGATATAAACCAGACCCAAAGTCATTGGCACCAATCTACA
This sequence comes from Chiloscyllium punctatum, assembly GCF_047496795.1. Taxonomy (NCBI): domain Eukaryota; kingdom Metazoa; phylum Chordata; class Chondrichthyes; order Orectolobiformes; family Hemiscylliidae; genus Chiloscyllium; species Chiloscyllium punctatum. The sequence goes on along the minus strand of NC_092754.1, from coordinate 49,282,348 downwards.
CCTGTTTCATATAAACCAACCCTACAGTCCCTGACACCAATCCACCCCCCGGTCTGATATAAACCAGACCCACAGTCCCTGACACGAATCTCTCCCTGTCTGACATAAACCAGCCCCACAGTCCCTGACACCAACCTCCGCCTGTCTGATATAAACCAGACCCACAGTCATTGACACCAATCTCTCCCTGTCTGACATAAACCAGCCCCACAGTCCCTGACACCAATCTCCGCCTGTCTGATATAAACCAGTCCCACAGTGCCTGACACTTTTCTCCCCCTGTCTGATATAAACAGCCCCAGAGTCCCTGACACCAATCTCCCCTTGTCTGATAAAAACCAGCTCTACAGTCCCTGACAGCAATCTCTCCCTGTCTGATATAAACCAGTCCCACAGTCAATGACACCAATCTCCACCTGTCTGATATAAATCAGACCCACAGTCCCTAACACCGATCTCACCCTGTCTGATAGAAACCAGACCCACAGTCCCTGACACCAATCTCCGCCTGTCTGATATAAACCAGTAGCACAGCCCCTGACACCAATCTCACCCTATCTGATATAAACCAGACCCAAAGTCACTGGCACCAATCTACCCCTGTCTGATATAAACCAACCCCACAGTCCCTGACACCAATCCCCCCCCTGTCTGATATAAACCAGACCCACAGACCCTGACACCAATCTCCCCCTGTCTGTTATAAACCAACCCCACAATCACTGACAGCAATCTCCCCGGTCTGATATAAAGCAGACCCACAGTCACTGATGCCAATCTCCCTCTGTCCGATATAAACCAGCACCACAGTCACTGACGACAATCTCCCCCTGTCTGACAAAAACCAGCACCACGGAGCCTGACACCAATCTCCCCGTCTGATATAAACCAGACCCACAGACCCTGTCACCAATCACACCATGTCTAATATCAACCAACCCCACAGTCACTGACACCAATCTCCCCTTGTCTGATATAAACCAGCCCCACAGTTACTGACACCAATCTCTCCCTGTTTGAGATAAACCAGCTCCATAGTCACTAACGCCAATGTCCCCTGTCTGATATAAACCAGACCCACAGTCCCAGACACCAACCTGCCCCTGTCTGATATAAACCAGCTCTACAATCCCTAACACCAATCTCCTCCTGTCTGATATAAACCAGCTCTACAGTAACTGAGACCAACCTCCCCCGTCTGTTATAAACCAGACCCACAGTCACAGACACCAACCTCCCCCTGTCTGATATAAACAGCTCTACAATCCCTGACACCAATCTCCTCCTATCTGATATAAACCAGTCGCACAGCCCCTGACACCAATCTCACCCTATCTGATATAAACCAGACCCAAAGTCATTGGCACCAATCTCCCCCTGTCTGATATAAACCAGACCCACAGACCCTGACACCAATCTCTCCCTGTCTGACATAAACCAACCCCACAGTCCCTGACACCAATCTCCGCCTGTCTGATATAAACCAGACCCAAAGTCATTGGCACCAATCTACCCCTGTTTGATTTAAACCAACCCCACAGTCCCTGACACCAATCCACCCCCCCCCGCGTCTGATATAAACCAGACCCACAGTCCCTGACACGAATCTCTCCCTGTCTGACATAAACCAGCCCCACAGTCCCTGACACCAACCTCCGCCTGTCTGATATAAACCAGACCCACAGTCATTGACACCAATCTCTCCCTGTCTGACATAAACCAGCCCCACAGTCCCTGACACCAATCTCCGCCTGTCTGATATAAACCAGACCCACAGTCATTGACACCAATCTCTCCCTGTCTGATATAAATCAGACCCACAGTCCCTAACACCGATCGCACCCTGTCTGATAGAAACCAGACCCACAGTCCCTGACACCAATCTCCGCCTGTATGATATAAATCAGTAGAACAGCCCCTGACACCAATCTCACCCTATCTGATATAAACCAGACCCAAAGTCATTGGCACCAATCTACCCCTGTTTGATATAAACCAACCCCACAGTCCCTGACACCAATCCCCCCCCTGTCTGATATAATCCAGCGCCACAGACACTGACAACAATCTCTGCCTGTCTGATATAAACCAACTCTGTAAAATCAAGAACTGCAGATGCTGGAGAACAGAGTCCAGATGAGAATTGTGCTGGAAAAGCACAGGTACCGTTAATATAAACTAAATCCACAGTCACAGATGCCAATCTCGCCCTGTCTGATATAAACCAGACCCACAGTGCCTGACACTTTTCTCCCCCTGTCTGATATAAACAGCCCCAGAGTCCCTGACACCAATCTCCCCTTGTCTGATATAAACCAGTCCCACAGTGCCTGACACTTTTCTCCCCCTGTCTGATATAAACAGCCCCAGAGTCCCTGACACCAATCTCCCCTTGTCTGATAAAAACCAGCTCTACAGTCCCTGACAGCAATCTCTCCCTGTCTGATATAAACCAGTCCCACAGTCAATGACACCAATCTCCACCTGTCTGATATAAATCAGACCCACAGTCCCTAACACCGATCTCACCCTGTCTGATAGAAACCAGACCCACAGTCCCTGACACCAATCTCCGCCTGTCTGATATAAACCAGTAGCACAGCCCCTGACACCAATCTCACCCTATCTGATATAAACCAGACCCAAAGTCACTGGCACCAATCTACCCCTGTCTGATATAAACCAACCCCACAGTCCCTGACACCAATCCCCCCCCTGTCTGATATAAACCAGACCCACAGACCCTGACACCAATCTCCCCCTGTCTGTTATAAACCAACCCCACAATCACTGACAGCAATCTCCCCGGTCTGATATAAAGCAGACCCACAGTCACTGATGCCAATCTCCCTCTGTCCGATATAAACCAGCACCACAGTCACTGACGACAATCTCCCCCTGTCTGACAAAAACCAGCACCACGGAGCCTGACACCAATCTCCCCGTCTGATATAAACCAGACCCACAGACCCTGTCACCAATCACACCATGTCTAATATCAACCAACCCCACAGTCACTGACACCAATCTCCCCTTGTCTGATATAAACCAGCCCCACAGTTACTGACACCAATCTCTCCCTGTTTGAGATAAACCAGCTCCATAGTCACTAACGCCAATGTCCCCTGTCTGATATAAACCAGACCCACAGTCCCAGACACCAACCTGCCCCTGTCTGATATAAACCAGCTCTACAATCCCTAACACCAATCTCCTCCTGTCTGATATAAACCAGCTCTACAGTAACTGAGACCAACCTCCCCCGTCTGTTATAAACCAGACCCACAGTCACAGACACCAACCTCCCCCTGTCTGATATAAACAGCTCTACAATCCCTGACACCAATCTCCTCCTATCTGATATAAACCAGTCGCACAGCCCCTGACACCAATCTCACCCTATCTGATATAAACCAGACCCAAAGTCATTGGCACCAATCTCCCCCTGTCTGATATAAACCAGACCCACAGACCCTGACACCAATCTCTCCCTGTCTGACATAAACCAACCCCACAGTCCCTGACACCAATCCACCCCCCCCCGCGTCTGATATAAACCAGACCCACAGTCCCTGACACGAATCTCTCCCTGTCTGACATAAACCAGCCCCACAGTCCCTGACACCAACCTCCGCCTGTCTGATATAAACCAGACCCACAGTCCCTAACACCGATCGCACCCTGTCTGATAGAAACCAGACCCACAGTCCCTGACACCAATCTCCGCCTGTATGATATAAATCAGTAGAACAGCCCCTGACACCAATCTCACCCTATCTGATATAAACCAGACCCAAAGTCATTGGCACCAATCTACCCCTGTTTGATATAAACCAACCCCACAGTCCCTGACACCAATCCCCCCCCTGTCTGATATAATCCAGCGCCACAGACACTGACAACAATCTCTGCCTGTCTGATATAAACCAACTCTGTAAAATCAAGAACTGCAGATGCTGGAGAACAGAGTCCAGATGAGAATTGTGCTGGAAAAGCACAGGTACCGTTAATATAAACTAAATCCACAGTCACAGATGCCAATCTCGCCCTGTCTGATATAAACCAGACCCACAGTCACTGACACCAATCTCTCCCTGTTTGCTATAAACCAGCTCTGCAATCCCTGACACCAATCTCCTCGTCTGATATAAACCAGCCCCACAGTCACTGACGCCAATCTCCCCCTGTCTGACATAAACCAGACTCACACTCAAAGACACCAATCTCCAGCTGTATAATATAATCCATCCCACAGTCCCTGACACCAATCTCCCCCTGTCTGATATAAACCAGACCCACAGTCCCTGACACCAATCTCCCCCTGTCTGATATAAACCAGACCGACAGTCCCTAACACCGATCTCACCCTGTCTGATAGAAACCAGACCCACAGTCCCTGACACCAATCTCCGCCTGTCTGATATAAACCAGTCGCACAGCCCCTGACACCAATCGCACCCTGTATAATATAATCCATCCCCACAGTCCCTGACACCAATCTCCCCCTGTCTGATATAAACCAGACCCACAGTCCCTGACAACAATCTCCGCCAGTCTGATATAAATCAGTAGAACAGCCCCTGACACCAATCTCACCCTATCTGATATAAACCAGACCCAAAGTCATTGGCACCAATCTACCCCTGTTTGATTTAAACCAACGCCACAGTCCCTGACACCAATCCACCCCCCCCCCCCGTCTGATATAAACCAGACCCACAGTCCCTGACACGAATCTCTCCCTGTCTGACATAAACCAGCGCCACAGTCCCTGACACCAATCTCCGCCTGTCTGATATAAACCAGACCCACAGTCATTGACACCAATCTCTCCCTGTCTGACATAAACCAGCCCCACAGTCCCTGACACCAATCTCCGCCTGTCTGATATAAACCAGTCCTACAGTGCCTGACACATTTCTCCCCCTGTCTGATATAAACAGCCCCAGAGTCCCTGACACCAATCTCCCCTTGTCTGATAAAAACCAGCTCTACAGTCCCTGACAGCAATCTCTCCCTGTCTGATATAAACCAGTCCCACAGTCAATGACACCAATCTCCGCCTGTCTGATATAAATCAGACCCACAGTCCCTAACACCGATCTCACCCTGTCTGATAGAAACCAGACCCACAGTCCCTGACACCAATCTCCGCCTGTCTGATATAAATCAGTAGAACAGCCCCTGACACCAATCTCACCCTATCTGATATAAACCAGACCCAAAGTCATTGGCACCAATCTACCCCTGTTTGATATAAACCAACCCCACAGTCCCTGACACCAATCCACCCCCCCGTCTGATATAAACCAGACCCACAGTCCCTGACACGAATCTCTCCCTGTCTGACATAAACCAGCCCCACAGTCCCTGACACCAATCTCCGCCTGTCTGATATAAACCAGACCCAAAGTCACTGGCACCAATCTACCCCTGTCTGAAATAAACCAACCCCAAAGTCCCTGACACCAATCCCCCCCCCTGTCTGATATAAACCAGACCCACAGACCCTGACACCAATCTCCCCTTGTCTGTTATAAACCAACCCCACAATCACTGACAGCAATCTCCCCGGTCTGATATAAAGCAGACCCACAGTCACTGATGCCAATCTCCCTCTGTCCGATATAAACCAGCACCACAGTCACTGACGACAATCTCCCCCTGTCTGACAAAAACCAGCACCACAGAGCCTGACACCAATCTCCCCGTCTGATATAAACCAGACCCACAGACCCTGTCACCAATCACACCATGTCTAATATCAACCAACCCCACAGTCACTGACACCAATCTCCCCGTCTGATATAAACCAGCCCCACAGTTACTGACACCAATCTGCCCCGTCTGATCTCATCCAGCCCCATACACCCTGAAACCAATCTCCCCTTGTCTGATATAAAGCAGACCCACAGTGCCTGACACCAATCTCTCCCTGTTTGATATAAACCAGCTCCACAGTCCCAGACGCCAACCTCCCCCTGTCTGATATAAACCAGCTCTACAATCCCTGACACCAACCTCCCCCTGTCTCGTATAAACAGCTCTACAATCCCTGACACCAATCTCCCCCTGTCTGATATAAACCATCCCCACAGTCGCTGACACCAATCTCCCCTTGTCTGATAAAAACCAGACTCACACTCAAAGACACCAATCTCCCGCTGTATAATATAACCCATCCCCACAGTCCCTGACACCAATCTCCCCCTGTCTGATAGAAACCAGACCCACAGTCCCTGACACCAATCTCCCCCTGTCTGATATAAACCTGACCGACAGTCCCTAACACCGGTCTCACCCTGTCTAATAGAAACCAGACCCACAGTCCCTGACACCAATCTCACCCTGTATAATATAATCCATCCCCACAGTCCCTGACACCAATCTCCCCCTGTCTGATATAAACCAGACCCACAGTCCCTGACAACAATCTCCGCCTGTCTGATATAAATCAGTAGAACAGCCCCTGACACCAATCTCACCCTATCTGATATAAACCAGACCCAAAGTCATTGGCACCAATCTACCCCTGTTTGATATAAACCAACCCCACAGTCCCTGACACCAATCCCCCCCCCGTCTGATATAACCAAGACCCACAGTCCCTGACACGAATCTCTCCCTGTCTGACATAAACCAGCCCCACAGTCCCTGACACCAATCTCTGCCTGTCTGATATAAACCAGACCCACAGTCATTGACACCAATCTCTCCCTGTCTGATATAAATCAGACCCACAGTCCCTAACACCGATCGCACCCTGTCTGATAGAAACCAGACCCACAGTCCCTGACACCAATCTCCGCCTGTATGATATAAATCAGTAGAACAGCCCGTGACACCAATCTCACCCTATCTGATATAAACCAGACCCAAAGTCATTGGCACCAATCTACACCTGTTTCATATAAACCAACCCTACAGTCCCTGACACCAATCCACCCCCCGGTCTGATATAAACCAGACCCACAGTCCCTGACACGAATCTCTCCCTGTCTGACATAAACCAGCCCCACAGTCCCTGACACCAACCTCCGCCTGTCTGATATAAACCAGACCCACAGTCATTGACACCAATCTCTCCCTGTCTGACATAAACCAGCCCCACAGTCCCTGACACCAATCTCCGCCTGTCTGATATAAACCAGTCCCACAGTGCCTGACACTTTTCTCCCCCTGTCTGATATAAACAGCCCCAGAGTCCCTGACACCAATCTCCCCTTGTCTGATAAAAACCAGCTCTACAGTCCCTGACAGCAATCTCTCCCTGTCTGATATAAACCAGTCCCACAGTCAATGACACCAATCTCCACCTGTCTGATATAAATCAGACCCACAGTCCCTAACACCGATCTCACCCTGTCTGATAGAAACCAGACCCACAGTCCCTGACACCAATCTCCGCCTGTCTGATATAAACCAGTAGCACAGCCCCTGACACCAATCTCACCCTATCTGATATAAACCAGACCCAAAGTCACTGGCACCAATCTACCCCTGTCTGATATAAACCAACCCCACAGTCCCTGACACCAATCCCCCCCCTGTCTGATATAAACCAGACCCACAGACCCTGACACCAATCTCCCCCTGTCTGTTATAAACCAACCCCACAATCACTGACAGCAATCTCCCCGGTCTGATATAAAGCAGACCCACAGTCACTGATGCCAATCTCCCTCTGTCCGATATAAACCAGCACCACAGTCACTGACGACAATCTCCCCCTGTCTGACAAAAACCAGCACCACGGAGCCTGACACCAATCTCCCCGTCTGATATAAACCAGACCCACAGACCCTGTCACCAATCACACCATGTCTAATATCAACCAACCCCACAGTCACTGACACCAATCTCCCCTTGTCTGATATAAACCAGCCCCACAGTTACTGACACCAATCTCTCCCTGTTTGAGATAAACCAGCTCCATAGTCACTAACGCCAATGTCCCCTGTCTGATATAAACCAGACCCACAGTCCCAGACACCAACCTGCCCCTGTCTGATATAAACCAGCTCTACAATCCCTAACACCAATCTCCTCCTGTCTGATATAAACCAGCTCTACAGTAACTGAGACCAACCTCCCCCGTCTGTTATAAACCAGACCCACAGTCACAGACACCAACCTCCCCCTGTCTGATATAAACAGCTCTACAATCCCTGACACCAATCTCCTCCTATCTGATATAAACCAGTCGCACAGCCCCTGACACCAATCTCACCCTATCTGATATAAACCAGACCCAAAGTCATTGGCACCAATCTCCCCCTGTCTGATATAAACCAGACCCACAGACCCTGACAATAATCTCTCCCTGTCTGACATAAACCAACCCCACAGTCCCTGACACCAATCTCCGCCTGTCTGATATAAACCAGACCCAAAGTCATTGGCACCAATCTACCCCTGTTTGATTTAAACCAACCCCACAGTCCCTGACACCAATCCACCCCCCCCCGCGTCTGATATAAACCAGACCCACAGTCCCTGACACGAATCTCTCCCTGTCTGACATAAACCAGCCCCACAGTCCCTGACACCAACCTCCGCCTGTCTGATATAAACCAGACCCACAGTCATTGACACCAATCTCTCCCTGTCTGACATAAACCAGCCCCACAGTCCCTGACACCAATCTCCGCCTGTCTGATATAAACCAGACCCACAGTCATTGACACCAATCTCTCCCTGTCTGATATAAATCAGACCCACAGTCCCTAACACCGATCGCACCCTGTCTGATAGAAACCAGACCCACAGTCCCTGACACCAATCTCCGCCTGTATGATATAAATCAGTAGAACAGCCCCTGACACCAATCTCACCCTATCTGATATAAACCAGACCCAAAGTCATTGGCACCAATCTACCCCTGTTTGATATAAACCAACCCCACAGTCCCTGACACCAATCCCCCCCCTGTCTGATATAATCCAGCGCCACAGACACTGACAACAATCTCTGCCTGTCTGATATAAACCAACTCTGTAAAATCAAGAACTGCAGATGCTGGAGAACAGAGTCCAGATGAGAATTGTGCTGGAAAAGCACAGGTACCGTTAATATAAACTAAATCCACAGTCACAGATGCCAATCTCGCCCTGTCTGATATAAACCAGACCCACAGTCACTGACACCAATCTCTCCCTGTTTGCTATAAACCAGCTCTGCAATCCCTGACACCAATCTCCTCGTCTGATATAAACCAGCCCCACAGTCACTGACGCCAATCTCCCCCTGTCTGACATAAACCAGACTCACACTCAAAGACACCAATCTCCAGCTGTATAATATAATCCATCCCACAGTCCCTGACACCAATCTCCCCCTGTCTGATATAAACCAGACCCACAGTCCCTGACACCAATCTCCCCCTGTCTGATATAAACCAGACCGACAGTCCCTAACACCGATCTCACCCTGTCTGATAGAAACCAGACCCACAGTCCCTGACACCAATCTCCGCCTGTCTGATATAAACCAGTCGCACAGCCCCTGACACCAATCGCACCCTGTATAATATAATCCATCCCCACAGTCCCTGACACCAATCTCCCCCTGTCTGATATAAACCAGACCCACAGTCCCTGACAACAATCTCCGCCAGTCTGATATAAATCAGTAGAAAAGCCCCTGACACCAATCTCACCCTATCTGATATAAACCAGACCCAAAGTCATTGGCACCAATCTACCCCTGTTTGATTTAAACCAACGCCACAGTCCCTGACACCAATCCACCCCCCCCCCCCGTCTGATATAAACCAGACCCACAGTCCCTGACACGAATCTCTCCCTGTCTGACATAAACCAGCGCCACAGTCCCTGACACCAATCTCCGCCTGTCTGATATAAACCAGACCCACAGTCATTGACACCAATCTCTCCCTGTCTGACATAAACCAGCCCCACAGTCCCTGACACCAATCTCCGCCTGTCTGATATAAACCAGTCCTACAGTGCCTGACACATTTCTCCCCCTGTCTGATATAAACAGCCCCAGAGTCCCTGACACCAATCTCCCCTTGTCTGATAAAAACCAGCTCTACAGTCCCTGACAGCAATCTCTCCCTGTCTGATATAAACCAGTCCCACAGTCAATGACACCAATCTCCGCCTGTCTGATATAAATCAGACCCACAGTCCCTAACACCGATCTCACCCTGTCTGATAGAAACCAGACCCACAGTCCCTGACACCAATCTCCGCCTGTCTGATATAAATCAGTAGAACAGCCCCTGACACCAATCTCACCCTATCTGATATAAACCAGACCCAAAGTCATTGGCACCAATCTACCCCTGTTTGATATAAACCAACCCCACAGTCCCTGACACCAATCCACCCCCCCGTCTGATATAAACCAGACCCACAGTCCCTGACACGAATCTCTCCCTGTCTGACATAAACCAGCCCCACAGTCCCTGACACCAATCTCCGCCTGTCTGATATAAACCAGACCCACAGTCACTGGCACCAATCTACCCCTGTCTGAAATAAACCAACCCCAAAGTCCCTGACACCAATCCCCCCCCCCTGTCTGATATAAACCAGACCCACAGACCCTGACACCAATCTCCCCTTGTCTGTTATAAACCAACCCCACAATCACTGACAGCAATCTCCCCGGTCTGATATAAAGCAGACCCACAGTCACTGATGCCAATCTCCCTCTGTCCGATATAAACCAGCACCACAGTCACTGACGACAATCTCCCCCTGTCTGACAAAAACCAGCACCACAGAGCCTGACACCAATCTCCCCGTCTGATATAAACCAGACCCACAGACCCTGTCACCAATCACACCATGTCTAATATCAACCAACCCCACAGTCACTGACACCAATCTCCCCGTCTGATATAAACCAGCCCCACAGTTACTGACACCAATCTGCCCCGTCTGATCTCATCCAGCCCCATACACCCTGAAACCAATCTCCCCTTGTCTGATATAAAGCAGACCCACAGTGCCTGACACCAATCTCTCCCTGTTTGATATAAACCAGCTCCACAGTCCCAGACGCCAACCTCCCCCTGTCTGATATAAACCAGCTCTACAATCCCTGACACCAACCTCCCCCTGTCTCGTATAAACAGCTCTACAATCCCTGACACCAATCTCCCCCTGTCTGATATAAACCATCCCCACAGTCGCTGACACCAATCTCCCCTTGTCTGATAAAAACCAGACTCACACTCAAAGACACCAATCTCCCGCTGTATAATATAACCCATCCCCACAGTCCCTGACACCAATCTCCCCCTGTCTGATAGAAACCAGACCCACAGTCCCTGACACCAATCTCCCCCTGTCTGATATAAACCTGACCGACAGTCCCTAACACCGGTCTCACCCTGTCTAATAGAAACCAGACCCACAGTCCCTGACACCAATCTCCCCCTGTCTGATATAAACCAGACCCACAGTCCCTGACAACAATCTCCGCCTGTCTGATATAAATCAGTAGAACAGCCCCTGACACCAATCTCACCCTATCTGATATAAACCAGACCCAAAGTCATTGGCACCAATCTACCCCTGTTTGATATAAACCAACCCCACAGTCCCTGACACCAATCCCCCCCCCGTCTGATATAACCAAGACCCACAGTCCCTGACACGAATCTCTCCCTGTCTGACATAAACCAGCCCCACAGTCCCTGACACCAATCTCTGCCTGTCTGATATAAACCAGACCCACAGTCATTGACACCAATCTCTCCCTGTCTGATATAAATCAGACCCACAGTCCCTAACACCGATCGCACCCTGTCTGATAGAAACCAGACCCACAGTCCCTGACACCAATCTCCGCCTGTATGATATAAATCAGTAGAACAGCCCGTGACACCAATCTCACCCTATCTGATATAAACCAGACCCAAAGTCATTGGCACCAATCTACACCTGTTTCATATAAACCAACCCTACAGTCCCTGACACCAATCCACCCCCCGGTCTGATATAAACCAGACCCACAGTCCCTGACACGAATCTCTCCCTGTCTGACATAAACCAGCCCCACAGTCCCTGACACCAACCTCCGCCTGTCTGATATAAACCAGACCCACAGTCATTGACACCAATCTCTCCCTGTCTGACATAAACCAGCCCCACAGTCCCTGACACCAATCTCCGCCTGTCTGATATAAACCAGTCCCACAGTGCCTGACACTTTTCTCCCCCTGTCTGATATAAACAGCCCCAGAGTCCCTGACACCAATCTCCCCTTGTCTGATAAAAACCAGCTCTACAGTCCCTGACAGCAATCTCTCCCTGTCTGATATAAACCAGTCCCACAGTCAATGACACCAATCTCCACCTGTCTGATATAAATCAGACCCACAGTCCCTAACACCGATCTCACCCTGTCTGATAGAAACCAGACCCACAGTCCCTGACACCAATCTCCGCCTGTCTGATATAAACCAGTAGCACAGCCCCTGACACCAATCTCACCCTATCTGATATAAACCAGACCCAAAGTCACTGGCACCAATCTACCCCTGACTGATATAAACCAACCCCACAGTCCCTGACACCAATCCCCCCCCTGTCTGATATAAACCAGACCCACAGACCCTGACACCAATCTCCCCCTGTCTGTTATAAACCAACCCCACAATCACTGACAGCAATCTCCCCGGTCTGATATAAAGCAGACCCACAGTCACTGATGCCAATCTCCCTCTGTCCGATATAAACCAGCACCACAGTCACTGACGACAATCTCCCCCTGTCTGACAAAAACCAGCACCACGGAGCCTGACACCAATCTCCCCGTCTGATATAAACCAGACCCACAGACCCTGTCACCAATCACACCATGTCTAATATCAACCAACCCCACAGTCACTGACACCAATCTCCCCTTGTCTGATATAAACCAGCCCCACAGTTACTGACACCAATCTCTCCCTGTTTGAGATAAACCAGCTCCATAGTCACTAACGCCAATGTCCCCTGTCTGATATAAACCAGACCCACAGTCCCAGACACCAACCTGCCCCTGTCTGATATAAACCAGCTCTACAATCCCTAACACCAATCTCCTCCTGTCTGATATAAACCAGCTCTACAGTAACTGAGACCAACCTCCCCCGTCTGTTATAAACCAGACCCACAGTCACAGACACCAACCTCCCCCTGTCTGATATAAACAGCTCTACAATCCCTGACACCAATCTCCTCCTATCTGATATAAACCAGTCGCACAGCCCCTGACACCAATCTCACCCTATCTGATATAAACCAGACCCAAAGTCATTGGCACCAATCTCCCCCTGTCTGATATAAACCAGACCCACAGACCCTGACACCAATCTCTCCCTGTCTGACATAAACCAACCCCACAGTCCCTGACACCAATCTCCGCCTGTCTGATACAAACCAGACCCACAGTCACTGACACCAATCTCCGCCTGTCTGATATAAACCAGACCCACAGTCCCTGACACCAATCTCCGCCTGTCTGATATAAACCAGTCCCACAGTCACTGACACCAATCTCTCACTGTCTGACATAAACCAGCCCCACAGTCCCTGACACCAATCTCTGCCTGTCTGATATAAACCAGACCCACAGTCCTTTACACCGATCTCACCCTGTCTGATAGAAACCAGACCCACAGTACCTGACACCAATCTCCGCCTGTCTGATATAAACCAGTAGCACAGCCCCTGATACCAATCTCACCCTATCTGATATAAACCTGACCCAAAGTCACTGGCACCAATCTACCCCTGTCTGATATAAACCAGACCCACAGTCCCTGACACGAATCTCTCCCTGTCTGACATAAACCAGTCCCACAGTGCATGCCACCAATCTCCTCCTGTCTGATATAAACCAGACCCACAGTACCTGACAGCAAACTCCGCCTGTCGGATATAAACCAGACCCACAGTCCCTGACAACAACCTCCGCCTGTCTGATATAAACCATACCACAGTCCCTGACACCAATCTCCCCCTGTCTCACATAAACCAGACCCACAGTCCCTAACACCGATCTCACCCTGTCTGATATAAACCAGACCGGCAGTCCCTGACAACAACCTCCGCCTGTCTGATATAAAGCATACCCACAGTCCCTGACACCAATCTCCCCCTGTCTGACATAAACCAGCCCCACAGTCCCTAACACCGATCTCACCCTGTCTGATATAAACCAGACCGGCAGTCCCTATCACCGATCTCACCCTGTCTGATAGAAACCAGACCCACAGTTCCTGACACCAATCTCCACCTGCCTGATATAAACCAGTCGCACAGCCCCTGACACCAATCTCCGCCTGTCTGATATAAACCAGTCCCACAGTGCCTGACACATTTCTCCCCCTGTCTGATATAAAGCAGACCAACATTCCCTGACACCAATCTCCGCCTGTCTGAAAGAAACCAGTCCCACAGTCACTGACACCAAACTGCCCCTGTCTGATATAAACCAGACCCACAGTCCTTGACACCAATCTCCCCCTATCTGATATAAATCAGACCCGGAGTCCCTGACACCAATCTCCACTTGTCTGATAAAAACCAGCTCTACAGTCCCTGACAGCAATCTCTCCCTGTCTGATATAAACCAGTCCCACAGTCATTGACACCAATCTCTCCCTGTCTGATATAAATCAGACCCACAGTCCCTAACACCGATCGCACCCTGTCTGATAGAAACCAGACCCACAGTCCCTGACACCAATCTCCGCCTGTATGATATAAATCAGTAGAACAGCCCGTGACACCAATCTCACCCTATCTGATATAAACCAGACCCAAAGTCATTGGCACCAATCTACACCTGTTTCATATAAACCAACCCTACAGTCCCTGACACCAATCCACCCCCCCGTCTGATATAAACCAGACCCACAGTCCCTGACACGAATCTCTCCCTGTCTGACATAAACCAGCCCCACAGTCCCTGACACCAACCTCCGCCTGTCTGATATAAACCAGACCCACAGTCATTGACACCAATCTCTCCCTGTCTGACATAAACCAGCCCCACAGTCCCTGACACCAATCTCCGCCTGTCTGATATAAACCAGTCCCACAGTGCCTGACACTTTTCTCCCCCTGTCTGATATAAACAGCCCCAGAGTCCCTGACACCAATCTCCCCTTGTCTGATAAAAACCAGCTCTACAGTCCCTGACAGCAATCTCTCCCTGTCTGATATAAACCAGTCCCACAGTCAATGACACCAATCTCCACCTGTCTGATATAAATCAGACCCACAGTCCCTAACACCGATCTCACCCTGTCTGATAGAAACCAGACCCACAGTCCCTGACACCAATCTCCGCCTGTCTGATATAAACCAGTAGCACAGCCCCTGACACCAATCTCACCCTATCTGATATAAACCAGACCCAAAGTCACTGGCACCAATCTACCCCTGTCTGATATAAACCAACCCCACAGTCCCTGACACCAATCCCCCCCCTGTCTGATATAAACCAGACCCACAGACCCTGACACCAATCTCCCCTTGTCTGTTATAAACCAACCCCACAATCACTGACAGCAATCTCCCCGGTCTGATATAAAGCAGACCCACAGTCACTGATGCCAATCTCCCTCTGTCCGATATAAACCAGCACCACAGTCACTGACGACAATCTCCCCCTGTCTGACAAAAACCAGCACCACGGAGCCTGACACCAATCTCCCCGTCTGATATAAACCAGACCCACAGACCCTGTCACCAATCACACCATGTCTAATATCAACCAACCCCACAGTCACTGACACCAATCTCCCCTTGTCTGATATAAACCAGCCCCACAGTTACTGACACCAATCTCTCCCTGTTTGAGATAAACCAGCTCCATAGTCACTAACGCCAATGTCCCCTGTCTGATATAAACCAGACCCACAGTCCCAGACACCAACCTGCCCCTGTCTGATATAAACCAGCTCTACAATCCCTAACACCAATCTCCTCCTGTCTGATATAAACCAGCTCTACAGTAACTGACACCAACCTCCCCCGTCTGTTATAAACCAGACCCACAGTCACAGACACCAACCTCCCCCTGTCTGATATAAACAGCTCTACAATCCCTGACACCAATCTCCTCCTATCTGATATAAACCAGTCGCACAGCCCCTGACACCAATCTCACCCTATCTGATATAAACCAGACCCAAAGTCATTGGCACCAATCTCCCCCTGTCTGATATAAACCAGACCCACAGTCCCTGACACCAATCTCTCCCTGTCTGACATAAACCAACCCCACAGTCCCTGACACCAATCTCCGCCTGTCTGATATAAACCAGACCCACAGTCACTGACACCAATCTCCGCCTGTCTGATATAAACCAGACCCACAGTCCCTGACACCAATCTCCGCCTGTCTGATATAAACCAGTCCCACAGTCACTGACACCAATCTCTCACTGTCTGACATAAACCAGCCCCACAGTCCCTGACGCCAATCTCTGCCTGTCTGATATAAACCAGACCCACAGTCCTTTACACCGATCTCACCCTGTCTGATAGAAACCAGACCCACAGTCCCTGACACCAATCTCCACCTGCCTGATATAAACCAGTCGCACAGCCCCTGACACCAATCTCCGCCTGTCTGATATAAACCAGTCCCACAGTGCCTGACACATTTCTCCCCCTGTCTGATATAAAGCAGACCAACATTCCCTGACACCAATCTCCGCCTGTCTGAAAGAAACCAGTCCCACAGTCACTGACACCAAACTGCCCCTGTCTGATATAAACCAGACCCACAGTCCTTGACACCAATCTCCCCCTATCTGATATAAATCAGACCCGGAGTCCCTGACACCAATCTCCACTTGTCTGATAAAAACCAGCTCTACAGTCCCTGACAGCAATCTCTCCCTGTCTGATATAAACCAGTCCCACAGTCAATGACACCAATCTCCGCCTGTCTGACATAAACCAGACCCACAGTCACTGACACAAATCTCCCCCTGTCTGATATAATCCAGCGCCACAGACACTGAGAACAATCTCTGCCTGTCTGATATAAACCAACTCTGTAAAATCAAGAACTGCAGATGCTGGAGAACAGAGTCCAGATGAGAATGGTTCTGGAAAAGCACAGGTACCGGTAATATAAACTAAATCCACAGTCACAGATGCCAATCTCGCCCTGTCTGATATGAACCAGACCCACAGTCACTGACACCAATCTCTCACTGTTTGATATAAACCAGCTCTGCGATCCCTGACACCAATCTCCCCGACTGATATAAACCAGCCCCACAGTCACTGAAGCCAATCTCCCCCTGTCTGACATAAAGCAGACACACACTCCCAGACACCAATCTCCCGCTGTATAATATAATCCATCCCCACAGTCCCTAACACCGATCTCCCCCTGTCTGATATAAACCGGACAAACAGTCCCTAACACCGATCTCACCCTTTCGGAGAAAAACCAGTTGCACAGCCCCTGACACCAATCTCACCCTGTATAATATAATCCATCCCCACAGTCCCTGACACCAATCTCCCCCTCTCTGATATAAACCAGACCCACAGTCCCTGACAACAATCTCCGCCTGTCTGATATAAACCAGACGCACAGCACGTGACACCAATCTCCCCCTGTCTGATATAAACCAGACCCACAGTCCCTAACACCAATCTCACCCTGTCTGATATAAATCAGACCCACAGTCCGTGACACCAATCTGCGCCTGTCAGATATAAACCAGTAGCACAGCCCCTGCCACCAATCTCACCCTATCTGATATAAACCAGACCCAAAGTCACTGGCACCAATCTACCCCTGTCTGATATAAACCAACACCACAGTCCCTGACACCAATCCCCCCCTGTCTGATATAAACCAGACCCACAGTCCCTGACACCAATCTCTCCCTGTCTGACATAAACCAGCCCCACAGTCCCTGACACCAATCTCCGCCAGTCTGATATAAACCAGACCCACAGTCACTGACACCAATCTCTCCCTGTCTGACATAAACCAGCCCCACAGTCCCTGACACCAATCTCCGCCTGTCTGATATAAACCAGTCCCACAGTGCCTGCCACCAATCTCCCCCTGTCTGATATAAACCAGACCCACAGTACCTGACAGCAAACTCCGCCTGTCTGATATAAACCAGACCCACAGTCCCTGACAACAACCTTCGCCTGTCTGATATAAACCAGACCCACAGTCCCTGACACCAATCTCACCCTATCTGATATAAACCAGATCCACAGTCCCTGACACCAATCTCTCCCTGTCTGATATAAACCAGTCCCACAGTCCTTGACACCAATCTCCCCACGTCTGATATAAACCAGCTCTGTAGTAACTGACACCAATCTCCTCCGCTCTGATATAAATCAGCCCCACAGTCCTGAAACCAATCTCCGCCTATCTGATATAAACCAGACCCACAGTCCCTGACACACCAATCTCCCCCTGTCTCATATAAACCAGTCCCACAGTCCCTGCCACCAATCTCCCCCTGTCTGATACAAACCAGTCCCGCAGTCACTGAAACCAAACTCCCCCTGTCTGATATAAAACCGCCCCACAGTCACTGACACAAATATTCCCCTGTGTAATATAAACCAGCCCCACAGTCACTGACGCCAATATCCCACATCTGATATAAACCAGACCCACAGTCACTGACGCCAATCTCCCTGTGTCTGATATAAACGAGCTCTACAGTCAGTGACACCAATCTCCGCCTGTCTGATATAAACCAGCACCACAGTCACTGACACATATCTCCCCTTGTCTGATATAAACCAGACACACAGTCACTGACACCAATCTCACACTGTCTGATATAAACCAGACCCACAGTCGCTGACACCAATCTCCGCCTGTCTTATATAAACCAGTCCCACAGTCACTGACACCAAACTCCCCCTGTCTGATATAAACCAGACCCACAGTCACTGACTCCAATCTCTCCCTGTCTGACATAAACCAGGCCCACAGTCCTTGACACCAATCTCCCCCTGTCTGATAAAAACCAGCTCTACACTCCCTGACAGCAATCTCTCCCTGTCTGATATAAATCAGTCCCACAGACACTGATACGAATCTCTGAAAGTCTGATATAAACCAACTCGGTAAAAACAAGAACTGCAGACGCTGGAAAACAGAGTCCAGATGAGAATGGTGCTGGAAAAGCACAGGTACCGGTAATATAAACTAAATCCACAGTCAGAGACGCCAA
The DNA here is from genome assembly GCF_047496795.1 of Chiloscyllium punctatum. Classification (NCBI taxonomy): domain Eukaryota; kingdom Metazoa; phylum Chordata; class Chondrichthyes; order Orectolobiformes; family Hemiscylliidae; genus Chiloscyllium; species Chiloscyllium punctatum. The sequence continues at coordinate 49,263,138 of NC_092754.1, read as the reverse complement.
TATCGCCCTGTCTGATATACACCAGACCCACAGTCACTGACACCAATCTCCCCCTGTATAATATAATCCATTGCCACAGTCCCTGACACCAATCTCCCCCTGTTGATATAAACCAGACCCACAGTCCCTGACACAGATCTCACCCTGACTGATATAAACCAGACCCACCGTCCCTGACACCAATCTCCGCCTGTCTGATATAAACAAGTAGCACAGCCCCTGACACAGATCTCACCCTATCTGATCTAAACCAGACCCAAAGTCCCTGACACCAATCTCCCCCTGTCTGATATAAACCAGACAAACAGTCCCTAACACCGATCTCACCCTGTCTGAGAAAAACCAGTTGCACAGCCCCTGACACCAATCTCACCCTGTATAATATAATCCATCCCCACAGTCCCTGACACCAATCTCCCCCTCTCTGATATAAACCAGACCCACAGTCCCTGACAACAATCTCCGCCTGTCTGATATAAACCAGACCCACAGCATCTGACACCAATCTCCCCCTGTCTGATATAAACAAGACCCACAGCCCCTGCCACCAATCTCACCCTATCTGATATAAACCAGACCCAAAGTCACTGGCACCAATCTACCCCTGTCTGATATAAACCAACACCACAGTCCCTGACACCAATCCCCCCCTGTCTGATATAAACCAGACCCACAGTCCCTGACCCGAATCTCTCCCTGTCTGACATAAACCAGCCCCACAGTCCCTGACACCAATCTCCGCCAGTCTGATATAAACCAGACCCACAGTCACTGACACCAATCTCTCCCTGTCTGACATAAACCAGCCCCACAGTCCATGACACCAATCTCTCCCTGTCTGACATAAACCAGCCCCACAGTCCCTGACACCAATATCCGCCTGTCTGATATAAACCAGTCCCACAGTGCCTGCCACCAATCTCCCCCTGTCTGATATAAACCAGACCCACAGTACCTGACAGCAAACTCCGCCTGTCTGATATAAACCAGACCCACAGTCCCTGACAACAACCTTCGCCTGTCTGATATAAACCAGTCCCACAGTCCTTGACACCAATCTCCCCACGTCTGATATAAACCAGCTCTGTAGTAACTGACACCAATCTCCTCCGCTCTGATATAAATCAGCCCCACAGTCCTGAAACCAATCTCCGCCTATCTGATATAAACCAGACCCACAGTCCCTGACACACCAATCTCCCCCTGTCTCATATAAACCAGTCCCACAGTCCCTGCCACCAATCTCCCCCTGTCTGATACAAACCAGTCCCGCAGTCACTGACACCAAACTCCCCCTGTCTGATATAAAACCGCCCCACAGTCACTGACACAAATCTCCCCCTGTCTGATATAAACCAGCCCCACAGTCACTGAAGCCAATCTCCCACATCTGATATAAACCAGACCCACAGTCACTGACGCCAATCTCACACTGTCTGATATAAACCAGACCCACAGTCGCTGACACCAATCTCCGCCTGTCTGATACAAACCAGTCCCACAGTCACTGACACCAAACTCCCCCTGTCTGATATAAACCAGACCCACAGTCACTGACACCAATCTCTCCCTGTCTGACATAAACCAGGCCCACAGTCCTTCACACCAATCTCCCCCTGTCTGATATAAATCAGCCCCAGAGCCTCTGACACCAATCTCCCCTTGTCTGGTAAAAACCCGCTCTACAGTCCCTGACAGCAATCTCTCCCTGTCTGATATAAACCAGTCCCACAGACACTGACACGAATCTCTGAAAGTCTGATATAAACCAACTCGGTAAAAACAAGAACTGCAGACGCTGGAAAACAGAGTCCAGATGAGAATGGTGCTGGAAAAGCACAGGTACCGGTAATATAAACTAAATCCACAGTCAGAGACGCCAATATCGCCCTGTCTGATATACACCAGACCCACAGTCACTGACACCAATCTCCCCCCGTATAATATAATCCATCCCCACAGTCCCTGACACCAATCTCCCCCTGTTGATATAAACAAGACCCACAGTCCCTGACACAGATCTCACCCTGTCTGATATAAACCAGACCCACCGTCCCTGACACCAATTTCCGCCTGTCTGATATAAACAAGTAGCACAGCCCCTGACACAGATCTCACCCTATCTGATATAAACCAGACCCAAAGTCCCTGACACCAATCTACCCCTGTCTGATATAAACCAGACAAACAGTCCCTAACACCGATCTCACCCTGTCTGAGAAAAACCAGTTGCACAGGCCCTGACACCAATCTCACACTGTATAATATAATCCATCCCCACAGTCCCTGACACCAATCTCCCCCTCACTGATATAAACCAGACCCACAGTCCCTGACAACAATCTCCGCCTGTCTGATATAAACCAGACCCACAGCACCTGACACCAATCTCCCCCTGTCTGATATAAACCAGACCCACAGTCCCTAACACCAATCTCACCCTGTCTGATATAAATCAGACCCACAGTCCGTGACACCAATCTCCGCCTGTCAGATATAAACCAGTAGCACAGCCCCTGCCACCAATCTCACCCTATCTGATATAAACCAGACCCAAAGTCACTGGCACCAATCTACCCCTGTCTGATATAAACCAACACCACAGACCCTGACACCAATCCCCCCCCGTCTGATATAAACCAGACCCACAGTCCCTGACCCGAATCTCTCCCTGTCTGACATAAACCAGCCCCACAGTCCCTGACACCAATCTCCACCAGTCTGATATAAACCAGACCCACAGTCACTGACACCAATCTCTCCCTGTCTGACATAAACCAGCCCCACAGTCCCTGACACCAATCTCCGCCTGTCTGATATAAACCAGTCCCACAGTGCCTGCCACCAATCTCCCCCTGTCTGATATAAACCAGACCCACAGTACCTGACAGCAAACTCCGCTTGTCTGATATAAACCAGACCCACAGTCCCTGACACCAATCTCTCCCTGTCTGATATAAACCAGTCCCACAGTCCTTGACACCAATCTCCCCACGTCTGATATAAACCAGCTCTGTAGTAACTGACACCAATCTCCTCCGCTCTGATATAAATCAGCCCCACAGTCCCTGAAACCAATCTCCGCCTATCTGATATAAACCAGACCCACAGTCCCTGACACACCAATCTCCCCCTGTCTCATATAAACCAGTCCCACAGTCCCTGCCACCAATCTCCCCCTGTCTGATACAAACCAGTCCCGCAGTCACTGACACCAAACTCCCCCTGTCTGAAATAAAACCGCCCCACAGTCACTGACACAAATCTCCCCCTGTCTGATATAAACCAGCCCCACAGTCACTGACGCCAATCTCCCACATCTGATATAAACCAGCTCTGTAGTAACTGACACCAATCTCCTCCGCTCTGATATAAATCAGCCCCACAGTCCCTGAAACCAATCTCCGCCTGTCTGATATAAACCAGCACCACAGTCACTGACACATATCTCCCCTTGTCTGATATAAACCAGAGACACAGTCACTGACACCAATCTCACACTGTCTGATATAAACCAGACCCACAGTCCCTGACACCAATCTCCGCCTGTCTGATATAAACCAGTCCCACAGTCACTTACACCAAACTCCCCCTGTCTGATATAAACCAGACCCACAGTCACTGACACCAATCTCTCCCTGTCTGACATAAACCAGGCCCACAGTCCTTGACACCAATCTCCCCCTGTCTGATATAAATCAGCCCCAGAGTCCCTGACATCAATCTCCCCTTGTCTGATAAAAACCAGCTCTACACTCCCTGACAGCAATCTCTCCCTGTCTGATATAAACCAGTCCCACAGACACTGACACGAATCTCTGAAAGTCTGATATAAACCAACTCGGTAAAAACAAGAACTGCAGACGCTGGAAAACAGAGTCCAGATGAGAATGGTGCTGGAAAAGCACAGGTACCGGTAATATAAACTAAATCCACAGTCAGAGACGCCAATATCGCCCTGTCTGATATACACCAGACCCACAGTCACTGACACCAATCTCCCCCCGTATAATATAATCCATCCCCACAGTCCCTGACACCAATCTCCCCCTGTTGATATAAACAAGACCCACAGTCCCTGACACAGATCTCACCCTGTCTGATATAAACCAGACCCACCGTCCCTGACACCAATCTCCGCCTGTCTGACATAAACAAGTAGCACAGCCCCGACACAGATCTCACCCTATCTGATATAAACCAGACCCAAAGTCCCTGACACCAATCTACCCCTGTCTGATATAAACCAGACAAACAGTCCCTAACACCGATCTCACCCTGTCTGAGAAAAACCAGTTGCACAGCCCCTGACACCAATCTCACCCTGTATAATATAATCCATCCCCACAGTCCCTGACACCAATCTCCCCCTCTCTGATATAAACCAGACCCACAGTCTCTGACAACAATCTCCGCCTGTCTGATATAAACCAGACCCACAGCACCTGACACCAATCTCCCCCTGTCTGATATAAACCAGACCCACAGTCCCTCACACCAATCTCACCCTGTCTGATATAAATCAGACCCACAGTCCGTGACACCAATCTCCGCCTGTCAGATATAAACCAGTAGCACAGCCCCTGCCACCAATCTCACCCTATCTGATATAAACCAGACCCAAAGTCACTGGCACCAATCTACCCCTGTCTGATATAAACCAACACCACAGTCCCTGACACCAATCCCCCCCTGTCTGATATAAACCAGACCCACAGTCCCTGACACCAATCTACCCCTGTCTGACATAAACCAGCCCCACAGTCCCTGACACCAATCTCCGCCAGTCTGATATAAACCAGACCCACATTCACTGACAACAATCTCTCCCTGTCTGACATAAACCAGCCCCACAGTCCCTGACAGCAATCTCCGCCTGTCTGATATAAACCAGTCCCACAGTGCCTGCCACCAATCTCCCCCTGTCTGATATAAACCAGACCCACAGTACTTGACAGCAAACTCCGCCTGTCTGATATAAACCAGACCCACAGTCCCTGACAACAACCTTCGCCTGTCTGATATAAACCAGACCCACAGTCCCTGACACCAATCTCACCCTATCTGATATAAACCAGTCCCACAGTCCCTGACACCAATCTCTCCCTGTCTGATATAAACCAGTCCCACAGTCCTTGACACCAATCTCCCCACGTCTGATATAAACCAGCTCTGTAGTAACTGACACCAATCTCCTCCGCTCTGATATAAATCAGCCCCACAGTCCCTGACAACAACCTTCGCCTGTCTGATATAAACCAGACCCACAGTCCCTAACACCAATCTCACCCTGTCTGATATAAATCAGACCCACAGTCCGTGACACCAATCTCCGCCTGTCAGATATAAACCAGTAGCACAGCCCCTGCCACCAATCTCACCCTATCTGATATAAACCAGACCCAAAGTCACTGGCACCAATCTACCCCTGTCTGATATAAACCAACACCACAGTCCCTGACACCAATCCCCCCCTGTCTGATATAAACCAGACCCACAGTCCCTGACCCGAATCTCTCCCTGTCTGACATAAACCAGCCCCACAGTCCCTGACACCAATCTCCGCCAGTCTGATATAAACCAGACCCACATTCACTGACAACAATCTCTCCCTGTCTGACATAAACCAGCCCCACAGTCCCTGACAGCAATCTCCGCCTGTCTGATATAAACCAGTCCCACAGTGCCTGCCACCAATCTCCCCCTGTCTGATATAAACCAGACCCACAGTACCTGACAGCAAACTCCGCCTGTCTGATATAAACCAGACCCACAGTCCCTGACAACAACCTTCGCCTGTCTGATATAAACCAGACCCACAGTCCCTGACACCAATCTCACCCTATCTGATATAAACCAGTCCCACAGTCCCTGACACCAATCTCTCCCTGTCTGATATAAACCAGTCCCACAGTCCTTGACACCAATCTCCCCACGTCTGATATAAACCAGCTCTGTAGTAACTGACACCAATCTCCTCCGCTCTTATATAAGTCAGCCCCACAGTCCCTGACAACAACCTTCGCCTGTCTGATATAAACCAGACCCACAGTTCCTGACACCAATCTCCGCCTATCTGATATAAACCAGACCCACAGTCCCTGACACACCAATCTCCCCCTGTCTCATATAAACCAGTCCCACAGTCCCTGCCACCAATCTCCCCCTGTCTGATACAAACCAGTCCCGCAGTCACTGACACCAAACTCCCCCTGTCTGAAATAAAACCGCCCCACAGTCACTGACACAAATCTCCCACATCTGATATAAACCAGACCCACAGTCACTGACGCCAATCTCCCTGTGTCTGATATAAACCAGACACACAGTCACTGACACCAATCTCACACTGTCTGATATAAACCAGACCCACAGTCACTGACACCAAACTCCCCCTGTCTGATATAAACCAGACCCACAGTCACTGACACCAATCTCTCCCTGTCTGACATAAACCAGGCCCACAGTCCTTGACACCAATCTCCCCCTGTCTGATATAAATCAGCCCCAGAGTCCCTGACACCAATCTCCCCTTGTCTGATAAAAACCAGCTCTTCAGTCCCTGACAGCAATCTCTCCCTGTCTGATATAAACTAGTCCCACAGACACTGACACGAATCTCTGAAAGTCTGATATAAACCAACTCGGTAAAAACAAGAACTGCAGACGCTGGAAAACAGAGTCCAGATGAGAATGGTGCTGGAAAAGCACAGGTACCGGTAATATAAACTAAATCCACAGTCAGAGACACCAATATCGCCCTGTCTGATATACACCAGACCCACAGTCAATGACACCAATCTCCCCCTGTATAATATAATCCATCCCCACAGTCCCTGACACCAATCTCCGCCTGTCTGATATAAACAAGTAGCACAGTCCCTGACACAGATCTCACCCTGTCTGATATAAACCAGACCCACCGTCCCTGACACCAATCTCCGCCTGTCTGATATAAACAAGTAGCACAGCCCCTGACATAGATCTCACCCTATCTGATATAAACCAGACCCAAAGTCCCTGACACCAATCTACCCCTGTCTGATATAAACCAACCCCTCAGTCCCTGACGCCAATCCCCCCCTGCATGATATAAACCAGTCGCACAACCCCTGAAACCAATCTCACCCTATCTGATATAAACCAGACCCACAGTCCCTGACAATAATCTCACACTGTCTGATATAAACTAGCTCTGCAGTCATTGACACCAATCTCTGCCTGTCTGAAATAAACCACTCCCACAACCCCTGACACCAATCTCACCCTATCTAATATAAACTAGCCCCACAGTCCCGGACACCAATCTCCCCCTGTCTGATATATACCAACCCCACAATCACTGACACCAACCTCCCCGTCTGATATAATCCAGACCCACAGTCACCAACACCAATCTCCCCCTGTCTGATATCAACCAGACCCACAGTCCATGACATCAATCTCCGCCTGTCTGATATAATCCAGACCCACAGTCCTTGACACCAATCTCCCCCTGTCTGATATAAACCAGACCCACAGTCACTGACACCAATCTCCCCTTGTCTGATATAAATCAGACCCACAGACACTGACACCAATCTCCCCCGTCTTACATAAACCACACCCACAGTACTTGACACCAATCTCCGCCTGTCTGATATAAACAAACTCCACAGTCACTGACACCAATCACTCCCTGTCTGATATAAACCACCCCCACTGTCACTGACAACAACCTCCCCCGTCTGATATGAACCAGCCCCTCAGTCACTGACACCAATCTCCCCCTGTCTGATATAACCCAGCTCTACCGTCACTGACACCAACTTCGCCGTCTGATATAAACCAGACCCACAGTCACCAACACCAATCTCACCCTGTCTGATATCAACCAGACCCACAGTCCCTGACATCAATCTCCGCCTGTCTGATATAAACCAGACCCACAGTCCTTGACACCAATCTCCCCCTGTCTGATATAAATCAGACCCAGAGTCGCTGACACCAATCTCCCCTTGTCTGATGAAAACCAGCTCTACAGTCCCTGACACCAATCTCACCCTGTCTGATATAAACCAGCCCCACAGTCCCTGACAGCAATCTCCGCCTGTCTGATATAAACCAGTCCCACAGTCACTGACACCAATCTCCGCCTGTCTGATATAAACCAGACCCACAGTCCCTGACACCAATCTCCCCCCTGTCTGATATAAATCAGACCCAGAGTCCCTGACACCAATCTCCCCTTGTCTGATGAAAACCAGCTCTACAGTCCCTGACACCAATCTCACCCTGTCTGATATAAACCAGACCCACAGTCCCTGACAACAACCTTCGCCTGTCTGATATAAACCAGACCCACAGTCCCTGACACCAATCTCACCCTATCTGATATAAACCAGACCCACAGTCCCTGACACCAATCTCTCCCTGTCTGATATAAACCAGTCCCACAGTCCTTGACACCAATCTCCGCCTGTCTGATATAAACCAGACCCACAGTCACTGACACCAATCTCTCCCCGTCTGACATAAACCAGCCCCACAGTCCCTGACACCAATCTCTGCCTGTCTGATATAAACCAGTCCCACAGTCCTTGACACCAATCTCTCCCTGTCTGACATAAACCACCCCCATAGTCCCTGACACCAATCTCTCCCTGTCTGACATAAACCAGCCCCACAGTCACTGACACCAATCTCCGCCTGTCTGATATAAACCAGTCGCACAGCCCCTGATACAAATCTCCCGCTGTCTGATATAAACCAGACCTACAGACCCTGACGCCAATCTCTCACATCTGATATAAACTAACTCCAATCACAGACACCAATCCCACCCTATCTGATATAACCCAAACCCACAGTCACTAACACCAATCTCCTCCTGTCTGATATAATCCAGCTCCAAAGCCCCTGACACCAATCTCACACTGTCTGATATAAACCAGCTCTGCAGTCACTGACACGAATCTCCCCACGTCTGATATAAACCAGCTCTGTAGTAACTGACACCAATCTCCTCCGCTCTGATATAAATCAGCCCCACAGTCCCTTACACCAACCTCCCCTGTCTGATATAATCCAGCCCCACAGTCACTGACGCCAATCTCTCCCTGTCTAACATAAACCAGTCGCACAGCCCCTGACACCAATCTCCCCCTGTCTGATATAAACCAGACCTACAGACCCTGACACCAATCTCTCACATCTGATATAAACTAACTCCAGTCACTGACACCAATCTCACCCTATTTGATATCAACCAGACCCACAGTCACGAACACCAATCTCCTCCTAACTGATATAATACAGCTCCACAGCCCCTGACACCAATGTCCCCGCATCTGATACAAACCAACCCCACAGTCACTGACACCAATTTCCGCCTGTCTGATATAAACTTTCCCCACAGTCACTGACACCAATCTCCGACTGTCTGATATAAACGAGACACAGAGTCCCTGACAACAATCTACCCCTGTCTGATATAAACCAGCCCCACAGTCACTGACACCAACCTCCCCGTCTGATATAATCCAGCCCCACAGTCACTGACACCAATCTCCGCCTGTCTGATATAAACCAGTCGCACAGCCCCTGATACAAATCTCCCGCTGTCTGATATAAACCAGACCTACAGACCCTGACGCCAATCTCTCACATCTGATATAAACTAACTCCAATCACAGACACCAATCCCACCCTATCTGATATAACCCAGACCCACAGTCACTAACACCAATCTCCTCCTGTCTGATATAATCCAGCTCCAAAGCCCCTGACACCAATCTCACACTGTCTGATATAAACCAGCTCTGCAGTCACTGACACGAATCTCCCCACGTCTGATATAAACCAGCTCTGTAGAAACTGACACCAATCTCCTCCGCTCTGATATAAATCAGCCCCACAGTCGATTACACCAATCTCCCCTGTCTGATATAATCCAGCCCCACAGTCACTGACGCCAATCTCCCCCTGTCTGATATAAACCAGGCCCACAGTCCCTGAAACCAATCTCCGCCTATCTGATATAAACCAGACCCACAGTCCCTGACACACCAATCTCCCCCTGTCTCATATAAACCAGTCCCACAGTCCCTGCCACCAATCTCCCCCTGTCTGATACAAACCAGTCCCGCAGTCACTGACACCAAACTCCCCCTGTCTGATATAAAACCACCCCAGAGTCACTGACACAAATCTCCCCCTGTCTGATATAAACCAGCCCCACAGTCACTGACGCCAATCTCCCACATCTGATATAAAACCAGACCCACAGTCACTGACGCCAATCTCCCTGTGTCTGACATAAACGAGCTCTACAGTCAGTGATAACAATCTCCGCCTGTCTGATATAAACCAGCACCACAGTCACTGACACATATCTCCCCTTGTCTGATATAAACCAGACACACAGTCACTGACACCAATCTCCACCTGTCTGATATAAACCAGACCCACAGTCCCTGACACCAATCTCCGCCTGTCTGATATAAACCAGTCCCACAGTCACTGACACCAAACTCCCCCTGTCTGATATAAACCAGACCCACAGTCACTGACACCAAACTCTGCCTGTCTGATATAAACCAGACCCACAGTCCTTGACACCAATCTCCCCCTGTCTGATATAAATCAGCCCCAGAGTCCCTGACACCAATCTCCCCTTGTCTGATAAAAACCAGCTCTACAGTCCCTGACAGCAATCTCTCCCTGTCTGATATAAACCAGTCCCACAGACACTGACACGAATCTCTGAAAGTCTGATATAAACCAACTCGGTAAAAACAAGAACTGCAGACGCTGGAAAACAGAGTCCAGATGAGAATGGTGCTGGAAAAGCACAGGTACCGGTAATATAAACTAAATCCACAGTCAGAGACGCCAATATCGCCCTGTCTGATATAAACCAGACCCACAGTCTCTGACATAGATCTCACCCTGTCTGATATAAACCAGACCCACCGTCCCTGACACCAATCTCCGCCTGTCTGATATAAACAAGTAGCACAGCCCCTGACACAGATCTCACCCTATCTGATATAAACCAGACCCAAAGTCCCTGACACCAATCTACCCCTGTCTGATATAAACCAACCCCTCAGTCCCTGACGCCAATCCCCCCCTGTCTGATATAAACCAGTCGCACAACCCCTGAAACCAATCTCTCCCTATCTGATATAAACCAGACCCACAGTCCCTGACAATAATCTCACACTGTCTGATATAAACTAGCTCTGCAGTCATTGACACCAATCTCTGCCTGTCTGAAATAAACCACTCCCACAACCCCTGACACCAATCTCACCCTATCTAATATAAACTAGCCCCACAGTCCCGGACACCAATCTCCCCCTGTCTGATATATACCAACCCCACAATCACTGACACCAACCTCCCCGTCTGATATAATCCAGACCCACAGTCACCAACACCAATCTCCCCCTGTCTGATATCAACCAGACTCACAGTCCATGACATCAATCTCCGCCTGTCTGATATAATCCAGACCCACAGTCCTTGACACCAATCTCCCCCTGTCTGATATAAACCAGACCCACAGTCCCTGACAGCAATCTCCGCCTGTCTGATATAAACCAGTCCCACAGTCACTGACACCAATCTCCCCTTGTCTGATATAAATCAGACCCACAGACACTGACACCAATCTCCCCCGTCTTACATAAACCACACCCACAGTCCTTGACACCAATCTCCGCCTGTCTGATATAAACAAACTCCACAGTCACTGACACCAATCTCTCCCTGTCTGATATAAACCACCCCCACTGTCACTGACAACAACCTCCCCCGTCTGATATGAACCAGCCCCTCAGTCACTGACACCAATCTCCCCCTGTCTGATATAACCCAGCTCTACCGTCACTGACACCAACTTCGCCGTCTGATATAAACCAGACCCACAGTCACCAACACCAATCTCACCCTGTCTGATATCAACCAGACCCACAGTCCCTGACATCAATCTCCGCCTGTCTGATATGAACCAGACCCACAGTCCTTGACACCAATTTCCCCCTGTCTGATATAAACCAGCCCCACAGTCCCTGACACCAATCTCCGCCTGTCTGATATAAACCAGACCCACAGTCCCTGACACCAATCTCCCCCCTGTCTGATAAAAACCAGCTCGACAGTCCCTGACAGCAATCTCCGCCTGTCTGATACAAACCAGACGCACAGTCACTGACACCAATCTCCCCCTGTCTGATATAAACCAGCTCTACAGTCACTGACACCAACCTCCCCCGTCTGATATAATCCAGCCCCACAGTCACAGACACCAATCTCACCCTGTCTGATCTAAACCAGACCCACAGTCACTGACACCAATCTCCCCCTTTCTGATATAAACCAGACCCACAGTCCCTGACACCAATCTCTGCCTGTCTGATATAAACCAGACACACAGTCCATGACACCAATCTCCCCCTGTCTGATATAAACCAGCCCCACAGTCCCTGACACCAATCTCCCCCTGTCTGATATAAACCAATTCCACAGTCACTGACACCAATATCTGCCTGTCTGATGTAAACAAGTCACACAGCCCATGACACCAATCTCACCCTATCTGATATAAACCATACCCACAGTCCCTTACACCAATCTCACCCGATCTAATATAAACCAGCCCCACAGTCACTGACACCAATCTCCGCCTGTCTGATATAAACCAGACCCACAGTCCTTGACACCAATTTCCCCTTGTCTGATAAAAACCAGCTCGACATTCCCTGACAGCAATCTCCGCCTGTCTGATATAAACCAGACGCACAGTCACTGACACCAATCTCCCCCTGTCTGATATGAACCAACCCCTCAGTCACTGACACGAATCTCTCCCTGTCTGACATAAACCAGTCGCACAGCCCCTGACACCAATCTCCCCCTGTCTGATATAAACCAGACCGACAGACCCTGACACCAATCTCTCACATCTGATATAAACTAACTCCAGTCACTGACACCAATCTCACCCTATCTGATATCAACCAGACCCACAGTCACGAACACCAATCTCCTCCTAACTGATATAATACAGCTCCACAGCCCCTGACACCAATGTCCCCGCATCTGATACAAACCAACCCCACAGTCACTGACACCAATTTCCGCCTGTCTGATATAAACTTTCCCCACAGTCACTTACACCAATCTCCGACTGTCTGATATAAACGAGACACAGAGTCCCTGACAACAATCTACCCCTGTCTGATATAAACCAGCCCCACAGTCACTGACACCAACCTCCCCGTCTGATATAATCCAGCCCCACAGTCACTGACACCAATCTCCGCCTGTCTGATATAAACCAGCCCCACAGTCACTGACGCCAATCTCCCTCTGTCTGATATAAACCAGCTCCACAGTCACTGACACATATCTCCCCTTGTCTGATATAAACCAGCCCCACAGTCACTGACACCAATCTCCCCCTGTCTGATATAAACCAGCTCTCCAGTCCCTGACACCAATATCCCCCTGTCTGATATAAACCAGCTCCAACGTCACTGACACATATCTCCCCTTGTCTGATATAAACCAGACCCACAGACCCTGACACCAATCTCCCCCTGTCTGATATAAACCAGACCCACAGACACTGACACCAATCTCTGCCTGTCTGATATAAACCATACCCACAGACACTGACACCAATCTCTGCCTGTCTGATACAAACCAACTCGGTAAAAACAAGAACTGCAGATGCTGGAAAACAGAGTCCAGATGAGAGTGCTGCTGGAAAAGCATGGCAGGTCAGGCAGCATCCGAGGAGCAGGAAAATCAATGTCTGATATAAACCAGCCCCACAGTCACTGACAGCAATCTCCGCCTGTCTGATATAAACCAGACCCACAGTCACTGACACCAATCTCCCCATATCTGATATAAATCAGACCCACAGTCACTGACACATATCTCCCCTTGTCTGATATAAACCAGCTCCAAAGTCACTGACACATATCTCCCCTTGTCTGATATAAACCAGACCCACAGACCCGGACACCAATCTCCCCCTGTCTGATATAAACCAGACCCGCAGACACTGACACCAATCTCTGCCTGTCTGATATAAACCATACCCACAGACACTGACACCAATCTCTGCCTGTCTGATACAAACCAACTCGGTAAAAACAAGAACTGCAGATGCTGGAAAACAGAGTCCAGATGAGAGTGCTGCTGGAAAAGCACAGGTAGCAGTGATATAAACTAAATCCACTGTCACAGACGCCAATCTCGCCCTGTCTGATATAAACCACAGTCCCTGACAGCAATCTCCGCCTGTCTGATATAAACCAGACCCACAGTCACTGACACCAATCTCCCCCTGTCTGATATAAATCAGACCCAGAGTCCCTGACACCAATCTCCCTTTCTCTGAAAAAAAAACAGCTCTGCTGTCCCTGACACCAATCTCACCCTGTCTGATACATACCAGGCCCACAATCCCTGACACCAAACTCCGCCTGTCTGATAAAAAACAGTCGCACAGCCCCTGACACCAATCTCACCCTATCTGATATAAACCAGACCCAAAGTCCCTGACACCAATCTCTCCCTGTCTGATATAAACAAGCCCCACAGTCCCTGACACCAATTTCCCCCTGTTTGATATAAACCAGACCCACAGTCACTGACACCAATCTCCCCCTGTCTGATATAAATCAGACCCTGAAACCAATCTCCCCCTATCTGATAAAAACCAAACCCACAGTCCCTGACACCAATCTCACCCTGTCTGATCAAAACCAGACCCACAGTCATTGACACCAATCTCCCCCTGTCTGATATAAACCAGATCCACAGTCCCTGACGCCAATCTCTTCCTGTCTGATATAAACCAGCCCCACAATCCCTGACATCAATCTCCTCCTGTCTGATATAAACCAGCTCCACAGTCCCTGACACCAATCTCTGCCTGTCTGATTTAATCCAGCCCCACAGTCCCTGACACCAATCGCCTCAGGTATGACCTAAACTTTGATTCCCATTCTTCCTGGTAGGAAAGTTGGGCCTTGTGTGGAATGTTCAAGTCAGTAAGAGTTGTCAGTTAGGATTCATCAGCACTTTCTTACTGGAGATTTTAATGCCGGGGAACCTTTCAGATATCAAATTTCAGTTCTTATCCTCGGGAGCAAGTTCCATTTGATGCAGAAATTCAATATTAGTTGCACACTAATTGCCTGTGAAATTTTTCTGAATTTGACACAATGATCACAGAGAGCTGGCTTTAAAGGGTCACTATACCCTGAAGAACGCATCTGCTGCAATGACAAGAATCTTCAACTCTACTCTCGTGATAAGGAAGTAACTTCAGCAGAAACAAACCCTAACTGTCAGGACATACCTGATTCAATGCTGGATATCACGAGCAACAGGAATAATGGAATATTCCAACCTCTGCAGTCACATGTAGACTTGCTGGCGTGTGAGCTGACTAAATCCACTTGCACTGGTTAAACAGGTCACTCCCATGTGTGAATCTGCTGGTGTGTCACAAGTTGGATGAAGTTGTGAATCCCCCTTTCTCTCACACATGGCAGGCGAATGGCCTTGACACAGTGTGAACTCACTGATGGGTCAGAAGGTTAGATGTATTAGGGAACCCTTTCTCCCACACGGCAGATGAATATTCTTTCCGCAGTTTGAACATCCTGATGGATCAGTCGCTGTGACAGTTGAGTAAATCCCTCTCTCAAATGGAGCAGGGGAATGAATAGCTTCTCCACAGTATGAACCTGATCTACCAGTCACTCTGAGTGAATCCTTTCTCACAGAGACAAAGGTGAATGGTCTCTCACTTGTGTGAAATAGCTGGTGTGTCAGCAGAGTTGTTGACTGAGTGAATCCTTTCCCAAACTGAGTGCAGGAGAATGGCTTCTCTCCAGAGTGACTGTGCGGATGAATTCCCAACAGGAATGAGTATTTGAATGCCTTCCCACAATCCCCATGTTTACATTGTTTCCCTGTGGTACTGGTGTTGTTGCTTGTCTCCAGGTTGGGTGATCAGTTCAAGCCTTACCCACACACAAGCATAGCCCCAGGGTAGTGGGAAATGGGAACTTACTGTCTGTAAGGGTGACAGAAGGAGAAACTCTCCAAATATTGAAGATGCTGTTATGAAGTTGAAGGTGTATACTGTACCTTTAAGGGAGAGTGAAGGCTGTTTTGGCAGTGAGATCAACTGCTAGCAGTCTCAGAGTGTACTGGAAAATTGAAAGTATGCAACATTTGGTTGTAAATTAGATACCTCAATAGTTTGACCACAATTTGAATTCAGCCAATCTGTTTAAATTATGCCCCAGTATACTAAAACCCGAAGAGATAGAGAGAGAGAGATAGAGAGAGAGAGAGAGAGAGAGAGAGAGAGAGAGAGAGACTGCCATCCAAAACACTCTCGATCAACGGTACTTTTTTTACCCTTGCAGCAGAAGTCCAAAGACGACCCAGGGAGATCTACAAACAGGTCTCCTCTCTTCCTCCTTCTCTCCAGAGAGAAAAGTCTGTGCTTCGTCAATCTCTCTTCATAAGGCAAGCCCTTCAGTCCAGGCAGCACCCCAGCAAACCTTCTTTGCACCCTCCCCAAAGCCTCTGTATCTTTCCTACAGTAGGGCAACCAGAAATGGACGCAATATTCCAAGTGTGGTCTCACCAGGGACTTGTAGAGGTGTAGCAAAACGTCTCAGCTCTTAAACTTGATCTCCCTGTTAATGAAAGCCAAAACACCATATGCTTTCTTAATAACCCTATCCACTTGGGTGGAAAATCTGCGGGAACTATGTCCTTGAACACCAAGAAACCTCTGTTCCTCCACATTGCCAATAATCCTGCCTTTAATCCTTTATTCAGCATTCGAGTTCGACCTTTCAAATTGCATCATTTCGCATTATCCAGGTTGAATTCCATCTGCCATTTCACTGCCTAGCTCTGCACCCTGCCTATGTTGCGCTGCAGCCTGCAATAACCCTCAATACTATCAACAGCACCTCCAAACTTTGTGTCATCTGCAAATTTACTAACCCACCCCTCATCCAAGTCATTTATAAAAACTCAAAGAGCAGAGACCCAAGAACAGAGCCCTGTGGGACACCACTTAAGACTGATCTCCAGGCAGAACTTTCCATCTCACCTTCTGTCAACTAACCAATTCTGAATCCAAATAGCTAAATCTCCCTGTAACCCATACCTCCTGACTTTATGGATGAGACCACCTTATCAAATGCCTTGCTGAAGTCCTCATACACCACATCCTCTAGTTCGATCTGTCCTGTCACCTCCTCAAAGAACTCAATAAGATTTATGAGGCATGACCTTCCCCTCACAAAGCCATGCTGACTGCCTTTAATCACGCTATGCTTTTCCAAATAGTCATAAATCTTATCCCTCAGAATTCTTTCCAAAACCTTGCTGACCACAAACATAAGACTGACTGGTCTGTAATTGCCAGGGACTTCCCTATTACAACTCTTGAAAAGGGGAACAACATTGGCCTCCTAGCAATCCTTCTGTATGACTCCCGTGGAGAGTGAGGATGCAAAAATCTTCACCAGCGGCTGAGCAACCTCCTTTCTTGCTTCCCGGCGTAGCCTAGGATAAATCTGGTCTGGTCCTGGGGACTTATCAATCTTAATGTTTGCCAAATTTTCCAGCACATCAACCTCATCAATCTTGATCTGTTCCAGCCTGTATCCCAGCTCCTCAAAGTTCTCATTCACAACAAGGTTCCTTTCCTTAGTGAAAACCAAAGCAAAAAAACTCATTTAGGGCTTCCCCTATCTGCTCAGATTCCAAGCACAAGTTCCCTACGCTATCCCTGATTGGCCCTACCTTCTCCCTGATCATTCTCTATTCCTCACGTAAGAGTAAAATGCCTTTGGATTCTCCATAATCCTTCTTGCCAAGCCTTTTTCGTGCCCCCTCTTGGCTCTCCTTAGTCCATTTACTGAGCTCCTTTCTAACAAGCCTGTAATCCTCTAAAGCTGTGCTATATCCTTGCTTCCTCCACCTAACATAAGCTGCCCTTTACCTTTTGCCGAGACGTTCCTCTGTTCTCGTCATCCAAGGTTCCTTAATCTTACCCCTTCTTACCTGTCTCCTTGAACAACTTTGTGCATCACTTGCAACAACTGCTCCTTAAATAGTCTCCAAATGTCTGCTGTGCCCGAGCAGTGGAACAATTGCTCTCAGTTTGTACTTCCCAACTCCTGTCTGATCGCATCATAATTTCATTTTCCCAAATTAAACTGTTCATTTAAATGTTCATTTTTGTTTAATGTTTCATATTCACTTTTAGGGCTAAAGAATAAAATTGATAATTTTCTTTAAATAGTGGAATTTGGGAGTCCTCTGTCGCTCATACTTTAACATATTTCGAGGCAAGGTGAGTTTTTCTGTGTGTTTGGTTTAAATTGCAGGAGGGCTCAAGGATCTTATTCTGTTCTGTAGATCTCTAACTCTATGCTGTCCAGGTCCTGTCTGCTGCGAATGGTGCAAAGCTTTTTCTAGGCTGAGCATCTGGTTGTAACACTTCTGCTTCCAAGTTCAAAGACGGATATCATTCAGTTCCTGATTAATTGTGTTGTATCAGATTTTGACTGTTTTTGGTTTGGTTTGAGTTTCCTTTCTCAAGACATCTCCTGATGCCCTGTAAAAGAAGTTTATAAAAGTGATCACTATCAATACAGGAGAGACGTTCAGACCATTCCAGTATTGGTGAATTATTTGTCCCTGTCCTGTTCCCCGACTCCCAGAGCTGTGAATACCACCACGGCTCTCCCTCCTCCCTGGGTCAGTCCCACAGGCCCCGCCCCGCCCCTCTCCATTGTCTCCATTGTCTCCGTCACTATGACCGCAGGCCCCGCCCACCCCTATGCGTCACCAGAATAACTGCGCATGCGCCTCGTTCCAAACAAAATGGCGGCCACGGCCCAGGTCCCGGGAATTAAACTCAGGGCTGAAACCGCGGGACCCGCTCATTCCTATTCGG
This sequence comes from Chiloscyllium punctatum, assembly GCF_047496795.1. Taxonomy (NCBI): domain Eukaryota; kingdom Metazoa; phylum Chordata; class Chondrichthyes; order Orectolobiformes; family Hemiscylliidae; genus Chiloscyllium; species Chiloscyllium punctatum. The sequence goes on along the minus strand of NC_092754.1, from coordinate 49,244,135 downwards.
TTCGCGGGACCTTTACTGGATATTACCAAGACGGATCGCACCAATCTTCCACCACTGGCTCTCCGCCATTACCTGGATACTGAAAAAGGGTCCTTCATTCAATTTGCGCATGCTCCAATGTGCTTAATCCAGCGCCTGCGCACTGGTGTCTTTTTTGGGGGGGGGTCGGGGGGCGATATCGCACGCCCTCTTCAGGAATGTCCTAGAACTTCATTCTGCAGCCAGGTCTCAGGGATGACCATTCAGTCAGATTGTGGTCTTCTCACTCACTTTCCTTCTCTTTAATTAGCTTCTAGATTATGTGAAGGGGACACTCTGTGGTCAGGAAACAGAACCAGGTATCATATTAGAATTGGAGAGATTGATTTTTATTTTATGATTGGAATATTGTTCAATTCTGAACTTGGAAGGAAAAAACACCAAGTGAGGAGAAACTGTGCACCTGTCCTGTGTGTGGATGAAATCATCTGAACTGTCAAGATATAATCACAGTCAAGCTGGGGAGAAAGTATGGAAATATGAGGACAGTGAAGGAGGATTCAAATCCCCACCTCAACTGGAAATTCAGCAATGCACTCACACTGAGGAAAGGCCATTCATCTGCTCCAAGTGTGGGAAGGGATTCACTCAGTCTTCTCAACTGCAGGCAGACCATAGAGTTCACCCAGAAAAAAGAACTTTTTAAATCACAAGTCTGTGGAAAATGACATAGAAATTCTGGGCAATTGATGTGCTATTGACATATTCGAACAGAGGAGAGACCATTCAGGAGTTCTCACTGTGGCATTAAGTTCAGACAATTATTTCAAATCAATACACACCAGCGAGATCACACTGGGTAGAGGCTGAGAACCTGCTCTGACTGCAGCAAGGCGTTCATTCAGTCATCCAGCTGCAGATATATCGGCAAACTCAGACTGTTCCCCTGAGCCGAATGAGAAGGCATCCTGTACCATATCCTATGTGCAAAAACACCGGTGAGTTCAGACAAGCGTGAGACCATTTAGTTGTGCCGTGTTTAGGGAGGGATTTACTCACTCTTCTGCCCTACTGGGAGGCCAGTGAGTTCACACTGAGACTAGGCCTTTTAAATGTCCAGACTGTGGGAAGTTCTTTGAAGGTTCCAGGAAACTGATGTTCCATCAACATGTTCACAATGATGAGAAACCTTTCTGGGGCTCTTACTGCAGGACTAGGCTCAGTCAATCATCTGACATCAAACATCAGTGAGTTCACACCAGGGAGAGGCCATTCACCTGCTCTGTGTGTAAGAAGGGTTTGCTCGCTCATTCAACCTGCTGAGACACCGACGTGTTCATAAGGAACTGCAGCAATGAGATTGTGCTGTTAACCACATCCAGGCCCAAGCCATGTTCACTGAGTCTGTTTATGCTCAGGTTAATTAATCTGTGTGAGACAGGTTTAATATTTTGGATAAAAGTCAAATAAATTAGTTTTGCATTAGCTATATTGAGCCATTTTAGCATCTCTGACACAAGTTAGTTCACTTTTGAAGGGATCACCCCCACTGTGGTATTTCACCATTGGCCCTACTGAAGGTTGAAGGTTCATGGATTAAGAACTCCAGAAATGGACTGGAGGACAGTCAAGTTTCACTATCTTTAGGAATAGCTGGTGAGAAAAAAGAGAAAACCTGACTGAAGTCTGGGCTTTCCTTGTCAGTGTAAGTCTGGGGTGAGTGATGCCTAACTCCCTGATCTCTCTGACATTCAACCAGTTTGGTACAAGATGAGCTCAGTTTCTACGAGAATAGGGACAAATATTCTTCACAACTGAAGGCAATAAATATAGCCATTAGAGAAGTGGAAAGGACTTTAAAAAGAAGATAGTGAATTATTGTTATAGAACGGAACAAAACCAAAATGTTGCTAAAAGAAAAACAAAATTGAACATTTCTGCCCTACACTGGTCAGGATTTGAAGACAAGTAAGCAAACTGAAGCAGGGAGAACCAATTAATGAGTGATAAGGATTAACATGGAGATGGAGCAAAAGCTATCAGGATTTGGGTAATCCAAGATGGAGGATGGGAAAAGTTTTGGCTGTAAGAACTGCTCGCTTTTGGAGTATTTTATGTGTTGGAAGTGAGTTTCTCGAATTCCACAAGCAGTAATTACTGTTTTTAAGCTGTTGCATTGTTTTGGAAGTTTGGGAGAAAAGATCAAAACAATGGCTCTTTAAAAAGGTGGAAGTGAACAAAGGTAGTGACCACATGGTCAGGGAGAGAAACAGAGAGGGAGAGAGAGAGAGAGATAGAGACAGAGAGAAAGAAACTTACACTGCTAACTGGCACAGCAGTGAATCTGCACAGTTACTGCCTTTGCTGTTTGAGTTCAAGTGTTTCCGGATATTGGAGTGCGTTGAAGAAAAATTGACAAACAGCGAAATTCACAGCTGACATTCGAGGAACCTATGTTGGAGAGCACACAGCACAGGAGCAGATAAGTGCATGGTTTTTCAGTGTAATATTGCTGTCATTTTTAATGGTGAGTGTTTTTTTTTGAGATCTGTCCTTTGATTAAAATTTAAAAATATGAAACATAGATACTATGTTAGACTGGATTACTGTTTTTTTTAGTGCATAAGACTATGCTATTTTCTGTAGGTTGTTAAAGTACAAAGATGGCCTTGAGTAGAGTGATGTGCTCTTCCTGTCAGCTGTTGGAGGTTAGGGACAGTTTCCTTCATACTGATGATTATGTCAGCAGTAAGTGTGTTTGGTTCTGAATCCTATCAGATCGCATCAATCAGTTGGAGCGGCAGTTTGAGGCAAGGAGGAATTTACAGGAACTTGGGGCATCTGACGGATGGTAGTTTTAAGAAAGGGAGAAAAACCAGGAAAAGTAGGAGAGGGAGGCAGGTAGTGCAGGAGTCTCCTGTGTTAACCCCATCTCAAACAATTATATTGTTTTGGAAAATGTAGGGGGTGATTGCCTTTCAGGAGAACGCAGCATGAACAGCCAAGTTTCTGGGACCGAGACAGGCTGTAATGTAACAAGGGGTATGTCAGGTACCAAGCGATCGATTGTGAGAGGGGACTCTCTAGTCAGAGGCACAGACAGATGTTTCTGCGGTCGACAGCGAGAAATCAGAATGGTGTGTTGTCTCCCTGTTTCCAGGATCAAGGCAGAATATTCTCAAAGGGCAGTGGGACCAGCAGCAGGTCACTGTGCACACTGGAACGAATGACACAGGAAGGAGAAAGGATGAAATGCTGAAGAGAGGAGAGAGAAAGTTAGGCAGGAGTTTTAAAAGGAGGTCCTCGAGGGTAGTAATATCTGGATTACTCCCGATGCTGTGAGCTAGTGAGGCTAGGAATAGGAGGATCAAGCAGATGAACGTCTAGGAAAAAGTGAAGACCGCAGATGTTGGAGATCAGAGTCGAGAATGTGGTGCTGGAAAAGCACAACAGGTCAGGCAGCATTTGAGCAGCAGGAGAATCGACATTTTAGGAAAAGGCCCTTCATCAGGAATGAGGCTGTGAGCCAAGGGGGTGGAGAGATAAATGGGAGTGCATTAGATGGATGGAGTTGGGGGTAAAGGTGAAAGGTCGGGTGGAGTGGATAGGTGGGAAGGAAGATTGACAGATAGGACAGGTCATGATGGTGGTGCTGATTTAGAAGGTTGGGGCTGGAATTGGGGGGGATGGTGAGGGGGAGGAGAAATGAGGAAACTGGTGAAAGCTACATTGATAGTGTGTGGTTGCAATGTCCCAAGGTAGAATATGAGGCATTCTTTCTCCACGAGACGAGTGGTTAGGGTTTAGTGATTGAGGAGGACCGGGAACTGCATGTCCTCAGCGGAGTGGGAGGGGGGGGGTTTGAGAGGTTTTCAGCCACAGTGGTGGGGTTGGTTGGTGTGGGTGTCCCGGAGATGTTCTCTGAAGCACTCAGCAAGTAGGCGACCTGTATCCCCAATGTAAAGGAGACTGCATCGGGAGCATCGGATACAGTAAATGACGTGTGTGGAAGTGCAGCAAAAGCTCTGTTGGACGTGGAAGGCTGCTTTGGGGCATTTGGGAAGTGACAGGGAGTTGGGGGCACAGGTTTTGCAATTCCTGTGGTGACAGAGGAAGGTGCCAGGAGGGGAGGGTGGGTTGTTGGGGTGTGGGGTGTGGTGTGTGGACTTGACAAGGGAGTGGCGGCGGGAATGGTCTTTACAGAATACAAATAAGTGTGTGGAGGGAAATATATCTGTGGTGCTGGGGTCCATTTGTAGGTGGCGGAGGATGATGAAATGTATCCGGAGGTTGGTGGGGTGGAACGTGAAGATCAGGGGGATTCTGTCCTTGTTTAGCTGTGGGAGCCGGTGGGTTTGTAGAAGATGTCTGTGTTGAGTAGGACTCTGTTGATGGAGATGGAGCGGTCCAGGAAGGAGAGGGAAGGTGGTGTCCGAGATTAATGTGTAGCCAAGGAGCTTGTGTATGGGAGAAAGATTCACATTTTAGAACATTGGAAGCTCTTCTAGGGCTGAAGTGACCCATATAAGAGGGATGAATTACGCCTGAATTCGAAAGGGACTAATATACTGGCAGGGAGATTGCTGCAACTGCTTGGGAGGAATTAAATTAATAAGGTGGGCAAGGAGATGGGACCCAGGGCGATAGTGAGGAAAGAGACCAATCTGACACTGGTACAGTTGGGAAAAGGAGCAAGTCAAACACTCAGGGCAGGCAGGAACAAAGCAGAGAACAACGTAGGCCTGATAAATCAAACTACATTTTCATCAATGCAAGAGACCTAGCAGGGAAGGCAGATGAACTCAGGCATTGTGGGGACATGGGTCTGGGATATCAGAGCAATTGCAGAAACGTCGCTCAAGGATGGGCAGGACTGGCAGCTTCATGTTCCAAGATACAAATGCTACAGGAAGGATAGAAAGGGAGGCAGGAGAAGAGGAGGAGTGTCATTTTTGAGAAGGGATAACATTATGACTGTAATTAGGGAGGATATTCCTGGGAATACATCCCGGAATTCATTTGGGTGGAAGTGAGAAATAAGAAAGGGACTATTACCTTTTTGGGATTGTACTATAGAGCTCCACATAATCAGTGTGGAATTGAGTAACAAATTTGTAAGGAGATCGCAGTTATCTATAAGAATAATAGGGTGTTATGGTAGGGAATTTTAACATTCTAAATGTAGACTGGAACTGGCATAGTGCTAAGGGTTTAGATTGGATTAGATAAGGTTAGATTAGATTAGATTAGATTAGATTACTTACACTGTGGAATACAGGACATTCGGCCCAACAAGTCCACACCGATCCTCCGAAGACCAACCCACCCAGACCCATTCCCTTACATTTACCCCTTCACCTGACACTACAGGCAACTTCGCGTTGCCAATTCACCTAACCTGCATATCTTTGGACTGTGGGAGGAAACCGGAGCACCCAAGGAGTGGAATTTGTTAAGTGTGTACAAGAAGATTTTCCTATTCAGTATGTGGATGTACCTACTAGAGAAGGTGCAAAGCTTGACCTGCCCTTGGGAAATAAGGCAGGGCAGGTGTCAGTGGGGGAGCACTTTGGTACCAGTGACCATAATTCGATTAGTTTTAAAATAGTAATGGCAAAGGATAGACAGGATCTAACTGCTAAAGTTCTAAATTGGATAAAGGACAATTTTGGTATGAGGGAAGAACTTTGAAAATGTGATTATATGCGGATTTTTGCAGGTAAAGGGATGGTTGGAAAATGAATAGCCTTCAAAAATGAGATAATGAGACAGTATGTTCCTATTGGGGTGAAAGGCAAGGGGAAGGCAAGGCAAGGCAAGGTGTGGGGAATGCTGGATGACTCGAGAAATTGAAGGTTTGCTCAAGAAAGAGAAGGAAGCATACGTCAGGAATAGACAGTAGAGATTGAGTGAATTCTTCAAGTATAAGGCCAGTAGGAGTATACTTAAGAGGGAAATCAGGAGGGCAAAAAGGGGGCATGAGATACATTTGGCAAACGGGGTTAAGGAGAATCCAAAATGATTCTACAAAAAAGCATTAAGGACAAAAGGGTAACTAGGGAGAGGAGAGGGCACTTCAAAGATCAGCAAAGCAGCCTATGTATCAAACTGCAAGAGATGGGAGGGGGATATTAAAGGAGTATTTGTGTCAGTGTTTACTGTGGAGAAGGGCATGGAAGAAATAGAATGTGGGGAAATAAACAGTGACATCTTGAAAAATGTCCACATTACAGAGGAGAAGGTGCTGGATGTCTTAAAACACATAAATGTGGGTAAATCCCCAGGACCTGATCAGGTGTACGCTTGAACTCTGTGGGAAGCTAGAAGTGATTGCTGGACCCATTGCTGAGATATTTTTATCATCGAAAGTCACGATGAGGTGCTGGAAGGCAGCAGGTTGGCTAACCTGGTGCCATTATTGAGGAAAGGTGGTATGGAAAGCCAGGGAGTTATAGCTCAGTGAGCCAGATATCAGTGGGGGCGGCGGGGGGGGCGGCGGGGGGGTGCGTTGCAGTTGAAGGGAGTCCTGAGGGACAGAATGTATTTGGAAAGGCAAAGACTGATTAGTCAACATGGCTTTGTGCATGGGAAATCATGTCTCTCAAACTTGATTGAGTTTTTTGAATAAGGAGCAAAGAGATTTGATGAGGGCAGAGCAGTAGGCGTGATTTATATGCACCTCAGTAAGGCGTTTGACAAGGTTCCCCATGGGAGACTGGCTAGCAAGGTTAATTCTCATGGAATACAGGGAGAACTAGCCACTTGGATTCAGAACTGGCTTGAAGGTAGAAGACAGAGGATGGTGGTAGATGTTTGATTTTCAGACTGGAGGCCTGTGACCTGTGATGTGCCATAAGGATCAATGCTGGATCCACTGCTTTTCATCACTTACATTTAAGATTTGGATGTGAACATAGAAGGTATATGTAGTAAGTTTGCAGATGACACCAACATTGTCGGTGTAATGGACAGCGAAGAAGCTTACCTCAAAGTATAACGGGATCTTGATCAGATGGGCCAATGGAGCAAAGGTTAGTAGATGTAGTTTAATTTAGATAAATGCAAGGTGCTGCACTTTGGAAAGGCAAATCAGGGCTGGGCTTACACACTTCATGGTAAGGTCCTGGGGAGTGTTGTTGATGAAAGAAACCTTGGAGTTCATAGTTCCGTGGAAGTGGAGTCCCAGGAAGACAACATAGTGAAGAAGGCATTGAGTATGCTTCCCTTTGTTGGTCAGAGCATTGAGTATACGAGTTGGGAGGTCATGTTGCGGCTATACAGGGCAATGGTTAGGCCACTGTTAGAATATTGCGTGCAATTTCCCTCGTAAAGGAAGGGTGCTGTGAAACTTGAAAGGGTTCAGAAAAGATATACAAGGATGTTGCCAGGTTTGGAGGGTTTGAGCGACAAGGAAAGGCTGAAGAAGCTGCAGCTAATTTCCCTGGAGTGTCGGTGGCTGAGGGGTGACCTTATAGAGGTTTGTAAAATCATTGAGGCATGGATAGGTAAATAAGGTTTTCTTTGTTTAAAGGCAAATGTGACATTGATGTTCCAGGTGTGATGCAACTGGTTAAACCACTCTGCATTAAGCCAAACAGAATTCACTTAAACACTACGGTTGAAACACAAACAAAAGATAGTGGCATTAAACAACTGGAAAACATAACCGACTACTTGATACAGTAACTTACTAATTTCCTGATCCAATGTTGTAACATTTCATAAACACACCCCTTGGCAAAAAGGTAAATTCAAACTCGTATTCTTACAGGCAGGAGGGAACAACATCCAGAGAAATGCCCGAGTGCTCAGTTAGGAATCATTTACTGAAGCTTGCAACCTTCTGAAACTCAAAACATCTTGGGAATGCTGCAGCTCGACCAAAACTAGAAGAACCTGAACTGGCCACTCCTTTTCCATTGTTAAACTTTTTTAAAGAAAAAGCTACAAACACTCTGGACTCTTCAGCATCTCTGCCCTTACAATCTCTCTTCAAAAAAGCACAGGACAAAAATAACATTTTTAAGATAACAGTATCCTCACATCACCACACCGCCCCCCCCCCCCCCCCCATTCCCCCTGCCCCCGACAGACAGACACACACACACACACACAATCTTTTTCTATCTCTCTCTCGTGCGCACACACAGAGGCATGGTCTCTCTCTCTCTCTCTCTGACTCACTCTCTTACACACACATGCTCAGGCACAGTGTTTTTCTCTCTCTCTTACACAGATTCCACATTGTCGAAGCTCATGTCCCAAAAAGAGATGAACAAAAATACGTGACCAGGAATTGAGATATTTTTTGGTTTGCTGCTAATTAGCCTTGTCGACTTTCAATGAGTTGCTTCGTAAAATCTGGGACCGCCAGCAGAAGGTGATGAGCTAGAACATTTGTGGAATTGCTTTCTCAGTAAATGAACATAGATACATTTTGTTGAGATTTTCACAGTAGATGCAATGACAGTGCTTCTCCAGCAGTTGCAAGTGAGGGCTGATAGTAGATCCTTCACCCAATACCTTCACTCATAAAAAGTTAAGGCACACAAAAGATTGACTGATGTTAGTTTAACATCATTTATTGAAAAAAATGGTGGAGTCTTTAAAAAAGGATGTTATAGCAGAAAACTGAGAATGGCTTTACAAAATGGAAATCTTGCCTGAGAAAAGTATCGGAATTCTTGGAGAAAATGGAGGAAACTGTGATTGTAATATGTTTTGATTTTCTGAAGGTGTTTGATAGCACCCATGAATAAGATTACTGAATACGAAAGGAGCCTTGGCTTTGGAGGTACTGTATTAACATGGAGAGAGGATTTTTGAAATCCCAATCAGAAAAGTTTGATTAAGTGTTTTATTTTACAGGATGTCAACCTGTGGAGTACCAAATAAGTCTGTTCTGGGGACAAAAAAAAATTACAAAGTATTTTGATGACTTAGATGAGGAAAGTGAATATATTGCAAACAAATTTGCGAATGACTCAAAAATTGGAGCGGAGACAAGTGGTGAGTATTGGACAAAAAGAAGTTTGCGGAGGGATACAGATAGGACAAGAGAGTGAACAAGGAGCTTTGCATAATAATGTAATGTGGATGAAATAAATGAGAACAGACATAAACAGGGAAGTTATGCATTTTAACAGGCAAGATAGAGATTGAATTCAAAAATCTACAGGGAGTCTGCATCTCCGAACCACAAAAAGTTAGCTTTTAATTTCAACTGTAATAAGGATGGCAAATGTTATGTTGGGGTTTGTTGAAAAACTAATGGAATATTGAGATTAGGAACAGTCAGATAGAGCAGCTAATGTGTAGCTGAGGTGCTGGTGCAGGGGTTAGGATTCCCATTTTTCAATCATTGGGATCTCTTCAGGGATAGAAATGACCTGTATAAGAGGGATCTGAATTGGAAGGGGACCGATATTCTTGTGGGGAAATTTGCTAGCAGTATGCTGAAGGTTTTAAACTAGTAAGGGGGATGGTGGGAACCAACAAGATAGTGAGAAAAGAGAAATGTTTGAGGTGAGATGCGGTGAGCAATTCTAGGGGTCAAGGCAGATAACAGTTTGGCAAGAGCGAGGGAAGACTGCTAAACTGCATTTACTTTTATGCAAGAGGCCTGACATGTGAGACAGTTGAACATAGGGCATAGATGGGAATGTGGGACAAGGATATCATTACCATTACAGAAATGTGGCTCAGGGATGAACAGGACTGGCAGCTTAATGTTCCAGGATATAGATGCTATAGAATGTATAGACAGAGGAGCAGGAGAGGAGATGGAGTGGTGTTTTTGGTTAGAAAGAACATTACAGCTGGATGTAGAGAGGATATGTCTTGGAGACTGCCCAGTGAAGTTATATGGATGAAACTTAAAAATAAGAAAGAGGTGATGACCTTGCTGGGATTGTAAAATGGGCCTCCTAATGGTTAGTGGGAAATTTACAAGCGATTATGCTATCTGTAAGAAAAAACGGATAATGGTAGTGAATTTTAACTTTCGAAACAGAGTTTGGGGTAGTGTTAAGATCTTGGAATGTGGAGAAATTGGTTAAGTATGCACAAGAAAATGTTGTTATTCAATATGTGGATGCACCTACAAGACAGTTCGCAATACTTGACCTTCTGTTGGGAACCAAGGCAGGGCAAGTGACAGAGGTGTCCATAGGGGCACGCTTCAGGGAAAGTGATCATAATTCTATTGGTTTAATAATAATGATGAGAAAGGATAGAATTGATTTAAAAATGAAAAGTTTCAAATTAGAGTGTGGCCAGTTTCGATGGTATTAGACTTTGAGAAGTTGGTTGGGTTATTCACAGGTAAATGGACGGCTGACAAGTGGGAGGCCTTTAAGAATGAGACAATGAGAGTTCAGTGATGGTATGTTTCTGTTTGTGTGAAGGGCAAGGCATGGGAAAAGCTCAATGATGAGGGAAATTGCAACTCCTGTCCAGAAAAAGAAGGGGGCATTCATCAGATATAGACAGCTGGGATTGAGTGAATCCTGAGAAGGGTATAAGGGCAGTCGGAGTATACTTAAACAGGAAATCATGAGGGAAAAAAGAGAACATAAAATTGCTATGGCAAATAGAATTAAGGAGAATCCAAAAAGATTCTAAAATTATTTTAAGGTTAAAAGAATATCTAAGGAGAGAATACAGCCCTTAAAGATCAACATGGCTTTCCATGCATGGAACCACAGGAGATGGCAGAGACACTAAGCAAATATTTTGCATCAATATTTACAGTAGACAGGAGCATGGAAGCTAAGAAACTTGGGAAATAAATAATGTGATCTTAAAATGAGTTCATTTTACAGAAAAGGAGGTGTTGGAGGTCTAAAGTAGAAAAATGGAAATAAATCCTAGAGACCTGATTAGGTATTTCCCAGAACTTTGTGGGAAGCTAGGGAAGAGATTCCTGGACCCCTTGCTGAGATATTTGTATCGTTGATAATCATAGATGAGATGCCAGAAGACTGGAGAGTGACTAATGTGACAGCATTATTGAAGAAAGTTGTATGGAGAAGCCAGGGAACCATAAACTGGTGAGCCTTTCACCCCAGAGATGCTGTCAGACCTTCTGAGCATTTCCAGCAGTTTCTGCTTTTGTTTCCGATACACAGTATCCACAGTTCTTTCAGTTTTTATTTAGTAGTTAGAGAGCATTACTTTTTGAATTGGAGGCCTGTTAGAACATAACAACATCCGAACATAAGAAATACAATCAGGAGGAGGCCATCTGACTCCATGAGTCAGCTCTACCTTTCAATAATATCGTGGATCATCTTTCAATGGACTGAGACTCCACTTACCCACCCTCTCACTATAATCCTTCATTCCTTTACTCTTCACAAATCTACCTTCACCTTTAAAACATTCAACAGGTTAGCCTTAGCTGCTTCACTAGGCAGGGGATTCCAGAGGTTCACAACCCTTTGGGTGAAGACTTTGGCTTGACCAGCTATCCTTAGTAGCCATACATGCAGATGACAAGCAACATGAGTTCGTCTGGGACAACACAACTATTATAGGACAAGCCAAACAGAGAACAGCTAGGGAATTCCTAGAGGCATGGCACTCATCCACAGATTCTATCAACAAACACATCGACCTGGACCCAATATACCGACCACTGCAACGAACAGCTGGAACTGACAACCGGAAGCGACAGATACAAATCAATATAAATACCGGAGGAAACAGCACAGAAGCGCTTCACAGGAGGCTACCAAGCACTGAGGATGTCACCAAGACAGGGGATGAAACGTTTGCAACACAAATTCCCAGCTCGGCAAACAGAACCACAACAACGAGCACCCGAGCTAAAAATCTCCCAAACTTTGAGCCTCCCTGCTTCTGTCTTATCTATCCCATTTATAATTTTACAAATCCGGTCCCCCATTCTTCTGAATTCCAATGAGTATAATCCCAGTCTGCTCAATCTCTCCTCGTAAGCCCACCCCCTCATTTCCAGAATCAACACAGTCAACCTCCTCAGCAAACCCCACCCCAGTGCCATCTCATGTAAGGCGATGAAGAGTGTACAGAGTACTCCAGGTGTGGCCACACCAGCGCCCTATACAGCTGCAGCTCCTAATTTTAAACTCTATCCACTGGCAATGAAGGACATTATTCCATTTGTCTTCCTAATTAGCTGCTGTACTCGCAAACCATACTTTTGTGTTTCATGCACAAGAACACCCAGGCGCCCCTGCACAGCAGCATTCTGTAATTTTTCACAATTTTAAAGTAGTCCACTTTGTTATTGTTCCTACCAAAATAGATGACCTCACGTTTACTAACTTTGTACTCCATCTGCCAGACCCTTGCCCACTCACTTAGTCTATCTATATCCTTCTGCACACTTTGCTCTATCACTCATTTAAGTGGCTTCTGTGTACTACAACACTCTACACTTGGGTCTCTAACTCGAAGCAATCTATCTGAATTGTAAACAATTGCAGTCCCAACAATTGTAAATAATTGCTGTCTCAACACTGATCCCTGAGACACATCACTATTCACTGATTGTCAACCAGAAAAACACCCATTTATCCCCAATTTTTGCATTCTGTTAGTTAACCATTCTTCTGTCCATGCTAATGCATTGCCCGTAACACTGTGCATCTTTATCTTATGCAGCAGCCTTTTGTGCAGCACCTTGCTGAATGCCTTTTGGAAATCCAGATACACCACGTTCACCAGTTCCCCATTGTCTACCACGCTCATTATAACCTCAAAGAATTCCAATAAATCAGTTAAAGATGACTTGCCTTTCATGAACCCATGCTTCATTAAATAAATGTAGGTGTTGCATTTTTGTAAGGCAAACCAGGGCAGGACTTATACAATTAATGGCTGGGCCTTGGGGAGTTTTGCTGAGCAAAGAAACCAAAGGGTGCAGATGAATCATTCCTTGAAAGTGGAGTTGCAGGGAGACAGAGTGGGGAAGATGGTGTTGGCATGCTTTCCTTCATTGGTCATAATATTAAGTATAGGAGACAAGATGTCATGTCTCAGCTCTACAGAACGTTTGTGAGGCCACATTTAGAATTATTACAGACAAATCTGGCTGACCATTTCTATGAAGGATTTTGTGAAACTTGAGAGAGTGTAGAAAAGATTTCCAAGAATGATGCTGGAACTGGAGTGATTAAGGTATAAGGTGAGGCTGAATAGGCTGGGACTTTTCTTTTCCCTGCAGTGAGAGGAAAGGAGGCTGAGGAGTGGCCTGAACAAGACCGAAAAAATCATGTGGGGCATTGATATGGTGAATAGCCAAGGCCTTTTTCCTCGAGTGGGAGAATCCAAAACTAGAGGACAGCGGATTAAGGTGAGAGGAGAAATGTTTGAAAAGAACCTGAGGGGTAACCTTTTCACGTGTATGTATGGTTAAAGCTGCCAGTGGTAGTGTGGAGGCTGATTCAATTACTGCATTTAAAAGGCACCTGGATGGGTGTATGAACAGGTAACATTTAGAGGAAGATTGGCCAAATGTTTGGCAAATGGTACTCAGTCAGATTGGGATATCTGGTCAGTGCAGTTGGACTGAAGGGTATGTTTCTTTGCTGGATGTCTGTATGACTATGATCTTTGTTAAAACTGAAAAGAAAACTCTATTCTTACCACAGCTGGAATACTGTGAATTGTTCTTTGGACTCATATCAAAGAAAATTGGGCGGCACGGTGGCACAGTGGTTAGCACTGCTGCCTCACAGCGCCAGAGACCCGGGTTCAATTCCTGCCTCAGGCGACTGACTGTGTGGAGTTTGCACATTCTCCCCGTGTCTGCGTGGGTTTCCTCCGGGTGCTCCAGTTTCCTCCCACTGTCCAAAGATGTGCAGGTCAGGTGAATTGGCCATGCTAAATTGCCCGTAGTGTTAGGCAAGGGGTAGATGTAGGGGTATGGGTGGGTTGCGCTTCGGCGGGTCGGTGTGGACTTGTTGGGCCGAAGGGCCTGTTTCCACACTGTAAGTAATCTAATCTAAAAAAAAGTAATCTAATCTAAAAAAAAAGGTTCACTGGAATGTGAGACAATCCACACGAGGTTGAGTCGACTGATCCTGAGGATGCAGGGACTGTCTTAAGAGTAGAGATTGAGTCGTTTGGGCCCATACTCAATGGAACATAGAAGATTCAGTGGTGACATTCTGAAACATCTATTATTTTCAGGAAACTCGATGGTGTAAATGCAGAAATGTTGTTTCCCCTTGTGGGAGAGTTTCGGACCAGGGAGTAGAATCTCTGAATTAGAGGTCACAAATTTCAGGCAGAAGAGAATTTTGTCTCCCAGAATGTTGTGAATCTGTGGAATTCATTTCTACAGAAGACTGTCGAGGTTGGGTCATTCAGTATTTCGAAGGCTGAAATGGACAGATTTTGATTTGGTAATTGAATGAATGCTTACAGTTAAAACGCTGGGAAGTGGAGGTGAGGATTATCAGTTCAGCCATGATATCATTGTTTGGAAGACCAAACTCCATTGGCTGAACAAGCTGCTTCTGGTTCCCTATCATTGACCTTTGCCGAAGTTACTCTTTTCAGAATTATATAGGCCTCATTTAAATTTCACGTTTGAAGCCCAGCTGCTTCAATCTCTCCTCATCATGAAAAAAGACAGGGATCATCTTTCTCCCTGTTTGATGGCATTGCATTCTGCCTCGAATACAGTGACCGCATTTATAGTCATAGAGTCCTCCAGTTCTGTTGAATATTTGTCAAACACAACCACGACTGTCACAGAAAAGGTTAAAGACAAATCAAAACTACATTTAAACTACCATATCAAGCACACTGTCGGCATGTGTTGCATGGAATAGACACGTATTGCATATTAAAGCTCTCTCAGCACTCATCCATTAAACACTGCAAGGGTTGTTCATAGATGATTTGTGTATGTGCCTGTAGATGATAATCTGCTTGTATTACAAAGTTTCGATGCATAGTGTTGTTCCCTTTTTATTCTGGTATCAAGCATTTCAAAATCAGAAAGACAGTGGGTAGGAGTCCAAGCCCCCTTACACGGCTACATCAAATGTTTTCTGTGATTGTACAGCTCATGTAATGGGCTGGGTAAATCTCCCTCTATATTGTGCTGTCCAATGCAATCATGTCAAACATATTTTGGTTTAGACATAGAGTAGAGCTGCGTCCAGGATTCCCGAAAAAAAACCCTCCCAGAGTAGGTACAACACAGAGTTGATACAGAATAAATCGACCTCAACAATATTAAACATTTCATGAGATGTGCAGTAAAGGTTAATTATAGTCTAAATAAGCATTGCCCTGAACCATTAAACATTCCTCAGCCAAGAATAATACTGCTGAGATACAATGAAAACGCTATCACAGTCTTGCAGCCTCATTCCTATCAAATATTTCCAGATCACTCAATACTCAGACAGATTTTTGAGAAAATCTTGACTCAAATCTCTGTAATGAAATGGATGAATGTGGCTGAGAGGATATGTTGGTGAGGTGTTGGCTTCAGGTTATTAAGGAAAACATCGTCCGATTGTGGAGAGGCAAAACACGGCATCAGATATAAAGAAAAAAGGGGAGAAGGCAGGAGGGGAAGAGAGAAAAATAGAGACAGAAATATTAGCTGTGCCAATGTATCTCTGAATTATAGATTTTTGACTAAACATGACAACTGATACCTCTGTCATTCAACAATCATACAACTTATGTATTAAAAAGTCCTAACATCAATTAGTATTGGAATCCATTGAGTTATTTGCATTTTTTCCACAATTCGTCTGCTGTGCTTGTGGGGAAATATAAATTAGGGTTTTGTGGTTCTGTAATCTATTCTGAGAAGTCTATTTCTGTGTTTATTTACATAAATGCTTAATTGGCTTCAAGGAAGTGATGATGACAGCAAAGCCAGATGAACAAAGTGATTTGTTGGTAAGATTCAAATCGAAACAAGTATATTTTAAGAATATTGACCATTTGTAGAAGTGAATACAAATTTATGAAGACGAATTGCAACAGATTTTATTTATTGAAAACTTTTATTTAGGTTAAAAATTCAGTGCTGAAAATTCTGCAATTAAACTTAAATGTTGAACTGGATCTACTCTGAATGACCAATGATTTATATTGTAGTCCGTTTAGACGGTGCAACATCACTCAAAGTGTGTGTTAGAACATTCACGTGAAATACTTGAAATGACATCAGGAACTGCCGCAACAATTACATTTAATTGATATAGTTGTTGTGAGGTTTTGTTACGCATATTACTTTCTGGTTAGGGTCAGCGATGAGTCCCTATCCCCAATTGCCCATTGAATAACTTGCTAAAGCCACTTCAGAACACAGTCAATTACTTCCCAGTGGGTCTGGAATCTCATGTCGGCCAGACCATGGAAAGGTGACAGATGCCTTGGCATTCGTGCAGCAGCTGTTTTTGTATTTTTCCATTGACTCGGGCTACATGGTCACCATTTGGCTTTCTTTCCGATTCCAGGATTTCTTTAAATTAAAATTTCACCCTGGGCAAACGATGATATTCCAAACCCTGGCCATTCAACATCAAACTGGAGTTCGAGAATCCTGGTCTCATGATCTCACCACTGTGATCCTAATGTGGGAAATGCACAGAAAGCACAGAAATGCAATAAATCTGACACTTTACTTCATGAACAAATATTGGAGTGCAATACTGGCAAGAACTCTCTTGCTGTTCACAGCAACACCACAGGAGACTTTGCATCCAATCATCAATCTTAAATGTGTACCGGACTCTGTCTGAACAGCCTGACTCACCATAATTTGCATTTTTGATTTCTGCACTGACTTATGAAAAAGTTAGTCACATATCCCAAGAAGGTGGTCATCAGCTACCTTTTTGAAGGCCTTCCATCTTGCTCGGCTAATTATGGTTGATCTTTCTTAAGCTTTATTACAACCAAATGGCTTCTCAGTCGAGACTGTAGTGCTGGAAAAGTACAGCAGGTCAGGCAGCATCCGGAACAGGAGAATCGGCGTTTCGGGCATGAGGCCTTCATTAAGATACCTGATGAAGTTGTTATGACTGGAACGTTGATTCTCCTGCTCCTTGGATGCTGCCGGACCTGCCGTGCTTTTCCAGCACTACACTCTCAACTCTGATCTCCAGCACCTGCAGTCCTCACTTTCTTAGTCAGGTTCGGCACAGGAAAGGAGCCATCGCCTTTTTGTTGAACAGGTAGGCAGGCCAAGTAGGAAAGTCACACATCCTCCTCTGAAGGACAATCTTGAACCATGTGACATGTTTCAAAACTTTGGTAGGTCTGTGATTATCATTCATTACCCCAGCATTTTCATTTCACACTCTTTCATTAATTGAAGCTACCATGGGAGAGATTGATTCTGGAACTTTGCTCCAAACCTTTTGATTGCTTATTACATACCCATAATGCCTCCTCAACCACTTTCTCAAACTGTCATGTTAGCTTGAATGATTTTTTTTTATTGACTCATGGAACACGGTGGTTGCTTTCAGTTGTCTGTAGGTGTCCTTCAGAAGATGGCAGTAAGCTGCCTTTCTGAAATAACATGTTCCAAAATGGCCTGAGGAAGGGAGTTCCAGATTTTGACCCAGTTACAGTAAAGGATCGATGATATATTTCCATGTCAGGAGTGGTTCAGAGAGGAGCTTACAGTGGTGCTGTTCCCAAGTATCTGCTATTCTTGTCCATCGAGATGCAAGTGGTAGTGGGAAGGTGCTGTCTAAGGAAGTTTCTGCAGTGCAGTATTTTAGATAGTGCATATGGCAGGTATGCCTGAAGAAGGGCTTATGCCCGAAACATTGATTCTCCTGCTCCTTGGATGCTGCCTAACCTGCTGCGCTTTTCCAGCAACTCATTTTTCAGCATACGGCTGGTACTAAGCATCAGATATGGAGGCAATGGACGCTTGTGGATGTGCTGCTGTTCAAGTGGGATGCTTTGTCCTGGACAATGCCTAACTTCTTGAGTGCAGTTGAAGGTGCTCCTATCCAGTCAAGGGGCGAGCTGTGCTATTACTCTCCTGATTTCTGTCTCTTAGCTAGTCAAGTGGCTTTGCAAGTCAGAAGGGTGAGTTACTCGCTGCAGTATTCCTCACCTCTGTCCTGTTGTTACAACCATTGTATTTATATGGAGTGTCCAGATCAATTTCTAATGAACAATAAAACCCAGGATGTCGATGGTGAGGGATTCAGTGATGGTACCACTATTGAATGTCAAGGGGTTTTGGCTAGATTCACTCCTATTGTCAATGGTCTTTGTCTCGCAGTTTTGTGGTGTGAATGCTATTTGTCACTTGTCAGCTCAAGTCTGGATATTGTCCAGATTTTGTTGCGTTTGAATATGGACTGAGGAGTCATAGAAAAAGTGCTAGATCAATGCAGATTTCACTTCTGACCTTCTTATGGAGGGAAGGTCATTGCTGAAGCAGCTGAACATGATTGGGCCAAGAACACTTTCTTTCGGAACTCTAACAGAGATTTGCTTTGGCTGAGACGACTGACCTCTAACAAGCAGAGCCAACTTCCAATGTGTGAGGTCTGACTGCAGGCAGCAGGGAGTTTGTCAACTCATACCCATTGAATCTAGATTTGCTAGGACTCCATAATATCACACTCTTTCGAATGTGACCCTAATGTGAAGGGCTGTCACTCTCCCCTCATTTCTGGAATTCAGTTCTTTGTCCATGTTTAAATCTCTGTAATTCAGTCATGAGCTGAGTAGGCTTTGCGTAACCCACATTTACACAGGTTATTGCTGAGCTAGTGCTGCTTGATAGCACTGTGGAAAGCACTTTCCTACAGCTAACTCATGATTGAGCATGGATTGATGGGGCAGTAATTCACCAGGGTGGTTTGACCTGTTTTCTGTGCCCAGGACATGCCTGGCCTATTTTCCACATTGTCCATGCCAGTGTTGTAGCTGTACCGGGAGTGCTTGGCTAGCACAAGTCATCAGTATTATTGCCAGAATTTTGTCAGGCTCCATAGCATTTGCAGTAACCAGTGCCACTCGCCCAACAGTGTCTTGATTTCACGTGGAGCGAAGCGAATTCCCTGCTGACAGGTATCTGTAATATTGGTGATCTATGGAAGATGCTGAGATGGATCAGACAATTGACACATCTGGCTGAAGATTGCTGTGAATGCTTCAGCCTTAACTTTTGCGCTGATGTGTTGTTCTTTCCAAAGCAGAGCAAGGGAATATCTGTGGAGCCTATTCCTTCAATGAATCGTTTAATTATCAACCTTAATTCACGACTTGATGTGGCAGCACTGTGGGCTCAGACCCCAGCTTCCTGAATTAATGGTCGAGCCACAATATCGAGGAGAAAGTGAGGACTGCAGATGCTGGAGATCAGAGCTGAAAATGTGTTGCTGGAAAAGCGCAGCAGGTCAGGCAGCATCCAAGATCGCTTATCCTTTGTATTTTGTAGATTCCAACAATACATCATATTTTCACTTAAATTGTTAGTCTCAAAAATGTTTTACTTCACAGACTTGAGGATATAATGTTCTGTTTTCAATTCTTCTCTCCGACAGACAAGGTCATTGATGTCACACTGGTTTTCCTCCTCATTAATTGCAAAACCAAACGTTTTTCACCTTTTGAACTTACTGATCAAAATTGCTCCATTCTTGACTAGACCTTTCATATACACTGCAAACATCAAAGGATCCAGCACCAAGTCATATAATAAGCCACTGGACACAAGATGTCTTCACAATGACTACCTTCGAACATTACCTTCTGCCAACAAATAAACCTTCGATGCATTTGCCAAACTGCACCAGATCCCATGAACCCTTATTGAAGATGCAAGATCGGGTCAAAAATCTGATTGAAGTCAAGAAGCATTACATCCACTTTTTACACCCGATGTCACATCTCATTGCCTCTCCGGAAAACAGAATCAACCACTTCCGATATGATATCACTTCCACAGTGTCAAGAACAAACAGACAGATTGCTGTTGGTCTCAAGATTGTATTTAATTCCATTCCCATTTTCCAGAATGAAACAGAAGAGACACAAGATTATTTCAGCTAGAGTAAGTTATCTGTCAGAGAGATAAGAAGAGTTACCATGCTGAATTTTATTGCTTAAACTTTACTTTCCCAACTTTTAATTGATGCTGTCTCTTAGATTTACTTATTAACTTCCCTCAAGCTTTCTACTTTTAAACATAGGTTTATGAGCGAAACTACATATTGTCATTTAGCTCCTTTCACCCGATGGTAACTTTTCTTATCTCTCTGACAGATAATTTACTCTAGCTGAAATAATCTTGTGTCTCTTCTGTTTCATTCTGGAAAATGGGAATGGAATTGAATACAATGTTGAGACCTACAGCAATCTGTCAATTTGTTCTTGACACTGTCAGTGTGTGTTCACCCTCAGAGGTAGGAAGACTGTTTGTGCTGATAATACGGAAAGTAGCGCCTGATGGATCATTCTCAGCTGGCGTGCAACTTCCTGTTTCTATGTGCCAGCAACAAGCCACACATCTCACTTCTGATCACAAAATAAACCCAGGAGATGCAATCTGGCGGAAACATCTGCCAATGTGGCCTATATCAGGACACAGAGTGTGAAGTGATCACATCGAAGTGACATTTGCAAATCGACATTTCGATCTCTGTTTCATGGTCTGATTCCAGGACGTCATTGGACGAGTCTCTCGACCATCGAACAAGCTCATTCGATTCACTAACGTCTGGAACATATGGACATGCACCTTGTCATGTCTTTGATCTTGTACTCCTTGTTACTCTCTCTTCAGATTTAATGTTCCCAGTTTTTGATTCTGCCTTCTGTATCCATCACCTCCCCAGCCGAATACATTCTGTTTGATCTGTTTCCTAAATTTTGATCAACTAAACAAATAATACAGTTTTGTGCAGACAGGTATGTCGGTGTGTCAGATTAACAGAATCAATATATGGAGAGATCACCTTGACTGTATCTAACTCTGGCCGACATTGAATTCAAATAAACCACAGCACTGTATGGTTTCAAACTTTGCAAATCCTCTCTCTTTGAAAGAGCTTGTTCTAACGGTTAATTATTTTCTTGATTATTTCAGAAACTAAGACTAAAAATCCCTATTTTTAACAAAGTTTCAAATATTATTAAAAGTTGCAGCACTGGCATTTCCTACAGTGAGCTTTGTGGTGTTTAAATGTTCTGGTCAAAATCTGCTTCAAGCAGAAGACCTAAACATTGGTTTCTCCGAGTTCCCAGCCATTGCCCTTGCAGTTCCATAATAACTGCAAGTAATTGATAAGCCCCAGAATGAACAGAATGTCCAGGCCGTGTACACATCCAAACGCCATGATGTCGGCCTCGAAGATCTCCGTTTCTTCCTGTCACGCCCACCCAAGCAGTACATGCTCAACCTCAACTACATTTCCTTTCAATCCTCCCACTTCCTCCAAACCAAAGGGGTAGCCATAGACACCTGTATGGACCCCAGCTATGCCTGCCTCTTTGTCAGATATGTGGAACAGTCAATCTTCCACAGCTACACTGGTAGCATTGCCCACCTTTACCACCGCTACATTGATGACTGTATCAATGCCACCTCATGCTACCACTAGGAGGTTGAACAGTTCATCACCTTTAATAAGACCTTCCACCCTGACGTAAACTTCAGAGGGACCATCTCGGACACCTCCCTCCCTTTCCTAGACCACTCCACCTCTATCTCCAGTGACCAACTAAACATTTACTACAAGCCTTCTGACTCCCACAGCTACCTGGACTACACTCGTCCCACCCGGCCTCCTGTAAAAATACCATCCCTTTATTGTCAATTCCTCTGCCTCCACCGCACCTGCTCCCAGGAGGACCAGTTCCACCATAAAACATCCCAGATAACCTCCTTTTTCAAAAATTGCAATTTCCCCTCCCACTTGGTCGACGATGCCCTTGAACCCCATTCCTCCAATCTCAACAGGGAGCCCTCCTGGTCCTCAACTTCCAATGCACCGACCTTGCATACATCATATCATCCTCCGCTGCTTCCACCGCCTGTAAACAGACCCCATCACTTGGGTATATTTCGCTCCCTACCCCTATCTGCATTCCGGTGGCACCATTCCCTCCGCGACTCCCTCGTCAGGTCCATGCCCCTCCACCAGCCCACTCCCCACCCCTATCACCTTCCCTTGCCACCACAGGAAGTGCAAAATCTGCGCCCACGCCTCCCCCCCACCTCCAATAAGGCCCCAAATGATCCAGAGAAATTTATCTATACTTCCACAAATGTCATCTGCTGTGTCTGTTCCACCTGATGTGGTCTCCTCTACATCAGGGAGACAGTACACTAACTTGCTGATCATTTCAGAGAACATCTCTGGGACACCCATGCCAACCAACCCCACGGCCCCTTGGCTGAACACTTTAACTCCCTCTCCCACTCCACCAAGAACAGATCAGTCATATTCTGTTCATTTCCAATGAATAAATACAAAATAACCGAGTCTGAATTTGGGTATATATTAACAGGATTCATTTCGAACTAAGCATGAACAGATTATTTTGACATAACAGGTGGAGAGATTCACTTCCTGAAAAAGCAGCTCAAGTGATATAAGCTGGCACCAAACCGAGTTTGGTCAATACTGAGGCAAGAATACAGCATACAGTCTTGAGTGAAATAAATAAAGAATCTCTCTTAACACCGGAACAAGATAGAGTTTATTAAATATGAACAAAGACACAAGTATTTTAGGATATAATAGAAAAGTGATTTATAGTATATTGAAATGAAAACAGAGATGTGAATTTGTGTCTCTACATTCATCCTAGCTAAATTAATCATTTCAGAAATGCCTTTGTTAAATTTCATGAATCATTCGTTGGTCCATTCACGAACCTTGTTAGGTCCTTGTTAAATTCTGAACCATCGCCTTCCAGGTTCACAGTGGTTGCGAATTTCATGTTACAGCAAATTGTGAAGTTGTGCACTGTATGCCAATGTCTTAGTTAAAAATATAAGCAATCACAGCTCCAAACATTTACAAAATATCACTATGGATCTTCCTTGAATCCAAAAAAAATTGTCCCTTTGATCAATGATTTCTAAAATTTACTCACATATCTGTTATGAAGGACGTTTTCAAATAACTTGAAGTGCAAATGGTTCCCATCAGTCGGAATACAGTAACATTTCATGTGTTACCCCACACAAAAAGAAATCAAGCAATATTCACGAGTTGCTCTAAGCAAGCCTTTATGGACTGTTTTATCAAACAAAATCATTTCCAATGTTGTGAGGGCTTGTCTATCTTCTGTGCAATGGTCTGAAGGGGAATAGTGGAGGGTTGGGTGTGGGCGATGTTCATTGTTCCCTGATGTCTGGTTGCGTTTGTGAGCAACAGATGAACCTGCAAACCAGATTCAGGATGGTATGGCAGGTATTTCAGCAGATATTGTGTACACGGCATTCTCCCATAAATCAGCAATGACACAAACATTTATATTTGATAGTGTTTAAAGCCAAAGAAAATTGAAAAATATGGTGGGACAAGTTCCTTTCATTTCTTTGAACTGGTATCAAGGGACACTGTCTGTGGACCTGGGGTGGCAGGAGGATCTTAAACAGCAGAATGTGAGGGAACAGAACCACCGTTGGAAATCCAGATAGACTGGAACCTTTATCACTGGAGGGTGAGAGTTCGAGGGGGCGACCTCATATAAGTTTATCAAGCCATGAGTGGAAAGGTGAATGGCTCTAATTGACATGATTCATACTGGAAATGTACGAAACTTTCGTTTCAAAAATATCACATATCAATAAACTCCACCTGATAATCTGGCTAGTGATGTGGAAATTAATCATCTAATTAATGGTGCCAGATGATGCCTGGGACAATATCTCTCTATTCAACTAAAGTCAGCAATATACATCAACAATGTGAAAGGCACAAACTGTACTTTTACCCAGATCAGCCAGTTTCATCTGCAGTCAGACACAACTTAAAATTCAGACCATTGCACAGAAGATAGACGAGCGCTCACAACAGTGGAAATGATTTTGTTTGATAAAAGAATCCATCGTAGACTTCCTCAGAGCAAATCATGTTAACAAACTAGTTCTTTTTTTGTGTGTGGGTTAGTGCACGAAATGTTACTTTAATCCGATTGATGTGAACCATTTGCATTTAAGAAGTTATTTGAAAACGTCTATCACAGTAGATACACGAGTAAATTTTACAAATCATTGATCAAAGGGGACAATCTTTTTTGGACTCGAGGAAGATCCATAGTGATATTTTGTAAATGTTTGGAGCTGGGATTGTTTTCAATTTTTGACTAAGACATTGGCGAATTTTCCCTATGGTGGGGGATTTCAACCATAGGGAACATGTTTTTACAATGAGAGGAGAAAAATAAAAAAAAACATCAGAGACAACTTTTTACACAGAGAATGGTTTTTGTGTGGGATGATCTTACATCCTTTAGAAGACATTTGGATAAGTAAATGAATATCAAATGTTTGGAACGATATGGGCCAAGTACACACAGGTGGGATTAGTTTAGTTTGGGATTATGACTGGCATGGACTGGTTGGACCGAAGGGTCTGTAACCATGCTGTATCACTACATGACTCTCTGACTATTTATCAATTTTTCTCAATATTAAACAGTGCTGTAGTGATCCTCAAATGAACTGTTGATGTTAAGGTTGTGTCTGAGACTCTGCGAATATTTCCTTCAATGAGAGGAGTGACTAGTTCTCCAAGTTACATAACTGAAAAAATAAACTTTCCTCCAGCATTGTTGCTGAGTCGATTTGATTCTGAGGAGGCGGTGGTTATGGTTTGCAGTTTGCTTTCCACCAACTGGTCAACAGTGAGACAAAATATCTTTGATCCACTGCAGAAACTCCACCTGCTTCCAGTAAATGAAACTGGGAACTCAAGGACCTTTTCTGCAGTCAGTTTAATTGCTGCCAACTATTGTATCTGGCCTATTAAAGGGAAAATGAATAAACTAAAGTAAAATCCTACCAGACAAACGATATTTTCCCATTTACTCACAATGGATACATTTCACTTGGCATTTCTTCTTTAAAAAGGAAAGTCACTAAATACAGCATTCACTGTGTGACTGTCAGAAAACAGGACATTGAATGCAATGACGTTCTGGTTAGTTCAGCCTTTTTATTGAGGATCTTTAAAGCTCCTGAATATGAAGTTAATGGATCCAAAATCCCACATTGCAGTAACATTTGTTATCATCTCAAAGTAAATTAGCAAAATTGAATTGGTTCAAACTCACATCACTTGTTACACCATTCTCTGATTCATGCATCTCATTAAAACTGAGTGTAACAGCGAATTTTGACTGATTTTTATGAGTTATCTGCCCCTGTCAGAGCTATCAGTGAGCAGAGACATGTACTGTTTATAACCTACATCCGTGGTAATGATTATTGTAATACTCTCTAATTTAACCAAACATTCCTGATGCACCCAGACTGTTAGATATGGACGTATGGACTGTCCTGTACTAGTTCATTAGATGCTCTTTCAAAAGTTTACCGAGGTGTTATGTATCCCTGCCAACTCATGTTTTGTTTCTCAGGCACACAGCTTTCCTTTACTATGCATTTTAGGGTCGGAGCAATTTGAAAAAAAAAGATGCAGGGAGAGACATTCTGCAATGTAAGGAGGTGCTCTAATCTCCGGGTCCAAACTGTTTAGTGACACACACTCACATTCTGAACATAATCACTTTAGACATGCTCCATATTAGGTTGCCTAAACTGAATTTAGAAACGGAGATTAGAACTGGTATCTTATTTTGTAAAGTGAGAGAGACTTTGAGTGACAGCAAAAATAAAGTCACTAATTTTGTTGGTTAATAATATTATTGAAGTTCTTTTTAGCTTTATCTGCTTGTGGTGGAATGTAGAATTAAAGGTAGTTAACTTCTAATTGAATATTCTAAATATAATCACTTTGGACAAGCTCTGTGTTCAGTTGTCTAAATTGAATTTTGAAATGTTTAGTATGAATTACATGTTATTTTGTATTGGGACAGAGACTGGCAGTGTCCTGGGAAAACAAGCTCAATTGTTTTACTAGCTGTTAATATGTTTGAACTTTGATTTTAGTTTTATCTGCTTGTGAATGAATGTAGAAATAAAGGGAGCTAACATCCGAATGAATTTGTTTTTTTTTGAAACAAAATACTTGCAACTATCATGTGAAACAGACCTGAAGCTACTCAATTTTACTTCCACCATTTAAATAAAAACACTCCCAAAGAAGCTATTCAGCAAAATAAATATCCCAAGATGTGTATATGTCCATGTTTCAGCGTAACCTCGTAAATACATGATCCCATGTGTTCGGTCTGTACAAGCTGACACCAGGATCCAGTCTGAGCCTTCAGCAGGAAACCAACAGGCGGAAGCTGTAAGCCTGCCCTTTCCGATGGCCATATAAATCCTGGGCACTAGACCGTAATTCAACACTCCTGGGTCGGCTCTGTTTAGAAAGATCTTGACAGAACCGCTTCCCACAAGTTATCAGAATGATTGTGTCGACAATTTTTCTCAGTTTATTCCTTACTTTCTTATCATGTGAGTGTTTTTTGTTCAAGTCTGTCTTTGTTACTGTCTCAATGTTAGTCTACCACAGGAATGTAAAAGACTCAGCCATCATTTCATCAGCATTAATGCTCATGGTTTATTTGTTTTCTTTTTTAAAGGTGTCCAGTCGGAGATTGTGTTGACCCAGCCAGAGGCAGAGACTGGCCGTCCCGCAGGCAGCCTGAAACTGACCTGTAAAACCAGCGGCTTCGCTCTTAGCAGCTACAACATGTACTGGGTCCGACAGGTTCCCGGACAGGGTCTGGAGTGGTTGCTTCGGTACTATAGTTCATCCAGCAGTAACTATGCACCAGCGATTAAGAATCGATTTACTGCGTCCAAAGACAATTCAAACAACATTTTCGCGTTGGACATGGGGAACCTGAAGATTGAAGACACCGCCATCTATTACTGTGCAAGAGACCACAGCGAGAGGAACCAGGGCTGGACCCGTTCAAAAACAGCTCGAGGGAACATTTTGTCAATTCCATCATAAGCTGACGGTCAGTGCGAGTTTTAAATACAATTATACCAACTGCGATCTGAAGCAGACCTCAGGCTGCCTCTTACAAAACTATCAAAGAGGAAATGTACCATTAAAACTAGCAAACTGGTGACACAATGGGACAATGTTTTGGGCATGTCGTATGTACTGCTAACACTTCCATCAATTAAATGCTCGGACAAAATGTTAGTTTTAATATATCTAACAGCTCAGGAAATCACTGCTAATTGTTATGTCAACTATGGCATTAATTCTAAACATGATCAATACTAAATGGCTCTTTGAAATGAAAATTGAGACCTAGAGTAAAGAACAGAGAATGAGTGTACTGGTCTACATCATTGTGATACTACAGTGGGTCACAGTGTTGTGCACAGCGACATCCTCATACAATAACTACTGACAAGTGATTATCTCAAATTGGTGATTTCTACCATGGCAGGAGCGAGAAATAATGTGAGATGCAACTTAAACACAATCCAGTCGTGCTAGTTTGTACAAATGTATAATTTTTTTCTACCATCTTCGTGTTGATTGTCAAGTTAAATGCAGACCAAACCTGGAAAAGTATTCCAAGCTTTCAAAATACAATGAATCGCAATAGCTGAAATAATGCACCAAATCATTTTTAGACGAGTCTGAATCACTGCTTTCCAGGAAGTGAAGAAATTATCTGCACTTTACAGTTTACAGTCTGTCATAGTATTTGACACAACGTGTCTCACAGTGATATAACTGGAATGACACTGCAATTATGGTCAATACAAAAACCTATTCAGCCTCGATTGTTTGAAACTAGTCAGTGATTACTTCTACAAACCATCTTAACTTGCAGTGCAGTATTAGTTCTGTGGGGTTTAATGCCAGTATCACTATTTAATTTGTAAAAGTGTTGGGTAATTATCAATACACCATTTGGGGATTTTGAGAATCAGCTCATGTGTTACTCTGTGAAGTATAAAACAGTATTAAAATTTATCAAGAATGATCAGAATTCACTAGCGCAATTATGTGATGAAGATCTATCGTGACTTTATTTTGCCTGTGGTTCTGAAAATTTAAAATGATAGTAGATTTTTGATTTGTTTTATGCAGAGCAAGTTATTGTGTGACCCAGTCCAGAGAATGTAACACTGTGACTATCTTGATTACTGGGGCCAAGGGACCATGGTGACAGTGACTTCAGGTAAGAACTATGAACTTTCTTAGTGACTTTTTAAAAACTTTCTATTCATGTGACTAATTTCTGAATTAAATGAAACTCAGATTCTGTGCTGAGTTTGGTTTGGTTCGGATTGATTTTTGTTCAGACTGATTATAGACTTCAGTTAAGGCTCAGCAAATAGCTAAAATGGTGATGATGGAGTCAGTTGCTCCGTGTATCTCTTTTTTTTGGTCAGATGGGCATTCTGTGTGGCTGGGTTACTTGAAACACTAATGTCTCTTAAACAGTCAGCTATAAATAATGTTTAATGTCAGTGACACCCTCACTGTGAGTTTTATTGTCAACAACAAACGCTAAGAATTCAAAGATGTTTGAGATATTACCAAACATGATTAAAATATGCTAAAACATCATTATTCATTTCTTGAATATATGTTCTTACCATGATTATATTTTCTCATTTATTTTGTTGATGACAAGCAGGTTAGAAACCGTCATAAACTTTTCTTGTGGTGCGATATTGCAATTTGTTGATTAGATTCTGAGTTTGTTTTACTTGATTCTGTTGAATTGAGTTGATTGGATTTTGGCTTTGTTTTTACTTGGTTTTGTTGAAGTGTGTTGATTGGTTTTTGAAATTGTTTTATTTGATTCTGTTGAATTGAATTGGTTGGATTCTGATTATGTTTCATTCAAATCTGTTGTTTTGAGTTGATTGGATTCTGATTTTATTTTCCTTGATTCTGTTGAGTTGAGTTGACTGAATTCTTATTCAGTTTGTGGAATTGATCAGCGTTTTCATGCTTTCTGTAATTGGTGTTTTCTTTCTGGTGAGGAGATTGTCTCTCTGGATTACTATTCATTACCAATATTTGTGAAGTTCTATTGTTTTTCATGAATCATTTCTGCATTTGTTCAACTTATATGACACATTTTTCTCTGCTTGATTGAAAACATTACATCCATTTGTAACGGTCGGAAAACCAACTTAAGGCAGAAACCTGGAAGTGTGAGAAATGGAAAAAATAAGTTTTTAATGCATTGAATTTTTAAAAAAAAGAACTCAGTTCTAATTGTAAACTAACTGAATTTTGTTTTGAGTAGCCTTATTCAAAATAAAATTTGGGACTAAAATCTGAAACTGCAGAATTGAACAGATTATGTAATTGAAACTAACTTCAAATTATAATGTGGTAATATTTGTCCATTCAGTAATTTTGTTTTGACCATGAAGTGATTAATCAATATATGCCTTCAATCGCTCTACTGTGTGCTGCACAGGATTGTCATGATCAAGAAGGGTGTGCAGGTTGGAAATAAATTGAACTGTTGCCAGAAACGTTACAGCTTGAAGTGTTAAGTCCCCTCACAAACAAGGTTGCTGTTATGACTTGTTATTTCTATTCAATTTAATCATTAGTTTGCTGGATTCTGAGCAGCTTTGTTAGACTTCAATTTGTTTTTTTTTGTGTGAGGTTACAGCATGTTCTTGGTTCTGTTGAAAATGTTTGCAGAGCCAGTTCTGCTGCAAACACACCGTGTTGTGATCTGGTGATCGTTCATCTGTTGAGGAAGGATTGTACTTGGGTAACATTAAATGTGTTATATTTGGGAAACCATTTCTGGTTTCGACATTGTTTTTGCAATGTTAACACGGTTGGTGACAGTGAACCGCTCCAGGTTCCTCATTCAATGCAATCAGCATGCGAGTTGAAATTTCATAAAGCCTATTATTAAGTGAAAGGCAAATCACAAAGGTTTTAGAAATGAAGGGAAAACAGATACCTTCGGGCACCATTTTTACTTAAAAGTAATAATTAACGATTAATCTAATCCATGCTTTCCAATCCAAATTCAGAACTCCACTATCTAGTTCAATCACAAGGTCTGTCTTTAAACAGTTTACAAGTCATAGAGAAATATAAATAGCATTTCAAAAGTCTAATGTTCTAACAGTTCTTGCTCTTGAGCAAAAATGCCATGACTGTGTTATAATTGATCAAGAAACACCTTTCAATTCCGCTGTACACTACATACATATTTTTCTGACTGGAAAAGATCATTGGCAAAGACCATTTGGAAATTCTGCTCAATTCTATGAAGAACAGATCAGTTTCACTGCTTTGATCAGTTTCATACGTAACTTGAGTTGATTCATTGTTATGTCCCTGATTAAATTAGATTTGCAGGATAAAAATAAAACATTAACTGAATTATTTAATCTGCACAGTGCTTTATGTGTTCCCAATCTGTGCATTTTAAATAAATAGTTACATTTTACAAAAAAAAATCAACTGAAGAGTCATTCTTTCGGAAACAACTGCTATAGTGAATTATGTGACCAAGGACAAATTTTGAATTAATTAAAATAATTCACTCATGAACTCGCAGGGCAGCATGGTGGCTCAGTGGTTGGCACTGCTGCCTCACAGCGCCAGGATCCCAAATTCGATTTCACCCTCTGGTGACTGCCTGTATAGAGTTTGCAAATTCTCCCTGTGTCTGCGTGGGTTTCCTTCGGGCGCTCTGGTTTCCTACCACAGTCCAGAAGATGGGCAGGTCAGGTGATTTGTGCAATTTAGCACAGCCGTAGTGTTCAGGGATGTCTAGGTTAGAGTGCATTAGTCAGGGGTAAATATAAATTATGGGGAATGGGTCTGGTTGGGCTACTTACTGTTCAGTGTTGGGCCAAATGGTCTGTTTCCATACTGTAGGAACTCTACTCTTAAAACCATGGGAGTACTTGCTGCAAGCGCAGAGAATTCATTTTACATCGATGTGTTCAGACGTATGCAGAGTTCACAAATTTGCAGAAGACATGAACTAGAGGATAACGGAGCACATTGTTTATTCAGACACTGAAAATAGAGTAATATTTATTTTAATTAATACACTTGACCGATTTATTGCAATGTAGCGATCTGAAGGAATCTGCTCACATTTGTTAAGTGTGACAATTGTTTAGATTAGATTTCCTGCAGTATGTATCGGGCCATTTGGCCCAACAAGTCCACACCGACTGTCTGAAGAGTAACCCACCCAGACCCATTCCCCTACCCTATATTTACCCCTGACTAATGCACCTAACACTATGGACAATATAGCATGACCAGTTCACCTGACATGCACATCTTTGGATTGTGGGAGGAAATCCACACAGACACAGGGGAGATTGTGTAAACTCCACATAGGCAGTCACCCAAGGCTGGAACCGAGCCTGGGTACCTGGATCTGTAAGGCAGCAGTGCCCACATTTACTTAGACATCCGTTAAAGCGGGCAACTCCAGACAGAAGCATGTTTTCAATTCATACCTTTTTAAACATTTTCGTTCATTAAAAGCAGTAAACAAGAAAATGACCTTGCCCTGATTCCTTCAACAGAAATGCTTTCCACACTGGAATGCAGTATTGACTTTATGCAGTGCATGCAAAATCTCCACAGTTCAAGGAACGTTTTAAGAATATGTAAAAATAATTTAGAGAATAACCCATTGCCTCCGGATCTGTGCTTTAATTGGCGATATTTCCCACCTCAATCATTTTATTAAATACAATGACTTATTATGTTTATTAACTCAGTGGTTATTTATGTTCATTGTGAACACATGCTCGTTCACATTAATCCACTGGTTAGTTCCTCTGATGAATGTTCAAGTACAGTGAATATATTTGACGTGAGGAGTTGAGCAATGTATCCTCTAGGATTAAGTCTGTTGTACAGTTTGTTTCAGTGCTATCTCTGACTAACTTGTCAACGGTCCTGACCATTTGTAAATTGTCCAGTTCGGATACCTGAATCTCAGACAGTTCAATTTCATCTCGCGCTTCAAAACCATTTTTATCGGCCAGAAATACAATATTCGATTAGGTGCCTCAGAATTGAGAGCCCTGACCATGTTGTTCCAATCAGAACGAACGTTTCAGGAACAAAAGGCAGACAGCAAGAGTTTTGAAATTGGTTGTTGGCAACAAGAGATATTTGATTGAGCGAGGCAGATGGAAATATGCTGTATACTTTCTTTGTGCCTCAGTTATGCAGGACACATTTCGTGGCACAATATAGAATCAGAATTTTTTTGCATCTTATTATCTGAAAACCTATTATCAGCTTTTAATGTCACTGGCAACGGTCATATTACACTTCAAAACATTTTAATCTTTTTCAGACTAAGTAGACCATCTGGTGCAGCAACATTCACAGGGGAAAGAGGAAGGGAGTTCGAGGTTGGAATCCAGTGACAGTGAATTGATGGCAATACAATTCCTAGTTTTATTCCTCTATAGTTCCCATAGAGTTTGAACAATTTGGAGCTGCTATCAAAGTATTCTTGGATAAATGTTGAAGTGTTACTTTCATTGTACAAACATTCTGGAACAATTCCTGGTTGTTGGAAGGTGTTAATAACTAACATGGTTTATGTACTGTCAAAACAGGTGGGCTGTGTTCTCTGTGATAGTGTTGAGCTCATTGTGTTCAGGTCTGTTGTGATGTTGTGGTAGTGTTCCTGATTCTGTGCCAGGTGGCCTGTGTTCACTTACAACCTGTTAGAGAGGTATATAACACCATCTCTTATCAGGTTACTTCAGTGCAAGAAAGCAGATTGAGATGTTTGGGTGTTTATTGGAATTCCACTCAGAGGCCAGTGAAATCTATTCAATCGCTGTCCTGACTTGTGTCTCTTAGATATTAAACAGAAGTTTGGCAATTAGCAGCTTTTTCCAGATCAATATTTGTTCACAAGCGTTTGGGCACAAGATGGTGTTAATGGAGTAAGTGCTCACTTTATATTAAACCAGTGCTGTGGCTGAATTTGATTGTTCAGTACGGTGGGGGTTCCGCTGAATCCAACACTTGCAGCAGATGGTGATAGCTTTTCAATTGGTCTTCAATTGCTATCTCCGACCATCCAGTACCTCTGCTAAGAATCCTTTTTCCAACAGGAGTCAAGCCAACGTAATCACTGTTTATCTCAACAGGTGTGAGCTCTTGTGCCAAAAACATGAAAACAATTTGGTGAAGAGGGGGTCTCTGGATGCGAAAGGTTAACCTTGCCTTCTCTCTACAGGAGCTGCTAGACCTGCTGAGTTTCTTCAGAAATTTCTGTCTTTTATTTTGGTTTTCTAGCATTTAAAGTTTGTTGTTTCATTGAAAAAAGTTCTGTTTGATTAAACACGTTCTTCAGAGAAAAGATGCATTTGAACAAATTGCGAATGTTCAGAGATATTAAATATCAGAGAATCATTGAATTTGAGTGCCCTGATCTCGAGCTGGAGTTTCACAAGAAACTATTATGAAGTAACAACACACTCCAGAGTGCAGTGGCTGCTGTAATTGGGTGGAAGTTATTTTGATCACTCAAATATAGAATGTCAATGATCTCGTTCCAAATAATCAACAGAATTTTTTTTAAAGCAAGTGTGAAACAATTAATTTGTTGAAATATTTTAATAAAAAGTGTTCACCGCCAGTGCTAGCTTAATGAATGACACAATGATAGGAAGGTAGGAGCAAGAGGAGGGCACTCAGCCCCTCAAGCTGTTCCACCACTTACTTAGATCATGGAGCATCTGTGAGCCAAATCCGCAGGTCTCCCTTTGGCTAAAACTCTTCAACACCTTTGATAAACAAGCAAAAACTATCCCAGATTTACTGATTCAATAAACAAAGGGAGACACCATTTCTGAAAGACATTCCTGTGAGTACTGTGAAACAATGAGGCTGGAATTAATTGCTCATGAAAGTAAACTTTAAATCTCTGACTATTTCCAATTGAAACATCCCAATCATCATATTTCATTAATTTAACACTATACTTGCCTGGAATAAAGAAATATAATGTGTGATTGCCTTGCTAAAAATGAGGGATGCTTGATTCCTATTATATGATTAAGAAATAGCTCTGTTCCTTCAGTGAAAACACAGTCAAATCACACAAAAGGAAACCATGTCATCTTGTGTAGACACACAAGTGCCTCAAATAATTTACAATTCTTCCAGTAAGTTGTTTGAATCTCTAGACCGGTGTGGAAGTGTCAGACTTTTTATATCGCCTTGAGAAACCAGTTGTCATCAGTCTATTTGAATTGCTGAAGTTTGTGTGGTATTAGCACATTCACAGCGCTGGTAGGAAGTGAGTCTCATGGCTGTGATTGAGGAAGAGGAAACAGGCAGGGAAATAGTTGAGAGTCAAGTTGAAGTCTGATTTGGAGGAAAGCTTTCAGGAGAAGCAGTTACATGCATGTGCGCCCTTATCCTCAAGGATCACAATTTTGGAACATGCTGCCGAAGGGACATGACAGCATGCAAAATGGAAGCTGAAGAAGGCACCTTGGCCCCTCTAGAAGGCTATTCCATTCATGGGATCATCACTAATCTTGCTGCTCACCAATCTTCCCAACACTCGATAACATTGAACCTGATTGTTCACTATTCAGCAAAAGAATGGTGAACCTTTGGAATTCTCCACCACAGAAATTGATTGAGGACAAAACATTAAATGATTTCAATAAGGAGATAGATTCCTTCAATCCTTAAAAAAATGCTACAGATATGTGGGAGAAAGGGAAACAGGCTACAATATTGGTTGAAAGCCATGAAAACATTGAATGGGACCTGGTTTGTAGGTTTGTAAGTTTGCATGTAATGCCAACATTGGTGGTATAATTGGCAGTGAAAGTTATCTAAACGTACAATGAGATCTTGATCAGCTGGGCCAGTGGGCTGAGGAGTGGCAGATGGAGTTTAATTTAAATGAACATGACGTGTTGCTTTTTAAGAAGATAAATCAGGTCACTGGATAGTGACGTTTAAACACAGGGCCTTGAGGGTCCAGACTCATAGAGTCTTACAGAGTTAATGGTAGGGCACTGGATAGTGATGTTGAACACTGAGGAACCTGAGGGTTCAGACTCATAGATTCTTGAAAGCGTTGTCTCAAGTTCCTAGTGTGTTGAAGGTGTTTTGCACATGTACGTTCGTTGGTCAGAGCACTGAGTGCAGAAGTTAGGGCTTCATGTTGTAACTGTCCAAAACATTGGAATGAACTGCCAGAGGAAGTGGTAAATGCAGAGCTAGGTCCAACATTTAGAAGACATTTGAACAGCTACAGGAACAGGATAGGTCTGGATGGATATGGGCCAAAGGCAGGCAAGTGGAATTAGTTTAATTTGGGAACTCTGGTCAGCATGGATGAGCTGGACCAAAGGAACTGTTTCTGTGCTGTATGACTTTATGATTCACTGACTTTATGGTGGAGTAGGCTCAAAGTTGGAAGGTGGTGAGCAAGTGAGGGGCTAGATTGGGAATATGGGAGAGTTTGGGCTGGTAGGCTGTGAGGTGTTGGCTGGCTGCTGGGTAAGCTTGCATGCACTCTGTCTGGCAAGGTGGCATCAAGGTAAATGGTAATGGTCACAGGATAATTTGTTCGAATTGTGCTTGGTAGGTGAGGGGTAGTTTGAGCTGAAATGCAGGAGGTCTGTCTTTGCCAGACAGGTTTATGGAGAGGTGGGCAGGATGCCAGGCTGGTTAGTGTAGAGGTGGGCAGAGTGCCAGGATGTTTCGGGGTGGAAGGTCACTGTAATGAAGTGACAGGTGGACGTGTTGTCAAAATGCAAAGCTCGGAGTCTGGCAAAATGGTAGGTTGTAAAGCACAGATGCGAAAGGAGCTAGGATGCAATGTGCACAGGTTGACTTGGGTAAGATGAGAGGTCAGTGACCAAGGGCTGAGTTCATGTCTTGGGTAGTGGGCTTTTGTCTGAGGTTGTGAAAATGATGGTGCCAGGTCCAGTCAGGGCCAGATTCACCATGGGGCAGGTGCAGGGCGGCAGGAGTGTAAATGAGTGAAAGGAATTGAGATCATATGTCCATCTGGAATATAGAATATAGAACATTACAGTGCAGTACAGGCCCTTCAGCCCTCGATGTTGTGCTGACCTGTGGAACCAATCTGAAGCCTGTCTGTCCTACACTATTCCATTTTCATCCATATATTTATCCAATGACCTTTAATGCCCTTAAAGTTGGCGAGTGTACTATTGTTGCAGGCAGTGCGCTCCATGCCCCTACTCCTCTCTGAGTAAAGAAACAACCTCTGACATCTATCATCTATGTCCTCTCCTGCTAGCCATCACTATTCAAGGAAAAAGACTTTCACTGTCCACCCTCTGTTTATCTTTTATGTCTCAATTAAGTCACCTCTCAACCTTCTTCTCTCAAACAAAAACAGCCTCAAGACCCTCATCCTTTCCTCATTAAACCTTCCCTCCATACCAGACAACATCCTGGTAAACCTCCTCTGATCTCTTCCAAAGCTTCCACATTCTCTCTATAATGTGGTGACCAGAACAGTACACAATACTCCCAAGTGCGGCCACACCAGAGTTTTGTACAGCTGCAGCCTAACCTCGTGGTTCTGAAACTCAGTCCCTCTATTGATGAAAGCCAACAGAAAGTATGCCTTCTAAATAACTCTTATCAAACTGGCTGGCAACTTTTAGGGATCTATGTACATGGACACCGAGATCTCTCTTCTCAGCTATACTACCAATATGGATTGCCTTGGATGTGTTTTGTGTGATAGGGGTTGTGTGTTCCGGGCATGAATGGGTGTATAGCAGGGTAGGGTTTGTCATAGTGAGTGGAAATTTAGGTCTAGACAGAGTAAGTGCAGTGGTTAGTCTGAAAGATGAGGTTTGGTGGTGAACTGCGTGTCAATTTGATAGTGATTAAAGTTAAAGATTACCAGTTCATTTCTCAAATCATATTTACGTAAATACTCAGCTGTAACACTCCAAAGTCTCTGAACCTTAATGGTCCTCCATTTTTCAGAGGCCTCCAGAATTCAGATAATTGTAAATGAGATGTTTCAACTTCCAGACAATTGGCAGGAGTTCAGCCGTGACAGCCATCCTCCTAGTCCCAGACCTCAGCTCCTGCTGCAGTGACCTTCCTCCCAGAGAACATTCTGCCTTGAATTGATAAGTGAGGAAGGCTCACTGGACCTGATTTCCAAGTATGGG
Organism: Chiloscyllium punctatum; assembly: GCF_047496795.1. Classification (NCBI taxonomy): domain Eukaryota; kingdom Metazoa; phylum Chordata; class Chondrichthyes; order Orectolobiformes; family Hemiscylliidae; genus Chiloscyllium; species Chiloscyllium punctatum. The sequence goes on along the minus strand of NC_092754.1, from coordinate 49,206,862 downwards.
GACAGCAAACACGAGGGGACACAACTTTAAAGTGAGGGGAGATAGGTATAAGACAGATGTCAGAGGTAGTTTCTTTAGTCATTGAGTAGTAAGGGAATGGAATGCTTTGCCTGCAACGGTAGTAGATTCGCCAAGATTAAGTCATCATTGGACAGGCTTGGATGCTGCCTGAACTGCTGTGCTCTTCCAGCACCACTAATCCAGAATCGGATTTCCAGCATCTGTAGTCATTGTTTTTACCTAGGCATACAGACGTACATGGAATAGTGTAGGTGGGATAGGCTTCAGATTAGTATGACAGGGTGGTGCGACATCGAGGGCCGAAGGGCCTGTATTGCACTGTAATGTTCTATGTTCTATGATTCACTCTGATTTCTCTCCGGGGGTACTACCAGCGGTTGGGTATTTCCAGCAGCATGGTACCTAGTGGGACAGCACGCTGGTTCCGTGGTTAGCGCTGCTGCCTCACAGTGCTAGGGACTCGGGTTCCATTCCAGCCTCGGGTGACTGCGTGGAGTTGGCACTTTCTCCCCATGTCTGTGTGCATTTCCTCCCACAGTCCAAAGATGTGCAAGCTGGGGGAATTGCAAATGTTGTGTTCAGTGATTGGGAGGTTAGGTGCATTAGTCAGGGTTAACTGTAGCATAATAGGGTAGGGGAATAGGTCTGGATGGGTTACTTTTCAGAGGGTGGGTGTGGACTTGTTGGGCCAAATGGCCTGTTTGCACACACTGTAGAATTTCGATGAATCTGCATTTCCTTGGTTTGTATTTTGTGAAACTTCTTTGCTCTTCACAGCAATCCAGTGAAAGTGTCAGTTGTTGAGATCTTCAAAGTTACTGGGGTGGGATCAGGATGTTCTTCTTCCTAAATTATATGGCAATGGTCAAGGTCGAGGGCATGTTTCTAAAGAAGGAACCAATTATCATGATCAGCAACTGGTAGGAAACAAAAATAAACTCCAGTTACGCTGTAGACTCAGTGGGAGCATACTGGCAAACGTTTACAGCTGAGGATACATTTGAGTAACTGATAAGGTCAAATGAACAGAAACCAGAAACTAACATGCTCAATTGGTCATTCTATTGTAGAGACACCGTCTCCCCCCACGCTTTATGGCCTGGTCTCCTCCTGTCAGGAGCACGACACCGGTTCTGCGACCTTTGGTTGTTTGGCGATGGATTATTCCCCTGACGTCACCAAGGTAACCTGGAAGAAAGGTGGGGAGTTAATCACGACTGGATTTAAGACTTACCCATCAGTGAGAAACAAGAAGGGAACCTATACCCTGAGCAGCCAGTTAACCCTGCCCGAGTCAGCGGCAGATTGCCCCAGCAAAATCTACTGTGAGGTTCAACACAGCGGGTCACACAACATCAAAGAAATGCCATGTCCAGGTATGTGTTGTGGGAACTGAGATAAACAGAGCATCTGGGATTAATATGAAGAAGGCATTATTTATAACCGTTTTCACAGTATCACCTTATACAGCACAGGAACAACGCCCTTTGATCCATCCAGTTCACGCCTATCAATAACAGCCACCTAACTATTCCAGTCTCATGTGCCAGCACCTGATCCATTGCCTTGTGTGACTTGCCCTTGCAAGGATGCATCGCAATACTTCATACCTATTATGAGGGGCTCAGTCTCTACATGACTTATAGGTGCTGAGCTCCAGGCTAACACCACCCTCTGTTTGATTTTGTTTTCCCCTGAGATCCACTTGGAAGCTCCTGGCCTTACCTTCTCTCTCCATCAAGGGGAAAGGTTTCATCCAGTTTACCCTGTAATTGCCTAAAATAATTCTAGACATCATGATAATCTTCTCCCTAATTCTCCTCTGCTCCAAGGAAAACCCCTGTCTATCTAAACTAGTTTCATAACTAAAACCCTCCAACCCAGGCAAGATCCTGGCAAATCTCATCAATACTGCCTTCAGTGTAATCACATTCCTTCGATAACATGCATACAATGCTTCAGTATGGCCTAACCAGTGTTCTATTAAGTTCCAGTATCATCTCCCTACTCTTCATTGTCAATGTCTCGGCTCATAAAAGAAAATATCCTCTCACCTTCTTAGCCTCTTTATCCAGACGACACAGTACGATAGGGGATCGGTGGGTACATGCACCAAAGATCTTCAGGCCTTTCCAGGGTTCTACCATTCAAAACATCATACCTCACAGATTCTTCTGCCGAATTACATCACCTTACATTTATGCAGAATAATTTCCATTTGCAACTTCTCTTCACATACAACCAACCCTTTTATATCCTCCTGCAATCTAAAGCCATTATGCTCATGACTTACCAACATGACAGTTTTCATTTCATCTGTGAATTCACTGGTTAATCCTCCTAAATTTGAGTCTTAATCATTAGTATGTAAGAGAAATAACAAGGAAATCAAACCAATCCCTACAGAGCACCAGGAGACATAGATTTCCAGTCACGCAGACACCCGATGACTATTATGCCCTGCTCCCACCACTCAGCCAGTTCTCGATCCAATCTGTCAAATTAACTCCGATCCCATTGGCTCTGATTATTTCTATCATCTGGACATTGAGTTATCTCTCTGAAAACTACTATCAAATTCTTACACATGACTTCCTCTCAATAAAACCCTGCTGAAAATTGTTGATTTATCTTCCAAATGAAGACTAATTTCACTTCTCAATAGTTTCCCTACCACTGAGATGAGCTTGACAGATCTGTGTTTTCATTATTTATACCTTCCTTCGTCCTGCATGACAGTGCAACGTTGGCTGATCTACACTCACTTGGCACAACTGCTGTGGCCAGACAGGAATTCTAAATTATTGTCAGCGACCCAACTATTTCATCCTTTGCATCGCTCAACAGCTCGGTATACCTTTCATCTGCCCTGGAAATATAACCACTTTTCATTCAGCAAGACAACACAGAACATCACGTCATGTGTCCTAATTTCGGAAAACCTCATCGCAACACCCCTCCATGTTTTCGTCCCCACATTGTCCCTCTTACGACTGAACACTGGCACGACACGTTCGTTTTGACCACAACCTAATCCTCCGGCTCCACTCCAATAATACACTTAATGAGCGTTACTGTTTCCTGAATAATTCTTTTATTATGAATGAGCACGTAACTTTTAAAAATATTTTCCTTTATTTTGACTGCTATTATTTTCTCATGGTCCCTTTTGCTCTTCTAATTCCTCTATCTTTTAAACTCCCCCTTGCACATTCTGTACTCCATACTAATTCCTATGGTTTTGAGATTTCTGTATAGACCGGAAGCCTGCCTTGTTTCTCTTTATCTCCCCCTCCATGCCCTTTGGTGTCCAGAGCCCACTGCATTCTTGGTCCCACTCAGTGGCTTCCTGGGAAATGTCCTCCCTGTGATTTTCTTATCTCTCTCTTAAATGTGTCACACTGCTCTGACTCAGATTTACCAATAAGTGTCAGCTTCCAGTCCACTCTGGTCAAGTCATTACCTGATCTTACTAAAATTGTCCTTCCCTTTTTCAGAACTTTGGGCCAATTTCTATTCCTTTGCAGTACAATCTGAAATCCAACTGATTTACGATCACTGTCTGCAAAGTGCTCCACCATTGAGGTTTTACCCACTGGGTCGACTTCATTCCCTAAAGTTAAGTCCAGATTCACCCCTCTCTTGCAAGGTCTGGATTAAAATTCTCAGTATTAAACACATACTTTGTTAAAATATTCTCCTGGGGGCATTTTCAGAATTCTGCTCCCTCTAAATTTTTGACAAAATTATATCCAAGCCTATGCTGAGGAAGTTAAAAACCTCTTTTCTCATTCCCCTATTTAATTTACATTTCTCTGAAATTTGCCCATGTATGTTCACTTGCTCTTTTGGACCTATAGTAAGGTCTATCGTGCTCTCCCAGTAGTTATGTTTGCTGTATTTTGGTTTTGAAGTACTGTCCATTTGCCTTTGTTCGAGGAGGTATCCATGGTTTCATTTCTCTTTAAAGCCTAAAATACTCTTGTCAGAATTGCGACAGAAGCAACATTCTGCACTGCACACCCCCAGCCCTCATCCTTTTCCATCTTTCCCTGTCTCGCCTGAAGGCACTAAATCCTGGAATGTTGAATAGCCCACTCCTGCCCCGCTCTCAATATGTCTCTGTGATAGCAACCGCATCATTTCCTCATTTATGCCAGTAATTTGTCTGCCTTGTTCATCAGACTCTGTCATTAAAACGAATACCATCCAACATTGCTATCTCCCTTTTGATGTTACCGGCCTATAGTTTCTCTGCCTCCTTGACTCCCTTGCTGTGTCCTATAATTTTAGCTTTTCACATTGTCCTGCTGATCTTTCTGTGTGGATCCCAGCTTCTCCAGCACTCTGCACAATTATGATTCTTGTATGCATTAACCACAAGAAACCTTGATATATGAGAACTGATTGTATTTGTTCTGAAATTCGTCAGATAATTTATGCGATGTGTTTCCTAATGATCTAGGTATTCTCCCACCAACTCTTCTCCTAACTGTGAGCTCCAGTGAAGAAATCGCAAGCAGCAAGTTTGCAACCGTCGTCTGTTCAATCATCGATTTCCATCCGAAGTCAATCTCCGTGAGTTGGTTGAAAAATGGCCGACCCTTGGATTCTGGCTTCTTCACGTCTCCCGTGTGTGAGGCAAATGGGAACTTCTCAGTGACAAGTCGGCTGATGGTCCCTTATGGTGAATGGTTCAACAGCGCAGTCTATACCTGCCAGGTCACTCATGGAGAGAACATTCAAAGTAAAAACATCACCGCACTCCAGGGTAAGAGACACACACTGAGAGAGCTACAAATCATTCTGAACTCAGATGTGAATCAAACACGCTCATTTATCAGGCGTAGTAAACAGTACAGTACAGCTTCTCGTTTCCCAACATGCCACATATCGCATTTCAGTTTGAATGTTACATTAGCATCACTCATCACTCAACATTTTGGCAAGTCAGAATAGCATGTTTCCTCTCTGTTGAAGATAGATATATAGACAGTGAGCTTTGTTAAATAGTTTATTGCCTGACCATGCTGGGAGAGGCGTTCAGAGGGCCGCTTCAAGGATAAGTTTGGGGGTGGAGGGGGGATATTGGAGAGATATCTGATTGAAACATAGAAAATACTGAGAGACTGAGGTCGAGTGAACGTGGAATAGATGTTTTGACTGGTAGGCCAGACTAGGACCCAAGGGCACAGTCTCAGGGTCAAAGGGGCACTGTTTGTAGATTAATTTAAGACCCTTTTGTTTGTTTTTTTCTCCCCTGCTCTATGAAGAAATTAAAAAACGTACCTTAGTAAATAAAGTGAAAGTACAGACCAGTTACGAACAAACTGAATGGAGGGAAAGATTTAAGGAGATGGGTGTCCTTCTCGATATCTAATGCTGTACTCAATGTCTTGTTTTCCGATCTACTCCAAACACAGCTCACGAGGAACAATGACATAAATTAGAGAATGACATCACACCAATAACGCAAAGTATTTTTGATCACGTTAAATATAATGAACAGAATTTCCATGGCTGTTCACCGCTCCTGTAACACTTTAGAACTCTGCAAAGAGAATAATTATTATTTATTATCATTTGTCTAAAATGTAGGATGTGATTTGGCAGTCAGCATGACCAGCAGCATTTGCACCTAAGGATTATGAACATGGAAATGAACTCATTATATTGAGATTACTCTTGTCACAAGTATCTATAGATGGTGTTAAGTGAGAGACAGACTGTGAAAGAAAGGTAATTCCATGGGTTACATGATGGTATCTTCGATTATTTTATTTTTTTTCAGGTTTCACTTGTTACAAAGCCAGTGTTCTTTAGGAGTACTTACACAGGGTATGTTATAGGTAATCACAAATGCTTTCACAAATCAAAATACATCAACAACAGTAAGCATCGTTTCAGCAATAGTTGGAGTTGCCATTTTGAAGGTGGTGTCTTCACCCTGTGAAGAAGTAATCTGAAGATTGGCTGTTTGTATCATAAAGGGGAATTTTTCATTGACTTTGATTTTTGTTTCATAGAAGATACTGAGTGCCACCCTAACACCGTTAAAATCCTCCCACCGCCAGTAGAACAAGTCTTACTGGAGGCGACGGTGACGTTAACCTGCATTGTGTCCAATTTTCCTTCTGGAGTCAACGTGACCTGGAAACAAGAAAAGAAGCCTCTGAAAACAGAGATTGCTGACCAGCCTGGACAGAATCCCGACAGCGTGATCAGCAAATTAGACATTTCTACTGAAGCCTGGCTGAGTGGCGTTACTTTTGAATGTGTGGTGTACCATCAGAATCTACCGACTCCGCTGAGAGACTCCATCCACAAGGAGAAAGGTGAGCGGTGAGATTAAAACACAAAGGATCCCATGTGTAATCCAGATCCAGTTACATCAATGTCAGGCTTTGATTGGTAATGAACAAACACCATTGGGAGTATTAATTATGCATCTGAAGGCAGGATAGCTAGGTAGCTGATTAAGAAAAAGATGGACCAAAGGATATTGTATTCTGATTCAGTCAGATAAAGTGGGAAGAAGCCTGGGTTGTGACGTCACCATCAGCAATGACAGTTGGACAGAATGTCCTTGTTGTGGGCTGGAAACATGGAGGCAACTTTCACATTAAACTCGACTTTTTTTACTGGACAGAATGTGTACCATTCTGCTCCTTTAGTAAACGGAAGTGAATAAATCCCAAATTAAACATGGCATATGTTAATATTTAGTGAAATTGTGATATTGGTTCAGCATTTTTTGGTTGATTTATATTTGTCTCAAATATTCTGCAGTGATTAATCCGCTGGAGCCATCAGTGTCGGTCCTCCTGCCACCAACAGAAGAAATCTCCGCTCAGAGGTTTCTCTCCCTCACCTGTTTAGTGAGAGGTTTCTCCCCCCGAGAGATCTTCGTCAAGTGGACAAACAATGACAAGCCGGTGAATCCCAGTAACTACAAGAACACTGAGGTGATGGCGGAGAGTGACAACATCTCCTTCTTCATGTACAGCCTGTTATCCATTACAGCGGAGGAGTGGGCCAGCGGTGCTTCTTACTCCTGTGTGGTGGGACATGAAGCGATTCCACTGAAGATCATCAACAGAACAGTCGATAAATCCAGCGGTAAACCAAGTTTTGTAAACATTTCGCTTGCACTGATGGACACTGTTAATTCATGTCAATAAAAATCTCAAAGTTGCATTTAATAATTCAACAGAAGTAATAGAAGTGTTTTTTTTTCGCTCCAGTTGTGAGTTAAATACTGAATTAATTGATTCCCACCCTGACTTCCATTCCATCTGTGTAGTTAAAGTGGATTATTAACAGGTCTTGGACAAGTGTCTTGTGCAGTTAATGTTCTCTGCTCAGATACACCCTGGGTCAGAGACAGAGTAAAGCTCACTCATTGCAGGATTCCGCCAAATACCTTATCCATCCTAAATCCCTCTGTGACAAAATCTGACAATGTCCATTTTATCTCAAGGGTAGAGCACGAGTTTTGAACTTGGTGTTCTTGATTCCCCCGATTGGACACTCTTACAAAATTCATGTCAGTTTTAAACTGCCACATTGCACCAATTGGAAATGTAAATTTAAGACACGTAAAAATTAAATTTGATTGGAACATACCAATCATAAATAGTGCAGAACAGTTTGAATTGTTTCTGGGGAACTGCCAGGGATCTTGCACCAGCGCATGAGTTGACAGAATGTATCTTCACTTTCACACCAAAGAGAATCAACAGATAAGTTGTCGTGAAGCAGAGGGGAGGGGAACGATGAATGGTCTGTCCTCTTGCTCCCTGTGAAGAGTTTTCATGGAAGATGTCCTCTGCAATGTAACCCAGTTACTAACAGGAACAGTCAGCGTCTTGCTTACTGTCCAAAGATTTAACATTTCCATGCAAAATAATACCTTTGAAGCATGTTGGACACGCTTGGCTCTGTTAACAAATGATTAACATTGATTCCCATAATCCAAAACTGGTGTTTGCATCGTCCCGGTTTGTATTCCATAGGTTTGTCTCAGTTTTCTGGAGCACATGGGATCAATTCTGGTATTCGAATACCTGATATCATTTTGTTTCACATACAGAACACAAGTCGACATTTTCTAATAAATATATTCAGAAATGTTATCTCTGGGGCAGTGGGGATTTGAACTCAAGACTTTTCTCTCAGAGACAGAAATTCTATCACTGCAACAGAAGTGTTGCTCATAAAACACTTATCTCTCCATGACGATGGGAAATGTTTCCTACAACACCAAGGTCAGATCTAATTATGGGCAATCCATTAAAATTAGAACAATAAATTAGAATAATAAAAATTGCAGTCTGGTATAAGAACAGATACAGAGAGATGATCACAAATACACTCGTAATGACACATATACAAGCTCTCACCTAAAGACACATATTTATGTGCACACTCAAATGTGCATATAGATAAGATGTCACACATGCATACTCACACAGAGCCACACATGCAAGTGGCACTTGAACACTCTCTAAGCTCATACAAAAACTCACATACACCGAATGAAAATCATTTGCACAAATGAACAGGGGTATTCACACATAACCATGAGAAACATAGACACACGGTAACACACAAATACATTTACATTCATACAGCACAATGCGTACAGACATACACGCATGAACACAGATACAAATTCCGAAAAATGTCTTCCCACTTGTCAACTCACACAGGCACATAAGTGCACAGAGATAAATATTAATATCATAATTTTCCCATTTTCAGAATCACAAGCATACAATGACAGAGGCAGCTTAATTAGTTATTTTTAAACCACATTGATCAGCATGGATACAATATCACACGTACACACAAATTCAGAGTCTCACATGCAGGCACACAAGTGCATAGATCAACAAATAGAGGGGTGTTTATTAAATAAGGATAATGGGCACAAGCATCAGCAAGCATCCACAAACAGTAACACAAACAAGCTTCTCAGGAGATGGTTTGGGAAAGATTGTCACACAAGCAAACATCATCATATAAATATAAACATCCATCAAAACTTATCATTGCACGCTAACATTTATTAAGCATAAACATGAAAATAACCTAATGTAGGTAGGATCTGAAACAGACACATAACCACACGTTTTAGATAGCACTAATGAAAAGTGAACACTCACAAAGAAATTACAAGATAAGCATAGGCAGCAACGAAGTGGCATATTAGCATGATGATGCTGACACAATGTGAAAAGACCAAAATTTAGGTACACAAACACATGAGCACACCAGCAGTAAAGGAACAGGAATATGTTTATTCACGCACAGACTCCAACATGGGCAAGAGTGAAGTAAGAGACTCTCATAACCACATACACAAACATTGGAGGAAAACCAAACACACCAAGCAGTAGATCAAATAAATTAAGGGACACATGTACAAACACTTATTCCTAAATGTACAGATCCTACAAACAAAAATATGAAGCAACGTCCTGACTGTGATGTCACTTATATTCATGATTTGCCAAGCAATTGGTCACCAATACATAAAGATGAGAACCACATTTGAACTTTTATTCAGTGATGGCCACAATTTTTAACTAAAGTGCTGTCACAGCCTATATTTAAAATTTAATGATTCAATTAAAATAATCATTAGTTATCAGCATTCCTCAAATAATAATATCCTTAAATAATAGATTGAAAGAAAAATAATTTAAAACGTTCTGACATGGACAATGAAGAAAGAACATGTGCAGTTAGTATTTGTAATTTCTTGCTGAGAGTCAATAATGCACTAATAGACACAGATAAGAGTCACACTTGAGAAATACTGCTTTATGAAGATGTAATAGTCTCTAATTACATGACTTGAATGCAGATAGATCGATCTGGATCAATAAACAATCTAAATGCGTTCTCTCGGCTTTATATTCATAGATTCAATAGATCGCACTTGGATTGAAGACTATGAGGATGATAACAGCAACATCTGGACAACTGCTTCCACATTCATCACCTTGTTCTTCCTGAGTATTTTCTACAGCGCTGCCGTCACTCTGGTGAAGGTGAGAATAATCACATCTTTCTCACGCCAAGCAGCCCAATATTTTTTGTGAAATCTCTAAGTGTGCCATTGAATAAACATTAAGTCTAAAAGTCTCTGATCATAAATATCTGCATTATTGCTTTATCTCTCTTTTCCAGGTTAAGTGAATGAATTGTGGACCCCCTTGATTTTCCTGATCTGCTTATCAAAGTCTCTGAATTCCCAATCTACAATCTGTCCTGTTGCTGACTCTAACAGTGAGATTACTTCAGTTTATCAGCCTGTAACTGAGACAATTATTGATGGATTTTCCTTTTTACTTTGATAGATTTGAGATGGTTGTGGTTGGAAGAATTTGTAGCTTCCCAGTTGTTTGAAGCCCATTTGTTTTGTTTTTATTAGTTCCTTACTCAGAATGGTTGCCTACCCTTTCTGATGAGCCTTTGTACTCCCTTTCTTGTGACTGTTACTGATGTAACCCTTTCTGATGAGCCTTTGTATTCCCTTTCTTGTGACTGTTACTGATGTAACCCTTTCTGATGGGCCTTTGTATTCCCTTTCTTGTGACTGTTACTGATGTAACCCTTTCTGATGGGCCTTAGTACTCCCTTTCTTGTGACTGTTACTGATGTAACCCTTTCTGATGAGCCTTTGTATTCCCTTTCTTGTGACTGTTACTGATGTAACCCTTTCTGATGAACCTTAGTACTCCCTTTCTTGTGACTGTTACTGATGTAACCCTTTCTGATGAGCCTTTGTACTCCCATTCTTGTGACTGTTACTGATGTAACCCTTTCTGATGAGCCTTTGTACTCCCATTCTTGTGACTGTTACTGATGTAACCCTTTCTGATGGGCCTTTGTATTCCCTTTCTTGTGACTGTTACTGATGTAACCCTTTCTGATGGGCCTTTGTATTCCCTTTCTTGTGACTGTTACTGATGTAACCCTTTCTGATGGGCCTTTGTATTCCCTTTCTTGTGACTGTTACTGATGTAACCCTTTCTGATGGGCCTTAGTACTCCCTTTCTTGTGACTGTTACTGATGTAACCCTTTCTGATGAGCCTTTGTATTCCCTTTCTTGTGACTGTTACTGATGTAACCCTTTCTGATGAGCCTTTGTACTCCCATTCTTGTGACTGTTACTGATGTAACCCTTTCTGATGGGCCTTTGTATTCCCTTTCTTGTGACTGTTACTGATGTAACCCTTTCTGATGAGCCTTTGTATTCCCTTTCTTGTGACTGTTACTGATGTAACCCTTTCTGATGAGCCTTTGTATTCCCTTTCTTGCGACTGTTACTGATGTACAGAAAATTCCCAGCTCACAGTGCATGTGTTCTCATCTCAATGTGGCATCCAGCTATTATATTCACTTCTGTTAGCTTTTACATCAACTTTTTGGATAAAAATGCTTTCTGAAATTGTTAATAAATCTCGAATGAATATGCACTAACCTTGAGTTTACTTAATTCTTTCTTCAAGGCCAGTCAGTAATAATACATTTTCCCACAACCTACTCCTTTCCCAGCCAAATGCTTTCACTTGTTCTGTTTGGTTGTGTTTCATCCAGTCATTTAGTTTAATGCTGCGCTACCATGCAGCTCACTAATGTAAATACATCTATCACATGATATGCCTGATGGAACACTCCAGAGGCAGAATGATTAGAGAACATTTCCTTTTATGCACAAAGGGTCACGACCTCGGGTCATCTAATGATACAAATGAGGAGCTTTGCTCCACCAGAAGCCTATAAAAGGCAGGCAAAGGAGTTTGAAACTTTACTCTACACCGTCTAAACTAAAAGTACTCCCAATGTGGGGACAGCCTGGGTTAGTAATGCAGAAATAGCCACCTAGAGCGCCCAACGAAACATTCATCAGCCAAAAATGTCACCATTCAGTCAGGTATTCAGACACAACACGTGCACAATCCAAGGGCGGATTCTCAGAACTGGAGTTTTTCTCACACCTAAATCTCATGGAGCACAATTCCTGGGGTCTATTTGACACACCACACCTGTCAAATCCCAGGGAATGAGACTGAGATCTATCTGAGACAGGGATATTACTGAACAGCAACCCTCACAAATAATAAATCAGAGGTCGATGTTGATCAGGCAGAGCTCATGAGTACTTGAAATATTCAGCCATTGGGATCTATGTGATGCAAGACGGAATTGAGAACCAATCAGAGCAACTGTTCACAGAGTCAGAAACTATCAGCAGAGGAGAACAGTCCCAATTTCTCAGAGTTGGTGAGGTGTATCATTCCGGGAATAGTGCTGTGAATCAGTCACGCACTCAATCTCATAACTTCGCATCTTTTCAAAAACGTGGCACCGGAAACAAGATGCAACATTCCAGGTGAGACAAGAGACTGTTTTATTTGAGTTTAATATAATTGCTTTGTGTTTGTTCTCTACAGCGTTATTGATGAAGTAGGGATTATTTGCTCTTCTGTCCACGTGTCATGGTACATTCCCTGATTTGTGCACATACACACGGGGGATCCTCTGCTCCTTCACCCCTTTGGGTTTACTCCCTTACTATTGTATGTTCCTCTGAGTTCATCACAAAACAAAGAAGCACGTCACACCTCCCTGAGACTGAGATCTATCTGACACACCGATGTTAATGAATAACAATCCTCAAAAATGATAAATCACAGGTTGATTTCGATCAGGGAAGGCAGAGATGAGAAGTTCTGGAAACCCTGCTGCTTTCCATGTCCTGTCCCACAACCCTCTGTCAAACTTGATGCTCTTAGCTGTTCTTCCAGTATCCTAACATTTTACCTTAAATTGCTATTAATATTTTTCTGTAATTTTGCATTATATACCAAAGCACAGGGTGAACCAACAAGGACTCCAAACACTGAACTCTGAGAACGTACACAATAAGGTAACCTACATTCTGAAACGGCAAACCCCCGTTAACAAACAGTTGACAAGTACAAAACAGCGGCTGAGATTAACTTGAACTCATCAAAATAAAAGGAAAGTCCTCTGGAGGTACAGCGGTGTAGGCAAGACCTGGGCAGACAGAATGGAGATCGGTTTGTAAAATTCTTGTTTATATCCAGAATTTTCCTTCCACACAATGTAACCTTTTATTTCCCATCACCCAAATCATCCATGGTATCTTTATTTTCAGCTACGAACCATACCAGTAAATTGAATAATTTATGTTCAAAGCCCCTCCCACCATCAAAGGTACGGCAGAAATAGGAAGAGCTAGAAGGAGATTGGAGTCAATTTTTCTTGTGGTGAAATATAAGTGCTGTTCTAACACAAGGTATTTCTGAGGGATGGTCCAGTGAAGCTATGTGGATGGAACTCATAAATAAGAAGGGCATGATTACTTTGATGCAATTGTAATAATCCCCCCAGTAGTCAGAGTGAAATTGAGCAACAAATATGTTGAAAGATCTTATTTATATGTAAAAATAATAGGATTATAACAATCGCAAATTTTAAACTTCCAAACATACAGTGGGACAGCCATGGTCTTAAGAGCTTGGATGGTGAGGAATTTGGTAAGTGCTAAAGTCAATGTTCTTCATTAATATGCAGATGTAACTATCACAGAAGGAGCAAACCTGATCTACTCTTGTGATACAACACAGGGCAAGCGACTGAATGGTTATTAGGGGAGCTTTTTGGGGCCGGGGTCATAATTCGATTAGTTGTAAAATATCTATGGAAAGGATTGGCATTATATATAAGTTAAAATTCTGAATTGGACTAGGGCAAATTTTGATAGTATGAGACAAAAACTTTCAAGGGTTGATTGGAGTAGACTGTTTGCAGCTCAAGGGACGGCCGGCAAGAGTGAAGCTTTCAGAAGTGAGATAACGTGAGTTCAGAGGCGTCATGTTCCTGTTAGTGTGAAGATAAGGCTGGTAAGAGGAGGGAACACTGGAGGAATAAAGATATTGAGGGTCTGGTTCAGATTAAGAATGAATCATATATTAGATATAGATAAATGAGATCAAGTGAATCTCAAAGAGTACAAGAGGTGCAGGGACATTCTAAAGAGGGAAATGAGGAGGGCAAGAAAGGAAAATGAGATAGCCTTGGGAGATAATGTTAAAGATAATCCAAAGAGATTCGACTAGTACATTAAGAGCAAAGGGGTAGATCATAGAGTCATAGAGATTTACAACTTAGAAACAGGTCTTTCAGTCTCACTTGCCCATGCTGACCAGATATTCTAAACTAATCTAGTCCCATTTGCCAGTACTTGGCCTATATCCCTCTAAACCCTTCCTATTCGTATACACACTCAGATGCCTTTTATATGTTGAAATTGCACCAGCCTCCACCGCTTCCTCTGGCAGTTCATTCTATACACACCATCCTCTGCATGAACATGTTACTCCTTAGGTACTTTCAACTTTTTCCCCTCTCACTCTAAACCTATACTCACGAGTATAGGTTTAGGTGAGACTCCACCCACCTCAGGGAAAAAAACCTTGTCTATTCACCGTATCCATGCCTCTGATGATTTTATAAACATTTATAAAGTCACGCCTCAGTCTCCAACGCTCCAGAGAAATCAGCCCCAGCCTATTCAGCCTCTCCCTATATAACTCTATGTGAATATGCATAAGCCTAGAGGGATGGCTTCATAAATCATGTTACATTTTATATAAATGCTGTTTTTTTTAAATTATCATTTAGCTTAAAATGGAGGATGAGTGCCTTTTCAATTTCATACCAGTCGCACAGAAAGACCTGAGGAAATAAATTGCAACAAAATAATGGAGAAAAAGTTATTGCACTACGGATAATCTCACCATATCATTCGTGTGAAAAATAATTCCCTGTTTTGACCTTGCAGTTAATAGAGTCTATTAATTAGTCCTGTGTTTGTAATAATTTTCATCTATCTGTCATTCTACATTTAGTTGTTATAGTTACCGTGTGGATTACTGCACCTCTCTAAAAATTATAAACAAAATAAAGTAAAACTGCAAATTAAATATTGTATCTAATTACGACAAAAAAAATAGCAATTCAATGATACCAAATTGGAAAGGAATGTTGAAATGTAGCCAATTCTGAGGACTACAAGAGGTTGCAAGCGATCATTAATTCATTTACGGTATGTTCAAATAATTAGCAAATGAAGATCCACACAGATAAACGTAAGGTGTCACACCTTGGTAGGAATAATGTGCAGGTCATTTATTCAAAGATGCACGTGTAAGTGAGGGAGACAAACAAAGGGATTTCAGACAATTACATCAGTCACTAACAATTTCACCACAGGTTCCAAAGGCCATAAAAATGCAAACAAAGCTCTAAGCTTTATCTCGAAAGGGATAGATTTGAAAGTAGGGTCCGTATAAAAATTTGGTTGACTATAATTAAGAGTATTGCCTGCAGTTACAGTTGACATATTGTAGAATGTATGAGAATGAGTGAAGAGAAGATTTATAAAAATGCTACACAAGTTTCTGGCTGTGCATATCAAGGAAGAATTGTTGTGCTGTTCACTTCTCTCTTGAAAAGAAGACTGACAGTTCTAAAAGTATGAAAGGTTTTGAAGGAGAAGATACAGAGAAAACATTTCACTTTGAGGTAGAACATAACTAGAGGCTGTCAATATAAGGCGGTACCTCAAGAAATCCAAAAGGGAATTCAGAAGAAACGTCTTCACTGAAAGAATGATGAGAATGGGGAATATGTGACCAGTCGGAATAGTTGAAATCAATAGTTTAGATGTATTTCAAGGAAACTAGGCGAGCACTTGGAAGGGATGGGAATAGAGAATTACAATGGGCGATTTAGATGAGGAAAGATGTGAAACACCTTGAGTGGAACATAAGCACTGGCATGGACTGATTGTGCCAAATGGTCTGTTTTTCCTCTGTAATCCTATGTAGAAAATCACCATTGTATGAAACAAAAAGTGTATTCAGAACAGCTCGAAAAATTATAAAGTTTCTCACAAAAAAGTCTTGAGTATTCAGCAGTGAATGTAAATGATTTTATCACATGGCCACACTTCACTATTTGCTTAATAACACTAAAAAGCATTAATCACAATACTCTTACTAGGAGTAGGAGTAACCCATTGTTCATGCACCAATTGGGGGATCTTAATGACTTATTAATGGCCTCAGTAGGACCTGCCAACCTGGTCCTGGGAATGTTGTGAACACTCTAGCCCTCACGGCTTCTTTCACTCACATACTCTGATTTCCAGTTCCCGTAATGATCGCTACCATGGACAGGAGACTGTTCCAGTATGCAGATGGGATACCCTGTTGTGAGCCATGAGGTACTTCATTAGGAGGGACATCCTGCAGGCGTGTCTCTTGGATCCAGGAGGAGGTCTCCCATGCAATAGAGGACCCACCTACTGATAATAAACTACCAGCACTGGCGTGAACAGACTCTACATTGACCACCTGAGTGGTCATCCTTTCCCTAATTTGGGATCAATAAAATACTACGGAGTTGGAAATATGAGAGCCACGGAAACTCCTTCCTTCCCTTGTCATCTTCCACCGTATTATCCACCTAATGACCTTGCTGCCTGTCCCTTGAGGCCTGATAGACCCCAGTCCCATTCCAATATTCAAGAACATGAAAAGCTGGAAAACTGGTCAAAATTGATAAAGCTTAACACAAACAGTCTTGGCCTGACTGTCAAATTCTAAAGTTTAGCTTGAGATGAGTTCAATAAAAATGGCAGAAGTACAGAAACAACCGCTTCCATCCATCAGAAACAGATTTCTATGAATGGGAACGGGATGGTCCGCTATTTGGAATGGAGCAGTGTATTTGAAGAGTTAATGCGGAGCATCAATGTGATGTGATGGATGTGCGCACAGTTTGAACCTGTTTGCTGATTCAGTTTTGCTAAAGGTTTGGCAGATACATTCCAATTAAATCTGCCAAAAGTGGACATTATTACTCACATTTATGAGATGCTTTAACGTAGAACATAGAAAAGTACAGCGCAGAACAGGCCCTCAGACCCACGACAGTGTGCCGAGTTTTAATCCTAATGTAAAATATAATAACAACCTACACATCCCTCAACTCCCTGCTAACCATGCGCATGTCCAGCAGTCACTTAAATGTCCCTAATGACTCTGCTTCCGTCACCACCGCTGGCAATGTATTCCATGCATTCACACCTCTCTGTGTAAAGAACCTACTCTAACGTCTCCTCTACACCTTTCTCCTAATATCTTAAAACTATGACCCCCTTGTACCTGTCAATCCTGCCATGCGGAAAATTCTCTAGCTTTGATTTTATCTATTCCTCTCATTATTTTGTACACCTCAATCAGGTCTCCTCGCTTCCTCCTTCTCTCCCGAGGGAAAAGTCTAAGCTTATTCAACCTTTCTTCAAAAGGCAAGCCCTCCAGTCCAGGCAGCATCCTGGTCAGCCTTCTTTGCACCCTCTCCAAAGCCTCTATATACCAGAACTGGACACAATATTCCAATCGTGGTCTCACCAGGGACATGTAGAGCTGTAGCAAAACCTCGTGGCTCTCAAACTCGATTTCCCTGTAAATGAAAGCCTAAACATCATATGCTTTCTTAACAACCCTATCCACTTGGGTGGCAACTTTGAGGGATCTATGTACTTGCACACCCAGATCCCTCTGTTCCTCCACACTGCCAAGAATCCTGTCTTTAACCCTATATTCAGCATTTGAGTTCAATCTTCCAAACTGGAAAAGGATGCACCGAAAGCCAAACAGGAGAAGGTTGTTGGCATGTATCAGTAGAGTTTGGACCAATGACCAGAAACATGAAACTGCCTTTTAAGTAAGCTTTCAAAGAGAGAATGAGTAAAGAGGGCATCTGAGGAAGTTTATCAGTAAAGTACAGCTAATTAAGGGGACTTGACCATACTCGTGGACAAAAAGATATTTAGCAATCAGAGAACCAAAAGAACAGAGTGTGTATATAAAAAGTACAAGAGACAGCATGGATCAAGGCCTTGAAGAATTTACAGACAGACATAAGGTTAAACTCAATACATTAGATGATAATGAGCCAGTTAAGTTCTCAGTCTTTTCTCTATAAGCGCCAGTTTAAATTTACCAGTCTTGTCCAGGCCAGCAGTAAATGGGATGTTCATTTGCATTGTGCACATCTCCTGATTTCACAAGATGTCTTAGTTTCGTAAATGCAATAGAGTGTATTTTCCACCGGTTCAGCAATTCATTAAATTGAAGTTAACATAAATAAACAACTTTCCAAAGCTGTCTTTCAACAGCTAGACTGATAAAATATTCAAAGAGGATCTGCATGTACAAAGTGGGCTGGTCAGGGGGTTAAACTATTTCAAATTTGAAAACTAGATTCCACTTTAAACATGGGAATCGACATTTCGGGCATAAGCCCGTCTTCAGAAGGGCTTATGCCCGAAACGTCGATTCTCCTGTTCCTTGGATGCTTCCTGACCTGCTGCGCTTTTCCAGCAACACATTTTCAGCTCTGATTTCCAGCATCTGCAGTCCTCACTTTCTCCTCCATTTTAATCATATCAGCCGGATGTTGGATCCTCCATTAGCAAAAAGTTCCCATTTTCAAACGGTTGTTTGCAAATACAGAAATTGGGTATTGCTGTAAAATAGGACATACTTTTTTTTTTGTCTTGCATGCATCAGCATAGCTGCAAGGATTTTGATGTAAAGGGAAACAACAGTTTACACTGAACAGGAAAAGAGTTCTGCTGCTTTGGAAAGTGCACATTGATTGATCGAGATGTCCCCAATAGAAATGGGCTTGTCAGATGCTGACGGACAGTTAACAGCTAAACTTTGTTAAGTTTTGCTTAATTGACGTTCGTATAACAGAGGTTGTTTTGCATTTGGTAGTGGGTTTTTATCAGAAAGTTGTAGGGAGTCTTAGCAGTGTGGCTGCTTCACTCACTGAATTGCGTAGAAATGCAGGAAGTTTCAATGGATGGAAAACAGTCAGAAGGCATTTGTTAGCCTGAAAGTTGTGTTAACTACTGCCCCAATATTAGCAACAACTAATAACCCAAAGCTATTCAATGTAGTTATCGATGCAAGTGATAGAAGTGTTGGTGCTATACTCCTACAGAAAGCATCGAGAAGATAAAAAGTCTTATCAGTTGTTTCTCAGGAAACATTCATCAACAGGAATATTTGACAGGTCAGGCAACATCCAAGGAGCAGGAGAGTCGACGTTTCGGGCTTAAGCCCCTCTCTTGTGATCATAGCATGGGTCATATATGGGGAGGATTATTCTCAGTATTGCCACACTTTGACAGTGCAAGTTAACCTCTTGTTGAGAGCAGGCTGGAAGCAAGTTAGCCATTTGCCGCCAAAAAAAAGATAGAGCTGAGTGCTCACTGCCCACATTCAAAGGAGAAGAATGACCCATTGAGGAGAGATATTAGAGAATTTTTTGTAGCTGTAACAGTGGGCACTGATAGAAATTACTGACTATTGCTAATGCCCGAAACGTCGATTCCCTGCTCCTTGGATGCTGCCTGACCTGCTGTGCTTTTGCAGCAACACATTTTTCATCTCTGATCTCCAGACTCTGCAGTCCTCAATTTCTCCGAGGAATGTTTAAAGTTGAGAAAGAGACCTTGAGTTTGGTATTGGCGTTACAACATTTGCCAGTAATGTATCTGAGACAACCATACATATTGATCATAATCCTTGAAAGTTTTTTGGAAAAATTCAAGGACAAACAATGTAGACTGGTTTCCGGGGCATGTCTTCATGAGAAAGTCTCTACATTATTTTGCAGGATATTCTGACTCTCCAGCAATTTCTCTCATGGTGTTCGATTCCACATTAAAAATACAATTTAGCCACATGACAAATCAAACTTACTTTTTCGTCACTTTTTTTTCTGTAGAATTGAGTCTATAATTTTTTTGAATGCTCTGTCTGTTAAATTGCAATTGATCAAAATTAAAAGCAAACTAAAATGGCGTCTGGGTCTATAATTTATTGCCAGACATTAAAAAAGCAGAAGTCTCGCAATGCTGCATTTCAAGCCTTGATCAACTAATTTAATGAAACAAGGTCATACTCCAATCAGCCATGGTCATGATGAATGACAGGGCAGGCTCGAAGGATTGCATGGCCTGCTCCTGCCCTATTTTCTACATTTCTAAACTGGATTAAATACCCAAGAAAACTGAAGATTCAGAATTATGAGCCTTCATCGGTTGATTTAGGTAAACAGGTGACATATTAGATTTTTAGTCAGCATATAAATTTAGTCCATATGATCTCCCAGTATTGTTGCTTGAGCTGTGATTACAGTTCATTAGAAACTTTCCTACCACTAAGATGAATCTGGTTGCTGGATGTATCCAGACAATTTTGAACATAAGTATTTTAAATGTTGTGATTCTCCAGTCTCTGATTCCATGCCTCTATTTGAACAGGATTCGGTTGTTGTGGATATTCCCACTGAAGCTTCAATGTTACTTTCCTCTGTGTCCTCAGGTGTCTCCAATTTCGCTGTTATCAGTTACAACACTCAATGATGATCAGCCTTTCTCATTGAAAAAGAAAGAACTGGATATACTCAATGGGTCACAGGACTCGAAAACTAAAACTCTGCTTTCCCGCCACAGATGCTGCCAGACCTGCTGAGATTCTCCAGCAGTTTCATTTTTGTTTCAGATTTCCAGCATCGACAATTTTGTTTTATTTTAGCCTTTCTAAAATTCTGTCAAACTTCATCTCATCCAAGTCTCAACTACATTTTGTTTCACCATGAACTGGACATCAACTTCCTCTTCATAATACCTCAGTCAGGACCCTGCCCCGATGACGTTTAAACAGGAGATGAATGATAATTGGCCCCACTCATTCCTTTGCTACCCTTTCACTGTTTGTGACTAATGATGACTTTTGGATTCCCTTTTAAAGTTAGCTGCCAGTCTCCCTTACTCTTTATTTCCCCTCTGAACAGTCTATATTTAGCATGGTCCTCACTGGGGTTAACAATAATCCATATCCTTTGCAACATCATGCAGGGAATTAGAGTACTGTTTTTGCCACCATTTACTGCTTGTGGAAATGCGAAGCTGTACTGTACAGCTGAAGCTGAACATTGCCCAGATTTGTGCTCAAATGTCCTTGCACAAATGCCCTCTTGCCCCATTGAACTCAGCCTCCTCCAACTCAGAATTATTCTGGATTGTTCTTTGTTCATTTTATACACAAGCTAAAATCTTTTGATACAATGATCAATGCTTTCTGAAATGATCCCGGTCTAATATTTAATGCATTTTATGCATATTGTGTGTATGCACACAAATTATGAAGTTGGCAGTGCAGATTGAAGATATCATTAGGATTCTGAACATTAGAAATAGGAACATCACATGCAAAATAAGGAAATAATGACAAATAGTTATAAACAGTTCTGCTTTTCCCACATGTATAGTATTTATGCAGCACGCTTCAGGAAGGGATTTGAGAATGTGCACAAAAGGTACACAAAAATGGTACCAGAGATGAGCAACTGGAGAACTAAGTGGATAGTTTGAAGAAGCTCGGGCTGCTCTTTATGGAGAACAGAAGATGAAGAAGACATTTTACATGTGTTCAAAATCATGAGAGATTTGGATAGAGTAGAGTAAAAGGGGAGGAGAATACATTTGGATTGGTTACTCTGTGGAGGGTTGGTGTGGACTTGTTGGGCCAAGTGATCTGTTTCCATACTGTACGGATTCTATTTTAAAAAGGCTTGAGAAGAAAAGGACACCGATTTAAGATGATCAGCAAAATAAAACAACAGTTACAAGGAATCTTTTTTTTAAAAAAAACAGCATAGTTCGGAAACTGGAATGTTCTGCCTAATAGTGTAGTGGTGGAGGCAGCTTCAACTGAGGTCTTCAAAGGGAATCTACGATTTTCATACGGAGAGGTTTTGCAGTATCACATAGTAAAAGGACTTGGGAGTGAACACAGGCAAGTTCCTCTTTGAGAGCTCATCAAATCATTGCCTCCGAGTTGTTACCACTGATCGTTGTATAACATTGCACAAACTCCCAGCTCACCAGTTATTTCCTAATGGTTTGTCATATTCTGAAACAATGACTTCGTCAGTCATGCATGCAACTAAACTGACTTTGCAATTACTTCACTTGATCCAGGAGAACCTACATTCCCATTTTCCTCACTGTTTGCACTGACAATGTTTCCAGAACTGCAATTCATCGAAGAGCACAAATTAAGTAATTTGCTATCAGTAAACTTATTCAGAATTAAGTCCAAAGCAAGTTAAACAAACAAAATCGCAGACTTGCGATTCAATATTCCAAGCCTGATCGATTAGTTTTCTTAAGTTAGTTAATGACTGCAATTTTAATAAATCACATTATTTTGCCATAGCAATAATAACAGAACAGAGATATCCAGGTGTAACAGACCTTTAGCTGATCGTTGTTCTGTTCAGAAATAGAGATTATAGACAGGAAAGATCCTTTCAGCGTAAGGCTATTAAGTTGCTGCAGTTCATTCCGTAGAGTGTAAGTACTAGGTAGCCCAACATCGTAGCTCAGTGATGGTGAAGGGAGTGGAAATTAGGTTCATTAGTTCTTTTGCCAGCCAATCAAACTGCTCTCTCTTTGATCATATTGAGCTTCTTGACTATTATTGCAAATAAACCAATCACCAGGTGAGCAGTGAAGATTCCAATGCTCCAGAATTTAGCCTTGTAATGGTGAAGTTAATGAGGGGGTAATGACAGACCAGTATACCTTGAATCCCAGTCTTGTAATCTTGCTAATGTAACTAGTTATTGCTGCCTTCACCACCCATCCCCCTGGAGTGTATTGACAATGCTGTTCTATGATCTAAAAAATGGTGCTGGGACTTTATTTGTTTTCAAGATGCATCATAAACCATCTTGGTCCTGTTGTTATGGGGTTCTTTTGACTTCCACAGGATCTCTACAGTACAATACAATGAGGGAATGCTGGGGTTGGGGTGTGGAAGAGACAGTACAGAGTGAAAAGAAGAGAAAACCATTTATTTAGTATGTTACCATTGTTTATAGTTATTTCTGGTCTATGCAAGACCTTCATACTGAAAGACAAGCAAAATTCAACCGACCATTGAAAAACTTTGGATATTTTATGCTGATTCAAGATTGGTCTTTCGAAATAAGCCAAGCATTTGTGAACCGGTCAAGCAGCTGTTTTCTGTGATTGTTCTCATCTGTATTGGTGTTCACCACGCTGCCATGGGATGCCTTCGTGAGGCAATCCTGACATAATCTTACAACAACTGCCAGCACTTCCCTTTCACATTATTGGATCCCTAATATAGCAGATTTAAATCTGACATTAGACCAAACTTACTTGCCAATTTGTTCCCTTTAGTTTCTGGCAAACTTAGGTTTCCACCTAATTCACAGTGTGAGGTGTCAACAATTTCACAGCTGCAACTGGTTATAAATTACCAGTTAAATCATTTTAAATATGTGCATAATCACAAAATTAATGTTTGGCACTTCTTATTAACATCGAAAGTTTTGGCTGTGAGGGTAGGAGTTGGTTGGTGGGGAGCAAAGAGGTCAAATAAAGACTTGTCTGCACTTGGACAGAGGGACAACATCCCAAATGCAAGGATTCAAGTTTAACTTCCTTATCTCTGAAAAAGTAACTCAAGCCCTTTATACACTATTGCTAATTTAACCCTTACAAGCACAAGTTGCAGCTCACTGTTTGATTCAGAATCCGAATATAGTAATTTCTCATTATTCAAATTCACTGAATGTTCATGTCATATTAGTCAGTATTGGCTGTTTTGTTGAAAAGAGAATTTTATTCCTTTTCCTTTCCTGCTCCTTCATCCGTTTGGAGTTTACTGAAAGACCTGACCATAATAAACCCGGGAGTAATTACAGATCTCTGACCCAGAGCACTGTAATGACCTTAGTATTTAGGCTTCTATTCATTGATGATGTCAGTGAAACGGTGTGGATGTGATGCTGCCTGTATTGAATTCACCATGAAAGCACTTTATAAGCTTGATTCAAACAAACTAGGGAATGTGCCTGACTCTGTGGATATACATGGCCTCTGGCCAACTTAAATTATTAAAAGTGCGAAGTATACAATGGCGACATTGTATGGGGGATAGACCAAGGTGAGGAGACCAGGAGCTGGTCCCAATCCATAGCCATATTTCTTCAAATATGCAGCCATATTTCATCAAATGTCACCGAACTCTGGAGACCATGGCGATGATTTTGGAGTTAGTGTGGAATCGGGGGTGGGGGAGTGAGGATGAGCAGGAAAGAGAAACAAAAAGAAGCGATGAGGTGGAGTGAAGGAAAGGAACACAATTCTTCAGTGTTTTCTCCAGAAACAGAACCTCAATATTGATCAGCAAGTAATTTCCCGTCTCAGCATTTAGGTTGCTGGTACTACTGTTTAAGACAACTCTGTCACTAACCTTAAATTCCTTGGGAGGCAGTCTAGCAGCCTCTTTAATGTAGCTGCTGTTGTCTGAACTGGCGTTCGTTGCATTGCACAAAACATTTTGAAGGAATCAATGGTTCTTCAATGTTCCCTTTTCACATTGTTGCATTCCAAATGAAGCATAATTAAACCACATCAAAATCAGGTCAAATCAAACTTGCTTCCTCATGTCTGGCAAACTTTGATTCCCATCTTCCTGACAATCTGGTCTGTCAAAATGTCCCCAGCCACAAGTCATCGTGAAGCACAAATTAAACAAAGGATTTACACTTATCAATGACTTGCAAACATTTGAAAATAAACCCTGAAGATCAAAAGGCTCTATTGAGCTGATACAACATATTTTTGAAAAAGAGAGGAATCACTCTAATCACCAGGAGTAATGTAAATATTGGGAGGGGCTGTGGTCTGGAATGGTGGGGTTTGCTTTTGCACAGAGAGATATTGTCAAGAGGAAGTTCCTCCAGAAATCTTACAGAAATTAAGGCTCTCCAGAAATTCCTGTTTACATTAGAATAGGTAGTGTAGACAGTCAGAGACTTTTTCCCCGGATGCAAAAGAGTGTTACGTGGGGACATAAATTTAAGGTGAATGGTGGAAGGTATAGGGGGGATGTCAGGGTTAGGTTCTTTACCCAGACAGTGGTGGGGGCATGGAGTGCGCTGCCTGTGGGAGTGGCAGAGTCAGAATCATTGGTGACCTTTAAGCAGTAATTGGATAGGTACATGAATAGGTACTTAAGCTAGGGCAAATGCTCGGCACAGCATCGTGGGCCAAAGGGCCTGTTCTGTGCTGTATTGTCCTATGTTCTATTATATTCTGTTAAAAAAGGCCACTTTCAAAAGATATGACTGCAATATATGCTGACTTTTTTTCAACTTCCACAGAGGTTTGCAGGACAACTTAGTCTGTTCTTTTGGAAGAGATGGGGTGAGGGGAGGTGGCCAATGTAATAGTGTCTGGAAGCAGAGAGTTAGGTAGTCAATGTGTTTTTAATATGTTTAGCCTCATTGTACAGTCCAGTGCTTTGAAGTGAACAATTGAAGGCCTGAACATTGAAGGGCTGGAAATGATTATTGAAAGACTTTGTATTAATGCATTATTCACTCAATTATTCACTAGCTTTTAACTGGGAGGTGGTCGAATTTGGAAAATGGCAGTAGGGAGTCTGGGACCTTCTCATTGCTAAGCCATGCTGACATAGACCAGTTCTCTTTGACATCTTGACTCTGCATGATCTCTCAGTCCTGCCTCCCTCATATCCCTGATTGTGCCCACCTTTGCAGCCTCAGCAATGATCAGTATGAACAGTCGGGCTCAGAAATGTGTCCCTCTTACTGGAGTAGCAACTCTTGAAATTAACTTGCACTGTCAACTGATGAGTAACCCTGGCAAGAATCCCTTCATTTTAGATTAGAATGGAGCTGGAAAAGCACAGCAGGTCAGGCAGCATCTGAGGAGCAGGAAAATCACCGTTTTGGGCAAAAGCCCTTCATCAATGAAGAATCTCTTCATTGGTCACTGCAGGCAATATACCATCCTTAGCATACGCCAAAATTCCAGGTTTCAGTCCCAGCATTAGGTCTGCAGCATTCACTGCAAGCTTCCACCTAAAATGTCTTTTTACAAGATTAACGATAGAGCAAAGATTATATGCCAGTCAATAATTTCTTTAATGTAAAAAAATACTGTGGAAGTTGACAATCTGAAAAAAATACAAAAGTTGCTGGAGAAACTCAACATGTTTTGCAGCATCTGTGGAGAGAAAGCAGAGTTCACCTTGAGTCAAGTGACCTTTCTTCAGAGAGATCTGAAGTTCTGAACATGAGTCATTCAACTAAAAACATTAACTCTGCTTTCACTCCACAGATGCAGCCAGACCTGCTAGCTATTAGTAGACAGTCACACATTGTATTCAGCTTATTTTTCAATGACCTTCTTAGTTTCTGGAGAACCAGAATCACCAGCTCCCTTGCACTTTCAGCAGTTGATGTTTTCAGTGCTGCAAATGTTCATCAAGTGCCATTAAGTCAATTTTAGCAAACATATACAATCAGAATAAAAACACTTCAATAGGAGTGTCAGGATTTCAAGCCACTGACAGGCAGGCTGGGACATGGAAATGAATGACATTACAAACCTATTTCTTCACAGTTGCACAGTCCAGAAAAGTCTCAAATAAAGAGCTTAGAGGCAATTATAGAAGGGCAACTAACTGTCCAATTTCTCCAGTGAAGAGCTTTGGATACTGGTTCTAATACAGAATTGACTTTTCCTCATCAATGGGTATTGGCTCAGCAATTGCAAACATTAATGGTGGCACAGAAAGATTTGCCACTCTGTTATCGTTCCGATTTCACCATCAGCTCTTTGGATTGGGCCATTTCAATCTTGGGATAGTGACCCAGCAATATCTTCTTGGTCAGGCCACATCAGCAGCATGCTGCCCTTGGTGGTGCCATCCACCACAGCAGCACTGGCTCCAGCTCTCAGTCCAAGCAGCAGGACTCCACCACAATTCACAACATTGTTACTGCAAAAGACTTGTTTAAATAAAAAAACACCAGAATCTAACTTCTCGGTAAAATATACACTTGGGAGGCAGAGCCCAGCAGTTTCCACAATGTGCTAACTGTGGCCTGGAACAGCGTATTTGAAATTGTTCTTGCATGTATACAGAAGGAAATACCTACATAACTTCACAAGGATTGCTGGTTCTGCAGCAATAGCCTTTATTCCAAATACAATATTATTCAGGAGTTAAATTGCACTTTGGATCAAACTGACACTTTAATTTCTTCAGTTGTTCCTGACAACTATCGGTTTCATTTCCATTGCAGTTTGGATTGTTACACTTACTATGCCTACATTTGATGCTAAAAGATACATGAAGTTATTTAAATGAGCATTTGCCTCCATCCCACAATTGTGTGCCAGCTGTTTGGAAGACTGAAGATTTGGGATTCAGGACTGCAGCTTGCATTCAGCCGTTTGAATGAAACTGGCCACACTCCAGATGGGTGACTGCAATAAATATTCATGATTCAGTTACATCACACTGTAAATGTTTGCTATAAATTCTGTGTGTTAGGATTGAGCCCTCCACTATCACCTGATGAAGGAGCGACACTGCGAAAGCTAGCGTGCTTCCAAATAAACCTGTTGGACTATAACCTGGTGTTGTGTGATGTTTAGCAATAAATGATGAATTTGTTCTTCAAAACCTTTGTTGCTGGTGATAATGATTAGAGACAAAAATGGGATAGCAAGTTCTTGAATGTATTCATATTAAGAATTCAGAAACTTCAATAATAAAATGTAAGCAAACTTACAATGAAGTGTCTTCGATGTTCTCTCCTGATACAATATTTTTGAAACAAAATTCTGAATCCCTAATTCTAATGCAGATAACAGAGAGACAGTAATGCAAATGCTCTTGCCTGCAGTGGTGTTCCCTGCGCTGCTGTGTGATGTTTCCTGAAAAGTCCAAAGAAAGTGATTTACTTTCTATTTTGTGTCCTCTGAATGAAGCAGAACATTAATCACATATTGTTTTCAAACTTACTTTTTTCATGATAGATTTTGGAGTGTACAGTTTTTCATCGACCTTGTACTTTGGACTGTTAGGTGATCTGCAAATAGTCAGAAAAGTGCTATTCAGTCATTTTAAGCGTACCTCTACATCCACAATAAAATCATCATAATAAACCTGAAGAATTGAGTAAATATTTCAAGCGATTGACAGCTAGTTTTATAAAACTGGTTCAAGATTTATTAGCTCAAAACCCTCATTGCCTGTTGGCAAGACAAGCTAATGAGGCTGGAGTGTGGAAGCAAAGAAAGGGAGATACGATGCAACCAATTCATTTCTTCAAAACTTTATACTTGTTGCAGCGTCTCAAAATATCTCAACTGAAGAGCTCCAGGCCCAAATGGAGACTTGGCAACCAATTTTCCAATATCTCCAATGAAGACCTTTGGTACTATCTCCACATGCAGGGCTGCATTTTCCATGTCAACTGGCATTTGCCAAGATTCTCATGAGTCAGGCCAAGTGGAGGGGAGTTCAGGAGCAAAGCTCAACTCCCTTCTGCCCCATTATATTATCCTGTCCGTGGGGGGGGGCAAATGAAGTCACCAATTGAGAGCCACTCGTGTCTGTCTGAGTAGTGAATAGGAGAGCTCCTCAACTCCCGCAGTGGGCCGTGGGCTGCAAATCTCTTGAGTTCAGGCTCAGAAATATCCACCACTATTGGCAGCAAAGGACAGGTCACTGCTCTGTCTTCACTCTGTTGTTGCTGTTAGCTCCTGGGATCATGCCATTTCAATAATGGTTTGTGATCAGGCAGCATCTTCTGTACTACCTACAGTCAGTACCATGCCACCCTTGGCATTGCCAACAATCACGTTTGACTCAAGCTCTCAGTTCAACCAGCAGGGCTTCACCAGAATTCATAAAATGATGACTTCAAAAGTCTCCTGTAAGAAAGAACACTATCTTCCACTTCTGGATGTAATACATCTTTTGGGGGTTAAGCTGACTGTGGTAACTAGGGCCTGCTACATGGTTCCTGGATGCAGAAGGAAATATCTACATAACTTCACAGGAACTGCTTCTTCTCCAGCATTTGCCTTGGAAAATATAATATCAAATGAAGTACGAATTACACAAAAGATCAAACATAGTTTCCAGTTAATGCAAACAATCTTGGAGAATTAAACTTTACATATCCCTTGCAGTTTGGATTGTCAACCTTACGATGCCTGTAACTGGTCAGACAAGATAAATTAAATCCTGAAGTTAGCATTTGCCTCCAGCTACTATTGAGTGCTAGCTGCTTGAATGGCTGAAGACTCTGGATACAGTCCTGCAGCTTGCGTTCAGCTGCTTTTGTTAAACTTCTTACAATCCAGATGGATACTGCAATCAATACTGATTTCATTCTTCAACCCCTTTCACAGGTTTGACGAACATTATAGCCGGTGATAAGGGTGAGAATGGGATACGTATTTCCTGAATATACTCATTTTAAGAGACTAAAATGATCAGGGATAAGTAACTCAAATTAGCAAGTAAAATGAATTCAAGCTTCCTTGATGTCCTCTCCTAAAACTGTCTGTTTTGTAGAAAAAGACTTTCTGACCCGAAGAATAATGTCGATAATGGAGAGGCAGTATGTGATTGCTATGGTCGGAAATGGTATTCTCTGCATTGCTGTGTGCTGTTTTCATGACGAGTCTCTACGTTATCTTACTGTAACTGTCAGTCCACCAGCAATTTACTTTCATTTTCTTGTACTCTGAATGAAGCAAAATCATGGTCACATATTGCATCAAACATACTTTTTCATGACCGCTTTAGATTTGGAAGGAATGGTTTTCCATCTCCATCGCAGTTTAGGCTGTCACGTTTATCAGGCTAGCAACTGAACAGACAAGTTTAGTCACTGAAATCAGCATTTGCCTCCATCTACAAGTGTGTGCCAGCTGCTGGAATGGCTGAAAAATCTGGATTCAGTATTGCAGCTCTTATTCAGCTGCTTTTTAAAAACTTCACACTGCAGAAGGATGACTGCATGGTTTGGTGATTTTTTTGGCAAATTTACATAACTAGTTTGCAAGAAAGCAGAGCACAGATAGGGGAAGAGGCAGAGAATGTCGGGGAGAAGGGATTTTCCCTGCAGTATAGATCATAGAGTTCAATGGGAGGGAGAGCGTTCAGGACCGGGCTGATGAAGGGGAAACATTTCACTGAAGAGATTTGGATATTTTAAAGCAATGGCTTTTCCAGCAACTCTGTTTTTCTTTCTGTTTTACAACATTCACAGTTCTTTCTGGTTTTATTTGGATGGATTCTGTTGTTCTAGTTAAATAAGAGCTTCAGTCTGTAGGAACAAAGTAAGCATTAGAGATGCAAATTTAGTGCGATTGCTGTGGTCTGGTCTGTAAAGGTGTTTGTTGCACTGCTGTCACATGCTTTCAAGAGGCAGACCCTGAACAATCCAAACAACAGCTCTCCAGCAATATCCTTTCACGTCTTTGAATTCTGAATCAAATATCATTTATACACAAACTGGAGCAAACTTATTTTCTGCAACTGTCCCTGGAGAATATAGATTTCCTGGTTCTTCACAGTATACGCAGCTGAAATTAGTCATGAAAGAAGACATCTTAAGCTAGGTCTTGTTTGCACAATTGGCTGATGGCTGGTATAAAATTGCTGGATGCTCAGGGATTCTGTATTATATTCTTTGATCAACTGGATCAACTTCCAGAGGTAGTGGGACAATGGAAAACCGTAGGTTTTTTCTTTAAAACTTTCATAGGGGCTTTGAAAGACACCACAGGCAGAATGAGGGGAGCAGAGGATATAGGAACCCTAATCGTTCAATATATTTATTCTTTCCTCAGAGTTCACCGATCTAAATATTCGAATACAAATTGAGATCTGAATATTGAATGGGCAAGCAATTTTCCACTGACCACTTTTGAAGGTTTTTTATTGATGCAACTATTTTTTAAGCAAACAAAATCTCTAATCTCTCAGAAAAATGCAATCATTATAGACATATTAAAGCAACTTTGTTAATGTGACTGTCATAAGCTGGCGTTTGTTGCATTGCTGTGGCATGTTCTCAGACAGAAGCCCCTCCATAGAACTTATGGGAAGTGACACTAATTTTCTTTCACATTGTTGTGTTCTAGATGAATCTTAATTAAGTCACACATTGGACTAAAACTTTCTTTGTGATCACTGCATTCATTACTGGAATCTCTTCACAGTTTCCATATCAGCAATTAGTGTTACAGCACAAATTAGGTGATTTTAAACAAACACTTGAAAAATTCAACCATTGAAAAAGCTCTGAAGATGGAGGATTTCAGCATGATAAACTTTGTTGGATCTTTACATTGAAACTCCAATTTGTCAGTTTAATCACCCTGCCACATCCCATACAAACAGGGATGAGTTAGATATTCAACATGAGTATGTCTCATTAATTGTAACGTTAAATCCACATTCCTGCCTACCCTGAAAATCTTTCACCACCCCTCTCTCAACAATAAACTATTTATCTATACCTTTAAAATATTCCATAGCTCTGCTTTAATAACGTGTCAGAGTTTCCACATTTTGAGAGAAAACAAATCATCTCGATGTGTTTCAAATGGGCAACCACTGACATTTAGACAGCAATCCTTCATTCTCGTCGCTTCTGTAAGAGGAAACACCTTGTTTCAATTAATTTGTCTTTTCCTCTCCTAACCACAAACTGACAAAAGCCTAGCCTATCCGAATTCCCTTTGTATGACAAGTCATTCTGTAAGTATTATTCTGGTAAGCATTCTCCGAATTGCCTCCAATGAATTTACTTCCTTCCATAAACAGGGTGACCGATAAGAATTAGAACATTCAAGATACAAGCTCAACAGTGCTCTCTACTTTTGTCTTTAAATTGCCCCACGATAAAAGGAAAACATTTATTCGCTTTCCTCATTACGTATTGCTAGCACTTTGTGATTCAGGTAATGTTACACTCTGATCCCACTGCATCTCACAGCTATGGAATCTCCCTCTATTTAAAAAAAATGCTTTTCTTCCAGTCAAAATGGACAACTTCACTTTTATCCACGTAAAGCTCTATTTGTCAGGCCTTTGACTACTCACTTAACCTACATTTCTCTATAGCACTCCAATGTCCTCTGAAGTTATTTTTTAACCTTTCTTTTGTCATGTCAGCTTTATATTAATTCCTTCGTGAGTCATGGACTGTGAGTCAATACTTGGAAAATTTGAGCAGATTCAGATTTGTTTTAAATAGCTGCTCAAGTTACATGATCCTAACCATTCTGAACTCCGCTTAATTCTCAGTTCCAAACACCGAAGTAATGAACATTCATGTAAAAAAGGCTGAACCTCTGAATATAATTAGAGTGGACCAAAATAACAATAGGATTCTTGTCAGCCCCCCTCTCTCTCTGTCACTCTCTCTCTCTGTCACACACACACGCCATGGATATGTGAAAATCATGAAATGGAAGATGTCTGTAAGGCAAATGGATACTATAAACTTCCACTGTACTATGTCAACCTTTTTTGCAAAACAACAATGGTTGACTCAGACCCGTGGCCTGTGCCTCTTGCTTGATGTGGGAGCTTAGGAACGTGGCTGACGCTCCTGACTCTTGCACTTGCAAGAAGTGTGTCCAGCTGCAGCTCTTGTTTAACCGCATGATGACTCTGGAGCTGCGGATGGACTCACTGTGGAGCATCTGCAATGCTGAGGATGGGATGGATAGCACGTTTAGTGAGCTGGTCACAACACAGTTTAGAATTGCTGAGGGAGACAGTGAATTGGTGACCAATGGACAGAAAAAGAGTAAGAAGACAGTGCAGGTGTCCCCTGCCGTCATCTCCCTCCAATACAGGTATACCGTTTTGCATGCTGTTGGGGGAGATTACCTACCATGGGAGGGCAGCAGTTGCATGGTTCATGGCATCGTGGCAGGCACTGCTGTTCAGAAGGGCGGTAAAACGACTCGTAGGACCATTGTCACAGGGAATTCTCTTGTGAAGGGAGTAGATAGGCGGTTCTGTGGCCAGAATGGGACTTCTGGATGGTATGTTGCCTCACAGGTGCTCAGGTCAGGTATGCCACCGATCAGCTGCAGAGCGTTCTAAAAGGGGAGGGTGAACAGTCAGTTGTTTTGGTGCTTATGGACACCAACGATATAAGTAGGAAATGCGATGAGATCCTCAAAGAAGAATTCAGGGAGCGAGGAGGGAAATTAAATAGGAGGACCTCAAAGATAGTGATCTTGGGATTACTACCAGTGCCACGTGCTAGCCAGCGTAGAAATTAAAAAAAAGACAGGTTGAACACATGGCTTGAGAGATGGTGTAGAAAGGAGGGGCTCAATTTGTTGGACATTGGGACCGGTTCTGAGGCAGGTGGGACTATTACAAAATGGACGGTGTACATCTGAACCAGACTGGAACCAATGTCCTGAGTGGGTTTTTTGCTACTGCATTTGGGAATATTTAAACTAATGTGGCAGGAGACTGGGAACCAGAATAGAAAACAAGTAGGCAGTGATGTGGAGAATGTAAGAATTATGAAGATTGCGTTCATAAAGGGAAGAGTAGACAGAGCACAAAAAAACTGGTAGCCTAAAATGCATCTACTTTAATGCAAGGAGTATAGTGTGAAAGACAGATGAACTTAGGGCTTGGATTGATGCCTGGGAGTATCATGTCGTTGCAATCACAGAGGCTTGGTTGAAGGAAGGGCATGAAGATTGGCAATTAAACATCCCTGGATATAGACGCTTCAAACAGGACAGGGAGGGAAGTAAAAGGGAAGTAAAAGGTGGAGTTGCATTGCTGGTCAAGGACGATATCACGGCTGTGCTAAAGGAGCACACTATGGAGGTCTTGGGTAGTGGGGCATTATGGGTGAAGCAGAGAAATAAGAAGGGTGCAGTTACACTGTTGGGGCTGTATTACAGGCCTCCCAACAATGAGCATGTGGTAGAAGAACAAACAGATTATGGAAATATGTCGAGGCCATAGGGTAGTGGTAATGGGAGATTTTAATTTTCCCAACATTGACTGGGATATACTTCGCATCAGAGGTCTGGATGGGGTAGAATTTGTAAGAAATGTCCAGGAGAGTTTTATACTGCAGTATATCAATAGTCCGACGAGGGAAGAGGCCATATTGGACCTGGTACTGGGGAACAAGGACAGGTGGTAGAAGTTGCGGTGGGGGATTTCTTTGGGAACAGTGACCACAATTCTGTAAGTTTTAGAATACTTATGGATAAAGAACAGAGTGGTCCTAAGGGAAGAGTACTAAACTGAGCCAAGACCAATTAAATCAAAATTCGGCAGAAGCTCAGAAATGTGGAATGGACACGGCTATTTGAAGGGAAGTCCACATTTGAGACGTGGGAGGCTTTGAAAGATAGGTTAAAGATAGTGCAGGATAGGCATGTCCCGTTGAAGGCAAAGGATAGGAAGGGCATCATTCGTGAACCGTGGATGACAGGAGAAATTCTACGACGAGCAAAGACGAAAAGGGAAGCATACATAAGGCCTAGGCAGCTCAGAACAGAACGGGCCCTGGAAGAATATCGGAAAAGTAGGACAAGTCTTAAACGAGGAATCAAGCGGGCTTAAATGGGTTATGAAATATCTTTAGCGAGCAGAATTAAGGAGAATCACTAAGCACTTTATTCTTATACAAGAAGCAAGAGAGTAACTAGAGAAAGGATTGGTCCACGAAAGGATAACAAAGGAAGGCTGTGTGTCAAACCTGAGAGAATGGATGAGATTCTGAATGATTACTTTGCATCAGTGTTCACTGAGGAGAGGAACATGATGAATGTTGAGATTAGAGATAAAAATCTGATTAGTCTTGATCATGCTGACATAAATAGCGAAGATGTGTTGGGTAGGCTAGTGGTTATTAAGGTGGACAAATCCCCAGGACCGGATGGGATCTATCTCACGTTGCTGAGGGAGGCGAGAGGGGAAATAGCTGGTGCCCTGACAGATATCTTTGTGGAATCCTTAAATACAGGTGAGGTGCTGGAGGATTGGAGGGTAGCTTATGTTGTTCCCCTATACAAGAAGGGTAGTAGAGATATTCTGGGTAACCAAAGACGAGTGTGCATGACGTCAGTGGTGGGAAAGTTGCTGGAGAAGGTACTGAGGGATAGGATCTACTTATATTTAGAAAAGAATGGGTTTACAGTGATAGGCAAAATGGTTTTGTACAGGGGAGATCGTGCCTTACCAACTTAATTGAGTTCTTTGAGGAAGCGAGCAATTTGCTAGATGAAAGAAGGGCTGTACATGTCATATACATGGACTTTAGTAAGGCATTTGATGAGATTCCCCATGGTAGACTAATGGAGAAATTGAAGTCATATGGTGTGCAGGGTATTCTCGCTAGGTGGATAAAGAACTGGTTGAGAAACAGGAGACATATTTTGAAGGGAGTTTCTCGAAATGGTGAAAGGTGACCAGTGGTGATCCACAGGGGTCAGTGTTGGGGCAACTGGTGTTTGTAATATGAATAAATGATCTGGAAGAGGACACTGTTGGTATGATCAGCAAGTTTGCAGGTGACACGAAGATTGTTGGAGTAGCAGAAAACATAAGGGACTGTCAGAGAATGCAGGAGGATATAGAGGGACTGGAGATTTGGGCAGAAAGTGGCAGATGGTTTTCAATCCAGACAAATGTGAGGTAATGCATGTAGGCAAGACTAATTCGAGAGCGAATTATACAATGAACGGAAGAGCCTTGAGAAAAGTTGTTGGGCAGAGAGATCTGGGAGTGCAGGTCCATTGTACTCTGAAGGTTGCTGCACAGATGGATAGAGTAGTCAAGAAGGCATATGGTTTGCTTGCCTCCATTGGACGGCGTATTGAGTATACGAGCTGGCAAGTCATGTTAAAATTGTACAAGACATTGGTTCAGCCGCACTTATAATACTGTATACAGTTCTGTTCGCCACATTATCAAATGGATATAGACGCCTTTTGGAGTGTGCAAAGAAGGTTTACAAGGATGGAAGGTGCTAGCTATGAAGAAAGTTTGAGTAGGTTTGGGTTATTTTCATTAATAAAAAGGGGACCTGATTGAGGTTTACAAAATTGTGAAGGGTTTAGACAGGGTGGATAGAGACAAGCTTTTTCCCAATGTGAAGGATTCAATAACGAGAGGTCACGCTTTCAAGGTGAGAGGTGGAAAGATTAAGGGGGATACATGTGGCAAGTACTTCACACAGAGGGTGGTGGCCGTTTGAAACGTGTTGCCAGCTGAGGTGGTAGAGGCAGGCATGGTAGATTCATTTAAGATGCATATGGACAGATGCAGTAGATGGAGAGCAGAGGGATACAGATGCTTAGGAATTGACCGAAAGGTTTAGACAGTACATTTGGATCGACTCAGGCTTGGAGGGCCGAAGGCCCTGTTCCTGGGCTGTACATTTTCTTTGTTCTTTTTTTGTTAACATATACTTTCCTTTTCATGTTGTATTTATTAGAAGGTGCGAGGTTGGGAAGTGCTTTTGCCAAAAAGGACCAGAATGTCCTTGATCACGCGTCATGAACAGAATTCATGCAGGGCATCCAGGAAATGAAATGCCAGCCTTCATTACAAAATGAATCATATGTAGGAGTTGTGGAGAGTTGTTGAGGCTATTGTGGACAGATTTTCTGATGTTTATAAATCGGTGATCTCCTTGTCACAGAGGCAGTGCAAAGCTGTTTTATCAGAATAATCTCTGTGATGATGGTAACATGAAGAGAGTGTGAAGGAAATTGATGTTTAATGTGCAGCACCGTGAGACAATAAGAGTTTAGATTAGATTACTTACAGTGTGGAAACAGTCCCTTCGGCACAACAAGTCCACACCGCCCCGCCGAAGCGCAACCCACCCATACCCCTACATCTACCCCTTACCTAACACTACGGGCAGTTTAGCATGGCCAATTCACCTAACCTGCCCATCTTTGGACTGTGGGAGGAAACTGAAGCACCCGGAGGAAACCCACGCAGACACGGGGAGAACGTGCAAACTCCACACAGTCAGTCGCCTGAGGCGGGAATTGAACCCAGGTTTCTGGCGCTGTGAGGCAGCAGTGCCGCCCAGTTGACTGCATTGAACCTTGAAGATTATGGACAAACACACAAAACGTCCAGAGAAAAACATTGATGGCATGGGAACTTACATTTTGCCCATGATACATGCTTCTTTTTAGTTTATGTACCTCTGTGAAGCTCCTGTGTTGGTTGGGAGAGAGCTTCAGGCTCTAAATGAACTCTCATTGCCTCAATGTGCAGTTGGTGTGTGACCCTGCACTGAAAGTCACATTGTTCGCAAATCTGTCAGCAGCTGCAATGCCTGAAATATTTATTGTTCCCAACAGCTTCCGACCTCCACTGGGAATACCGGTCTGCCTTCTCGGAGATGTCCACCCTCCTCCCCGTCAATGAACCATATTAATGTATCTACTGTGTACCATTAGCAATGGAGCCAGGAGGAACGACATAGAGCAGTCTATCCGTGCAGTCTCTGTTTCATTGGTTTGTCTTGTTTGGTCATAGATAACATCATCTTATTTCTGTACAAGGGGCTTGAGCGGCTGAATGGCCACCTCATGATGGCATGGGAGACACTCAAGAACCTGACTGGGCAAACTGTGTTTCCTGTTTAACAGCTCATGTGTTTGACTGGGCTCCTTATCTTCCTGTGTAATAGTCAGGAGAGAATAAATGGGCTATCCCTACTCTTATCCAATAACATTGATGGGCAGAATGACGTCCTCACATTCCTGTGAAGTGAGCTTGAGGTGCTGAATGAGCACCTCTCTTTACTCTGGTAACGCACAGTATCCAGCAGGACTGTTACATAAATGTTACCGACACTTCAACAGCACTGAATGTTGTCCGGGTCTTCCTGCACATGAACACAGACTGCTTCAGGAGGTGGTGGTGGGCGGGGGGTGGGGGGGCACATTGTTCTAAACATAACGTGATTTTCAGTCACAATCTCCACTTCTGAGATTCTGATGGGGGGGGTGGGGAGACACCGAGGCACAAATGAGGATGGTTGTGCTGTGGATCTCCCGCAGAGATGTCCCGAGACTCAGGTGGTACATGTCGAAGAACCACAAACATCTTCTTTGCGCTGAATCACTCCAACCTGTGGGGAGGTTACACTTCATTTCCATTATGTTCAATTTTCTTCAGGTTACTTGATACCATCCTCAGTTAAACACTGCCTTGTTGTCAGGGCCAATCACTTGGTTTTTATATATTTTGTTGATGTCAATAGGTCATGGTGTATAGTTGCGGTGTGTTTCCTTCTCACAGAGGGGAGTTACCGTCGGGACTTCACTATTCCACAGAGGAAGGGGAGATAGATCATTGAGGTAGTTGGAAGAAGGGATGGATGGATAGTTGAAACGGATGACACTCCAGGAGTTGGGTCTTAGAGCAGATCAGCCATGATCCTATTGAAGGGAAAGGCAGACCGTAGGAGCTGAATGACCTACTCCTGCTTCTCATGTTCTTGCATTCTGTTATTGGAAGGTTCATCGTTGTTATTTTCCTGGAAATTCTGTGAAGGAATGTTGTAGTCAAAGAGACCAGAGGATTTTGTGAGCAATTTCTGGGTACAATATGTGGTCATTATTCACTATGAATCTGGGTCAACAACATGACAATTAAATGGAGACAGAGGAACTTCTGTAAAGAGACAGGTGGGAACTGTTTCACAGTAACACCAACTCTTTTTCCCAAGAACGTTTTTCAATCCACACTAAATCATTTTGACTGTATTCAGGGGCTGAATGATCACCTCGGTTTCTGTGCACCAGGTAGTAGGAGTAAGTGGTCTCCAACTGCTCGTGAATGGCCAATTGAGGGGCTGAATGGAATGGGGCGAAGTAGGACTGAGGAACAGGAGTGGGCCCCTGCACTACCAGGCACTAAGGTTGTGGCTGATCAGATTGTGGTCTCAGCCCCACGTTCCTATCTACAGTTCATTATCTTTGATTCACTTGCCCGTCAAATATTTAACTAACACACCTTTAAATAAATGCAAACACACAGGTACCACAAACCTGTGAGTAGGAGAAATTCCCACTCAAATGGCCTTTTGAGAATTTCTCCTTATCCCTGTTCCTATCGAGGTTAGAGAGTCATTGCTTCTTTTTTCTAGTCACACTCCTCCAGACATCACGATAAATTATCAGTGTAACTAAGTATGTGATATGGTAAATTATATCCGTCTCAGACTGGGTCAGGTTCAGTGTTGGGAACAAGTCAGATAGGTTTGTTAAATTTGTAAAAATAACTAATCTAAAACCAAAGCAAAGTTACTCGAATTACGATGGATACATAAATGCAATACAGTTTGAACATCGACAATATGTACATCAACATTTTTTTTCAATAAATCTGAGACACAGAAACATGTATACGAAGACACACGCATACGCATGCAAACACACACACGTCTGAAGGCAAACAGAAAAAATGGAACTCTGTAGAATATTAATTCGAAAGAGCTTTGTCCAAATAACAGTTAATTTCAGAATAAAGCAAAATTGAGAGAGTTTCAATTGTTATTCTGCCAATAAGTGATTCTGCCTCACAGAAGCTGCTAGCACTGGGGTTTCCTCATGGAACAGTTGGATTTGCCTGAATTCCCTTTCCTGCAGGCAGTGGAGAGATTCCAAGGAATCCTCAACAGGAACCCTCAAAGAGTGCTAAAGATGGCTGATTGGTTTTCAGCTCTCATATGTTGTTGTAGAGAAGTCCAAGTAGAGACTGAGCAATGGCTGTTGTTTCTACGACAGTTTGCATTTGCTCCCTCTCTGATCTGAAACATGCAATAATGTGACCCAAACACCAACCTGGACTCGGTAAGGTCTGGTTGAATATTCTACTGATTGAATGACTCCATCCCTGTTACCTACTTCATTTAGGAATAATTTGTAATTTATAATTTGAAGGTGTATTTATATGTGTCTACATGATTTTTGTACAATAAATTCATGTCTTCATAGTACCTGTGTTAAAATGAGTATGTTGTTTTCTAAAATTAAATCCATAGTTTTATTCTCCCATCCCTCAGCTACGGCCCAATACACTCTCCTCGGGATCTTATATGGTTCAATATGATCAGCTGTCATTCTCAGGTCTGAAGTACTCTGACCTTGTAGAGGCCATGAGGGCCATGGGTGCGGGATCAGCCAAGGTTATTTTCCGAGGCTGGAGGAGTCCAAACAAGAGGGCAAAGACTTAAAGTGAGAGGGGAAAATTAAAAAGATACCTGAGTGGTATCTTTATCACATAGAGGGTAGTGCGTGAATGGGACGAGCTGGCAGTGAAAGTGGTGGAGGCTGGTACAATTACAACATTTAAGAGGCAGTGGATGGGTATATGAATAAGAAAGGTTTAGAGAGTGATGGGTCTAATGTTGGTAAATGGTTTTACATCAGATTGGAATATCTGGTTGGTGCAAATGAGCTGGACTGAAGGGTCTGTTTCCGTGCTGTATGACACTATGGTTCTATCAGGCCTTCATTCTAACAAGGAGTAAAGTGAAGCATCTGTGAAAAGCTTCCAAAACAATTGCATATTTTTTCTCTTTCAATTTCAAGGTTCATTACTACATACAATACATTCGATGTAGTCTCAGCATTGTCATGTACAGATACAGTAAAACATCCTGGTGATTATACCCAATAGCCTTTGCATGAAACAAAGCTATCATTCAATACACTTCCCTGATCCCTTGCTGAATCTGCTGACTAGGTTTATATGGCTCATGTACCGAGACACACACATCCCTCCGGACCAATGCGTTCTGCGATGTTCTCTCCATTTAAGTAGGTTACTGTTATTTTATCTGTTTTACAGAGCACTGACTTCCCTTCGCCCTTGTTATACTGTTTTCTGCCAAATTTGCTCACTAACTTCCCCTGTCGGTATCCCATTGCAGAGGCTCCATATCCTGTTAAATGACTGTCTTGGTAAATGAGCCAAATGAACTCCAATCCAATCAGTCACCTCATCCAAGTCATTGGTATAGATTGTAAATTGTTGGTAATGTCACATTGATTCCTGAGGCATTCCACCAAGTAACAACTTTGCAACCTGAATATAAACATTTATCCTGAATGTTTGTTCCCTGATAGTTTACCAGGTTTCCCCTGTTGCTGGTCAGCAAGCTAGAAAGGTAGGATGGCCTCATCCTACACTGTGTAATGTACTTAGCCGGCTGAATAACCTCAATGTATTCCTGTGTGAATCCTTAGAGGGCAGAATGGTCTCTGTCTGTCTCATTATAACGATGCTGACTGGCTAAATGGGATCTTTCTTTACCTCTGTAACATTATTGAGTGACTGAGAAAACAACATATCGGTTAGGGGCAGCAGCTGGCCGTTCAGCCCCTTTCACCTGCTGCACCATTTAGAATGTGCATTGTTGATGTGATTGTGACTAAACATCCCTTTCCTGTCTCTACCCAATAAACATGGATTCTCTTGTCCATCAAAGATCTATGGAACTGAACCTTGCTACTTCGGCATGAGAACACCACAGATTACACAACCCTAAACAGAAAGGAACATCCCTGTCTCAGTCTGAAATGGGAATCTCCTTATTCTCAAAATGTGTCCCCTTCAAAGTAATCACCACGCTTTTGATATAAAAGGAGACAACAATTAGAAACAGATATTGATCACTCAGCTCCTCAAGCCTGTCCACTTTCTCATTAACTCTCCTAAATCACATACTTACCAAATGCAGCCTCCACTGACGTTGTGGAAAGACGATTCCAGGCACCACATGATCATTTGAGCAGAATTAGGCTATTCAGCCCATTTTTGTCTGCCATGACATTTGATCGCGGCGAAAATATTTCTCAACCCCATTCTCCTGCTTTCTCCAACTGACTATTGATAACTTATTAATAAAACGTATATATCTCTGTATTAAAGACAGTGTGTGCCTGTATGTGGGGTGATGTTCGTGTGTTTGTGTGTAAACGTCCATATATGTGTGCGTACCTCTGTGTGCATACGTTATGTATGTTAGTGTCAGTATCTCAGTTTGTGTGTACCTCTGTCTGCATCTCTGTGCAAAGTTGTTTTTGAAGTAAATATAATGAAATTGGAATCAAAGTCTCCCTCCTCCACTGTCTCTGTCTCTCCCTGTTGTTCGCAGAGTTCATAGAATTCCTAAAGTGTGGAAACAGACCCTTCGACCGAAAACATCCACACTGACCCTTCGAAGAGTAACCCACCCAGACACGTTTAACTACTGTCCTATGTTTACTCACCACTAATGGCCCTAACCTATACATCCCTGGGCACTATGGACAATTTAGCATGGCCTATTCACCTAATATCCACAACTTTGGTCTGTGGGTGGAAAGAGGAGAATCCGGTGGAAACCGTCGCAGACACAGAGAGAATGTGAAACTCCACACAGACAATCGCCCGAGGGTGGAATCGAGCCCGGGTGCCTGGTGCTGTGAGGCAGCAGTGCTCGCCTCTGAGTTTAGTGATTAGATTCATACAATACATCGAGGGCCGAAGGGCCTGTCCTGCGCTGTATTTTTCTATGTTCTATGTTCTATGTTCTATAATACTACCCTCTGCTGGCCTCCCCACACCACTGCATCAATGGCAGAGTTTTCTCCTCTCTCAGAAGATAACAAATCCTTTACTGTGTATCTCCCAAATTGCACGGCCGTTTGATTTTTCAATAATATCTTTGGAAGCATACAGCAGTTTTGTCCGATACTGAGCAATGTTGTTTCTGCGTCATTAGCAACACTACTGGACCTTTTTCAGGACTTTTCAATACTTTCTCACGTAAGTTTTTAGCATTGCAAGTCATGGAGTGAGAAATTAATTCATCTGATCTCGTGACAAAGTGGTTCACTCAGAGATGAGCATTTCTATTCTGACAGGCCCAAGTATATTTGCAACATTCCATCTACCAGCATTGTG
This sequence comes from Chiloscyllium punctatum, assembly GCF_047496795.1. NCBI lineage: Eukaryota > Metazoa > Chordata > Chondrichthyes > Orectolobiformes > Hemiscylliidae > Chiloscyllium > Chiloscyllium punctatum. The sequence goes on along the minus strand of NC_092754.1, from coordinate 49,163,788 downwards.
TGTGCCAGCCTGCTCGTGTTTGCGTGTGTGTATGTATTCATGGTGCTGTCAGTTTGGATCATGCTGTGAGCTCTCTCACTGTCTCTCCCTCCCAGACTGAATCATCGAGGGTTGTCACTCTCTGCCGCTGTCACTGCATTCGGGTGGGGAGGCCAGCTGAGGGAGAGATTGTTTCATTTTCAGCACTACCGAGACGGTCAGACCCGCACTTACATACAGATACTCAGAGTCAAATACAGACACACAGTTCCGGGTGGTAGTGGAAAGATGGATATTGGGCACTCCACAACGCGGCTTCTCCCTTTCCGTCCTGTTCCAGGCTGCTTCTCTTGGAATACGAGAAATGGAGGGAGGGAGTGAAGGTAGAAGTGGGGTCCCTGCTGTTCATGCTGGTGTGGGTGGTGGGGGGTGGAGAGGGTGATGTGTCAAGAGGGAGTCAGTCCATAGTATTGTATCCAAAAAATGCTATTAATGACAGAGGTATGGTGGAGGGGAAAGAGAGAGAGAGGAAGGTGTTGCTTGCAGCAGTGAGAGTGGTGGAGCATGAGTCTTGTTCGGGGGTCGGTGCTATAACAGATATACAGTGAATGTGAGGGAGCAGAGAGAATACGGTGACCCTTATCCTGACAGAGCGGGGAAGGTTATTGATGCGTGTCCTGTATTGCTGGACATTTCTTCAGACCTCAGATACTGCACTGAGCTGGGTGGTGAGCTCAGAACATGCTCGGTGGGTCTGGTTGTGTGGCCCCTTCTGGGAAGAGAATGGCCCCGTCTGAACTAGCCCATCCACCAGGACCTCCGTGTCCCTGTCGACAAACCGTTGTGTAATTGTTCCTTACCTGTCATTCTCGGGGTAAACTGTGCACGGCAGCTCCTAACAGAGAAAGCTCAACTGTGTGCCCATTGGCCTTTTAAAGATGGCACCAGTGTCAGGGTTCACGGAATATCCAGGGGCATCTGGACGATGGTGGGTACCTCCAGCCATGATGGGTGGGAGAAGCGGATTGGCATCGAATGAAAGGGACACCATGTGGTGGGGTGGGTAGTTAATGAGATGCATTCGATAAGATAGCACCAGGAAACTCGCTCAGCCTCGTGCAGACAATCCCTCTGTCACACTCAATAAAAATGTCACTGAGACAAATTATTGTTAGAATCAACCAAATGAATCGAAGACTCTGCTGACCCCATAACCGGTTATAACGCTGCAGCTGCTTGTCCAATGCTCTCCATCACAGGGAAGGATCTAAACGTCACATTCCCCTTGGAAATAAGGCAGTGGAGAGGGGGTGGTTGAGGTATCAGTGGGGGAGCACTTTATGGTAAGTCATCATAGTTCTATTAGTTTCAAAATAGAGATGGAAAAGGATGAACCAGGTCTAAAACTTAAAGTTCTAAATTGTTGAAAAGCCAATTTTGATGATATTCAAGAATTTTCCAAAGTCTATTGGGGCAGATAATCGCAGAGAAGGGGGACAATTGATAAGAGAGTAGCCTTCGAAAATGACACATCAGGAGGACAGAGACATTACATCCCTGTTAGGGTGAAGAGTAAGGCTGGTACGTGTAAGGAATGCTGGAGGATTGGAGAACTTGCGGTTCTGGTAATGGATAAGAAGGAAGGATATGTCAGATATAGACAGCAGGAATTGAGATTTTTTTTCTTAATTCATTCACGGGATGAGGGCGTCCCTGGCTAGGCAAGCAACTATTACTCACCCCTAATTGCCCAGAGGGCAGTTAACAGACAACCACTTTGTTATGGTTGGGGAGTCACATGTAGGCCAGACCAGTTAAGGATGGCAGTTTGTTTCCTTAAAGGGTCTCAGTGAACCAGATGGATTTTTCTGACGATCGGAATGGTCATCATTGGCCTCTTCATTCCTGATTTAAAGTGAATCACTAGAAGAGTCTGAAGGCAACAAGAAAATACTTAAGAGGGAAATTGCGAGCATATAAAATTTACATGTGATAGCTTTGGCAAATAGAGTTAAGGAGAATCCAAAGGAAGTCTACAAATATATCAAGGACGAAGAGGAACTGTGGAGAGAATAGGACATCCTTAAAGATCAGCAAGGCTGCCCATGTGCAGGACCCCAGGAAATGGGGGAAGTACTGAATGAATAGTTTGGATCAGTATTTACTGTGCAGGAGGATATAGAAGCTAGAGAACTTGGGAAATAAGTAGTGATATCTTGGAAAGTGTCTGTATTTCAGAGGAGCTGCTGGAGATCTTAAAACATGCAAAGGAAGGAAAATGTGTTGGCTTTTATTATATGTATGCTATACTTTGTGGGAAGCTAGGGAAGTGAATGCTGGGCCCCGTGCTATCATCAATAGCGACAGGTAAAGTGCCAGAAGACTGGAGGTTGGCTAACGTGGTGCCATTATGTAAAGGATTGAAGAAGGGTAATAAGGAAAAACGAGTGACCCTGACGTGAGTGATGGGTAAGTTGTTGGAGAGGATTACAAGGCATTGGATTTTCACGCATTTTGAAAGGTAACGACTGATTAGGGATAGTCAACATGGCTTTGAACAAGTAATATTGTGTCTCACTGGTCTGACAGATATTTTTGAAGAAGCGCCTAAAAAGACTAATTGAGATAGAGAGGTGTACATTGTCGATTATGGACACCAGTAAGGCGGTGAACAACATTGTACATGGTCATCTGTTTAACAAGGGTGGTTCATATGAAATATATGGAGAACTAGCCATTTGGATACAAAAATTGACTCAAAGTTCGGAGACCGAGGGTGATGGTAGAGGGTTGCAATATCATGGCAAAGGTTTGCAATGTTCCCGGTGTTATGCAGATAGTCCAGTTTATGGAGTAGTCCACTAGCACGGTCTGCATAACTCTCCATCTAAGCCGCTACCTTACCCCAGTTTATGGTGTCTGGGCTGATTCTGTAAAGCAGATTCAAAATTTGAGGCAATGGACCATTCCAGCTGATCTGGCAATGTCTTTCAATGTGTGCAATCTTGTGATTGGACTCACCATTGTCATATTTATCCCGTTATTCTAATCCCTCCATCTCTTTATCCACACTTTCACCAAGTTGTCAGTTAATTAGTTCTTTATTTGTTTTTTTCTGTATTTTTCCCTGGCTTTGGCTTTTCACTCCCTCGTGTATCGAGTGCTGGTATGGGGAAGCTCATAAACATTGAAACGGTGTGTGTCAGGTTGTTGTTCACTTCTCGATATGTCCCATGTGGTGCTTCATGGACAGGGGTGTTCCAGGAGCTTTGACACATTTCTTTAAAACTTGGAACGCCTCTGTTTGTCTCTCAATTGATTGTGCGATCAGGAACACGAGGAAGACCCTTCAGAATAATTGTAAAGGATCAGGCATCTAACTTGTAACTGAGGGGCTTGTGATTGACTCCTGTTATTGAAAAGTTAGTGAAGGGGCTGGGGATGGTTTGTTGGAGGTTGTGCTGTGAGCTGCCTCAGACATTCAGGGAGACCTGAGGATTTGGTGACCCAACTCTGGATGGAGCATGGGGACTGTAGTTACAGCATCTTGGTGTGTAACATGAACAACAAATGGAGCAGAGGCTGCAGAGAGGGGAAGCTCTGAAACCACAGAGTGAGTGTGTGTGGGGAAATTGATCAGCCGTATCTGTCTGCATGGACAAGTACACTCTCTCACTGTCCCCGTTATATACAATGATGCACACTCTCCCTATCCGCCCATCACACACATTCGCACACCCCCCTCTCACATTCCACACACGCACTCCACTCTGTCCCACACGCAAGCGCACACAGCCTCTCTCTCTCTCTCCCTCCTGCACTCACCACGCACACTCCACCTCACTCTCTCTCTCACATACAGAATGTGTGTCTCTCTCTCCCCTTCACACAGACACGCCCCCTCTCACACACATATGGACATGTGCTGCTCCTACTTTGTAAATAAAACAGTCTGACTCCAGGTTAAGACACAGAGTCCAAACAAGAGCCTCACATGTCTGACCGCAAGTGTTACTTCATTTACATCGATAATACCTGACGGTATCTCCAGGCAATGGCTTGAAATAAATTCTGCGATTTGCATATTAATCAATCAAACTTGCACCTCCATTCTAAATGATGAAGTATTTAAGAGCCGTCTTAGGTGTGTGGACAATTCATGTGCATGAGTTGTCCAACCCTTTGATCTTTCCCTTATAACTTCGGTGTTTAAGGTCTTCCTCTCTCTTACACCTGAGTAAGGATCAGCGCAATGAAACCTTGTGTTAACAAATAAACCCACTGGACTCTAACCTGGTGTCATTTGATTAATGACCTTGTCTAACCCATCCAAAACCAGCGGCTCCATATCATGGCGTTTACTAATTTGGAGATGCCGGCATTGGACTGGGGTGCACAAAGTTAAAAATCACACAACACCAGGTTATAGTCCAACAGGTTTAATTGGAAGCACACTAGCTTTCTGAGCGACACTCCTTCATCAGGTGATTGTGGAGGGCTCGATCGTAACACAGAATTTATAGCAAAAATTTACAGTGTGATGTAACTGAAATTATACATTGAAAAATTGATTGTCTGTTGAGTCTTTCATCTGTTAGAATACAGTGATAGTTTCACTTCTTTCATGTGTAAATCACAAAACCTTTTTTTTTAAAGTTGCATTCTTGAGTTAGCTGTTAACAATGGTGATAGCTAGACAATATGTTGAAGGTGTTGGCCCCTTGTGTTCTCTGTCTATGCCATAACGTTTAGATTGATTCTAATCTAAAAAGTAAGATAACGGAGTTTTACATAAATTCATGCAGTTTTTGAGCTCAGAGTTCTACATGAATGCATGCAGCTTTTACTAGTTAGCTAATCCTCTGGCCGAGCAAGTAAATTGTTCCTAACCCCATGTGTTCTTGTGTTGCATATTAATCTTTTGCGATGCACATTATGCACTGATTTCTGGAAGCCCAGATATAATACATCTATAGGATCCCCATTATCCACCTTGCTTGTTACGTTTCTTTAAAGAAAGTTAGTCGAAGCATTCAAACATGATTTATCCTTCATAAAACTATGTTGACTGTGCTGGATTGTGGCTTGGCTTTGGAAATCTCCTGTTATTAATTCCTTCATAACCATTCTAACATTTTGTCTTGAATCCCAATAGTTTTTTCACTACTTTTCATTCCCCAGTGAAGCTGGTTATTCGAAGTTCTTCCCTTTCTATAACCTCTACGTTCCCTTTCATAATTTCTGTGTAACAGGCACAAGACTGTAAAAGATCTGTTCCTGTTGCTGTATAAGAGGCATGAGTGACTAAATGGACTGAAAGTCCTCCTGGTGTTCTGACATTAGTCCTGATGGCCTGAATGTCCTGCACCTGTTTCTGACCAAGCCGCTCAAGACCTCAATGTCCTCCTCCTGTTGCTCAATGACAGGTTTGGGGAGTTATGAAATCTCCCTGCTCAAATGTCACTTTTCAAGGACTGAACTGTGCAGGCAAGTTGTGTTGCCCACATTAGGTAGCATAGTGGTTAGCATTGCTGCCTCACAGCACCAGAGATTCAGAATCAATTTCAGTATCCAGGTTCCACCCACAGTCCCAAGATGTGCATGTTAGGAGAATTGGCCAAGCTAAATTACCCATAATGTTCGGGGATGTGGAGGTCATGTGTATCAGTTATGGAAAATGCCAAGTTACAAGATTGGGTGAGGTGGGTGGTGGAATTGGATGGGATGGTCTTCGGAGGATCAGTGTGGAGTCGATGGGTCAAATGGCTTGGCTTCACACTGTAGAGATTTTATGATTAACACCTTCATTGCAGAAACCAGTTAAGGGAATAATCTCTGATGTAATTCCAATATCCTCCACAGGGAGGAGATTAAACCTCTGCACAGTACTCCAGATGTGATCTCACCAAGATCCGGTACAGCAGCAACAACACTCTACCAGCCTGCTGTAAGGTTCCCACCAAGTTCAGAGCAGGCTCAGCTGTCTGGGGGAATACACAGCATTGTTGAAAGATCATTGTCCTTCTCTACTTCACCAGCAAAATGGGAGATCTGGATAAAATCTCACAATGATACTTGAGAGGAACAGGTAAGATGTGGTGAGATAATTTAATAGATGATATATGCCTCGCCAAGCATCTCGCCTGAATCTACCATTAACCTCCCCAGAGCCCACGTCACTCAGATTCCACAGAATCTGGTGAGGTGGATCTTAGGAACAGCAAGGAGACGCAACATTCATGGGAGTTATGCATCAAAGTGAAAGGTGCAATACAAATGTAAATATGTCATTAAAAAGAGAATTAGACATGCAGGTTTGTGGGTACTGCAGTAATAATGGATAGTTTGAAGGCACATCTAACCAGTGTTTACCCAAGTGAATGTTAATGCTGAGTGTGTATGAGACGGGTTGCTTTAGTAGTATTTTGAGCACCGAGCTGTTGATCAGGCAATTTTGGAGTTGGATTATGGTGCTGGAAGAACACAGCAGTTCAGGCAGCATCCAAGTAGCTTCGAAATCGACGTTTCGGGCAAAAGCTCTTCATCAGGAATAAAAAAAAACTTTGGAGATGGTTTTGTGTGATCAGAAGATCAAATCGAAGAATTTGCTGTAAAGGAGCTTTTGGAAATAGTGATCTTAATATATTGAATTTTATATGACGTCTGAATACAAATAAAACATTCTTATATTTTGGGTGTATACCTGAGTCATACAAACCATTAAGATATGAGAATAAAGTTGGCTTTAGTGAATTTGAAAAGTACAATAAATGAATTAATGAAAGAGAGGCAATGTCTGCTTTTTACTGAAACACTGTAAGGTCTACTTTATACATATATCCCTCCAAGGAATAAATCGCAAAAGCGAAAGGTGATTCAACGATGGTGAACAAAATAAGTTAGAAATTGCAATAGATCGATGGAAGTGCCTTGGGTTGGACCGAAGGATCTGTTTCTATGCTGTACATCTCTATAACTCTATGACTCTAAAAGAGTCATATATTGTGGATTCATTGAAACTTTGGACGCAGCGAAGGAAGACTGATAAACCGATAAGTAAATTAGAAAGAGAACAAGAATGCAAACTAAACAGAAACAAAAACACTGATGAAAAACTGCCATGAATATTTGAAAGGAAAATAAGAGCAAGGTCAAATGTGGAAGAGTGAATGTGTGGACAGGACAATTTATTGTGGAGAACAGAACCGATGACAGGGGGAAACTCACCAGTTACTTTATTTCTGTCTTCACGGAGGAAGGGCCAGAACATCTCCCAGAAATACCAAATGACCATGGGACTTGTGTAACTGAAGAGTAAAATAATTCATATCAGTGACTAGGTAGCATTTGAAAACATAACTATATTGATAATTCGGACATACCAAATGTACTTCACATCAGAATTTCAGAGAAAGCAGAAATGGACATAATAGTTGCATTGCGAATCACTGAATTTTTCCGTATTCAGTTGGGAAGGTTATAAATGCATTCCAAGGATTTACAAAGTGAAGAAGTGGGAGAATTGTGAACTACAGACTAGTTAATTTATTTTTCAGAGTTGGGAATCTGTTGGAATTTATTATAAAGAATGTGATATTGGACACTTGGAATACTATAGCAATTGTCTTGAGAATGATGCTAGAAATCTGAAAGGGAAGGCAACATTTACAAAAATTTTGCTTGAAGATGTCCCTTGTCCTTATAAACAATGGAGAACAAGTGGATTTGGTATAGTTGGATATCAGAAGGATTTAAAAAAAATTCATACAGTAAGTTAGCCCTAAAACAATAAAGCAAATTGCATTGGTAAGAACATACGATTCACTCTGAGTGGAAGAGAAGTTCTGCACCATTGACACATCGTGTTGGTGAGACTGTACCTGGAGTATTGTGTACGGTTTTGATTTTCTGATCTAAGTAAAATATACTGATCACATATACTGAACGTGCATTCTCTAGATTAACCCCTCGGATGGCAAGATTGGCTGATGAGGGAACTCCGCCTGTATTCTGTAGATTTTCAGAGACTGAGAAGTGACCGAAATGAAGCTTTACAAAATTCACACAGAGGGGAATGAAGAACATAGGCGCATTAAAAGGTGCGAGCAGGATTAGTGAGTACCCTAAGATGTTCCACAAGGACATCAAGTAGAACAGAATAATCAGGGAATAATTAGGGCTCATTAGAAACCAAGAAGATAATCAATGTGTGAAGCTGGAGAACATTGATAGATTATGAGATGAGAGATTCACATCTGGTTTACTCAGGAAAAGGATGAAGCATGGCTCAAGAAGATGGACTGGGAAACTCATGAGCAGATTAATATGAAATGCGAGCAAGGATTGATAGTTTTGGCTGATTTAAAATTGGACAGGTCCATAGGTCTGGCTGTGTTGTATAACAAGCTGCTGTCGGAGCAAGGTCCTGACCCAAATGTTTAAATAAATTCTGGTCACAGGGGAGGGGCCAGAGGAACGCAGAACACCTTTTATAGGAACGATTAGAGCAAGTCGACAAGGGAACTATTGATCAGTGATTATCAGATCAGTGTCAGTAAAACTATTGGGGAAAATAGGGCGGGAGAAAATGGATCTTCATTTAGAGAGGGATAGTCATCAGAGGGGAGTCATGCCGAATGAATTTTATTGATATTTTTTCGAGGAGGTTGTTCATTTATTTTTTCAGCAAGGCCTTTGACAAAGCACCAGATGGGAGGCTGATAATGAAAGTAAAATCTCATTCTGTCAAGGGTAACTTGGTAAATGACATTCACATTTTCTTTATGGCAGGAGAAAGAGGGTGGTTCTGGAAACTGTGTGAATCGATATCAGTGTCCAGTGATGTAGTATACGGGTCAATGATGTGACCCTTATTATTTATGATACTTATAAATAATGTAGATATGAAAGTGGAGGGTGTGGGGGAGTGTGGAATTTGAGTTTGTGTTTATCACAGAGATTGGCCGGGTGGTTGGCAGTGAGGGGGTAGGTCTTATGTTACTGGAAGATAAAAATGAAATGGTCAGATAAGCAGATCACTGGCAGATGGAATGTAACCCTGATAAATATGAGGTGGTGCAATTTGGAAGAATGAACTAGACAGGGGATTACTCAATGAATGTCAGCACACTAGGAAGCTCAGAGCCTATTTCTCCACACATCACTGAGGGGTACTGGACAGGGTAGTAGTGGAGTTAACAATGCGTTTGGAATAGTAAATATAACATTTACACATCGAGACATAGATTACAAGAGTTATACAGGACTTTGGTTACGTCAAGATGGAATGCTGTGTGTGTACCTCTGGAAGCCACATTACAGGAAGGATGTGATTGCAATGGAGAGGGTGCAGAGGTGATTCACCAGGATGTTCCCTGGGATGGAGCTTATCTGCTATGGGGAGAGGCTGGATAAACTCGGGTTGTTTACTTTGGGGCAGAGGATTCTGAGTGGAATGTGATGCAGAAGGATAAGATTATGAGGAGCATGGACCAGGTGGATAGACAACAGCTGTCCCTTTTAGTCAGAGGGTCAAGAAGATGGAAACACACTTTTAAAGTGAAGGGTTTGAGATGTAGAGAGGATTTGCGGATTGTTTTTCACCGAGAAGGTGTTGGGCTATGGAATGTACTTCCTGAGAGGGGAGTTATCTTGGTAACCTCATAACTGGTAGAAACCTACATAGGCGAGCTCTTAAAGTGTCATAACATTCCTGGCTATGGGACTGGTGTAGGAGAGTGGGACTAATGTAGATTGAACTGTATTTTCTGATGGAGTCTATGCTCCTGTGATTATATGGTGTGGATATGAATTGCTGGGTTTCTAAAGACAACATTAATAAGAGTTATAAGGTAAACTGTCAATGGAAAAGATAAGAGAAAACAAGTGCAGTTTCATTGCACTCTCAATCCAGAGAATAGAGAATGACAGCAGAGAAATGACAGAACTATTAAGCAACTACTTCATAGAACATAAAACAGTACAGTACAGAACAGGCCCTTCAGCCCACGATGTTCTGCCGACCATTGATCCTCATGTATGCACCCTCAAAGTTGGGGAATTATAGACTGGTTAGCCTATCATCTGTAGTAGGGAAAATATTTCAACCTGTAATCAAGGAATAAATGGCAATGCAGCTTGATAGAAATTGTCCCATTGAACAGACACAGTGTTGGTTCATGAAAGGCAGGCCACGTGTAAGTAATCTCCTGGAATTCTAAGACGACATTACAACTGCAGGGACCCGGTAGCTGTGGTGCACTGAGATTTCCAAAAGACATTTTGTGGCCGGCGTGGTGTCACAGTGGTTATCACTGCTGCCTCACAGCACCAGAGTCCCGGGTTCAATTCCCGCCTAAGACTGTGCACATTCTCCCCGTGTCTGCGTGGGTTTCCTCCGGGTACTCTGGTTTCCTCCCACAGTCCAAAAATGTGCAGGTTAGGTGAATTGGCCATGCTAAATTGCCCTTAGTGTTAGGTGAAGGGGTAAAATGTAGGGGAATGGGTTTGGGTGGGTTGCGCTTCCGCGGGTTGGTATGGACTTGTTGGGCCGAAGGGCCTGTTTCCACACTGTAAGTAATCTAAAAAGAAGATACAGTGACGCCAAAAAGGCTGCTGCATAATGTGTGGCATTATGGGTAATGTATTATCGTGGATAGTGGATTGGATAACTAACATGAAACAACGAGTGGGAATACATGATTGTTTTTCTGGTTGCTGATCAGTGACTAATGGAGTGCCTCAGGGATCTGTGCTGGGACCGCAGTTATTCACTGCTTACATAGATGATTTGGAGTTGGGGGCCACGTGTAGTGTCTCAAAGATTGCAGTTGAGACTAAAATGAGTGGCAGAGATCAGTGTGCAGAGGACTGTTATACTTTACAAGGGGACATAAAGAGTTGAAGTGTGTGGGCCAAGGTCTGGCAGATGGACTACAATTATAATAAATGTGAAATCATCTATTTTCTTTGGAAAAAGAGTAAAGAGGACTCTTATTTGAATTGTCAAAACAATGCTGCATGCTCTTGTGCAGAGGGACCTGGGTGTTCTTGTGCATGAATCACAGAAGTTGGTCTGCAGCGGCAATAGGTAATTAACGAGGCAAATGGAATTTTGTCTTTCATTGAGAAAGGGATTGAGTGTAAAGGTAGCGAGGTTATGTTGCAGCTCTACAGAACGCTGAGGAGACGACACCTATAGTACGAACAACTTTGGTCTTCCTACTTTAGAAACGAAATTCTGGCACTACAATGGATGCAGAGGAGGCTCACTAGGTTGGTTCAAGAGGTGGGGGGGGGGGGGGGGCTGGTTATGAGGAGAGACTGAGCAGACTGGAATTACATATTGATTGGAAATTGAAAGAATGAGGGAGGATCCGACTGAAAAAATATATAATTGTGAAGGGAGTAGATAAGATAGAAATATAAAGGACGTTTCCGGTAGTACATGAAACTAGGACAAGAGGGCAAAGCCTCAAAATGCAGATGGAGCAGATTTAGGACTGAATTGAGAAGGAACTTCTTGTCCAAAAAGGTTGTAAATCTGTGGAATTCTTTGCCCAGTGAAATAGTTGAGGCTTTGTCATTGAATGTGTTTGAACTCAGATAGATAATCTTTGAACAGTGAAGGAATTAAGAGTTATGGTGAGTGGGGAGTAAGTGGAGCTGAGGCTATGAAATGATTAGCCATCATCTTATTGAATGGTGGCGCAGGGTTGAAGGGCCAGATGGCCTACTCCTTATGTTCTTATGTAATGGGTCTCAGTTCTCCTATTCTAAAATCATGCTCATATTTTAGTCCCAATCCCTTAATATTTGACTTTGCACACTAGGCCGTAGTCTTTATCAAGATCTTTCTGAAAATCTAAATGCATTGCATCCATTTCTTCTCTCTATGTATCAACCTGTCAGTTTATCAAAAAGAGCAGGCATAAGGCAATATGTTTTGAAGTGGAAGGATCATGGCATGTCGCAGGGATCAGTGTTTGGCCCCAGCATGTCAATGCATGTCAAACATTTAATTGAGGGAACCAAATGCAATATTTCTCAGTCTGCGGACAGCACTAAATGATGTCGGATTGTTAGTGGGTGAGGAGGATTTTAAAAAAAACCTCCAAAGTGATAGAGACAAGTGGAGCGAATGGGCAGATGAAGATCAATGGGATTGTATGTGACAGTGTGCACTTTAATGGGGACAATATTACAGCAACCTATCATTTGAAAAGGGATTGGATGAAACATGTTAATCTTTAAAGGGATTTATGTTCTTTTTCTTCCTGCTGCGCAGCCCTCCGAGTCCATGTAAGGCAGTGAGTTGTGAAACCAGAAGCCAATACTGGGAATGGCATTGGCACGCTGACCAGTGTACACAAACCCACCAAGTGGGGAGCTGTAACATTGAAAAGGATCTGTATTTCCTTGTACACCAGTCACTGAAAGCAATATTGCAAGAGCAGAAAGCAGGCAGGAGGATAAATGGTGTGTTCCACCTTATTTCTAGGGGATTGACTGACAGGAGTAAGGGTGTCTTACTGTAGCTGTACAGGGCCTTGGTGAGAGCCCAGCTCGAACATTGTGTAGTATTGTGTGTAGTTTTGGTCTCCTGACCTGATAAGGAACAAACCTGACATTGAGGGAGTCCAGTAAAGGATGACCAGACTGATCTCTGGGATGACAGGCTTGTTGTGAGAGCAGAGTTTGGGGCGACTGGGCCTGTATGCCATGGTGTTTAGGAAAATGAGTGGAGATCTCAGTGAAATATATAAAACTCTGACAAGGTGAGACAGATTGGAAGCAGGGATGATAATTCCCCTGGCTTGGACATCGAAAACAAGGAGCCACCGTATTAGGTTCAGACAGTCCACTCTGCATTGAGATGAGAATAAATGTCTGCACTCAGTGACTGGTGACTCTGGGGATTTCTCTCCCACATAAGCTGTGGAACACAAGTCACTGAATATAAATAAGGATTTCTCGACACGAAAGGGATCGAGAGGCATCTGGAGTATGGCTGTCATAAGCTATCGGATGTTCGGAAGGAGGCCTCTGCAGGACCAACAGGACGGTGTTTCCCGTTCCCTTTTCCGATACTGAGGCTGGTGCTGGAAGTTCTGTCAGTTTTATCCTTCAAAACCTCGGAGCAGTTTGATACAATTTCTGTCTTCCTTTACAGTTTAGAGACCATTAATAAGTTTATCACATGCATGTGTGTCTAGAGTATCTTTTAGGCCCGACCAGGAATGCATGGAATTCACCAGGCCGGAAAACACTTCCTGAAAGTACATTGATGAAGCAAATTGGTGTTTGCAATCGATATTGATTTCAGCATCACCGTTACTGATACCAGATTTTAGATCTCGATATTTTATTAATTGTTCTTAATTTCCATCATCTTCAAGAGCATTAGCCTGGTCTGGATTAGTAACCCAGTGACATTTCCACAACAGCACCATTTCCACATAGGGACCTATTGGAAACCACACTTATTTCTGGGCTGTTTGACAGATCTGTCAAAAAAACAACTTCTATCAGTTTAACGATTGTGATGTGACTGAGGGGGTGGTAAAAGGTCGGATTGTAATTATTCTCCTCTTAGGGGACTGGACATAGCTGAGTAATTTTCCACATTGTCACGGAGATGTCAGAGTTAGAGCTGGAATGAAACAGCTTCCCCAGGGACACGGCTTGTTGTGCAGCACAAGTTTTCAGTCGTATTACAGGAATGGTGTCAGGGCCCATTGCCTTTGTTGTATCTACTGTGTGCAACTGTTTCTTCATGTCACATGCAGCAAATCAAATTGATTGAAGACGGGCATCTGTGATTCCGTGGGCGTCATGGCGAGGGTGAGGTGAATCATCCACTCAACACGTCTGGAGGAGTATCTTGCCAAAACTACATCCTTATCTTTTACACTGATGTACAGGACTGTTCCATTATTTAGGATGGGGATAATAGTGGAGACCTCTCCTCCATGAAATTGTTTAACCGTCCATCACCATTTATGGCTGGATGTGACAGTACTGTTGGTTTGTTGGTGTTGGGACCATTACACCCTCTCTATCAGATGTTAGTTCTGATGTGTGGAATACAAGCAGTCAATTATGGTAGCTTTAAGAGGCTGTCATCAGGTTTAGGTACACACGATTGGGACACTGACACGTTCACCTATACATCACTGCCAGAGCATTAGCCTGGTCTGGATTAGTAATCCAGTCACATGTCCACAACAGCAATTTGGTTGGAATGGTAGATTGAGGGATTAGCACAGGAAAAAAGTTACAGATTGTGATTGAATTTAATTCTGCTTCTGCTGCTGCTGTGGTCTGCAGAACCACATCAATGCCAGGAAATCATTATTTAATCAAGTTTGGAGAGTTAGATCACTTAAAGTATTTGCAGATGAGTTTTGACTTGGAAATGAATTGAGTCCAATGAAGGACCAGTGATGAAGGAGGAGTGAAAGAGTCATAGACACTTAGAATTCGACAATATACAAACAAAACTTTTGGCCCAACTCATCCATGTTCACCTGGTTTCCTAAACTGAATGATTTCTATTTTTCTTCTTTTGGCACAGACGCCTCCAAACCTTTCCTATTCATGTACACATCCAGTTGTCTTTTATATGTTGCAATTATACTCCCCAATGCCACTTCCTCTGACAGCTCGCTACATATACACAGCACCCTCTGTGAGAAACAACAGTCCCTTAGATCTCTTTTAAATTTCTTCCCTCTCACCTTAAACCTATCCTCTCTGGTTATGCACACACACACACCCGGAGGAAATGATCTTGTCTATTCATCCTATCCATGCCTGTCATGATGTAATAAAGGTCACCTTTCAGCCTCCAACGCAAAAGGAACAAAATCCCAGCCTATCCTTATATTTCGTAAACCTTTTTTTTCAGCTTTCTACCCCAAAGCATCGGGTAATTTCATTTTTTATAATATTGCCAAATGCCAAATTTAAACTCGATTGTGTTTTAGCTTCTTGGGACATAATTTAAACGGATTGATCAAATTTGATTTTATTTTTTGTCTCATCGCAACCCAGGTACTGCAAGCTGCTGGACCACATGTTACTTTGTAAATTTTCCAGAACTCACTGTGCTTGTAAATCCTTCAACTCTCTTAAAGGTACAGTATCCTTTACATGTTCATAACACCTCTCTCAAAAAAGAACCATCATAATGAAAACACGTCTCATTTGTTTTTCTATTCTTCAAACATTATCATAACATACAGATAAATGAAATCTAAGTTCATCTTAACTTCTTCCTATTTACCTATATTTAACATTGGATAAATACAAATCTCGTCTAAACTTTATCAGTTAAATCAGTGAGAACGCATCTGCGATTACATTCTTACAACACGATACATGTACGATTTTTAAATTAAAAGTCTTTAGCATAAGACGACAATGAAATAAACTTTAAAGCGTTCAAAGAATGTAAACAGATTGGGATTCGCGTACACAACCGTCTCCAACACGCTGTTTATGAGTACACATTAAAATGTTATAACTGTAATACCAAACTCAATAGTTCTTTCTCAATCGTGGACTATTTTCTCTGGTGGATGCTGAGTTTATTTGAAAAGTACGATCACATCTCATCGTCCTGCAGCAGTACAGCTCCAACTCCTATGTCACTCGCGTCGACGGCAACTTTGAAAGGTGTTGAAGCGTTTGGTGTAGCTAAAACTGGTTTGGTGGTCAATACTTCTTTTTAATGATCGAATGCCTCCTGGCATTGTTCTGTCAACCAAAACCTTGTGTTCTTCTTCAGCAAGTCGGTTAACTGGGCCACTACACTGCTGACGTTTGGAACAAACTTCCAATACTTCAGTACATTACTCCTCTGCACTAAACTGCCATAGTCTCCACTCCCATCTTAGGATGCTGTAGTTCTGGTAATAACCCTCAGGAACATCTCTGCCTCACTCTCAGATTATGCGTCCACATATATATCTTTTATCATCTTGCCTGTCTGTTGCAGATCCCTTATCATTTCAGGACTAAACACCTCTGTCTGACCCTCTCTTTGTGCATGATTTCCCAGCACTATTACGTCAAACAGGATGTCAGTTTAACACCTTAATCTTAACTCCTTCATTGTTGTCTTTAGTTTGTGCTTCCGACTGTGACTTATGATTGTGGGATCTGGTTACTGTTCAGTCTGGAAAAATACCAGTGTATTTCTGTTTTAACTCCTCAGTTTCTTGGTCTTCCTTGGGCTTCTCCACAAGTAGGGGTATCGCTCCCAACTTGGACCCTGCTAAACCATTCTCAAGAACAAACTGGATTCCTGGAACTGACACTCTGTCAGTCACTCCCACGGTTACTTCCCCAGACTTGAGTAGGCACTCCAACCTGATCTTATGTAGAGGAAAGCTAAATTTCTGTCCAACTATCCGCAAATTACGACACTCTCGGGTAACAAATCAGAAAGACTGCAAATTTGCTCATCTCTTAATATTAGAAACTGGTTAGTTCCTGTATCTCTTAAAGTGATAACTTCTCCTTCTCCCCCTGTTGTTTCTGAGTAAACTTTACTCACAGAGGCGAATCCTTTATAGAGATCAGATACTAACTCCATACCCATCCCCTGCTTAGGCTGTGCACTTTCCTGCAGCTCTTCGGTTCTTGTTGGAGTTTCCTTTAATACTTTCACTAATGTCACTGGCTTAACTTATTTTACCACATCTTCTCCCACAGTCCCTTTCTTAATGACCAGCACTGTGACCTTACGTATCCCATCTCATTGCAGTGAAAATACCTTTTACCAGAGTCCTTTTGAAACCACCTGCACTGAAATTTTCTGTGTCCCAAACTATGACAGTAAAAATACATGAGGCCTTTCAGCTCCTTTCCATTCTCTTGGGCATCTTCTTTAACCTGTGGTAAACTCTTATTCTTTACTCTTTCTTTTCTACTGTAGCATCTCCCCTTCTCGCATTTTCTATCCTCACTGTACGAAATTCTGGCTGGAAGCTTGTCTTATGCAGCAACATGTGTTCATCTGCTAATTCTCCTGCCCTTCTCAATTTCTGAACTTGCTGTTCCTCCACGTGAATTCTTATCATCTCTGGAAGTGAGTTCTTCAACTCCTTCAGCAGAATAATCTCCATTAGAGCCTCATATGTGGTATCTATCTTGAAAGCAAGTATCCATCTCTCAAAATGCCTATGCTTAGTTCTTTCAAACACAACGTAAATCTGACCTGGTTCATCCTTTATGTTTCTGTACTGCTACCTATATGTTTCTGGTACCAATTTGTGAGCACTTCAAATAGCTTGTTTGACGTCTTCAGAATCTCTTAACTCCTCATCTGACAGCTGTGAATATACTTCACTCACCCTACCTACCAGTTTATTCTGAGCTCGCATTCCCCATAAATCCTTGGAACATTCTATCTGCCTAGCCAAGTTTTCAATGAAATAAGATTAGATTAGGTTAGATTACTGACAGTGCGGACACTGGCCCTTCGGCCCAACAAGTCCACACCGACCGCCGAAGTGAAACCCACCTAGACGCATTCCCCTACATTTACCCCATTACCTAACACCACGGGAAATTTAGCACGGCCAATTCATCTGAATGGCACATTGTTGTGGAGGAAACCGGGTCACCCGGAGAAAACCCACGCAGACACGGGGAAGAATGTGCAAATTCCACACAGACAGTCGCCTGAGGTGGGAATTGAATCCAGGTCTCTGGCCACCGTGCTGCCCTTCATCTCTACTGCTTCAACATTTTTCTCATCAAAATGTGCCAGAGTTTTAACATAGTTGTATATATCACTATCTTCCCTTTTTATCTCCATCCTGTTAACTTGACTTTGCTGACTAAATCACAACATCTCAAGATCTATTCTCTCTCTTTTTGCTCAGCTGTGAACCTTCACTTTTCCTTTTCTCTCTCTCTCTCTCTCTCTTTTGTCTTGCTTTCTGTTTTTTCTCTCTCTCTTTCTCTCTCCCTTTGTTTATCTTTAAACTCAATTTTCCTCAATTATAATTTAAGTTTTTTTCACTGTACTGCACTTGTCGGTTACTCTGACATACCTTCCTGTTTGAGTAATTCCCTGACAACTTCAGCTTTACTTTAGTCCTTGGTTAAACACAAAACTATGCTCTTCGCTAATTCTAAAAGTTTGGTGCTTATCTTACTTTCCAAACTTTCTTGGCAAATTTGAGGATCATCTTCAAACCTCTTAAAATTTTAAGAGCCATTTCTCTCACTTTTAATTTAACCAACCACAAGTTATCGAAATTAAACAATCTGTCTCCATGACATTTTATTTAAAGATCTCAGACACTAACATGCAAATATTTAAATATACTGTGTTTTTATTTCAAACCTCAAATCAATTCAAATCTACCCAGATCTCAGTTTGTATTTGCCTAAACCTGTCAAATCGCTGAAGAAAGCCCCCAAACTGTTACAACACAGGGTTAATACTTCTCCAAATTTAAACCAGCCACACAGAATAAGTTCGCCTCATGCCGTAATCTCATAAGTTTTGAGGCAAAAATCCATTTACAAAGTAACTATTTAAAGTAAAATTAACAACTTTGTTATTTAAGTACGACAGAGAATAATAAAACAAACAACTATTTAGAAATCCCTTCGGTTAAACGTATCTTCTACCTCCCACTCTACAATACTGGTCTGGTGAAACAAAAAACCCTGATTAAGGTTTACAAAAAAAATATAATCATGTTTCAAAACTAGTCAGCTTTGTCGATTCTCCTTTGTAGATTTTGATCTGTAGATGTTACTCTCGGTCAGCTTCGAAGTTCTGCTGTGCAAACTTCTTACAGACAGGTGCCTTCAGGAAACTCTTCAGCTCGCAGTCTATTTTTGTGGATGTCCTTGGCAGTTGTCCTCCTAAATATTCAAATGTCCGGTTTTATACCTCAAAACATCAGATCATTTCATTGATTTTGATGTAATCAAATGCATTATATTTCAAACTCAATTTGATTTCAGTATGTTGGGGCATAAGTTAAACGAACTGGTAGAATTTCAATTGGTTATTGTTCCGTGGCAACTCAGCCTCACTATTGATTTCACGGTCAAATGTTAAATTTTAACTTCTTTCAGAGCACTTTGTGCCAGCTTTCAGTCTCCCTTAAAAGTAACATATACCTCGACACATTCATAACAATATCCTTTATCTGCCCTGCATTGATTTCCAAAAATTTGATCAACTTAGTAAGTTCACATAATAGTCTTTTCTGTTCCGAAAAAAGATGCATTTTCTCTCATTCTTCCTTTACCTAAATATATCTTTCCAGTTATCATTCCACTTACTTACAATGTTACTGGTATTCTTCGACAAAGTAATGCATTGTGTTTGAGATGAAAGAATGTGATGTAATCACATTCCCATATGAAGGAGTAAACGTGCAACATTTCCAAGCTTTCTGATACCAAAAAGTGATTTAAAAATCTCCTTTATTCATGAATTGAGAAAGTGAACAAGTGATGTCCATGGACTAAACAGCAGTAATTTAATGAAACTTTACTGACATTATTGAACGGCCAAATTTTAGTTTTCTCCCTAGAGTTTAAATTCAGTTGTTTTCTTTTTCAATTCATTTTTATCAATATGCACTCATCATTGGTGACAAAACCAGAAGTTGCTTGGAATGTTCAGTAGTTCTGGCAGTATCTGCGGTGAGAAAGCAGATTCAACATAATGTAGAGGAATGGTCTGGGTTGTTTTTTTTGCCAATAGTTGTCGGTTAGATGCGTTAGTCAGGGGTAAATGCAGAGCAATAGAGTAGGGGAATGGGTTAGGGTGGGTTACTCTTTGGAAGGTCAGCGTGGACGTGCTGTGTTAAATGGCCTGTTTCCCCACCGTAGGGATTCTACGATTGTATGATTTCTTCAAAAAATGGGCAGTCGATGCCAGGATCAAGAATGTCTCTGAGCATGCTCAGGGCATATTGAAGTGGGGGGGTAGTGGTTCACATTGATATCAATGGTATCGGTAAGAAGATTGAAAGGTTAAAAGGTCCTGCAAAGAAAATTCAGGGAGTTAGGAGTAAGTTTAAAAGCAGGATCTCCAGGGATGTAATTTTGGGATTACTCCCTGTACCACCTGAAAGTGAGACAAAGGAGAGGAAGATAGTACAGTTGAATATGTGACAAAGAGCTAGTTTGGGAGGATTGTTTCTGATTTTTGAATGATTTGAATCGCGTCCAGTGCACGTGGGAACTGTACAAAAAGGAAAGTGTGCACTTTAACTGGAGGGGCCCCAACATCCTGGAAGGGTGGTGTGCTCGTGCAGATTTAAGCTGATGATACAGGAGGCTGAGAACCAAAGCAGCCGGTCAGAAACTGAGCAGAAAGTAAAGGTTAGTCGAATAAATAGGCAGAGCTAGTTTAATGACCATGCTGAGGGAAGGAATCATAACAATTTAAAAACTCTGAAAGTGGTCTGATCATTAACCTGTAAACTGTATAATGCAGAGGTTTGTTTTGTGATCCAGGTTCCCAGTTTCTCATGCTTCAGTTTCACAGTTTGTTCATTGAAATAATACACTGTTATCCCATTCAACTCACCAAGTGCTGAAACACAGATACATTTTCCCAACTATGATCCAAAGACCAGTACTTAGAAAGAACAATGAACAAAGAAGATTTACAGCCCAGGAACAGGCCCGTCAGCGCTCCAAGCTTAAGCCAATCCAAATGTACTGTCTAAATCTGTCGGTCAATTCCTAAGCATCTGTATCCCTCTGCTGCCCACCTAATCATGCATCTGTCCAGACGCATCTGAAACGAACATACCGTGCTTGCCTCTATCACCTCTGCTGGCAACACGTTCCAAACACCCACCACCCTCTGTGTGAAGCAATTACCGTGTGTATCCTCTGTAAACTTTTCACCTCTCACCTTGAAAGAGTGACCTCTTGTTAGTGGATCCTTCACCCTGTGAAAAAAGCTTATCTTCATCTATCCTAACGATATCCTTCACGATTTTGTAAACCTCAATCAGGTCCCCCCTCAATCTCCTTTTTTCTACTGAAAACAAACCTAACCTACTCAACCGCTCTTCACAGCAACACCTTCCATACTGGGCAACATCCACATAAACCTTCTCTGCAACCTCTCCGGTAGCTATTCCTCTATCAAAATGAGTTTCAGTTTTTAGAACTGCTGAAGGGGATTGTCTCTCTGAGGAAAATGGCAGAGCAATCAATTTTTGGACACTTGGGATGATTCTCATGTTCGGCATTGTTTGAGAAGATATAGTTGAATTATTGCTACAGTGGGCTCTTCTGTCAGGGGCATCAACAGGAGATTCTGTGGCAGTGACCATAGATTTAGGATGTTTTGTTGCTTTCCCTGTGCTAGGACTAACATAGAACAAAGAACATAGAAGAATACAGCGCAGTACAGGCCATTTGGCCCTCGATGTTGCGCCGATCCAAGCCTACCTAACCTACACTAACCCACTATCCTCCATATACCTATCCAATGCCCGCTTAAATGCCCATAAAGAGGGAGAGTCCACCACTGCTACTGGCAGGGCATTCCATGAGCTCACGACTCGCTGAGTAAAGAACCTACCCCTAACATCCGTCCTATACCGACCACCCCTTAATTTAAATCTATGCCCCCTTGTAATAGCTGACTCCATACGTGGAAAAAGGTTCTCACGGTCAACCCTATCTAAAACCCTAATCATCTTGTACACCTCTATCAAGTCACCCCAAACCTTCTTTTCTCCAATGAAAACAACCCCAAGTGCCTCAGCCTTTCCTCATATGATCTTCCTACCATACCAGGCAACATCCTGGTAAACTTCCTCTGCACCCGTTCCAGTGTCTCCACATCCTTCCTATAGTGTAGTGCCTCGGGTTCCACTCCTGCGTGCTTTTATAGGGAAAACAAAACCTACCCAAGTATGCTTACGCTATACCTGCTTCCGGGTCTCGGCTCCCCCTCTGGTGGTAGTCACTTCCCCCTGCTGCTCCCGCTCTTTCTGTGAAGAGAAAACAACACCTCTGCCCGCTACAGGTTAGTAATTTTAAAACAAACTGTCTTACCTTAGCTGTACCCTTCCGGGTTTGTTTAAACTCAGCCGCTGCTCGCACTCAAAATCAGCACACGGAGAGAAGAAATAAATATAATAACAACTGCCACTGAAGTGACTGGGATTTGACCCGATGCTGCTGCAGCCAATCTATTCAGCTGTAGTTGAAATTGCTTCCACCTTTCCTGTGTCGGTAATAAGATTTCACAGCTTCGTCGCGAGTTTTCACGTGTTGAATTGTACCCAGCATCCTTTCTTCGGTTGAAACTTACTGGGATAAAAGGTATGGTAAAAGACACGGGCAGCACTTACCGGAATATAAAGAGATTAGGAATGACACGGCCAGATTTCACTTGATACAAAATCGATACAAGCGATGGAAATGAGGTTTACTTGGAGATAAAAGCACTAGAAAATAAAAGAGGTGGTTTAATGGGATGGTGGGATAGAGAAAGAATCATGTGGGAGAAATCAGGAAAGACTTAATTGTGTCCGAAAGGAGGTTATCCACCTGATGTGAAGTTGGTAAGAGTAAATATGAGGGAATTTCCCTTGTTTAGGTGAGTGGAAACTAAAGGTTCGCACTTCAAAGCCAGTGGGGAACGATAAAGATGTTTGGAGCAATCATTTTTTTTTATTCTGACAACTATCAAACTTCCCAAAGGAATATATCTAATACTTTCGATTGGTTTAATGAGCTGTGCGAGTTTGCAAGAAATGGAATGATATGAAACGAGATAAACAGACTTTCCCAGAATGTAATCCACTGCAGGGTCAGCGATTTGAGAAAGTCATCAAACTAAAACTTCACCTCTGTATCTCTATCCACAGACGGATATTCACCTGGGGAATATTTGTAGCTTTTCAGTCAATAATTGACACGTTTCCCAAAGACAGAACATTTCCCCAAATCAGAAACTGTAGTTTTCCAATAACTGCTCCTTTACTCAACATTGTTTTCAGCTGCGTTTCAGTCTGATGCTCCAATATTTCCTGGTCCATGACAGTAACGGTATCTTCAGATAAGCATTGGACTTACAATCTTGGCAGTTTACGCACCTTTAAGTACGAGGCACAGACAAATTACGCTCCTACAGCCGCAGACAGCAAAGCTGTCACGTGGCCTACTCCTCCCTTGTGAACTTTAACTCAACTACTTTACTTATGCTGTGATGATTAGATTCCCTACCGTGTGGAAACATGCCCTTCGGACCAACAAGTCCGAACAGTAACCCACACAAAGCCATGTCCCCCTGACTAATTTGGACCCCCTCAGATGGGGGGGGAGGGGGGGGGGAGAGGGGGCGGGGAATGTGCAAATTCCACACTGCTACCCGAGGCTGCTGTGAGGCAGCTGTGATAACTATGACACCCCTGAACCATGTGGTTCTGAAATTAAAGCTGACACAGACGAGGTGAAACAGACATCAACCTGTGATTATTGAAGCATCAGGTTCAGGAAAGGACACAAAAAATGTGCAAAATTGAATTCATTGTAAAATGGGTTTCTGTTGGTTCCTGCGTTGTTCACAGACAATGTGACATTGCCGGTGTCGCAGGGCTATTCCTTCGATCGGTTTCAGTTCGGCACAGAATTCGAATCAATGAAAGTTCACCAATCTCCTCCTGAAAATTCATACAGGTAACATGAAACATATTGCATTCATCAAAAATCTTCACCATTCCTAAATCCAAGAACACGTTGCACGAGTTTCATGAATACTGAAGATGTAAAAATGTTATGCAAGAATAAATTCAATTCCAGTTTAAATTGTAAAGTAGGAGGAATGCACAGTAAGACACAAAATGCCAGAAATTCATGTACGTCACCATGTCCAGAACAACAGCCCAGCAGAGGGGAAATCTCTCCCTGAACACCCAATATTCGCACATTTGCTTGTTCCATGTGCCTAGTTGGAAATCTGTGTGAAGGAGCATGCAGTCTGACAGAGCGCCTGAGAGAAACCTTCACTGTCTGATCTAAAGTTGCAATAGAGCTGTCTATTCCAGCTGTGAGACCGGAGCTGTAAAGGGGAGCACCTTGGTATTCCGTGGTGTAGATTCAGATTGTCCTCATCATATTATTGTTGCAAACCTTCTGTCAGAAACAGCACAGCAAGGAAGGAACAGGAGGAGGCTATTCCACACACCGGTCCTTTCCGACCTTTTGATATCGTCATGGCTAATCAAACACTTCAATGTTTTACCCCAGCTCATCCACAACAACCTGTCACACAAAGGGAAAAATACATTTCAGCAATCGCAAATGTTTCTGCCATTATTGGAAGGAAAAGTTTTTCGAGACAGTGGGTTTCTGCACGAACTTTGCAGGGTTTATGGCTGAGCAGCTGATTCTGGTTGATCATGTTTCAAACGATATGATTGCGTCAAAACTCACAACCATGAAGGTAAGGAATGTCCTCTGGTCAACAGCAGGGTCGCGAACTCCTGACGATGGGAATTGATGATGATTCAGCAGAACAATCAGTGATTGAGCTGGCATCTAAACTCCGATTCTGGTGGAAATCAAACCCATAAACTTTGAATAGCAAGTTATTAATGCTGTAGAAATCTAATGTGATTTTCATTGCGCCACAGAGCCGTGCGACCACAATTTTATTGCACCCAAAGTTGCGGTTGTCGTGGAGAAAATGTAGACAATCACCAGGAAATGCGGAGAGACCTTCAAGGAGTAGATCTTCTATTTGTAAACAAAAAACCGTGACATTCAGAAAGCAAATTCTTGAATGCCCCCGAACCTCAGGGTCCATGGCACTACACTATACCTTTTCTTTACTCAGGTTTCTTAGCTTATCAGCACGGCTAACTGTGTTAGTCCGAATTACTTCACTCCAGCTACACAATACACCAATGATGTTAGTTCCTATTATCACTCTACATCTGCCACGATGGGTTTTCCAACATTCAACTTAATATTATTCTATTTTCATGATTTGGTATTTTACTGCCACCTCTGCTACAATGATCTTCCATCCCAGACTAACCTGTCATGATTAGATATTTAGCTACCACAAAGTTTTCCTGTCCCAAACTGACTCTACTAACTACTGATTTGATATTTAATGTCTTATCCTGCTACGAAGGTCTCAAGCAGGCTGACTCTACGAACTATCAATTGAATATTAAAAACCATGTCCAAAATATTTATTGTCACGACTTGTCCCAATCTGCCATGATGATATTTAGCAAGCAAGGCTGACTTGTCTAATTGTTATTATCTCAGCCTGCCAGAATAAACTTTCAGCACACTCTGACTCTAATTGGTGTAGGAGCATTGCACTATTCTTATCCCCTCCTACCACAGCGGCCCCATCCTGCCAGAGTGATCTTCTGACGAGTGTAGCATTCCACAGACCCCTTGTAACAGATTGCCAGTAGTATCCATGCGGAGACACTTCCCATGATTTTATGGTCTCTATTTTCGGTACGGTGTTTCGATCTTTCATCAGACATCTGCTTATCTTCACCTCACTTTCCAGTACCTGGTCCTTATCCATGTGTACTCTCGCTTCTCAAGTATTCGGCTAAATACTCTTGAAATGTTTTGATGACTCGTAGCTTTACCACACGTTCAAACAGTGAGTTCCAAATAAGCAACAATCTCAGAGGGAAAACGTTCTTCCTATATCTACTCTGAAAATCCTCTCCCTTGCGTTTACCATACATCCCTGGTTGTTAACCTTTCCCATGAGAAGTTCGTTCCTATCACACATACCGATCCCATAATGTGCACCTTAATCACTTCCTCGCTCAGCCTTCTCCGCTCTCAGATAAAGAACCTGAGCTGAGTTCGTCTATCTTTGCTATGGCGACAGTGTCGTGCTGGAAAAGTACAGAAGGTCAGGCAGCATCCGAGGAGCGGGAGAATCGACGTTTCTGACATAAGCCTTTCATCAGGAATGAGTCTTGTGGGTGGGGGCTGAGAGATAAAAGGGAGGGGGTTGGGGTTGTGTGAAAGGTTGCTGGTAAAGCGATAGGTGGATGGAGGCGGGGAAGAAAGTGCAAGTTAGAAGGGGAAGAGATGAATGGGTCCGGAGGGTAGTGCCGATTTGGATGCTTTGGACTGTGATAATGTGGGGGGGAGGGGGGGAGAGGGGAAATGAGGAAGCCATTGAAATCCATATTTATCCCGTGTGGATGCAGTTTCCCAAGAAAGAATATGAGGCATTCCTCTTCCAGGCGTCAGGTGGTAATGGTTTGGCTGTGGCTTATGCCTGAACCGTCGGTTGTCCTGTTCTACAATTCACATTACAGGAGAGATGTGAAAAACGACAGACTTGAAAAATGGACAAAAACTTCTAGATTCAGAGTTAGAGTTAGACACAGTGTAGACAGATATCATTTGGCCAGTTGAGTCTGCATTGTGCCATCAACGCGATTCACACTCCCCCACCCTTTCTTTCTCAACCCGCATTATTGATGCACCGACAAAAAAACTCCAAATGCATCACTAGAGAGAAATCAGAATTAACATAGTGAATCAAAAACAGTTCTGAGGAAGTGTCTGTTGAACCGAAATCGTCATTCTGTTTTCCCCGAGCTGCAATTCCTACTTTTGTCTTTTTTACATAGATCTTACAGACCATTCAGGTTTTGTTTGCCATCTATCTGAATTGGTCTATGCCTTGGCATCACAAATTCACATCTGAATACTTCTGAAACTTAGGAGGATTTCTGCCCCTAAAACATTTGCTTGCGCTGAGTTCCAGAAGTCAACTACCCACTGTTTCAAAACATTTGTCTGCGCATTCACTCAAATCTTTTCTCCTCTGTCCATAAATCCATGCCAGACTCCTACGCCCCCCACACCCACCCCCCCTCCATGATTGATCTCACCATCTAAGAGAAACGTTTTTTCAGTCTACGCCATCCATATCCCTGATTATTTTGCACATCTCAATCATGTCTCCTCTCAATCCCTTCTGCTCTAAGATAAACAATCCAATCTATCCAACCTCTCTTCATAACTGAAACTATTCTTCTCAGACAATATTCTGGGAAATCTCTCCAACATCATTTCCAGTGATATCACATCCCTGCTATAATGTGAATTGCAGAACTGCACACAATAGTTTAGATAGAGCCAAATGAGCAAGTGAAATAAATGATGTAGAAATCCACAGAAAAATGTCTTTTAGAATAAAGTTTCTTTTCCTCAGTGCTGCCCTGTTTCCTTTTCCTGAACTTGATATTCCAATAATCTCTAGTTCATATCAGTAAAAGCTGCTACATGAGAATTAATCTCACGACTGTGGTATTGAAATGGATTGACTGGTTTGAAGGTGAGCATGTGGTTGTTCTATGACGGCACAGAGGCGCATGAAATGCCAAAGCTGGGAGTGGTCCTGGTAAAAGGCGGGAGGAAGGACTGTTTATTAGATTATTAAGATACAACAGCAGCATTAACCCGCACTGCAGATTGACTCAGCGGAAGCATGCTGTGGGTCACGAGAGGTCTATGAATTAGAAGCATTCTCTGAAATTTTCCTTAACAATGCGCCGTTTTGTCACTTTTACTCGAAGAGCTGTTTTTGATCACATCGTCTCCACATTGGCCTCTTGCTCACACCAAACACTCCAATCCAGCGTACATCACTTAAATTCAGACACAGACACATGTCATATTCTCATTCCCTCTGTGATAATCGGAATTGACAATGTCATTCTCTGAGATGGAGCAATGTAGCATGAAGTTAGTAGTATAGTGAACAAAGAAGAACAAAGAACACAGAAAATTTGCAGCCCAGGAACTGGCCCTTTGGACCTCCAAACCTGAGCCGATCCAAATTAACTATCTAAACCTGTCGCCCAATTTCTAAGCATCCGTATCACTCTGCTCCTCACTTACTCATACATCTGTCCAGGCGCACTTTAAATGAATCCACCATGTCAGCCTCTACTACCTCTGCTGGCAACGCATTCCAGCACCTACCACCCGTTGTGTAAAATACTTTCCATGTATATCTTCCCTAAACGTTTCACCACTCTCCTTGAACGCATGACCTCTCATTATTCAATCCCTGACCTTGGGAAAAAAGCTTATCTCAATCCATCCTGTCTGTACCCTTCATGATTTCGTAGACCTCAATCAGGACCCCTCAATCTCGTTTTTTCTAATGAAAACAATAGTAACCTACTAAACGTCTCTACAGAGCTAGCATCTTCCATACCAGGCAACATCCTCGTAAACCTTCTCTGCATTCTCTTCTAAACGTCCACATCCTGTTGGTAACGTGGCGACCAGAACTGTACAGAATATTCTAAACGCGGCGAACCAAAATCTTGTACAATTGTAACATGACCTGCCAGCTCTTATACTCAATGCCCCGTCCGGTGAAGGCAAGCATGCTATATGTCTTCTTGACCACAAGATCCACCTGTGCAGCCACCTTCAGGGTACAAAGGACCTGAGCTCCAAAATCTCACTGCTCATCAAATTTACCCACAGCTCTTCCATTCACAGTGTAGTTGGCTCTAGAATTAGACTTCCCAAAATGCATCACCTCACATTTGCTTGGACTGAACTCCATCTAACATTTATCCACTCAACTCTTCTGTCTATCTATATTCCCCTTCATTCTTTGACAGTCCCCTATACTTTCTGGCTACTCCATCAATCTGCGTGTTATCTGCAAATGTAATGGCGATATTTGGGCTAGCGACCCTTGGAGACTGGAACATGGCAGGTGTTCATTCCATCCAGCCATGAACCGTGTTTGGATGCCTGTTTCCAGTGAAGTACCACTGTTTCCTGATATAGATCAATAATTCAAACTTCGTTGTAGGAGTCATGAATTAGACGTTTACAGATGATACAACAATTGGTCGTGTAGGTGCCTATGATGAATAATGTCAGGGACCGCAGGGATGTATGAATCAGGTGGAAAGGAAAAATGGCGAATAGAATTGAATCCAGACGAATGAGTGGTAATGAATTTGAGGAGTTGTAACAATAACAGTGAGGATTCTGATTGGTTCACAGTAACAAAGAGATCTTGGAGTGGACATTCACAGATCTCTGAAGATTGTTGTACAGGGAGATCAGTTGTTCGTGAGGGTTTTTGGATATTTTCTGTTGTTGCCACAGATTGTTGATGATATTCGATCTTTAGCAACCGCCAGTTTAAGAAACAACTAAAGGAATGAGCGCAAGTCTGTTCAATGCAATAATCAACATTTTTAAAAATTGTAAGACAAAAGCGGGAGGCCTGAAGTATAAATCGTAGCCCATCAAGACCGCTTCACCACTCAATGAATTTACCACTGATTCCTCTCCTAGTCATGCTGGTATGTGCCTTGGAGGGTAATTTGCAAATGGTGAAGTTTCAGTACATCTTCAACCTTGTCCTTATAGTCAGTACAGTTTTTGAGCTTTGACGGTTCTGTCAACAATGCCTGAATGACTTACTCCAGTGAATCTTCTAGGTGGTCCAGTCTGCTGCAATTGTGCCTTAGCAGTTAAGGGAATAAATATTCAGGTGTTGAAAAATGTACAGTTAAGAGAATGCATTGTCGTGGAGGGTGTCCTGTTCCTTTAATGGTATTGAAGGTGAACCCACCTAGGCAAATGGAGAGAGTTCTGTTAAACATCTAATTTGTGCATTGCGGGCGATGTAGGCTTCACGAAGACAAGAGTTGAGTTAATAATCAAACAAAAACGACCGACGGACATGTTTTTGTAGTCAACTTCTTTATATGGGCGGTTCAGGTTCTATTTCTCCTAAATACGATCTCCCAGGACGATTACACGGAGGAATTCAGTTACAGTGAAGTCATTGAATGTCAATCGAATATGATTAGATTCACATTTGTCAGAGTTACCATTGCTGTATTTGGTCATTCTGTGGATCAATCCGATTCCAAACGCTTTCTGATTTCAAGTTCCAATTCCCATTTGCGCCTGAGATTTCAACCCATTTCCTCGCTGAAATTTCTCCATCTCTCTTAATAATATGTAAGGACGCTGAAAAGGACAGCAGAGATTTACAAACGTGTTGCTAACTCTGTATAACATGGAGCTTCATGGAATGATTGTTTAGGCTAGGATTGAAACAAAGGAGATGGAGGGGAGATATAATCACATAATAACAAATATAAACATTCAATATTCGTAGGATCTTGACAGGATAGATACAGGCAGGTGGTTTCCCTATGCTCTGAGGAGAACACCAGACGACATGAACTCAGATTTAGATATTACCCATTTAATTCAGAAATGAGGAGTAATTTCTTTGCTCAGGGGCCAAGGAATCTGTGGCATTTTTCAGCAACCGCTGTTGATACTGTGTTGTTGGGTATTTTCAAACTGTTCCAGATTGTTAATCAGAAAGATGATGAAACTTTGTCGAGGTAAGTGAGCAGAAAGGAGTTGAAGATTATCAGATCAACCATGAGTTCGTTGAATGATGGGGCAGACTCCATGGGCTGAATGGCATACTTCCATATTTGGTCGAACGCCTTATTTTATTCATAAGTTCAGCATTGTGAGGGGATGGGATGAAGTGATAGAAAAAGTTTTATTAAACAGTTCAGACAGATCAGGAACAAGGCTCGTAAATGCAGGAAGAAGAAATGTGCTCTGACCTGTAGGCAACAAATGACATTGGCCAAAGCGCAGGTGGTTGTGTACAGAAGCTATGATTGCTGAAGAACGTTGGTAGACCTTATACAGTTGGCATGTCAGTAATCACACTGGATGATGGATCGTTGTATTATTCACACACAGCAGGCATTTGTAAAAGAATGAAAGGTTCGTTTCATTGGAGAAGTTTTTTGCGGTTCCAATTACAAGTGACTATTTGAAATAATGATCAGATCATTGTGTGAAGTGTTCGGTTAAAATACTCATTTGCAACCCCACTGGATAAACTTGTGCTCCCGATCTGTTGTTATTTGTTTCTCTTTTTTGATGTAAATTCATAGAAGGACAAAATGAAACGTGTGGGTGGAGGTGGGGGGTGGCGCGGAAGAAAAATGCGTTCCTTCTCATTACACCAATTTAATCTAGAATTGAATAGAATGACTGCTCTCAATCTTCATTTCGACTTTAGTGTCGTGTTGATTATTCGTGAATCTCCCATGCAGTGAAGGACAAGAAAAATACTCTCGATCCAGTGCACCAGAGGTGTGTGGTGCAAAGAAAAACTGCAGTAGCGGTTTGTGAAGTTACCAACCAGAGTGTGACTCGAACCCGTGAATGTGGAGCACATCGGTGTAATAACACACCACCATAATCTGTCGGTCTCCTCTGCACATTTTGTAGACGGGTGATATGTGACCTCATCACGGTTACATGTGGTGAAAGTCATGGATGAGAAATTTCCAGAGCGGAATCGAATCCACACCATTGTGTTTCTGCTTTCACTGGAATTATAATAACAGCAAATTCCAATAAATAACCATGCTCGTCAGAATGATTAGCTGTCATTGATACATTCTGAGTCAGAACTGTGTCAGAATGAAACATAGAACAAGAATTTTCCGTCATATTCACACCTACATTTGACTCATAATTTCTTCTGTCACTTTCTCTCTCACGTGAAGAAGCAGCCATGGAGGGGGCAATAAAGACGATGTTGTGGCTCAATGGCCTTTCTCATGTGGCTGAACCTGATTTGAATTAAATCGCAAGAAACGCTGTTTGTTCGTTTCATATTCATTTCGCTGCAACCTCACAATGTTCATTGTAATAATCAGATGTGAATTAGATTTATCTCATTGGAACGATTGATGTTCTATTCAAATTTACTCCGATTTTATTTCAGCTTAAGGTGAATATTGCTTAGAAAAATAGAGGGTTAAAGTGCAAAGGAAAACCCAACAGTCTTGTTGCTCGTTGCTTTGGCAGATTTCACTGAATATTAAATGGACCAAACATCATGGTCCTTGTCCTCACATCTTTAACGTGTGTGATTAAAGCAATAAGTCGCTCTCCAAGCAACTGGTCACTTCCTATTCATTATGTAATATCATCCTTTCACAATAAGAAAAATCCACATTGTTCCATTTACAATGCCTCAGGTACATTATTATGCCAAATCTTTCAAAATCCAGAGTTTTTGGAATCGAATCATATTCATCTGCACACGTTCACGAAATTTCTTTACATTTAAAGTCAACCAACTTAGACATTGTTTCCCCGCAATATCCGACCGACTACACCCCAGCCCTACACATTTGCCTAGCCACACGCTGTCTCTCTCTCCTTGAGAAATTTATTCCTTGTATGCCACCAAATGTGCCTTCCAAATATTTTGTAAAACAGATTCTCGGAGTGACAGCGATTCACTTCTAAGTTGTTCAAAGGGTTTATCAAACGTTTTGAATGCCTGACGTCTAGATGTTTACTTAATTGAAAGAGTGAATTTTCCACCTATTTACTCTGTCCAAACATTTCATAATAACCCCAGTTAAGTCTTTCTTGGTTCAGGGATAACTGTTCTAAATTTTCGAAGATAACAAGCAAATAATATCTCATCCTCAGTAAACCCCGTCAGCGTCGTCTCTAATGGCTTTACACCCCAGTAAACACCGTCATTATCAATTCTGATCGAATCACAGAATCCTACAGGGCAGAAAGAGCATTTCAGTCAATCGAGCTGGTGTCGACTCTCTGAAGAGCATCTCACCCAAACCTAACATGGGGAAACCCTCCCCCTCATGATGTCAAATAAACCTGTTGGAATATAACCTGGCGTCCTGTGACTTCTGACCTTGTCCCTGCGTTACCCGTGGCTAATTCATTATACTTACTAAATTCACTCCCTGGACACGACAGGGCAATTTAATTTGGCCAATCAACATAACCCTCAGACCGAACAGCTGTGCGAATTGCTGAGCCAATGTTCCATCATCGTGAGCAAAACCTGAATCATTTTTAATGGCTTTATACCCTAGTAACTCAGCCTCATCAAAGCAAATGAACCCAAATTCAATGTATCAAAACTCCACTCTGCTTTACGTTCTGATTCGTGCTGCGGGAAAGGTTTCTGCACTCATATTTGAATGCTTTTACACTGTTTCTTCCTCACCTTCCTGCTTCCAATAAACACTTCAATCCGGAACAAGTCTGTCAAATGCTTTTTATTCCAACACAGTAACAAGGTGCAGTTTGCAGAGGTCACGTGTTTGCACTTACACTGACACTCTGCCTCCCTGAGAGTTGCAGTCCTTCCCCACCTTCATTCAGACAGCACTGTCCTTCCTGTGACATGTCCCATCGAGAATGGAAGGAGAAGTATCAATACCCGCACTTGGGAATGGGGCGACAGTTTTAAAATATTTACAATCTCCCCAGTGGAGAATTGAGCCCTGTGACAGGCGGGGACACGAACCATTCTACTACCGAGGACAAGAGTATCAAAGGAGGCCCTTCAACCAATTGTGGCCACATTTGTCAAAAACAACTGCCGAATGAACTGAATCCAATTTCACAATGCTTATCCCACAGCCTAATATGTTTTGGCATCACAAGTTCACATCTGAATATTTGTTCAGGTTATAAGGGTTTCTGCCGCTCTGAACAATGCAGACAACCGATTTCAAATTCCAAACCCCCGCTGGCTGATATAGGTTTTCCGCACATCTTCTCAAATCATTCTGCCCTTCTCCTTAAATATCTGGCCCCTGCTTATCGATCCCTCCATCAATAGGAAACTCATTCAGTCAACCCTGTCCATACCCTAACTCGATCATGTCTTGTCTACATCTCCTTTGCACTGCGACAAACACTCCGCTTTGTCCTGTCTTTCTTCCTAACTGAAACTCCTCAGCCCACACAATATCCCGGTAAATATCTCCTGCAATTTTCTCAGTGTGATCGCATCCCTGCTATAACGTGACTTGCAAAACTGCACACAATACTCTTGCTTGAGCCTAATGAGCATTTGTTTTAAAATTTCTGGATTAGTATGAGGGCGATTCTGGCTAAGCAGAATTTATTACCCATTCCTAATTGCACAGAAGGCAGTTGAGACTCAACCATATTGCTATGAGTCTGAAGTCACATGCAGCCCAGACCAAGTAAAGATTACAAATTCCATCCCGAAATGACATCAATTAAGCTGATTTTTTTTTCAACAATTGTCAATGGATATATGTTAGTCTTTAGATTCTTCCTTGCACATAGTTATTGAATCCAAATTTGATGATCGTGGCATGGTGGGATTCAAGCCCGAGTACCCAGACTATTACCTCGGTCTCTGGATTATCAGTCCTATGAAATTACCGCTAGACCAACGCAGAAAGCCACAAAGCCGATCTTTAACAATAAAATGTCTTTTCACCCAAACTGCCCTGGGTCTTTTCCATGAGCCTGACGCTCCAATTGTCTCTGGCCGAAGTCAGTAAAAGCTGCTGCATGGGGATTGATTTCACAACCGCGGTATCCAAATAGATTGATTTGTTTGAAGGTCCCGATAGTGGGATTGGGGCACATTCACCCAACAACAGTGACCGCAGCAGCAGCACAGACAGAAGAGTATGAATGTGAAAGAGAGTGATAGATTGTGCAGTGCCTCAGAGAAATGGGAGGAGGGACGGAAAGGAGGTTTAATGATTGTGGGAAGGAGATAAATCTCTTTCAACGGGTGTGTTTGAATCCTGATATATGAAACGCAGAGATGTGAGGGAGCGGAATTTGAAGGTAAAACAATTAATTTCTTATTATGTGTCACAAAAAGGACAACGGAGAGAACACCTAGCGCCGTGATTTGGTTTCAAATCGAGGTTGCTGTGGTTACAATGCAAAATACGGACAACCACGTTCACAGTAACCACAGAACAGGATACATGCAAGCAGCAATAAGTATACTAGCAGAGGAAATGTTCGGAAGAACAGCAAATGTACAATATCAGTACTCAGCGAACAGTGACAGACATGTGGGAACTGAGAGTGAGCTGAATCTTTCAGTTCGATGTCCTCAGAGGCTGTGGAGATCCCTTGAAAGAAAAGGTTGAAAAGTAAGATTTATAGAGTTCGACAAGCATCAAAGACTCGGGGGACAGTACAGGATATTGTTGAAATGTATGCTTGAATAACATTTTAGCTTAACATCGGCACAGCCGCCCAGATCCGACCGGAAATGGGGATGGGAATGAGTGCGCAGAGTTACTCTCTGTCTCCAGTGATGTAATAGGTGAGCGTGCGTCCTTCTATGATGGTATAGAGGCGCAAGAAATTCCTCGGTTGAATGTGCTCCTTATCAAGGGAATGGTTGTCCCCGTTTATACTATCATAGCGATCTACAGTACATCTTGCTAAGACAGCTGAATGGCAAAACTGGAGCGTGTTGAGCACTTAACTTTGCAGTGTTTGGTTTCAAAGATGATTTTACTATTTGGATCTGTGTTTCCGACCCTGGCGGTGGCAGCTACATTTGCTTGCATCAGCTCAGTATCAGTTTCTTCCACACAGTCAAGACTTCAACCTGGAAAAGTTGGTGTTGGGTTGATATTTTAAACGATTCGTCCTTGGCGATTGGAACACGAAAAGGGTGATATTTAAGTTCGCCGAATAAAACCTGGAATGCAAGCCTGACCTCAGGAACAGAGATCATGACTTTAATTTCCTGCAATCCCATTTATTCATGTCCCTTATGTAGGGGATTCAACCATCTTCACCCAGTCCTGCCTACAAGAGACTCCAGGACCAGAAAAAACAAGAGCTGACCCTTAATTCAAGAATCCTCACCGTGTGGGGAAGCAGTCTAATCGGCCCTTCCAGTCCACTCTGTCCATCCGAAGCGCATCACACCAGACCCCACGGTATGTCCTATCCCATAAGCCTGCATTTCCCATTGTTGATCCCTGTAACTGGCACATCTTTGGTCAGAGGGAGAAATAAAAATGCAAACACGCAGAGAATGTGCAGACTGCCCACAGACAGACACCCGAGGCTGGGATCGCACCCGGGTGTGTGGTGCAGCCAGGCAGCAACGAACGAGGGGCAAAGAATAAATGTTGTCCTAACCAGTGATTTTCACACCCTGTGGGTGAATGAGAAAGAATGATAACACATTCACAACATGGAAAACTGAATTGTTATCTGCGTGGACACAATTTGAAAGGATCGTTCACCCTGTGTAGAAAAAAAGGAGGCCGATACCTCAGAGAAAGCAGGGCAATGTGGGAACTGCTGGAAGGGATTCAATTAACCACAGAAATGGAAACTCATTTAATCAGTAACACTGGGGAGAGACCGTTCACCAGTCCCGTGTGTGGGAAGGGATCACTGAGCAAAACAACCTCCGGAGACTTCAGCAGGATTACAGATCCCATCAGGTGTTCGATTATGCTGTCAATGCTGCTGTTAATCCCAACCAGCTATTTGTTCCATAGCGTCAATCATGGAGTCATACAGCATGAACACAGGCCTGTCAGTCCAACCAATCCATGCTGAACATACTGCCAAACTAATCTAGTCCCATCTGCCTCCTGCTGTACCCGCTGAGTGGTTATAATGCCCTTGTAGATTTATTTCTGTGGTGTTAATCCAAAAACCCAAGTAATATTTTGGGGACAAAGGGTTCAGGTCCTGGCATGACAGGTGGTGGAGTTTGAATTCAATAAGCACCTGGAAATGAAGAGTCTCCAGATGACCTGAATCAGTTGTGTGGAAAATCCCATCTGATTCACTCATGCCAGTTCGGGAAGCAACCTGCCATAGTCATCTGCTCTGTCCCACATGAGACTCCAGATGGATAATATCGTAGTTGACTCTTAAATGCCATCTGGGAAATAACTGACGTGGTAGGTATGAATACATTTATTTTAAAAATCCCACTTTCCCATTCATGTTTGGAATCAATTGTCCATTAAATGTTGCAAACGTACCCTCATCCATCACTTCATCAGCAAGTTAATTGCACACGTAAAACACCTTCCCTAAAAAAAGCCTCATATGCCTTTTTTAAAAAAAGAATCTCTCTTTTCATCTTAAACATATGCTCTCTCGTCTTGAAAACCCCATCCTGGGAAAAGGCCGCTATCGTTAACTCTAACTTGCCTCTCAATAATTCATAACTTCTGTCAGGTCGCTGCTCAAACCCCTAACCTCGAGTGAAAACAGTCTCAACTAAGAGAAATTGAGAACTGCTGATGAGAGATCAGAGTCGAGAGTGTTGTGCTGGGAAAGCACAGCAGGTCAGGCAGCATCTGAGGAGCAGGAGAACCGACGTTTCGGGGAAGAGCCTGATGAACGACACTTGCGCAAAAGAATTATTCTGCTGCTCCTCGGATTCTGTCTTACCTGATGTGGTTTTCCAGCACCCACATCTCGAATCTGAAAATAGTCTCAGCCTATCCAGCGTTTCATTAGAACTCAAACCTTCCACAGGCAACAAGCGTGTAAACCTTTTCTGAACCTACTCCAGCTGAATAATATCATTTCAACAACTGGGCGACCAGAACTGGACAGAATATTCCAGAAGAGGCCTCATCAATGTCCTGCAAAACTTCACCATAACGTCCCGACTCCTATACACAAAGGACTGAACAATGAAGGGAAGTATGTTAAATGCCTTTGAACCATCTTGTCTGTAGGTAATGCAAATGACAAGGAATTATGTACCTGCATCCCGAGTTTCCGTGTTCTCCAACATACGCATAGCCATACTCTTTTTGTTGTACCAAAATGCAATACCTTCCATTTATCCAGATTGAACTCCATGTTACATTTTTCAGTCCAACGACTCATTGGATGACGATCCTTTTGAAACTTAGATCATCTTCCTCACTGTCTACAATTCTGACGTCGCCTGCAAACCTACGCAGCATGCCTGCAGTGAGTTCCACTGTTTTCTCATATAGATCAATGATTCATATTTACTTGTAGTGGCCGTGATTTAGCAGTGTGCAGATCATACAACAATTAGTCATGCAATTAACCATGAGGAAGAAAGCCGCAGACTGCAGGGAGGTATCAAACAATTGGAAATTAAAATGGTGAAAGCAATTCATTCCAGGGAAGTTGGTGATAGTGAAGCAAAATTAAACTTCAAACCAGCTGTCCACGCTCCAGTTGTGGCACTCAGCTCTCTCAGCAAGATGCACCGTAGATTGCTATGTTATTATAAACGGAGAAAAATTTTCCTTTCTGCCCCGCCTTTGACCAGGAGGACTCCCAACCTCGGAATTGCTTGCGCCTCTAAACCATCATAGAAATACCGTACATTCTCCGGTTGTGTCACTTGAGCCATCGAGTATCTCTGCGACCTCATTCCCATCTTGATTTCAAGTTGGTTCTTCGCGACTGCGCCACTCATTTCCTCTGATTCTGGGGCTCGGAACTGGGACTATGTGGCAGCAGTGGTTACTGCCTTGTGTGGGGAAACACGTGAAGTAACCGATGTTAAACTGCATTGCTATTGAAGTATACATTTCAATAAAAGCTTGGTAAAAACAATGACTGCAGATGCTGGAAACCAGATTCTGGATTAGTGGTGCTGGAAGAGCACAGCAGTTCAGGAAGCTTCCGACGATCAGTAAAATCGAGGTTTCGGGCAAACGCTCTTCATCAGGAATACAGGCAGAGAGTCTGAAGGGTGGAGAGATAAGTGAGAGGAGTGGGGGGTGGGGAGAAAGTAGCATAGAGTACAATAGTTGAGTGGGGGAGGGGATGAAGGTGATTGGTCGGGGGCGGAGGGTGCAGTGGAGAGGTGGAAAAGAAGATAGGCAGGTAGGACAAGTCAGGACACGTCATGGGGACAGTGCTGAGCTGGAAGTTTGGAACTGGGGTGAGGTGCGGCAAGGGGAAATGAGGAAACTGTTGAAGTCCACATTGATGCCCTGGGGTTGAAGTGTTCCGAGGTGGAAGATGAGGCGTTCTTCCTCCAGGCGTCTGGTGGTGAGGGAGTGGCGATGAACGAGACCCAGGACCTCCATGTCCTCGGCAGAGTGGGAGGGGGAGTTGAAATGTTGGGCCACGGGGCGGTGTGGTTGATTGGTGCGGGTGTCCTGGAGATGTTCCCTAAAGCGCTCTGCGAGGAGGCGTCCAGTCTCCCCAATGTAGAGGAGACCGCACTGGGAGAACGGATGCAATAAATGATATTGGTGGATGTGCAGGTAAGAAAAGCTGCACTGTCCCCAGAGTCTTTGATGTTTTGGAGAAATGTATTTACCTCAGCCTTCAGCACATTAATGATGGAATCACCACGGCCTCTGTGGGCACCGATGTAAAACGGTCAGCCCATTCTGAGTTCCCACATATTTGCCACTGTTCACTTCGCACTGATATTGTGCATTTGGTGCTCTGCCTAACATTTCTTATGATACTGTGCTTAGGGAGTGTGCTTAGGGCGTTTGTCTGTGGGGTGCCGTGATCGTATAGCGGTTAGTACTCTGCATTGTGGCCGCAGCAACCTCGGCTCGAATCCGAGTCATAGCACTAACTGCTCTGTGTCTCCCAGTCTTTTGTGAAACACAAAGGAATCAGTTGTTTTAACGTTTTGATTTTCTCCAAGGTGATTTTATTTTCCTTCAAGCTCTGCTCGCTCACATCTCTGTGGTTTCATATGTCAGAATTCAAATCCACCCGTTTTCAGAGATTTCTTCCCTCCTACGATCACTAACTGAACTTTCCATCCCATACCCCCATTTCATTAATTTGGAGATGCCGGTGTTGGACTATGGAGTACAAAGTTAAAAATCACCCAACACCAGATTATGATCTTACAGGTTTAATTGAAGCACTAACTTTCGGAGCGCTGCTCTTTCATCATGTGTTTGTGGAGTAATTTCTTATTTCACTAAGGCATTGCAGAATTTATTACAGACTCTCACATTGATACCGATCAGTCTGTATGGCTGCGGTCACTGTTGCTGGTTGAACGTGCCCCAACCCCACCATCGGGACCTACAGACCATTTCATTCCATTTGATTACCACTGTTGTGAGTTCCATACTCATGTAGCAGCTTTTACCGACATGGACCAGGTATTATTGATGGGTCAAGCTCAGAAAAATGGCACAGGTCAGTATCGGGGAAAAGTGACTTCATTGGATATGATCAGTTTCACTGCTTTTGTACAATGGCCGAGCGCTATTACCACTAAACACTGGACTGTTTATTCAGACACCATGGACTCGGGTTTGACTCAGACCATGCTAGGTGGTAGAATTGGGATTCAATAAATATCTGGAATTACGAATCTAAAAACTCCTATATATCCATGTTCAATTGTTGAAAAAAAAACATCTGAGGTCTTTTAAGGAATGAAACTGCCATTCTTACCTGCTCGGGCCTCCATGTGACTACACACTCACTACAATATGGTTGAGTCTCAACAATCCGCTGTGCAATTAGGGATGGCAATAAATACTGCCGAACCAGCGACGCCCTCATACTGTAACGGAATAGAAAAAAAAAGTTCATTCGGCTCTATCTAGATTACTTCGCGCAGTTCTGCAATTCAGAGTACTGCAAGGATGTGATCGCACTGGGAACGTTGCAAAAGATTCACTGGGATATTGTCTGGGCTGAAGAGTTTCAGTTGTGAGGAGTTCACTCGGGTTGTTTGTCGCCGAGCAGAGGAGATTGGAGAAGACATGACTGAGATGTACAAAATAATGAGGGATATGGATAGGATAGACTGAAAGAAGCGTTTGTTATTGATGGAGAGTTAGAACACTGGGGCCAAGAGACTTCGGAAAAAGGCAGAAAGTTTTGAGTAGATTTGCGGAAAGGGTCAGAGAGGCGGAAATCGTTCTAACCTTTAAAAAAAAATTGAGATGTGAATTTGTGATGCCAAAATAAATAAGACTATGGGCTAAACGGTAGAAATCTTGATTCAGGTCGTAAAGCAGTTGTGTTGGACAAGTGTGGCCACAACTGGCTGAAGGGCCACCTTCGATGTCGTTGTCCTCCACAGTATCGTGGTTAGTGTCCCCGCCTGTCACAGGGCTCAACTCTCCGCTGGGGGCATCGTAAAGGTTTTAAACCTGTCGCTTTGTTCGCAACTGAAAGTTATTAATGCTTGGCCTTCCATTCTCGATTGGATATGTCACAGGAAGGACAATGCTGTCTGAATCAGCGTGGAGACGGACTGCAGCTCCTGGGGAGAGAGAGTGCCAGTGACAGTGCAAACACGTAACTCAGCAAACTGCACATTGTGTTTGCGTTGCAATGAAATCCATTTTATACAGTTGTTCCTGACTGATGTGTTTATTTAAAGCAGGAATCTAAGGAAGAAAACAAAGTAAACCCATTCAGATCTGAGTGCAGAAACATTTCCAGCAGCACTAATGAGGTTGCACAGCGTAGAACCGCGTTTGGATGCATTGAATTCGGTTTGGTGGGCGCAGCAGGCTTTCACTAGGATGAGTTACCAGTGTGTAAAGCCATTACACATGATACAGATAGTGTTCAATGTGATGGCACACTACAGTGGTTCGCACTGCTCTTAAGTCTGTAGGTTAGGTGGATTGGCCATGTGAAATTTCAAGCATAGACGGGAATTGGAACTTGAAATCACACAGCGACTGGAATCAGATTAGTCCACACAAGGACGAAATCGAGTAATGATAACTCTGAGAAATGAGACTCTAATCATATCCCACTGACATTCAATGGCTTTACTGTAAACAAATTACTCCGTGTAATCGTCCACAGAGCTATTATTTTGGGCGAAAACGGATAGAAACTGGCTACATAAACACTTTGACAACAATAACATGTTCTTGAGACATTTTTTGATTTTAAACTCAACTCATTGTTCCGTGAATCCTACATCGTTTGCAAGGCACAAATGGGATGTGGAACATAACTCTCTCCATTTGCCTAGATGGGTGTAGCTTCAATAACACTTAAGGAACTGAACACCGTTCACGACAATGCAGTC
This sequence comes from Chiloscyllium punctatum, assembly GCF_047496795.1. Taxonomy (NCBI): domain Eukaryota; kingdom Metazoa; phylum Chordata; class Chondrichthyes; order Orectolobiformes; family Hemiscylliidae; genus Chiloscyllium; species Chiloscyllium punctatum. Next base: position 49,121,901 of record NC_092754.1, on the reverse strand, counting down.
ACTTGAGTGTACCCTCTTCAATATCTGCAATTTTCATTCCCTTCATCGCTAAGGCACAATTGCAGCAGAATGCACCAACTACAAGATGCACAGGAGTAAGTCATTTGGGCATTTTTGTCAGAACCTTCAAAACTCAACAGCAATACTGACTATAAGGACAACGAAACATAACAAGGAAGATGCAACGAAACGCCACCATATTCAAGTTACCCTCCAAGGCCCATAGCACCCTGACTTGGAAAGGAATCAGTGATAAACTCATTGGTGAAACGGTCTTGTTAGGCAAAGTTGCATCCTTCAGCCTTCCATCTTTTATCTTACTTTTTTAAAAAAATGTTGATTTATGCGGTGACCAGACTTGTGCTCAGTCCTTTAGCTGTTCCCTAAACTGGTGGTTGCCAAAGTTCTGCTCTCGTCCACAGCCCGTGGTCAACAATAGAAAATATCCGAAAACCGTCTCAATGAAATGTTTCCCCTCAAGATTAGAGAGGTGTTGGAGAAGCACAGCAGGTCCGGCAGCATCTGAGGAGCAGGAAAAATGGACGTTTCAGGCAAAAGCCCTTCATCAGGAATGAGACTGCAGCATATGGGATGGAGAGATAATTGGGAAGGGATTTGGGGCCTGGGAGAAGGTATATAAGAGTGGTGTAAGTGAATGGAGGGGTGGGGGGGTGAACGTGATATGTCAGAGAAGAAGGTGGAGTGGATAGGTAGGAATGAAGAGGTGGGACAGGTCAGGAGGACGATGTTGAGCTGAAAGGTGGGAACTGGGGTAAGGTAGGGGGAGGGGAAATGAGGAAACAGGTGAAGTCCAAATTGATGCCATGGTTTTGAAGAGTCCCGAGGCGGATTATGAGGCTTTCTTCCTCCAGGCATCGGGTCGTGCAGCAGTGGCGATGCAGGAGGCCCGGGAACTACATGCCCTCCAGAGAGTGGGAGGGGGAGTTGAAATATTTCGCCATGGGGCACTGGGGTTGATTCTTGCGGGTATCCTGGAGATATTGAGTGAAGTGCTCTATGAGAACACATCTCTTCTCTCCAATTTAGAGGAGACCGCATTGGGAGGAATGTATACAAGAAATGACATGTGTAGAAGTGCAGGAGAAACTTTGATGGATGTGGAAGCCTCGATGAGAGACTTTGACAGAGGTGAGGAGGTAGATGTGGGTGCAGGTTTTGCAATTCCTGCAGTGACAGGGGAATATGCTAGGAGGGAAGGGTGGGTCATTGGATGCTGCGGATTTGACTAGGTACTCACGGAGCGAACGGTCTTGGCAGAAAGTTGATAGGGGTGGGGAGGGGAACATATCCCTGGTGGTGGGATCCGTTTAAAGGTGGCGAAACTGACGGAGGATGTTGTGATTTTTGCAGAGGTTGTTGGGATAGAAGATGAGGACCAAGGGGGTTTGTCTTTGTTGTGGTTGGAGGTGTGGGGTTCGTGAGCGGAGGTACAGGACATGGATGAGGTGCGTTGAAGGGCATTTTCAACCACATAGGAGGGGAAGTTGCGGTCTTTAAAGAATTAGGCCATTGGTGTGTTCTCTGGTGGAATTGGACCTTTGGGGGCAGATGCAATTGAGGTGGAGGAATTGGGAATACAGGGCAACATTTCCGCAAGAGGTGGGGTGGGAGGAGGTATAATCCAGATAGCTGTGGGAATAAGTGGGTTGCAAAAAGTGTCAGCAACACTGACCTCATGGGATATATTTCCCTCCCCACCCCTTCCACCTTTCACAAAGACTGTTTCCTCCACGACTACCTCGTCAAGTCCTCGCCCTACAATGACCAACTCTCCCCTTGCGGCACCTTCCCCTGCCACCACAGGAATTGCAAAACCTGCATCCACATCTTCCCTCTCATATCCTTCCAAGGCTACAATGTGCCTTCCACATCCATCAAATGTGCATGTGCACTTCCACACCAGTCATTTATTGCATCTGTTGCCCCCGATGCGGTCTCCTTTACGTTGGGGCCAACAGACAACTTCTTGCAGAGCGCTTTTGAGAACATTTCCAGGGCACCCGCAACAATCAACCCCAACGCCCCATGACCAAAAACATCAACTACTCGTCCCCCCCGACTCTCCCGAGGAATTGCAGCTCCTTGGTCTCCTCCACCGCCATTCCATCACAACCAGAGGCCTCATCTTCCACCTTGGGACCCTTCAACCCCAGGGCATCAACGTGGTCTTCACCAGTTTCCTTATCTCCCCACTCCCACGTTATCCGAATTCCAATTTTCTAGCTTGGCACCATCCTATTGACCTCTCTCACCTGTCTAACTTCCTTCCTACCTATCCGCTCAACCCTCTTCTTTGACCTATAACCTTTAACCCCATCTCCATCCACCTCTTGCACTCTCAGCTAAATTCTTCCCAGACCCAGTCCTCCCGTTTATCTCTCCACCCTCGAGGCTCCCAGCTTTATTCCTGATGAAGAGCTTTTGCCCAAAACATTATTTTTTTCTGCAACTCGGATGCTGTCCAGCTGTCCTGCCTGACCTGCTGTCCTTCTTCAGCACCACTCTAATCTTGATTCTGATTTCCAGCACCTGCAGTACCCACTTCCGTCCAACTGATTATCCTGTCCATTGGTCTTGAATAGGCCGTTGCTAAAGTTCCAGCATCATTTCCCTGCTCTTACATTCCCACCTGCGGTCAGGAACAGAAAGTATCTCCAACCCCTCGAGACCACTTGAACCCTTGTCCAATCAACTTCAAAGATTCGTGAATGTTTACTCCAATTTCTCTTTTATTACTTTAAACCACTCAGCATTCACACTTTTAACATTGATCCTCCCCAAATTCATTACCACCCCCTTCACTGGACTGAATTTCTTTCAGCACATTTTCTTGCCAATTGTTTACAATCTCCCTGCAGTCTATAGCTTTCTTCCTCATGGTTAACGACATAACTAATTGTTACCTGATTTGGAAACTGCTAAATGATAGCCACGACAAATAAATTTAAATCATTGACCTATATGAGAAAACAATGGAACTCATAGAAGCCATGATTCTTGTAAAGGACACCAGAATTGGAGACTGTAAAGAAGGTATCTAAGTTTCCAGAAGGATCTTAATCCAATGCGTATTTGGGCTGAAAGATTTCACATGGAGTTCAATCTGGATAAATGGAAGATATTGCATTTTGCTACATCAAATAAGAGTAGGGCTTATACAATTAGTGATAGGGCGTTGCATAGTGTTGTGGAAATCGAAGGCCAAGGATGCAGTTAAATATGTCTTTTTAGTTTGCTTCACATATAGACGGAATGGTTAAAAAAAATTGCCATCCTGCCTGCGTTGCACAGTCTTTTAAGCGTAGGAGTTGGTACGTTATGTTGAAGTTGAATAGGGCGTTGTGTGAGGACTCTTCTGGAGTACGGCATGCAGTTCTTGTCGCCCAGTAATAGCAAGGAATTTATTCAGCTGGAGTAGGTTTAGAACAGGTATACCAGCGTATGGCGAGTGGGGAAGTTTTGTGTTGTAACGAAAGGTTGGATAGGCTGAGAATATTTTCACTCGAGCACTGGAGTTTGAAAGGCGACCTGATAGAAATTTATAAATGATTGAGAGTTCGGATAGAGTTAACTGTAACTGTCTTTTCTCCAAGGAGCGGTCTTCAAGACGAGAGGGCAAAAGTTTTGGATGAAAAGAGAGAGATTTAAAATAAGACATGAGAGGCTTTTTTAACAGAGGATGGTTGATGTGTGCAATTCACTTCCTGAGGCAGTGATGAATGAAAGTACATTTACAATATTTACAGGATATTTGGATCGATAAATGAATTGGAAAGTTTCCGTGGGATTAGAAAAAAAGTTATTCATTCATACCTAGTCCATTATTTATTGCCCAGAGGGCAGTTCAGAATCAGCCACGATATTATGGATCTGGAGTCATATGCCAGCCAGACCAGATAAGTATGGCAGTTTCCTTCCCTATCAGGCATTAGTGAATCAGATCTACAACAACTGATTTAACATCATCATTAGGCTCATCAACTCTAGGTATTGATTGAAATAAAATTCCAGCATCTTCCATGCCAGGATTTGAACACGTGTCGCAGAATTATATCTGGACATTCTTATTAACAATGCAGTAATAATATTACAAGGGCATTATTAACCCTCAGCAATTACAGGAGCCGTCAGATCCGACTCGTTTAGTTTGGCATTATGTGCAGTGTGAGCTGGAAGGAGTGAAAGGCTTGTTTTCATGCAGCGTGAGTCTATGATTTTGACGCTATGAAACCAGCAGCTGGTTGGGATTAACAACAGCATTGACAATTTAATTGACTTCCGTCTGGGATATGCAATCTTGCTGGCTATGCTGGAATTTTTATTGCCCATTGTGCCCTTCCGACACTCCGGACTGCTGAACAGTCTGTCGCCAGTTTGACTGAGTAAATGAGTTTCCACTGCAGCAAGTATTTGAATTCCGCATTGCCCTGGTTTCTCTGTGATATTGGTGTCTTTTTATCTACCCTGGGTGAACGATTGGTTCAAATCATGTCCACGCAGACTTAAGTCCCGTTGTCAATGTTGTAAATATGTTTTTATTCTGCCTGATATATCCACAGGGTGGGGATGTCGCTGTTCAGGACAGCATTTGTTTTTCATTCTGATTCGCTGCTGCCTGGCTGCACGAGAGACATGGATTCGATCCCAGTCTTTTGTGACTGTTTGCAATTTACACATTCTCTCTTTGCTTGTGTGAGTTTCCTCCCACAGTCTGAAGGTGTGAAGGTTACTGGGATCAGTTTTGGGAAATGAAGGGGAATGGAATAGCTCTGGACTGTGGGTCTGATAGGATGTGCTTCGGAGGAATTATGTCGACTGGAATGGGCCGAATGACCAGTCTACCCACAGTGTCGGCATTCTCGGATTAAGGGTCAGCCATGTTGTTCTGCACCTGGAGTCACAAGTAGGCAGGATTGGGTCAAGATGGTAGCATCCCCTGCATAAGGGTCATGCAAGAATGGGATTGCAGGAAATTAGAGTCATGTGCTCTGTTCCTGTGGTCAGGCTTCCATTCCAGGTTTTATTCGTCAAACATTACCAGTTCCGTGTCTGAGTCCCCAAAGATGACTCTTTTATTATATAACCACAACACCACCTTCTCCAGGTTGCAGAATTTACTGGGAACAAGAAGCTGATCCTGAGCTGATGCAAACATAAGCAACTGGTACTGCCAATGTCAAGAATACTGATCCAAATAGGAAAATGAAATTTCGAACATTGCCACTCCAAAGATACAGGTTCAACACGCTTTAGATTCGCCAGTTGGCTGTATCAACAGCATGTACTGCTTATGGCTATAATATAATAAATGGTGGCAAGTATTCCCTTCCGCCCCGCTTTTGACCAGGATCAGTCCCAACCTCAGAAATACACGCGCCCCTCTCCCGTCATTACAGCCCAACTTCCAGTTGGATCTTCGTGGCTGCTTCACACAGTTTCCCTGATTCGTGGTCTGGAACTGGAATTAAGTGTGATTGCGTGCAGCGGTTGGCACTGCCTTGTGTGGGCAAAGTGATGGAGTAGCCGATGTTAAACTATAATGCTATTGAACCATACGTTTCAAAAATATCCTGCACTGTCCCATGAGTTTGGAGAGTTTCATTAATCCCATTCTGCAATACTCTTATTCATGGAATCTCCACAGACTCTGGGGGCATTAAAGTTAAAGACTCAGCCCATTCTGAGTTCCCACATGCCTGTCGCTAATTCCTGATATTGTGTATTATTCCTGACGTTTCCTCTGCTACCATACTGGCTGCAGTTTACAAGTGTGGTCCGTGGAGTGCTGCAACCATTTAGTATTTCATTTTCTCGGTTGTGATTGCTGCGACTTCGTACCGAATCCACATCATAGCGGTCAGTTCTCTCAAAGTTTTACTTTTGATGAAACACGGTAAGAAATAACTCGTTTTTACATGATAATGTTCTCCGAGGTGATGATTTGTTTTCCATTGAATGTCGTTCTCTGATATTTCTCATTTCATGACTCAGGATTTAAACGCAAAAGTTCTCGAAGATGTCCCTCCCTCCCACTCGCCCTCACTCTCTTTTCCGTCTCTCGTCCTATTTGACTCAGGCATTGCACAATATAACATACACTTTCACGTTGATACCATCCAGTCTATGCCATTGCACTGACTGTTGCTGGGCGACCATGCCCCAATCTCTTCATTGGCACCTTCAAATCATTCGATCCGTTTGGATGTCGTGGCTGTGAGATCAATTCTCTTTTAGCAGCTTTTACTGACATGGACCAGAGATTATTGGAGCATGAGGCTCAATAAATGATCACAGAGAATAATTGGGGAAAAGATACTCTTTTGGAAAAGATTAGCTAATACGGCTTTCTGCGAGAGCCTACTGGTATTATCGCTGGATTGTTAATACAAAAGGCCAGGTCACATTCTGGTGAGACGGGTTCGATTATCACCACACCACGACGATGGCAGAATGTAAATGCAAGAAATACCTCCAATTAAGAATACGCTAAATCCGTTGTCTGAAAAACCCATCTGTTTCACTGAAGGCCTTGAGAGAAGGAATCTGCCATCCTGAACTGGTCTGGCCTCCATATGACTCCAGACCGCTAGGCAACATATGCTGCAGAGCCACACCGCATGCTGGCACAGAATTTAAAACAAAAAGGTTCATTTGACTCTACCTAGACAATTGTCTGCAGTTCACATAAGTCCAGGGATGTGATCACACTGGGAAAGGTGCAGGAGAGATTCAGTCGGATATTGTCTAGGCTGAAGAGATTTGGTCATGAAGAGAGACAGGACAGACTGGGGTTGTTTATCACGGTGCAGAGGCATTTGTGAGAAGGCATGGTTCAGATCTACAAAATAATGAGGGGTATGGATAAGGTAGACTGAAAGTAACGTTTCCCATCGACGGAGAGATCGATCACGGGGTGGGCAGAAATTTAATGAGAAAGGCAGAAAGGTTTAAATAGATGTGTGGAAAATAGATGTGTTGGAATTTGCAACACTTTGTCTGAAAGGGTCAGAGAGTTAGGAACCCTTAGAACCTGAAGAAATATTCAGATGTGAATATGTTCTGCCAATACTACAAAGCTATGGGCTAAACGATTCGAGTCGTTAAGCAGTTGCTTTTGACAAATGGAGTCACAACGGCCTGAGGGGTCTCCTTTGAATCTGTTGTCCTCAGTAATATAGTGGTTAGTGTCGCCGCATGTTATGCGGGAGATAAGAGCTCAATTCCTCGCTGGGGCAGTGCAAATGTTTTAAAACTGTCGCTAATTTCTAAAGTGCGGGTTATTAATGGCTGTCCTTCCATTCTGTATGGGACATGTCGCAGGAAGGACAGTGCTGTCTGAAGCAGCGTGGCGAAGGACTGCATCTCCCGGCGAGACAGTGTCAGTGAAAGTACAAACACGTGACTTCTGCAACCTGCACCGTGTGTCTGTATTGGAATCTAAACCACTTAATAGAAGGAAGAAGGAAGCTGAAGAAGAAACAGGGTAAACCAATTTTCGATGTAAGTACAGAAAGATTTTCCGCAGCATCTTGGGAGGGGCTGAATGTTTCCTTTCTTTGCTGTAACCAGACACTGGTGTTGAAGTCTGAAATTGGACAATATCAGCCAAGCAGGCGAAATCGTACTTTCTGTTTGTTTTCTCCCGAGGCCTGTTTCACTCTTGGGGAAATGTGTCTGCGTGCCTCATTCTGTGCGTAAAAATGGGCTTCAGTTCCCCGACTGGGTGTGAACATATTTTTCCCATCTCAAAATTCAATCCCATTTTTTGCTTCCTACGAGATTAAAACGTTCCAGAATAATTAGCATTGAGATGAACACGTGAAACATCAGAGTTTACAAGGTTACAGACCAGGTGCTGGGAAGGAAAATGATGGGACCCATTTCTATGCTGTAAACACTTGATTATTCATTCATTTTTGAGGGGAAACGCATCTGCAGTGACATAATTTTAAAAATGTTATGAAGAAACGGTACAACAGTTTCTGCCCTCATCCCTAGTGATCCAGTGGTTAGTATTCGGCGCCTTAACTGAGTGGCCTGGGTTTCTTTACCGTTCAGGAAATCAGGACTTCTTGTTACTGATGCAGAGAGAGCAGGTCTACCAGGAATCTGTTTAATGCCTTAGATCAGTCAATACCCTAGCCCTTGAAAGAAGGGAAAAGTGCCTTCTTCATCTCTGCGCAGTCGGACAGTTCATCCTTCATTCTCCTCTGAGTCCACTTCCCAAAGAGTTTCAAAATACTGTCAAAACTGATTCTCAGCCATTTCTTATCTGTGCTTTTCATACACAGAAGCTGCAGCGATTGAATGGGTTGATTTCTGAAAATGAAACTTAGCCATGAACAATGTGCGTGGCCATTACAGGATTGTCTTCTCTGACAGCGTTGGGACATGGCTGATGTTCTCTATGATATAACAGTGCCAGTGTTTGAGTTGGGTAGACAAAGTTAAAAATTACACAACATCAGGGCATAGTCCAGCAGGTTTATTTGGAAGCATGAGCTTTCAGAGAGCCGTTCCTTCATCAGGTGGGTTTCTTTCTGCCGAAACTTGATATATATGTCAACATACACAATCTTTTGGAAGATCATCTGGACTTTAACCGATCGTTCGTGGTGTCGACTGGGAGGTGTTGGTGTTGGACTGGGGTGGACAAATTTGAAATTCACGCAAAGCCAGATTAGAGTCCAACAGTTGTCAACCATCTGGCGAAGAAGCTGTTGCTTCCAAATACGCCTGTTCGATGCAACTTGGTGCTGTGGGATTTTTAACTCTGATTGTTCTTGGTAATATTTAACTTATCGAAGACAGTGAAATAATTTTCGTTCGTAGAGATGAAAATTCCGAATATTATCCACCTCAGTGTAACAAAAAAAATTAGCTTGATGTGTTGTGAATCTCCACAACGCTCTTGCGCCAAGTAAATTTCGAACCTACAACCATCTGATCCGTAGCCAGGTATACGAATGGTTGCAACACTGGCCAGATGCACAGCTGAGATCTTACACTCTGCAGAGCTGTGGTGTAAACAAGGACATGAGTAATAAGAGTAACAGTCCCAAGGTGAACAAAAAAACAAAGATAATCACCATCAATTATTCACTTCAAGTTGTCCTCAAATAAAAGTACCATTCACAATCTGATCAACCAATCAACGAGGTCACTGCTGATCGAGAAAATATCAACTTATTTTGCTGCGTTTCCACTATAATTCGAGGTAAACTCCAGCCTAATGACAATATCGCATTTCCCATAATTTTCTGATTTAGATTGCCTAAATGACCTGTTCGTATTTGCAGGAAACTAAGTAACATGAAATGAGTGATAACGTTTTTTTGGTCATGTAATCCAGTGTCGAATCGGTCAGAAAAGAAAAGTCAAAGACCTGAAACATCACTCGCATTTCTCTCTGTATTAATGCGTGTTCCTGAGTTAAATATTTGCAGGACTTGTCTTCAATATCGAAAGAATTTTTTTTCCCGCGACAGATTCTTCATAAATCAATTAACATCTGAGATGTTGGAACTTATTTTACTTCAGATTAAATTTGTTGAATATCCTTTCCCCCAGCCTAATATCCCAATACTCCCTCCTCTTCCATGTATATACAAGCTGCTCCAGGTGAGGTTGCAGCTCCCAACCTGACATTCCATTGCTCCTTGCTGCTCCATGTCAATAGAAGCTGCTGAAAGTAAGATTGGAGCTCCCACTCTGATGTCCCAATGCTCCCTGGTGCTCCATGTCATTAAATGCTGCTCCAGGTGAGAGTCGAGCTCCCAGACTGATCTCGCAAAACTCCCTGCTCCTTGTCAAATGAAGCTGTGCCAAAAGAGATTGGATCTCGCAGTCTGATGTCCAAATGCTCCCTGCTGCTCCATGTCATGAAAAGCTGCTCCAAATGAGGGTGGAGCTCTCTGACTGATCTCACAAAGCTCCCTGGTCCAAGTCAACAGATGCTGCTCCAAATGAGGTTGGATCTCGCAGTCTGATGTCCCGATGCTCCCTGCTGCTCCATGTTAATAAAAGCAGCTCCAGGTGTGGTTGGACCTCCCAGTCTGATGTCACAATGCTCCCTGGTCCATGTCTACAGACGCTGCTTCAGATGAGGTGGGAGCTCCCATCCCTGGCAGTTCCCTCACCTCTATACCATCATAGAAATATTGTCCACTGACCATTTCCACCACTGGAGCCATTGGTGGAATATCCGCACCATGAGAACCTAATCTTATTTTTCATCACCACCGAATCATACTAAAATACTTCCTTTCTTCAACATTATTTAGCATGTGCATATTGCAGTCAATCCGAAGTAAGATAATGGTGTTAATTGACGCATGTTCAATAAAAATTAAATCTTATTTTTCATGTTGAGTAACTGCCACTTAAAAAGGACAATGTTTGTAATGAAATCACAGTTTTATTCCGTGTCAGCGAACGTGATTTCTATTATTTAAATTTAACTTGTTCGCTGTGTAAAATGATGAAGTAGATCTCAATTTCAAAACAAAATTGGTATTGTTGTCATCCACCTTGAAATGTAGTCATAGAGTTATAGAGATGTACAGCATTGAAACAGAAACTTCAGACAACCTGTCCACGCTGACCAGATATCCAAACCCAATCTAGTCCCACCCGCCAGCACCCGGCCCATATCCCTCCATACCCTTCCTCTTTCATATTCCCATCCAAAAGCGTCTTAAATGTTGCAATTGTACAAGCCACCACATCCTCTGGTAGCTCATTCCATGCACCTACCATCCTCTGTGTGAAAACATTGTCCCTTAGGTCTCTTTTATATCTTTCCCCTCTCACATTAAAACTATGTCCTCTTAGTCTGGACTCCCCGATTCCAGGGAAAAGACTTTGTCCATTTATCGTATCCATGCCCCTCATAATTTCGTAAACATCTATAAGGTCAGCGCTCAGCCTCCAATGCTCCAGAGGAAACAGCTCCAGCCTGTTCAGACTCTCCCTAACGCTGAAATCCTCCTACCCTGGCAACATCCTTGGAAATCCTTTCTGAACCCTTTCAAGTTTCGCAACATCTATCCAATAGGCAGGAGACCAGAATTGCTCGCAATATTCCAACAGTGGCCTAACCAAATGCCCTGTACAGCCGCAGCATGACCTCCCAACTCCTGTACTCAATACTTTGAACAATAAAGGAAAGCATGCCAAACGCCTTCTTCACTATCCTATCTTCCTGCGACTCCACTTTCAAGGAGCTATGAACCTGCACTCCAAGGTATCTTTCTTCAGCAACATTCCCAAGCCCTTATCCATATTTGTATAAGTCCTGCTATGATTTGCTTTCCCAAAATGCAGCACCTTGCATTTATCCGAATTAAACTCCATCTGCCATTTCTTACCCCATGGCCCATCTGGCCAGATCCTGTTGTAATCTGAGGTAATCCTCTTCGTTGTGCACTACACCTCCAATTTTGGTATCATCTCTAAACTTACTAACTGTACCTCTTATGCTGATATCCAAATCATTGATGTAAATTATAAAAAGTCGAAGACCCAGCACCGATCCTTGTGGCACTCCACTGGTCACAGGCCTCCAGTCTGAAAAACAACGCTCCACTGCCACCATCTGTCTTCTGCCTTTGAGCCAGTTCTGTATCTAAATGGCTGGTTCTCCCTTTATTCCATGAGATCTAACCTTCCTAATCAGTCCTCCATGAAGTCCATATAGATCACATCTTCTACTCTGCCCTCATCAATCTTCTTTGTTATTTCTTCAAAAAACTCAATCAAGTTTGTGAGACTTGATTTCCCACGAAAGCCATGTTAGGTATTAGAACGAAACGTCTGTTAATGACATTCATTTAAAGACACTTTAGATGTTTATGCTGCATTAATCTGTGTTTATTGATCCACAGTTTACGTTCACTTCCTGCAGTTAACATGCTGATTTCTCCAGTTGTTCATAGTGCAGTGTGATGCATCCAGTGTGTGCATAACGAGAGGGAGCTTTCTTCCCACATCTTGTGTTTATCTGTGTCTTATATCCAGCATTCATCAATGGCGTGAGCAATGGTGAAAGGGCGAGACCTATGTGTAAGTCTGTCCGGGCCAATCACGGCACCCACATCGGCAATTCTCTACTGTGTATTCACAGCCAGTTTTCTGTGCCGCTACACCCACCCCCCGCACCTTTTGAAATATCTCTATTATTTTGTGGTGTCTCTCTGTGTTCTTACAAGATGAATCACTTCTACCCAACCTGCTCCAGATTTCATGTGACAAAACACTCATTAAGAATCCCATTGCATTAAACATGCACATCGCATCTCTCTTTACTTGGTTTCCCTGGATCTCTTTCAGAAGATTACTGTTCACAGCAACTTGACTTGTAAAAGAAAATCGCGTTCCTTTTCATTATCCCAATTCAGTCTACATTTCATTAAGTTCAGGCATCAGTCTCAAATTATTCTTTGAGGTTTTGTAATATCGTCGATGCAGACAAACTGGCCATTTGAGTTCCAATTTCAATAAGACAGTGTGATAACCAAAAATAGTGACGTGAGTGGCATTTGAACATACACGCGCAGAACACAATAGATTAACAGCCCATCGCCTTAACCTCTCGGCCACCTCGCCGCATCTGCGTGAGAGGGTATAACATAATCGTCCAGACCATTACAATCTCATCACCTCTGGGGAATCTCCCATTCACAGCCTCCAACCTCACTGTCCATGAACCCCGCACTGCCCGATTCTACCTCCTTCCTAAGACCTGCTGTCTCTGCCTGTATAACCGGACTCATCTCTTCCTACCTCAACACCTTTCTGTCTCCCAAGTCCAGGAAATTCTCACCTACGTTTGTGACACCACCTATGCACTTCATCTCCTCCAAGACTTTTATTTCCCTGGTACACGACACGTCATCTTCACCTTGGAGATCCAGTCCCTGTACACATCCATCTGCTATGAAAAAAGTCTCCAAGCCCTCTGTTTCTTCATCTCACCCCATCCCAACCAGTACCCTTCCACCGACACCCTCATCCAGCTGGCTGAACTGGTCCTCATCCTCAACAACTTTTCTGTCCAATCCCCCCACTTCCTCCAAACCAAAGGGGTAGCCATGGACACCCACATGTGATCTAGCTATGCCTGCCTGTTTGTCAGATATGTGGAATTGTCCGTCTTTCACAGTTACTCTGGCACCTCTCTCCACTTGTTCCTCTGCTTCATTGATGAATTCATTGGCCCCACTTCCAGTTCCCAGGAGGAGGTTGAACAGTTCACCAGCCAACGCCTTTCACCCTGACGTCAAATTCACCTGGAACTTCTTGGCAACTCCCTTCCACTTCTTGGATCTGTCCATCACAGTCTCCAGCGAATGACCAATGACAGACATATATTACAAGCCCACCGACTCCCACAGCTACCAATACTACACCTCCTCCCACCCCACCTCGTTTAAAAACACCATCCCTTATTCCGAATTCCTCCGCCTCTCGCGCATCTTTTCCCAGGATGACCAATTCCACCTCAGAAAGTCCCGGTTGGTCTCCTTCCCACGTGGTTGACGATATCCTCCAGTGCATCTCCTCCACTTCACTCACCACCGCCCTTAAACCCCACCCCTCCCGCAACAAGGACAGAATCCCATGGTCCTCAACTTTCACCCCACCAAACTCAGCATAAAACACATGAGACTCCACCACTTCTGCAATCTCCAAACAGACCCCACTATCAGGTAAATATTTCCCTCCACACCCCTATCAGCATTCTGAAAAGACCATTCCCTCCACGAACCCCTCGTCAGGTCTACAACCCCCAATAAACACACACCCCACTACTGGCATCTTTCACTGCCACCACAGGAAGGGTAAAAGCAGCTCCCACACCACTCCACTCATCTCCGTGTAAGGCCCCAAGGGATCCTTCCACATTCGTTAGAAATTCACCTGTACAAGTTACAATGTCATCAACTGCATCTGTTGAACCCAGTGTGGTCTCCTCTACATCAGGGAGACAGGACACCTTCTTGCAGACCATTACAGAGAACATCTTTGGGACACCCGCACCCACCAACTTCACCATCCAGTGACTGAAAACTTCAACTGCCCTTCCCACTCCGTCAAAGAGTGCAGGTCCTGGGCCTCCTTCAGCGCCAAACCATAACCACCCAATACCTGGAGGACGAACGCCATATATTCCGCCTTGGGACTCTGTCACCTCACTGGATAAGTGTGGATTTCAACAGTTTCCTAATTTCCCTTGCCCCATGTCCCAAGACTTAAAGTTGGCACCGCCGTCTGTACTCATTCCATCACGGCTCCTTCTGAACTATCATCGTCTCCCTCACCTTCATCCAACCACCGCTTTCCCAACTATCTCCCGCACAACGCCAAATCCCTACCATTTATCTCTCCGTCCCGACTCACAAGCCTTATTCCTGATGAAGGGCTTATGCCTGAAACGTGGATTCTCCTGCTCCTCGGATGCTGACTGACCTGTTGTGCTTTTCCAGCACCACACTCCCGACTCTGATCTCCAGAATTTGCAGTCCGAACTTTTTCCTAGGAATAATCAATGACCTGCGAGTGAAGATGTCCCTGGATTGCACTGATCACAGTGTGTCTGAGTTTTGCGTTTATTTTGAATGAGGGCAGGCTGGATCTGAGACGAGCACTTAACACCCAGACAACGGGAATGGTATCAGATAGCGAAGTTAGGACGGGCTGAAGTGAAGTGGAAAATTCTGTCACAAGGTGTATCAGTACAAAGGCATCATATCACCCAGACTGTAAAAGACACGCAGAAGGAGCAAATCATCTTCAGTGCAGGCACAATAACAGGTAAATTGGAAAGAAGACAATTCAACACACAGAGATAGAGTGGAAATGTTTATGAGAAAGGATTAAATATTTAAGCTATTTTACATGCAGACTGTCGTCACATTGGAGAAAGGAATTTCCTGCAGTGTAACGGTGATATTTGCCTGTGACATCACAATTCCGAGAGACACTGACATATTATCAACTGTAGTAGTGTGGCCTAGTGAAAGCATGATCGGCCCATCAATCAGAATTCAATACTTCAAAGCTCTCCTCTGCGCTGTAAAACCTATTTGCTGCTCCTGTAGTCAGAGCCCAATCGCTTCACAGTGAATCTTTTTCTGCTTCCTGCCTCGGAAACACTTGAAACATGATCCAATCCCCAGTGTTTCTGCTTTAACCAATATTTTGGAACTACCGAGCGGACACATGTACGAGGGACCAATTGGCCTTTTCGAGGGCTCTCACTCGGTATGATCTGTGCACTGTATCCGATCCGCAGGCCACATTGCAGAAATTATCCCATCCCAGCGGACTGAGCTGCCTCCATTGATAGAGCTGTTTCCATTGGTAGAGTATCACAGAGGAACAGCGAACATCTTTTGATGTCATCGTGAAGGTACTTGCTACAAAAAAGCGGAAGACTGCGGGAAACTGCTGTCGTCACCGCGATGTACAGAGGCCCAGCGGGAGCCGAGTGGGCCCATAAACCAGAAATCAATGGATAAAAAGATTCTTCTTTTTAGAAGAATCCAATTCAGACCATCAAGTTAACACTTCCTGGGGAGAAAATGGATGTGGGAGAGCGGACAGTCTCAACTGGTTCCAGCATTTACAATCTTGGTCCTTGTGACAACAAAAGCAGAAGCTTGGAACTGTTTATCTTGCTTCTGAAAAACAGGCTAGTAAATATTGAAGAGCATAGATATTTCTTCCTGGTGTTCATGAAATGATCAAGAGCAGAGTACGGTTCCCTGAGTATGGTCTGACTTCTGGGTTATGGACTGTGATATTCTGCTCACATGATCTAAACACATACAAAGAAATGACTCAGTGCCAAGATCTGCTGAATCGGATTCCGTGAAGAGCAGAAGCTGATGTAATGAAAAGAGCCATAAGAGCGGGAATGGAGCAAATTATTTTACAGACTCAAGGAGAGTTCATAGTGCTGTTTCCAGGGGTCAATATCTGTGCAAGTAGACCGAAACAGCGTTGAGTGTTATTGTACTGCATCTTTTGTATAATGGTGCAAAAGCACGGAACTTTTGTATGGAGAGGATAACTTCAAAATCCCCAAAGAGGCAAAACACACAAATGAGGTAAACAACAATGTAACCACACAAATTGGTGTTACGTCATGGAGTAAACTTCCCTGCTCAAATTTATTTCAAAATCGCTCTCTGTCTAATTCCTAAGATTGATATTCGAACAGTGAATGGTCTATGTCAATAAAAACTGCTCTGATCTCACAACTTCAGTATTTCATACCCAACCCCTTATGTATGTCTGGCAATAGTAATCGATCCCTCACTTTGTAACTTCAGCACACGTAGAGAAGAAATAACTATAAGAACAACAGTCACCTTCGTGACTGGGATTTGACCCGATTCTGTTGCAACCAATCCATTCAGCTGTAATCTAAAATGCTTCCACCTTTCCTGTGTCGGTAATAAGATTGCACAGCTTCGTGGTGAGTTTTCATGCATTGAATTGGACCCAGCATCCTTTCTCAGGTTGAAATATACAGGGATATAAAGAC
Source organism: Chiloscyllium punctatum (assembly GCF_047496795.1). Lineage (NCBI taxonomy): Eukaryota > Metazoa > Chordata > Chondrichthyes > Orectolobiformes > Hemiscylliidae > Chiloscyllium > Chiloscyllium punctatum. The sequence continues at coordinate 49,105,328 of NC_092754.1, read as the reverse complement.
ATGATGAAAGACACGGGCAGTGTTTACTGGACTATAAAGACGCGTGGAATGGCACGGCCATGATACCATGTCGTTAGAAACGATGCAAATGAGGTGTACTGGGAGATAAAGCCAGAAACGTACTAGAAACGAAAAGAGAGGGTTCAATGGGATGGTGGCATAGATAAGAAATAATGTGGGAGAAATCGGTAAAGGCTGAGTTGTGTCCAAAAATAAGTTATCCAGCTGATGTGAAGTTGTTAAGAGTAAATACGAGGGAAATTTCCTCGTTTAGGTGAGTGGAAACTAGAGGTTAGAACTTCAAACCCATCGGGGCACGATAAAGAAGTTTGGAGTAGGCATTTTGTATTCTGAGAGTTATTGAATTCGGAGATGAATTTTCAGAAATAGAATCATTTTAGGAGCTGTTTCAAGAATATTTGAAAAGCGAGTGCAGGCAGACAAGGAGTGAATTAGATTAGATTAGATTAGATTAGATTAGATAATTTACAGTTTGGAAACAGGCCCTTTAGACCAACAAGTCCACATCAACCCGCCGAAGCACAATCCACCCAGACCATTTACCCCTGCCGCTTACACTACGGGCAATTTCACACAGCCAATTCACCTAACCTACACATGTTTGGACTGTGGGAGGAAACCGGAGCACCCAGAGGAAACCAACGCACACACGGGGAGAATTAAATAGCGACAGTCATTCTCGGCTGCCTGGATGGGGATGCAAAATGGAAACGTTCCTGAATTCGTTAACATTGCATGACACCTGCAACAGAAATATTAAGTATAAGAAGAGCGAGTGGAATTGGAAGGTGCAGCAACTCATTCAACATGAAATATGATATACTGTGAATGCACTGAGCTGTTTGGTTTCGCTCTGTATTGAATGGAAGTCTGTCAGCTCAGTCCGCTGACTAATTGGTTTTTGAGAAAAGTGAGATCAACAGCGTGGGACAAATTCTTTCACTGTATCAGGTTTCCACAAGGATCATCATCTCCCCGGCTCACCTGATCTGTAATAGTGTGGTGCCTCTAGCAAGCAAGATTTGGTCTGTCGATGTAAAACATCATTATCATTGCCATCTGTTGTCTTGAACATTTGATCATAATCAAGAGAAAGGGGAGTGAGTCTATTTAATACTCTTTTATCTCCACTTGAAAAATCCTGCGTCAAGACACAAAATTATTCCAGTTTGACCCTTTGTTCCTTCCAACACCAAACTACTTGCCCAGATCATTTACCAGGTTTACTGACAACAGTCAAACTCCACAAAGAGATATATCTAATACTTTCGATTGGTTGAATGAGCTGTGCAGCTTGCAGCAAATTGAATGATATAAAACGATTTATACAGACTTTCCCAGCATGTAATACAGTGCTGGGTCAGCGATTTGAGGAAGGCCATCAAGCTAAAACTTCACCTCTGTTTCTCTATCCACTGATGCATATTCACGTGGGGAATATTTGCAGATTTTGTTTTCATAATTGGCATGTTTAGCAAAGGCAAAATATTTCCCCACGTCAGAAACTGGAGTTTTCAAATAAATGCTACTTTACTCAACATGGTTTTCAACTGCGTTTCAGTCTGAAGCTTTAATTATCCCTGATCAATGTCAGTAACAGCATCTTAAGCTAAGCATTGAACTTACAGCCTTGGCATGTTATGCACTTTTAAGTATTCAGCGTTGACCAACTGCGTGACAAGAGCCGCAGACAGCGAACCTGCCACGTGACCTACACGTACCTTGGGAACATTAACTCAATTGCTCTACTTTTGCTGTGATTATTAGATTCCCTACAGTATGGAAACAGACCTTTCGGACCGAAAGGTCCACACCAATCCTCCGAAGAGTAACCCAACAAGAACCATTTCCCCTCTGACAAATGCACGATGGGCAATTTAGAATGACCAACTCACCTGACCTGCACAATCTTTGGACTGTGGGAGGAAACTGGAACACCCGGAGAAAACCCACGCAGACACGGACAGAATGTGCAATCTCTACACAGACAGCCCACCGAGGCTGGAATCGAACTTTTGACCCTGTTGAGGCAGCAGTACCACTGAACCACAATACTGTGGGATCTTTGGTGGTGATGTGCTGCCCACTGGTACCTCAGTCACTCACCCTGCTTCATTTTCCTGAACTGTCTGGCTCTGAAATTAAAGCTAATGCCGTCAAGGTGAAACTGACATGAACCTGTGATTATTGAAGCATCAGGTTCACGAAAAGGATACAAAAGGGGCACAAAAAATGTGAAAAAATAGACGACATTGAAAAATGGGTTTCCGTTGGTTCCTGCGTTATTTACAGACCATGTTACCTTGCCGCTGTCGCAGGGCTTTTCATTCAATCAGCTTCAATCGGCACAGAATTCGAAACTTCACCAACTTCCTTCTGAAAGTTCATACAGGTAACATGAAACATTTTGCATTCATTAATAATCTTCAGCATTCCTACATCCAAGAACACGTTGCACATTTTGCATGAATATTGAAGATGTAAGAATGTTATGCAATAATAAAAATTCAATTACAGTTTAAATCGTAAAGTAGGAAGAATGCACAGAAAGTCTGAGCATTTCAGAAATTAATGTGACAAGAACTACAGCCCAGCAGATTGGAAATCTGTCCCTGAATCCCAATATCCACACGTTTGCTTGCTCCACGTACCCAGTTGGAAACCTGTGTGAAGGAGCATGCAGTCTGACAGAGCGCATGAGAGAATCCTTCACTATCTGATCTAAAGCAACAATAGCAGCTGTCTATTCTGGCTGTGAAAGCGGTAGGGTAAAGGGGAGGACTTTGATATTCCGTAGTGTCGATTCAAATTGCCCTCATCATGTTAATTTTGAAAAGCCTCTGTAAGAAACAGCACAGAAAGAGAGGAACAGGAGGAGGCTATTCCAAACACCTGTACTACCCGCTGTTTGATATCATCATGGCTGACCAAACACGTCAATGTCTTTCCCCAGCTCATCCATAACATCCTGTCACACAACGGGATAAAGACATTTAAGCAATCGAACATTTCTGTGACTTTGGGAGGAAAATGTGTTTAGAGACAATGGGTTCTTTGCAGGAAATTTGCAGGTTTTGCGGGTGAGCATCTGATTCTGGTCTGATCATGATTCCGTAAAAAACTCACAACCAAGAAGGTAAGGAATTTCCTCCGGTCAGGAGCAGGTTCGAGAACTCCAGACGACAGGAATTGGCGATGATTCAGCTGAAAACTGAACTAAATTCCAATTCTGGTGAGGTTCAAACCCACAAACTTTGAATAGCAAAGTTACCAAATTTGTAGCAATCTAACACGCTTATCATTTCGCCACAGAGCTGCAGTCACCACAATTTTACTGCCCCCAAAGTTGTGGTTGTCGTGGAGAAAATGTCATCAATCACCAGGAGATGCAGAGACTTTGTCATGGAGTAAATCTTTCATTTGCAAACAAAAACAGTGACATTCAGAAAACAAATGCTTGAATCCCCCCGAACCTCAGGGTCCATGGCGTAGAATCATAGTCATTGATCTATGCAGAATGGAAACAGAACCTGCTGTCTAACTTGTCTATGCCGACCAGATATCCCAACCCAATCTAGTCCCATCTGCCAGCAACTGGCCCATATTCCTCCAAACCCTTCCTATTCACATGCCTCTTAAATGTTGCAATTGTACCAGCCTCCACCACATCATCTGGTAAATCATTCCATTTACTTACCACCCTCTGTGTTAAAATGTTGTCCCTTGGGTCTCTTTTTTAATCATTCCCCTCTTAAACTAAAACTATGCCCTCTAGTTCTGAACTCCCCGACCCAGGGAAAAGACTTTGTCTATTTATAATGTCCATGCTCCTCATAATTTTGTAAACCGCTATAAGGTCACCCCTCAGCCTTCGATGCTCAAGGGATAACAGCCCCAGCCTGTTCAGCCTCTTCCTATAAATCAAAGTCCAACCCTGGAAACATTCTTGGAAATCTTTCTGAACCCTTCCAAGTTTCACAGCATCTTTCTGATAGGAAGGAGACCAAAATTGCACACAATATTCCAACAGTGGTCTAACCAATGTCCTGTACAGCCGCAACATGACCTCCCAACTCCCGAACTCAACACACTGACCAAAAAAGGAAAGCATACCAAACGCCTTCTTCACTATCTGATCTACCTGCGACTCCTCTTTCAAGGAGCGATTAACCTGCACTCCAAGGTCTCTTTGTTCAGCAACACTCCCTCAGACCTTACCATTAAGTGTATAAGTCCTACTAAGACTCCCATGCATGTGATTTTAGATTAGATTACTTAGTGTGGAAACAGGTCCTTCGGCCCAACAAGTCCACACCGCCCCCACCGAAGCAAAACCTACGCATACCCCTGACCTCGCACTACTGACAAATTAGCATGGCCAATTCACCAGACCTGCACATCTTTGGACTGTGCGAGGAAACCAGAGCACCCGGAGGAAACCCACGCAGACAAGGGGAGAACGTGCAACCTCCACACCTGAGGCGGGGATTGAACCCAGGACTCTGGCGCAGTAGCGCTAACCACTGTGCCATCATGCCGCGCACGAATCAAGCACTATCACTTCTCACCTTTTCTTTAAACATGTTTTGTTAGCGTATCAGAACGCCCAACTGTGTTAGTCAGAATTACCTCACTTCAGCTATACAATAAACCAATAGTGTTAGTTCCCATTATCGTTCTACTTCTGCCACTATGGTTTTTCATAATTCTACTTAATATTATTCGACTGTCACAATTAGGTATTCTACGGCCACCTGTGCTACAATGATCTTCCATCCCAGACTAAGATGTCATGATTAGATACTTATCTACCCCATCTATCACAATCTTTCCCTGTTCCAATCTGACTCTACTAATTACTGATTAGATATTTAATGTCATATCTTACCGTCTACAAGCGTGTCAAGCAGGCTGACTTAACTGCCAATTAATTATTTAAAGTCATGTCCTTAGCATGTATTGTCACGACTTCTCCCAAACTGCCATGATGATATTGAGTCGGCGAGGCTGACTTTACTGATTGTTATTATCTCAGCCTGCCATTTTAACCTTTCAGCCCAGTCTGACTCTGGTACTTGGTGTAGGAGCGTTCCACTATTCTTATCCCATCCTGCCACACTGGCTCCATCCTGCCCCAGTAACCTTTTTAGATTAGATTACTTAGTGTGGAAACAGGCCCTTCGGCCCAACAAGTCCACACCGCCCTGCTGAAGCGCAACCGACCCATACCCCTACATCTACCCCTTACCTAACACTACGGGCAATTTAGCATGGCCGATTCACCTGCCCTGCACATCTTCGGACTGTGGGAGGAAACCGGAGCACCCGGAGGAAACCCACGCAGACACGGGGAGAATGTGCAAACTCCACACAGTCAGTCGCCTGAGGCGGGAATTGAACCCAGGTCTCTGGCGCTGTGAGGCAGCAGTGCTAACCACTGTGCCACCGTGCCGCCCTTTTTTTTTGACGAGTGTAACTTTCCGCAGACCCCTTGTAACAGATTGCCAGTAGTTTCCGTGCCTTTACCCTTCCCATGCTTTCATGCTCTGTATTTTCTGTACAGTGTTGGGTTCTTTCATCAGACATCTGTTTAGCTTCACCCCACTTTCCAGTACCTGGTCCTTATCCAAGTGTGCTCTAGCTTCTCAAGTATTCGGCTTAATACTCCTGAAATGTTTTGCTGACTCATACCTTTACCACACGGTCACACAGTGACTTCCAAATAAACAATACTCTAAGAGTGAAAACGCTCTTCCGAAATCTGTCTGAGCACCCTCTCCTTTGTGTTTAACGGAGATCCCTGGTTGTTAACTCTTCCCATAAGAAGTTTGTTCCTATCACACATACTGAACCCCTCAATGTGCACCTTAATCACTTCCTCACTCAGCCCTCTCCGCTCTCAGATGAAGAGCCTGAGCAGAGCCCGTCTATCTTCGCCATGGCGATAGTGTCGTGCTGGAAATGTATAGCAGGCCAGGCAGCATCCGAGGAGCGGGAGAATCGACGTTTCTGGCATAAGTCTTTCATCAGGAATGAGTCTTGTGGGTGGGGGCTGAGAGATAAAAGGGAGGGAGTTGGAGTTGGGTGCAAGGTAGCTGGGAAAGCGAATGGTGGTTCGAGGCAGGGGAGGAGGTGATATGTCAGACGGGGAGAGATGTATGGGTCCGGAGTGTGGTGCTGAGTTTGATGCTTCAGAGTGTAATAACGTGTGGCGATGGGAAATGAGGAAGCCATTGAAATCCACATTTTTCCCGTGTGGTTGCAGGGTCCTAAGGCAGAATATGTGGTGTTCATCTTCCAGGCGTCAGGTGGTAACGGTTTGGTGGTGGCTTATGCCCAAAACGTCGATTGTCCTGTTCTGCAATTCACATGACAGGATAGATGTGAATAACAAAGACTAAAAACAGGACAAAGGCTTACAGATACAGAGTTAATGGAAATAGACACAGTGCATACAGAAATCATTTGGCCAGTTGAGTCTGCACTGTGCCATGGAAGAGATTCACACTGCCCCACTCTATCTTTCTAAATCCGCATTTATGATCCACCTACGAAAATAGAAATTGCTCCAAAAGCTCAGCATTGTGGGAAGGAATCGGAGCAGCCAGAGGAAACTCACAAGGGAGAGAGAGAGCATGAGAGTGCAAATTCCACACAGTCAGTCAAATAAATCTGCAATCGAATGCGGGTTTCTGGCGTGGAAATGTGCAGTTCTACCCACTGAGCCCTCCCAATATGCAAGGATACGTCCTGGAAGCAAATTGAACCGGATCTCACGCAGCGACATGCGGTGGTACTATCCAGGAAGTTTATGCAAAAAGATGCCTATTTGGTATTGCTGGAAATTAACATTCGCTTAACTATGTGAACACTTTTTAAAATCACTCGGCCTATAGCCTCGTCTGTCTTGGCATCACAAAATTCACATCTGAATACTTCTGAAAGTTATGAGGATTGCTGCCTCTCCAAACTTTGGATGCACTGAGTTCCATATTTCAACAAACCGCTGTTTCATAGCATTCGTCTGCGCATTCACTCAAATCTTTCTTCTTCTATACTTAAGTCTATGCCACCTTCCCTTCCCCCGTGATGGATCTCACCATCAAAGAGAAATGTTTAGTTCAGTCCATGCCATACATATTCCTGATTATTTTGTACATCTCAATCATGTCTCCTCTCAATTTCTTCTGCGATAAGAAAAATACCTCCAGACTATCCAATTTCTCTTTATAATTGAAACTCTTCTACCCAGACAATATCCTGGCAAATCTCTCCTGCATCATTTCCAGTGCTAGCATATCCGTGGTATCATGCGAATTGCAGAACTGCACACAATAGACTAGATAGAGCCAAATGAGCAAATGAAATAAATGATGTAGAAGTCCACAGAAAGAGGTACTTCCAAATAAATTTTCTTTTCCTCACTGCTACCCTGTGTCCTTTTGCTGAGCCGGATGTTCCAATAATCTATGGTCCATGTTGTGAAAGCTGCGACATGAGAAATGATCTCACAACCACGGTATTGAAATGGATTGACTGCTTTGAAAGTGGTACAGAGGCGCATGAAATGCCAAAGCTGGGAGTGGTCCTGGTCAAACGCGGGGAGGAAGGGCATATTTGTCTCCGTTTATTAGATTATTAAGATACAACAGCAGCATTAACCCGCACTGCAGATTGGCTCAGCTGAAGCGTGCTGGAGTCTTAAGCGAGAGGTCGATTAATTGAAAGCATTCTCTGAAATTTTCCTTAACAATGCGCTGTTTTTTTACTTTGACAGTAAGAGCTGCTTTTGAGCACATCGTCTCCAAATCAGCCTTTTGCTCCCAGTAAACATTCCAATCCAGCATACATCACTTTCATTCCGACACAGCCACATGTCATATTCGAATTCCCTCTGTGATAATTGGAATTGACAATGTCATTCTCTGAGATGTAGCAATGTAGCATGCAGTTGGTAGTGTAGTGAACACAGAGGAACAGAGAACACAGAAAATTTACAGCCCAAGAACAAACCCTTTGGACGTCGAAGCCTGAGCTGATCCACTGTCGAAACCTATCACTAAATTCCAAACCAATTCCTTCTGCACCCCATCTCCTCATGCATATGTCCAGGCGCACCTGAAATGGATCTACTGTGCTTGCCTCTACTCCCTCTGCTGGCAACACTATCCAAGTACCTACCACCCTCTTAAACTTTTCACCTCTCATCTTGAACGTGTGACATCTCATTATTGAATCCCTCACTTTCGGAAAAAGCTTATCTCTATGCACTCTGGCTATACCCTTCATGATTTTGTAGACGTCAATCAGGTCCCCCTCAATCTCGTTTTCTTTAATGAAAACAAACATTACCTACTCAATCTCTCTTCAGAGCTAACACCTTCCATACCAGGCAACATCCTCAGAAACTTTAGATTACTTACAGTGTGGAAACAGGCCCTTTGGGCCAACAAGTCCACACCGCCCCGCCGAAGCGCAACCCACCCATGCCCCTACATCTACCCCTTACCTAACACTATGGGCAATTTAGCATGGCCAATTCACCTGACCTGCGCATCTTTGGACTGTGGGAGGAAACCGGAGCACCCGGAGGAAACGCACGCAGACACGGGGAGAATGTGCAAACTCCACACAGTCAGTCGCCTGAGGCGGGAATTGAACCTGGGTCTCTGGCACTGTGAGACAGCAGTGCTAACCACTGTGCCACTGTGCCACCGTGCCGCCCACTAAACTTTCTCTGCACTCTTTCATAAACGTGCACATCGTTTTGGTAATTTGGAGACCAGAACAGTACAGAGCATTCTAAATGCGGTTGAACCAAAATCTTGTACAATTTTAGCATGCCAACTCTTATACTTATTTCCCCATCCGGTGAAGGCAAGCACGCCATATGCCTTCTTGTCCACTCAATCCACGTGTGCAGCTATATTCAGGATACATAGGATCTGAACTCCCAATCGCTCCGCTCATCAACTTTATTCAAGGTTCTTCCGTTCACAGTATATTTGGCTCGAGAATTAGACTTCCCAAAATGCATCACCTCACATTTGCCTGGATTCAACTCCATCTGCCAATTCTCCGCTCAACTCTCCTGTCTATCTATATTCTCCTTCATTCTTTGACACTCCCCTATGATTTCTGCTACTCCACCAATCTTCGTGTCATCTGCAAATGTAATGGCGATATTTGGGCCAGCCACCCTTGGAGAATGGAGCATGCCAGCTGGTAGTAATTAGATTTGATGAATAAAATCTGGATCATAAACCTGCTCAGAGGAACAGTGAAAAAAAGTTTTAATTTGTTGAAAACACATTCATTCATTTTCCTTCAAAAAGGAAATCTGCCGTCCTTAACGAGACCTGCCAATATATGACTCCAGCCGCACAATAGTACGGTTCACCCATAAATTCCCTCTGACTCAGGTCTGGAGCGTTAAGAATGAACAACAAGTGCTGTTCAGATTATGGTGGTCACACTCCGTGGGAGAATCAGGAAGGATAAAAAAGTACATGGATGACGGAGATAATTGGGAGTCGTCTCAGCGTGGACTCAAATTCAACTGCTTATCTCAACTAAACAGACACAAGGATACCCACGCCACAATGAAGTCAGGTCCGTGCGAGCGGTGTCTGCAGGAAGGGATTCAATTTCCCACTGAAGTGTTAACTCACTTGCTCAGTCACACCTTGGACAGGTTATTCACCACTCCCATATGTGAGAAGGAATCAGTCAGGAGACCAACCTGCAGAGTCACCATCAGGTTTACAAATGACAGCAAGGGTCCGATTCTGCTGTTATTTCAGGTATTCATCCCATCCAAAAATGAACCATGTTTGGATGCCTGTTTCCAGTGAAGTACCACTGTTTCCTGATGTAGATCGATAATTCAAATTTAGTTGTTGGAGTCATGGTTTAGAAGTTTACAGAAGATACAACAATTGGTTGTATAGTTGACTATGATGAATAATTTCAGGGACCCCAGGGATGTAACAATCAGGTAGAAAGGAAAAATGGCGAATGTAACTGAATCCAAACCAATAAGTGGTAATGAATTTGGGGAGTTGAAATAATAACAGTGGGGATTCTGAGTGGTGTACAGGAACAAAGAGATCTTGGAGTGGACATTCGCAGATCTCTGAAGATTGTTGGACAGGGAGATCAGTTGTTCGAGAGGATTTTTGGATATTTTCTATTGTTGACCACAGGCTGAGGATGATATTCGATCTTTAGCAAGCGCCAGTTTAGGAAACAACCAAAGGACTGTGCACAAATCTGGTCAATGCAATAGCCATTTTTAAAAAAATTGTATGATAAAATGTGGAGGGCTGAAGTATAACTCTTTGACCATCAAGACCGCTTCATCACTCAATGAATTTACCACAGACCCCTCTCCAAGTCATGCTGATATGTTCCTTGGAGGGTAATTTGCAAACGGTGACGTTTCAGTGCATCTTCAACCCTGTATTATAGTCGGTAAAATTTTTGAACATTGAAGGTTCTGTCAACAACACCTGGACGACGTACTCCAGTGAATCTTCTAGGTCGTGCACTCTGCTGCAAATCTGCCTTCGCAATTAAGGGAATAAATATTCAGGTATTGAAGAATGTCCAGTTAAGTGACTGCATTGTCGTGGAGGGGTCCAGTTCCTTCAGTGGTATTGAAGCTGCACCCACCACGGCAAATGAGTGAGTTCTGTTAAAAATCTAATTTGTGCGTTGCGGACAACATAGGCTTCATGGAGACGAGAATTGAGGTAATAATCAAACAAAGTCGACCGAGGGACATGTTATTGTTGTCAACTTCTTCATATGGGCGGTCAGGTTCCATTTCTCCTAAATACTAGCTCCCAGGACGATTACACGGAGGAATTCAGTTACAATGAAGCCATTGAATTTCAATCGAATATGATTAGATTCTCATTTGTCAGAGTTATCATTGCTGCATTTGGTCCTTCTGTGGATCAATCCGATTTCAATCGCTTTCTGATTTCAAGTTCCAATTCCCAACTGCACCTGAACTTTCAACCCGTTTCCTCACCGAAATTTCTCCACCTGTCATATAACTTCGTAAGGACACTATAAGAGCCAGCAGAGATTTACAAACATGCTGCTAACTCTGTATAAAATGAAGCTTCGTGGAATGATTGGTTAGGCTGGGATTATTCTCCTTGAAACAAAGGAGGTGGAGAGGAGCTTTATAATCACATAATAACAATTGTAAACGTTCAATATTCACTGGATCTTGACAGGGTAGATACGGGCAGGTGGCTTGCCCTATGGTGTGAGGAGAGCGCAAATCTGCATGAACATAGAATTAGGTATTGCCTATTTATTTCAGAAATGATGAATAATTTCTTTGCTCAGGGGCCAGAAAGTCTGTGGCATTTTTGTGGCACCCACTCTTGAGGTTGGGTTGTTGGGTATTTTCGATCTGTGCCAGATAGTTAACCAGAAAGATGTTGAAAGTTTGTCGAGGTTAGTGAGCAGAATTGAGTTGAAGATTATCAGATCAACCATGAGTTCATTGAATGTTGCAGCAGACTTGATGGGCTGAGTGGCATACTTCCACTTTGTTTAACATTTGGTCGAATGCCTTATTTTATTCATAAGCTCAGAATTGTGAGGGGATGAGCTGAAGTGATAGATTAGATTAGATTACTTACAGTGTGGAAACAGGCCCTTCAGCCCAACAAGTCCACACCGCCCCGCCAAAGCGTAACCCACCCATACCCCTACATCTACATTTACCACTTACCTACCACTATGGGCAATTTAGCATGGCCAATTCACCTGGCCTGCACATCTTTGGACTGTGGGAGGAAACCGGAGCACCCGGAGGAAACCCACGCAGACACGGGGAGAATGTGCAAACTCCACACAGTCAGTCGCCTGAGGCGGGAATTGAACCCGGGTCTCAGACGCTGTGAGGCAGTAGGAAACATTTATTAAACAGATCAAATAGATCAGGAACAAGGCTCATAAACTCAGGAAGAAGAAATGTGCTGTGGCCTGGGTGCAACAAATGACCCTGGGCACAGCACAGGTGGCTGTGTCCAGAAGCTGTGATTGCTGAAAAAGGTTGGTAGACCTTATACAGTTGGCAAGTCAGTGATCACGCTGGATGATGCATCATTGTATGATTCACACACAGCAGAAATTTGTGGTAGAATGAAAGGTTCATTTCATTGGAGAAGCTTTCTGCGGTTCCGATTCCGAGTGACTGTTTGAAATACTGATCAGATCTTTGTGTGAAGTGTTTGATTTAAATACTCATGAACAACCCCACGAGATAAACTTGTGCTCCCGATCTCTTGTTATCTGTTTCTCTTTCTTTCGATGTAACTTCACAGAAAAAACAAGATGGAATGTGGGGCAGAAAGAAAAATGCGTTCTTTCTTATTACAACAATTTAATGCACAATTGAACAGAATGACTGCTCTCGTTCTTCATTTCGACTTTAATGTGGTGTCGATTGCTCGTCAATCTCCCGTGCAGAGAAGGGCAAGAACAAGATTCTCGACCCAGTGTGACGTGCAAAGGAAAATTGCTGGAGCGGTTTGTGAAGTTAGCAACCAGAGTGTGACTCGAATCCGTAAATGTGGAGCACAAGAGCATACAACCCACCACCATAATCGCTCTGTCTCCTCAGCACATTTTGTAAAGCGGTGCCATGTGACCTCATCAGGTTACATGCAGTGAAAGTCATAGATGAGAAATTTCCAGAGCGGAATCGAATCCACGCCAATGTGTTTCTGCTTTCATCAGAATTATAATGACAGCAAATTCCAACACATAGCCATGCTCGTCAGAATGAATAGCTGTCATTGATGCATTCTGAGTCTGAACTGTGTCAGAATCAAACAGAGAACAAGACTTTTACGTCATATTCTCACCTTCATTTGACTCGTAATTTCTTCAGTCACTTTTTCTCTCACGTGTAGAAGCAGCCATGGAGAGGGAGATAAAGACGATGTTGTGGCTCAATGGCCTTTCTGATATGGCTGAACCTGAATTGGATTAAACCGCAAGAAACGCTGTTTGTTCGTTTCATTTTAATTTTGCTGCAACCTGACAATGTTCATTGTAATATCGGAAGTGAATTAGATTTATCTCATTGGAACGATTAATGTTGTATTCAAATTTGCTCCGACTTTATTTCAGCTTAAGGAGAATACTTCTTAGAAAAGCAAAGGATTAAAGTACAGTTTTGTTGCTCGGTACTTTAGCAGATTTCACCAAAATCATGGTGTTTGTCCTCACATCTTTAACGCATGTGATTAAAGCACGAAGTCGAACTCCAAGCAACTGGTCACTTCCTATTCATTATGTAATATCTTCCCATCGCAATAAAAGAAATCCGCTCAGTTCCATTTACAATGCTTGAAGTGGTATATTATTGCAAATCTTTCAAAACTTAGTGTTTTGGAATCGAATCTTATTCAGCTGCACATCTTCACGAAATGTCTTTACATTTAAAGTCAACCAAATTAGACATTGTTTCCCCGCAACTTCCGACCGACTACACCCCACCCCTACTCCTTTACCTCGCCACACGCTGTCGTTCTCCTTGTGAAATTTATTTCTTGTATGTCACCAAATGTGCCTTTTCAAATATTTTGAAAAACAGATTCTTGGAGTGACAACGATTCTGTTATCATTTCTTTGTCCTTCAAAGGTTTTATTCAAAGGATTTGAATGCCTGACATCTGGAAGTTTACTTACTTGAAAGAGGGAATTTTCCACCCATTTACTCTGTCCAAACATTTCATAACCGGAAAAAACCCACTAAGTCTTCCTTGGTTCGGCGATATCTGTTCTCAATTTTCCAAGAAGACAAGTGAATAAAATCTCATCCACAGTACACCCCGTCAGCATCTTCTCTAATGGCTTTACCCCCCAGTAAACACCATCATTATCCTCTCCGATAGAATCACAGAGTCCTGCAGTGCAGAAAGTGCATTTCAGTCCATCAACCCGGAGTCGACTCTTTGAAGGTCATCTCATGCAGACTATGCTCCCCTCCCTTTTCCGTATATTTCATTTGAAGAAGAGTGACCCCTCCCCCTTATGGTTTCAAATAAACCTGTTGGACTATAACCTGTCGTCCTGTGACTTCTGACATTGTCCCCTCGTTTCCCTTTGCTAATTCACCTAACTTACTAAATTCACTCCCTGGACACGAGAGGGCAATTTAACTTTGTCAATCAACCTAACCGTCCCACTGAACAGCAGTGCAAATTACTGAGACAATGTTCCATCATAGTGAACAACTGCTGTGTCATTTTTTAATGGCTTTAGACCCAGGTAACTCAGCCGCATCAAAGCAAATCAACCCAAATTCAATGTATCGAAACGCTACTCTGCCCTTTACAATTTTATTCCTGCTGCGGAAAATGTTTCTGCACTCATATTTTAATGCATTTATGTTGTTTCTTCCTCAGCATCCTGCTTCTGGTAAACATTTCAATCCGGAACAAGTCTGTCAAATGCTTTTCATTCCAACACAGTCACAAAGTGTAGTTTGCAGAAGTCACGTGTTTGGCAGTTCACTGAGCCTCTGCCTCCCTGAGAGCTGCAGTCCTTCCACACCTTTATTCAGGCAGCACTGTCCTTCCTGTGACATGCCCCATCGAGAATGGAAGGACAGGTATCAATACCCGCACTTGGGAATGGAGCGACAGTTTTAAAACATTTACACTGTCCCCAGCGGAGAATTGAGCCCTGTGACAGGTGCGGACACTAACCATTATACTACCGAGGACAAGAGTGTCAAAGGAGGCCCTTCAACCAAATGTGTCCACACTTGTCAAAAACAACTGCTTAATGAACTGAATCCCATTTCAGAATGCTTACCCCACAGCCTTATATGTCTTGGCATCAAAAGTTCACATCTGAATATTTATTCAGATTATAAGGGTATCTGCCGCTCTGAAAAATGCAGTCAGTGTATTCCAAATTCCAACCACCCACTGGCTGATAAAGCTTTTCCGCACATCTTCTCAAACCTTTCTGTCTTTCTCCTTAAGTCTCTGGCCCCTGCTGATCGATCCCTCCATCAATGGGAAACTCATTCAGTCAACCCTGTCCATACCCTAACACAATCATGTCTTGTCTACATCTCCTTTGCACTGCGACAAGCACTCCACTCTGTCCTGTCTTTCTTCACAACGGGAACTCTTCAGCCCAAACAGTATCCCGTTTAATATCTCTGCAATTTTCTCAGTGTGATCACATCCCTGCTATAATGTGACTTGCAAAACTGCACACAATACTCTTGCTAGAGCCTAATGAGCATTTGTTTTAAAATTTCTGGATTAGTATGAGGGCGATTCTGGCTAAGCAGAATTTATTACCCATTCCTAATTGCCCAGAGGGCAGTTGAGACTCAACCATATTGCTCTGAGTCTGAAGTCACATGCAGCCCAGACCAAGTAAGGATAGCAGATTCCATCCCGAAATGACATCAGTGAAACAGATTTTTTTTCCAACAATTGTCAATGGATCTATAGTAGTCTTTAGATTCTTCCTTGCAGATAATTTTTAATTCAAATTTGACGATCATGGCATGGTAGGATTCAAGCCCGAGTACCCAGACTATGACCTCGGTCTCTGGACTATCAGTCCTATGAAATTATCACAAGACCAACACAGAAAGCCATAAAAGCTGATCTTTTCCAATAAAATGTCTTTTCACCAGAACTGCCCTGGGTCTTTTCCATGAGCCTGACGCTCCAATTGTCTCTGGCCTATGTCAGTAAAAGCTTCTACATGGGGATTGATTTCACAACCGCGGTATCCAAATGGATCGATTTGTTTGAAGGTCCCGATGGTGGAATTGGGGCACGTTCACCCAACAACAGTGACCGCAGCAGCAGCACAGACAGAACAGTATGAATGTGAAAGAGAGTGATAGATTGTGCATTGCCTCAGAGAAATGGGGGGAGGGACGGAAAGGAGGTTTAATTATCGTGGGTAGAAGGGAAATCTCCGATAACGGGTGTGTTTGAATCCTGATATATGAAACGCAGAGATGTGAGAGAGCGGAATTTGATGGTAAAAGAATTAATTTCTTAACATGTGTCACAAAAAGGGCAACGGAGAGAACACTTAGTGCCGTGATTTGGTTTCAAGTCGAGGTTGCTGTGATCACAATGCAAAATACAGACAACCACGATCACATTAACCACAGAACAGGATGCTTGCAAGCAGCAATAAGCATACTAGCAGAGGAAATGTTCGGAAGAACAGCACATGTACAATATCAGTACTCAGCGAACAGTGACATAAATGTTGGAACTGAGAATTGCTGAATCTTTCAGTTCGCTGTCTTCAGAGGCTGTGGAGATCCCTTGAATGAGAATGTTGAAAACTGAGATTGATAGATTTTGACAAAACATCAAAGACTCGGGGACAGTACAGGATACTGTTGGAAAGTATGCTTCAATAGCATTGTAGCATAACATCGGCGACTTCACCAGCTTCCTCAAGTTGTGATCAGTGTTGCAGATAATCACACACAATCCCAGTTCCCAGCCTCGGAATCAGAGAAACTGCGGCACAGCCGCCCAGATCCAAACGGAAATGGGATGGGAATGAGTCGCGGAGTTATTCTCTCGCTCCAGTGATGCAACAGGTGACCGTGCAGTCCTTTTATGATGGTTTAGAGACTCAAGAAATTCCTAGGTTGAGTGTGCTCCGGCTCAAGGGAATGGTTGTCCCCGTTTATACTCTCATTGCGATCTACAGTGCATCTTTCTAAGAGAGCTGAGTGGCACAACTGGAGCGTTTTGAGCACTTAACTTTGCAGTGGTGCGTTTAAAAGATGATTTTGCTATTTGGATCTGTGTTTCCGACACTGGCGGTGGCAGCTGCATTTGCTTGCATCAGCTCAGTATCAGTTTCTTCCACACAGTCAAGACTTCAACCTGAAGAAGGTGGTGTTGGGGTGATATTTTAAAATTGTCATCCTTGGCGACTGTAACATGGAAAGGGTGATGTTTAAGTTCGACGAATGCAAGCCTGACCTCAGGAACAGAGATAATAACTTTAATTTCCTGCAATCCCATTCATTCATGCCCCTTATGCAGGGAATTCTACCATGTTCACCCAGTCCTGCCTACGAGAGACTCCAGGACCAGAAGAATATGAGCTGACCCTTAATTCAAGAAGCCTCACCGTGTGGGGAAGCAGGGTAGTCGGCCCTTCCAGTCCACACGGTACATTCGAAGCGCATCCCACCAGACCCCAGGGTATTCCCTATCCCATAAGCCTGCATTTCCCACTGCTGATCCCTGTAACTGGCACATCTTTGGTCAGAGGGAAAAATGAAAACGCAAAAACACAGAGAATATGCAGACTGCCCACAGACAGACTCCCGAGGCTGGGATCGCACCCGGTTGTGTGCTGTAGCCAGACAGCAACGAATGAGCGGCGAAGAATAAATGTTGTCCTGACCAGTCATACTCACACCGTGTGGGTGAATGAGAAAGAATGAAAACACATTCACAACATGGAAAACGGAATTCGTATCTGTGTGGACACAATTTGAAAGGATCGTTCACCCTCGGTAGAAAAAAGGACACCGATACCACAGAGAAAGCAGGGCAATGTGGGAACAGCTGGATGGGATTCCATTAACCACAGAAATAGAATTTCATTTAATCAGTAACACTGGGGAGAGGCCGTTCACCAGTCCCGTGTGTGGGAAGGGATCACTGAGCAAAACAACCTCCGGAACCTCCAGCAGGATTACAGATCCCATCACGTGTTCGGTTATGCTGTCAATGCTGCTGTTAATTCCAACCAGCTATTTGTTCCATAGCGTCAATCATAGAGTCATACAGCATGAAAACAGACCCGTCAGTCCAACCAATCCATGCTGAATTCAATAAGCACCTGGAATTGAAGAGTCTCGTGATAACCTGAATCAATTGTGTGGAAATCCCAGCTGACTTCGGGAAGCAAACTGTCATATTCATCTGCGCTGTCCCAAGTGAGACTCCAGAAGGATAATACCGTGGTTGACTCTTAACTGTCCTCTGGGAAATAAGTGAGGTACTGGGCATGAATAAATTTATTTCAAAAATCCCACTTTCCATTCATGTTTGGATCCAATTGTCCTTTAAATGTTGCAAACGTACCCTCATCGATCACTTCCTCAGCAAGTTAATTGCACCCGCAAAACACCTTCGCTAGAAAAATGCCTCACATGTCTTTTTTTTAAATAAAATCTCTCTTTTTTCATCTTGAACATATGCCCTCTCGTCTTGAAATTACCCTCCTGGGAAAAGGCCGCTATCGTTAACTCTAACTTCCCTCTCATAAACTTCTGTCAGGTCTCCGCTCAAACCCCTAACCTAGGGTGAAAACAGTCTCAACTAGGAGAAATTGAGAACTGCAGATAAGAGATCAGAGTCGAGAGTGTTGTGCCTGGAAAGCACAGCAGGTCAGGCAGCATTTGAGAAGCAGGAGAATCGACGTTTCAGTCAAGAGCCTGATGAACGATACTTGCGCGAAAAGTTGATTATCCTGCTCCTCTCATGCTGCCTTACCTGTTGTGTTTTTCCAGCATCCCAATCTCGAATCTGAAAGTAGTCTCAGCCTATTCATCCTTTCATTATAACTCAAACATTCCACACACGCCATCATGCATGTCTACCTTTTCTGAACCTGCTCCAGCTGAATAATATCATTCCCATAACTGGGCGACCAGAACTGGACATAATATTCCAGAAGAGGCCTCATCAATGTCCTGAAAAACTTAAACTTAACATCCCAACTACTATACACAAAGGACTAAGCAATGAAGGGAAGCAAGTTAAATGCCTTGGAACCATCCTGTCTGTATGTGATGCAAACTACAAGGAATTATATACCTGCATCCCTCGCTTCTGTGTTCTCCAATACGACGCAAAGCCCTACTCCTTTTGCTGTACCAAAATGGAATACCTTCCACTTATCCAGATTGAACTCCATGTTGCATTTTTCAGTCCAACGACTCATTGGATTAAGATCCTTTCGAATCTTAGATACTCTTCCCCACTGTCTACAATTCTGATGTCCCCTGCAAACCTCCGAAGCATGCCTGCTGTGAGGTCCATTGCTTTCTCATATAGATCAATGATTCATATTTACTTGTAGTGGCCGAGATTTAGCAGTGTGCAGATCATACAGCAGTTAATCATGCAATTAGCCATGGGGAAAAAAGCCGCAGACTACAGTGAGATATCAAACAATTGGAAATAAAAATGGTGAAAGCAATTCATTCCAGAGAAGTGGGTGATAGTGGAGTAAAACCAAACTTCAAACTAGCCGCCCACGCTCCAGTTGTGGCACTCAGCTGTCTCATCAAGATGCCACCGTAGATTGCTATGTTATTATAAACGGAAAAACATTTTCCTTTCTGCCCCGCCTTTGACCAGGAGGACTCCCAACTTCGGAATTGCTTGTGCCTCTAAACCGTCATAGAAATACCGTGCATTCTGCGGTTGTGTCACCTGTGCCATCGAGTATCTCTGCGACCTCATTCCCATCCCGATTTCAAATTGGAACTTCACGATTGCGCTCCACAGTACCTCTGATTCTGGAGCTAGGAATTGGGACTCTGTAGCAACAGTGGTTACTGCCTTGTGTGGGGAGCTGGTGAAGGAGCCGATGTTAAACAGCATTGCTATTGCAACATGCATTTCAGCAAAAGCTGCACTGTCTCCGGAGTCTTTGATGTTTTGGAGAAATCTATTTGTCTCAGCCTTCAGCATATTAATGATGGAATCACCACAGCCACTGGGGGAACCGATATTAAATGATCAGCACATTCTGAGTTCCCACATATCTGCCAGTGTTCGCTAAGCACTGATATTGCACATTTGGTGCTCTGCCTAAGATTTCTTATGATAGTGTACTTATTGCTTCGAGTTTGTATGCTCATCAGTGTGATCAAGTGACCGTATAGTGGTTATTACTCTGCGTTATGGCCGCAGCAACCTCGGTCCGAATCCGAGTCACGGCAGTAATCGCTCTGTTTGTCCCAGTCTTTTGTGAAACACAAAGGAATCTGTTGTTTTAAAATGGTAATTTTCTCCAAAGTGATGACATTTTTCCTTCAAGTTCTGCTCGCTCACATCTCTGTGTTTCAGAATTCAAATCCACCGTTTTCAGAGATTTCTTCCCTCCTACAATAACTAACTGAACTTTCCATCCCATACCCCCATTTCATGTATTTGGAGATGCCGGTGTTGTACTATGGAGTACAAAGTTAAAAATCACCCGACACCAGGTTATGATGTTACAAGTTTAATTGAAGCACTAGCTTTCGGAGTGCTGCTCTTTCATCCTGTGTTTGTGGAGTCATTTCCTATTTCTTTTGGGCACTGCAGGCTCTCACTGACTCTCACATTGATATCGACCAGTCTGTGTGACTGCGGTCACTGTTGCTGGTTGAACGTGCCCCAACCCCACCATCGGGACCTGCAGACCAGTTGATCCATTTGGTTACCACTGTTGTGAGATCAACACTCATGTAGAAGCTTTTACCGACATGGACCAGAGATTACTGGGGTGGGGGGGGGGGGGGGGTCAAGCTCAGGAAAATGGCACAGGACTGTATCGGGGAAAAGCGACTTCATTGGATAATATCAGTTTCACTTCTTTTCTGCAATGCCTGAGGGCTATTACCACTGAACACTGGACTGTTTTTTCAGACACCAGGCACCCGGGTTTAACATCGACCATGCTCGGTGGTAGAGTTGGGATTCAATAAATATCTGGAATTACGAATCTAATAACTCCTATAAATCCATGGCCAATTGTTGAAAAAAAAATCTGGCGTCCTTTAAGGAATGAAACTGCCATTCTTACATGTTCGGGCCTCCATGTGACTCCAGACTCACTACAATACGGTTGAGTCTCAAGTACCCGCTGTGCAATTAGGGATCACAATCAATACTGCCGAGCCAGCGACGCCCTCATACTGCAACAGAATAGAAAAAAAAAGTTCATTCGGCTCTAGCTAGATTACTGTGTGCAGTTGTGCAATTCGCAGAAGAGCATGGATGTGATCCCACTGCGAATATTGCAGGAGAGATTCACTGGGATATTGTCTGGGCTGAAGAGTTTCAGTTGTGAGGACAGATTGGATAGACTGGGGTTGTTTGTCGCCGAGCAGAGGAGATTGGAGAAGACATTACTGAGATGTACAAAATAATGAGGGATATGGATAGGATAGACTGAAAGAAGCATATCTTATTGATGGATGGATCGAACACTCGGGCCAAGAGATTTCGGGAAAAGGCAGAAAGGTTTTTTTTAGATTAGATTACTTACAGTGTGGAAACAGGCCCTTCGGTTCAACAAGTCCACACCGCCCTGCCGAAGCGTAACCCACCCATACCCCTACATCTACATCTACCCCTTACCTAACACTACGGGCAATTTAGCATGGCCAATTCACCTGACCTGCACATCTTTGGACTGTGGGAGGAAACCGGAGCACCCGGAGGAAACCCACGCAGACACGGGGAGAACGTGCAAACTCCACACAGTCAGTCGCCTGAGGCGGGAATTAAACCCGGGTCTCTGGCGCTGTGAGGCAGCAGTGCTAACCACTGTGCCAACGTGCCGAATGATTAGATGTGCAGAAAGGGTCAGGGAGGCAGAAACCCTTTTAACCTGAAAAATATTCAGATGTGAATTTGTGATGCCAAGACATATAAGACTATGGGCTAAAAGATGGAAAACTTGATTCAGATCGTTAAGCAGTTGTGTTGGACATGTGCGGCCACAACAGGCTGAAGGGGCCTCCTTCGATGTTGTCCTCCACAGTATCGTGGTTTGTGTCCCCGCCTGTCACAGGGGTCAACTGGCGGCATCGTAAAGGTTTTAAACCTGTCACTCTGTTACCCAGTGAAGGTTATCAATGCCTGGCCTTCCATTCTCGATGGGACATGTCACAGGAAGGATAGTGCTGTCTGAATCAGCGTGGGGAACAACTGCAGCTCCTGGGCAGAGACAGTGTCAGTGACAGTGCAGACACATAACTTCTTTAAACTGCACATTGTATTTGTGTTGGAATGAAAACCATTTTATAGAGTTGCTCCTCACTGATATGTTTATTTAAAGCAGGAATCTGAGGAAGAAAACAGAGTAAACCCATTCAGACCTGAATGCAGAAACATTTCCAGCAGCACTAATGAAGTTGTACAGCGTAGAACCGCGTTTGGATGCATTGAATTCGGATTGATGGGCGCAGCATGCTTTCACTAGGATGAGTTACCAGTGTGTAAAGCCTTTAAACATGATACAGATAGTGTTCAATGTGATGGTACGTTGGTTCAGTGGTTCGCACTGCTCTTAAGTCTGTAGGTTAGGTGGATTGGCCATGTTAAATTGCGCTGATGTGTCCAGGGAGTGAATTCAGTAAGTGAAATGAATTAGCCATGGGTAAAGCAGTGATAAGGTCAGCAGTCACACGATGCCAGATTTTATTCCAGCAGGTTGATTTGAACTCACAAGCCAGAGGCCTGCAGGGATAGAGACGGGAGCTAGATCTGGTTGAGATGCTGTTCAAAGTGTCCCTACAGACTCGATTGGCTGAATTGTACTTTCTGCATTGGTCGGAATCTGTGATTCTGTCAGAGAGGACACTGCCAGCGTTTACTGGGGTGCTAAGACATTAGAAACGATGCTGACGGCGTTTAGTGGGGATGGAATTTCATTTATTTGTGTTTTGGAAAACTTGAAACTAAATTAAGGAAAACCGATCGGAAGTTTTCCAGAGTATTTGAGGTTTGGAGAGAGTAAATAGATGGCAAATTCACTCTTTCAAGTTTTATATTTCTGAACGTCAAGATTTCAAAACCATCGATGTAGGTTAAATAAATAATGGGAACAGAATTTCTGTCACTCAGAGAATCCATCTCCAAAATATTTGGAAAGGCATATTGAGAGAAAACGAGCAATGAGTTTCACCAGGAGAGGGACAGCCTGTGGCTAGGTAAAAGTGGAAAAGTGGGGTGTGGGGAGTGGAAGGTGCGATAAAACAATGTCTAATTTGGACGACTTTAGATGTAAAGAAATATCGGAAACGTATGCAGCTGAATAAGATTCACTAAAGAAAACTCAGAGTTTTAAAAGATTTATATTAATATTCCACATGAAGCATTATAAATGGAATTGAGCAGATTTTGTATATTGTCAAGGAAAGATATTCCAGAATGATTAGGAAGTGACCCGTCTCTTGGAGATCGATTTTCTGCTATAAAGCCATGCCTTAAAGATGGGAGGACAATCGCCATGATGTTGGGTTCATTTGATACCCACTGAAATGGGCCAACGTTACTGAGCATCAAAACTGACATCTTCTTTTGTAGTTTAACCTTTCGTTTTTCTCATCACTATTTTCTTTAAGCTGAAATAAACTCGGAGCAAAATTGAATACAGCATTAATCGTTCCAATGATAGAAATCCAAGTCACTTCCGATCACTGCAATGAACAGAGTGAAGTTGCAGCAAAATTAAAAAAAAGAAACAAATAAAACTGCATTTCCCTGAATTTTACCCAGTTCAGGTTCAGCCATGTGAGAAAGACCATCGAGCTAAACCATCACCTTCACTTCTCTCTCCATATATACTTCTTCACGTGACAGAGAAACTGTCTGAAGAAATGATGCGTCAAGCCTAAATGTGCGTGTGAATGTGACGGGAATTTCATGTTTGCTGGTTCATTCTGAGACAGTTCCGACTCGGAATGAATCAAGGACAAGGTATTCCTTCAAAGGAGGATGTGAATTCCTTGGATTTTGCTGGCATTATTATTCCGCTAAAAGCAGAAACATAATGGTGTGGATACGATTCCGCTAAGCAAATTTTTATATGCACCATATGTAATCTTAATGTGGTCACATGTGAGCCCCTTTGCAATGGGCTGAAGTGGCCCAGAGGTTAAGGTGACGGCTTGGTCTTTTATTGTGCATGTGTGGATTTGAATCCTACTCTGGCTGTTACTTCTATTAAACGCAGCTGTGGTTTTCCTTTGTGCCTCGCATCTTTCGGATACACTGGATGGAGAATCTTGCTCATGCCCATCATTGCACCGGAGATTTGTGATAAATCAATACTTTATCAAAGTCGAAATAAAGCAATTTGTTTCTGTTGTAAGTTAAATTGGGAGAATGAAAAAGGAGTGCAACGTTTCTTTCCCCCTTTCATTCCATCTTGAATTTATATGAAGTTACACCGATTGAAAGTAAAAGAAATAAGGAGAGATCGGGTGCAATAGTTTATTCACACAAAGTTCTGATCAGTATTTTAAACAGTCAATTGAATTGGAACTGCAGAATACGTTTCCAATGAAAAGAACCTTTCATTCTTTCACAAACTCTTGCTGTGTGAATCATACCGCAATCCATCATCCAGCGTGATCACCAAGTTGGCAACAAAATAAGATTCACCAATTTTCTTTAGCAATCTCAACTTGTGCACATACCCATCTGCGGTGTGCCCAGTGCCATTTGTTGTCTCCAGGCCACAGGACATTCCTTGTTCATGAGCTTATGAGCCTAGTTCCTGATCTGTCTGATCAGTTTGAGAAACCTTTTCTATCCATTCATCCCATTCCCTCAGAACTCTAAATTTATCAATAAAACAAGGCGTTAGACCAATTGATGTAGGCTTGGAAGTCGGCCAATCAGCTCATCGAGTCTGCTCCACCATTCAATGAACTCATGGCTGATCGGATAATTCTCAACTCCATTCTTCTGCATTGCCTCGACAAAGCTTCATCGTCTTTCTGATTAAATATCTGTCTGGCACAGTTTGAAAATATTTAACAACTCAGCCTCAACAACAGTTTCAGTAAGGAGTTCCACCGATTCACTGGCTGTTGAGCAAAGCAATTACTCCTCATTTCTGAATTAAATAGGTAATATCTAATTCTGAGTTCATGTCCTCTAGTGCTCTCTTCATACCAGAGAGTAAACCTCCTGCCCGTAAATACCCTGTCAAGATCCCATGCATATTGAACGTTTATAAATGTTATCATGTGATTATTGAGCACCCCTCTGCCTCCTTTGTTTCAAGGAGAATAATCCCAGCCTAACCAATCAGTCCAAGAAGCTCCATTTTCTCCAGTGTTAACAACATGTTCGTAAATCTCTGCTGTCCCCTGTAGAGTCCTTACATAGTATTAAGGCAGGTGGATACATTTATGCGAAGAAACGGTTGACATTTCAAGCACAGACGGGAATTGTAACTTGAAATCAGATAGTGAATTGGTCCACACAAGGAAAAAATACAGTAATAATAACTCTGACAATTGAGAAGAAATCATATCCCACTGACATTCAATGATTTACTGTAAAACAAATTACCCCGTGTATTCAGGAAAATAATCGGATAGAAACTGGCTATATAAACAATTTGACAACAAAAACGTCCTTTGGTAGACATTTTTTGATTATAAACTCAACTCGTGTCTCCGTGAATCCTACAACGTTTGCAAGGCACAAATGGGACGTGGAACAGAACTCTCTCCATTTGCCTAGATGGGTGTAACTTCAATAACACTTAAGGAACTGGACACCGTCCACGACAATGCAGTCACTTGATTGTACCCTCCTCAATACCTGCAATATTCATTCTCCTCACCGCTAAGGCACAATTGCAGCAGAGTGCACCAACTACAAGATGCATGGGAGTAAGTCATCTGGGCATTTTTGACAGAACCTTCAAAGCTCAACAGCAATACTGACTATAAGGACACGTTTGGATGAAGCAACGAAACGCCACCATTTGCAAGTTCCCTCCAAGGGCCATCGCACTCTGACTTGGAAAGGAATCAGTGATAAACTCATTGGTGAAACGGTCTTGATGGGAAAGGTTGTATATTTCAGCCTTCCATCGTTTATCTTGCAATTTTAAAAAAAATGTTGATTTATGCGGTGACCAGTCTTGTGCTCAGTCCTTTCGCTGTTGCCTAAACTGATACACAGCCTGTGGTCAACAATAGAAAATATCGGAAAATGGTCTCGATCAATTGATTCCCCACAAGATTAGAGTGGTGTTGGAGAAGCACAGCATCTCAGGAGCCGGAAAAATGCACGTTTCAGTCAAAAGCCCTTCATCAGAAATGAGATTGGGCACATATGAGATGGAGAGATAAATTGGAGGGGGCGAGGCTGGGGAGAAGGTAGCTGAGATGCAGTAGGTGGATGGAGGTAGGCGGTGAGCTTGCTATGTCAGAGAAGAAGGTGTAGTGGATAGATGGGAATGAAGATGCACCGGTGTGACAGGTCAGGAGGACAGTGTTGAGCTGGAAGGTGGGAATTGGGGTCAGGTAGGGGCGGGGAAATGAGGAAACTGGTGAGTTCCAAATTGCTGCCATGGATTTGAAGGATCCCGCGGCGGAAGATGAGGCTTTCTTCCTCCAGGCATCGGGTGGTGAGGCAGTGATGATGGAGGAGGCCCAGGACCTGCATGTCCTCGGGAGAGTGGGAGGGGGAGTTGAAATGATTGGTCAGGGGGACACTGGCGTTGATTCTTGTGGGTGTCCTGGAGATATTCTCTGAAGTGCTCTGTGAGAAGACATCCGGTCTCCCCAATTTAGAGTAGGCCGCATCGGGAGCAACGAATACAAGAAGTGACATGTGTGGAAGTGCAGATGAAAATTTGATGGATGTTGAAGCCTCCATTGGAGCCTTGGATAGAGGTGGGGGGATAGATGTGGGCGCAGATTTTGCAATTCCTGCAGTGACAGAGGAAGGTGCCGGGAGGCAAGGGTGGGATATTGGGAGGCGTGAACTTGTCTAGGTTGTCACAGAGTGAATGGTCGCGGCGGAAAGTGGATAGGGGTGGGAAGGAGAACATATCCCTGGTGGTGGGATCCGTTAAGAGGTGGCGAAGCTGCCAGTGGATGAAGTTATTTATGCGGAGGTTGGTGTGATAGAAGATGAGGAGCACGGGGGTTCTGTCCTTGTTGTGGTTGGAGGTGTGGGGTTCGTGGGTGGAAGTACGGAACATGGATGAGATGCGTTGGAGCGCATCTTCAACCACATAGGAAGGGAAGTTCCGGTCTTTAAAGAAGGAGACCATCTGGTGTGTTCTGTGGTGGAATTGGTCCTTTGGGAGCAGAGGTTAAAAACAATGACTGCAGATGCTGCAAAGTAGAGTTTAGATTAGAGTGGTACTGGAAAGGCACAGCAGTTCAGGCTGCATCAGAGGAGCAGAAAAATCGACGTTTCGGGCAAAACACCTTCATCAGAAATATAGGCAGAGTGCCTGAAGGTTGGAAAGATAAATGAGATGAGGGTGGGGGTGGAGAGAATGTAGCATAGAGTTCAGAACACACGAGTGGCCTCCTTCTTTAGAGAACGCAATTTCCCTTCCCACGTGCTTAACGATGCCCTGCAATGCATCTCGTCCACATCCTGCACCTCCGCCCTCAGACCCCACCCCTCCAACCAGAAGAAGGACTGAACCCCCCTGGTGCTCACCTTCCACCCTACCAACCTTCGCATTAACTAAATCATCCGCCAACATTTCCACCACCTCCAAACGGACCCCACCACCAGGAATATATTTCCCTCCCCATCCCTTTCTGCCTTCCACAAAGACCGTTCCGTCCGTGACTACATGGTCAGGTCCACGTCCCCAACAACCCACCCTCCCGTCCTGGCACCTTCCCCTGCCACCGCAGAAATTGCAAAACCTGCGCCCACATCCCCTCCCTCACCTCCATCCAAAGCCACACAGGAGCCTTCCACATCCATCAACGTTTTACCTGTACATCCTTCAATATCATTTTTTGTTTCTGTTGCTCCCGATGCAGTCTCCTCTACATTGGGGTGACAGGACAACTCCTAACAGAGCGCTTTCGGGAACATCTCTGGGACACCAGCACCAATCAACCACACTGCCTTGTGGCCCAACATTTCAACTCCCCCTCCCACTCAACCGAGGACATGGAGGACCTGGGCACCTTCACCGCCGCTCATTCACCACCTGACACCTGGAGGAAGAACGCCTCATCTTCCACCTCGGAACACTGCAACCACAGGGCAGCAATATGGACTTCACCATTTTTCTCGTTTATTGTTCCACCACCTCACCCCAGCTCCAAACTTCCAGCTCATCACTGAGCGCATGACTTGTCTTACCTGCTGATCTTCCTTTCCACCGATCCACTTCACCCTCCTCCCTGACCTATCACCTTCATCCCCTCCCCCACTGAATGTACTCCATGCTACTTTCTCCCCACTCCCACCCTCCTCTAATTTATCTCTCCACCCTTCAGGCACTCTGCCTGTATTCCTGATTAAGGGGTTTTGCCCGAAACGTCGATTTCACAGCTCCTTGGATGCTGCCTGAACTGCTGTGCTTCTCCTCTGACAGCAGATGCATTGGAGGTGAAGGCATTGGGAATACAGTACAATATTTGCACTAGAGTTGGGGTGGGAGGAGGTATAATCCAGATATCTGTGGGAATCAGTGGGTTTGTAAAAGGTGTCAGCAACTCTCACCTCGAGGGGTATATTTCCCTCCCCAACCCAATCCACTTTTCACATAGACTGTTTCTGCAGGACTACCTAGTAAAGTCCACGGCCTCCAATGACCCACCCACCCCTCCCGGCATCTTCACCTGCCACCACAGGAATTGCAAACCCTGCACCGCCATCTTCCCCTCACATCCTTCCAAGGCTTGAATGGATCCTTCCACATCCATCAAATATGCATCTGCACTTCCACACATGTCATTTATTACATCTGTTGCTCTCGATGCGGTGTCCTCTACATTGGGGCCAACAGACACCTTCTCGCAGAGCACTTCAGAGAACATTTCCAGTACACCCGCAACATTCAACCCCAACGTCCCATGACCAAACACATGAACTCCCACCCCCAACTCTCCCGAGGACATACAGTTCCTTGGCCTCCTCCACCACCATTCCCTCACCACCCGACGCCTCAACTTCCACCTCGAGACCCTACAACCCCAGGGCATCAATGTGGTGTTCACCAGTTTTCTAATCTCTCCACGCCCACCTAACACTAGTTCCAACCTTCTTGCTTGGCACCAACCTACTGACCTGTGCCACCTGTCTTTTCCTTCCCACCTATCCGCTCTACTCTCTTCTCTGACCGATCACCTTTAACCCCATCTCCATCCACCTATTTCACTCTCAGCTAAATTCTTCCCAGAGCCAGTCCTCCCGTTTATCTGTCCACCCTCGAGGCTTGCAGCTTTATTCCGGTTGAAGTGATATTGCCCGAAACGTCATTTTTTTCTGCAACTCGGATGCTGCCTGATCTGCTGTGCTTCTTCAGTACCAATCTATTCTTGATTCTGATCTCCAGCATCGACAGTACGTAATTCCATCCAACTGATTCCCCTGTCCATTGATCTTCAGCGTTCGTGGATGTCCACTCCACGATCTTTTTGTCTGTCTACACCACACAGAATACTCACTGTTATTGCTCCTTCTCCACAAATTTATTAAAATTCATTGATCTGGATTCAATTCCATTCAGCATTTTACCTTTCCACCTGATTGATGCAGCCCTGCAGTCCCTGACATTCTTCACCATAGTCAACTACACGACTAATTGTTGCATCGTCAGCAAAGTTCTAAATTATGGCTCCTTCAACTGAGTATAAATCATTGATCTACATCAGAAAACAGTGGAACTCCACTGGAAATACGCATGCAAACAGGGTTCATTGCTGGTTGGGATTAACAGCTGCAATAAAAGCAGAATCGAACTCCTGCTGTCATTCGTAAACTGGCTGCTGACTCTGCCAGTTGGTCTCCTGAGGGAAAACTTCGCACATATGGGAGTGGTGAATGACCTGTGCGCACTGTGACTGAGTAAGTGAGTTTACACTTCAGCGGATAATTGAATCCCTTCCTGCAGTCATCCCATGGCACTGACGTCTTGGCCCTGCGGGTATTTAGCTTGGATAATCAGTTGAATTCGAGTCCACGTAGACACGATTCCCATTTCGCCTGTTATCCATGTATTTCTATTCTTCTTTATTCTCCCACGGAATGTGGCTATCATTGGTATGAAGAGCATTTGTTGTTCATTCGAATTCACCTTGAACTAAGTCATGGGTCATTCATGGGTGAACCAAATTGTTGTGGGTCTGGAGTCACATGTTGACAGGACTCATTACATGCGTCAGGTTTTCTTTTCGAAGGGATATGAATGAATGAGTTTTCAGCAATATAAATTTATTGTCTCTGTTCCTGAGATTGGGTTTATTTTCCAGATTTTATTCATCGAATTTAACGATCAGCAGCTGCCACGTTCCAGTCTCCAAAGTTTACTAGCCCAATATATCACTGCTGCACTAACAACTCCCTGCTGCATTTCTCCATTCAAAGAATTATATTGTCAAATCAGATTATCCCAGATGGAGAGAGAATAGGACGCGTTTCAGTGTTGGAATGGAAACAATGTCCGCTGGATTAGAGTGCTTACTCGAGCAAGAGATTGATATGGAGACGGTGTGAGCAAAAACAGTTCTTACTGTCAAAGTAAGAAAATACCACTTTGTTCAGGAAATCTCTTAGAATGCTTTTAACACATCGACCTCTCACGTAACGTTTCAGCACGCTTCCTCTGAGCCAATTCTCAGTGGGGGTTAATGCTGCTGCTGAATATTAATAATATAATAAATTGAGACCAATATGCCCTTCCATCTCGCCTATTGATCAGAAGAACTCCCGGCCGCAGCATTTCACGTGCTTGGCTAAATAGACAAAGTCTTTTCCCTGGGGTCGGGGAGTCCAGAACTAGAGTGTATAGATTTAGATTGATAAGGGAAAGATATAAAAGAGACAGAAGGTGTAACTTTTTCATACAGAGGGTGGTGCGGGTAGGGAATAAGCTGCCAGAGGAAGCGGTGGAGGCTGGTACAATTGCAACAATTCAAATGCATTTGGATGGGTATATGAACTGGAAGGTTTTGGAGGGATATGGGCCTGGTACTGACAGGTGGGACTAGATTGAGTTAGGATATCTGGTTGGCATGGACCAAAGAATCTGCTTCCGTGCTGTATATCTCTATGACTGTGCCTTTTCCAATCATGTTACTGGTGCCACAGAATAGCTTCACGTGCTCATTTCCACCCCCCACTTCCGCTTTGGTATTCGTGGCTGCGCCACAAATTTTGTCTGATTCCGGTTCTCGGAACTAGGGTTATGTGACTGACTGCAGCAATGGGTACTTCCTTGTGTGGTGAAGTTGGTAAAAAAAAAACCTGTTATTAACACATTGCTAATAACACATTGTTATTGAAACATACATTGCACCAATATCCCGCACTATCCCCTGAACCTTTTTGTTTCTGGAAATCTATCAAGCTCAGTCTTGAGCGTGCAGTACGCGATGGAACCAGCACACCGTCTTGGGATATTGAATTTAAAGATTCAGCTAATTCTGAATTCCCACATGTCTGCTATCGCTCGTCTAATATTCCTGTTGTGCATCTGCTACTCTTCCTAACATCTCCTTTGTCACTGTAATTGTTTCTGTTTTTAAACGTGTGTCTCTGCATGACTCAGTGATAGTTTGAATGTTAAAATCTTCTGCATTGTGGCCGCAGTAAGCTCGTTTGAATCCGAGTCACTGCATTTTACTTCTTGTGACTCATGCTGAAGAAACACTGAAAGGAATTAGTTGATTTTACATGAATGCATTCTCAGAGATTATGATTTTGTTTCCCATCAAACCCCCCTCTCTCTCTCACATCTCTGCGAGTCATATATAGTATTCAGACTCACCCATTCTCGGAGAATTCCCGCCCTCCCGCAATCATTTACCTCCTTTAAGTTCCCCCTGCCAGTTCACTTACAATCACATTCGCATTGACCTCCTTCAGCCTGTGTTGCTGCGCTCACTGTTGCTGGGTGACCATGTCCAAGTCTCACCATCGGGACCTTCAAACCAGTTGATCCATTTGGATACCGCGGTTGTGAGATCAATCCTCATGTCGCAGCTTTTACTGACATGGACCAGCGATTATTGAAACATCAGGCTCAGGAAAAAGGCACAGGGCAGCATTGAGGAAAAGAAACTTTATTTAAAAAACACCAGTATCTGTGGACTTCTGCGTCATTTATTTCACTTTTTCAATCGGCTCTCTTGAGACAATTGTGTGTAGTTATGCGATTCACATTAAAGCAGGGATGTGACAGAACTGGAAACGATGCAGGGGAGATTTGCCAGGATATTGTCTGGGCTGAAATAGAGAGATTGGACAAACTGGAGTTGTTTTTCTTAGCGCAGAGGAGATGAGGGGGCATGATTAAGATGCAAAAATTATTGAGGGATATGGATAGCATAGACTGAAATACATGTTTCACTTTGATGGAGATGTCGATCACGGGAGGCCATGGATTTCAGGTCAGAGGCGGAAAGGTTCGAGTGAATCGGTGGAAAAACGTTTTCAAACAGTGGGTGGTTGAAATCTGGAACACAGTGTATGTAAGGATCAAAGAGGCAGAAATCCACATAACTTTCTGAAGTATTCAGATGTGAATTTGTGATGCCAAGACATACATGGCTATGGGTCAAGTGATTTCAAAGGGAATTAGTGTAGTTAAGCTTTTGTTATTGAGCAATACAGATACTCCGTTCCAAGTATGGGTTATTAATACCTGTATTTCTATTCTCGAAGGGACATGTCACAGGAAGAACTGTGCTGTCTGAATCAGCGTGGGGGAGTACTACTGCTCCCGGGGAGACAAGTGACTTTGACAGTGCAAACACGTGACTTCTGCAAGCTGTACCTAGTGTCGGTGTTGGAATGAAAATCATTAGATACATTTTCTCCGTAGTGAGGTGTTTACTTATAGCAGGTATCTCAGCAATATATAAATTCTACTGCCCTATTCCCACTTGCCCATACCGCTGAATACCGGCATTATGCAGGACAATTTCTCTCTGAATACCATCGTCCAATCCTCCTTGACCCCAGTACTTCCCCATACGGTACAATTCCAAGAAATCCCAGAAGGTGCAATGCTGCTTGTTTATGTTGTCTCACCTCACTGTGTAAGGTTCCATTGATTTATCTGCCCATCACTCAATTTAGCAAACTGCATTTCCTGCTCACAATGTGATCTCGTCTAGACTGGGTACAGCAAAACAGATTGGGTGTCAAACATGAGTTCTGTCTGCCAGCAAGAAAATACCCTGAGCTTTCAGGTTTCTGTCACTGCAACATCCCACTGTGTTCCCATGCCTCCACTTCGGTTTGGTCTTCTGCAGTGCTCCCACATAACACAGCGCGAGTTGGAAGAGTGGCAGGTCATTTCCTACTGAGAGACCATGCAATCTTCAGTTCCCAACATCGAGTTCAATCATTTTAGGCCCTGTGGACCTTCTGTCACGCTCCTGCCCTACCTACACATACCATTAGTTCCAAAGGCGGATCATTTGGCTCGAAAATCTCTCCCCAGTTGCACTAGACCTGCTAGTTTGGTTCAGGTATTTCTGATTTTCTTTGGATATCTTTGTTCTGTGCTGATGGCCAGCCTTCAGGAAAAGTGTGCTTGCACGGGAGCGTGGTCAGAGGAGATTTACCAAGGTGGTACCTGAGCTCGACGATTCCCCCTGCGGAGATAAGCGAAAATGAGGTCTGCAGGTGCTGGGCTCAGAGTCAAGAGAATAGTGCTGGAAAAGCACAGCACGTCAGACAGCATCTGAGCAGCAGGAGAATCGATGTTTCTGGCACAAGCCACCACCATTGCATTACCAGCCGATGCCTGGAGGAAGAACGTCTCATATTCCAACTTAGGATCTTGCAACCACACGGGATAAATGTGTATTTCAAAAGTTTCTTCGTTTCACCACCTCCCCACACCCCCCCCCCCCCCCCAACATTATCCCAGTCCCAAGCCTCCAACTAGGCACTGCTCTCTGGAGCCGTCCTTAATGACCCCTCTGAACTATCACATTCTCTCTCACCTTCATCCACCTATCACTTTCCCAGCTACCTGACCACCTACTCCTTTCCCCTCCCTCAACCCCGACTCAAAAGTCTCATTCCTCATGAAGGGATTCTGACCTACACATCGATTCTCCTGCTTCTCGGATGCTGCCTCACCTTCTGTGCTTTGAAAGCACTACACTCTCGGCACTGCAAAGATAGATGAGCTCGACTGGGGCTCTTTATCTGAGAGCGGAGAAAGCTGAGAAAGGAATTGATTAACGTACACAGGAAGGGGCTAGATACGTGTGACAGGAATAATCTTACTATGGGAAGGGACATAGATGAAACCCTAGAGAGAGGATGTTCAGGGAAGATTTAGGAAGAATAATTGCATCCTGAGAGTGTTGTTTGTCTTGAACTCACTGTTTGAACGTGTGGTAAATCTAAGAGTCATACAAACACTTCAGGAGTATTTAGCCGAACACTTGAGGAGCTATAGCATGCATGGATAAAGACCAGGTACTGGAAAGTGGGGCGAGCATAAACAGATATTTATTGAAATACTTGAAAACCGTAACTTTGAATGCAGTACAATAGAGGCTAGTGCAGCTCTGTGGCGCAATGAAAGACGTGTTGGACCTCTACAGCATTGTTAAGATTGCGATTCAAAGTTTGTGGGGTGAGTCCCACCAGAATCGGAGTTTAGTTCAGAACTCGGCTGAATCAATGATTGTCCTGTTGATTCATCATCTGTTCCCATTGTCTGGAGTTCTCGTTCCTGCTACTGATCAGAGAAGTTTCCTCACTTTTTTGGTGGTGAGTTTTGAGAAAATCATGTTATTTTAAAAATGATCTGCCAGGAATCGGCTGCTCATTCACAAAACCCACAGCAGATGCCCACAGTCTCTAAACACATTTATCTCCTACAGTTGCACAGTGTTCCGATTTATTCAGTGTCTTTTTCCCTTTAGACGACAGGTTGACGTGTTCTGTCAGCTATAATGATGTCAAATGGCGGGGTTGCTCTGGCGGGTGAAATTGCCCCCTCCTATTCCTCTCTGTCTGTGCTGTTTCTGACGGAGGGTTTTAGACAATAGACAATAGGTGCAGGAGAAGGCCATTCTGCCCTTCGATCCAGCACCACCATTCAATATGATCATAGTTGATCATCCTTAATCAGTATCCTGTTCCTGCCTTTTCTCCATAACCTTTGATTCCACAATCCTTGAGAGCTCTATCGAACTCTTTCTTCAATGAATCCAGAAACTGGGGCTCCACTGTCCTCTGGGGCAGAGCATTCCACACAGCCACCACTCTCTGGGTGAAGACGTTTCTCCTCATCTCTGTCCTAAATGGTCTACCCCGTATTTTTAAGCTGTGTCCTCTGGTTCGGCATTCACCCATCAGCGGAAACATGTTTCCTGCCTCCAGAGTGTCCAATCCTTTAATAATCTTATATGTCTCAATCATATCCCCTCTCAGTCTTCTAAACTCAAGGGTATACAAGCCCATTCGCTCAAGTTTTTCAGTGTACGGTAATCCCGCCATTCCAGGAATTGAACTCATGTACCTACGCTGCACTCCCTCAGTAGCCAGAATGTCTTTCCTCAAATTTGGAGACCAGAACTGCACACAGTACTCCAGCTGTGGTCTCACCAGGGCCCTGTACAGCTGCAGAAGAACCTCTTTGCTTCTATACTCAATCCGTCTTGTTATGAAGGCCAGCATGCTATTAGCCTTCTTCACTACCTGCTGTACCTGCATGCTTACCTTCATTGACTGGTGTACAAGAACACCCAGATCTCTCTGTACTGGCCCTTTACCTAACTTGATTCTATTTAGGTCGTAATCTGCCTTCCTGTTCTTGCCACCAAAGTGGATAGCCATACATTTATCCACATTAAACTGCACCTGCCATGTATCTGACCACTCACCTAACTTGTCTAGGTCACCCTGTAATCTCCTAACATCCTCATCATATTTCACCCTGCCAGCCAGCTTAGTATCATCAGCAAATTTTGCTAATGTTATTACTAATACCATCTTCTATATCATTAATATATATTGTAAAAAGCTGCGCTCCCAGTACTGATCCCTATGGTACCCCACTGGTCACTGCTTGCAATTCCGAAATGAAGCCATTTATCACTACTCTTTGTTTCCTATCAGCCAAACAACTTTCAATCCAAGTTATTACTCTGCCCCCAATAACATGCGCCTTAATTTTGCTCACTAACCTCCTATGTGGGACTTTATCAAAAGATTTCTGAAAGTCCATGTTATTTATGCAATAACATGAAGAGGACAATGTGAATCCACACTACAGAATATCAAGATTCTCCACCTTATCCCACCGCTCTCACAGCAGGAATACCCAGCTCCTGTTGCAGCTTTAGATCAGACAGTGGAGAATTCTCCCAGGCGCTCTATCAGACTGCATGTTCCTTCATACAGGTTTCCAATCAGTCACATGGAGCAAACGACCATGTGAATATTGGGGATTCAGGGACAAATTTCCCCTTTGCATGGCTAGAGTTGTGACCACGGTAATAAGCATGAACTTTGGGCATTCTGTATCTTTTTCTGGAGTCTTATCACTTTACAATTTAAACTGAAATTCAATTTACTCTTGCATGACATTCTTAGATCTTCAGTAATTATGAAAACTGTGCAACATGGCCTTGGATGTAGAGTGTGTTTCATGTTGTCTTTAGGAACTTGCAGAAGGAAGTTAGTGAAGTAGCGTTGAATCGAATTCTGTGCCAAATTGAAGCCGACCGAATGAGAAGCCCTGTGACAGAGATAATGTAACATTTTCTGTAAACAACGCAGCGACCCATGGAAACCCAGTTTTAAATCAAGTCTATTTTGCACAACATTTTTCTGTGTCCCATTTCCTGAACCTGATGCTCCAATAGTATCAAGTCCATATAAGTTCCTCCTCCTCTGCCTCAGCTTTAATTTCACAACCACAGCAAAAGTAGAGCAGGCGGGTCGAAAGTCCCAGAGGTATGAATAGCGCACATTATAGGCTTGCTGCCGGCGACTCCAGTGGAGGAGCTGATCAGCTCTTGGTACTTAACAGCGTGTAAAAATGCCACGGTTGTAATTTTAATCCTTATCTAAAGCTACTTTTACTGACGTTGATCAGGAATTGTTGGAAAATCAAACTGAACCGTAGTTGAAGAATAATGTTGAATAAAGCAGCGTCGATTCTAAAACCCCAGTTTCTGATTTGTGGGATTTTTCTGTCTTTGGGAATGGTCTCAATTATTAACCGTAAAACTGCACATATTCCCCGCGTGATTATCCATCTGTGTATCAAGAAACAGAGGTAATATTTTAGCTTGATGACCTTTTACAAATCTCTGACACTGCACTGGATTACATTCTTGGAAAGGCTGTTAAAATCGTTAGATATAACCCTGTTTGCTGCAAACTCACAGAGCTGATTAAACCGTCCAAAAGGAATTAGATTTATCTCTTTGGGTAGATTGAATGTTGTCAGCTAATCTGGTAAATTCATGACAAATAAATTTGCTTCTGTGCGGAACAGAGTGTTCAAACTGGAATAAGGATGATTTTTGTCGCTGGATTTCTTGGACAGAGATCAGTGAGTATTGAAAGGACTCAGTCCCATTCCTGGTCATTGTGACCAAATGTTCAAGGCAATAGATGGCAATGATAATGATGCTTGTCATCGACAGGCCCATTCCTACTCCCTAGAGTCACATTGTATTACAGGTCACGTGAGCAGAGATGATGATCCTTATGGCAACCTGAGACAGTGCGACAATTAATCCCACGTTGTTAGTCTCATTCTATACCATAGACCAGTTAGCCAGCGGACTGAACTATCCGGCTTCCATTTAATGCAAAGCTAAAACAAACAACTCAGTACATTTACAAATTGTAGTAGTTCACGTACCTGCTCCACCTTTCAACGCCACCAGCTCTTCTTACACTTAACATGTTCCGTCGCCAGTGTTATGCAATTTCTTTCTGATGAACGCTGAACAATTCGTGAGTGTGTCACTTTTGCCTCCCCATCCAGGCAGCCCAGAATCCCTGTCCCTGTTAAATTCGCTCCTTGTGTGTCTGCACGTGCCGGAATCATCTTCTAAAATGCCGGAATCATCTTCTAAAATGCTTTTTTTTCTTTCTGAAAAATCATCAATAATTTCAATGACTATCAAAATAAAAAGTACCTGCTGTAAGCTTCTTTGTCGTTCCTCGCTGGTTTTGAAGCTCTAACCACTATTTATACACTCACCTGAATGAGGGAATTTCCTTCCTATTTATCCTTACCAACCACACATCCGCTGAAAAAACCTTCATTAGAACACAACTCACTCATTCCTGATTTGTGTCACATGATTCTTCATCTATTCCACCATCCCATTAAACCTCTTCTATTCTTTTCTGGTGGCTTTATCTCCCAGTAAATCTCATTTCCGTCATCTGTAACGATTTTTTATAAAGCGAACTCTGACCATATCCTTAGAAACTGTATTCTACCTCCCAACCCCCGTGTATTTCATCTTGTCTTTATATCCCAGTAAATTTCGTCCTGAGATTCAACTCACGGAAACTGGCCACTATGCTATGCAATCTCATTACTGGCACAGGAAAGAAGAGGGCTATTTCACTTATAGCTGAATCGGTTGGCTGCAGCAATGTTGAGTCAAATAGCAGTCACATAGGTGATTGTTGTTCTCATTTTTATTCCTTCTCAACTTGTGCTGAAGTAACACAGTGAGGAATCAATTAATATTGCAAGACCTACATAAGGGGGCGTGTTAAATCTGAGGATATGAGAATACGGCAGTTTTGATGAACATAGACCAGAGATTGTTCAAACCTCAGGCACATGAGATTCACAGAGAGCAATGTTGAGCGAAATAGACTGTCTTGGTAAATGCCAGTGTTATGAAGTTGTGGGTGTAATGTACTTTTAATGGTGCTGAAATGTCTGGCTAGCACAAGGAGTCCTGAACAAGTTAACAACATAATATTTGGTCGAAACAACTAAGAGCTGTGTGACATGGATAAAAAATTAAAATTCGAATTCGGCCAATCAGTTTAAACTATACCACAATCAAGTTTGAATTTGGTATTTTTACAATGTTAAAACCAATGCAACGATCCGACGTTTTGTGGGACAAATATCGAACATTTTGAACAGTTACCTAGAGCGGCAAAGAACAGCAAAGAGAGCAGCTAAAAGACCATCAGATTTAGGGTGTAGAATTGTTCACTGAGCTCTAGGTTTATATCCAGACGTTTCATTACCTGGCTAGGTAACATCATCAGTGGTACCTCCAAATTAAGCGAAGCTGTTGTCTCCTGCCTTCTATGTTTATCTTTCTCCCGGATGGGGTTCCTGGGGTTTGAGGTGATGTCATTTCCGGTTCATTTTCTGAGGGATTGATGGATGGTATCTAAATCTATGTGTTTGTTCATGGCGTTGTGGTTGGAGTGCCAGGCCTCTAGGAATTCTCTGGCATGCATTTGCTTAGCCTGTCCCAGGATAGATGTGTTATCCCAGTCGAAATGGTGTTTTTTTTTCCATATGTAGAGCTACAAGGGAGAGAGGGTCGTGTCTTTTTGTGGCTAGCTGGTGTTCGTGTATCCTGGTGGCTAACTTTTTCCCTGTTTGTCCTACACAGTGTTTGTGGCAGTCCTTGCATGGAATTTTGTAGACGACTTTGTTTTTGTCCATGGGTTGTACTGGGTCTTTTAAGTTTGTTAGTTTTTTTTTAAGAGTATTGGTGGGTTTGTGTGCTACTAGGATTCGAAGGGGTCTTAGTAGTCTGGCTGTCATTTCTGAAACTTCTTTGATGTTTGGTCAGGTGGTTCGTGTTTCTGGCTGTGTTTGGTCTGCTTGTAGTGGTT
Organism: Chiloscyllium punctatum; assembly: GCF_047496795.1. Taxonomy (NCBI): domain Eukaryota; kingdom Metazoa; phylum Chordata; class Chondrichthyes; order Orectolobiformes; family Hemiscylliidae; genus Chiloscyllium; species Chiloscyllium punctatum. The sequence goes on along the minus strand of NC_092754.1, from coordinate 49,065,480 downwards.
TGTTCTTGAGGAATCTGCGGACTGTATTTTTTGTGTATCCATTCATCTTGAATACGTCGTATTCAAGATGTATTCGGAAAACAGGTTCCGAAGTTCGTCTGTGCTGCAGTGTGAGGTGGCTCGTTGGAATAATGTTCTGATACAGCTTCGTTTGTGTGTGTTGGGATGGCTGCTGGTGCAGTTAAGTATTTGGTCTGTGTTTGTTGGTTTTCTGTATATGCAGGTTTGTAGCCCTACACACGGAAGAAAAAAAAACACCAGGCTAAGGAAAGACATGTCTGAGAATTCCTAGAGGCCCGGCACTCCAACCACAACGCCATAAACAAACACATAGATACCATCTATCAACCCCGCAGAAAACGAACAGGAAATGACATCACCACAAACCTCAGGAACCCCATCCAGGACAAACATATAAATAGAAATCAGGAGACAACAGCTTTGCTTCACTTGAAGGTCATCACTGATGATGTTACTTAGCCAGGTAATGAAACGTCTGGATATCAAACCTAGAGCTCAGTGAACAATCCTACACCGTAAACCTCAACCTGAGCTATAAACCTTCGCAAACATTGCAAAGACCATCAGATATAGGATGTCAGTAAAATCTCCAAGAGGTGCCTATCTGGAGAAATAGATTGCTTATAAAAAAAATCAACACCGACCTGGAGAAAAAATCTACAGAGGAAGATACAAAGAGAAGATTCGACAGCTAGTTGGTATTTAAATTGGAACATTTTTGGAATTGTTAATGGGCTCGGGGTTGGGGAAGGTATTGCAGAGCAGATGGTGAAAGGTCGGTTTACCAAAAGGAGTTGGAAGTAGTTGTAAACTGATTATTCTCTTTCAAATGTTACAAAAGACAATAAAGTTGTTATTTATCAACTTTTAATAATGATTTTTGGGATAGTTCTTTGGCTATTGAATTTTAACAGAAGACAGCACGGGGTGAATCCTTTCTGTTTTGCTGGGTTACATTAGCAGAGGGGTTAACCCCGTCACGTAACACCAGTTTCTGTGATTGCCGTGTTGATTTGCTCATTTGTGCATTTTGCCTCATTAACGATTTTGATGTTGTCCCATCTATGCAAAAGGTCCGTGCTTTTTCACCATTGCACAAAAGGTAAAGTGTGTCTAAGCGACAGGGCTCCCTAAAACAACATTTTACGCTGATTCAATCTATCCATCCTCATATTGACCCATGGAAACAGCACTGCACACTCTCCTTGAGTCTGGAAAACAATCCCTTTACAGATAATTTTACATCTCGCTTTCAAGAGGCTTTTCATTCCATCGCTTTCAATTCCTCACAGAATCCGTTTCAACAGGTTTTGTCACTGAGTCATTTCTTTGTTTTTGTTCAAATCCTGTGAGCAGAGTGTCACATTTGGAGCATGCTGAGCCCATAACCCAGTGGTCAGACCATACTCTGTGCACTGTTCTCTGCTGTTCATCATTTCACTAACAGCAGGTGGATGTATCTGTGTTCTGCAAAATTTTCACGCCTGTTTTAAGAAGCAAGATAAGCAGTTCCTGTTTCCTGCTTTTGTTTTCACACAGACCAAGATTGTATATGCTGGGAACATGCACTGGTCGAGACTGTCTGCTCTCTCACATCCTTTTTCTCCCCAGCAGCTGTTTAAGTGATGGTCTGAAACGCGTTCTTCTGTTCCCTATCACTCTGGGATGATGTGAGCTGTGCAATCTACTCTCTGAGCTGGGGGTCACGTGATAAAGCTGATACATATCAGGTGAAATATGCCTGACCGACAGGACTCGCTGCAGTAACATCCCATGCTGAGTCAGACAGCAGAACCCTCGCTGTGACTTCGAGAAGGACACAGACACAGATAACTGGGAGAGATTCTCACATTCCCTGCAGTTCTGTTCATTTCAATGAGTCTCAGATGGCGTTATTTGCAAAAGGTTCCCAAAAGAATATCAGGTCCTATGCATACGCGATCTCCTTATTGTACAGCTTTCCAGAATTTCCATAACTCCCACTCCCTCTAACCCTCTCCCACGCTCCATAACCCCGTGTTTGACAGTGAGCTGAAGAGCACGTTCACGTTTCTCTCCCACGACACTGATTGTCATTCGAAGTTGGGTTCGTCCAGCTGCCAATGGTGGGAGCCCACTCGCGGGGGAAGTGGCGAACACAGCCTCCGGGAACTGGGAGTCAGAGCGGTAAGGAGCTGTTATTAAAACTGCCTTCACTCCGAAACAACAGAAAAACCTTTTATTTTTAAACAAGGCAACTCATCTGATTTATGGATCATGCTTCTGCTGCGGTCTGGTTTGTTGGTCTTGGGTGTGATATTACCTCGGATGGGTGATGTAAGGACAAGAAGTTACACTTGAACCCTGGAGTTTTGCATCCAGTTCCATTTTTAACTCAGAAGCAATACTTTTGATGTGATCGAGGTCAGATCAAGGTACCGAAGGTTCAAGAGACAAGCCAGCAACTTCTTGTAGGCCGTTACTAGACAGAGAAATGGATTCCCTAACTTCAAATGATGCTGATCCTGTTAATGTGGACCTTGCCGAGTGCACGTCCTGTGTGGAATAACCTGAAAGCCTTAATCTGTTCAAAATTTGTTTTTTTCTCATTCTGTGACCTGCATGCCCTTGATTACTATGATCTGCATTTACATATCACAAACAAATGTTTTCACTGGACTCAGGTTGATGTGACAATCAATCAGTCAAATAAAGTCAATCAATCGAACCACACAAACATTTCCTTATTGTTTGGTGCCAGCACAGCGAAGGTGGGCTGCATGGCCTCACTTTGCACTGTGACATATTTTGTGATTCGGAGTGAAATCACAATTAAACCGACAGAATGTGGGAAGTTACTCACAAGTTATATTGACACAACCAAAATACATCTGCGCCACAGAGTATCACACAATACCAGTGAAAACATTTTGAAACCATCCTCTGCGTTACATGCCACACGCCAGATGAAAAGCTGAAGACCGTGTGAAACTGCTATGGTCAGCGCTAACAGAGCAGCCCAGCGGGAGTGTGTTCAGCTCATAACCCAGAAATTGATGGATTGAAAACATCCTCTGCCTGTTGACAATTCTACGTTTCAGTGTGTGTACTGTCCCAGCGAGTGTTTCTCTATAACAGAACTCTATTCTACGCATTGCATTTTGTTTCATTTTCCGCTTCCTTTCACTTAATCTATCTGAAATGAATATTTCGTACTGATTCACCCGGGAAATTTATACAAATGAGGAAACACACTGGTGAAGTTTTGGAAGCTCTTTTCCTGTTCTCTGTTGGTCTGCTCTGTTATGATTCGCGAAATCACTTGCCACAGCTGGGAATATACTGGTGAACGTGAGATATATCAGTTGCAGAGTGCTGTATGCGCATGACGCCCTGCAGTTATTCCCCACGCTGTTTCACACAGCAGTATTCTCCCTGTGAAATGAAAAGCTCTGAATTAGAATTGGATCAACTTGTTGGATACAGCATAATGATACAAACACAGCTCCGCATTACTAGGCCATACATCACCAGCTATGAATAACCACAGAGATATACAAGTGACAGAGAGTCGCCATGGACTCGATGGGCTGAACAGCTTCTGTCGGCGCGTGAGTGACACCACATGTTGATGCTGTCCCTCTTTCTGTCTCTGGGACAGAGTGGCTGATGATGAAACAATGTCTCATTGTTCACACTATCTTCTGTGATAGACTGCCCCGCAGCTAAGGGACATGGGGATGGTTCTCAGTGAGTGAGGGATTCACTCGGATTTGTCTTCATCTGGGACAGTTGGGACTGCTGCCCGATAGCAGCAAAGAAGGCGATGTTACTGTTACAAAAACATTTCTGCAGGATTGTTGTGTGAAGATGGATTCTGAACAGCAAACAGGCTGCACAAAAATGCCCTCGCATGAATTTACCTGAGGGTAGAGAGTCTGGAGTACATTTCTGTCCTGAAAGCAACAACACCCCACGATTCTATGGACTACCTAAAGTACACAAACTAGACATCCCACTCAGACCAATAGCATCGCTACCAGGTACACCATCACATACACTGGATAAAGAACTTCAGCAGAAACTGAAACACCTGACCAACGGATCCATACACTCTATAGAGTCAACTCAGGAATTCTTGGACATCATCAGAAATATACACATAGACAAGGAAGAAACTATGGTCTCATTCGATGTAACGGCACTGTTCACCTTTATCGACAAAACCCTAGCCAGAGAAACAATAGCCAGCCTGCTGGACATACAACAGGACGGTGAACCTATCCACAAAGTTGGCATACTCAAACTACCGGACCTGTGCCTCACAACACACTTCACATTCAACAACCAAATATATGAACAAATCAACGGCACACCCATGGGCTCACCCATCTCTGGACTCATAGAAGCAGCGGTAATGCAAAGATTAGAACAAACAGTCTTACCGCAAATTCAACCCAAACTCTGGGTCAGATATGTGGATGACAACTTTGTATTAATTAAAAACACAGAAATAGAGAACACACACCGGATCATCAACTCCACACTCACAGGAATCCGATTCACTAGAGAGGAAGAAAAGGACAACTAACTCCCATTCCTAGACGTGATGGTACAGAGAACACCGAACGGAGAATTCACCACAAAGGTATACAGGAAAGCCACACACACAGACCAAATCCTGAACGATGAAAGCAGCCACCCCAACACGCACAAAAGAAGTTGCATCAAGACACTGTTCAAAAGGGCCACAACACACTGCAGTACACCAGAACTTCAGAAAGAGGAAGAAGAACACCTATACAATGTATTCGCCAAAAACGGATACCCCCGCAATTTCATCAACAGATGCCTAAGGGAAAGACAACGGAATGAGGACATGCCACAACCCAAAGGACTAGCCACACTACCATACATCAAAAACATTTCTGAACTGACAGCCAGACTACTGCGACCACTAGGACTCATAACAGCACACAAACCAACAGTCACTCTCAGACAGCAACTCACCAGAACGAAGGACCCGATACCCAACATGAGCAAAACCAATGTTGTGTACAAAATCCCATACAAGGACTGCAGAAAACACTCCATAGGACAAACAGGAAAACAGCTAACGATCCGTATCCAAGAACACCAACTAGCCACGAAACGACATGACGAGCTATCCTTAGCAGCCACGCACGCAGATGACAAGTAACATGGGTTCGACTGGGACAGCACTACTATTCGAAGACAAGCCAAACAGAGAACAGCCAGGAAATTCCTAGAGGCATGGCACTCATCCACAGATCCAATCAATAAGCACATCGACCTTGACCCAATACATCGGCCACTGCAATGGACATCTGACAAGCGGAAGTGGCAGAGACAAACCACTATAAGTGCCAGAGGAAACATCACAGAAGCGCTTCACAGGAGGCTCCCATGCACTGAGGATGTCACCTAGACAGGGGACGAAACGTCTGCAACACAAATTCCCAGCTCGGCGAACAGAACCACAAGTACCACATGTGCTGAAAGTGAAAAGTATGTTAGAGGATTTTCATCCACAGAATCGCACTCTGAATAACTCCACCATCTGGATATTCGCACACTTCTGGGTGTGAAACTTTAGGAAGTGGGGACGTGAAGTGATTGGAAACAGCGCGAAACGGGTTGATGTGAATGGTGTGGTATACGAGGAATGCCAACAATAAATGTCATTTGGAAAGTTAAGACAGGTCTCCTTGGCGAGCAGAAGGCCGATAGCTGGCCTTGTTAAACCTTTCCAAGACATGAATGGGTTAGACAGAGGAAATAAGGAAGGGAGAATGCTCCCCACGCCTGAAAGGATCGAGGACGATTCGGCAGAGTTTTAAAGTCATTAGCAAAAGACGGAAAATATACATGAGGGGAAACGTTTTCATATAGGGATGGGTTAGGGTCTGTAAACCACTGCCTGACATTGACCAAGACGTAGTTTCAATCCAGTTGTTTTAAAAAACTATTTCGTTGTTTATGTTGAAAGTAAAAGTGTGCAGAGTTACAGGGAGAAGGCAAGAGAATGATACCAAAAGAGAACCATATTTACCTCTGTGGAGAGCCAGGACACCTAAGGTGTTTTGTGACACATTTGTGATTCTGACTGGAATCACAGTTCGACCAATATAGGGAGTTAAATAACGGTGATATTGGCAAAGCCAGGACACATCTACACAACAGAATCTTAGCCAGTACGTACATGTCACAGCGGGGATGGCGCTGTCTGAAAATCCTGCAGAGTGTCCTGCTGATCAGACACAGCACACTTCACTATTGCTGCAAAGTCAGTGTTCTGTTGGGAGGCCAAGTGGCCGAAGGGGCTCGATTCAGATTCCAACCTTGCAGGAGGTGTAGGTTCGCATCCCACCGCTGCAATTTCTGTCGCTGCAGCGTTTTCGAAGCCCCCAGAATCGTGAGTTTGCTTCTTGGAGAACTGGATAGAGTGTGGGCTTTCTCAAAGGTGTCAGTGTCCATGTTGACATGATCGAATTTGTCTCCCACATGGTCAATCTTCGGCTCAAGCATCCCGACTGCTGCAGCTTTGTTACAGGCAAGTTGACTCTTCACTGGAACCGAAGAGAGACTGTTGTTGCATTGCTGTTTTGAAAGGAAGTCCTGCAGTGACTCTACCCATCGTCATTTGGTGTTCTGGCGAATGGGAAAATGATTCCAATAAATTGCGATGGTATATGTTATTAAATTTCTCCTATTGCCTTCATTTCCATCCTGGAGACATCGGAAGGGAATGGAAATCTAATCGAGACTGTGATTGGTGAAATTCACTTTTTATGGCCCATTCTTATTGTGTTCTTTCTTTTTCTCTTGTCATCACTTTCTGGGAAGTGGTGGTGCACTAAGGCTCCAGTATGTTTGAAAGAGTAGTTTGGGATTTCCCTGCTGTTAGTTGTGAGATTAGTTTATGGCTCATGCCCTCGGAATGTCTCATATTCAGCATTCATGCTTCGCTGTGTCTGAAAATGCATTTGGTTTGCCAGTTTTGTTTGTGTTCCATGATAAATGCTGACTGTTTTGCCATTCTATCAATACATTACGAGATAACACGGTTTGTAAGGCAATTTTCAGCAGCAAAAATTCTCAACTGAGGATCTGAGAATATTTCACGTAGCATGGTCAGTCAGGGCAAAAGTAAGGAAGTCTTTCGGTTCTGCAGTGTTTCACAATACTACCTTTCCGGTGAACAGCCACAGAGAGCGATGGCAAGCCCCGCTGAAAGTAATCTTTTAAAGCTGGTGTAAATTACACAACATTATTGGGGTACACAGCATGGAAACAGAGTCTTCGGTGGATCTCGTCCATGCTGACCATATAGCCAAAATTAAACAAGTCCCATTTCCCAGCATTTTTGCCCTATCCCTCTGAACCCTTCCTATCCAGAAACTCATCCGGTTACTTTTGCAATCTTCTGTGTGTACTTGCCTCCTCCACTTCCTCTGGTAGCCTATTCCATACACGCACAGCCTTCTGTGTGGGAAATATGCCTCAGATTCCTTTTAAATTTTAGCCGTCTTACCTTAAACCTATGCTCTCCAGTTTTCAACTCGCGCCAGCTTGGGTAAGAAACGTAAATACTCCGTTTACAAACCTTCAATAACATCATGCCCCAGCCGCTATGCTGCCGGAAAATTTGTCCCAGTCTATTCTGCCTCGACCTACAGTCCAAACATTGACGACGTTCTTGTCTATAATTTGTAAGCAATTTCACATGATTTCTTATCTTTTCGATGATGCCAATTACGCTGGACAACAATGTGCTATTGGAAACGGAATGGTGAAGCATAGAACTGCTGCAAACATCAGTGTTGCACATCTCTCAGTAGCAGCAGGCCCGGGCTGGATGTGTTTCTGTAGTGCAGTGGTTGTCACATTGGCTTTACACGCGAAAGGTCCCCATTTCAAAACTAGGCAGAAACAGCCCTGTCCCCAACGGCAGCCTTTCAGACGGGCGGGAACGGAGCTTTCCTGCTTGCTTTCCAATCAACAAACCTGGCATTGTGTTTGCTGTCATTGTGAAAAGTAATGCAATTCCATTTAATTACTGTTTGAAACATTGTTAAGATTTTCTCCAACCTGTTTATGAACATGCGCCATTATGTTGAAGCGTGTAGTTTCCGTGTTCTCATCCTTCCACTAAAAGCAGCACCACATTTGCATTCCTTGTGTAGGCAGCCCGGTTCAAAGCCAATGAGAAAACTGATGTGCACCAGGGCTTCCTAAAGTAGCCTCACTGTCAAATGTATCCCAAAGTAGTCTTTGAAAGGCCTCATTTAGAGGCTGGCTGTCGTTATTCAACGGGCGAGAATTAGCACCAGAATTCATGAATCATCTTTTGCATAATTTCGGACATTAGTGGCTCATTCAATGAGCAAAAACAATGAATGAATTTACAGTCTCAGATGAACCTCTGGACTTGTGCTGTCAAAGTTTCACTCATATTAATGTATGCCATGAGATCTAAGCCATGATGGAACTGAAGCGTTGGTAATGACAGACAGTTTACCGAATGACATTGCATCCATTTGGTTTTCTTGAAATCACAGATGAGCAGGAAAATGTAAACGGGGAAGGGGGAGTGGGCAAGGGGAATATCAAAGTGAGGCAGTTGCAGCTCTGTTGCAACTCCTTCTTTGTGATTCATTCATCAACAAGAGACTTGAAGGTGACTCGGGTGGGACAGCTCCTCACATTGAGAACAAAGAGCACTCAAGTACAGTTAGCACCACTTTGACACCTTCAGGAGTGAGGGGTGTGGTAATCACCTTTTGAGTTCTGTTAATATGTTCAGAAACTGCCTTTTACATTGACCTGATCAGAAACTACATCTCTAAAAACCCCCATGGAATTTAGTAAAATTTACTGAGTCGCAACTCATCGATTCCCACACAGGGTTCCACCTCAGCTGGCAGCCATGTGGCTCATGTCCTGGTGTGGACATTCTGCAGCAATGGTTAAGGTAAAAAACAAGGAAAGCGGCAACTCGTACTGGCACTGAGGTTTGAGCATCCTCACAATGTGATCTGTCCTTCTCGCATTGTAATGCTACCTCAGGTTTTAGGGTGGACAACATTCTTTGGGACTCTTATTCTGCAAAACAGACACAGTAACTGAAACTATGCTGCACGGAATGATGTGGAACACGGTCTGCTCAGCTTTGTGCATTTTCCCTGTCGTCCGGTATGTTTCATGTTCTGTGTAAACGTGAAAGTTGTTCTGTTTCCAGCAAAGGACGAAATCATTTACCAAAGCAAGAATCGAAATACCAGTAACGTCATGCAGCTCATGGTTTCTTTGTCGAATCATAACCGAATATACATTCTCTCATACAGACATTACATTTGTGGCTTCAGCGAATCTCAGAAGTTTGATTCAGCTTTCCAATGCTTTTGTCTGAATTGAACGTTTGTTGCGAAATTGATATTGTATTCAGGCATATCCCTGCAGCTGTACGAGCAGGAGCGAGATCGCAGAACTGTTTCCCTGTGACTTTGCTTCTAATGTTTCACAGGCGCTCCAGAAGGTGTAAGAAAATATGCTGCAGCTGTGGCTGGTTTCGTGGCCGAGTGATTTCCTTCATTTCTGTCCTGGAAGCAGGAACTAGGAAGCAGGCACTGCCGCATAGTTGATCGGATGGGCAAATTAATCAAATTAATCAAAACGAGACTGTATTTGGGAATCTTCACTTTTCATGGTCCATTCCTGTTCAGTTCTTTCTTTTCCCTCATTTCGGAGCTTTTCGGGAGGTGGCGGTGCACTAAGTTTCCAATTCATTTTGGGAACGCAGTTTGGAATTGCTTTGAAGGATCTGGGAGTCGTTTATGGATGATTGCCCTCGGAATGCCCCAGAACAGCATTCATGCTTGAATGTCTCTTAAGATGCATTTTAAACATACTCACATTTCCCAGCATTTGGCTGCTATCCCTCTAAACTCTTCCTATCCAGAAACTCATCTGGTTGCCTTTGAAATCTTGTGAGTGTACGAGCCTCCTCCACTTCCTCTGGTAGCTGATTCCATACACACACAACCTTCTGCGTGTGAAAGGTGTCTCAAGTCCCTTTTATATTTTACTCCTCTCACCTTAAACCGATGCTCTCCAGTTTTCAACTCGCCCCATATTGCAGAAAACAAAAACTTAAATATGCTGTTGACAAACGTTCCTTAAGGTCATGCCCGATGATGAAATGAAAGTTGTCCCAGCATGTTCAGACTCGCCCTACATTCCAAACTGTGCACCCCTGACAGCATCCTTGTCGATATTTTGTGAGCAATTTCACGTGATTTTCTAAATTTTTCAATGATGCCAATTACGGTGGAGAATAACTAGTTCCTGGAAACAGAAAGGTGAAGCGTTGAACGGCTAGAAATTTTAGTGATGGCCGACTCTGAACACCAGCTGCTCTCGGAGATGCTTCCTGTAGTATAGTGGCTGTTGGAGTCACCTCATATACGAAAACTCCCCACTTCAAAATCCGGCAAGAACAGCCTTATTCCCGATGGCAGCCTTTCAGACTGACATGAGCAGAACCTTGTAACTGGCAAGTAGTAACCAGAAGGTCCATTCAGACTGACTCTACTTCGTGACCTGAGGCCAAATACTTCCTCTGTGATACCTTTGTTATCCATTATTGCTAGCGTTGTCCATTTTGCCTGAAACTCCGCAAGGTTGTGAACTATTCAATATTTATGTTCCACCTTTTGTTCGCCCAGTAACCACGTCTACCTGGTGCCGAAATCCCTTTCATCTGTGTCACAAATCCATCTACCTTACTGCAGAGACTTCGTCCATTCAAAAAAAAACATGATTTACTCTTTCCCACAATCACCTATCACAAACCAATTTGCTGATGTACAGTTTTAGTTAAATTCTGTCCTATCCTGTTCCTTTCTGCTTGTCTTTCAGCCACATCCCCATGCTGTTCCAATGCTTCACTTTTTCCCTTTGGTTTGGAAAGTTCCTTTCATCTGAATCCTGTCCCTGCATCCTCTCTGTCAGTTTAAATCCCTGTCCATATAACTACTGACATGTTTGGCCAGGACACTGTTCCCATTACAGTTCCATTGGGGCCCAGTGCAATGTGATTGTTTTTATTCACTCGGGGGATGTGGGTGTCTCTGACTGACCATTTGTTGCCCCGTCTTAGCTGCTCTTGAACTGCATAGCTTGCTCGGGCATTTCAGAGGGTAATTTAGAGGCACACACTTTGCTGTGGTTATGTCGTGCAGACCACGTGAGGATGGGCAGATGTCCTTCTCGAAACGACAGGTGTTTGGATTTTTTGTACATCAGCAATGGTTTCATAATTATTTCTGGATTATTAATTAGTATGTTTAAAATTATTGATTTCAATTTCACCATTTCAGATGGTGAGATTCAAAACTGCCTCCTCTGAACATTAGCTGAGGTCTTGAATACATGCTCTAGCAATAATATCACTTGGCAATCACTTTGCCTGCTTGTTCCTGAGCTCTGGTAGCAATACATCATGAAGCACAGCCCCTTTTTCACACACAGTTGTTTGAGCCTGATACCTTCCTGCACTCTGGTGATATCACTCAGTATCTCTTCATGTGGTATCCCTCACTGTGCGGGTCTAATTACTGCCTCTGTCAGTGCCTCTCACTCTTGCAGTTACTCCAGATCCTGAGCCAACAGAATTCTCCACTCCAGAGGGAAGCAACAGTACAGGGCAGGGATGGAAACTGGAATTTTCCAGTTTTCTGTGGGACTCAGTGCTATTCGAAGTGTGTAGCCCTCACGGCATCAGTTTAATTTCCAAGTCTATCTATTTCTCTGTCTCCTGTAGGTACTCAGGAAGTTCCTGACTCTGTATACTTTCCAGATGCTGGTCGTCCCATCCATCACCACCTTGAAGATGGTTGGTCAGCCAGAGAGACAAAGTGTAGCGAGATCTGGAGCCTTCAATAAAAACTGCAGTCAGGTAAGATCACTCACAGTGCACAGAGCGGAGAGCAATGAGAGGGCTCTAAATATCGGTAACAGGGTATGACATAGATACAGTGCTGGTGCGGAGGACAGTTCAGACTGTCTCAATCACCACCCCTACTGTTAGTTTTGTTGTATTAAGACAGCATCAGGAGTGTCACAGTTATCAATCCAGGCCTGTGCTTTCTTAGTGAGTATCAGCAGTACAATGGAGAAAGCAGGCCTCCATGAGAGGGTGGTCATGCTGCCTGGTATCTTTTTGTTCTGTGTTCCCTCTCCAGCACTGTATTTCTGGCATGTCTCATGGTCCGATGTCTTCAATACTTTGTAACTCATATAACCATTCCTGTCTCTGTGACCACCTCCATTCCCTGTAGTCCCTCCCCATGTTTGAAATCTACTGCATTCCAGACTACCTTCCCTATCCCTGCAACTTGCTTCAGTCTCTACAACATGCCTTATCTAAGTAGTGTCCTCCTCCAATGACAGAACCAAACAGAAATTAATCAGAACCTTTGGTTTGATCAAACTAGTCCATGCTGACCATTGTCCCAGAAAGAGTTGATTTTGCCTGCATTTATAGAACATAGAACATAGAAGAATACAGCGCAGTACAGGCCCTTCGGCCCTCGATGTTGCGCCGATCAAAGCCCACCTAACCTACACTAACCCACTATCCTCCATATACCTATCCAATGCCTGCTTAAATACCCATAAAGAGGGAGAGTCCACTACTGCTAGTGGCAGGGCATTCCATGAACTTACGACTCACTGAGTGAAGAACCTACCCCTAACATCAGTCCTATATCTACCCCCCCCCTTAATTTAAAGCTATGCCCCCTATGCCCCCTTGTAATCGCTGACTCCATACGTGGAAAAAGGTTCTCACTGTCAACCCTAACTAACCTCCGAATCATCTTGTACACCTCTATCAAGTCACCCCTAAACCTTCTTTTCTCCAATGAAAACAACCCCAAGTGCCTCAGCCTTTCCTCATAGGATCTTCCTACCATACCAGGCAACATCCTGGTAAACTTCCTCTGCACCCGTTCCAGTGCCTCCACATCCTTCCTATAGTATGGCGACCAAAACTGCACACAATATTCGAGATGCGGCCACACCAGAGTCTTATACAACTGCAGCATGACCTCAGGACTCCGGAACTCAATTCCTCTACCAATAAAAGCCAGTACGCCATATGCCTTCTTCACTGCACTATTTACCTGGGTGGCAACTTTCAGAGATCTGTGTACATGGACACCAAGATCCCTCTGCTCTTCCACACTACCAAGTAGGCTACCATTAGCACAGTAATCCATCTTTTTATTATTCTTACCAAAGTGAATCACCTCACATTAAGTTACATTGAACTCCATTAGCCACCTTTCTGCCCAGCTCTACAGCTTCTCTATATCCTGCTGTAACCTGCCATATCCTTCCTCACTGTCTACAACTCCTCCGACTTTCGTATCATCCGCAAACTTGCTCACCCAACCTTCTAACCCTTCCTCCAGGTCATTTATAAAAATGACAAACAGCAATGGTCCCAAAACAGATCCTTGCGGAGCACCGCTAGTGACGGCACTCCAAGATGAACCTTTGCCATCAACTACTACCCTCTGTCTTCTTCCAGCCAGCCAATTCCTAATCCAAACCTCCAACTCACCCTCAATGCCATGTCTCTGTATTTTCTGCAGTAGCCTACCATGGGGGACCTTATCAAACGCCATACTAAAATCCATATATACCACATCTACTGCTTTCCCCTCATCTACCTCCTTAGTCACCTTCTCAAAGAATTCAATCAGGTTTGTGAGGCACGACCTGCCCTTCACAAAACCATGCTGACTATCCTTGATCACATTATTCTTATCCAGATGTGCATAAATCCTATCCCTTACAATTCTCTCTAAGACTTTGCCCACAACAGAAGTGAGACTCACTGGCCTATAGTTACTAGGATTATCCCTACTCCCCTTCTTGAACAAGGGAACCACGTTTGCTAGCCTCCAGTCCTCTGGCACTACTCCTGTAGACAAAGAGGACACAAAAATCAAGGCCAATGGCTCTGCAATCTCCTCCCTTGCTTCCCGGAGAATCCTAGGATAAATGCCATCAGGCCCAGGGGACTTATCTATTTTCACCCTTGCCAGAATTTCCAACACCTCTTCTCTACATATCTCAAAGCCATCCATTCTACTTATTCGTGCCTCAGTATTCATATCGACAACAATGTCCTGTTCCTGAGTGAATACTGACGAAAAGTATTCATTCAGTGCCTCCCCAATCTCTTCAGCCTCCACACGCAACTTCCCATTACTATCCTTGATTGGACCTATTCCTACCCTAGTCATTCTTTTATTCCTAACATACCTATAGAAAGCCTTAGGGTTTTCCCTAATCCTACCAACTAAGGACCTTTCATGTCCCCTCCTTGCTGCTCTTAGCTCTCTCCTCAGGTCCTTCCGGGCTACCTTATAACTCTCAATCGCCCTTATTGAACCTTCACGCCTCATCTTTACAAAGGTCGCCCTCTTCCATTTAACAAGGGATTCCAACTCCTTATTAAACCACGGCTCCCTCACACGACCCTTTCCTCCCTGCCTGATAGGTACGTACTTATCAAGGACACTCAATAGTTGCTCCTTGAACAAGTTCCACATATCAAGTACGCTCTTGCCTTGGAATCTACTTTTCCAATCCACACATCCTAAGTCATGTCTCAACGCATCATAATTTCCCTGCCCCCAGCTATAACTCTTGCCCTGTAGTACACACTTATCCCTCTCCATCACTAGAGTAAAAATCACCGAATTGTGGTCACTGTCCCCAAAGTGCTCACCTACCTCTAGTTCTAATACCTGGTCTGGTTCGTTACCCAGAACCAAATCCAGTATGGCCTCACCTCTTGTTGGCTTATCTACATATTGTGTCAGGAAACTCTCCTGCGCACATTGCACAAACACTGACCCATCTAACGAACTTGAGCTATAGCTTTCCCAATCAATATCAGGAAAGTTAAAGTCTCCCATAACAATCACCCTATTACTGTCACTCTTCTCCTGAATCATCTTCGCAATCCTTTCTTCAACGATTCTAGGACTATTAGGAGGCCTGTAAAAGACTCCTAACAGGGTGACCTCACCTCTCCTATTCCTAACCTCAACCCAAACTACCTCAGTACCCATATCCTTTCAAACCTTCTCCTCTCCATGTACGTGCCCAAGTGTTTTTCACGTGTTTTAATGTACTTTTCTCTGCCATTTCCCCTGGCTTTTCATTCAATATGTACACCATCTTCTGTGTGGGAAATGTTCTCCTCGGTCACTTTTAACGCTTTCCTCTCCAACCTCACATTTATGTTCTTTAGTTGTGGACTCCCCTACCTTGGGATAAAGATCTTGGCAATTCACCTTGTGTATACCCCTCATGGTTCTTATAAACCTATGTCAGGTCACCCCTCAGCCTCCTACACCCAATGAAAACATGAAGGACAATGATACAAATATCTTTGCCGTGGTAACTGCAACTACTTTGCCACAATGTGCTCGGATACAATTGTTCAGGTCCTGGGTTTATATCTACCTTTTGTGTTTTACGACATCTAGCACCAGCTCATCTGTAATGGGGAACTCTTTTCAAGACATCTCTGTTTCTTTCCTTTTGTTACCTGTTCTTTATCCACATTATGCTTTGACATGAAATATTAGTTTTGGATCTCACCCATTTCCTGTGGTTCCACACAGGAGGGGCCCTATTGTGTCTCTAGTTGCATTTTTGTACTTGTATGCTGTAGGATGTCTTTGGATTCTCCTTAAACTTTTCTGAGAATCTATCTCTTTTCCCCCCGTTTCGCTTTCCAGCTTATCCAGCCTCTTCTTGAAAGTCAAAGACTCCAGGATTAGTAACATCTTGATCATTCTTTGTTCCATTTGCAGTTTCGGAAAATGCTTCCTAAAGCAGGAGGATCAGAATTCTACACAGTACTCCAACTGGAGACCCAGCAATGTCTTGTACAGCCGTATCATGATGTCCCAACCCATGTCCTCAGTGCTCTGACCCATTAGGGCAAGTGTGACAAATCCGCTTTCCCCACCATGTCCACGTGTGAAGCCACATCCAAGAAACAATGTAACTGCACCCCTTGGTCTCTCTCTATTTGACAACACTTTCCAGAGCTCTGCCATTAACTGTGTTAGTCCTCCCTGGTTTGTCTTAAAAAACTCCAACACCTGAATTAAACACCATCTTTTATTCCTTGTCCCACTGTCGCTATTATTCAAGAGCCCCTTTGAAAACTGTATTCCCTGTCAATTATAACACAGATGTTATTATCCACAATCCTAATAACAATGAATCCTATATTCTGTCGGTCTTCTTGGTCACCACATCAGCAAATTCAATTCATTTGTGAGACATGACTTTGTATGCAAAAAGCTGTGCTGACTCTCTGTAATCAATCCTTACTTTCTGAAATGCATGTAACTCATGTCCCTCGGAATCACTTCCAAAAACATTTGAATCACTGACATTGAGTTAATTGGTCTTTATGTCCCTGCCTTTCCCTTGCAGCATTTCCTAAATATTGGTACAACATTAGTCACCTTCCGGGCTCCCTGCTCAACACCTATGGCTGTCTGTGATAGAAATGTCTGTGTGAGGAACTCCTTAATTTTGTCCCTAACTTCCACCAATATCCAGGGACAAATTTGATTAATTTCCAGAAATTGTCTTGTTTTTATAGATTTTAAACCCTCCAGCACCTCCTGCTCTGTAATGTGGACTCTTTTGAAGATATCACTGTTTATTTCCCTGACTTCCCTAGCCTTTGTCCACAGTAGGTTGTAATGTGAAATTTTTGTTTAAGATTTCACGCATCTCCTGTGATTCCACACATTGATAGCGCCATTGATCTTTAAGGGGCCACATTTTGTCCCGAGTTAATCTTTCTTATGAATATTCTTGTAGAACATCTATGGATTTTCCAGAACCTTGTTTGCCAAAGCTTTCTTGGGTCACCTTTGGGCTCTCCTGATTTCCCTCT
The DNA here is from genome assembly GCF_047496795.1 of Chiloscyllium punctatum. Taxonomy (NCBI): domain Eukaryota; kingdom Metazoa; phylum Chordata; class Chondrichthyes; order Orectolobiformes; family Hemiscylliidae; genus Chiloscyllium; species Chiloscyllium punctatum. The sequence continues at coordinate 49,048,451 of NC_092754.1, read as the reverse complement.
TAAGTGTATTACTACACCCGCAATATTCTTCAAGAGATTCACTTAATCCAGCTGGCTATATAATGACGTGCCCACTTTTTGGATTGACCATAACCTCAATATTCCCAGTCATTCAGTGTTTTCTACTTGTGATCAGCATTGTCTTTCCCACTAATTGGAATATGCTGGCCCTGAACTCTCATTTGCTCTCTTTTGAAAGCTTCCCATGTGTCTGAGGTCCCTTAACATGCAAATAGCCTCAAAATATCAACTTTTAAAATCTCTTTACTAATACCTTCTGCATTGGGGCAACCAAATTTTGATCTTTATTTTGTGGACCAGTCCTATAAATTTTCCATAGCCGTTTTCAAACTAATAGCATTGTGGTCACTTTACCAAAATTCTCCCTACTAACACCTCAAGCACTTTTCTCTACAGTGCTTCCCAAGAGGAGGTCAGGTTTTACCCCTTTCTCCAGGCGAGTCATTTACATATTGACGGAGACAGTTTTATTGAACATACTGAACAAATCCCTCCCATCGAAGCTCAGAACACATTGGCAGTCTCAGTCTCGGTTTAGAAAGTTAGAATCCCTGTCATTCTTACAGAAATCTGAGATGTCCCGACATTTTTCCTGCTCAATTTCCCGCTGACTATCTGTGGCCCTGTAGTATAGTCATAACAAACTGATGACCCATTCTTATTTCTCAGTTCTACTCGTATATCTTCACTGGGCGATCCCCAGGAATATCTTCTCTAAGTGCTGCAGTACTGTTTTCACGAATCTAAACCTCCTCTCCCCCTCGTCACTTGCCTTCCCTTTAATCCTTCCTGTAGCAGCCGTCCCCTGGAACATTGAGCTGCCAGTCCTGTCCCTTCCTCAGCTGTGTTTTTCTCATACCTATGGTGTCCTCGTCCCATGTTCCCATGCATGCGTTGAGTTCATGCACTTTCCCTGACAGGCCTTTTACATAAAAATAAATGCAGCTTAATTGATCAGTTTTCCCTCATTGCCTGTTGTGCACTTGTCTGCCTTATCGATTGAAATGAATCACTTGAAACTCTGTCCCAGCTTTAACGTTCAAACTGTTGGCTGGAACATCCCCTCACTGCGGAAAACATGCTCACCTGCAATGTCATCTGCAAAACTGAAAATGATACCTTCTGCTTTCACATTAAACTCATTAATGTACATAATAATCAGCAATGGTTCCTGCACAGATACCTGTGGTACATCCGCCGGTGAAAAGCTTCTCATCACAAAGACTACCCTCCACTATTTGTGGATCCAATTTGCGATCTTGCCTTGGATCCCATGGGCTCTTCCCTTTTGGACCAGCCTTCCTTGTGTGACCTTGTCAAAGTCCTTTATGAACTCCATGGAACCCACATCATCTGCACTGCACTCATCAATATTTTCAGACACCATTTCAAATAGCTAAACTGAATTCCTCAGGCAGTATCTACCTCGACCAAATTCGTGATGACATTGCCTAATCGATTTCTGCTTTCCCAAATGTTGATACATCTTGTCCCTTAAAATTGTTTCCAATAATATCCCTCCCCCTGCTGTCAGACTATCTGCTCTGTAATTACCTGGCCTATCCCTGCTGCCCTTCTTGAACAAAGGAACCACATTCGCGATCCTCCAGTCATTTGGCACTTCACCTGTGGCCAGCAAAGTTTTAAATATATCCACCAGGGCCCCAGCAATCTCCTCCCTTACCTCCCAAAGCAGCCTAGGATACATTTCATTGAACACTGAAGACTTCCCCACCTTTAATACCTCCTCCTTATTGATCTTCACATGCTCTCAAACCTCACCATCCCGACTGAAATGCCCTGCAACATTGCCTTTCTCCTGTGTGAATACAGATGTGAGGTATTCATTGAAGACCTCACCTACTTCCTCTGACTACATGCCCACATCGTCCCTTTGGTTTCTAAACGGCCCCACTCTTTCCCCAGTAATCCTCTTATGCTAACTGTACTGGCAAAATACCTTGTGGCTTTTCCCTAACAGTATCTGCCAAGGATATTTTGGGACCATTGTTTGACCCTCATTTTTAAGGACTCTCTATACACAAGATTAGAGATAGGGAGGGTGTTGAGACTGGAAGAGATTAGAGATTGGAGGATGTTGCATTGATTGAGATGTTTTTGATACCAGAGATAGTGATAGTTCTGAGGCTAGAGAGGAATTATAGAGATAAGGATGATTTTTTTTAGCTTTCCCAACACTACCTCTTTACTGATAATGATTGTTTCTCTGTCATCGTCTGCCTTTGCCTCCATAGGCCTGCGACAAGGAGAGTACACAGATAGTATGTTCCCATTAAGGTCAAGGCTGGGACGCGTCGAGAATGCTGCATGACCTGAGAAATTGAGGCTCTGGTCAAGAAAATTAAGAAAGGATATGGCAGGTACAGAGCACTGGGTTTGAGTGAGTCCCTAGAGGACTATAAGGGCAGTAGGAGGAGACTCGTGGGAAACCAGGAGGCAGAAAAGGGGACATGAGATAGCTTTGGGAAATAGGTTTAAGGAGAATCCCAAGAAATTCTACAAATACTCTAAAGACAAAAGAATAACTAGGCAGAGACTAGCGAGCCTCAAAGATCAACAAGACTGTCTATGGATCGGCAGGAGGTGGGAGAGATTCTGTAAGTATTTCATGTCAGTTTTTACTGAAAGGGGATATGAAAGTTAGAGATGTTGGAGAAATCAATAGTGATAACTTGGCAAGTGTATATATTACAGAGGAGGTGGTACTGGTAGTCTTAAAATGCATAAAGGTGGATAAATCCCAGGAATCTGGTCAGGTGTGTCCCAGAACCTTGTGGGAAATTAGGGAAACTTTTACTGGGCCCCTCACTGCGATATTTGTACCATCGATCGCCACAGGTGAGGTGTTGGAATGTGGGTGCCATTATTTGAGAAAGGTGGTAAGGAAAAGCCAGGGAACTATAGACCGGTGAGCCTGAAGTCAGTGGCAGAGAACTTGTTGGAAAGGATTCTCAGGTACAGGATTTGCATGTCATTGGAAAGGCAAGAAATTATTAGGGAAAGTCAAATGGCTTTGTGCATTGAAATCCGTAACTTGGACTTGAGAAAGACACAAGGTTTCACATAACACACTGGTTAGCATGTTCAATACCGTAGAATTCTGGCGGAACTCGCTGTTTGGATACGGAATTGGCTGGTCCAACGTGCTGATCAGATATCACAACGCAATCTAGTCCTACCTGTCAGCACCCGGCCCATGTCCTTCCCATTCATATACACATGAAGATGCCTTTTAAATGTTGCAATCGTAATGGCCTCCACCACTTCCTCTGGCAGCTCTTTCCATACACGTACCACCCTCTGTGTGAAAACGTTGCCTCTAAAGTCTCTTTAAAGTCTTTCCCTTCATACCATAAACCTATGCCCTCTAGTGTTGGGATCCCCCACGCCTGGGAAAAGACTTTGTCTATTTATCCTATCCATGCACCTCAATGTTTTTATAAACATTGATAAGATCACCTCTCAGCCTCCGACGCTGCAGGGAAAACAGCCCCAATCTATTCAACCTCTATTCAACCCCCAGCCTAGCTCAAATCCTCCAACCCTGGCAACGTTCTTGTAAATCTTTCCTGAACCCTTTCAAGTTTCACAACATCCTTCCAATAGGAGGGAGACCAGACTTGTACACAACGTTCCAAAAGTGGCCTAACCAATGTCCTGTACAGACACAACATGACCTCACAACTCCTGTACTCAATATTTTGTCCGATAAAGGAAAGCATACCAAATGCTGCCTTCACTATCCTATTTGCCTGCACTCCAAGGTCTCTTTGCTCAGTAACACTCCTCAGGACCTTACCATTAAGTTTATAAGTCCTGCTAAGATTTGAGTTTCCAAAATGCCAATCCTCAGCCCATTCACCCAACTGATCAAGATCCCATTGTACTCTGAGGTAATATTATTTACTGTCCACTACACCTCCAGTTTTGGTGTCATCGCACTAACTATACCTCCGATGTTCACATCCAAGTCATTGATATAAATGACGAAAGGTAGTGGATCCAGCAGTGATCCTTGTAACACTCCACTAGTCACAGGCCTCCAGTCTGAAGAGCCAGTTCTGTATCCAAATGGCTAGTTCTCCCTGTATGCCATGAGCTCTAACCTTACTGAGCAGTCAGTCTCATAGTGGAGGGTGCTTTTTGGACTGGAAGCCTGTGATGAGCAATATGCTGTCAGGCTGGGTACTGGGTCCACTGCTTTTTGCCATTTATATAAATGATTTCTATGTGAATATAGGAGCTATGGTTAGTAGGTTTATAATAGACAACAAAATTGGAGGTGCAGTGAACAGCAAAGTTACCTGAGAGTACAATGAGACTCCAATCAAATGGGCTGAGGAGTGGCAGATGCAGTTTAATTTAGATAAATGTGAGGTTCTGCATTTTGGAAAAGCAAATCAGGGCAGGACTTCCACACTTAATGGGAAGGGCCTGGCGAGTGTTGCTGAACAAAGAAATCTTGGAGTGCAGGTTCATAGTTCCTTGAAAGTAGAATCATAGATAGGCAGTGTAGTGAAGAAAGTGTTTGGTGTACTTGCCTTTATTGGTCAGTGCATTGAGTACAGGAGTTGTGACGTCATTTTGCGGCTGAACAGGACATTCATTCAGCCACTTCTGGAATTCTGCTTTCAGTCCTGGTCTCCCTGCTATCGGAATGATATTGTGAAACTTGAAAGGATTCAGAAATAATGCAAAGATGTTGCCAGCGTTGAGGGATTGAGCTATAGGGAGAGGCTGAATAGACTGAGGCTGTTTTCACTGGAGAATCGGATGCTGAGAGGTGACCATAGAGGTTGATTAAAATCGTGAGGGACATGGATAGGGTAAACAGCCAGAGTCCTATTCCTGTTTAGGTGAGTCCAAAACTAGAAAGCACAGGCGTGAGGGAAAAGATTGAAAAGGCATATTCGGGGTAAAGTTTCAAGCTGAACGTGGTACATGTATGGAATGTGCTGCCAGAGAAAGCGAGGATGCTGGTACAGTTACAACATATAAAAGGCATCTCATTGGATATGTGATTGGGAAAGGTTTAGAAGGCTATGGGCCAACTGCTGGCATATGGGCCGAGATTAATTTAGGATATCTGGTCGGCATGGACAAGTTGGACTGAAGGGTCTGTTTCTGTGCTGTACATCTCTATGACACTAATAAATTAAAATTAAGTTAGGTTTCTCTTTTATGGGGAGTTAGCAGAAGGCCAGACAATTCTCCTTGGAGCTGAGAATGTTAAGCAGTGATTTCAACCAGGAGTTGATTTGTTTCCAGGGTATTTCATTTACAGAGAGACAGAGTGAGAAATTTTTAACGTCACAATTTTTAGTAACTATATTCAGGTAACTGGCAAATAATGCAGGTTAAAAATGTGAAGATTATTTTACTTACTAAGTTCTGAGCATCTGGAAGAGTTTGACCAACAGCTGGATGCAGATTCAGTAGTTCTTGTCAAAACAAATTTGAAATTTAACTTTTTTTAGGAAGGATCCGGAGGGCTATGTCCAAATGGGAGGTGAGTTGGGATAGACTGGCACCATCTCCAGAGGGAGAGAGTACGGCCCCAATGGGCTGAATAGCCCCCAGCCCCTGTGCTCTGTGATACTGACGCATTCACTGTGAATGATGAAGCTCATCACAGGGCAGAGCTGTAGAGATGTACAGCATGAAGATAAACCCTTTGGTTAAACTGGTCCATGCTGACCAGATATCCCAACCTAATCTAGTCCCATTTGCCAACACTTGGTACATATCACTCTACACCCTTCCTATTCCCACACCCATCCAGATGGCAAATGGTATAATTGTACCAACATCCTCCACTTCCTGACAGAAGATTCCATACACACACCAACCTCAGTGGGAAAAAAATGCCCAACAGATCCATTTTAAATTCTTCCCCTCTCATCTTAAACCTATGCCTTCTCATTCTGGACTCCCCGACCCCAGGGAAACGACCTTGTCTATTTATCCTACGCATGCCCCTCATGATTTTATAAATATCTATGAGGTCACCCCTCAGCCTTTGATGCATCTGGGAGGATCCCACCACTCAGGTCACAATGGTGCCTGGCTGATTGACACAGCTTCAGACCAATAGGAGAGTTGGCGTGATCCTACAACCAATGGGAGTGAATGGGGGGTGGGTCCAGCAGGCCAACACATGACAATCATCTTTTCAGGCGCAGTGTCACTGTGAGGGGGGACTGAATGTGAAGGATTGGGAGAGACAGCAGATACTGGGAGAGAGATGGAGTTAGTGTGGACTGGGAAGGTTGAAAAACACTATTTCTGTCCGCTGGGCCTGAATTATATACTCCGAGTAAAGTAGAACCAAAAGAACTTTGGATGCTGTAAATCACACACAACATCCAGAAGGTACTGGAAAAGCTCATGAGATCAGTTGGCATCTGTGAAAAGAAATCCAATCGCATTTTCAATCCAGTGACGCTTCCTCAGGAACTGATGTTAGCGAGAAAAAAATGTCCGTTTTTATGCAGAAGGTAGGGGTTAAGGAGTAAATGATAAGTGGGGATAGAGTCCAAAGAGAGAGATAGGTGCAGTTGGACAAAGGAGTAGATAACGATCTGACGGGGGGAGGGTGAATAGCTGTTTATGGGGACTGTTAGTGGCTAACCATAGGTATTGTGTAATGGCAGGCTACGTAATAACAAGGCCTGGTATGTGGGGTAGGGGGCAAAGACACTAGGACGTGGGAGAGTTCAGGACCTAAAATTATTGAATTTGATGTTGAAGCCAGAGGGTTGCAGGGTCCCCAAGTGGGAGATGAGGTGTTGTTCTTCCAGCGTGTGTTAAAGTGTGGTGCGGGAAAAGCACAGCAGGTCAGGCAGCATCCAAGAAGCAGGAGAATTGACGTATTGGACATGTCAGCACTTCATCAGAAATGTGGGTGGTGGAATACAGCTGAGAGATAAATAGGGAGGGGTGTTTGGGGTTGGGGAAGGGAGCTAGGGAGTCAATAGGTGGTTGTCGATGGAGGGTAGAATGGACAATTGGAAAGGAAGATGGGCAGGTGGGACTGTTCAAGATGGTTTTGCCGAGTTGGGGGGTTGAATCTGAGATAAGTTGGGGGAGGGAAATGCGGAAACTTTGCCTTGTGGTTGAAAGTTCCCAAGGTGGAAGATGACGTGTTTTTCCTCCAGGTGTTGGGTGGCTCGGATTTGGGAATGGAGGACTTGCATGTCCTTGGCAGCGTGGTGGCAGAGGGGCTGGGGGGTAGCCGAAATGGTCAGCTACAGGGCTGTGGGGTTGGTTGGTACATGTGTCCCAGAAATGTTCCCTGAAATACTCCACAATTTGGCGTCCTGAGAGCAAGGGACACAATAGGTGAGGTGTTTGGGTGGGCAGGGAATTCTCTGCTGGATGTGGGAGTATCCAGTGGTGCCTTGGATGGAGGCGAGGGGAAGGTGTGGGCACAGGTTTTCCACCTCTTGCAGTGGCAAGCGAAGGTGCCTGGAGTGGAGGGTGGGTTGGTGGGGAGTGTGGATCTAACATGGAAGTCACAAAAGGTATGGTCTCTGTGGAATGCTGAAAGGGGTGGGGAGGGAAATATATCTCAGGTGGTTGGATCTGATGGGGGAAAGAGCAGAGGATGATGCGTTGTATCTGGGTGGAAGGTGAGGATGGGGGGATTCCAACTTTGTTGCATTTGGAGGGGTGGGGTTCAAAGGCGGTGGTGTGGGAAGTGGAGGAGATACACTGGAGGGCATTGTTGACCACATGTGAGGGGAAATTGCAGACCTTGAAATAGGAAGCCATTTGGTATGTTCTGAAGTGTTCTTCCAGCTTACATCAAACTTCACTGGAACACTGCAGTAAGCATGAGACAGAGATGTTGGACAGGGAACAGTCTTGTGTGTTAAAGAGCAGGCAACTGGAAGCTCAAGGTCTTTTTTGCAGGCACAATGTAGATCATCAGCCGCCATTTCCACCACCACCACTGAAATGCTAGAAGGTTCCTGTCTCCTCCATTAACAGCTTCCCAACTTCCCACTCCTTTATGTTTCCAAATGTTCCTGTGTCTCTTTGGGCTCTGTCCCCACCTATTATTTACTCTTTAACCCCTATCTCCTGTCGTCCAAAGATCTATAGGTTAGGTGAATTGGCCCAGCTAAGGTTCCCGTAGTGTTCAGGGATGTGCATTAGTTCGGGGGAAAAGGAGAATAATAGAGTAGGAGAATGGGTCTGGGTGGGATAAACTTCGGAGGGTGGGTGTGGAATTGTTGGGCCAAAGGGCCTGTTTCCTGAAGGGATTCTAATTTTCCCAACTATCATCGGTTCTGAGGAAGGGTCACTGGACCCATGATGACCCATGGTGTGTGCAGGAGGTGGAAAGGGGAAAGGGGAGAGTGGCAGCAGAAACCGGATGAAATTTATCAGTGTAGACTGGGAGGGTTTAGTTACACTCTGTGCAGGTAGTTAGTCTGAATTAGAAACTCTTGGTCCCATGTTTGCAGCAAAGGGGAAGATGGCTTGGGCCTCAGGCAGTGAGAGGACCTGGGTTATGGCCGCCATCTTTATTTGGGGCAAGGTACAGCAAGGAGCATGAACGTGTCCTCTTCCTGGGTGGGGGCGGGGTGATTTGAAGAGGAGCATTTACACATCAAACACATACCAAGAGAAGTGTTTGCCTTCACTATTCATCTTGCACTGACTGTGAGCTTTGTTTTGTGAATTCATTTTATAGGATATTAATTGAGAATAATTGAGACTGGGATCTTAATAAACAAGTTTCTACAGTCAGCGGAGTCATCAGGATCTGAATATCATTGGCATTTAACTGTGGAACGAGAAAGGTTTGTCTGTTCTGTCTGTGGGAAAATATCTACAATGTTTTTGTCAAGCCAAAAGTAGACAGATGGTCAAGTCCATGGTTGGATCCCTTGGGGTATGTATTCAATTCTTGGCCCTGCAGCTGTGGAAGGAGGTATTGGCCTGAGAGAGAGCACAGATTTATCCAAATTACACCTCGTCTTTTTGCAGGAACTGTCAGATTTTGTCTCAATCATCCACTTTATAATGTTAATCTGTAAACTCCCTAATTCCAATTCTCTGCAAATTTCTCATTGAAATTCCTTGTGGACTCAAATTCCAGCACCATTTCAGGTGGAACGTTCCAGATTCTGACAACTGTCTGTTCATTCAGAAACTGCTGAAGTCCATTATGAATCTGGGGTTACAAAGGGCTGAATTGAAAGATGCAATGCTGGTCCTGGGCTCCCATTGAGGTGCATTGAACAGTACAGGAGGCTGAGGGCAGTGTAGGTGTGAGCAGACAATGAAAATGACAGGGCTGCACTATGAGGGCTGCTTGGCTCAATGAGTGTTTTGGAGTTGGGTGTAAATAGTGAGGTGAGACAGGGAGAAGGTGAAGCTGAAACTCAGTTTTAGTTCAGGCCTTTCAGAAATTCACAGTCCCAATGGGAATAGCCAATTTTTCAGTGATACCTGTGGAGTATTTAAGTTTTTAAAGTATGACATATCAGCTTAAGTAAAGATTTTTTTTTTGGTATTATAATGGACATGTTTGAAGTGAAGGAAGGTTACTCACTCATTTAAATTCTCTTAAACTAGATGAATGTACAGAGACGTTGTGACAGGAGCCCTCAGACCCGTGGTGTGCTCCTCTTGCACAATGTGGGAAATAAGGGCCGCTTCCAATGTCCCTGACGGCTATGTGTGCAGGAAGGGTTGCCATCTGCAGCTACTGGGAAACTGCCTTTCAGAGCTGGAGCTGAGAGTGGACTCACTGTGGAGCATCTGCAATACTGAGAATGTTATGGACAGCACGTTTAGTGAGTTAGTCACACTGCAGGTGAGGGTTACACAGGCAGAAAGGGAATGGGTGAACATCAGATCTAGTAAAAGGCTCAGGAAGTGAGTACAGGAGTCCCCCGTTGTTATCCCCTCCTCATACAGATACTGTATACCACTTGGGATTCTGTAAGGGCGGGAATGGGTGGGGTGGCTTCTTGGGAAATCAGCATCAGCCAGGTTCATGACACCACAGAGAGCTGTGCTGATCAGAACAAGATGAATGAGAATGGCAGGGCTATAATGACAGGGGATTCAATAATCAGGGGTACAGCCAGGCACTTCTGTGCCCACGGATATTAATCCAGGATGGTATGTAATCTCCCTGGTGCCAAGATCCATGATATCATGGAGTGGCTGCAGGACATTCTGGAGCTGGAGGGTAAACAGCTCGTGGTCGTGCAACACACAGATACCAACGATATCGCTAAACAGAGGGATGAGGCCCTGAAAGCTGGACATAGGGAGAGCAGAGATGCATTAAAATGTAGCTCCTGAAATGTAATAATGTCAGACTTACTCCCAGTGCCATGTGCTAATGAGAGCAGGAATGAGAAGGTAGATCAGCTGGATGTGTGGCTGGGGAAATGGTGTACCAGAGAAGGGTTATGATTCCTCAGGCACTGGGACTGTTTCTGGGTGGGACCTGTACTAGCCTGACCGGTTACCCCTGGGTAGAGCTGAGACAAATCTGGTGGGGGCTTTTGCCAGTTCCATTGGTGAGTTTGTAACTAGTCTGGCAGGGGGATGGGAACGAAAGTGTAGGCTTAGATGGGTCAGATTCAGGACAGGGAATGGGAGGTAGAATATTAATGATGTAGTTAGCAGCTCAGAAAGCCAAAGGAAAGGAGGATTAAACGAAGATTGAGGCCCTCTTCAGCCATCAGTCCTGACATCCCAGGATGGTGAGTCAACAAAATCTGGAGCTGTTTACATGTCGATGACTCTGTGCTTCAGCAAAATGGTGGAAATCTGCAAAAAAAAAACAAAGCGCTGGAGATCCTCAGCGGGTCTGGAATCACTGGAAATGGTGACAGATGCAGGAAACATTGCAGCCTTGAAGAAGTGTTAAGATGATCACACCAAAGTAGTACAATATCGGTTACACGCTGAGTGCCACAACATGGGACTAGCATAAATAGGTGCTTGATGACCAGCATGAATACGATGGGGCTGGAAAGTTGACGTTTTGGGTCAGGGTTATTTATCAAGACTGACAAAGGGTCCCGACCCAAAACATCAACCTTCCTGCTCCTCTGATGCTGCCTGACCTGCTGCACCTCCCCAGGTCCACATTGTCCAGACTGTGACTTCCAGCATCTGCAGTCCTTAACTATCTTCACATCCCAGGACTCATCTGGTGATCCTACTTTACTCTCTTTCAATAACCAGGACAGCCTTCCTTGGAAAAGGGGAACAAAGGTGTATACAGTAATCCAGGTGTGGTCTCACCAAGGACCTTCCAGAAAGGGATCCCTGCCCCCATCTTATCCATAATGGTCATCAAGCACTCATGCCTGGTGTGATCATCTAAACACTTCTTCAAGGCTGCAATGTTTCCTGCATCTGTCACCATTTCTGATGCTGCCAGACCTGCTGAGGATCTCCAGCACTTTCTGTTTTCTCTGTTATAGAGTATTGAAAGGGGGGATTTGCAGTTGAGAAATTCAAATTGAACTTCATGTTACTTGATCCGTGCCGATCTGAATATCATTGGCCTTTTCATCTGGAAGGAAAGGTGTGTATTCTGTCCGTGGGCAAATATTTCAAATGTCAGTGTGACTGGAAAAGTACTGAGACAGTGAAGTCCATGTTAGTGTGGGGACTTGGTTTTTGAAAGTCTAAAAGTTCATGGCACATTTCCCTGGACTAGTCAAGCCACAGATTGGTTTTGTATGAGGACAATTAGCCATGAAACCAGAAAGACCAAAGGATTCCTGCATCATGGAAAAATCTATGAAAATGGGATTGTTGTAATGGAGTGAATTATGTAATCCATTGGTGTTGTCACATCGGTTCCAGCGCCGTAGGGAAACACGGGAAATGTGATGAATGCAGTGTAGGTTTCAGTTATTCAACTGGAAAGGTGAAGAAGAAATTTACAAGGATGATGCCAGGTCTCAGGGGTCTGAGGTACAGGGAGAGGTTGGACAAGTGAGGACTTTTTTGTTTAGAGCAGAGGACACTGTGGGGGAATGTTTTATAGAAGTGTATAAGACCATGAGAGGCATGGGTAAGGTGAATGAACTCGGTCTTTTTCCCAGGGACTCAAGGATTGGAGGGCATCAGGTAAAAGTTAGAGGAGAAAGAATACATGGGAACCTGAGGGGCAACTGTTCTACACAAAGGTGGTATGTAAATGGAATGAGCTGCCAGTGGAAGTGGTTGAGGTGGGTATATTAACAACAAGTAAAAGACATTTGGACAAATACATGGATAGGAAAGTTTCAGAAGCAGATGGGCCAAGTGCAGGGAAATGGGGTTAGCGTGGATGGACATTCTGATTGGCATGGGCCAGTTTGGGCCAAAGGCCTGTCTCTGCTGCAGGATGCTATAACTCTAAGTGCATTTGCTATTTCTCCCCCTAACTCTGTTGGTATCATGGTATGTATTCTATCAGGGCAAGGAGACTTGTTTACCTTTAGCTCCATTAGCTTGCCCAGCTCTAACTCTTTCGTGATAATGATTGTTTCTTGGTCCTCATCTTCCTCAGTCTCCTTATCAATTCCTGGCATGTTCTTCATATCCTCCACTGTGAAGACTGACTGCTGTGTGCTTATATTCCTGAACCCTGCTGGATAGCAATAACCAGGCACAGAACTCTGAGAGGTCTTCTTTGAGTCTTTTATTGATGAGACACGGCAGTTATCTGGAGAGTGTACATGCAAAACACCCCCAGGCAGCATCAGGTAACTCCCCGCCTGTCCGATGTGCCACTCTCATTCTTAAACCTTTGTGGTTTGGGACCTTGAATAGAGACTGTCTCTCAGTATTATCTCCATGGCAACGGCAGTTAGAAAGTCTAGGTCAGTTCAGCCCTTTGTGGTTAACCACCCCCGCCCCCCCAACGCCCCCGTGGCTCCCTCAAGTACCTGACAGGCAGTTCAGTTTCCGTGGGGCTCTCTATCAGGATGCTGATGTGCAGGAGCCAGGGTTGGGGTGGGGTGGACAAAGTTAAAAATCACGCAACACCATGTTATAGTCCAACAGGTTTATTTGGAATTACAAGCTTTTGGAGTGTGCTGTGATTTTTAACTTGATCAGGATTATCTCTATGGCAACAGTTAAGTGCTTCAACAATTACAGAGGCCATGTGTTCCCCACACAATAGGTTCCCCTCGAACAGTGTAAACTGCTATTCTGTCCCTGGGGGTAGCTACTCATCACTTTTTATCCCAATTCCATCATGCTTTCTGTTGATCTTTGAAGTTTTTCCAATCTCTGAATTTATCCTTGGTCTTTGCCAATTTGTATGCCTTCTACTTCAATTTCATAGACTCCCTTATTGCCTTAGACATGGCAGATTACTCCTTTTCCTACAGTCCTTCCTTTTCACTGATATATACTTTTGCTGAGAAATTTGAAAAATTACTTTGATATTCCTCCACTGTCTGAGAACTGTCCCACAGTAAAGTCTTTGCTTCCAGTCTGCATTAGCCAACTCCTGCCTCATCCTGTTGTAGTCTCCTTTGTTTAAGCACAGTATCTTGGGATTGGATTTAATCTTCCCGCTTTCCATCTGTGTTCTAAATTCTATCAGACTTATCACAAGTCTTTTTATCAGATTATGAGGTGAGACGATGTTTCCTGGGAGTTTTGGGTTTCAGTGTCAGCGACCTTGGCTTTGTAATAAAGTACAGGATAGATATTCACAACAGAGTATTCTGGATGCTGTGAATGTACTACACAGTCTAAAACCATAAATCACTGACTCCCTTCAGTTTAAAATTGCAAAATCATTATCTCCTACACGCTTCCTCACTACCTAAGTTTAGAACGCTAATCCACCTGAAAATCTCCTTTGGTGAAGGTGGTAATTTTTGGATTCATCTTTCTGGTTATTACCGTAAGAAGATAAGCCCTGGGCACAGGAGAGGCAATGCAACCCTTCGAACCAGCTCCACCATTTAATACGGTGATGATTGAGCTCACCTCTGTTTCACCTGGATTTTCCCGCCTGCTTTCTCTCACGCTTCAACTCATTGCAAATTCAACATTTGTATCTCTTCATTAAATTGGCTCATTGTCCTGGCATCCACTGCATTTTGAATAGGGAATTCCACAGATTCACAACACATTGAGATAGGTACATTCTTCTTCATGAGAATAGAATAGAGTCCCTATAGTGCAGAAACAGGGTATTCATCCATTGATTCCACACCAACCCTATGATGACCATCCCATTCAGACCCACCCATTCCCTGTAACCCTGCATTTCCCATGGCTAATTGCCTAACCAGCACATGCATGGACCCTGTGAGCAATTTGGCATGACCAATCCACCTAACCTGCACATCTTTGGACTGTGGGAGGAAACTGGAGCACCGAACAAAACCATGCAGACATGGGGAGAATGTGTAAACTCCACACAGTTGCCTAACGCTGGAATCAAACCCGGGTCCCTGATGCTGTGAGGCAGCAGTGCTAGGCACTGAGCCAGATCTGATTAAAATCTGCTGCCCATTATTACCCTCCCCACCCCGCTATTGACTGAATGTATATTCCTTACGTCAGAAGTCCGGATGTCTAAGCAGATGTCTCAGTAAATCCCAGTGACAGCCCACATGTCCTGTGTGTCTGAATAGATATCCTATACACAACACCCTCCAGCCCACACTTTCTTTCACTTTCCAGGGACAGGTCTCCAGAGGCTTCATGGGGACTACAACTCCCACAAGCCCTGAGGCAGGGACCACACGTGTGTGGGGAAACCCAGCACTACATGTACAGAATTTGGGCGGGTTTTGGAGCATGTTCTTTGGGGTAACTAGCGGAAAGCATTTCACACTGTGATTGGCTGGAGAAGGGACACATCTGCCTATAATATTGATCTGTTGGGGGGGTCAAAGTGACACTACGCCTAGATGGGACCAAGTTCCATTCGCAACTTGTCATAACAGTGGGAATTGACCAATGGGAAACAAGGAAGAATCTGACCCATTCTCCCAGCCTGAAGTTTCCTCTTCTGTCCAGGATCTGCCACCTCCCTTTCTTTCCTTTTGTTTCATTCTGCTGTTACATTATTGACTTGCAGCAACTGAAGTGAAAGGAAGTGAACCCAGAAAGGGTGCAGACTCTAACCAGGCACGGGAAGTGGTGGCAGAGACCTGTTTATCAACAAATTCATGAGAATGGGGAGGGTGTACTTTAGGGGGTAGCAGAGTCAGAATGGTAGGAGAGAGTAAGTGGGCTGGAGGGTTACAGCTTTGGGGGGAGAAAGGGGAAAAAGATATTCCAGAAAAACTAGAATTGTCTGCTCTGAATTTCTAACCTGTACATATTCCTTTATACAGGGTGCTAGGTAGTGAAGATTTGCAGACTGAAATCTCAAAATCACGTACAGATTGTGATTAAGTTGACCAGTATTTGATGAACCAAAGATGGAGAATCACTCGGCCAAAATCCTGCAACACTCTCTCTCCCAGCATTGTCGGTCTATCTGCACCAAATGGACTGTGAATGGTTCAAGACAGGAGCTCACTACCATCTTCTGAAGGGTAACGAGAGATGGGGAATAAATGGTGGCTGAGCCAGTGATGCCCATATCCTGGAAACGGTTTCTATCTCTAGTTGCTGAAACTCAGTTGATGTTACTGCAGGATGAAGAGGGAGGCTGAGTGCACCCTCCAGGAGGCAGCACCATCACATTTCCCCTGCCTACATCCACACAGTAACACCACAACGCCAATGGAACAAAAGGCAGTGAGGCTAAAGGACGACTGAAATATAGTTCTTCAAGGTAAAGTCATGAAAGGGGATTGGAACACAGCAGGAACAGGAGACTGAGCTGGATGGTCAGCTGTTTCCCATTGAATGGTGGAGCAGGATTGAAAGGTTGAATGGTCTCCTCCTGCTGCTATCTTCCAGGTATGTCTATAGCCATGGAGCCCGGGTAGGAAGAAGTGGGCAGGGATTCTCCAGGCGATTGCACTTCCACTTCCACAACAGTTTTCAGTGAGGGATGGTTTGATGGATTTTATTTAACATTTATCTTTGACACAAGGTTTCTAAATTTTGGCTTTAAAATGTTGCAAAAGCTTTTTGCACAGCAAATAAAATTAAAGAAAATAACGCAAACTGTCTGAATATAACAGTTTTAAAGCTTTCAACCTCCTGTAAAACAAAATCCTGTCTATTCCCAGACACCATCTCTTTCCAGTTACTCAAACTCCAGAGAAATATTCCCTCCCTGTCAGAACCTTTGGTTTGATTTAACTGCTTTTCAGTTGTCATTCTGTGAGGTGTGAAGCGTTCTTTTTCCCCATTTCTCTGACCCAGAAATGTGAGCACAGCAACCTTCCCACCATCAAAATTATCATTATGCCATTTTGCGTTTGGTTAACACCAGCAGTGCAAAAGTGAGGACTGCAGATGCTGGAAACCAGAGCCTAGATTAGAGTGGTGCTAGAAAAGGCCTCTCACCAAAACGTTGATTTTCCAGCTCCTCGGATCCTGCCTGACCTGCTATACTTTTCCAGCACCACTCTAATCTATACATATAATCACCAGCAGTAAACCATTTGTGTAACCAATTGAATATTTCCAAACAAAGCCTATTACGGGTCAAGCAAACCATTACAAGTGACAGAGTGAGAAGGGACTAAATCAAAGTAGAGTTGTGGGGAGGGGGCAGCGGTGGAGATAAAGCACTATATCCCCTGCGGTGCCCATCTCTATCTAAAGGCATCGAGAGCATTGATCCACACTACATGCTCCTTCTCCAAGGACACCCTGCTGTGTAGCCTTTATCCTCAATCATAGAATAAAATCCCTACAGTGTGGAAGGAGAGAATTGGCCCATCAAACCCCACCGACCATCAAAAGAACATCACGCCCAGAGCACTCTAACAGTGTAACACTGCATTTCCCATGATGCACCTATTCTGCACAATCCTGGACACTGTGGACAATTTAGCACAACTGATCCACCTAACCTGCACATCTTTGGACTGTGGGAGGAAACCAGAGCACCTGGAGGGGACCCACACTATCACGGGGAGAATGTGGGGACTCCACACAGGTCGTTGACCAAGGCTGGACTCCAACCTTGTGCCTGATGCTGTGAAGCAGCCGTGCTACAGTCACAATTTAAATCAAAACAGATGATCCCTGCTCATTGTCACATTGCTGTTTGTGGAGACTTACTGCCCAGAGAGACAGCCTGAGGTTCATAAAGTGGCAATGTAAGTTCAGTCACCTCCAGCCCAGTTAATGTGATTAACAACAACAACATCAATACTCCAACAGTGTGATCATTTACAAGGTCCACTCCTGACTCTGATGGACAGTAACATCAGAATCAGAGTCCTGCAGTCCACACGGAGCAGGTGGATGACCACTTCCCTGTGAGCACTCACTGGGCTCTCAATCGTGTTGAAGATGCAGCAAATCCCTTGTCAGAGGGGTGAACAGCTCCGACCCAGTGTGAACACGCTGGGGTCTCAGGGGGTGGGATGAATCAATGAATCCCCTCTCACATGCTGACCATCTGAATGGCCTCTCCCCCAATGTGGGCTCACTAGGGATTCTGCAGGTGCTGGATTTGAGTGAATCTCCCCCCCCCGCCACTGGGAACAAGCGAATGACCTTTTCCCCAGAGTGAGCTCGCTGGTGTTTAAGCAGATCAGAGGACTGAGTGAATCCTTTCCCACACACTGAGCAGGTGAATGGCCTCTCCCCAGTGGGAATGCACTAATGTCTCCGCAGGTGAGAGATTTGAATGAATCCTTTCTCACACATGGAGCAGGTGAAGGGTCTAAATCCACTGTGCTATCTCTGGTGCCTCAGCAGGTTGTAAGATCGAGTAAATCCCTTCCCATACATGGGGCAGGTGAACGGCCTCTCCGCAGTGTGACTGTGTCAGTGGGTGTCCCACTGGGAGGGGTAAGTGAATTCCTAATTCTAATTGAGTACATCCTCCTGTTTTCTCGTTTGTTATTGACAATCACATTCCCCTCGCACCAGAGCCTGTTCCAGTGTTACAGAAACAACAGAATGGTCAGCTACAGCTGGTCACCTGACTGATCACTGGACACGAACGGTTCACTCTCCACAGATGCTGCCAGACCTACTGAATTTTTCTAGCAATTTCTGATTTCCCAGCATTTGCAGATGTTTAGTTTTCCAATACTCATCTTGTGTGTTTCAGAGGAGTTTATTGATGAAATTAGACGGTTTTGAAAGTTGTACGTTAGGTCACACATCAGCTATGATCATCATGAATGGCAGAGCAGAGTTGAGGGGCTGAATGGCCTCCTCCTGTTCCAATGAAAGTTACCCATCGGCAGCTTGTTGTTACATTTCCCCTCACTGCTCACTTCACCTCCATGTCTAACACACTGTTACTGACTGAACAAACCTGCTCATGGTCAGTGGCTCCCTCTCCTGCCACCCGGGTTTAACTCTCATCATGGAATGCTGTCTTGTATTACTGCAGGAATGCCCACAAGGACTAATCCTGGATGTTCAACGTTTGGGAGAAGATTTGTAGCTCGGGTGCTCATTGTTGTGGTTCTGTTCGCCGAGCTGGGAATTTGTCTTGCAAACATTTCATCCCCTGTCTAGGTGACATCCTCAGTGCTTGGGAGCCTCCTTTGAAGCACTTCTGTGCCGTTTCCTCTGGCATTTATAGTGGCCTGTCTCTGCCGCTTCCGGTTGTCAGTTCCAGCTGTCCGCTGCAGTGGCCGGTATATTGGGTCCAGGTCGATGTGTTGGTTGATAGAGTCTGTGGATGAGTGCCATGCCTCTAGGAATTCCCTGGCTGTTCTCTGTTTGGCTTGCCCTATAATGGTAGTGTTGTCCCAGTCGAATTCATGTTGCTTGTCATCTGTGTGTGTGGCTACTAAGGATAGCTGGTCGTGTCGTTTCGTGGCTAGTTGGTGTTAATGGATACGGATCGTTAGCTGTCTTCCTGTTTGTCCTATGTAGTGTTTTGTGCAGTCCTTGTCCCATGCAATGATCACGCAGTTTTGTCAATTTGTATTTTAAAGAATTGTCATGAGATTGCTGTTTATTTAAGAGTATCATTCATTTATTCTATTGTTATTGTAAAATATTGTTTAATTTCCAGTCCATTACACACAGAAACTACCTAATTAATTCCCATTCAAATTACAACAATAAACAGCTTATTAGTTTTCATTTGAGAAACTACAATGAAACACAATATCGCAGTCCTACCGTCCTGAGTGGGAACATTATGAAAGGAGCTTATGGAACTGTGGTAGTGTCTCTGTTACTAAACCCGAGGGAAGGTTTCAAATCACACCTTCAACAGAAATATATCAAGAGCTGCTCTGAATGTTGATTAGAGAGTACCTAAGCACAGATTGAATTGCTATTCAATCCACATTAGATCTGCTTTTATCTATTATATCAATAATCACAAAATCTGATACTTATCAGATTACCAGGTTACCAAGAAATATGTGTTGGAAATTTCGCTTTAGCCACTTTGCTTTTACAAAAGACTTTCATCTGTCCCTGTTTTCTCTAAGTGAAAGAAATCTGAAGAGCATTTTCACTTTTACGAAAAAAGGGGACATGTTTCCCATATAAATTAATGCTTCTTCGACTAACGCCTTTTCAGATTATGTAAGGTTTCATAATAACGCTTTAATTTCGGATAGTGGGGATATCTGTATCTAATTCTGTCACTTATAAGTTCCTGGAGAATATTTGAAAATGTTGCAGAATTCAAGATTATGGTGTCTAAGTAATTAGATTGATTTTTTTGTTACAAAGGGGCAAGTCCAAACAATTGAAACACATTAAACATTGTTCTCTCATGCTATAAATTTGAAATAAAGTTGATACCTTATTCAGTAAACTAACAAACTCTACCATCTATTACTTGTCAGTCAGCTGATTGCCTACTTTGTAACTAAATGTTGTGATTCATCTAAATATTACTCTTTCCTTTGATCAAAGTGAATTTGTAATTGTTGTTCAGTTTATGAATTGTCAGATACTTGTTTTTATTTTTCCATTCACCTGTTCATTTTGACCGTAAGATTGAAATGCTTTGAAAATATTGGAGTTTATCATTTAAAAATAAGGTTTGCACATCTCTCACATATCTCATTTCTTGTATTATGATTCAAGAATGTTTTCTGGTGGAATTCAAGTAAATTCCAGATATTTGTTCACTTCAAATAAGGTCTTTAACACCCAGTTATCAATCTGATGTTAATGTTTCAGCTGGTTACATTGACATTGATTAGGTACTCATTCAGAGAGATCAACTTACAATTATAAACTATTTGCAGGATTGTTGAATTGAAAGAAAGATTCAGACGTGCAAACATTTTTTGGAAGGAATTGCTTTTTCATTCAAATGTGTAGGCTTTTCAAGAATTCTATATCACCTTTCACTGGTTTTCTTGTCGAGAAATCAAATTTATAATTCATGTGAATTCAAATGTGTTCGTATTTTGAAATTTGCATCAGATTTAAGAAGAAAAAGAGGAAGAATTAACATGAAAACTTCAGTGAATAGAAAGCACAGTAAATTAAATTGACAGAGGCAACTTATAGTATTAAAACTGAATATTCAGTCAAATATTTCTCATGTCAAAAGAGAGTGGTGCCGGAAAAGCACAGCAGGTCAGGCAGCATTCGAGGAGAAGCAGAATCAACGTTTTGGGCATGAGCCCTTCGTCAGGAATCTTTTCTGATGACGGCCGAATGCCCGACAGGTTGATACACCTGCTCTTTGGATGTGCCTGCCCTTTTCCAATGCTACAGCTTTCCTCACTTTCTCCAAATATGTTTAATGAACACGAACTGAAAATGTTCGCATCAGCAGTTGAACAAGACCAAATTAACACATTTTTTGCAATATTTATAGTGAAAACCTGTTTGAGAACATGCAACAAATCAGATCAAACAACACCTCTTGCCGTTAGAACCCTTGGCCATTCATAATAAAGTATAACCATGCTTTGAACAACCAGTATGGTGTATAACTACTGAACTGAAATACCAGAGGACAATGATTGCATTTATTGGAGGGAATGATAACCAGATCCTTTATGTGATAATAGTGATTGATCTCAGAAACAATAAAATTTAACTGTGATTATTCCACTGAACAGTACTTAGATGGTCATGAAGAGCTTTGTGCGGCTTTATGTGCAGTGTTTTGTGTGAACATTGATTTCAGTAACATTGAGATATTTTACAAGATTGACAATTGACAGTTAAAGAAAAGTTTTAAATGCAACATTTAAAAAAATTGTCAGTTTTGTTTAGCAAAACACAATTCTAAGTTTATGGAATCCCTATTGTGTGGAAACAGGCCATTTGGCCCAACAAGTCTACACTGACGTTCCAAAGAATAATCCACTCAGCACCATTCTGCTCTCCGATTACTGGACATTTACCCCTGACGAATGCACATAACCTACACATCCCTGAACAGAACATACAGCTTAGCATGGTCAATGTACCTAACCTGCATATCTTTGGATTGTGGGAGATAACCAGAACATGCAAACTCCACAAAAACATGTGGCCGAGGATGGAATCAAACCCAAGTGCATAACACTGTAAGACACGAGTGCTAACCACTGATCCTCTGTTCTCAATGCCTAACCCCATTAAGAAGTGAGATAAGTGAGAGACGTGCAAAGTCAAATTTCAAATGAACACTCTCTGATGTTGCCAAAGCGTATCATCAATCTTACATTCAATATGTATAGGTGAATCGAAAACAAAAAATAGAAATCCCTGACAAATCATGAATGAACAATAATTAGAAAATTAATATGATCAAAGGGAACAGCAATATTCAGGTGAATTGCATTGTTAAAATACAAATTTGGGAATGAGCTAACTAATGAATAACGTGAAGTGACATTTGTTTATTTCACTGATGAAAAAATTGACTTGCTTTTCATCTTTGTAACACTGCAGAATAGCAATTTATGTGCCTGAAATGTTTGAATTAAGCTCTTCCCAATAAAAGAAATCAGTACAATCACATTGACTTCTTCATCTTTAAGACTGCAACAATATCAAATACTTTCCAGGAATTTAGAACTAGCAGAATTAGTTAATTTGGTTTCTTGGGAACTCAAAGAGAATAAACAGCAGATTCTGTGAATTAGTCATTCAATGTGATTATTCAGCTGAAGACAATATCCCATCTTTGCAAAAATGCTCAACTTCGAAAAATTCAAAATCCATTGTCATTGTTTAATGAAACAATACAGAAATGTTAATCCTTTTTCATTTGACTTAACAAAACGCAGGAATTATACATGATTTTGTGTCATGAAAAATACTTCAATCTTATGATGATTAGAAATACAGTAAATGTTCGCGTCAAAGTGAAATATATTTAAATGAATTCAATTATGTTTCTGCGGGTAAAATAAGAATTAATATTAACAATGATTGAGAGATTGCACACTATATTAGTTACTCATGTAAAGACCCGTAATTCCACATTGACAGCACGCACTGGATTGAATAATTATTAGGTATGAGCAACAACTGAATTATAAAATTCGATCAATGAATTTAGAAATAATAAGAAATCTCGTTTTGCTATGTGACTGAGGAATATGTGCAAACAAACAGGAATTATTGCAATGAAAAGTAATTGCAGGTCTGTGAATTTAAATTCTGTGATTACGGAGATCATTCAAATAAGCAAACATCAGACATTAACAATTAACGTTGGATGGGAAGTCCTTAGATCCATTGTGGGCAACTTGACCTGAAAATAAAGTTTCATATTGCAATGTTGGTACTCAGAAACAATTGGTTAAATTAAAATATGAATCTCACTTTACTTGTTCAAAAGACTTTCTTAAATAATTGCACGATTATTACCATGACAATGACTTGATAATGTTGCTATATGAGCAATTAAAATGATTCAATATTTCAAAATATTTGCTGTTATGTTCATTGGATATTTATTAAAATTGGTAAATTGTGGAATAAAATATAGTAACGAGCTTTAGGAATTGAAGAAAAAATGAGCCTTTCAGTGATTATAGAAATTTTTTTCTTTCTTTACTAAAAACTGAAGGTAACACAAGAAATATGAATTTCTATCAAATGGTTTCATCATAGAGACATGTTATTTTAATTTAGGTGATAAATATTATGGTTAGAGTTCAGACATTTGTGTCAGAATTTGGAAGAAAGTTAATAGATAATGAAAGTGAGCATGAAAGTGAACAAATGATACAGTCAATGACATTTGGTACATAAAGGAATTATAATAATTGTTCATTATTGTACAGTGATGAATAATGTTGGAATAGAAAAGACAAAAAGAATTAACATGTTCAAAACAGTTCTTTTACAATTAAATGAAACCAATAATCATTTTGCAAAGCACGTGATTTGGAAAAAACCCCAGTCATTTACTGTGTTATATAAACTGAAAACTACTTCCATTTTGCAAAAATGGAAACTTTCCCAAATTCAAAACTTAGGTTTGCTGAATTATACAACAAAAACGGTTGTAATTTGAAATATCTCTTGCACACAAATTTAAAATAAGTAACCTTAAAGATTTTTAGAATGACAAAACGTTTGTTGTTTGCATGATTGTATTACAGTCAATATCCGTGATAAAGTAGAAGCATTGTTTTAAGCAACATAAATCATCTTTAACTACTGAACTGAAATAGAAGATATCAGTTCCACTTGTTGCATGGAATAGGAAACAAATGCTGACTGTTGTCATTGGTTTCAGGAGCAATAAGGTACTTACTCAGGTTATTCTACTGAACAATAATCAGATGCTGATGGAAGTCTTTGTGTTGCTTTATGTGTATTGTTCAGTGTGAACATTGGGTTCGCTAAAATTGAGGTATTTGCATGAATTAGGAACAGAGTGATAATTGGGTGCGATTGATCTGATTTAAAATCAGACAGTTTTTGATATTTACGAGGATTGCTGAATGAAACGTTCTTAAACCATCATGCAATCAATGGCATAAGTGAGAGATATGCAAATTGAACTTTCAAGTGAACACACCCTGATATTTTCACACCATTTCAATGTCACATTCAATATAAATAGATGACTGGAAAGCTAAAAACAAATCTCACACAATTCATAAACTGACCAGTAATTAAAAATTGATAAATAATAGCAAGTGACATTTGTTTATTTTACTGAAGAAGTAATTGATCTTTTCTCATATTTATAGCACTGGAACATAAAATTCTGTGTTGTTTTCACTAAGATCTACAGAACAAGAGAAAATTAATGACCATCATGACTTTGTATATTTCAGCTTTATGACTGCAACATTCTCAAATATTTTCTGAGGAATATTGATTGAGTGGAATTAGATACATTTTGCTATGAGTAACTAGAAGAAAGTATATAGCAGATACTGTGATTAGTGGAATGGACGATGATACCTCCAAATAATCTACTGATATTGTGATTTGATATACAGTAAGTGTCAGAATCAAAGTAAATTATAATCAAATCAATTCAAAAATGTTTCCAAGTTTAAAATAAATACAATATTCACAATGATTGAGAGATTGTACATTGTAATGTCCTTGCAGTATTTATTGTGCAGAAGCATAATTCCACATTTGTAGCCATTACTGGATTGCACAATTATTAGATATAAGATATATTAGCAACAAACAGATTTTAAAAATATATATTCGTGAATTTGAGAATAATGAGATATCTCATCTTGATATTAGACTGAGTAATATGTAGAAATGAAGAGTTATATCGCAGGGAAAAGGAATTGGAGTTCTCTGAATTTCAAAGGCTGAGATAATTGTTATATTTCACCTGAGCAAAAATCAGACATTTACAAAGAATTTTGCAAGGGATATTATTGGTCGTTTGGTATGTGCATGGGCCTGAACAAATAGGTATTAATATAGTAGCATTGACAATAAGAAATAATGAATGAAATTTTCAAAAAAACACTGCATTTTTACCAAGTCTATGTTAAATTGCTTTGCAATTATTGTAATTGATAATTGCTTTTAGAATCCTGACAGATAAATTGACTGAATATTTTGAAAACACTTTGCTCTGATGTTGATTGGATATTCATTAAGATTAAGAAACTGAAAATTAAAGCATAAAACTTAGCTGTATGATGTGAAAAAATTATTCAGCAGCAATTGAAAAAAATGATTTTGTTTAAAAATGCAGGCATGCAAGATTTATATGGTTCCAATAGTTTTCTTGAAGAGTCATGTCAATTTTGTTGATGTAATTTTTACCACAATAAATGTTTCGATATTTATTTCAGAATTAGGAGGAAAAGAATTATGCCATGAAAGTGACTATTATTGTGAACAAAATACAGGGTCACTGACATTTGATACGGAAAGGAATTCTCATAATTGTGTGATTATTGTTCACTGACATCTAATATGGGAGGAAAAGGAGAATTGTCAACATTTCCGAGCAATTTTGTTTCTTATAATGAAATGAAAATAAATATGATTTTGTAGGGCAATTTGTTTGAAAAAAGGAAACAGTCATTTCATATGACATTTGAGCTGAAGACTCGTCCCCGTTTCCCCCATTGTAAACTTTACTATAATTTAAAACTTAGTGTTGGTTGAACGAAAGAACAAATGGATATAATCGAAATGTTTTCTTGTACACCAAAAAAAGTAAATGTAAAGCAATTTTATCATGAAAATTATATCGCTCTGAATGTAATCATTTCACATACAATGAATGTATGTGTTGAATTGAAATGTCATCATAGCTGTAGAATTGTTTTCACTGGCAGGGAATGAGGACTCAGGAGGCAATCTGAGCTCAGGCATGTGGAAGATGTTTACTCATGCAGCAATCAGTTAATGAAGGGATCATCCCCCGAGATCAATCTCGGAAGGGAGATCCATAACACACTGTAACATGTACAGTAAAAAGCAGCATTTTTATGGACTTTTTGCATCACAATGGCCACATGCAATGTGATTACAGCCCTTCCCTCCTCATCCAGCCACCCAATTGAAACACATAATCGCAGATGGGCATTCTAATGGACATCCCCAGATTCCTACTGGGATCATTCCATGCATCTTATTGACTTAGATTCCAAAGTTATTCCTGAACTCCCTCAGGCCTCTCAGGATACCTTATCAGCTGGGACATTTTGAGTTCTGCTATTCATTATATTTTATTTTATCAAAGCCAATTACTCCTCATATCGTTCACTGTCTTAATTATATATGTACAAAGAAATAGAAAAGACAGTTAATTTTAGCTTACTTGCTATAAGATTAGTAATATGACTTGTGTTATAAAGTTTGTTATATTGTGTAAAATTATACAGCTACTCTTTCTGTCAGGACTTTATAATTAATGAGCAGTCAACATCATACCGTGAAGTTAATTCCTAAAACTAGCGAACTTCAAATCTCTGTCTAAATGCTTTTCTATAATGTTTTTAGGAGGCATTGGTTACATATATCAAACTTATGTTGCAAATTTCCCCTATTATACTCAAGAATCTGTAATTAGAACCTTTGTTTAATATTCTGAGTAACTGTAAAATAATAACTATATCTGACAAATGAACTCTTCTGTTGTCATGATAGCTGCTTAGTGAGTTAACTGGGCTGCACCCTGCAGCTGCTGTTTATTCATTTACTGGGACAATTATCCTTTCATTTATGAAGATCAGGATCAGTCATTTGTCTGTATGTCAGCATGCTCTTATCAAGAAATGTCAGGAATGCTGTAGTCCTGGCGTTGGAGTAGGTCCATTGGTAGTGTGCTTTCTTTTAATTTAAGACTGGAACAGAATGTTAATCTAGTTTATCACCCCCTGACACCTTGTATTTTAGTTCTAAGGTAGGCTGCCTGTTTTTGATTGTCAGGCATTTTGTATGAGCCAATATGGACCATTCTATTGCAGGTGGGGGTCGGCCATGCCCAGAACACCAAATCAGCTAAGATTCAAGTATTGAAATAAAAATCACCATTCGCTACCATTGGTTTCTGTACAATGCAATACGTTTACGTTACTGAGCCTTAATTTCACACTTAAAGCTGGATATACTGGATTTGATCAATTCTTAAATATTAGATATAAGCAACAATTAATCTTAAAAACATTTCATAGCAAACTTAAAAATGATTAGAAATCTCATATGTGTAAAAATGAACAGCATTTATTGGAGTGTAAAATAATCAGACGTCTCTTAATATGTAAGGACGAATATTAATACAATGATTTCTGTGAACGTTCAAATGAGAAAGGAACAGATATTATCTGTGAGTGTTGGATAGGGAATCATTAATTAGTTTGTGTTTGTGTTATCTTGGAATAAGAGAACTATTATTCTTCTTTTAATATTGACACTAAGAAATAATGGATTAAATTAAAATGTGAATTTGACGATGTTTGTTACAAAACCTAAACTGAATTACTGTGTGATTTTTGGAATGACAATGAATTGATAATTAATTTTAGAACTTTGGCAAAGTAAATGATTCAATATTTCCAAATGGATTTGCTCTGATGTTGACTAGAGATTTCTTAATCTGTCAGCTGAGAATGCAAATTCTGGCGTGATGACATGGAAAGACATTAGACATTCAGTGAACGTTGATCAGAAATGGTTTGTCATTCACAATTCTCAGATCTTCAAGATTTCTATCCTTGGTTTCTCTACTTTTCTTCTGGAGAAATATAATATATAACAAGAACAAATTCTGCATTGTATTGAATTCATCCAATTTTTCATATCATCAATATTTAGACATTTGAGTCAGAATTATAATGAAAATAAGTCAATAAGGAAGATTTATTTTCACAGAAGCATACAGTCAACAGCATTTATCAACGTATTTGTTTCAATAATGTCTCTGAATAAACGGATAAATACATTTAATGGGGATCTGTTGACAATGTAATGAACCACAATATCATTTTATCATAATTTTTGGATTGGAAATCTATCAGAAAAAAAATCCTATATTCAGGACTTGCTTCATCTCGATACATGTTACACGTCATCATAACGTGTCATCATGGGTCTGGGAAAGATGTAGTGTGTAAATTATAATAAGGTGTCTCCTACATATGTTTGGATCTGGTGAGACTATGATGTTTGCTATGATTATTCATCCTGAGCACAATAAGGCACGTAGAAAGTGTTTTTCACCAACCAGTAATGAGGTGGTCTTGAAGACCATTACAAGTACTTTGATTTCAATAATGTTGAGCTGATTTCCATGATCTGGGAAATGTTTCACAACATTTTACCAAAATTCTGGATTCTAAGCATTCAATGTGTTTCATGCAAACACCCTTCACTTGTCGTCATTCTCAAGTGAGGTGTCTAATGCTCAGGCACTGGCTGGAAGTCAAGGTGCCAGGAAGTCTGCTTCAACATCTCCAAAACACAGCTCTTGGGCTGGTTGTAACAGGATCTCCCGAACCTTTGTGAGCTCTTTGACCGGGCTTTCCACTGTTTTCTGGAGCTGGTTACTTTGTCTACTGTTTCCTTTACTTTGACCTTTTTAGCTCAGCTTTCCCCAGCTGTAGGAATATTTAGAATGTTCAATTATGGGCCACAGGTCACTTGACCTTAGCGGACAGATAAAATATGGTTCACTTATTGTTGTAATAACGAATTGAGAATGAATCTTTGCATTTTAACAAATAAAATGTTTCAATTTTATCAGTGGTTTACAATGACATTGGTTAGATAGTCATTAAGAGAGATCAACTGACAATTATAAGCTATTTGCAGGATTATTGAATTGAAAAAGGATACAGACGTACAGATATTTTTTTGGAAGGCATTGCTTTTTCATTCTAATATCTTTGTTATTCAAGAGGTCTATGTAGCTGTTCATTGGTTCTCTTGTCCAGATGCTAGTTAATAATTCATATCGCTTTTATTGTGCCCGGAGTTTTGAGATTTGTATCAGATTAAGAAGAAAACGAGGAGCTATTAAAACGAGAACTTGAGTGAATAGAAAGCACAGTAAATTTAAATTATAGAGGAAACAGAGAGTATTTGCTCCAAATAAGCAATTTTTTTTAATGTCGAAAGTGTGGTGGTGGAAATGCACAGCAGACCAGGCAGCATCCATGGAGCTGGAGATTCCCGATGAAGGCTTATGCCTGAAACATGGTTTCTCCTGCTCCTCAGATGCTGCCTGACATTCTGTGCTATTCCAGCACCACATTCTTGACTCTAATCTTCAGCATCTGCTTTCCTCACTTTCTCGAAATATTTGTAATGGACATGAACTGAAAATGTTAGCCTCAGCAGTTGAACAAAACCAAATTTACACTTTTTAATGCAATATTTGGACTGAAAATTGTTTGTGATCATGCAACACATTTGGACATCTGAACACCTCTTCCATTAGAATCCTTTGCCATTCATAATAAAGAATAACCACTGCTTTGAACAACCAGTATCGTGTGTAATTATTGAACTGAAATACCAGAGGACAACTTCTGCATTTATTGGAGGGAATGATAACCAGATCCTTACTGTGGCAGTGGGGATTGATCTCAGGAACAATTCTGATTATTCCACAAAACAGTAATTAGATGGTCATGAAGACCTTTGTGTGGCCTCATGTTTAGTGTTTTGTGTGAGCAATGATTTAAAAAAAATTGAGATATTTTACAAGATTTAGGAACACTGATAATCAAGTGTTAAAGGTATTAACTAAAGTCAACTTTAAAAAAGTTAGAATTGCTTAGAGAAACACAATTAAACTATTGTAGAATCCCTGTTAGCACAGTGTGGTAATAGTTCATTTCGTTAAAAAAAAATGACCCTCCAAAGAGTAACCCATCCAAACACTTTCCCAACCATATTCCTCTACATTTACTGCTGACTAATATACACATCCCTGAACACAATGTGCAGTTTAGCATGGCCAGCTCACCTAACCTGCACGTCTTTGGATTGTGGGAGGAAAATACAGCAAAGTCACATAGACTTGGAGAGAATGGGTAAAGTACACAAAGACAGTCACCGAGGATGGGATCAAACCGAGATCCCTGGCACTGTGAGGTAGCATTGTTAATGACTGAGCCACTGTGCAACTATATGCAATAAGTAAAATCAGTGAGAGGTATGCAAAGACAAATTTCAAATAAACACCCTCCGCTATTGTCAAAGCACATAAAATTTACATTCAATATGAATAGATGAATGGAAAACAAAAAAAAACTCCAACAATTCACGAATGAAAAATAATTAGAAATTTAATTTGATCAAATGTCATTCCAATATTTAGATGAATTGCAATTTTTAATAACAAATGTAGGTAATTAGCTGACTAATGAATAATTGGAAGTGGCATATGTTTACTTTACAGACAAAGAAAGTGACTTGTTTTCTCTCCTTGTAACACGGCAGAATAACAATGTGAATGTCCGAAATGTTTGAATCAAGCTCTTTCGAACAAAAAACTAATCACTTATGATCACTTAGCCTTTTCACCTTTAAGACCACAACATTCGCAAATATTTTTCAGGAATTTAGAACCAGCAGAACTAGTTAATTTCTTTTCTTGGGAACCCGAAGAAGAGAATAAACAGCAGATACTGTGAAGAAGTCATTCAATGCGAACATTCAACTGAAGACAACATTCCTTCTTTCTAAAAATGTTCAACTTTCAAAAATTCAAAATGTATTGTCATTGTTTAATGAAATAATAAAGAGATGCTGATGCTTTTTCATTGGATTTTGTTGCATGAAAAATGCTTAAGTCTTAATTGTTAGCATTGAAGTGAAATATATTTACATTAATACAACTATGTTTCAACAGGCAAAATAAATATTGATTGTTACAATGAATGAGAGATTGTACAGTGCAATACATATGAAGAATTAACATGATTCAATATTTCAAAAGCATTTTGCTGTGATGTCGATTGAGTATTTATTAAGATCAGTGAACTAAGGAATAAAACATAGTAGCTAGCTTTGCGTATTAAAGAAAAAATGAGACATGCAGTAATTATTGAACAAAATTCTTTTCTGAACTCAAAAATATATGCAATATACAAATTGCGAATTTCTTTCCACTGGATTCCTTGTAGAGATGGTACATTGATTAATATTATAATCAAAGTGTCAGAATTAGGAAGAGAATTAATAGATCATGAAAATGAGCATGAAAATAAACAAACAATGAATTCACTGCTGGGTGGTATATAAAGCGATTTTAGTAATTGTGTCATTATTGCACAATGATGAATAATGTTGGAATTGAAACAACAAAAAATTCAACACTTCTTTTCTTACAATGCAATGAAAGCAATAATCATTTTGTAGCATGCATGACTGGAAAAAGCAATCTTTTAATATGGCATACAGTGAAGACTAACCTTTTTGCAAAACTGTAAGAAGCTCATAAATTCAAAATGTAGCGCTTGTTGAATTTGCAACAAAATGGTTATAATTTGAATTGTCTCTTGCACACACACAACAGAAGAGGAGCTTAAAGATTGTTAGAATATTTTTTAAAAATGTTTCCAGTGTTATTGTATTACAGTCACTATCCATGATAAATTAGAATTATTGGTTTAAACAACAAAAATTTTCATTAACGACTGAACTGAAATGTAAGATATCAAATGCACTTACTGCATGGACGAGTAAACAAATGCTTACTGTTGTCATTAGTCTCAGGAACAATAAGATACTCAGGTTATTCCACTGAACAGTAATTAGCTGATGATGAATATCTTTGTGTCACTTTATGTGCACTGTTTTGTGTGAACATTGATTTCAAGAAAATTGAGATATTTACATGAATTAGGAATAGATTGATATTTGGGTGTTAAGGATCTTGATTGTGAGAAATGAAGTTCAGTCACTTCAATAACTTCAGTCTGGAACAAGACCTGAATCAGTAGTATCGTTTATTATGCTGTTGCAAGATGGGTGTGGTGTCCACTGTCCAGAAGGCACACACACATACTGAATTTAACGAGTACACAATATTTATGTAATTCGTTACTCTTCCCTCCTCCCATTGCTCGTCCCCTGTTTACATCTATTTCTAATCTAAACCGGCTGTTTATCTCTGAACTCATCCAGCCTCGTCCCTGACAAAATGTTTATCTCTGGCCTCATAAGGCCGTTTGACCACCTCCCTCTGTGGTCTTATTGTTATTTATCCTTCTTCACTGCCATCTGTTTCCGTGCTAACCAAAGCATAATTCTTTTTATTCTTTATTTACACCGAGCCTTATGACCTTTTGATGGTGTTTTTTTTTGTTCCTGTTAAAGCGGGAAACAGATGCTTGTAACTGTACAGGCATATATAGCTTAACCTACACCCCTACCCTCACAATACCTTAACTATTTGTCTATAACATCTACCATTATTTGCAGACACATTTCATTCTTGTATGCACATTTTAGCTAATACAAAAGCAATAATATATTTCATTCACATAGTTTTCATTCTTGTTAACTCGGCTCTTGGCTGAAGCAATTATACATTGGTGTGAGTTCATTTACCTTGAATAAACAATTATGATTGCAGAAGTAACGCTACTTTACATATAGCCCACAGTGATAAATATGCAAAGTCAAATTTCAAATGAATGCACTTGGACATTTTCACAGCAGTTCAATCTCACATTCAATATAAATAGGTGAGTGGAAAACGAAAAACAAATTTCACACAATTCATAAACAGATCAATAATTAAAAATTGATAAATAAAAGGATTTGGCATTTGTTTATTTGACTGAACAAGAAATTTATTTTTTCTCCTCATTTTTATAGCACTGGAGCATCAAGTTATATGTACTGTTTGAACTCAGCTCTTCAGAACAAAAGAAAATCAAATATCATTACTTTGTATATTTCATCTGTATGACTGCAACATTCTCAAATATTTTCCAGCGAATATTGATTGAGTGGAATTAGATACATTCTGTTATTAGTGACCTAAAAAAATAAATAGCAAATACTGTGATTATTGGAATGAACAACAGATGGAAGCATATCTAATATTAAATTGAAAGGCAATTCAATTGATTCTTAGATATTTTCTAATCAACATTCAGAGCTGCTCTGGCACAACTCTGTGCAAGGTGGGAATTGAAACTGTGCCTCCTGGTCTGGTAACAGAGACACTATCAGAGCTGCACAACATTCCTTCATAATGTTCCCAACCAGGCTGGGCAGGTCTACAATCAAATGCTCACTGTGGTTACTCAAGTGAAAAATAATCAGATGTTTATTGTGATAATTGGATTGGAATTAAATGGATGAATCCTGTGTGTAATGTACTTAAAATTAAATAGTAATTTACAATAATGAGGGAGTTAACAGATGTCTTAATTAAATATGATTTTATGATAATTTGTGGAATGACAACTTGACAGATTTGTGTGATTACTGTAAATTGATAAATAAAAATGAATACAATCATTCTACATGTTCATAATAGTTTCTCATTTTATAAAATGCAACGTAAATTTTGCTTGTTCTACATGTAAATTGGAACAAAATGATGAATTGGTCAGTCAATGGGACTATTCAGCTGAAGACAACTTTCATTGTTTCTGAAAATGTATGGTTTCTAAGAAGACACCATTTTCTGTGATTGTTTAATGAAACAAGAAAGATGTCAATCCTTTTTTTGTGTACTTCAAAAAAATTCATCAGAATTTAAATAATTGTGCACAAGAAAAATATTCAACTATTATTGTGATGAGAAGCACAATAAATGTTAACATTGACGTGAATTACAATCAAATCATTTCAGAAGTGTTTCCAAGTTTAAAATGAAAAGCAATATTCACAATGATTGAGAGATTCTACATTGCTAATTCCTTGCAATAGTTATTATATGGAACCATAATTCCACACTTACAATCTTTGCCAAATTGAACAATTATTTAATATTAGCAACAAATTGATTTTAAAACTACTATTAATGAATTTAAGAATAATGAGGTATCTCATCTTACTATTCCACTGAGTAATGTGCAGAAATGAAGAGAAATATTGCAGTGTAAAGTAACTGGTGTTCTTTGAATATCAATGACTGTGATGACTGTGATCTTTCAAATGAGCAAAAGTCAGATATTTACAAAGGATGTCGCAAGGGCAGTTATTAGTCTTTTTTTGGGTGTATTGGCCCGACCAAACAGGTTTTTATATTGTAGCATTCACAATAAGAAATATGGAAAATATTAATAACACATTAATGTAGACTTCGTAACAAGCACAAAGTGCTGTGTAATTATTGTAATTGTTAATTGTTTCTAGAATATTGATAGATAAATTAACTTAATATTTTGAAAGCACTTTGCTCTGACATCGATTGCGTCATAATTAAGATTGA
Source organism: Chiloscyllium punctatum (assembly GCF_047496795.1). Lineage (NCBI taxonomy): Eukaryota > Metazoa > Chordata > Chondrichthyes > Orectolobiformes > Hemiscylliidae > Chiloscyllium > Chiloscyllium punctatum. Next base: position 49,014,043 of record NC_092754.1, on the reverse strand, counting down.
TAAACAGAAAATTAATATATAAAAAGTCACTTTAATAATTATAAAAAATACTCAGCTACAATTGACACAGTTCAACATTGTTTTTTTTTTGTTGAGTCATGTTTATTTTTTTAATTTTTATCGTGATAAATGTTTAGACATCTATGTCAGAATAAGGAAGAAAATAATTAGACCGGGAAAGTGAGTACTATTGTGAACAAAAGGTCAAATAAATGACATTTGGTACAGAAAATTATTTTGCACAAAATGACTGATAATTATGTAATTATTGTTCATTGACAACTAATGCTGGAAGTAAAAGAAACAGATTCTAACATTTCCAAAGCAGGTTTTTTTTCTTATAATGAAATTAAAATACAAATCATTTTGTATTGATTTGAAAAAGTGTCATTTAATGTGATATTTGAGATGAAGAATCGTTTTTTCCCCCAGTGTAGTCTTTTCAATAATTTAAAATTTAGTGTTATTTGAACTAAAGAACAAATGGGTGTACCTACATTGTTTTCTTGCGTACAAAAGAAGTAAAGTCAACAACATTTTTAAGTTTCGTAGAGTTAGTTAGCAAAATGCATTGAAGCTGTCATGCATGAAGAGAGAGAGAGAGACAAATTAAATGTTCAAATGAACACGTCGATATTTTGAAAGCATATCAATCTTATGAATTATGAATTGGTGGATGGAAAATAAAAACATATTCCTGACAATTCAAGAATGAATAGTAATAAGAAATTTAATTTGTTCAAAACACATAACAATATTTAGATGAATTGCAATATTTAGTTACAATTGTAGGTGATCAACTTACCAATGAATAATATGAAGTTGCATTTGGTTATTTTGCTGAAGAGGAATTTTGACTGTTTATTTTTTCATCTTTATAATACTGGAGAATAAGGATTTATGTGCTTGAAATGTCTGAACTAGGTTCTTTCAAACAGAGAAAAAAAAATCAGTGAGTATCATTTCTTAGACTCTTCCAACTTTAAGATTGCAACATTCTCAATTACTTTTTCAAGGAATGTTGAATTAGCAGATATGATAGGTTTTATTCATGACCTGAAGAAAATAAGAGGTAGATATGGTGATGATTGAAATGCACAGCAGATTGAAGTATATTTCATGTTGTTTTGAAAAGCAGTTCAATCTATGCCAGGTATTTTCTCATGAATATTTGAAGCTGCTCTGACACATCTCTGCTGAAGGTGGGAATTGAAATCATTCCTCCTGATCTTGTCGTAGAGACACTGTCAGAGCTCCACACGGACCCATCATAATGTCCCCACCCCCGGAAGGGTAGGACCATAGTCACATGCTTACTGTGGCAACACAAATGAAAACGAATCAGATGTTTATTGTAATAATTTGTATGGGAATTAATTACATATTTTCTGTGTGTAATGAACTGACAAAATGAATAAGTAATTTACAGTAAAGTTGTAACAAAACAATAATGACTTTAATTAAATATGAATCTCATGATGATCCATGATAGGAAAAAAAGCCTAATCATTTGATCATTGTACACTGATGAACAAAAATCAATCAAATAGTTCCATATGTTCAAAGCAAGTTTTCACAGAATGAAAAGAAAATTAAAATGCTTTTGCAACATAAATGAATAGGAAAATAAATGAATTAGTCACACAATACGACTATTCATCTGAAGACAACTTCCCTTCTTTCCCAAAATGTTCAAATTCCCAAAGTTCAAAATGTACTATTTCATGGAACAATGTTAGCTCCTTTTGTTGTACTTCAAAACATCACAAGAATTTTAATTTATTTTGTTCCATGAAGAATGATTAACTTGTATCGTGTTTATAAATACAGTAAATGTTAACATGTAAGTGAAACATAATTAAATCAATTCAACTTTTGCTAGGTTTAAAATAAAAATTGATATTTACAACACACACTGCAAATCTTTACATTATTTCATGCATGAGCCATAATTCCACAGATATACCCTGAACTATATTGGAAATGATTAGATAATAGCAGCAATTGGATTGTCAAAGTTCTATCAGTTAATTTTAGAATACTGAGAAATCTTCGTTGATTATTTCACTGAACAATGTGGAGAAACGACCAGAAATTATTCTAATGAAAAGTAATTACAGTTCTCTGAACGCTTCAGGCTGAGATTACCGTGATCATTCAAATGAGCAATCATCAAGTATTTACAATGAGGCATTGAATGGGAAGTCATTGGTTCCATTATGGGATCGTTCAGCTGAACAGTAAATTGATTTTTATATTGTAGGGTTTGTACTCAGAAACAATTGATGCAATTAAAATGCGATTCTCACTATATTTGTTAGAAAGATTAACTCCAATAATTGTGCAATTATTGTAATGGCAGTGACTGGAAAAATAACATTATAATCTGAAAAAATAAATTGATTTAATATTCTAAAAGCACTTTGCTGTGATGATTATTGGATATTCATTAAGAGCGATAAACTGAGGAATACAATATAATGGCTAGCTTTATGGATTCACAAAAATGATCCATTCAGTTCTTATTCAGCAGAATTGTTTTTGGGTCAAACATGCAGGATTACAAGAATGACATATTACCATCCATTGGTTTGCTTCTTGAGACGTACTTTTAATTTATATACTTTTGATCATGACCAATGTTTCGACATTCCTGTCAGAAGTAGGAAGTTAATAAGTATATAGTGAAAGTACGTATGACAGTGAACGTAAGATACAGGGAACTTCCATAATTTTGTGATGATTGTACATTGATAAATAACTTTGGAGTAAAAAAAGTAAATCAGCGTGTTCAAAGCAGTTTTTTTGCTCATAACAAATTGAAAATTAAAATAATCCTTCTGCAGTGCACATGATTTGAAAACGCATCAGTAACCAGTCACAAAAAACATCGGCGCGAGACAATAAGACCCTTATGAAGGATATTCTACTCAACAGTAATTCGAGGACCTTGAACATCTTCATGTCGTTCTTGCAAAGAACACTCTTATTATTCCTAAAGTTTTATTATCATAAATATTTGGACATTTGTATCAGAACTAGGAAGAAAATGAGAAGCGATTCACATGAGTATTTTCATGAGTGAAAGTCAAAATAAATTTACAGTGCCATCTTTCATTATTTTCTCTGAATAAGCAGATAAAGATTTTTAAGGTGCAAGCTCAAAGTGTTTTCACCTACAGGTTGCACTAAGCCAAAATACATCATTTTATTTTGCGATACTTCAACTGGATTGGAAATCTGCTATGTATGCTGACGTTAGTGTCCTCGCTCATTTGTAATAAAGCATTGTTATTGGTTTTAGTAAAATATTTTGTGTGCAATTACTGAAGTGAAATACAAGAAATCAAGTGCATTTATTGGATGGAACTGCTCACCAAATGTTTATTGTGGTTCTTGTTCTCAGAAACAATAAGATACTTACTCAGGTTTTTCTCTGGAGCAGTAATTAGATGACCAGGAAGACATTTGTGTAGCTGTGTGTGCCATGTTCAGTGAGCATTTTTTTTCAATTACAACTATATTTTAAGAATATAGGAAGGGATTAATAATCGTCTGTTAAAGATCTTAATTAAAGTCATATTTTCTTTTAAAAATTACGAGAATTCCTTTGTGCAACAATAATTTGGAGATCTCGGTATTGGACTAGGGTGGACAAAGTTAAAAATCACATGACACCAGGTTATAGTCCAACAGGTTTATTTATAAGCACTAGCTTTAAAGGCTATGGCTCTGCATCTGGTTATCTGGTCTCTTAGGAGAGACACTACTAGAGATGCACAAGTGCCTTTCATTATCGTCCCAACAAGGAAGGGTGGGATTATAATCAATTGGGATTACTCAAATGAAAACTAACCAGTGTTCATTCCGAGAATTAGACTGTTTCTGTGTAATGGACTGAGAATGAAATAGTAATTCACTATAATAATGGTACTAAGGACATACAAATTAATATCAGAATAATGGGAAGAAAGATAAATCGACATATCATGAGTTTATTGTAAATTCATAAAAAATACAACTGCTGAATACGTTTAAAGCAGTTTTTCTTATAAAGAAAAAGACAATGAGAATGTTTAGCGGTCGGACGGAATCGGAAGAAAAGGTCATTCACTGTGACTATTCAGCTGCAGACATCTTCTCTTCCTTCCACAAATGTATAACTTGCAACAATTCCAAATGTATTCTGAATGATAAAGGAAAGAGCAAACGCCTGTAAATTCTGTTTTTTTTTGTTTACAAAAAAGTCACAAATTTAAATAATCTTACTGTGATCAGAATTACAATAAATCTTTGTGTTGAAGAAAAATATAATCAAATCAAATCAAAATATACATCGATATTCACAATAATTGGCAGAGTGAACACTGCAATATCTTTCCATCAGTTGATGTACTGAGCCATATTTCCACTTTTCTATCCCTGACTGGATTGATCAATGGTTAGATATGAGCAATAACTCAATTATTAATATGCTGTCAGTGAACTGAATATTAATGAGAAACTTCACATTGCCGTTTGAACGAGCAATGTGTCAAAATAAACAGTAATTATTGGTGAAATGTCATTAGATATCACTTAATCGATGAGGCTGTGATAACTTTGATTGTTGAAATAAGTAGTATTCCAATATTTCCAATGAGCATTGGATGGAAAATTGATGCTTTTTGGTGTAGAGCTGATTTTTTTTATTGTAGCATTAGCAGTAATAATCAATGGATTAAGTTATGATGTGCATCACACCTTACTGAATATTTTCAAGTTTTCTAAAAGGTTTCTAGTCCAATCTTCAATTTAAAAAGGGTAATTTTGGCTCAGCACATCAGTAACTGCAAACATTTTCAACACATCTCCAAAGTTATTAATCTTATCATTCAAAAAAAACCCAAAAAATTTCCGCTGTAAATGTCCTGGACTCTATCTTTAGATTATAGTCAAGTTTGTTCTCTACTTATTTTCTTCCTATTTCTGACACCAGTGGCTAAATATTGATTAGATTAAATGTCATATGAGTGAGGTATTAGTTTTCTCTGAAAGATGTGTGCAGCACAGGGTCCTTTGACCCGTAACGTTGTGCTGAATATAATGCAAAAGAAACTCATCCCTTCTGCCTATCCTTGGTCCATATCCGTCCAAATTATCTCAATGAACATTAAATAGCCTTAATGTATCTGCCTCCACCACCAACCCTTGAAGTTCATTCCAGACACCTACCACCCCTGTGTAAAAAGTAAATGCCCCTCACATGCCCCTCGAACTACCCCCCACAACCTTAAATACATGCCTCATAGTTTTGACGTTTCAACTCTGGGAAGAAACTTCCTGACTGACAACCCTACCTATGTATCTCATGATTACATAGACTTCAATCAATTCTTCCCCTCAGCCACCGCCACTTCACAAAAAAGCAGCCTCTCCAAATCCAGGCAGCATCCTGGTAAACGTCCCCTGTGCCATCTCCAAAGCCTCCATACCCTTCCTGAAATGTGGCAAACAGAAGTGAATACAATACTTTAAGTATGCCTTAACCAAAGTGTTACAAAGTTGCAAAATGATATCCTGACTCTTGTAACCAGTTCCCTGACCAATAAAGGCAAACCTGCCATTTTCCTTCCTTACCACCCTATCGACTTGCATGGACACTTTCAGGGAGCCATGGTCTTGAACGCCAACATCCCTTTGAACAACAAAGCTGTTCAGGGTCCTGCCATTAACTATCTACTTTTCCTTAATATTTGAGCTCCCAAAGTGTGACACCTCACACTTGTATGGATTAAGCTTTACCTTTAATTTCTCTGCCCATAGCTGCAGTTTATCTTTTTCCTGTTGCATTCTTTGACAACCTTCTACATTATTCACAACTGCACTGAACTTTGTATCATCTGCAAGCTTATTAACTCACCCAATTAGGTTTTAATTCATGTCACTTCTATATATTTGTATCGTAACCAGAAGGGTTCCAGTACAGATCTCTGTGGAAAAAAGACAGAAAATGAGGGAAATTTCTTGAATAAATGTGTTTTTTTCAATGACAAAACAATTCTGATGAATGATCTCTGAAGTTGTGATTTTTGTTTTAAATTAACCCAATATTTTAATTCTCAGTTTACTAAACTTAATGAATATCCAGTACAAACTGCTTTGAATATATTGAATCATTTTAAGCGTTGAGTTCTAACATTAATTATTATTTGATTGTCATTTCAATTCTCATACCATCATGAGATTCACATTTTAGTTGAATCCATTATTTCTTAGTGCCAGTATCACGATGAAATATTAACCTTCTTTTCAGGTCAACACACCTGCAATCAACCAGAGTTTTCTCACCCAACACTCATAGTAACTATCTCATTCTCTTTCATTTGAATTCTCACATTAATGGAAGGATTATTAATCAGCCTTATCAATTAAGAGATGGCTAATTATTTTTCACTTCAATATTTCAGTTTTTTCAGATATAGTGCACAATTACATTGCAATAAGGATTTTCTTATCAACCTTAAATTTGGTTTCAGCCATTTTAAAACTAATTATTGCTAATGTCTAACTGGTAATCATTGTTTAAATGCAATATATCCAGCTGTTGATGTGGAACAATGGCTCAATACATCAACTGACAAACAATATTGCACTCTACAATGTTTTAATCTTAGCAAAATAATTTTCAGTATGGAAGCTTAGTTGGATTGACTTGGCTGTGAGCAAAAATACATTCTGAGGAAGGGTCACTGGACCCAAAGTATTAACACTGAATGCTTCCCACAGATGCTGCCAGACCTGCTGTGTTGTTTTCCAGCAATTACTGATTTTGTTTCTGAGTTCCAGCATCCACAGATTTTTGCGTTCTTGGACTGATTGTTTTTCACTTCAATGCTAACATTTCTATATTTCTGATTATTACAAAAGAGCTAACTATTTTTCACATTAAACATTATTTAAATTTCATGTGTTTCTTGTGTACACAAACCTGAATTTACCAATGTTTGATCTATTCTTCTACAATAAATCTTGAATTCTTAGAAATCACAATTTTGTGAAACTGAGGAAAGTTGTCTTTTGCTGAGTAGTCACGTTGAATGGCGAATGCTTTATTACCAATTCATGTGCGTTACAAAGCAGGTCAATGTTAATTTATGTATATGAATAACTGCTTCAAACATATTAAATTATTTGATTATCATGAGACTTATATTTATTTAAGATCATTGTCGCTTCGTTCCATCATTACTAGAAATTAGGAATTCTTTTTATCCATTACACACTGGAAGTGTCTAATATAATCCTAGTCCAATTATCATGATAAATATCTGAGCAGTTTTCCCTGTGAGTAACCACAGTAAGTATGTGATTATAGTCCTGCCTTTCCTGCATGGGAACATTATGGAGGGCTCTGGTAATGTCTGTACTAATAGACCATGAGGCAGGCGTTCAATTCCTACCTTAAACAGAGATGTGTCAAAGCACCTCAGAGTTGATTAGAACATATCTAAGTGTCAATTGAATTACTTTTCAATCCAACATTTTCTCAACTTGTATCTGTTGTTGATTATAATGGTCACAATATCTTGAATTTATTTGCTTCAGGTCACTGATTAAAGTATGAATGTTATTAAGGTGAAGGGGAAAGTTTTAAAAGGGATCTGAGGGGCAACTCTTTTCACAACGTGTGTTTGGCGTATTGAGATGAGCTGTGAGAGGAAAGTCAGCGGCTGGTACAATTACAACATCTGAAAGACTTTCGGACAGTTACATGGATAGAAAACATCCAGAGGGATATGGGACAAACACAGGAAAATGGGACGAGTTTAGTTTCGGAAACCTGGCCGGAATGCCAAGTTCGGCTGAATGGCCTGTTTCCGTGCTGTATCAGTCTAACTTTCTACAATTCAAACTTGACTGTGATAGGTAAAGGAAAGCAAAAACGGGTATTAATTCTATTTTGTGTCCATAAAAAAGTGACATGAATTTTAAATAATTGTGTCACATGAAATAGTTCACTCTTACTGTGATTAGAAATACAATGAATGCGAGCACAAAAGTGAAATATAATTGAATTAATTCAACTGTGTTTCCATGGTTAAAATAAAAATTGATTTGCACAATGATTGTGAGTTTGTACACTGCAATATATTCACATCAGTTCACGTACTGAGCTATTATTGCACATTTATACCCCTTACTGAACTGAACAATAGTTACATATTAGCAACACATAGATTTTTGAAAATATATCAGTGCACTTCAAAGAAGGAGATATTTAATGTTGGTATGTGACTGTGCAATGTGTAGACATGAACAGCAATCATTGCAGTGAAAAGTAATTACAGTTCTCTGAATTTATAAGGCTGAGATTACTGCAATTATTCAAATGAGCAAAAGTCAGTTTTCAAAGCATGTTGGATGCAAAATCATTGGTTCCATTGTGGGATACTTGACCTGAAAACAATAGTATTGATACAATGGATTAAATGAAACAATGGATTAAATTAAAATATGGATCTGACTATACATGTTAGAAAGACAAACAAATTATTCTGTAATTATTATAAGGATAATGAATTCATAATAAATATTGTAATCAGAACAAATAAGTTGACTCAGCATTTTAAAAGCACTTTGCTCTGATGTTGATTAGACATCATTAAGATCGGTAAACTGAAGACTAAAATATAACAGCTGGATTGATGGATTGAGGACAATAAATGAGCCATTCAGTAATTATTGAAAAGAAATGACTTTTGCTCAAAATGCAGACAATACAGAAGTAATGTATTTCATTCAATTAGTTTACATGTAGAAACGTATGTTTTTAAATTATTTAATTTTATCCTGATCGATGTTCAAACATTTGTGCCTGAATTAGGAAGAAAATAAGGAGATAACGAAAGTTAATATTAGAGTGACCACAAGATACAGTCCATGACATTTGATAGAAAAAGGAATTTGCATAATCTTGTAATTATTGAACATTGTTAGCCAATTAACCCCTCAGGTACTGAAGCAGTCCAACCCCAAGAACAACAAGATCTGGACAATATCCAGGTTTGGGCTGACAAGGGGCAAGTAACATCCATGCCACACAAATGCAGGCTGCGACCATCACGTATAAGAAATGACCTAACCACCATCACTTGACATTCAGTGCTGTTACCATCACTGAACACCCACTATCAACATTATCCTGGGGATAATCATCGATCAGAAACTGAATTGGTCTCACCACACAAACACAGTGGCTACAAGAGTAATTCAACTCCTGGCTCCTGAAAGCCTGCCCAACAGCTATCAGGCACAAGTCAGGAGTGTGATGGAATACTCCCCACTTGCCTGGATTAGTGCAGCCCTAACAACACTCAAGGAACTGATGGCCACTTTCATCTCGAAGGACAAAGGCAGCAGCTAGATGGAAATACAACTATCTTCAAGTTCCCCTCCAAGGTACTAACCCACCCTGACTTGGGAATATATTGCCATTCCTTCACTGTTGGTGGGTGAATGTCCTGGAAATCCCCACGCCAATGGCATCGTGGGTCAACCCACAGCAGGTAGACTGCAGCGGTTCAAGAAGACAGCTCAGCACCAATTTCTCAAGGGTAACTCGGGACGGGCAATAAATGCTGGGCTCAGCCAGTGACACCCAAATCACATCAAATAAATATTAAAATAATGTCTGCAAGATCAAAACAGCTTCAACACTGTCCTAGCTGCAGTCTCTGCCTCTTCTTATTGACAAAGATAAAAGGTTACCTTGCTCAACTTTCTCATCAGTACAGTATTCCCCCCAGCCCTCTCTTATACCAACCAGCAGCATTTCCATCACCAGCAGCAACTCCGCTTAAAATATTTTGTCAGTAACTTTTCATTAACTAGTTACTTCAATTACAATGCAATCTCTACAAATAGACCAAGTACTTTTTCGGCAACAACAAATGTTCTAACAACTTTTCTTGATCTCTCTCTGCCATTCTTTTTGTTTATATGAGGTAGGGAGGGATGGGATCACCACAGTGATGTAAGATATATGTAACACAGTGAGGCAGGAAAGCTAGTATGGCTCACGTTGACTCTTTGACCCCACACAGTGGAACAACACATTCTCTGCATAATAAACACAACACAACATTTCAACCCGGCGTAACAGTAATAAAATGTGGATCGGTTGGACAGGCTGGATTTGTTTCAGCCGGAGTTTGGGAGAGTGAGGGGTGACATGACTGAAGTGTCTAAGATCCTGAATGGTTTGTTAAGGAGGATGTGGAAAGGATGTTTCCTCTTGTGGGTCATACGTGAACTCGAGAGAACTGCTTTAAAATTAGATTCACCCTTTCAGGACAGAGATGAGGAGATTTATTTCCTCTCAGAGGGCTGTGCAACTTTGGAACTCTCTGCCCCAGAAGGTGGGCTCAATGAATATTTTTAAGACACAGGTTGATAGGTTCTTGTTAAGGGATGTTGGGAGAAGATGGAACACAAATCACTAACAGATCAGGCCTGGCCTTATTGATTGGTGGATGGACTTGAGGGGCTGAAAGGTCACCTTCTGCTTCTTTCTCACATGACACAGGACTAAGCTTTGTTGAAAATTCATTCACTGGATGTAGGTGCCACTGGTTATGGGCAGCATTTATTACCCAGAGGGCAGGAAAGAGTCAACCACATTGCTGTGGGTAAGGGGTCACATGTAGACTAGATCAGGTAAGGATGGCAGCTTCATTCCCTATGGACATCAGTGACCGAGATGGGTTTTTCCTGACAATCGAGAATAATTTCATCAATAGACTCATAACTCTAGATGATTATTGAATTCAAACTACTGAAACTGACTGACCACGTGGCTGTCAGTGAATCCAACACAAGTGAATGGAAACATTGCTCAGAGTCTGGTTCTGGAACATTCAACACAACCAGGAAATGGAAAGTGAATAATTAGTTGAAAATAAGGCCACTGTTCTGTTAGAGACAAAACCATTCAATGTTCAGTTACTGAACATTATTGACTCACAGAATATGTGAACCTGTAGAATCACAGTAAAAGGGGAAAGTAAACAACATTCTTGGCAAAGACAGAATGAACCAAGTTCTTGTATAAAAATAGTTCTGAACAAAGGGGCTGAATCCTCCAGAAACTGACAAATCAGATTTGTAGATAGAGATTGGAAATCTTTAGAAAAAACTCTTCCCTGCTGATGGTGTGTGCTAGAAACCATTCTCAGGGTGAACTGCCACTTATTTCCTTTGAAGAGAATCTGTTTCCCCTCAGAAAAGGAGGTGTGTTGCTCACTTACAGACAAAAGAAACATGATCTGAGACTCACAGGTTAATTAAGCTATTAGTGACAGTCCACTGCACACAACAAGAGCTCAGACCACAACAGATTCTAGTGAAACCAACAATGCAATGAAAAGAGCGAATTGGTCTTTATACTCATGCAGCCTCTCTCAATCAAATAATCCTAGTCAACTTCTAAACATTTTAAAACTATTAATATCAATGAATATATATTTATTTCCATTCCTAATTTTCTCCAAAAAATGTACCTGATTATTCTCTTCAAAATATATTTTAAATGGTGTATTCCAAATCACAATTCATTTCCAATTATTCTTAGTGCAAAACGACTTGCAAACTAAAATAGTTTTCATGTCAATAATGACACTGGAAACTTTGTTATGTAGTTTAACCATATTTCCAAATATTGTTTTGGCTTATTATTGCAGTGAAGCTAAAATTAAAGTCTATTTATTTTCTCTGATATCCTTCCATTACTTTATTCTCTAATAACAATGCCCATGGTGTAATGGGTGACAAACATTAAATAAAATTGAATTTTCATTGCAAGAACTTGTACAAATAATCACATATTATTTAGTTCATTCATTGTTGAAGCTTGTCAGTTATTTTCATTGTATGATCACGTTAAATTCACTTAAATAATCACAGTAGAATTTTCACCTCTATAGATATGCAAAGTGAATGTCAAATTATTAATATTTCAAGTCAAACCAAATTTACATTATGTTCTGTTTGAATCCAGGAATGACGGAATATGTTGCATTATTATGATAAACAGGAACAAGTAAAGGTGGTGGCTCTCAGACGTGAGGCCTTAAAGCCAAAGGGCCAGGTGGTAGTTACAATGGGGGGAAGTACCTAGTGCCCCGCTCTCCTCAGAAGGCAGTGAGGATGGTGACACTGGCTGGAACGGGTTAAATGACAAAGCAACCACGTATGGACAGAGGGACGGCAATGGGTGGGATGACCCACCGCCCTATAAGGTCCAGAAGGCCGTGTCTATGTCACCACTGGGCATGAAAGTTCAACTTAGACAGTAGGGAGCAACAAAGGGAACTGACAGAAACCAAACCTGAACCGTTCACCCGCTGAACGACAGATGTTGGTGAATGAACACCCAGCCTGATGGAGAAATGGTAATAATGGGCCTTATTGGGACAATATGGATGAATTAGTAGAGGTACACAGTCTCACCGTAGATGATGTACAGACCCTTCCTCGGCCCAAGATGCCCTGAAGTGTACAGCAGAAACTGTACTTGCAATGAGAGGATGGGGGTGTGAGCCGGATCCTCCCAGAATACAGCTGATCCATGGCGCCAGGCATTTACAGATATTACAGGGACACACTGGGGAGGGGATAGACTGAATGGGCTAAAATAAACTTGGTGTCTCAGAGAACCAAGGGTAATATTGAGGATCATACAGAGAGGAAGCCTGAGGTGTGTAAGGACCACGGGGGATTACCAAACCCCAACCTGTGATGATGAAATCGATTTGATGTATTTAAAAGATGACATAGGACCCCAATTAACTGTAATTATAAACATGGGACTCCCAGTGGTAGATAATTCTAACCACATTCTGAACTGGGCCATGAGAGCTGAGGCAAACACAGAAACACAGGGGAATAGCTGCAGTACAGGGAGGGTAATCAGACCCACAATGTTACAAGGGAAGCAGGAAAGGGCACATAGACAAGGAACATAGGCAGAGAGAGGGAGATAGGTGTTCATATTGTGAGTGGCCTGTGTTCATGTCGATATATGCATAGTCCATGAATATTCATTGACGTGCTGTTAAGGGGCCAACACTTGCATGATTCTAACACCAGAGCATCTTTGTCAGTTACCGATAAGGATTTACCCCTCACCCCCTCGATTACTAAAATGAGAGCAGTCGGAGAGGGAACCTAGGGAGCTGGATGAAGCAAACCTGTTCCGATGTCGACAGGGAGTATGACAAAATGTATTCAGGGATGGAGGTGTGACACTCAAAAAGAGACCATTCTGGGAGTTGCTCCTATTTATTCTAAAATGGCAACTATTGACATCAACACCCGAATTTAAACATGGGGATGCTCCGGCCAGGACTGGGACAGAAAGAAAAGGAGAGGCAACCTCTCCGGAGTAGCTACATTGCAAGGAGACTGGGACAGTCAGAGAATCTGGTGGGTTATAGCTCAGACCCACTCAGCGGTGTGCGTAACTCAAACAGGAAAGTGGGTTGTTATCTATCGACCCTGTAAAGATTGAGGGCCCTCTCACTCCCCACACAAACGGGATCTCATCAAAGCTGGGGCTGAGGAGACAGTAATTGCGACAGTGATAGATTGACAGAAGCTGGAAATAGTCTGGGTCTATACCTGTGGATACTGAATGGCAGAAGAGAGTGGTGTTTACTGACCGAGGAGAACAGTCCACCAGGATACTATTACCTCAGGGATCCCGCAATATTCCAGTATATCCCACTGATGCGTGTTTGATGGATTTAGTCACACCGATCTTACCAACACCTCATCACCTCAAGCGGTGAGAAAGAAAATATTCAGATATTATACAGAGTATTGGATCAGGTTAGCCAGGCCAGGCTTAAAATTAACACACAGAGAGTGTAACTGGGAAGGTAGGGAGAGACGGAACTGGGACATCATATTGGGGAGATCAAATCAGGAAGGGAGAGGGAACAGACCCAGCGGGAACAAAAACTATGATTATAAAATTATCTACCCACACACCGTAAAGGGATCAGGCAAACTTTAGGATTGTTTAATTATTGTGAGAATTTTGTTTTGGAATTATCCAGAAATAGAGAACCATCAGGAGCCCTGGCAGAAGCGCGGACATTAACCAGGGGTGAGGGAGGCAAAATGCACACAGTCAGCATGCCTTTGGTATAGTTCATGACTGGGCTCGGTGAAGGTATATCACCCTGTCTGGGGGCCACATAGAGCATGAAGAACAGGTCAGAGAGTTAGTGGAAGCAGCTAACTTTCCCAGTGAAGCAGCACTAATGAAGATTAGAGCTCACAGGAAAGTAGAAACCACGTACCAACAGGGTAGTTGGTGAGCATGGGTGAGCATACTTATTGAAACAGTGCAGACATTTGAGGAGGATGCAGTGGCAGTAGCTACAGAAGCGAGAAAGGAAAGTTTAAAGACATTTCCAGAAACAGTCCCATAGCAGGAGAAACAAGAATGGGAAAAGGGTGGGGCAGTAATAGGACATAGGATAATCCAGCAGTGCCACTGTATAAGACAAACATGATGAAAAACATATCATGGGATGGCCCAAATTGATCAGGATAAAATGCAATATCAGATGATCAACTACAGGGGTGTTCTGGAACAAGAAGGTTTTGTCGAAGGGGTGTAGTCTGTACACAGTGTGAGCCAGGGAAGAGAATCAGGATAAAATGGAGGCAGCAGCAGGGACCCAGGGGCCCATGGGAACAATTACAGATGGATTTTACATACACCCCCATCCCAATCCCAGGGAAAGAAATCCGGCTGGGTCTTAATAAACAGGTTTACTCATTGGGTGGAAGCATTCCCTTGCAGATTCTGACCAAGGGACACATGCTCCAGGAAACGAAGTTAAGCAGCTCTGTGGCTTGTTTGGTACTGAGCAGAAATCCCATCTCACATACCACCCCCAGAGCTCAGGGGCAGTAGAAGGAATGAAGCAGACACTGAAAGCTAGTCTGACTAAGGCCCTGACAGAGACAGGCCGGGATGGGTTAGTGTACTCCCCACAATCCTAATGAAACTGACGTCAACCCCAGCAATCCCCCTTTGAATTTGGACTATGCAGCTGCCAGAGGGTATGGTAGTGGGAGGGCAGGAGATGTACAATGGCAAGAATAGGATGAAACAATTTGTGAAAGAACTGACAAAGCAACTGCATGAGCTGAGAGGGGAAGTTGCAGACGGACAGAGAATCAGAGACTGGGAAAGGGAGCTCATAAACATCCGAGCTGACATCCCGAACCCAGGAGATCGGGTCGGGGGAGAAATATTAGTGGAACATATGAAAGAAACACATCCAAATGCTGGACTTGGCTGGGGGATTCACAGAGTTCCAGAGAGGGAACTCTTCCATCATGCATTAGTAAGGAGCTCTGAATAAACATTGGTCCTGCTGCTCAGCACAGAACTCAAGGCTCCTCTTTGATATTTCTCCCAGTAACAGTTGTGCAGGGGTATGTTGCCGACTGGAGGTCTGTGACCAGTGCCTCTGTTCCACAAGGGTCAGAGCTGGGACATCTGTTGTTTGTAATACATATAAATGATTAGCCTGAAAATGTAAACGATTTAATTAGCAAGTTTGTAGATGGCACAAAGTGAAGAAGTTGTGAATCGTGAAGAATGTCGTCAAAGGAAACATCAAGGACGAGATCAGTTGGAAGGTTATGCGGAGAAATTTCAGATAGATTTTAATTCAGACAAGTGTGACGTGATGCGTTTTGGGCGGCTCATTGTAAGAGCAATGTATACACTAAAAGGAAGTGTCCTGAGCAGCATTGATATACAGAGGGATCTTCAGGTGCAAGTTCACAGCTCCCTGAATGTGGTGAAGGAGGTGGATGGCAGGCTTGCCTTCTTCTGTCAGGGGAGTGAATATAAAACTGTCATTAGGCCACCTTTGCAGTATTGTCTGCTGTTCTGAGCACCGCATTATAAGGAGGATGTGGAGGCTTTGGAGAGGGTGGAAATGGGTTTACCAGGATGTTGCCTGGATTGGGAGAGGTTGGAAAATCTTGGATTGTTGTCTTTGGAAGGTCAGTGGCTGTGGAGTGATCCGAGAGGCACAGACAGAGTGAATAATCTGAATCTTTTTTCAAGTGGAAATTACCAATTCCACAGGCCATAGATTTAAGGGGAGAGGGGGCAAGTTTAAAGGAAATGAAAACTGAAAGAACAGCAGATGTTGTAAACCAGAAAGAAAAACAGAAGTTTCTGATAAAGCTCAGCAGTTCTCGCAGCATCTGTGAAGAGAAGTTAGTTAACATTTCTGAGGAAGGAGGACTGGACCCGAAACATTAACTGATTTTTCTTCACAGATGCTGCATGACCTGCTGAGCATTTTCAACAACATCTGTGCAAGTTAAAAGGGAGTTGTGTCAGACAAGTTTCTTATGCAGAAGGTGGTCAGTGACTAGAATGTACTTGCCTGAAAGATGGTAAAATCAGAAACAATCACAATGTTTAAGAGGCATTTGGACAGACAGATAAGCAGGCATGGGTTGGCAGGGATATGGATCATATACAGGCAGATGGAATCAGTTTGGAATGGCATCATGGTCCGCACAGACATGGTAGGCTGATTATTCCGGTACTGTACTGTTCTGTTTTCCAGGGGGGAGAATGTGTGGAGTGAGAGATAATATTTTGAGTATAATATGTCTCTTCTTTAGAACACACAGTAAGTTGATGCATTTTGAGAGAAGCAATGTCGAAAGGGAATATATATTTGAATGGCACAGACATAGAGAGCAGGACAGCAGGAATGGGGGACAATGTGTACCAATCCTTAAAGGAGAGATAACATAAAGTGTTTTGAGTAAACGTATAGGATGCTGGGCTTCATTAATAGAGGGATTGATAACATACTCATGGAAAAGATGCTGACCGTTGACGAAGTTCTAGTTAGGTCACAGTCAATCATTGCATCCAATTGTGGTCACCAGATTCCTGGTCAGGATGAGGAAGTTAAAATACCACAGAGGGGCCTGTTCCATACTTTGCTTCTCTTTCAGGATGCATTGGCGACTCAAGGGTTAAACATTCTCCTGCCAAAGGTCTTCCTGACGTATTGTAAGAGTACAAGGCCTGTAGTCTTCCAATATAGACAGAAAACCTCAGTAGGGGTGAGGCAGACCGTATCTTCGAATTAGAACCTCTTGGAGCCACACATGTGGATTCCACCATAACCCCAGATAGAGCAATTTGCCCTTTCCAGACAAGACTGAGAGCCCTGGGCACAACCCTGTTAAACTGCCTCCTGCTCCCTTGTCTTACCTCTCCTCCATATGAGCATAGGTAAGTGAATCCCCCATTTACTGAAGGAAGAACCCTTCTGCCTTAATCTCTTCCCGTCAACACATAATCATGAACAATATGATAATCAGTTTCTGTAATCCAACACACATTATCACAGGACATTGCCATTCATCAAGCTTTGTAATTACCAGCTTTAAACTATGTAATGGCAATCGCCCATGTGACTGATATGCCTTTGTCTAATTCTTATTAAATATACTGTCTCTGTGCGTAAGGCAGAGATTTGTGAAGATGAGTCTGTACAAATACACATTCGGCTACTTTAGAGATGCTTTGAAATTCTTGCCAGCTGTCCAATAATAAAGCTACTGCTGTTGTACAGAAAACTTGTGTCGGCTGGATTTGTGGAACAAAACAGACATTAACAAGGAAGGATATGAGTGATCTTCAGGATGTGGAGTACAGACTTACTGGAGTGGTTCACTGATGAAGAAAATGCAGTCACTGGATTGATTTGAAGAAATTGCTATTTTCTTTGAAATAAACAAGTTAAATATATTTTCGATAGTGCTGTATAAGATTATAACAGACCTAGATATAGCAGACAAAAATATCTGTATTCGATAGGTGATGGCACAAGAATTAATGTCAGATGTAAGGTTTTGAGACAGTGGGAGATGAGCAAGTGTTTCTGCTGACTGTATTGGCTGGAAATATGCAGAATATGTTGCCTACGATGGTGGTGCAAGTAGAGAAGATCAATGATTGATAAAAACAATTAGATCAGTTCTGAGGGAAATAAACTTGCAGAGTTTGGGGTACGTATGGGGAATGAGAATATGGGATTCTGCTACAGATAGCCAGCCTGATTTGATGGGCCTCTGTCTGTGCTATAATGCATTTTATTTGGACTTGCTTAACTTGCTCTGGCCACCGATTACGTTGTCATTTAGGTAAATCTGTTCAATGTTCCTACTCAGACCAATACAGTCTGTCCCTCCACAGCAGGAGATAATGTTTACTGCTTCATACTGGGGTTGTTTTGGTGGGTGGCTAACGGTGTGTGTAACAGTCTGTCAGCATTTATCTGAAATGGCAAAACACCAGTGCAGCCAGACTAGGGACAGACCCTGGAAATGTGGGGAATGCCAGAAGGGAATACTTTACCCATCCCACCTGGAAACTGGCCAAACCAGTCAGACTAGGGAGTTGTTCACCTGCTGAGACCCCAGTAAATTTACTGATAGCCACAATTGAAGGATTTTTTTTTCTCTTTTTCACACCAAGTAATGAACAATGGTTTTGGCAGCTCATAAAGTTGTGCACATAGAGATCTTAGTTTTGGAAATGTTCACAACATCATTGAACACGCAGATTCACACCAGGTAGAGACTTTTATTTTCCTTTATTCATTCACAGGATGAGGGTGTCGCTGGCCCGGCAGTATTTACTGCCCATCCCTAATTGGCCAGATGGCAGGTAAAAGTCAACCTCATTGCTGTGGGTCTGAGGTCACAATGTAGGCCAGACCAGGTAAGGATGGCAGCTTCCTTCCTGAAAGGGCATTACTGAACCAGATGGGTTTTTCTGACAATCGATTAATGGTCATCATTAGACTCTAAATTCACAAGTTTTTTTTTTATTGAATTCAAATCCCCCTCATCTGCTGCAGCAGGCTTTGGACCCAGGTCTCCAGAACACTATCTGGGGTTTAGATTAACTGTCTCACGACAACACCACGAGGCCAATCCTTCCCCACATCGCTGTACATCTGCACAGAGTGAACAGTGATTTTCTGGTTCATCAGAACAGGGTAATCACACATACGTATGCTCAATGATTACAGGAGTTGGATGTTGATGGGCTATTGACATCTATCTCCGAACCATGTATTCTGGGGTTTGTTTCTGGGGATGATTGGAAGCATCATCAGTCTTGTTATCTTTTGGGGATAAAAACAGTTTCAATTAGCTTTCTGTTAAATGCATGGTAATCAATTCTATCTCACAACTCTCAGGCAGATTAGTTTTTTTTGAAGGGCTCTCTATCTCCCCAACCTCCTCCACCCTCACCTCCAACAATACAATAATCTCACAGAGTCTCTTTGTGACTATGAATGAGATAATCTGATCAACTGCTTCTTTCCCAACTCCTATGTCAAGTTGGATCTTGAACTCCCCTTGCTGCAGTTGTGATCCTGCATCATTGTACAGTGTTGCTCGTATTTCATGTCTTGGCCTATCAGTGTTCATGATACTGCATGTAGTACATAGGGCCAAGAGTGTAAGAGTTTAGCTCTTTCCTTCCAACAACAGCAGTAGAATTGTACTCCAGCAAAACTTACAGAATCACGGCCCCCCATTTTCCCGAACTTACCTCATGCCATCAAACAGTGTATCAATCCTCATTCAACTGAGAGAATTCAGGAGGGCATGTCAGTGACAGCAGCATGAATACCTAAAAATGAGGTGTTAACCTGATGAAGTTCCCAAAGAGGGCTACTTGTGTGCCTAATAGCATAAGCAGCAAGTGATAGACAGAGTGAAGCAATCCAGGAAACAACAGAACAGATCTAAGATCTGCAGTCCAGCCACATCCAGTTGTGAATGAAGTCAGAGCACAGCTGGAGTTCTGAGGACAGTTCTCTGCAAGATATTAACCAACAAGAATGTCAGACTGGGTTAATTATCATAAAACTCAAATCTGTTTGATATTCATATATTTACAATCAGTGTTCAATTCACCAAATGTAGCTGAAGGTAAAGATAATCTTCAAGTGATTGTAACAGTGGAGACATCTGAATACTTGGATCAGTAACTTAAAGCCTGTTGCGTTTAGATAGTAATAATTTTAAAGAGATTTTAAAAAGTAAGGTGACTTGAGCAGCTGATAATGTTGTTTTAATCTGAAGTTAATTTAGGATTAGTTAACAAATAAACACATGGGAGGGAATCCCAGCCCCATGGAATGCACATCCAGAACCAGGACACTTCTTGTCTGAACAACAACCACAAGAACACGGACGTGACACGGGAAATGTCAGGAACACTCGTTTGACCACAGTTAAAGTACTGCACACACTTCTGATCCCCTTATTCCAGGGTTGATGTGATCACACCAGAGAGGGTACAGAGGAGATTGATCAGAATATTTCTACAATTGGAAAATTTCTGCTCTGAGGAAAGGTTGGATAGGCTGGGGATGATTTCCGAGGAGGATGAGGTGAGATTTAATTGAAGTGATAAAATGATGAGGAATCCAGATCGAGTGGATAGGAAGGAGCTATTCATTAACTGAGAGGTCAAAAACTGGAGGATTTAGATTGAAACTAATTCCCAGAAAGAAGGGGAGGGGAGAATTCATTTCACTTGGAGATGGTGGGGAGCAGGAACTCATTGATGGGGTGGCAGAGGCAGTAACCAACATCACATTAGAATAAAAGGACATGGATGTAACTGAGATGCTGGAACATGCAGGGCTGCGGACTAAAGTCTGCAGAATGGGGTCATTGTGATTTATTTAACATTTCTCCAGAATATTAAACTCAAGTCCAATTTGAGAATTTATGATCATCTGACCTGAATTCCAAATGTCAGAATAAATTTATCAGAAAGTTACAGCACAGATCGAGGCCACTTGGCCTATCCTGCATGTGTTGGTTGTAATAGAATGACCCAGGCTTTACAGCGTTCTGTACTCACCAATGAGAGCAACAATTTCAGACTGTGTACTCTGCCCTCTATGTGGTTATAATCTGTTTTTTCAATGTATTTCTTTGACAGGCTGCTCACCTTGTTTCCTGGTTTCTTTCCCAGCCCTAACTCCATTCCCCATGGCCTTGAGGGACTACCATTTCTGCAACTTAATCTCTCCTGCCTTCCCCCATGTGACAGACTGTCTTTTTGTCCTTGTCTCACTCCCACCTTGCTCACAACTTGTTACATTTCTGATGGTTCTCAGACCTCTGTGACTTCACTGCGCCCCCTGGGTCAGTGGCACGAGTTTTGAATTCTCTTCCTCATGAGATAATCGGAAATCTTTCTGGCTGCAATATCCTCCAGATTTTCTTTTGAAAATAAAAGAGGATTTGCGTCAGAGTCATTCACAATCCTGAGCACTTAGACATAATATGTGACCCTCCCACAGATGTGCAGGTTTGATGGATTGGCCGTGCTAACATGGCCTGTCGTGTGTAGGTTAGATGGGTTGGGTTAGCCATGCTAAATGTGGGGTTATGGAGGTAGGGTGGGACAGCAGGTCATTGCAGACTTGATGGACCGAATAGTCTCTTTGTGCGCCTAAGGGATTCTGTAATTCTAACTAGTTGTGATTGTTGTCACATTTTCCTAAGTCCAGGTTCATTCAACTCAGGTACACATGCTATCTTTTGTGTTTCTGTGTGTGCCCGAAGTGTTAGGTAAGGGGTAAATGTAGGGGTATGGGTGGGTTGCACTTTGGCGGGTCGGTGTGGACTTGTCCACAGTCTCCATGATTGTGCAGACTCAGTGGAGCAGCCATGGGAAATGCAGTGTTACAAGGATGGAGTGCTCCAGGTGGGATGCTCTTTGGATGGTTGGTGGGGTTTGATGGGCCAATGCTGTCCTGCCACACTGTTGGGATTCTATTCAATGATTGAGGATAAAGGCTATTCTATGATTGAGGATAAAGCAGGGTGTCCTTGGAGAGGAGCAATTGGTATGTATCAATGCTCTCGATGCCTTTAGATAGAGGTGGGCATCGCAGTGCTTTATCTCCACTGCTGCCCCCTCACCCCTAACTCTGATTTGGTCCCTTCGCACTCTGTCATTTGTAATGGTTTGCTTTGCCTGTAATGGGCTTTGTTTGTAAATATTCAATTGGTTACACGGGTGGTTTACTGCTGGTGATTATATATTAACAAAAACCCAAAATGGCGAAAGGATGAACGTGGGAAGGTTGCTCAGCTGTGTGTGATAACCTCTTGGGGGGGGGGGGGGGGGGGGGAAGAAAGAACGCTTCACAGCTCAAAGGAGAACTGAAAAGAAGTTAAATCAAACCAAAGGTTCAGACAGGGAGGGAATATTTCCCTGCAGCTGGAGTAACTGGAAAGTGATGGCGTCCGGGAATAGACAGGATTTTGTTTCACACGGCGTTTGAAAATTTTAAAAACTGCTATGTTCAGATAGTTTCATTTCTTTTCTTTTAATTTTATTTATTGTGGATTAAATAGCTACAATATTTTAAAACCAAATTCACAAACCTTGTGTTAAAGACAAATGTGAAATAAAATCCATCAAACCATCCCTCACAGAAAACTGATGTGGAAGTGCAATCTCCTGGAGAATCCCTGCCCACTTATTCCTACCCGGGCTCCATGGCTATATACATATCTGGAGATAGCAGGAGGCCATTCGGCCTTTCAATCCTGCTCCACCATTCAAGGGGAAACAGCTGACCATCCAGCTCAGTCTCCTTTTCCTGCTGCATTCCAATCCCCTTTTATGACTTTATCTCTAAGAACTATATCTAAGTCCTCCTTTGGCTTCACTGCCTTTTGTTCCAGTGACGTTGCTGTGTTACTGTGTGGGTGTAGGCAGGGGTAATGTGATGGTGCTGCCTCCTGGAAGATGTACTCAGCCTCCCTCATCATCCTGCAGTAACATCAACTGGGTTTCAGCAACGAGCGATAGAAACCGTTTCCAGGATATGGGCATCACTGGCTCAGCCAGCATTTATTCCCCATCTCTCGTTACCCTTGAGAAGATGGTAGTGAACTGCTGTCTTGAACCATTCACAGTCCATTTGGCGCAGAAAGACCAACAATGCTGGGAGGGAGAGTGTTGCAGGATTTTGGTCAAGTGATTCTCCATCTTTGGTTCTTCAAATGCTGGTTAACTTTATCACGATTGACACACGAGTTTGAGATTTCAGTCTGCAAATCTTCACCATCTAGCACCCTGTATAAAGGAATATGTACAGATTAGAAATTCAGAACAGACAATTCTAGCTTCTCTGGAATATCTTTTTCCCCTTTCTTCCGCCAAAGCTGTAACGCTCCAGCGCACTTACACTCTCCCACCATTCTGCCTCTGCTGTCCCTAATGTACCTGCCCCCATTCTCATGGAGTGACTGGTAAACAGACCCATGCCACCACTTCCTGTCCTGGTCAGTCTCTGCACCCTTTCTGGGTTTACTCCATTTCCCTTCAGTTACTGCAAGTCAATAATGTAACAGGAGAATAAATCAAAAGGAAACAGAAAGGGTGGTAGCAGATCCTGTACAGAAGAGGAACCTTCAGTCTGGGAGAATGGGTCAGACCCTTCTTTGTTTCCCATTGGTCGATTCCCAGCATTATGACAAGTTGGGGATGGAACTTGGGCCCATGTGGGTGTGGTGACACTTTGACCCCCCCAACCATCAATACTACAAGCTGATACGTTCCTTCTCCAACTAATCACAACGTCAAATGCTTTCCGCTAATTACCCCAAAGCACATGCTCCAAAATCCGCCCATATTCTGTACATGTGCAGTGCTGGGATTCCCCACACACGCGTGGTCCCTGCCTCAGGGATTGTGGGAGATGTAGCCCCCATGAAGCCACTGGAGACATGTTTATGGATAGTTAATGAAAAGTGAGAGCTGGAGGGTCTTGTGTATAGGATCCCCATTCAGACACGGGCTGGTACTGGATTTTACTGAGACATCTGCTTCCACAACCTGATTTCCGACATAAGGAACATTGATTTAGCCAATTGCGGAGTGGGGAGGTTAATAAGGGGTAGCAGATTTTAAGCAGATGTAGCTCAGTGGTTAGCACTGCTGCCTCACAGCGTCAGGGACCCAGCTTTTATTTCAGCCAGAGGCGACTGTGTGGAGTTTACATGTTCTCAGCATGTCTGGGTGGGTTTCCTCGGGTGCTCGAGCTTCCTCCTACAGTCCAAAGATGTGTAGGTTAGGTGGATTGCCTATGCTAAACTGCCCACAGTGTCCATGTATGTGCCGGTTAGGCCATTAGCCATGGGAAATGCAGGGTTACAGGGATATGGTGGGTCTGAATGGGATGCTCATCATAGGTTGGTGTGGACTCCATGGATGAATACCCTGTTTCTGCACGATAGGGACTCTATTATATTCTCATGAAGAAGAATGTACTTGTCTCAATGTGTTGCAAATCTGTGGAATTCCCTATTCAAAATGTGGTGGATGCCAGGACAATGAGCAGATTTAATGAAGCGATGCAGATGTTTATTTTGCAATGAGATGAAGGGTGAGAGAGAACAGGTGGAAAAATCCAGCTGAGACCGAGGTGAGCTCAATCATCACCGTATTAAATGGTAGAGCTGGTTCAAAGGGCTGCATTGCCTCTCCTGTGCCCAGGGCTTATCTTCTTACGGTAATAACTGGAATGCTGAATTAAAACTCACCATCTTCACCAAAGGAGATTTTGGAAAATGCAGAATAGTCAGGTGGGTTAGCGTTCCAAACTTAGGTAGTGAGGAAGCGTGTGGGAGATAATGATTTTGCAATTTTAAACTGAGGGGAGACAGTGATTTATGGTTTTAGACTGTGCAGTACATTCACAGCGTCCAGAATACTCTGTTGTGAATATCTATCCTGTACTTTATTACAAAGCCAAGGTCTTTGAGAATGAAACGCAAAACACCCAGGAAACATTGTCGCACCTCGTAATCTGATAAAAGACTTCTGATAAATCTGGTTGAATTTAGAACACAGCTGGAATGCTGGAAGATTAGATCCAATCCCAAGATCCAGTGCTTAAACAAAGGAGATTACAATAGGATGAGGCAGGAGTTGGCTAATGTAGACTGGAAGCAAAGACTTTATGGTGGGAAAGTTGTCGGACAGTGGGGGAATACCAAAGCAATTTTTCAAAGTGCTCAGCAAAAGTATAGATCAGTGAAACGGAAGGACTGTAGGAAAAGGAGTAAGCTGCCGGGGGTGGCTCAGGAAATAAGGGAGTCTATCAAACTGAAATAGAAGGCATACAAATTGGGAAAGACCAAGGAGAAACTAGGAGATTAGAAAAACTTTAAAGATCAACAGAAAGCGAGATGGGATTGGGGGAGAAAAAAAGTGGTGAGTAGTTATCCCCAGGGCCGGA
This sequence comes from Chiloscyllium punctatum, assembly GCF_047496795.1. Classification (NCBI taxonomy): domain Eukaryota; kingdom Metazoa; phylum Chordata; class Chondrichthyes; order Orectolobiformes; family Hemiscylliidae; genus Chiloscyllium; species Chiloscyllium punctatum. Next base: position 48,988,643 of record NC_092754.1, on the reverse strand, counting down.
ATAGCTGTTTACACTGCTAGAGGGGAACCTATTGTGTGGGGAACATATGGCCTCTGTAATTGTTGAAGCACTCAACTGTTACCATAGAGATAATCCTGATCAAATTAAAAATCACAGCACACTCCAAAAGCTTGTACTTCCAAATAAACCTTTTGGACTATAACCTGGTGTTGTGTGATTTATAAGTTTGTCCACCCCACCCCACCACCGGCTCTTCCACATCAGAATCCTGATAGATACCCCACTGAAACTGAAGCGTCTGTCAGATACTTGTGGGAGCCACAGGGGTGTGGGGGGAGGGGTGTGTGTTTTAACCACGAAGTGCTAAACTGAACTGGACTTTCTAATTGCCGTTGCCATGGAGATAATACTGAGACACAGTCTCTATTCAAAGTCCCAAACCACAAAGGTATAAGAATGGGAGCCGTACATCGGACAGGTGGGGTGTTACCTGATGCTGCCTGGAGTTGTTTTGCATGTACACTATCCAGGTAGCTGCCGTGTTTCATCAATAAAGACTCAAAGAAGACCTCTCAGAGTTCTGTGCCTAGTTATTCCTATCCAGCAGGGTTCAGGAAGATGAGTACACAGCAGTCAGTCTTCACAGCGGAGGATACGAAGAACATGCCAGTAATTGATAAAGAGACTGAGGAAGGCGAGGACCTAGATAATAACCATTATCATGAAAGAGTTAGAGCTGGGCAAGCTAATGGAGCTAAAGGTAAACAAGTCTCATTGCCCTGATGGGATACATCCCAGGATACCAACAGAGTTAGGGGGAGAAATAGCAAATGCACTTAGAGTTATAGCATCCTGCAGCAGAGACAGGCCCTTTGGCCCAAACTGGCCCATGCCGACCAGAATGTCCATCCACTCTAACCCCATTTCCCTGCACTTGGCCCATCTGCTTCTGACCCTTTCCTATCCATGTATTTGTCCAAATGTCTTTTACCTGTTGTGACTGTACCCACCTCAACCACTTCCACTGGCAGCTCATTCTATATTCATACCACCCTCTGTGTAAAACAGTTGTCCCTCAGCTTCCCTTTTATTCTTTCTCCTCTAACCTTAAACTGATCCAATCGAGCCATCCAATCCTGGAGTTCCTGGGAAAAAGACTGAGTGCATTCGCCTTATCCATGCCTCTCATGGTCTTATACACTTCTAGAAAAGAACCCCCTCTGCTCTAAACATAAAATCCTCACTTGTCCAACCTCTCCGTATAACTCAGAGCCCTGAGCCCTGGCAACATCCTTGTAAATTGTTCTGCACTTTTTACAGTTTAGTAACTGAAACCTCCATTACATCCATCATATTTCCAGTGTTTCCCCGCGGCGCTGGAACCGACGGGACAATGCCAATGGATTACAATCCATGATCGAGAATGAACCCCTTTACAACAATCCTGTTTTCTTAGTGTTTCCCACGGTGCAGGTATCCTGGTGTCTTTAATGAACCATGCAGCCAGAAAGACTTGTCCTTCTACAAAGCAAAGTTGTGGCTTAATTGTTCCTGGGAAATGTGCTATGATTTTCCAGACTTTCAAAAGCAAATGAAATCTCTCTCCACACTCACCACGCTGACATGGACTTGGCTGTGTCTCAGTACTTTTGCAGTCACGTTGAGATTTGAAATATTCGCCCACGGACAGAATGCACACCTTTCCTTCCAGATGAAAAGGCCAATGATATTCAGATCCGCACGGATCAAGTAACCATCAGATCTGAACATGAAGTTCAATTTGTATTTCTCATCCGCAAATCCACCCTTTCAGTACCATACAACAGAGCACACAAGTTACCACTGTTAATACAGGATGGAAATTCATAAGACAATTGTAGTATTAAACTGTAGTTTCCTTGTCCCCCCAAAGCTTTAAACCTCAGTCTCACAATTTCTCACTTCTGTGAACTGAAATCCAAACCAATCCCCCCCCCCCCACTCCTTTTCTCCACACCCAGTTCTCTCACACTCTCTCTTCAAATTCAGTTTCCTAGCTCCTGATGAGAACCATCCTGCATACACTGCTTCCTGCTTACTCTGGCTAAGACCCATCTGACTAAAATGAGCCAAATTAGAATTTTAATTGCAGGCCCATCCTTGTCTCTTTACATAACAACCCTGAATCTTCACAAAAGAGTTCTGATAACTTTCTGCAAAACGCTGCACCACTGATAGTCTGATCACATGTCAGGGTAGCAAGAAAGGGGCCATTCCCCTGGGTCCTGCTCCCAGAGGGATGAAGCTGCTAATGATAGATTAATCCCTCACACCCACAGCCTCCTTCCCAGGCAGTGACCCATATTGCGCATACTCCCACAGTTGGCCAACACTGCACCCGTGCACTGGTCTCCCCTCCTACAGCACGCGCTCCCGATCGTACAAGAATCCGGGTGATTGACAGCAGCTGCTGCCCAATATATAAGAATCCCTACACTATGGAAACAGGTCCTTCAGCCAAAGTCCATACTGACCCTCCAAACAGTAACTAACACAGACCCATTCCCCCTAACTCATGTAACTAATACTATGGGCAATTTCGAATGGCCAATTCACCTGCCCTGCACATTTTTGGATTGTGGGAGGAAACCCACTCAGACACGGGGCGAATGTGCAAACCCCACAGTCGTCCATGGTCGGAATCGAACCCAGGTACCTGGTGCTGTGAGGCAGCAGTGCTAACCACTGAGCCGTCTCTATAGGGTGGAGGGAACGTGGCTGGAGGACTGGGTCAATGGGATTGTGAACAGTGAATGAAAGTGGAGGACACTGGGCAATGGACAGGTCAGTGAGGGACAGGATCAGTGCAGCAGCAGGAGGGGATCCTGGACAAACTGAGCAATGGGAGAGTCTGACAGGAGAGAAACGACAGGAAGGTTCTGTTTGGAGGCTCAGGCAGGGACAGCTGGGAGACAGTATGGCCTGGTGGCTTGGGCAGGTTTACTAATCAGCCTCTTCAAAGATGCAGTCACTCAACTCTGAGCCTGATCCTCCTAGTCCAGAGGTAAAGACACCACCACTATTTCCTGGTGGGCAAGGGATAAAGAGACTGCCTTTCAAAAGGAACTCACCTGTATTGGTGACATTAACAAGACTCAATACAGACTCACTGACAAAATGCTGGTGTACTTGAACTTCATCCAGAATATTAACACCTATAACTGGGCAACGCAGACCCCAATGTAAATCCTGGATACTAATAACAGCTTAGTGCATGGGAAATCATATCTCATGAATTTGACTCAGTTTTTTTGAAGAAGTAACAAAGAGGATTGCTGAGGTCAGAGCATGGACATGATCTACATGAACTTCAGTAACGTGTTTGACAAGGTTCCTCATGGGAGACTGGTCAGCAAGGTTAGATCGCATGGAGTACAGAACTGGCTCGAAGGTAGAAGGCAGAGGGAGCTTTTCAGGCTGGAGGCCTGTGACCAGTGGAGTCTCACAAGGATTGGTGCTGGATCCACTACTTTTCGCCATTTATATCCATGATTTGGATGTGAACATAAGAGGTATTGTAAGTAAGTTTACAGATGACACCAAAATGGGAGGTGTAGTAGACAGTGAAAAAGATTACCTCAGAGTACAAGAGGATCTGGATCAGATGGGTGAATGGACTGAGGAGTTCAGTTTAGAAAAATGCAAGCTGCTGCATTTTGGAAAAGCAAACTTTAGCAGGACTTATGCAGTTAATAGTAAGTTCCTGGGGAGTGCTGCTAAACAAAGAGTCCTTGGAGTGCAGGTTCATAGTTCCTTGACAATAGAGTAGCAAGTAGATAGGATAGTAAAGGCGACAGTTAGTCTGCTTGTCTTTATTGGTCAGAGCATTGAGTTTAGGGGCGAGGAGGGCATATTGCGGTTGTACCAGACATTGCAAAAGTTGCTGAATAAATATTCCATAGAATTCTGTTCTCCTTCCTATCAGATGGATGTTCTTAAACTTTAAAGAGATCAGAAAAGAATTATAGCATGTTACCAGGGTTGGATAGGCTGTTTTCCCTGGAGCGGCAGAGGCTGAATGGTGACCTGAAAGACATTTTTAAAATCAGGCTGGGCATGGATAGGGTAAATAGACAAGATATTTGCCCTGCAGTGGGGGAGTACAGAACTAGGGGACTGGGAGGGAGGATAGGCAGGTAGACAGGGGGTGGGTGGATCGAGAGGGGTGGGACTGAAATGGGTGGAGAAAGAGAGGGGGGACAGAGAGGGGTGGCATAGAGACAGATGAGGACAGAGAGTGGGATTAGAAGGGAGGGGAACAGACAGGGGGAACGGCGGGGGGGGCGAATGACAGAAAGGGGAAACAGACCCGGGGGTGGGGGGAGGTGGCAGGAGGAACAGGCCGACAGAGGGCGAAGAACAGGCCGACGGGTTGAGGGGAATGTGGACAGGCCGACGGGGTGGGGGGAGAGACAACCAACAAAGGAGGGAAGTGGGGGGGCAGAGGAAACAGGCCGACAGAGGGGGAGTACAGGCCAACGAGTTGAGGGGGGAGAGACAGGCCAATTGGGGGGGGCGGGGGGGGGGCGGAGGCAGCAGACAGAGCAGGGGAAGATGCGGAGAAGATGGAGATTTATTTTATAGATCTAAAACTCAACCCTGTTCTTGTTTTCTCCTCCTCACCTTAATTCCCTCTGAAGGGCTCAGAACAACTGCGTAGTTCTTGGAAAGTAGAGTTTCAGGGAGATCAGGTGCTGAACGTGGCATTTGGGACACTACCATTGAATGGAATATGCTGATCAATAAATGGACTCTGATTCGATTCCACTGTCTGTGTGGTGTTTGCACGTTCTCCCTGTGCGTCTGCGTGGGCTTCCTCTGGGCGCTCTTAATTTCCTCCCACAAATCCAAAGACATGCAGGTTAGATGGATTAGCTTTGGGTAATGGCAGGTTACAGAGTTAGGGTGGAATGCTGTTCCGATGGTTGGTATGGTCTCATGGGCAGAAAGGCCTGCTTCCACACTGTAGGGATTCTGTCACCGAGTATAGGGATTAGGAGGGCACGGTGTGGCTGAGTAGGGTATTGGTGAGGCCAGTTTTAGAATACTGCATTCTATTGTGGTCTCCCTGATTTCAGAAAGATGTTACCAGAATAGGACTCAACCTCTTAATGACAAGTTCCTGGGAAGTGTTGACAGACAAACAGACCGTGCAGTGTGGGTTGATAGTTCCTTGAAAGTGTGGTTGAAGGTAGACAGGTCGGTCAAAGTGGTGTTTGGTATGCTAGCTGTTATTGGGCAGTGCATTAAGTATAGGAGTTGGGAGATCATGGTTCGGTTGTACAGTTTATTGGCTCAGCCAAATTTGGAATCCCCAGACTGCTTTCAATTCCAGTCTCCCTGCTATAGGAAAGACGTTGGGAAACTTGCAAGAGTTCTGAAAAGTTTTTCCAGGGTGTTGCCAGTATTGGAACATTTGAACCATAGGGAGAGGCTGAATAGGCTGAGGCTATTTCCCTGCAGCACTGGACACTTTAGGTGGCTTTATTGAACTTTATAAAATTATGAGGAGCAACGATAGGGTGACTAGTCATGGTTTCTTTTTTTCCCCAGAGTAGGGGAGACCAAACAAATGTGAATCTTTTTTCCAAGGTGGAAATGACAAATTCTAGAGGAGAGATGGCAAGTGTAAAGGATGTGAAAACCGAAACCAACTGAAGATGCTGGAAACCAGGAAGAGAAACAGAAGTTTCTGGAAAAGCTCAGCAGGTCTAGCAGCATCTGTGAAAAGAAATTAGACTTAAGGTATCTGAGGAAGGGTGACCAGACCCAAAACTTTAACTGATTTTTCTTCACAGATGTTGCATGACCGGTGAGCATTTCCAACAACATCTGTGCAAGTTTAAAGGGAGTTGTTTGGAGTATATACCTGAGAGGAACTTTATAAAGTGCGAGTGAGACCACATCTGGAGTAATGACAGAAGTTTTGGTCCCTTTAAGGAAATACGTAATTTCATCAGAGGCATTTCACAGAAGATTGACTGGAATGAACCCTGGTTTGCAGGGATTATTTTTTAAAAGACTGAAGAAGTTGGGACTCTACTCACTGGATTTCGGAAGAATGAGAGGGGATCTCATTGTAACATGTATGAATCTTAAGGAGTTTGACAGGGTAAATACTGAGAGGATGTTGCCCATCATGAGGGAGTCTGGAACCAGATTCTGGGTCAGTCATGGAATCACGGATTCTGTTTTGGATTCGTCAAGTTTAAGGCAACACCGACACAGGTGAGGGGTTTCAGTTGCAATGGAGCTGTGGTGAGGTGGAGACAAGCAACATTTTAAGAGATTGGAATTCCTGGTGTTTGTGATTGTGTAAATGTCTGATCATAAGGTCACCTTGGGGTCAGATATGAGAGCAATATTGTCAAGAGTGTGGTTCTGCCTCAGATAGCTCCCAGGGAGAGAGAGGGGCTCAGCAGTAAGAGAAAGTGATTTGTAATAGCAACTGAAGGCAATGGGTTTAACCATTGCAATGTTCCATTGCAGGAAATTGCAGCCAATCGCGTAGTGGGAGCATGATGAGCAGTTTGATAACTGAGTAATGGGGTGGGGGGGGGGGGAATGATGGGGAGTGAGAGCTGGGCATTGTCAGTGTACATGTGAAACCTAACACGGTGCTTTTAGACAATGTCACCTCCTGGCAATATGTAGGTGAGAAACAGGAGGGACCAAGGAGAGATCCTTAAGGGACGCCAAATACAAGGAATTCAGAAAGGAAAGGGAGAGTCGGGATGGAGTAGGTTTTTCCAACAACGGTGGGGTCAAATATTAGTTTGTAGCAGAATGGGAGAGAAGGACATAACCTGAAAAGACAGACAGGTAGAACAAGGAACAATATCTGTGATTTGGTGAGGGGGAGTGATGAGGAGGAGGAGCAGCCCAACTCCAAAAGCACTATTCCTACATCAGTGACATCACCCAACTCCACCCTAGTCTCAGCTCATTTACTGAAACACTCGTCCATCCCTGTGTTATCTCCAGACTTCATTATCCAAACACACTCCTGGCCAGCCTCCCACATTCAACTTACATGCAATCTCAAGAGTATCTAAAACCCTACTGCCCAAGTGCTCACTTGTACCAAAACTTGTTGATTCATCAAAAGGCTCCTATTAACAAGCAACAATTTAAAATTCTCACCCTTGATATAATTCCTGGCTGTGAACATCCCTGTCTTCCTGCACCACACAACCTGTGAGATCCCGACAACTCATTTTCTTTCAGACTCCCAACGATGATTATTCATTGCCTCACCTGTCTGGTTGTTTCAACTATTGCCAAGGCAACACGGTCTGGAATTCCCACCCTAACGCCCTCAGACTTGCTTTCCTCCTTTAAGGTATTCCTGAAAACTTGCTTATTAGGCAATTCTTTTGATCACCTGAACTAATATGGCCTTATGTCAGAAGTTCTCAATAGTATTTCTGTGGAATTATAACCATGATAAAAATAAACTGTTGTTGATTTGCACATACATTGTCAACTCTTCAATGTTACTGAGTGAATAATCTATAACAGCTCTTACCCAACGACATTGTGGGAGCACCTTCACCACACGAACTGCAGCTGTACAAGGAAGTCAAACATCACCTTCTCCACAGGCAATGGGACTTTGGCATTAATCACTGGTATCTGTGGAGGGAGAACCACACAGTTGATATTTCAGGGAGTGCAAAATGCATTATAGGGAGGGAAAATGGTGCAGAATTTGGATTTTGAAATTTGTGTTTTACAATGTGCACTAAGTTCTGTAAAGCCTCTCATCCCATACCATGAAAATTTCCTTCTCTTCCTGGTCAATATGTCTTTCCTTTCCCCTGCCCTTCACCTTCACACATTTCCAATGCCTTGGTCACAACAGTGTGCTGTCAGTGAAGTTTATCACGTTGATTGAGTATAGTCCCGCCCCTCATTCACTCCGATTGGTTGAAGGACCAACAGGCACCTCTAGCCCCCTTTCCCCAACTCTTATTGGTCCTGCGCTGACATCAATAATCCGAGGCCCATTGTGGGCTGGAGCATGCTCAGTGCTTCCTGCTTTTGCTGCTGTTCATCAGGTATGAGAGAGAGAGGGCTCATCTCTGTTTCTCCTGATGTCAGACAATAACAACAACTACCTGCATTATATGGAGCCTTTCACAATGACAAATCTCCTAAAATGCTTCATAAATGATGGAAATGTTGATTAAAGAGAACGATTTTTAGATACATCTTTAAGGTGGAGAGAGGGAGTTAGGGAGGATATTCCAAAGGTTTGTGTCCTCGGCAACTCCAATCGTGGAGTGATATAGGGGGGGAACAGCTTATACTGGAGACAGTTAGTGGCTAACCATAGGTTAACCACCTCATGTCGTAGCCCCCTACCCCACACACCAGGACTTGTTCTCACAGCCTGCCATTACACCCTACCTATGGTTAGCCACTAACAATCTCCATTAACAGCTAATCACCTTCCCCCAGCCAGACGGTTATCCACTCCTTGATCCAACCGTTCTTCTCACTCTATCCCCACCTATCCTTTACTCCTTTTATCTTCCCCCCCACACTAACTTCTGCACATAAACTGACTTTTTTTCTCAGTAACATCTGTCCTGAGGAAGGGACACTGGGTCTGAAACTTTAACTCTGATTTTTCATCACAGATGCTGCCAGACCTGCTGAGCTTTTCCAGAACCTCCTGGTTGTTGTTTCTGATTTACATCTTCCGCAGTTCTTTTGGTTTTAATTTACTGGGAGTTTGTAATTCAGGTCCAACAGCCTCTGTCCCAGTCTCTGCTGTCTCTCCCAACCCCAAACAGTGACACTGCACCTGCACAGCTCATGGACAGGTGTTGGCTTGCTGGCCACACCCCTCATTCACTCCCATTGGCTGCAGGACCACACAGCCTCTCCTCCTATTGGTCTGGAGCTGCCGTCAATCAGCCGGGCCCCATTGTGATGGGAGTGGAGAGCTAATCCCGCTCTCTGCCCTGAGATGAGCTTCATCATTCACAGTGAATGGGGCAGTATCACAGAGCACAGGGCCTGGGGGCTATTCAGCCCATTGGGGCTGTACTCACTCCCTCTGGAGATGCTGCAAATCTGTCCCAAGTCCCCTCCCATGTGCCCATAGCCCCCCAAATCTTTCCTTAAAAAGTAAAATTCCAAGTCTGTTTCAGAATACCTGCTGAATCTGTGTCGTTCAGACTGTTCCAGATGCTCAGAACTTGCTGAGTAAAATAGTGTTCACATTTTCACCTTGTATTATTTGCCAATTACTTGAAAGTAGTTACTAAAAATTGTGACAGTGTTAACAATTCCTCTCTCTCTCTCTGCAAATTCAAGATCTTGGAACCAAATCTGCACCAGGTCGAAATCACTGCTTCACCTTCTCAGTTCCAAGGATAATTATCTGTGCTTCAGCTAGCTCTCCACAAAAGAGAGGAATGCATCTTAATTTATTAAGATCAAAGAAACAGACCTTCGGTCCAATTCGTCCGTGCCAACGAGGAATCCTAAACTAATGGATTCCCATTTACCATCTATTGGCCTGCATCCATCAAAACCCTTCCTATTCATGTACCCAGTTGGAAGCCTTAAATGTTGTGATTTTATCAGCCTCCACTACTTCATCTGGTAGCCCCTCCCATACACACACCACACTCAGCTTGAAAACGTTGCCACTGAGATCCCTTTTAAATCTTTGCCCTCTCAACTTAAACCCATGTGCTCTAGTTTTGGACCCACCTAACCTGAGGAAAAAGGATGCCAGCTGCTCACCTTATTCACACCCCTCGTGATTTTATAAATCTCCATGAAGTCACCTCTCAGTCTTTGACTCTCCAGAGAAAATAGCCCCAGCCTATTCAGCCTCTCCCAGTAGCCCAAATCCTCCAATCCTGGCAACGTTTTTGTAAATCTTGTCCAAACCTTTTCAAGTTTCACAACATCCTTCCCAGAACAGGGAAATTCAAACTGAAAACAGAATTCCAGAAGTGGCTTAATTAATGTCCTGTCTAGTCACAATATGACATCCCAGCTTCTGTATTCAATGCATTGACCAATAACGGAGAGCATTAATGGAGTCCCATTTGCCAGCGGTTCACCCTTATCCGTCTAAACCCTTCCTCTTCATGTACCCAATCAAATGCCTTTTAAATGCTGCAATTGTACTAGCCTTCCTCTGGCAGTTCATTCCATACTTGCAATGCCCTCAACATGAATAAGATGCCCCTTAGATCCCTTTTAAATCTTTTCCCTCTCACCTTATGCCTGTACCCTCTCGTTCTGGACCCACCAAACTTGGGAAAAAGTCCTTGACTGCTCACCTTATCTATGCCCTTCATGATTTTATAAGATCACCTCTCAGCCTCCAACTCTCCAGGGAAAATATTCCCAGCCTATTCAGCCTTTCCCAATAGCTCAAACCGTCTAACCCCGGCAAAATCCTTGCAAATGTTTTCTGAACCCTTTCAAGTTTCTCAACATTATTCCAAGAACAGGGAGATTGGAACTGAAAACAGAATTCCAGAAGGGCCTTAATCAGTTCCCTGTCCAGCCACAATATGACGTCACAACAGCTGCATTCAATGCATTGACCAATAATGGGGAGCGTACCAAATGCTGCATTCACTCCCCCGCCTACCTGTGACTCTACTTTCAAGGAACTATGAACCTGCACTCCAAGGTCCCTTTGTTCAGCAATGTTCCCCAGGACTTTACCATTAAGTGTATAAGTCCTGCCCTGATTTGCCTTTCCAAAATACAACAGCTCACATTTATCTAAATTGAACTCCTACTGCCATTCCTTGCTCCAATGGCCCATCTGATCAAGATCCTGTTGTATTCTGAACTAACCATATTCACTATCCACGACATCTCCAATTTTGGTGTCTTCTGTAAACCTACTGACCATACCTCATATATTCACATCCAAGTCATTTATTTAAGGGCCCAATATCCACCCCTGCAAGCCTCCAGTCCGCAAAGCAACCCTCCATAATCCTCTTGTCTCCTACCTTCAAGGTAGTTTTGTAATGACTTGCTCTCCCTGCATTCCATGTTATCTAACCCTGCTAACCAGTCTGCTTTGTGGAACCTTGTTGAATGTCCATATTAACAACATTCACCGCCTGGCGTAATCAATTTTCTTTGTTACTTCAAAACACTCACTCAAGTTAGTGAGATACAATTGTGCATGTACAAAGCCACATTGACTCTCCCTGTCATTCCTTACCTTTCCAAATAGAAGGATATCCTGTCCCTCAGAATCTCTTCCAACAACTTGCCTGCCACTGACTTCAGGTTCACTGTTTTTTTGTTCCATGGCCTCTCCTTACCACCTTTTTAAAATAATGGCACCTCACCTGTCGCTATCAACGATACAAATACCCCAGGAGAGGCCCAACAATCACTTCCCTAGATTTCCAGAAAGTTCCAGGATACACCTGATCAGGTTCCAGGGCTTTATCCACCTTGATGCGATTTAAGACATCCAGTACCACCTCCTCTGTAACATGGACACTTTTCAAGTTATCACTGTTTATTTCTAAAAAAAAAACTCTAGAGCTTCCATATACTTCTCCAGTAAAAATGACGTGAAATATTTGCATATCGTTCGCACCCCCTGTGGTTCCATAGACAGCCTTGTTGACCTTTAAGGGGTCTTATTCTCTGGTCCAGTTAATCTTTTGTCTGTGATATATTTGTTTAATCTCTTTGGATTCTATTCCAGGACATCCCAGAAAGGCCTACTTCACGGACCGTAATTTTCCTCTGACTTGATCAACAATGCCCTCCAACACATACCCTCCACTTCCCTCACCTTCACCCTTACCCCACCCCTCCAGCCACAATAAAGAATATAACCCTGCGGTCTTCACCTTCCACCCACTAATCTCCAGATACAGCGCATTAACCTCTTATTTCTGCTACGTAAAGTTAGACCCCACCACCAGAGACAAATTTCCCTCTCCAACCCCTATCTGTGTTCTGCAGAGACCATTCCCTCTGCACCTCGCATGTTCGGTCCACACCTTCCCACCAATCCATGCTCCACACCCTTGACCCTCCGTTGCCGCCACGGGAATGTAAAACGTGCGGCCACACCTCCCTCTGACCTATGTCCAAGACCCCAAAAGGATCTTTTCACATCAGGCAGAGATTTGCCTGCACATCCCAAAACCTCATATACTGCATCTAGACACTATGGGAAATTTAACGTGGTTCATCCAACTAACCTACACATCTTTGGACTGTGGGAGCAAACTGGAACACCTGAAGGAAACCCTTACAGATACTGGGGAGAATGTGCCAACTTGAACACAGGCATCACCTGAGGCTGGAATCAAACCCAGGTCCCTGGTGCTGAGGCAGCAGTGCTCACCACTGAGCCACAATACTTGTGGGATCTTTGGTGCTGATGTGCTGCCCCACTGATACCTCAGTCACTCACCCTGCCTCATGTCCTGATGATGGAGTGAAATTATCGCTAAACAGTTAATCCAGAGACCCAGATAATGATCTGGGGATCTGGGTTTGAATCCCATCACGGCAGATGGTGGAACGTGAATTCAATAAATATCTGGAAAAAAATCATCTAGTGACGACAATCCACTGTCAATTGTTGGAAAAACCAATGTGGTTCACTCATGAACTTTAGGGAAGGAAAGTGCCATTCTTACCTGGTCTGGTCTGCATGGGACTCCAGACCTACAGCAACGTGGTTGACTCTTAACTGCCCTCTGGGTAAACGCAACAATAAATGCTGGCCGAGCCAGTGACAGCCTCATCTTGTGAATGAATAAAGAAAACAGGTTAGGTTTTGTCCCTTCTCTAGTAGGTACATCCTACAAACTGAATCAGAAATGTTCTCGTACATACTGAACAAATACCTTTCCATCCAAGCCCTTAATACTACAGCACTCCGAGGCTATGTTGGTAAAGTTAAAACCGCTTATCATTGCAACTACATTATTCTTACAGATAACTGAGATCTCTCGGTAAAATTTTGTCTCAATTCCCTGCTGACTATTGGGAGAGGGTCTATAATACAATCCCAATAAGATGATCATCCCTTTCTCATTTCTCAGTACCACACAAATAACTGCCTGGATGTACTCCAAGGAATATCCAAAGATGCCACTCCCCCTGCTCTGTTGCCCCCTTCCAACCTTGCTATAGCATCTATACCCTGGAACATTAAGCTGTTAGTCCTATCCATCTCTGAATGATGCCTCTGTAATTGCTATAATATTCCAGTGCCATGTTGTTCAAAACCATAGCCTGAGCCCATCTGCCTGATTTGTCAGGTCTCTTGCACTGAAATAAATGCAGTGTAACTGGTCCGTCCCATCTCATTCTGTGACTTGCTCTTGCCTGCCTTGACAGTCTGACCTATGAACAGTACCAGTCTCAGACTCACCTCTTTTCTCACTATCTCTTTAGGATTACCCTGAATCCCTCACTCGTTTAATGCCTACCGAGTGGCACGAGCAAATCTCCCTGCTCGTCAGGACCCCAGGCTTTCCCCTTCCCATGCCATTGGTACCAATGTACAATGACCTCCCACTGGTTATCCTCCCCTTTGAGAAGATTCTGAACCATCTCTGAGTCATCCTTGACCCAGGCACCACCCCATTCTGATGTCTCACGGTCAGCTGCAGAAACGGCAGACTGTGCCCCTGACTAGAGAGTCTCCTATCACCATTGATCACGTGGAGCTGGATATACCTCACATTACAGTAGAGCCAGTCTCAGTCACAGTAACTTGACTGTCAGTGTTACATTCCCCTGAAAGTCTATTACCAACTACATTTTCCAAAACAGTATACTTGTTTGAGAGGGGTGATAGCCATCGAAGACTGCTGTACTACCTGCCTACCCCTCCTAGCTTTCCTGGAGGTAACCCACCTACCTGACTGTATCTGCAGTATCCTGCAATCCTGAGACTGCCCCTTATCACACCCCCAGGCTCCTGTCAATTCCTCACTGCCTTTAATCACTCCTCCATCAATACATGCGATCCAATTGGATTTACAATCACACTTCCTGCAGACATAACCACAGGATCATGGAGACTCTCCCTAATAGCCCACATCCGACAGGAACAGCACGCCACTCTACAACAGGCCACCTCTCGGCCTTAAGAGTCTACAGACCAAGAAAAAGGCACAGTCTTACTGCTGTAAAAATACTGCCCGAGAATAACAATGCTTATGTTTTATATTTTAAACATTTAATCAAGAGACTGTAAGACATTAAAAAGAAACCCTCACCTTACTCACTATTGTAGATTTAATAAAGTAGAACAGACTAAGATTGATGTTTGAAGATACTGAAACCCACTGAGCTGATACCCGGCTCTGAGTACTTCCAAGGGTGAGGACTCTCTGAGGGCAGCTGTGAAATGTCACTGTTTCTCTTCTCTGTCCACTCCATTTCCAGAGATGTTTATAAATTCACAGCCAGTCAGCTCAGAGAGGTCACTGCTTGGTTTTATTCACTGGGGGTTGCCTTTGCTGCCCAGACCAGTATTGATTGACCACCTTCGTGTTGGAGAAAGTGGTGGTAGACTGTCTTCCTGAAATGCTGCAGTCCATGTACACCACAGTGATATTTGGACAACAATCACCCTCTAGCCCCACAATCCTCCCTGTCTCTGTAATCCCCCTCCAGCCTCACCACCCTCCCTGTCTCTGTAATCCCCCTCCAGCTTCAGAAATTACATGTCCTTGATATAAGATTTTTATTTGGATTCATTTCTGTTTCTTTTACCTCAAAAATGAAAAATAAACCCCCCCCCCAAAAAAAAAGAGTGAAATATTTTCCACCCAAACAGATTTCTGTTGAGTGACCTTTTGGAGAGGCCGACACATGGACATTTGAGTATTTTATCACAAATTATACATGTAGAATGAGGGAACTTTTTTTAAAAAACTCTGCTAAAAAGGGAGGTAATGGCCAGATGGTATTCTTGCTAGACGAGTAATATATGTAATGTTCCGAGGATTAGGGTTAGAATCCCAACATGGCTGATGGTGGCATCTGAATTCAATACAATCTAGAATGAAAAGGCTAATGATGACCATGAAACTATTGTCGATTGTTAGAAAACACCCATCTGATTCATTAATGTCCTTTAGGGAAAGAAACTGTCATCCTCACCTGGTCTGGCCGACAAGTGACTCCAGACCCACAGCAATGTAGTTAACTCTCAACTGCCCTCAAGGTAAACACCCACATCAACTGAGTGAATAAACAAAAAGAGATTTATTTTTAAATCGCGGAGGAGAGCTTTTTAAAAATAAAATTGTGTTTTCAAAATTTAAAAAATCATCACCTTGGTCGGATGGCACTCTCGACGCCGCAATAATCAGAGTGAACTAAAGGAACATACAGAGAGATCTCAGATATAAAGTCAGAATAATAAGGTGGTAATAGTAGATGATTTAATTTTGCAAACATTGAATGGGACTACCATAGTGTGAAAGGTTTGGTTGGGAAAGAATTTGCTAAACGAGTCCAAGAAAATGTTTTAGATTAGATTAGATTACTTAGTGTGGAAACAGGCCCTTCGGCCCAACAAGTCCACACCGACCCGCCGAAGCGCAACCCACCCATACCCCTATATCTACCCCTTACCTACACTATGGGCAATTTAGCATGGCCAATTCACCTGACCTGCACATCTTTGGACTGTGGGAGGAAACCGGAGCACCCGGAGGAAACCCACGCAGACACGGGGAGAACGTGCAAACTCCACACAGTCAGTCGCCTGAGGCGGGAATTGAACCCAGGTCTCTGGCGCTGTGAGGCAGCAGTGCTAACCACTGTGCCACCGTGCCATTCTTTATCAATATGTAAATGTTCCTATCAGAAAGCAAGCAACACCTGACCTTTTCTTGGCTGATCAGACAGGGCAAGTGACTGAAGTGATAGGATGGGAACAGTTTGGGTGGGAGGAAATTGTGGGCACCATGGAGAAATATTTGTATAATCGATAACTACGGGTGAGCTACCTGATGACTGGAGAGTGGCTAATGTTGTACCTTTGTTTGTGAAGGGACAGAAGGAGAAGCCTAGGAACTGTAGACCTCTGAATCTGACTTCAGTGGTGGGTGACCTGTTGGAGGTCATTCAGAAGGATAGGGTTTACATCTATTTGGAGATTTAAGGTATGATTAGGGACAGTCAACATGGTTACACAAGAGGGTGTCTCACAGACTTGATTGAGCTTTTTAAGGTAGTAACCAAGAAGATCGACGAGGGCAGAGCGTTAGACATTGTTTATTTGGACTTTAGTAAAGCCTTTCACAAGGTTCTGCATGGGAGACTAATTTGTAAAGTTTGATCACATGGGATTCAGGAAGAGCTTGCCAACTGGATACAAAACTAGCT
Organism: Chiloscyllium punctatum; assembly: GCF_047496795.1. Taxonomy (NCBI): domain Eukaryota; kingdom Metazoa; phylum Chordata; class Chondrichthyes; order Orectolobiformes; family Hemiscylliidae; genus Chiloscyllium; species Chiloscyllium punctatum. The sequence goes on along the minus strand of NC_092754.1, from coordinate 48,972,263 downwards.
TAACGGTAGGAAACAGAGTGTAATAGTGGAGGGTTGCTTTTCAGACTGGAGGCCCGTGACCAGTAGTGTTCTACAGGAATTGGTGCTGGGCCCATTTTTGTTTGCCATGCGTGTAGATGATTTGGGTAAGAATATACAAAGTATGGTTTGTTTGTGAGTGACATCAAAACTGTTAAAGTGGACAGTAACAAAGGTTATTTATGATTACAAAGGGATCTTGATCAATTGGGTGAATGGGCTGAAGAGGGGCAGACAGAGTTTAATTTGAATAAATGTAAGCTATTACATTTTGATAAAACAGACATCACCTTTAGCCTCATTAATTAATTTCACTAATTAAAAGTAAGGCCTTGAGTAGTGACAAAGAACAAACAGACCGAGTGTTTCAGGTCTTGTCATATGTAGACAGGGTGGTTCAGAAGGTATTTAGCACACATACCTTCATTGCTCAGACCTTTAGGTAGAGGAGTTGGGACATAATATTGAGGCTGTACAGGATGCTGGTGAGGCCTTTTCTGCAATACTGCGTCCAGTTCTGGTTCCCCGTTATAGGAAGGATGTTATTAGAGAAGGTTCAGAAGATATTTCCCAGGATGTTGCCATGAATGGAGGGGTGGTGTTGAAGGAGTGGCTGGATAGGCTGAGATTTCTGTCACTGGAGTATAGGAGGTTGAGGGGTGAACTTATTAGAGGTTTATAAAATCATGGAGAGTGTAGATAAGATGAATGCCCGGGGTGGGGGTCGCAGGGGGATTGAAGACTCAGGTGCATACATTTTGAAGAGAGGTGAGAAAGGTTTTAAATAGATTTTAGGATGTTTTATAGATATCCTAACAGATATTAGGATATTTTTACATTTGTGGAATGAACTGCAAGGGGAAATGGTAGCTGTGAATACAATTACAATCTTTAAAAGACCATGGGCAAAAGTTCATAAATAGGAAATATTTGGAGGCAGGTACAGTTAGTTTCATTTGGAATTATAGTCGACATGGATTGGTTAGACCACAGGGTGTGTCTCCATGCTGAATAACTTTAAGACTCTAACTCTCGGTGTCTCTGTAAATTGCTCCATGCTCACAACTCTCTCTATCACTGTCACTTCATCAGCTTCACATCTCTTCCTTATCTCTGTAATTCCTCTCCAGCCTCAGAACCCTCACTATCTCTGGTATCACAAAACATCTGTCTCTGTAACATCATCCATTCTCACAATCCTCCTGGTATTTGTAATCTCCTCGAGCCCCACAAATCTCTGTGCTAAGTGCCTTTCTCTAATTCCAGCCTTGACGATAGCCCATTTTTAATTCAGATTCATGCACCCTGATCTCCAGAAATTACTAAACCTCTCTGCTGATTTTCCTCATCAAAACATTAACTAATCATGTATCATCTATTCTCATATCAAAAGGTATTAGATGATCATACAGGGTATGTGTGCTTGATGACCAATATGGATAAGATGGGGGCACTGTGTTAAACAGTTTTATATCAGAGACTCTGATCCCATTTTATCCCGTGTTTCTCTGCGATTCTCTTTTCGAAGCAGATAGGAGTGGGAAGCAGTGGAGAATGTAAATGATCCATGGACTTCATAGTGAGAAGATTCCACCACCATGGGCTGTTTACCCACCAGCTCCACAATGTCCGATAGCCTATCCAAGCTATTGCGGATCCTGGCACCAGGGAGGTAACATACCATCCTGGATTCATGTCTGTGGCCATAGAAGTGCCTGTCTGTGCATCGACTATTGAATCCCCTGTCACTTTAGCCCTGCCACTCTCTTTCCTCCCGCTCTGTGCAGCAGACCTTTCTGTGGTGTCATGAACCTGGCTGTTGCTGATTTCCTGAGAGGCTACTCCACCCGTAACCTCCCAACAGAATCCCAAGTGGTATATGTGTACCTGATTAAGAAGGGGATAACCACTGGGGACTCCTGCACTCCCTTCCTATCTATTTTCTTGATCTGATGGTCACCCATTCCCTTTCTGCCTGTGTAGCCCTCACCTGCAGTGTGACTAGTTCACTAAACGTGCTGACCATAACATTCTCAGTATTGCAGATGCTCCACAGTGAGTCCACTCACAGCTCCAGCTCTGAAAAGCAGTTTCCCAGTAGCTGCAGGTGGGTCCACTTCCTGCATACATAGCCGTCAGGGATACTGGAAGCTTCCCTTATTTCCCACATTGTGCAAGAGTAGCACACCACGGGTCTGAGGGCTCCTATCTCAATGTCTCTCTTTATTCATTTAGTTACTCCCATTAAGAGAATTTAAATGAACTAGCAACCTTCCTTCACACAAACATTTCTATTAAAATCAAAAGCACCAATCTTTACTGAGACTGTTATGGTTTACTTTAAAAACTGTTAAGAAATAATCCGCAGGTATCACTTAAAAACTGGCTGTTCCCATTGGGATCATGTGCGTTTCTGAATGGCCTGAACCAAAACTGAGTTTCAGCTTCACCTGGTCCCTATCTTACTCACCCTTCGACGCTAACGGTCATTTTGAGTGCGAGCAGCAGCGAAGGTAAGACTGTTTGTTTTAAAAGTACTTACCGGTAGCGGGCAGCGGTGTTTTTTTTTCACTCTCTCTTCACAGAAAGAGCGGGAGCAGCAGGGGGAAGTGACGACGACCAGAGAGGCAGCCGAGACCCGGAAGCAGGTAGAGCGTAAGCTTACCTGGGTAGGTTTGTTTCCCCTTTAAAAGCGCGCAGCTGAAGAGAGAACAGTTAAATGCGTGGCTACAGGGATGGTGCAGGAGGGAGGGATTCCGGTATTTGGATAACTGGGGTTCTTTCTGGGGAAGGTGGGACCTCTATAAACAGGATGGTCTGCACCTGAACCTGAGGGGCACCAGTATCCTTGGGGGGAGGTTTGCTAGTGCTCTTGGGGGGGGGGGGTTAAACTAACTCTGCAGGGGCATGGGAACCCAGACTGTAGCTTTATGGTGCAGGACCTGGAGTGTAGGGACGTTAGGAATATGGCATCAATCTTAAAGGAGGGTGCCTGTAAACAGAAGAGTGGCTTGAAGTGTGTATACTTTAATGCCAGAAGTATACGAAATAAGGTAGGTGAACTCGCAGCGTGGGTTGGTACCTGGGACTTCGATGTTGTGGCTATTACGGAGACATGGCTAGATCAGGGACAGGATTGGCTGCTGCAGGTTCCAGGGTTTAAATGTTTTAGTAGGGTCGGGGGGGTGTGGCTTTGCTTGTCAAAGATAGTATTACAGCGGTGGAAAGGAAGATGGACGAAGATTTGCCATCTGAGGTAGTTTGGATTGAGGTTAGGAATAGGAGAGGTGAGGTCACCCTGTTAGGAGTCTTTTACAGGCCTCCTAATAGTCCTAGAATCGTTGAAGAAAGGATTGTGAAGATGATTCAGGAGAAGAGTGACAGTAATAGGGTGATTGTTATGGGAGACTTTAACTTTCCTGATATTGATTGGGAAAGCTACAGCTCAAGTTCGTTAGATGGGTCAGTGTTTGTGCAATGTGTGCAGGAGAGTTTCCTGACACAATATGTAGATAAGCCAACAAGAGGTGAGGCCATACTGGATTTGGTTCTGGGTAACGAACCAGGCCAGGTATTAGAACTAGAGGTAGGTGAGCACTTTGGGGACAGTGACCACAATTCGGTGATTTTTACTCTAGTGATGCAGAGGGATAAGTGTGTACTCCAGGGCAAGAGTTATAGCTGGGGGCAGGGAAATTATGATGCGTTGAGGCATGACTTAGGATGTGTGGATTGGAAAAGTAGATTCCAAAGCAAGAGCGTAATTGATATGTGGAACTTGTTCAAGGAGCAACTATTAAGTGTCCTTGATAAGTACGTACCTATCAGGCAGGGAGGAAAGGGTCGTGTGAGGGAGCCGTGGTTTAATAAGGAATTGGAATCCCTTGTTAAATGGAAGAGGGCGGCCTTTGTAAAGATGAGGCGTGAAGGTTCAATAGGGGCGATTGAGAGTTATAAGGTAGCCCGGAAGGACCTGAAGAGAGAGCTAAGAGCAGCAAGGAGGGGACATGAAAGGTCCTTAGTTGGTAGGATTACGGAAAACCCTAAGGCTTTCTATAGGTATGTTAGGAATAAAAGAATGACTAGGGTAGGAATAGGTCCAATCAAGGATAGTAATGGGAAGTTGCGTGTGGAGGCTGAAGAGATTGGGGAGGCACTGAATGAATACTTTTCGTCAGTATTCACTCAGGAACAGGACATTGTTGTCGATATGAATACTGAGGCACGAATAAGTAGAATGGATGGCTTTGAGATATGTAGAGAAGAGGTGTTGGAAATTCTGGCAAGGGTGAAAATAGATAAGTCCCCTGGGCCTGATGACATTTATCCTAGGATTCTCCGGGAAGCAAGGGAGGAGATTGCAGAGCCATTGGCCTTGATTTTTGTGTCCTCTTTGTCTACAGGAGTAGTGCCAGAGGACTGGAGGCTAGCAAACGTGGTTCCCTTGTTCAAGAAGGGGAGTAGGGATAATCCTAGTAACTATAGGCCAGTGAGTCTCACTTCTGTTGTGGGCAAAGTCTTAGAGAGAATTGTAAGGGATAGGATTTATGCACATCTGGATAAGAATAATGTGATCAAGGATAGTCAGAATGGTTTTGTGAAGGGCAGGTCGTGCCTCACAAACCTGATTGAATTCTTTGAGAAGGTGACTAAGGAGGTAGATGAGGGGAAAGCGGTAGATGTGGTCTATATGGATTTTAGTAAGGCGTTTGATAAGGTCCCCCATGGTAGGCTACTGCAGAAAATACAGACATATGGCATTGAGGGTGAGTTGGAGGTTTGGATTAGGAATTGGCTGGCTGGAAGAAGACAGAGGGTAGTAGTTGATGGCAAAGGTTCATCTTGGAGTGCCGTCACTAGCGGTGTTCCGCAAGGATCTGTTTTGGGACCATTGCTGTTTGTCATTTTTATAAATGACCTGGAGGAAGGGTTAGAAGGTTGGGTGAGCAAGTTTGCGGATGATACGAAAGTCAGAGGAGTTGTAGACAGTGAGGAAGGATGTGGCAGGTTACAGCGGGATATAGAGAAGCTGCAGAGCTGAGCAGAAAGGTGGCAAATGGAGTTCAATGTAGCTAAGTGTGAGGTGATTCACTTTGGTAAGAGTAATAAAAAGATGGGGTACTGGGCTAATGGTCGGATACTTGGTAGTGTGGAAGAGCAGAGGGATCTTGGTGTCCATGTACACAGATCTCTGAAAGTTGCCATCCAGGTAAATAGTGCAGTGAAGAAGGCATATGGCGTACTGGCTTTTATTGGTAGAGGAATTGAGTTCCGGAGTCCTGAGGTCATGCTGCAGTTGTATAAGACTCTGGTGCGGCCGCATCTGGAATATTGTGTGCAGTTTTGGTCGCCATACTATAGGAAGGATGTGGAGGCACTGGAACGGGTGCAGAGGAAGTTTACCAGGATGTTGCCTGGTATGGTAGGAAGATCCTATGAGGAAAGTCTGAGGCACTTGGGGTTGTTTTCATTGGAGAAAAGAAGGTTTGGGGTGACTTGATAGAGGTGTACAAGATGATTAGGGGGTTAGATAGGGTTGACAGTGAGAACCTTTTTCCACGTATGGAGTCAGTTATTGCAAGGGGGCATAGCTTTAAATTAAGGGGGGGGTAGATATAGGACTGATATTAGGGGTAGGTTCTTCACTCAGCGAGTCGTAAGTTCATGGAATGCCCTGCCAGTAGCAGTAGTGGACTCTCCCTCTTTATGGGTATTTAAGCGGGCATTGGATAGGTATATGGAGGATAGTGTGTTAGTGTAGGTTAGGTGGGCTTTGATCGGCGCAACATCGAGGGCCGAAGGGCCTGTACTGCGCTGTAATGTTCTATGTTCTATCTCACCTCACTCTGTTCACATCCAACTCTAAAACACTGTCATTGAGCCAATCAGCCCTCACAGTGCAGCCTTGTCATTTTCATTGTCTGCTCACACCTACACTGCCCTCAGCCTCCTGTACTGTTCCAATTCATCTCAATGGGAGCTCAGGACCAGCAACTCACCTTTCAATTCAGTCCTTTGTAACCCCAGAGTCAACAAGGACGTCAGCAGTTTCTGGATGAATGGACAGTTGGTAGAATCTGGAACATTCCACCTGGAAAGGTGCTGGAATTTGAGTCCAAAAGGAGTTTTAATGAGAAGTTTGCAGGTGATTGAAAATAAAGAGTTTACATGTTAACATCATGAAGTGGGTGATTGGATCGAAATCTGACAGTTCTTACAAAGAGACGAGGTGTAGCTTGGATAAATACGTACTCCCTCTCAGGCCAATATCCCCTTCCTCAGCTGCAGGGCCCAGAAGGCAGCGCATACCCAAAGGGTGATCCAACCACGAATTTGTACATCTTTCTGCTTAACAAAAATATTAGAAATATTTTCCCGCAAACAGAACAAACCCTTCTCCTTGCACAGTTAAATGCCAATGATGTTCAGATCCTGATGACTCCATTGACTGCAAAAATTTGCTTTGACATCCCAGCCTCAATTATTCTGATTTAATATCCTATGAAGTGAATTCACAAAACAAAATTCAGTCAGTGCAGGAAGAATAGTAAGACATACTTTTCTCTTGGTATGTGCTTGATGTGTAAATGCCTCTCTTCAAATCGCACCCCCCCATCCTAGGAAGGGGACATGCACATGCGCCTCACCTGTACCTTGCCCCTAATAAAGATGGCGACCATATCCCAGGTCCTATCACCGCCTAAGGGCCGCAGCCGTTTTTCCATCTGCTGCAAACACGGGACCCAGAGTTTCTAATTCAGACTAACGAACCACACAGAGTGTAATTAAAACTTCCCAGTCTAAAGTGACTCATTATCTCCCTGTCCGCGACTCCCACATTCACCAACGGCCGTGTCACGTGGCACTGCATCAGCAGAATTACTAGTGACGTGTCTTCCCATTGGCCACGCCCCTCATTCACTCCCATTGTTTGGATGACCAGCTGGTTCCACTTGGTCCACCAGTCCCTCGACCTTTTCCTATTGGTCTGAAGCTGCCATCAATCAGCTGGAACCCATTGTGAGGTCAGTGGTGGGATCCTCCCCCGTCTGTATTAAACCCGGAAGGTGTATGGATGGTGTTAATCAGGAAAAACAAGCAGAAGGTGCTGGGAAATCTCAGCAGGTCTGGCAGCATCTGGGAACAGAAATCTGTCCAGTGGCCCTTCCTCAGAACCGATGGGAGCTGGGAAAACTGGAATCCTGACAGTGTGGAAACAGGCCATTCGGCCCAAAAGGTCCACAGCATCCCTCCGAAGAGTATCCCACCCAGACCCATTCCCCTACCCTATTACTCTACATTTTCTCCTGACTAATGCAACTAACCTACACATCCCTGAATATTATGGGAAATTTAGCTTGGCCAATTCAACTAACCTGCAGATCCTTGTATTGCAGGAGATAGGGGTTAAAGAGTAAATAATAGGCAGGGACCGAACCCAAAGAGAGACTTGAACATTTGGAAAGACAAAGGAATGGATTACATTCTGGCTGGGGGGGGGTGCATAGCTGTTAATGGAGGGGACAGGAACCTGTGTCTGGCAGCATCTCAATGGAGGTGGCGGAAATGGCGACTGATGATCTACGTTCTGCTGCAAAAACAGACCCCCGAACTTCCAGCTGCCTGCCACTTTAACACACGAGCCTGTTCCCTGGCCAACATCTCTGTCTCACGCTTACTGCTGTGTTCCAGTGAAGCCTGAACATACCAAATTACTCCGTTTTTCAAGGACTGCAATTTCCCCTTCCACGTAAGGGTGATCACGTGGTTTAGTCCAGTTCCGCCCATCATTCACTTTGATTGGTTGGAGGACCAACCGCCCCGCCAGGACCTCCAGCTCCGCCCACCGTCCTTTCATTGGTCCGGTGCTGACATCAATCGCCCGGGGTCCCTTTGTTGGCTCGATCATGCGCAGTGCATCTTGCTTTAGCTGATATGTTGGGTCATGTGATGGGAGAGTTTACTGAAGGGAACAATTGGAGAAAGTGAGGGCTGGAGATCAGAGCTGAAAAATGTGTTGCTGTAAAAGTGCAGCAGGTCAGGCAGCATCCAAGGAGCGGGAGAATCAACGTTTCGTGCATTTCCCCTCCCCCCACCTTATATCAGCCTCAACCATTTCCCCTCCACGCACCTTATCTCAGTCCCAACCCTCAGACTCAGCACCGCCTTCTTGACCTGCAATTTTCTTGCCGACCTCTCCGCGCCCACCCCCTCTCCGGCCTATCAAACTCACCTTGACCTCCTTCCACTTATCGCACTCCCAATGCCCCTCCCCCAAGTCCCTCCTCCCTACCCTTTATCTTAGCCTACTTGGCCCACCAGCCTCATTCCTGAAGAAGGGCTTATGCCCGAAATGTCGATTCTCCTGCTCCTTGGATGCTGCTTGACCTGCTGCGCTTTTGCAGCAACACACTTTTCTGCTCTGAAGGGAAGAATTCCCTTCGTGTGAGCTCTGCAGTAGATTTCCTGTATTCATGGAGGGAATTCCCTTCCTACTCATGACTGCATAGCTGTGATTAATTAATCAATGCCATCGGAATCAGTACATAAACACCCCATTTTCACAACATCTGAGATCTTTAGCACATTGTATCATGCTCTTCTTTGGAGACAGAAAAGCATGAAATGGAGGCTCATGGAATCAGAGCATGAGTAAGGCATTCATCCCCTTCAGCTTGTTTCCCCCATTCTGTCAGATCATGGCTGGGCCAACCCAGGCCTCAACACCTCTTTTATGCTTGATTCGCATAGCCCTCAACTGCTCAATATTTCAAAAATCTATCTGCCCTCTTTTAAAATAATTTGAGATAGAATCTGACCTTAGTGTGGGAAAGATGCTGCAGTCTATGATAAAGGATGAAATTATGGCAGATCTGGATAGTAGTAACAGGATAGGACAGAGTCAGCATGGATTTATGAAGGGGAAATCATGCTTGACTAATCTTCTTGAATTTTTTGAGGATGTAACTCTGAAGATGGACGAGGGAGATCCAATAGATGTAGTATACCTGGACTTTCAGAAAGCTTTTGATAGAGTCCCACATCGGAGGTTAGTGAGCAAAATTAGGGCGCATGGTATTGGGGGCAAAGTACGAGATTGGATTGAAAATTGGTTGGCTGATAGGAAACAAAGGGTACATAGAACATAGAACATAGAACAATACAGCACAGAAGAGGCCCTTTGGCCCACCATGTTGTGCTGAACTTCTAACCTACATTAAGCACCCATCCATGTACCTATTGAAATGCCGCTTAAAGGTCGCCAATGATTCTGACTCTACCACTCCCACGGGCAGCGCATTCCATGCCCCACCACTCTCTGGGTAAAGAACCCACCCCTGACATCTCCCCTATACCTTCCACCCTTCACCTTAAATTTATGTCCCCTTGTAACACTCTGTTGTACCCGGGGAAAAAGTTTCTGACTGTCTACTCTATCTATTCCTCTGATCATCTTATAAACCTCTATCAAGTCACCCCTCATCCTCATCCTTCGCCGTTCCAACAAGAAAAGGCCGAGAACTCTCAACCTATCCTCGTACGACCTATTCTCCATTCCAGGCAACATCCTGGTAAATCTTCTCTGCACCCTCTCCAAAGCTTCCACATCTTTCCTAAAGTGAGGCGACCAGAACTGCACACAGTACTCCAACTGTGGCCTAACCAAAGTCCTGTACAGCTGCAACATCACTTCACGACTCTTGAATTCAATCCCTCTGCTAATGAACGATAATACTCCATATGCCTTCTTACAAACTCTATCCACCTGAGTGGCAACCTTCAAAGATCTATGTACATAGACCCCAAGATCCCTCTGTTCCTCCACCTGACCAAGAACCCTACCATTAACCCTGTATTCCGCATTCTTATTTGTTCTTCCAAAATGGACAACCTCACACTTGGCAGGGTTGAACTCCATCTGCCACTCCTCAGCCCAGCTCTGCATCATATCTAAGTCCCTCTGCAGCCGACAACAGCCCTCCTCACTGTCCACAACTCCACCTATCTTTGTATCATCTGCAAATTTACTGACCCACCCTTCGACTCCCTCATCTAAGTCATTAATAAAAATTACAAACAGCAGAGGACCCAGAACTGATCCCTGCGGAACTCCACTTGTAACTGGACTCCATGCTGAATATTTACCATCTACCACCACTCTCTGACTTCGACCGGTTAGCCAGTTTTCTATCCAATTGGCCAAATTTCCCTCTATCCCATGCCTCCTGACTTTCCGCATAAGCCTACCATGGGGAACCTTATCAAATGCCTTACTAAAATCCATGTACACTACATCCACTGCTCTACCCTCATCCACATGCTTGGTCACCTCCTCGAACAATTCAATAAGACTTGTAAGGCAAGACCTACCCTTCACAAATCCGTGCTGGCTGTCCCGAATCAAGCAGAGTCTTTCCAGATACTCGTAAATCCTATCCCTCAGTACCCTTTCCATTACTTTGCCTACCACAGAAGTAAGACTAACTGGCCTGTAATTGGGGTTATCCCTATTCCCTTTTTTGAACAGGGGCACAACATTTGCTACTCTCCAGTCACCTGGTACCACCCCCGTTGCCAGTGAAGACGAGAAGATCATTGCCAACGGTACTGCAATTTCCTCTCTTGCTTCCCACATAATCCTAGGATATATCCCGTCAGGCCCGGGGGACTTGTCTATCCTCAAGTTGTTCAAAATGTCCAACACATCTTCCTTCCTAACAGGTATCTCTTCTAGCTTAACAGTCCATTTCACACTCTCCTCTTCAACAATACGGTCCCTCTCGTTCGTAAATACTGAAGAGAAGTACTTGTTCAAGACCTCTCCTATCTCTTCCGACTCAATACACAGTCTCCCACTACTGTCCTTGATCGGACGTACCCTCGTTCTCGTCATTCTCAGGTTTCCCACATACGCATAAAATGCCTTGGGGTTATCCTTGATCCTATCCGCCAAGGATTTTTCATGCCCTCTCTTAGCTCTCCTAATCCCTTTCTTCAGGTCCCTTCTGGCTATCCTGTATCCCTCCACTGCTCTGTCTGAACCCTGTTTCCTCAACCTTATGTAAGCCTCCTTCTTCTTCTTTACTAGACATTCAACCTCCCTCGTCAACCAAGGCTCCCTCACACGACCATTTCTTTCCTGCCTGATAGGTACATACATATCAAGGACACGTCGTATCTACTCTTTGAAAAAGTTCCACATTTCCACCACATCCTTCCCTGACAGCCTATGCTCCCAAAGCATGCTCCTCAAATCCTGTCTTGCAGCATCGTAATTTCCCTTCCCTCAATTGTAAAATCTACCTTGTTGTGCGCAGCTATCTCTCTCCATAACCAAGGTGAAAGTCACAGAATTGTGGTCACCATCACCAAAATGTTCACCCACTAACAAGCCCACCACTTGTCCCGGTTCATTACCTAGTACCAAATTCAATATGACCTCCCCTCTGGTTCGACAATCTACATACTGCGTTAGAAAAGCTTCCTGGACACACTGCACAAACACTGCCCCATCCAATCTACTTGATCTAAAGAGCTTCCAATCAATATTTGGGAAGTTGAAGTCGCCCATGACTACGACCCTGTGGCTTCTGCACCTTTCCAAAATCTGCTTCCCAATCTGTTTCTCCACATCTCTGCTGCTATTGGGGGGCCTATAGTAAACACCCAACAAGGTGACTGCACCTTTCCTATTTCTGACTTCAGCCCATACTACCTCCAAAGACAGATCCCCCTCAAACTTCCTTTCTGCAGCCGTTATACCATTTCTAATTAGCAATGCCACCCCCCCTCCTTTTTTACCACCCTCCCTAATCTTACTGAAACATCTGTAACCAGGAACCTCCAACAGCCATTCCTGTCCCTCATCTATCCATGTTTCCGTGATGGCCACAACATCGTAGTCCCAGGTACCGATCCACGCCTTAAGTTCACCCACCTTATTTCTGATACTCCTTGCATTGAAGTATACGCACTTGAGCCCATCTCTGTGTCCGCAAGTCGTCCCTGTCACTGCTACCTTCTCCACAGCCTCCCTAGAGTCTTGGGCATCCTAACACACAGCTAGCTTACTTGCTGGACTACAAGTCCGGATCCCATCCCCCTGCCAAATTAGTTTAAACCCCCCCGAAGAGTGCTAGCAAACCTACCCCCCAGGATATTGGTGCCCTTCTGGTTCAGGTGCAACCCGTCCTGTTTGTACAGGTCCTACCTTCCCCAGAATGCAGTCCAATTGTCCAAATACCTGAAGCCCTCCCTCCTACACCATCCTTGCAGCCACGTGTTCAACTGCACTCTCTCCCTATTCTTTGCCTCACTGTCACGTGGCACCGGCAACAACCCAGAGATGACGACTCTGTCCGTCCTAGCTTTTAGCTTCCAGCCTAACTCCTTGAGCTCTTGAATGACCTCCCCACCCCTCTTCCTACCTATGTCGTTGTGCCAATGTGTACCACGACTTCTGGCTGCACACCCTCCCCCTTAAGGATTCTGAATACACGGTCCGAGACGTCTCGGACCCTCGCACCCGGGAGGCAACAAACCATCCGAGAGTCTCGCCCATGTCCACAGAACCGCCTGTCCGTCCCTCTAACTAGAGAGTCCCCTATAACTAGCGCTCTCCTCCTCTCCCCCTTTCCCTTCTGAGTCTCAGAGCCACAGACCCCTTCACTGCAGCTTACACCTGCAAGGCTGTCCTCCCCAACAGTTTCCAAAGCTGTATACTTATTTTTTAGGGGAACGACCACAGGGGAACCCTGCACTGCCTGCTCATTCCCCTTCCCACCTCTAACTGTGACCCAGCTACCTCTGTTCTCCGGCGTAACTATGTCCCTGTAGCTTCTATCAATCACCCTCTCAGCCTCTCGAATAATCCTCAGTTCATCCAACTCCAGTTCCAGTTCCCTAACTCGTTCGGTGAGGATCAGGATCTGACTGCATTTCCTGCAGATGAAGCCGGCAGGAGTATCGGCCATTTCAGAGGGTAATTGAGAGGCAAACACTTTGCTGTGGGGATGTCATGCAGACCACGTCAGGATGGGCAGATGTCCTTCTCGAAAGGACAAGTGTTTGGATTTGTTGTCCATCAGTAATGGTTTCATACTTATTAGTGGATTGTTAATTATTATTTTTAAAATTATTGAATTCAAATGTCTCCTTTTCAGATGGTGGGATTCAATCCTGCCTCCCGTGAACATTAGCTGAGGTTTTGAATACATTCTCTCGCAATAATGCCACTAGGCCATTACTTCACCTGCTCACTGGGTGCTCATCCCTGAGCACTGATACCAGGGCATCATGAAGCTAAACCCATTCTTCCGACACAATTTTGTGATCCTGACATCTTTCAGCAATCTGGGACTATTACTTAATATCGCTCCATTTTCCAGATCTCTGTGGAACTCAGTGCCATTCTCCATGTGTAACCCTCACTGCATCTGTTTAATTTCCCATTCTGTCTATTTCTCTGTCTCCTGTAGGTACTCAGGAAAGTCCTGACTCAATAGCCTTTCCAGCTGCTGGGTGGATCGTCCATCACCTCATTGAATGCAGTTGGTCTGCCAGAGAGAGAGACAAAGGGAAAGGAGATCTGGAGCCTTCAATAATTCCTGTAGTGAGGTCAGGTCACCCACAGTGCACAGAGCAAAAACCAATGAGAGGGCTCCACACATCTGTTAACACAACATGACATAGATACAGTGCTGGAGGGGGAGCACAGTACACACACACACACCCCAGGCTCAATCACCACTCCAATGTAAGTTCTGTTATATTAAAGCTCACTACTCTGCAACAGTGTATCTATGGCATGTCTTGTGGTCCAGTGTCTTCTATAATTATTAATTCCTATAACTGATCCTATCACTGTAACATCCTCCATTCCCTATAGTCCCTGCACATATGTGAAATGTACTGCATTCCAGATTACCATCCCTATCGCTGTAATCTGCTTCAGTGTCTACAACATGCCTTATCTCGGTAGTCTCCTCCTCCAATAAGGTAAAAACAAGGACTGCAGATGCTGGAAACCAGAGTCTAGATTAGAGTGGTGCTGGAAAAGCACGGCAGGTCAGGCAGCATCCGAGGAGCAGGAAATCGACGTTTCGGGCAAAAGCCCTTCATCAGGAACAGAGGCCGGGAGCCTGCAGAGTGGGGAGATAAATGAGAGGGGGGTGGGGATGGGGAGAAAGTAGCATAGAGTACAATAGGTGAATGGGGTGGGGAAGAAGGTGATAGGTCAGAGTGGAGGATGGGGGAAGGTAGTAAAGAGTACAATTGGTGAATGGGGGTGGGGAATGGGGTGATAGGTCAGAGACGAGGGTGGAATGGATAGGTGGGAAGGGAGATAGGCCATTAGGACAGGTCATAAGGGCGGTGCTAAGCTGGAAGGCCGGAGGCGGGGTGAGATGGGGGAAGGGGAAATGAGGAAACTGGTGAAGTCCACATTGATGCCGTGGGGTTGAAGTGTTCCGAGGCGGAAGGTGAGGTGTTCTTCCTCCAGGCGTCGGGTGGTGAGGAAGCGGCGGTGGAGGAAGCCCAGGACCTGCATGTCCTCGGCAGAGTGGGAGGGGAGTTGAAATGTTCAGTTCTGGTCCTTTCATTACAGGAAGGATGTGGAAGCTTTAAAGAGGGTAAAGAGGAGATTTACCAGGATGCTGCCTGTAATAGAGAGCATGTCTTATGAAGAAAGGTTGAGGGAGCTAAGGCTTTTCTAATTGGAGTGAAGAAGGGGGAGGGGTGACTTGGCAGAGGTGAACAAGGTGATGAGAGTCATAGATAGAGCGAATAGAGAGAGATTTTTTTACACTGACATAAATAGCTATTACAAGGGGGTATAATTTTCGGGTGATTAGCGGATGGTTTAGGGGAGATTTCAGAGGTAGATTCATTACATACAGAGTGGTGTATGTGGAATGCACTGCCAGCGGTGGCAGTAAAATTAGATGCATTAGAGACATTTAATATACTTCTGGATAGGCACATGGATGATAATAAAATGAAGGATATGGAAGTTAGAGTAATAGAGATGTACAGCACGGAAACAGACAGTTTAGTCCAACCCGTCCGTGCCGACCAGATATCCCAATCCAATCCAGTCCCACCTGCCAGCACTCGGCCCATATCCCTCCAAACCCCTCCAATTCATATACTCATCCAAATACCTCTTAAATGTTGCCATTGTACCAGCCTCCACCACTTCTTCTGGCAGCTCATTCCATATACGTATTTCCCTTTGCGTGAAAATGTTGCCCCTTAGGTCTCTTTCATATCTTCCCCTCTCACCCTAAACCATAGGGTGGACTCCCCCACCCTATGGAAAAGACTTTGTTTATTTACCCTATCCATGCCCCTCATAATTTTGTAAACCTCTATAAGGTCACCCCTCAGCCTCTGACACTCTCCCTGTAGCTCAAATCCTCTAACCCTGGCAACATTCTTGTAAATCTTTTCTGAACCCTTTCAAGTTTCCCAACACCTTTCTGATAGTAAGGAGACCAAAATTGTGCGCAATGTTCCGACAATGACCTAACTAATGTGCTGTACAGTCGCAACATGACCTCCCAACTCCTGTACTCTGTACTCTTACCAATAAAGGAAAGCATACCAAACGCCTTCTTCACTAACCTATCTGCCGGCGATTCCACTTTCAAGGTGCTATGAACCTGCACCCCAAGGTCTCTTTGTTCAGCAATACTCCCTAGGATCTTACCATTCAGTGTTTGAGTCCTGTTAAAATGTACTTGCCTAAAATGGAGCACCTTGCATTTATCTGAATTAAACTTTATCTGCCACTCTTTTTTAATCTTACGGTCGGATAAAGGATTGGCATGTCACTATGGCCAAAGGGTCTTGTTCTGTGTTCTACCTGTCATATCTTAAACTGGGTAATAAGCTCAGATCAGTGTAAAAGAATATGGCGTTCAGGAGAAGCTAGTCAACTGGACAGAAAATTGGGCTTGATGGTAGGAGACAGAGGGTGATGGGAGACATGTTGTTTTTCTGACAGGAGGCATGTGACCAGCGGTGGAGTGGGTCCACTGTTGTTTGTCATTTGGATAAATGGTTTGGATGGGAATATTGGTTTCCCGTTAAGTAAGTTTTTTGGGTGACACTGAAATTGGTGGTAAAGTGGATAGTGATGAAGGTTATCTGTGATACAACAGGATGAACAGTACTGCTGGGATAGTGGGCTGAAGAATAGATGATGGAGTTTAATTAGATAAATGTGAAGTGCTCCAATTTGGTGAAGAAAACCAGGGCGGGATTTTACAGTTAATGTTTGGGCCCTGAGTAGTGTTGTCAGTCAGTGACCCAGGAATGCAGGTACACAGTTCTTTGAAAGTGGTGTCACAGGTAGACAGGCTGGTGAAACAGGCATTTGGGATGGTTTCCTTCATTGGGCAGAGCATTAAGAGTTGTAGTTGGGACGTCATGTTGTATCTGTACAAGATATTGGTCAGGTCATCATAAAACCATTGTTGATCAGTGGGAAGAACTCATCTGGTTCACTTAGCTCCTTTAGGGAAGGACATCTGACATGCTAACATGTGACTCCAGACCCACTGCAATATGGCTGACTCTGAGCTGTCCTCTGGGTAATTAGCAATGACACCCACATCCCATAAATGGATAAATCAAAAAACATATGTCCCCCCCTACCTCTGCAAACACATCCAGCTGCAGCAATTCATTCTGGCTTTGTAACACCGATCATGTCCTGACCACTATCTGTAACACTGTTACTACCTCTAGTACCTTCACCTCTCCCTGTTCCTTTTGTGACATTAAACCCTGACAATGATCCCCCTTCCCATTGCCTTCCCCCTGCTAGCAGACCCTTTGCAATCCCTTTAACACTTAATCCTTCAACACACTCTCATTTTAAGATTTTAAGTACTTTGTGATGATCTTCTCATCCTCATAATCTAATATGATACATTTTGTCCTGATTGAGGGGCCGGTGGGAATTTTGTGCTGTCTGCTTCAATGGAATGTTCTTTCGTTGAGTGATTTACACTGTTCCTTCAAATGATTTCCACTGTTCATTTACAGGCACACATTTCAGTCTGTTTAGCCTGTTTACCTTGGTCAGTTCTCATCTCAAACCCATGTCATTGGCTATTTTTGTTTCTAGTTGTAGCGTGTCATTTCTGTGATTCACTTTAAAACATGATATTTCTTTAAACTGCACTTTATGACAATTTCCCAGAGGATCTCTCCAGGTGATATTACTTATTTACTAAGTTTCATCACACAACGATCGCTCTGAGATAGTTATGTCCCTAGCCAGTTGCACAATTTGTTAGTCAAAGCAACAATGAGAAAAGTTCTCTGAGCTCCTCTTCCAATATCACTGTTGTCAGTGTGATTATCCCAGATTATGGGAATATCGAAGTTTCCCAAAATTATCATAATGTGTTTGGACTTTTTAAACAATGTTTAATACAGTGATGAGCAATGAAATGCTGTTCAGTGGCTAAAACTGTTCTGCTGATTTGTGTCCTTGGCAAGTAGTAGCCAGAATTTACATTCAGACTGACTCTATTTCATGATCTGAGACCAAATGCTTTCTCTGTAATGCCTTTCTTATCCATTATTGTTAGCGTTACCCATTTTGCCTGAGTTTCCACAAGGTTGTGATCCATTGAGTATTTATGTCCATCTTTTGTTCGCCCTGTAACCACGTCTCTCTGATGTCTAAATCTCTTTTATCTCTGTGTCACAAATGAATCTACCTTATTGAAGAGACATTATCCATTCCAAAAAAAACATAATTTACTCTTTCCCACAATTTCCTCTCACAAACCGATTCCCTGATGTACAGTTTTAGTTAAACTCTATCCCATCCTGTTCCTTTCTGCTTGTCTTCAGTCACATTCCCATGCTGCTCCCATACTTCACCTTTTCTCTTTGCATTTGGAAAGCTCCTTTCACCTGGACCCTGTCTCTGCATCCTCTCTGTCAGTTTGAAGCCCTGTCCATAAACCTACCGACATGATTGGCCAGGATCCTGGTCCCTGCACAGTTCCAGTGGGACCATCCGAATGGATTATTTTAGGTCAGGTATGGCATGTGGGTGTCTCTGGCTGACGAGCCTTTCTTGCTCAGCCCTAGCTGCTCTTGAACTGAGTAACTTTCTCGGTCATTTCAGAGGGTCATTGAGAGGCAAACACTTTGCTGTGGGTATGTCTTGCAGACCACGTGAGGATGGGCAGATGTCCTTCTCTAAAAGACAAGTGTTTGGGCTTTTTTTTTGTACATCAGCAATGTTTTCATACGTATTTATGGAATGTTAATTCCCATTTGTTTTAGTTATTGATTTCAGATTTCTCCATTTCTGATGGTGGGATTTAAACCTGCCTCCACAGAACATTCACTGAGGTTTGGCATACATGCTCTAGCCATAATACCAGGCCAGCACTTCATCTGCTCACAGGTTGCTCAACCCTGAGCACTGATACATCATGAAGCTAAACCCATTCTTCCTACACACTTGTTTGATCCTAAAATCATCCTGAATTTTGGAGATATCACTCAGTCTCTCTCTCTATGTGGTATCTCAGTCTCTCACTGTGTGGATCTAATTGCTGCCTCTGTCAGCATCTCTCACTCTTGCAGCAACTCCACATCCTGAGCCAACAGAATTGTCCACTCCAGAGGGATACAGCAGCACAGGCCAGGAATGAGACTGGGATTTTCCAGATATCTGTGGGATACAGTATCATTCTCCCTGTGTAACCCTCACTGCTTCTGTCTAATTTCCTATTCTATCTATCTTTCAGTCTCCTATAGGTACTCAGGAAGTTACTGACTCAGTGGACTTCCCAGCTGCTGGGTGTTTCGTCCATCACCACATTGAAGATGTTTGGTCAGCCAGAGAGACAAAGTGCAGGGAGATATGGAGCCTTCAATAAATCCTGCAGTGAGGTATGACCACTCACAGTGCACAGAGCAGGGAGCAATGAGAGGGCTCCAAACATCGGCTAACAAGACATAACATAGATACAGTGCTGGAGGGGGAGCACAGTACAGACACACCCCAGGCTCAATCACCGCCCCTACTTTAAATTACTTTGTACTGAGACAGCATCGGGAGTGCCACAGTTATCGATCCAGGTCTGTGCTGTCTTAGTTAGCATCAGTATAACAAAGGGGAAAGCAGGCCTCCCACGTGAGGGTGGGACTGCTGCCTGGGGTCATTCTGTTCTGCGCTCCCTCTCCAACACAGTATCTATGTCATGTCTCCTTGACCAGTGTCTTCAACAGTGTGTAACTCCTACATCAGTTCCAATCCTTGTAACCTCCTCCCTTCCCTTTCGTCCCTCCACATATTTGAAATGTACTGCATACCAGCCTACCATCCCTGTCTCTGTAACTTGCTTCAGTGTCTACAACATGCCTTATCTCGGTAGTCTCCTCCTCCAATAACTGGAGACAGAGGCATGCAGCATGGAAACAGAACCTACGGTCCGACTAGTCCGTGCTGACCAGGTTTACCAAACTGAACAAATCGCTTCAGCCTGTGTTTGGCCCATATCCCTTCAAACCTACTCCTCTCCATGTACCTGCCCAAATGACGTTTCCATGTTGTAATTGTTCTTATTTCTCCATGTGCCCCTGGCAGTTCGTTCCGTGTATGCACCACACTCTGTGGATAATGTTGCCCCTCAGCTCCCTCTTTAAATCCTTGCTCTCACACCTCCCATTTATACCCTCTAGTTTTGGACTCACCTACCCTTGGCTATTCAACTTACTCAGGGCCCGCATGATTTTGTAAACCTTGATATGTTCACCCCATAGCCTCCTCTGCCCAAGGGAAATATTTAGGACAATGTTACAAATATCTCCAACTCATATATCAAAGTGCTGGCCAATGAGGGCAAGTTTACCAAATGCTGCTTTCTCCAAGCTGTCCACCTGTGATAGCCATTTCCAAGGAACAATGTAACTGTAGCCCTTGGTCTCTCTCTATTCGACAACACTGCCCAGGGCCCTGCCATTGACTATGTTAGTCCTCCCTGGTTTGTCTTAACAAAATCCAACATCTGAATTCAACTCCATCTTTCATGCCTTGGTCTACTGCCCCAGTTGGTCGAGATCCCCTTTGATAACCGTATTCACTGTTCACTACACCATTAATTTGATCATCCATAAAATTACAAACAATGGCTCCTATATTCTCAACCAAATCGTTTATGGAGATGATTCACATCAGTGGACCCAGCCCTGATCCTTATGGCACACCGCTGGTCACAGGCTTACAGACTGAACAACAACCCTCTCCTTCTGTCTCCTACTGTTAAGCCAATTTTGTATCCAGTTGGCGAGCTCTCCCTGATCCCATGTGATCTAACCTTATTAACCAGTATATCATGCTAAACCCTGTCAAAGGCCCTTCTGACCTTGGTGTAGACAATGTATGGTCACCACTTCAATGAAAACAATCAAGTTAGTGAGCCCTGACTTTGTCTGCACAATGCCCTGCTGACGATCTTTCATCAATCTTTGCTTTTCCAAATGAATGTGACTCCTGTCTGGCAGAATCACTTTCACAACTTACCCACCACTGACGTTGGGCCAATTGGTCTTCAGTTCCCTGGCTTTCCATTGCAGCCTTTCATAAATAATGGAATAAAACTATATTCCTGTCATAGAGCCATACAGCATGGAAACTGACCCTTCAGTTGGTACCAAAAGTAATCTAAAACTAAACACATCCCAGCTGCCTGTTGCTGGCCCATATCCCTCTTACCCCTCCCTATTCCTGTACTTAATCAAATATGTTTTAAACACTGTATTTGTACCCACATTCCCCCTTTCCTCAGGAAGTTCATTCCAGTCTCAAACCACCCTCTGTGTAACAATTAGTCCCCATGTCTTTTTTTTAACATATCCCTCTTCTCACCTTAAAAATGTGGCCCTTCCACTTGAGACTCCCCCATCCTGAGGAAAAGGCAACTGCCATTAACTCTATCTATATCCCTCATCTTTTTCATAAACTTCCAGCAGGCCATCTCTCTTCCTCCAGGCTCCAGTGAAAAAAGACTGGCTGGATAGACTTTTTTTCAGAACTCAAGCCTTCCATACCCAGCCACATCCTGGTAAATCTCTTCTGAATGCCCTGCAGCTTAATAATATCCTCCCTATAACTGGGCGACCAGAACTGGACAGAGTATTGCAGAACAGGCCTCACCAGTGTCTGTACAATCTCAACATGACGTCCCAAATCCTCCACTCAATGGACTGAGCAATAGTCAGGCATGCCAAGCACTGTCTTATCCATCCTGTGATGTAAACTTCAAGAATTATGTACCTGAACCCGGAGGTCCCTCTGCTCTAAAACACTAACCGAGGCCCGAACATTAATTGTATAAGCTCTACCCTTGTTTGTTTTACCAAGTGCACTACCTCGCATTTATTCAGATTGAATTCCATCTACGGTTTCTCAGCCCTTTCAGCCATATTATCAAGATCCATTTTAGCAAACCTCCTTCACAGTCCACGATTCCACCCTCCAGCCTTCCAGCACCTCACACTTGGCTGTCAATTGTACCAATACCTTTGCTCAGTGCTCCACAATTTCTTGCCTAGCATCCCACAATGTCCTATGATACACTTAATGAGGTCGTGGGGCTGTCCATACCTTCGTGTTTTAAAACCTCCAGCACCACCTCTTCTATAACATGCACTCTTTTCAAGTCATTGAGATGGATACCATTGAAGCAGAGCCTTCGGTCCAACTTATCTATGCTGACCAGAAGATCTAAATTTATCCATCCCATTTACCAGCGTTTGGCCCAAGTACCTCAAAACACTTGTTATTGATATACCCAACCAGATACCTTTGAAATGTTGTAATTGTATTAGTCTATGTTACTTTCTATCTCAGCTCATTTCATACACGTATCACCATGTGCATGAAAAAGCTGTCCCTTCAGTCCCTTTGAAATCTTTCCCCTCTAACCTTAAAGCTGTGCCCTCTAGTTTTGGACTCCCAACCCCTGGGAAAAGACCTTCAATGTTTACCCAATCCATACCCCTCATGTTTATATAAACCTCTGTCAGGTCACCACTGATGATGCTCCACTGACAGTAACCCCAGCTTATTCAGCAAAAACCCGGGCAATATTTTGTTAATCTTTTCTGAGCACTTTCAAATTTCACAACGTCATTCCTATAGCAGGGTGACTGGAATCGCCGAGAACTCCAATTGCAGTCTAACATATTACTCTTGTTCCCTGAGTTCCCCAGTCTTTCTCCACAGTAAGTTCTGGAGTGAAAAAATTGTTTAGGGTCTTAGGAAATATCCAGCAGTTCCGCACATCAATTGCCTCATTCATCTTTAAGGGCCCTTATTTTGTCTCGAGTTACTCTTTTACGCTTAATATATTTATATAACCACTTTTGGATTCTCCTTATTCTTCTCTGCCGAGGCTATTTCATGTACCCTTTCTGCATTCCTGATTTCCACCCAAAGTGTATTTCTACAGCCCCTGTGATCCTCGTGGATTCCCTTGATCCAGCTGGCTATACCTGACATGTTCCCCCTTTTCCTTGACCAGACCCTCAACAGACAGCCAGTGTTTCAAAATGCTGTTCGCATTGAGCTGCACACAAACAGGAACATGCTGGCACTGAACGCTCAATTTATCTCACTTTTAAAATATTCTCACTTGCCAGATTTCACTTTCCCTGTAAATAGACTCTCCAATCACCTTTTGAAAATTCCTGGCTGATACGATCAATATTAGTCTGGCCCCATTTTACAACTTGAACTTGTGGACCAGGCCTGTCCTTTTCCATAGCCATTTTCAAACTAATACAACTGCCTCAGTCCCTTTCCTTACCTTGTTTCCCAAGTGGAGGTCAGATATGGCCCATTTCTGTTTTGAGTCCATTTGCATATTGATTGGGAGTTTTCTGGAACGCAATTACCAAATTCCTCCCTTGCAAATGCTGAACACTGGCAGTCCTAGTCTCAGTTTGGAAAGTTTAAAAACCCCTGCCATAACAGCCCTATTATTGTAATCGATATTTGAGATCTCCTGACATATTTGTTTCTCAGTCTGCCACGGATTATTCTGGGTCAATAGAACAATTGTGTCAGAGTGATGACCCATTCTTATTTCTCTGATCCACTAACATAGCTTCACTGGGCAATCCCACTGGAATATCCACTCTAAGTACTGCTGTGATGATTCTTGCAATCGAAGCCCACCACCACGCGTCCTCTCTTGCCTCCCCTTCGATGCTTCCTGTAGCATCTCTACCTTGAAACAATGAGCTTCCAGCCCTGCCCCTCCCTCAGCTGTGTTCCTGTAATAACTATAATCTCTCAGGTCCATGTTCCAATCCATGCCCTGAGTTCATCTTCCTTAGCTGTCAGGCCCCTTGCAATGAAATAAATGCAGTTTAATCATCAGTTTTCCACTATTCCCTGCTATGTTCTTGCCTGCCTTGTCTGTTGAAATTGATGTCTTTAACTTGTGCACCAACCTCAATCTTCTTTCTGACCTTATGATTGTTTAAGGTGCAACACCCTGCCAGATTAGATTATATCCTCTCAAGCAGCTCTCACAATTCGCCCCACCAGGATGTGGGTCCCCTTCGCACTCCCAGTTCAGGTGCCTTCCCCACCCAGTCCACCTGTGCTGACACCTTTCGGGATATTTGGATTGTCCACTCAGGTCTCTGTGTTCCTCAGTAGTCGGCAAGAACCAACCATTCATTATGTCTGCCCTTCGCTTATCATACCTCCCACAGGGTATGACCTCACATTGATCAGAACTAAACTCTGCTCAGATTATCATCTGATCGTCATCAGACTGTAACGAGAGACCATCCTCCTCACTGTGAACAACATCTTCATCTTTCATGTCGACTGCAAACCTATGAATGATAACTTTTGCTTTCACATCGAAGTTATTATTCAATAGATTAACCAGCGATGGTTCCTGCACAGATCCCTGTGGTACACCCGCTGGTGAAAGAATTTCAAACACGAAGAGGTTTATCCACGAATTTTGTATCCAATTTACCAACTTGCCTTGAATCCCAGTGGCTCTTCCCTTTTGGACCAGCCTTCCATGTGGGACCTTGTCAAAGGCCTTATTCAGGTCCATGTAAACCACATCATCTGCACTGCCCTCAACAATATTTTGAGAGATCATTTAAAACAAAATGCAACTGAATTCCTCAGACAGTATCTTCCTCTGCCAAATCCGCGATGACTCAGCCAAGTTGATCCCTGCCTTTTCAAGTGTTTATTCATCCTCAGAATTGTTCCCAGAAATTTCCCTCCCCCTGCTGTCAAACTATCTGCTCTATAATTACCTGGCCTATCCTTGCTGCCCTTCTTGAACAAAGGAACCACATTATGAACCTCCAGTCATTCAGCACTTCACCTGTGGCCAGCAAAGTATTAAATATATCCACCAGTGCCCCAGCAATCTCCTCCCTTACCTCCCATAGCAGCCTGGGATATATTTCTTTGGGCTATGGGGATTTCTCAACCTTTATGCCTGTGAAGACATTTAATACTTGCTCCTTATTGATCTTAACATGTTCTCGAACCTCACCATCCCAACTGAAATCTCCGGCTACAATGTCTTTCTCCTGTGTGAATACAGATGGAAAGTATTCATTGGAGACCTCACCTACTTCCTCTGGCTCCATGCACAGATTATCCCTTTGGTTTCTAACAGGCGCAACTATTTAACTAGTAATCTTCTTCCTCTAACTGTATTGATAAAATACCTCGTGGCCTTTTCTTAGCAGGATCTCCCAAGGATATTTCAAGCTTTTTCTTTGCTCCTCATTTTTAAGGACCCCTTGCACTCTCTGTACTTTTGAAGGGCTTCCCCCGTTTTCATCGCACTGTACTTCCTTTATCCAGCTCACGATATCGCTTGACCAGTATTCACTGGAGTCACTGCCTTTGTCTTTCACTCTTCTCTTCTGGGAGCACACTGGCCCTGAATTCTCACTGTATCACTTTAACTTTCTTCCTTTATCCGAATATGAACCCAACTGTAAATAGTTCCTCCCAGTCTGTGTTTGCCAGATCCTGTCTCCTGATAATGATAATGCCCAGTGACAGTAATATTCTAATGATTAGGGGGCTTCTCCAAATTTGGCACCTTCACTTCTGCACTATCCTTATTTCTTTCCAAATTGACTTTGACACTTAGTGTTGTGTCCACTATCCCAAAAACCCTACAAAAATCCTTATCCTTATGTCTGTCATCCTGTCCAGCACCTATAACCCACTCTGTCTGTAACACCCAGCCCTTACTGATCTACCCTCCAGCACATGATATCACTGCAACCTTCTCCAGTCCCCACAGCACTTCTCCATCCTTTCATACAGCACCTCATTACCTCTAACTATTCAGAAAGTACAGAGGCATGGGATACAGGGAAACCTATCTGTCTAGATGCAGAATTCCTGGCCTCTAGAAGACAGAGGACGATGATAGATACAAAACCTTCAGCCTGGTGTTTAGTGACCAGTCGTGTTCTGCAGGGATCAGTTCCCGGAACCATGCTCTTTGTGATTTTTATAAATGACTTGGATGTGGGAGTGGAAGATTGGGTTAGTAAATTTGCCAATGACACCAAGATTGTTGTAGTGGTGGATAGTGTGGAGATCTGTTGCTGGTTGCAATGGGGCATTGACAAAAATGGGAGCTGGGCTGAGAGGTGGCGGAAAGAGTTCAAACTGGAAAAGTGTGAAGTGATTCGTTTTAGAAGGTCGTAACTTGAATTTGGAATATTGGGTTAAAAGTAGGATTCTTGGCATGTGGAGTAACAGTTGGATGTTTGGTTCCATGTCCATTGATCCCTCAAAGTTGCTACCCAAGCTGATAGGGTTGTTAAGAAGGAATACGTTGTGTTGGCTTTCATTAGCTAGGGGATTGAGTTTCAGAGCCGTGAGGCTATGCTGCAGCTCTATGGAGCTCTGCTTAGACCACTCTTAGATATTATATTCAGTTCTGGTTCTCTCCTTACAGGAAGGATGTGAAAGCTTTAGAGATGGTAAAGAGAAGATTTATAAGGGTGCTGCCTGTACTGGAGAATATGTCTTATGAAGAAAGGTTGAGGGAGGTAAGGCTTTCCTCATTGGAGTGAAGAAGGATGTGGGACGTCTTTTTAGAGGAGAACAAGATAATAAGAGGTGCAGACACAGTGAACAGTGATTTTTTTTTCCCCATGGCAGAAATGGCTATCAGAAGGGAGTATAATAGTAAGGTGACTGGAAGAAGGTTAAGGTGAGATTTCAGAGTTTGGTTCTCCACAGAGTGTCGAATGTACTGCAGTGGTGTTAGTAGAGTTAGGTACGTTAGGGGCATTTAATAGAGTCTTGGAAAGGCACATGGATGATAGTGCAAAATGAAATGTATGTAGGTTAGTTTGATCTTAGAGGAGGATAAAAGGTCGGCAGAACATTGAGGGCCCAAGGGCCTTATACTGTCCTGTTTTATGTTCTACGTTCCATATGGAAAACTGGGTAATATGTTCTGATCAAGGTAAAAGGATACGGCATCCAGGAGGAGCTAGTCAACTGGATATACAATTTACCTCATGGTAGGAGTCAGAGGGTAGTTGGAGACATTTTGTTTTTCTGACTGGGGGTGTTTGTCATTTGGATAATTGATTTGGCTGAGAATATTAGTTTCCTGGTAAATACGTTTGTAGGTGGCACTAAAATTGGTGATATACTGGACAGTGAAGAAGGTTAACTGTGATAAAACAGGATGAACAGTACTACTGGGATAGTGGGCTGAAGAATAGCAGATGGAGTATAATTAGATAAATGTGAAGTGTCCCAAATTGGTAAACCAAGCCATGGAGGGACTTGTACAGTTAATGTTCGGGCCCTGAGTAGCGTTGTCAGTCAGTTACCCAGGGATGCAGGTACACAGCTCTTTTAAAGTGGTGTCACAGGGAGACAAGTTTGTGAAGGAGGTGTTTGGGATGGTTACCTTCATTGGTCACAGCATTGAGAGTAGGAGTTGGGATGTCATGTTGTGGTGGACACTGGTGAGGTCACCATAAGAGCATTGTTGATCAGTAGGAGAAATACATCTGGTTCACTTACATCCTTTAGGGAAGGACATCTGACATTCTAACCTGGTCTGGCTGTCATGTTGCTCCAGACCCACAGCAATATGGCTGATTCGGAGCTGCCCTCTGGGTAATTAGCAGTGGAGCAAAGAATGCTGGTTCTGGTAGTGACACCCACAGCCCATGAATGAATAAATTAAAATACATATGTCCCTCCACGCCTCTGTGAACCCCTCCAGCTGCAGCAATTCGTACTGGCTTTGTAACACCGTTCAGGCCCTGATCACTCTCTGTAACACTCTCACCACCTCTAGCACCTTCACCTCTCCCTGTTCCTATCATCACATCAAACCCTGACAATGATTTCCCTTCTCACTGCCCCCCTCCTGCTAGCAAACAGTTCACAATCCCTCTAACACTTATTGCATAAACACTCTCTCACTTTAGAATTGTTAGTACTTTTTGGTGATCTTCTAAGCCTGATAATCTAATAAGATCCATTTGTCCTGAGTGAGGGACAGCAGGAAATTTCTTGCTGAGGTTTTGACTGTTTCAATGGAATGTCCTTTTGTTGATTGTTGTACACCATTCTTCAAGTGTTTTCAACTGTTTGCTTACAGACACACATTTCAGTCTGTTCATCCTGTTAACCCTCGGTCAATTCTCCTCTCAAACCCATGTAAATGGGCTAATTTGTTTCACATTGTGTCTTGTCCATTCTGTGATTCATGTTAAAGCTTTAGAATTAATTAACTTTCACTTTATCCCAGTTTCCCAGAGGATCTCTCTGTGTGCCACTACTCATTCACTCAGCTTCATCAGACAACAGTCGCTCTGAGATAGCTGCGTCCCTCGCTAGTTGCACAATGTGATATTCAAAGAAACACTGACGGGAAAAAAAACAGTTCTCCTCTTCGAATATCGCTCTTGTCAGTGTGATTGTGCCAGATTATGCGAATATTGAAGTTTCCCAAAATTATCTCAATGCCTTTGTTAAAAATTCCAATGAGTTCCTGTTTAATGCAATGATGAGCAAGGAAATCCTGTTCGGTGGCTAAAACTGTTCTGCTGCTTGTGTCCTTGGCAAGTAGTAGCCAGAATTTACATTCAGACTGACTCTACTTCATGATCTGAGGCAAAATGCTTTCTCAGTAATGCCTTTGTTACCCATGTCTGAGAGCATTACCCAACCATCCTTTCCCATTCTGCCTTAGATCCCACAAGATTGTGAACCATTGAATATTTATGTTCCACCTTTTGTTCATCCTGTAACCATGTCTCTCTAGTGTCTAAATCCCATTTATCTCTGTGTCACAAATCCATCTACCTTATTGAAAATACTTTGTCGATTCCAAAATAAAACATAATTTACTCTTACCCATAATCTCCTGTCACAAACTTATTCACTGATGTACAGTTTTAGTTAAACTTTTTCCACCCTGCTCCTTTCGACTTGTCTTCAGTCACATTCCCATGCTGTTCTGATGCTTCCCTCTTTCTCTCTGGATTTGGAAAGCTCCTTTCACTTGAATCCTGTCCCTGCATCCTCTCTGTCAGTTTAAAGCTCTGTCCATAAACCTGCCAACATAATTACCAGCACTCCGTTCTCATCATGGTTCCATTGGGTCCCAGTGCAATGGGGTTGTTTTTATTTACTTGTGGGATATGGGTGTCTCTGGCTGACCAGCCTTTCTTGCCCAGCCCTAGCTGCCTTTGAGTTGAGTAGCTTGCTCGGCCATTTCAGGGGGAAATTGAGCGACAAACACTTTTTACTGTGGGTATGTCGTGCAGACCACGTGAGGATAAGCAGATGTTCTTCTCTAAAGGACCAGTGTCTTTTTGATGAACAAAGATTATTTTGGACATCAGCAATGGTTTCATACTATTTCATGAATTGTTAATTGCAAGTTGTTTTTAATTATTGATTTAAACTTCCCCCATTTCTGTTGGTGGGATTCAAACCTGTCTCCCCTGACCATTAGCTGAGGTTTGGGAGACATGCTCTAGCAATAATACCACTCGGCCATCACTTCACCTGCTCACAGGTTGCTCATTCCTGATCGATTGTGCCAGTGCATACTGAAGCAAAACCCGTTCTTCCTACACAATTGTTTGATACTGACATCTTCCAGCAGTCTGGTGATATCACTCAGTCTCTCTCCATGTGGTATCCCTAACTGTGTGGGTCTAATTGCTGCCTCTGTCAGTGTCTCTCACACTTGCAACTACTCCATATCCTGAGCCAACAGAATTCTCCACTCCAGAGTGATGAGGCAGAACAGGCCAAGGGTGCAGACTGGGATTTTTCAGATCTCTGTGTGACTTAGTGCCATTCTGTATGTGTAACCCTCAGTTCATCCGTCTAACATCCCATTCTGTCTATTTCTCTGTCTCCTGTAGGTTCCTGACTCAATAGACTTCTCATCTGCTGGGTGTCTCGTCCATCACCACATTGAAGATATTTGGTCAGCCAGAAAGACAAAGGGAAGGGAGATCTGGAGTCTTCAATAAATCCTGCAGTGAGGTAAGATCACTCAAAGTGCACAGAGCAGAGAGCAAGAGTGGGCTCCAAACATCGGCTAACAAGACATGACATAGATACAGTGCTGGAGGGGGAGCACAGTACACACACCCCTCAGGCTCAATCCCCACCCCTACTGTAAGTTCTGTTGCACTAAGACTCACTACTCTGCAACACTGTATCTGTGGCATGTCTTGTGCACCAGTGTCTTCAATAATTTGTAACTCCTATAACAATTCCTGTCTCTGTAACCTCCTCCCTTCCCGATAGCCCCTCCACCTATTTGAAATGTACTGCATTCCAGACTACAATCACTATCACTGTAACTTGCTACAGTGTCTATCACATGCCTTATCTCGGTCGTCTCCTCCTCCAATAACTGGAGACAGAGCCATGCAGCATGAAAACGGTTCCTTGGATCCAACTAGTCCATGCTGACCAGAGTCCCTGAACAAGTCAGGTTTCCCTGCACTTGACCCATATCCCATCAAACCTTCTCCTCTCCATGTACCTGCCCAAGTGTATTTTACATGTTGTTATTGTACTTTTCTCTACCACTTCCCCTGGGAACCCATTCCATGCCTGCACCATCCTCTGTGTGAAAAACGTTCTCCTGCAATCCCATCTAAGTCTTTCCTCTCCCATCTCATATTTGTGCCCTCTAGAACACAGAACATGACAGTGCAGTACTGGCCTTTCAGCTCTCGATTTTGCGCCGACCTGTGGAACCAATCTGAAGCCCAAGTAGCTAACACTAGTCCATTCTTGTCCATATGCCTATCCAATGACCATTTAAATGTCCTTAAAGTTGGCAAGTCTACCACTGTTGCCGGAAATGCATTCCATGGCCCGACTATTCTGAATAAAGAACCTACCTCTGGCATCTGTCCCATATCTATTTATCAATATTAGTATCTACCTCAATTTACTGTCTCCCCTCGCATTAGGCATCGCGATCCAAGAGAAAAGGCTCTCACTGTCCAACTCATCTAACTCTCTGTTTATGTTATATGTCTCAATTAATTGGCCTCAAATGTCTTCTCACGAACAGAAACAGATTCAAGTCTCTCAGCATTACTCATAAGACCTTCACTCCAGACTCGGTAAAATCTTAGTAAGACTCCTCTGAACCCATTCCAAATCTTCAACATCCTTCCTGTAATGCGTTGGACTGAACCATAGTCAAAACTCCAAATACGGCCACAATAGAGTTTTGAACATCTGCAGCATTATCTCATGGTTCTGACACTCAATCCCTGTACCAATAAAAGCTCACACGCTGAATGCCTTCTTAATAACTCTTTCAACCTGGGTGGCGACTTTCAATGAATCCATGTACATAGACACAGTGATCTCTCTGTTCATCTGCATTACCAATATCTGCTTTACCCACATCCACCTGTTAGGTCACCTTCTCAAATACGTCAATAAGGTTTGTGAGGCATGACCTATCCTTCACAAAACCGTGCTGACTATCCCTCATCAACTTATTCATCTCCAGATGATTATAAATGCTAGCCTCTTTTACAAGCCTTTCCAACACATTACCCAGATTCGGAGTAAGGCTCACAGGTTTTTAATTACCCAGGGTTGTCTCTACTTCCCTTCTTGGTCAAGGGGACAACATTTGCTCTCCTCCAGCCATCTGGCCATATTCCTGTACACAATGATGACATAAAGATCAAAGCCAAAGGCTCGGCAATCTCCTTCCTGGCTTACCAGAGAATCCAAGGATCAATCCTATCCAGTGCAAGGGACTTACCAATTTTAACACTTTCCAGAATTGCTAACACCTCTTTCTGCAGTTCAATCCCATCTAGTTATGGACCCCACTACCCTGGGGTAAAGACATTGGCTAATCAACTTTCCTGTACCCATCATGGTTTTCTAAACCTTGATAAGGTCACCCCTCAGCCACCTACACCCAATGGAAATGAGAAAGACAATGATATAAATATCCCTGCCACTACGCTGTCACAATGTTGTCACTATGTTGTCACAATGATACACTTGTTTAGGACCAAGGGCTTTCTCTCCCTTTGTGTTCTAAGACCTCCAGCACCACCTCTTCTGTAATAGGGACTCTTTACAAGACATCACAGTTTCTTCCCTTTGTTTCCTAGTTTTTGTTCACAGTCTGTTCTGACAGGAAATGCTCATTTTGGCTCTTGCCCATCTCCTGTGGTTCCATACATTGATGGCCTCACTGATCTTTGAGGGGCCCTAGTGTCTCTCCAGTTGTTTTTTTTTTATTTTTGTGCTGTAGAAAACTCTCTGCATTTTCCTTAACCTTATCTGCCAAAACTATCTCATCCCCCCCCCACCCCCATGTTACTTTCCAGCTTATCCAGCCTCTCCGTTTCTATCACACCCTCCAGTATCAGTAACATCTTCGTCAATCCTTGCGGCATTTACAGTTTCAGAAAATGCTTCCTAAATCAGGATGATCAGAATTCTACGCAGTACTCCAAAGCTGTGCTGGCTATCCCTAATCGATCCTTGTCTTTGGAAATGCATCGAACTTCTGTTCTGCGGACTTGCTTCCAACAACATATGCACCACTGACATCAAGCCAATTGGTGTTGATGTCCCTGGCTTTCCCTCAGAGCCTTTCCTAAGCACTGGCACAACATGAGCCCCCCTCCAGGCTCCCTGGAGACAGTGATAA
Source organism: Chiloscyllium punctatum (assembly GCF_047496795.1). NCBI lineage: Eukaryota > Metazoa > Chordata > Chondrichthyes > Orectolobiformes > Hemiscylliidae > Chiloscyllium > Chiloscyllium punctatum. The sequence goes on along the minus strand of NC_092754.1, from coordinate 48,939,990 downwards.
TTTCTGGCTATCAGTGATAGAAAAATCTCCTTTTGGGACTCCGCAATTTCTTCTTGAGCTTCTCACAATATCCTGAGATATACTTCATTAGTTCTCCCTTATATGCATTTTAATACCTCTAGTACCTCCCGTTATCTGGAGTCTTTTGAAGACATCACATTTTTTCCCCCTGACTTCACCAGTCTTCCTTCACAGTAAGTTCAAACGTGACAATTTCAGTTAGAATTTCACCCATCTCCTGTGGCTGGCTCCATTCATCTTCAAGAAGCCATATTCTCCCCCTAGTTAATCTTGTGTTTTTAATATACATATAGAATCTCTTTGGATTTTCCTCAGCCTGATTTGCCAAAGCTTTCTCAGGTCCCCTTTGGGCCCTCGTGATTTCCCTCTTAAATGTATTACTCCAGCCGCAATGTTCTTCAATGAATTCCCTTAATCCAGCTGGCTATATGTGACATGTGCCTCCTTTTGTTGACCAGAGCCTCAATACCCCCCCTTATCCAATGTTTCCTCCTTGTGTCAGCATTGTCATTCACACTAACAGGAATATGCTGGCCCCGACCTTTCATTTTATCTCTCTTTTGAAAGTTTCCCACCTGCCTGACGTCCCTTTACCTGCAAATATCCTCCACAATCAATTGTTAAAAGCTCTTGAAGCAAGGCCAGTTTTGATCTTTAAATTGTGGACCAGGCTTATCCTTTTCCATCGCTATTTTCAAACTAATAGAATCGTGAGAACTTTGCGGAAGTGTTGCCCCACTAATGACTCAGTCCCTTTCCTTTCCTTATTTCCCAAGGGGAGGTCAGGTTTTACCCCTTTCTGCAGTCTGACCATTTACATTCTGACTGAGACAGTTTTCTTAAATATGACTAACAAATTCTTCGCACCCAAGCTCTGAACACTTTAGCAGTCCGAGTCTTGGTTTGGAAAGTTAAACTCCCCGACCATTACAATCCTATCATTCTTACAGATCTCTGAGATCTCCCGACATATTTGGTGATCAAATTCCCGCTGACTACTGCGGGCATGTAGTACAGTCATATCAAACTGATAACCCATTCTCATTTCTCAGTTGCACCATTATGGCTTCACTGGGCGTTCTCTGTAATATCCTCTCGAAGTCCTGCTGTAATGTTTTCATTGATCAAAAACTCCACTCCCCCTCCTCTCTCACCACCTGTTCTCTCCATCCTGTAGAATCTGTACCCTGGAACATTGAGGTCCCAGCCCTGCCCCTCCCTCAGCTGTGTTTCTGTCATACTATGGTACCCCAGTCCCATGTTCCCGTCCATGCACTGAGTTCATCTGCCTTAACGGTTAGGCTTTTTACTTTGGAATAAATGCACTTTAATTAATCAGTTTTCCATCTATTTAAATTCCTGTCTTGAAATTCTGTCCCAGCCTCAACCTTCAGACTGTAGCCTGAGACCATCTCCCTCACTGTGGACAACACCCTCACCTTTCATATCAGCTGCAAACTTACTAATGATACCTTCTGCTTTCACATCCAACTCATAAATGTATATAATACTGTACAAAATAATGAGAGGAATGCATAGAGTAAATAGCCAGAGACTTTTTTCCCCAGGGCAGGATTGACTGGTACGAGAAGTCATAGTTTGAAGATATTAGGAGGGAGGTATAAAGGAGACATCAGAGGTAGGTTCTTTATGCAGAGAGTTGTGAATGCATGGAATGCGTTGCCAGCGGTGCTGGTGGAAGCGAAGTCATTGGGGACATTTAAGCGACTGCTGGACATGCACATGGATAGCAGTGTGTTGAGGGGTGTGTAGGTTGTTACTATATTTTACATAAGGATTAAATCTCAGCACAACTTCGTGGGCCTATGGGCCTGTTCTGTGCCGTACTTTTCGATGTTCTATTTTCTATAACAAACAGCAATGGTTGCTGCATAGATCCCTGTGGTACACCCGCTGGTGAAAGAATTTCAAACACAAAACCAACCCTCCACCGTTGTGGATCCAGGTTGCCAAATTGCCTTGGATCCCTTTGGTAAGGTGGACCTGCGTTCCATGAGGGACTTTGTCAAGCTCCTTAATGATCTGCATGTAACCTACATCTTCTGCACTGCCCTCATCAAAATCCTCAATCATAATTTCAAACAAAAATCTCAGCTGAATTTGGGACAGGATCTTTCTCTATCAAATTCGTGATGAGTATCCATAATCGATCTCTGCCTTTCCAAATGTTGATTCATTCTGTCGATCAGAATTGTGTCCAATAATTTCCCTCCCCCTGCTGTCAGACTCTCTGCTCTGTAATTACCTGGCCTATCCCTGCTGCCCTTCTTGAACAAAGGAACCATATTAGCTATTCCCCAGTCATTCAGCACTTCACCTGTGCCCAAAAAAGTATTAAACATAGAACATAGAACATAGAACAATACAGCACAGAACAGGCCCTTCGGCCCACAATGTTGTGCCGAACTTCTATCCTAGATTAAGCACCCATCCATGTACCTATCCAAATGCCGCTTAAAGGTCGCCAATGAATCTGACTCTACCACTCCCTCGGGCAGCGCATTCCATGCCCCCACCACTCTCTGGGTAAAGAACCCACCCCTGACATCTCCCCTATACCCTCCACCCTTCCCCTTAAATTTATGTCCCCTTGTAACACTCTGTTGTACCCGGGGAAAAAGTTTCTGACTGTCTACTCTATCTATTCCTCTGATCATCTTATAAACCTCTATCAAGTCACCCCTCATCCTTCGCCGTTCCAACGAGAAAAGGCCGAGAACTCTCAACCTATCCTCGTACGACCTACTCTCCATTCCAGGCAACATCCTGGTAAATCTTCTCTGCACCCAACCAAAGCTTCCACATCTTTCCTAAAGTGAGGCGACCAGAACTGCACACAGTACTCCAAATGTGGCCTAACCAAAGTCCTGTACAGCTGCAACATCACCTCACGACTCTTGAATTCAATCCCTCTGCTAATGAACGATAATACTCCATAGGCCTTCTTACAAACTCTATCCACCTGAGTGGCAACCTTCAAAGATCTATGTACATAGACCCCAAGATCCCTCTGTTCCTCCACCTGACCAAGAACCCTACCATTAACCCTGTATTCCGCATTCTTATTTGTTCTTCCAAAATGGACAACCTCACACTTGGCAGGGTTGAACTCCATCTGCCACTCCTCAGCCCAGCTCTGCATCATATCTAAGTCCCTCTGCAGCCGACAACAGCCCTCCTCACTGTCCACAACTCCACCTATCTTTGTATCATCTGCAAATTTACTGACCCACCCTTCGACTCCCTCATCTAAGTCATTAATAAAAATTACAAACAGCAGAGGACCCAGAACTGATCCCTGCGGAACTCCACTTGTAACTGGACTCCATGCTGAATATTTACCATCTACCACCACTCTGACTTCGACCGGTTAGCCAGTTTTCTATCCAATTGGCCAAATTTCCCTCTATCCCATGCCTCCTGACTTTCCGCATAAGCCTACCATGGGGAACCTTATCAAATGCCTTACTAAAATCCATGTACACTACATCCACTGCTCTACCCTCATCCACATGCTTGGTCACCTCCTCGAAGAATTCAATAAGACTTGTAAGGCAAGACCTGCCCTTCACAAATCCGTGCTGGCTGTCCCTAATCAAGCAGTGTCTTTCCAGATACTCGTAAATCCTATCCCTCAGTACCCTTTCCATTACTTTGCCTACCACAGAAGTAAGACTAACTGGCCTGTAACTGAAATCCCCGGGTACAATGCCTTTCTCCTGTGTGAATACAGATGGGAAGTATTCATTGAAGATCTCACCTACTTCCTCTGGCTCCATGCACAGAGGATTGGTCCTTTAGTTTCTAACTCTTCCCTCAGTAATTTTCCTATCCTTACTATACTGCTAAAATACATTCATTTTTCTGGAGCCCAACTTGCAGTCCCTATACTTTTGAATGGCTTCACCTGTGTTTATTGCAGTGTATTTTCTTTATCAAACTCACAATATCACTTGATTAGTATTTGCTGGACTTGCTGCCTTTACTATTCCCTCGTCAGGAACACACTGGCCCTGAACTCTCACTGCATCAGTTTAACGTACTCCCACTTTCCAAATATAGTTCGAACTGCAGATAGTCCTCCCAGTCTCTGTTTGTCAGATCCTCTCTATTGATAGTGATACTGATAGGAGATTCAGTTGTGAGGGGAACAGACAGGAGGTTGTGTGGCTGCAGAAGAGACCCCAGGATAGTTTGCTGCCTCCCGGGTATCAGGGTCAAGAAAGTCTCTGAGCGGTTACAGAACATTCTGAAGTGGCAGGATAAATATTCAGAGGTCATTGTTCACATCGGTCCACATGACATAGTAGTCAAAGGGATGGTATCCTGTGAAATACGTACAGGGAGTGCGGAAAGAAGTTAAAAAGCAATACCTCAAGGGTTGTGATCTCCAGAATTCTCCCAGTGCCACATGCCAATGAGGGTAGAAATAGAAAGATCGGCTAGATGGATACGTGGCTGAGGAGCTGGTGGAGGGGGCAGGGTTTTCAGTTCTTGGATCATTGGGATCTTTTCTGGGGTAGAGGTGACTTGAAAAAGGGGGGCAGGTTAGACTTGAACCAGAGGTGCACCAGTATCCCTGGGGGGGGGGGGGGGGGGGGGGGGGGGGGAGATTTGTTTGTATTATGCCAGAGGGTTTAAACTAGTTTGGCAGGGTTTTGGACTCTGTGTAAGAGAGGGCCCATTGATCAGTCAAGGGAAAAATGCATCAGCCATCGAGAGCATGTTTTCTATCCAGGATATCTAGGGGCACAGTAAAGGGAGGGAAAAGACTTCTGGTTTAAAGGAAATTTATTTCGAGACATGAGGCCTGACAGGTAAGGCAGACGAGATCAGAGCATGGATTGGCTCTGGGGACTAGGATATTATAACCATAACAGATACATCGCTGGGAGAAGGCCAGGACTGGCAACTCAGTGTTCCAGGACACGGAAGCTACAGGCGTAATAGAAGGGCAAGTAAGTGAGGAGGGGGAGTTGTCCTTTTTGGTAAGGGAGGACATAACAACAGTGCTGAGAGAGGATACTCTTTCGGGGTGATCAAATGAGGTCATATGGTTAGAATTTAGAATCAAAAAGGGGAAGGTCAGTCTGCTGGGATTGTGTTCTGGACTCACAAATAGCCAGCGGGTACTAGAGGAGAAAATGTGTAGAGAGTTTGCAGGTACCTATAGAAATAATAGAATAGTATTGGTTGGAGAATTTAACTTCCCCTGGATTGAATGGACCACCCAGAGTGTAAAAGTCCTGTATGAGATGGAATTTGTCAAATGTGTCCAAGAAAGTTTCCTCGATCAAAATGGAGAGGGCCCCACTCTACTCAGGCAGCTGAAAACGAGACCTCCCCTCAGAAAACGAGTTCAGGCAAGTGACTGAAGTGTCAGTCGGAGAGCACTTTGGGTTCAATGACCACAACTGTCCTCGTTTTAACATAGTTATGGAAAAAGATCAGGCAGGTCCACAGATTAAGGTCTTAATCTGGAGCAGGGCCAATTTTGGGGCTATTTGGCAGATGGAGCAGAGGTCGATTGGGTGAATTAAAAATCACACAACACCAGGTTATAGTCCAACAGATTTAATTCAAAGGACCAGCTTTCGAAGTCCAGGTGATCATTCTGAAAGATGAAAACTTAAACTAAATTTTTTTTGGTATTACATTCCATGACACTGCAATCCTGTTGCTATAAATTCTGGGCCTGTTTATTGTGCTCCACAATCACCTGCTGAAGGAGCAGCGAGGTGAAACCCAGTGCCTCCAAATAAACCTGCTCGACTGTAAGCTGGTGTTTGTGATTTTTAACGTTGTCCATCCCAGTCCAACACCGGCTCCTCCACATCATGCACCCATCCACTGGGTGAGTCTGTTTGAAGGAAATGGAATGACTGGCAAATGGGAGGCTTTTAAAAGTGTGATCTCAAGAATCCAATATGTCTCTGTTAGAGTGACGGGAAAAGCTGGCAGGTTTAGGGATCCCTGGCTGATGGGGGATATTGAGGCTCTGTTCAAGAAAAAGAAGGTGTCACACATTGTCTTCAATGTTTCCGTATCTACGTAACCTCTTCCAGTCCTAAGGACATGATCACTTGGTGGAGACACAACAACCCTCTCAGGTCCCTGCAGCACTCCTGATCTGTAGAACCCACTGAAAGCCTGTGATTCTCCCGAACCAGTTCTGACAAGACTCACTCTCTGTGTAACATCATCCCATCGTTAACACCCACCTTTTCAATGTAAGCCCCTCCTGTATCTCTATCCATTTACTCATCTCTATAACCTTCTCCAGCATTTACGCCCCTACCTGTGTAAATGTCACTCTCCCCAACAACCCTTTCCACTTTGACCATTCTGGAGGAGGTTACTAATGCTCCCTCATCTGTGAAACTGTCTCCGACCAAAATTGCTGCGCTTCTGGAAAATCTGTCAGACTCCACACCCTTCATATCTAAATAATCTGCAAAAGTAAAACGTCCTATATCTGTAAGCATCTTCAGTCATGATTACCCTCCATATCTCTGTTTGGTCCTCCAGTTTAGACAATCCACTTTATCTCTGTAATCTGCTCCATTCATCGAAAATCCTCAATGTCTGTGTAAACCACTCCATCCTACTAACATCCTTCTCCCTGTAAACTGCTCCATCCCTCCCAACCTCTCCATCTTCATGAACACATGTAGACAGTACAGCTCTCCACATTTCTGTAACATCCTGTGGCTCTATGTGCTCCCCGTGAAACCACCTCCAGTCCCCACAACCCTCCCAGTCTAGGTCATCTTCTCCAGATGAGACCATTGATGTCTCTGTTACCTCTGACAATCCTAGTAAACCCTTCCTAATGTATCTATTCATTCAGATCCCACCCTCTCCAGCCTCCGGAAACCTCTTCCTGCCATTGCAACCCTCCCTATTTAGAACACAGAACAGTACGGCACAGTACAGGCCCTTCAGCTCTCAGTGTTGTGCCAATCTTTTATCCTACTATAAGATCAATCTAACCTGCAGACCATTGAAAGAACAAAGCAAATCACAGCACAGGAACAGGCTCTTCAGCCTGCTGAGCCTCCGCTGATCCAGATTCTCTGTCTAAACCCGTCGCCTATTTTGTGAGGATCTGCTCCCTGCCCATTCAGGCATCTGTCTGGATACATCTTAACTGACGTTATCATTCCTGCCTGTAATTCCTCCACTGGAAAAGTGTTCCAGGCCCCCATTATTCTCTGCATATGGTGGCCTGCCACGCATATCTGCCCTAACCCTTTCCCCTCTTACTGTGAACTCGTGACCCCTAGTAATTGAGTTCCGCACTCTGGGGAAAGAGGCTTCTTGCTATCCACCTTGTCTATACATCCCATGATTTTGCAGACCTCAATCAGGTCCCCAGTCAACCTTCATCTTTCTAATGAAAATAATCCAAAACTATTCAATCTCTCCTTATTGCTAGCGCCCTCTATACCAGGCAACATCCTGGTGAACATCCTCTGCACCCTCTCCAAAGCATGCACATCCTTTTGGTAATGTGGAGACCAGAACTGTACGTAATATTCTAAACCAAACTCCTATGCAACTGTAACATGACCTGCCAACTCTTGTACTCAATATCCCGTCCAATGAAGGAAAGCATGCCATATGCTGCCTTGACCACTTTACTGACCTGGGGTGCCACCTTCAAGGAACAATGAACCTGAATACCCATATCTCAATTTTCCCCAGGACCTTCCCATTTATTGTATAGTTCACTTTTGAATTGGATCTTCCGAAATGCATCACTTTGCATTTGCCCAGATTGAACTCCATCTGCCATTTCTCTGCCCACTTATGCAATCTATCTATATTCTGCGGTATTATCTGACATTCTTTTTCACTGTCTGATACTCCACCAATCTTAGTGTCATCTGCAGACCTGCTAATCAAGGAACTGTTACCTTCCTCCAAATCATTGATATGTATCACAAGCAACAGTGGGCCCTGCACGGATTCCTGTGGAACACCATTGGTCACAGGTCTCCATTTTGAGAAATTATTTTGCTATAATTCATGTGTCTATCCAAAAGTTACTTAAATGTCCCTAATGTATCTGACTCTACCAAACACACTAGCAGTACACTCCACTCATCCAGCACACTCTGTGTAAAGAAGCTACCTCTGACATCTCCCCTCACCCTTCCTCCAATTACCTTACAATTTTGCCTCCTAGTTATAGCCATTTTGGCAATGGGAAAAATCTCGGGCCACCCACCCTACGTATGCCTCTCATCTTCTCGTACACCTCTACCAAGTCATTTCTTATCCTTTTTCATTCCAAACAGAAAAGCCCTGGCTCCCTCAACCTTTCTTCGTTAGACCTGCCCTCCAATCCAGGCAGAATCCTGATAAATCTCATCTGCACCCTCTCCAAAACTTCCACATTTTTCCTGTAATGTGGCAACCAGAACAGAACACAATATTCCAATTGTGGTCTAACCACAGACTGTATCGAGCTGCAGCATGACCTCGCGGCGCTTAAACTCAAGCCCCAAGTAAACGAAAGCCGACACATGATTGGCTTTCTTAACAACCCTAACAACTTGGGTGGCAAATTTGAAGTATCTCTGGACGTTGACCCCAAGATTTTTCTGTTACTCCTCACTGTAAAGAATCCTGCATTAACCCTGTAAAATGTTTCTGCAGAACCCTTCAATCTTAAACTCTCCCTAATTTGGTATTTTCCTCCAGTCCCCACTACACTCATAAACTGTGAAACCTCTTACAGTCCCTACAATCCTCCTTAGCTCTGTAACCTCTGTAAACATGTAGTTATAGTCGAGTGGTTTAGGCGATGGGTTAGAAATCCATTGGGGCTCACCCACACAGGTTTGAATCCTGCCCGACAGGGCAGTGGGGTTGATTGGTGCAGGTGTCCGGAGATGTTCTGTAAAGCGCTCTGCGAGAAGGTGTCCCGTGTCCCCAGTGTAGACGAGATGAGGAGACAGATTGCCTTCTCACTGCGCGCTTTACAAAACACCTCCAGGACACCTGAAAATCAACCCCATCGCCCTATTGGCAAACAGTTCAACTCCCCCTCCCATTCTGCTGAGAACATGTAGGTCCATGGCCTCCTCCGTCGCCATGCCCTCAACACCTGACACCTGGAGGAAGAACTCCTTGTCTTCTGACTTGGGACCCCTCAACGCCATGGCATCAATATGGACTTCACCAGTTTCCTCATTTCCCGTTCCCCCTTCCCCCAGTTCCAACCTTCCAGCTCAGCACCGCCCTATGACCTGACCCACCAGTCAATCTTCCTTCCCACATATTCGTTCCACCCTCCTTTCTGTGCTAACCCTCTTACCCCCATCTCCAACCACCAATTGCAGTCTCAGCCTCCTTCACGCCAATCCCACCCCCCTCCCACTTATCACTCCACCCCCGAGGCTCCCAGCTTCATTCCTGGTGAAGGGCTCCAGCCTGAAACGTTGATTTTCCTGCTCCTCGGATGCTGCCTGACCTGCTGTGTTTTTCCAGCAAACGCACTCTCCACTCTGATCTCCAGAATCTTCAGACCTCACTGTCTCCTCTTGATCAGATGAGTCAATGGAGTGAGGAATGGCAGATAGAGTTTAATTTAGATAAATGTGAGGTGCTTCATTTTGGAAAAGCAAATCCTCACAGGACTTATACAATTAATGGTAAGGTCTTAGAGAGTGTTGCTGAACAAAGAGACCTTGGACTGCAGACTCATAGCTCCTTGATAGTGGAGTCGCAGGTAGATAGGATAGTGAAGAAGGCTTTTGATATGCTTTCCTTTATTGGTCAGAGTATCGAGTATAAGAGTTGGGAGGTCATCTTGCGGCTGTACAGGACATTGATGAGGCCACTGTTGGAATATTGCGTGCAACTCTGGTCTCATTCCTATCGGAAGGATGGTGTGAAACTTCAAAGGGTTCAGAAATGATTTACAAGGATGTTGCCAGGATTGGAGGATTTGAGCTACAAGGAGAGGCTTAATCGGCTGGGGTTGTTTTCCCTGGAGTGTCAGAGGCTGAGGGGTGACCTTATAGAGATTTATAAAGTCAGGTCGTTTCCCTGGGATGGGGGAGTCCAGAACTACAGGGCGTAAGTTCAGGGCGGATAGGTGAAAGATTTGAAAGAGACCTAAGGGGCAACGTTTTCACTCCAAGGGTGCTGTGTATACGGAATCAACTGCCAGAGGAATGGTGGAAGCTAGTAAAATTACTGCATTTAAAAGGCATCTGGATGGGGATATGAACAGGAAGGGTTTAGTGGGATAAGTGCCGGTAAATGGAACTAGAATGGTTATGATATCTGGTTGGCATGGATGAATTGGACCGAGGGGTCTGTTTCTCTGCTGTACATCTCTATCACTCTAATTGTTTTCCACTGTCCATTTACAGCCTGACATTTCAGTCTATTTCCCCTGTTTACCTTGGTCAGTTCCCCTCTCAAACTCATGTAATTGGCTTTGTTTCTGATGCTCAGGTGTGCTTTATGGTCACTTAAAAACTTAATAATCTCTTTGAATTCCACTATATTGCAATCTCCTGGAGGATCTCTGTGCTACATCACTCCTTCACTCAGCTTCATCACTCAACGGTCAATCTGAGATCATGATATCCCTAGCCGCATGCACAATATCTTATTCAAAGGAACACTGACAAAACACATTCAAGGAGGAGCTCTGATAATATCACTCTTACCAGTGTGACTGTCCCAGATTGGAGTCTCCCAAAACTGTCATAATGCCTTTGTTACAAATTCCAATGAATTCCTGTTTAATACAGGGAGGAACAATGCTTGTGTTTGTGACACATGGGACCCAGGATTCACATTCAGGCTGATTCAGCCACATCATGTGACACCACATGCTTTCTCTGTAATGCCTTTGTCATTGATTACTGTCAGGGTTACCCATCCTGTACTCCCATTCTGCCTAAGATCCCACAAGGTTGTGGACCATTGTATATTTATGTTCCACCTTTTGTTCACCACGTGTCTCTGCTGACTAAATCGCATTTATCTCTGTGTCACAAGTCTATTATCTTATTGCAGATTCTTTGGCAATTCCAAAAAATGTATAATTTATTCTTTCACACAATGCCCTGTCACAAATCGATTCACTGACGTACAGTGTTAGTTAAACTCTGTCCCTTCCTGTTCCTTTCTGCTTATCTGCAGTCACATCCCCATGCTGTTCCGATGCTTCCCCTTTTCTGTTTGGATTTGGAAAGCTCCTTTCACCTGAACCCTGTCACTGCATCCTCCATGTTAGCTTAAAGCTCTGCCCATAAACCTACCGACATGGTTAGCCAGGACACTGCTCCCAGCAGGGTTGCTTTTAATTCACTCATGGGATATTGCTGTCTCTGGCTGGCCAGCACTTCATGCCCACCCCCAAGCTGCCCTTGAGCCGAGTGCCTTGCTAGACTAATACAGAGGGCAGTTTAAAGTCAACTCCATTGTTCTGGGTCTAGAGTCATGTGTAGGTCAGACCAGCTGCCTACCAATGACTTCCTTCCTGAACGAGTATTGAGCATTCAGGTGCTTTTCCCTGCCACTGGTATTAAATTCTGGATGAAGAGGCTAGTGAGAGTAATGTTAGGCCATCGCCTGGCCCACTGATAGCTCCCTCATCCCTGAGCTCTGATCTCAGTGCACCATGGTTCAAACCCCTTCTTCCTGACCGTGGTTTGATCCTGACACCTTCCAGCGCTCTGGTGCTATCACTCAGTATCTCTCCATGTGATATCTGTCACTGTGAGGGTCTAATTGCTGCCAGTGACTGCACCTTTTGTAGTTACTTCAGATCCTGAGTCAACAAAATTCTGCACTGCAGGGAGACAAGGCAACGCAGGCCAGGGATGGAGACTGGGATTTTCCAGATCTCTGTGGGACTCAGTGCCATTATCTATGCGTAACCCACACTGTATGAGTCTAATTTCCCATTCTGTCTATTTCTCTGTCTCTATATTCAGGACAGTCCTGACTCAATATACTTCCCAACTGCTGGGTGTTTCATTCATTGAACACAGTTGGTCAGCCGGAGGGCAGGGAGATCTGGAGTCTTCAATAAATCCTGCAGCGAGGTAAGATCACTCACAGTGAACAGAGCAGAGCGGATTTATGGGATCGAAGTTTGGTCCGGAAGACCTGGCACAGAGACAGTGCTGAAGGATGAAACAGATCATGAAGGCTCAATCTCCACTCTCTTGCTAACTTGCATCACTGCAGATCTGAGCCTTCCTGTGACAATATAGGAAGTTCACAGTTATCCATCCAGGCCTGTGCTGTCTTAGTGAGCATCAGGACAACATCTGGGAAAGGAGGCCTCCCTGAAGAAGTTGGTGTTGAAACCTGGGATCTTTCTGTTCCCTATTCTCCCTCTCACACGGTCACTTGTCATGTGATAGAGTCATACAGCAAGGAAACACACCTTTTGGACCATCTCATCTGCACCAGTGTCTTGAATGGTTATAATTGCCAGAAGAGTTCCTATTTCTGTAACCTCCACCCCTCCCATTATCCTGCTGTATATTTGAAACCTACTCCAATGCTGACGACTCTCCATATTTGTAAATTGCTCCAGTCTTGATAACATGTCCATCTCAATAATCCCATCCTGCAGTCAGTACAATAATCTCTATTTTTGTAGTTTTCCACAATAACTGCAGTCCATCCTCTCTCTGTAAAATCCTCCAGCCCGGACCAAAATACCCCCCTGTGTACCTTCCTCAAGCCCCAAGAGAACATGATATCACTGTAACCTTCTGCAGGCCCGATCACATTCCTGTCTCCAGGCCTACAGCACTACACGACCTCTGTAGCCATCTCCCATGCCTACCGACCTTCTTATCTGTGTAAATATCTCCAGCCCCTTTTCCAGCGGAAACAATACTCCCCATCTCTGTGCGCTCCTCCCTGCACCTCAAACACCCTCTCTTTGTGTAGCGCTGCAGGTTAGGAGGCATGGCAGTTCAGTGGTGAGCACTGCTGCCTCACAGCGCCAGAGACCCAGGTTCGATTCCAGTCTTGGGTACTGTCTGTATGGAGTTAGCACATTCTCTCTGTGTCTGCACCCCAGGTGCCCCATTTTCCTCGCACAGTCCAAAGATGTGCAGGTCAGATGAATTGGCCATTCGAAACTGCCCATAGCGTGAGGTGCATTAGTCAGAGGGAAATGGGTCTGGGGGGATTACTCTTTGGAGGGTTGGTGTGGACTTGTTGGGCCGAAGTGCCGTTTCCATACTGTAGGGAATGTAATAAAATCTAAACTCTCCCTCAGCGTTCCATATTACTGACCCTAAAAATATCCCTCTAACAATTAAACAGCTCCAAACCTCACAATCTCTGTAAACTACGACAGCTCCAACATCCCTCCTTATTGGTGTAACCTCTTCCTGAAACCCTCGAAACATGTGGAGACCCCACAAACCTCCATATCTGTGTAATCCTCTCAGGTCACTGCAATACTCCCAACCTGTAGAACCCAGTCCAATGCCTGTGACTCTCCCAATGCAGTTACGACAAGAGTCACTATCTGTGTAACATTCTCCAGTCACTATCACCCACCCTGTCAATGTAAGCTCCTCTAGTATCTCCATCCATCTAATCATCTCCATAATCTTCTCCAGCACTTGTAGCCCTATGTGAGTAAATGTCACCCTCTTCTATAACTACAGCAGGAACCGTTCTACAGATTCAATACCCTCTGGCTGAATACATTCTTCCAGATCTCCATAGTAAATGGTCGTTCCTTCATTCTGAAGCTGTGCCCTTGGCTCCTAGTCTCTCCACTCTCTGACAAGAGGAAACATCTCCCCCCCACCTCCCCATGTCAAATCTGAAAATTCATCAAGTACAGACCCAGAGACTTCACCTGCTCCTCATATGGCAAGCATTTCATTCTTGTAAAAGTAGTTCTTGTACTCCCTCACATCCTTTTTCCAGACTGTTAATGTATAACATGCACAGCCCCACCACTGTGGAGTTCCCCCCGTCACCTGTTCCCATCGTAAAAATGACCCCTTTATACCGACTCTCTTCTGCTTATCAGCCAATCCTCTATTCATATCAAACATGTTGTTCTGAAACTGAAATTTCATTTCACAAACCCTGCTGGATTTGTTTTCCTGTCTGGCTGTGAACAAGCAGAGTAGATAAAAGGGAGGAATGGTTTGTCGGGCTTTTCAGAAACCTTTCAACAAGGTCCCACTGAAGAGGTGGATAAGCAATATCGGCAAATGTGGGATTGGAGGGAATGTACTGGCATGGACTGGGAATTCTTTAACAGAAAACTAAGTGGGAATAAATGGATTAGTGCTTGACCCCGAACTATTCACAAAGGGATTTGATACATTTGATGGATGGTCAAAATCTACTGCTTCCATGTTTGTTGCTGACACAGAAAGAGATGGGATTGTAGGTTGTGTGGATGAAGCAAAGGAGACATGAATAATCCATGACTTTCACTTGTACAAATACATTGATGGGATGTGGCCATCACTTGCTTGGCCATCATTACCTTCCCATCTGTAATTACCTGGCGAAGGTGGTGGTGAGCTGCCCTCCTCACCCATTGCAGTCCTTTGCGTGTAGGGACAGACACAGTGCTGGCAGGATGGAGCGTGGTTTTGAGGGCACCTTGGAAATGCTGGTGTTCCTGTGTAGCTGGAATTCCTGTCCTTTCAGGGTATATTTGCTCCGGGTTTGTGAAGTGGTGCTGAAAAGGCCTGCCTGAATGACCTCAGTGCTGCTTGTAGATTTTTTATTTATTTATTCACTCGTGGTCATGAGCATTTCTGGATATATTGTTGATTTGGATTTGTCCCTGAGAAGGTGGTGGTGAGCTGCCTTCCTGAACCACTGCACCAGCTGTTGGAACTGTTGTTATCTGTGTCCCCACCAGCAGGCGCTACGACACTCATGTCTGTAAATGCATACAGACAATGCAGCTCTTCCTGTATATGTGGCATCCCTCTCTGCCAACAACACTTATTATTCATCAGAATGTCTCACCATCTCCGTTCCCATTTGTGCTAGTGATCTCTCAAATTTCTTTATTCTTGTTTATACTTCTGATCACCTATAACATCTTCCGTTCTAAATTTGTTACCCCTCAGTACCTGTAACTCACCATATAACTGTATTCAATGACAGCACAGGTTGCCTTCCTTAAATCTCTGTGAACTACAGCGGCTGGTTGTGCTGCGTTGGTACTTTTCATCCTCCTTATCCATCTTAGATCTTCCAGCCCCTGCAATCCCATTAATTGCAATGCTCCCATTCTCTGTACCTCCTTATGTCCTGAGGGTCCTTGAACACCACGAGTGCATCAAACATCTGTAACCCCCCAGTTACTGCGAGTCTTCTAACTCTGTAACATCCAACAGTCTCCAGTATCTTACAACACTTACTGGCTGTCAATTTGCATTTGTTGAAGTCTTCACATCTCAGGAAGCAGCTCACAAAAAGCCCTTTAGACTTTACAAGGCTCCGTGCCAACAAGCCACCATGTATCTATTTTCTTTGCCACCCTCAATGCCTGCAACTCTCCCTGTATCTTCCAATAACCTGCTTTACACATTTCAGGTCTGGGTACCTCCGCAGATAACCTGTTCCATCCCCGACAGATCGCTCAATCACTGTAACACCCTCTGACACTCTCATCCTCCTCTTTTCCACTGTCTTCCACGCACAGCGGTGATCCTATGAGGGAGCAGTGTGGAATGGGATGTTACACATCTCAACTGAGGCTTGAGGCCTACTATTACCTCGGAGTCACAAAGGGAGAGAACCTGACAGTGAGCAGCACAAAGCAGGAGAATATAAATCAGCAGCGAGGATCAAGGCCTAGCAGGACTTGGCGTTGGAGAAACAGCAGAGCAGGAGGCTCTGAATCAGCACCGAGTCACAGAGGGAGTGACCATGTGAGGGAGCAACTTGGGGCAGGAGCATGAGGTTACAGAAGCACCAAAGTGGGAGGATATACATCAGCACTGAGGATCGAGGCCTGGACATACCTTGGATTCACAGAGGGAGGGAGCAGAGTGGAGTGGGAGCTGGAGGATTACATGTACCTGGGAGTCACAGAGACGGTGACCCTGTGAGGGAGCGGAATGGAGTGGGAGCTGGAGGATTACATGTACCTGGGAGTCACAGAGACGGTGACCCTGTGAGGGAGCGTAATGGAGTGGGAGCTGGAGGATTACACGTACCTGGGAGTCAGAGATAACTTTCTGCTGCTGGGACCTGCCTGCATCGAGTTTGAAAGAAATGCAAGAGCCATCACAGGAAAGGCTGTAAGTTCGTTGGCTGATAATACTCCGTTATTAGTGACTGTCTCTAAATTGTTATTAGTTAGCAAATTTAGTTTTTCAACGTCTGAAATAAGGGTTGAACTGAGAAATAAGAGGGAGAAGTGAAATTCTTCTCCCAATAATAAATTATCCTCACTAAACCACAGTTGAATAAGGGACTTAACCACTTTGTTATTTTCCTGATGTTAACTTCATTCAAGGTAATTAATTAAGTTACTCCAGACATGTTGCATTTTAAGACATGTTTGTCAGATGGAAAATGTGTTCTGTTACATTGAGAAGCCATAGTCCCTGCTCGTGTCCTAGGTGAACACTGGTCGTGGAGCTCAGACAGTGACGAGAGATCCTATGAGACATCTGTGATGCTGAGAGTTGGGGGACGGCACGCACACAGAGCCGATCACCCTGCAGACATGACGGCCTGGAAGAATGAAGGGAATGGGGTACTGCACAATCGAAGATACACAGTCAGGGAATCCAGGAATAGCCTGATGTCTCCCTCTCAATTCGGTTTTCCAGTTTGCAGCTGATGAAGCTATTGGCTGCTCAGGGGAGGGCAGTCAGAGCCATGTCAGTGGCTCCACAAGCAGCCTGACTGTACAGGAGGGGAGGGAGAAGGAAGGAGGAGCAATAGTCACAGGGGAGTCAGGAAATTGAGGAAATCACTAGCATTTCTTTGACTGTCAATTTAATTCCAGGATTGTGGGCTCGAGAATGTCACTGTGTCTGCAGAATATTGGTCTGGGAGATGTTTAGCAGCCAGGGGTCATGGTCTGTGTTGGTCTCAGTGACTTGGATGTGAAATGTGACGTGGTCTGGGAATCAGAATTCAGCGAGGTAGATGGAAGGTTAGCAAACAGGGCCTCAAATGTGTAAATCCCTGGAATACTCACAGTGCCGTGTGCAAGGCAGTGCAGCACTAGGAATATTAAGTAGGTGAGAGTGTGACTGGAATGATAGTATAGCAGGAAGCGCTTCAGATTCCTGGTACATTGGAACTGGTTCTGGGAAGGCAGCAACTGTACACGCTGTATTGGGTAACATGTGACAGAGCTGGGACTGATTTCCTTATGCAGTGTTTGACTAATGCTGTTGGGAGGGATTGAAACTGATTTGGCAGGGCTATGGTAACCAATCAGAATAGAGGAGGAAACTACCTCAGCCACACATCCATCTGGTCTCTCTTTCTATTTCTATCCTCACTGACACGTGGCACTGGGAATAGAACTGCACACATTCCCCAAGCTGCGACTGCGCCCATTATGTATACAGTTCCAGCATAAACTTCCTGCTCGAAATTCTGCACTTTGGCTGATAGAGGAAATGATTCCATTTGTTACATGAACGAGGTTCTTGATGTTTCCAGCTACCTTCATTTATCTGCCCACACTGACTATATTCTCATTTATTGTCCATTCCCCACTATTGTTGATGTGCCCAAATGCCTTGCCTTACACTTCTCTGGGTTGTTTGCTCCATTCTCCTGGACCCCTTGGATTCTGTTTTTAAACAGCCTGCCATGGGATCTCTCGTTAAATTCAATTAAGTCACATGCAGTAACAAGTTACTGCCTCAAACCGACACAGTCCGATTAATTACACACGACCTTCCTTGAACAAATCCAGACCGACTGTCCTGGAGTCCCAGGGACTTCCTCAGTGACCGTTTATCCACTGTCTCAGAATTCCAGCAGCGACCTATTCAGTCAGTCCCTTTCTCCACATTAAACAAAGCTGCCATGTCAGCCGTTCTCCAGGCCTCCGGCACCATCCCTGCATCCAGTGAGGATTGGGTAATGTAGGTAACTATAAGGGCGGGGATTTTCCCCAGCTCCTTTTAAAGTTTGGAGCATTGTATTACCCCTTTTTAAGGATTTGAATCTCCCGTATAATTCTCTGCTCCAGGTTTGTTGCTCCCAATATTTCACACTGGACTCCCATTTTGATTCAGACAGACAGAGGCCTCAACCATCTTTTAATTTGGTCAAGTCTCATTTTAGACGAGCTTCATGGAGGGTTTCTCTCCACAAGGTTAATTGTTTTTTCTCATGACACCATCCCCAATCTGCCTCATTAACTACCCTCCCTGCCCTGTGGCCTTTCTCTCATCTGATACTAACGCAAGGATTTTCCCCTTCGTCATAACAACTACCCGCTGCCTGAATATCCCAGAATGCACCGGCCTCCCTGTTACAGGAGCCATCTTCAACAAAGTCATTAGACTCTAGGATTGTCACTCCGAAACACCCTGGACATGGCAGAGGGGGTAAATCTGGGGCTTCACTTTGAGACCAAGCCCCTGAGGTTCTGGTGGATAGCATGGTGCACGAGAGGGACATTATCTTCCTCCAGGACTGGCAGGGGAGGCCATGAAAGCAGATCCTGCCAGTTTGGTCTGAGGGTGACCCCTGGCTCAGTGAGGTGCCAGCCTTCTGGGTGAATGCCCAGCAGTGACCTTCGCCACTCCACCAGGGTAAGTGCCACCATCTGCACTTTGTGACCTCACTCTCACTCTCTCTGTTACTGCACCCACCTCCCACCAAGGCTCATGTTCTCCTACCCTCACCCTCACCCCTGTAACTGCATGTGAACTTACCCACCCTCACTGAATCTAACACCTTCTCTCAGTCTCTCCAACCTCATGACTGCCCCTCTACCCAACTCTGCCTGTTGTCTGTGCTGCCCACTCACTCACTCAGGACACATTGCTACCTTTCCCCCAGATTTGCCAGCTCTAACAACTGCACCAAATGTTTCCATAATACCTCTTGCTAATTTTCACATCCCATAAGGACTAATCCCACAATAGGGGAGAAAGTGCCAAGAGAGGCGTGGATCTCCCCAGCATTCAGCTCCTCACTCCCTCACAGGAGAAGGATCCTAACCCTAACAACCGCAAGAGACTTCCTGAACGTGTCCAAGCTCCCAGACTGGGATCTGAGAGTCACCTTGTCTCACTACTGGGCACCGTGACTGACTGTGGACAATGATATTCAGCTTCCTGGGTTTGTGTCTGTGCTAAACACCAAGAAAATGTAGCAGGCGGCTGACACTGGTAGCTCTGGCTGAGGATAAACACTGCTGAGGGCAGAGTAAGGTAAAGCAATAATTCTGTGAACACTCAAAGCAGATCAAAGTGAATGTGTACAAACATGGAGTGAGCAGCTCAGAGGGACAGGCCATGCGCTGGGTGTGTGTCCCTGAATACAGTGTCCTTGCAGCAGCATTGAGTGTGTACAAACACTGAGTGAGCAGCCCAGAGGGCCAGTCCATGAGCTGGGTGTGTCCCTGAGCACAGTGTCCTTGCAGCAGCATTGCAACGAGAGTTGTCAGTGCACCCTGAGCTGCAGCATTGAATTACAGAAGTGTATTGTAGTGGGTCAGAGATGTGCTGGAATGGCATGTTGAGGCTGGCATGTGACAGATGCCAGCATTGGTGGGTGTGGAGTGCATGCAGTTTCTGTCAGTGCAGTGTTCCCCAAGATGTTGTTGTCCAAGATAGAAGGCCGCAGGATCGAGGGGCGAGATGGAGTCACCAGTTACCAGCTCTGACTTTCATGTCAAATTCTCCATATTGAGTTTCCCTACTGTGGGAGGGAGGGTATGAAGCTGAAAATTGATGAGGAACGACCTCCATGAATGTAGTTGTTGATCATCAGGAATCACTCATTCAGCATCTCGCCACTGCTGCCCTCAAATCTTGTCTTAAAGAACAGTCCGGCACAGGAACAGGCCCTTCAGCCCAGTAAGTCCACACGGACACATGATGCCCTTTGAAAGTTAAATCGAAAGTATATGCTTCTACACATTCTATGTCATTCTGTTCGCTGCTGTCTCGTCTCTGTGCCAAGATCCCTCTTTAACCTTGCTATTTTAGCTTTTCCCCTCTATCAATGTATTACAGGCACTTTCACATTTTGTCTGGAAAAGCAAAAAAAAAATTACCTATCATACTTTCTCCCTTTTACCTAAAACCTATGGTCCCTAGTAATTGATATTTCTAATCTGGGAAAAAGCCTCTAGCTGTCCTTCTATCTATGCCTCTGACAGTTTTGTAAATATCTATCAGGGAGCCCCATAGTCAATGATGCTCAGGTGCAAACATACCATGTGTGATAAATTTCTCCTTCTGGCTAATACCCACCAAACCAGACAACATGCTGGTAAACCTTTTCCATACCCTCTCCAACACTTCCACATCGTGTGGCAACCAGTACTGTACACAATATTCTAAATGTGCCCAAACTAAGTTTCTCTACAGCTGCAATATGACCTGTTAATTTTCATACTGCATGCTCAGATGCCTGTCTGCAAGTTTGCCATCAGCCATCTTGATCACCCTATCCACGCATGTTGTCACTTTCCGGGAACTGTGGAACTGTACACCTAGATCCCTTCGGATGTTGATGCAATCAGTAGTTTTTCCATCCACTATATACTTCTCTCCTGCATTAGACCTTCCAAAACGCATCACGTCACAATTGTCCAGATAAAGTTACATCTGTGTTTTCTCTGTCCAAGTCTCCAGCTGACCTATATCCTGCTGTAGTCTCTGGCAATCATCCTCACAATCTGCAACTCTGCCAATCTATTTACAGATCTCCAGT
Source organism: Chiloscyllium punctatum (assembly GCF_047496795.1). Lineage (NCBI taxonomy): Eukaryota > Metazoa > Chordata > Chondrichthyes > Orectolobiformes > Hemiscylliidae > Chiloscyllium > Chiloscyllium punctatum. The sequence goes on along the minus strand of NC_092754.1, from coordinate 48,919,035 downwards.
CACAAAGTCACTGTTCCACCCCTACTGTGTCTTCTAGGGCCAAGCAGTTATCTATCCATCTTACTAACTGAACGCTGATCCCATTTCACTTCACCTTCCGTATGAGCCTGCCATAAGGAACCATATTAACGGCCTTGCTAAGGTCCAGACGGCCAGCATCCAGCCCCGTGCCCTCAATCAATTTTGTCACTTACTCAAAATAATCAATCAAGTTTGTGAGCATGATATTCCCCACGCAACTGTGTTTTCTGTCGCTCGTAAGTCCATACTAGAGTACTGTTGGAGCTGCACTCATTCAGACAAGTGATTATTCCATCATAACTATGACTTGAACCTTGGAGGTTAGATTAGATTCCCTACAGTGTGGAAACATGCCGTTTGGCCCGACCGGTCCACACCAAACCTCCGAAGAGTAACCTACCCAGACCCAATTCCCTCTGACTAAAGCACCTAACACTATGGGCAATTTAGTATGGCCAATCCACTGTTGGACTGTGGGAGGAAATCGGAGCACCCGGAGGAAACGCACACAGACACGTGGGGAATGTGCAAACTCCACACAGACTGTCACATGAGGCCAGCGCTGTGAGGCAGCAGTGCTAACCACTGAGCCATAGTGCCGCTGTTGACAGTTACTGTAAAATGGGAGGTATGTTGGACCGTGATGGTTACTGTACAGTGGGAGCTATGTCGGGGTGATAGTTACGTACAGTGGGAGGTATGTCGGGCTGTGATGGTTACTGTACAGTGGGAGGTATGTCGGGCCGTGATGGTTACTGTACAGTGGGAGGTATGTCGGGCTGTGATAGTTACTGTACAGTGGGAGGTATGTCGAGCTGTGATGGTTACTGTACAGTGGGAGGTATGTGGAGCCGTGATGGTTACTGGACAGTGACAAGTATGTCTTACCGTGACGGTTACTGTACAGTGGGAGGTATTTCTGGCCGTGATGGTTACTGTAGAGTGGGAGGTATGTCGGGCTGTGATGGTTACTGTACAGTGGGGGTTATGTTGGGCTGTGAGGTTGCAGACTGTATGAGTTGTTCAGAGTATGATTCTGCTTCTGACTGTGGCCCACTGCACCTCATCGATGCATCATCATTAGTTTCTCAATCTGTTTAAAGCCAAGGGGGCTACATATCATGGTGAGGGGAGTCTGTAAAATGTGAAGGTAGCCCCTGTTCCCCATAAGGACTGTGCAGTGACCATTCTTACCGATATATGAAATGGAGAGGTGTATCTGTAGCAGGCAGATCGGTGATGATGTGGTCAATTACGTTTCCCTTTTATTGCTTCCCCCATAACCTGCCGCAGAGCAGTCCAGCAGCCACAGGATCCAGCATCAATGCTGAGCATGATACTGACTATATACCACGGAGCTTTCCCCCTCTGCCTGGCTGCGTCCTGTCAGTGTGACAGACCCTAACAGAGAGGGTGGTGATGTTGCCTGGTATTAGTCCTATTCACAGACTCCTGCTTTACAGATGATATCTGACTGTTGCTTGATTAGTCTGTGGGATATATACAACAGGTCACTTTTACATTTTGTATAATGAAGAGTTAATATCACTTTGCTTCTTACATATTTTAAAATAAACCAAACATACTTTTTTAGTTGAAAACCATTGAAGTGAACAATAATTTAATTACCAGAGCACACAGCTAACTATTACACAATTCAGTTACTGTAGTAAACAGCTGATTGATGTTCAGATGAATGAACACCATCTTGCAGGCAGCAAAGCTGTTGAAAATGACTTTGCAGAAAAGCCTGAATTCAGACAGTGTTACTGGCCCTCACCATGACCTCCAAAACACTGACCATCTCCAAAATCTGTCCAGTGAGTTTCCAAACTGGAGCTGGGCAGTTACTGACATAATCCCTCACAATAGACTAGTTGGAGACATACCTGAACAACGGAGAGATGTGAGTGGGGAAAACTGGTCAATGGACTAGCACAAGGCACTGATCCAGATGCAGTTCAACATTTGCAGTCCTGCAAGTATATCTCTTCTGGTATGGCACCTAAACTCTGTAATTCTGCACCTTGGACCTGATCCTGAATGAAGGTGTTATAAAGGTAATAGTCTCCCGCAGCACATGGCATCTTACATTGAATCCATCATAAACCATATCCATTGTATGTTAGCCCCAACAATGTCAGTATCCAAACAGAATTGTGCAGTTCCAATGATGGCTAGCATCATCCCAGCCCAATGATCTTAAGACCATAAGACCATAAGACATAGGAGTGGAAGTAAGGCCATTCGGCCCATCGAGTCCACTCCGCCATTCAATCATGGCTGATGCGCATTTCAGCTCCACTTGCCAGCGTTCTCCCCGTAGCCCTTAATTCCTCTAGACAACAAGAACCTATCAATCTCGGCCTTGAAGACATTTAGCGTCCCGGCTTCCACTGCACTCCGTGGCAATGAATTCCACAGGCCCACCACTCTCTGGCTGAAGAAATGTCTCCGCATTTCCGTTCTGAAATGACCCCCTCTAATTCTAAGGCTGTGTCCACGGGTCCTAGTCTCCTCGCCTAACAGAAACAATTTTCTAGCATCCACCTTTTCAAAGCCATGTATTATTTTGTACGTCTCTATTAGATCTCCCCTTAATCTTCTAAACTCCAACGAACACAACCCCAGTATCCTCAGCCGTTCCTCATATGCTAGGCCTGTCATTCCAGGGATCATCCGTGTGAATCTCCGCTGGACACGTTCCAGTGCCAGTATGTCCTTCCTGAGGTGTGGGGACCAAAACTGGACACAGTACTCCAAATGGGGCCTAACCAGAGCTTTATAAAGTCTTAGTAGTACATCTCTGCTTTTATATTCCAACCCTCTTGAGATAAGAGACAACATTGCATTCGCTTTCTTAATCACAGACTCAACCTGCATGTTTACCTTTAGAGAATCCTCGACTAGCACTCCCAGATCCCTTTGTGCTTTGGCTTTATTAAGTTTCTCACCATTTAGAAAGTAGTCCATTCCTATATTCTTTTTGCCAAAGTGCAAGACCTCGCACTTGCTCACGTTAAATTCCATCAGCCATTTCCTGGACCACTCTCCCAACCTGTCTAGATCCTTCTGTAGCCTCCCCACTTCCTCAGTACTACCTGCCTGTCTACCTAACTTTGTATCATCGGCAAACTTCGCTAGAATGCCCCCGGTTCCCTCATCCAAATCATTAATATATAATGCGAACAGCTGTGGCCCCAGCACCGAACCCTGCGGGACACCGCTCGTCACCGGCTGCCATTCTGAAAAAGAACCTTTTATCCCAACTCTCTGCCTTCTGTTAGATAGCCAATCCTCAATCCATCCCAGCAGCTCACCTCGAACACCATGGGCCCTCACCTTGCTCAGCAGTCTCCCGTGTGGCACCTTATCAAAGGCCTTTTGAAAGTCCAGATAGACCACATCCACTGGGTTCCCCTGGTCTAACCTACTTGTTACCTCTTCAAAAAATTCCAACAGGTTTGTCAGGCATGACCTCCCTTTACTAAATCCATGTTGACTTGTTCTAATCAGACTCTGCTCTTCCAAGAATTTAGAAACCTCATCCTTAATGATGGATTCTAGAATTTTACCAACAACCGAGGTTAAGCTGATTGGCCTATAATTTTCCATCTTTTGCCTTGATCCTTTCTTGAACAAGGGGGTTACTACAGCCATCTTCCAATCGTCCGGGACCTTTCCTGACTCCAGTGACTCTTGAAAGATCTCAACCAATGCCTCTGCTATTTCCTCAGCAACCTCTCTCAGAACTCTAGGGTGTATCCCATCGGGGCCAGGAGATTTATCAATTTTAAGACTTTTTAACTTTTCTAGCACTCTCTCTTTCGTAATGGCAACCATACTCAACTCAGCCCCGTGACACCCTTTAATTTTTGGGATATTACTCCTGTCTTCCACTGTGAAAACTGACGCAAAGTACTTGTTAAGTTCTCCTGCTATTTCCTTATCTCCCATCACTAGGCTCCCTGCATCAGTTTGAAGTGGCCCAATGTCTACTTTTGCCTGTCGTTTGTTTCTTATGTACTGAAAGAAACTTTTACTATTATTTCTAATATTACTGGCTAGCCTACCTTCATATTTGATCCTCTCATTTCTTATTACACTCTTTGTTATCCTCTGTTTGCTTTTGTATCCTTCCCAATCTTCTGATTTCCCACTGTTCTTAGCCACTTTATAGGATCTCTCTTTTTCTTTAATACATTTCCTGACTTCCTTTGTCAGCCAAGGTTGTCTAATCCCTCCCCGGTTAATCTTTCTTTTCTTGGGAATGAACCTCTGTACAGTGTCCTCAATTATACCGACAAACTCCTGCCATTTTTGCTCTAGTGTCTTCCCGGTTAGCCTCTGCTTCCAGTCTATTTTAGTCAGTTCCTCTCTCATGCCCTCATAATTACCTTTATTCAACTGTAACACCATTACATCAGATTTCGCCTTCTCCCTTTCAAACTCCAGACTGAACTCTACCATATTATGGTCGCTACTTCCTAAGGGTTCCCTTACTTTAAGATCTTTTATAGAGTCTGGTTCATTGCAAAGCACTAGGTCCAGAATAGCCTGCTCTCTTGTGGGCTCCATGACTAGCTGTTCCAAAAAGCCATCCTGTAAGCATTCCATGAATTCCCTTTCTTTAGATCCACTAGCAACATTATTTACCCAGTCCACCTGCATATTGAAGTCACCCATGATCAATGTAACCTTGCCTTTCTGACATGCCTTCTCTATTTCCCGGTACATGTTGCGTCCCTGGTCCTGACCACTGTTAGGAGGTCTGTACACAACTCCAATTATGGTTTTTTTGCCTTTGTGGTTCCTCAATTCCACCCACACAGACTCCACATCATCCGACGCTATGTCATTCAATACCATAGATTTAATTTTGTTCTTAACTAACAAGGCAACTCCACCCCCTCTGCCCACCTCTCTGTCTTTTCGATAAGTCGAAAAAACCATGGAGGTTTAACTGCCAGTCCTGACCCCCCTGTAACCAAGTCTCTGTGATGCCTACTACATCATAATCATTCACTATTATCTGTGCCATTAATTCATCGGCTTTGTTATGAATGCTACGAGCATTCAGGTAAAGTGCCTTAATGCTAACTTCCTTATTAGAGATGTTGTAAGTCATATGTCCTAAGTTATCCTTGCTTTTTTCTGCATTCTCAGTCTGCCTCAATTTTAAATCCGCCTGGAAACATGCTATCCTGCTGCTTATCTTTCCATTTACCTCCATACTCCCTGTTGCTTTCACTTTCCCTTCCCCCCCAACTCAGAAGTTTAAAGTCCTACTGACCACCCTATTTATCCTCTTCGCCAGAACATTGGTACCTGATCGGTTCAGGTGGAGACCGTCCCAACGGTACAGATCCCCCCTGTTCCAAAACTGATGCCAGTGCCCCATGAAGTGGAATCCCTCTTTCCCACACCAATCCCTTAGCCACGTGTTTACTTGCCTAATTTTCTTGTCCCTATGCCAATTGGCACGTGGCTCGGGCAGTAATCCGGAGATTATGACCCTTGAGGACCTGTGCTTCAATTTCCTGCCTAGTGCTTCGTAATGCCCAAACAGGTCCTCCACCCTAGTCTTGCCTATGTTGTTGGTACCAACGTGGACCACAACAACTGGATCCTCCCCCTCCCGCTCCAATATCCTTTCAAGCCGGTCAGAGATGTCTCGCACCCTGGCACCGGGCAGGCAACACACCATGCGAGACTCCCGATCCGGCTTGCAAAGGATACTATCTGTCCCCCTAATTATAGAATCCCCTATAACCACTACCTGTCTATTAGCTCCCCCCTCTTGAATGGCCTTCTGCACCATGGTGCCTTGGTCAGTTGGCTCATCCTGTCCAGAGCCCTTTTCCTCATCCGAACAGGGAGCAAGAATCTCGTACCTGTTGGACAAGGTCAAGGGCTGAGGCTCCTCCACTCCTGAACTCTGGGTCCCCCTACCTGCCTCACTTACAGTCACACTCTTTTGTGCCTGATCACTAGCTGAGTGGGAATTAATTAATCTCCCAGGTGTGACTGCCTCCTGAAACAAAGCGTCCAGGTAACTCTCCCCCTCCCGGATATGCCGCAGTGTTTGAAGCTCAGATTCCAGATCATCAACTCTGATCCGGAGTTCTTCCAGCAACCAACACTTGCTGCAGATGTGGTCACTGCCGTTCACAATGGGATCAGCCAGCTCCCACATCATACAGCAACAGCACATCACCTGCCCAGCCATCTCTGCTTAGTTAGTTAATTACTTACTTAGTACAAGTATGAGATAGAATACCTTCTGATACCTCTCTGCTATAGTTTTTTTTTACCCTACGTAAGGACTTGATGTATACACACAAAAAAAAACACGAAGTAAATTTTTTAAATAGTCCCCAGTAAAGAAATAAAAATCCTTACCGTAAAAGAAAAAGCAGAGTAGTTAAGAAGGTTAGAGGAGGAGGGCGGGTGGGAGATACTACAGGTGTAGAATCTCGGGTTTAGCCGCCTTCCGGACTTACACCGCTGCCCGCTACAGGTAAGCAATTTTAAAACAAACTGTATTACCTTTGCTGTAGTCTCCCGGGTTCTCTTTTACTTCGACGCTGCTCCCGCTCAAATGACCGTTGGTGTCCGCCTTCCGGACTTATATACTCACTTTTCCGTCCCGGCTGCCCCTCTGCTCGCCGTCACTTCCTCTGCAGCTCCCGCTCTTTCTGTGGAGAGAGGGGAAAAAAAAAACACCGCTGCCCGCTACAGGTAAGCAATTTTAAAACAAACTGTATTACCTTTGCTGTAGTCTCCCGGGTTCTCTTTTACTTCGACGCTGCTCCCGCTCAAATCTTGTGTGTGAATTGAGTTGAAAATCTCTGTGTAAATGTTTGCAGCATTGTTCTAACCATTAACAGCAAAATGTTTTTACTGAAGTTTCGATAGCCTTTCTTAATGCCAACTTTTAGATTGTCCAATAAGCACAAAAATCCTTGTACTTAATAATAATTTGGTCTTGGGTGTGAGAATGAGATTTATCATTTCAATGCTCCTTACTGTGAGTTGTGCACTGTTTTCATCATAATGTTGTTATAAAAGTGAACGGAATAAATGGGTGGATTTTAGATTAGATTACTTTTCCACACTGTAATGTAATGTCATCTAAAATCCACCCATTTATTCCGTTCATTTTTATAACAACATTATGATGAAAACAGTGCACAACTCACAGTAAGGAGCATTGAAATGATAAATCTCATTCCCACACCCAAGACCAAATTATTATTAAGTACAAGGTCTTTGAAAATATATAATTATTTTCTCTTGTATTAATATTTTGAACTAATAGTCGACTCTCTTGCTCCTCAGATGCTACCTGAACGGCTGTGCTTTTTTCAGAACCACACATTTTGACTCTGATCTCCAGCATCTGCAGTCCTCACTTTCCCCTGCTAATATTACTCATAATCATTTTCGTGGCAACAATATCACTGTGTGATTAAACATGTTAGTCAGATATGAGTATATTTTCAATTGCCTCTGTCTATCTCAGAGCTCAGTAAAGTGTGATGTGACTGTCAGTGTCTGTGTGATGCTCGGTATGTAGGCCATGTCTCTGAGAGACTGTCCGATTGTTTCAAACAGCATATTCCTTCAGTTGTTTACAACAAATAGGTTACTGCCTGGACCCAACCAGCCAGAGCTCACAAAACCCAAAGTACAGTGTCTGGACAATTGAGCAGGTCTGGACAATATTTTTCATGCTAATTTATTCAAGGAATATGATAAGGCCAGTGTTTATTGCCTGTCCCTTGTTGCCATTGAGAAGGTGGGCATGAGCTGTCTCATTGACCCGCTGAAGCCCATGTGCTGTAGGGAGACTTACCATACCATTAGGGAGGAAGTTGAAACAGTGATACTGAAAGAACGGCAATATGCTTCCCAATCAGCCTGATAGATTCCCACATTGTCAGGTAGGTGCCAGTGCTGTGTCCCAGCAGGAAAAGCTTGAATGGAATGTTCTCAGGGCCCACAGCCTTTGCATTCCCCATCCCTTCAGCCGTTTGGAGTTACCACACACAGTGAATAGACTTAGCTGATGACTGCCATCTGGAGAAGACTAAAATAGATCATCCCATCGACACTTTGGTCTGAACATTTTTGTGAATGTTTCAGCCTTAGCTTTTCTATTGTTGTACTGGGCCCTTTCATCGTTGAGGAGGGTGATATTTGTAGATCCTACTTCTCCAGTGAGTTGTTTGATTGACCACACAATTCACCCTGATTGCATGCTTAAGGATTGCAGAGATTAGGCATGATTTGTTAGTTAGATCTGTCTGTCACTGGCTGATTACGCTATTTGGTATGTAAGTGGTCCTGTTTGGTAATGTCACTTCATTGTGAGGTATACCTGGTGCTGCTCTTGACTGGTCCTCCTGTGTTCCTCATAGAACAAGGGTTTAACCCCTGGCCTGATGGTCAGGATAAAGTGGAGCATATGCCAGTCAGTGACAGTGAAAATTGTGCTAGAGTACAATTCTGCTGCTGTTGGTAATGACCAGAATCACCTCACACAGGCCAGTGCCGTGTTCTAGATCTCTTTGAAATCTTTACCATTTAGCATGGTGATAGTATTTCTCACATGTGCACTCATGCGTGTGTGTACACACACGCACACACACTATTGACAATGTAAAAGTGGGACTTTCTCTGTAGAAATACTGTATGCCCTGTCACCATTCCCAATATGGTCCTCGATCAATGTGCCTGCAGCCAGTAGTTTGGTGCAGATGAGGTCAAGTATGTTTCTGCCTGTCAGTCGTTCCCTCCCGATTCGTTGCAGCCCCAGTCCAGCAGCTATGTCCTTTTGGACCCGACCATCTCGATCAGCAATGCTGCTGCTGAGCCCCTCTTGGTGGTGGGGTTTGAAATAGCCCACCCAGTATACATTTCCCAGCTCATTCACTCTGTCAGTGCATCCTCCAAGTGTTGTTCAATGTAGAGGGACACTGATCCACCAGCTCAGGCAGGGGAGTCATCAGGAGGTTTCCATTTCAGTGTTTGATCTGATACCATAAGGTTTCGTTATGTCACATTGTTGCTTGAGGATTCTGTTGAATGCCTCTCCCACATCTCGCCCTAGTCCCCAGACATTAAGAAGGAGGGATTTCCAGTGTCTGCAGTGCTTTTAATTTTTGTCACTATCAATCGAATGGCCTCCTCTGTACTGTATGACACTCACTCTATGACTCATGTGATTGGACAGTCCAGGTCTCACTCCTTCAGTTCCTCCAAGTGCCTTGTCTATTCCACAGTTTTCTACAATATTTTCTCTATTAAGACATTGCATAATTCCGTTTTTTAAACGATCTACGTGTATCTCTGTATCTTTCCCTGTCATCTCCTCCAGCCGCTACATCCATTTGTATTTCAGTAACCCTCCGTATCTCCACAATCTTTACCTCATACTCCAACCCCACCTCTCACTGTAAATTCTACCAGCCCCTGCACCCTTCCCTATCTCTCTAATATCCAGCTGCTACACCTCTCCCCATATCCTGTGAATGAATTATAAAATATCTCAATAACATGTTCAAGCATGCAGAGGCCACGCTAATTCTCGACCACCTCCAGCTTTGCTTTCGCACCTCTGTAACATCTCCAGTCTTGCTTTCCTCTCTCTGTAACATCTCCAGGCTTGCTTTCGCATCTCAGTAACATCGCCAGCCTTGCTTTCCTCTCTGTAACATCTCCAGGCTTGCTTTCGCATCTCTGTAACATCGCCAGTCTTGTTTTCTTCTCTATGTAACATCTACAGCCTTGCTTTCCTCTCTCTATAACATCTGCAAACTTGCTTTCCTCTCTCTCTGTAAATCTCCAGCCTTGCTTTCCTATCACTGTACATCTCCAACATTGTTTTCGTCTCTCTCTGTAACATCTCCAGCCTTGCTTTCCTCTCTATCTATAAAATCTCCAGCCTTGGTTTCCTCTCTCTGTAACATCTCTAGCCTTGCTTTCCTCTCTCTGTCACATCTCCAGCCTTGCTTTCGCATCTCTGTAACATCTCCAGCCTTGCTTTCCTATCTCTGTAATATCGCCAGCCTTGCTTTCGGATCTCTGTAACATGTCGAGCCTTGCTTTCCTCTCTATCTATAACATCTCTAGCCTCGCTTTCCTCTCTCTGTCACATAACTAGCCTTGCTTTCCTATCTCTGTAACATCGCCAGCCTTGCTTTCGTATCTCTGTAACATCTCCAGCCTTGCTTTCCTCTCTCTGTAACATATCCAGCCTTGCTTTCCTATCTCGGTAACATCTCCAGCATTGCTTTCCTCTCTCCCTGTAACATCTCTAGTCTTGCTTTCCTCTCTCCCTGTAACATCTCCAGCCTTGCTTTCCTCTCTCTGTAACACATCCAACATTGTTTTCCTATCTCATTGTAACATCTCTGGCCTTGTTATCCTCTGTCTCTGAAACATCGCTGGCCTTGCTTTCCTTTCTCAGTAATATCTCGAGCCTTGCTTTCCTCTCTCTGTAACATCTCCAGCTTTGCTTTCCTATCTCTGTAACATCTCCAGCCTGGTTTCCTTCACACCTCAGTGAATTGGTTTTATACACCTCAGTGAATTGGTTATATATTTGCTCCTGCATTTTCATCTTTCTGGGGCTCTATAAAATATCCCCAGCAGTGTGCCTGTCATCATTTGGAATCTCACCTCGACCCATAATGCCTCATTTGAAGACACATCCAAGATATCATCCCTCCTTACTGCAGTAACTGTTCTTTAATAATGCAACACCGCTTCCTCTTTAAAACCCTCTCCTGTCCTGACCATATTTCCACTGCAACAGAGTACTGAGTTGTTAGCCCTGACCTCCCTCAAACACGTCTCTGTGATGGCAAATATTTTCTACCTCCACATGTCGACTCATGCCATTGTCACAACAGTCTGTCTGATAATACTCCCAGCATTAATGTAAGCTGGAATATAACACCTTGAATACTCTGTGTATCGGAGTTCCTCAATCATTCACTATTTGTTATCAGGCTCCCCAAACCATGAACCAAAATTGTAACTTTGGGACTGAATGAATATTTGTTGAATTGCAATTTCTTTTTTAAAAAAAATGTATTCATCAAGTGCAATTTTCCAGAACTGAGCAGTCAGCTCCACATACAATGAGTTTCTGATGGTTAATTCCCCCCCTCTGCGTGCAGAGGGGACAGCCCTCTGTAATTGGGAAAGTGAGGACTGCAGTTGATGGAGATCAGAGTCGAAAAGTGTGGTATTGGAAAAGCACAGCATGTCAGGCAGCATCCGAGGGGCAGGAGAGTCGATAGTTCGGGCATGAGCTCTTTATCAGGAAGGCATTGGTGCATTCCTTTTTTTTATTCCGTGATTTGCAGGACGTTGGGAACCATACTTGCTCAGCAAGGCAGCACTGTACATAGCACTGAAAAGGAAAGCAGTCAATCAATTGTTTGGACAGGGTGTAGACAGATTGAGGGGAAATACAGACTGATTGCAGTACAAATATAAGAATGGATAAATCCCCTGGGCCAGATGGGGTATACACAAGGTTACTCCAGGAGGTGATGTAAGACATTGGTGTGACTTTGGTAATAATATATGCGTCTTCACTGTTCACTGGAGTAGTGCCAGATGTTTGGGGGTGGCAAATGTTATCCCCTTATTCAGGGAAGGGAATAGGGATAACCCTGGGAATGATAGAACAGTCAGTCTTACACCAGTGGTGGGCAAAGTATTGGAGATGGTTCTGAGAGACAGGATTTATAATTACTTAAAAAAACCATAGTATGATCAGAGGTAGTCAGCATGGCTTTTTGAAGAGCAGGTCATGCCTCACAAACCTTATTGAATTCTTTGAAGATGTGAAAAAAACATGTTGATGAAGATAGACCAGTAGATGTGGTGAACACGAATTTTAGAAGGTGTTTGATAAGGTTCCCCAATGTGGGCTCATTCAGAAGTTAAGGAGGCATGGGACGCAGGGAAATTTGGCTCTCTGGATACGGGCGTGGCTGGCCCGTAGAAGTCAGAGGGTGGTAGCAGATGGAAAGTATTCAGCCTGGAGGTCAGTGAGCAGTTGTGTTCCACAGGGATCGGTTCTTGGGCATATGCTCTTTGTGATTTTTATAAATGACTTTTATGAGGAAGTGGAATGGTGAGTTAGAACGTTTGCCGATGACATGAAGGTTGATGGAGTTCGGATAGTGTGGTGGGTTGTTGTAGTTTGCAACAGGACATTGACAGGATACAGAGTTGGGCTGATAAGTGGCCGATAAGAGTTTAACCGTTAAACGTGTGAATTGATTTAATTTGGAAAGGTTGCATTTGCATACAGGATACCGGATTAGAGGCAGAATTCTTGGCAGTGTGGAGCAACAGAGGGATCTTGGGGTCCATGTCCATAGTTTCCTCAGCGTTACCACCGACTTTGATAAGGTTGTTAAGGAGGTGTCTGGTATGTTGGCTTTCATTATTGAGGATTGTGTTTAAGAGTGATGAGGTTAATGCTTAGGTCAATAAAGCTGCGGTTCAACCACACTAGGAGTATTGTGTTCAGTTCTGGTTGCCTCAGTATAGGAAACATGTGGAAGCCTCAGACAGTGTGTAGAGGAGATTTACCAGGATGCTGCCAGGACTGGAGGACACGTCTTAGGGAGAAAGTTTGAGGGAGCTGGGGCTTTTCTCCCTGGAGCAAAGAAGGATGAGAGGTGACTTGATAGAGGTGTACAAGATGTTGAGAGACATAGACACATTGGATAGCTAAAGTCTTTTCTCATAGCAGAAGTGGCTATCAACAAGGGGTGTAAATTTAATGTGATTGGAGAAAGGTTTCCGGGGCTGTCAGAGACAGGTTCTTTACACAGAAAGTGATGGGGGCGGAATGCACCGCCAGTGGTGGTAGCAGAGTCAGATACATTAGAGATATTTAAGAAGACTCTTGGATAGGCACATGGAAGTTAGTACATTGAAGGTTATGTAGGTTAGTCTGATCTTAGAGTAGGATAAAAGGCTGCCAAAACATTGAGAGTGAAGGGCCTGCACTGTGCTGTACTGTTCTATGTTCCAAGTTTCACTCAGTTTGTGGATTCTCGTTGGTTGGTGAATGTGGGAGGAAGTGAGGCGGGTGAGGGAGTGAGGTGTGTGAGGTCAGGAATCTGGGGTGGGGCGTTAGACCAAGACTTCCAGTTTTGATGTGCTTTGTTACATTCACCTGAATGTCAGCACAATGTGTGAGGTTTCCAAGACCAGACAAAATCCACCAAGTTCAGTTATTAAAACGATTCTTGGCTTGCCATTTGCTCCTGGTTTCTTCAGATACATTCTGTTGGATGACCTATAATTAGTATCTGAGCATCCACAGACTGTACAATTTTATTTTGATCCTGGTTAATGTGAAGGTACATTTAATGGATATAGTTTCAGAGGGTTCACTGTGAGCCACAAGATGCTGCAATAGACTGTCAAATGTGAATGTTTTCACCCAGTGTATGGTTCAGGGGGCAGATGTACGGAATCTGGAGGTCATGCCAGATGTCATCACCATAAGTAACGTGTGCGATGTGATTATGACACTCCATGTCCATGCATCTGCTCCCTGGGCCAGGCTCTGACTGATGATGAATTTATAAGGCATGGTTCCTGGTCAGTCATTGGTATCTAATTTAGACAGCATTTGTACCTACACTGAGAGCAGTGATAGCCTGTTGGCTAGTTTCCTCCTGCTCAAGGCGGATCCCAAATGAATCTCTGTCAGAGAATGTTTGAATAACTGCCCTGACCCAGGTTGGAAACTGTCTGGCCAGATTCAGGAGCAGGCCAGTGTCTCACTCAGTGCCATAGGCAGATGTGAGGTCCAGTAGCACTGTACCTGAATTCAGGTGTTTTGGATTCACTTTTAATGTTGGTCATGATGCAAAGTCATGGGTTTACTGATCTGAACAATGATCAGGAGTTTGCCATGTTTGTGAATTGGGCAATAATAAGATATGAGCTACAATTATTCAACTGAACAATAACTGCATCATCTCTGAAAACCATTAAGTTGATTCTATATTGTTGGAATAAAAATATAAACACAAAAAACCTTTTATGATACAAAAGTAAGGAATCACGTTTTGTTTTGTATCGAAAACGAACATGTCTGGCTATTTTGGTGATCACAATTACACATTGAATCTCAGCATTCAAATACATACATTGTCGCTCTATCATTTACAAAGTGGCTGACCTCTAACTGATTACATATTCAGATTGAACAAATGATTGAAAAATCAAATAGACTTACAACTCTTACACATTTAAATATAATCAATTGATTTAATTTCTCACTGAAATATGTGAGCTTCAGCTATTTGCCAACAATTCTATTAGTTTTAAAATAATGATGGAAAAGAATAGACCAGATGTAAATGTTAATATTCTAAATTGGAGAAACGCCAATTTTGATGGTATTAGGCAATAACTTTCAAAAGCTGATGGCAGCAGATGTTCGCAGGGAAAGGGATGACTGGAAAATGGAAAGCCTTCAGAAATGAGATAACGAGAGTCCAGAGACAACATATTCCTGTTAGGATGAAAGGAAAGGCTGGTAGGTATAGAGAATGCTGAATGACTAATGAAATTGAGGATCTGGTTAAGAAAAAAAGTGGAAGCCTATGACAGGTGCAGGCAGGATAGGTCGAGTGAATGCTTAGAAGCATTCCTCCCACAGTCCAAAGATGTGCAGGTTAGGTGAATTGGCCATGCTAAATTGCCCATAGTGTTAGGTAAGGGGTATGGGTGGGTTGCGCTTCGGCGGGGCGGTGTGGACTTGTTGGGCCGAAGGGCCTGTTTCCACACTGTAAGTAATCTAATCTAATCTAATCTAATCTAAAAGAAAAGTATAAAGGCAAGAGGAGTACACTAGAGAAGGAAGTCAGGAAATCAAAAAGGGGACATGAGATAGTTTTGGCAAATAGATTTAGGGAGAATCCAAAAGGACTTTACAAATACATTGAGGACAAAAGGGTAAATAGGGAGAGAATAGAGCTCTCAAAGTTCAGCAAAACAGCCTTTGTGTGGAGCTGCAGGAGTTAGGGGAGAGACTAAATAAGTATTTTGTATCAGTGTTTACTCAGGAGAAGGACATGGGCGATATAGATATACAGAGAAATAGATGGTGACATCTTAAGAAATGTTCATATTACAGAGGAGGAAGTGCTGATGTATTGAAATGCATAAAAGTGGATAAATCCCCAGGACCCGATCGATTGGGTGTATCCTAGAACTCTGTGGGAAGCTAGATAAGTGATTGCTGGATCTCTTGCTGAGATACTTGTACCATTGATAGCCACAAGTGAGGTGCCAGAAGACTGGAGCTTGGCGAACGTGGTGCCACTGTTTAAGAAAAGTGGTAAGGACAAGCCAGGGAACTATAGACCAGTGAGACTGATGTCATTGGAGGGCATGTTGCAGGGAATCCTGAGGGACAGGATGAACATGTATTTGGAAAGGCAAAGACTGATTAGGGATGGTCAACATGGCTTTGTGTGTGGAAAATGATGTCTCACTAACTTGATTGAATTTTTTGCAGAAGTAACAAAGAGGATTGATGAGAGCAGAGCGGTGGACATGATCTATATGGACTTCAGTAAGGCATTCGATAAGGTTCCCCATGGGAGACTGTTTAGCAAGGTTATATTTCATTGGAGTACAGGGAGAATTGGTTAGATTGGATACAGAACTAGCTAAAGGTCGAAGACAGAGGCTGGTGGTGGAGTATTGTTTTTCAGATTGGAGGCATGTGACCAGTGGAGTGTCACAAGGATCAGTGCTGGGTCCACTACTTTTTGTCATTTATATAAATGATTTGCATGAGAGTATAAGAGGTATAGTTAGCAAATTTGCTGATGGCACCAAAATTGGAGGCGTGCTGGACAGCGAAGAAGGTTACCTCAGATTACAAGAGGATCATGATCATATGGGCCAATGGGCTGAGGAGTGGCAGATGGAGTTTAATTTAGATACATGTGAGATGCTGCATTTTGGGAAAGCAAATCTTAGCGGGACTAATACTCTTAATGGTGAGGTCCAATGGAGCGTTGCTGAACAAAGAGACTTTGGAGTGCTGGTTCATTGTTCCTTCAAAGTAGAGGAACAGGTAGGTAGGTTAGTGAAGAAGGCATTTGGTATGCTTTCCTTAACTGGTCAGAACATTGAGTACAGGAATTGGGAGGTGATGTTGCAGCTGTACAGGACATTGGTTAGGTGACTTTTGGAATATTGCGTGCAATTCTGTTCCCCTTCCTATCGGTAGGATGTTTTGAATCTTGAAAGTGTTCTAAGAAGATTTACAAGGATGTTGCCAAGGTTGGAGGGTTTGAGCTATAGCTGGTGGTTGAATGGGCTATGGCTATTTTCCCTGGAACGTTGGAGACTGAGGGGTGACCTTAAAGAGGTTTATAAAATCATGAGGGCCATGAATGGGGAGATAGAAAAGGTCTTTTCCCTGGTGTGGGGGAGTCCAGAACTAGAGGGCATAGGTTGAGGTTGGGAAGGAAAAATATAAAAGAGATGCAAGGTGCAATCTTTTCACACAGAGGGTGGTTTGTGTATGGAATGAGTTGCCAGAGGAAGTGGTGGAAGTTAGTACAATTGCAACATTTAAACGGTGTCTGGATAGGTATATGAATAGAAAGGATTTAGAGGGATATGGGCTGCGTGCTGGCAGGTGGGACTAGGTTGGTTTGTGTTATCTGGTCGGCATGGACAGGTTGGACTGAAGGAACTGTCTCCATGCTGTACATCTCTTTGACTCTGTGACTGTAATTTAGAAATGGCCATAATTTGATATGTACTGTCAAACAAATGGCAGTACATTAAATTTATATCATTAAATTGTAGCATACAATAAGTTGAAATCTTGCTATTTTTAGAATGAATGATAAAGAACTAAGAACATTCCAGCATAGGAACAGACCCTTCGGCCCTCCTAACCTGTGCTGATCCAGATCCTCCTATTTTCTAAACGTGCCACATATTTTCTAAGAGAATGTATCCTTCTGCTGCCTGCCCATTCATGTATCTGTCAGATACATCTTAGATAACGCTATTGTGCCTGCTCTGATCTCCTCTGCTGGTAACACGTTCCAGGCTGCCACCACCATATGTGTCAAGAACTTCCCACATAGATCTACCCTAAACCCTTCCCCTCTCACTTTGAACTCATGACGCCTAGTAATTGAGTTCCAAAATCTGGGGAAAACGCTTCTTGCTATCCACCCTGTCTATATCTCTCTTGATTTTGTAGACCTCAATCAGGTCCCCCTCAACCTTTGTCTTTATAATTAAAATAATCCTAATCTACTCAATCTTTCTTCATAACCAGCACCCCCCATACCAGGCAACATCCTGGTGAACCTACTCTGCACTCTATTCAAAGTATCCACATCCTTTTGGTAACGTGGTGACCAGAAATATATGCAGTATTCCAAATGCGGTGAAACCAAAGTCCTATGCAACTGTAACATGACCTGCCAACATTTGGACTCAACAGCTGATCCAATGAAGGAAAGCATGCCTTATGTTGCCTTGACCAGTTTAGTGACCTGCGTTGTCACCTTCAGGAAACAATGGACCCAGGTCTCACTGTATGTCAATTTTCCCCAGGACTTTTCCATTTACTGTATTGTTGCTCTTGAACTGGATTTTCCAAAATCCATCGCCTCGCATTTGCACAGTCTCAACTCCATCTGCCATTTCTGTGCCCATCTCTCCAATCTATCTGTATTCTGCTGCATTCTCTGACATTCCCCTTCACTATCTGCTACTCCACCAATCTTGGTGTCATCTGCAAACTTGCTAATCAGGCAACCGATCCCTTCCTCTAAATCATTGACATATATTACAAACAACAGTGGTCCCAGCACAGATCGCTGTTGGATCCAACTGGTAATAGGTCTCTATTTTGAGAAATCCCCTTCCACTACTACTCTCTGTCTCCTGTTGGCCAGCCAGTTCTCTATCCATCCAGATAAAACATCCTGGACCCCATGCGGCATCACCTTCTCCATCAGCCTACCATGGAGAACCTAATAAAACACCTTACTCAGGTCCCTTAGTATCGTCTCCAGAAGCTTCCCTACCACTGATATGAGGCTCGCCGGTGTATAAATACCTGGGTAATTCCCGCTATCCTTCTTAAACAAGGAGACAGCATTAGCAATGCTCCAGTCCTCCGGGACCTCACCCACGTACAAGGGTCCTGTAAAGATATTTGTTAAAGCCCCAGTTATTTCCTCACTCACATCCCTCCGTAACCTGTGTTAGATCTCATCCAGACCTGGGAGCTTGATTACATTTCTACCTTTTAGAATATCCAAAACCTCCTCCCTCTTTATGTCGACTTGACCCAGAGTACGCAAAGATCTATCCCTAACGTCAACATCCATCATGTCCCTCTCCCTGGTGAATACAGATGCAAAGTACTCGCTAAGAATCTCACCCATTTTCTCTGACTCCATGCATAACTTTCTTCCTTTGTCCTGTGTGGGCCAAACAGTTCTCGAGTTACCCTCTTGTTGCTTATATATGAAACGTAGTCTTTGGGAATTTCGTCAACCCTGTTTGCTAAATATATCTCATGACCACTTTTAGCCCTCTTAATTCTTCAATATTTACTGTGAAATGTGGTTTGTGTAAAGAAAAGAAACATTTGTTCATGCGAGTGGGAACTCAGACCTTTTCAAAGTGTTTTCTGCCAAAAAATATTTGAAATCTGTCTCAGTGCAAATAAAAAGCAAGAGAAGAAACATCTTGGGAAGAGGAATTTTCAGCCACTGTCCTGCCAAAGTACTTCTGAGGTAGAATATAGTGAGGGCTTGTAACAGAGGCACAATTTTAACTATGGGTGTTTTGAACATGCAAATTGGCTCAATTAATCAACTTGATAGTGATATCCTCGAATAAAGCTTCATGGAGTGCATGAGAGATTATTTCTGAGAGCAGGATGGCATGGAACCAACCAGAGAATGGACTAATTTAGATTTGATATTATGTAACAAGGAAGGATTGGTGGATGAGCTTTGCCTTGGAAGGAGTAAACATAACATGGTGGAGTTTCACATTCAGATTGAAGGAGTGAAGACTGAGTCATACATGGGCGTTTTAGTGTTAGGAAATGGTAATTATACTGGTCTAAGGAAGGATTTGGCCTGGGTGAATGGGCGGGGGGGGGGGGGGGCGAGGTGGGGTGGGTGGGTGTGGGAGAAAAGAATAGTCAAAGGCAGGCAGATGAAGAAATTTGGCAAATAATTAGGGAGATACTGAAGACCGAACAGAAGTTGCATAATGGAAAAAAAAACTCATCCATATCTTGATAAGGAAGTCAAGGATAACATGGTGGCAAATCCTAATGCATATCATACTGCACATGTTAGTCACACTATGGAGGATTGGGCAAGTCAGTGGCCTCGTGGTGTTATCACAGAATTCTTATGTGATAAGCCCAGATAATGTTCTGGTGACCTGGGTCCGAATCCTGCCACAGCAAGTAGGGAAGCTTGTATTCAAATCTGGAATTAAGAGACTAATAGTGGTTATGAATTGATTGCCAAGAAAAACCCACCTGGTTCACTAATGTCCTTTAGGTAAGGAAACTGCCATCCTTACTATAGATTCACCACTCTCAGTCTGAAGGCCTTTCTGACCAGACGGGCCACCTGAAAGAATAATCTTACGATGGGCAATAATAAATTTACCATGGAGTTACAAAAATGAACAATTAATAAAGCATGCTGTGAAATGGACCCCAGCTTTGACTAAAGTCTCTGTGCTAATCCACATGCTGCAGAATCCAGACAGGCTGCAGCTCCCCACAGACGGTTTGCAAACAAACCTGAAGCTACAGATCCTGTAATACTCACCTGAAGTTGGACCTGAATGGGCTAATGGAATGTTGCCCTTGAGCCAACCCATGGTTGAGTCTGATTGTTCAGGGTAAATGAACCTGATCATTCCATTGACAGATCCTCCTTCCCTTCCCAAAAGGGCGTGAAGACTTGGAAGGATAAGAATCACCACAAAACCCCACACAGTGCAGCAACTGGAGAATAACCAGTGAAAGAGAAGACACCTCCAAGATCATCAGAAGAACAAGAAGACATCACCAAGTCGAGCCCGGTCAACTTCTAGTGGGATGGTTTGTGATCATCCAAAGTTAAGTTTAAGCATAAGATAATGTGTAGCGTTTATCATTGCATTATAATAGGTTTTATTGTTCTAATATTAATTGTGTTCAAAAAACAAATATTGTTTGTTAGAGATAACTTGGTTCTTTTGCTGAATATAAGATTTCAATCACACTGTGCACCAGAAACAACACCTTCCTAATTGCTGACTCAACCTACAAGTTTATCGAGAGGCAATCCTGAACTGGAACTCGCAACTCTCTTTGCACTTCAGACTTCTGATTTTTCTCTCCACTTACAAAGTAGTTTATGCCTGTATTCTTCCTACTAATGTGCATCACCTCTCACTTTCCCAAGTTGTACTCCATCTGTCACTTCTTTGCCCACTCTCGTAATATATATTCAGTTTCTCATCTATTATTTGTTCCACACGACTATCTCTCCAGCATCATTTTCCAGTGCCCTAATATCCACTTCTGCTTCTCATTTGCCCTTTCTATGTCTAAAGAAACTCTTACAGTTGTCCTTTATATCATTGGATAGCTTAACCTCATATTTCATCATCTCCGTCCGTATTTCTTATTTTGTTGCCGTCTGTTCATCTTTGAAGCTTCCAAATCTTCTGGTTTTGCACTGCTATTTGCTATGTTATCTACTTTCTATTTTCCTTTTACGCTAGCCATGACTGTCCCAGTCATCCATGGTTGCCTCATCCTCGCTGTACAATGCATCTCTTACCTCGGGATAAATCTCTGCTGTGACCCCTAAATTGCTCCGAGAAACTCCCGCCATTATTGTTCCACTGTCTTTCCTGCTCGGCTCCTCTCCTAGTCAATTCTATCCAGCTCCTCCCTTGTGTCTTTGAAGGTGTCTTTAGTTAGCTGTAATATTAACTCCGATTCTACTTTCTCCCTCTCAAAGTGAAGAGTAGGTTCAATTATATTATGATCACTGCCTCCGAAGGTTCCCTCACCTTAAGCTTTCTTATCAAGTCTGCCTCACTGCACAGCTCTAAATCTAGTATTGCCCGTTCCCTCGTTGCCTGCACCATAAGCTGCTCCAAAAAGTCATCTTGTAGACATTCCACAAATTCATTTCCTTGCAAACCACTTCCACTGATTTTCCCAGTCCACCTGCACATTGAAATCCCCCCAGTCACTGTAACTTTGCCTTTCCTACATATCGCTTCTTTCTCCTCGTCTATCATGCGCCCCAGCTTCTGACTACGATTTGTCGTCCTGTACATAACTCCTACTACGGGTTTTCACCTTTACGGTTCCTCAATTCTACCCACACACATTCCACACCATCTGACTTTATTTTAAGTAATGGAACTGAGTGATGCGACTGCAAAACACTTTCGCATTATCTCAAATTTATAGTTTAGACATGAAGTAACAATATTTCATTGTCAATTACTTTGTAATATGGCCACAGTGTATTTCTTTGGCCAAATATTCTGTCTTTATTACGGAAAAATACAAACTTCAGCGTGGGTTTCCTCCGGTGCTCCGGTTTCCTCCCACAGTCCAAACATGTGCAGGTTAGATGAATTGGCCAAGCTAAATTGCCCGTAGTGTTAGGTGAAGAGGTAAATGTAGGAGAATGGGTCTGGGTGAGTTGCACTTCGGCGGGTTGGTGTGGACTTGTTGGGCAGAAGGGCCTGTCCTCACACTGTAACTAATCTAAAAAAAACTTGAAACTGTTCGAGAAGGAAGATATGAAGAGGAAATTAGTCTTTAAGGAAATTAAGGTGGGTCAAGTGAACAGGCAAATATTGGTGTATGGAACATAGTAGGAAAAATGTGTCTGTGCTAAAAGATATTGGCGGGTTGAATGGAAATGTAGTGTATTATTTCAGTGGAGATATTGGCTTTAGGCACAGAGGAGCCGGGCACTTGGATTACAAAATAAAAATTTTGCGTGTACATCAAATTTTTAGGGAGGTAAGACAAATGTTGAAACTTTCTGAAACAGAATACATTTAAAAGTTGGGACGATTTTGTACAGATTTACAATGTAGTGGTGTAACCACATCGAGAGAGCGATGGCCATAATGATATGAACTGCAATCCAGAGAAGGTTCACTCAGCTGACTCTTGTGAGGAGGGTTTATTTCAGGAGGAAATCTTGAAATGACTGGCTCTGGATCTGCTGGGGTTTAGGCGAACAACATGTGGTCTTGCTTAACCTCAAAATATTCCAAATAGTCTTACAAGTTGAATTCTAAAACAATATTTCAGCTTGTGTGAGAGATTACCATGAGTAGATGGAGAGTAAAACAGAAAAATGTCTCTGTGATTTGGTGATTTGGTGTCATCCTCTCAGAGTGTTGTGTCTTTGTACAATTCTCCTTCCAGATAGCGATGAAGGATAAGGCATTAAATATTCCTAAGGCAGAGGCAGGCAGATTCTTGACTAAGAATGATGCACGAACATTGTAAGAGCAAATGAGGAATGTGCGATTGAGGTCACAATCAGATCATCCACCACCTTATCACATGATGGAGTTGTTTTGATTCCTTACTCCTGATGTTAGGTTTTACATTTCTGTTGTCTTTAGATACTGAAAATAAAATAACACAGTTCTCACAATTTCAAAGACAGCGACAAACTCTTCAGATCAACAAAATGACCTTGTTGTTTAATAATTATTATAAAATCGGATTGTCTTTTTAGTTCATTTGGGATTTTAATGAAGCTAGACCAGCATTAATTGCCCTTGAGATGTTCCAGTCCAGTTGATGTTGGTCCACCGAAGTGGCTGTTGGGAGGGAGTGCCAGCAGTGCATCTCATGTGCTGGTTTAACTGGGAGTAAATATTACTGGTGAGGAACATCTCGCATGATAACAGACTCTTTGTCAATACGAATATATGGGAAGGAATTTATTAGTCTTCAGAGAAATAACAACCTTACACGAGAAGTCTATACAATAATGAAGCGAAGTCTGTTTCTTGGTGAACTTAAAATAATGGTGTCAAACAGCTGGAATAATGTTGATGCTGTGTTGGACGATTCTTACACTGAGCATGTGAATTATCCTGGATGGTTTCAGAGATGGCTGGCCTGTCCTAGGTTGCGTAAGTGTTGATACTCCATGAGATGATGCTTGTTTGTAATCTCACCACTTACTGAGCACAGTTTGTTGGAACAAACCAAGTCCAATTGGTTGCTGCTTCAGAATATATCAGACATTTCATGGCTGCCACCACATGGAATCATGTAATAAAGACAAGGCCCGTCGAGTCTGCACCACCCAATGCTGATACAAGTGCTTTATAATGTTTGTGAGGTTACCTTCCTGAACCATCCTCTCTGGTAATGCATTTTTGACACATATCATGCTCTGGGTTCGAAACAGATTTCACAAATCCTCTGTTAGTATCTTCTCTTTGACTTCAAACATATTTCCCATTGTTTTTGACCCTTTGACGAAGGGAATAGTTGTTGTCTGTTCACTCGTCCCATACCTCTCATGCTATAATACACCTCTGTCAGGTTCACCCCTCACCTTTCTCTGCTCCAAAAGCAAATCTAACCTATCTTCATGTTTTGTGTTCTCCCTTGTCTTGTTACATCTTCCAAAGTGCCACATCTCTCATATTTCAGTGTTACCTTTTATCAGTCATTGATCTGGCCATCTGAAAATCTGTTTGTACCCTCCTGTAACCAACACGTTCCTGCTCACTGTGACCCACCTGGATAATCATTGTGTTATCTACAACATTGTTTATCATCGTCCAACATTGTTTATCATCCTCTAAAATCTACCCCCCCCCCGCCCACATATACCACATTCTTATCATCACAATTTATTAATTTCAGAAACAAACTTTGATTTTCTTCCTGTTCTACCAATGTTGTTGCAGAATTGGGAATTCCAGTCACTTGTTTTTCCTATTTTGGTGAATTTATACTGTGAATCAGTTGTGGTCTTTTGTGAGGGAGCCACAAACAGTATTTTGGACATGGAGCTGAATTCTGCTTTTATACTCCGCCTCTCTGCATGTATTATTCATAATGCTTGGACATAATTAATCTTGGACTAGCGTTTGGCACCTTGCCCTGCAGCATTTCCATTTTACGTGGGCCTGCAGCTTATTCTTTGCAACATTCGCTGCAGTAGTCAGAGCTGAAAGAACTTTTTCATCTGCAGGATGGACACAGGCTCATTCATTATTTTTGTTTCAAAGAGCTAGAGCAATGATGATAATGATTGAATTAAATTCTGGACTATCAACACACTATAGAAGACAATTCACGTTCTCATTTCTACACTGAATTGGAAGCAAATTAAAAGAACAAACACCCACCATTCAGAATATTGTTTGAAAAGTGATATCATGCAGATATAATGCATTAAGGAAGACCATGCATCACTTTTCTTTTGAATATTACGAGGACATTGTTCAAGCAAACAGTGTTCTTGTCTTTTGCTCCTTATTCTTTCAACTGATCTGCCTGTGTAATTTGAGGTGAAATTAGAGTGACTTCCCTTTCAATCGAAGCAGGACTTGACTGAGGGTGGAATCAAGGACCCTGATCAAAACTGTGATTAATGGGAATTAGAGAACATTCTGCACTGGGAATGGGAACAAAAGAAAAATCAGTCTCTGAAAGGTATCCTCCAAGTTGCATGTCATCCTCACTAGGGACTAATTTGCTGATCCTTCACAAGTATTTATTAAAGATCTTGGAATGCCCCTTCAAACAGCTCTGTCTGGATCTGCATCACTTTGGATTGAAGAGGTAAAACAGGGCAACTCTGTGTCACTTATTTCAGAGCCATTGAGGATGATGAATAAACTCTGCTCTTGCTAGTGCTGTCCAAAACCCTGGATGAATATGTCTTGTTAAAAAATACAAAGATATTTTATGTTTTCATAGATATATGGAAACTCTCAGAGAGGCAAGATCTTGCTGGATGAGTACGATGCCAGTGACAACAGGAGCATGATAAGACATTGGTAACAATTGGGATCAGTACTTCAATCAGTTACTTTCAGAGGATTGATCATGTGATGTCATGACCACCGAGTTCAACATTTTCATAAAGCATTATGACAATGACAATAAACTATCGGTATTTGGGGAGCTGTCGGGCACATAGTTTTTCATTTTTCATTCAAAATCCATAACCAAATTCTTGAGCATCAACAGAAATGGCAGCTTCGCTGTTCCCTTTCAGATCAGACAAATATCCACTGTCCAAAAGAGTAACTAAGTTGAAAGTGCAGGAAAACATTTGCAGGTTCTGAGCAGAGAGAAACACAATTAACTTTTTGATTCCAATATGAGTTTTTCAGAAGAGGATCATATCAGACTCAATATGCTGCCTCTGTTTCTACCTCCAGATCCTGACTCATCTGTGGTGATTTGTCACTGTTTACTGTTTAGAACAAAGAACATAGAACAGTACAGCACAGCACAGGTCCTTCAGCCCACGATGTTGTGCCGACCATTGATCCTCATGTGAGGTAAACCTAATGTACGAACTCTCAAATTTCTGTGACCGTACGCATGTCCAGCAGTCTCTTAAATATCCCCAATAATCTCGCTTCCACAATTGCTGCTGGCAACGCATTCCATGCTCTCACAACTCTCTGCGTAAAGAACCCACCTCTGACACCTGCTCTATACTTTCCTCCAACCAGCTTAAAACTATGACCCCTCGTGTTAACAATTGCTACTCTGGGAAAAGATTTCTGGCTATCAACTCTATCTATGCCTCTCATTATTTTGTACACTTCAATTAGGTCCCCTCTCTTCCTTTTTTCCAATGAAAATAGTCCAAGCTCAGTCAAACTCTCTTCGTAAGATAAGCCCTCCATTCCAGGCAGCATCCTGGTAAACCTCCTCTGAACCATCTCCAAAGCATCCATATCTTTCCGATAGTAGGGTGACCAGAACTGGACACAGTATTCCAAGTGCGGTCTAACCAATGTTTTATAGAGCTGCAACAAGATCTCACGGCTCTTAAACTCAATCCCCCTGTTAATGAAAGCCAAAACACCATATGCTTTCTTAACAACCCGGTCCACCTGGGTGGAAATTTTAAGGGATCTATGTACCTGCACACCAAGATTCTGCTGTTCCTCCACACTGCTAAGAATCCTGCCTTTAATCCTGTACTCAACTTTCAAATTCGACCTTCCAAAATGCATCACCTTGCATTTATACAATTTGAATTCCATCTGCCACCTCTCAGCCCATCTCTGCATCCTGGCAATGTCATCCGGCAGCCTACAACAGTCCTCTATACTGTCAATGATACCTCCAACCTTTGTGTCCTCTGCAAACTTGCTAACCCATCCTTCAATCTCCTCATCCAAGTAATTAATAAAAATTACAAAGAGTAGAGGCCCAAGAACAGAGCCCTGTGGAACACCATTCACCACTGACTTCCAGGCAGAATATTTTCCTTCCACTAGCACTCGCTGTCTTCTGTCGACCAGCCAATTCTGTATCCAGACAGCTAAATTTCTCTGTATCCCATTCCTCCTGACCTTCTGAATGAGCCTACCATGGGGAACCTAATCAAATGCCTAACTGAAGTCCAGATATACAACATCCACCACTCGACCCTCATCAACCTGTCTAGTAACATCCTCAAAGAACTCAATAAGATTTGTGAGGCATGACCTGCCCCTCACAAAGCCGTGCTGACTTCCTTCAACCAAGCCATGCTCTTCCAGATGGTCTTAAATCCGATCCCTCAGAATCCTTTCTAACACCTTGCAGATGACAGACGTGAGACTGACTGGTCTGTAATTTCCAGGGATTTCCCTATTTCCTTTCTTGAAGAGAGGAATTACATTTGTCTCCCTCCAGTCCTCTTGTATGAATCCGGCGAAGCAATCACATTTCTCACTTCCCATAGTAGCCGAGGACAAATCTGGTCTGGCGACTTGTTAATATTAATGTTTGTCAAAATTTTCAACACATCAGCTTCCTCAATCTATCTGTTGCAGCATGATTACCTGCTCCTCAAGGGTTTCATTCACTACAAGGTCCTTTTCTTTCATAAAGACAGAAGCAAAAAACTCATTTAGGGCTTCCCCTACCTCCTCAGACTCTATCCACAAGTTCCCTATGCTATCCCTGATCGGCCATACTCTTTCTTTGATCATTCTCTTATTCCTCACATATGTGCAAAATGCCTTTAGATTCTCCCTAATTCTTCCTACCAAGCCTTTTTCCTGCCCCTTCCTGGCTCTCCTCAGACCATTTTTGAGCTCCTTCCTTGCCTGCCTGTAATCGTCTAGAGCTGAGCAAGACCCTTGCTTCCTCCACCTTACATAAGATGCCTTCTTTCTTTTGATGAGAAGCTCCACCTCTCTCGTCATCCAAGGTTCCTCTATCTTACACCTTCTTGCCTGTCTCAGAGGAACACATTTGTGCAGCGCTCGCAACAACTGTTCCTTAAACAGTCTCCACATCTCTATAGAGCCCTTTCCATGGAACAATTGCTCCCAGTCCATGCTTCGCAACGCAGTCTGATAGTATCATAGTTTCCTTTTCCCCAACTAAATATCCTCCCATTGTGCCTGCTTCTCTCCTTCTCCGTAGCTATGTAGAATATGAGGCAGTTGTGGTCACTATCACCAAAATGCTCTCCCACCGCAAGATCTGACACCTGCCCCGGCTCATTGCCGAGCACCAAATCCAAAATGGCCTTTCCCTTCGTCGGCCTGTCAACGTACTGAGTTAGGAATCCCTCCTGAACACACCTTACAAAAACAGCTCCTTCCAAACCATCTGCCGGAAGGAGTTTCCAATCAATATTGGGAAAGTTAGTCACCCAATTCAACTACCCTATTCCATTCACACCTTTCCAAAATCTGCCAACCTATGCTTTCTTCCATCTCCCTGCTTCTATTGGGGGGCCTGTATTTAACCCCTAGTGAGGTGATTGCTGCCTTACTGTTCCTAATTTCCACCCATACTGACTCAGTAGGCAGACCTTCCTCGATAATGGTAACTTCTGTCGCTGTGATATTCTCTCTGATTAGCAGTGCTACACCCCCTCCTCTTTTTACCTCCTCCCTATTCTTTTTAAATGTTCTAAACCCTGGAACATCCAGCAACCATTCCTGCCCCTGAGAAACCCAAATCTCTGTTATGCCACAACATCATAGCCCTAAGCTCATCACTTTTATTCACATTTTCCCCAGTATTACCGAGCACAGTGAATCCGTTTTGGGGGAGGGGGTGGGGACGGGGGAATGGTGTCTCATTGTTTAGCATGGCTTTTTCACAGTACCAGGCACACAGATTGGGGGATGGGGGAGGGGGAGGGTGCATGGTGTCTCAGTGGTTAGAAACGGCTGTCTCACAGTACCAGGGACCCGAGTGAAGGGATGGGGTGGGGAATTGGGACATGGTGTCTCAGTGGTTAACACAGCTGTCTCAAAGTACCAGGGACCCGGTTTGGGGGGAGGGGATGGGGGCATGGTGTCTCAGTGGTGAGCACGGCTGTCTCACAGTACCAGGGATCCAGTCTTGGGGGAGGGGTAGAGGGGCATGATGTCTCAGTGGTTAGCACGGCTGTCTCACAGTACCAGGGCCGAGCTGACAATGTGTTGCTGGAAAAGCGGAGCAGATCAGGCAGCATCCAAGGAACAGGAATCGACGTTTCGGGCATAAGCCCTTCTTCAGGAATCCTGAAGAAGGGCTTATGCCCGAAACGTCGATTCTCCTGTTCCTTGGATGCTGCCTGACCTGTTGCACTTTTCCAGCAACACATTTTCAGCTCTGATCTCCAGTATCTGCAGTCCTCACTTTCTCCTCACAGTACCAGGGACCCGGTTTGGAGGGGAGGGGGAGGGGGTGCATGGTGTCTCAGTGGTTAGCACGGCTGTCTCACAGTACGAGGGACCTGGTTTTGGGGGGAGGGGGAGGGGGGCATGGAGTCTCAGTGATTAGCACGGCTGTTTCACAGTACCAGGGACCTGGTTTTGGGGAGGGGGAGAGGGGCATGATGTCTCTATGGTTAGCACGGCTGTCTCACAGTACCAGGGGCCTGGTTTGGGGGGAGGGGGAGGGGGACGGGGGCTGGTGTCTCACTGCCTTTGACATCTTCCAAAACCTTTCTCCAAACACCTTAAAATTATGCTCACCTCGTGACAACCATTTCCACCTTGGGAAGAAGTCTCTGGCTATTTACTCTGTCTGTAACTCTCACCATTTTGTTCAGCTCTATCAAGTTACCTCTCATCCTTCTTTACTCCAATGAGAAAAGCCATAGCTCCCTTAACCTTTCTTCATAAGACAAGCCCTCTAGTCCAGGCAGCATTCTGGTCAATCTCCTCTGCACCTGCTCTAAAGCTTCCATATCCTTTCTATAATGAGGCGACCAGAACATTTCAAATATGGTCTCACCAGAGCTTTATAGACCTGCAGCATAATCTTTCGGCTCTTCAACTCAGTCCCCCTGCTAATGAAAACCAACACACCATACAACTTCTTAACAACCATTTCAGCTTAGGTGGCAAATGAGAGACCTGCAGACATGGACCCCAACATCCGTTTGTTCCTCCACACTGCTATGAATCCTACGTTTGACCCAATAATCTGCATTCAACTTCGACTTCCAAAATGAATCCCTTCACAAAATAGGAAATTGGAACAGAATTAGGCCATTCAGCCTCTTGGATCTGCTGTGCCGTTTGGTCACAGCTAAAATGTTTCTCAGCCACATTCTCCTTCCCTCACCAACTGACCATTGATTCCCTTATTCATGAAAAACATACTTATTTCTATCTTAAAGAAACCAGTGTGTGTGCAGGTGTGTGCATGTGTTTGTGTGTAAGTGTCCATATCTGTATGTATACGTGTTGTGTGTTTAATGTGTCTATGTATGTTTGTGTGCATCTTTGTGAAATGATGGCTCTGTGATTTTGGGGGTAAATCCATTGAAATTGAGATAAACCCGTACTCCCCTCCTCTACCTCTACGTCTGTACCTGTTAAGGTTATAGTTATACAATGCCACCCTCTGCTGGTCTCCCCATGCCACTGCACAAATGTCACTTTTTTTCTCTGTCAGAAGACATCAAATACTGTGAATATCTCACATCTCACATTTGTTTGGTTTTGCAAATATCTCTGGATGCACAGAAGAGTTTGTCTGATACCTAGATATATTACCACCACCACTGGGTCAGTTTCAGGACTTTTCAATCCTTTCTCACTTACACCTTGTAGGGGTGAATTATAGAATATTTCAATTTAAAGAACATGTAATAAATTCATCGAATCAGTTTACAGATGATTTGGTCAGAATTGCTTGGCTGCAGTTGCAGTGGAAATACTCTTTAAGGTGTACACTCTGTGTAACGAATAATCTTCAAAGACAAATCACTTTCACATTGCAGAGCATTCGCCACTCTGAGTGTCCTCAGTGCAATTATGATCCTCCCTATACCCAACTGTTTGTGTGTCTTGTGTGTGTGTGTGTGTGTGTGTGTGTGTGTGTGTGTGTGTGTCTGTGTGTGTGTGTGTGTGCATGAGCAGATGGTGCTGTCAGTTTGGATGGTGCTATGATCTACTTCCCTCTCCCCACCTCCTAGACTGAATCCCTTATGGTTTTCTCCCTCCACTGCTATCAATGCAGTAGAGTGTGAAGACCAGCAGAGGCGGACATTGCATCACTTTAAACACCACAGAGGCTGGCAGATCTGCTGTGCACACGGATACGCACGGAGACGCGCAGATACACAAAGATATGCATATAGATACACAGGCACATATAGAGACTGGTGCAGTCACACAGATGCTAAAGCACACAGAGAGAAATACCAATACACTGATGCACGTGCACACACAGGTATACAGGCATCAGTACAGACACACCACAAACACTGACACACCGACATTTATACAGAAATGCAGAATCTGTCAGTATTTATTTTTTGCGTGGTGACTTCCTCAATATTTCACTCGATCGTGTGGTGTGTGCCAAAATTTCTGTTGATCCCTAGGGATTCCTCTGCACCCTTGCTATAGCTTCTACACCTTTCCTATAACAAGGCGACCAGAACTGAACACAATGTTCCAAGTGTGCTGTTACGACACAGCAATGAACCCGTTTGTGAATTAAACCAAACACCCAGAAAAGCTTACCTTGCCTTATAATCTGTTAAAGCACCCATCCTCCTCCTCCAACCAAAAACAAAGTACCTGTGCCACAGCTTGGAAAGTTAACGAGTTTTTTTATTTCTTTTTTTTTTTCTAAAGTCTCTTTGGGAATTTAGACTAGTGGGAATGGAGGTGAGGGCAGTTGAATGTTCCTCTTGTAGAATGTGGGAGGTCAGGGTCACCACCAGTGTCCCTGCTGACTACATCTGTGGGAAGTGCATCTGACTCCAGCTCCTTGAAAACCGCGCTAGGGAACTGGAGCTGGAGCTGGATGAACTTCGGATCATTCGGGTGGCAGAGGGGGTTATTGAGAGGAGTTACAGAGAGGTAGTCACTCCCAAGGTACAAGAAAAAGGCAAATGGCTTACAGTCAGGGGACGGAAAGGGAACCGTCAGGCAGTGCATGGATCCCCTGTGGCCTTTCACCTCAACAATAAATATACCGTTTTGGATACTATGGGGGGTGTTACCACGGGAAAGCAGTAGGGTAGAGGGCTCTGGCACAGCGTCTGTCCCTGCTGCTCAGAAGGGAAAGGGGAAGAGGAGCAGAGCAGTAGTCATTGGGGACTCCATAGTTAGGGGGACAGATAGGAGGTTCTGTGAGGACGAGAGAGACTCATGGTTGGTGTGTTGCCTCCCAGGTGCCAGAGTTTGTGATGTCTCTGATCGTGTTTTTGGGATCCTTAAGGGGGAGAGGGAGCAGCCAATGGCATAGGTAGGAAGAGAGATGGTGATTCAAGGCAGAAATTCAGGGAGCTAGGATGGAAGCTTAGAGCTAGGACGAACATAATTGTTGGCTCTGGTTTCTTGCCCGTGCCATGTTCTAATGCGGCAAGGAATAGGGAGAGAGAGAGCATGAACACGTGGCTACAGGGTTGGTGCAGGAGGGAGGATTTTGGATTCTTGGATAATTGGGGCTCTTTCTGTGGTAGGTGGGACCTCTACAAGCAGGATGGGCTTCATCTGAACCAGAGGGGTACCAATATCCTGGGGGGGGTGGGGGGGGTGGAATTCACTAAGGCTATTGGGGTCGGTTTAAACTAATCGAGCAGGGGGATGGGAACCAAAATTGTAGTCAGAGTATAGAAAGGGTTGAGAGTAGCGAGGTCCAAAATCAAGTTTCAGGGATGCAAGATGGCACCGGCAAGCAAGAGGTTGGTTTGAAGTGCGTCCACCTCAACACCAGGGGCACCCAGAATAAGGTGGGTGAACTTGCAGCATGGGTTGGTACCTGGGACTTCAATGTTGTCGCCATTTGGAGACATGGTTAGAGCAGGGACAGGAATAGTTGTTGCAGGTTCCAGGATTTAGATGTTTCATTAAGAACAGAGAAGATGGTAAAAGAGGGGGAGGTGTTACATTATTGGTCAAGGACAGTATTGCAGTTGGAGAAAGGATGTTTGAGGACTCGTCAACTGAGGTGGTATGGACTGAAGTTAGAAACAGGAAAGGAGATGTCACCCCGTTGGGAGTTTTCTATAGGCCTCTGAATAGTTCCAGAGATGTAGAGGAAAGGATAGCAAAGATGATTCTCGATAGGAGTGACAGAGACAGGATAGATGTAATGGGGAACTTCAATTTTTGAAATATTCAACGGGAACACTATAGTATGAGTACTATAGAGGGGTCAGATTTTGTCCAGTGTGTGCAGGAGTTCTTCCTGACACAATATATAGACAGGACAACAAGGGGTCAAGCCATATTAGTTTTGATACTGGGTAATGAGCCTGGTCAGGTGTTAGACTTGGAAGTAGGTGAGCACTTTGGTGATAGCAATCACAATTCTGTTATGTTTACTTTAGTGATAGAAAGGGATAGGTGTATACCACTGGGCAAGAGTTACAGCTGGGGGAAAGGCAATTGCGATGCCATTAGGAAAGATTTAGGAAGCATATGATGGGGAAGGAAACTGCAGGGGATGGGCACATTAGAAATGTGGAGCTTATTCAAGGAAAATCTACTGTGTGTCCTAGATATGTATGTAACTATCAGGCAGGGAGGAAGCTGTAGAGCGCGGGAGCTGTGGTTTACGAATGAAGTGGAATCTCTGGTCAAGAGGAAGACGGCAACTTATGTTAGGATGGGATGTGAAGGCTCAGTTAGGGCGCTTGAGGGTTACAAGGTAGCCAGGAAAGACCTAAAGAGAGGGCGTTGGAATGCTTTGCCTGCAACAGTAGTAGATTCGCCAACTTTAAGTACATTTAAGTCGTCATTTATTAAGCATATGGACGTACATGGAATAGTGTAAGTTATATAGGCTTCAGATTGGTATGACAGGTCGGCGCAACATCGAGGGCCGAAGGGCCTGTACTGCGCTGTAGTGTTCTATGTTCTACGTTCCCCTACCTCCTCTGACTCCTGGCGCAAAATCCCTCCACTATCCTGATGAGCCCTACCCTCACTAAAGCAATCATCTTGTTCCTCACAAAAGTATAGAACATCATAAGTTTTACTTTAATCCTACTCACCAAGTCTTTTTCATGCCCGCTTCTCGCTCTCCTGAGATTATTCTTCACTTCCTTCCTGACTACCTTGTAACCCTCTAGAGCCTTGTCTGATCCTTGCCTACTTAACCCTAAGTCATTTTCCTTCTTCCTCTTGAAATATTCCACATCCATTGATACAATGGAGATATGGAGCTGCAAATGGATTGGAGCTGCACATCCTGTCACTTCCAGCATGGGCTGCAGGTTTCCCCTCGCTTGGCAGGGATCTAACACAGTGTTACTGAACAATGCACTGGGGCAGTGTACACAGCTCTACATGCTAGGAGGGTAACTGCTTCTGGTTTACTGAACAATGCACTGGGGCAGTGTACACAGCTCTACATGCTGGGAGGGTAACTGCTCTTGGTTTACAGATCCATGCCCTGGGGTGGCGTACACTGCTCCACATGCTGGGAGGGTAAATGCTCCTGGTTTACATACCAATTCACTGCTGTTCACTGCATAGCTCCCAGTGCTGGAGAGGCAGTTCATGGACTGGTGTGGTCTGCACAGATTGCTGGGTTGTATTGAGCAGTACACTAGCCTGGTCTGAACACTGCTACATGCTGCACAGATATATCATCTGGATTATGGTGTCTGACTCTGTGACGTGGATTAAAGCTGATTTGTCTGCACATTTACTTTATGTTCTTATTTTTGTTATTGGACCTGAGAAATTACTACTCATCCAGTTAATCCCATTTGTCTGAGAAGATCCACGTTTACTGAACTTGTCGATCAAGTAATCATCCAATTATAACATGGATATCCGTCCTTCTGTACCTTAACCTGGCCGTTGGTGCTCATATCCCTGGAATCCTGGGGAAATCATTATGAAGCTCAGAAACAATGTGCAAAACATATGGCTCGTGGTTTCCTGTACGTCCCGGCTGTGGGTCCCATTTGGATCCCTAGTGTATCTAAAGCTGGCATTGCGAAGCTCAGAAATAATGAAATGGTATGTGTCAGACTGCTGTTCACTTCCTGGTGTGTTCCATGTGGTACTCCATTGACAGGGGTGTGTGTGCTGGGCTGTTGTTCACTTCCAGGTGTGTTCCATGTGGTACTCCATTGACAGGGGTGTGTGTGCTGGGCTGTTGTTCACTTCCAGGTGTGTTCCATGTGGTACTCCATTGACAGGGAGGTGTGTGCTGGGCTGTTGTTCACTTCCAGGTGTGTTCCATGTGGTACTCCATAGACAGGGAGGTGTGGGCTGGGCTGTTGTTCACTTCCTGGTGTGTCCCATGTCGTACTCCATGGACAGGGGTGTATGTGTTTGACTGTTGCTCACTTCCCGGTGTGTGCCATGTACTGCTCCATGGGCGGGGGGGGGGGGGGGGGGGGGTGTGTTTGGCTGCTGTTCACTTCCCGGTGTGCCCCATGTGGTGATCATTGGACAGCTGTGTGTGCATGCTGGTCTATTGTTCACTTCCCGGTGTGCCCCATGTGGTGATCATTGGACAGCTGTGTGTGCATGCTGGTCTATTGTTCACTTCACGGTGTGCCCCATGTGGTGATCATTGGACAGCTGTGTGTGCATGCTGGTCTATTGTTCACTTCCCGGTGTGCCCCATGTGGTGATCATTGGTCAGCTGTGTGTGCATGCTGGTCTATTGTTCACTTCCCGGTGTGCCCCATGTGGTGATCATTGGACAGGGGTGTGTGTGTGCTGGTCTATTGTTCACTTCACGGTGTGCCCCATGTGGTGCTCCATGTCGGACAGTGGTTCCAGCAGCTTTAGGCATGTCTTTGAACCTTGGACTGTGCGTGTCTACTGAACACCTGTGCTTGTCCCTCTCAGATGATTGTGTAGTTAGTAACACGAGTAAACCTCTCGAGTATTATTGTAAAAGAGCAGGCATCTAACTTGTAGCTGAGGGGCTTCTGACTGACTCCTGTTATAGAAAAGTTAGTGGAGGTTAGTGGATGGTTTGCTCGAGGTTGTGCTGTCACCCGCCTCAGACATTGAGGGAGACCTGAGGATTTGATGACCCAACTCTGGATGGAGCATAGGGACTGTAGTTACAACACCTGCGTCTGTAAGATGAACAA
This sequence comes from Chiloscyllium punctatum, assembly GCF_047496795.1. Classification (NCBI taxonomy): domain Eukaryota; kingdom Metazoa; phylum Chordata; class Chondrichthyes; order Orectolobiformes; family Hemiscylliidae; genus Chiloscyllium; species Chiloscyllium punctatum. Next base: position 48,883,168 of record NC_092754.1, on the reverse strand, counting down.
CAAATGGAGCAGAGGCTGCACAGAGAGGAAGATCTGAAACCATGGAGTGAGTGTGCTTGGGGAAAGGGATCTGCTGTATCCTCACCAGGTTTCCAGGAACAGCTTCCCAAGTTACATTTAACTCAGGAGCAGAGTGTGAGGGGAACCTGATTGAACAAGGAGCTGGTCACAGAGTGGTGTCACTTCCTTCAACACAATGTGCATCTTAACACCAGGGGGAGGATGGTGCTGCCAGGGTCACTGTTTCACTCAGCTTCTATGATCCTGAACTTTTCAGGCAGGAGTGGGTGACCTATCCATCATCTCCCAATATGCCGACGTCAACATCACCATTTGGAGACGGGTGATATATATGGTGGTTGAGAGCAGTGGGGTCCCTGGCAACATCAGAAAGATGGAGCAACACTTCCCGTGTCTGATTGGGTCAGAATGAACCCTTCAGTAATCATCCTGAATCACTGCATCACTAAGTCCTGTAGTATTTTTCTGTTTCAGTAACATACTACCTGCCATTCTTCCTAAAGAAAATGACAGACTATATATTATCTTTAATCCCATTTGCTAAACTTTTAACCATTGACTTCACCTGTCCATATCTAATTACAGACTCTCCATCTTCCCTTGATAGTTTAGTTTCCTGTTTATTTTAGTTTCAGTACATTTGTTCCACTCCTCCTGATCATTGATACAGATTGTAAAGAGCTGTGGACCTAGCACTGGTCACTGTGTGACTCCACTGGTGACGTTCTGTCAAACTGAGTAAGGCTGATTTATCCAGAGTGCCTGCTTCCTGTCTGATAACCAGTCCTCCCCCATTTGCGTGTAACACATTCAAAGCGCTGAATAAGAATGAAAAGCATCAGTTCGGCAATCCAGCCCCTCAGGTCTGTTCCAATATTGAATACAATCATAGCTGATGTCATTGTGTCCTCAATTCCACGTTCCTGTCCGCTCTCCATATTCCTTCATTTACTCAATATCCCAGCACCTACTGCACTCTGGGGAAGTGAATTACACAGATTCCAAACCATGTGATGAAATATGTTCTCCTCATCCCTGTTTCAATTCTCCCCCACCTCATCCTAAAACTAGAGTTTCAGGATCGTTAGAGATTGTCCCACTTGAGGAAATATCAACTTCACATCTACGTTGTAAATTACCTTTAACATCATCTAGACCTCTGACATCTCCTCTCATTTTTTTATACTCCAGGCAGTGTTGGCCTGAACTGCTCAATCTCTCTTCAGAGGACAATCTCCTCATCTCTGGAGTAAATCGAGTAAACCACTTCTGAACTGCCTCCATGGCAGATACTTCCCTCCTATAGTCAGGACACCAAGACTGCACACAGTACAGTCAATCTCACACCTCCCTCCCTTTATAATCCATTGTTTTAGAAATAAATGCCAAAGTTGCACTTGCCTTTCTCATTATCTGCTGTACCTACATCTGGGTATTCTGTAGTATGGACGCGGACAGCCAGATCCCTCTGTACCTAATCATTCTGAAGTCTCTCTCCATTTGGATAATAATTTGCCTTTCTGCTACACTGATCCAAATGGATACACTCATACTTTTCGTTGTTCAGTTTCTTCTGTCAAATGTTGCCCCAAACTATCCATATGCATTTTCTAATTTCTTGCATCTTCATTGCAATTTCTCACATGAGTTAGTGTCATCTGTTAATTTGGTTATAACATGTTCTATCCTCTCAACTACATAAGATTGTAAATAGTGGGGCCTGGGGACCAAGACATATGGTTTCCTAAAACTTGAATTTTGCCAAACAGAAAATGACCCATTTTTTTCCATCTCACTGAATTTTGTTGCTTCACCAAGCCTGTATCAAGCTGATAAATTAATTGTAAATGATCTTATTCTGTAGATTAATCATTTATACAGAGCTATTCAATGCCTTCTGGAAGTCCAAATATTTCATCTCTAGGATCCCTATGATCCAAAGCATGTTGATTGTGATGGATTGTGGCTTGACTTTTCAAATTTCTTGTCATTAATTCCTGAATAATCGACTTTAACAATATTGCTTAAATTTCAACAGTTTTCCCACTACTATATATTCCATCGTGAAGGTGATAATTCTAAATTCTTACCTCTCTATAATCTCTTTGTTTGCTTCAATCCTGTATAATTGGCACATGGCGTGAAATGACCTGCACTGATTGCTCTGTAAGAGGTCGGAGTTCGTGAATGGACTTATTCTCTTCCTTGTGCACAAAGTCGATGGGCTGATGTCTTTCTGGTGTTCCACATCACTATCTAGATGGCCTGCCTGTCCTCTTCCAGTTGATGCATAAGAGTCGTGAGGGCTTATGCAATCTTCCTGTTGCTGTGCAACAGTTTGAGGGGCTGAGAAAACCTTCTCATATTCCTCCATCACAGCCTGGAGATACTGAACAGTCTTTCCTGCATCCCTGATATAGGACTGAGGGAATAATTGGCCTTCTTCTGTTCCCATACACGAGACACGTGAGGGAAACTTATTCCTCCTTTTGCATAAGAAATCTCATAGTTTGCTTCCTTCTCCAATTCCCCTGCAACTGGCTCGATGGGACTGAATATCCTCCTGGTATCCCAGTGCACCAATCCCCGGTCCCTGTGTGACCTCTTCCAGTTCCTATGTTACAGACTTGAGGAGGCTGAATAGACTGATCCTATTGCTGCATGGCCTACTCTGGGTACTGGTGCTGCATGGCCTACTCTGGGCCCAGTGTTATCAACTCGAGGAGCTGACTGGCCTCCTCCCGTAACTGTATATCAGGCTCCGGGGCTGAATAGCCTCTTCCTGTTCTGGTTTAACAGTATCAATGTCCTTCGAGACATTACCTCCTAATAAATGACAGAAGGCGCTGACCGAGAGAGTGCCCGTGGACTGAAGCACTCTTGTCTCCATATCTGACATACAAAGACAAACCATTTATTTAGTCTTTTTCTGTATAAAGTCCTGAAGCTGAAAGTAACAAAAGAGGTCCCTCCCAGATACCTCATATTCCTGACACAGATGCTCAAAATTCATCAAGACCTCCCGTCAAAAAGTTCTCCCAAACAGGAAACTCATCTGGACTCCCAGAGCCTAAAGCCAGAATCCATCAATACCGGCTGGAATCCTACCAATCCGACAATGGGAGTGAAAGCCGAAGTATTTGTTTTGTAAAGTACCCTCAACTTGTCCCATCATTCTCCCTGCTTTCACTGTGATATGGACAATCGGTTTCTGCTATTCTCCATAACAGTCCTCATCTTGTCCATGAACGACAGATTAATGAGGGGACAATTTGACTGGAAGGCCTCGATGTCCAGCCAAATTGACCATGGGTCCTGACAAGCCCAATCAGCTGCATCAGATAGCAAGGAACTTAGTTAGTATTTCTTAAAGTCTGGAAAGTCGACATGCCCCCATTCACTGTGGAAGCTGCAATTTGTCCAGCTTAATAGGAGGCCATCTGTGACGCCAGATGAAAGATCAAAGCCAACTGTTAAGCCTCCGAGCGCCTGCCTGTGCAGCATCAAAGGGAGCATTGGCATGGGGTATCATAAACAAGGAAGGACATTCATTTTAACCAGAGCTAACCCAAACAGGACATTGGAAGATTCTGTCTTATCTTCTCTAGCAACTGCACGAAGTTAGCTTTATATATTGATCGAAGGCTTGGATGATAAAAATACCTAAACCTCCTTGTCTGGAAGGGAATCAGATTCCACCCCAAGGTCGGGTATTCTAATAAGACTCCCAACAGGGATGGCCTCTGATTTCATAAAATTGATTTTATACCCTGAGAAAGATCCAAATAAATTAATCATTCATATTAAACAGGACACAGGTATCATTGGGTTACTTAGAAAGAGAGGAACGCCATCTGCTTAAAGGGTGATCTTATGCCTTCCTGATCCTACCACCACGGCAGTGATATTGGCGTCCTTCCGGATGGCTTCTGCCAATGGCTCAATCATTTTTGTAAATGGTAACAGTGAAAGGGGGCAACTTTGTTGGCTGCCACTGTCAATACTAAAATTGTCAGACCTTATACCATTCGTGAAATCCGCTGCTTTTGGGTCACTATATAACACTGCCACCCACCTGGCGAAGACCCCTCCAAGACCAAACCATTCAAGGACATAAAATGTGCACATCCACTCCATCCGGTCAAGTACTTTCTCTGCATCCAGGGAGACTACCAAGCCTGGAATCGAACCTTGCTGGCACACTGGAACCATATTTAGCACTCTTCTAATATTATCAGAGGACTTACGGCCCCTAATACAAATGGTCCTCTTTCACAATGGAAATTCAAAGCCAGCATACTCAACAAAATTTTAAAGTCCACGTTTAATAATGATATAGGCATATGCAATTCTCAGGGACTTTCCCTCTCTTGAGAATAAGATAAATATTTCCTTCTCTCAGAGAGGATGGGAGGCAGTCCTGACTGTACGAATAATTGTACATATCCAACATTGGCCCAGCCAGCATGTCTATGAACTCTTTCTAAACCTCACTCCGAAAATCCATCTGTGCCGGGGGCTTTAGCTCTCTGGAGCAGCTTTATTGCCTCCTGTACCTCTCGGATTATCAGAGGTGCATTCTAAATAGATGCCTGCTCTGAACTTACACCTGGGAGGTCCAAGGTCTTAATAAAGGACTCCATCATCGCCAATCAGTCCTCCCAGCCAGCTGACTGGAACAACCCAGAGTAGAACTTCCTGAACGCTGCATTAATCTTTTTGGGATTGTGGGTGAAAATAGCAGCAATATTATTTCTGGTCAAGTACGCCTAATATCTATCTGGTTATCACCATGCTTGAATAACTTCTGTTTTGCAAAATAAATCTCTCTCTTTGCTGTCTGGGTGAGTGTCGCATCCAGAGCAGTCCGGAGGGCTGTAATCTGCTGCGATTATGTTATAGACGGTCTGATAAAATATGGTGTCTCAGCTCTCTTCAGCTCTGCCTCAAGCATACGCTGCTGCTCTCTCTTCTGCCGCTTCTGGGTCACCGAGTAAGAAATAATCAAATCCCTTGTACAGGCTTTGGCAGTCTCCCAGAGCACCGTTCGATTACTAGCCGTACACAAGCTAATGTTCCAAAAAAAATTAAATTCCCCCGAAAAATACTCAATGAATTTGCTATCCTTCAGGAGGAAATGATCCACGTGCCAGTGCCGTGAGCCTGTCCCAGCGCCATCATCCTTGATCTCCATGTACACTGCCACATGATCAGAAATGGCTATGTTCCCAATTATACAGGACAGCACCAAATTTAAAAAGACCAATGGGGCTAACAACATGTCAATCCTTGTATAGCATTTATGTCGGTTAAAAAAAGGTGAAGTCCCTATCTTCCGGGTGAAGACATCTCACACATCCACCAAGCCACCTGTTCATGTCCACCAGCTGCCTGGGTGGCGGGTAAATACACGCAAAACCCCTTCACCTCCTATCCACCTGGGGGTCTATACATCAGTTAAAGTCTCCCCTTAATTGTACGACGTGCCCCAAGGATCATCAACCTGGAGAGCCCATCTATTGGAAATTTGAGGGGGTGTGCTGTGGGCAATATTAATCAAGGTCCCATATTCCTCTCCATGTATTAAAACTTTAAGGATCAGAGACCTCCCACATTCATTCTTAATTTGTTCAAACAACTGAAGTGGAAGGTTCTTATGAATGACTTTCGCTACTCTTCTTGTTGAATTAAAAGATGAGAAAACACCCGGCTGAACCTTCCCTGCTGGAACTTTAAATGCTCCTTAACAGTCAGATGTGTTTCTTGCAGCAAGGTTACATCAACCATTTCCTTTTTAAGGCTTGAACGTATATTGTTTTCTCTTAATCGGTGAATGGCTCCCTTTAACATTCCAGGTGCATCATTTAAATGAGTGGTTAGCCATAACCATCCAAAGCAGCCGATGACCCACTGGGAGAAGAACCCCATTTATAGAGCGCCAAGTGAAAGCTGTAAATAGTTCGGATAAACTTGAAAATATAACGACAAAAACAACCAAATCAAAACTTTAAACAACTACTTCTACCATGAACCAATATAGAACACAAGTATGCAGAGACTTTCCCCCTTGCCCACAGCGGGCGCTCATACAACGCACTAATCCCCCATGGCTCCTCCTAACTGAAGGCACTCCCAACCCAGACAAATCAAAGTTAAAGAACGTTACATGGGTCTTACAAGAAAATTAAAAATGGGCATTCAACCCCATCTCATCCATACTTTAACCCGAGGCAGTCCTGGTGAAATAAAATGTAACCACCCCACCTCCCCAACCCCGTTCCCATTCCATATTAAGAGAGAGAAACGAAAAGTGAATGATAGAAAAAAAAAGGATAATGGGAGGGGAGGAAGAAAGGAGGAGAGAGAAAAGGGAAAAATGAGACCTCCACATACTAAAAAAAACCCAAATCGAGGTAAACCAGGCAAACCCCAGAGAAAGCAAAGGGAACACATTTGCCCATATTATTTGAACCAGCCGGTCTATTTTAATGCGTACAGGAAGTCCTTTGCATTTTCTAGTGAGTCAAAATTAAACACAGACCTGCTATGACTGAAACGTAATATTGCTGGATATCTTACCATGTACAGAATATTCATGTCCCTTAGTCTCCCTTTTGCCTTTGCAAAGGCTTGCCTCTTGTAGATCTCAGTCATAGAAAGGTCTTGGAAAAAACATAATTCGTGATCCTTTGTAGATCAGAACCTATAGATCCTTCCGCAGAGCTCGAGAAACTTCCAGCACCTATTTTTCTCAATCGTGCTGGAGTTGCACAAGGACCAGGCAGGGCGCTGGCCCAATCCGGGCCCGCACATTGCGACCCAGTGGGCCTGCTCGACCCACACCCAGTTTGCCCTGTTATGGAGCTTCAAAAATTGTGTGAGTCATTATTCCAAGAAGCTGACGAGCTGACTTTCTTGTTCTCATTCCGGCAGCCCAACCAGGCTGATGTTATTCTGTTGGCTCCGATCTTTAAGGTCCTCAACCTGCTCTACCTAACATTCCAGGGCTTGGACCCGACCCACTGAGGATTCTGCCATGTTTTCCAAAGCCACGATCCCCTTTTCCACCTCCATGACGTGTGGCCTGAGACGCTGGATCTGCAGCTTGGCTGAGACCAGTTCCAGCATGGTTCAGGTCTTCTCCTCCATTGCTGAATCAATCTTCTCTCGCAGGCTCCTGCACTCTGAAATCAGGATCTGCTCCACAAATAAGATCCCTGCCGTGCTCGGGAAGGCCGACATCGCAGCCGCGGGCGTATCCATTGCTGCAGTGCCCTGCTGGCTGTGATCCTCGTGGTCATTTTCCCTTAGAAATTTTCCTTACTCACTTAAAATGGCAGACAGCAATACTGGGGATCAAAAGCAACTGATGTTTACCACAATAGGGAAGAAATAGAGGATGAACGCACCACTTTGTCTGGGTTCTGGTGCAGAGCTCAGCAGGACAGTCCGACTGGATTGCTGCCATCATGGATCTCCCCCGAATAATCACTCTTTAAAACCTTTTTTGGAATGGTTTGAAGATGTTTCTTGTAGATTAAGACAATGGAGAACCGTTGGATGTGATATAGTTGGATATTCAGCTGGATGTTTAAGAGTTCAGAACGTGAATAGTAAATAAAATTAAACCAATGTATTTCAGGAGGGACATTTGGACATGAAAAGGTAAAAGTGAAGTTGGCCTTCATTTAACAGAAATTGGAATATCGAAGTAAAGGTATTCTGCACAGGCTGCATGCAGTGCGGATGAGATTATACCTGTGTTCTGTACTATTTCAAAGAATGAGATGATCTCAGGGGATCTTAGAAGATTCACGCACAGCAGACTGACTAATACAGCGGCATTGAGAAGTACATCAGGCAAGATTAGGGGGAATCCCATGGTATTCTACAAAAGCATCAATCAGAACAGAATAACTAGGGAAAATTTAAGACACATTTCGAAACCAAGGGGGCTTTGTGTGTGAAGCTGGTGAACATTGATAGATTGTAACACGAGAGTTTCACATCTGTTTTACGTGGGAGAAGGATGAGGCAGGTACAGAATTCAAGAAGATGCATTGTGAAGCTCTCGAACAGATTGATATAAGATGCAAGTTGGGATTGATGGTTTTGGATGATGTAAAGTCCAGATGAGTTGTATCTCAGGATGCTGTAGGAGACAAGAGAGGAAATGATCAGACCTAAATGTTTAAGTCGTATCTGACCACAAAGGAGATGCCAGAAGACTAGAGAACAGCTATGTGTTCCCAAGTTACGGGAAAGGTGGTGGAGATAGACCAGTGTCTGGTGGTGAACCACAGCGAGCAGTGCAGTGTATCTTATTTGTGGTATTCATAAATGATGTAGCTATGAATATGGAGGGGAGAGTGGGGGGTGGGGGGGGGGGGTGGCGAGTGTAATAAGTAATTTTGTGTTTGGCACAAAGATTAGCCAGGTGGTTGGCAGTGAGGACGAAGGCTTTATTTTACAAGAAGATACAAATGGAATGGTCAGATGGGCAGATCAATGGCAGATGGAATGCAAACCTGATAAATATGAGGAGATGCAGTGTGGAAGAAAGAACCACATAGGGGAGTACTCAATGAATGGCAGCACACTAGGAAGCTCAGAGGGTGTTTCTCCACATATCCCTGAATGTGACAGTGTAATAGCTAGTTAAGAAAGCACACGGGACTGTAGGCACAGAGTTTATTCTTCGAGGCGAAATAATATGAGCTAAACATGCCATTGGTTAGGCAATAGATAGAATACTATGTGCAGTTCTGGGAGCTACTTTACAGGAAAGGTTTTGATTTCTCAGTAACACCAGAAGCTATTGGGGTCTCAACAGAGTTGGAAGCTTCAGTGGAAGTCTCCTGGCTGAAACTCTCTCTGAATTTTCACTTGACTTTTTTCTGTCCTCGATTGGAAAACTGCATCTGATAATCTGTGTCTGAACTTCCCCTTTTGCCAAGTATGTGTTTGTGGGATATTACTGTATCAGAACTTTTAATTAATAATGGTTGTTCTATCTATCATTGTGATAAGATTTCCAAAAGACTTATTTTTTTCTGAATTCCTGTTTGTTTGCCTGTATTTTAACTGTAGTGTTTAAATAAATTGTGCTTTTCTTTATGTCTTGCCGTTTGACCAGTAACATTGCATCTGGAACAGACATTTTACATTTACTTTAAAATACGAAAAAATTAGAGTCTAGACCACCGCCTTCAAATATTTTTGAGGGGCTCTGGTGTGGTCCGAAACATGTGATTACTTCCCTTCCTGTGTAATTGGTTGGAGGCACTAAATGGGCTATCTCTACTCTTATCCAGTCATTTCATAGAGCTGAATAACTTCCTCATATTCCTGTGAAACTAGCATGAGGAGCTGAATAATCTCCTCCTTTTAACTGTGGAAATGTGCAGTGTCCAGCAGCACTGTTACATGAATGTTAATGATACTTCCAACAGCACAAACCTGAATGTTGTCCAGGTCTTGCTGCACATGGACAAAGACTAGTTCAGGAGCTGAAGGGGGACACTTTTCCTGAATATTGTGTGATCTTCAGTGAACACCCCCAATTCCAATCTTATGGTGTGAGCAAGACATTTGTGAAGCAGCTGAAGATGTTTGTGCTGAGGAAGCTACTTTGAGGATCTTTTGCAGATATGTCCAGGACTACATGGTTTTTGTACACAAACCACAATCATTGTGTTTTATGCTTTAAATCACTCGAACCAAGGAAGTTTACAACTCATTCACATTAAGTGCAATCCTGCTCAGGCTCCTTGAGATCGTCCTTAGTTAAATGATACATTAATCTCAGAGCCAGTCACTTTTCCCTGAGCCCTTGTGTTCAGATCTTTTGCTCATATCAATATGTCACAGTGTGGGGGCAGGGAGTGCTTTTTGACCAGTCAGAGTTGAGGGCTGTTAGGAATTGGACATGAAAGAGGACATTAGACCTTATGATCTTATTGTGGGTGAAGACCAGCTTGTGGGGGTGGGGGGGGGGGGGCGGTGTTGGTGGCATGTGGATAAATGACGTATCCCTGTTTGTGGCGTTCTCACTTTCTATTATTGGAAAGTAGAAGCTGATATTTTCCTGGAAGCTCTGTTATTGAATATTACCAGATTGCCTGGACCATCTCTGGGTGAGGAATGGGGGCTGTATTCACAGTGAAACTGGATCTACGACTTGACCAACAAACGAAGCACAGGTTGCAGAAAGGGGAAGCTCAATTAGGAGTGATGAAGACCCTCCTTCACACCTCTGCCTGGGTTTTCCAATTGCACTTTCCAAACCAGCCCAAACTGGGTTTGACAGTTTTGACGGGCTGAATGGTCTCCTCTGTTTCTGTGAAAGGAGTAAGTAGCCTCTAATTGCTCCATTCTAGCAGGTTTGATGGGCTGAATAGAACACAGAAACATGGGACTGAGGAACAGGAGTGGATCATTAGATATTTTGAGCCTTCTCTACCAGGGACTACGATTGTGGCTGATCAGATTGTGGTCTCAGCTCCACTTTCCTGTCTGTGTGCCATTATTCAAGAATCACTTCTCTGTCCAATACCTAACTAACTCAGCGTTGAATAAATATGAACAAAGAGACATCTCAAACTTGTGGTGAAGAGAATTCTCACTTGAAATGCCTGTTTAGAATTTCTGCTCATCCCTCTTATCGAGTCATAAAGCATGCAATTGTGTAAGTGCTGACCAGATATCCCATTATCATCGAATCTGATTTGACAGCATTTGGCTCATATTCCTCTAAACGTCCTTATTCAGATACCCATCAAGATGCCAGACTCCACCACTTCCTCCGGGAGATAATTCCATATGGACACCTCCCTCTGTATGAAAACATTGCGTCTACGTTCCTCTAAAATATTTCCCCTCATCCCTTAAAACAGGCCTCCAGTCTGAAAAGCAATCCTCTACCAACCTCGGTTCCTCCCTTCAATCTAATTTTGTATTCAATTGGCTTGGGCGCACTCATTCCCATGTGACCTAACCTTACTAACTTGCCTAATATGCAGAATCTTGTCAAACAACTTGTTCCAGTCTAAATGGAAAGTATCGACAACACTGCCTTCATCAATTTGCTTGGTCATCTCTTTAACAAACTCAGTCAAATTAGTGTGTCACGATTTCTCATGCAAAAAGCCATGGTGACTATCCCCAATCAACCCTTGCCTTTGAATATGCATGCAATTGGCTATCCCTCAGAATCCCCTCAAACAACTCACGCAACACTGATGTCAGGCTCACTGGTTCAGAGTTCCTTGGGTTGTTGGGTAAATGTTGTCTTTTCTACTGCCATTCCTCCATTGGTCACAGCAAATTATCGGTGTAACCAGGTTGATGATATGGCCAATGATATATGTCTCACATTGGGTCAGGATCATCCTCGGAAGAGGTCCGGTTGATTTCCTTCATTTGTTAAAATAACAAATTCATGACGAAAACAAAGTTCCTCAAACTATGATAGAAAGGTGAATGTCAAACAGAATAGAAATTACAAAAATGCACATTGATATTTCCATTTCTAAAAATACTGAGAAGCACAAACATACACAGACACACACACAGATACATACACAGACAAGCATACTCAGAAACACCCAAACACACATACAGACATGTACTCACAGACACACTCAAACACACAAAAACACAGAAACAAAAACACGGACACACACACAGACACGTGCACATACAAGTATACGCACAAACACAGACAAGTGCATGTACCATAGACCATAAAACATGAGAGCAGAATAAAAGGCCATTTGGCCCATCCAGTCGACTGAGATATTGATCATGGCTAACATGTTTTTCAAGCCAATTCTCCAGCCTTCTCACAACAAGCTTTGATCCCATCATTAAGCATAACTTATCTAGTTATATCCATAGGACGCCAATGTGTCTGTGTGCATGTGTTGTATCTGTGTGTGTCCCAGTGTTCTGCCCTGTGCTCAATGTTGGAGAGTGGGGTTTTAGCAGTTTTGAGACACATATTTGTAACTTGCACTGTGCCTATCCATTGAACGCCTGTGTTAATCAGTCTCTGCTGCTCATGTACTCAGTAACATGTTAATGATTTAGACCAGACTTCTCACTTGCATTTCACTGACATTTGACTTAACTGTAGTTTTTGTACGTTCATGGAAATGCTGGGGATGGTGTCTGGGAGGCTGTGTTTTAGGCTGCTGTGAAAATTCTGGAAGACCAGAGGATTTGGTGACCCAACGTTGCATGAAACATGTTGATTGTAGTTACAGCATCTGGATCTGCAACATGAGTAACAAATGGAGCAGAGGCTGCAGAGAGGGAAATCTCTGTAAAATGGAATGAGGGACTTACAATCAGGTCAGCCATAGTTTTGAAGAATGTTGGATTGAATGGCTCGCTCATGCAACTTATTCAGATATTTCTAACAAGCCAATTTCCCTTTTCTCCCAGTGTCCCAGACTGGTGGGTAGTGAGTCACCTCCTCCTGTTCCTGGGGAACAGAAATCTGGGGCCTCACTAGCCTCCAGATTTCCCTCTATCCAAGTCACGAGCAGTTGAGTGACTGCCTCCTGTTCCTGTATCCCAGTCTCGAGCAGCTGAGCGACTACCTCCAGTCCCTGTGTCCCAGTCTCAAACAGTTGAAGGACTGTCTCCAGTCCCTGTGTCCCAGTCTCGAACAGTTGAAAGACTGCCTCCTGTCCCTGTGTACCAGTCTCGAGCAGTTGAATGTTCCTGAGCAGCAGTTTCCATGCTCTGAATGATGTCACAATGTTAAGAAAGGACTTGATAACAGGGAATTTCAAACTTGGAGCAGCATTACACAAAGGTATCTAGAAACGTCTCCAACAAACATTTTATGCAGCTCGTCTGTTATTTTATTCCTAACTCCTTTTATGAACAGGATGAAACGTATACAACAGTGCAGTGTTCTGATAATACTCCCGCATACAGGGAAGACAGATTAAAAAGATTGAAAGATTTATGGTCTATCCCTCAGCAACCCTCATCCATTCCATCCAAACGAGTAAATGTTCCCTTTTTTGTGTTAGGTAAAATGATGTAAGGAACTGGTTAACTGAATCTGTTTGTTGACTGTGACCAATGTCTGTCTCCATGGATTCTAATTATCCCAGTGGAGGGTTTCCATCTTTAAATGATAAAAGGGCTCCATTCAATATGTTATCCCATAGTATGGGCGGGAGAATCACCGATAGCACTAACAGAGATCGGCTGCTCCAGAGAGAGGGAGAGATCAGAAACTGAGAACATTAGACTGGAAAGTTCCAACAGTGGATCAGAATCTGAAAACAATAGACTGGAATGTTCCAACAATGGATCAGAATCTGACAACAATAGACTGGAAAGTTCCAACAATGGACAGGAGGTTATCCTATTATGTTGGGATTTTTTTCTACATATTATTGGTGGCCGTTATCATTGCGGATCAGATATGCACTTTACATTATTCAATGTTTTTATTATCCTATCCTGGCTATTGTTGGTGTCCCTGGTAAGTTTCACTGTCGATATATTATTTGCTTTAGTCATGTGTGACTGTATTACTGTTCTTTTCATTTACTCTACTCTGTAAGTATTCACGTTCCAAACCACAACAAACAACAGTGAACTTGTTCATTCTTTCTCTCCTTTATTTCTGGCACTGGGCCTTGTTGATTGACCTACTTACTTTCAGGTATGAACCAAGATTCATTGCATCACTGCCCTTGTTATTTAAATATTGAAAGCTTGGAGGTCACTGTCTTCTGTTCGGGATGCAAACTCCATTTCCTTCCTCTGACTCCATCTCATCCCAGGCCAATAACTGAGGCTGAAACAGATGAGTCACAACTACGGTGATCCCTTTGGCCACAAGGTGATTACTGTCACCATATCCTGGCCATTCCTAATTTTGTCTATTGACAACTGCAGAATATACTTCACTGGTTCATTCCATCTGCTGTTTGAACCTTCAGCTATGAAACACAGTCTTAATAAAGCCAATAATCTGCTGCTGCTTAACCAAATCTGAGTCGGTATTCCACGCAACTAAAATCCCATCATTCCTGTACGGATTGATTTATATTGTTGTTGTGTCTGGCAATGCCTTTACTTTAATATTCACAAGCACATCGTCACCTCTGTCTATGACACGGTCCTCAGTCTCCCTCTGTTAATAACACAAAGCCCAGTCAGTTGTTCACATTTAAGCTGATTTCCTCTGTGTCTATTCTCTCTCAAATAATAATTTTCATATCGACTGCCACCAACACACACACACACACACACACAATCTCTTGCCTTATACTGGTGCATTGGAGATAGGGAGCCATATATTTGTGGGAGCCCATTTACTGTCACTCCGTGCATGGGTTACAAATCTTCCAGTGCAAGACATTTCTGTAGTGCAAGTATAGTAGTAATATACTGGCAAAGGTATGCAATGGTCCCCATGCTGTGCAGGTAGTCCAGTTTATAGAGTAGTCCACTAGCATGGTGTGCACAGCTCTCCATTCTGACTGGTCCCTTGTCCCAGTTTGTGGCTTCTGGGATGGTTCTGTGAGGCAGATTCACAATTTGATGTAACTAACCATTTCAACTGATCTGGCAATAATTTTATTGAATGCTCTCATTTTTGTAATTCGACCCATCATTGTCTCACTTCTCCAGTTACTCCCACTCCCCTGTCTCCTTATCCAAATTTTCACAACATGCTATCAGATAATTAATTGTTTGTTTTTCTGTTTTCCCTGGTTTCTTTGGCTCCCGAATGTATCGAGTGCTGGCATTGTGAAGCTCAGAAACCATGAAATGGTATGTGGCGGGTTGTTGCTCCAATTTGGAAAGGGGGTTCCAGCAGCACTGAGACACGTCTTTGAAACTTGGTCTGTGCCTGACCATTGAAAGTGTGTGCTTGTCCCTCTCAGATGATTGTGCGGTCCATAACATGAGGAAATCCCTCTAGTATTATTGTCAAGGAATATGTCTCTAACTTGTAGCTGAGGGGCATCTGACTGACTCCTGTTATGGAAAGGTTAGTGGAGGTGATGGGGATGGTTTGCTGGAGGTTGTGCTGTGAGCTGCCTCAGATATTCAGGGTGACCAGAGGATTTGGTGACCCAACTCTGGATGGAGCATGGGGACTGTAGATACGGCATCTGGATCTGCAACATGAACAACAAATGGAACAGAGGCTACAGAGAGGGGAAGCTCTGAAACCACAGAGTGTGGGTGGGGAAAGGGATCTGCCAAATCTGCCAGTGTTTTCATGAGGAGACACACATCCTTTCCCTTTCCCCTTTAAATTCACTCTCTGCTTCCCACACACAAATACATTCCCCCTCTCTAACATGCACACTCACACTATACCCTCTCTCACACGCACGCACACCCTCTCTCTCCCTCCCAAAGACACACATACTCCCCCTCATTCTCTCACAAACACACACACTCTCTCTCTCCCTCCCACAGACACTCCACCTTGTTTTTAAACACACACACACGCACGTGCGCGCAAACACACAGATACACACACATACATCTAATCGGTAAGATGAATTTTCATTTGCTGGTTTGTATTTCCAGGTGCATTATATTTTCTCAAAAAAAATATACAATTTGTAGACAGTCAGTCAATGCGATATTTTAGAAACTCCTACATTGGAAATAAACCCAGTCTGATTCCAGGTGAAGACACAGACAGACTCCAAACAAGACTGCATGCCTAAAATTTGTTGTCTGACTGGAGGGGTCACTTCCGTTAAATCGATAAAACCTGAAGGTATCTCCAGGCAGGACTTGAAAGGAACTCTGGGATTTGCAAATTCATCAATCAAAACCTGCATCGCCATTCTAACCGATTAAAGATTTCGCAGTCATCTTAGATGTGTTCAATTCACGTGCATGTGTTGTACAACCCTTTCATCTTTTCATTATACATGTTGTGCCTTCAGGTTTTCTCTCTCTTTCTCCTGACGAAGAAGCAGGACAATGAAAGCTTGTGTTTTCAAATAAACCCGTCAGACTATAACCTGGTGCCATGCGATTATTGACCTTACACAACCCAGTCCAAAGCTAGCACCTCCACATCATGGTTTTTATTGGTTAGCCAATTTTCTCTCCAAGCAAATAAATTGTCCCAACCCCATGTGCTCTTGTCTTGCATATTAATCTTTTGTCAAGCAAGTTATGCATTGCCTTCTTGAAGTACAGATATAATACAACTTTCAGATCCCCATTATTCAACTTGTTTGTCACACTTATTAATTAAAAAAAGTCAGCAAAATCATTCAAACATAATTTATCCTTAATAAAATCATATTGACTTTGATGGATTGTGGTTTGCCTTTCAAAGTCTCCTGTTGTTAATTCCTTAATAACAGATTCGAACAATTTGTCTTCAGTCCCAATCGTTTGCTCATACCTTTCCATTCCCGAGTGAAGTTGGTTGTTCTAAGTTCTTCCCTTTCCATAACCTTGACAGTCCGTTTCAATTCCTGTGAAATAGGCACGAGGCTGTAAAAGATCTGCTCCAATTGCTGTGTAAGAGGCACGGGTGACTAAATGGACTCATTCTGTTCCTGCTTTACACACACGATGGGAGGATTGTCCTCCTGGTGTTCCTACACTATAGTAATGATGGCTTGCATGTCCTGCACCTGTTCCTGACCAAGTTGGTCAAGATATAAATGTCCTCCTCCTGTTGCTCAATGACAAGTTTTGGGATTTATGGAATCTCCCTGCAGTTTACATTTCGTGTGTTCAATTGTGCAGGAATTTGCGTTGCCCACAGTGGTTAGCATAGCTGTCTCCTAGCACCAGAGATCTGGGTTCAATTTCAGTCTCGGGTCGCTGTTTGTGTGGAGTTTGCACATTCTCCCTGTGCCTGCAAACAATAGCACAGGCTACATAAATATTTAAACCGTATATTGTAATGAATTAGTACAGTAAATGTCACACTTTAATACTATAGTCACTGACTACAGCACTGTACCTTTCACCAAGATCTTCACCTGAAAGTGCGCGAGCTGACTGACCACGTGATGCCGATACAGAATTCCAGTTCTCTCCAAGATATTCCCCTTCTGGTTTGAAATTAAGTTCCTTCTAAATGTAGGCTACAAATCCCATATTCAGGCTCAGTTTCAAGGCTTGCAGAGCGGATTGCATTCCTGCTTTAGTTGAACACACTGAGGGTGCATTTGGCAGACAGAGGGATCCTGAGGCTGGGATTTGCTGTTCAGCTGGTACCAGAGAAGGACTCCCAAAACAGTGAACGGGAGCTCGCTTTATAAAGAAAGGGGCACAATTCACTAATTGCGTTGCAGCGAAATTGCGTTTAATAAACACACCTTTATATACACACGCCTGTATATCGAATGGAGGATCGAAATTGATGGACCAAAGCGAATACTGTAGTTTCCATTTTACATGTTCCGATGTTTAAAAGTACTAGAGGATATGAACACTGTGTGGGGAAAACTGAATTGAAGAGATTTTCACCATGAACTAGAATGGAGGATGCTCAGTGTGTTGAATGACCTACTCCTTTCCCGATGTTTCTGTGCAGTCTGTGGGAAAGCTCTGTAAATGCTGCCACCAACTCTCAGATGTTAGGAAGGAGATCTCTGCAGGGTCAATACGGTAGTATTTCCCGTTCCAATACTGAGGGTGGAGTCGGGTGATCTGTACAGTTTTATCCTTTAAGACCCTGGAACACTTTGATACAATAGAGTTACTTGATTGGCTGTTTCCGAGACCATTGAAGAATTTATCACATGTCTGTGTGTCTGGAGTCATGCGAAGGCCAGACCAGGAAAGCACAGGAGATTCACTTCCTGAAAGTACATTGAGGAAGGAAATTGGTGTTTACAATCGACATTGGCTTCAAGGTCACTGTTAATGACTCCAGGTTTTACATCTCGATATTTTATTAATTATAATGTCCACCAGCTACCAGAGCATTAGTCTGGTCAGGATTAGTAATCTCCACAACAGCACCATCTCCATATGGGGACCTATTTGAAACTACACTGAGCAAGTTATTTCTGTGCTGCTTGACAGCTCTGTCAAAAAGAACTCCCACCAATGTGACTATCGGGACGGGACTCAGGGCGTGGTAAATAGTCAGACTGTTGTTACTCGCTTGTTATGGGATTGGACATAGTTGAGTAAATTTCTACATTGCCAGGGAGATGTCAGAGTTGGAGCTGGAATGAAACAGCTTCCCCACGGACACAAGTGTGCAGCACAAGTCTTCAGTCGTATTGCAGGAATGGGGTCAGGGCCCATTGCCTTTGTCGTATCTACTGTGTTCAGCTGTTTCTTCATGTCACATACAGCAAATCAGATCAATTAAAGACTGGCATCTGTGATTCTGCGGGCAGCATGGCGAGGGTGAGGTGGATCATCAACTCAACACTTCTGGCTGAGGAAGGTGCAGATAATACCACCATGTCTTTTACACTGATGTACAGGGATGTCCCATGATTTAGGATGGTGATATTTATGGAGTCCTCTCCTCCAGTGAGTTGTTTAACAGTCCATCGACATTTATGTCTGGATGTGGCAGCACTGCAGAACTTCGATCTGATCTGTTAGTCTTGGGATAATTTGGCCCTCTGTATCAGATGTTAGTCCCGCTGTTTCGAATATAACAAGTTAAGTGCTATAGCTATAATGGATTGCCATCAGGTTTAGGTACACAAGATTCCGACCCTATCATGTTCACCCGCACACATCGCTGAACCATAGATCAGCTTGACGTTAATGGTAGGCTGAGGGATTATCCTGGGGAAAATGGTACAGAGTGTCGTTGAATACAATTCTGCTGCTGCTGTGATTCTACTGCACCACATGAATGCCCACTTTGAGCTCCAATATGCTCAATTCAATTCTACTGACTATTCCCCAGTTCACACCAAGACCCATTCACCCATCAGCCCTGTACTCAGTGTCTTAACCTGGTTTCTGATGTGGTAACACTTCCATTTTCCTATTCTCATTCTGCTGAAGTTCTCTCCCTGGTGTCACGCCTCCAATTTGTTACTTTACTCAAATCCCTTAACATATGCATCTCAATCTTTTCCATTCCCCCAATGCTATCTTCTGTGTTTGATGTGAATGTGTTTCCCTCTGTTTCCCTCCCTGACCATGATTAAGAGCTCTGCAGTGTCAGTGATGCCAGCATTGTGCAGTTTCAGATCAAGGAACTTGTGCACCTTGCATTATCAGTCACTTCCCGGAACACGGTGTTCCGTGTTAGGCAAGATGTTTGAGCAGCTTTAACACACGTCTATGGAACTTGTTCAAAAACAGAAATTGCTGACGAAACTCAGCAGGTCTGGCAGCATTTCGTGGAGTGAAAACATAGTTAATCTTTCAGGGCCAGTGATCCTTCTACAAAGCTCCCATTTTCTCTAGCAATTTTTACATTTTCACTCCCATTATCCAGTTATTTGTTTAATTGAAAGTTTGTTCTGAGCTTATTCATTTCTAGAGAAACTCAACAGGTCTGGCATCATCTGCAGAGACAGAGAAACATAGTTAGCGTTTCAAATCCCGTATGACACTTATTCAGAGATGAAAAGGATTGGAAAATGAGCTTTATAATCCCTTGACAGATGTGAGGAGTGGGTTGACGGGGAACAGAGGGTGTGGCAAAAGATAAACATGCTTTTAGTAGTGGTGAACGAGACGATCATGTGAAATAGCTTTAAATTAAGATGTGAATGGGGAAAAGGGGTTCTCTCTATTGAATGAAAGATAAAGAAGATACAACCACACAAGGTCATAGGGAGGCCAGGTGAGAGAATGTACGAAAACTGGAGAACAGTTATAATAGGGTCACACTGTGAAGTTATGAAATTGTACATTAACTCCTACAGGATGTAACGTACGAAAGTGTAAAGTAAGTTGTTACTCGAGCTTGGGTTGTGCTTCCTTGGAACGTTGCAGCAGCCCAGGGCCGAAATGTTACATGAGAGCAAGGTAGGTTATTGAGATTGGAAGCAATGAGAAGGTCAGGGTTATTTCTACAGACAGAGTGGGAGTGTTCCTCAAAGCAATCTCATGTTTGGTCTCGCCAATATAGAGAGACTGCATTGTGAACAGCAATGATAGGAGACCAGATTGAAAGTTTACAAGTGAAATGCTGCTTCACCTGGAAAGTATGTTTGGGGCCTTGGACAGTGAGGAGGGAAGAGGTGAATGAGCAAGTGTTGCAGCTTCTGCAATTGCATGGGATGGTGCCATGGGGGAGTGGGGAAGTGTTCGGGATGATGGAGGGTGTCACAGAGGGAATGGACCCTGCGAAATACTGACAGTGGGCTGGAGGGGAAGATGTGTTTGATGGTGCTGTCCTGCTGGAGATGGTGGAAATGGCATAAGATGATTATGTGAATGTGTCTTCTAGTGCAGAAGGGAGTGTGGACAAGGAGGAATCTATCATTGTTCTGGGATGAAGGGGACGGATTGAGGGCAACACCATTGGAGATGGGACAGTGACAGCTGAAGGCCCTGGCCACCAGAGTTAGGGGATTTCTGGTTTGAAGGAAAATGAGGTCACGTTAGACACAGCTCACAGGAATGTGGCATCATCAAACAGAAATAACAAAGATGGAGAAACTTGGAGAATGTAGTCAGCCTCCGCTGATCATGTGTTCAGCCACATGCAGAAGTTCCCCCTGAATGATTGAAAAGAACCAGGCATCTAAATTAAGGATTTCTGCCTCCCATCTGGTCTGAAGCGGAATGTGAAAATAGACCCAGAGGAAGGTCAGTGAGTATACTTGAGCAGACTTCAAGCAGATATCCCAAACCGCTCAGTAATTATTGTTTCTGTTCAAAAAGAAGAACTCGATAAGCAGGTGAACCACACATGGTTGACAAAAGCTATCAAGGATACTATTGATGAGCATTAGTGGAGGGCCAGATTTATAATGTTTATTTCAGGGACCATAAGCTGATGTTTCAGCTGTGTTTCTTGATTTACCACCCAGAAAACACTGCCATTTCTGCTCCAATCTCTTCCCTGCTCGTCTCCCCTTCCTGGTTCCAGTTTCTCCCTCTCAAAATACAGAGTACATTCTCTCACATTACGGTCCCTGAATGATTGAAAAGTTTCACCTGAAACTCTTTGATCAAGCCCACCTACTCTGCTGTAGAATCAAGCTGCGTTTTGTGCTGCCACTCATGCTCTGGTCTCAGTGTGGATTGGCCTCTCCATTCATGCTGTTTTACACCTCCCACTCAAATCTCATTCCGGAAAGTTTCCTTCTTGGCATAAACCGTATTGAAAACACCTCTCCCCCTTTGCACTAAATTCACACTTTGATCCAAATTTCAAAACTTATACTCAGCCTTCATCTCAGTCTGCAAAAGGTAGACGCTGATCGTGTGGTACAAGAATTCCCCTTATTATATGGTTCAGGCCAGAAATGCGCTTTCACTGTAGAGATCATCACCCCATTTGGACAAAGCAATTCAGGTGTTTGACCTCTTATTGATACTTGTAACAGTTTCCTGCTGCCTTAGTATTGTAACATGGAGAAAAACAAATCACAGTATGAAGTTTGGGCTGAGTGTTATTTACCTGTCATTCGAATATTGTTTCAAATTTGCAGTGGTTATCTTTAAATGCTTTTTCGTGAAGTTAGTGAAAGATAGCGTGTAGGAGGTTGAGGTATGACATTGTAGAAGTTTATAAAATCATGAGAGGTATGAATAGAGTGACCAGTCAAGGTCTTTTCCACGGGATGGGGGAGTTCAACCATAGAAGGCAGAGGTTTAAGGTGAAAGAGGGAAAATTTGAAATGGACGAAGGGTCAATGTTTTCACACAGAGGGTGATGTTTGTATACGGAATGAGCTGTCAGAGGAAGAGTGGGAGATACAAGTACAGCTGCAACATTTAAAACTCATTAGGACAAACCTATGAATGGAAACAGTTAGAGGCATATGGACAAAATGAAATCAGATGGGATTAGTTTGGAAAACCTGGTCAGCACGGACAAGTTAGACCAAAGGGTTTGTTTGTGCGCTGTATGACTGTATGAATCTAGAAAGTGAGGAAAAGGGGAGAAAAGATATGATGTAGTAAATTGGCAAGAAATACAAAAACAAGCAGCACGAGCTTTTCCGCGCATTTAAAAAAAAGTTCAAGATGGGTGTGTGACCTTAGGTGAAATTAATCAGGAAAGTATATTGCGCATAATTGGAGGGTGTGACTGAAGAATTGGCTACATGGAACAGACAGATAATTTACACCCATGTTTTACATCTTTCCTCTCAGGGGAAGGCACAGTAAGTACTTCAATGATGAAAAAAAAAAGTGGTAATAGGAGGGAAGTTCTTGAACCGTCTCTAACAAAAGGAACAAGGATTTTTAGAACATAGAACATAGAACATAGAAGAATACAGCGCAGTACAGGCCCTTCGGCCCTCGATGTTGCGCCGATCAAAGCACACCTAACCTACACTAACCCACTATCCTCCATATACCTATCCAATGCCCGCTTAAATACCCATAAAGAGGGAGAGTCCACTACTGCTACTGGCAGGGCATTCCATGAACTTACGACTCGCTGAGTGAAGAACCTACCCCTAACATCAGTCCTATATCTACCCCCCCTTAATTGAAAGCTATGCCCCCTTGTAATAGCTGACTCCATACGTGGAAAAAGGTTCTCACTGTCAACCCTATCTAACCCCCTAATCATCTTGTACACCTCTATCAAATCATCCCTAAACCTTCTTTTCTCCAATGAAAACAACCCCAAGTGCCTCAGCCTTTCCTCATAGGATCTTCCTACCATACCAGGCAACATCCTGGTAAACTTCCTCTGCACCCGTTCCAGTGCCTCCACATCCTTCCTATAGTATGGCGACCAAAACTGCACACAATATTCCAGATGCGGCCGCACCAGAGTCTTATACAACTGCAGCATGACCTCAGGACTCCGGAACTCAATTCCTCTACCAATAAAAGCCAGTACGCCATATGCCTTCTTCACTGCACTATTTACCTGGGTGGCAACTTTCAGAGATCTGTGTACATGGACACCAAGATCCCTCTGCTCTTCCACACTACCAAGTAGTCTACCATTAGCCCAGTAATCCATCTTTTTATTACTCTTACCAAAGTGAATCACTTCACACTTAGCTACATTGAACTCCATTTGCCACCTTTCTGCCCAGCTCTGCAGCTTCTCTATATCCCGCTGGAACCTGCCATATCCTTCCTCACTGTCTACAACTCCTCCGACTTTCGTATCATCCGCAAACTTGCTCACCCAACCTTCTAACAGATAAGAGTAAGAGTAGACAGGCCAGCAGTAATTCATAGCTGGTTTTAAAAGAAATGGTAACAGTCTTGGGGTCATGGAGCCCTCTCTATCACATGTTAGTTCCGCTCTTTGTTAATGTAAGCAGTAAGTGCGGTTGCTTGAATGGGTTGTCATCAGGTTTAGGTACACATGGTTCTGACCGTGGCATGTTCACCCACACTCATCGCTGAACTGGAGATCGGCTTCATGGTAATGGTAGACTGAGAGATTACATTGTGGTTGAATATAATTCTACTACTGCTGCTACTACTACATTCGCTATGATTTGCAGCATCACATGAATGCCCATTATGAGCTGCAATATCTGCAATACAATTCAGCTGCCTGTCCTCAATTTGCACGGGGACCTGGTCAGCCTTCTCCCCTGTAAACAGTGCCCACGCCCGGTTTCTGATGTGGGAATGCTTTCATTGTAAAAAAAATCTCATCCTGTTTGGGTATCTTCATGATGCCATGCCTCCAATTTGTCGCATTCCTCAAAAGCATTTAACGCTTTCACCTGAATGCTTTCCCCTCCATTAATGCCATCTTCTGTTTAAAGTGAATGTGTTTCCCTCTGTTTCTCTCCATGACTATGATAAAGAGCTCTGTAGTGTCGGTGATGACAGCCTTATATAGGTTCAGAACAAATGAATTTGTATACCTTGCATTATCATTCACTTCCCGGTGTATGGAGCTCCATGTTGGACAGGGTGTGTGAGCAGCTTTTTGACACACATGCTTGAAACTTATTCAA
Source organism: Chiloscyllium punctatum (assembly GCF_047496795.1). Lineage (NCBI taxonomy): Eukaryota > Metazoa > Chordata > Chondrichthyes > Orectolobiformes > Hemiscylliidae > Chiloscyllium > Chiloscyllium punctatum. The sequence continues at coordinate 48,859,073 of NC_092754.1, read as the reverse complement.
AAATAGAAATTGCTGAAGACACTGACAAGTCTGACAGCATCTATGGAGTGAAAGCAGAGTTACTCTTTCGGGTTCTGTGATTGTTCCTCAAAGCACCCAGTAAGCTATATTGAAAATGTATTCTGTAACTTTTCATTTTTGAAGGAACTCAGTGAGTCTGGCAACATCTGCCGAGACAGAGAAACAATGTTAATGTTTCAAGTCCAGTGTAAATCTTCTTCAGACGTGTGAAGGATTGGAAAGTGAGAGTTTTACTATCTTGGCAGAGGTGGGAAAGAGTGTTTCGAAGTCCACTGTGAAAGACAAATGGGCTTTAAATTGTGGTGAAAGAGACACATATATAACGGGTGTAGATTAATGTGTAAATGTTAGAAATTGATTTTCTCTGTTGAATGCAACATAAAAAAGACACGAACTCAGGGAGCCCAGGAGGGAGAGTGTACGGAAAATGGAGAATAGACATAATGGGTTCAGGCTGTGAATTTATTGAATTGAATATTAACTCCTACAGGCTGTAACGTACCAAAGTGTAAAGTGAAATGTTACTCGAGCTTGGGTTGTGCTTCATTGGAACATTGTAGCAGCCTGAATTTTCTTAGAATCCCTACAGTGTGAAAACAGGCCCTTCAGCCCAACAGGTTTATGCTGACTCTCCAAAGAGTATTCGAACCAATCCTATTCTCTACCCTAATACTATCCATGGACCCTTGACTATTGCATCTAACATCAACATCCCTGAACACAACCGGCAATTCAGCATGGCCAGTTCACCTAACCTGCACAACTTTGAACTGTGACAGGAAACTGGAACACCCAGAGGAAATGGAACCCAGTTCCCTGATGTTGTGAGGCAGCAGTGCAAACCACTGAGCTACAGTACCATCCAGGACAGAAATATTATAAGGCCACAACTCTATACGAGCAGAAATGAAGTCATTTGGATCATCAAGTCTGCTCCAGCATTCGATCATGACTGACAGATTTTCAACCCCATTTTCCTGCTTCCTCTCAGTAACCTTTGATCCCCTTGTCAATCAAAACTTATCTGTGTCTGTTTTAAATATACTAAATAGAACATGGAACATAGAACAGTACAGTAAAGAACAGGCCCTTTGGGCCACGATGTTGTCCCGAGATTTAATCCTAATGTAAAATGTAGTAATTTAACCGACGCACCCCTCAACTCACTGCTATCCATGTGCATGTCCAACAGTCCTTAAATGTCCTCAATGACTTTGCTTCCACCATCAGAGCTGGCAATACATTCCATGCATTCACAACTCTCTGTGTAAAGAACCTACCTCTGACGTCTCCCTTTTACCTTCCTCCTAATATCTTTAAACTATGACTTCTCGTACTAGTCAATCCTGCCCTGGGGAAAATTCTCTGGGTATTGACTCTATCTATTCCTCTCATTATTTTATACACCTCGATCAGGTCTCCTCTCTCCTCCTTGTCTCCAGAGAGAAAGGTCCAAGCTCGTTCAACCTTTCTTCATAAAGCAAGCCCTCCAGTCCAGGCAGCATCCTGGTAAACCTTCTTTGCACTCTCTCCAAAGGCTCTGTATCTTTCCACAACTGGACACAATGTTCTAAGTGTGGTCTCACCAGGGACTTGTAGAGCTGCAGCAAAACCTCGCGGCTCTTGAACTCAATCCCCCTATTAGTGAAAGCCAAAACACCAGATGATTTTTTGACACCCTATTCACTTGGGTTGCAACTTTGAGGGATCTATGCACTTGTGCACTCAGATCCTTCTGTTCCTCCACACTGCCAAGAATTCTGTATTTAATGCTATAGTTAGGATTCGAATTTGACCTTCCAAAATGCATCACTTCGCATTTATCCAGGTTGAACTCCATCTGCCATTTCTCAGCCTAGCTCTGCATCCTGTGTGTGTCGCGCTGCAGTCTACAGAAGGACTCTATACAATCAACGTCACCTCCAACCTTTGTATCATCAACAAATTTACTAACCCACCCCAAAACATCCTCATCCAAGTCATTTATAAAAACTACAAAGAGCAGAGGCCCAAGTACACAGCCCTGTGGGACCCCTCTCAACACTGTCCTCCAAGCAGAATACTTTCCATCTTCAACCACTGTCTGCCTTCTGCCAGCTAGCCAATTCTGAAGCCAGATAACCAAATCTCCCTGTATCCCATACTTCGTGACTTTATAAATGAGCCTTCCATGGGGAACCCTATCAAATACCTTGCTGAAGTCCACTTGCACCACATCCACTGCTCGGCCGTTGTCGACCTGTCTTGATACCTCCTCAAAGAAATCAATAATATTTGTGAGGCATGACCTGCCCCTCACAAAGCCGTGCTGATTGCCTTTAATCACACTATGATTTGTCAAATAGTCATAATTCCTATCCCTCAGCATTTTTTCCAAACTTTGCTGACCACAGACGTAAGACTGACTGGTCTCTAATTTCCAGAGGTTTCCCTATTACCCTTCTTGAAATAAGTAACAACATTCGCCTCCTTCCAGTCCTCTGGTACGACTCCTGTGAAGAGTGAAGAGGAAAATATCCTGACCAGTGGCTTAGTAACCTCCTTTCTTGCTTCCCGCAGCAGTCTAGGATAAATCTGATCTGGCCCTGGGGACTTATCCATCTTAATGTTTGCCAAAATTGCTAGCACATCAACTTCATCAATCTTGATCTGGTCAAGACTGATCTGGCCCAGCTACTCGAAGTTTTCATTTACAACATGTTCCCTTTCCTTGGTGAAAATTGATGCAAAAAACTCATTTAGGGCTTCCCCTATCTTCTCAGACTCCACGCATAAGTTCCTACAAACTTTCCCCGTGGGTTTCCTCCGGATGCTCCGGTTTCCTCCCATAATCTAAGAATGTGCAGATTAGGTGAATTGGCCATGCTAAATTGCCCATAGTGTTAGATGAAGGGGTAAATGTAGGGGAATGGTTTTGTATGTCTTGCTCTATGGAGGGTTGGTGTGGACTTGTTGTCTCATGCGTGGGGAATGAGCAGATAGGGGAAGCCCTAACTGAGTTTTTTGCTTCGATTTTCACCAAGGAAAGGAAACTTGTTGTAAATGAAAACTTAGAGAAGATGGGCCAGATCAGTCTTGACCAGATCAAGATTGATAATCCTGATCAGCCCTACATACTCCTTGATTATTCTCTTATTCCTCACGTATGAGAAAATGCATTTGGATTCTCCCTAATCCTTCTTGCCAAGCCTTTTCCGTGCCCCATCATGGCTCGCCTCGGTCCATTTATGAGCTCCTTTCTAGCAAGCCTGTAATCCTCTAAAGCTGTGCTAGATCCTTGCTTCTTCCATCTTACGTAAGCTGCCTGCTTCCTTTTTACGAGACGTTCCTCTGTTCTCGTCATCACATGTTCCTTAATCTTACCCCTGCTTATCTGTCTCAGAGGAACAAATTTGTGTATCAGTCGCAACAACTGCTCCTTCAACACTCTCCACATATCTGCTGTGCCCTTTCTGTGGAACAATTGCTCCCAGTCTCTACTTCCCAACTCCTGTCTGATAGCATCATAATTTCCTTTTCTACAATTAAATATCTTCCCTCAGAAACTGCTCCTTTCACTCTCGCAGACTATGCTACATGTGAGGCAGTTCTGATCACTTTCAGCAAAGTGCTCTCCCACCGTGAGTTCTGACACCTGTCCTGGCTCGTTGCCGATCACCAAATCCAAAATAGCCTCTCCCCTCGTCGGTCTGCCTACATACTGAGCAAGGAAACCGTCTTGAACACACCTGACAAAAACAGATTCATCCACACCATCTGCACTTAGGAGGTTCCAGTCGATATTGGAAAAGTTGAAATCGCCCATAACTATGATCCTGCTACTTTTGCATTTTTCTAGAATCTGCCCACCTATGAGATCTTCAATCTCTCTACCGCTATTAGGTGGTCTGTAGAAAATCCCCCAATGTGGTGACTGTTCCCTTGCTGTTCCTAACTTCCACCCATACTGTCTCAGTAGAAAAACCTTCCTCAACAACCTTCATTTCTGTAGCTGTGATGCACTCTCTGATGAGCAATTCTACACCCCCTCCTTATTTTCCATTTTCTTTTTTAGATTAGATTAGATTACTTACAGTGTGGAAACAGGCCCTTCGGCCCAACAAGTCCACACCAACCCTCCATAGAGCAACACACCCAAAACCATTCCCCTACATTTACCCCTTCATCTAACACTATGGGCAATTTAGCATGGCCAATTCACCTAACCTGCACGTCTTTGGATTCTGAGAGGAAACCGGAGCATCCGGAGGAAACCCACGGCGAAAATTTGCAAACACCACACAGACAGTTCCCTGATGTGGGAATTGAACCCGGGTCTCTGGCAGTGTGAGGCTGCAGTGCTAACCATTGTGCCACCATGCTGCCCCAAAGCATTTTTAAACGTTCTAAACCCTGGAACATCAAGCAACCATCCCTGCCCCAGTGAAACCTACATCTCCGTTATGGCCACGACATCGTAGCCCCAAGTACTGATCCATGCTCTAAGTTCCTCACTCTTATTTCGGACATTCCTTGCATTAAAGCAGACGCACTTTAACTGATCCCTTTGTTTCATCGCGTGAGAAACCTTCCTGATAGATTCAATATATCCTGTCACTCTCCCGTCTGCAACTAACCCCCTCTCAGACATGTATTCTTATTCCTACCCCCCTGCCAAACTAATTTAAACTCGCCAGAATCACACAAGCAAACCTCCCAAACAGGACATTTGTGCCCCTCCAGTTCAGGTACAACCCGTCCTTCATGTACAGGTCCCACCTTACCCAGAAGGTATCCCGATGGTCTAGATATCTGAAGCCCTCCCTCCTGCACCAGCCTCGCAGCCACGTGTAAAGCTGCATTCGCTGACTGTTCCTCATCTAACTAGTTTGTGCCACTTGTAGCAAACCTGCGATCACTATTCAACTCGTCCTGCTCTTCAGCTTCCAAACTAACTCTCTGTAGTCAATTTTCAGATCCTCAGTGCCTTTCCTGGCCATATCGTTGGTGTCAAATGATCTGGTTTCCACAGTCTTCTGTGGTAAGGAATTCCACAATTTTACCATGCTCTGGCTGAAGACGTGTCATCTTATCTCAGTTCTAATGGGTTTCTGCCTCAGATTCCCCACCATTATATCCTACTCCTCTCGAGATGAATGACAATAGTGTATCTGCCTTCTTAACTACTGACTCAACCTGCAAGTTTATATTCGGGAATCCTGTGCTGGGAATCCCAAGTCACTTTGTTACTCAGATTTCTGAATTTTTTCCCATTTAGTAAATAGTCCATGCCTGTATTCTTCATACCAAAGTGCATGACCTCACACTGCCCCACATTGTGTTCCATCTGCTACTCCTTTTCCCATCTCCGAAACTGTCGAAATCTTTCTGCATGCTCCCTGCCTCCTCAAGACTCCAAACCCCTCTACCTATATTTGCTTCATCTGCAAACGTAGCCAGAATGCCTTCTGCCCCACCACTCAGATCATTAACCTATAAAATGAAATGTTGCAGTTCCAACACTGACTTTTGTGGAACACTGCTAGTCACTGGCTGCCATCCTGAGAGGGACAATATTATCACCACACTGCATCCTTTCAGAGAGCCAACCTTTTATCGATGCTAGTACCTGGTCTCTCACACCATGCGTCCTTATCTTACTCTGCAGCCTCCTGTGCGGTACCATATCAGAGGCCTTCTGGAAGTTCAGATAGGTAACTGTCTCTGGTCCCACCCATCATTACCTCCTCAAAGAATTCTTATTATCTGGAGAGCAATGTAGGTTATTGAAATGGGGAGCAATCAGAAGGCCAGCGTCATTCTCCAGACAGAGTGGAGATGTTCCTCAAAGCAGTTTCTGTTTGGTTCACTAATGTAAAGGAGACAGCATTATGAGTACCAATGACAGGAGACTGGATTGAAAGAGTACAAGTTAAATGCTGCTTCACCTGGAAGGTGTATTTAGGGCCTTGGACAGTGAGGAGGGAAGAGATGAATGGGCAAATGTTGCAGCTTCTGCATTTACATGGGAAGGTGCCATGGGAGTGTGGAGAAGTGTTCGGGGTGATGGAGGGTGCAACAGAAGGAATAGTCCCTGTGAAATACAGACAGTGGATGGGAGGGGAAGATGTTTTTGATTTTGCTGTCCTGCTGGATGTGGTGGTAGTGGTGGAGGATAATTCTGTGAATGTGGATTCTCGTGCACTAGGAAGAGAGGACAAGTGGAGATCCATTATTGTTCTAGGAAGGAGGGGTTGGAGTGAGGGCAGAAGAGGGGGAGATCGGACAGACACAGCTGAAAGCTCAGACCATCAGAGTTAGGGGATTTCTCGTTTGAGAGAAAAGGATGACAGAAAAGGAAGCTTCCCAAAGGAATGTGGCATCATCGAACAGAAATGACAGAGCCAGGGAAACAGGATGAATGGAGTCACCCCCAGCTGATCATGTGTTCATCCACATATGTAGGTTTCAACTGAATGATTGAAAAGAGCCGGGCATTTCAAATGCGGATTTATGTCATATATCTGTTCAAATGCGGATTGTGAAAATAGACACATGTGAAGGTCAGCATGTGTGTGTGTGTGTGTGTGTGTGTGTGTGTGTGTGTGTATGTGTGTGTGTGTGTGTGTGTGTGATTAACGGGGGCACATTTAACCCAGTACTGCTTAATAATGTTCAGTAATGATTGACTCTGGTCAAAGAAGATGATGTGAAGATGAGAAGATGAACCACCCATGATGCACAAAGGCTGTGAAGGATACTCATCAATCACAAACTAAAAAATTCAGATTGGGGAGCTCTAGCGTCGGCCAAATTTGGGAAGTTTACTTTTGGAACCAGAAGCAGATTGTATAAAACAAAATACAAAGAAAAACATTCCAAACCTGGCAAGAAACATGAAAAGAAAGTAACCACAAGAGTTTTCCCATATCGAATAAAAAACGTTCATAATATGTGTGTGACGCTTGGAATAAAGGCAGGAAAGAATATGTGGGACACCTAGAAGATGAGAATGGGGAAGTGGTTTCAGGGAACAGGCAGAGAATTTAGAACAATATTTTACATCGTTCCTCACAGAGAAGGCACAAAGAGTTTCAATGTTATAAACAAAATTGTAGTCAGATGAAAATTTTGCACTGTCTCCAACAAAACAAACAAGGCTTTTCTCAAACAGAAAAGACCAAGGGTAAACAGCTCATCAGCAATTCATAGCTTGTTTTAATAGAAGTGGTTACAGAGTCACTGGTGGCACTGTGTGAAATATTCCATAACTCTCGGGATTACAGGAGTGTTCTAGTGAAACTGGCGAAACTCCAAAGTGGCGCCTGTCTTCAAGAAGAGAGTGAGCCTTCAAGTGTTCAGGTGCTCCCTTTGTCTGAATAGTGGAGCATATTTTTGAGGCTTAATGGCCTCATGATGCACTTTTTCCTGAGTGATTTTAAAAAAAAGTAAACTCTGCTCCTTCCTCTGATGTGTTACATACTGGGGGATGAACATTTTGCTAAAGTTGAATTATTTTGAAAATTATCTGGAACATTGTACAAATGACATTATCCAGAGAATTCTAGAAACAGCACTCAGAAGAACATCTTATAAGCATGTGGGGGTATTGCGTAGGTGAGAGAGAGAGAGGGAGAGAGAGAGAAGGTGCTGCTTTGCAGTCGTGAGAGTGATGGAGACTTATTCTGGGGAAGGCGCTAACAGATATACAGTGAGTGTGAGAGAGTAGAGAGAATGCAGTGACCCTTATCCTGACAGAGCGGGGAAGGTTATTGATGCTTTTCCTGTATTGTTGGACTTTTCTTCAGACTGCAGATACTGCACTGAGCTAGGTGGTCTGCTCAGACCATGCACAGTGAGTCTGGTGGTGCGACTCCCTCTGGGAAGAGAATGGTCCCCCTCTCTACTAGACCATTCACCAGGACCTCAGTGCCCCTGTCGACACGCTGTGGTGTGAATCTCCCCTTATCTGCCATGCTCGGGGTAAACTATGCAGGGCAGCTCCAAACTGAGAAAGCTCAACCATGTGCCCATTGGCATTTTCATGATGGCAGCAGTGCCAGGGATCACTGAATATCCAGGGGCATCCGGGGGATGGTGTGTACCTTCAGCCATGATGGTTGGGAGAATCGGGCTGGCATTGAATGAGATGGGCACCATGGGGTGGATAGTTAATGAGGTGAGTTCGATAAGATAACACCAGGAAACTAGCTCTGCCTTGTGCAGACATTCCTTCTGTCACACTCAATGAAAATGGCACTGAGACAAATTATTGTTCGATTCAGCCCAATGAGTCGAAGACTCTTTTGATCCTACTCCCAGTTACAATGCTGCAGGACAAATGCTTATCCAAATCTCTCCATCATCTTAACTTACACCAATATGCTGCTCACCCATCATTCCTGGAAATAATGGCCTATGTTTCAAGATGTAATCGAAATGTATTCATTTCACAATTTTTAAACCTACCATCAGATCCTTCTCTGAAATTCTCTCTCAATCTCCCCCTGTCTTTTAACCAAGCTCCTCCCATTTGTTGGTATTTAAACTGATTCCCCCGCCATCTCTCTCTGACAGTGAGTTTTCACACCCACAGCACTCCTGTGTCATGCCACAATGGAGATATGGAGCTGTATTTGGAGGGGAGCTGCACATCCTGTCACTTTCAGCATAAGCTGCAAGTTTCCCCACGCTGGGCAGTTATCTAACACAGCAGTACTCAGCAATGCAGTGATTGATGTACACAGCTGTGTATGCTGGGAAGGTAATTGCTCCAGATTAGTAGATAAATTAACACAGCTCCCCATACTGCATAGATATCCAGTCCGTGTGTATAGAACAATGCCTTTGTGTGTTCTGCACAGCGCCCTGTGCTGAACAGATCATCGAGTCCAAGTTTATAGATCAGTGCACTGTTGGACACACAATAGTAGTGAATTGGTGAGCTCTAAACAGTGTTCAATCCCTGGACAGATTGGTGAGCAGTGCACTAGCCTGGTCTACGCAGTACTTCATGCTGAGCAGGTATCTCATCTGGGCTTATATATGTCCGGACTGGATCTGAGAGGTGGATTCAGTATCCAATATAATTCCTGACATGATTATCACTCCTCCAGCTCGGCCCATTCCGCTGGTAAATGTGAGGTGCTGTATTTGAGATAGAATTTACTTTGTCAAAATATTCGACATTAGCAAAACACAATTTATTTGAAGACTGTCGATAAAAGACAACAAAAGGAAGAGGAACTTGCAATAACTTAATTCTGTTGGAAAACTTAGCAGAATGATAGTTTATTTAATGACGATACAGTAACTGCTCCAATGTGGTATCATCCGATAAGCACAAAAATGTCAAAAAACAAATGCAGGAAACAGATTGTCTGATATGCAGTTCTCCAATCCAGGAGGAAAGAACATCAAAGGACAGTTCCGAGAGAAATCACAGACAGTGTGTAGCACCAGGGAGAGATTTCCTGCCTTCCAACCCTGCTGAGACCCCAGCAATAACTGGTGAAAGGTAAAACTAAGAATCCTGGTTCGGTGAGAGTTTGACCCTCACTCCACAGGACCAGGTCGCGGCTGCAAGAACACAGGAATGGACTGTATCTACATCGTCTATGGCTCTGTAGGTGACTCTCAAAAATGCCTAAACCCACCTAAGCCATTAAATGCTGGACAGACAAAATTCAAAGTTAAACATAAATAAACAAAATGAAATGATGCAGCAGGCCTGGTGATCAGACACACACGGCCTCGGGAGCCCAACAATTACTACACTGCCAAAACACAGCAGAATCATCGAGCTCGTGAAGAGAAAGAATTATCTCTCTCCCTCACCTCTATGTTTACAACTAGAGCCATTAGCCCAATAACCAGCGATATCAAAATCTCACCCACACCAAGTATTATTGTGATATATCAGAGTTGCCGTGAAATGGGTTAACTGGAACTGTTTGTGCAGTGACTGTGATTAATATCAGTCTTCCTGGACCTACCTGGGTCACTGGAGGATTTCCCTCTTCCATAATTAGAGACTTCGTTCAACTTGTTATGCCATAGTATTCGGGGCAGAGTCAACCTCAACAAGATTGGGATCAGCAGCTACAGAGAAAGAGAGAGAGATTGGAATCTTAGAACATTAGAATATTCCAACAATGGATTTTAATTTGAGAATATTAGACTGGAATGTTCCAACAATGGATCAGAATCTGAGCACATTAGACTGGAATGTTCCAACAATGGACAGGAGTTTATCCTGGGGTCTTTACTATCTTTCTCAGAATTTGCCATGGTTAGCGTTGCGGATACGAGCCGTACTAATGATAATTCAAGCTGGGTACTATCCCATCCTCGCTATTATTGGTGTTCCTGGTAAGTCTATCTCTGTCAATTCTATAAATGCTGCTGAATGTTATTGCTATTCTGGTTGATTATATTTAACAAATACATAAACTTTCAGGCACAAATGTCACTTCCTTCTCATGCATTTCTAAATTACTTACTCATAAACATCTGAGAAGGAATAAGACTGTTCGGAATCTTGAGTCTCCTTTTTACCATGAACTGTTTTATGTCTCCATATTCTCTCTGTGATCAAACCTGCTGACACCCACCTACATAATATCCCCCATCTCCAACTCCACCTGACTTCTGTTGCTGATTTCACCATCACCTACCCCTTCGTTAACGACAGATTTTACGGCTCCAGTTCTCTTCTGACCTCTTTTCCAGTTACAAATATATTGACCACAAACTTGTCCTTGTCTCTACAGTAAATTCACAACAGGGATTCATAAACAGAGTAATAATGTCACTGACTGTGTAATTCAGTGGCACAGGTTATGACTTTAAAACATTGTCTGAAATCCTACCAGATTCGATGACTAACTTTAAATTACAATGAAAAAGTTTGGAATGAAATCTAATTTCACTCATGGCAACCATAAACCATCAGGATTTCTTTTCTTATTTTATTGATAACCTTTGCTAAAGAAGCCTAACATGTTTGCCCTGTCTGAACTAAGTGTCACCTCAGATCCACAACAATCTGGTTGCCTCCATATGGTCTTGACAAATGGCCACGTGGTCAAGTGCAGTTAGGATAGACAACAAATACTGCCCTTGCCAGTGATGCTGGCATCCCGCGAAACAGAAACATTAAAGGTGAAATAACCAAGGAAATGTGGATGCTGGTGATCTGAAATAAAATTCTCCACTGTCTGAAAGAATGTTGGAGAATCTCAGCAGGTATGGCAGCCTGTCGGAAAAATAAACAAATAACGTTTCGAGTTCAGTGAACCTATCAAAACTGAATGCAGCTGAGAAACAATATTATTATATCAGGGATGGCTGGAAGGGTGAGCGGGAAGTTTGTGTTGAGTGGATGATGTCCAGCAAGAGAGAGAGAAAGAGCGAGAGATGGAGAGAGAGGGAGAGAGAGAGAGAGAGAGAGAGAAAGGAAAAGCAAGCAAAAGGATTGCTGATGATGGACTGGAAGAATGGGAAGTTATTCTAACAATTCCCCTTTTCACATATTCCTGAATATCTTATTATTATGGTGTGCCCCTGCCTACCGTGAGTTATGTTCCCTGTATCTCTCGTCTCTGAGTGTGATGATCAACTCCATCAGCAATACTTATATTCGCTGAGATATAGAGAAATGTAACGTTCCATTGTAAACTGCTTCTCTGGAGAGAGGAACTGTTACAGTGGGACTGTGTGGAGATGTAAGTTTTCTCAGCCAGGAAGAGAAACTGTGGAGACCGAGGCATTTTCAACACTGAATGGATGCACTGTGGGTGTGGGGAATTGACTTGCTGCTGTCATCTAGAAAGTCAGAGGAGGTTCTGTGGATGGTGTTCTCAGGATTGTGATGTCAGCTACTGGGTTCATTCAGGGAGCCCCGAGGGTCTGGGGACCCCACTCTGAATATTGCATTTACAGTGTGTCTGGGTCCATGATGAACAAATGGAGCTGAGACTACAAAGAAGGGAAGCTGTGTAAACTGGGAGGAGCAGGGCACTGTACTATACTTTCTGGGATTTCCAGGGACATTTGTCCATGCTGCACCCATTCAGGATAAAGGGTAAAACCAGCTTGTCTCAAAATTGAGGTTGTCACTGAGCTGTATCCCCTCCTTCAGTATAACTTGTAGTCTCATACCAGGGACAGGACTGTGCTGACACTCACGATGAATTAAACTGGATTGATTCTGGAACTTTGCAGGCAGCAGTGGGTAATATATTCACCATCTCTGAAGTGCAGTCCTCCAATGTATTCACAAGCGGTCAGAAACCATCTGCCCGCTGAGAGGAATGCATTGGTTTCATCTCCACAGGGGAAGGTACAGAAACTAATTTCCAGAAATATTAGGGAACAGAGTGACTGGTAAAAATGGCAACCTGCAGGAAATCAGAATTAAAGAAGAGTATGTTATTGGAAATCTAATTGAATTGAAGTTTCATAAGTTTCTGAATCTGATGAGCTACATCCCAGAGTGATTGAGATGAAAACACAGCTAATGAAATAATTACTGATTATTCTTCAACGCTAGTTAGATTCTGGAAAGGATGCTGCAGACTGGAAAACAGATATTGTAAACTTAATTCTTTAAAACAGGATGGAGAGGAAAAACAGAAAACTAAATAGCTTGATGTCAGCTGGGAGAATAATATATTGGAACATTTTATAAGGAACGTGAGAACTAGATTCTTGGAGAATAATGATATGATTTGGTACATTCGGCCTAGATTCAGGAAAGGGAAATGATCTTTGATAGACCTGTTTGTGCAGATTGTCCGCTGTGACATCGACAGTTGAGAACCAATGGGAGTGGAGTATTTCTATTTTTAGAGGACACTTGGCATGTTTGAATACAGGTGAATGGGAATGTTAGAGTCCATGGGTAGGTAGGGGTGGAATATATACCACATGGATTAAAAATTGGGTAATGGAGATACGAGAAGAATACTGTTTTTCTCTGGACTGAAGGATTGATGGGTGGCAGCAGGATCAGTGTTTGGTCAATATCTGTTCACAAGGTATAAAAATGATTCAGATGTGAATAACAAATAGCATCATATACATTTATAGTTATTAAATGGTAGGGAGGTTGGCGAGTGCTTTTGTTGAAAAGGACCTGGATGTCCTTGGTCATAAGTCACTGACAGAATTCATATGGGGACAGGAAGTAAATGATTTGTGGCTCTTCATGCAAAATGATTGAAGTACAAAAGTTAGAATATCTTTCCCAATGATCGTGTTTTGTTGAGAGAGTATTTGGTGCATTGTGTAAAAATTTGTTCTACTTTATAAACAATGATCCCTTTGTCACTGAGAGAGTGCAAAGTAGTTTGACCAGACTAAACACTGGCGTGATGTTACCATGAGGAGAGAGTACAGTAACGATGTGTTTACTCTGTACCGCTGTGAGAGAATAAGAAGTTTAAGCTTGATGGGTATGGACAGGAACTCATTATGTCCCAAACAGCTGAATGGGGTGAAAATGTCATACTTTCATTGGATGTACGATTCACGACAGCTTACATGCATCTTCAGACTCCCCATGTCGATTAACAGAGTGGTACAGGCTCTGAATGAACTCTGAACACTTGAATGCACAGTTATTGTGTGACACTGCATTGAATGTTACTTTGTACACAATCATGTCAGCAGCCAAAATACCTTCATTCTGAAACAGTTAGTTATTCCCCAACGGTTTCTGACCTCCACGGAGACCATGGGTCTGCCTTCTTGGAGATGGAAGGTAACTTGGAGAATGGCTAAAAAATGTTGGCTTCATTCCGACTGCCAGAAACCCATGTTAAAGTAACACATATGTACCATGAATAATTAAGCCATGTGGATCAATTTGGAGCAGTCTGTCTGTGCAGCCCCTGCCCCATTTTTTTGTGATGTTGGAGCATCTCTGACACTTTCCTGTTCCTGTGTTAGTGGCTTGACAAGCCGAATAACCTCTTCCTGTTCCTTTATAAGTGACTGCGGGTGTGAAATGGTTCTTTCTGATCCCATATACGTGACATGTGGGAGAGAGCAGACTCCCTGTCTTCCTGTACAACAGGCAGGAAGGACTGAATGGGCTATCCTTCTTCTTGGAGAAAGAGAGGATGGAGATGCTGGAGATCAGAGCTGAAAATGCGTTTCTGGAAAAGCGCAGCAGGTCAGGCAGCATCCAAGAGCAGGAGAATCGACGTTTCGGGCATGAGCCCTTCTTCAGGAATCTGAAGAAGGGCTCATGCCCGAAACGTCGATTCTCCTGCTCCTTGGATGCTGCCTGACCTGCTGTGCTTTTCCAGCAACACATTTTCAGCTCTATTCCTCTTTTGCCCAGTAGTTTTGATGGGATGAATGGCTTCCCTACATTCTTGTGAAACCAGATTGAGGTGCTGAATGAACTCCTCCTTTTACTGTGGAAATGTACAGTACTGTTACATAAATGTTACCCAGACGTTGACAGCACGATCTTGAATGTTGTCCAGGTCTTGCTGCACATGGTCACAGACTGATTCAAGACCTGAAGAGGGACATCTTGTTCTGAAAATTTTGTAAACTTCAGTGAATGCCCCCTCTTCTGCTGGCGCGGTGGCTCAGTAACTAACACTGCTGCCTCACAGAACCAGGGTCTCAGGTTCGATTCCAGCCTTGGGCAACTGTCTGTGTGGAGTTTGCACATACCCCACTTGTCTGCATGAGTTTTCTGCGAGTGCTCTGATTTCCTCCCTGTCCAAAGATGTGCAGGACAGGTGAATTGGCCATGCTAAATTGTCCATTATGTTAGGTGCATTATTCAGAGGGAAATGTGTCTGGGTGGGTTATTCTTCGGAAGGTCGGTATGGGCTGGTTGGGCCGAAGGGCCTGTTTCCACACTGTAGGGAATCTAATCTGCTCAGTTTGGACTCAATGGGCTGAATAGCCTTCCACACTGTAGAGAGTCTATGATGACAAATTGGAGATGCTTAAGCTGAGGAAGCTACGCTGAGGATCTCCCGCAGATGTGTCCCACGGCTGAGATGATTGATGCCCACCATTGGTAATTATCTTCCCTTGTGCCGTGAATGACTCCAAAAAGTGTAGAGGTCGTAATTAATTCTCATTAAGTGCGATTTTGTTCCGGCTCCTTGATGCCTTCCTCAGTCAAATTCTGCCTAGAGTTCAGGGCCAATCTCTCTTACCTGAGCTCCTGCGTAACCTCTTTTGTTCATATCAATAGGTCATGGTGTAGGAGCTGAGAATGTTTTCTTCAAACAGAGGGTGGTGATTGTCAGGAATTCTCTTACGCAGAGAGTTAGGGGAGCTAGATCACTGAAAGGGGCCTTTGGTGTCCCACAGTGATCAGTCCTGGGACCTCTGCTCTTTGTCACTTTTATAAATGACTTGAATATTGGTGTTGAAGAGTGGGCTAATAAGTCTGCCAATGACACAAAGGTGGTTGGAGTGGTACATAACGTGGAGGGCTATTGTAGATTGCAACGGGACATTGACAGGATGCAGATATGGTCTGCGAAGTGGCAGATGGAGTTCAAACTGATATGATTCACCTTGCAAGCTCGAATGTGAATGTAGAATACATGGTTAATGGCAGGGTTCTTGGCAATGTGGAGGAACAGTGGGATCTTGGGATCCGTGTCCACAGATCCCTCAAAGTTGCTACCCAAGTTGATCGGGTTGTTCAGAAGGCGTATGGTGTGTTGGCTATCAGTTGCAGGGGGATTGAGTTTAACAGCCACGAGGTTATGCTGCAGCTCGATAGAGCCCTGCTCAAACCGCACAGGGAATATTGTGTTCAGTTCTGGTCTCCTCACTATAGGAAGGATAAGGAAGCTTTAGAGAGGGTAAAGAGGAGATTTACCAGGATGCTGCCTGGACTGGAGGGTCGGTGTTATGAGGGAGCGAAGGCTTTTCTCACTGGAGGAAAAATAGATGAGACGTGACTTGATAGAGATGTACAAGATGATGAGAGACATAGACAGAGTGAATAGCCAGACACATTTTCCCAGGGCAGAAATGTCTATCACTAGGTGGCATAATTGTATGGTAATTGGAGGAAGCTTTAGCAGAGATATCAGAGGTAGATTCTTTACACAGAGAATGGTAGGTGTGTCTAATGCACTATCAACGGTGGTAGTAGAGTCAAATGCGTGAGGGAAACGTAACAGACTCTTGAATAGGCACATGGAACAAAGTGGACGGAAGCATGTAGGTTAGTCTGATGTTAGAGTCGGACAAACGACACAATGTCGAGGGCTGAAGGTCCTAACTGCATGCATTCATGTAGAACTCTTGAGCTCAAAAACTGCATTACTTCATGTAAAACTCCATTATTTCACTTTTTAGGTTAGAATCAATCTAAACATCATGGCATAGACAGAGAACACAGGGGGCTAACACCTTCAACGTATTGTCTAGCTATCACCATTATTAACAGCTAACCTGAGAATGCAACTTTAAAAAAAAAGGTTTTGTGATTTATAGATGAAAGAAATTAAACTGTCATGATATTCTAACTGATGAAAGGCTTAACAGACAATAAATTTTCCAATGTATAATTTCAGTTACATCACACCGTAAATTTCTGATATAATTTCTGTGTTAGGATTGAGCCCTCCACTATTACCTGATGAAAGAGCGACGCTCCGAAAGCTAGTGTGCTTCCAATTAAACCTGTTGGATTTTAACCTGGTGTTGTGTTATTTTTAACTTTGTACACCCCAGTCCAACACTGGCATCTCCACATCAGGACTGTTCTTTGTTCTGTGTTCTATGGAAGTGCTCAAGAAGACTTGGACATTAAGGAAGATTTGAGACTTGGAGCAGGTCAGCCTTGATTTTAGTGAAGGGCAATGACCTGCCACTGTTTCTGATATTCTCCCATTCTGTTATTGGAAAGTTAGTAGGTGTTATTTTCCTGGAAGGTCTTTTATGGAATGTTGCAATCAGGGAGACCAGCGGATTTTGTGAGCTTCGCTGGGTGAGGTTTGGAGTCTGTATTCACAGTGAATCTGGGTCTACAACATGATCAACAAATGAAGCACAAGATACAGAGAGGGGAAGCTCTGTAAAGAGAAATAAACAACCTCTTTCATATCCAGCCTGGGTCTTCCAATTACATTTTCCTGGGACATTCTTGAGGGACTGAATGTTCTCCTCTGTTTCTGTGCACCATGCTTTAACAGTAAGTGGACTCCAACTGCTCCTGTCTAGCAGGTTAGAGGGGTTGAGTGGAACACAGAAACATGGGACTGAGAAGCAGGAGTGAGTCATTAGAAAATTTGTGCCTTCTGCACTAGGCACTAAGATTGTGGTTTATCAGATTGTCGTCTCAGCCTCACTTTCCCGTCTGTGTCCCATTATCCGTGACTCACTTCTCTATCAGATCTTTAACTAACTCAGCTGTGAATACTTGTAATCAGAGAGGCACCACAAACTTCCTGGGAAGAGAATTCCCCGTTCGAATGGCCCTTTTAGAATTCTTCCTCATCCCGCTGTGAGAATAAGAGAGTCATACAGCATGGAAACAGATCCTTTTGTCCAATTTGTCCATGCCAATCAGGCATCTTAATCAGATCTCGACCTACTTGGCAGCATTTGGCCCACATCACATGATCCATTCCTATTTATGTACCTATTCAGTTACATTTTAAACGTGTAATTGTACCCGCTTTCACCTCTTCCTCTGACAGTGCACCCACCAGCCTCTGTATGAAAAAGTTTCCCCTCAGGTCCCTCCTAAGTCTGTCACCTTCTCCCTCTACTGTCTCGTTCTGGATGCCCCTACACTGGGAAAAGGATCTTTCCCATTCAGACTATCCATGCCACTTAGGACTTTTTAAAACCTCTGTCATGTCACCATTCGGCCTCGGGTAGTCCAAGGGAAAAAGCCTCAACCTGTTCATCATCTCCCTGCAGCTCAAACCCTTAGGTTCCAGAAAATCCTTGTAAATCTTTTCTGCACCCTTTCAAGCTTAACAACAACCATCCTTTAACAGAGTCAACTGATATGTAGGCAGTATTCTTAAAGTGGCCTCACCTACGACCTGCACAAGTGCAACACGCTACTCCAACTCTTATTCTCAATGTTCTGACAGATTAAAGCAAGAATGTCAACCATGTTCCTCACCAATCTACCGACCTAAACTCCACTTTCAAGGAACTATGAATCTTCACCCATCTTTGTTCAGCAACATTCCCCAGGGGACTACACTGTTTTAACTTACCAGAATGCAAAACCTCACAAATATCTAAATTAAACTCCACCTGCCAGTCCTTGGCTCATTGATGGTCAAGGACCCCGTTATATTCTGAGATAATCTTCTTCACTGTCCACTGCACCACGTGGGTGATGTTATCTGTAAACTTACTAACCATGCCTCAGATAATCACATCAAAATTGTTTATATCTGTGATGAAAAGCAGTGAGCTCAGCACTGATTCTTTCAGCACATCGCTGGCCACAGGTCTTCAGTCTGGAAACCAATCCATTACCTTCAATTCAATTTTGTATCCAATTGGTTAGCTTTTCCTAGATTACATATAAGCTAATTTTAGTAATCTGTCTACGATGGGGAACCTTATTAAATGCCTTGCTGAAGTCTGTGTAAACAATTTACACCAAAGTGTCTTCTTCTATCGTCTTTGTCACCGCTTCATAATACTCAATCACATTTATTAGACATGATTTCCATCACACAAATCCATATAGACTATCCCTAATCAGTCCTAGTCTCTCTAAATAAATGTAAATTCTATCCCTCAGAATCCCCTCCAATGAACTCCTCGTCACTGACGTTGGCTGATTGAGTCGATAATTCCCTGTGTTTTATTGGCTTACTGCTCCCTTTTCTAGCCCCACTCCCCCACTGGCCACAATAAATAATTATAACTAGGTAGGTGATATGGCCAATGATATAGTTCTCAGAGTGTGTTAGGGTCAGTGTTAGGAACAAGTCAGACAGATTTTTTTAATCTGATAAAACAACATGTCTATGACCAAAACAAACTATGATGGAAAAAGGAATGATGAGAGGATATTGCAAATATGTACAGTGATACTTCCCTTTGAAAAATACTGAGAAACACACACAGACACACACACAGACACACACACACACACACATACACACACACGCATACACACACACACACGCACGCACACACACATGTATTGTCGATAACAAACTGAAAAGCAAAATATCTGCAAAGTTAACTTGAAAGAACATTTTCCAAATATGATTCGAACTCATGACCAAAGGAAAAATGCTGTTCTACTTGAAGAGTCTACTTGTAGAGTCATCAAGTCCTACAGCATGGAGAGAGGCAGAAAGGCCCTTTGGCCCAAACTCGTCCATGCTGACCCAAATATCAAACCACACTAACCTCATTTCCCAGCACTTGGCCCATAGCATTCTCATCCTTTCCTGTTCATGTACTTGCCCAAATGCCCTTTAAATATCGTTAATATAAATGCTTCAACCACTTCCATTGGCAGCTCATTTCCTATGTGTACAACGCTCTGTGTAAAACGGTTTACATCAGTTTCCCTTTTATTCTTTCCCCTTTCACCTTAAACTGATGCTCTCCCCTCCTCGATTCCCCAACTCTAGGAAAAAAAGGCTGGGTCCATTCACCCTATCCATCACTTCTCCTATGCTCTAAAGAAAAAAGTCCTCGCTTGTCCAACCTCTCCTTATAATTCATATTGTTGTGTCCTGGCAACATTTTTGTAAATTCCGTATGCACACATTCCAGATTAAAAACATCCTTCCGATTGCAATGTGACTAAAACTGAACACAACACTACAAGTGCAGCCTCACCAACATCCTGTATAACTGCAACATACCTTCCCAACTGCTTTCCTCCATGTCCTGACCGATGCTTGCTAGTATGGCAAAAGCCTTCTTCACTGCCATGTCTAATTATGACCCCAGTTTCAGAGAGCGGTGGACCTAAACTCCATGGTCCCTCTGCTCAACTACACTCCTTAAAGTCCGACCAATCACCATGAAACTCCTATCTTCGTCTAACGTTGCCAAAATATTCCTCGGCCCACTTCTCCAGTTTGATCAAGGTCCTGCTGCAATTTCTGATATACTTCCTCACTGTCCACGATACCACCTATTTTAGTATCATCTCCAAGTTTCCTAATCATGCCTTATACATTCGCAAGAATATCATTGATACAGATAACAAACAGCAATGAGCCCAGCAGCGACCACTGAGGCACTTCATGTGTCACAGGCCTCCAGTCCGAGAGCATCCTTCCACTATTACCCTTTGTTTACTACCATGAAGCCAATTGTGTGTCCAATTTGCCAGCTCCCTCTGGATTCCATGCGATTCTAACCTTCCAGACCAGCCTATCAATGGCAACCTTGTCAAAGGCCTTCGTGAAAACCATACAGACTACGTCGACCGCCCTACCCTCATCAACATTCCTCGTCACTTCATCAATGAACTCAAACAAATGTGAGAGGCATAATCTCCCAATCACAAGCCATACAATCTTTCCAGTCGAAAAACAACTATTAATAATAATCGTTAAAATTAATAATAACAAACTAATAAATAACAATAAGATGACATTTTCAGTGGAGAGTAAATTATGTGACATTGGAACGTGCATTATGGGTGAAAGGCAGAATAAATTTTGTACCTGTGTCATTGAACTGTGTTGAAAAATGCAAGGGTGGCATGGTAGTTCAGTAGCTAGTACTGCTGCCTCATAGTGCCATGGATCCGGATTTGGTTCCAACTTCGGGTGACTCTCTGTGTGGAGTCTACACATTCTCACTGTGTTTGTGTGTGTTTCCTCTGGGCGCTCCATTTTTCTTCCACAATCCAAAGACGTATAGGTCAGGTGAATTGGCCATGCTAAGTTACCTATAGTGTTATGTGCATTCATCAGGGGTAAATATATGGTAGGGGAATCGGACTGGGTGGGTTACTGTTTGGAGGGTCGGTGTGATCTTGTTGAGCCAAATGGCCTGTTTCCATACTGTCGGGAATCTGTCAAAAAACTATTTCTAAACAAACCTTATCTTTCTAAATGCATGTATATCTCATCCCTCAGAATCTTCTCATGTTACCTATTTACCACAGATGTTAGGTTTCCTGGTCTATAGATCCCAGATTTTTCTTTGCTTCCCTTCTTGAATAATGGCACAACATTTGCTAATCTCCAATATTCCAGAACCTAAACTGTAGCTAATGATGATGCAAAAATATCAACCAGGATCCCCGTAGTTTCTTCTGTAGCCTCTTGCAGTATTCTTCGATGCATCTGTTGAGCATCAGGAGATTTATCTACCTTCATACATTTTAATGTATCCAACACATCTTCTCCCTGTGATATTGACTCACCCCAAGATAACACCACGACCTTTGTTAACCTCCCAAGTCTTCATGTATTTCTCCACGGTAAAGGAAGAGGAGAAATATTCATTGAGAATCTCGCAAATCTCCTACGGTTCTAGACATGCATGTCCACTTTGGACCTTGAGGGGTCATATTCTCATTTAGTTATTCGTTTTACTTTAATATACTTAAAGAACCTCTTTGGATTCACCCTAATCTTCTCAGCCAAAGCTATCTTGTGCCCATTTTCGCCCTCCTGATTTCATTCTTCAGTAACCTACTGTACCCCCTGTACACCTCCAGGTATTCCCTCGATCCCAGCTGCCTGGACCAGAGCCACGCCTCCTTTTTGCTGGTCAAAGCCTCAATATCTCCTGACGTCCGAGGTTCCCTCTTCCTCCCAACCTTGCCTCTTACCCTCACAGTAACATATAGACCTTGAAATGTAGACATTACATTTTTAAAGGTATCCCACTTGCAGGAGGTCCCTTCGCCTGCAAACAAACTCCTCCAACCAACCCCTACAAGCTCCTGTCTAATTCCATCAAAATTCACCTTGCCCCAATTTTGAACTTGAACATGTGGATCAGTTTTGTCCTTCTCCGTAACTATTTAAAAATTAATACAACTATGGTCACTGGTTCCAGAGTGCTCCCCCACTGTCAAGTTTCGTCACTTCCCCAGTTGCACCCTCTACTTATTTCTTGAGGAAACTATTCTGAACACACTTAATAAATTCACCCCACCTCCGTCCTTAATTCTATGTCATTCCCAGTCTATGTTAGGAAACTTAACATCTCCTACTAATGCAATCCTATTGGCCCTGCAAGTCTCCCCAGTCTGTCTGCATATTTTTGTTCCCCTAATTCCTCGTTTACTATTTGGGGGCCTATAGTACAATCCAAATACTATCACCATTCTCTTCTTATTTCTTAGCTCCCCAGACAAGTCCTCACAGGATGATCCATTAGTTATTTTATCTCTGTTTACTGCTGTGATACTCGCCTTAATCAAAAATGAAACTCCCCCTCCCCTCCTTCCACCATCTCTGTCCCACATAAAGCACCTGTACCCTGGTACATTAAGCTGCCTTAGCCATGTATATCTAATGTCTATTATATCCCAGTCCTACGTACCTATCCACGCCCTGGGTTAATCGGCCTTACCTGTCAGCCATCTTGCATTGAAACAGTTGCAATTTAATCCAACAGGCATTCCTTGCTCCCTGTCGTTGTCTAGCCTGACCTGTCTCTTCATTTTACTGTTTCTGATTACTGTATCTCCTATCAGCCTCGCACTTGCCTCCCTGCTGTTGAGGATCCCACCCCTCCCCAACCCCAGCCAATCTAGTTGAAACCTTTCCTTGCAGCAGTTGCAAACCTGCCTGCCAGGATATTGGTCCCCTGCCAGTTCAGGTACAAGGTGAACACGTCACCTTGCCCCACAAAAGATCCCAGTGATCCAAAACTCTCTGCCCCCTGCACCAATTCTTCAGCCACCCCTTCATCTGCCATATCCTCCTGTTCTGACCCTCACCAGCACGGCGCTCGGGAAGTAAACTGGATATTGCCACTGTCATGGTCCTGTCTTTTATCCTTTTCTCTAGCTCTCTACAATCACTCTGCAGGATGTCATCACTATTTCTACCTGTATCACTCTGTCCTTTTTACCAATGTGCGCAATGACTTCTGGCTGCTTTCCACCCCCACCTCCCGACGCCACTCCCAGCCCCGGTGAGAACGTTTTGCAGCTGCTCTGAGGCATCCTGGGCCCTAGCATGTGGGAGGCTACACACCATTCCGGATTCCCATTTGCAGCCACATAATCTCCTGTCTGTTCCCTTCACTATCGTGTCAGATAATTCCTTATGTAGTTATTCTGCTTGCACAACCTTCTGACAATGGGAATTCTTCATGAAACAGTTGAATTTGGTTGAATTGTTTTGCTTCAGGCAATGTGGAGATTTCAATGAATCCTCATCAGGAATCCTCATTTAGTGGGAAAGATGACATGGCTGTTTTCACTCCCACACTTTGCTGTGATGAGCGACAAGGAAACAGAAAGGGTGCAATAGAATGTTCTTCCACAGATAGTCTACATTTTCCATCCGTAAGTTAAATCAGTAACGTTATCAGTCTGTGAGAAACAGAACTCACTCACAAATCAGCCTGAGACAAAGCCTTGGAAACAAGAACAATTTATTACAGCCTTGCAAGTACCAGACACTTCTGCAATCAAGCAGAAATGCGCACGAAAACATAACATGTAAGCATTCTTATTCAGTTTCCAAGTTGCGAATCACGCCTCCCTTTCCCCATCCTATCATAAGCCGATTACCTCACTTGTTATTTTTTTCTAATCTGGCCATCCTGCTGTCCTTGTATGTCTGCATTCTTTGTTCCTTGTTTGTTACAGTTTGTTTTTTTAATCCAGTTTCTCTTATCATACTATAAGCTTTATTGTGAAATGCCCCTGCTGCTTCTTTTTGTGGTCAACTACAACACTTTAAAGATGTTTCCTAGCTTAAAACTACTTTCTTTAAAAGACCCTCCATATTCATTTAAGTCTTAGCCTTAAGTATACTACATGCTACATGCTACAAGAATTCCACGACTGTTTGTATAATGTCTCACCCCCGCAACACCCCACCCAACTCACCTGCAGAAACAACATTTCT
The DNA here is from genome assembly GCF_047496795.1 of Chiloscyllium punctatum. Classification (NCBI taxonomy): domain Eukaryota; kingdom Metazoa; phylum Chordata; class Chondrichthyes; order Orectolobiformes; family Hemiscylliidae; genus Chiloscyllium; species Chiloscyllium punctatum. The sequence goes on along the minus strand of NC_092754.1, from coordinate 48,835,026 downwards.
AACCTCCCACAAGTCCCACACTGGACTCTGTGAGCTCTTCTTGAACATTGTCCGAACTATATGACTCAATTACATTCTCGACTCCAGGTCAGTGCGTTAATGCAGAATCAATTCATTAACAATAAATGGTCCTACTTGTTTTGAAGATGTGCTTGCATAATGTAAAAATAAGCGTTTCATGGCTTAACAATATCTGTGTTAAAATGAATATTCTAAAACATATACAGTAATTGCTGGAAAAGTTCAGCCTGTCTGTCAGCATGTAGGAAGAAAATTCACACTTCAATTTTTCTGTCCAACGACCTTTCCTTTGACCCTGATTTATTCTTAAAGTATTTCCCCAGTTTTATCCTCCCACACAAGAAGAAATATCCATCCGGTATTCACCAACTACACTCTTCTCAAGATCTTATATGGTCAACAAAACATCCCTCATTCTCAGGCCCAACTGTTAATTCTTCATAACGTAATGCATACATCCCAAGAATGAGTAAAGAGAAACATCTTTGAAACGTTTCGAAAGCAATTTTTTTTTTGTTTTTCAGTTGAGGCAGTTATAACTACACATAATACAACAGATGTAATCTCAGCAATGCCCTGTACTGATGCAGAAAACATCGCTAAAATCATACCCAACGCCCCTTGCAAGATACAGAATCATTACACTTACCTTCCAAATCACTTGCAACATCTTCAGGTTAATTTGACGTGACTCATGTACTTAGACACAAAAATCCCCCTGTACCACTGTGTTCTGCATTCTCCTTGCATTTAAATAAATTTCTGCTGTTTTGTCTTTTCCCCAAAACAGAAAATTTCCATCACATATATATTGTCCTGCTTTTTTTCTGCTGAAGCTTTGCTCAGAGCCATCCTCTGTCTGTATGCCATTGCTTGTTGCTGTGCCCTCTCCCAGTCTGTGTCCCATTGGAGACGTTCTGCACTCCCACTGTCTGTATCCCATTGCAGACGCTCTGCCCTCTCCCATCTGTATCCCATTGCAGATGATCTGCCCTCCCTGTCTGTATCCCACTGCAGACGTTATGCCTCCCCTGTCTGTATACCATTGCTGACGCACTGCCCTCAGCCGTCTGTATCCCATTGTAGATGCTCTCCCCTCCCCTGTCTGTATCCCATTGCAGACGCTCTGCACTCCCCCTGTCTGTATCCCATTGCTGAAGCACTGCCCTCCTCCGTCTGTATCCCATTGCCGATGCTGTGCCTCCCCGCCTGTATCCAATAGCAGATGCTCTGCCCTCCCCCAGTCTGTCTCCCATTGAAGACGCTCTGCCCCTTCCCTGTCTGCATCCCATTGCAGACGCTATGCCTCCCCTGTCTGCATCCCATTGCATAATCTCTGCCCTCCCCCTGTCTGCATCCCATTGCAGACACTCTGTCCTCCCCCGTCGGCATCCCATTGCGGATGGTCTGCCCTACCTCGTCTGTATCTCACTGCAGATGCTCTGCCCTCTCCCTGTCTGCAACCATTACAGACGCACTTCCCTCACCCTGTCCTTATCCCATTGCAGATGCTCTGCACTCCCTCATCTATATTCTATTGAAGACGCACTGCCCTCCTCCTGTCTGTATCACATTGTAGATGCTCTCCCCTCCTCGTCTGTATCCCATTTCAGATGCGCTGCACTCCCCCAGTCTGTATCCCATAGCAGATGCTCTGCCCTCACCCATCAGTATCCTATTGCATACGCTCTTCCCTCCCCCAGTCTCTCTTCCATTGCAGACTCTCTGCCCTTCCCCTGTCTTTATCCCAATTGTAAACGCACTGCCCTCGCTCTGCCCTCCGCTGTCTGTATACCATTGCAGACGCCCTGCCTTCCCCATCTGTATCCAATTCCAGACGCTCTGCCTCCATTCTCTGTATCCCATTGCAGACGTCTGCCCTCTTCCTGTCTCTATTCCATTGCAGACGCTCTGCACTCCCCCTGTCTGTATACCATTGCAGACGATCTGCCCTCCCTCATCTGTATCCCACTGCAGACTGTCTTCCCTCCACTGTCGGTATCCAACTGCAGATGTTCTGCCCTCCCCCCGTCTGTATATCATTGCAGATGCTCTGCCCTACCCTGTCTGTAACCGATTGCAGATGTTCTGTCCTCTCCCAGTCTGTGTCCCATTGCAGACCCTCTGCCCTTCCCCTGTCTGTCGCCTATTGCAGATGCTCTGCCCTCCCCCTGTCTGAATCTCATTGCAGACACTCTGTCCTCCCCCTGTCTGTATCCCATTGCAGATACTCTTCCGTCCCACTGTCTGTATCCCATTGCAGACTCTCTGCCCACCCCCTGTCTGTATACCATTGCAGACGATCTGCCCTCCCTCTGTCTGTATCCCACTGCAGACTGTCTTCCCTCCACTGTCGGTATCCAATTGCAGATGCTCTGCCCTCCCCCCGTCTGTATATCATTGCAGATGCTCTGCCCTACACTGTCTGTAACCCATTGCAGATGTTCTGTCTTCTCCCAGTTTGTGTCCCATTGCAGACCCTCTGCCCTTCCCCTGTCTGTCGCCTATTGCAGATGCTCTGCCCTCCCCCTGTCTGAATCCCATTGCAGACACTCTTCCATCCCCTGTCTGCATCCCATTGCAGACTCTCTGCCCAACCCCTGTCTGTATCCCACCGCAAATGCTCTGACCTCCCCATGTCTGTATCCCATTGCAGACCCTCTGCCTTCCCCCTGTCTGTATCCCATTGCAGATGCTCTGTCTCCATTTGACATCTTATTGAATGACTATCCTGGTGCATGATGAAACTGCGCTCCATCTCCTTCATCCAGTTTATTAGAATAGATTGTAATTTGTTGATAACCTCGCACAGATCCCTGAAAAATTCCATTCATTACAGCTTTCCAAACACAAAATGTGTAATGATCTCGACTCTATATTTCCTGACAGCTACTCAGGGCTCCCCTGCTTCTGCATAACAGCCTGGGAAGTTTATATGGCGTCCTCCTGTGCTGTGTAACTTACTGAATACTTCATTCTGTTTGGTGCGGCCTGTTTGGTGCAACCAATTTTGCTGCAGACACAGTTAGGCACAGAAATATTTCAGCGCATATATAATCCTTTTCAGGCTTAGATAAAAGCATTAATCAACGCAATAAAAATACAAATAATGTTTATTCCCTTTAGTAAAAATGTTAAAAAGACACTTGAGTAAGTATATCATTGACTCAGAGTTTTCCTTCAGAGCTAAAATGATAATTGGTCTTGCATTTATTCCAATTGAAAACATTCATGAAGGTATTGAACGTCTGACCCATGTGCTTCCAAATGAACTGCAACCGCTGCTGGACTGGTTTGAGGATAACTATGGAGGTAGAAGATAACGCAGAGGAAATGGTCGGCGTCCACCACTTTTTCCAGTTGGGATGTGGAATTTCTATGAAAGGACTTTAAACAATGAGGACAAAACAAACAATAATGCAGAAGCTGCCCACAGGAGATGACAATGCGAACTTGATGTGGAACATCCAGTTATTTGGAAATATATTGACAAGTTATCAAAAGTTCAGAGAGGAAGGGACATTTACTATGAGCATCTGATAGCAGGGCATGATATTCCGTTGTAATTAAAGAAGCCGATGCTATAATACAAACACAAGTAAGAAGATTTAGTGAGAGAAATGATGTTGAGTATTTTACGAAGGATGCCCATAATTTTAAATGAACATCATATTTTAGATTTTCGTAATGAACTTATTTTGTTTACTTTTTTTCTTTTTAACATTTTTACTGAAGAGAATAAACATTATTTTTATTTTTAGTGCTTTCATTAATGCTTTTAAATAAGCCTGAAAAGTGAGAGAGATGAAATTGGAACTGCCAGCGAGTTTAAATTAAGAATTGCTCTTTACTGAACATTGCTGCTAACTTGGTTGGTGGGACGTCGATGTTTCAGAATCTCCACACAAGGTGACCTGGTCCTCTCTGTCTCTTTCCAGGATCCTCCCCACATGTCGAAGTAGAGGGTGATGGAACGGATATCGGGCACTCTAACACCCGGCTTGGCCCTTTATGTCCTATTCCATGCTGTTTCTCCAGGAATGGGAGAAGAGGAGGAACGGAGTAAGGGTGGGAGTGAGTGTACCTGCTGTTAATACTGGTACAGGGGAAGGGGGAAGGGTGAGGTGTCCAGAAGGAGTCTGACCACAGTGTTGTATCCATGTTGTGTTATTAGTGTGCGGGGCTATTGCATCAATGACAGAAAAAGTTGGGGAGGGAAGGTGCTGAATGAGTGTGGTCGTGCTTCAGCCTTCTTTGGAGATAGAGGGTGAGCCTTGTGTTATTAACAGATACACAGTGAGTGTGAGGGAGGAGATGAATATGGTGACACTTATCCTGGCAAAGTGGGGGGGAAAGAATATTGATGCTTATCCTGTGTCGCTGACCAATTCTTCAGATCATCTCAGCGTTGAGGTGAGTCTCCCTGAACGTGTTGTCCAAGTCTATCGCTAATAACACCACAGACCCTGTCCCTCACATCCCACAGAATCAGTTTGGGTGGATCTTATAAATAGCAAGATGAAGCAAACATTAGTGTGTTATATATCAAAACCAAATCTGTCACGTATTTACTTTACATCATATGCTCTGGAAATTAGGTATGCAAGTACATGCAAGGGGAAGCAATGACACAGTGATATTATCGCTGTGCTCTTAACCCAGAGACAAGTTGCTGGGGACATGAAGTCAAATCCTGTCATGGAAGATGGTGGAATTTGAATTCAATATATATATGGAATCAAGGGTTTATGATGACGATGAATCCATTGTCGATTGTTGGAAAAACTCATCTGGTTCACTGGTGTCCTTGAGGGAAGGATACTGCTGTCCTTACCTGGTGTGGCCTGCATGTGACTCCAGACTCAAGACAACGCAGCTAACTCTTAACTGCCCTCTGGCATGGGCAATAAATACTGGTTATCCAGCGACACCCTCATCCTGTGAATGAGTAACAAATAATCGTGGGTGCTGCAGTAATAATAGATTGTCTAAAGTTGCACCAAAACTACATTAACTAAGTGACTATTAATGCAGTGAAGAATAACTTTAGTAAGTATATATCACGTAGGTTGAACATTATGTTGTGAACCAAACTAGAGAGCTGGTAATTTCAGATTTTGTGTTGTGTGGTCAGGAGGACTAATTAATAACCTTGCTCTGAAGCAGCTTTGGAGGAATAGCGACATCAATATGTTGCATTTTTACACGGCGTCTGAATACAATCTCGAATGTTGAACATTCTGGTCAACATCATGGAAGCCCAGAGACTAGAGGGTCAAGTTCGCTCCAGTGAATTGGGGAAGTACAATATAACATTCAATTGGAGAAGCAATGATTGTGGTAGTCATAGAGTCCAACAGCACGGAGAAAGGCCCTTCAAACCCAAACTGGTCTATTCCGAACAAAATGTCCATTCACATTAACCCCATTTCCTTGCACTTGCCCCATATCCTTCTTATTCTTTCCTATCCATGTATTTGTCCAACTGCATTTTAAGTTTTATGAATGTACCTCCCTCAACCACTTCTGCTGGCAGCTCATTCCATGTGCATACCACCCTGTGTGTAAAAGAAATTCCCCCTCAGGTTATTTTTTACTCTTTCCCCTCGGATCTTAAATTGATGCCTTCCAGTCCGTGATTGCCCAATCCTGGGGAAAAAAGACTGTTTGCATTCACTCCAACCATGCTTCCCATGGAGGAAATCTTGTACATTTCTATCAGATCTCCCTCAGTCTCATACATTCTAAAGTAAAAACTCCTCGCTTGCCCAACCTCTCCCTCGAACTCAGACCACTGAGTCCGGGCAACAACTTTGTAAATTTCTTCTGCATTATTTCCAGTTTAATAACATCCTTCCGAAAGCAAAGTGAACAACACTGAACATAACACGACCAGTATTGCCTCACCAGAATCCTGTATACCTGAAACATAACTCCCTAATTTCGATTCTCATTGCTCTGACTGGTGAAGGCCAGTGTACCAAATGCCTTTTTCACTGCCCTATCTACTTTTGACTCCACCTACAGAGAACCTTGCACCGGAATTCCAAGGTCACTTTGTCTCAATACACTCCTTAAGACCCTGCCATTCACCATGAAACTCCTACCTTGATTTGACTTTCTAAAATGCAAGAACTTACACTTATCTGTATTAAACTCTATATGCCATTTCTCGGCCCACTTCCTCACCTGATCAAGGCACTGCTGCAATTTCTGAAATTTCTGATAATCTTCCTCACTGTCCACGATAGCGCCTATTTTAGTGTCACCTTGAAACTTACAATTCATACTGTACATTCTCATCTAAATCATTGATATGTGCAATATGTAAATATGTATACAATATACATGCATAAAACAAACAGCAATAGTCCCAGAACCAACCCCTCGGGCATTGCACTCATCACAGGCCTCCAGTCCGACGAGCATCCTTCCACTATTACCCTACGTTTCCTACCATCAAGCAAATTTTGGATCTGATTTGCCAGCTCCCCCTCAATTCCATATAATCGAAACTTCCAGAGCAGTTTACTCTTACTGAACCATGTGTACTCTTACTGAAGGCCTTACTGAAATCCATATACACTACGTATACCACCATGCCCTTGTCAAAGTTACTGGTCATTTCACCAAAGCATTCTCACAAATTTTTGAGTCATGATCCCCCACGCACAAAGACGTGCTGACTGCTCATAATCACACCCTGCCTTTCCAAATGCATGTATATCTTCTCTCTCAGAATCTTCTCAAGAAACTTACCAACTAGAGATGTTAGGTTTACTAGTCTATAGGTCCCAGCTTTTTCTTTGTAGCTCTTCTTGAATAAGGGCAAAGCATTCGTTACACTCCAGTCCTCCTGGACCTCACCCGTTGGCTACCAATGATACAAAAGTACGAACCAAGGCCTCTGCTATTACTTCTCTGTTCTCCTGCAGTGTTCCTGAATATATCTGGTCAGGACCAGGAGATTTATAGATATACTGCATAGGCTGAAAGATATGTCTACTTGTTTCAGGTGAAAACACCAAAGAGTAAGAAAGTGACTTAGTGATGATTAACATAACAAATTAAAGATTATATTAATCGCAGGAAGTGACTTCAGAAAAATTCCAGACATTGTGGAATCCTGAAAATTCTCAGAAAATTACGATGCAGAAAAGGAGGGCCATGAAACTAATCAGGAAATCAAAAAGCGAACATGCATGCAAACAAACAGCAACACAAAGACTGTAAAAATCTATGATCTGTATTTCAAAGGAAAATAAAACATAGTCAAATGTGGAAATTTGCAATCAGGAGAGACTAGTTCATTGTGGATAACAGGGAAAGCGCCAAGAAAATAACCAGTTACTTTACATCTGTCTTAATGGAGGAAGATCCAGAATATCACCCAGAAATATGAAGTGATTGCATTGGACTTGTGGAAGTAAAGACATAAAGTCAATTCATATCAGTAATAAGGCAATGTTGAATATGCAGCTTGATCTGAGCATTGCTAAGCTTGACAAACCAGATGTACTTCATACCAAAATCGTCAGAAATAAATCACAAATAGAAGCATTGATTGCATTGTCGATGACTGCATTCTATTTTCCTGTACATTCTGCAGAGTCAGGAAGCTGGTGTAGATAAATGTACATTAGTAAACTGATCCAAGCACTAGAGATGAATAGTAGGGATCCAAGCATCTACAAAGGGAAGAAGAGATAGTGTCGAGAACTGCTGCCAAATTAACTTGACATTTGTCGGGAAACTGTTGGAATACATTAAATAGATTGTGATATTGGATATTTAGACATTAACAGCAAAATTTGAGAGACTCAGTATGCATTTCTGAAAGGGAAATCATACTTGGCGAACTTTGGAATTGTTTGAAGTTGATTCTTACAGCATAGATAATGGGGATCCAGTAGAATTGGCATATTTTAGATTATCAGAAGGTCTTCTATAATAACTCACACAGTGAGTTCGAAAATGGAATGAATGTGAAGGGATTAGGAGGAATATATGTCAGTGTAAACTTAAAGTTTGGTTTGACTTCCTTTAAGGGAGTCAGAATATAGATGTAAAGACATGTTGAAGCAGTTTCATAGAGTGTTGGTGAGACTATACCTGGAGTATTGAGTACAGTTTTGGTGATCAAATCTGAGTAATAATATACTGACCACAGAGGAAGTGTAATGGATATTGCTTGATAAATCCCTCAGATGGCGAGATTGCGTGATGAGGAAACTCAGTCTATGCTCTATAGAGTTTCAAAGAATCAGAGGTGTGTCACTGTGAACTTTATAAAATTCACAAGACATACGAAAAGTTGGAAATTTACTGGCTGTTCATTTGGCTGTCTAATCCACATTCAAGGCAAATAATGGCAGGATAAGGGGCAGACCATTGAAGACTGCAATAAGGAGGAAATTCTGCGCGTGGAGGGGACTGACTAACACAGGGACATGGCTGGGCAAGATTACGGAGAATCCCCAGATAACCTATAAGTGTGTCAAGAGGAACTGAGTAACCAGTGAACAGGTAGGACTCATTAGCGACTTGCCAAGTTGCATCCAAATAAACTTTAGTAGTAGAAGAAAGAGGGGAGTGGCTGTTTATGTGACTGGAGGCCAGTGTCCAATGGTGTAACACGGGATCAGTGCTGGGTCTCTTATTATTTGTGATTCGGAGGTGCTGGTATTGGGCTGGGGTGGACATCTAAAAATAGCATAACACCAGACTATAGTCTAACAAGTTTATTCAGTAGCACGAGCTTTCGAAGCGTAGCTTCTTCATCAAAGTGCACAACCACGTGATGTAACGGATGTTGAGAGATTTTTAACCTTATTATTTGTGGTATTCATAAATGATGCGGCTGTGTAAATGGATGAGGGGTTGGGTGTGGAATAAATAAGTTTGCACTTGATACAAAGATTGGCCAGCTGGTTGGCAGTGAGGAGGAAGGCCTTACGTTACAGGTAGATACACATGGAATGGTGAGATGGGTGGATCAATGGCAGATGGAATGTAACTATGAGGTGATGCATTTTGGAGAATGAACCAGGCAGGCAGTAATTAATGAATGGCAGCACACTAGGAAGCTCAGATGGTGCTTTCCCACACATCGCTGAATATGACTGTGCAGGTTAATACACAATCTGGGAAAGGCTAGGGGTCTTTAAACACAGCCTTTATTCATCGAGGCATAGATTATAAGAACTATGCGGAACGTTGGTGAGGGCAAGATGGAATACTGTGTGTAGGTCTGAGAACAACATTACAGGAAGGGTGTGATTGTACTGGAGGGGGTGCAGAGCAGATTCACCACATTGTTCCCTGGGATGGAGCATATCAGGTATGGGGAGATGCTGGATAAGCTCGGGCTGTTTAGTATGGAGGAGAAGAGGCAGAGGGGTCCGTGATGCAGAAGGATAGGATTACGAGGGACATGGACAGGATGGATAGAGAGCAGCTGTTCCTTTTAGTCAAAGGAAAACACTTTTAAAGTGAAGGGTTGGCGGTTTAGTGAAGATTTGAGAATTGTTCTTTACCCAGAGAGTGGTGGGGGCATGGAATGCGCTGCCCGTGGGAGTGGTAGAGTCAGATTCATTGGCGACCTTTAAGCGGCATTTGGATAGGTACATGGATGGGTGCTTAATCTAGGATAGAAGTTCGGCACAACATCGTGGGCCGAAGGCCTGTTCTGTGCTGTATTGTTCTATGTTCTATGTTCTAACCAGAGGGTGTTGGGGTCTGGAATGCACTTCTCGAGAGGGGAGTTGTCATGGTAACCTCAAAACCATTAGAAACGACACGGTTGTGCACTTCAAATGCTTTAGGATTCACGGCTAGTGTCTTGTGTCGGAGGTTGGGCCTAATGTAGACCGTGCTGTATTTCTGATAGTACAGAGTCTTTGCTTCTGTGATTGGATGGCTATGGAAGGACAATAATTGAGTAGCTTAAGGGAGGAGTTAATGCGTTTCTGAAGAATTTATTAACAAAGTTTATAAGACAGAATTTGTAATATTTTCTGAAAATATGTCAATTGCAAAATTAAGAGAAAAAACGGTGTAGCTTTCTTACAGACTGATACCAGAGAATTGTGGACTGGGAAATAGCAGAACTATGGAGCAAATACTTCAGTTATGCCACCACAGAAGAAAACAAAACAAAAAAAAACTTTCTCGCAATACTAGGGAACTTTAGTCTGGTGAGAAAAAGGGAATACAATGAAATTAGCAACTAAACAGTTTAGAGAAAGTATTGGACTGAAATTAATGGGCATAGACAAAGTCAACAGAGATTTATGAAATGGGAATCATATTTGAGAAAGTGGCTTTTAGCAAAATTATGTAGAAAGTATCAATGCAATATGAGTGGAATCTCAGAAAGATTCTTGATAAAACCCCAAGCCTATTGTGCAAATTCGAATCCTATAGGACTCGGGTTAATATGTGGTCATGTTTTTAGGATGGGAGAGCTGGCAGGAAACAGTGAGTAGGAATAAAACAGTGCTTTTTTTAAATGGAAGGCTAGGAGGATATAGAAAGGATCGTGGCTTGGGCTCCAACTATTCCCAATACACATCATATCTTTGGGTGAGGGGCGCAAATGCAATATTCCCAAGTCTGCTGACAGCACTAAACGATGTCAGCTTGTGAGTGGGTGAGGAGGGTGTAAATAAAGCTCCAAGGTGATTGAAACAAGTGGAGTTACTGGACAAATACGTGGCAGATGGAGAGTAATGGGGGAGATGAGATGTTGTGTACTTTGATGGGAACAATAGAATGGTAGCCTCTCATTTGAAAAAGGAGTGGTTGAAAAATATTGCTCTATAAATGAACTTCAGTGGCATTTTTGTTTATTTCTGTATAGCCCTCCGAGTCCATGTTGGTGAGTGAGCTCTGAAGCTAAAAGTCACTCATGGCAATGGCATTGGCATGCTGACCAGTGTATGTCGGCCCTGTAACATTGAAAGGACTCTGGATCTCCCTGTACACCAGTCACTGAAAGCAATATTGCAGGAACAGAACGCAGGTAGAAGATAAATGCTGTGTTTGCCTTCATTTCAGGGGGATTTGAGTACAGGAGTAAATGTATCTTACTGCAGCTTGTACAGGGCCTTGGTGAGACCCCATCTCGAACATTGTGCAGTATTTTGTGCAGTTTTGGTCTCTTTTCCTAAAAGACAACAAACCTGAAATTGAGGGAGAGCAACAAAGGATGACCAGACTGATCTCTTGGATGACAGGCTTGTTGTGGGAGCAGAGTTTAGGGCAACTGGATCTGTATTCCAAGGGGCTTAGGAAAATGAATGGAAATCTCAGTGAAATATATAACACTCACAGGGTGAGACCGATTAGAAGCAGGGATGGTAATTCCCCTGGCTCGAACGTCTAAAACAAGGGGCCACTGTATTAGATATAGACAGGCCACTTTGCATTGAGATGAGAATAAATGCCTGTACTCAGAGACTGGCGAGCCAGAGGTACTGTCTCCCAGATCAGGCTGTGGAAGTCAAGGCGCTGAATTTAAATAAGGATTTCTGGAAACTAAAGGGATAGGGAGAGAGCAGGTGTATGGTGTGAAGATAGAAGATCAGCTATCATTCCAGGTTGTTCTCCTGGCTGACTGACAATGTGATGCCGATGGAGAATTCTAGTTCTCCCCAAGATTCTCCCCACAGTTTGAAATAAAGTTCTTTCTAAGTATAGACTGCAATTCCCAGTTTCAGGTCCAGTTTCAAGGCCTGCAGAGCCAATTGCATTCCTGTTTTAGCTGAACACATTGATTGTACCTTTTGCAGACGGAGGGATCCTGAGGCATCGTTTACTGTTCAGCTGGTGCCCGGCAAGGAATCGTGTCACAGTGAACGTGAGTTCATTTTATAGAAAAAGGTTCACGAATTGCATTGCAGCCGAATTGTATTTAATCAGCATGCATTATCGGTGAACTGCCTGTACATAAATGGAGGCGCAAAACTGGTGGGCTGAATGGACTACAGCAATTCTCATTTTATGTTTCACAGTGTTTAAACATATTAAGGGATATAAATATTGGATGGGGAAAACTGCGTTGAGGAGATGTTCGGCCATTAACTAGAATAGGGAAAGCTCAATGAGTTGTATGACGTATTCCTTTCCCGATACTTCTGGGCAGTGTGTGGGAAAGCTCTGTAAAGGTTGTCACAAGCTCTCAGATGTTAAGAAGGAGGTCTATGCAGGGTCGACAGGATCGTGTCTCCCGTTCCCTTTTCTGAAAATGAGGCTGGTGCCGGGTGTTCTCTTCAGGTATATTATTTAAGACACAGAGCAGTTTAAGACAATGGAGTGTCTTGCTTGGCCGATTCAGAGACAATTGAAGAGTTTATCACATGCCTGTGTGTCTGGAGTCACTTTGAGGCCACACCAGGAAAGCACGGGAGATTCACTTCCTGAAAGTACATTGGGGAAGGAGATCAATGTCTATGATTGACATCGAACACAAGATTACTGACACCAGATATTAGATCTCGATATTTTATTAATTGTTTTTAATTTGCACCAGTTGCCTGATCATTAGCCTGGTCTGGATTAGCAATCCAATGACAATTCCACAACAGCACCATCTCCATACGGGGGCCTATCGGAAACCATACTGAGCTGGTTATTTCTGTGCTGTTTGACAGCTCTATCAAAAATAACCCCAACCAATTTGACTATCGTGATGGAACTGAGGGCGTGGTAATTGGTCCGATTGTAATTATTCCTTTCTTAGGGGATGGGACATAGTTGAGTAGTTTCTCATATTCGGAGAAAGTGAGAACTGCAGTTGCTAATTAAGCACATTGCCAGGGAGTTGTCAGAGTTGGAGCTGGGATGAAACAGCTTCCTCAGGTACACGGCTTGTTTTGTAGCAAACGTCCTCAGTCCTATTGCAGGAATGGTGTCAGGGCCAAATGCCTTTGTCATATCTACAGTGTCCAGCTGTTGCTTCATGTCACGGGCATCTGTGATTCTGAGGGTGTCATAGTGAGGGTGAGGTGGGTAATCGACTCAACACTTCTGGCTGAGGTTGGTGCAGATACTGCATCTTTTCCATGAATGCACAGGGCTGTTCCATTATTTAGGATGGGGATATTTGTGGATTCCTCTCCTCCAGTTAGTTGTTTAATGGTCCATCGACTTTTATGTATGGATTTGACAGGACAACAGAGCTTAGATCTGATTTGTTAGTCTTGGGATCATCTCTTTCTCTGTATCAGATGTTAGTCCTCCTGTTCGTAGTGTAACCAGACAAGTGCTGTAGCTTTAATGGGTTGTCATCAGGTTTAGGTGCACGTGATTCCGACCCGACCATGTTCACCCACACTCGTCACTGACCCATGGATCGGCTTGATGGAAATGGTGGACGGATGGACTCTCCTGGGGGAATGTTACAGATTGTCATTGAAATCTACAGCATCGGATGGTAACCCAGTTTTAGCTGCAATATCTACAATTCAGTTCTACTGACTGCCCCCCAGTCCACACCGAGTCCCATTCACACATCAGCCCTGTATTAGTGATGTACTTTGGTTTCTGATGCGAAAATACTTTCATTTTCATTTTCTCATTCTGCTGGAAGTCTTTCCTTGGTGTCATGCCTCCAATTTTTTACATAAACAGTATCCATTTAATGTACTAATATGAATCTTTTCCTTTCAGTAATGCCATCTTCTGTATTTGAAGTGAATGTGCATCATTCTGTTTTTCCCTCTGACCATGATTCAGAGCTCTGCAGTGTCAGTGATGCCAGCCTTATGCAGTTTCAGAGTCAAGGAACTTGTCACCATGTGGGCGGCACGGTGGCACAGTGGTTGACACTGCTGCCTCACAGGGCCTGAGACCCGGGTTCAAATCCCGCCTCAGGCGACTGACTGTGTGGTGTTTGCACGTTCTCCCTGTGTCTGCGTGGGTTTCCTCCCACAGTCCAAAGATGTGCAGGTCAGGTGAATTGGCCATGCTAAATTGCCCGTAGTGTTAGGTAAGGGGTAAATGTAGATGTAGGGGTATGGGTGGGTTGCGCTTCGGCGGGGCGGTGTGGACTTGTTGGGCCGAAGGGCCTGTTTCCACACTGTAAGTAATCTAATCTAATGTGTTACAGTTCAGTTCCCAGTGTACGGCGCTCCATATTGGACAGGATGTTTGGCATCTTTGATAATATGTCGTTGGAAATTTAAAAACAGAAATTACTAAAAATATTGCAGAATTTTCTGGAGTGAATGCACAGTTAAACTTCCAGTTCCAGTGACCGTTCTTCAAAGCTTTTTGTATTTTTATTTCCAGTACCCATAGTTATTTGTTTAATTGAAAAATTGTTCTGTGCCTATTCATTTCTGGAGAATCTCAGCAAGTCTCTCAACATCTGCAGAAAAAGAGAAACAGTTCGCGTTTCCAGTCCAGTGTGACAATTCTTCAAAACTGAATACAATTGCAAAATGGTCTTTTAATCCCTTGCCAGAAGTGGAGGATGGGTGGCAGGGAAAAGAGGGTATGGAAAAAGACAAACGGGCGTTTAACAGTGGTGAATGAGAAGATTCTGTAAAACGGGTCGAAGTTAAGGTGTGAATGGGAGAAAGAGGTTCTCTCTATTGGATACATGATAAAGTAGACACAACAACACAAAGTCATATGGAGGCCAGGCGGGAGAACGTTGACCATGTGGTTTTATATAGATCTAGCCACAGGTACGTTTTCACTGTCGTGACCATCACCCCCTTTAGACAAAGGAATCCATGTACTTGACTTCTTATTGGCACTAGTAAGCGTTTCATGCTGCCTTAGTATTGTAATATGGAGAAAAAAAATCACAGTATGACGTTTGGGCTGAGTATTGGTTACCTGTCATTTTTAATATTGTTTTAAATTTGCAGTGCTTATCTTTAAATGCTTGTTCTTGAAGTTAGTATCAAATGGAGTGTAGGATGTTGAGGGGTGACATTACAGAAACTTATAAAATCTTGGGAGGTATGGATAGGGTGAATAGCCAAGGTATTTTCCACAGGATAGGGGAATCCAAACAGAGGCAATAGGTTTAATGTGAAAGAGGGTAGATTTAAAACGGACAAAGGGGCAGTGGTTTTACACAGAGGGCGGTGTGAGTATGGAATGAACTTCCAGAGGAAGAGTGGGAGATGCAAGGACAGCTATAAAATTTAAAACTCATTTGAACAAACATATGAATGGGAAACCTTTAGAGGCATATGGGCCAAATGAAAGCAGGTAGGACTCGCTTAATTTGGAAAACCTGGCCAGCATGGACATTTAGAAAAGCTTCACGCAGAGTCAGAGTGGTTTTGTGAAAAGGAAATTATACTTTGCCCTTTAAAATCATGCAAAATATTTCTGGAGATGCCTGAAAATGTAACAACAGACTTGATAAAGGGGATCTGTAGACAACAGGCTTTCCAGAGATTTTCCACAAGGTTTTACAAAATGAAAGTTCTTAAACAAAACAGAAGCTCCAGGACGTCGGACACTGAATTAACTTGGGATGATGATTGGTTAACACAGAAATCGGAGAGTCAGGATTAATGAATTCTATGATAAAGGTGTATCTACTGGAGTAACACAAATATCAGTCTGATGGCATCAGTTATTTACAATCTATACGGATAGCCTGAAGGAGGGAGCTGAGTGCAATATACATCCGAGTTTGAGGATGACACTGAGAATCAAAAGGCAGGCTGTTATTTAATGGAGAGGACTTCCAGCAAAGGAACAGCACAAAGGCTTTGGAGTCTTCCTGTGTATGAAACATAAAGTCAGCATGCTGGTGCAGCAAGTAACTCGGTTGGTACATTAGGCAGTTTCCTGGGATGAAAAGGTTGAGTTATTGAGAATCTCTAAAATGGTGAGGCGATAATTCATTGGGGTTTAAATGAATGAGGAGTGATACTGCTGAAACATACAGAAGGGGTTATAGAAGGTCAATGTTGAGAAATTGTTTCCATTCTCGGGCAAAGTGTCGAACTCGAGGCTATAGGTACCGAATAAGGAATATCGATTTCAATCTGAGATGCAGAGTAATGTCTTCTCACCGAAGGTAGTGAATGTCTGGAATTCCCTAACCCAGAGAAGTGTGGAGGGATGCAAGGAGGCTGGAAGATAGTGGAGTTTAGCCTTGGATTAGATCAGCCATGTTCTTATTAAATGACAGGGCTAGCTTGACGGGCAGAATGACCTACTCCTGTTCCTATTTATTAATTTCACATGTTATGCTTTTGGAAAGTAATGAGTTATATTGCTGGAAATCGTGTTGCATTCAGGGAGAGCAGAGGATTTGTTGTTTTAACCCTGGGTGGGGTATGTGGCTGTAATCCCAGCGTATCTGGGTCTGCAACATGATCATCATCTGGAGCAGAAGTTACAGAGAAGGGAAGCCTGGAAACAGGGATTCGGGGGTGGGGGTGGTGGTCACTTCCTGACCCAGCCTGGATTTTCCAAGTGCATTTCCAGAACTACACCTAACCATCGGAGTGGCCTCGATCTGCCCCTGTTCCGCAGGTCCGCGGGCTGAATGGACATCAGAGCATATGGCTAAGGGACACAAGTGGGCCATTCAGCCATTTCACACTACTCCACCAGTAAATAAGGTCATGGCTCATCTCATTGTGATCCCAGCTGCACTTTTCTTTCCATGCACCATTATCCCTGATTCACATGCCCATGGAAAATCAGACAAAGCCAGCTTCGATATAATCTAAAGATCCAGCCAGCCCAAACTTCTGGAAAAGAGAATTCCGACTTGACTGAAATCCCACTTTGTGAATTTCTCCCAATTCCTGCTCTGACGGAGGTTGGAGGGTGTCACTGTTTCCTTTTCTCGTCCCATTCCCCCACTGCTCACAACAAATTTTAAATGTAACCAGTTTGCTAATATGGTCGATGATAAAGTTCTCAGACTGAGTCAGGTTCAGTGACAGGAACAAGTCAGGCAGATTTCTTTAGTCAGCCACAAATAACTAATAGTATTAACGGATGTGCATGGTGGATCTGTGTTTAGCACTGCTACCTCCCATCACCAAGTAGCTGCGTTCAATTCCAACCTCGGGCAACTTTCTGTGTGGAACTTGAACATTCTGCCCCTGTCTGTGTGGGTTTCCTCCCAGTACTCCAGTTTCCTTTTAAAGTCCAAAGATATGCAGCTTAGAGCGGATTGGCCATGCTAAATTGCCCATAGATCCCAGGGCTGTGTAGGTTAGTCAGGGGAAATGCAGTGTTACATGGATAGAGTAGGGAGGGGCAGGCCCGGGGGGCGGGAGGGGTGTGGAATACTGTTCCGAGGATCAATGTGGACTTGATGGGCTGAATAGCCTGCTTCCACAATGTAGAGATTCTATTAAAAACAACAAGAAGTTTGAACTGTACAAACACCCAGTGGGTATTTATCTGATCACTCTCCTCTAGGTTTTGTATGTTTCAATAAGATTACCTCTCATTCCAAGAGTAACCTGTTGAAGCCTTCACAATAGAAGACCCTCATCCTTGGAATACATGAAGTGAAACATCTCCAAACTGCTTTCAACTTAATTATATCCTTTCTCAGGTAAGGAGGCAAAAATTTTCTCTCACACAGATGAGGTTATTTTTTGTTTTCTCAGTCGTAAGAGTATTTGGAACTCTCTTCCCTGCAGAGCATTGGAGGCAGAGATATTGAATATGCTTGAGGCACAGACAGAAGGTTCATAAATAATAATGGAGTCAAGGATTATCGGGGAATGGCAGGGAAGTGCAGTGTTGGGGAAATGCTGACAGTGGTACAAAATCTCACTGCTCCAGCACATCCAGGAATATAATGCAAAATGAAATGATAATATTGATAAAATGCTAAGGGGAATTCCAATATGGTAGCGATCCAGAAGTTCTGCTTTGTTGGGCTCTGCATCACAGCACGGGAAAAGTTGTTCCCTAACCCACTCCACCCCAGCCATTTACTTAAAATGCTCAGTTTTCGAAAGTTTTGAGATTTGCAGTAGTTTTAGTTTGTGTAGTTTTTAAGCTCTATGAGACTTTGTTTATTAATGATCAGTAATTCGAGTTCTTCCTCTCTCGAGTTCAAAAGTTGCTCCAGTGTGTTCTGGATAATGATCTGCTGAAATGGTGTACCTGGAACATTAGGGGAACCATTGACCAGAAAAGAGAAAAAAAAAGTACTTTCTAGTCTTAAAAAAGAGAGGGTGGATGTTGTCCTTTTGCAGGAGATGCACCTTGATCACAAGGAACATTTGACATTACAGCAGGTCGGGTTTGAACGGGTTTATTTCTCCTCTTTTAATACTACGAGTAGGGGAGAAGCCTTAATGGATAAAAATAATCTTCCATTTAACCTACTACATTGTATTTGACACTCACTGGAGGCTCATAATCCCTAATGCCTTGAACTATGGTAAATAAAACAGTATTTTGAATGTTTATTGCTCCCCCCTCCACACTGGCGCACCGTCGTAAAATCCTGGTAGATGCATATTCCAAATTCAGTTATCTTGCACCGTGGCACATTGTTGTAGAAGATTTCAACTGTCTTATAGACCCCACGGTGGACAGAATGTCCAAAGGTTCCCCCAAACCCTTGTTATAATGTAAGCAATTAGTGGATTTGTGTGCAGAACTAGAGTCGTTGGATGTCTGGAGGCAGATCCACATCACAAGTCGGGATTTTATTTTCTTCTTTAACCCACAGAAATGCCACACGTGGGTTGATATCTTCCACATCCCTGCAACAATCTTAGATTTGGTGGCATCCCGCACAATTGGGAATATTACCATTTCTGACCATGAAGCAGTATACTTATTGATTAAGATTAAAGGCAATATAGCAGATTCGAAATACGAGCGAATGCATCCCTTTATTCTTAAGACTAGTTAGTTCATTGAGTGTTTAGATTAGATTACTTACAGTGTAGAAACATGCCCTTCGGCCCAACAAGTCCTCCAATTTTGGTGTCATCTGCAAACTTACTAACTGTAACTCTTACGCTCGCATCTAAATCATTTATGTAAATGACAAAAAGTAGTGAATCCGGCACAGATCCTCGTGGCACTGCACTGGTCACAGGCCTCTAGTCTGAAAAACAACCCTCCACCACCACCCTCTGGTCTTCTATCTTTGAGTCAGTTCTGTATCCAAATGGTTAGTTCTCCCTGTATTCCATGAGATCGAATAATACCATTCAGTCTCCCATGGGGAACCTTATCAAAACCCTTACTGAAGTCCAGACAGATCACATTTACCCCTCATCAATCCTCTTTGTTGCTTCCTCAAAAAACTCAATCAAGTTTCTGAGACATGAATTCTCATGCACAAAGCCATGCTGACTTTCCCTAATCAGTCCTTGCCTTTCCAAATACATGCACATCCTTTCCTCAAGATTCCCTCCAATAACTTGCCCACTACCAACGTCAGGCTCACTGGTCTATACTTCCCTGGCTTGTCCTTAACACCCTTCTTAAACAATGGCACAACGTTAGCCAACCTCCAGTCTTCCGACACCACACCTGTGACTATCCATATTGCAAATATCTCAGCAAGATGCCCAGCAATCACTTCTCTAGCTTCCCACAGAGTTCTCGGGTACACCTGATCAGGTCCTGGGGATTTATTCAATTTTACCAGTTTCAAGACATCCAGCACTTCCTTCTCTGTAATATGGATATTTTTAAAAGTGTCACCATCTATTTTCCTACATTTTATATCTTCCATATCCTTTTCCACAGTAAATACTGATTCACAATACTCGTTTAGTATCTCCTCCATACTTCCTGTGCTAGGAAAAATATTCTGTTCTGTTGGATGTGTGGAAACCTCCTGGTCTGTTGAGTTGTTGTAAACACGTCATGGTGAACATCCCTTTGGACATTCTCACCAGTACGGCGCACCGAAAAGCAGAGATTTATATGAACTATGGCAACCCTTTTTGGATTACCGCGATACAGCCTTATCTGCCACTCTATAAAGGGCTTTTGCAAAGCCATGACGATATTGTCTAATGAATCACATATGAAGAATTATGAACCTATGAATGTGTATCAGTTAATGCTCTCGAAGAACGAGAGCTATCATTTTGTTACGCTGAGCCATATTATTTATTTATTATTTATTGTTTATTTTTGTGTTTCTTCTGTCCTTTTAACTTTAACTTATTTTGTATATACATGCACAAGGGTGTAAATTTGTTCAGTTATTTGAGTTGTTTTGTTATTGGTTTAATATAATAATAAAAATATATTTTTGAAGGAAAAAAATTGTTAAAAAATTAAAATGCTAACATTGACAGATTAGAGTCCCAAAGAACTCTCATTAGAGAGACCAATCATGTTGGTTTATGTTGAAGGTCACCACACAGGTGATGGGGTGAGGTTGAGAGAGCATCCCCTTCATGGTAACCTTTATCAGTGTGGGGAATTGAACCTGCGCTGGTGTCCTTCCTCTGTATCACAAACCAACCATCCAGCCAACTGAGTGGGAGACTGTGCAACTGTTACACACAGAATCAGTCACAGATAAAGGGCAAGAGAAATTTTAATGACAAGGAAAAAGGTATATTTGAGATAAAAATGTTCTCTGTTAGAAATTTTATTTTATAATGAGGCAAGTGCTTGGAAGCTGTCTTTGGCTGAATAAAATAAGGTGAGCAAGTAAAATAACCAGAATGACTATTTGTGATTGGATATCGATAACCATAACACAGCCAGAAACCAGAACCACCTAACCATACATCAAAGAAGATTCAGAAATGACAGCCAGACTACTAAGTCCCCTCGGAATCCTAGTAGCACACAAACCCACCAACACTCTCAGACAAAAACTAACAAACTTAAAAGACCCAGTACAACCCATGGACAAAACCAACGTCATCTACAAAATTCCATGCAAGGACTGCCACAAACACTACGTAGGACAACCAGGAAGAAAGTTAGCCACCAGGATACAGGAACACCAGCTAGCCACAAAAAAGACTCGACCCTCTTTTCCCTCGTAGCCCTACACACGGATGAAAAAAAAAACACCATTTCGACTTGGCCAACACATCTATTGTGGGACAGGCTAAGCAAAGACATGCCAGAGAATTCCTAGAGGCCTGGCACTCCAACCACAATGCCATAAACAAACACATAGATCTCGATGCCATCTATCAACCCCTCAGAATACAAACAGGACATGGCATCACCATAAACCCCAGGAACCCCATCCAAGAGAAAGATATAAATAGAAAGTAGGAGACAACAGCTTCGCTTCACTTGGTGGTCGCCACTGATGATGTGACCTTGCCAGGTGATGAAATGTAACGATATCAAACCTACAGCTCAGCGAGCAAATCTACAGCCTCAACCTCAACCCGAGCTACAAAATTTCACAAACCTTGCATAACCACAAAATAAGTGCATGTTTTTGATTGGTCTGTGGAAAACATGCTGACTGTTGCATGAATTTATAAAGCAGATTAAATATATAGTAAGGAGCGTCCGTCCCCATGGGAAATGCCTTCTGAACACATGCTAGAAGAAACCCGCGATAAAATTGTCTGAGAATCATCTGCTTGGTAAGAGGAACCTGGAGGTTGAATGACTGAAGTTCCTGTAACATGGAGCTGAGAAAACCATCAGATCACCCCCGAACTTATTGAATGTTGGAGCATATTTGAAGTACTGAATCCTGATGATGGATTTTAATTGTGCGTGATTTGAAAAACGTACATCTCTACTCCATCCTCTTACGTGTTACACACTGGGGCACAGCCTTTTTCCTGAAACTGGGAATAAGTTGGAACATTATCTGGAACATTCCATAATTGGCATTCTCCAGAATATTCTATAAATATGTTGGGGGCATTAGAAAGGCAAGAGAGAAAGAGAGGGAAGTGGTTGTATGAAATAGTGAGAGTGGTGGAGCATGAGCCTTGTTCAGGGGGCGGTGCTATAACAGACATACAGTGAGTGTGAGGGAGCAGAGAAAATTTGGTGACCCTTATCTTGACAGAGTGGGGAAGGTTATTGATGCTTGTCCTGTTT
Source organism: Chiloscyllium punctatum (assembly GCF_047496795.1). Lineage (NCBI taxonomy): Eukaryota > Metazoa > Chordata > Chondrichthyes > Orectolobiformes > Hemiscylliidae > Chiloscyllium > Chiloscyllium punctatum. The sequence goes on along the minus strand of NC_092754.1, from coordinate 48,812,988 downwards.
TGCGGGACATTTCTTCAGACTGCACATACTGCACTGAGGTGGGTGGCGAGCTCAGACCAGGGTCGGTGGGTCTGGTAGTGTGATGCCTCTAGAAGAGAATGGTCCCCCTCTGTACTAGACCATCCACCAGGACCTCCATGCTGCTGCCGACAAACCATGGTGTAATTTCCACTTAGCTGCCATGCTTGGGGAAAATGTGCAGGGCAGCTCCAAACTGAGAAAGCGCAACTGTATGCCCATTGGCCTTATAAAGACTGCAAAAGATCTTTCCAGCAACACATTTTCAGCTTATAAAGATGGCACCAGTGTCAGGGATCACGGAAAATCCAGAGGAATCCGGGCGACTTTAAGTACCTCCAGTCATGATGGGTGGGAGAATTGGGTTAGCGTTGAATGAGAGGGACACCATGGAATGGGGTGGTTAGTTAATGATGTGAGTTCGATAAGATAGCACCAGGAAATTAGCTCCGCCTCATGCAGACATACCCTCTGTCACACTCAATGAAAATGTCACTGGGACAGTTTTTTTGTTAGATTCAGCCCTGTGAGGCGAAGACTCTACTGTCCTCAATCCCAGTTGCAAAGCTGCAGAACACATGCTCATCCAAAACTCTCCATCTCCTGAACTCACAGCAATATCCCTTTCACTCATAATTCTTCAAAATACTGACCCGTGTTACATGAATACTATCGAAATATCTTCATTTCAGCATTCTTAAACCTGTGAGCATATCCTTCCATTACATTTTTTCTCTGTCTCTGCACGGTCTCCGCCCTAAAACACACTCATTTACAGTCATACTGCATGAGACTACCAGTGTGACTAGCCATTTGGCCCAGCTGATCCATGCCAACCAAAATGTCCATCCACACTCACCCCATTTCCCTGCCCTTGTTCTGTATCCCTCTAATCCTTTCCTATCTGTGTATTTGTCCAAATGCCTTTTCAATGTTGTTATTGTACCCACGTCAATCACTTCCACTGGCAGCTCCGTCCGTATGCATACCACGCTGTGGAAAAAAGATGCCCCTCAGGTTCCTTTTTATTTTGTTTTTCTTTTCCAAACATTAATGGACGTCGTCCAGTCCTCAATTCCCAAACTTGGGAAAAATTTTGAAGTATTCACCCCATGCACGGCTCTCATGATTTTATAAGAGCTACACTGCTATAAGAATCCCCTGTTTCCTACACTGTAGAGAAATAAGTTCTAACCTGTCCAACCTCTGCCGATAACTTAGAGCCTTTAGCCCAGGAAACATCTTTGTAAATTTCTTCTGCACTCTTTCTAGTTCAATAACATCCTTTCTAGAGTGAGGTGAACAAAACTGAGCACAATACTCCAACTGCAGCCTTACCAACATCCTGTACAACTGCAACATAACATCCCAACATCTATATTCAATGCGTCGATGAAGGCCAGTGTGCCAACAGCCTTCTTCACTGTCCTGTGTATCTGTGACACAAATTTCAGACAACCGTGCACCTGATCTCCAACGTCTTCTTGTTCCACTACACTCCTTAAGGCCACCTCATTCATCATTAAACTCTTACCTGGATTTGACTTTCTAAAATGCAAGACCTCACACTTATCTATCTTAAACTCCATTTGTTATTTGTCAGCCCACTTTCCCAGCTGATCAATGTACTTCTGCAATTTCTGATAACGTTCCTCGCTGTAAACGATGCCTCCTAATTTAGTATCATCTGCAAACTTACTAACCTTGCGTTGTGCACTCTCATCCAAATCATTGATAGAGATAACAAACAACAATGGGCCCCGGACCGACCCCTGAGGCACTCCACTAGTCATAGTCCTCCAGTCCGACACGCATACCTCTACCATAGCCAGTTGTTTCCTCACGTCAAGCCAATGGTCTCGCCAATTTGCCAGTTCACCTTGGATTCCATGCGATCTATCCTTCTAGAGTGGACTACTATGTGGCACCTTATCAAAGGCCTTACAGAAATCCAGAGAGAATATGTCCACCACCCTGCCCTCGTCAAAATTCCTGGTCACTTCCTCAAAAATCCCTAATAAAATTTGTAAGGCATGATCTGCCACGCACAAAGCCATGCTGGCTGCTTCATGTCAAACTATGTCTTACCAAATGCATGCACATCTTATCTCTCAGAACCTACTCAAGTGGTTTACCGAAAACAGGTGTGAAGCTACGGGTCTATATTTCCCAGGCTTTTCTTTGCAACCATTCTTGAATAAGGGCACAATATTTGCTACCACCCAGTCTTCTGGGACCTTGTTCCCTAAAATTTGATCTCGCCTCTTGCAGTGCTCTTGGATAGATCTGGTCAGGACCAAGAGATTTGTGCATTCTAATATGTCCAACAGCACCTCTCCTGTGATATGGACTGTACCAATATAAGACAACTAACCTCTCAAAACTCACAGGTCTTCATGTACTTCTTCATGGTAAACACAGAGGGAAAATTGAGGACTTCACTAATCTCTTGAGGCTTTACACATGCATGCCTACTTTAGATTTTAAAGCATCATATTCTCTCTCGAGTTGTTCTTTTTCTTTACTATACAGAATTTGGATTCACCCTAATCTTCTCAGCCAAAGCTATCTCATACCCCCTTTCTGCTTTCCTGATTTCCTTCTTCAGTAAACTCCTCTAACCCCTCTATACCTCCAGGTATTCACTTAATCCGAGCTGCCTGAAACTGAGCCACGCCTCCTATTTTTCTGGTCAGAGCCTCAATATCTCTTGTCATCCAGGGTTCTCTCTTCCAGCCTCACTTTCCCTTAACCCTCATAGGAAAATGGAAACCTTGAACTTGAGCTATCTCACTTTTAAAGCCCTCCCACTTGCCCGAGATACTTTTACCTCGAAACAAACTACTCCAATCATCCCCTGCAATCCCCTGTCTAATTCCAACATACCCCTTGCCGCAATTTAGAACTTGAATCTGTGGACCAATTTTGTCCCTCCCATAACTTTAAAAAATTACTACAGCTCTAGTCACTTTTCCCAAAATCCTTCTCCACTTTACCTCCTTCGCCTATCCTGCCCTATTTCCCAACAATAGGTCGAGTTTGTCTCTTCCCGAGTATGACCCTCAATGTACCTTGTGGAAACTTCCTTGAACACACTTAACAAATTACGTTCGATCTAAATTCTCAACCATCTGGAAGTCCCAGTCTAGGTTAGGAAATTTATAATCAACTATTATAACAACCCTATTGTTCCTGCAAGTCTCCCCAGTCTCCCTTCATATTTGTTCCTCTAATTCCAATTGTTGATTTGGATGCTTACAGTGCATCTACTATAACATTACCATCCTCTCTAATTTCTTTGCACCATTCACAAAACCTCATTGGATATTATCTCAGTTATTTCATCTTTAAATATTGCTTTGATACTCGCCTTAATCATAATTATTGGTATTTAAAATGTTTCCACTTACATCTCTCCCTCGCAGTGATTTTCACATTCATGGCACCTCTTGGCAAGACAGTGGAGATATGGAGGTGCAAATGGATTGTAGCTGCACATCCTGTCACTTCCAACATTGGCTGCAGGTTCCCCCACACTGAGCAGCGATCTAACACACTGTTACCGAACAATGCAAAAGCCTGGGGCTATATATGAATAAACCAGTGCGGGCTGCACAGCTCCCCATGCTGGCCATTTAGCCCAGGATTATAGATCCAGCATTGGTGTGGGCTGCACAGAGTTCCACTCTGGACATTGCTGGGTTGCATTCGGCAGTACGCTTCCCGGATTTACACACTGCTCCATCCTTAACGTATAATGTATGGGCTGGTTATGTGAGTTGGATTGCGAATGTGAGAGAACTAAACATTTGGAAATACCTTTATTTTGTGTTTTCATTCTTGTGATTGGACCCTTCAAATCCTGACTCATCCTTAGACCCGACCCTCTGGATGAGTCATGGTGACTGTTGTTACAGCATCACGGTCTGCAACATGGCCAACAAATGGTTTGGTTTGGTCACTTTTGTGATACTGCCTTAAGTTCTGTTCTCCCTGCTGTCGGAAACATGTTGCCAAACTTGAAAGGGTGCAGAAGAGATTTAAAAGCATGTTGCAGGTGTTGGAGGGTTAGAGTTAAAGGGAGAGATTGAATAGACTGGGACTACTTTCAGGTATTGAGGCTGAGGGGTGACCAGAGGCTGCAGAAAGGGCAGTCTCCGTAAAATGGAATGAGGGAATCACAAACAGATCAGCTGTGCTCTTAGTGAATGGTGGGGCAGTATTGAATGGACCACTAATGCAACTTATTCATATATTTTTGTTTGTTCCAAGCAAACTCTCCTTCTCTCTCAGTATCTCATACTGGTGGGGAGCGAAGCACCTCCTGTTGTTCCTGCATAACAGGATCCTCGGGCCTCACTAGCCTCCAGATTTCCCTGTGGCCTAGTTTCGAGCAGTTGAGTGACTGCCTCCTGTTCCCGTGTCCCAGTCTCGAGCAGTTGAGTGACTGCCTCCTGTTCCTGTGTCCCAGTCTCGAGCAGTTGAGTGACTGCCTCCTGTTCCCGTGTCCCAGTCTTCAGCAGCTGAGTGACTGCCTCCTAATGCAAGTTTTTTTTAAAATAAATGTCCTCCTCCCGCTCCAGATTAACAGGCTGCAATAGCTCTGTGCTCACCTGCTGCTCCTGTGGAATGGAATTGAGGGACTGAATAGCCTCTTCACATTTTTTACGGCTCTTCTTGATTAAAAGCCATTCTCCTGTTTCTGTAAAACACCATCAAAATTTGAATAATGTATTTTTGTATTTGACTCTCAGTAATGGAGCAAACAAGCTGACTGGCAGTATTGAGAAGCTGAATAACCTCCTCCTGTTCGCATATTAAACAGTCAAGAATCAATAGACTCTCAGAGATGTACAGCACAGAAAAAGATCCTTCGGTCTGGTCATCCATACCGACCAAATATCCTAAATTACTCTCGTCCCCCTTGCCAGCAGTTGGCCCATCTCTCTCTACACACTTTCCCATGCATGTATCCATCCAAATGCCTTTTAAATGGTGTAACCGTACCTGCCTCCACCACCTCTTTTGGCTGTTCAATCCTAACACACAGCAGTCTCTGTGTGAAAGTGTTGTCGCTCATGCCTCTTTTTAAATCTTTCCCCTCTCGCCTTAAGCCTTTGTCCTCTAATTTTGGACTCGCCTATACTGGCGTAAAGATGTTGACTGTTTAACTTATCTATGCCCCTCATGATTTTATAAACCTATTTAAGGTCACCCCTCAGCCTCAACACTTGAAAGTCGTCCCAGTCTATTCAATTTCTCCCTGTTGGGCCGAAGGGCCTGTTTCCACACTGTGAGGAATCTAATCAACGTCCCATCTAAGATATCATCCTTCCCTGTCGACTGCACCACAAAAGTTGGAATTATGGACAAACTTACTGACGATACTTCACATATTCAAAAGCAAATGATTTGTATAATTAACAAAATGCAATGGACGCATGACACTCGTCACAGGCCTCCAAGTTCAATGAAAAAATGTCCACTGTCACGCCCTGTCTCCAATCTTCAAGATAATTTTAGATCTAAATTGCAAATTCTCCCTGGATCCCGGGCAGTCTAACGTTGCTAACCAGTCTACCATGTAGAAAACATTTGTTTACATACTGAACTCTTGGTGGGCGGCATGGTGGCACAGTGGTTAGCACAGATGCCTCACAGTGCCGGAGACCTGGCTTCAATTCCCGCCTCAGGCGACTGACTCTGTGGAGTTTGCACATTCTCCCCATGTCTGCGTGGGTTTCCTCCGGGTGCTCCGGTTTCCTCCCACAGTCTAAAGATGTGCAGGTCAGGTGAATTGGCCATGCTAAATTGCCCATAGCGTTAGCTAAGGGGTAAATGTTGGGGTATGGGTGGGTTGCGGGTCAGTGTGGACTTGTTGGGCCAAAGGGTCTGTTTCCACACTGTAAGCAATCTAATCTAATGTAAGTAATCTAATCTGAATTCCATAAGGACAACATCCACTGCCCTGCCTTCATCAACCATCTTCATCACTTCCTCAGAAAATTCCACCAATTGAGTTGAGACGTGATCTCCAATGGACAAAGCACTCTTCAGTCCTTGTCTTTCCAAATGCATTTGCATTCTTTCCCTCAAAATCCCCTCCAACAGGGGAGGGGATGTCCAACACCTCCTTGTAATATAGACACTTTTCAAGGTATCACTATATATTTTTTCATTGCCTCTCTCCTGTAACCTCCTCCATATTAAATACTGAGGAGAACTACTTGTTTTGTATCCCTCCCATCTCCTGTGGTTCCACGCACAAGTAGCCTTACTGATCTTTAAGGTGCCCTCTTCTCTCCCTAGTTAACATTTAACCATTACAGGATTTGTAGAATTTCTTCAATGCCTCATTAACCCTATTTCTAAAGCTATTGACGTCAGGCTTATCCGTCGTCCATAGTGACCTGGTTTTTCCGTAATTTATTAAATAATGACACCATGTTAGCAGTTCTCCAGTCTTTTGGTGCCTCACCTGTGGAAATCAATGATACAAATATATCAGCAAAAGGCTGAGCAATCTCTTTCCGAGGTTCCCACAAACTTCTGGGATACAACTGATCAGGTCCCAGGGATTTGTTCACCTTTATTTGTTTTAAAATGTCCAACACCTCCTTGTAATATAGACACTTTTCAAGGTATCACTATATATTTCTTCATTGCCTCTCTCCTGTAACCTCCTCCATATTAAATACTGAGGAGAACGACTTCTTTCGTTTCCCTCTCATCTCCTGTGGTTCCACGCACAAGTAGCCTTACTGATCTTTAAGGTGCCCTATTCTCTCCCTAGTTAACATTTAACCATTACAGGATTTGTAGAATTTCTTCAATGCCTCATTAACCCTATTTCTAAAGCTATCTCATGTCCAAATTTTTCTGGCCCGATTCCCCATTGACTATACACTTACTGCCCTTATACTCCTCTCGGGATTCACTTGATCTCAGCTCTGTTTACCTGACATATGTCTCCTTCCTTATCTTGATCAGAGCATCAATATATCTAACCATCCAGCACTCCCTGCACCCACCAGCCTTGCCCCTCTCACTAATAGGAACACGTTGGCTCTGGATTCTCTGAAACCACGTTTTGATGCCCTTGCATTTTCCAACCATCCCTTTACCTGTGAATAGGGTATTCCAATCAGCCTTTCACAGGGCTCGCCTAACACTTTCAAAATTGGCCTAAATCAAAGTTAGAACTTCAATGTTTATATCAGGTCTTTCCTATTCCATAACTAATTTAAAACTAATATTTATGCGTAACAGACTTGAAATGTTAAATAGAAACTCCCTGTCCCTCTGTAACAGACATGAGAGGCTGAATGGCCTCCTCCTGTCCTTCTGTAATAGATTCGAGAGGCTGAATGGCCTCCTCCTCATATACAAGGAAAAAAAATTAAAAAGATTGAGAGATTTATGGTTCATCCCTCAACAACGCTCATCCATTCCATTCAAACCCAGTAAATGCTCCCTTTTATAGTAATATGAAAAGTGATGCAAGGAACTGGTTAACTGAGCCATTTTTTCAGTGACTGTGATTAATGTCAGTCTCCATGGATTCTAATTATACCAATGGAGGGTTTCCATCTTTTAATGATAAATGGGCTCCATTCAAAGTGTTATCCCTGGTGTTCCTGGTAAGTGTCACTGTCCAGATTTTTTTTCTATAAACCAATTATGACTGTATTACTGTTCTTTCATATGGTTTACACTTCTTGCCACGAGTATTGTTCCTGTTGAAACTCTGAATCCAGATATTTACTCTACAGACCACTATTAATTGCATCAATGAACGTGTTCAGTTACTGGTTCCCTCTCTGCTCTAGCATTGTTACTCTGGAGTCTCCATGTTGACCTATTCAGTTTCAGCGGAGAACCACAATGCATTGTAGCATTGCCTTTGTTATTTAACTATTAAGAGCATGGAGTTTATTGTTTATTGTTCTGGTTACGAACTCCACTTCCTTCCACTATTTCCATCCCATCCCTGGACAATATCTGAGGCTGAAGCAGACGGGTCATAACTGTGGGTGATCCCTTTGACTATGAACTGATTCCTGAAACCATGCCCTGCCCATTTTTAACTTGGAATATTCACTACTCCAGAATATATCTCATTGGCTTATTCCATCTGCTGTTTGAACCTTGAGCTATGAAGCACAGTCTTAAGGAAGCCATTAATCTTCTGCTCACGCTCCCAGCTTCAAACCTGCTGAAGCAAATCTGATCCAAACACACACCAAACTCCCATCCCCCCGTCATTCATGTGCACGCGGATGTATATTGCTGTTGTGTCTGGCAATGCCTTTATTTTACCATTCTCAAACACTACCTCATCTGTCCATTAATTTGTCTCATTCTCTCAGTCGATTAACTAAAAGCCTGTAGTTGCCATGGAGTGTGTTTAGGTGATGTTAGTATATTGGAACAGTTCATTTGTAGAAGGTACTGTATCCATTATATGGTTAAGGTTTCCAATTGTTAAGTTATTCTAAATTTCTCTTCATTTTGTATGGATTTTTATTAGTGTGTTTAAGTATATTGTGTTTTGCTTAATGATGAGTGGTTTGACTAGTAGCATCACATCTGGAACACCCACTTCACATCTACCTTTAAAATAAGAATAGGTTGGCATCCAAGCTACCTCCTTAAAATAGTTTGAGTCAGTCTGGTTGGTCTATAGCAAACTGGGGACTCTTGTCTGGTTCTAAATCGGTAACAGCAAATTGGGTTTAGAATTACAATCCCTACAGTTTGCAAACAGGCCATTTGACTCAACAAGTCCACACCGACCCTCCAAGGAGTAACCTACCCAGACCCATTCCTCTACCCTATTATTACACATTTACCCCGACTTAGGCACCAAACCCACACATCCCTGAAAACTACAAACAATTTAGCATGGGCAATTCGTCTGACATGTACATCTTTAGATTGTGGGAGGAAGCCAGAGAATCCAGAATGAGCTCATGCTGACACTGGCGAGTATGCACCGGGAGACTATTAGGTTCAAAGGTCGCGTATGGTAGTTGTTGGTGTCGTTTGTTCCAGCTGTTGAATTCAGTTGGTTTAAAGAATGTTTTGTGTATAAAGATTCTTTCAGTCACTAAGAGTTCTCTGGATGTGGAAGAAGTGAAGTTGGGTGTTTTACAAAAAGTGAGTAGGGCAAAGCTGTTGGAATTGGCAGACAAGCTGGAGTTGGGGTAGCGATTGTCTGTTAGAAAATGACACAAAATTGCAGCTATAGCTTGACAAATAAATTTGGTGGACCTGCCATCAGAATGTTTGGAAATGGCTAGAATTCAATTCCAAATGAGGCACCTTGGACATGAGAAGGAATTGAAACAGTTTGAATTATGATGAGCAAAAAGGAAATGAAGAATGAGAGAAAAAGAGAGAAGAAAAACAGAGAGTATCAACTTCAAAAGTTAGCAATTAGAAAGGAAAGTTGACATAGAAGGCAGAGATAAAGGTAGACTGGGGTCTGGATAAGGAGGATAGTGTGGATGAACAACCCTATGATAGCCAAAGGCCTGATGAGGATCTGTTTAAATACATTCACGCATTATCTAATTTTGATGAGAAGGATGGGGAAGCCTTTTTAATTTCATTTGAGAAAATGGCTAAGCAAATGCAGTACTCAGTGACCATGTGGATTTAGTTGATCCAAACAAAGCTGATAGGCATTTGCATCCCTATTGGAGGAGATATCTGGCCAGTATGAGGATGTGAAGAAAGCCATCTGAAGTGTATATGAGCTTGTTGCAGAAGCCGACAGACAGCGTTTCAGGAAACTAAAAAAAATACCTGGTTAAACGCACATTGAGTTTGAAAGAATCAAAATAAGTAATTTTGAAAGGTGGGTAAGATTATTAAAAACAGAGCAAACCTATGACACACTCAGAGAGATTCTTATTTTGGAGAAATTCAACAATTCACTTCCTGCAATCATGAGACCTCGTGTGGAAGAGCAGAGAGTTACAATGGCAAGATTAGAAGCTGAAATGGCTGCTGATGATGATTGAGTTCAGAAATCAATGTTTGGTTTCTTTGAGGGATTGAGAAGAATGTGTGAGATCTTCTTAAAGCATATACCTGTGAGAGTAAGGTTTACTGACATAGGCCAGGAGTAGCAGATACAGAGGTTTAAGCATTAATAGGTACAGAAGGATGTAATCCTTTTATGCTGAGACATGAAGAGCGATGTCATTCAGAAGGACTATTGGAGAGAAGACAAGTGCTCCATTATGTAATCAGTGGTTGGAGAGTGCGGTGGAAACATCAACAGATTTATTCTAAAAATGGGGAAGGAGGCCTTGAGCTTGGTGTTGGCGTTAGAATATTTCAGCATTTAAATTGCGAATAACAATTGCCTCTCCCCATCCTAAAACTCTTATCTCTTGTTGTAGATTGCGCCACGTGAAAAATATCCACTCCACATCTACACTTTCAATTACTTTTAGCATTTTACAGACCTCAATGAGATCTCCTTTCATTCTTATAAATTCGAGAGTATAGGCTTGAACTGTTCAATTTCTCTTCATAAGACAAACAGTTCAAATATGGAATCAATCTAATGAAGCTCTTCCGAATTGCCTCCAATGCAAATACCTCATTCTGCAGCACACCCAAACTGTACTCCAGTTGCAGCCTCACTAAGGCTTTCAGTAGCTACACCGACACTCCCTCCCTTTCTACTCTATCCTTTTATAAATAAACACTGAAATTATGCTGCATTTCTCATGACTAGCAGTACACACATGCCGGTTATCTGTGATACACAAGCAGACACCCAGATCCCTCTGCACCTAAGCACTTTGAACTTTCTCTCCATTTCGATAATAATTTGTCTTTTTATTATGCCGGCCAACTTGAATAGCCCCATATTTATTCACTTTAAGTTTCCTTGCCAAATGTTAGCCCATTCACCCAACCTATCCATGTGGTTTTTAAATCTTTTGCATCATCATTCCGAAGTAATTTCCCACCGATGTTAGTGTCATCTGAAAATGTGGTATTGAATTTTCTATTCCATCAAACGAGTACAGTAATACGATCGATTGCAAATGGTTGAGGAATGAGAACTGAAACCAATGGCACCCCACAAATTGCATTTGCCAAAAGAAAATGACACATTTATTCCATCTAACTGCATTTTGTTGGTTAACCAATCCTCCATCCAAGCTAATAAATTACCACTATACCAATGCTGTCTGATCTTACCACTTACTCTTTGGAGAAGCGACATATCCAATGCCTTCTGGAAGACCAGATATATTCCATCTCCAGGATTCCCAGTATCTACCTTGTTTGTCACATCTTTAAGTAACTCAAGCAAACACTTCAAACTTGATGTATCCTTTGTAAAGCGATGTTGACTCTGATGCACTGAGATTTAACTTTACAAATGTCCTCAACAATGTATTCTAATAATTGTCTTAAATTGCAATAGTTTATCGTTACGTTTTACTCCCTAATGTAAACGGTTATTATAAGTTCTCTACTTTTGAAAAACTTTACGTTTTCTTTGAATTCCTGTTTAATGGGCAAAAGGTTTTAAAAGATCTGCTCCAATTGCTGTGTAAGAGCCATATGTGGCTGAATGGACTCATCATCCTACAAAATTGATGGGATGAAGTATTTCTGGTGTTCCCATGTTGTCGTCTCCGAGGCCAGAATGACCTCCTCCTGTTGATGCGTTAGAGGGTTGGGAGATTATGGAATCTTCCTTTTTCCGTGTAACATTTTGAGGGGCTGATGGGTCTTCTCATATTCATCCATAATAGATGGAGATACTGAACGGTCTCCTCATGTATCCCAGAGGTGGGGCCAAGGGAGTTATTGGTCTTCTCTTGTTCTGATGCCGCAGACACATGTCTGAATTACCTCTTCCTTTCTCAGATAGTTTTTATCCTGATCCAATTCCCTTGCAATAGGCTCGGTGGGTCTGAATGGCCTCCTGTTATCCCAGTGTAAAAAGCTCCAGTCACTGTGTGACCTCTTCCAGTTCCTATGTTACAGACTTGAGGAGGCTGAATGGACTGATCCAGTTGCTGTGTAACAGGATACTGGTGCAGCATAGCCTACTGTTATAGGCTCGAGTGGCTGATTGGCCTCCTTCTGTAAATGTATATCAGGCTCCAGGGGCTGAATAGCCTCGTCCTGTTTTGGAGTAACAGGTTCGAAGGCCTGAATATCGTCCTGTTGTTCCTGTGTAACAGGCTGGAGAACGGAATGGATTCTTCCACTATCTGTGTAATTCGCTTTACTTGTTGACTCCTTCTGTCATCTATGTTGAAATAAGATCATCTTTAATTTTTGTAAACTCCAATGACTACTGGATCAACCTGATCACCCTTTCGTTATAAGCTAGCACCTTCATTGCAGGAATCAGTTGAGGGAACCACCTCTGAGCTGCTTCAAATATAACAACATCCTTTCTTCATTGAAGAGACTAAATCTTTACACACTACTCCAGATGTGACCTCACTAAGAACCTGTACAGCAGCAGCAACACATTACCAGCTAAGGGTCCCACCTAGGTTAGAGCTGTCTCAGCTCTCTGAGGGAGTACAGAGCATTGTGGGAAGGTCATTGTCCTTGTCTACTCCACAGCATAAGGGGAGATCTAGAGAAATTAAAGTTTGAGAAGATCATAAATGATGTGGCGAGATGATCTGTACCATTAATCTCCCCAGAGCCCAAGTTGCTCAGATTCCACAGAATCTAGAAAGGTGGAGCGCAAAAACAGCAAGGAGGAGCAAACATTGATGGGAGTTATATATCAAAATGGAAGATGCAATACAAATGCTGGACATGTTATAAAACAAGAAATGAGATATACACATTTGTGGGTACTTCCGTAATAATGTACTGTTTAAATTATGTCTAAACTGTGTTAACCCAATTGAATGCTAATGCTGGGAAAAATGTATTTCATGACCACGTGTGAGATGGTTTACATTAACATTAACACTGAGCTCGATATCAGGTTATTTAGGAATTGGTGTTGAGTGATCAGAAGAGCTAATTGAAAATTTTGCTGTAAAGGACCTTTTGGGAACAGTGACCACAATGTATTGGTTTTCCTTTGTGCTGTTTGAGTACACGACAGTTTTTGTTTTATTTGAAGTAACTGTTATAAATCTGAGTCATGCAAACCATGAAGGTATGAGGAGAAAGTGGGGACTACGGATGCTGGAGATCAGCGTCGAAGATTACGGTGCTGGAAAAGCACAGTCAGGCAGCATACTAAGAGCAGATAAATCGATGTTTTTTTTAGGCATAAGCCCTTCATCAAGATTGAAGCTTATCGGCCCATGGGGCTGAGAGATAAATGAGAAGGGAGTGTGGCAGAGGGTGGTAGCTGGGATTACGATAGGTAGATGAAGGTGGGGTTGAAAGTGATAGGTTATGAAGGGAGAGAGAACGCCTCATCTACTGCATCCATTAAACGCAATGTGGTCTTCTCTACATTGGCGAGGCAGGAGGTCAACTTGTGGATCATTTCAGAGGACATCTCTCGGACAGCCATATTGAACAACTCCATCATCTTGTGGCTAAGCACGTTAACTCCCCTTCCCACTCTGCCAAGGACATGAGGGTCCTGGGCCTGCTCCATCGCCAAACCCGAGCCACCAGAAGCCTGGAAGAAGAAATCCTCATCTTCTGCCTTGCGACCCTCCAACTACAGGGGATCATAGTGGATTTCACCATTTCCCCATTTCCCCTAATCCCACTTTATCCCACTCCAATCTTCCAAATCAGCACCGCCCTTTTGAACGTTCCTTTGTGTCCACCTTCCTTCCTATCAATCTGGTCCCCCCTCCTCTCCGACTATCACTTTCAACCCCACCTTCATCTTCCTATCAGCTGAAAGGAGGCAGCTTAGAAAAATGCCAAGTGTTTCAGTAAGCCAGAGGATTCAGAAAAATGTAGGACCCATCAAAGGATGACGAAGAAACTGAAAAGAAAATCATGAAAAGAAAAAGCGTTCAAACGAAAGAAAAACATAAAGGCTGCTAAAAAGCGTCTATCAATGTATGAAAAAAAAACAAGATCAAATGTGGAACAGCTGGTATGCGTTCATGATAATTTATTACAGAGAAATCGCAAGGAAACAAAACAGTTTCTTTGCGTCTATATTCATGGAAAAATGTCAAGAAATTCTTCCAGAAATACTAAGTGACCATGGGACTTGTGTAAGTGAAGTCGAAGATCATTCTTATCAGTGTTGAGGTCATTTTTGAAAAGAAAGCTGGATTGAGTATTTATAAATCTAACAGACTAGGTGTACTTCATACAAGAATTTCAGTGGAATCAGCAATGGACATGTTGATTGCACTGAGGATTTTCATTTTACTTTCTGACACATTCCCAAAAGGAATTTAGCCAATCTGGATAAGGCAAAGGTTATAAATATTATCCAACAGTTTAAGTAAGAATGTAGATGCAGAGTGGTGAACTCTTGTCATCCGCGGTCGGGTGTCTGTTGGAATCGATTACAAAGAACATGCTACTAGGTATTTAGAAGGTAATAACATAACTGGGGAGTGTGATAATGCATTGATGAAAGGAAAACCAGAAGTGGCAAACATTTTTTGGAATGGTTTGAAGATGATTCCTGGAGTCTTAGGCAATGAGGAACCAATGGATAATATGGAGTTGCATATTAAGGAGCCGTTTTTTTTAAGAACTCACAGAGTAAGCTCATAGAAAAAGTTAAAGCGAGAGGTATTGGGAAGAACATATGTAAATGGGAAAGTAAAAATTAGGTTTACATTCTTGTGAATTTAATTATAATTGAGAGGATGCAGTGAACCAGATGCATCGAGTGTTGGTGAGACTACACTTATAGTATTGTGTATCATTCGGAGTCCCAACCTCAGAAAGAATATGATGACTATAGAGGAACTGCAGATGGTATCATCCAGATTAATCCCTACGATGATTATCCAGATTAATCCCTAAAATGGCAAGATTGTCTGATGTGGAAACTCAGCCTGTGATCTTGAGTTTCAAAACATGAGAGGTGATTGCAGTGAAACTTAGAAACATAGCGGGGACTGAATAACAATGGGACATGGAGAAGTACAAGTAGGCGAGATCTGGGAGAATCCCACGATATTCTTCACGGACAAGTAGAACAGAATAATCAGCAAACAGTGTCCATTAGAAACCAAAGGGGAAATCTTTGTGTCAAGCTGGAGAACATTGATGGATTGTTACATGAGACCTTCACATCTATTTTACTTGGAAGAAAGAGGAGGCAATACAGAATTCAAGAAAATGGACTGGAAAACTCTCAAACAGATTGATGTAAAATATGAGCAGGGATATGAGGTTTTTTTCTATATAAATTTAGACCAATCTCCATGTCTGAAAGAGTTGTATCACAGTCGGCTATTGCGGTCAAGGGAGGAAAGACCCTGACTGAATATTTTAATTAGAATCTGGCCATAGGGGAGGTGCCAGAGAACTGGAAAACTGCTCGTACGATTCCACTTCACAGTAAGGGTGGGAGAGATAGACTAGGGAACTATAGACGAGCGAGTATTAGACCACTGTTAAGGAAACTACTGGAGAGAATAGGGAAGGAGAAAATCGAACTCCATTCAGAGTCACAAGGCTTGATCAGGGATAATCATCATGACTTTATCAGAAGGAAGTCACATCCAATGGATTTGATTGAATTAGTTTGAGGAGGTCGATTGTTTAGTTTTGTAGGAAGGTTTTGACAAATTTGCACCTGGGAAACCGAAAAATAAAGTAAAATCTCACAATATGAAGGATAACTTGATAAGTTTTAATGAAAATTGTCTTAGTAGCAGGAGACAGAGGGTGGTGAGAGAAGGTTGTTTGTGTGACCAGAGACCAGTGTCCCCTGGTATACCACAGGGATCAATGCTGTGTCCCTTATTGTTTATGGTATTCATAAAAAAAATGTGAATGTGGAGGGGGCTAGGTGGAGAGTGGGGAAGGTGTGATAAGTAAGTGAATGTTTGATATAAAGATTGGCTGGGTGGTTAGCAGTGAGGAGGAAGGCCTTAAGTTACAGGAAGATACAGATGGAATGGTCAGATGGGCATATCAATAGCAGATAGAATGTAACCCTGATAAACATGAGGTGATGCATTTTGGGAGAATGAACCAGGTAGGGGAGGACTCAATGAATGGCAGCACACTGGGAAACTCAAAGTGTGCTTCTCCACACATCCTGAATGTGACTGGGCAGGTTAATGGACTAGTTAAGAATTGGACCTTGGGTGTTGTGTTTCCTAATCAGGGCGTAGATTATAAGAGCAATACAGGGCTTTGGTTCAGCCAAAATGGAAGACTGTATGTAGTTCTGGAAGACACATTCCAGGAAGGATGTAATTGTACTGGAGAGGGTGTAGAGGTGATTCACCAGGATGTTCCCTGGGATGGAGCATATCAGCTATGGAGAGAGGCTGGATAAGCTCAGGTTTTTTACATTGGAGTAGAGAACGCTGATGGGTCCATGATTCAGAAGGATAAGATTATAAGCGACAGGGACAGGGTGGATAGACAGCAGCTGTTCCTTTTAGTGAGAGGGTCAAAAACAAAGGGGCACACTTTTAAAGTGAAGAGTTTGATGTTCAGAGAGGATTTAAACATTTTTTTCAGCTAGAGGGTGTTGTATTCTGGGATTACTTCCTGAGAGGGGAATTATCACGGGTAACCTCACAATCATTAAAAAGTCCTTGGACGAGCACTTGGAAGTGTCATAACATTCCAGGCTATGGGCCTGCTGTCGGAAAGTTGGACTAATATAGGTCGTGCTGTACTTTTGTTGGCACAGAGTCTATACTCCTGTGAGTGTATGGCGTGGAATGTCAATTACTGAGCAGTTTAAGGCAGGAATTGATGAGTTTCTAAAAGAGTGTATTCACAAGGGTTACAAGAGTGAACTGTAATGACTTGATAAATTATGTCAATGTGAAAAATATGAGAAAACAAGTGCAGTTTTCTTACAGTTTGAAACCAGAGAATGGAGAATGGGGAAAAGGGAAATGGCAGAACTATGAAGCCACTACTTCAGTTATGTCTTCACAGAACTTTCAAACAATACATGGTAGGCTTATGCGGAAAGTCAGGAGGCATGGGATAGAGGGAAATTTGGCCAATTGGATAGAAAACTGGCTAACCGGTAGAAGTCAGAGAGTGGTGGTAGATGGTAAATATTCAGCATGGAGTCCAGTTACAAGTGGAGTTCCGCAGGGATCAGTTCTGGGTCCTCTGTTGTTTGTAATTTTTATTAATGACTTAGAGGAGGGAGTCGAAGGGTGGGTCAGTAAATTTGCAGATGATACAAAGATAGGTGGAGTTGTGGACAGTGAGGAGGGCTGTTGTCGGCTGCAGAGGGACTTAGATAGGATGCAGAGCTGGGCTGAGGAGGGGCAGATGGAGTTCAACCCTGCCAAGTGTGAGGTTGTCCATTTTGGAAGAACAAATAAGAATGCGGAATACAGGGTTAATGGTAGGGTTCTTGGTCAGGTGGAGGAACAGAGGGATCTTGGGGTCTATGTACATAGATCTTTGAAGGTTGCCACTCAGGTGGATAGAGTTTGTAAAAAGGCCTATGGAGTATTATCGTTCATTAGCAGAGGGATTGAATTCAAGAGTCGTGAGGTGATGTTGCAGCTGTACAGGACTTTGGTTAGGCCACATTTGGAGTACTGTGTGCAGTTATGGTCGCCTCACTTTAGGAAAGATGTGGAAGCTTTGGAGAGGGTGCAGAGAAGATTTACCAGGATGTTGCCTGGAATGGAGAGTAGGTCGTACGAGGATAGGTTGAGAGTTCTTGGCCTTTTCTCGTTGGAACGGCGAAGGATGAGGGGTGACTTGATAGAGGTTTATAAGATGATCAGAGGAATAGATAGAGTAGACAGTCAGAAACTTTTTCCCCGGGTACAACAGAGTGTTACAAGGGGACATAAATTTAAGGTGAAGGGTGGAAGGTATAGGGGAGATGTCAGGGGTGGGTTCTTTACCCAGAGAGTGGTGGGGGCATGGAATGCGCTGCCCGAGGGAGTGGTAGAGTCAGATTCATTGGCGACCTTTAAGCGGCATTTGGATAGGTACATGGATGGGTGCTTAATCTAGGATAGAAGTTCGGCACAACATCGTGGGCCGAAGGGCCTGTTCTGTGCTGTATTGTTCTATGTTCTATGTTCTATGTTCTAATACAAGGAAAGTCAAGTCTGGTGTTGGGATGCTTATCGAGAACATGGAACATAGAACATAGTAAGTAAATGGTTTAGGAGAAATTATTGAGGCTGAATGTAATTGTCATAGACAACACTAACTTCGATTTATGAAATGGGAATTATGTTTGAGAAACAGACTGGGAGACAAATGAAAGAGAAGCAATGGGTGTAAAATATTTTGATTTTTAGAAAAAGTTTGGTAAAGCTCCAAGCCCAGTTTGCAAAATCAAATCTTGTTATGGTTCTGTTCACCAAGCTGGGAATTTGTGTCCCAGCTCGGCGAGCACAACCACAACAACGAACACCCGAGCTACAAATCTTCTCCCAAACTTTGAAAATCAAATCTTAGTGGATTGGGGCTAATATATGGACATGTTTCTAGAATGGGAGAGCTGGCAGGAAACGGTGAATAGAAATAATCAGACTCATCAAGCAACAGCCTGACATTGTCCGTAACATATGATTCTGTAAATTATAAATCCTTCCACATCTCGTCAAGAAACGTTGGGGACAATTAAACAATTCACTGGAGGAAGAGATTCCACAAATAACCCCTCCCTCCATGATGGAAGATCCCAGCACTTCATTGTAAAAGATAAGGCTGATTCATTCGCAACAATCTTCAGTCAGAAGTGCTACGTGGATGATCTATTTCAGACTATGTCCCAGACTCCCCATCACCTTCCCCGGATTTTTCCTGCCTCATCAGCTGGACGGACACAGTGGTGGCACGTTGGGATACAGTTGGAAGGCAATTGCTCTTGGAGTCCTCAACAGTGACTCCGTATCCCATGATGTCTCATGGCATTAGTTTACACATGGGAAAGGAAACCTCCTGCTGATTACTATATACCAGCCTCTTTTAACTGATGAATCAGTACTCCTCCATGCTGATCAACACTTGGACGAAGCACTGAGAGTAGCACGGACGCAAGATGTATTCTGGGTGGAGGATTTCAATGTCCACCTCCAACAGTATCTCAGCTACAGCATTGATGATCGAGCTGGCTGGGTCGTAAATGATATAACTGCTTGGCTGGTTCTGCAGCAGATGGTGAAAGATTCAACAAGAGGAAAATGCATACTGACCACAGCCTTACTAATCTGCCAGTTGCAGAAGTATCTGTCCATGACAGTATCAGTAAGAGGGGCCACCGCATAGTCATTGTGGAGACAAAGTCACACCTGCACATTGAGCATAACCTCCACCATTTTGGGTGGTGCTATCACGGTGCTAAACAGGACAGACTTTGAACAGACCTAGCAGCTCAAGTCTGGGTGTCCATAAGGTACTGTGGTTCATCTAAAGGAGCAGAATTGTACACCACACAACCTCATGGCCTGGCGTATCCCCCTCACAACAATTACTATCAATGCAGAGGATCGACCTTGGTTCAATGGAGTATGCAGGATGGCAGGAGCAGCACCAGGCAAACCTGATAATGCGATGTCAGCGTGTTGAAGCCAGAAAACACGACTGCTTGAGCGCCAAACAACATAAGCAGTAAGTGATAGACAGAGCTAAGTTATCCCACAAGCAAAGGATCAGATCTAAGCTCTGCAGTGCTTCCACATCTAGTTGAAAAACGTTGGGGACAATTAAACAATTCACTGGAGGAAGAGATTCCACAAATAACTCCTTCCTCCATGCTGGAAGAGCCCAGCACTTCAGTGTATAAGATAAGGCTGATTCATTTGCAACAGTCTTCAGTCAGAAGTGCTGAGTGGATGATCCATCTCAGCCTCCTCCAGTGGTCCTCAGCGATTCAGTTACCAGTCATCAGCCAATTTGATTCAGTCCATGCAATATCCAGAAAGGTTTGGAGATACTGGATACTCCAAAGTGTCCACACTCGATCAACATTCTGACAATAGTACTGATAACTTGTGCTCCATAACTTGCCACTCCCCTAAACAAACTGTTTCAATACAGTTACAACAATGACATTTCCCCAGTTATGTGGAAAATTACCCCAAGTATCTCCTGTATATAAAAAGCAGAACAAATCCAATCCGGCCAATTACCACCCCATCAGTCTACTCTCGATCATCAGTAAAGTGATGGAAGGTCTCAGTGCTTTTACGTAGCACCTGCTCAGCAATACCTAAGTCAATGACAACCAGTTTGGGCTTCACCAGGGACACTCAGCTCCTGAACTCATTACCTTGATTCAAACATGCACCAAAGAGCTGAATTCCAGAGTTGGGGTGAGAGTGATAGCCCTTTAAATCAAGGCTGCCTTCGACCAAGTGTGGTATCAAGGGGTTTTAGCAACACTAGAATAAATGGGTATTAGAGGCAAACTCTCTGCTGGTTTGAATCATACCTGACACGTAGGAAGATGGTCATGGTTGATGAAGGTCAGTCAACACAGCTCCAAGTCTGTATGAGTCCCTCGAGCAATGGCCGAAAACGTCTTCAGGGCTACTTCATCAATGACCTTCCATCCATTTTAAAGTCAGAAGTGGGGATGTTCGCCAATGATTGTACAATGTTCTGCAACGTTTGTGGCTCCTCAGACACTGAAGCAGTCCATGTTCGAATGCGACAAGATCTGGACAGTATCCAGGCTGGCAAGTGGCAAGTAATATTCAGGTCACACAAAAGCCAGACCGTAATCATCACCAATGAAATACAATCTAACCTACCCCTTGGCATTCAATGGTCTTACTATCAGTGAATCCCCCAGTATCAATGTCCTGGTGGTAATCATTGCTCAGAAACTCACTGGTCTCGCCACATGAACACAGTAGCTATAAGGTCTGAAGCTAGGAATATTGTGGCGAGTAACTCACATCCTGACTTCCAAAGGTCTGTCCATCATCTACAATGCATGAGTCAGAAGTGTGATAGGAGACTCCCAATTTGCCTAGATGAGTGCAGCCCCAACAACACTGAAGAAGCTTTACACCATCCAGGACAAAGCAGCCAGTCTGACTGTCCCTTCATCCACAATGCTCCACCATCAACGCTCAGCAGCAGCAGCAGTGATTTACTATCTACATGCTGCAATGAAATGATTCACCAAAGATCCTCAGAGACCATCTTCCCAATTCACGACCAAGTCTATATTGATGGACAAGGGCTGCAGATGTATGAAAGTAACATCATCTTTAGGTTCCCCTCCAAGCCATTCCCCATCCTAGGAATGGCATTGCCACGCTGACCAGTGCATATAGAACCAGCAAGTGGGGAGCTATAACATTGAAAAGGATCTGGATCTCCTTGTATACAAGTCACTGAAAGCAATATTGCAGGAAAGAAAGCAGTTTAGAAGATAAATGGTCTGTTGACCTTCATTTCAGGGGGATGTGAGTCCAGGAGAAAGGGTGTCTGACTACAGCTATACAGGGCCTTGGTGAGACACCATCTTGAACATTGTACAGTATTGTGGGCAGTTTTGGTCTCTGTACCTAATAAAGGACAAACCTGACATTGAGAGAGAGCAGTGAAGGATGACCAGACTGATCTCTGGGATGACAGGCTTGTTGTGGGAGCACAGTTTGGGGTGACTGGGCCAGTATTCTATGGGGTTTATGAAAATGATTGGCTATCTCAGTGAAATACACAAAACTCTGACAGAGTGAGACAGATTGAAAACAGGAAAGATAATTACCCTGGCTCGGACGTCTAAAACAAGGAACCACAGTATTAGGTACAGACAGACCATTCTGCATTGAGATGAGAATACACGTCTGCATTCACTGACTGGTGAACATGGAGAATTCTCTCGCACCTGGAAACCAAGACACTGATTATAGATAAGGATTTAGAGACAGTAAAGGGATGGTGAGAGAGCAGGAGTACGGTGTGGAAATGAAGGGCCAACCATCTTTATATTGAATTGGGTAGCAAACTCGATGGACCAAAAGTACTACTGCACTTTGTATTTTATAGTTTTCCAAGGTTACTCACATTTACGGATATGTACATAGTGTGGGGTAAGTGCATTGAGGAGATTCTTTCCATGAACTAGAATGGGAGAGACTCAATGTGTTGTATAGAACATAGAACAGAGAACATGGAACAGTACAGCACAGAACAGACCCTTCAGCCCACGATGTTGTGCCGACCATTGATCTTCATGTATGCACCCTCAAATTTCTGTGACCATATGCATGTCCAGCAGTCTCTTAAATTCCCAATAACCTTGCTTCCACAACTGCTGCTGACGACGCATTCCATGCTCTCACAACTCTCTATGTAAAGAACCCGCCTCAGAAATCCCCTCTATACTTTACTCCAACCAGCTTAAAACTATGACCCCTCTTGTTAGTCATTTCTGCCCTGGGAAATAGTCTCTGGCTATCGACTCTATATATGCCTCTTATTATCGTGTATACTTCATTCCCGATGTTTCTGTGCAGTCTATGGGAAAGCTCTGTAAATGTTGTCACAAGCTCTCAAATGTTAGGAAGGGGGTCTCTGCAGGGTCGACAGGACTGTGTCCCCATTCCCTTTTCTGACACTGATGTTGAGGCTGGGTGTTCTGTCCGGTTTCATCCTTTCAGACCTCGGAGTAGTTTTATACAAATGAGTGCCCTTGCTTGGCCGTTTCAGAGTTTATTGAAATGCTTATCACGTGTCAAGGTTTTTGGAGTCACTTTTAGGCCAGCCCAGGAAATCATGGGAGATTCACTTCATAAAAGTACATTGGAGAAGGAAATTCTGTTTTCAATCGATATTGGCTTCAAGGTCACTGTTACTGACCCCAGATTTTAGATCTCGATATTTTATTAGAGCATTAGCCTAGTCTAGATTAGTAATCCAGTAACATTTCCACAACAGCACCATCTCCACTTGTGGACCTATCGAAAACCACACTGAGCAGGTTATTTCTGTGCTCCTTGACAGCTGTGCCAAAAAGAATTCCCACCAATTTGATGGTAGTGATGGGACTGAGGGGATCGTAATTGGTCAAATTGTAATTATTCCTCTCTTAGGGGACAGTACATAGCTGAGTAATTTTCCACATTGCTAGGGAGATGTTATAGTTGGAGCTGGAATTAAACAGCTTCTCTAGGGAAAGGGCTTTTTGTGCAGCACAAAGCTTCAGTCCGATTGCCGGAATGGTGTCAGGGCGCATTGCCTTTGTCGTATCTACTGTGTTCAGCTGTTTCTTCTTCTCACATGCAGCAAATCAAATTAGTTGAAGACTGGCATTTGTGATTGCATGGGCATCATGATGAGGTTGAGGTGTCTCATCGGCTCAACACTTCTGGCAGAGGATGGTGCAGATAAAACATCCTTCACTTTTACACTGATGTGGAGGTCTGTTCCATTATTTTGGATGGGGATGTTTGTGGAGCCCTCTCCTCCAGTCATTTGTTTAATCGTCCATCACTATTTATGACTGAATGTGGCAGTACTGCAGGGCTTTGTTCAGATCTGTTGGTCAAGTCCGGTAGCTTTAATGGGTTAGCATCAGGTTAAGGTTCATGTGATTCTGACTCTGACATGTTCACCCACGCTCGTCACTGAGCCATAGATGGTGTTGATGGTAATGACAGACTGAGGTGTTATCCTGGCAAAAAGTTACAGTTTGTGGTTGAATGCTGTTCTGCTTCTCCTTCTGCTGTGTTCTACAGCACTACATGAATACGCAGTTTCGAGCTGCAATATCTGCAATGCAATTCTGCTGCCTGTTCCCCAATTCTCACTGAGACCCATTCACCCATCAGCCCTGCACTCAGTGACCTAACCTGGTTTCTAATGTGGAAATACTTCAATTTTCAATCTCTCGTTCTGCTGAGGGTCTGTCTCCCCGGGTCTTGCTTCCAATCTGACACATTCTGCAAAAGCATTTAACTGATCTTAATTCAAATGTTTAATTCACCTGAAACTTTTTCCTTGAGTAATGCCATCTTCCCTCTGTTTCTAAAGTAAGACCAGGGAACTGAGGAATTAAAAGGAAAATACCAGGGATTATTCCAGACTATGTAGTAACAAGATCCCACTGTCATAAGTTACAATAGGAAGGAAAACCTAAAGAAAAAAGCAAAGGAGTTGATGCACGGAAGACTCAGGCAAAAGCATTTCTAGTGGCTGGAATGCACAAGGACTTGGTTAATTATTGTTGTACATGTCGTACATGTCAAACGGTAGGTAGGTCACAGGCAGTAATAAAACCAGCACCTTTGTTGCCAATTTGTGTATTCGAAGAACCTTTCACATGGGTTCTGATTAATTGCGGAGCTCTACTTTCTAAAATAAAAGTGGAAACCAATATCTGCTGATCATAATGGATGTGTCTACCCGATTTCCAGGGATAATTCCATTACGGAGTGTTAAGGCAAAAAGGGAGGTGGAGGAGTTGGTAGCTTTCTTTACTCGCTGTGGGCTACGCAGTGTGATTCAGTCAGACCAAGCGTCTCATTTTACCGCTCAGCTGTTTAAGGACGTCATGGATAGCTTTGGCAGACAGCAGTTTAAATTAAGTGCATCATATCCCGAATCCCTCGGAGCCTTGGAAAGCTGGCATCAGATGCTGAAGACAACATTAACAGCGTACTTTCAGAATTACCCGAATGATTGGAATAAAGGCGTCTCATTATATTGTTTGCCATTAGAGATGCCGCAAATAAATCTACTCACTTTACATCCTTTGTACATGAAGTGAGAGGTCCTTTGAAATTAATTAAATATAAATTGACAGGACCGAAGTCAGAGATCTCACAATTGGATTATGTATCTGAGGTGTGGGAGAAATTAGATGGAGTAGGTGAGTTAGCTAAACAGCACCTGAAGATTGTAGCAGTTGGCAGATAAAAACTCTGAAACTTTGAAGATTTCCCATGGGGATGACCTATTAGTGTTGCCACCAGTGGTAGGGAATTCCTTCAAAGCCAGGTTTAGTGGCCCCTTTCAAATTAAAATAATGTTGAGTCAGTTCAACTATCTGGTAAAGATACCGGTTATGACAAAAAATGTTACAGAATGAATAATGCTTCAGACCCATTGAAGACTCACAAAGAGAGTTATGGCTAAATGAACAAATTGTGCAGTTTATCTGTATTATGTAGTGATCTTTGGCAAGTGATTGAAAGCTCATATGTTACAGTTGGCAGAGCATGTTGAACGATTACAAGAAGCAAACTTGGTAATAAACTTAAAGAAAACAGAATTCGCGAAGGCAGAGGTGACATATTTAGGACATTACATTGGTAATGGAAGGTTGACCCCATGGAACACATAGACGAAGGGCTTTGAGTAATTTCCACGACCATCCTCGAAGAAAGAGGTGATTCAATTTTTGGAACTCAGTGGATTTTATCAGAAGTTTGTTCCAAACTTCAGCAGCGTATTGGCACAACTTGTTCGATTTATTAAAGAAGGAAACAGAATTGTGATGGACAGAACAATGCCAGGAGGTATTTGAGAATTTAAAAGCAGGATTAATCACCACACCAGTTATAGCTGCACCAAATATTTTGAAAACCTTTGAAAACTGTATATATTACTAGGGATATAGGGCTCAAAGATGTATTTATACAGAAAGATGATGATGGAATTGAATAGCCCATTAGCTAATTGTCAAAAAAACTCATTACCCACCAGAAAAAAAAAACAAAATATCCATTATTGAAAAAGAATTATTAAGTTTCGCACTGGATTGACAATATTTTAATGTTTATAGACAAACAAATTGTCAGAGATGAATGTGAATAACGACAAACCTCTCGCATTTTAAAAATAAAATTTAAAGGCCAGAATATGAGAGTATTTCATTGGAGTCTTATCTTACCGACTTTAAACATACAAAATGTACAAGCTGTGGGTCCTAAAATGTAATAGCAGATGTGTTATCATAGATTTAAAGGAAAAGGTTTAGATAAGATTTGATTTATTGCAGTGTTATATATGTGTGCAGAATTAATATGTATGGTATATCTGAGATTAATACTTTTGTAATTCATAATAATGGGAATAGGAATTAGAGGAAAAGAAATGAAGCCATCTTTTCATTCTGCTGGTTCATGTTTTTTTTCTGAAGGGGGGAGGTGTTATGAAGCCGAAAGCATGTCAGAACGGGTTTTGCTGAATAGAAAGTATAGCCACAGATGCCAGCTAAAGGTCAGCCTGTTCCACATGTCACCATTAGCTGAGAAATGGATACCTGAGTTTTGGTTGCTGTTCTGACAACAATTCAAATACAACGAAAGGGTTTAACTCTCAGGATACCAGAAACCAACGGAATTTGAATATAATTGTTTGGACACCTGGAAAGCAATCAAATTATGAGAATTATTGTATCATGGGAATTATATAAACCCAGCATTTTGAAATTAGAGGGAGAGCCACTGCCACCCAACAGCAGAGTAACTGCTGTAGAGCAGGAGTGCTAACTGGCCATCTAAAACACTTTCTATCAAAGATACATGTCCATGTAAAAGCTACTTACGATAAAAAAGACCCAGGGAGATCAGCAGCTGAAAGAGTGAACACAGCAGGGAAGATGGATTCTGTGTGGTCTCGAGATTGTAATGCTTAATATGTGGGTTGTTGGACTAGCATATTTTTACAGAGTTGGAGTCAGATAGTAAGAAGCTAAGAAAAGCGGGGCTTGTATCTGTGAATAGTTGTTGTTTAGTGTTCATTATTAAAGTTAAGAAACTAACTTGTTATTTTTTATTTAAATATTGGAATGTAGGAGATCTGTGTCGCTCATATTGTAACAGATTAAGATGTGAGGCGAGCTTTACTCGGTGTTTGATTTTAATTAATAAATGGGTTCGGCTCCACCTTGTAAATATCCATCCACGCTCACCCCATTTCCCTGCAGTTGTCCCATATCCTTCCAGTCCTTTACTATCCACATATTTATCCAAATGCTTTTGAAATGTTGTTAATGTACCCCCACCCCCCACCGCCTGAACCACATCTGCTGGCAGCTCATCCACGTATAAAGAAGTGGCCCCTCAGGTTCCCTTTTATTCCTTCCCCTTTAACCTTAAACTGATCCCATCTAATCATCAATTCTCTACACCTTGGAGAAAGACTAAGAGCATTAACCCTATCCATACCCCTCGTGGTCTTATACAGCTCTATAAGGACTCCCTCAGTCTCCTATACGCTAAAGAAAAGGTCATTGCTTGTCCAAAATCTCCATATAACTCAGACCATTGGGTCCTGGAAACGCCCTTATAAATTTCTTCTGCACTCTTTCTAATTTAATAATATCCTCTCTATAACAAGGTGACAAAACTAAACACGATACTCTAAGTGTGGCCTCAGCAAAGTTCTGTGTAACTGCAACATAAATTCCCAACTTCAATACTTAATATCCTGCCTGATGAAGGCCACTGTGCCAAAAGCCTTCTTCACTGCCGTGTCTACATGTGACTCCACTCTTAGAGAACCGTGCACCTGAACACCAAGATCTCTCTGCCCACTGCACCCCTTAAGACCCTTCCATTCACTATGAAACTCCTACGTTGATTTGAGTTTCCAAAATAAAAGACCTCACACTTCTATGTTAAATTTCATTTGCCATTTCTCGGCCTACTTCCCCACCTGATTAAGCTCCTGCTGCAATTTCTGATTAACTTCCTCACTGATCATGCCCCCACTTACTTTAGTATCATCTGCAAACTTACTAATCATACCTTGTACATTCTCAACCAAATCATAGATAACAAACAGCAATGGACCCAGCCTCCAGTCTGATAAGCATCCTTCCACTAAACCCACTAAACTGTGTATCCAATTGTCCAGTCTCTCCAGCATTCCATGCGATGTAACCTTCCTGAGCAGCCTGCCATGTGGAACCTTATCAAAGGCCTTACTGAAATGCATAGAGACTACCTCTACCACTCTGTTCTCATCAACCTTCCTGGTCACTTCATTAAAGAACTCTAACAAATTTGGGAAGCATGATCGCCCACTCACAATTCTATGCTGACTGCTCTGAATCAAACCCTGTGTAAGTAATGGGTGCAGTCAATGGTATGCTGTCCTTCATTGTATGAAAATTCGAGTATAAAAGTAAAGCCATCTTCCTGCAGTTGTAGAGTCTTGCTGGGAGAGTTGATCTCCTTTGCAAGGAATGATCTCCATACCACAGACACGGATGATGTTAACATGAGGACAGACTGAAGAAGCTGAGTGTTTAATCTGTAGAGCTATGAGAGATGAAGAAATGGTGATGCCGAAACAAGAGGAGTGGCAGCGATCACTTATTTCCAAAAGTGACATTGATAGGGTGAGAACTTTCATACTTAACCCAGGATTGATTAGTCTGATTTATTGCCACGTGTACCTCAGTACAGGGAAACACTTTATTTATGAGCAGTGGAGGCATATCATAGGAAGCATTGCCAGACAGGTCATAGCGTGGAAATAGACTTGGACAGAGGAAGGCATACAGTTACACTGAACAGGACATGAACCTGACAAGATCAACATGAACAAGATCAGCATTATTTGAACTTAGAGAGTCCATTCATCTGTCTAACGTGACTTTCCTAATAGTTTATATGCCTAAATTAACTCTTCCCACATTAATGTGAAGTCAGCGTGTGAACCCGTACTGAACGTCATGTTGCTCACAGTCCCAATAACTTTCATTGAAACAGGTAGCCATTCCCACCAGCTTCCGCCCTACATAGAGAGCATCAGGCCGTCTTCACCGAGATGAAAGATGCTTTCTTGAGACTTCACACAAGATATATATCTTCTCTCCTCACCACAAGAAAACCAGGTTAAAGTCCCATGTGTGTGTCATGAGCAATGGAGCCACGAGGAACAACGTGGAACAGTCTGTCTATGCAGCCTCTGCTCCACTTGTTCATCATGTTAGAGCATCAGTTAGGAGACTGCGTGGACTGCGATTCTGGAGATCAGAGTAGAGAATGGATTGCTGGAAAACCACACCAGGTCAGGCATTATCTGAAGAGCAGGAGAATTGATGTTTCGGGCATTCGCCGTTCATCAGGAAACAGCACCAATTATCTCATTCTGTAAGTGCATTGAGGGGGAATGGCCTCCTCCTGTTCCTGTATAAGTGACTCAAGGGGATGAATGGCTTCCTGTTTTTCTCGTGTAATTGACTCAAGGGGCTGAATGGCCTCATCCTATTGCTGTGTCAGTGAGTCAGCAGACTGACTGGCTTCTTCCACGTCCAATTGGACAGGGCCCCGGGCTTGATTGGGCGACCCTGGTTCCTGTTTAACAGCTCGATGTGCTGACAAGTGTGATGATGCTGCAGCATGAAGAGTTTATTTTGTCCTTGTTTCTTTTAAGAGAGAGATTGAATGATTGTTACAAAGTTGGCTACTTCAGACCACTTGAGTAAACAGCTCGGGAGGCCTTAGGTTAATTTTAATGCAGCCTGAATGGATGTGGCCAGCTCTCACCGATTAGGATCACTGGGTTTTTCTTTCTCAGTAACATTAGAAACTATTGGTGTCTACACAGAGTTGGAAGCTTCAGTGGATGTCTCCTGGCTGCTACTCTCTCTGAATTTTCTCTTGATGCTGTTTTTAATTCCTGGATTGGAGAAATGTTTGTGACAATCTGTGTCTGAATATTCCTTTTTGCCAAGGGCTGTGTTTATGAGATTTTCCTATATTGGAACAGTTCATTAGTAATAGTTCCTAGATCTATTATTCTGTTAACTTGTCCAATAGAATTATGTTATTCTAAATACCCTTTACTTTGGTTTCATTTTCTCTTCCATGTTTAAATAAGTGGTGTTTTGCTTCACACCGAGTAGTTTGACCAATCACATTGCATCTGGAACGACAGTTTACATTTCCTTTGAAATATGAAAATATTCGAGTCTAGGCTACCGCCTTCAAATATTTTTGAGGGGCTCTAGTGTAGTCCATCACACTAGACTACTTCTCTTCCTGAGTAATAGGCTGGAGGCACTGATTGGGCTGTCCCTGTTCTTCTCCAATACTGTCAATGGGCGGAATGACTTCCTCATATTCCTGTGAAACCAGCGTGAAGTGCTGAATGAACTCTTGTTTTACTGTGGCAATGTGCAGTGCCAGGCAGTGCTGTTACATGAATGTTACAGACACTTTAATAGAACAAACCTGAGCGGTGTCTGGGTCTTGCTGCACATGGATACAGTCCAGTTCAGGAGCTGAGGGGGGACAAAATGTTATGAACATTGTGGAATCTTCAGTGACCATCCCAACTTCTGATCTTATGGTGGGGCGGATGGGGACTGGGAGACATTGATGAAGCAGCTGAAGCTGTTTGTGAAGAGGAAGCTGCCCTGAGGATCTCCCACAGAGCTGATCCAGGACTGAGATTGTGAACATCTTCCTTTGTGCCATGTTTGACTCCAAACGCTGAAGAGTTTAATCTGATTCCCATTATGTCCAGTTTTGTTAAGCTCCTTGACGTCAACAGAAGTTAACCACTGCCTTGATATCAGGGCCAGTCATTTTTACCTGAACCCTTGTGTCAACCTCTTTTGTTCACATCAATCGGCCACGAGATAGGAGCAGCAAGTATTTTCTTCAAACAGGTGGTATTGAATGTCAGGATTTCTCTTCTCAAGAGTGTTCAGGTAGCTAGATGTCTGAAAGTATTTGAAAAGGAGGTAGATGGATATTGAACTGTCAGAGGCACAAGTTGGAGAAGGGGAAACTCTGTAGAGAGAGAAGATGGACCTCTTTCATACCTATGCCTGGATTTTTCAATCACATTTCGCGAATCACCTCAAAGTGTGTGTGATAGCCTTGAGGGGCTGAATGGTCTCCTCTGGTTCTGTGCAACAGGTTATAGTGAAAGTAACCTCCAACTGCTCCTGTCTAGCAGGTATGAGGGGCTGAAAGGAACACAGAAACATGGGACTGAAGAGCAGGAGTTGGTCATTAGACGCTTTGAGCCTTCTCCACCAGGCGCTAAGTTTGTGGCTGATCAGGTTGTGGACTCAGCCTCACTTTCCTGTCTGTGTCCCATTATCCGTGACTCACTTCCATGTCAAATATTTAACTGACGCAGCTTTCAATCAATGTGAACATAGAGGCACGATAAACTTCCAGTGAAGAGAATTTCGACTTGAAAGGTTCTTTCAGAATTTTTCGTCATCCCTCTTATAGAATCAGAGAGTCATGCTGAACGGAAACAGACCCGTTAGTCCAATCTGTTCAATCCGATCAGATATCAAATCTGATCTCGTTCCATTTGCCAGCATTTGGCCAATATCTTTTCTCTGTCAGATACTTTCACCACTTCCTCTGACAGCACTTTCTGTACACACACCACTCTCTGTGTGAAACATTTACCTTCAGGACCTTTCTAAATCATTCGCCCTCTCGCCTTCAACCTATGCACTCTTGTTCTGGACTCCCCTATCCTGGGGAACAGAGCGTGGCTGTTCATAATGTCCATGCCCCTGCTGGTTTTATAAACCTCTATAATGTCACACCTCAGTCTTTTCCACTCCAGGGGGGGTGGAAAGCACCTCAACTTAATCAACCTCTCCCTAAAGCTTAAAGCTTCAGTCCTGGAACATCCGTGTCCAAGTTATTTGCAGGCAATTGAGTTACACACAGTAATCTTAAAGTGGCCTCACCAACATCCTGCACGGGTGCAACATTGCACCCCAACTCCTATACTCAATGCTCTGACCGATTAAGGCAAATTTGCCAAATGTGTTGTGCACCAATCTGTCTACCTGCGATTCCACTTTCAAGGAACTATGCACCTGCAGCCCCAGCTCCCTCTGTTCCAAAACACTCCGCAGGATCTTATCATTAAGTGTATAATTTGTGCACTATTTGAATTCCGAAAATGCAAAACCTCGTATTTATCTAAATTCAACTTCATCTGTCACTCCTTGCCCCTTTGTCCCATCTACTTGTGGTCTCGTTGTGCTCTGAGATAATCTACTACACCACTTTTCTGATGTAATCTGTAAGCTTACTAACTATGGTCCCGATATTCACATCTAAATCCTTTGCATAAATGATGAAATGCAGTGAACCCAGTACGTTTTCATAGAGCACACTGCTGTTCACAAGCCTCCAGTCTGAAAAATACCTTTCTTCCTTCAAGTCAATTGTGACTAGCTTCCTCTGTATCCCATGTGACTGAAACTTACTAATCTGTCTACCAATCGGAGTGTCATGAACACTCAATCAAATTAATGAGACATGATTTCCCATGCAGAAAGACAAGTTGACTAGCCCGATCAGCCCTTGCCTTCCCAAATGTATGTAAATCCTCTCTCTCAGAATGCCCTCCAACAACTTACCCACCACTGACATCAGGCTCACCGGTCTATAGTTCCCCGGCTTTTTTGGGTCACTGTTACCTTTTCTAGTCCCACTCCTCCAGTACCCATAACAAATTGTAATGTTACCAGGTCCGTGATATGGCCATTGATATCCATCTTAGACTGTGTCAGTGTCAGTTTTAGGAACAAGTCAGGCCAGTCTGCAAAAATGTCACCTTTATGATCCAGAGCAATGTTACTCAAACAATGTTGGAAAGATGAATGGCAAACTGTTTGGATATTGCAAATACAGAATCGATATTTCCCTTTCTAAAAACACTGATACACACAACAAGGGAGAAAGAGACAGGCACGTATAAGGAGAGAGAGAAAACATAGCGAAGGAAACAGAAGGACAGTCAGTAAAACAGAGAAAGGAAACAAAACAATAAACAAACAGACACATGAACAGGGAGAAAGGGCGATAGTAAGTTCAATGAAAGAAACAGAAGGCAGAAAGAAGAAAAACACAGGGAAACAGACAATGTGAGAGAAATATGGAGATGCAAAGCACAAAGGGAGCTGGGGATGGGGTCACAGTGAGCTGGGGATGGGGAATGGGAGGTGCTGGGGGTGAGTACCAGAAAGAGCTCCGAATGAGCACTGGAGGGAGTTGGGAGAGGGTGGTGAGGATTTATTTTGACCTGTACCAAGATGTACAGGCAAATCATAGTACCCAAGGATGTACAGAACAATGGCTGTAAAACATGTCTGAGAGGCATGCAGGTTACGCTACACAGGGTGTGCGCGAGGAGAGATCAACATGACCAAGGTCAGCATTATCTGAGCTTAGACAGTATATTCATCAGTCTAATAATAGTCATGAAGAAGCTTTTCCTGAACCAGCTGGTCTATGTTTTCAAGCTTCTGTACCTTTTAGCTTGGTAGATGAGGTTGGAGGAGACCATTACTGGGGTCTGATGGGTCTTTGATAATGTAAGAACAAAGAACATTCCGGCACAGAACAGGCAATTCGGTGGTCCGAGCCTGCAACGATCCAAATCCTCTGTCTAAACCTGTCGCCTATTTTCTAAGGATCTGCATCCCTTTGTTCCCTGCCCATTCATGTATCTTTCCAGAAACATCTTGAATGAAACACCACTGGTCACAGTTCTCGATTTTGAGAAACTCCCTTCCCCTACTATTCTCTGCCTCCTGTTGCCCAGCCAGTTCTTTATCCATGTAGCGAGTGCACCATGTGATTTCACTTTCGCCATAACCCGACCAAGGGGAACCATACCAAATGCCTTCCTGAAGTCCATGTACATGACATCTACAATCTCTCGCTCATCAATCAACTTTGTCACCTCCTCAAAGAATTCTATTGAGCTGGTAAGACATGACCTTCCCTGCACAAAACCAGGTTGCCTATCACTGATAAGACTATTTTCATTTAAATGAGAATAGATCCTAACCCTAAGTATCTTCTCTAGCAGGTACCCTATCCATGACATCAGTCTCACCGGTCTATAATTGACTGGGTTATCCCTACTACCTTTCTTAAACAAGGGGTTTAACAATTGTCCAGTCTTCCGGGACCTCAGCCATGTTCAAGGATGCTACAAAGATATCTGTTAATGCTCCAGCTATTTCCTCTCTCCCTTCCCTCAGTAATCTAGGGTAGATGTTGGCAGCCTTTGTGCGGCAACGAGCCATGTAAATGGAATCAATGGTTGGGATGTTAGAGTCCGTGTTGGTCAGAGCTGTGCATCCAATCTTCTGTCGTTTCTGATGGTCATAAGTAGAGCAGTTGCTGTACCAGGCTGTTATGCACTGGGACAGTACGCTCTGAATGGTGCATCTGTAGAAGTAGCACATGCTGAATTTCCTGAACCACCTGAGGAAGGAGAGGCATTGTTGAACCTTCCCGATCATCGGACCTATGTGAGAAGTTCAGGACAGGTTGTGAGTTTGTGGGCGGCACGGTGGCACAGTGGTTAGTACTGCTGCCTCACAGCGCCAGAGACCCTGGTTCAATTCCTGCCTCAGGCGACTCTCTGTGTGGAGTTTGCACATTCTCCCCGGGTCTGTGTGGGTTTCCTCCGGGTGCTCCGGTTTCCTCCCACACTCCAAAGATGTGCAGGTCAGGTGAATT
The DNA here is from genome assembly GCF_047496795.1 of Chiloscyllium punctatum. Classification (NCBI taxonomy): domain Eukaryota; kingdom Metazoa; phylum Chordata; class Chondrichthyes; order Orectolobiformes; family Hemiscylliidae; genus Chiloscyllium; species Chiloscyllium punctatum. The sequence continues at coordinate 48,778,405 of NC_092754.1, read as the reverse complement.
GGCCATGCTAAATTGCCCGTAGTGTTAGGTAAGGGGTAGATGTAGGGGTATGGGTGGGTTGCACTTCGGCGGGGCAGTGTGGACATGTTGGGCCGAAGGGCCTGTTTCCACACTGTAAGGAGTCTGATCTGATCTGATTACTCCGAGGGACTTGATGCTCTTCACTCCCTCAAACGGTTGATGTGGATGGGTTATGTTCCATCTCTTTCTTCTTAAAGTCAATGATCAGTCCTTTACGTTTGCCAGATTAGAGAGAGACGTCATTATCAACACACCATCCCACCAAGCTCTCTATCACCTTTCTACATTCTGATGCGTTTTTGTTTCATATCTATACTACTATCGTGATGTCATCATCGAACTTGTAGCTGGCGTTGTTTGGAATTTGGAAACTCAGCCGTGGCAGTACAGGGAGTACATAGGGGGCTGAGGACACAGCCGTGGGTGTACAGGGCGGACAGTAGAGGGCTGAGGGCACAGCCGTGGGTGTACCTGGAGTACAGTAGGGGGCTAAGGGCACAGACCTGGGTGTGCATGAATGACAGTGAGGGGCTGAGGGCACATCTGTGGGTGTACAGGGTATACAGTAAGGGGCTGATGCACATCCGTTGGTGTACAGGGAGTACAGTAAGGTGCTGAGGATACAGCCGTAGGCATACCGGGAGTATTGTCGGGTGTTGAGAACACATCCTTCAGCAGTTTGTGATCTGAGTGTTATTGTGGAGGAGTTGATTTTACCAATCTTCATGACTGCGGTCTGTGGGTCAGAAACCCGAAAAACCAGTTGCAGAGGTTTGAATTGAGATCAACGTCGCGGAATTTTGTGATTATTCCGTAAGGGATAATGATTTTGATGGTGGAGCTTTAGTCAATCAGCTGGAGTATGGTCTAGGTGTCCTTGTTGTTCAGATGTTCCAGGGTGCGAGCAGGCCTCGGATGTAGCATCCATTGTGAACCCGTTACATCAGTCATCAAATTATAGTGCATCAGGTCAGGCTGGGAGACTGGAGTTGGTGTAGGCCATAACCAGCCTCTCAAAGCACTTCATGATTATTGAGGTCGGAGCCACTGGGTTGTAGTCTATAAGGGCACGTTCCATGTGCTTTCTCATCTACGAGGATGATGACGATCTTCTTGAATCAGGTTGGGACTTCGGCTCCAGGAAGGAGAGGCTGGCGTTGTATGTGAATACCTCTGCTAGTAGGTACAAACAGGATCTGAGTGCTCAGCCGGCAACAGTCTCCAGGCCCATCAGTTTATTTGATTTGACTCACTGAAAGACTGACCTTGCCTGCAGCGATGACAACAGACACAGGTACATGTGGGGCTTTCGCGGCCAGTGTCAGCCCTCATTGACAGTCACAAAGTCATTTATGAACGGCATCCCCTCCCCCACACCTCCCTCTGTCATCTTCAAAACACAATGACATTGTTTGGTGTGAGCACCACACAGTCAGCATTGAGACAGAGTGCCATTAATAGACTGGGATCGTGCGCTATCTAGTTCTGTGTCATCATAATGGAGTAAATTCATAATAAAATGGTGTGCAGGGTGCCAGTGCCAGTGGTGCAAGGAGTGAATACTTTGCAGGTATAATTCCAGTCAAGCCACTGCTTAAACCTTAATGGAGTCAAGCATCTTGAGCGTTGTGCCTTTTCAATGGTGGAAAGTCCTTAGGTAGTCAGGAAGTGCCATTTACCTGAACCATCTGACCTGACGGTAGTTTTACTAGGTTTGCAAATGATACAATGATGATTGGATGGGCAGGTGATATTGAGGAAGTGGGGAAAGTGCAGAAAGACTTGGACAGTTTAGTACACTGGAAAAACACATGGCTGATGGAACACAATATGGGAACATGTGAGATTATGTCCTTCAGTAGGCGGAATACAGGCAGCCACTATGTTCTAAAAGGCTTCATGCATTCTGAAGCTCAAAAGGAGTTTGGAGTCCTCGTCCTCTCTTATGGTTGATGTGCAGATTCAGTTGGCAGTTAGGAAAGCAAATGCAACGTTAATATTCATTTCAAGAGAGTGAGAATACAAAAGCGGAGACATACTGCTGAGAATGTAATGGGCCACGGTCAGAAAGCATTTGGATTATTGTGAGCTGCTCTGGCGAAGGATCTATAGGTGTGGGACGTGATCTATCCTGGGAATGATGGCTTGTCATATGAGAGGCTCTATGTCTGTACTCAATGGAATTTAGAAGAATTGGGGGGCGCATCTGATTGATGCGCCAACGGTCTTTTCACAGCAGAGAGTGGCGCGAGCTGGGCGGAAGTGAAGTTGGAGCGTGGAGCTGGTCGGGAAGGTACGTGATCGATATTTGACTGGGTGTGTTCTAGACCCCAGGCCCTACAAAGTAGGGCCTCCCCTGCCATCCTCCTCCTCTAACCTAACTTTAACGTCCACAGGTAAGCTACTCCGTGTTCTTGTTTTGGAGACTAAGTGTAGAGTAATGGCAGCGCAGGCAGTGGAATGTTCCTCCTGCAGGATGTTTGAGTTAGGGGTGACCACCGATGCTCCTGCCGACTTCATCTGCAGGAAATGCAGTCAGCTCCTGCTCCTCACAGAACACGTTAGGGAACTGGAACTGGAGTTGGATGAACTGAGGATTATCCGAGAGGCTGAGAGGGTGATAGATAGAAGCGACAGGGACATAGTTACACCAGAGAACAGAGGTAGCTGGGTAACAGTTAGAGGTTTGAAGGGGAGGAAGCAGGCAGTGCAGGGATCCCCTGTGGTTTTTCCCCTCAATAATAAGTATACCGCTTTGGATATTGTTGGGGGGAAAGGCCTAGCAGGGATAAGCTGCAGTGACCGGGTCTCTGGCACGAGGTCCGGCTCTGAGACTCAGAAGGGAAAGGGGGAGAGGAGGAGAGCGCTAGTTATAGGAGACTCTATAGTCAGAGGGACGGACAGGCGGTTCTGTGGAAATGGGTTGAGATTCTCGGATGGTTTGTTGCCTCCCGGGTGCCAGGGTCCGAGACGTCTCGGACCGTGTCTTCAGAATCCTTAAGGGGGAGGGTGTGCAGCCAGAAGTCGTGGTGCAAATTGGCGCCAACAACATAGGTAGGAAGAGGGGCGGGGAGGTCATCCAGGAGCTCAGAGAGTTAGGCTGGAAGCTAAAAGCTAGGACGGACAGAGTCATCATCTCTGGGTTGTTGCCGGTGCCATTTGACAGTGAGGCAAGGAATAGGGAGAGAGTGCAGTTGAACACGTGGCTGCAAGGATGGTGTAGGAGGGAGGGCTTCAGGTATTTGGACAATTGGACTGCATTCTGGGGAAGGTGGGACCTGTACAAGCAGGTCGGGTTGCACCTGAACCAGAAGGGCACCAATATCCTGGGAGGTAGGTTTGCGAGCACTCTTCGGTGGGATTTAAACTAATTTGGCAGGGGGATGGGATCCGCACTTGTAGTCCAGCAAGTAGGTTAGCTGTTTGTCAGGATGTCCAAGAATGTAGGGAGGCTATGGAGAATGTAGCACTGACAGGGAATACTTGCGGACACAGAGATGCGTTCAAGTGTGTATACTTCAATGTAAGGTGTATCAGAAATAAGGTGGGTGAACTTAAGGCGTGGATTGGTACTTGGGACTACGATGTTGTGGCTATTACGGAAACGTGGATAGAAGAGGGACAGGAGTGGTTGTTGGACGTTCCTGGTTACAGATGTTTCAGTAAGATTAGGGGGGAGGATGGTAAAAAAAAGAGAGGTTGTGGCGTTGCTAATTAGAAATGGTATAATGGCTGCAGAAAGCCAGTTCGAGGGGGATCTGCCTTTGCAGGTAGTATGGGCTGAAGTCAGAAATAGGAAAGGAGCAGTCACCTTGTTGGGTGTTTACTATAGGCCCCCCAATAGCAGCAGAGATGTGGAGAAACAGATTGGGAAACAGATTTTGGAAAGTGCAGAAGCCACAGGGTAGTAGTCATGGGAGATTTCAACTTCCCAAATATTGATAGGAAGCTCTTTAGATCAAGTAGATTGAATGGGGCGGTGTTTGTGCAGTGTGTCCAGGAAGCTTTTCTAACTCAGTATGTAGATTGTCCGACCAGAGGGGAGGCCATATTGGATTTGATACTTGGTAACGAACCGGGACAAGTGATGGGTAGTTAGTGGGTGAACATTTTGGTGATGATGACCACAATTCTGTGACTTTCACCTTGGTTATGGAGAGAGATAGATGCGTGTAACAGGGTAGGTTTTACAACTGGGGGAAGAATGAATACGATGCTGTAAGACAGGATCTGAAGAGCATAAGTTGGGAGCATAGGCTATCAGGGAATGATGTCGTGGAAATGTGGAACTTTTTCAAGGAACAGATACAACGTGTCCTTGATATGTATGTGCCTGTCAGGCAGGAAAAAGATGGTCGTGTGAGGGAACCTTGGTTGACGAGGGAGGTTGAATGTCTTGTAAAGAGGAAGAAGGAGGCCTACATAATTTTGAGGAACGAGGTTCAAACAGAGCATTGGAGGGATACAGGATAGCCAGAAGGGAGCTGAAGAAAGGGATTAGGAGAGCTAAGAGAGGGCAGGAAAAATCTTTGGCGGATAAAATCAAGGATAATGTCAAGGCATTTTATGCATATGTGAGAAACATGAGAATGACGAGAACGAGGGTATGTCCGATCAAGGACAGTAGTGGGAGACTGTGTATTGAGTCGGAAGAGATAGGAGCGGTCTTGAATGAGTACTTTTCTTCAGTATTTACAAACGAGAGGGACCGTATTGTTGAAGAGGAGAGTCTGAAACGGACTGGTAAGCTAGAAGAGATGCTTGTTAGGAAGGAAGATGTGTTGGACATTTTGAACAACTTGAGGATAAACAGGTCCCCCGGGCCTGACGGGATATATCCTAGGATTATGTGGGAAGCAAGAGAGGAAATTGCAGAACCGTTGGCAATGATCTTTTCGCCTTCACTGTCAACGGGGGTGGTAATCGGGGACTGGAGAGTGGGGAATGTTGTGCCCCTGTTCAAAAAAGGGAATAGGGATAACCCCGGAAATTACAGGCCAGTTAGTCTTACTTCTGTGGTAGGCAAAGTAATGGAAAGGGTACTGAGGGATAGGATTTATGAGTATCTGGAAAGACACTGCTTGATTAGGGACAGCCAGCACCGATTTGTGAGGGGTAGGTCTTGCCTTACAAGTCTTATTGAATTCTTTGAGGAGGTAACCAAGCATGTGGGTGAGGTCTATGTTCATAGATCTTTGAAAGTTGCCACTCAGGTGGATAGAGCTTGTAAGAAGGCCTATAGTGTATTAGCATTCATAAGCAGAGGGAATGAATTCAAGAGTCGTGAAGTGATGTGGCAGCTGTTCAGGACCTTGGTTAGGCCACATTTGGAGCACTGTGTGCAGTTCTGGTCACCTCACTTTAGGAAAGATGTGGAAGCTTTGGAGAGGGTGCAGAGAAGATTTACCAGGATATTGCCTGGAATTGAGAATAGGTCATTCGAGGATAGATTGAGACTGCTCGGCCTTTTCTCATTGGAGCGGCGAAGGATGAGGGGTGACTTGATAGAGGTTTATAATATGATCAGGGGAATAGATAGAGTAGACAGTCAGAAACTTTTTCCCCGGGTACAACAGAGTGTTACAACGGGACGTAAATTTAAGGTGAATAGTGGAAGGTATAGGGCAGATGTCAGGGTAGGTTCTTTACTCAGAGAGTGGTGGGGGCATGGAATGCGCTGCCTGTGGGAGTGGCAGAGTCAGAATCATTGGCGACCTTTAAGCGGCAATTGGATAGGTACATGGATGGGTGTTTAAGCGAGGACAAATTTTGGTAAAACATCGTGGGCCAAAGGGCCTGTTCTGTGCAGTATAGTTCTATGTTCTATGTTCTGTACACAGGAGCTTGTAAGACATTCCCTCTCTCTTGAAGGTACAGTACACACTTTCAACTTCATAACATTAACACACTGATGTCAATTAAGATAGCTTAAGCCTATCTGGATTTCTCTTGCTACATGGTTTGTCAATATTTCATTCACTCCGTGTAGTGTGTGTCAGGACTTTTGTTGTTCCATTGACAGCAGGTCATTATTCGACTCTGCCTCGGGAATATAACAGTATTTCACTTGCTCACACTAGTGACTGTGGCAGGATTTCAGTTCTTTCATGGGGACTGTGACGCTATAACAATCTCAACGTTTGTAGGTGGCAACAACCTTGGACGAACTGTGAAGTCTATGGAGGACAGTGTGCAACTCAGACAGGACAGTCACACGTTGGTGTAGTTTTTGGGCAGATGGGGTTCAATGCGGAGCAGTGTGAGGTGATACACTTTAGTAGAAAGGACAATGAAAGACAAAATAAAACAGACTTCCGTTTATAACGGGGGTGCAGGAGCAGAGGGCCCTGGGTGTATATGAGCACAGATTATTGACGATATCAGGACAGGTGGGGAGAGCAGTAACTATCACAGATTAGTTTCAGTGTCGAGCTGTTTACAGGAGGTGGTGTAGGAGGGAGTCTCGGTGCTTCCTTCCTGGGAGGTGGTGGTAACGATGTGTTGTGAGCCCACGCTCCTGCCCACTGAGACTGTGGGGATTCTATTTGTACCAACTTGGCACAAATGTGATATGGCATCAGGGCCACGTCTTCCACGTTGTGCCGGGGGGAAACGGAGCTGCCAGTGGGATTAAAATAAAATTGCCCTTCACTGAACATTGCTCCTTACTTGGTCGGTGGCAGGTGGATGTGTGAGAATCGCTACACGAGACGTCCCTATCCTCTCCGGCTCGTGCCAGGGTCCTCCCCACATGGCGGGGCGAGGGGGTGAGGGAACGGATATCGGGCACTCCACCACCCGGCTGGGCCATTTCTCTCCTATTCCAGGCTGTTTATCCTGGTATCAGAGAAAGGGAGGGAGGGAGGGTGGGAATGGGTGGCCCTGCTGTTAGTGCTGGTGCAGGTGGGGGGTGGGGCGAGATATGGTGTAGTGTCCGGGGGTAGTCAGTCCACAGTGTTGTATCCATGCAGTGTTATTAGTCTGGGGGGGGGGGGTGGAGTAAAGTGGAGGTGGGTGGCAGAGAGAAAGAAAGGGAGAGAAGGTGCTGCATGCAGCAGTAAGAGTGTTGGCGCATGAGCCTTGTTCAGTGGAAGGTGTTGTAACAGATATACAGTGAGTGTGAGGGAGCAGAGAGAATACAGTGACCCTTATCCTGACAGAGCGGGGAAGGTTATTGATGCTTGTTCTATATTGCTGGACATTTCTTTAGACCGCAGATACTGCACTGAGCTGGGTGGTGAGCGCAGACCATGCTCGGTTGATCTGGTGGTGTGGCCTCCTCTGGGAGGAGAATGGCCCCTCTTTGTACTAGCCCATCCACCAGGATCTCCGTGCCCCTGTTGACAAACCATGTGTAACTGTCCCTTATCTGCCATGCTTGGCGTAAACTGTGCAGGGCAGCTCCTAATGGAGAAAGCTCAACAGTGTGTCCAGTGGCCTTTTAAGAATGGCACCAGTGCCAGGGATCACGGAATATCCAGGGGTACGCGGGCGATGTTGAGTACCTCCAGCCATGATGGGTGGGAGAATCGGGCTGGCATTGAATAAGAGGTACACCATGGTGTAGGATGGGTAATTAATGAGGTGAGTTCAATAAGATACTACCAGGAAACTAGCTCAGCCTCGTGTGGATAATCCCTTTGTCACACTCAATGAAATTGTCACTGTGACAAGTAATTGTTAGAAGCGACCCAATGAGTCATAGATTCTGTTGAAACCACTCTCATTTACAAAGCTGTAGAACAAATGCTTCTCCAAAACTCTCGATCATCTCACCTTGCACCAATATCCCTTTTTCCCATCTTTCCTGGGAAGACTGGATCATGTTACAGGATGCTATTGAAATGTCTACATTTCAACATTCTGAAACCTGAAAACACGTCCTTCAATGACACTGTCTCTCAGTCGCCCCCTCTCTGTCTATTTCACAAACCACTCCCATCCGCTGATATTTAAACTGATTCCCCCGCCATCTCTCTCTGGCAATAATGTTCATACCCACAGCGCCGCCACAATGGAGATATGGAGCTGTAAATGGGTGGGAGCTGTACATCCTGTCAGTTCCAGCATGGACTGCAAATTTCCCCACGCTGGGCAGTGATCTAAGACAGTGTTACTGGGCAATGCACTGGGGGGATGTACACAGTCCTACATGTTGGGAGGGTAACTGCTCCTGGTTTACAGATCAATGCACTGGGGCGGTGCACACAGCTCCTCATGCTGGGAGGGTAACTGCTCCTGATTTATAGATTAATTTACGGGTGCTCCCTGCACAGGTCGCTGTGCTGGTCAGACTATCTGGTTGAGGTTTATAGATAATGTAATGATGTGGTCAGTGCAGCTCCCAGTGCTGGATGGATATGTAGCCTGTGCACAGTATATCATGTTGGTTGGGTGGATAGGGGGGGGGGGAAAGGTGATGGACAGGTCAAGGAGCTCCCCGGAACGTTCTGTCCCCACCATTCTATAACTGACATTCCCTGGAACGTTCTGTCACCAACATTCTATAATTGACATTCCCCGGAATGTCCTGCCCCAACATGTGATAACTGACATTCCCTGGAACGTTCTGTCCCCAACATTCTATAATTGACATTCCCCGGAATGTTCTGCCCCAACATTTTAGAACTGACATTCCCTGGAATGTTCTGTCCCCAACATTCGAGAACTGACATTCCCCGGAATGTCCTGCCCCAACATGTGATAACTGACATTCCCTGGAACGTTCTGTCCCCAACATTCTATAACTGACATTCCCCGAAATGTTCTGCCCCAACATTCTATAACTGTCATTCCCTGGAACGTTCTGTCCCCCACATTCTATAACTGACATTCCCCGGAGCGTTCTGTCCCTGACATGGTTTGTGAACGGCCGGACGTCAGTGAATTGAACAAACGATAAGATCCCGAGGGAAGAGATCCTGTTCCAGGGAGAAGGAGACACTGTTCCGAAGGCCCCTCAGGCAGTTAAAGGGGTGAATACGTTTTCCCTGCGTTTACATTTCTTCACGACACAGGATCGACCACAATTTCGACCAAAACACAAATTTCCAAACTCCGTTTGTCTTCAGGAAACTGGGAGAGAATCCTTCATGACAGCAACGTTTCCACCCTCCGTATTAGGTACTGGGAAGGAGTGACCTGTGTCTGCTCTCGAGAGATTGAGTGAGTGGGAATGTTCTAGAAACCATCTGTCCTCATGGATGTGTCACTGTGTGTTTGGGGAGGGAGGGTTTCTTGTGGTTTATGTCACATTTTTGTCAGTAATTCCGATCTTCCCATTTGCTATTCCAGCTCCAATTATTTAATAAATCCCTGAATACAGGGACACATTTGAAAATCTCACTGGGTCCCCAATCAAACAGGTCCCTTTGCCTCCAGGCTGATGGATAATGGGTTTGTTTTCCTTCCTCACAGTTAACGTAGTGACCATCTATGTCTTGCTTTATAAAGATTGTGGATTGTCTCCATGTGTCAGATGTTACCTGGGGGCAATGGCAGCGGCGGATCTCCTGGTCATTATCCTTGATCTGATCATGAGACACATTCCCATTGTTTATTGGGAACAGTTTTATTTCCTGAGTTACTCCGTCCCCGTGTGTAATATCCACGCTGTTCTGCTTTATGCTGCCACTGACTGCTCTGTCTGGTTCACCGTCACGTTCACCTTTGATCGGTTTGTGGCCATTTGTTGCCAGAAGCTGAAAAGTAAATATTGCAGTGAGAAAACGGCGGCTGTGGTTTTGGGAGCAGTGACTGTGCTGAGCTGTTTAAAAGACATTTCCTGGTATTTTATGCTCAAGACTCGGTATTGGCTGGTGAACGAGCCCTGGTTTTGTGAGGTAACAGACTCTGTTCGATTATCCAGTTTCTGGGCCGCAATCGAGTCCCTCCACCACATTCTAACCCCGTGTGTCCCATTTCTCCTGATTCTGCTGCTCAATGTTCTCAACGTCAGACACATTTTAGTAACCAGCAGAACCCGCAGGAGACTCTGCGCTCACACCAATGGGGACGTTCAGTCTGACACAGAAATGAGAAACCGAAAAAAATCCATCATTTTACTGTTTGTGATCTCGGCCAATTTCATCCTGTTATGGTCAACGTTAACGATGTTTTCTATATGGGACAGGATGTGGGCTATTGGGTATCGGTCTGTGTATCTCCATGACTTTGTGCACGAATTGGGCTTCATGCTGCAGCTCCTCAGTTGCTGCACAAACACCGTGATTTATGCCGTGACCCAGACTAAGTTCAGGCAGCAGCTGAAGAATGTGCTGAAATGTCCCTTCACCCAAATCCATTCATCAATCAAATTCCCTCATTAATCAATCCATCTAGGATTTTCTCATTTCAGTTCAGTGTCTCCGTGATGGAACAGCCTGTCGCTATGGTAACAGACTGAGGGTAGCACTGGTTTGTCCATCCTTATCCCTCAGGAGGGTTACAGGGAAACATTTCAATGTTTCTCACAACTCAGGGGCTAGTGAGAAAAGGCTCCATCCCACTGATTGTTTCCAACACTTCCATTTGTAATCAATAAAAATGTTGATTAAAGCGTGCTGAGCAGCAGAGTGACCGATGTTGTTGTGTGTCTTTGTGTTGGAGAAGCTGAGCTGGAGACAGACATACTCAGCCCCAAGTCCTGGTCCTCAGGGAAGGGAGGGCACTGCGCCCTGAGATCAGGAGCTGGGTTTAACTCCCTTTGTTCCCACCCACTCCAACCTGGACTCCCCATTTCCTCTCCCCTAATCTTTCTCATCACTTCTCTCCCTCTCTCTCTTTCTGCACACTGTCGCTTTCTCACCACCTCTTCCCTTCACTCTCTCTCGATCCCTCACTCTCACACACTCCCAACCTCAGTTTCTCCACCTGCCTCCAAACTTCCCTCTCGCCCTCACCTTCACTCTCTCTCTCCTACCGTCTCTGTGTCCTTCCCGCAAATCCGTCCCTACCCCATTGTCCCCTCCTCCCATTTCCCACATCTCTCTATCATCTCACCCCCACCCCCCACAAGCAGCCTCACCACCAACCCCCAGTCTCTGGGTCAGAGGGAGAGGGAAGGACCAGGGAGACAGACAGAGTGTATCAGAGAGAGAGGATGGGAGGGAAAGGAGGGAGAGAGATTCAGTCAGAGAGAAATGAAGGAACGTGGGGAGATGGAAACACCAAGGGCGGGGGGCAAGAGAGAGATAGGGGGAGGAAGGGGGAGAGAGAGACAGGGGAGGAGATAATGAGAGACAAGCGAGAGAGAGAGAGAGAGAGAGACAGAGAATTGCGAGGGGGGTGAAGAAAGGGGGCAAGTCTTAAAGAGAGAGGGACAAGGAGAGAGAAAGTGGACGAGAGAGATGGGGAGGCGAGAGAGAGAGAAGAGGAGAGAGGGAAGAGGGAGAGAGAATGAGGGGGTGAGAGAGTGTGGAGGCGAGAGAGAGAAGCGGGTTGAGAGAAAGAGGGAGGGTAAAAAAAAGAGGGATGTCGAGAGAGAGTGGGGTCGAGAGAGAGAGGGGGTCGAGAGAGAGGGGCAAATAAGAAGGCGAGAGAGCGTGAGAGAGCGTAAGGGCGAGAGAGAGTGGTCAAGAGAGAGTTAGAGTGGGTGAGAGAGTGATGAGGTGAGTGAGAGAGAGAAAGAAGGGACGAGAGAGACATAGAGGTGAGAGAGAGGCAGTGAGAGAGAGGAGGGCAAGAGAGAGAAGGAGGGCCAAGGAGAGAGGGGGTAAGAGAAAAAAAAGCGAGAGAGAGGTGTTTAGAGAGCAACAAAGAGAGATGGGCAAGATAAATTGAGGGGGGACGAGAGGGAGAGCACAGGGGCGAGACCGAGGGAAAGGGAGAAAGAAAGAGAGAGAGAAGGTTCGCGAGAGAGGGAAAAAAGAAACGAGAGAGAGTATAATGGGACAGAATGAGGTCGGCGAGAGCAAGATAAAGGGAGATAAATAGGTTCAGAGGCGTGCGTGTGTGAAAGAGAGAGAGACGGGGAGAGAGAGAGAGACATTGCGAGTGAGAGAGAGAGATGGGCATACGGTAAGAGAGAGGAAGGGTAAGAAGGAGAGAAGGTTGCGAGAGAGTTGTCGAGAGAGGGGGACAAGGGCTGCAACGGAAAAGAGAGGATGAGGTTGAGGAAGTGAAAGAGTGGGGTGAGAGTGGGAGAAAGCGAGAGAGTGATATATGAGAAGAGAGAGAGAAGGATAGACAGAGGGCAAGCAGTAGAGAGAGGGACAGAGAGAGAGGCTGAGCGAGAAAAGATGAGAGAGAGAGTGAGAGAGGGAGAGAAAAAGAGCGTGAGAGAGAAAGATTGAGACAGAGAGGAGCTGAGCAAAACAGAGAGAGAGGAGAGAGGGATGGAGTCGAGAGATGGGGGAAGGTCGCAAGAGAGAGAGAGACAAGGGGCAAGAATGAGAGAGAGAGAAGGGGAGAGAGAGGGAGATGAGGCGACAGTGACTTGATAGAGTGTGTGAGTGAGCAAGGTGGGATGGGTCCAGAGAGAGAGTGAAATGGAGAGAAAGAGAGAGAGAGAGAGACACACAAAGACAGAGGGACGAGATAGTGGAGACAGAGCGACAGAACGGGGGGGGGGGGGGCGAGAGAGAGAGTATGTGCAGGGAGAGTGAATGAGCAGGGAGAGATAGGGTGAGTGAGACAGAGGGGCGCGAAAGAGAGAGAGGGGGCGGAGAGAGAGGGCGGCAAGAGAGCGAGGGGGCGAGAGAGACACAGGACAAGAGAGATGGAAGAGAGAAAAAAGGGGTGAAAGAGGGGTGAGAGAGGGGAGCGGGAGTGGGAGAGAGTGCGTTGAGGTAGGGGCGGTATTGAATGGTGTTGGGGAGGGGGCGGTATTGGATTGGGTTGGGGCAAGTGGGCGATGTTGGAGGTGGGAGCGGTGTCAGAGGGGTTTGGGCGAGGGGGTGGTGTTGGATGGGGTTGGCGGAGGGGGCGGTGTAGGGGAGGGGGCGGTATTGGACACTGTTGGAGGAAGGGGCGGTGTCAGATGGGGTTGGGGTAGGGGGCGGTGTCAGACGGGGTTAGTTAGGGGGCGGTGTTGGATGAGGGGGCGGTGTCAGATGGGGTTGGGGAACGGCGGTGTTAGACAGGGTTGGGAAGGGACGGAGTTGGGGGACGGGGTGGTGTTGGATGGGTTTGGGGATTTGGGGGAGGGGGCGTTGTTGGACGGCGGTGAGGGTCAGGCTGGGGCGGTGTGTGGATGGTGGTGAGGGTCAGGCAGGGGGCGGTGTGTTGATGGCAGTGGCGGGCAGGCTGGGGGCTGTTTTTGGACAGCAGTGAGGGCCAGGCTGGGGGTAGTGCATCAACGGCGGTGAGGGTCAGGCTGGCGGCGTTATGTGGATGGTGGTGAGGGTCAGGCAGGAGGTGGTGTTGGACGGTGGTGAAGGTCAGGCGGGGTTGATGTGTGAACGGTCATGAGGGTCAGGCTGGGAGTTGTGTTTGGATGGTGGTGAGGGTCAAGCTGGGGCGGTGTGTGGACGGCATTGAGGGTCAGGCTGTGGCTGTGTTGGATGGCGATGGGGGTCAGGTGGGGGGTGGTGAGGGTCAAACTGTGTGCGGTGAGTGGACGGTGGTGAGGGCAAGGCTGGGGGAAGTGTGTGGGCCATGGTGAGGGTCAGGCTGGGGGCTGTGTTTGGACAGTGGTGCGGGTCAGGCTGGGGGTGGTGTTTGGACGGCAGTGAGGGTCAGGCTGGGGGTGGCGTTTGGACGGCAGTGAGGGTCAGGCTAGGGGCGGTGTGTGGATGGCAGTGAGGGTCAGGCTGGGGATGGTTTCTGAATGGCGGTGAGGGCAAGGCTGATGGCATTATGTGGATGGCAGTGAGTGTCAGGTTGGGGGCCGTGTTGAATGGCAGTAAGGGTCAAGCTGGGGGCGTTGAGTGGATGGTGGTGAGGGTCAGGATGGGGGCGGTGTGTGAACTGCAGTGAGGGTCAGGCTGGAGTCATTGTCTTGATGGCGGTGAGGGTCTGTCTGGGGCAGTGTGTGGATGGTAGTGCGGGTCAGGCTGGGGGCATTGTGTGGACGGTAGTGAGGGTCAGGCTGGGGGCATTGTGTGGATGGCAGTGAGAATCAGGCTGAGGGCAGTGTGTGGGTGGTGGTGAGCATCAGGCTAAGGACGGTGCGTGGACCGTGGTGAGGAGAATTCTGGGGGTATTGTGTGGATGGCGGTGAGGGTCAGACTGGGTGTGATATGTGGACAGCGGTGAGGGGTAGGCTGGGGGTGGTGTGTGTGAACAGTGGTGAGGGTCAGGTTGGGGGCTGTGCATGGACAGTGGTGAGGATCAGGCTGAGGGCGGTGTGTGGGCAGTGTTGAGGGTCTGGTTCAGGGCAGTGTGTGAACGACAGTGGGAGTCAGGCTGGGAGTGTTGTGTTCACGGTGATGGGGGTCAGGCTGCGGGCGGTGTGTGGATGGCGGTGAGGGTCAGGCTGGGGGCGGTGTTGGAAGTCAGTGAGAGTCAAGCTGGGAGTGGTGTGTGGACTGCCGTGAGGGTCAAGCTTGGTGCGGTCTGTGGACAGCGGTGAGGGTCAGGCTGGGGGCATTGTGTGGATGGCGGTGAGGCTCAGGCTGTGGGTGGTGTGTGAACGGCGTGAGGGACAGGCTGATTGCGTTGCATGGACGGTGGTGAGGGTCAGGCTGTGGGTGTTCTGTGGACAGCATTGAGGGTCAGGCTGGGGGCGGTGTGTGGACAGTGTGGAGGGTCAACCTGGGGGTGTTGTGTGGACGGCAGTGAGGGGCAGACAGAGGGTGTACTGTGGACGGCGGCGAGGGTCAGATTGGGATGGTGTTGGATGGCAGTGAGGTTCAAGGAGCGGCGATGAGTGGACGGTAGTGAGGGTCAGGCTGTGTGTGTTGTGAGGACGGCGATGAGATTCTGGCTGGGGCGGTGTGTGGATGGTGGAGAAGGTAAGGATGGGGCAGAGTGTGAATGGTTGTGAAGGTCAGACTGGGAATGGTGTGTGGACAGTGGTGAGGGTCAGGCTGAGGGCAGTGTGTGGACAGCGGTGAAGGTCAGGCTGGGGGCAGAGTTGGATAGCGGTCAGGTTCAGGCTGTGGGAGGGGTTCGATGATGGTGAGGGTCAAGTTGTGGGTGGTTTGTGGACATCGGTGAGGGTGAGGCTGTGGGCGGTGTGTGGACGGTGGGGAGGGTCAAGCTGGGGGCGTTGTGTGGACAGCGGTGAGGATCAGACTGAGGACAGTGTGTGGACAGCAGTGAGGGTCAGGCTGGGGCGTTCTGTGGAGGGCAGCGAGGGTCAGATTGGGGACGGTGTTGGATGGCAGTGAGGTTCAAGGATGGGCAGTGAGTGGACAGTGGTGAGGGTCAGGCTGTGCGTGTTGTGAGGACGGCGGTGAGAGTCTGCCTGGGGCGGTGTGTGGATAGTGGTGTGGGTCAAGTTGGGGGTGGTGAGTGGACCTCGGTAAGGATGTCATGTGTGGACAGTGGTGAGGGTCAGGCTGGGGGAATTGTGTGGAGAGTGGTGAGGGTAAGGCTGGGGCTGGTGTTGGATATCGGTGAGGGTCAGGCTGTGTTGGATGGCGGTGAGGGTCAAGCTGTGGGTGGTTTGTGGACATCAGTTAGGGTCAGGCTGTGGCTGGTGTGTGGACGGCAGTGAGGGTCACCCTTGGGATGGTGTATCAATAGCAGTGAGAGTCAGGTTGGGTATGGTGTGTGGATGGCAGTGAGTGTCAGGCTGATGACGGTCTGCGGTCACCGTGGAGTGTCAGGCTGGTCGTGGTGTTTGGACTGCAGTGAGGGTCAGGTTGGGGGCAGTGTGTGGACTTTGAAGAGAGTCAGGCTGGGGGTGATTTGTGGACGGTGGTGATTGTCAGGCTGGGGGCTGTGAGTGTACGTCAATGAGGGTCAAGCTGGGGGTTTTGTTGGACAGTGGTGAGGGTCAGACTGGGGCAGGGTGTGGTCGCCAGTGAGGGTCAAGCTGCGGGTTGTGTGCCGACGGCAGTGAGGGTCAGGTTGGGGCGCAGTGTGTGGGCAGCATTGAGGGTCAGATTTGGAGCTGTGTGTGAACGGCAGTGGTGGTCAGGCTGGGGGCGGTGTTGGACGGAGGTGAGGGTCAGGATGGGGTAGTACTGGACTGTAGTGAGGGTCAGTCTGGGGACGGTATGTGGAAGGCCTTTATGGGTCAGGTTGGGGCGATGTGTGGATGGTGGTGAGGGTCAGGCTGGGGGCAGTGTGTGGACGATGTTGAGGGTAGGTCTGGGGGTGGTGTGTGAACAGCAGTGAGGGTCAGGCTGGGTGTGGTGCGTGGACGATGGTGGGGGTCAGTTTGAGGGCAGCATGTGGACGGTGGTTAGGATCAGGCTCGGGGCGATGTGTGAATGACAGTGGTGGTCAGGCTGAGTGTGGTGTGTGATCGGTGGTGGGGGTCAGTCTGGGGAGTTGTGTGAACACCAGTGGGTGTCAGTCTGGGGTGATGCTTGGACGTCAGTGCGGGTCAGGCTTGGGGCAATGTGTGGACGGCAGTCAGGGCCGGGCTAGGGGTGGTATTAGACTGTGGTGAGGGACAGGCTGACTGCCAAGATAGATCGGTGTGGGCGGTGTGCGGAGGGGCAGTGAGGTCCATGCTGGGGTGGTGATTGAAAGCAGTGTGGGTCAGGGAGGGGACGGTGTGTGGATGGCAGTGACGGCAAGGCTGGGGGCCAGCGTGTGGGTGGTGGTGAGAGTCAGGCTGGGGATGGTGTTGAACGGTAGTGAGGGTCAGGCTGGGGGTGTTGAGGGTCAGACTGGGGGCATTGCTGGGCGGCACTGAGGATCAAGCTGGGGCGGTGTTTGGACGGCAGTGAGGGTCAGGCTGGGATGGTGCTGGAGGGAAGTGAGAGTCAGGCTGGGGGCATCGTGTGGACAGCGGTGAGGGTCAGGCTGGGGGCTGCTTTTGGACGGCGGTGTGTGTCAGTCTGGGGTCAGTGTGTGGACGGCAGTGAGGGTCAGACTGGGGGCTGTGTTTGGATGGCGATGAGGGTCAGGCAGGGGGTGGTGTGCGGAGGGTGATGAAGGTCAGGCTGGGGCTGTTGTATGGATGGCAGTGTGGGTCAGGCAGGGGGCAGAGTTGGACCGTGGTGAGGGTCAGGCTGGGGGTGCTGTGTGTACAGCGGTGAGGGGTAGGCTGGGGGCAGTTTGTGGACTGCGGTGAGGGTCAGGATGGGGGTGGCGTTGGATGGTGGTGAGGGTCAATCTGGGGGCTGTGAGTGGATGACGGTGATGGTCAGGCTGGGGCGGTGTGTGGATGGCAGTGAGTATCAGGCTGGGGGAAATCTGTGGGTGGCAGTGAGGGTTAGGCTGGGGGCAGAGTGTTGTCTGCGGTGAGGTTCAGGCTGGGGGCGGTGTTTGGATGGTGGTGAGATTCAGGCTGTGTGCGGTGTGTGGACGGCAGTGAGGGCCATGCTGGGGGTGGTGTGTGGATGGAGGTGAAGGTCAGGCTGGGGCGGTGTGTGTACAGCAGTGAGGGTCAGACTGAGGGGGGTGTGTGGACGGCAGTGAGGGTCAGGCTGTGGGCATTTTGTGGATGGTGGTGAGGGTCAGTCTGGGGCGGTTTTTGGACGGTAATGAGACTCAGGCTGGGTGCGATGTGTGGATGGCAATGAAGGCCATGCTGGGGGCGGTGTGTGGATGGAGGTGAAGGTCAGAATGGGAGTGGTGTGTGGACGGCGGTGAGGGGCAGGCTGGGGGCATTGTGTGGACGGCGGTGAAGGTCAGGTTGGGGAGTTGTGTGGACAGTAGTGAGGGTCAGGCTGGGGGTGTGTGTTGGCGCGTTGAGGTTGTGGTTTGGGGTAGTGTGTGAATGGCAGTGGGGGTCAGGCTGGGAGTAGTGTGTGGACGGTGGTGGAGGTGAGACTGGGAGCGATGCATGGATGGTGGAAAGCATCAGGCTGGGGTGGTGTGTGAATGGTGGTGAGGGTCAGGCTGGGGTCATTGTCTGGACGGTGATGAGGGTCTGGCTGGGGGCAGTGTGTGGATGGTGGTGAGGGTCAGGCTGGGGGCGGTGATGGATGGCGGTGAGGGTCAAGCTGGGGGCAATGTGAGGACTGCTGTGAGGGTCAGGCTTGGTGCAGTGTGTGGACATTGGTGAGTATCAGGCTGGGGGCGGAGTGTAGATGGCGGTGAGGGTCAGGCTGGAAGTTGTGTGTGGACGGCAGTGAGGGTCAGATTGTGGGCGGCATGTAGACGGCAGTGAGGGTCAGGCTGTGGGTGGTGTGTGGACAGCGGGAAGGGTTAGGTTGTTGGCATTGTGTGGACGGCGGTGAGGGTCAGGCTGGTGGGCGTTATGTGGACAGTGGTGAGGAACAGGATGGGGGCGATGTATGGAGGGCAGTGTGGGTCAGGTTGGGGGCGTTGTGTGGACAGCGGTGAGGGTCAGGCTGGGGCCAGTGTTTGGACGTTGGTGAGATTCAGGCTGGGAGCGGTGTGTGGATGGAAGTGAAGGTCAGGCTGAGGACTGTATGTGGATGGCAGTGGGGTCAGGATTGGGGTGGTATGTCAACAGTGGTGAGGGTCAGACTGGGGCTGTGTGTGGATGGCAGTGAGTGTCAGGCTGAGGGTGGTGTGTTGATGGTAGCGAGTGTCAGGCTGGGGTCTCTGTGTGGAGGGAGGTGAGGGTCAGGCTGGGGGCGGTGTGTGGATTGTGATGAGGGTCAAATTGGGGGTGGTGTGTGGACAGCAGTGGGGGTCAGGCTGGGAGCAGTGTTAGATGGCATTTAGGTTCAGTCTGGGGTGACATGTGGATGATGGTGAGTGTCAGGCTGGGGGTGGTGTGTAGACAGCGGTGAGATCCAGGCTAGGGCAGTATTGGACTTTGGTGAGGGTCAGAATGGGTGTGGTGTTGGACGGTGGTGGGGGTTAGGCTGGGGGTGGTGTGTGGAAGGTGATGAGGGCCAGGCTGGTGGCGCTGTGTGAATGACAGTGGGGGTCAGGCTGAGTGTGGTGTGTGAACAGTGGTGGGGGTCAGTCTGTGGGAGGTGTGTGAACAGCAGTGGGTGTCAGTCTGGGGGCGATGTTTGGACGTCAGTACGGGTCAGGCTTGGGGCAATGTGTGGACGGTAGTCAGGGCCGGGCTAGGAGTGGTATTAGACTGTGATGAGGGACGGGCTGAGTACCAAGATAGATCGTGGTGGGTGTCAGGCTGGGGGCAGTGTATGGAGGGGCAATGACGTCCATACTGGGGGTGGTGTTTGAAAGCAGTGTGGGTCAGGGTGGGGGTGGTTTGTGGATGGCAGTGACGGCAAGGCTGCGGGCAGCATGTGGGTGGTGGTGAGAGTCAGGCGGGGGACGGTGTTGAACGGTGGTGAGGGTCAGGTTGGGGTGGTGAGGGTCAGACTGGGGGCATTGTTGGGCAGCACTGAGGATCAAGCTGGGCCGGTGTTTGGATGGCAGTGAGGGTCGGGCTGGGATGGTGTTGGAGGGCAGTGAGAGTCAGGGTGAGGGCATCGTGTGGACGGCAGTGAGGGTAGGCTGGGGGCTGTTTTTGGACGGAGGTATGTGTCAGGCTGGGGCCAGTGTGTGGATGGCAGTGAGGGTCAGGCTGGGGGCTGTTTATGGATGGCGATGAGGGTCAGGCAGGGGGTGGTGTGTGGAGGGTGATGAAGGTCAGACTAGGGCCGTTGTATGGATGGCAGTGCGGGTCAGGCAGGGGTCAGTGTTGGACGGTGGTGAGGGTTAGGCTGGGGGTGTTGTGTGTACAGCAGTGAGGGGCAGGCTGGGGCAGTGTGTGGACGGTAGTTAGGGTCAGGCTGGGGGCGTTGTGTGGACGGTCGTGAGGGTCAGGCTGAGGGCGGTGTGTGGACTGCAGTGAGGGTCAGGATGGGCGTGGCGTTGGATGGTGGTGAGGGTCAAACTGGGGTCTGTGAATGGACGAAGGTGATGATCAGGCTGGGGGCGGTGTGTGGACGGTGGTGAGTATCAGGCTGGGGGCAATCTGTGGGTGGCAGTGAGGGTTAGGCTGAGAGCAGAGTGTGGACTGAGGTGAGAGTCAGGCTGGGGGCGGTGTTTGGACGATGGTGCGATTCAGGCTGGGTGCGGTTTGTGGACGGCATTGAGGGCCATGCTGGGGGTGATGTGTGGACGGAGGTGAAGGTCAGGCTGGGGCGGTGTGTGGACAGTGGTGAGGATCAGACCGAGGGCGGTGTGTAGACGGTGGTGAGGGTCAGGCTGTGGGAATTTTGTGGACAGTGTGAGGTTCGGGCTGGGGTGGTTTGTGGATGATGATGAGATTCAGGTTGGGTGCGATGTGTGGACAGCAGTGAGGGCCATGCTGGGGGCGGTGTGTGGATGGAGGTGAAGGTCAGGATGGGGGCGGTGTGTGGACAGCAGTGAGGGACAGGCTCGGTGCGTTGTGTAAATGGCGTTGAGGATCAGGCTAGGGTCATTGTCCAGACGGTGGTGAGTGGCTGGCTGGGGGCGGTGTGTGGATGCTGGTGAGGGTCAGGCTTCGTGCAGTGTGTGGACAGTGGGGAGTATCAGGCTGGGAGCGTTGTGTGGATGGTGGTGAGGGTCAGATTGTGGGCGGTGTGTATACAGCAGTGAGGGTAAGGCTGTGGGTGGTGTGTGGACAGCGGGAAGGGTTAGGCTGGTGGTGTTGTGTGGACGGAAGTGAGGGTCAGGCTGGGGGCGGTGTTTGGAGGGTGGTGAGATTCAGGCTGGGTGCGGTGTGTGGGCAGTGTTGAGGGTCATGCTGGGGGCTGTGTGTGGATGGAAGTGAAGGTCAGGCTGGGGACTGTGTGCGGATGGCGGCGGGGTCAGGCTGGGGGCGGTATGTGGACGGCGGTGAGGGTCAGACTGGGGCAGTGTGTGCATGGCAGTGAGGGTCAGACTGGGGACTGTGTGTGGATGGCAGTGAGTGTCAGGGTGGGGGTGGTGTGTTGATGGCAGCGCGTGTCAGGCTGGGTTCGGTGTGTGGATGATGGTGAGGGTCAGGCTGGCGGCGGTGTGTGGATGGCGATAAGGATCAAATTTGGGGCGGTGTGTGGACGGCAGTGGGGGTCAGGCTGGGGGCAGTGTTAGACGGCATTTAGGGTCAGTCTGTGGTTGACGTGTGGACAGTGGTGAGTATCAGGCTGGGGTGGTGTGTAGACAGCGGTGAGAACCAGGCTAGCGGCAGTATTGGACTTTGGTGAGGGTCAGGATGGGTGAGGTGTTGGACGATGATGAGGGCCAGGCTGGGGGCGCTGTGTGGGTGGAGGTGAGTGTCAGACTGGGGGCAGTGTATGAACTGCGGAAAATGTCAGACAGGTGTGGTTTGTGGACGGCGGTGAGGGTCAGGTTGGGGGCAGTGTGTGGATGGCGGTGAGATTCAGGCTGTGTGCAGGTGGCAGTGAGGGTCAGGGTTGGGGCGGTGTTGGATGACAATGAAGGTCAGGCTGGGGTGGTGTGTGGACGGTGGTGAGGTTCATGCTGGGGATGGTGTGTGGATGGCAGTGAGGGTCAGGCTGGGGGCGTTGTGTGGACCGTGGTGAGTTTCATGCTGGGTGTTGTGCATGGATGGTGGTGAGGGTCAGGCTGGGGGCGCTGTATGTGCGGTGTTGAGATTTAGGGATCTTCCAGATCTCCCCATCTCTGGAACAAACTATCCTCCAGTGATGAAAGTCTTCCCTATCTTTGTATGCTCCTGCAATTCCTAGAACTGTCCCAGTCTTTGAAACTTTGTCCTGCACCTTGAAACCTCCTGGTTGCTGAAATCTCTTCAGGCACTGCACTTTCTCTTTTTCTGTTACTTTCCCCTGGTCTTAGAAATCCCCCTGTCTGTATGATCCCCTGCAGTCTCTGCAATGCTCCCTATCTCTAACCACCAACTGCCTCCACAACCTCCCTCCATCTTTTACTACTTCCAGTCCCTTCAGCACCTTCTATAGCTGTAAACCCGCCATTTTCCAAGGCTACTCCACTTTGTACAATGGCTGTCAGTATCTGAAGCCCACACTCTCGCTAATCTGCAACTCTCTCTGTTATCCGTTAACATCTGCAGCCAACACTACTATCTGTACCTTCCTTCGCTCCTCCAGTCCCATTAAGCTTCCCATTCCTGCACTAACTAAAGCCTGTGTATCTTAGTACTGTCCTAAAAGTTTTCATGTCTCTGCTAACTGCTTCAGCCCCGCCAATATCTCCATAAGCATCTACAGCCCCTAACGCCCTTCATTTCTGTTTAACCCCTTCCAGTCCTGACAACACCCCAATCTATGGAGCTCCTTGAATCTTTGCTTGTTGGGTAATCCCTTGAAGTCCCTGCAGATTTCCCCATCTTCGCACCAACCCCAATCTTGGTGATTCTCCAGTTCCCATGAGCTCAGAATAAACAAGCAGCAGCAACCATTAGCAGGAATTATTTTATCGGCACAAGACAGTGATGGTAATGACAATATGGTTACGGTCAGGACACTGAATATATATGCAGTAAGGGCAGGACAGTAACTGTGTGTGACAGTGGTCTCCATACCGACTGGATAACTAATGAGTATCAGGGCTGTAATGGATAGAATCCTGCATTGTATACGAGATGGTTTTCCATAACATCATATCAAGGAACCATTAACAAAATTGCCTATTGTAGATCAAATGCTGTGTAATAATAAATCTCTAATAATCCCATTATAAAGAGGTTTGGTGAGCAGAGACCCATAATGTTATAATGGAGATGCTGAGTTGAGATGCATGAGCGGAATTAAGCCATTTGGCCCATTGAGGATGCTCTGCCCTTCATTCAGATCGTGGCTGACCTGATGATCTTCAACTCTACTCTCCTGCCTTTTCCACAAAACCCTTGTTTCCCTGATTCATTAAAATGTGACCATCTCTGCTGTAAATATTCTTAAAAATGCAGCCTCAACAGCTCCCTGCAATCAGGAATTCCCACAGAGTCACTACCCTCTAAGTGAAGACATTCCTCCTCATCTCCATCTTAAATGGGTGACCGCTTGCTGGGATTTTCTGCCCTCTGGTTACAGATTCTCACACAATTGAAATGAAAGGTAGTGACAAATATAATTATTCCAGATAACATGAAAATAGGTTGAATTGGGTTTAATGAGCAAGGATATCCAAGGTTGCAGGTTATTGATCAGTTGGAAAGAAGTGCAGAGAAATGGCAAATTGAGTTTAATCTGGACAAGTGTGAGATGATGTCAAAGTCAAGAAGAAAGTTAGGATACTGAGGGACATTCACATACAGAAGGGTCTTGGTGCTAGCCAGTAACGTCCTGAAAATGGCAACAGAAGTGTTTCAGATGGGAACGAAAGCAAAGGGAACACTGGCCTTCATCGGTCACAACGTTGTGTACAGTGGTTTGCATCTGATGTTGTAATTGTATAAAACTTCTGTTTGGCCACATTTGGAGTACTGTGTGCATTTCCCATCTACTCAAAATAGGAAGGATGTGGAGGCTTTGGAGAGGGTACAAAAGGGGTTTATCAGCACGTTACCTTTATTATGTTTTTTAAAGGTGTGTTAGGTGTAAGAGGAAATTAAACAAAGTTGGAATGTTTTGTGAGAGTATCAGAGGTTGACAGGCGATCAGGTACGTGAATATAACGTTTGGACAGGGATAGAAAATGTGGATAGACAGAATCTCTTTTCCAATGTGTGAGTTTCAAATACGAAAGCGCAGAGGTTTAAGGTGAGAAAGAGAAAGTTTAAATGAGGTGCGAGAGGCAAGTTTCTTTTTTACAGAGAGTGGTAGTTGCCAAGCAATGTCATAGAAACAGAAATGTGAGTAAAGTTTTGAAGTGGCATTTAGACAGAAACAAGAACGGGCAGAGAATAGAGGGATATGGACCATGTCCATACAGATGGGGTGAGTTGAGAATGACATCATGGTGGGCCGAAGGGCCTGTTGCTGTGCTGCACTGTTCTATTTTCTAACTTCCCAGCATTTAACCGATCAAAGCACTTCAGAATCTTGCATGTTTCATTCAGTTTCTCTCTCATTTTTCTTAACTTCAATGGGTTCATTCTCAATCTACTCCACCTCTTATTATATAATCCCTCCATTCCCATCATCAGCCGAGTGGACCTTCTCTGGGCTGCTTCTGATACAAGAATATCTTTCCTTCAGGCACACCGACTGTTCATAATATTCTAGGTGTAGTCTGACTTGTAACTTGCATCGTTTTAGGAAGAGCTCTCTATATTTAGACTCCAGTCCCTTTGTAATAAATGGCAGCATTTGATTTGCCTTCTCTATTACTTGTTGACTCTGGAAGCTACTTTTTTCCAGATTGATAAACAAGAACTCCCACAACCCTTTATGCTTCCAGTCTAAAAACAAATACTGTTAGCCTGACAGTAAGTCAGGAGCATGCTGAAATGAGTGAGAAACGACATATCAATAAAAAATAATGGATCCTTAGAAACGCATTTTATAAAAGAGAATTTGTTTTTGCGCCTGTTGGATTTTATTTGTCGGTGTGAATATAAATGGCAGAATAGATAAGGGTGTCGTGTGGGGGGGTGGGGGGTGTTGGCACGGAGGATATGGTTTATTTGAATTTTAACAAGCCTTTGTGCAAGTTTCAATAAGGGCTAAAAAAAAACTTGGTAGAGAATAGGGCCCCTTAGATATCTATCAGGTCACCCATGCGTGAAACCCGAGGAGATGGGTGAGATCTTAAACAAAAATAAAGTTTTGTCAGTATTTACTCTGGAGAAAGACATGGAAGCTCGGAAACCTTGGGAAATAACTTGCCATGTCTTCGAACGAATCGTCAACAGAGAAGGGAAAGTGCTGGAATATTAAATCAAGTAAAGGTAGATCAATCCTCAGTCGCTCATTAGGTCGATCCGAGAATATTGTGGGAAGCTAGGGAAGAGATTGCAGTGTCCCTTACAGAGATATTTATATTATCAACAGAGGCAGTGAGGTGCCGGAAGACTGGAGGGCGGCTAATGCTATTCCATCACTTAAGGGCTGCAGGGAAAAGGCAGAAAACTTCAGCCCAGTGAACCCAGTGATGGGGAAGTTGTTGGAGGAGATTCTGAGAGAAAGGAGTTACGCATATTTGAAAAGGCAAGGGCTGATTAGAGATAGTCAGTATGGTTTTGTGATTGGAAAACCGTGTTTCACAAACCGGATTGACTCTTTGAGGAGGTGGCCAAAAGATGGTTGAAGGCAGAGCAGTCAATGTTGTCTACACGGACTTCAGCAAAGCATTTGACAAGGTTCCAAGGGATGTGGAACGTCTAGTCAAGAGGAAGAACAATGCTTACATAAGGTTGAGGACGCAAGGATCATTAGACTCCTAAATGGCTATATTGGGGCGGCACGATGGCTCAGTGGTTAGCACCGCTGCCTTATAGCACCAGGGACCCGATTTCGATTCCAGTCCCGGGTGACTGTCTGTGTGGAGTTTACACATTCTCCCCAGGTCTGCGTGGGGTTCCTCCAGGTGCTCCAGTTTCCACCCATCGTCCAAAGATTAGTTGAATCAGCCATGGTAAATTACCCATAGTGTTCAGGCATATGCAAGATTGACACATCAGTTACTGTAAATGGAGAGTGATAGGGAGGGGGAATGGTTTTGAGCGGGCTGTTCTTCAGAGGATCCGTATGGAGTTGTTGGGCCAAATGGCCTGTTTCCACACTCTGGGGACTCAAAAAAGGTAGCCAGGAAGGAACTGAAGAATGGACTTAGGACAGCTAGAATGGGACATGAGAAAGCTTTGTTGGAAAGGATTAAGGAAGACAGTAAGGCATTCTCCACTTATATGAGGAACAAGAAGATGGTGAGCGTGAGGGTAGGGCTGATCAGGCATAGTGGAGGGAACATGTGCCTGGAGTCACACGAGGTAGGGAAGGTCTTTAGTGCATACTGTGCTTCAGTATTCACTACTGACAGGGATCTTGCCATTTGTGAGGACAGCATGAAAAGAACTGATATATGTGAACAGGCTGATGCTAAGAAGGAGGATGTGCTGAGAATTATGTAAAACATACAGATAGATAAGTCTATTGGACCAGACGGGATATGCTGAAAGTTAATGCACGAAGTGAGGGAATGGATTGCTGTGCCTTTGGCGATGACCTTTGTACCCTCACTGTCGACCGGAGCCGTACCAGATGATTGGAGGATGGCAAACGATCCTCAATTGTTCAAGAAAGCGAATAGGGATAACCCTGGGAATTACAGACCTCACATTATTATGGCTGTGGTGTGCATATGATTGAAAGGACTCTGAGAGACAGGATTTCTGATTCTTTGGAAAACCATAGTTCGATAAATGATAGTCAGCATGGCTTTGTATTGGAAAGGTCATGCCTCACAAATCTGATTGAATCCTTTGAGAATGTGATAAAACAAATTTATGGCTCATTCAGAAAGTGCAGAGTCAAGGGATACAGGAAACCTGTCTGTCTGGATACAGAATTCCTGGCTCATAGAAGACAGAGGGTGATGATAGTTGGGAAGCATTCAGCCTGGACCTCGGTGACCAGTGGTGTTCTGCAGGGATTGGTTCCAGGAACTCTGCTCTTTGTGATTTTTCTTTAATAAATGACTTGGACGTGGGTGCGGAAGATTCGGTCAGTAATTTTGACGAAGACATGGAGGTTAGTGGAGTGGTGGGCTGTGGAGGGCTGTTGTAGATTGCAGCAGGATATTAACAGGATACGGAGCTGAGCTGAGAAGTGGCAGATGGAGTTCAGTCTGGAAAAGTGTGAAATGATTTCATTTTGGAAGGTCGAACTTGAATGCAGAATACAGGGTTCAAGGCAGAATACTTGGTAGTGTTGTGGATAAGGGGGATCTTGGGTTCCACATCCATTCATCCCTCAAAGTTTCCACCCAAGCTGATAAGATTATTTAGAAGAAATATATTGTGTTGGCTTTCAGTTGCTGGGGGATTGGGTTTTAAAACCGTGAGGATATACTGTTGATCAATGGAGACCTGGTTCGACCCCACTTAGAATATTGTATTCAGTTCTGAATGTGGTCCAGGCAGTGGGATGTGGGTATCACTGCCTGGACCATCATTCTTTGCCCCCATTGCTAATTACCCAGAGGGCAGCTTAGAGTCAGCCATATTGCTATGTGTCTGGAGTCACATGTCATCCAGACCAGGTTAGAATGTTAGCTGTCCTACCTTGCAAGACGGAAGTGAACCAGATGGGTTCTTCCTGCTGATCAACAATGGCATAACAATGTCCTCACCAATGTCTTGTACAGATTCAACATAACATCCCAATTCCTACTTTCAATGCTCTGACCAATGAAGTTAACTATACCAAACGCATGCTTCACCAGCCTGTCTATCTGTGACACCACTTTCAAAGATCTGTGTATCTGCATCCCTGGGTCTGAGACTGTCAACACTACCCAGGGCCCAAACATTAATTGCACAAGTACCACCCTGGTTTTTTCATCAAAATGGAACACTTCACATTTATCTCATCTGGTATTTTTCAGCCCATTATCCCAGCAGTACTGTTCATCCTGTTCTATCATAGATAATCTTCGTTTCTGTCCACTTTACCACCAATTGCAGTGTCACCCAAAACAATTACATATCAGGAAACTAATATTCCCTTCCAAACCATTCTTGGCCTCCTCTGCCCAAAAGAAATATTTTGTACAATGTTACAAATATCTCCAACTCATATATCAAATTGCTGGCCAATGACAGCAAGTGTACCAAACGCTGCTTTCACCAAACAGTCCACCTGTGGTGCCACTTCCAAGGAACAATGTAACTGCACCCCTTGGTGTCTCTCTGTTTGACAACACTGCCCAGGGCCCTGCCATTGACTATGTTAGTCATCCCTGGTTTGTCTTGACAAAATCCAACATCTGAATTCAACTGCTTCTTTCATTCCTTGTTCCACTGCTTCAGTTGGTCGAAAATCCCCTTTGATAACCGTATGCACCATTAGTTTGATCATCCATAAAATTAGAAACAATGACTCCTATATTCTCAACCAAATCGTTTATGTAGATGATGCACATCAGTGGACCCAGCCCCGATCCTTATGGCACACCGCTGGTCACAGTCTTCCACTCTGAACAACAACCCTCTCCCACCACCCTCTCTCTCCTACTGTCAAGCCAACTTTGTATAGAGTTGGTGAGCTCTCCCCGATCCCATATGACCCAACGTTATGAACCAGTATATCATGCTAATCCCTGTCAAAGGCCCTGCTGACGTTGGTGTAGACAATGTATGGTTACAACTTCAATGAAAGCAATCAAGTTAGAGAGACCTGACTTTGTATGCACAAAGCTGTGCTGACTAATTTTCATCAATCCTTTCTTTTCCAGATGCATGTAACTCCTGTCTGGAAGAACCACTTTCACCACCGATATCTGGCTAATTGGTGTTTACTTCCATGGCTTTCCATCGCAGCCTTTCTTAAAGAATGGAACAAAACCATATTCTTGTCCTTGTTGACCAGCATGGAAACTGAACCTTCAGTTGTAACAAACATGATTTCAAACTACACACATCCCAGCTGCCTGCTGCTGGCCCATATCCTTCTAACCATTCCTTATTCCCGTAGTTAAGCAAATGTCTTTTAAACATTGTATTTGAACCCACATCCACCCCTTCCTCAGAAAGTTCTTTCCACACTCAAACCACCCTCTGTGTTCAAAGTTTGCAATAAGATTTTTAGTTCGGGTGCTCGTTGTTGTGGTTCTGTTTGCCGAGCTGCGAATTTATTTTGCAGACGTTTTGCCCTTTGTCTACGTGACATCCTCAGTGCTTGGGAGCCTCCTGTGAAGCGCTTCTGTGATGTTTCCTCTGGCATTTATAGTGATTTGTATCTGCTGCTTCCGTTTGTCAGTTCCAGCTATCCGCTACGGTGGCTGGTATATTGGGTTCAGGTCGATATGCTTATTGATTGAAACTTCAAACAGAGGAAGAAGAACACCTATACAATGTATTCGCCAAAAACGGATCCCCAAGCAATTTCTTCAACAGGTGCCTAAGGGAAAGAAAACGGAATGAGGACAATCCACAACCCAAAGGACTACCCACACTACCATACATCAAGAGCATTTCCGAACTGACAGACAGACTACTGCGACCACTAGGACTCATAACAGCACACAAACCAACAGCCACTCTCAGACGACAACTCACCAGAACGAAGGTCTCGATACCCAGCATGAGCAAAATCAATGTAGTGTACAAAATCCCATGCAAGGACTGCACAAAACACTACATAGGACAAACAGGAGGACAGCTAACGATCCATATCCATGAACACCAACTAGCCACGAAATGACACGACCAGCTGTCCTTAGTAGCCACGCACTCAGATGAGAAGCGACATGAGATCGACTGGGACAACCCTACTATTAAAGGACAAACCAAACAGAGAACAGCTAGGGAATTCCTAGAGGCATGGCACTCACCCACAGATTCATTAATAAGCACATTGACCTGGACCCAACATACCGACCACTGCAGAGGACAGCTGGAACTGACAACTGGAAGCGGCAGATACAAATCACTATAAATGCCGGAGGAAACATCACAGAAGCGCTTCACAGGAGGCTCCCAAGCACTGAGGATGTCACCTAGACAGGGGACGAAACGTCTGCAACACAAATTCGCAGCTCGGCGAACACAACCACAACACTCTATGTGCATCAATTTGCCACCATGTCTTTTTTTTAACATATCCGTCCTCTCACCTTAAAAATGTGGCCCCTTTCTCTTGAGACTCTCACATCCTGGAGAAAAGGCCATTAACTCTATCTATATCCATCATCTTTTTCATAAACTTCCATCAGATCATCTATCATCCTCAAGGCTCCAGTGAAAAAAGACTCTGGCTAGATAGGCTTTTGTCCAGAACTCAAGCCTTCCATACCCAGCAACATCCTGGTAAATCTCTTCTGAAGCCCCTACAGCTTAATAATAACCTCCCTATAATTGGGCAAACCTGGGACCCTGGTGATGGGAGGCAGCAGTACTAACTGCTGAGCCACAATTATGTCTCATCAACGCATGTAATTCAACTTGATCTCCCAGCATCCTACTCCGTTGTAGTGGGACAGCGAATCCTGGGGTCAGGCTATGGACAGGGTAAGCCAAATATTGGTGTTTCAGATTGGAAGCATTCATTTCATAAGATGTATTAAGCACGGGAGCTAAGTGTGTTGTCGACGCCGAGTGGGAAAGGTGCTGTCGGACAGAGCAGAATCAGTCAAGACAGCTTCCTCCTCTTTAAGGGGATGGGACTTTAATTCTGATGCTCGCGGGACACGAACTGATCTGAGACATTGAAAGATTTCCCGTTCTTCTCTCTGAGGACTCCAAGACGTTGAAAAAGCTTGGGCCAGACAAAAATTGAGTGGCTGGAACCCAGACTGTCCCGGTTGTGGGCGAGAGGCTTCCCAGTGACATGGGTTCGCCTGCAGTAAATGGGATCAGACTGTTCCTATGTCTTATTAATGAGCATCCCAGATTTTGTTTTGGAAAAGTACATCTGATAGAGGACAGTTGTCATTCTGGGTAGGGCCGACTGAAGTTGAGATTCAGTAACCGTGTACTTTGGAGGATCGTGTGATGTGCTGGATTGCATGTGTCAGCGTATTAGTCTGCTGAATGAAAGATTCCTGATTCAAGAGCCCCCAGGGCGACAGCGATTGCTGCCCTTAATACATCTGTTTGCTTTGCTGCACTGTTTCGATTTCTAATGATTTCAAAAGATATTCTCCAAATGGAAACACTATCGTGTGACTAACCACAATGACATTTCTGCATTGCTGTCAAGATTAATGTCAAGAACTGTGACTTGTGGGAATCTGAAACCAAAAAGAAACTGCTGCAGAAACTAGCCAATTGGGAGTATCTGTGGGAGAAAACACAGCGCTGATGACGTTCTGAAACATTGCCTCTTAATGTCTCTCCAGAAATACTGCTAGACGTGCTGAGTTTCTGTTGCAAATTCAGTTTTTACTTTAACTGAATGCCCATTCCATCCATCAGGATGATGCAGCCAGCCTCACCATGCACCGAAATTTTACACGTTTGGCAGCTTTGTAATGATTGGATTCAACAAAACCAATAATGATTTACTCTTCCTCAGCTCCATAGGGAAAGGGACCTGGGAAGTGAATTGCACAGTGTCGTCCTGTCGTCCTGGATGAGTGGTTAAGGCAATGGAATTGAAATTCATATGGCTTTAACCATGCAGCCTTGAATCCTACTGATGGTGATGGAAAAATGCCAATAATTGCAAAGGGAAATTGCTCCCTGACTTCGACTGGAAGAGTCAGCTAACAACAAAAACGGACAAATTGGGCATGGTGGGAATCTGCAACCGACTGCCTGTCAGGGTGCAGCAAGCAGATATTTCTAGAGAAATTTGAGACGCATTGAGATGTGCACTTCTACCACCAACTGCGTTTGAAGCTGTGAGCCAACTGTTGGAAAATGAGACGAGAACAGTCAGGGACTTGTGTTCGACTGGTGCAAACTTGTTTAGCTGAAGTGCATTTTCTGTGCTGCA
Source organism: Chiloscyllium punctatum (assembly GCF_047496795.1). Classification (NCBI taxonomy): domain Eukaryota; kingdom Metazoa; phylum Chordata; class Chondrichthyes; order Orectolobiformes; family Hemiscylliidae; genus Chiloscyllium; species Chiloscyllium punctatum. Next base: position 48,746,942 of record NC_092754.1, on the reverse strand, counting down.
GAAATCTTTGACATGCTGCGGTGAGGTGGTCGGAGAAACTGGTAGATGGAAAGCACGTTAAACCGGTCTCATCCTGACATCTCTCCCGCTCTCGGGGGATTTGGCTGTCTGTCCACCTGTGTGGATGAAAATGAGGATGGTTTCCTCATGGGGATTACCATACAGGGTGATGACGTCAAATTTCAGTCCTATGATTGTGTCATTTAAGAGCACAGGGAGTGACTCATTGAAATTTACCCTGGAAGCATCAGAACATGCAAGGTTAAGTGCCTCATGCTGGAAACTGGGACTAGAGTAGATGAATATCTGGTCTTCTGCACTGCAGACAGGTGGAAAGGCCCTTTCCACGCTGAAAGGAATGGAAGAAAGAACGGAATTGATGTGCAGCTAAAATGACCACAAATGAAAAAATAAAAAGAGATTCATTATGGAAACATGCAGCACCATATTTCAATTTCCCTGGAAGTCTAGTGGTAAGGATTTAGTACTCTTACTGCTGTGGCAATGGGAGATTTCCTCTGACTGGTTATCTTGTTGACAGCCTTCCCAAAGCAGGGAATGTTGTATGGTGCTGGCAATTGATGGAGTTTTGTCACAAATACGATTCAGATTAGCCTAAAATAAATAAGTGCGAATCCTGGAAATCTGAACCCAGAACAGGAATTGACAGACAAATTCAGCCGACCTGACAACATCCGTGGAGACAAAGAGATTGAATGTTTCATATCGACAGAATCAGGTTACCTGTGCATTTTATTGTTTTAAATCGTGCGTAATTGCCAGTTTCATTTCTCGAATGAGCATACATATCAGAAGCTCTCATTTGCTGACAAACGTCATCTGTAAAGTGAAAAATGTCATATCGGCTGTAATGCTGTTGCTGTTCTCCTGAGTTGGTGAAAGGTCCATCAGCAACAACTTTGAATGGAGAGCTTCTGTTTTCAGTGTCTACCTTCGTATGCTTATCTATTTGTCTTCCTTTGCCTCTCTGTACAATTTCACTCTCTTCCACATTCTCTCACCTCTGTCTGTCAATATCCCTCAATTTCTATTCCTACTCTTGGAAAAGTTTGAAATTCGGTGACAGTTTGAGAGTATACCTGCTTCATGGCTTTCTCCGCCTCCCCCCAATCCGCCCCCCCCCCTCCCCCCGCCCCGGCCAGAGTGTTTAGAACTGCGCTCACAGTCTCCAGGTAATATCTCTGTCACTTATGTCTGAGGTCAGGTGACATTTCTTCACTCAAAATATGAGCATTTACAATTGCCTCACGTCTCCCAGTCATCATTGACTTTAAGTTTATCCTTCTCCCTCATCGAAACTTCTCACTTGTTCCCAAACACTTTCGGGTTTCCACTTCGAAAGTGCAGCCGTTTGAAACGAATTTCTGGAGTATGCACGTCACTCTTTGGGATCAGTTTCACTGCCCATCCCTAATTAGTCCAGAGCTTGAGATAGTAAGTTACTTTACAGAATCCTGGAAGTACTCAGCACAGAGATGCATCCATGATGTCACTAGGGAGGGAGTTCCAAGAATTAAAACAAACGACATTGAAGGAACAGTGAGATAGTTTCAGCTGAGAAAAACGAGATTCTTAGAGGCGATTTGCGGTGACACATATCTCGTGTATCTGCCGCAATTATCCTTCTAGTTGGATGCAATCAATCACTGGATTGATTCTGGCAGATCCGCATCTGTGCTCTATATGGATGCAGGAAATAGTGTTCATTCAGATAAACCAAAAGAAGAGAAATAAATCTTTATTTCCTGAATGCGAATTGGATCCAGGTTTGTGCGATTCAAACTCACACCCTGAAGCAGGAACTCCACTGATGCTGACAATAAACCTTGACCTAACCTGTCCAAACCTTTGTGACTATTTTCTTTCTCCCCACATTTTGAAGCACTAGTCCTTACCATGAGTGGTGAAGGAGCTAACTACTTTCTCGCAGCAACACAATTGGGGCCAGAGACCCATCTATCTGTCCCACAGCGGGCATTGAATTGCTCCGAACAGACCGGGTTTGTTATGTGGGACTGAAACCGTGTTTGGTCACACACAGACGCGGTGTAACAGCTGCCAGCAGATGTGGAGAAGGTTGGGGCGGATTCAGACCCACTCTGGGAAATAGACTGGATCCAGAATTCAGGGGGGCTAAGTGTCACAGAGAGAAGGCTGGAGAACTGGGTTGAGAAAGATATTAGCCTTGATCGGATGGTCGGGCAGACGAGATGGGCTGAAAGCTCTAACTGTCCACCGATGCCTTCTGGTCCCTGGCCATCCGGAATCTAAGGAAATAGAAACAGAGTTATTTTTTCATTCGAAGTCCTCCAGTCATAACTGGGTGAGGTGAGAGATGGAACACGTCTGATGTAAGTTTAAAGACTGGGAAAATGTTTGGAGACGAAGTAATAAAAGAGAATCTGAGTATAAAGTTGAGTGTCAGCAGATATTCAATAAAAAGGAAGTGTGCATAAGGCAGAGGGAGATGGACATGGAGAAAGAAGTGTCACTGGTCTTGAAGTTGTAAGTCTATTTTCCTTTCCAAGATTCTACCAGACCTGCTGAGATTTTCCCGCAATTTCTTTTGTTGGTACTGAAACAGAAGATGGGAGTAGGTTCCTGGATCGATCATCTCTCTCTGTTCTGTGGGCGTTTGAACCAGATCACATCTCAGCCACACGAAAGCCTCACTATCTCGCCCCACCCCCACCGCTGTTACTAACAATAAACTGTTCATTACGTAAACCCACATGTGCGTACAACAGCATAATTTTCTGAGTGAATTGGAAAAAGTTTAGGGAGAGTTCCACTCGGTTTCATTCAGAGCATTCTAAATCTGTTACTTTTGTTTCAGCACTATTTGACATGGAGTCGTCACTGTCAATCCCCCGAGCACGTGGCCATTCGCATTCCATGTCTCTGGACACTTTGGTTGGTGCACTGGAATGGAACCTCACGTTTTGAAAGGGGCATTGTTTATCGTATATTCGGCTGAATTGATAAACGTATCTCTGCCACCTCCGGTACAGTGGAAACAATTTTCACTCAGGAACCAACACATGATCAAAAACAGTGGTAACAATTTGTCAACAAAATCTGCAACATTGAGCGAATGCGCTCTTGTGTGGGGTTGCAACATTGCAAAATGAATGGACAGCTGTGAAACTCTTAACAGATAAAATTGCCCCTACATGGAAGTGGATCTGCCAAGACTTCTCCACTCACTCATACTATCGATATCTGTTTGCAAAATTTCCACATCCTTATCACAATATGCTCACTCACCTATTGTGTATCAGTAGCATTTCACTCTGCCACTTCCTCCAAGTAATTCGGTCAGATAAAACATTAAATCTGATGATTGACCAATCTGGATTTCACGAAAAGTATCTATCCAACGTGAAAACTGCTCATTAATCACGATTCGGTGATTTCTGTTAAATATACACTGGACAGACTATGGTACTTTATTACCCAACACCGAGAACTCCTTTCTTGTGCAATGGACTTATATATAGCCCCTTATTGATTGCTTGCTAATATTCAAATGAACTTTACTGAGCATCGTCCTTCATCAAGTCTGCAGGTCATGATACCAAAGAAATCTGTCAGATTGTCATCATGTAATTTTCCTTTCAAAAATGATGTTGACTCAGTTTGACTGTAATCACTTCTTCTAAACTTTCTGCTTTACTTAATTTGCAATGGTGGTTCACATTTTCGAAATGACAACAAAGACATGAGAGCAGATGGAAGCAATTTAACCCATCAAGTCAGCAACAAGTTTCAATGAGATCACGGCTGATTTGGTTAATCCTCAAATCCCCTTTCGGTCTCATCTCTATGGCCCTAGATTCCCGAAGTGACCAAATGCCTGTCTTTCTCAACCTTGCATGTATGCAACCTTGACAAGCCTCTGTTGCAAACAACTTCACAGATTTGCAATCCTCTGAAAGAGAAAATATCGTCCACACCTAAGTCTTACATAATTGATCCCTTCCGCTGTGATGAGGTCTTCTGGTGCCATATTATCCCAGGTGTATATCAGAGCAGAAAAAAAACCCTCAAGGTCGGTCTGCACGGTCCAGTGCCAGCTCTGAGTATTTGCAGCATTGTCTTTTTTTATTTTGAATGAACAAATAGACCTGAATCTTCTTCAAAAACATTTCATTGGCTATAATTTCGCTGGCAGTGTAGTGCTCTAGAAAGTCGAGTGCTTGATCGCAAATATATCACTATCAAAATGTTATCTCTGTTTCTCTTTCCACAATTACCACTAGATTCGTCGGTTTTCTGTGGTATTCTGTGAATTTACTGCGTACAAGTGCTTCATTTCAGTAAATTCCTTCAATCACAGTCCTCTGGACACTGACCCTGGTCAGTGACAACACTTCCTCCTGCTCGACACTGTGCCAATCCTCACCGCTCCCTACCCCGTCAAGATAAATAGCTGCAGAACATCTTCAGTTAACTCTCTTTGCTCCAAAGAAAACCTCGGCAATCTCTCCTCATGCCAAGAAATGTCGTTCCTGGAAATGGTGCAAGGCAGAGGAGTGTAAAGAGATTTTGGGAAAATATTATCAATTGGCAGGTGGAAACAAATGTGAAAGAGGCAAACCATATAACCCAGTCTCCAGCATTGTGAATCTTCAGAAACTCTGTGAGACATGAAATCAAAGGAGAATGAAGAAGGGTGAACTGTCCGAATGAGCAGAGACAGTCAAAATATCTTCCCCTTCTTTAAGAGGACAAACCATTAACTTTGATGTTCACTGGACATGAACTGATCTGACACATTGAAATAATTCTCGTTCCCCCTACATGACAAATCCAAACCTCATCTAGACTCCGGGACAATGAAAAAACTCGGGACCACACCAGGGACTAGGAGGCTAGAAGGGAGATGGTCCCAGTTGGAAGAGAGCTGGTGCCCAGTGACATGGGTGTGTCTGTCGTGGATGGGATAAGACTGTTCCCATGCCTCCATAATATATGTTCCAGACTTTATTTAGGAAAAATAAAACTGATAAGAGGACACTACTCGGTCTGGGATGGACAGACTGAAGTCCGTCACAGCCTGCTTTAGATTTTCGGGCAGGGTTTTAGGTTGGAAGTTTCAGCGTATTAGACTGTTAAATGAAAGGCTGGTGGTTCAAGTCTTCCAAAGGCGACAGCGTTCATTGTTGTTAAATCATCTTTTTTCTCTGCTGCAGGGTTTCATGTGTCTAATGGTGGCAGGAAAATGTTCCTCAAACGGAAAATTTCCATGTGAAAGACCACAAATAACTTTCTGCAATGTTTTAAAGGTTAATGTAAAGAACTGTGGACTCTGGGAATCTGAAGCAAAATCAGAAACTGCTGACAAAACTATCGCATTTGGCAGTGCCGGTGGGAGATTATTGAGTTCTGATGAAGTTGTTAAATATTGTCAACGATTCTCTCTGCATGGATGCTGCCAGACCTGCTGAGTGTTGTCGTGGAAGAAGTATAGAGAATCACCAGGAGACGTAGAGAGTACTTCAAGAAGTCGCTCTGTTATTTGCAAACGAAAAACCGTGAGACCGAAAAAGCAGATTCTCATATGCTCTCGAACCACATTGTCCATGGTTTTTAATATATTTTTTACCATGTTTTGTTTGCTTATCAGCATGTCTAACTTTATGAATCAAGTACCTCACTCGAACTACACAATAAAGCAGTGATGTTAGTTCCCATCATCTGATTAATTGTTCATTCTACTTAACGTTATTCTGATGTGACGGTTAGATATGTAATGTCAGCTTTTGCAAAAATGGTCTTTCATTCCAGACCCTACTTCATATTTTCCCGATGTCATAATTAGTTATTTATTGTCAAAAATCTCAATCAGGCTGACTATATCAACTCTTAATTTGATACTTAATGTCATGTCCCAAATATTTATGTTCCTAATCGAGTCATAATGATACTTAAAGGAAGCCTAACGTTACTAACTGTGTAATCTAATCTCAACATCGAGACCTTTCAGTGTCAACCTTTCTTTGCTAAGTGGTGTGAAAGAATTCCACTCTTCTTATCTCATCCTGCATTCTACACACCCCTTGTAACAGATCGCCAGTGGGGTTCATGCTTTCAGCCTTCCCTTAATTTCATGCTTTTTATTTTCCATAATAACATTTTGTCATTCTGATCAATGGCAGTCATTCCTGGCACTGGATTTATTGAGGGTGAATGGTCAGTGATCAGAGCGGACTGTCCCTGTAGTTCTGTTCCCTAATCTCCACCTCCTGGTCTGTTAGTAACCTCTCAGTCTCCTGGAAATTGCACTGTTCCCAGTTTTGCCGGATTCCAGACTTTTACCTTTGGCTGAGCAGACAGTCGATGGTCTGAGGAATATCATTCCCAAATGTTTCATGTCCAAGGTAATAACAATTAATAACGATGTCTGTGTATCCTCCTCTAATCTGTGAAAATCATTGTTGCAGATTGTAGGGACATTTCTTGACCGAAATTGAGGAGGTTCTGAACCAAATCAAACTCCTATGAGTTAAGAAGATGGTGTAGATCCCTTTTTCTTTTCCCCTGAATGCAATTGAATTGGTGAAACTTCCAGGCTTGAACCGAAATACAATTTACTTCGCACTGTCGTTGTAACACAAACAAAATATGAAGTGTGGACTAACCCAACTCTATTGGAAAACTTAACGAAATGAAACATCATTTAACTACGAAACGGCCAATGTTCGAATATAGTAGCTTTGCATAAACCGCACAAATCTGGTCTGCCTGCTACCGGAATGATATTGTGAAACTTGAACGGATTAGGAAAAAGGTATAATGTGATGGTTTTAACTCTTAAGCTTCCAAATGGTTTTGAGGTGTGAATGTATTTTAACTTTGAAGAAATTTGACGCAATTAAATCTCCTTCCTGTCCACGATAGAAGCTGTTGGATCTGTTCCGAATTTCCAGCGGCTTCTGTAATTCTTTAAGGTTTCTGATGATAGCAGTCTCTCACTTCTCGAACAAAACAAAACGAACCTTATGTTGTCAACAATATTCAAATAAGCAACGAGCAGCAGCAGAGAGGAAAGCTTCCGAGCAACTTTGTCCAGTTTGTCACGGTAATAGACAAGAACCATTCCCGTGAAAACCCTAAAGCAACTTAACAGGTCCGTTTCCGCACAGAATGCAACGTTGGTGCTTAAGACTTTTCCTTTCAAAGCCAGTTGAGAAACCCCAACACTGCGATGGCCGGGAGACGAACGCGGGTCAACTGCTTGGAAGGCAGCTATGGTCGCCACTACAACACCATCGCGCCAATAGATGTGCACACCCTTTTCCCAAACATACATAACAAGGCCGTGATCATCACCAACTGCACTGGGGCTGAAAGCAAAGCAAGAAATTGCTTGTAAAACGTCAACAGGTCTGAAAACACCAGATTCAGAAACCTTCAGCTCTTAAGAACAACCACTGGATCCAAAAGGTTCACTTCCTACAAATGCTGCCGGACCTGCTGAGTTTCCCAGTAATTTTTGTGCTGTCTCTCAGATCTGCAGTTCTTTTTCAGATAGAAAACAAACGTTTACCAATTGAAGGGAATATTTGATCAGGTGATAGTCCACTTCATCCACAGAGGTAGATGAGATGGAGCATAGGATCATAAAATTCTTACAGTGCAGAAACAGGCTATTCGGCCCATCATGCATCCCACCAAGTCTCCCCCTCTATGTTATTCCTGTAACCTCGCATTTCTCATGGCTAACCATATAACCTACACTCACCTGGACACCTACAACAATTGAGCGTTGCAAATCCACCCTAACCTGCGTATCTTTGGACTGTGTGAGGAAACTGGATCAGCCGGACGGAACTCACGCAGACACAGGGAGAATGTGCAAACCCCACACAAACAGTCTTCAATCAGATAGGGATCTGGGTAATTGGAGAGATTTCAAGAGGGAGTGCAGACTAGCGTGTGAATGATGGGCCGAAAGCCTGTTGTCAGTGTTGTAAAGGCTCTATAGTAACATAATTCTCTACACCCAGCATTCAACACAGTTTGCATTTTTTTAATCCGTTCTGTTATTGACATTACTCTGAGTGAAATGTCGAGAGAGGCTGTTTGTGCATTCACTCAGATCTGTGTTTTGCTGGGTCAGGAGCATCATACAAAATAACAACTGGCAGAGGGAGAATTGAATTCCCCCTCCCACTCTGCCGAGGACATGCAGGACCTGGAAATTCTAAATCACTACTCACTCACCACACGACGCCTGGAGGAAGAACGCCTGGTCTTCCGCCTCAGGAACCTCCAACCCGAGGGCATCAATGTGGCCTTTACCATTTGCCTGATTTCCCCCTCCGACCACATTATCCCAGTTCCATCCTGTCAGCTTGGCATCATCCTCATGGCCTGTCCTACCTGCCAATCTTCCTTCCCACCTAACCGCTCCACCAGTCGTAGGTGTCCAGGTGAGTGTAGGTTATATGGTTAGCCATGAGAAATGCGGGGTTTCAGGAATAGCGTCGAGGGTGAGACTTGGTGGGATGCATGATGGGCTGAATAGCCTGTTTCTGCACTCTAAGAATTTTATGATCCTATGCTCCATCCCATCTATCTCTGTGGATGAAGTGGACTATTACCTTTACCCCCTCATCGATCCATCAATTGCTCTTTCAGCTCATTTCTCCGCAGCACCACTCCCTCCCATTTATCTGTCCACACTGGACGCTCCCAGCCTCATTCCCGATGACGGTGTTTTGCTCGAAATATCGTCTCTCCTGCTCCTCAGATGCTACCTGACCTGCTGTTCTTTTCCTGAATTACTCTAATCTTGACACTGATCTCAAGCATCTACAGTCCTCACTTTCACCTCGCATAACTGAATTCCTGCCCCTTACAGATCGAATTGGGTCTCGTGTTTTCATCCTGAATTTCATTATGTTTAATATATTTTATTTTAAAAAGCATCACAATATATTGATGCCCTCATGAGCATGTAATGCATTTGGACAGAACAATGGATCCTTTCTCTGTGAACAAAAAGAATATCAAGGAGTCGGTTTGGAGAATGTTTCCTCTTACAGAAACAGGAATAGGGAGTTGTACTTCTCTCTGAAATAAACCCCGGCCATTCAGAGGAATCTGAAACATCTGTTGAGAGAATGGAAAGGTTAGCTCATGTGTTCTGAGAGTAGGGGAATTCAGCAGAGCAGTAGGAAGTTAGAAAAGTAATAATTAGTCAACAATTGGAATGGGAATAACGCTGAAGAAAGAATGAGGGTTCTATACAGCCTGTTTAACATGTTCAGTCTCTTCTAGGTGTCAATCCAATCAAAACTAGATTTAGATTTCATATCCAGTTTCCTGTCCAATCCACATATCCCGTGACTCCCTGAGAAACCAGCAATCTGTGTCTTCCAATCTGAAATGCACTCAGTGAGGGTGCATCAGCAATCGTCAGGGACAGAGAATATTAAAGAATCAAAGGCCTTAGAGTTAATCGCTCTCTCCTCATCTCATTCCCAAATAACCTGCCCCTTACCCTGAGGGTGCTGTTACTAATAACCAAAAGATCTGTAAACGGTATAACTTTAACAATGACTTCTCTTCACGGATTCTGTCAGACCTGCTGAGCTTTTCTGCAACTCCTGAGACTGTGTTATCATGTTTCAGATACCTAGACACACAGGATCAAATTCTCACCATCTACCTTCTGAAGCCTGTTCAGAATTTAATGCATTCAAATTAAATCGTATTTCAATTTTCACGATTATGGGCACAATTTATTCAAATGCTCAGCATTGGAGCACGTGGGTTCCAAATAGTGACCTTTATTTTGTGGTTCATCAATGTGTTTGGCTCATTGCCGCTGTGTTACCACGTATTACTCAGATATAATTGTTCTGGCGAAGTTGATAATGAGTTAGCGTCTTGAACGGCTGCCATTCCTTTTGTCCAGACAAGCCCATAATAATGTAAGGGAGGGAGTTTCAGGATTTCCAACGTCTGGCACTTGTGGAACTGAGACGTTTTTCCGAACCAGGGTGGCGAGCAGCTGGATGTGGAAATGTAACCTGGTTTCCCGTTTCTTCTGCTGTGCTCAGTGTTCCACGCGATAATGCCGTGATTCTGGAAGCTGCGCTGTGAGGAACTTTGTGGAATTTCGACAGTGCATCTTATCTGTGGTACACTCCAATGCTACTGAGTGTGGGTGGTGCAGACAGAGAATGTTTGTGACTGTGGTGCTGAGCAAGCTGCACTTCAAGTTAATTCTACCTAATTATGGAGAACATAACTACTTGCCATCATCATAATTCCATTTCACAGCTTAATATCGAGTGATCACACGGATGTGGTGTACAAGTCTGTTAGTTGCTCAAATAACCATAATCTTTTAACTAGATTCATCTTTTCACGGATACTATGGTGAGAGACCTCACTCGACTGTTCCACTTTATCATCAACATTTCATCTGTATAAACTGGGAACGAGCTGATGGGACACAGATTGTGCTGCAGATGGTTAGACACAACGCAGTTTCAGTTAGTGCACACTGAATCTGTTTGGCTTTATGCATGTGATTCTCTGAATGTGTGTGTGCATTGTCGTGTGTTCCTGTATCTGTGATTCTGTGTGTGTCTACCCATCTATCTCTGCCTGACTATCTGTGCTTATGTGAGTGTGTTTGTGTCTCATTGTGTGTATGAGTTTGTGCCTCCATGTTTATGTATCTCTGTGTCTGTACCTCTGTGCAACGGGATCTCTGTTATTTTCAGGATTGTAACAATTGAAAGGTGGTTTAAACACCAAAATATCTGTACCTCTGTCTATTCCTCTTGGGCTTGAAGTGATACATTGCTTTTGGTTATGTTTGAGCACGTGTGTGTGTGTGTTTGTGTGTGTGTGTTTGTTTTGTGCCTGTCTGTGTGTGTGTGTGACAGACGGAAATATGTACTGATACTCAGACACAATCACATATACAGACAGATGTGCAGAGACACATCCAGACAGAGCACACATATCGACTTAAGAGACACACGTGTACATACAGTCACACAGACATACACACACAAGCACACAGATGTTGATGGAGACAGCAAAAGTGATACTATTAGAATTTCTTGTTCCTAAAACTAAATGAGAAATTAAGAGATTTTTGGATTGTTTGACTTTACAGGAAACTTGTCCATAATTTTGTTTGGATAGCTGTGCGTTTAACAAGTTTTTGAAAGAACTAAGAGAAAAGTGGTTTAGTTAGTAGATTGCGAGGTTAGTGTTGAAAGGATGAAAGCAATTTGAATCGATGAACCTATTTTGATCATCCCTGCGTTTTCCAGTCTTTTCAAAATGGCCGCTGATGCTTCTGAATTGGGTCGACGTGCTGTCTTGTTCCAGGATGATGAATTAGGAATTGAGAACCTGGAGGATGTTTCTATTCGAATCAATACTGATCATTGGAAAATTCCTCTTCCATAGGAAAGGGGACTTTGGGATTCCTGTCAGATCTTCAGCACTTCGAAGACCACCCAACAAAGAACAATGAAATACATTTTACACAGATTGTGATCCACTGGCCTTCTTTAAAAGTTTCAAATTAACAATGCAAGTTTTTTGATTGTGTCGTTTTTTGTAACCATTTTATTATACACTAGAAAACCTAATGTGAGTTGAGATATATTGTCCTAAAATACAAATGGTGAAATACATAAAAGCTTTAAGAAATATGAAGGTTGCATAACATTGCAAGAAGGGAGAAAGAATACATAGACCACACTTTTTATAAAAGTTGGGCATCATGCATTTTGCAAATAAATGCGTTTTTGAAATGGCATTTTAGTTTTCTCAGGGCGAATACATATTAAAAAAAAACATTTTTTAAAAAAGAATTGAGTATAATTGTGGACTAAAATGTGAAAAGAGCGAACCTTGCAAACAGATCGTAAGTGGAGGTTAGCTGTAAGGTTTGACAGCAATTCACCTGACAGTGACCCAACAATTGATGTGTGATTCGAGATGAACGGAGTTATACACAGATGCAGCCTTGGTTTGTGACAAGGAGCTAATTGATGATTGGCCACTAGTTTACCACTGACAAAGGCTGTCTGCTACCAGCAACGATGTGATTGTTTCTCAGGTAACTAAACAGCTTGGGCCTCTGAACAAGATACAGGGAAGTCTTCAACTGCTCAGCAGTACTCTCTGTTCGCGGCAGTGATAGGTGTTTTAATCCTGAAGAAACCTGGTTTATTTTTGTTTCACCTGTTCCTATGAGCTCTGCCTTTTAATGAATGTGTTACAGACTGTTTGTAAGTATTAACCAGTCCTTCTGCATGGTGTAAATCAATGACAACCTCCAAGATGCACTGTACAAATTTACCACGGCACTAAACAAAGTACATTCCAAAGACATGACAATGAAGAAATGGAAGGGAAGGGGAAGCAGATGAATGGGAGGGTTATGACTTGGAACCAGTGATCAAACCTGGTTAAATGAAGAGTAGAGGACTTTCATTTATAACGTCAGGAAGTATGGGATACAGTGAGATTTGGCAATCTGGATTTAGAAGTGATGCATTTTGGAAGGTGGAACACGAATGATGAATTTCAGATTGAAGACAGGATGCTTGGCAGTGTAGAGGAACAGAGGGATCTGGGTGAACAAGTACATCGATCCCTCAAAGTTGCCACCAAGTGGATAGGGTTATTAAGAAGTTATATGGAGTTTTGGCTTTCATTAAGAGGGATTGAGTTTAAGATCGGCGAGGTTTTGCTGCAGCTCTAGAAGTCCGTGGTGAAACCACTGTTTAAATGTTGCGTCCAGTTCTGGTCGCCCTACTATAGGAAAGATGCAGAGGCTTCGGAGAAAGCGCAAAGAAAGTTTACCAGGATGCTGCCTGGACTGGAGGGTTTGCCTAATGAAGAAAGTTTGAATAAGCTCGGACTTTTCTCTCTGGAGTGAAGGAGGAAGAGAGGAGACCTGACCCAGGTGTAGAAAATAATGTAAGGAATAGATACAATCAATTGCAAGAGACCTTTCCCCAGGGCAGGATTGACTGGCAGGAGAAGTCATAGTTTGAAGATATTAGGAGGAAGGTATAAAGGAGATGTCAGAGGTAGGTTATTTACGCAGAGAGTTGTGGACACATGGAATCGGTTTCCAGCTGTGGTGGAAGCAGAGTCATTGGGGACATTGGTGCGACTCCTGGACATGCACATGGATAGCAGTGAGTTGAGGGGTGCGTAGGTTAAGTTACTAAATTTGACATTAGGATTAAATCTCGTGGGCCAAAGGGCTGTACTTTGTTCTATGTTCTATGAATGTGTACACTGGGTATATCTAAACATAAGGTGTCAACCTGGTGAAGCTACGACAAATAAATAGTTGCACGCCAGAAACCATTAGAAGCAACGGATAGACAAGGCTAAGTGACTTCATCACCCACGGATCAAACATAAACTCTGCAGTCCTGCCACCTCCCATCATAAATGATGAGGGACAATTATATTAAATCATTTCTTTCACATGAACGTCGAAGCTGAGGGAGACGAAATAGACCCTTTCGAAATTATGACAGGCATGGAAGTAATGGATAGTGGAAGTCTTTTACACAGACCACAGGAGACGTAGCTTTAAGGTGTTCTCGAGCAGACCAGATCCAGACATATGGTATGCAGATTGATTTTGCTTGTTTTATGATAGTAATTCAGTCTGAGAAACAGTGAAAAAAATTGTGTTGCATTCTCTTCAGTACAAATCATACCTTATATAAGGATATCAGTTTAATATAGTTTCACAGCTTTTGAACAGCTGCAGAGAAGGATCAACTCGATATATCCAGTCCCTGTACACCTCCAACCCCCATCACGAAGGACTTAAAGCCCTCCGCTTCTTCCTTTACCGCCATACCAACCAGTACCCTTCCACCAAAACCCTCCTTTGACTGACTGATCTGGTCCTCAGTCTGAACAACTTCTCTTTCCAATCCTGCCACGTCCTCCAAACCAAAGGAGTAGCCATGGGCACCCGCATGGGCCCAAGCTATGCCTGCCTCTTCGTAGGATATGTGGAACAGTCCATCTTCCGCAGCTACACTGGCCCCACACCCCAGCTTTTCCTCCGCTACATCGATGACTGTATCAGCGCTGCCTCATGCTCCCACTAGGAGGTTGAACAGTTCATCCACTTTACCAACACTTTCCACTCCGACCTCAAATTCACCTGGACCGCCTCAGACTCCTCCCTCCCCTTCCTAGACCTCTTCATTTCCATCTCGGGTGACCGAATCGACACGGACATTTATTATAAACCAACCGACTCCCACAGCAACCTAGACTACACCTCCTCCCACCCTGCCCCCTGTAAAATGCCATCCTATATTCCTAATTCCTTGGTCTCTGCTACATCTGCTCCCATGAGGACCAGTTCCAAAACTGTACCACCCAGATGGCTTCCTTCTTCAAGGACCGCAATTTCCCCCCAGACGTTGTCGATGATGCCCTCCATCGCATGTCTTCCACTTCCCACTCCTCCGCCTTTGAGCCCCGCTCCTCCAACCGCCACCAGGACAGAAACCCACTGTTCCTCACCTACCACCCCACTAACCTCCATGTCCAACGTATCATCCGCCATCATTTCTGCCACCTCCAAAAGACCCCACCACCAGGGACATATTTCCCTCCCCTCCCCTATCAGCATTCCGAAAAGACCACTCCCTCCGTGACTCCCTTGTCAGGTCCACACCCCCCCCCCCCCCACCAACCCAACCTCCACTCCCGGCACCTTCCCCTGCAACCGCAAGAAATGCAAAATCTTGCGCCCACACCTCGCCCCTGACCTCCCTCCAAGGCCCCAAGGGACACTTCCGAATCCGCCACAAATTCACCTGCACCTCCACACACATCATCTATTGCATCTGCTGCACCCGATGTCGCCTCCTCTATATTGGGGAGACAGGCCACCTACTTGCAGAACGTTTCAGAGAACACCTCTGGGACACCCGGACCAACCAACCCAACCACCCCGTGGCTCAACACTTCAACTCCCCCTCCCACTCCACCAAGGACATGCAGATCCTTGTACTCCTCAATCGCCAGACCATGGCAACACGATGGTTGGAGGAAGAGCGCCTCATCTTCCGCCTGGGGAACGTCCAACCACAAGGGATGAACACAGATTTCTCCAGTTTCCTCATTTCCCCTCTCTCCACCTTGTCTCAGTCAAATCCCTCGAACGCAGCACCGCCTTCCTAACCTGCAATCTTCTTCCTGACCTCTCCGCCCCCACCCCACTCCAGCCTATCACCCTCACCTTGACCTCCCTTCACCTATCGCAATCCCAACACCCCTCCCCCAAGTCCCTCCTCCCTACCTTTTATCTTCGCCTGTTGGACACACTTTCCTCGTTCCTGAAGAAGGGCTGATGCCCGAAGTTTCGATTCTCCTGTTCCTTGAATGTTGCCTGACCTGAAATTAATGAAATTAATGAAAACAAAAGAAGTGGAGAGCAATAGTGATAAAGGGATTGCATTATTCGGACATCAGGCAGATGCCTGTGACAGTGTAGCTGCGACGCCAGGTAGCACGCCGTCTCCCTGGTTGCAGAGTCTGGGATGTCACTGAGTGGCTGAAGGACAGTCTAAAAATGATACGATCAAATATAAGATATGCCAACGGATGGAGCCTTGAAAACAGTGTATTGGAAGCTGTGAGATCATTTGACAACACATGGTTAAATACAGAGTAAAGTTCCCTCGATGATGCCTAAGCAAACATTTTGAAGATATGTATAATCTGAGAAGTGATAGAAATTTAACTCACTCTCATCTATCACCACAGAAACACACGTGTATACACACGCAGTAACTCTCGATTGTTATCCAAGAGGGGTCCCTTTTCCAGAACTTCATCACAGAGTTCCTTACTTGATTGTATCTGTTCAGTTTGAATTCCCAATTATATTCCTGATTCGTAACATCCCCATGGACAGTTTTCCTCAACCCATGTGTTATGTCCTGCTCACAAAAACTGCATTTGATTCCAATATCGTATGTTGTTTGATACAGGAACATTTCGGTGTTGGGGGGGTTGAGTCTTGAGTCTGATCCAGGTGTGTGATGTCCTGTTCATCTGACATCCAGGATTGTTTAATGAAGCTTTCATGTTTGGAAATCCTGATGTTACTTTGTTTACAGTCCCTTGGTAGAACTGTATTTGTTTTCAGTCAAGTAATCCTTTAATCTGGATGTTATTAATTGATTCAACATCGTTGTCCACAGCCTTGGACACAAATCGGGAGAGTTAAAGTGATGGCGTCACCAAATATTTGGACAGTTTGGCAATTATGACCAGGGCTTGGGCCTAGGGAGGTGAAGACTTTTTACTGTGATCGTACAGGAGATATGGACACCATGAAGCATCTCCAAAAGGATAACGAATGAATGTGGCAATTCACAGATATTCTGGGCGAGCAGAGCGAAACAGGAAGACACACTGAATAAGGGACAGAGAGTGACAGAAGGATTTTCAGATTTCCAAAAGGCATCTGCTCAAGTCAGTCTTGATCTAAAAACTGAGTATATTATTGGTGAAACTAGTTTACAAGCAAATTTTGAAGTGGAAGTAAGCTGCTGTCACATAGATCGATGTAGCGATGGTAAGTGAATGGGCAAAGCACTGTCCATTACAATATAAAGTGAGGAGTGATGTTTGTCAGGGAGAATCGACGGAGACTTTAGTTTAAATGGGGAGTTGTCATAGGACTCTGACGGAGAGAGGGATCTGTGTGTCCTGGGATATTAAAACACATTGAGTTAATCTGCAGGGGCAGCAAGGTATTAGCAAGGCAAAGGGATAATGTTTTTGTTTGTTCATTGGACGTGAGCAGAACTGGCTGGGCTCAGCATTTATCCCTCATTCCCATCAGCTCTTGAGAAGATGGTAGTGAACTTCTTTATTGAACTGATGTACTCCATAAAACTTTATTTTTGGAGAAACTGAATGTCGCAGGAATTAAACTGCAGCTTTTTGTATTCCCAGTCCCAATTTTAAAGTTAACTGTTTGGGTGGCACAGTGACTCAGTGGTTAGCATTGATGCCTCAGAGTTCCTGGGACTCGTGTTTGAATCCACTATCGGGCGACTGTCTATTGAGTTTGTAAGTTCTCCCCGTTTTTGCATGGGGTTCCTTCAGATTCTATGGTTTGCTTCGACATGTGCGGGCTAGGTAATATTGGCCATGCTAAATTGCCCATAATGATCAGACGTGTGTAGGTTAGGTGCATTAGTCAGGGAAATGTACAGTGATAGGGCAGGGAAATTTCACACTGCAGGGATTATATATTCATTTACTCTAGACTGGGTTAGACACTGCAACTCCATATGTTGTCAGCGAGCTGATGTACAGCAGAACAAAGTCTTTCAGCTAATTCGTAGAGCAAGGAGAGAGTAGAGATAAAAACAAATTGCTGATAAAAGCTCAGCAGTTTTGGCAGCACCTGAACCGAGAAACCAGAGTTACCACGTCGTATCCGGTCTCAGTTTATCTGAGCAAGACCTAAAATTTTAACGCTTATTTCTCTTCACAGATGCTGCCAGACCTGCTGAGGTTTTGCAGTAACTTTTGGTTTTGTTTTTGATTGACAGCATCTGCAGTTCTTTCAGACTGTATTTAGGTAGTGAATGGGGTTAAGTTCAGAGTAAAGCTGTTTCTGCACTTCAGCTTTTCTAACTCCCAGACCATGTTCACCGTGGAATTAGATAAAGACTAGGTCAACCCTTATTGAAGCACTGTCCCTATCAAATGCACTTAGCATAGTTATATCACTGGCTTATCGGCAGTGTACATTTCCATGAACACTTTCTCCACCTAAACCTCCCAGGGTCCGGGAAAAATTGTGTTACATACAATGTACAGATATGGCCACAAACACTCCCGTATCAGGGGAAGCTCTGTGTTAGATTACAGAGTAAAGCTGCCTCTACAGTGTCTATCACAAACTCTTACATAGCTCATACACACATTCACACTGTCATGCAGCCACACATGTTCATCACACGCACAGTAGAGCGTTGCAAACTCCCTATCTCAGAATCTCACACTCGAACATAACCTCTCACTCTGACCTCACAATGGGAGAAAACTGTCTCTCAGCTCGAGCTGGAGGTTCAACAACAGCCAATAGTATTTCCCCCTGGAGCACGGCCGCTTAAACGTGAAGGAAAGGAAATCAGAGAAAGTTGCTCGGATAGAGAGAGCACTAGGGAGAGAAACTGAAGTTCTCACGTGTCCAAAATCAGGTTGGAGTGCAGTTATTACAGCGACTCTAGCTGTCTTTTGCCATTTGAACTGAACTGATTGTACTGAAGTCTAAAATATAAAAATTAAATCGAGGAACATACTTCGTGTCAATAAGGGGGAAAGTGGACTTAACACTAATAAGTGTTAAGCGTAATTTCTAATGAATCATAATCATATGTTACTTATTATATTGCAAGTTAACAAATACTCACAATCTGCTGTAGACTCTTACACTGTCTGAGTTCCATCTGCTTTCGTCAGAAATTAAAAATGCAGCAATTAAAAGGATTAAGTGACAAAGAACAAAGAGGGGAAATGGAGGGAACGAAAACAAAATGGAAGTGCAGGAATGATGAAATAACAAAATGATAAGGGTGCAAAACAGAACCTCTGCATCCCAACTTTCTTGCCCAAAGTTGCTTGGAAGCACAAAGTAATAGGTCGGGAATGGAGTTTGTGGTGGAAATGAGCATAAGTGCCAAAATATTATTGGAAGCTATGAAATACTGGGACCAGGATTGGAATCAGGAGGTGTGGCCACGTGGGCAGGGTATGAAAAGTCTTGAATGCAACATTGTCAGAACTGGTCAATTAACAGTCGGTCAGCAGGAGGCGTCGTTCAATCAATGTGGGCAGAGCATGTTCCGGTTCAGAGAATGCAGCAATCATATTTAAAGGCTGTTACCTATACTTTCAAACAACAGCTCTAGTGTGACATTGGCTACTAACAAACATTTACCATAAATTAGATTCAGGTTGCTCCCTGATTCATTAATGTTCCTGCAGGGTTCTTGGGCACAAGAACAGTCCCTGTTCTCTGAAGGCTGGAGAAGATCAATAAGTCAATGTGGGCAAGTTCAAGTAGAGATTGCTGAGGTGGTGAGTACGTGTGGGGAACCTGGTTAAGTTGACAAAAAGGGATCAGCAAGCGGACATTTTCTGGAAGGGTTACATGGTTAAACTGAATAACTTACATGTAGCCAGAGATGAAAGTGAAATTGAAAGCAAAACACATCATATCCAGCCATTTCCAAATTCATGGTAGCAGACTGTTTTTCCAAAAGGTCAGGGTAAGGAGGATCCAGTGTTCCCTGACAGGGTAGATGAGCTGCTGACTGCAGTAACTGGATTATGGGGAGTTGTGGTGTTTTGGGGGAGTGGGAGTTGGGGGCCTCATAGGCACTTCCCGTGACCAACAGCAGCTGCTCATCCCCTCTGAAAATTACACCAGAAACCACGCAGAAAGCTCCCAGGTTGTCGGCACCCTCTCGTCTTCAGGCAATTAGATGAGAGCCAGAATGATCAAAACCAACGGAGAAAACAGAGAGCAGCTTGTCGTCACTTCAGTTGTCAGTGCAGAGGTCCAAAATCATCATAGCACCCGCATTTGTTAAGAAGGTAATCTTGAAGTCCTGAGATTTCACAAGTATCTACTTTGTTATTACATATCACCGTGGTATGTCTTAATTTTCAATTAATTCTGGTGGGATGCATGACAAGTCAATATCGTCAATTGTGCACCCTACTGGCAGCAGGGAGTCCGTTAACCGTCGACAGAAAAGGGCCATTGACAACAGGGCAAGTAGGGGTCGAGAAGAGCGCAGGTAGGCGAATTGGAGCATGATCAAGAGTATCAGGAGCTTACCTGGTCTGAGGGTTCAGGGCTGTGTGAAATTATTGCCCACAGCATGGAATAATGGACGTCCAGGTTCTCGAATATGAGACCTTCAGAGGAACAGTGGGCACTGGCATTCAATTTATAAGGTCTGCCGGCTCAGGAGAGCGACTGGACAAAAGTCTGAAATAATGGCAGCATCAGTCGCAGTGGCAGGTTCAATACTGGAGTTAATGGGTTAGGAGAGTGGCTCTGTTATGGGTACTCCCGAAAACCCTACAGTGCAGAGGGTCTTGCAACTCAGGAAATTTTCCGAGTCGGGAGCCGGAGATGGTTGGACAGACAGAGAATCCATCACAAAAGAAATGACCCACTCCCCACCACCTTCACATCCACCATCAGAATTTCAGACGAGGCGTTTGAGAGACATATTGAGATCGCCTGTGAAAACCCACTCTCTCGATAGCCCTAGTTAAATCTGGAGCACGGGAAAAGGGATCAGCCACAGTGTAGGCAGCCTGGTGAAGCTGCCTCTGTTGTGTGGTGGACTGCTGTCGTGCCTGAGGGGAGGGGGAGAGGATAGATGACCCTGGGCGACATTGCCTGGACCAGCACTGTCTCACTCAGTGTTCCAATTTCACACTGTTCCTGCACTGCCTTCTTTGAATTGCCCTTGTTTTCTGTACTGGTTGGTTGTCAGGTTGTGCGAGCCAGTCGAATGCCCCCGTACCTTTGATGTAGTGAACAGTCCATTCCTGTACAAGTTATTAAGTACAATCAACGTGTCCATCCAGCTCGTCTTTTGATTGTGCAACGTGAAAATGTGAGCATATGTAAGGACTGCACGGCAAGCTTTTTGTTCTCTGCTAATGGAATGCCGGACGAAGAGTCCCAGACCGCCCTAAAGCGGACAATGACATCGAGCAAGTGCCTGGCTGCTCTGCAGACACTGGATAACAGCCCAAATTCGGCGTGCAGTCTTGCACTGGCCTTTATTGCATGCTTCACGGTACTGTCCAGTCACTTTTTCCCAGTCTGAAGCGGTGTCCCAGGTTTGGATGGGGATGTCAATAACAGGGCTAATGGTCACCCAGTGGGTCATATGCACAAGCTCTAATACGGTCTGCACATATTGGGACAGACAGTTGTATATACAGGAAATTTCGAGGACCCAATTGTAGAACGGGAGCTGTCACTTCAACGGGTCTGGGGCATCTTGTAGCATGGCCCAGACCTCTGCGTGGATCCAGGTCTTAGACAGGGGAGTGCACCCAATCATGATGCGGGGAAACTGACAGTTGGTGCCCTGGTAATTTCAGCAAGCACTCTGGCTTTTTATGAGTCTGGAGTTATCATTTGTGTTGGGCAGCAGTGGTGATTCATACTGCCCGGTGGCTAATGTGTCCGATCTCGGGCTTGCTGTGTAATGCATGGTAAAAAAATGCAGCCACTTCATTCAGGCCCAACGGGTCTGGCTTTCAAGCCAGTATGGGAAATTTCGGGTACTGTGGGGCATAGGGCGGTGTGGTCGTGTCTGGAATTATTGGGATCACAGTGTCGGTTGTGATTCCAGCAGTCTTTCTCCTTCGTGGCCTTAAACTGCTAGTAAACCTGACGAAAAGATCAAGACACTGCAGCATGTATCCAGTGTCCCAGGAGGGGACAACTTGCCATCCCGAAATGGCCGTGGTCCAATAATCAAGCTTATCGAATTTAAAGGACCTCCCATATGGCCAATTTCCTTGTTGCCATGTGCAAAAGTCTCCTGTAAAGTGGGTAAAGTAACCGCCATCCCCTGTTGCTTTCAGCACAGTGTCTGCCAGTGAACCAGGTATAACAAGAGAATTTCCGATCTTTATTTTGAAGTTCACGTATTTACAGGGTGGCGTGGTTAGCACTGCTACCTCACAGCACCAGGGTCCCAGTTTCTATTTCAGACTTGGGCCACTGTCTGTGTGCAGTTTGCACATTCTCCCCATGTCTGCGTGGGACTCCTCCCTGTGCTTCGGTTTGCTCGCACAATCACAAAGATGTGCAAGTCAGGTGAAATCGCCGTGCTAAATTACCCATAGTGTCAGGTGCATTGGTGATAGGGAAATGGGTCTGCACGGCTTACTTTTCCAAGGGTCAGTGTGGACTGGTTGGATCGACGGGCCTGTTTCTACACTGTAGGGAATTGAAACTTGCATGCCTCCTCAATATCGTCTTGTACAACTTCGGTCTTGGGCCGTTCTCACCACATGGTTGGGGTTGCCCAGCTAGCACATCCCAGCAGTGGGTGGGATTCCCTGCCCCCACTCGGGGATCAATCCTAAAGGCACGCAAACGACTTCATCAAAGGGAGAGAAGATTTGTCTACTCTATTTGGTAAGTAATTATCTTCACAACACCACCTAATGTCACCCGATCGACATGACACGGGAGAGACACGATTCGTCTGCTCTGTGTATGAGAAGGAATTTATTAAATCAGCAGAGGTTCAGGTAAACAAGAATGGGCACACTGTAGAGAGGCCTGCACTGAGTGTGTAAAGAGATTCAACTGGTCATCTCTATTCAGTGAGCACGAGTATATTCATACTAGAGGGAAATATTTACTTGCTCCTTGCCTGGGAAGTGAGTCACTCGGTTCTCCAATCTCAGCAGATATGGACTTGTTCCCACAAATGAGAGAAAATTTTAATGGTCTGACTTTGAAAAGAGCTTAAGGAGCAGCAATGATGTGACGAAACACCAGAAAACACATGAAAATCCCTGCGGTGCAGCAACAGGCCCTTCGGCCCAACAAGTCCACACAAACCCTCCAAAGAACACTCAAACCCATTACCCTCCCTTATATTTACCCCAACTATTAACCTACGGTATGGGTAATATATCATGGCCAATTCACCTAACCGGCGCACCGTTTTGTCTTGTGGGATAAAATTTGAGGGCCTGGATGAAACGCATACAGACAGGTGGAGAACGTGCAAACGCCACACAGACAGGCTTCCGAGGCTGGAATCGAAGCCAGCCCCTCATGCTCTGAGACAGCAGTGCTAAACACTGACCAACCGTGCGTGGAGAGGCAGTTAATTTGCACTGTAGGTAGCAAGGGATTCAATTACTCATTCGCACGTGTGACAGCCCAGTCAGGTGCAATCTGTTTCGCTCAGTTGGCTGCTTTGTTGCCTTATAAAGCAGTGTGATGCTCGCAGCGTGGTTCGAATTCCTATCACTGGTTTGACGTTAATTTAAAGGTTGTCCTTCACTAAATCTTCTCTGGCCTGTGGGCTGATGGTACTCTGGTTAAATCACCAACAGCCTCTTCTTTCTCAAATGAAGGCAGTAGCCTCTTCGGTCTGGAAAGATGGTAATAGTGCAAACAATGCAGTGTGGTCGCATGCAAATGGTGTTATTGCATCGAGAATTGAACTGTGTTCATTCTGTCAGCAGGGGTTAACTTCATTGGATGTGCTTAATCTCTTTAATTGATCTGGTGTTTAATTGTTCAGTTTTCAATCACATCAAATTCAAAGATTCTTTTCCCCGGATTTCTGTGCAATTAGAGGAGACTGGTAGATATCCATTGACTGCCCTGTTCTTGATTCTTTTCTTCATTGTTAAGTGTGGATTTGTACTTAAAAATATTTCTGAATGCTCTTCACATCGAAATGAAGACCTTGTGAATTGTATTCACTAATATCAAAGAAACAACAATCCTACAGTGAGAGCACAAGATTGTGTTCCCATCAGCGTGAACATGTTTATGGGACCTCAATTACTGGAAACTTATGAAGCATTTCCCACACTGCGTCATTAAAACAAATTATTGGCAATATGAATTCACTCGTCCATCTGTAAGTTTGAGAAGCATAAGAGCAGGCAAATGGTCTCTTTCCAGTGTGAACTCTCTTGTATTTCAGCAGATTGCCGGAATCAATTAATTATTTCAAATCACAGCAGACGAATGGTCTCTACTCTGTGTGAACTCACTGTTGTCTCAGCAAACTGAATGACTGAATGAATCCTTTCCCATTCTTAGAACAGGCGAAAGATCTCTATCCACTGAGTTCGCAGATGTAAAGTGAGATCAAATGACGTCTGAAACCCACTCCCTCTATGAGAACACTTGAATGGTTTCTCATCAGCGTGAACACATTGATGGTACAGCAGTTCGTGAGAACTTTTAAAGCCTTTTCCATACTCTGGACAATTAAATGGTTTCTTCTCCGTGTGAACCCACTGATGAGTCAGCAAGTTAGAAAACTGAGTAAATCCCTTTTCACTCTCAGAACAGTTTTTCTCCGGTGTGGCTGCACTGATGAATTTTCAGGGCAGACAAGTAATTGTATCGTCACCACATTACCGCAGTTTCTCTCCAGAGCCCCTCCAATTATGTCTCGATAGTTCAGATAGTGAATGCTTTCACTCCACTGTGAATGTAGCTTTCTGCTTTCATCTTCAAAGGCCGGTGAGGTTCATGGAACAAAGCAACTCCATCAAATTCTGATGTGATGCTTCGTTTCAGTTTCCCAACAGCAAATCCTCATCATTGATACCCCTCAAATAAAACAAAAAATATCTCAGTAAGAGAGAACTCCTCAAAACTCCAAAGCATATGCTTTTCATTCTTCGTTAGATGTGGGTATTCCAGAACAGGTCAGCATTTGTTGTTCATTCCTGATTTGACTGGACAAGGTGGTGATGAGCTGCCTTCTTGAACCATCGTTTCCGTGTGCTGTCGGTAGACCCAAATTATAGGGGAGTGAAATCCACAATTTTGACCCAGTGATTCTGGAGGAACGGCAATATATTTCCAGAGCAGAATGGTAAGTGGTTTGAGGGTCTTTCCTATCTATCTACTACCCTTTTCCTTTTAGATGGAAGTAGTTGTGAGTTTGTAATGTAGTCTTTAAGGAGCCTTGGTAAATATCTGCAGTGCATCTTGTGGATGGTGCAGACTGCATGTCTGAGTGTTTGGTTGTGGTGGGAATGGATGTTTGTCGATGTTTTATTAGTTGTGTGTTGCTGCTCAATTCAGTTGCTCGGTGTTGATCTTTTCAGAATTGTTCCAACTGCACTAAGGAATCCTCAAGAAGGTTGTGATTTAAATATCTCTTGCAACTCAGATACTGACTAATCTGCTGTGCTTCTCCTGTGCATTGTTACTTTAACACTGCAATCATCCAGGCGAACAGGAACTATCCCATCATGTCTCATTCTGTATTGTAAAGGAGAAAACAGTTGGTCTGGAAAGAACAAAAGAAAGAGAAGTACATTTGGTCAATGAGGTGAATAACGCTCTCGCTCGAAGAGAGAAGAGCTGTTAGTGGAAACTGCCGGTGACAAATCATAGGCGGCGTGTCGTCGAAGGCTATGTGTTAGACAGGCTTTTAGGAGTCACGAAAATCTCTGACTATGACCTGCTGTTGTGGCCACAATGCTTTTGGCTGCTAAAGTTAGCTTCTCAAAGGCATTGTGACTTTCACTGCAGCAAAGAAGGATTTTCGGCCCATCTTGCAAATGTCCGTCATGAAGCAACAATCCCTTCTCATCCCGTGTTTTTCAGAACTTGGACTGGATCCTTAAGCGCTGTGGTACTCTAAGTGATCAACGAAATATTTTCCTAATTCCACCGTCTCCAGCGAAATAGTATTACCAAACATATATTCCGCTCCCTGCCATTGTCCGCCTTCCCCAGGAACCAAATTCCCTTCGCGGCACCTTGGTACACTGTGCCTTCACTCTGAACACCTCCCCATGGAAGGTTTCTCTAAAATCGTGGAATATATGACACATACATTCATAGAACATGAGAACGAGGAGCAAGACTATGCCATACGGGCCTTAGAGACTGCTTCGCCATTCAATAAGATCATGCCTGATCTTTCCATGGATATGCATCCACTTAACTAATCTCTGAAGGTAATCATTACTTCCTTTATTATTCAAACAAAAATCATCCCTAGCTTAAAAAAACCTTTATTGATGTAGCATCAACTACTTCGTTGGGCAAGCAGTTCCATAGAGAAACAACATCTGGTTGAAGAAATTCCTTCTCAATTTAGTCCTAAATCGCCTCCTCCTAATCTTGAGGCTGTGCCCTCTTGTCCGAGTTTCATCCGCCAATGGAAACATGTCTCTCCTTCTATCTCACACATGCCCTTCATAATTTTATATGTTCCCATAAGATCCGGCCTCATTCTTCTGAATTTTCGATCTAATCGTATTCCACATAATCTCCTGTCATCAGTGAACACCTTCAAATCCAGAATTCCATCCGCCAGAATATTGCCCATTAACCCAATATTTCAATGATCCTCTGCAAATTTTCACAATCCTCCGCACATTTTCCTCAGCTTCTCACCTTTGTGTCAACTGCAGACCTTGACACGATGCGCATGGCTCCAGAATCCAAATCATCCATATAAGTTGTAAGTAATTGCGGTCCCATTACAAATCACTGAGGCACAGCGTTGATGGTCAACAGAATAGTACTGATTTATTCCCGCTCTGCGCTTCCTGTTGGACAAATAATCCTGAATCCATGCTCATACATTACCCTTAACAGCATGCATCCGTTTGCTGTCAGCCCCTGAACCGCACCTTGTCGAGGGCATTTTGAAAATCTAGGTGCTCCAATTTACTGGGTCCCGTTATACACCATGCTCATAATGCCATCATAGAACTTGAAAAGATTTTTCAAGCATGACCTGCCCTTCATTAACCCATGCTGCATCTGTCCAATTTCTGTCTAGATGCCCTGCTATTTCTTCCTCGATAATAGACTCAAGAAATTTCTGCACTACAGAGGTTAAACAAAGTTCTATAATGTTGAGGAATGGGTCTGGGTGGGTTGTGCTTCAGCGGTTGGTGTGGACTTGTTGGGCCGAAAGGCCTGTTTCGACACTGTAAATAATCTGCTCTGATTCCTCATATTTTGTCTGCCTCCCTTTTTAAACAGGGATGTCATATTTGTGTTTTCCAATCAGCTGGGACTGCCCCAGAGACCAACGAAGTTTGGAAAAATACCGCCAGCAAACTTCTTTTTAACACACCATCGCGTTTAACGCCCTGCGATGCATTCCATCAGGGCCTGGAGACGTAGCCAATCTTTCCAATATTAGCTCCAACAATCCAACACTAGCTCTTTTGTTATAATGGCTGTTACCAGGTCGTCACCAACCGTCATCACTTTGTCAATTACTGGCATGTTATTTATATCCTCCACTGCAAAGGCCGACGCAAATGCCTGCTCAATGTCATGGCTATTTCCGTATATCCCATAAGGAAATGCCCCTTCTTATCCACGAAAGGGTCAACGTTTACTTTTGCCACTCTTTTTCATTTTATATTTTAATAGAAACTTCTGCTATCGATCTTTATATTCTGTGCTAATTTTAATGCCATGTTCTTTCTTACATTTTTTCTGCATTAAATTCCATTTGCCAACTCTCAGCCCAGCTCTGCAACATATCTGTGTCCCTATGTAACCTACAATATCCTTCAGCACTATGCACAACTGTACCAAACTTAGTGTAGTCCGCAAATCTACGAACCCATCCTTCTCCGCCCCCATCCAGGTCGTATATAAAAAATGACAAAAAGCAGTGAACCCAAAACAGATCTTTGCAGTACACCAAAAGCAACTGAATTCCTGGATGAAGTTTTCCCATCAAATAACACCCTCTGTCTTCTTTCAGCTGGCTAATTTCTGATCCAAAGCACGAAACACCCCTCAAGCCCATACCTCAGTATTTTGTTCAGTCACGTACCATGGCGAAATTTATCAAACGGCTAACTGAAATCCAAATGTGCATTACATGAACGGCTTTATCCTCATCTATGTGTTAAGCCACCTGGCGAGTTTTAACAAAATTTGTAGCTCAGGATTAGCTTCCACATGAAGATTTGTTCACTGAGCTGGAAGGCTCACTTCAATACGTTACGTTACCTTCCTGGGTAACAACTTCACTTGGTCTTCAGGCGACGTACTGTTCAGGATTTATGCTTTCTATTTACATGTTTGGAGTTCTTTGGGTTGGTCATGTCATTTGCTGCTTTGATTTCATTTCCTGTTCTTTTTCTCTAGGGGTGGTAGATGGGGTCCACCTCGATGTGCTTTTTGATAGATTTCTGGTTGGAATGCCATGCTTCTCGGAATTCTCGTGTCTGTCTCTGTTTTACATGTGCCCGGATGGATGCATTGTCCAAGTCAAAGTGGTGCCTTTCCTGATCTGTATGTAAGGATACCAGTGAGAGAGGGTCAAGTCGCTTTGTGGCTAGTTGATGTTCATGTATCCTGGTGGCTCGTTTTCTGCCTATTTGTCCATATGCAAAAACTGATGACATTTATAAAATACCGTGCAAGAACGGTAACAAACATTGCATTAGACAAACACTACAGTCGACTGAGACAACACATTCATCCTAGGACAAGCCAAACTAATACATGCAGAAGAATTCCTCGAAGCATGGCATTCTGACCAGAAATCTTCCAACAAACACTTCGAGCTCGACGCCATCGAGTACCCCCTGAGGAAAAAGAACAGGACATGACATCACCACTGGAAATGATATCACCAACTCAAAGAACCCCAAACATATAAATTGAAAACAGGAATCATGAACAGTGCTTCGCCTGGAGACCCACTGAAATTGTTACCTAGTAAGGTGATGAAACGTCTGGAAATGAACTTTCCAATTCAGTGAGCAAACCGACATCCAGGTTAATGACCTACTTAAAGAACTCAATAATGCTTGTGAGTCTCGACCACCCATTCACAAAACTGGCTTGACCTTCCCTCATAAACTTATTCCAATCGAGATGATTACAAACTTTATCTCTTAGAACTTTTTCAAACACTTTACCTACAACCGACAGAAGAGTCAATGGTCTATAATTTCCAGGGGTTTCTCTACTTCCCTTCTTAAATGAGGGAACAACTTTTACTACCCTGCAGTGTTCTGGTACTATACCTTAGGATAATGACAACATAAAGATCAAAGTCGAAGGCTTGGAAATCTGATTCTTGGTTTCCCAGAGAATCCTAGGATAAATCCCATCCAGCCCACGAGAATTTATACATTTTCACATTTTCAGAGTTTGTAACACCTCGTCCTTGGGAACTTCAATCCGATCTCGTCTAGTAGCCTGTTTCTCGGTATTGTCCTCTACAACATTTTGTTTTCCCAGTGCGAATCCTGATGAAAGATATTGCTTTTGCGCTTCCCCCATCACTTCTGACACCACGCACTACTTACCAAGACTGTCCTTCATTAGCCATATTTTATTCCATTCATTCTTTTAGACCTTACATAACTATGGAAAGTTTTAGGATTTTCCCTTATCCTATCTGCCAACAAATTGTCAGCTACCATCCTGTATTCAGTCTCTCTTCAGGTCTTGCCTGAACTTCCTCAGTAATCATGTCTCCTGCACTTGACAATTTCCTCCCTCTCTGACAGTTACATACTTATCAAAGACACACAGAACCTGCACCTTGAATGAGCTCCACATTTCTATTTTGCCAATTCCCTGCCGTTTCCTTGCCCAATCTGTGCATGCGTGATCTTATCTAATCGCATTAAAATTTACTTTGCCCCAGCAGTAGCGCTTGCCCTCTGGTGTATACCTATCCCTTTGAAAAGCTCAAGTAAACATAACTGAATTTTGATAACTATCACCAAAGTGCTCACCTACCGCCAAATCTAACACCTTGCCGTGTTCATTACCCGGTACCAAATCTAATTTGGCCTCTCCCCTTGTTGGCCTGTTCGATGACACGGTATTGAAGGAATCTATCGCAGATACTCAATACTGTCCTCATCAAGGCTACGCTGACTGAACTGCTTCGACCGATCAACATGTTGATTAAAATCCCGCATGATAATTGCCATACCATTTTTTCAGGTGTTATTTATGTTTTTGTTTCCTGCCTTCCCCAATGTGATCTTAAAATTTCGAGCCGGTAGACTCCGACAATCAGTGACATTTTCTTCTTAGAACTTCTAATTTCCTCCCAAATAGATTCAAACTCATTCTTCATAGAACCTATATCATCTGTCAGCACCGATCTGAGGTTGTCCTTGAATGTTTGAGTGACACCACCTTCCTTACCATCCTTTCTGTCCTTCCAAATTGTCTCATGCCCGTGAATATTTACCTTGACTATGCTGTCTCCATGTCTCTGCAATGTCTACTAAATTGTAGTCTTTCGTGATAATTTATGTCGTTATATCTCCAACCTTTTTTCGAAAAGTACGGGCATTCAGTTACAGTGCCTATATAGTCGCTTTCTTACCCATTGATTAACAACATCTCTAATAATATCTTCTACGCGATCCTTTCTTATTGCTTCTTGCTTCTCCTCACTTGTCCATTTCTGAACTCCCTGCTTAGTATGCAAGTGCTCAAATACACCTTCCAGGTGAAGCAACACTTTCCCTACACTTCGCACAATCCAGTCTACTAGATTCACTGCTCATATTGTGGTCGCCACTCCCTTGACCGTTTTGCAGAATACGAAGTTCTATCGCCAAAAATGCCCCTGAGATTCCAGTTGACTGCTCCTTTAGCACAGAACCATGTTTCCTAGCCAACGTCTCTTTCTCAGGCTTACTGCCGTGTTCCAAAATCGATCAGCGCATGCTGAAAAAGCAGCAGGCCATTTTCTGCTTGAGCACCCCGCAACCCCCCATACCAATTTCAATCATTTTAGTGGCCTGAAGTTTCCCATGTCCTGGCCCCGACACACCCACTAGGTCTAGGTATATCATAGCAGCCATTACACAATACCTATGGTTAGTCATAAACAGTCTCCGTGAACAGTTGTTAATGCTCCAAACAAATCATTATCAATTCCTATGTCCAACTGTTAGTCTCTCTCTTTCGGCTCTATCTCGACATCTCGTTTCCTCTTAATACCTGCGCCCCCAAATAAATTCTGCATAGAGATCAAACTTTTCCTGGAATCCATCAGTGCTAAGGACGGCGTCACTGGACCGAAAATGTAAACTCCGATTACTTTTTCCATCATCTTTGGTCTTGCCCCTGAGGAAGCTTGATACTGCGCTTGTGTAATGACCCACTGCACATAAGACAGAACTGTGTTAATCCTGAAAAGTTCTCTTGATGATGAATCCAGTTACACTGTCAGGCATTGGCATCGACTTCGTAGGTCAATAAATAAAGAAATCATGTGCTTGGCATTTCTGCCACAGTTCTGTTCTGGATATGATAAAAAACAGAGAGCAAAATCTCCGTCATGTCAGATGCGAACAGATAGGAATCTCCACAAGAGGTGAAATTAAGTGAATGTTTTTCAGTTAGAGAAAATTCGCACCATTTCTCACTGTAATAGACTGTGGCTATCAAAGCAAAATATTTTATAACCACAAAGTTTAAATATCTAAATGCTCTCCCTTCAGTGTGACAGTACAGTTGTGTCAGCCAATGGAATAACTGAGTGAATCACTTTACTTGTTCAGCTAGCGAACAGTCCTCTTGTGGTAAGATATAGGGGCAGAATGCAGGAACAGGGATGGAAAGGTTCTGAAGAAGTTTGACATAGGGACTGAGGAATTGTTCGTTGTTCTGAGCGGTTTGAAGTGGGCATATTCCCAATTCAGAACGGATGTATCTTATGTTCTTCTCTGTGACAATGGAGTAAATTACACGTGTTCTGAGCAATGTTTTACTTTCCTCTTTGGGGTTGTAGTGGACTGGAAGAACGCAGTTCCACTTTTCAGCTGGATTGGGAGAGTTAAACCAGAGCATCACACAGCAGTGAGTCTCACAGCAGTTAAAGGGAACCTTTTCGAGCAAACCATGTAGGAGAGAGTTAACTGCCACTTGTCCAGTCAAGGTTTCATCAGGAAGAGTCATCACGGTTTTGTAACAGAATGTCAAGCCTAACAGATTGGATTGAATATATTTTATTGGCAAGTGATCAGGTTTTTTTTTAATGAGGGCAATAAAGTTGATGTTGTTTGTGTGGATTTCAACATAGCCTTTAACACAACACCACACTGGAGACTGGTAAGAGGATAAAAGTGAAAAGGGATTTAAGGTCCCCTGGCAAGTTGGATCCAAACTTAATTTGGTGGTGGTAGGAGACACAGGATGGTGATAGAGGTTGTTTGTGTGATTGGAACTGGTATTCACTGGTGTAACACAGGGATGAATACTGGGTCCCATGTCGTTTATGAATGTGTGTAAAGAATATAGAACAAATTAGGGGGAAATGAAAAGCAGAGTTGACGATGATATGAATATGATCAAAGTGGTTAATAGTGAGGAAGAAGGTCTTAGGATGAAGGAGATCACAGGTGGCTTTGTCAAATGTCAAATTCAGATAGGGGATGTTGAAATTAACCATGAAAAAAAAACATAAGGTGATGCACATTGGAAGTAACACGTCAACGGATTTCTCAATCAATGGCAGGACACGAGGAAACCCAGAGGAACAGAGAGACTTTGCATGTTGGGCCATATATCTGTGAAGGCAGCAGAACATCGTGACAATCACAACTTTATCAGTCAAGGCAAACTGTATAAAAACAGATAAACTGGTATCACAAGTAGACAAGATGGTGAAGAAAGTACGTGGCACGCTTTTTGTCATTAGTCAGAAAGTCGATTATCCAAGTTGGAATGTCATGTTGTGGCTATATCGAGCATTGGTGAGATCACATTTACGATACTGCTTGCAGTGATGGTCAACTTCTGCAGGAAGGATTTTGTGAAAATTGAAACTGTGCACAAATGATTTACAAGGATGTTGCGGGGACCTCAGGGCTTGAGTTAAGGAGATGGGGTAGGCAGGGGCTTTTTCGCTGGAATGTTCCAGGCAGCACGTAACGTTCTCACCTTTTATAAAATCATGAGGGGCATGGATAGGCAACTGGCCTAAATCATTTGCGCAGGATGGTGATGTTTAGAACTGGAGGGCACAGGTTTAAGGTGACAGGCACTGAGGCACGCTAAATAAGGTATAGCGAGTGAGAGAATGATGGTTGATTTCCAACAGGCATTGGATCAGCTCAGTCTTAGGTTTTAAAAATAAACATTTTTTCGTGAAAGTAGTTTGGTAGTTAAGTCGAGAATAGAACGTCAGGGATATTGAATTTGAGTGATGCACCAATGAATAAGTGAGTGGGTACAATATTGTCCAATGCACAATGAAATGGAGAATGGCATATTTGTAAGGAACAATCAATAAAGATCTTTTAAATTAAATGTGATGTTGCAGGACTCTGAAATACACACCGAACTGGCTGTGCTGGGATATGAGTCACATTGACTTTTCTGTAGGAGCATCAACCCCGATTCAGAAGGCAAAATGATATTTTTCATCTGTTCAGCAGTGGCGAAGCCAATATATATTGCTGCATTCCGATCAGCACTTGACAAGGTGAGTATGCATTGCCTGATTGAAACATTCCAGTTCATGAAACGCGTTTTTCTTTTGAGAAACTGAATGTAGCAGTTATTAAACTGCAGCTTTCTCTTTTCCCTTACCAAGATTAATATTCAAACATTCAATTGAACTGACAGGATACTGAATTCTACAACAATTATTTCTTTTCTCTCAGATACTCAGCCTCTGCAGTTTTCTTTTCTTTATTGATCTGAATGACTTGATATTTATGGGGAAAAGAATGTTGCAGTTTGTCTCGCACGCGACAGAAGAATCAGCTGAGTGGTGACAGGTGCATCTTAATTTTCCTATGCAGTTGAGCTGAGGTGGTGTCGAGTTAAAAATGCGGATCAGTAAAAGTACACCTGGTAAGGCAGCATCCGTGGAGTAAGAAAGTCGATGTTTCGAGCATAAGTTCTTCGTCAGGAATGTTGCAAACATTGACACTCATGCTACTCAGATGTTGCCTATCCACTGTGCTTTATAGCGCCATCCTTCCTGACTCTAATCTCTAGCATCTGATATCCTCGCCTTCGCCTCAGGTGTGGTAGTGTTAGATACTGTTCCTGAGATGTAACAACATGCTCATAATGATAGCTTGGATATGCAGTTGGAAGCTCATCATTGATGCAATTCATTCTCCCCCTCCCAAACTGCCAAGAACATGCAGGTCCTCCTTCATTGACATTCCCTAAACACCTGACGCCTGAAAGAAGAAGGCCTCATCTTCCTCTTGGGATCTTCATACCACATGGGATCACCAGTTTCCTCATGAGCCCTTCCTTCACATTATTCCAGTTTCATGATTCTAACTAGCTTTGCCCTCATGACCTGCACATCACCTTTCCAACCTTTCCACTTTCTGTCAGAACCAGGATCTTATTCTCCACCTTTATCTTCTCATCGCATTCTCAGCTATCACGCCCTCAAACCCCCTAACCGCCCATTTATCTCTCAGCCCCCATGGCCACACACCTCATTCCTGATGAGGGTTTTATTCATGAATCATAAACTCTCCCGCTCCTCGCATGCTGCCTGGCCTACTGTGTTTTCTATGGCCACACTGAAGGCTCTGAGTTCTAGCATCTGCATTTCTCACTTTCTCCACGGGGCAGTATTGTGTAAAAGTCACATTATTGGAAAAGTGCAGTTTCTGTGGTTTTCTACGTTTTAAGTTACATTTGCCCAATCTGCTCTCACTGGAGTATTGTGTGGCTTTCTGCAATTATCATTATAGCAGGGATGTGATAGCATTGGTAACGATGCAGAACAAATTGACCATGATATTTGTCAGTTCGAAGAGTTTCACTTATGAAGATAGTTTGGACGGACTGGGCTCTCACAAAGATTTTCTCATTTAAAAAAAAAGGGATCTGTACTTTTTCTCAAGGATAATGTGTCTTGATATCCTTTTTTATCAAAGGCGTTGTAAAACAGTTCAGGATCCGAATCGCATGAAGTGTTGCAGAAATGAAAGTGTTCACCGTGAGGCCTTTCGTTTCTCCGTAAACAGCTGAGGATTGAGGCCAAAGATTTTATGTTTTAGAAATGAACTGTATAATGGAAAACGAGTGGTCATTCTGGAAAGCTGAATTCCGGTTTTTAGATCCTGCAGCAGTGGTGCACGAATTAACAACATCTCTCTTTCTGCCATTCTAATTTGTACCTACAAGCTTCTGTTTCATTTTTACTGTGTTTAAGGTGCTTTTTTTGGATTGTTGTGTATTTTCAGAACAGCAGAAGTAAGTCTACTTTGGATAGACTAATTTCTGTGGGTTTTCTATATTCTGTTTTTTTGTTTTTTAATCCATCATTTTGTGAATAATATTTGGAACTAGCTTACTCGGGTAATTTTCACGATACACTTAACGAAAAAAATATAACGCTACGGTCTGGGTTGCCTGCTTAATAACGTTTTGAATGGTTTAGCCTCGTTGTAACAAATTGGGAGATAGTTGATGGATTAAAAGAGCAACTGATAGGTGTTTGTGTCTTTATTTCGGGTGTTGATTTGGATTGGGGTAGAGAATGCTTGGGAAAGCAATGTCTCATTTAGGCACAAAGAGTTGTCTGGCTATGGACGATGTAAAATTGGTAGTCTTACATAAAATAATTCAGGCCAGGCTTCTGGAGTTAGCAGACATGCTGGGGTTGTATTTGCCTCTTTCTGTGAACAAAGGAGAGATCATTCCCGCAATAGCTCAGCATTTAACTAAGCTAGAAAATCAATAAGAATCTGTAGAGATGATTAAAATTTATTTGAAAATGAAGCAGCTTGAGTAAGACGCGAGAGATAAGGAAAGGGCACCAGATTTGAAACAGTTTGAGATACGATTTGAAGGAGAGAGAGGGAAGAAGAGAGAGCAGCAGAGCAGAGTGTAAGGGAGAAAGGGTTTGAACTTCAGAAATTTTAAATTATTAAAGGAATTCACCTTAAAAAGCTGAAGAGAAAGGCTGAAGATAAGCTTAGACTGGAAGAGCATATTGTTAAAACGGCAAGGTTCGCACCTGAAATGGCTGATTGCTATGAAGTGGTCCATAAAACAAGATGGGCTTCCAGAATCATTTGAAGTC
This sequence comes from Chiloscyllium punctatum, assembly GCF_047496795.1. Taxonomy (NCBI): domain Eukaryota; kingdom Metazoa; phylum Chordata; class Chondrichthyes; order Orectolobiformes; family Hemiscylliidae; genus Chiloscyllium; species Chiloscyllium punctatum. Next base: position 48,711,066 of record NC_092754.1, on the reverse strand, counting down.
TGAGGGATAGAACTTGGGGCAAAGAGAAATCCTCACGTGAAAAGGGAAAGTTAAATCTCTCTGAAGATCATTAGGATAACTTATCACAGGGTAAATAGGAAAGTGTTGAAGGGAACAAGATCTGAGGTTTTCATTGCAATAAAGTAGATCACATGAAATCAGTGTTGGAGAACTAGGGAAAGCACTGGAAAGTCAGATGCAGGAAAACAAAACAAGCCTGGATGTTTTGTTGGCATGGTAATAGAAAGCACAGTGGAAGGTGCAATGCTGCATCAGAGTGCAAAAGCCGATCAAAGGTTGGTAAGGGGGAAGTGCTTTAAAAATATACCTGCAAAGTTAAAGTTTATTTACCTTGGCCAGGAGTAGCAGATAGAGAGATAACAATATTCAGCGACACAGGGTCGTGCCTGTCTGTGATGCAGAAGGAGGGGGGGAAACATGTACTCCTGAAGAACTATGTATACGGGAATTCATGGTGGGATGAAAAATTGCTCAGTTCCTACAGTGAGGCTAGAGTGGGCAGAAAGAGTGGTGAAGTTGTGGTTGGAGTTCTGGAAAAACTCTCAGCTCCATGAATAAAATTTGTGCTTGCAAATGATATAGCTCAATCACCGGTAAGCGTGCTGCCTACTCCAGTTGAAAAGCCAGTCGAGGTGCAGGCAAGTGTCGCAATGCAGGACGTTGATCAAGGAATTTTCACAGATTGTGTCTTAACGCGATCACAGAGTCACAATCTGAAGCAGGAGAAATCAAAAGGCACGGATAAGGAAGCTGAAATATGATTACAAAATATTGTTTGTCAGATAAGTTGGACACAGCAGAGGACAAACGTTAAAAATGCAAGTATATTCAGCTCTGCTACGCTGCTGACTTACAGCAGAAAGATGAAAAATTAAAGCAGTTGGATCAGAACACATGTACTTGGAAGGAGAGTGAATGCATCCCTGTGTGATATTGCTTAGCAAATGATATGTTAAGGAGGAAATGGAGAGCAACACACATTCAAGCAAGTGAGGAATGGGAAGAATTTTTTTTCCAGTCATGTACAGAAAAGTGGTGCTGCGATTGCCGCATGTGCCACAAATTGGAGGTTACTTAGGCGTGAGGAAAACGGAGGCTAAAATAGAAAGACATTTTTACTGGCCTGGATTGCAGGGGAATACATTTGAATTTTGCCAGACGTGTCATACATTTCAATAATAGGAAAACCATGGAAAATAACAAAGCCTGTACCTTTAATACCTGTTCCAGAGTTCGAGGAATCTTTCTTCAGTGTCTTCATTCATTATGTTGGTTCCCTACATCCAATAAGCGAAGGGAATAAGTATTAATTAACAGAAATGGATGTATTGACGTGATTTCCAAATGTTGTTCAATCGTGCAATATGACAGCTAAAAGGATTGTGGAAGAATTACGATTTAAAAAAAAATAGATTAAGACTACCCTCAGAGATACAATTAGCTCAAGGGTCAAACTTCACATCCAAACTTTTCAAGGAGTATATAGATAGCTTTGAAATAGAACGATTCAAATCTTCTGTGTGCCATCCAGAATCATAGGGTGCACTGGAAAGATGACGTCAATTATAAAATACTATGTTCAGGTTTTATGGTTTGGAGTAGCCAGATTATTTCCATAGGGGAGTTGCGTCAGTGCTGCTTGCGATCTGAGATGTACCAAAAGAATCCACCAAACTAAATCCATCCGAAACCAATTTTGGGCATACAGAAAGAGGACCGTTAATATTTATGAAGGAAAAATTAATAAATCAGATTACAGAGACCACGCATTTGGATGATGTGTCAAATTTTAAATTTGGACTAAATAATGTTGGAGAGTTGTCGAGACAGGATTTAAAAGTATCGCAGCAAATGGTGAAGCAGAAAGTGTATGAGAATTCAAAAAATCACAATTTTGCCACTGGGAATAATGTATTTATTTAAATTTCATTAATCGCTGATATATTAAAGTAAGGTTTAGAAGGCCTTATCAAATTGAGAGGAAATTGAGTGAGGTTAGCTACTTGATAGCGACTCCAGGCATGAAGGAATCTCACAGAATGTGTGATGGGAATATGCTCTAACGGTATTTTGGCAGAGAATGAACGCAAGAGGAGAATGTGTTATTGAGTACGACACACTGGGAAGAACCAATGTCAGGGAATTCTGCATTAGGCTTTATTGAAATAAAATTGGGCAATGCAAATGTTGTCCAATATTGGTAAAGTTATTCAGTTACCTCGCAGAAGAAAATCGAAAGAGTTATTACTCTTACATGGGGAGATCTGCTGAAATATACCTGGAATTAATAACCTAATTGTAGATGATGTAGATGATGTAGATGATCTCACAACAGGTAACACGCTGGAAAATTCACTCTCATATTCTGGAGACATTTAATGAAGGCATTCTCGTTCCTGCAGATTAGGAACTCATACCTAATTTCGGCCTCAGAAAAATCAGTTTTTATGCTTATTGAAAATGTGCACGACCCCCGAAGCCAGGTAGGATTCGAACTTACAATCTCTGGATTCATAGTCAGTCACGTTACCCATTGCGCCACTGGCCTAACACATGCAGGTCACTTTAAGAGCCATGACGTTAACACGGACATGATTACTAGCAGTCAAGTTCACCAGTTGAACAAGCGAGAAAGATAATCACTGTCACTGCTTCAGTCCAATCTTCTTCACCTTACGAAGCAGCGAAGTTTCCAAAAACCACACACATGTCCTCATGAAGCTTCCATCCACACTCCGTCTGCTCAATCATTCAATGGAATCACTGCTGATCTGATGAATTTCGATTTCACTTCTTCAGCATAACTGACGTGAACGTGAGCCTAATCACCACATCGTATAAATCAGTTAACTTTCAGAGGTTTTGATTACAGTAACGACCTTTGCGAGTATCCAGGAAAGTGAATACTGTGACCCGAGCAAAGAAAATCCCTTCATGGAAATTAATCCAGTGCAAAGTCAACCGTTTAAGGATGGGCAGACGACGTAACAAGATCCTCTGCTTCTCTCTGCACAGATGCATCTCCAAGAATTGACACTTTGCAGAATTCTTCTTTGTAATTTAGACTTTCCCAGTTGCAGATATTCTTTCAATCCATAAACAAGTATCCTGCCGAAAACGACTTCACTTAAGATTAAAATAGTTGATTATCTTTTCGCCCAGCTGTTGTCCCAATGTTCCCTGTTCCATGTCAATACAAGTTCTTGCAGGTGAAATTGGAGCTCCCAGCCTGATGTCCCACTGCTTCTTGATGCGTGGGAATTGAAGCCGCTATCGCTAAGGCAGGAACTTTTAGCCTCGATATTTCACGAACCTCTGTATCATCAGAGAATGGCACTCCGCTCACCGATTGCATTTTTGCAGCCACATGCACGCGCTCAACGCCATCACCATTTCCAATTAGTATTCGGTGCAGTTCGACTCAATTTCTCTGATGCCACTCCCTTGAACTGGGATTATATGACATGTCATTATATGATCACGTCAATGAGTGAGGAAATTGGTGAAGTAAACGATGTTAAAATACAGTGTTATTGATAAATACATTTCAGCAATACCCTGCAGTATCCCATGACCCTTTGAACTTTTGTAGATACCTCGCAAACGTAATCGCCTACAACCTCAGTGTTGCAATCTCCACAGTCTCTCGGGACATAGAAGTTAAAGATGCAACCGAATCTGAGTTCCCACATCTCAGTCACTGTATCCCAAGTATTCCTTTGTGCATGTGGTTCTGTTCCTGGCATAACCTCTGCCACGATCCTTATTGCTTTTTGCATCGTGCCTTTCCATGTGGCACCAGGATCATGAAATGGTTCTTCCTTGGCATTGTAAACACAGCAAGTTCTGCTCGAATCACAGTGACAGGAATCGGCAATTTTCCCGTTTTATTCCATGTAATATGTGCTGAGCTAACGCTGGGAAAATCAATCTTTTTTTTACATAAAAATACTCTTCGTGGTGATAAGTTTCCTTCTTCAATCACCCGCTGTCTCACATCTTTGCTTTTCACATATCATAACCACCCTTTATCGGAGAAATCTCTCCCCCCAACAAGAACTAACTCGCCTAAACGTCCACCCTCCCATTTCACTGAGGTATTGCACAATATAATACTCACATTTACACTGTTCATTCTGTACTGCTGCGGTCACTGTTTTGGGTGAAAGTGCTCAATCTCATGGTCGGCATCTTCAAGCAATTCAAACAGTTTAGATGCAGCTGTTCTGAAATTAATCGTCCTGGAGCAGTTTTTATTAACAAGGTCAAGAGATGACTGGAGCATCGGGCTCAGAATAAGTGCACAGTGCAGTATTAAGCAAAAGATGTTTTATTGGAAAAAACAAGTTTCTGTGGCTTTCTCCAGTCATATATTTCATTTGTTCATTCGGATCCCCCGAAATATTGCGTGCAGATCTGCAATTCACATTACAGTGGTCATGTGATCGCACTGGAAAACGTGCAGAAATTTACCAAGGTGAAAACTTTAGGTTATGAAGACAGATTGTTTTGACTGTGGTTGTTTTCTTAAGGCAGAGGAAACTGTGAGGATACATGTTTCATATGCACTAAATAATGGACAATGCAGACTAAAAGAAACGTTTCCTCTTGACCGATCAACAGGGGGGTAGACTGAAGTTAAGAGGTGGAAAGGGTTGAGGAGATATGTAGATAAATCTCATCAACTAGTGGATGGTTGAATCTGGATTCACTGTATGAAGAGATGCACAGAGGCGAACCCACATAACCTTCAGAAATACACGGATCTGAACATGAGTTGTTAATGCATACAAGGCCAAGTGATGAAAATGAATAAAGATAGTTAAGCGATTGCATCTGACGAAAGCATTTACAACGACCATGATGGCTGTCATGCTACACATATATGGTATTCGTGTAGCTGTCCCTGGTCGGCAAGCAGTTCCATTTTTTTCGCTTTCTTCTCTGTGAGCCGGATTCTCAGTCCGGGAGCTGGGGTTTGTTTCGATTCTGTCAGCGACATCAGCGAAAGCAGACAACCTGCAAGTGAAGTGCTTTTAATACCTCGGATCAATTAATGACCTCGAGAAATGAGAGACTATGTCCTTGCCTCTTAAATAAGGGGGACGGTGCCTCGGCCGTCTCTGCTCATTCAGACAGTTCACTCTCCATTCTCCTCTGATTCCACTTCCTACCGATTTTCCCAAAATATTCAAGGCTGAGACTTGGCTCTGTGTCTTGTTTCCTTGACAATCACAAGTGCCGCAGTGATCTTCGGAAAGTTGACAGGTGCAAAGGGCAGCGTGATTGACGAATTCAGCTTCCCCTCCAGTGTTGACTCTGGGATATTGACTCTGACGTTCGCAGGGACAGTTAATGAAGGTTCTCTTGTCCCTGCAGTTCAAGGTGCAAACCTCATTTCGGCTTCAGAACAGTCAGTTGTAAGTGCAATAAAGTCAGCGTTACCTGCAAACCAGACTGTAATCGAAACTCCACACAGCAGACCTGCAGTTAGGCATGTTACCCATTGTGCCACTGGCCGAATATATGTGCGATATTGTGCGGTGGATTAGCTTGTATGTGAATTTGACGCCTTCCAATCTTGCTCTTGAACCAAGTCGAAACCTTAACTACGATTTCTGGACTGTAACCAAGCGCATTATCCATTGTGACAATGGGCTTGCGAGGGCTTGAGTTTCGTATTCTGCAGAGTTGTGATCTAAACACAGACATGACCAATCGCACTCATGTTCACAAGTTGAATAACCAGGAAAGATTACGACTGTTACTGCTTCATTCCAATCATCCACTCTTTGTGCAGCGGGAGGTTTTGTAACGAAAAGACATTCATCTTCATGAAACTTCCATTCACTTTGTGTCTACTCAGCCATTCAATGGATTCTCTGCTCATCTGATGAATTTCAAATTCACTTCACTGATTTTGCTCCATCACTTTTTATAAACATATGCCTAATCACAACATCGTATTTAAGCTAATATTCGTAGTTTAAAAGTACTTTAAGGACCTGTGCGAGTTTACAAGAAATTGAATAAAACGAAATGAGGAAAAAAAAATCCCTTTCTGCCAGAGCAGAGTTAGCCATATGAGAAAGGTCAGAGAGCGAAAGCATTACCTCCGTTTCTCCCTGTTCAGATGTCAATAGAAGCTGCTCCAGGTAAAGTTGGAAATACCAGCTTGATGTCCCAATGCTCCAAACTTCGTGTCAATGGAGGCTGCTGCAGTTCAGTTGAAATTCCCAGCCTGATGCGACGTATACCACGTCAATAGAACCTGCTCCACGCAATGTTGGAACTCTCAGTTCCCGGCGTCTCAATTCACTCGATACTTTCAGTGAAAAACTTCACACTCACTGATTTCATTACTGAACCCATATCCGCTGGCTCATCCTCATCCCCATTTCCAGTTTGATTTTCGCTGTTGCACCATACAGTTTCTCGTATTCTAGGCGTGAAACCTGGCACTATATGATATTCCACAGCAGTGTTCACTTCTTTGTATGACGAAATTGATAAAGTAACCGATGTTAAACTATATTTCTTTTGCAGAAATACATTCTAGGAATTCCCTGCGCTATTCCCTGAAGCTTGCATTTTCTGGAGAATTGTATCAATCTTCGCCTTTAGCCAACTAAGTGATGAAATATCCATCGGCTCTGGAGATACCAAAGTTAACCATTCAGCCCACCATGAGTTTGCATGTCTCAGTCGCTGTTTGTCAAGTATTCCTACTGTTCACGCAGTCCTGTTCCTACGATATCCTCTGCCACTATCGTTACTGCTTTTTGCATCATGCTATTCCATGTGGTGCCGGTATCGTGCAGTGGTTAGCGCTTTGCGTAGTGGCAGCAGAAAGATCATCTGCAATTTGACTTCAAGTATTGTCACTTGTTACGGTTTTATGCAGAGTAAGATATGCTGAACAAAAGCAGGAGCAAATCAATCTTTTTTGCCGTGAAAATATTCGTCGAGGTGATGATTTTGCACCTTCAAACCCTCGCCCTTTCACATTTTTGCTGTCTATGTATCAGGATTCAAACCCACCCATTCTCGGAGACTTCACCCCATCCCACGATCAGTTTCCCCGCTTTAGGTCACTCCTCCAATTTCCCTGAGGCATTTGGCAATCAAGCACTCGCATTGACATTGTTCAGTCTGTGCAGCTGCAGTCAATGTTGTTGGGTGAACGTGACCCAATCCCACAATGAGGAACTTAAAACCAATCGATCCATTTTCAAACTGCTGTTGTGAGATCAGTGCTCATGTAGCAATTTTTACTGACATGTACCGGAAATCACTAGAACATCATGCTCAGGAAAAGGACACAATGCTGTATTCAGCAAAGGGTGTTTTTCTTTGGAAACGATCACTTTGTCTGATCTAATTTCAATGGAGAAGAGGAGATTGTGAGGAAACATGATTGAAATGTGCAAAACAATGAGAGATAAAGGCATGTTAGGCTGAAAGAAATGGTTTCTCTCTGTCAAACGCCAAGTGGCGTCGACTTAATGTAAGATGCGGAAAGTTTTCAGTATATAAGCAGTAAAAACTTTATCCACCAGTGGTGGTGGATAAATCTGCAACTCATTGTGATGAAATCAACACAACCTTCTGAGGTATTCTGTCTGTACTTATGATGCTAGGTCATACAAGGCAAAGAGATGGAAAATGAAATGAGGATATTGAAGCGGTTGTTTCTGACAAGAACGCTCCAACACGTTTGAGGGCTGTCACTCTCAGTGCGTCTGACCGCTGTACTCGTCCCTGGTCGTGTCGTGGTTCTGAATTGGCACCTTTACCACTGCGGGCAGGGTTCTATTCCCAGTAAGGGCTGTTTTGTTCAGCATGGGCATCTGTGATAGGATTCCTTTCAATGCTTCGCATCAATCTATGTCTCCACGAGCATCAGAGTCAATGTCCCAGCCTCTTAAATAAGGAGAAGTGCCTCGGCACTCCATGAACCAACATGAGACTGCGATATTTATTATGTTTCCTTGCCATTTCGAAGAGCCACAGCGATTGGGTCGATGGCTCTGTGAAATTGAAAAGTGCCAATTCGCAGTGTGTGGGACTAGTTGGTCTTCCTCACTTGTGATGACGCTGCGACATTGACTGTGATGTTCTCTGGGACGTGTACTGAAAGAGATTCTCGTGTCTGCATATCAGGAGCTCAAACTTCATCTCGGCTTCAGAACAATGAGGAAGATTAGGTTGTGAGTGTAATAAATACCTGCGTTAACCTCGAGCGAGAGAGGAGTGAAACCTGCAATGTTCTGATCTGGAGTCAGACACATTCGACTTTGCGCCACTTGTCCCACATGTCCTTCACGCTTTCATGCTTCAGAGTTGTGATGTTAATATGGACAGGAGAAATAGTAGTCATATTCAAAAACTTAACCAGGAATGAAAATCACCACCACTGCTTCAGACCAATCCTCCCCACTTTGTGTTTCAGCGCGATTCATAATGAAAACAGATCTGTCATGATGAAGCTTCCATTCAGCCTTTTGTCTGTTCAGCCATTGGGTGGGATCATCGGTGATCCGATAAATTTCAACATTAGTTTCCTGTTTGTCCTCCATAAATCAAGATAAACTCGAGCATAATGGCACCATCAAATATAGTCATAGAGTTATAGAGATGTACAGCATGGAAACAGACCCTTTGGTCCTACTCGTTCATGCTGACTAGATATCCCAAACCAATGTAGTCCCATCTGCCATCACCCCGTCCATATCCCTCCAAACGCTTTGCATTCGTATATCGATCCAAATGCCTCTTAAATATTGCAATTGTACCAGCCTCCACCACTTCCTTTGGCAGCACATGACATACACTTATCACTCTCTGTGTGAAAACGTTGTCCCGTCGGTCTCATTGAAATCTTTCCTCTTTCACCCTAAAACTATGCACTCTAATTCTGGACTCACAGAACCCAGGGAAAAGACTTTTTCTGTTTGTCCTATCTTAGACCCTCATAATTTTGAAAACCTCTAATAAGTCATCCCTCAGACTCCGACGCTGCAGGGAAAACAGACCCAGCCTGTTATGACTCTCCCTATATCGCAAATCCTCCACCCCTGTTAAAATCCTCATTTTTCTTTTCTGAACCCTTTCAAGTTTTGTAACTTCTTTCTGATGGGAAGCAGACCAGCGATGCACGCAATATTCCAACAGTGGCATAACCAATGTCTTATACAGCCGAAAAATTACCACCCTACTCATGTATTCAATACTCTGACCAATAAAGGAAAGCATACTGAACACCTTCTTCACCATCTTAACTACCTGCTACACCACTTTCAAGTTATATTTCATATATCAGAATTCTATGACCCTGCACTCCAAGGTCTCTTTGTTCAGTAACACTCCCTCGGACATTACCATTAAGTGTTGAAGTCCGGTTATGATTTGCTTTCCCAAAATGCAGCACCTCACATTTATCTCAATTAAACTCCATCTGCCACTTCTCAGCCGATTGGTCGAACTGGTCAAGATCCTGTTCTAATCTATGGTTACTCTCTTCGCTGTCCACCACACCTACAATTAAATGACAAAAAGTAGAGGACCCAGCACTGATCCTTGGAGCACTCCACTGGTCACAGGACTCCAGTCTGAAAAACAACCCTCCAGCACCACCCTCCGTCCTCCCCCTTTGAGCTAGTTATATACCATTAATTATTGGAAGGTTAGTTTGCTTGAATGACGTGCATGGGTTTTCAGGAAATTTAATATCATGACACGAGCTGAAAATCGCTTGATGCAATTTAACCAAATACACAGTCAGTCTTATGATAAAAGTCAGAAAAAGAAAATATTGCCTGCATTTTTTTCTGCACAGATTCTCCTCAACGAGCTGAAGTTTTGCCACATTTTCCCTTTTTTTTAAGCATATTTCCTTGAGACAGGTATTCACTGAATCTACAAACATGGTTCCTGCCAAATACTACTTTAATTCAGATTAAAATAACTGAGTATCCTTTCTCCCAACTTGATGTCTCATCAATGCAATCTGCTGCAGGGGAGGTTGGAACTTCCAGCCTGCTGCCACAATGCCCCCGCTTTATTCCAACAGAAGCTGCTCCATATGAGGTGGAGGTCCCAATCTGATATCACAATGCTCCCTGCTCCACATCAACAGAAGGTACGACAGGTGAAGTTGGAGTCCCAGCCCCGGCCTTTCATGCACATTTTTCCCGTCACAGCGGGCTCATCCTCATGCCCATTTCCAGTTTGATCTTCGCTGCTGCGCCATTCAGTCTCTCTGAGTTTAGCCCTGGGAACACGAGATTATATGATATTCCGCAACATTGGGTACTCATGTGCAATCTCACAATTCTCCATTTCATAAATCAGAAATCACGCCCACGCATTTTCAGAGATATCCCTCCCTTCCATGGTCACTAACCCTCATTTACATCGCTCCTCCCATTTCACTGAGGCTTACCATAATCTAACGTGCACATTGGCACTGTTCTGTCAGTGTTGCTCCTGTTACTCTTGATGGGTAAACGTGTCCCATCCCGTCATCGGCACCTTGAAGCCACTCGATCCATTTCAATCCCGGTAGTTGTGAAATCATTCATCATGTTGGAGCCTTTAGTGACATGGACCAGAGATTACCTGCTAACAATTCGTCTTGACTTCCTGCCACTAAGCCAGTATGGTACCTCACTCGCTATGTTTCCATTAATGCCACAGACGTTGATCTTTTAACAAGTTTTCGAGGAGAATGTAAGGACTGCAGATGCTGGAGATCAGATCTGAAAATGTGTTGCTGGAAAAGCACAGCAGGTCAGGCAGCATCCAAGGAGCAGGAGAATCGATGTTTCTTCAGTTTCCTGAAGAAGGGCTCATGCCAGAAACATCGATTCTCCTGCTCCTTGGACGCTGCCTGACCTGCTGCGCTTTACCAGCAACACATTTTCAGCTTTTAACCAGTTTGCCTTGGTAGAATAAACACTCACCTGTTCAACCATACTCGTCTAATTCTTGTGCTCGGTGGCTTTCAGTCTGATATTAAGCTGACTGGTTTGTGATCTCTACTACCAAGATGCTCTCCCACTGCCATTCCTGCTACTACCCAGCTTACGTTCTCAAAACTAGCTTCACTAATGTGCCCCTCATGTTTGTCTTGCCATGACTGATCAAAAACAATGCTCTCGAAATCACTTTAAAAATCATTTTGCATTACACTGACACACTACATTGGAGTTGTGAAAATCCACTGTTTTTTCTACCCTTTTATTTGATCATTATTGAGACATTAACTGCCATTAGATTCACTACACCACTAAGTTATTCTGGTCTCTGTGGCACTCTTCCAGCAGTGTCACTGCATTTTTTGTTCCTTCGCTGAATTTTTACAGTCGCGTTTGATGTTCATATGAAACATCGTTCCACAGAATTGCAATTTTTCAATCGAGCCAAATCGCCAGCCTTTTCATTTAAAGTCCCCTCTAATGATATCAAAGGGGGAAAAAATGAGATTTTCAGCAGCAGATGAACTGAGATGCGGCCGAGTTATCAATTGTCAGCGTGTGGGGCACATGTGATCGTGGTGATGATAAGATCCAAAAGTGCAACTCAGCAGCTTTCATGCTGACATTTGTTTAGTGTTAGCTGCACAAATTGCCAGAGTCATTTTCATTTATTTCGCAATCTGTCTTTTTGTTTTTGGCTTTTCTTTTCCTCCTGTAGTTCTCCCTTGATGGCAGTAACTCTGTCTGACGTTCAAAATGCCTACCTTTCTTATTCCCAAAAATCGGATTATCTCATTGGTTCGATGTTGGCAGAATACTAAATTCGAAATCGATTGGCTTTTAGTTTACTGAGACGTAATTGAATCTCGTTGGTTAAATTTGAATTGTCGTCAAAATAGCAACCAACTCAGGTACCCATTTCACAGCCAAATGTAACATATTTTCAATTTTCCAGTAAACTCTGACACTGCTCCCGTAGGCTCTCAGTGCAGAACAACATTGTACTTGTCTTAAAAGTCCAGTACACACTTTCAACTTCATAACACTCTGGAATTCCACATCAGGCTGTCACTGGCCCACCACACACAGAACCAGAAATACAGACGTCAAACAAAGGACAGTTATAAGTGAATAAAGGGATAGTTAAATGTGACATGTCACAGTCAAAGTTAAACAGGGGATAGAGAAATATACTGTACTTGCCAGCACACAGAAAATAGTCAAGTATTTTGCAGGAATCTACATCATAGTCATAAATATGAATTGTTCTGTTTTTTTTTAGAAAACATGGTGATGTGGTAGAATTCCATATTAACGCCAAGAGCATGTAGTGTTTAGTGAAATGTAACACTGCTTCAGACCCTTTCATTTCATATCAGACAGTGGGGGAGGAAGGAGCGTTCGAATACAGAGAACAGAAGTAGAGGAGTGGGAAGAGCACAGAGGAATGTTGGGCTGGAAGAAGTGGTGGATTGATGGGGTGTTAGACCATGGATGGATTTGGAAACAAATCTGAGAATTATAAAATTAGTGGAAAGGCATCCTGGGAACCAATGCAGATCAGTGAGTATTATTTAGTCAGAACAGAAGGGAAGTCAAGGCGGAAATGACAGGCAGTTAGCTTAACATCTGTCACATGAAAGCTTCTCAATGTTTTTTTTAATAAAGTTGTTGAGCAAGGCACTTGGAGAAAGAAAATCTAGGGTATCATGAAAATTCAAGATACTTTGCGAAAATTAGTCAGATTTAACTAGATTATTGAAGTTCTTTGTGGAGCTATCGTGTGCTATGGATAATTTACTGACCTATTCGCGAAACTGTCAAACTTCACTTGAAGGCTCCCACCATCCTCCTCACAATATACATTCCGATTCAGTTGGTGTTATCAACAAGTTTGGAAAACTTTCAAGAGGTCCAAATGTCCAAATCATGTGTAATGGTTTGGAACAATTTGGTTCAAGCATTGAATCATAGAATCCCTGCAATGCAGTCACTGCAATGAGGCCCTAATCTCTCCCTATAATGCTGCATTTCGCATGCCCAATCCACCTTGCCTGTACGTTCCTGGATATAATGGGCAATTCAATTAAACCGCGAATATTTATACTGTGTGTAGAAACAGCAGCATCCGCAGGAATCCCACCCAGACACTTTGAATGCGCACACTTCATCTTGGCAATCGCGTGAGGGTGGAATTGAACCACGGTCTCTAGCACTGTGAGGCAGCAGTGCTGTCACTGATCCTTGTGGTCTTCCACCAGTAACAGAACACCATCCTGAGAAAATTGCTCTTATTCCTACTCTATGCTTTCCAGCTGGTAAACAATCCTTAATGAATGTTGGCACGTTTTCTCCAACCCCATTGTGTTTTGTGATGTTGTGTGGGACCGGATAAAAAGCCTCCTGAACAAAGCAAAACAGTGGGATTCCAACGTGAATTCCACTCCACAGGAGACGTTGCAGAGATTACATAACTTGAAAGATGACTCCCAGCGCATCCACATTCTCCCATTGTCTTCCTCTTTCTTCAACATTTTGGGTAAAGCCTGTCTGGTCCTGTTGACTCAAACTTTAATCCAATTAACTTTTGAAGTACGACATCTTTACTGTTCTTGTTTGGTCCCGTGTTTCATATTTTTGGGAGATTTAATCTCCTGATGAAGGGCTTGTGATTGGATGTTGACTGACCGGCTGTGTTTTTCCAGGACCACATTCTTCGACACTGATTTCAAGCATGTGCAATCCTTACTTTCTCCTTTTACACAGTCCTGACATTTGCATAGTATCTCACTGTGCTGTTTCCCTTTGCGTCTTGACAGGCCAGATGATCATCTGAAGCCTCGCCCACATACACGTGTTCTGTTTCTCCCGACTTTGAACGAAGTTTGTACCTTTCCTGTTCAGAACACCATACTGTTCAGGTTAGGATGAATGAAGTGACTCCGTCAGACTCTGCTGTGAACTTTGAACCAAATTTGGTGAGTGCAAATAAATCCTTCTAGTACCCTGTACAATTGATTTGAAGCATATAATTGAGAGAGAACCCATTCAAACATGCTCGGTCAAGTGTCTAAACAACTCTTTATATGGCTGAGTGTCAAGTGTTGACTTTTGACATTCCTGTGAATCATTTCGGACATTTTGACAGATGGAAGACAGGGTAGAATTACAATCTGATGTTTTTCATTTGGAAATCCATTGCAATTCCTATATCATTTCCAGGTGTTTAACCTGCAACACCTCACCTGCCAGTAATCTGGGACCACGTGCACTACGTGGACTGCAGCAGTTCATCGACATCTACATAGGCAATTGGAGATTGACAATATCTGCCAGTCTTGCTCCTGAAAGTGCTGGAGAATGGGGTGAACTAATCGGCTCATGGAACAAGCATGGGCACGATTCGCCAAATTAACTTCTGTTGTAATCATTCGGTAATGGTGACTAAAATTAAAGAAAAAAAGACAAAGACTCACACCGGAGGCCATGGATCTGTTTCTGTATCCACCACTCAGTAAGAAAGCAGCTAATCGTTGGAACATCTGTACTTTTAGACTCAATGCTGTGAGAAACACCTGCAAGTAAATAACACTGCAGCAGCTGAAATTTAAAAAAAAACAGGCTATGCTAGAATAACTTAGCTGGTATGGTTGGATGTGCAGGGACAGAAGGTAGATGAATGTTTTAGCGTGCGCAGACAGACATCAGGAAATAAAAATGAAGCAGATTTTCTTGATCATTATGATCTGAGAAGCAGAAGGAAAGTAGGGTTGATTTATGGCAGTCACAGGCTCTGGGAATGGTAATTGGTGGAAAACTCATAAAGACACAGTCGACAGGAGTTATGGTAATTAACAAAAGGAGTATCTAAAATTCATCACTGTCAATCCAGGTGAGAAATTCAGAAGAAACAATTATACCTTGGTTTGGGTTTGGTGTGTGTAAATACTCTCCTCTGAACTCACTGTAAATGCAGTTTCGTAAACCCATCTCTAAAAGTCCAGGTGAGAAATTCACAATCATTGTATCCTGGTCACAGTCTTGTTCCATGTACTCTGCTATCCTGTAAACTTGGCAGACATTATCCCAAGTCCAAATGGCATACTGTCAGCGCCTAGTAACACTGGATCCATTGCTCACGCCGCCTGAACATGCTTAAGAGAGGATAAATCAAACATGACTGACAAGAGAAGTCAGGTAGAGCACAGAAACAAAAGACAACACACCATCTGATGTAGATTAGTGAAACCTAGAGCATTTGGAAGGGTTCAATAACGAGCAGAGAACAGCTGAAATGGCAAGATGAGTTACTAAGATTTAGTACGTAAGTGTGTGAACTTGAAATATAAAGAATGGTGCGAGAGTTTATTCACATATTTAAAAGGTTACAGAGAGAATAGTAAGGTAAAACAATGATTGCAGATGCTGGAAACCAGATTCTTGAGTAGAGTGGTGCTGGAAAAGCACAGCAGATAAGGCTGCATCGGAGTAGCAGGAAATTCCGACGTTTCCGGCAAAAGCCCTTCATCAGCAGTACAGGCAGAGAGCCTTAAAGGTGGAGAGATAAATGAGAGGAGGGTTGGGGGTGGGGAGAAAGTAGAACAGAGTACAATAGGTGGGTCTGGGTGGGGATGAAGGTGACAGGTCAGTGAGGAGAGTGGGGGAAGGTAGCTTCAGAGCAGAGGAAATGACCTGGGAGTTGCAGTGGGAGAGGGAATCCCTGAGATTCTTGTAGAGAGAGGAGGAAAACTTCTTCAAGGCAGGCATCCTTGCAAGAGGATTCGCAGTAAGGCTAAGTCAACTAGGTAAAAAACAATTACTGCAGATGCTGGAAACCAGAGTCTGGAGTAAAATGGTGCGGGAAAAGCACAGCAGTTCAGGCATCTTCCGAGGAGCAGGAAAATCCGAAGTTTTGGCTAAAAGCCCTTCATTAGCAATCCAGGCAGAGCGCCTGAATAGTGGAGAGATAACAGAGAGAAGAGTACAAATTGGTGCACTAGAGAAGACGTAATGGGGAACAACGAAATGGTGCAGGTTAACTCGTATTTTGTATCAGTTTTCACAGTGGAAGACAACAACAAAATACGTGAATTAATAGACACGTAGGGATGAAGTGAATGAAATGCCAATAATTACCAGAAGATGCCAGGGAAGCTGCAAGGTCTGAAGGGATTAAGTCACTGAGACCAGATGGACTGCATTCCTGATTTCTGAAGGAGATTGCTGAGGAAATTGTGGAGGCATTGGTTGTGATCAGTCAGGAGTCATCGGCGTCAGGGTGTGTCCCAGATGACTGGAAATTTTTAAATGCAACACCCCTGCTGAAAGAAAGGGGAGAGGCAGACACAGAATACTGTCGGTCATGCTAACGACAGTGTTGCACAGTACTTGGAAATGGATGGCAAAATAAGCAAAGTCTGCATGTCTTCATCAAGTGGACGTCATATCTGAGAGCTATGCTAGATCTCTTTGAGGAAGTACCAAGCAAGTAAGACAAAACAGAGCCAGTGGACGTTATCTAATTCGATACTCATACGTCCTGTGATAAGGTGCCATACAGCAGACTGCTAAATAAGGTAAAAGCATGTTGTTAGTGACAAGGAGGGGATTGGCTGACTGGCTAAGTGAAAACAGAGGGGTCTTTTACAGGATGGCAGCTACTGATTTTTTTAAGACTTGCACGACCATCGGTGTTGAGAGCATAACTATTCACGTTACACGTTAAACATCTGGACAAAGGAACAGAGTGCATTTTCGCTACATTTGCAGTTGACACAAACGTAGTTGGAGAGACAGGTCGTGTCAAGAAAGCTGGGAAACTTTATAAGATGCTAGCAGGCGCAGAGAGTGGGCAAATAAGTGGCAAATGCAATACAAAATGGGATGTGTCAGGTTCTGCAGTATGACAGGAAGAAGACAGGCTTCGACTAATTTCTGTTCAAGGAAAGCCTTTAGAAATCCGAAGCACAAAGTGACTTGGGAGCCCTAGATCAGGCAGGTTCAGTTGATATTAAGGGAGGAAAATTCAATTTTATAATTTATATCAAGGGGCCTCGAATACAAGAGCAGAGATGTCCAGTTGAACAGTTATATAGTCGTGGTCAGTCTGCATTTGGAATATTGCAGGAAGTTATGCCCGATATCTAAGGGTAGAGTCAGAGTCATACAGCAGACCATTCACTCCATATATACCATGCTGAACTCATTGCCAAATTAAAATAGACCCGCCTGCCTGCCTTTGGCCCAAATACTTCCAATACTTTTCTAATCAGTTACTTATCCAAATGACTTTTAAATAATCTAACTGAAGTTGCACCCATCACTTCCTCGAGCGGTGTATTGCACACAGTGACCAAAGAGTGTAAAACAAAAGCTGCCACTCATGTCCTTTATGATTCTTCCTTCTCATACTTTAAACATATGCCGCTGGATTCGAACTCCCTCATCTTTGATAGCAATCTTATTTATGCTCCTCGTGATTTTACGGATCTCTATAAGGCTAAACGTCGAAGTCCTCTGTTCCAGTAAAAAAAAAACCGCAGCCTATTTTTATAACAGAAGACTTCCATTCATTACATCATTCTGCTAAATACTTTCTGAACCCTCCCCAATATAATAAAATCCTTCTCGTAACGAGGAAACAAGAATTGTACCCAATACTCCAGAAGATATGATGACATTGGATAGGGTCAGAAGAAGGTTTAATAGAATGATCCTGGGGGGCAGAAATTCTTGTCATAAAATGTTGAAAACTCGGGGGCTGTACTTGATGCAGTTTAGAAGTTTGAGGAGAATCTTATTGAAACTTAAACAATACATAGAGGGGTAATTAGAGTGGCTGTGGAGAAGTTTTTCAACGAGCACGAGAGACCAGGAGCTGACTGCACAGTATAGAGAGAAAGGATGACAATTTTGAAGCGAGATGCGGAGGAATTTCTTCAACAAGAGGGTAGCCATTCTTTGGGACTCTTTGCCGGTGAGGCTTTAGTGGTCAAGTCATTGCAATTTTTCAAGACAGACATAGATAAGTCCCTGATTGATCAAAGGATCAACAGTTACAGGAGATAGCAGAAAGCCAAAGAATGTGGTTGAGAAACATATCAACCAAGTCCAAATAATGGAGAGGTCTCGATGGGTTGAATGGCCTAATTCTGCTCCTTTATCTTGTGGCCTTCTCGCTATTTGCGTGTGACTTCAATCTGCACATAGACTGAGCAAGTCAGATCACTAACAATGGAGGAGACTTACGTGGTGTATGTATGAGATAGTTTTCTGAGTCGCTACATTAAGGACACAAATGGAGGACAGAGCACACTTGATTACTTATTGTTTAATGGCCATTGGTGAGCTAGCTTAGTTGGCTGGTCGACGAGATTTCGATGAAGAATGACAGCAGCAGCATGTGCACAGTTTTCGTACTGGCCTCATGAAGTCCCCACATTTTCACCTTGTGTCTGAGACACAATGACACTCAGGTTAAAGCACCATCAGTCAAATCGCGCAATCTCTCTCTCTCTCTCTCCCTCTCAGTCTCTCTCTGTCTCTGATGAGTCAGTAGGCCTGGGAATATGTCAACTTTGATTTGAAAGCTTTATTTGTATATATGTCAAGGAATAATTGACAATCCATCTCTATGGTGTCCCGCAGGAAGATTGAAGAAGTCAGTGAGAGAACTCTTCATTAAGGTCAAGAGTGATAGAGCTGACTCAGATTATGGGCCGAAATGTAAATAGAAGAAATGATACTGTTATCTAGCGTGAGCACGGTACAACGAATTGTGGAACAGAACTTAAAGGGATGACAAGCACTTCAAAAACATTTGCAGGAACTGCAACTGCTTATCACTCCTGTCTGACAGAAATGCCCCGGAAAACGTGGCCATGTCTTGGCTAACAAGCGATATTAGGCATAGTATTGCACTCAAGGAGCCTTATAATTTGCTGAAAATAGCAGCAAAAATCAGATATCTGTAGAAGATGAAGAAAGATGTAATGCAGAACGAAAATTTCGTTTAACAGTAAGCTTGAGAGAAGCAAATAATGAATTGTTCAAGCTCCTGAAGGTATATGAATTGAGAAAAAAAAAAACGATTATTGAAAACAAATCCCTTACAATGTGAAACAGAGAATTTTATAATGTGGGATAAATATATAACATAACAAATAAATATGTATATTGGTTCTGTCATCACAGATGATAAAAGTAATATTCCTAAAGTGCTGGGAAGAAAAAGAGAGGGAGGAACTAAAAGAAATAAGTATTATCAGGGAGATAGTGTTGTGGAAATTGATAAGATTAAAAGACAATAAATTCCACCAACTGCGAATCAAACAGCGGTGTACATAAAGTCACCCTAAATGCAGTGAATGCGTTCTGTAACTAGAGTGTGGAGTCTAAATAGAGTAAATTAATTGTCATAATTCAATATTCTATCGACTCTGAAACAATTTCTAGGGCTTGGCGGTCAGTTAATATGACCCCACGATTTATAAAAGGAAGTAGCCAGAAAACATGGAATGACAGAAAAGTTAGCCTAACACTGGAAAACAGTAACTGGATTGGACAGAGCCAGCATAAATTTACGAAACTAAAATAGGAAAGGAGATCTCGTCTTCTTGTACACAAATCGCTGAACGTAAGCATGCAGGCGCAGCAGCAGGTGAGGAAGGCAAACGGTGTTTTAGCCTTTATACTGAGAGGATTTGAACACAGGAGCGGGGAAGACTTGCTGAAATTGTGCATGGTCTTGTTGACAGCACAACCAAGAGTGTTGTGTGCAGTTTTGTGATCTTTATCTGATAAAGGATGTTCTCCATTCGGAGACGGCACAATAAAAGTTTACCAGACTGATTCATGGGATGGCAGGACTGACGTATGAGCATTCGTTAGGATGAAAATCAATCAAGTTTAGAATGATGAAGTTGGACGTCACAGAAACGAGTAAAATTCTAAAAGGTACGAACAAGGTAAATGCAGGAAGGATGCTTTCAATGAGCAGGGCGTCTAAACCATAGGGGGTTGGGAGGTGGCGTCACTTCTAAGAATATAGGGTAGTCCATTTAAGACTGATATGACGATTTTATTTATTAATCAATGACTGGTTACTCAGTGAAATTTGATGCCACAGAACGTAATTGAAGCCAGAATGTGGAATGTTGACAAGATGAAGATATCTAAAGTTTTGAGGCAAGAGGATCAAAAGGTTAGGTCTGTGTGGAATGATCAGACAAGATCATACTGAATTACAGAGAAGGATCAAACATCACAACAAGCCAGTCCTGTTCTAATATTTCATATTTCCATTCTGTTAAAGGTGGGATATGAAAACCAATTGTTTTTAACTGACACAGATATCAGTAACACATTGTCTAGATTTAAAACAAATAATTCTGTAAATACTTGCCAAACAGTAATCGGGGAGCAATTTTAGCATACGAACTTCAGCAATTCGAGGAGGTGCAAAGTAACTGTTGAGGTTCGTACACTGGCTGTTCTGTATCTCAATTTCAATTCAGTTCTCAAATTACTGAATGTTCTGACAAAAGCGACATAGTCTGTATGAAAAAAGAAAACGTCTTTAAAATGTTGCTGATACTGGGTAGAGGGAGTGGTAGGAAAGGGTGGGGAAGGGGAGCAGTGAGAAAAACAATGGGTCGGGTTTTTGTTGAGGGATTGGCCACGAATGACCCCAAATTCCAAAACCCCCACGAACCGCTATCCTGCTCAGAAGTCCTGTCCCTCCACTTCCTGCTCCATTCTCTCTGTCGCTGACACATTTACAGAAAGGTAAGTGATAGAAGTGTTCATGGGGTACACTTTCCCACCAATTCCAGTCACTATTACATTCCCAAGCATCTCCCAACAACACCTCATCCTCATGGACCACCGCAATGATTACAAACAACAGCATTTATTTTCAGCTCTATTCACACTAAAGATAGATAAACCAACCATGACATGATAAATAAAAAAAAAATAAAACTGAAACAGGAATAGCGGTCGCTGACGGGGGCCTGTTTCTGAGAAGAAGACTCATGCTCTCTATGGCTTAACTGGCGACCCCAGATAAACAACGTTTGATTCCACAATCATTTCAAGACCAAACCTGTAACCCCTAACTGGGCTATAGCATCTGGCGCTTCCCTTCCCTTTAGCCTTCACTTAACGACTGTCGATTGGAGACAACAATATTTGGTTCCAATGAGCACTCACCGCGACCATGCTAACAGTTCATGTTAACCATATGCATGTTGCAGGATCATCCCAAGTGATGACGTATGATGTTGAACAGCGAAGAAGAGGCGGTCCTACAGGACCAAGCTGGAGGTACTGGTCCTCCAACCAATCATAGAATCTCATGGGCGCGCTGGGTGGTCTGATAAAGCAGAGAATGTTGCTTGGCTAAAATAATCTAACCAGAGCTTCCACACACCAACGCTGTAGGGGGTAGTGTAATTTTTAAACGGTTAGCTGCCTTTTAGTCTTTTCTACCTCATAGTAAACACAAGCAGACACTCGAAACTGTTGCCGGACCTCCCCCACGTTTATATGAATGAAACAGTTGTAACAGCTTTCCTCGATAGTTGAGAGACCGCCCTTAACCGCAGTTGTACAACATCATCCATATAAGGGAAGAACGGGAAGCTCAAACACTGATTGGCCAAGTGAATAACAAAATAATCGCAGGCACCAGAACCCAAATAAGGAAAACAGTGGGGAATCCTAGCACTCGTTGGTCAAGGCAGCAGTAGTAGACCCAGCCCACATATACATGTATATAATGCGTGGAGATTACTATGCTTGTGTGTGTGTACCTTTGGGAACAGCACCCGACTTTGCAAAGTTGAATGAAAAAGTTTTGGACAGACTCCTCCGTGTCTTTGTTCCTGGGAAGGGAAATAAAAAGTGCCGTAGATGGGGCTGGATAGCCACTTATCTCGCACAATTGGGGGCTCCTCCGGGATGAAATAATTATTGCGGGGGGGGGGGGGGGGGGGGCAGTCTCTTCGGCTCATGGATCAAGCCTGATTACAACAAAGACGCGTCTAGTATATATTTATACTTCTCACTGATCAGCTTGGTCCGTCGGCCGTCGGCCAAGAGAGGATGTGACCCGGCTTATTTAAAAATAATTTTGAATCCTGGAAAAGGAACACACGGACGAGTGCTGGGACGACCGGTTAGTGACTACACACGGGGGTACACACATTTAAAAAGGCCAGACAACTCCGTGCACGGATCAAGGTAAGAGATTCTTTTGTTCTTCCTTGTTGGCTGCGTGGTTTTGACGGTCATCTGTGAAAACGCTTTGGGCGTTTAAGACCAGGACTGAAGATAAACCACGGGAAATTGTGGTTTTGATGGTCATCTGTGAAAACGCTTTGGGCGTTTAAGACCAGGACCGAAGATAAATCATGGGAAATCAGACTTCTAAGGAAAAGTCAGGGAAGACTGCAAATGGGAAAGAAATACCCCCCGATAGTCCATTAGGTCGGAAGTTAAGTCTATGGACGGACAGTAGTAGAACGAAGGACTTAAAGAAAGAGACCATGATAAAATATTGTTGTTTTATATGGACCAAGAACCTATCCGCGCCCCCTCGGTAGTTTGGCCCGAGTATGGGTCTGATGAAGACTGGGTGTGTCAAATCCTAAATGTATATGTTAACAGAAAACAACCGTTTGACCCAGAGGAGAGCAAATATGCCACCGCCTGGTTGGCGGGCGACGGCGAGAGTCCCACGCGTCTCTATCCTCTGATTCCCCAAACAGACCCGAGGAAGCCCCAGAAGTCTTGGGACATCCTCACCGACGGTTTGCCACCGTCTTCCCCGCCCCCGTATATACCACCCGCGCTCGACCAGGCGTCCAGCACGGATCTCCCTCCTGCGACGGATAATTCCGAGTCCCAGCAGGCTACGACCAGTGAGGAAGGGACTGCGGGGGGGGGGGGGGGGGGGGGGGCACAGGAGGGGGCGCAGAACTCACCCCAGGCACTAGGAAATCAGTCCGACTCGAGATGCGGAGAGGTCGAGAAGAGGGATTGAGAGCTGGGAGGAGTGACAATATTGAACAGCTGAACCCCTTACGAGAGGTGCCGTTTGGGAACGAACGGACCGGGTTCGTAGTACAACCTTTAAATTCTGGGGATATCCGGCAACTCCGTAATGAACTACCCCGTCTACTGGACGACCCCGTCAGTGTGGGAATACAACTGGACCAATTTCTGGGGCCCAGTATATACACATGGGCTGAACTGCAGGCCATGATGAGAATACCATTTAATTACGATGAAATTGTTATGATCCGGAATAGTGCAATGGCCATTTGGGATAGGGAGCATCAGGACGGCCCTCAGCGTGGAGAGCAGAAGTACCCCTTAGAGGACCCCCGGTGGGATCATAACGACGTGGGGGGACGGGCCAATATGACAGACCTCAGAAGCCTTATAATCAGGGGGATCCAAACCTGCGTGCCCAAACAGCGGAATTTAGCGAAAGCATTTGAAGTTGGACAGAAAAAGGATGAATCCCCGAGTGAGTTTTTAGACTGTTTGCGGGAGTCCATGCGAAAGTATTCAGGTTTTGACCCCGATGGGGAAATAGGCAAGAGCATGCTTAAGGTGCACTTTGTGACTAAGTCATGGCCTAACATTCAGAAGAAATTACAGAAAGTGGAGGATTGGGCTGAAAAGGATGTTGCAGAATTATTACGGGAAGCACAGAAGGTGTACGTTCAGAGGGATGTAATAAGGGAGAAACATAAGACAAAAATGATGGTGGCAGCCGTACGGGAAGCTTGTAAGTCCACCGGAATGGGGAAGGGAGATTATGGGGTGGAAAGAGGAACGTCGAAGAAAAGTTGGAGAGGGAGAGAAGCGAGACGGGGCAGAAGTGAGAGAGGAGGATCTTATGGAATTGAGCGCCCTCAGAAGGCCGGATGTTACCATTGCGGGAAACTGGGACACTTCAAAAGGGATTGTCCCGAGTTTAAAAGGGAAAGAGAAGGGATGTATGAAATGGAGTGTGAACAAATGGATTAGGGAAGTCAGGGGAGGATCGGAACACGGGCCTACCAAGAACCCCTGGTAAATTTACAGGTGGGCCCATTTAGACAAGATGTTACCTTCTTAGTTGACACAGGCGCTGGCAGGTCCTCAATTCCCCTCCATCCTAGGGGGGTTGGCTTCCAAGCTAAAACAGTAAACATTTCAGGAGTTAAGGGTGGGGTTTTTAATGCGAAAATATTCGAACCACAACCCTTGCGGCTGGAGGAGGAGGAGCTCCAGGTGGAACTCCTTCACCTCCCCCATCTTCCCTATGGGTTGTTGGGACGGGATTTGATAGTCCGTTTCGGATTGCGAATAGAAGTGGGAGAAGAGGAAGAATTAGCCGTTACCATGTCATACCTTAGTGAGTCCCGATTGACAGAGATAGACCCTAGGGTTTGGGTCGCCAAAGGGAACCGGGGGGGACTCGCAATTCGACCTGTGGAGGTAAAATTAAAGCCCCAGAGCCCCGACGTCAGAGTGCGCCAATACCTCATCTCTTGGGAAGGGAGGCAGGGCCTGAAGACAGTTATGGAAGACCTAATAAAAGATGGATTCGTAGAGCCCTGTATGTCACGATACAATTCCCCCATCCTGCCGGTTCGGAAGTCGGATGGGAGCTACCGAATGGTCCAAGACCTAAGGGAAGTAAATAAAATTGTCCAAGTACGGCACCCTGTGGTACCGAACCCATACACTATTCTGGGGCGAATCCCCCCGGACCACGGCTGGTTTAGTGTTATAGACTTAAAGGATGCCTTCTGGGCGTGTCCCCTGGACAAGGACAGTAGGGATCTTTTTGCTTTTGAATGGGAGGATCCTGATACTGGCAGAAAGCAACAGTACAGGTGGACCGTACTCCCCCAAGGATTCACTGAGCCCCCGACTCTGTTCGGGCAGATTCTGGAACAATTATTGGAGGGACTAACCTTGTCCCCGGCCCTTAAGCTTATACAATACGTGGACGATCTCCTTTTATCCGGACCGGCGGAGGAGGACGTCCTACTTGGGATTAATGCCCTGTTAAATTACCTAGCTGAGAAGGGGTTAAGAGTGAGCCAGAAGAAGCTTCAATATGTCGAGAAAGAGGTTAAGTACCTGGGACACTTGATAAGCCAGGGACAGAAACGAATAAGTCCGGAAAGAATGCGGGCAATAATCGAACTAGGCCTCCCAATGACCAAGAGGGAGTTGCGGAAGTTCTTGGGACTCTTAGGCTATTGTCGGTTATGGATAGACGACTATGCCCCCCTTACTAAAGACTTGTACCTAAAACTCATTGAGGAGGCACCCAACAGAATAAAATGGGAGGAGGAGGAGAAAAGGTTAATTGAAATCCTAAAAGGAAAATTGATGGCCGCACCTGTTTTAAGCTTGCCGGATTTTAGTAAGACATTTCGTCTCTTTGTGAACTCCAGAAAGGGAACCGCTCTTGGAGTATTGACCCAGGTCTGGGGGGGAAAAAGGAAGCCCGTGGCTTTCCTGTCAAAAAATCTGGATCCAGTCTCCCGAGGCTGGCCGGAGTGTGTCCAAGCGGTGGCAGCCACGGCAAAGCTGGTAGAGGAAAGCAGGAAGTTGACTTTTGGGGCCCCCTTGACAGTCACTACTCCCCACCAGGTTAGAACTATCCTGAATCAGAAGGCCGGGAGGTGGCTGACTGACTCGAGAATTCTGAAATATGAAGCCATATTGTTAGACCGAGAAGACCTCCGAATAGAAGTCGGGGGCTGCCAGAACACGGCGGACTTTCTTTGGAAAGGGGAAGGGGAGGAGGAACTGGAACACTGCTGTTCAGACATAATAGAGTACCAGAGTAAAGTGAGGGAAGATCTGAGGGATACCCCCTTACATGCAGGAAGGCGGTGGTACATTGATGGGTCCTCTCGAGTGATAGATGGGAAGAGACACAACCGTTATGCAGTCATTAGTGAGACTGGTTGGGAATTAGTGGAAAGTGGACGGCTACCGAATGCCTGGTCGGCACAAACGTGCGAATTGTACGCCTTGCACCGGGCTCTGAGGAATTTAAAGGGAATAGCCGGGACAATCTACACTGACTCTAAGTATGCCTTTGGGGTAGTACACACCTTTGGGAAGATCTGGAAAGAAAGGGGAATGATAAATAGTAGAGGAAAGGAGTTGTTCCACGAGGAACTAGTAGCCATGATCTTGGAGGATTTGTTGCTGCCACAAGAGATTGCTGTAGTACATGTGAAAGGACACCAGAAAGACGATAAAATAGAGACCCTGGGGAATCAATTGGCAGATGAACGGGCAAAATTGGCTGGGATGGGGAAGGAAGTAATAAACTGCCTGGTAAGGATTCCACAGATATCCGAAATTACCGAAGTGCCCACGTTTACTGACAAAGAAGAAACTCTTCTCGCGTCTCTGGGGGGTACAAAGGATAGGGAAGGCAAGTGGACCTTACCCGATGGCCGCCAGCTACTAAATCGATCGTTGACGCGGGACATTATTGCCCGTTTACACCAAGGGGGTCACTGGGGCGCCCAGGCACTGTGTGATGCCTTCCTGCGCCGATATGCTTACCCTGGTCTGTACACGGTAGCCAAGCAGGTCACAGGAGATTGCATAACATGTCGAAAGATTAACAAAAGGGGGCTGCGGCAGCATGCAAGACAAGGGGGTAGGAGTCCGGCCTATAGGCCGTTTGAGTATGTTCAGGTAGATTACACTGAGCTCCCCCCCATAGGTCGTCTGAAGTATCTATTAGTAGTGGTAGATCACCTGACAGGATGGGTGGAAGCTTTCCCCACTACCACGGCAACGGCAACTCAGGTTAGCAAGATTCTACTCGGGCAAATCATCCCACGATTTGGGCTACCCCGCGCTATTGACTCTGACCAGGGGAGCCACTTCACCTCGACCGTCCTCCAGAATGTCGTGCAAGCAATGGGGATTGACTGGGATTTGCACACCCCCTGGCATCCTTCCTCCTCGGGCAAGGTCGAAAGAATGAACCAGACCATCAAAAAGCAGCTAACCAAGCTCACTAGTGAAATCGGCCTGCCTTGGACCAAATGCCTACCCCTTGCCCTGTTGCAAATTCGCACCCAGCCAAGGCGGGATTTGGGCGTCTCCCCTTTCGAAATGTTATTTGGCCTCCCGTTCCATGAGCCGAAGGGGGAACCTCCTGTATTTGAGTCTCGGGATATGTTTGTGCAAAAATATGTGGTGGCTCTGGGGTCTGCTCTATCTCGTTTCCGCCAACAGGGACTTTTGGCACAGACGCCGCCCCTCGAGTTTGCGGTGCACACCGTCAAGCCGGGTCAGTGGGTTCTGATTAAAAGCTGGAAGCAACGTACCCTCGAACCAACTTGGGACGGTCCCTTCCTGTTACTTTTGACGACCGAAACGGCTGTCCGTACGGCCGAAAAGGGCTGGACACATTACACTCGAGTCAAGGGACCAGTGCCACAACCGACGGAGGACGAACGAACCTCTCTGACAAAGGCATCTAAGGAACAGAGACCCTGAGAACGAACTAATCGGACTTTGGCGAGTCTAAAGGAACTGTGCCCTCGGGCTACGGGTGTCACAAAAAAAAATGCGGTCAATTGTATTGTTAACTTGCTATGCCATTATCCTTGGGCTGGGTCATTGTGTGCGTGTTACCCAATTTGGCCTCTGGAAAAAACAAGCAGAGGACTGTCAGTGGTTCACCATCTCCGTGCTTGCCAACCAATCAACACAGACACTTAGCTTAGACCTATGTGAGTTGGTGCCCTGTAGGACTAAAAGTGAACGGAATCAAACTAAGTGGAACCTAGAGAGAGAAAGGGGATTCCAGGGTCAGACGTTAGTATTACAATTGCATGGTAGGGAAGGCCTAAATAGGCCTCCAGCCCCCGGGGTCCAGGCTATGGTGTCAGTTGTCCGTGATCCCATCACCCCTGGACGAGATTGTGGGCAGAATCAGTGCAATCCGCTTTATCTGACCATAAAGAACTTGGAAAAGAACGAGGCGAGCCTTAATAGAACAATACTGGGTATTAGAGTTGGGGGCCAGGCAGGATGGGGGGGAATGCAGCTGTGCTGCACGTATATCACGGTCATTGAAGGTGAGTCTGGGGGCTCATCCACCACTGATAAGCAGGAAAAGATTAGAATAATTGAGACGACGGATTTGGAAAAGACCTTTGAAATAGAAACGGGATACGGGGAGGCGAATGCCTGGATGGAATGGATCAAATGTACTGTGAGGAGCATGAAAAAGAGTGATTGCTACACATGCACGAGTGCCCGCCCTAACCCTCAGGTGGTCCCATTCCCGCTGGGATGGGAGAAACACCCACGAGCCATGGACTGCATGATAAGGCTGTACCAGGACCGAGAGGCCTGGAACGACCCCACTTGTCGACCCTTGAGTTTGAAGTTTCCCCCCCGTCAGGTCTGAGTGGGCGCCCCGCCCGCCATCATTCTCAGGGGTAACGGGTACGCACCAGGCCTGCGTCTCTCGGACGGGACTACAGTGGGATGACGATGTGGGGACATTTGACAAGTGCAGCGGATCAATTCGGCTGGTCAATGAAACTACCGGGGGCGGGAATTACTCCTACATTCATGTGCCTAGGGCAGACCTCTGGTGGTACTCTGGTGGGAGGGTTCTGCGACCGACCCTGCCCCAAAAATGGACGGGCACTTGTGCGATCGTTCAATTGGCCATCCCATTCACCCTGGTATTCGAAAAACAAGAGCAACCCCGTTCTAGTGGAAGAACTGAGAGAGCTTTGGAGACCTCTTTTGATGATAACATATATTTAGATGCCATAGGGGTCCCCAGGGGTGTTCCTGATGAATACAAGGCTAGGAACCAGATAGCGGCGGGTTTTGAGTCGTCACTGTTTTGGTGGGTGACCATCAATAAGAATGTGCATTGGATTAATTATATTTACTACAATCAGCAGAGGTTCATTAATTATACCCGGGATGCAGTGAAAGGAATAGCAGAACAACTGGACGCCACTAGTAGGATGGCGTGGGAAAATAGGTTGGCCTTAGACATGATGTTGGCAGAGAAGGGGGGTGTTTATGTCATGATAGGCACTCAGTGCTGCACTTTCATCCCCAACAACACAGCCCCTGATGGGTCCATCACCCGCGCCCTGGATGGACTCACCACATTGGCGGACGAACTGGCCGAAAACTCGGGCATCGACTCTGGCCTCACGGACTGGTTGGAAGCTTGGTTCGGTAAATGGACGGGGGTGGTCGTTCCCTTTCTTGTCTCATGTATAGTGGTGGCAGGAGCACTCACTGCCCTTGGGTGTTGCGTTATTCCCTGTGTCCGGGGATTAACTCAGCGACTGATCGAAACCGCCCTTACTAAGAAGGATGTTCCCTATGGGCAGGTTGAACGAATAAATCTCGAGATGGAACAACGTGAATCCCTCTTGGGCGGGGGTAGTATTAGAGACGGGCAGTTTGATGAACAAGCTCGGGAGTTATTAAATGCCCTGGAGAAGAAACTTACGGTTGAAAAATTACAGGCCGTAAGAAAAGACACGGGGGATTTGTAGGGGGTAGTGTAATTTTTAAACGGTTAGCTGCCTTTTAGACTTTTCTACCTCATAGTAAACACAAGCAGACACTCGAAACTGTTGCCGGACCTCCCCCACGTTTATATGAATGAAACAGTTGTAACAGCTTTCCTCGATAGTTGAGAGACCGCCCTTAACCGCAGTTGTACAACATCATCCATATAAGGGAAGAACGGGAAGCTCAAACACTGATTGGCCAAGTGAATAACAAAATAATCGCAGGCACCAGAACCCAAATAAGGAAAACAGTGGGGAATCCTAGCACTCGTTGGTCAAGGCAGCAGTAGTAGACCCAGCCCACATATACATGTATATAATGCGTGGAGATTGCTATGCTTGTGTGTGTGTACCTTTGGGAACAGCACCCGACTTTGCAAAGTTGAATGAAAAAGTTTTGGACAGACTCCTCCGTGTCTTTGTTCCTGGGAAGGGAAATAAAAAGTGCCGTAGATGGGGCTGGATAGCCACTTATCTCACACAACGCTCAATCAAAGTTCGCTTGAAAAATTCTTCCAGTTCAAAACACAATTGTTAATGATGACTCTGTTCCCTTTCCCGCAGACGAAAGTGAGGACCGCAGACACTGGAGATCAGAGTCAGCATTAGAGTGGTGCTCAAAAAGCACAGCAGATCACGCAGCATCCGAGGATCATGAAAGTCGAAGTTTCAGGCAGGCACCCTTCATCAGTAACCTTTCACGCAGCCAATTTATGATCAATATTGCTATTATCCCTTATATTCCTTTATCCCCCGTTTCATGCACAGCAGTCTCACAGAACTTTTGTCTTTTGTTTTGCCAATATACATTTATCTGATCGCTTTAGATTAACATCATCAAGAATTCTTCTTACCTCATCAAAAAATATCGGCAGGCAGTTCACCACAATTTTCTATGAACAATTCTATTTTAACTTTCCTGAATGAAACACATATTTCTTCACGTGGCACCTCATTTTGTCTGGTATGACTGTTTGCAACATGTTTCATACATCTTTAAATGGTTTTCCTGTCAGTACTGAATTAATTGACAAAACGTTTCTCATGGCAAACTGAAAGCGTGCATACATTTTAAAGATGAGGAAATGTGTCTGAATGAGTTGTGACTTGGACATTAGTTATCGTGAATACAAAGTAAAGACAATCAGGTTGTGATGGTGTTGACCTCTACGACACTTTCAGAAGCTGCCAGTATTTGGTTTCAGCACTTGTCCTTGGGACGAAAGGGATGAAAAGTGGGTCAGAAGCAGACGGAGTCACCTCCTTCAGTCATGCAACTCCCACCTCTTCCTCTGGTTTTGTAGTTTTGAGACAACACTATCTGGTTTTAATATTGGATTTTAATGATAATCTCAGTGTTTACATGTTACACTTTGAGCCTAAATATTGAATTAAAAAAATATATCAATTTATATCACTTTCACAATTTATGTGTGCATGTCCAGGTCATAATTCTACTTTTAAGGAGAAGGCAGCATTTCATATTGGTAATAATAAATGCTAACGATTCGCAGGCCATGGCTGTGAGAGCACGGAATCCAAATGACTGGACTTCCAGGGAGAGTCGCTGCTTCTATCAACATGGACACTGCCTGATTCGGCATTACAGTCTCCCATCCTTCTGCTCATGATGCCTTCAGTTCTGTCTTGGTTTTGTTCCGTCTGATTTCTCCTGCACGGGCTATCCAATCATCTATTATGTTGCTTTTTCTAAAGAGTGAGAACCTTCTCTCAGAGCACACTGCCTCCGTAGCTCAATGTTTAGATAGGGGAGGAACACGGACAGCGGAATGGCTAAATGCTTCCTTTCTTTGCTGCAACCAAACTCTGGTGTTGAAATTTAAAATGGGACAAAATAAGCCAATTGAGTGCAATCCTATTTTCTGGCTGACCTCTCCTAAGGCCACAGTCACTTCGCTAGAACGTGTCTGTGTGTTTGCCTCTGTAAGTGATATGGGGTTCAGATCACCGAGGGTGTGTGAACGCAGGTTATCCATCTTAAACTTCAGTCGAATATATTGTAAAACGTGACTGGATGATAGCATTGCGACGAGCGCTTGAAACATTTGAGAACACAAGGGGAGAGGCCAAGAGCTGAAAATTTGGATGATGGACCTCTTTCCATTCTGTAAACAGTCGATGACTTGCTCAAACTTATGTCCTGATAAATTAAACGCCATATGCTTTGGCATTAAGAAGCAGTTCAACAGCTTGCGAGGCAGCACTGGTGGTGTATTGGTTAAGAGTCGGTTTTTTCTTCACTGTGGCCAGAGTTAGGTGCATGGTCAGGGAATCAGTTTATATTGTTGCTGACAGTGACAACAACGAGAGTGGAGCAGCTCTGATGGGAATGCTTTCAATATCTCAGATAAGTTCATGCCTCGAGAACATCAGAGTTCATGTCCCTGCTCCTTCAAGAAGGGGAAGGTACCTTGACAGTCTCTGCTCATTCGGTCAGTTCATCCTTCATTCCCCTAAAGATTCACAGAGTTGAAACGGGGCTCTTTTTAATTGTTTCCTTTAAACTCCCACGGGTTGCAGGTATTGGATTGGTTTGAAATTGATAATTTGCACAAGAGCAGCGTGCGAGACGCTCCTATCTTCCCCTCCTCTGACAGCGGTCTCAGGTTGACTCTGATATTCTCGGTTGCATTAATCGATCGGAGATATTAATCAGTATATTAAGAAGTGCCACAAATAATTCAAACAGAATGAAATTCTTTCAAATGTTCTGGCTACAAGTTACTCAGAAACAGCTCATTTTTGAGAGATATTTAGGAAAACCGAGTTTGAGAAGATAAACAACTTGCTTTGCAAGATGCTTCCAATGAAGACGTCAATTCTTTTGAATGATTCGGTGGAATTTTAGTTCTTTCTATTACCACAGACACATCTTGCGAAAGTTACAAATGCCTCAGTAGGGACCGACTTTCAGAAAATTAGGAATTTAATCATTTGGCCACTTCTTCCTTCACTTTAGAGTTGAAATCCAGAGCCTGTTTACGTAAGCAAAGAGGTAAACAGGCAGCAGGCTGCCTTTCTAGGACAGGCCCAGCCATTAGGAATTGATACACGTTGAACGTATACCTCCTGAGGCAGCCTGGCTTCCTGTAATCTCATGCCATTACCCAACACACCAAGTACGCTGCATTATAGGTAAAAAAAAAAATGTCTCGGCACGTACAGCTAGACTCCTCTAACCACTCGGAGTTATGAGACAGCATAAACCGAAAGCCACGTTTGACAACAAATCACCAAACAAAAAAATGGACCCAATACCCACCATATGCAGGACAAATTTGGACAAAAAATGTTGCATGTCGTGACTGCAGGAAACATTATAAAGGACAGACAACTCACGATACGCATTCATGAAGATCAACTTGGCACGAATCACCACTGCCAGGTGTCCTGAGTCGTTTGAAAATATGTTGCTGGAAAAGCGCAGCAGGTCAGGCAGCATCCAAGCCGCTCCAAACAGAACATTCCCAGAGTCTTGAATCTCTTCACAAAGGAGATTTATATATCTCTGTACATGGAGTCAAGCAGATGATTGTGAAAAGACTTTGGTAAAACGTTGCCACTTGTCAAGTGGGAAAACTGTCAACAAGCAAAACAGAAATCCCAGACTCGAGCTTTGTGAATCTTTATATATTCCTTGGGGCCCAGATTCAGTGGAAAATGAAGGGTGAACTGGCCGACAGGGCACAGACAGTTTAGAAATCTATCCATTCTTTCTGAGGCCGGTACTTTGACTCTGATGTTCTGCGGACATAAATTGATCTGTGATCGTGAAGGATTCTCGTTCCTGCACGTCAAGATGTCAAATCTCATCTCAGCTCCAGGGCAATTAGAAAACGCGGGAACAGATAGGACACTGAAAAGCTGGAGGATTCCTGGAGGATAATAACTGGTTTCCGGTGTGATGGGTATGTCTATTGAGTGTGGGATTAGACTAATCCCATGTCTTCACCATGAACTTCACAGAATTTATTTCGGAAATGAAATGCTAATTAAGGACGATTGTCAATATGGGAGGAGCAGGCTGCAGCTTGCATTCGGGGATCATTGATGCCGTTGGCTTATCAGTCTCTGTGGCGACATTACGTCAGTGCGTTCGGCTCTTCACTGACAGTTTGCTGTTATCCCACGACTCAAGAACAGAGCGACAGCTGTTCCCACACCACCTGTTCTTTTTTGGCCGAACAATTCCGAGTTTTTAGCGAGGTCAGGAAAATGTTCCTTATAAGGCTCGAAGGGAGAAGCTCCCAGTTTTAGGAGAGCTGATTCCCGGTGACATGTATGTGTCTGCAAAGCGTGAGATCAGACTGTTCCCATTGTCCACAATGAATGCCCCAGGATTCATGTTGGAAATGTCAAACCAATTGAGAGCAATTTTCATTCTGCGAAGGGCAGGCGAAAGCTTGAGTTCACTGACAGTCTGCTTTCGGAGATCCTGCAAGGGGCCTGCAACAAGGTAACTCCCCAGTCTCTGTGGAGCAATTAGTCCTCTCGTTTGGCTGTTAACCTAGAGGGTGTACCCACGCATGGAGCGATCGCTGTTCTTATCCATCCGACTCCTTTGCTGTGCACTTTCGTGCTTTTAATAGGGTCAGGGATATGTATCCAAATGGAAACCAAATCCAGTGAGGAACCACAAATGCGTTTCTGTATTGTTGAATGGCAAGTGAAGGGTTGTGGACGCTCGGAATCTAAAAAAAACAGAAATTGCTCAAGGAACTCGGTAGGTTTGGCAGTACCTGTGAGAGAAGATAGCGCTCTGAGAAACTCCTGAAGAAGCTCTGAATCGTTGTCTCTAATTCTCTATCCCCAGATGCTGCCAGATCTGCTTTGTTTCTCCTGAAATCTCTCCATTTCTTTTTAATGGAATTTCGACCATCGAGATTGTTTGCCCAGATGAAACATGTCCTGACATTTAACCCTGTCGAAACTGTGGTGATTGAATTCAAACAAACCGAACAATGATTGCCTGTCCCTCAGCTCCACAGGGAGGGAGAACTTGAAACCAGTTTAGTAGCGCGCTTCGGCAGTTGTGGCCAAGTGGTTGAGATGATTGGTATAAAATCCACAGTGGATTCCTCATGCAGTTCAGCATTTTGCTTACTGTAATTGAGAGCCGAGAGGAAACTTGAAGAGTGCTTGTTCTCTGCAGTTGTTTGAAATTCAAATCGCAGGATTAGGTGAAATGCGTATAACTCAGAAAAGGAACGTCAGGAATCTGCAGCCTGTGGGCGGTACGGTGGCACAGTGGTTAGCACTGCTGCCTCACAGCACCAGGGACCCGGGTTCAATTTCCGACTCAGGTGACTGTGTGGAGTTTGCACATTCTTCACGTGTCTGCGTGGGTTTCCTCCCACACTCCAAAGATGTGCAGGTCAGGTGAATTGGCCATGCGAAATTGCCCGTAGTGTAAGGTAAAGGGATAAATGTAGGGGAATAGGTGGGTTGCGCTTTGGCGGGTCGGTGTGGACTTGTTGGGTGAAGGGCCTGTTTCCACACTGTAAGTAATCTAATCTAATCAACGCCTGTCAGGATGGAAAAGGCAGAAGAGCAGGTAAGAACCATTCAGTTGTACACTTCCATTACTGAATACGTTTGCCACTCTGAAACAAGTGACGCCAGATGAGATAAGAACAGTTCAGGGGATTGTGGGGGACTGGTGCAGAATAAGTGGGCCAAAGGGTATTGTTGTGCAAGACACTTCCATGGCCAGCTGCGAGGTGGTCAGTTTGCGAAGTAACAGGACATTCTTTGCAAAATATTGCTCGGCGAGGAAGGGGTCGAAGCTACTCTCCCCTGATCTTTCTGTCAGTATTGGTATTCATTGGGACATCTCAGTTGGTAATAACTGTTGTGGTGCATATTTGTGGAATCAGTCTATATGATAATCAGGACAACGGGACCGTGATGTCTCATTATCCAGCCGAGAGCAAGCTCTTGCAGCTTACATTCCCTGGTTCTGCTTTTAAAATAAAGATTACTTTCTCGATGTGCCTGTGTTTAGATCAAACAGTTCATTAAAATTGGGACTAGACGTTCAGAGTAAGCTGGAGGTGTGACAGGAATAGAAACAGAACACGATGAGACCTGCAAGTGTTTAGATTTTGCCGTGTGTCCGTTGTTTTTAGTGAGGAATGTCTGCAGGGAGCTATCCTGTCAGGTCCCAGGAGCCGGAGGGCTTGTTTTGATGGGATTTGTGTTATTGAAAGTTACACATGAAAAGTGTGTGGGTCTATTTCAGCTCAGTATCCATTTCGTATCGCGACTCACCACAACAGTGCACATTTTCTGGCGAAGTGCCTTGAAATCCACTTAAAGTCGCCTTTCTCCGGAGATACTTGTAGACATAAAGTACATGGAATGGGTATAATCCTGAGGATTCTGTCACTGTCGGGGAATGTGCCTGCGTGTCTGCGTCTGCATGTGAACATGAGAATACTTTCCTTTTCATTTAAGATCACAGACAGAATCTCATTGCTGCAAACTGGAACAAGAATAGATGGATTCTGATAACGTGCGCTTCACGATGGACCAATGGCTCTTCACTACTCACCCCTCCCTCATGCTTTTTAAACTCGAGGCCAGAGAGCAACTGACCTGACGAGAAAATCGCTTCACAACCTTACATAACCTTTTTATTGTCCATTCTACTAGCAATTTTGCAAACTTACTTACTATGCTTTCTATCTTCCCACCTACATCATTTATTTCAATGAAACAAGTGAACGTGTGCTCAACCAATGGGATACCATTGGTAACAGTCTTCTAGTCTGAAAACGACCCTACCCCACCTTTCTCAGCATCCTGCTGTTAAACTAATTTTATATCTAATTAAGAAACCTTAAATTGGCCTCTATGTGATCTAACTTTATGAATTAGTGAACCGTGTGGAACCGTGTAAAAGCTTTTACTAAAGTCGAAGTGAGTAAATTCTACCACTATGTCCTCATTGATCTTCTTGGTTACGCCCTCAAAAAACTCATTCAATTTTGTGCAAACCCATGCTGATTATCCTGATTCATTCCTTGTATTTAAACATTCAAATAAATCATATCGTTTCGAATTGCATCCAACAACTTACCCACGACCATAACCAGACACACAGGTCTATCGATCTCAGTCTTCTTCATGAAATCCTTTCTAAATAAAGGCACAACATTAGCCATCCACCAGTCATTCGGAGCCTCACTCGTAATAATAGATGATAAAAATATTTCTACAAAGGGCCTAGCAGTTTCTTTCCCTAACTTCCCGCAAGTTTCCGGGATACAGGAGATCAGATCCCAGAGAAATATCCAACTTTATATTTCCCAGGTCCTCCACGACATTCCCTTTTCAATGTGAACTTCTTTCAAGCCATCAATATTTAGTTGTACCCGCCATTTCGTTCTCCAACGTGGAAACTGACGTGAAGTGAACATGAGATATCTCTCCATCTGCAGAGATTCAAGACAAAGATGAGCTTTTTTCATCTTAAAGTGGTCATATTTGGTCTCAAGTTCTTAATGTACTTGTAGAATCTCTTTAGATTATACTTACCTTTACGTCCTGAGGCTATCTCATATTCTCGATTGACCTTTTATGATGTCTTCCTTAAGAATGCCCCTCCACTCCCTATATCGTTCAAGAGATTCACTTGAAACCATGTGTTTATATGGAAGCTGTCATCTCCTTAAAAAAAAATCTTATGACAAGGCCTTAATCCCTGCGATCAACATTGTTCTAACGGAATACCGACAATGTGGAAACCGTCCATTCGGATCAAGAAACCCCCACTAATCATGCGAAGAGAATCGCACTCAAACTCACACCTCTACCCAATTCCTGTAACTCTGCGTTTCCCATGACCAAAGAACGTCAGTCACACATCTTTAGTCTGTGGAGGAAACCCAGGCTGAAACGGAGAGGATGTGCCAACTTCAAATTCACAGTTGTCCAAAGTCGATATTGAAGCAACATCACTGAGGCCGCAAGACATGATTACTCACCACTGAGTCAGCCATTATAAACCTCCTATCCACCACTCAAAACGTATCATCACTTAGATATGGGGCCAAAACCTACTCCCAATGTTCCAAACGCATCTGTCCAGAGCCTCCTATTGAGTGAGGTGTAAACTTCTGCCCGCTCTTTCTCATTAGCTTGAACTGAAGCCTACATTGTATTTGCCTTCCTAAACACCATCTGAAACTGCATGCTGAACATAAGAGAAAATTGAACATTGAAATCTTTCTGCTTTCAGCAAATTGTCTGTGCCTCTACTCTTTTCACCAAACATATGACCTCATATTTTCCACAAAGTATGCCAGTTGCAACTGTTTTTTTTCGAAGCACTCAGTCCATTCAAGTCATTCTGCAGTATGCCCGCTTCATCAATATAATCTGCCCTTCCATCTATCATTGTGTCTTCTTCAAATGGAGCAACAACACCCTTCGTTCCTTTGAATGGATCATCCATACATAATGTGAATTGCTGTGGTGCCAACACTGACTCCTCTGAACTCCACTAGTCACGGGCTGCCATCCTGGAAGAGACCCCGTTACCCAACTGTCTGCCTTCTGCCAGTCAGCCAAGCCTCAATCCATGGCCTCTTATTCAGCAGTTTGCCATACTGCACCTTGATATATGTCTGTGCAAATTCAAGATGGTCACCTCCTCAGGCTTGACTTCGTCTCACTTGCTCATGACATTCAGTCCTGTTGAAGCAGACATTTCTTATAATTGAATTATTGCAAAACTGAAGGCTCTGACTTCAGTCCCAAACTCAAAATCCACTGCCTCGCCACTGAGTCGAAACTGTGATACGAG
Organism: Chiloscyllium punctatum; assembly: GCF_047496795.1. Classification (NCBI taxonomy): domain Eukaryota; kingdom Metazoa; phylum Chordata; class Chondrichthyes; order Orectolobiformes; family Hemiscylliidae; genus Chiloscyllium; species Chiloscyllium punctatum. Next base: position 48,672,631 of record NC_092754.1, on the reverse strand, counting down.
AAAAGCACAGCAGGACAGGCAGCATCCAATGAGCAGGACAATTGACGTTTCGGGCACGAGCCTTCATCAGGAAAAAGGCTTGTGAACCGAAGGGTAGAGAGACAAATGGGAGCGGGTATGGCTGGGACAAGGTAGCTGAGAGTGTGTTAGGGGATGGAAGTGGGGGTGATGATGATAGGTCGCAGCGCAGGGTGGAGCAGATCAGTGGGAAGGAAGATGGACAGATAGGACAGTTCATGAGAGCGGCGGAAGCCTTGGACCTGAATAAATTTGGCTGTGTGGGAGGGAGAGTTGACGTGTTCGACCAGAAGCCAGTGGTGTTGTTTGGTGCGGGTGTCCCGGAGATGTTTTCTGAAGCGGTCTGTACTTAGGCATCCAATTTCCTCAATGTCGAGGAGACTGCAAAGGGAGCAATGGATACAGTAAATGACATGCGTGGAAATGCAGGTGAAACACTGATGGACATGGAAGGGTCCTTTGGGGCCTTGGAAAGAGTTGATGGCAGAGCTGTGGGTGGATGCTTTTCAAATCCCGTGTTGGAATGAGAAGGTTGTTGGAAGGGGACGGTAGCTTGGTGGGGGCGTGCACTTGGCCAGGGAGTCAAAGAAGAAATGATCTTTAGAGAAAGTGCATAGGGGTGGGGAGGGAAACACATCTTAGTTGGTGGGGTTAATTTGCAGCTGACGGAAATACGGGAGGATGACATGGTGTCTACAGAGGTTGCTGGATTTTAAAGTGATTTAGACAGGAGTTCCGTCCTTGTCATAGTTTTAGGGATGGGATTTGGGAGAGGAAAGTGGATGAGATGAGCTGGAAGGCATCGTTGACCATGTGCTTGGATAAAATTCCTCGCCACTGATTCAATCTCCTCCCTGGCAATTGTCTAAGTCCGAAAAGACACGTCATAACCATGGTGACATTATTCACCTCATGATGTGTTTTTAACCACATATCCCCATAATCACCATGTCAGCCTACTTGCACTTCATTAGCATCACTAACTCTTCCACGTCTCTGCTCTTCTGCAGCTCAATCTCAAATCCATTCGTTTGGACGACACGTTCATAATACACATCCATCCGTCATTTGAAATTCCCACCCTGCTGTGGTGCTAGTGAGGGAAGGAATGGGGAGTGAGAGCAGTTGAACACGTGGCCACAGGAATGGTGCAGGAGGGAGGGTTTTGGATTCTTGGATAATTGGGGCTGTTTCTGGAGTAGGTGGGAGCTCTAAAAGCAGGATGGTTTTCATCTGAACCAAAGGGTTACCAATATCCTGGGGGGATATTCGCTAAGGCTATTGGTGTGTGTTTAAACTAGTCCAGCAGGGGGATGGGAACCAAAATTGCAGTTCAAGTATAGAAAACGTTGAGAGTAGGGAGGTACAAAATCAAGTTTCAGGGACGCAAGATGACACCGACAAGAAAGAAAAAGGTTTGGAGCGTGGCTACTTCAACACCAGGAGCATCCGGAATAAGGTGGTTGAACTTGCAGCATGGGTTGGTACCTGGGAATTAGTTTTTATGGCCATTTTGAAGACATGAATAGAGCAGGGACAGGAATGGGCGTTGCAGGTTCCAGGATTTAGATGTTTCATTAAGAACAGAGAAGAATGTAAAAGAGGGGGGAGGTGTGGCATTGTTGGTCAAGGACAGTATTACAGTTGCAGAAAGGATGTTTGGGAACTCGTCAGCTGAGGTAATATGGGCTGAAGTCAGAAACCACGGGAAATGAAATGTCACCCTGTTGGGAGTTTTCTATAGGCCTCTGAATAGTTCCAGATATGTCGATGAAAGGTTAGCAAACATAATTCTCAATAGCAGTGAGAGAGACACGGTAGTTGTCATGGGGACTTCAACTTTCCAAATATTGACTGAGAACAGTATAGTACAAGTACTATAGATGGGTCAGTCATTGTCCATGTGTGCAGGAGGGCTTCCTGACACAGTGTGTAGACAGGCCAACAAGGGGCGTGGCCACATTAGATTTGGTACTGGGCAATGATCAGGCCAGTTGTCAGACTTGGAAGTAGGTGAGCACATTGGTGATAGAGATCACAATTCTGTTATGTTTACGTTTGTCATTGAAATGGATAGGTGTATACCACTGGGCAAGAGTTACAGCTGGTGGAAAGGGAATTATGATGCGACTAGGCAAGATTTAGGAAGCCTAGGATGGAGAAGTAAACTGCAGTGGATAGGCACATTGGAAATGTGAAGCTTATTCAAGGAAACGCTACTGTGTTTCCGAGATAAGTATGTACCTGTCAGGCAGGGAGAAAGCTGTCGAGAGCGGGAGCCGTGGTTTACGAAGCAAGTAGAATCTCTGGTCAAGAGGAAGAAGAAGGCTTATGTTTCAATGAGATGCGAAGGCTCTGTTAGGGCGCTTGAGGGTGACAAGGTAGCCAGGAAAGACCTAAAGAGACAGCTCAGATGAGCCAGGAGGAGACATGAGAAGTTGTTGACGGATAGGATCAGGGTAAACTCTTAGGCTTTCGTTAGATATTTAAGGAATAAAAGAAAGATGAGTGTAAGTTTAGGGCCAACCAGTGAAAGTAGTGGGAAGTTGTGTGTGGAGTCAGATGAGATAGGGGAAGCACTAAATGAATACTTTTCAACAGTATGCAGTCTAGAAAACGACAATATTGTCGAGGAGAATACTGAGATACAGGCTACTAGACTAGGTAGGATTGAGGTTCACATGGAGGGGGTATTAGAAATCCTGCAGAGTGTGAAAATAGATAATTCGCCTGGCCGGGTGGGATTGATCCGAGGATCTTCTGGGAAGCCGGGAGGTGGGGGTGGGGGGGGGGGAAGGGGGCGGGAGATTGCCGAGCATTTGGCACTGAACTTTAAATCGTCATTGTCTGCAGAAATAGTGACGTAAGAGGGGCGGAGAGAGTGGTGGAGAGAGAGGCGGGGACAGAGAGGGGGTGAGTGAGAGAGAGGGAGAGAGAGAAGGGGATAGCAAATATGGTCCTCATGTTCAAGAAGGGGAGTAGAGACAATCCTGTTAATTATCCTGTGAGTCTCACTTCAGTTGTTGGTAAAGTGTTGTAAAAGGTTAGAAGAGATAGGATTTGTAATCATCTGGAAAATAATAGTTTGATTAGGGATAGTCAGCACGGTTTTGTGAAGGGTAGATCGTGCCTCACAAACCTTACTGATTTCTTTGAGAAGGTGACCAAGCAGGTAGATGAGAGTAAACTGGTTGATGTGTATATGGATTTCATCAAGGCGTTTGGTAAGGTTCCCCACAGTAGGCTATTGTACAAATAGCCTCTCTCTCTCTCCCTCTCTCTCTCGCTCTCCCCTTCTCTCTCTCCCCTTGCTCTCTCTCCCCCTCTCTCACTCGCCCCCTCTCTGTCCCCGCCTCTCTCTCCATCCTTCTCTCCCCCCTCTCTCTCCCTCCTCTCTCTCTCCCCCTCACTCTCTCCCCCTCCCTCTCTCTCCCCCTCCCCCTCTCTCCCTTTCTCTCCCACTCTCGCTCTCACCCTCTCTCTCCCCCTCTCCCCCTCTCTCCCTCTCTCTGCCCCTCTCTCTCTCCCCCTCTCCCTCTCCCCTCCCTCTCCCCGTCTCTCTCCCCCTCTCTCTCTCCCCATCTTCCCCTCTTCCTCTCCCCTCTCCCCCTCCTATTCTCTCTCCCCCTCTCCCTCTCCACCTCTCTCTCCCCCTCTCTCTTTCTCTCCCTCTCTCCCCCTCTCTCTCCCTCTCTCCCCCTCTCTCTCTCCCTCTCTCTCTCGCTCTCCCCCTTCTCTCTCTCCCTCTCTCTCACTCACCCCCTCTCTGTCCCCGCCTCTCTCTCCACCCCTCTCTCCGCCCCTCTCTCTCCCTCCTCTCTCTCCCTCCTCTCTCTCTCTCTCCCTCACTCTCTCCCCCTCCCTCTCTCCCCCTCCCCCTCTCTCCCTTTCTCTCCCACACTTGCTCTCACCCTCTGTCTCCCCCTGTCCCTCCCTCTCTCCCTCTCTCTCCCCCTCTCTACCTCTCTCTCCCCCTCTCTCTCACTCTCTCTTCCCCCCTCTCTCTCTCACCCCCTCTCCCTCTCTCTCTCTCTCCCCTTCTCTCTCTCCCCCCCTCTCTCTCTCCCTCTCTCTCGCCCCCTCGCCCTCTCCACCTCTCTCCCTCTCTCTCTCCGACTCTCCCTCTCCCCCTCTCCCTCTCCACCCTCTCCCTCTCCACCCTCTCCCTCTCCCCCTCTCTCTCTTCCACCTCTCCCCGTCTCGCTCTCCCCTCTCTCTCCCCCTCTCTCTTTCTCACCCTCTCTCCCCCACTCTCTCACTCTCTCCCCTCACTCTCCCTATCTCTCTATCTCTCCCCACCCCTCTCTCTCACTCCCCCTCTCACTCGCTCTCCCCTTTTCTCTCTCCCCTCACTCTCTCTCCCCTCTCTCTCTCGCCCCCTCTCTGTCCCCGCCCCTCGCTCTCCACCCCTCACTCTCCCCCCTCTCTCTCTCCCTCCTCTCTCTCCCTCCTCTCTCTCTCCCCCTCACTCTCTCCCCCTCCCTCTCTCTCACCTCTCCCCCTCTCTCCCTCTCACTCCCCCTCTCGCTCTCTCACTCTCTCTCCCCCTCTCCCTCTCTCTCCTCCTCTCTCTCTCCCCCTCTCTCCCTCTCTCTCCCCCTCTCGCTCATTCTCTCTTCCCCTCTATCTCCCCCCCCCACGTCTCTCCCCCCTCTCTCGCTCCCCTCTCTCTCCCAGTCTCCCTTTCTCTCCCTCTCTCCCCCCTCACTGTCTCCCCCTCCCACTCTCTCTCTCTCCCCCTCTCCCTCTCTCCCTCTCTCACCCTCTCTCCCCCCTCTCTCTCTCTCATCCCCCCTCTCCCTCTCCCTCTCTCTCCCCCCCTCTCTCCCCCTCGCTCTCTACCCCCTCTCTCGCCCCGCTCCCTCTTCACCGCTCTCCCTCTCTCTCTCCGCCTCTCCCTCTCCGCCTCTCCCTCTCCCCTCTCCCTCCCCAGCCTCTCCCTCTCCCCTTCTCCCTCTCCCCCTCTCTCACTTCCACCTCTCCCTCTCTCTCCCCTCTCTCTCTCTCTTCCCCACCCCCCCTCTCTCGCTCTCCCCTCTCTCTCTGTCTCTCTCCCCACTATCTCTCTCATCATCTCTCTCTCTCCCCCCCTCTCCCACTCTCTCCCCCCTCTCCCTCTCTCTCTCCCCCTCCCTCTCTCTTTCTCTCCCTCTATCCCTCCTCTCTCTCCCACTCTCCCCCTCTCTCTCCCTCTCTCTCTCTTTCCCCACCCCTCTCTCTCTCCCCGCTTCTCTCTCTCACTCTCCCCTCTCTCTCTGTCTCTCTCCCCATCACTCTCATCATCTCTCTCTCTTCCCCTCTCTCCCACTCTCTCCCCCTCTCTCTCTCGCCCCCTCTCTCACTCACCCCCTCTCTGTCTCTCCCTCTCCACCACTCTCTCCCTCTCACCCCCCTCTCTCTTTCTCTCCCCCTCTCTCTCTCTCCCCCTCTCTACCTCTCTCTCCACTCTCCCTCTCTCTCTCCCCCTCTCTCTCTTACCCCTCTCTCTCCCTCTCCCTCTCTCCCCATCCTCTCTCCTCTCTCTCTCTCTCTCTCCCCCTCACTCCCTCTCCCCCTTCTCTCTCTCTCTCTCCACTTCTCTCTCTCTGCCTCTCTCGCTCTCCCCAATCTCTCTCTCACCCCCTCTCTCCCCCCTTTCTCCCTCTCTCTCCCCCTCTCTCTCTCCACCTCTCTCTCTCTGCCTCTCTCGCTCTCCCCACACTCTCTCTCTCTCCTCCTCTCTCCCCCTTCCCCCCCCCCCTCTATCTCTCCCCTCTCTCCCTCTCTCTACACCTCTCTCTCACTCTCTCCGCCTCTCCCTCTCCCCCTCTCCCTCTCCAAACTCTCTCTCTCCCCCTCTCCCTCTCCACCCTCTCCCTATCCCCCCTCCCTCTCCCCCTCCCTTTCCCCCCTCTCTATCTCCACCTCTCCCCCCTCAGCTCTCCCCCTCTCTCTCTCCCCCTCTCTCTCCCTCCTCTCTCTTTCTCACCCTCGCTCCCCCCTCTCTCCTACTCTCCCCCTCTCTCTCTCCCTCTCTCTCTCTCCCACCCCCCTCTCTCTCTCTCCCCTTCTCTCTCTCGCTCTCCCCCCTCTCTCTCTCCACTTCTCTCTCCTCTGCCTCTCTCGCTCTCCCCAATCTCTCTCTCACCCCCTCTCTCCCGTTTCTCCCTCTCTCTCCCCTCTCTCTCTCCACCTCTCTCTCTCTCTCTGCCTCTCTCGCTCCTCCCCAATCTCTCTCTCTCCCCCTCTCTCCCCTTTCTCCCCCTCTCTCTCTCTCCCCCTCTCTCCCTCTCTCTACTCCTCTCTCTCTCACTCTCTCTCCCCCCCTCTCTCTCCCACCCCCCTCTCACTCTCTCTCTCTCCCCTCTCACTCCCCCTCTCTCTCGCCCCCCTCTCCCTCTCCACCTCTCTCCCTCTGTCTCTCCGCCTCTCCTCTCCCCCTCTTCTCTCACCCTCTCCCTCACCCACTCCCTCTCCCCCTCTCTCTCTTCCACCTCTCCCCCGCTCGCTCTCCCCTCTCTCTCCCCCTCTCTCCCCCTCTCTCTTTCTCACCCTCTCTCCCCCCTCTCTCGCCCCCTCTCCCTGTCTCTCCCCCAGTCTCTCACTCTCTCCCCACCCCTCTCTCTCTCTCCCTCTCTCTCGCTCTCCCCCTCTCTCTGTCTCTCTCCCCTCTATCTATCTCATCATCTCTCTCCCCCTCTCTCTCCCCCCTCTCTCTCCCCTCTCTCTCTGCCCCCCCTCCTCCCTCTCTCCCTCTCTCTCCCCCTCTCTCTCTGCCCCCTGTCTCCCTCTCTCTCCCCCCTCCCTCTATCTCCCCTCTCTCTCTTACCCCTCTCTCTCTCCCTCTCTCTCTCTCCCTCTCCCCCACTCTCTCCCTCTCACCCCCCTCTCTCTTTCTCTACCCCCTTCGCTCCCACTCTCCCTCTCTCCACCTCTCTCTCTCCCTCTCTCTCCCCCTCTCGCTCTCTCACTCTCTTCCCCCTCTCACTCTCTCTTTCCCTCTCTCGCCCCCTCTCTCCCTCTCTCTCCCCCTCTCTCTCACTCTTTCTCCCCCCGCTCCCTCTCTACCCCCCTCTCCCTCTCTCTCTCGCTCCCCCTCTCTCTCTCCCCCTCGCTCTCTCCCCCCTCTCTCGGCCCCTCTCCCTCTTCACCTCTCTCCCCCTCTCTCTCTCTGCCTCTCCCTCTGCCCCTCTCCCTCTTCAACCTCTCCCTCTGCCCCTTCTCCCTCTCCCCTCTCTCTCTCTTCCACCTCTCCCTCTCTCGCTCTCCCCCTCTCTCTCCCCTCTCTCTCCCCCTCTCTCTTTCTCACCCTCTCTCCCCCCTCTCTCTCCCACTCTCCTCCGCTCTCTCTCCCCCTCCTGTCTCTCCCTCTCCACCACTCTCTCCCTCTCACCCCCTCTCTCTTTCTCTCCCCTCTCACTCTCTCCCCCTCTCTACCTCTCTCTCCACTCTCCCTCTCTCTCTCCCCCTCTCTCTCTTACCCCTCTCTCCACCTCTCCCTCTCTTCCACCTCTCTCTCTCCTCTCTCTCTCTCCCCTCTCTCTCTCTCCCCTCTCTCTCTCTCCATTTCACTCTCTCTGCCTCTCTCGGCTCTCCCCACTCTCTCTCTCTCTCCCCGCCTCTCTCCCCCTTTCTCACTCTCTCTCTTTGTCTCTCCCCCTCTCTCCCTCTCTCTACTCCTCTCTCTCACTCTCTCCCCCCCTCTCTCTCACCCCCCTCTCCTCTCTCTCTCCCGATCTCCGTCTCCCCCTCCCTCTCCGTCCTCTCCCTCACCTCTCTCCCTCTCCCCCCTCTCTCTTCCACCTCTCCCCCTCTCGCTCTCCCCCTCCCTCTCCCCCTCTCTCTCCTCCTTTCTCTTTCTCACCCTCGCTCCCCCGTCTCTCCTATTCTCCCCCCTCTCTCTCCCTCTCTCTCTCCCCACCTCTCTCTCTCTCACCCCTCTCTCTCGCTCTCCTCTCTCTCTGTCTCTCTCCCCTCTACCTCTCTCATCATTTCTCTCTCTCTCTCCCCCTCTCTCCCCCCTCTCTCTCTCTCCCCTTCGCTCTCTCCCTCCTCTCTCTCTCCCCCCTCTCTCTCCCCCTCTCTCTCTCCCCCTCTCTCCTTCTCTCACCCCCTCTCTCTCCCCTCTCTCCCTCTCTCTTCCCCTCTCCCTCTCTCTCCCCCCTCTCTCTTCTCCCTCTCTCTCTCCCTCTCTCTCTCCACCCATCGCTCCCTCTTCTCTCCCCCTCTCTGCCTGTCCCTCTCCCCCACTCTCTCCCTCTCACCCCCTCTCTCTTTCTCTCCCCCTCTCTCTCTCTCCCCCTCTTTCCGTCTCTCTCCACTCTTCTTCTCTCTCTCTCTCTTACCCCTCTCTCTCTCCTCTCTCTATCTCCCACTCTCTCTCTCCCGTCTCTCTCTCACTCCCCTCTCTCTCTCCCCCTTCTCTCCCCCCTCTCCCTCTCTCCACCTCTCTCTCTCCTCTCTGTCTCTCTCCCCTCTCTCTCCTCCACCCTCTCTCTCTCTGCCTCTCTCGCTCTCCGCACTCTCTCTCTCTCTCCCCCTCTCTCCCCCTTTCTCTCTCTCTCTCCCGCTCTCTCTCTCCACCTCTCTCTCTGTCCCCCTCTCTCCCCCCTCCCTCTTTCCCCCTCTGTCCCTCTCTCCCTCCCCTCTCTCCCCCTCTCCCTCTCTCCACCTCTCTCCCTCTCCCCGTCTCTCCCTCCCCCCTCCCCCTCCCTCCCCCTCTCTCTCTCTCCCTCTCTCTCCTCCTGTCTTTCTCTCTCCCCCTCTCTCTCCCTCCTCTCTCTCTCCCCGCTCTCTCCCTCTCCCCCTCTCACTCCCTCTTTCTCCCCCATCCATCTTCCCCCCCCACACACACACACCACCCCTCGGGGCTGGTAAACCCCAGGATCACCTCCTCCCTGCCTTTTTTCTGTATCAGGTTGTGAAGACAGGACTGACAGAGACTGAAGCTGAGCTCGATTACAGTAGGAAATATCAAAACCTCAAATGCAAACTCAAATTCCTCGTCTACGTAAGTGACTAAGGGGGTGATGCTGATCAGATTAATGGTTTGTCAAAATTAATCTGTCATCAATCTTTTAATAACCCCACCCTCTCCATCTCCCTCCTCAACCTTTCCCTGCTAAGTGATCATTCAGGCCAATTGGCCCAACAAGTCCACACCGACCCAGCGAAGAGTAACCCATTCCCCTACATCTCCCATGATGAGGTCACCTAACATACATATCACTGACCACTATCAGCAATTTCCCATGGGCAGTTCACCTAAACTGAACATCTATGGACTGTGGGAGGAAACTGGAGCACCCAGGGCCAACTGGACATAGTAGATACAAGGAGAATGTACAAACTCCACATAGACAATGCCCGAGGCTGGTATCGAATCTGGCGCTGTGAGGCAGCAGTACTAACCCCTAGTCTGGTTTCTGTAATATCCTTCCATACCCCTTCCTCTTCTCTCTCTCTCTCTCCCCCCGTTTATAATTCTCCCCATTCCCTGTAAAATCCCATTTCCTCTCCCTTTCTTTCTCATTTATAATTCTCTCTCGACTCTTTAATATTTCCCTGTCTCTCCTGCACTCTCTCCCCCTCTTACTCTGCCATTGAAAATTCTCTACACTCTCTGATCTGCAGGAGCAGGAATGTTTTCAGGAGGAGTTACGGATAGCCCAGAGGTGACTGCTGAAAATCTCCCGGGATAAAAGGTGAGAATCCATTGTTTTTCTCAGCTACTGACTGTCCCCTCCCTCATGCCTTGGCTGCAGGACTGTCCCCTCCCTCAGGCCTTGAATGCAGGACTGTCCCCACTTACAAAGAACAAAAAAAAATTACAGCCCATGAACAGGCCCTTCGGCCCTCCAAGCCTGAGCCGATCCAACTCCATTCTCTAAACCTGTCGCCCAATTCCTATACATCTGTATCCATCTGCTCCCCACCTACTCATGCATCTGTCCAGATGTACCTTAAATGAATCTACTGTGCCTGCCTCTACTATCTCTGCTGGCAACGTGTTCCAGACACCCACTTCCCTCTGTATAAAGTACTTTATGCATAAACCCCTTTAAACTTTGCACCTCTCAACTTGAAAGCATGACCTTGCGTTATTTAATCCCTGACCCTGGGAAAAAGCTTATCACTATCCATCCTCTCTATACCCTTCATGATTTTGTACACTTCAATCAGGTTCCACCTCAATCCCCTTTTTCTAATGAAAACAATCCTAACCACCTCAACGTCTCTTCATAGTCAGCACCTTCCATACCAGACAACATCTTCATAAATCTTCTCTGCATACTCTCAAAGCGTCCACATCCTTTTCGTAACGTGGCGGCCAGGGCTGTACACAATCTTCAAAATGTGGCCAAACCAAAGTCTTGAACAATTTTAACATGACTTGCCAGCTTTTATACTCAATACCCTGTCCAATGAAGGCAAGCATACTATATGCCTTCTTGACCACTCTATCCACCTGTGCAGCCACCTTCAGTGTACAATGGACCTGCACTCCCAGATCTCTCTGCTCATCTACTTTTCCCAAGCCTCTCCCTTTCACTGTATAATTCGGTCTAGAATTAGACTTCCCTAAATGCATCACCTCACATTTGTCTGGATTGAACTCCATCTGCCACATTTCCACACAGCTCTCCAGTATATCTATATTCTCCTGTATTCTTTGACAGTCCACTATGCTTTCTGCTACTCCACCAATCTTCGTGTCATCTGCAATCGTAGTGATCAGTCCAACAATGCCATCTTCCAGATCATTGATGAATATTACAAACATCGATGGCCCCAGCACTGAACCCTGTGGAACACCACTGGTCACCCTGTTTTGAGAAGATTTGTAGCTCAGGTTGAGGTTTTGGATGTAGGTTCGATTGCTGAGCTGCAAGGTTACCATGCTAGGTAATATCTTCAGTGAGCCTCTGGACGAAGCCTACTGGTGTTTCCAGCTTTCTATTGATATGTTTGGATTTCCTTGGGTTGGTGATATCATTTCCTGTGTGATGTCATTTCCTATTCTTTTTCACGGGGCTGGTAAATGGGATCCAAGTAATGTATTTGTTGATAGAGTTCCGGTTGGAATGCCATGTTTCTAGGAATTCTCGTACGTGTCTCTGTTTGGCTTGTCCTAGGATGGACATGTTGTCCCATTCGAAGTGGTGTCCTTCCTTATCTGTATATAAGGATACCAGTGAGAGAGGGTCATGTGGCTAGTTGATATCACCAGGATACATGAACATCAACTAGCCACATCCAGAATCACTGGTCACCTTTCTCCATTTTGAGAAACTCCTTTCAACTACTACTCTCTGTCTCCTGTTGCTCAGCCAGTTCTTTATCCACCTAGCTAGAACACCCTGCACACTATGTAACTTCACTTTGTCCTTTAGTTTACTATGGGGAACCTTATCAAATGCCTTACTAAAGTCCATGTATATGACATCAACAGCCATTCCTTCATCTTTCAACTTGGTCACTTACACAAATAACTCTATTAACTTGTAACGCACGATCTATCCCGCAGAAAACCATGTTGCCTATCACTGATAAGCCAATTCTTTGCCAAATATAAATAGATTTTTTCCTGCAGTATCTTCTCCAGTAACTTTCGCACCATTGACGTCAGGCTCACTGGTCTCTGGTTATCTGGAATGTCCCTACCACCCTTCTAGAACAGGGGGACAACATGAGCAACCCTCTAATCCTCTGGCACCTCACCTGTCTTTAAGGATGCTACAAAGGTATCTGTCAGGGCCCCAGCTATTTCCCCTCCTGCCTCCCTGAGCAACTGGGATAGATCCCCGGTTGATGAGGACATGACTCCCCCTCTCCTTGTTTATCCTTGGAATCACTTTGGATCGATCCTACTTTGTATCCTTCCTTTGCTGTAAGGGAAATAACCCCAGTCTCTCCAGCCTTGCTTCATAGCTGAATTACTCCAGTCCAGACAACATCCTGGTGAACCTCCTCCTTCCCCGCTCCAGTGAGATCACATCCTCCCTATGGTGTGGTGATCAGAATTGCATGCTGTCCTTCAGTAATGAGCCAACTAACATCATTTACAGCTCCATGATGACATTCTTCGCTCTTGTATTCAATTAATAAAGGTATGTTCCCCATATACCCCCCTTAACTACCAATTCTACCTGCTGTGCTGCCTTCAAGGATCTATGGATATGCACAGTGAGGTCTGTTTGTACTTCCTAGAGTTCTGTCATTCACTGTGTGCTCTGCTGACTTTTTAGTCATCGCAAAATGCATCACTTCATGCTTTTCAGGAAGAAATTCTACTTTGCCACTGTCCAGACTGACCAGCCCTGTCTATATTGTCCTGTCATCTGAGGCTTTGCCCTTTGCAATTTACCACAGCACCAATTCGCCCGTGATTATAAATTGGTCCTTTCCCTGGCATTTATGTCTCAATCATTAATATAAACAGCAAACAGCAAGGGGCCCAGCACTGAACCCTATGACATAACATGAGACACAGGCTCCCGGTCACAAAAGCACCCTTCAGTCATCTCCCGCTGCTTCCTGCCACAGAGCCCATGTTCGATCCAACTTGCCAAGTTACTGTGGATCTTCATGGGCTTCTTAACTAGTCTGCTGTGTCACACCTTGTCGAAAGCTGCATTGAAGTCCATGTAAAGTACATCGACTGTACTACCCTCAGCTATACACCCAGAAACTCCTCTGAAAATTCGTTTCAATTTGTTCTACACCTTCGAAGCCGTGCTGGACTAATCCTTTGATTAATTTCTTGTTTCTTTCCGAGTGAACATTAATTCTGTCCCTCAGATTATCTCCAGTAGTTTACTGACCACAGGTTAGAGTGGTGCTCGAAAAGCACATTCCTGATGAAACGTTGATTTTCCTGCTCCTCGGATGCTGCCTGGCCTGCTTTTCCAGCAAAACTCTAATCTCCAGCATCTGCTGTGCCCACCTCTGTCTCCTGACCACAGATGTTGGACTGTCTGCCCTGTATTGTTCTGGTTTATCCTGAGCACCCCTCTTTAAGCATGAGAACACGTTAATTGATGTCCAGCCCACCCCTTCCGGCACCCCTCCTGAGATTGGGAGGTTTGGAAAAGTCATAGCAGAGCCCCTGAAAATTGACACACGTTCTTTGATGCGTTTCCTTCTCTGCACATGTCTGATATCGCAGGGCTCAGTCACTCTGAGATACTCTCAGAGACCGGTTGATAGACCCGAACACTCTGGTCTATATATATCCGTCTCAATGAGATCACCTAAACTCCTGTGTCCAGTAGAATTCAGTCCCAACCTGTTTAACCTTTGCTCATAAGACAGTCCCTTCATTCCAAGAATCACGCTAGTGAACCTTCTGTGAACTGCCTTTGATGAAATAATTGATGTTTTTAAACTGAGGGGACCAAGACTGCTCACCGCACTGTGGATGTGATCTCCCCTGCACCTTTGTATGGTTCCGTAAGACCTCCCTCCTGTTATACTCCAACCCCCTTCAAATGAGGGCCAACATTCCATTGGCCTGTCGCTTTAACGCTGTTCCCTGGCCAACACCTCTGTCTCAGGCTTATTGCAGTGCTCCAGTGAAGCTCAGCTCAAGCTGAAAGGACAGCGCCTCATTTTCTGCTTGGGGACCCTGCAGACCTCCAGAATCAGTATCCTGTTCAACAATTCAACAAGCCCCCTACCTCAAACCCCAGGCCTTGTTATCACACAGTCTGCCTTTACACATTAAATGTTGTTAGCCACTAACAGACTCCATTAACCGCCATTCGTTATTCACTCCTTTTCCTGTCCAACTGCACTTCTTCCTCTCTATCTCTATCGTATACTCCTCACCCCCTGCCCGTCTGCATATAAACTGACATTTACGGAGCTACCATTAGTTCTGAGGAAGGGTCACCAGACCCGAAACGTTAACTCTGATTTCTCTTCACAGATGCTGCCAGACCTGCTGAGCTTTTCCAGCAACTTCTGTGTTTGTTTCCTGATTTACAGCATCCGCACTTCTTTTGGATTTGATTCCATTGGCCCTTCCTGATTGCCTCCTGCCACTGAGTGCTCGCTTTCTGTGTTGTGTAGACTGGTACCCCCAAGTCACTTGGAATGAAAATATCCTGTTTTGTTACATGCATTTGATATAAAAGACAGTGAACAGTGAATACTGTCACTCGTAGTTGGGCACCGTTCACGTTAATCTAAAAGAAAATTTCAGAAAGAATACATTGAGAGTTCAACTCCTCTGCTGTAGCATGCCAGTGCAGAGAGAGCCCTGCTCTGGGATTCCCAACAATTAGCCTTCTGCCACCGAGAGGGTCCGGCTGTGGGATTCCCATAAACCCCGTGCTTCCGAGAGGGTCCTGCTCTGGGATTCCCAACAACCCCGTGCTTGTGCCTTGTGCCTCTGAGAGAGTCCCATTCTGGGAATCCCAGACCACCCATTCCCCTGAGAGAGTCCCTGTCCGGGAATCCCAGACAATACCACGGCACGGAGAGAGTTGCGCCTTTCTGACGAATCTCAGGCAGAGCTCCACAGCCAAGAGCTTGATCAAAGGTTTGTGGGAGGCAGTGGCCTTAGTGGTATTATCCAGATACCGCAGTAATATTCTGGGTACATTGGGGTTCAAATCCTCCCACGGCAGACGGTGGGCTTTGGCTTCAATTAAAAAGAGAGTCTGGAAATATGAGTCAAATGATGATTGTGAAACCGATGTTGATGGTGTGGAAAAACCACATTGGCTCGCTAATGTTCTTACCCACATATGACTCTAGAGCCACAACAATGTAGGGTCATTGAGATGTACAGCACGGAAACAGATCCTTCGGTCCAACCTGTCCATGCTGATCAGATATCCCAAGCCAATTTAGTCCCACTTGCCAGCACTTGGCCCATATCCCTCCAAACCCTTCCTATGTCGGTTAACTGCCCCCGGGCTATCAGGCCACAGATCCTTGCCTGGCCTGTCCCGTACATCCCATGAATCAATAAATGTCATATTAAAGGGGAGTGAGGTGGACTCGATTTGGGTGAGAATCATCTGGCTTGGGGACCCAGGTCCTATTCCAGGACAGCCACAACACCGGCATTTACAGAGCAATGATTGGATTTATTATTGTCACGTGTACCTCAGTGCAGTGAAAAGTTTTGTTTTGTGAGCAGTACAAGCAGACCATGGAAAACGCGGACATACAGAGGAGCTAGGCATTCAGCGTACACTGTGCAGGAGATGTGCAGAGTAAGATTAGATTTGAAATTAGAGAGATCCGTTCAGCAGTCTGATAACAGCAGGGAAGAAGCTGTTCTTGAACCTGCCACTGTGTGTGTTCAAGCTTCTGTATCCTCTCCCTCGTGGAACTGTTTGGAAGAGAGGGGTGGGAGATGTCTTTGACATTGTCTGCCTTCCCGTGGAAGTGGAAGTGGAGTCTGTGGATGGAAGGTTAGCTCATGTAATGGTCTGAGCTGTGCTCACCACCTTCTGAAGTTTCTCACGGTCCTGGGCAGATCCGTCGCCGTCCCAGGCTGTGATACATCTGGACAGCGTGTTCTCTGTGGTGCGTCTATGGAAAGCTGCCCAGGTACATCCTATACACACAAATCCAACCCGGCCAATTAACACCCCATCAGTCTACTCTCAATCTTTAATGAAGTGATGGAAGGTGCTATCAGTAACCTGCTCAGTGATGCCCAGTTCGGTTCTGACAGCACAACTGAGCTACTGATTTCATTATTTCAAAGGGATTGGAACATAAAAGTAGGGAGGGCTTTGTTAAAACTATACAAAGCTGAACTATTGCAACTTAACCTCAGGAGAGATAGAAACAGTCCCGAGAGTATTCACTCCCTGATCCAAGGGATGGAGAGACTGTCTTATTGAGGAGAAGTTGAGTTCATGGGGGGGGGATGTGACAGGGAGAGGTGTGGAGAATCTAGAACCAGAGGCGAGTCATCTCAGAATACTGGGGTGTGAGGTGGGGGTGTTCACCCATGGAAAACCGAGGTAGGGTGGTGGGTGGTGTGGGTGCGGAGCCCTTGGGGAACCAAGGGCGAGTTAGGGCGAGAGGGCGGGAACAATGGACGTGTGGAATGTTAGATCAACCCGTGGTCCTGTTGAATGGGTGGAGCAGGCTTGAGGGACTGAATGGCCTCATCCCTGTTCCTCTATCTGATGGTTTTGTTGCAGTTCCTGTGGATTGCAATGTTTTCAATAAGTTCTTGTCTGTGAAGCAAAGAGAGTCTGTGCTCCATCACCACTCTGTTGTGTATGTGAGACCACAGGGCAGCTGTTCCTGGCCACGCTGTTCCTGTGTGTGTTCTTTAAAATATTTTTGGCCCAGTCAGTTCATTTATTTTTGAAGCTTGTTCCTGTCCAATCAGGCCAGTTAAACTTCTGCTTCGCCCTCCTGTTTGTGTTAATCCCATGTCTCTGAATTTTACAATCAGCTCCTGTTTGCAGAGTCGTTTCGTTATCCCCTAGTCATTATCGATGGATCGTTCACAGTGACACAGGTTCCCCTCTTGTCAAGGTGAAGTCACTCCCAGTCTCACAGGCTGATGGTCAGACTCCTTAGCTTCCAGCTGCGCCCCCTCCTCCATTTCTGCCCCCATCCGCATCCCCATCTCGAATCCCCATCCAATGTCACTGTCCCCGACCACTCCCAACTCTCAGCTCCACACACACCCACCTCCCGATTAATCTGGATTAACAACTTCAGAACTTATTTGCAGCTTCAGTATTAATATAATTCTCTCTGTTCCATGCCCTCTCCTCCCCTCCCCTCCCCCGTTCCCCTCACCACCGCCCATTCCCCTCTCCCCTTCCCACTCTCCTACCTCCCATTCCTCCCTCCCCTTCTCCTCTCCCCTCCCCTCATTCCGTCCTCCACTCTCTCCCGTTCACCTCTCCCCTTGCGTTCCCCTCTCCCCTTCCCACTCCCCTCTCCCTTTCCCACTTTCCTCCCTCCCGTTCTCCTCTCTCCTCCACCCATTCCCCTCTCCCCTCTCCCCTCTCCCCTCCCTCCCATTCCCCTCTCTCCTCCCTCCCATTCCACTCTCTCCTCCCCCCATTCTATCCTCCACTCCCTCCCGTTCTCCTCTCTCCTCCCCCCATTCCCCTCTCCCCTCCCTCCCGTTCCGCTCCCCTCCCCTCCCCTCCCCTCCCGTTCCCCTCTCCCTCTCCCCTTCCCACTGCTCTACCTCCCTTTCCCCTCTCGCCTCCCTCCCGTTCCTCCCTCCAATTCCGCTCTACCCTTCCTCCCGTTCCCCTCTCCCCTTCCCACTCTCCTACCTCCCATTCCTCCCTCCCCTTCCCCTCTCCCCTCCCCCCATTCCCCTCTCCCCTCCCCCCATTCTATCCTCCACTCCCTCCCCTTCCCCCCATTCCCTCCTCCACTCTCTCCCGTTCACCTCTCCCCTTGCGTTCCCCTCTCCCCTTCCCACTCCCCTCTCCCCTCTCCCTTTCCCTCTCCCCTCCCCCCATTCTATCCTCCACTCCCTCCCGTTCTCCTCTCTCCTCCCCCCATTCCCCTCTCTCCTCCCCCCATTCCCCTCTCCCCTCCCGTTCCCCTCTCCCCTTCCCACTGATCTACCCCCCTTTCCCCTCTCGCCTCCCTCCCGTTCCTCCCTCCAATTCCCACATCCCATTCCTCCCGTTCCTCCCTCCCGTTCCCCCATCCACTCAGTCCCGTTCCTCCCTCCCCTCCCTCCCCTCCCTCCCCTCCCTCCCCTCCCTCCCTTTCCTTCCTCCCATTCGCCACTCCCCTCCCTGCCGTTCCTCCCTCCCGTTGCCCCATCCCCTCCCCTCCCTCCCAGTCCCCTCTCCCCTCCCTCCCGTTCCCCTCTCCCTCCCAGAGACAGGGAAAGGGACATGCAGTTTCGTTCCCACGCAGACAGAAGCCATTCAGCCCATCGTGCCAGGGCGGCTATCTGCCACCACAATCTGTCTGAGGTTATACACACTCGGTGATATCTGTCTGGATAATGGGGAAATGTGTCTGTGTGGTGATGCTTGTCCGACATTAGATTAGATTAGATTATTAGATTACTTACAGTGTGGAAACAGGCCCTTCGGCCCAACAAGTCCACACCGCCCCGCCGAAGTGCAACCCACCCATACCCCTGCATCTACCCCTTACCTAACACTACAGGCAATTTAGCATGGCCAATTCACCTGACCTGCACATCTTTGGACTGTGGGAGGAAACCGGAGCACCCGGAGGAAACCCACGCAGACACGGGGAGAACGTGCAAACTCCACACAGTCAGTCGCCTGAGGCGGGAAATGAACCCGGGTCTCTGGCGCTGTGAGGCAGCAGTGCTAACCACTGTGCCACCATGCCGCCCATGTTGATCGTCTTGTCATTCAGCGCTTTCCATGTCACTGGGAGGAGGCTGCTGAGTGAAACATCGTGGGGAATTACTGCAGGGCGTCCTGAGCATCAAACACACTGCAGCTGATGTTTTTCACCTTCACCCATTTATTCCCATCTCAGTAAGCAGCGTTTGCAAAGTGATCAGAGCAGACCCATCGAGAACAGAAGAGCATCCAGACTTTCACAAGCGTGTCACCTCACCCTGTGGCCCGTGTATCAATATGAAAGATTTATTTCAGATCTATGGAGTGACGGGAAGCAGAAAGCTGATTAAAATGCAGCGAGTAGAACAGAGTTGTGTTACAGAGGAACACTGACGGGGACGGGGCACACATGCAGCAACATGCAGCTCGCTCACAGACCCAAACCACTCCATGTGTGAAAACAGTCTTCCTTATGGCACTTTTACTCCTTCTCCTGGAGACTTCAAATCTCTGTCTAATCGTTCTCGATCCTTTCAGGTGTGGCAGCATTTTCACTCCAGTATTTCCTCTGTCCAGATCCCCCATGACTTGGAAAGCTTCAATCAGACCAGCTTTCAGCTGTCTGTTCTCCAAGGAGAAGTGTCTCCACTTCCCAATCGCTCTTCATTGCTGACATTCCTCAAACACTGCACCTTTCCTGTGAACCTGTCTCCACGCACTTCACCGCTTCCTGACGTTTCACACCCAGAATTCAGCACTGATGCAGCTGGGGGGAAACACTCAGAGTCGAATGGCATGGGCGGACACTCGGATACACTTCTTTTCACTTTGACCAAGTGTTAGCCTATGCCCCATCTCTACTTCAGGTAGTCCAACCACATTGAGCGAAGCTGCTTTGTTGGAAAGCAGATTGCGCATTTTGGCGAAACTGAGAACAAGCAACAAGAACTCGTCCGGGATTGGAACTGCTGACCTCTCCCATGTGTACAATATAACAAAGTCCGAATTGGGAACCACAGACTTCCATGAATGAACCATCCGATAAAATGGGCAGCGTGTGCCTTATCAGCTGATACTGGCTCAGCGCAAAGTACATCCCACATTGCTCCGGGATTTGAAGCTGAGAAGGGTTTCAAGAACATCTTCTCGTTCTGTCTCCAGTGTGTCCTTTCCCCTGCGACTGAGTCCTCTCCATTGACGGATGATTAACCATTTTCTTCCACTTGGTACATGAAGAGTTTTGAAAGATTCACAAAGCTGGAGGCTGGGGTCTGTTCTGTTTCCTTTCCATGTTTCCAATGAACAACTGACATTTTCTATTCAAAAACTTGATGCAATTCTCCAGATTCATCGTGCCCAGGGACGAGAGAATTCACACATTCCAGAGGTCAGGATTTCTTTACAACAATGAAAATTAATTGGAGAGTTCATGGTGTTAGTGTTTGGATAGAGCAGATGTTGATAAACTGTTTCACAGACCGGGATCAGTAAACAGGGGACTGGGATATTACAACATCAAATAAAGACAGAATTGCATTTATATAGCACTTTTCACCGACAGTGATGAAGCCCGATGACAACGGGCAGAAGTTTGTTCAGACTTGTTTCCTTCTTCTCCATGTGTGATAGATTCCCCGCAAAGTCCCTGAGAGATCCCGCACCGACCACAATCCCATCGAACTCACATCTGTCAGGGAATTGTCGAACTGAATCAGGTCAGAATCATTGGCGACCTTTAAGCGGCATTTGGATAGGTACATGGATGGGTGCTTAATCTAGGTTAGAAGTTCGGCACAACATCGTGGGCCGAAGGGCCTGTTCTGTGCTGTATTGTTCTATGTTCTATGTTCTATGTTCTATGAATGCAGAGCGCCTGGACTCAACCAAGACTTGGATCTAGGTTCTCTCTCAGTTATCCCATCCATGCGAATCAGAAACCGCAGAATGCAGAAGTTTCCAACAAAGTCTGTTTCACTGAACTTAACTCTCCGTCATTTACCTGAGCCTGATGTTCTGAGAAGTCCTGATCTATGTTCATAAAAACTGCTTTGGGTGAGACTTGACCTGACAACTGTGGCATTTTCCCATGCCTCCTTGAAAACACCAAGAGCTCAGGGGATAGTACAGAAAAGTAGCAATGATGAAGGAGCGGACCATGATCTCACTGAACAGCGAGGCAGGGCTCGATGGGCTGAGTGGCTGCATGTGTTATTTGCATTTGTTATGTTCAAAATGAAAATATTCTTCCTTTTGTTCACTTGGTGAATAGACTGTAAGATCATTAGACATAGGAGCAGAAATCAGGCCATTCAGCCCGTCCAGTACTCTCCTCTATTCAATCATGGCTGATATTTTTTTTCAACCCCATTCTCCTGTTTTCTCCCTGTAACCCTTGATTCCTTTGATACTCAAGAACCAATCTATCTCAGTCTTAAATATACTCAATCACCCGCTGGCCTCCACAGCCTCTTGAACTCCACAGCTTCACCACTCTCTGGCTGAAGAGGTTTCTCCTTATCTCCAAACTAAAAGGTCTTTCCTTTACACTACGGTTATGCCCTCCGGTCCTCGCCTCTATTACCAATGGAAACATCTTCCTAACATCGACTCGATACATGGCATTCAGTTTTCTATTTGATTCAAATAGATTCCCCCTTAGGCTTCTAAACTCCATTGAGTATAAACCCAGAGTCCTCTCACATTCCTCATCTGTTAGGTTTCACCTTCCTGTGACAATTCTCATGAACCTCCTCTGAAGGTGCTTTAGGCCAGTACTTCCTTCATGAGAAATTGGGCCATCACTGTGCACAATAGCCCAAATGTAGTTGTGACCATTTTACAAGGTTTGTGAAGGTTTGTAGCTCAGGTTGAGATTTAGGGTGTAGGTTTGCTCGCTGAGCTGTACATTTGATATCCAGACGTTTCATTATGTGGCTAGGTAACATCATCAGTGGTGACCTCCAAGTGAAGCAAAGCTGTTGTCTCCTGCTTTCTGTTTATATCTTTCTCCTGGATGGGGTTCCTGGGGTTTGTGGTGATGTCATTTCCTGTTTGTTTTCTGAGCAAACCTACACCCTAAATTAGTGTGACCCGAACCACATCGAGACTCAAAAGCATATCCCTGCTGTGTATTTGAGTCCTATCAAAATCAATGCCATCATTGCATTTGTCTTCCTCACTATTGACTCAACTGCAAGTTTACCTCATCAGGTGGAAATTGTATAAATCTACTGGGGTACAATCTTGGAGAAAGTGAGGACTGCGGACGTTCGAGATCAAAGGCAAAAAATGTGACGCTTGAAAAGCACATCTGGTCAGGCATCTTCCGAGGAGCAGGAGAATACGCTTTTCGGGCATAAACCCTTTATCAGGAATGGTTCATTCCTGAAACATCCATTTTCCCACTCCTCGGATGATGCCTGACCTGCTGTGCTTTTGCAGCACCATACTTCTGAAATTACAATCTTGGATGCATTTTTCAATAAGCAACTGAGTTTTTCATGTGTTACTTCACCAGTTGCCTTACACTGCTGCAGACTGTCATATAATCCCGTTTCTGATGCTCACAACCAGAGGAACTCAGTGTCCCAACATTCAACATGTTCAGAACGAATTTGATTCTAACCCTAAATCCCTGTACTCACCTATATATGATAAACTCTAAATGCCTTACTTTTCAGAAGTTTTCTCCATCTGCCTGAAAATATATTCAAGGACGTTTTCTCTATGGACTCTGATAAGGTGCTCAACAAGTTTCCTCATGATGGACTGGTTAGCAAGGTTCGATCTCAGGGAATACAGGGACAACAAGCTATTTGGCTGCAGAACTGGCTCGAAAGTCGAAGACGGAGGGTGCTGGTGGAGGATTGCCTTCTAGACTGGAGGTTCTGACCATCGGTGTGACACTAGGATCGGTGCTGGGTGCATTGGTTTTCATCTTTTATATAAATGTTTTTGATGTGAAAATAGGTTCACAATTTTGCAAATTATACCAAAATTGGTATGCTTTCCTTTATTGGTCAGAATATTGAGTGCAGGAGTTGTGAAGTCATGTTGCAGCTGTACAGGACATTGTTTTGGCCACTGTTGGAATATTGCATGCAAATCTGGTCTCCTTCCAATCGGAAAGATGTTATGAAACTTGAAAGGGTTCAGAAAAGAATTACAACAATGTTGCCAGGTTTGGAGGACTTTCCCTGGGGTTTTGGAGGCTAAGGGGTGATCTCATAGAGGTTTAGAAAATCATGAGGGGTATGGTTGAATATACATAGACAAAGCCTTTCCCGAAGGTGGGGGAGTCCAGAACTAGAGGGCTTAGATTTGGGGTGAGAGGAGAAAGATATGAAAGAGACCTAATGGGCAATGTTTTCACACAGCGGGTGATATGTGATGGAATGGGCTGCCAGTGGGAGTGGTGGAGGCTGGTACAATTGCAACATTTAAAAAGCATCGGTATGGGTATACGAATATAGAACATAGAACATTACAGCGCAGTACAAGCCCTTCGACTCTCGATGTTGCGCCGACCTGTCATATCAATGTGAAGCCCATCTAACCTACACTATTACATGTACGTCCATATGCTTGTCAAATGACGACTTAAATGTTCTTAAAGTTGGCGAATCTATTACCGTTGTAGGCAAAGCATTCCATACCCTCACTATTCTCTGAGTAAAGAAAATACCTCTGACATCTGTCTTATATCTATCTCCCCTCAATTTAAAGCTATGCCCCCTCATGCTCGCCGTCACCAAATTTGGAAAAAGGCTCTCCCTGCCCACCCTATCTAACCCTCTGATTATCTTATATGTCTCTATTAAGGCACCGCTCAACCTTCACCTTTCCAGTGAAAACAGCCTCAAATCCCTCAGCCTCTCCTCGTAAGACTTTCCCGCTGTACCAGGCAACATCCTAGTAAATCTCCTCTGCAATTTTTCCAAAACTTCCACATCCTCCTTTTAATGTGGTGACCAGAACTGTACGCAATACTCCAAGTGCGGCTGCACCAGAGCTTTGTACAGCTGTAGCATAACCTCATGGTTCTGGAACTCGATCCCACTATTAATAAAAGCTAAAACATTGTATATCTTCTTACCAACCCTGTCAACCTGGTCGCAATTTCAAGTATCTGTGTATTTTGCATTCCGTTTACTCCGACCAAAGTGAATCGACTCACACTTGTCCACATCAAACTCCATTTGCCACCTCTCAGCCCAGCTCTGCAGCTAATCTATGTCTCTCTGTAACCTACAACATCCTTCGTCACCGTCCACAACTCTACCGACCTTAGTGTCATCTGCGAATTTACTAACCCACCCTTGTACGCCCTCATCCAGGTCATTTATAAAAATGACAAACAGCAGTGGACCCAACACCGACCCTTGCGGTACACCACTTGTAACTGGACTCCAGGTTGAACATTTCACATCAACCACCACCCTCTGTTTTCTTTTAGCAAACCAATTACTGATCCAAACTGCTATATCTTCTATAATCACATTCCTCTGCATTTTGTACAAAAGCCTACTGTGGGGAACCTTATCGAATGCCTTGCTGAAATCCACATACACCACATCAACTGGTTTACTCTCATCTACCTGTTTGGTCACTTTCCCAAAGAACTCAATAAGGTTTTTGAGGCACGACCTACCCTTCAAAAAACCGTGCTGACTATCCCTAATCAAATTATTCCTTTCTAGATGATTATAAATCTTATCTCTTATAACGTTTTCCAACGCTTTACCAACAACTGAAGTAAGGCTAACTGGTCTATAATTACCAGGGTTGTCTCTACTCCCCTTCTTGAACAGCAGAGCCATATTTTCTATCCTCCAGTCTTCTGGCACTATTCCTGTAGACAATAACAATTTAAAGATCAATGCCAAAGGCTCAGCAATCTCCTCCCTGGCTTCCCAGAGGATCTTCGGATAAATCCCACCCTGCCCAAGGGACTTATCTATTTTCACACTCTGCAGGATTTCTAATACCTCTTCCTTGTGAACCTCAATCCCACCTAGTCGAGTAACCTGTATCTCAGTATTCTTCTTGACAACATTGCCATTTTCTAGAGTGAATACTGTCGAAAAATATTCATTTAGTGCTTCCCCTATCTCCTCTGACTCCACACACAACTTCCCACTACTATCCTTGATTGGCCCTAATCTTACTCTCATTATTCTTTTATTCCTTAAATACCTATAGAAAGCCTTAGGGTTTACCATGATCCTATCCGCCAACAACTGCTCATGTCTCCTCTGCGCTCTTCTGAGCTCTCTCTTTAAGTCTTTCCTGGCTACCTTGTAATCCTCAAGCCCCGTAACTGAGCAATCAGGTCTCATCCTAACATAAGCCTTCTTCTTCTTCTTGAACAGAGATTCCACTTCCTTCGTAAACCATGGCTCTACATTTCTAATGTGCCCATCCCCTGCAGTTTCCTATGCTTCGTAAATCTTGCCTAATCGCATTGTAACTCAGCTTTCCCTCAGCTGTAACTCTTGCGCAGTGGTATACACCTGTCCCTTTCTATCACTAAAGTAAACATAACAGAATTGCGATTGCTAATACCACAGTGCTCACCTACTTCCAAGTCTAACACCTGGCCGGTCTCATTAACCAGTACCAAATCTAATGTGGCTTCGCCCCTTGTTGGCCTGCCTACATACTGTGTCAGGAAGCCCTCCTGCACACACTGGACAAAAACAGACCCATCTATAGTACTCGTACTAGAGTGTTCCCAGTCAATATTTGGAAAGTTGAAGTCCCCCATGACAACTACCCAGTCTCTCTCACTCCTATCAAGAATCATCTTTTGTATCCTTTCCTCTACATCTCTGGAACTATTCAAAGGCCTACAGAAAACTCCCAACAGCGTGACATCTCTTTTCCTGTTTCTGATCTCAGCCCTTACTACATCAGTTGATAAGTCCTCAAACATCCTTTCTGCAACTGTAATACTTTCCTTGACCAACAATGCCACACCTCCCCCTCTTTTAACATCTTCTCTGTTCTTACTGAAACATCTAAGTCCTGGAACCTGCAACAACCATTTCCGTCCCTGCTCTATCAATGTCTCCAAAGTAGCCACAACATTGAAGTTCCAGGTTCCAATCCATGCTGCAAGTTCACCCACTTTATTCCAGATGCTCCTGGCATTGAAGTAGACACACTTCACACCAACCTCTTGCTTGCCGGTGCCATCTTGTGACCCTGAAACTTGATTTTGGACCTCCCTACTCTCAACCTTTTTTATACTGAACTACAATTTTGGTTCCCATCCCCCTGCTGGATTAGTTTAATCCCACTCTAATAGCTTTAGCGAACTCCACACCCCCACCCAGGATATTGGTACCCCTCTGGTTCAGATGAACACCATCTTGTTTGTAGAGGTCCCACCTTCCACCAGAAAGAGCCCCAATTATCCAAGAATCCCAAACCCTCCCTCCGACAGCCATGTGTTAAACTCTTCTCTCTCCCTATCCCTCACCTCACTAGCACATGGCACGGGCAACAAACCAGAGACAACAACTCTGTTTGTTCTAGCTCTAAGCTTCCATCCTAGCTCCCTGAATTTCTGCCTTAAATCCCCATCTCTCTTCCTACCTATGTCGTTGGTGCTTATGTGGACCACGACTTGGGGCTGCTCCCACCCCCCCTTATGGATCCCAAAAACACGATCACAGACATCACGAACCCTGGCACCTGGGAGGCAACACACCAACCGTGAGCCTCTCTAATTCCCACAGGACGTCCTAACTATGGAGTCCCCAATGACAGCTGCTCTGCTCCTCTTTCCCTTTCCCTTCTGAGCAGCAGGGACAAACTCTGCGCCAGAGTCCTGTGTCCAACTGCTTTCCCCTAGTAAGTTGTTCTCCCCAACAGTATCCAAAACGGTACATTTATTCTTCAAAGGAATGGCCACAGGGGATCCCAGCACTACCTGCCGGTTCCCTTTCCGTCCCCTGACTTTAACCCATCTGCCTTTTCCTTGTACCTGAGGAATGACTACCTCCCTGTAACTCCTCTCAATAACCCCTCTGCCTCCCGAATGATCCAACATTCATCCAGCTTTAGCTCCAGTTCCCTAACGCGGTTTTTGAGGAGCTGGAGTTGGGTGCACTTTCCGCAGATATAGTCAGCAAGGACACTAGTGGTGACCCTTACCTCCCACATTCTGCAGGAGGAACATTAAACTGCCCTCACCTCCATTCCCACTATTCTAAATTCCCAAAGAGACTGTTGAAAAGTAAGGAATAAAAAATAAACTCATTACCTTACTAATCTGGCGCACAGAACCTCTTTTTTGGTTAGAGGAGGAGGAGGATAGGCGGGAGACACTACCTGAGTAGTGTTTCAGGTAATGCAACCACACAACTACATGACTCCCCAGAAGTCCTTCGCTCCTCCCTTGCACCTCTCAGCAAATGGAGGCCTGACTCCCGAGGTAAGTCCCTTTTAATGCAGGAAAACTCACCCTTCCCGGCAAAACTCGCTTCACCACTCCTGCTCTCCTCGCTGCTCTGGCCCCAGACTATTCAGCCTCTGAACCTGGCAACGTTCTTGCCCATCTTTTCTGAACCCATTCGCATATGAATAGGAAGGGTTGAGAGGGATATGTGCTATGTGCTGGCAAATGGACTAGATTAGCTTAGGATATCTGGTCAGTGTGGATGAATTGAATCAAAGGGTCTGTTTCTGTGTTGTACATCTCTCGGACTCTATGATTCCATAATTCAGAGGGGGTTGCAAAGATATGCACCAGGTGGGACTTGATTGGGTCGGGACATCAGGTCGGCATGGACGAGTTGGACCGAAGGGTCTGTTTCCATGCTGTACATCTCTATGGGTCTTTGACTCTGTGGAGGTGTAATGGGCATCAAAGAAGGTTACCTCAGATTCCAACGGAGCTTGAACAGATAGGCCAATGGACTGAAGCGTTTCAGACCGAGTTTAATTTAGATAAATGTGAGGTGCTGCATTTTGGAAAAGCAAATCACAGCAGGACTTACAATGCCTTTTAAATGCTGGAATTGTATTAGCCTCCACCACTTCATCTGTCAGCTCATTCCTTAACCACACCACACCACCTCCTGCGTTAAAACGTTGCCGTTAAGTGCCTGTTAAATTTTCCCATCTAACCCTAAAACTATGCCCTTTAGTTCTGCACAGCTTCCCCAGGGAAAAGACCTTGTCTATTGACCTTATCCATGCCACTCCTGATTTTATAAACCTCATAATGTCACTTCCAAAAGGTCACCACTCAGCCTCTGATGCTCGAGGGAAAACAGCCCCAGCCTATTCAGCCTCTTAACCTGGCAACATTCTTGTCCATCTTTTCTGAACCCATTCGCATTTGAATAGGAAGGTTTGAGAGGGATATGGGCCATGTGCTGGCAAATGGAATAGATTAGCTTGGGATATCAGGTCGGTACGGATGAATTGAATCGAAGGGTCTATTTCAATATTGTACATCTCTTGGACTCTATGCTTCCATAATGCAGAGCAAGGTGAACCTCTGGAACTTGGTGCCCCGACACGGTGGTGGTCAGTCATCGAGTCTGTTCAGAATGAGATACACAGGTTTCTGCAGACTAAAGACATCAATGGCTCAGAGAGCAGTTGGGGAAAATATTGAAAATGCATTTTTCAATATCAATCCAGTTTAGCACTGTGTAGTAAAGCAATATCCTCAAATAAGTTAATCAGATAATCAGAAAATGTCACACCACAACCAATTTGCCAACCATTGAGAGAAAACTCAGAATAATGAGGAAGCTGAAAGCATACAGCTCCTGTGGCACAATCGGTCAGTGCTTGGTACTTATATGTTAGTATGGAGGCGTGTGCAATGCCAAGGCTGAGTTCGAACTGCACCTACCTTCTCACGGCCAAATAGCAACGTTGTGCAAATCTGAGTTTACTGGAAAATACCAGTTTCTGTGGATAAAGAAATGATCTTCCCTGAGGAATGTTTCGGCGATGACACAACATGCCCTGTTAGCAT
The DNA here is from genome assembly GCF_047496795.1 of Chiloscyllium punctatum. NCBI lineage: Eukaryota > Metazoa > Chordata > Chondrichthyes > Orectolobiformes > Hemiscylliidae > Chiloscyllium > Chiloscyllium punctatum. Next base: position 48,644,350 of record NC_092754.1, on the reverse strand, counting down.
TTAAAACATGAAGAAATATCTGGAGAGAAACAAGAGCAGGTGATCTTGTTCAGTTTGAAGATGATTCTGAAACAACGGAGAGCATTGAGTTAAATTATGGGTAAAAGGTGTTTAGCTGGCTTTTTAAATTCTATTTGCTACAAACTCACACAGGTCATTGTAATAATCTGAAAGTAATTTGATTTATATCATTGAACCTTGTGAATGTTGTATTTAACTTTGCTTGGAACATTTATAGAGGCACAGAGATGTACAGCATGGAAACAGACCCTTCGGTCCAACCTGTCAATACCGACCAGGTATCCCAACCCAATCTGGACCCACCTGCCAGCACCTGGCCCATATCCCTCCAAACCCTTCCTATTCATATACCCATCCAAAAGCCTCTTAAATGATGCGATTGTACCATCCTCCACCACATCTTCTGGCAGCTCATTCCATACACGAACCACCCTCTGCGTGAAAACGTTGCCCCTTAGGTCCCTTTTATATCTTACCCCTTTCACCCTAAACCTATGCCCTCTAATTCTGGACTCCACGACCCAAGAGAAAAGACTTTGTCTATTTATCCTATCCATTCCCCTCATAATTTTGTAAATCTCTATAAGATCACCCCTCAACCTCCAACGCTCCAGGGAAAACAGCCCCAGCCTGTTCAGCTTCTCCCTGTAGGTCAAATACTCCAACCCTGGCAACATCCTTGTAAATCTTTTCTGAACCCTTCCAAGTTTCAAAACGTCCTTCCGATAGGAAGGAGACCAGAATTGCAAGCAATATTCCAAAGTGGCCTAACGAATGTCCTGTACAGCCGCAACATGACCTCCCAACTCCTGTACTCAATACACTGACCAATAACGGAAAGCATACCAAATGCCTTCTTCACTATCCTATCTACCTGTGACTCCACTTTCAAGGAGCTATGAACCTGCACTCCAAGGTCTCTTTGTTCAGCAACACTCCCTAGTACCTTACCATTGAGTGTATAAGTCCTGCTATAATTTGCTTTCCCAAAATGCAGCACCTCGCATTTATCTGAATTAAACTCCATCTATCACTTCTCAGCCCATTGGCCCATCTGGTCCAGATCCTGTTGTAATCTGAGGTAACCATCTTCGCTGTGCCCCACACCTCCAATTTTGGTGTCATCTGCAAACTTACTAACTGTACATCTTATGCTCACATCCAAATCATTTATGGAAATGACAAAAAGTATAGGACGCAGCACCAATCCTTGTGGCACTCCACTGGTCACAGGCCTCCAGTCTGAAAAACAACCCTCCACCACCACCGTCTGTCTTCTACCTATGAGCCAGTTCTGTATCCAAATGGCTAGTTCTCTCTGTATTCTATGAGATCTAACCTTGCTAATCAGTCTCCTATGGCAACCTTGTCGAATGCCTTGCTGAAGTCCATATGGATCACATCTACTACTCTGCCCTCATCAGTCTACTTTGTTACCTCTTCAAAACACTTAGTCAAGATTGTGAGACATGATTTCCCACGCACAAAGCCATGTTGACTATCCCTAATCAGTCCTTGCCTTTCCAAATACATGTACATGTTGGATTCCCTCCAACAACTTGCCCACCACTGAGATCGGGCTCACTGGTCGATAGTTCCCTGGCTTGTCTTTACCGCATTTCTTAAATAGTGGCACCCCGTTTGCCAACCTCCAGTCTTCTGGCACCTCACCTGTGACTGTCAATGATACAAATATCTCAGCAAGAGGCCCAGCAATCACTTCTCTAGCTTCCCACAGAGTTCTCAGGTACACCTGTCCTGGGGATTTATTCACCTTTTTACCATTTTAAGACATCCAGCACGTCCTCCTCTGTAATCTGGACATTTTGCAAGATGTCACCATCTATTTCCCTACAGTCTATATCTTCCATATGCTTTTCCACAGTAAATACTGATGCAAAAGGAAATGACATCACCAAACTAAAGAAATCCAATCATATAAATAGAAAACAGGAATTATCAGCTGTGCTTAGTCTGAGGCGTACTGATGATGCTATCTAAAAGGGCGACGAAACATCTGGAAATGAACCTTTCAGCTTAGTGAGCAAACCTACATTCATAATCTATCCATGTGACTAAAATTATTTATTCCAGCAAAGATTTTCATAAATCTTTACTGCAACCGTTTTTACACCTTTCTCTTTTCCTGAAGTGCTCATAATTATGAAATACTCCGGTTGACGATGAATCAGTGTTTTATCATCATATACTTCTCGATTTCGTATTCTACACCTCTATTCAATGAGAACAGGATCCTGAATGTGTGTTACTCTGTGCTGCCACCATCAGTGATCTGTGTGCAGACAATCCAGGGCTGTGTTCTTATAATTCGTTTAGAATTGTATTATGCTGCTTCTCCTCATTAGTTCTTATCAAAAAGTTATCAATGAACACTTCTCTGCATTAACTTTGGTCTGGCATGGTGTTACCCAATCTATCACTCTATCTTTGCCGTCTTGAAGTTTATCAGTGTCCGCGTACATTTTTGTGCTCAAGCACTGGAGTGGGACTTGAGCAAAAAGCTTATTGTCATAGGAGAGTAGATTACTAACTGAGACACAGTTGGTATTCAAGGTGGTGAAAGCCACTACATAAATGCACAAATATTCTTCTATTGAATATATTCCCTCATGTCATATTCATTGAGGAGGAAATATAAATCAGGGCGTGTGAGAACTTGCTGCTCTAGTAAAATAGCTCTGTCTCATCTTATATAGTTCCCTGAGCAGCCAAACAAAGACTTGGTTTAAGGTGGGATCTCTGACAATTGCAGCACTCCATTAACATTGCACTAAAATGCCAATTTTGAGTATAAGATCAGATGCTCGAACAGGCACTTAGTCATGACCCTCTCAATCTGAGCAAAGAACGCTATACCTTAAAACACACTTTCACTAAAAACTTCAAAGAAATCATTTTAACTGTGCTTATACTAAACTTCCCCTTTCGTTTTGACCTGCTCAGTGTCATCCTTTTTTTCTTCTTGTGTGCAAATAAACTCTGAAACGTTGCAGTTAGCATGGAGCATATTGGGGTGTTAGAGTTCATATGTATTCGCGTATAGAGGATTGTTTAACATGCACTAAACACATTGACCAAATATTGATGGCACCTTCACATTGAAAAGTAGAAACGTTCTCCTTGTTGTGAAGCTTGTGGAATTCTGACAGAATCTAAAAGACAAAAAGCTGGGTTGACGCATCCTGATTGGGAATGGCCTATTTTCATTTCTTGAAGGTGATAGGCTTGCAAGTGAAATGGCAACAGTTGTGTGTCATGTGTTTACAGAGGAATGACCTCAAAGGGAGGACGGCAGTGTGGGTCTGACCCTGCTTGTGCTGTTATATCAGAGAATTACTCGGGGTATTTCTTATTCTAAAATTGCACTGAATTTCAGTAACAGCCACTTGTTGTCTGTTTGATGCTAATGACCATGTACTGCTGAAAATGACATATGTTTGAGTTTTGTAACTCTCAGAAGAGCAGTGGGTGAATGGGTTCAGAAATAGAAATTAATGTTTCAGATTGTTTTTATTTGTGACAGATTCCTAGTGCACGTTTCTGTTAAAATATAGATTGTACCTCAGCTCAGATCTGATGTTATTTGTCCTTGAAACATTAACTTTGCTCACCGGGTCTTTTTTTTATTTTTTTGCAGTTAACGTAATAGCAATTGTGATCCTGTCTCAAGGAAAGTGTGGACTGTCCACCTGCACCACTTGCTACCTGGTGGTCATGGCATTGTAGATCTCCTGGTCATTATCCCTGAAATCATACTCCGTCGGATCAATAATTATTATTTCCCATTGAATGTCATGAAGCTCACTTCTGTGTGTCGACCCCTCTATGTTGTGATTCGTGTATCCATAGACTGTTCTGCTGATTCACTGTGACTTTCACTTTTGATCGATTTGTTGCCATTTCTTGCCGGAAATTGAAATTGAAATATTGCACCAAGAAAACTGCGACTGTGGTTCTAGCTACAACTGGCACTTTCCTGTGTTTAAAAAACATTCACTCTCACTTCAGATATAAAACTAAGTGAGTAATTAAAAATGTAGAATGGCACTGTTCCAATAAGCAAATCTATTTTCGCGATCCATGGTGGACTGGATTTAGGATGTTTGAAAAGGTTTTAACACCATTATTACCATTCAGTTTAATTCTGTTATTCAATGCTATTACAGTCAGACACATTTTAATGGCCAGTCGATTCCTTATGGGATTGAAGTATCACAAAAAAGATGAAAAACACAGCGACCAAGAGATGGAGACAGAAGGTAGTCAATGATTTTACTCTTTACCATATCGGGCACCTTGATCCTCCTGTGGTTTGTTTACATTGTTGGTTTTTTTGATTTTGATAGTTCCGTGGTCAATTCTGGTGGGATGTTGGAAGTGCTTGCCTACATGCTGAGAAATTTAAATTGTAGCACAAACACATTTATTTACATGGCTACTCAGTCCAAGTTCAGAGAGCAGTTGAGGAGCATGTTGAAATATCCCCTAATGTCTATTCATAAATTCGTGAATAGACAAAACAGCTGAGAGCAGCACAAATATCCAGACAGCAATAGACAAGTATTAACCCCTGGGTTACAAAACCAACTTCACATAGCCCTAAACAATGGAAAGTAAAGGGATGTATGGGGGTGGGGGCGTAGTTAATGGCCCTGAACTATGGATCAGCAGTGTGGAAGAAAACTGGGGAAAGAAGAAACATTGTCAACCAGAGAACAGGAAGGACGGGAGCTGAATGAAACCACACGTCAGAGAGCTGGCAGACAAGGGTTAGATATTCACTTCAGAGGAACAGGGGTCAGAAACGTAGAACAAAGAACAAAGAACAAAGAAAATTCACAGCCCAGACTCGGACCCACCCTATCAGTTGAGGACATTGCCCATAAACAGACACTGTCCCTAACTGTGCAGCCTTGTCTCCAACCCACAGTCCTTTGTAACATTATAACCTGTTTGAGACTCAGTTTGAGACTTCCTCCACTGTGCATCATCCTCCAGAACACCACAATTCTCCCTCTGTTTGTGACCTACTTCAGATGTTCAACATTCCCTGTCTCTGTAACCTCTCTCAGTCCTTCAGCACTCAGCATCTTCAGGAATTCCTCCAGTCTGTGTAAATTTCCACACTGAAGGGTGAGATGTTAGGAAGTAAAATAAAAGATAATAAAAGCTCAGCGGTATAAGTGACAGAAAGGATGTACTGATTAAAGCCACAGAGCCCATAGTGCTGAAAGACTGCAAATACCGAGAGGACAGATGACCAAGAGCAGGAATTGAAGATACAATGAATGACCTTGTCCCCTCACTATACTGACAGTTATGACAGCAAAGCAGAATCTAAGTTTATTGAGATCAGGTGTAATTAAACAAGTAGGACTCTGAAAGTTAACACTGGATCTGCATATACTGTTGTGATTGAAATCTGAATCCTGGTGGTAACACACAATGCACTGACTGGGCTAAACATCAGTGTAAATTCTTGAAGTCAGTGTTTGCGCTGTACCTTCTGACCAATTAGTGCATCACATGATATTTAGTGACAGCTCATTAGGAAGATTGGTGTTTCGAATACAATGTAATGCTCTTTGAAAAAAAAACACGTTGTGACATCGGACTTTTCTTCCACCGCTTCTGTCTCCGGGATTCCTGCTTCAACTGAGACTCCCGCCCAACCTCTGAGGACCCCTTCTCCCGCCTCCAACAAGCCCCACCCATGTGGACATCTCATGCTGGTCTGTTACCCGCCTTGATCTCTTTATTTCAAACTGCCAGTGCGACATTGACCACCTCAACCTGTCCACCCCCCCCCCCCCCACACACAATCCAACCTCTCAACCTCACAACACGCAGCCCTCCGCTCCCTTTGCTCCAACCCCAACCTCACGACCAAACCAGCAGACAAGGGGGCGGGGGCGCATTGGTAATATGGCACACAGACCCTAATACCACTGAAGTCACGCGCCAACTTGAAGACACCTCTGTCCACTGCTCCCTTGACCATGACCCCACCAAACGATCATCGCTCAGACCATACACAACCTGATCACCTCAGGAGATCTCCCACCTACAGCTTCCACCTCATTGTTCGGGAATACTATCCCGCCCAGTTCTTCGTCTACCCAAGATCCACAAGCCTTACTGTCCTGGCTGACCCATTGTCTCAGCCTGCTCCTGCCCCACCGAATCCATCTCTACATACCTTGATACTAAATCCCCGATCCAGGAACCCCCTACATACATTCAGGACAACATCCATGCACTCCAATTCCTCCAAGACTTTCATTTCCCCATCGCCCAATACTCATCTGCACCATGGACATCCAGTACTTATACACCTCTATCCACCATGACGAAGGCCTCTAAGCCCTCTGTTTCGTCCTCTCCTGATGTTCCCACCAGTACCCCTCCACTGACATTCTCATTCGTTTGGTTGACCTTGTCTTCTTGCTCAACAATTTCTCCTTTGAATCCTCCCACTTCCTCCAGGAGAAAGTGGTAGCCATGGGTACCCGCCAGGGCCTCAGCTATGCCTGTCTCTTTATTGGTTACGTGAAGCAGTCCATCTTCCGCAGCTACACTGGCACCATTCCCCATCTTTTCCTCCGCTACATTAATGACTGTATTGGTGCCACCCTCGTGCACCCACGAGGGGGTTGAATAGTTCATCAACTTCAACAACATATTCCAGTCAGAACTTAAGTTCACCTGGACAATCTCAGACACCGCCCTCCCCTTCCTGGACCTCTCAATTTCCATCAACTGTGACTGACACAATACGGACATCTTCTACAAACACATCGATTCCCACAGCTAACTGGATCACACCTCCTCCCACCATACCTCCTGCAAAGATGCTGTCCCTTATTCCCAATTCCTCCGAATCCGCTGCATCTGCTCCTGGGAGGACAGGTTCCACCACAAAACACACCAGATGGTCTCCATCTTCAAAGTCTTCAATTTCCCCTCCCACATGGTCAATGGTGCCCTCCAGCACATCTCATCCACTTCCTGCACCTCTGCCCTCGAACCAGACTCCTCAACTGCAACAAGGACAGACCAACGCCCCCACCCCGTCCCCCACACCGTGCTGGTCCACACCTTTCATTCCACCAACCTCCACATACATCGGAACATCTTCCGCCATTGCCACCACCTAAAGATTGGCCCACAACCAGAGATATATTTACATCCCCAACCCTATCTGTGTTCTGTAAAGACCATTCCCTCTGCGACTCCCTCATCAGGTCCACGCCCTGCACCAAACCCTCCCCTTCCTGGCACCATCCCCTGACACCGCAGGAATCGCAAAGCCTGTGCCTACACCTCACCCCTCACCTCCGTCAAGGCCACAAAGGAGTCTTCCACATCCATCAAAGTTTCACCTGCACTTGCACACACGGCATTTACTGTACCCATTAGTCCCAGTGCAGTCTGCTCTACATTGGGGAGACAGGACGCCTACTTGCAGAGTGCTTCAGAGAACATCTCTGGGACACACGCATAAACAACCCTATCACCGCGGGGCCGAACACTTCAATAACCCCCCTCCCACTCTGCCAATGACTTGCAGGTTTTGGGCCTCCTCCACATGACTATTCTTTTATTCATACAAGATTAGACTCAGTACCATCCCAGGAATTGTCAGGCACCCCAATAATATTCCATCGTAACAATATCCTTGGTATAGATCGTGAGTGAAGGTTTCAGTATTAAGAGCGGCTAAGGTGAGAATCAGATAAATAACCCCCTCAGGCCTCTCTAATTGGCTGAATTAAAGAGAACTTGAGTGTATAATCAGATTTCCTCATGGTAAATGTCCATCGGTTTGAATTTTTATGAGAGACGTTAACAAAGGACTGGAATTCTGAAACAGTGGAATGCTAATTGTCTTTCAACAAATGCTATCTGAGTGTATGATCTGAAACTGAGAATGCATTGGATCTCAATTACCCAATGCACCAAGGAAATCCTTCAATAAGTTGTCAAATGGAGATATAGAGGTATTACTAGGAATTAGACGGGGTAAGTGAGTGAATAAATATTCAGCAGGAACATGTGACGTGCTTTATGAGAATTTGTCAATTTGCCAGGAAGGATAAATCAACAGTAAGCTATTTAAACAGAATGAGATTGCAGAATTGAGCAGTGCAAATGAATTTTGTGTCCTGATACATGAATGACATAAACTTAGTGTGCAGATGCACCAACTAATTTGCATAGTAACCAGCATTCTGCTGTTTCTTGTGAAGGTTATTGAATACATATGTTCAGTATTATTTGCTTCATCTGTACAGGACATTGGTGAGACCACATCGGATTCAGTTTGTGCAGCTGTAATCTCCTAATTAAAAACTAAAGTACTTCATTGATTTACAAACAGTTGAGAGATATTTCACTTCACTACTTCCTTGATGACGGATTTATGGTATGGAGGTGTGAACAAGTTTCTTGTTGCTTCTGGCAAGTTTGAAGAGGTGATCATATTGAACCATACTAGATATTGAAGACAGTTAAACATGGCTTGATTAAATGAAGTCAACATGGCTTTTTGAGGGGCAGGTCATGCCTCACAAACCTCATCGAGTTCTTTGAGGATGTGACTAGAAAAATTGATGAGGGTCGAACTATGGATGTGGTGTATATGAACTTTAGCAAGGCATTTGATAAGGTTTCCCATGGTAGGCTCATACAGAAGGTCAGGAGGAATGGGATACAGGGGAACTTAGCTGTCTGGATACGGAATTGGCTGGCCAACAGAAGGCAGCGAGTGGTAGTAGAAGAAAAATATTCTGCCTGGAAGTCAGTCTTGAGTGGTGTTCCACAGGGCTCTGTCCTTGGGCCTCTACTGTTTGTAATTTTTATTAATGACTTGGATGAGGGGATTGAAAGATGGGTCAGCAAGTTTACAGATGACATTTAAAGGGGAAATAGTGAAATGGGTCAAATTACCCTGTTATTCTGTTCAGTTCTATGTTCTGATATTCCCCCGATAGTGGCAGAATAGGACGCTCCACTGGGAGCTTCTCTGTTCCACCCTTCTTTATCTTTTTGTTCTAAATTTTTCTCTTCTCTGTAGTTTATTTCACAAAATTTTGCCATCTCAACCTCACTGGGCGGGGAATGGAGGGGACAACACTCAGACCGGAGGCTATCGCTGGAAATGATTCATAGATCAGGCCAGGAAACGAGGCATGTTCCAAAGGCGAGACCCAGACCAGGCCAGCACAGGAGTGTGTCCCAAAACAGGCCAGCACAGGAGTGTGTCCCAGACCAGGCCAGTGCAGCAGTGAGTCCCAGACCAGGCCAGTGCGGGAGTGTGTCCCAGACCAGGCCAGCGCAGGAGTGGGTCCCAGACCAGGCCAGTGCGGGTGTGTGTCCCAGACTAGGCCAGTGCGGGAGTGAGTCCCAGACCAGGCCAGCACAGGACTGTGTCCCAGACCAGGCCAGTGCGGGGGTATGTCCAAGACCAGGCCAGTGCGGAGTGAGTCCCACACCAGGCCAGTGCGGGAGTGTGTCCCAGATCAGGCCAGTGCAGGAGTGTGTCCCAGACAAGGCCAGTGTGGGAGTGTGTCCCAGAACAGGCCAGTGTGGGAGTGAGTCCCACACCATGCCAGTGTGGGAGCGTGTCCCAGAACAGGCCAGTGTGGGAGTGAGTCCCACACCAGGCCAGTGCGGGAGTGTGTCCCACACCAGGCCAGTGCGGGAGTGTGTCCCACACCAGGCCAGTGCGGGAGTGTGTCCCAGACCAGGCCAGTGTGGGAGTGAGTCCCAGACCAGACCAGTGCGGGAGTGTGTCCCAGACCAGACCCAGATCGGGAGTGTGTCCCAGACCAGCCAGTGTGGGAGTAAGTCCCAGACCAGGCCAGTGCGGGAGTGAGTCCCAGATCAGGTCAGTGCTGAAGTGATTCCCAGACCAGATCCAGTGCGGGAGTGTGTCCCAGACCAGGCCAGTGCGGGAGTGAGTCCCAGACCAGGCCAGTGCAGGGGTGAGTCCCAGACCAGTGTGGGAGTGAGTCCCAGACCAGGCCTGTATGGCAGGAATGTCCTGACTGAAGGCTGGTCAAGGGGCAGTGTGATCATTGGGGAATGGAAGCGATGCCTCAAGTTTTTAAGTTCAGTGTGGTCTGGGTCCGGTCCAGACGCGAGATACTGGCACAGACTCAGTGAAAAGTACTCGGATTTGAACACTTGTAACAAAGTTTTTCATTTTACTCTCGATTTTTATTCATTATTCTTTCACCTCTGTAACAAATGGGCAGAGAAGTGGCAGATGGAGTTTAATTCAGATAAATGCGAGTTGCTGCATTTTGGGAAAGCAAATCTTAGCTGGATGTATACACTTAATGGTGAGGTCCCCGGAAGTGTTGCTGAGCTAAGAGACCTTAGAGTGCATATCCTTATAGTGCATACTCGTAGCACTTTGAAAGGTGAGTTGTAGGTAGATAGGATAGTGAAGAAGGCGTTTGGTATGCTTTCCTTTATTGGTCAGAGTATTGAGTACAGGTGTTGGGAGGTCATGTTGAGGCTGTACAGGACATTGGTTAGGCCACTGTTGGAGTATTGCATGCAATTCTGGTCTCCTTCCCATTGAAATGATGTTGCGAAACTTGAAAGGATTCAGTACTTCACAATGTTACCTGTCTTCTGAAAATGGGTAGATTCGAATTACAGAGAAACAAAAGCAAAAAGCCAGAATTTCACTTGACTCTTTAAATTCTAACATTCATTCAAACCCTGAAACACCTATTGAGACAAACAAGCACACACACACACATACGCACACACAGACGCACACACTCACACACACGCTCACACACACAATCACACAATATTCAATTAAAATGATATTATTGGATAAGTCAGATAGCTAATGCACCGTCGGGAAGTCCTGGAGAAACAGAACCATTCTGTCGAAATCTGAGGAGGTGGAACCAGAATTCATATTTCGAGTCCAGTATAATTCTTCATCAGAACAGCCATAACAGTCCACAATCATGAACTCTGTTTCCCCCTCAGCCGATGATGGCAGGTTGGCTGAATTTCTCGAGCACACATTTGTACAGGTTGTTACACTGACGGTCTGTTTGTAAGGTCAAAAACAAATACAAGGGAAACTGTTCAATAACATTGGTCCCCAGGATATGACAGCGAGGTTCCTTTGGTCTCCAAAGTGCTTCACTTCTCTCGTCTTTGAGTTGAGGTTCTTTCACATCTTTGCAAGAGACACACAGCAGCTAGCTCACAAATGATAACGTCTCTGATTTATTTGTTAAATACAAAAGCTTATCGTAACTGGTGGAGGAAAACACCTGGAATTATTTTGCTACATCTGTACGGTTATGTTTATCTACATATAACAGTGAATGTCTCTTGCCTGCCACACTCTCTGCAGTTTCTCTGGATTTCCTTGTCCTCCTGGATTGGAGAACAGCATGTGAGAATCTTCGACAGAATTTTCCTTTTTGCCAAGGGGCGTGTTTATGGGATCTTTCTATATTGAAACTGTTAATTAGCAATAGTTCCTGTCTCCATTATTCTGTTCAGTTTTCCAGTAGATTTGTTATTCTATATTCCTCGTTCTTTGGGAATATTTTATCTGCAGAGTTTAAATAATTGAGTTTTGCTTATTAGCCTGTAGTTTGAACAGTCCCATTGCAGCTGGAACAGACATTTTACATTGGCCTTGAAAAGAAGAACATGTGAGGGTCTCAGTGACTTTCTAAAAGTATTTTGGAGGGGCTCTGACCTGGACCATAACCCTGGACACCTTCTCTTCCTGCATAATACGGTGAAGGGACTGAGTGGTTTATCCCTCTTCTTTCCCAATAATTAAGATGGGCTGAATGGCTTCTTCATATTCCTGGGAACTGAGCTTGAGTTTCTGAATGAGCTCCTCTTTTACTGTGGAAACATCACTCACCCCTCGTGCCCCTGTTCAATGTAATCTGTGTGCCTCTAGCTAAGTCTTTCTGATTTGTAACATCCTTGCTTACTATGCTCGGAACCAAAACTTTTCACTATACATGACAATAAATAAATCAAATATATCAAATCAAATGCGCAGTGTTTAGCAGTACTGCTCCATAAATATTGCTGAAAATGTGTTGCTGGAAAAGCGCAGCAGGTCAGGCAGCATCCAAGGAGCAGGAGAATCAACGTTTCAGGCATGAGCCCTTCCTCAGGCTCATGCCCGAAACGTCGATTCTCCTGGTCCTTGGATGCTGCCTGTCCTGCTGTGCTTTTCCAGCAACACATTTTCAGCTCTGATCTCCAGCATCTGCAGTCTTCACTTCCTCCTGTTACATAAACGTTACATACACATTAACAGAAGAAGCTTGAATATTGTCCAGGTCTTACTGCACTAGCACACGACTGGTTCAGGAGCTGAGGGATGACACATTGATGTGAACATTGTGGGATATTCAGTGAGCATCCTCACTTCTATCTTATGATGGGGGAAAGACATTGATGAAGCAGCTGAAAATGTTTGTGCTGAAGAAGCGACCTTGAAGATCTCCCACAGAAATATCTCAGACTGAGAGAGGTGATCACTGTGAACCAGAAACATCTTCCTTTGTGCTTTAAATCACTCCAACCCATGGAGTGTTTACAACTGAGTACCACTAAGTACAATTTACTTCAGCTCCGTGATACTATCCTGTGTCAACTTCTTCCTTGATAGCAGGACCAATCACTCCTACTGAGCCTTTGTGTTTACCTCCTTTGTTCATATCAATATAAGACTCTGGTGCGGCCGCATCTGGTGTATTGTGTGCAGTTTTGGTCGCCATATTATAGGAAGGATATGGAGGCACTGGAACGGTGCAGAAGAGGTTTACCAGGATGTTGCCTGGCATGGTAGGAAGATCGTATGAGGAAAGGCTGAGGCACTTGGGGCTTTTCTCATTGGAGAAAAGAAGGTTTAGGGGTGATTTGATAGAGGTGTACAAGATGATTATGGGTTTAGATAGGGTTGACCATGAGAACCTTTTTCCACTTATGGAGTCAGCTTTTACGAGGGGGCATAGCTTTAAATTAAGTGGTGGTAGGTATAGGACAGATGTTAGGGGTAGATTCTTTACTCAGCGAGTCGTGAGCTCATGGAATGTCCTGCCAGTAGCAGTGGTGGACTCTCCCTCTTTATGGTCATTTAAACGGGCATTGGATAGGTATATGGAGGATAGTGGGCTAGTGTAGGTTAGGTGGGCTTGGATCGGCGCAACATTGAGGGCCAAAGGGCCTGTACTGCGCTGTATTTTTCTATGTTCTATGTTCTATAATAGGCCATGGTATAGGAGCAGGGAAGAGAATTTCCACTTGAAAGAACCTTTTTGAATTTCTTAATGCTCTCATAGATTCATGGAAACAAACTTTAGTCCAACTTGTCCATGTGGACGAGATATGCTAATCCAATCTAGTCCATTTTTTGTATCTCAGGTTGAATTTCAGGTTGTAAGTTTGCTCGTGGAGCTGGGAGGTTTGTTTTCAGACATCCCATCACCATGCTAGGTAACATCATTAGTGAGCCTACGGTGAATTGCTGTTGTTATGTCCCGCTTTCTATTCATGTGTCTTGGTCAGTTAAGGTGGGTGATGTGGGCTGCCACGATGCCAAGGGATCTGAGTAGTCTAATCATCATTTCAGAGATGTCTTTGATGCATGGTAATGTCGCCAGAGTTTCTAGGCGTATTTTGACTGCATTGTTAGGAATTGGTGGACTGTGTTTAATTGGTTATCCATTATTCTTTAGTACGCTGCATAGGTATTTTTCTTCTGCTGCTCTTAGTTCCTGAGTGCTGCAGTGTGTTGTGGCTCATTTAAATAATGTCCTGATGCAGCTCCGTTTGTGGGTGTTGGGATAATTGCTTCTGTAGTTAAGTAGTTAAGTTCTCTGGGCATTGCTTTCCTGTAGATGTTGGTCTGACGTTATCCATGGACTGTTTGTTTCACTGTGACATCTAGGGAGGGGAGTCTGTTGTTGTTCTACTTCTCTGTTGAACTTGGACCCCATTTACCAACCTCTGAGAAAAAGAACCGGAAATGATATCACCCACCTTAACAGACCAAAACCTATGTAAAGCAAGCAGGACATCCCACCAGTGCTTCACCGGAGGCTCACTGATGATGTTACCACACATGATAATGAAACGTCTGAAAACAAACCATCCAGCTTAACGATGAATCTTACAGCTGATCTCATCTCATTTGCCAGTATTTGGGTCATATCCCTGTGAACCCTTCCTATTAGTATCCCTATCCAGATGCCTTTTAAACGTGGAATTGTATCAGCCTCCACCACTTCCTCAGACTGCTCATGCCATACACGCAATACCCAATGTTTCAAAAGGCTGTCTCTGTGGTCCCATTAAAATCTTTCCCCTCTCACCTTCAACCAATGCACCCTAGTTTTGGTTGTCCTTATCCTGAGGAAAAGAACTTGGCTACTAACATCATTCATGCCCCTCCGAAATTCATAAACCTCTACAATATGATCCCTCAGCTTTTGATATTCCAGGAAAAAACACCCCAGCCTGTCCAACCCCACCCTCTCAGTCAAACTCTCCAGTCAGGCATATCCTTTTGAAACTTTTCTGCATCCTCTCATGCTTAAAATCTTCATACTTATTTAGCAGAGGGAACCAAATTGTAGACAGCATTCTCAAACTGGCCTCACCAATGTTCTGTACAGCTGCAAAATGACTTCCTGACTCCTATATTGTATGCTCTGAGTGATGAAGACAGGCATGTCAAACATGTTGTTCACCATCTTGTGTATCTGTCACTCTATTTTCACGGAATTATGCATCTGCACCCCCGGTCTCTTTTTTTTTGACAATACATCTAAGGGCATTCCTATTAATTGTATAAGTCTTAGCCCTCTTTAACTGAACAAAATGCAAAACATAACATTTATTTAAATTAAACTCCTTCTGCCACTCCTTGGTCTATTAGCCCATCTAGTCAAGGTCCCATGGTTTGCGAAGAGTAGCTTCTTCATTATTCAGTAAACTAACTAATTTGTAAACTTATGAACCATGCCTCTGATATTATCATACAAATCATTTCTATAAATGATAAAAGCAGTGGACCCAGCACTGGGTCTTGTGGCACATGGCTGGTTAATGGGTCCAATCTGAAAATCAACCCTTCACCACCACCTTACCTCTCTGATCTTTAAGGCCATGTTGTATCCAAGTGGCTCACTGGCCCTGGAAACCAAGTAACATCAACTTGCTAATCTATCTAACATGCAGAACCTTGCCAAATGGCTTGCGTTCATACAGAGAAACTTTATCCACCTTCATCAATTTTCTCTGTAACCTCTTTAAGCAGTTCAATCCAATTAGTGAGACACAATTTCCCACGCACAAAGCCATGCTGACTGTCCCAAAACAACTCGTGTACTTTCAAATGCAAGTAAATCCTACCTCTCAGAATCCCCTCCAAAAACTTCCCCACTCCTGACATCCGGCTCACCAGTCTGTAGCTCTGTGGGTTTTCCGGTCACTGTTTCCTTTCCTAGTCCCAATCCGCAACTGGTCAAAGCAAATTTTAAATGTGATCAGGTCGGTGACATGAGCAATAATATGGATCTCAGACTGGGTCAGGGGCAGTGTTAGGAACACGCCAGGCAGATTTCTTTATTCTGCAAAATTAACAAGTTTATGACCAAAATAAATTTACTCAAACTGTAATGGTACAGTGAATGACAAGCAGTTTGGAAATTGCAAATACATGCAGCGATATTTGCCTTTCTGAAAATACTGAGGAGTATACACTTGCACGCATGTATACACACACACGCACGCACACGCGCACGCATGTATTCATACACACGCACACAACACACACATGCACGCCCAAACACACACACGCACGCACGCACACACATGTATACACGCACACGCACATGACACACACATGCGCATGCACGCACACGTGCACACACACATACACATGCACACCTAAACCCACACACACACGTTTGACGACAAACAGAAATACAAAATCACTGCAGATTGTTAACTTGAAAAACCAATAGCTAAATATGACAAAAGGAAAATTGAGAGATTGTCCCAGATGTTATTTTGCTTCTGAAGTAATTCTGTTCACACAAGCTGCTGGAAATGGGATTTCGTCCTGGAACATTTGGATCACGCAGTGGGGGGACTGCAGTGAATCGCTGTCAGGAAACCTCCACGAGGGGTAAAGATGACTAAGGGGTTTTTAGCTCACGTATGTTGCCGTGAGGAGGAACAAGGAAAGAGAGAATGGGCAATCGGCCGTTGATTCTTTGGCAGGTTACATTTTCTCCCTCTCTCAGCTGAATTGTACAATAATGTTATCTGTCCCCAAACTAGCCAATGTGAGATCTTTGTGAACATCATCCAAACTGTATGACCCCATCACATTCCCTACTCCATGTAGATGTCATACACAGAGCCATTTCCTGAGAAAACATGGCCCCAATTGATATGAAGATATGTTTGTATGTGCCTGTGCAATTTAAAAATAAAACGTTCAACGTCTTCACTAAGGTGTGTTAAAATTAAAACATCATATCCTAAATTTCTTCCCCAGTTATTTTTTATTCTATGCAAGCAGAAATATTTATCAGGTGTTTACCAGCTACACTCTCCTCAAGATCATATATGGTAGATAAGAACATCTCTCATTCTTTGGCCGAATCTGTTAGTCCTTCATAATTAATGCCTTTATCCCAAGAATGAATAAAGACAAACATCATTGAAAACTTTCAAAATCAGAAATGTTTTCATTTTCAGTTCAGGGGAATTAAACTGCTCATTGTACATCAGATGTGATCTCATCAATTCCAAATATAGATTTGTAGGTCATACCCGATACCCTTTGCAAGAAACAACATCATTTTATTTACATTCTAAAATTACTTACTGCATCTTCAGACTAACCTTTTATGAGTCAAATACCGGCACATACAAATTCCTCTGTACCACGGAGTTCTGCATTCTCTCTCCATTTAAATAATTTTATGTTGTTTAATTCTTTCCTCAAAATACAAACTTCCCATCACTCACATTGTACTTTTTTTTTGATGCTGCTATTCTCATTAACTTCCTCTGTCTGTATCCCATTGCAAATGCTCTGTCTCCACTTGGCATCTTATTGAATGACTATCCCGGTGTATTAGCAAATTGATATCCAATCCAGTCAGCCCCTTCATCCAAATCGTTAATCTAGAATGTAAATTGTTGATGACCTCACAGAGATCCCTGAGGGATTCCAATCATCACAGCATTCCAACCTGAAAGTCAGTATTTATCTCTCCTCTGTATTCCCTGTTAGCTAACCCTGTCCTGTGCAGAAACCTAGAAAGGTTGCATGGTCTCATCCTGTGCTGCCTAATGCAATGAAAGGACTGAATGCTTCATTTTATTCCAGTGTAACTCCTCAGACAGACAGAAAGATGTCATTCTGTCTCATTGTAACAATCCTGACTGGTTGACTGTCGTTTTCCTTCACCTCTGTAACAGCTTTGATAAGTTGAATAAGAGGATAACACATGGGATAAGACCTTCAGTTGGCCATTCAGCCCCTTGAGGCTGCTGCTCAATTTGGAAAGAAAATAATTGGTCTGATCGTGGTTGAATGCTCCTTTCCTGCTTATTCCTAATAAACACTGGGGAAGAGAACATAACAGACAGCACAATATTAAAGGGAAAAGAATATCCTTATCTTAATCTTCATTGGTTGACACCACATTGTTCACGTGTGTTAATCTCACAGCAAATCACCTCCTCTGTTGAGAAATAAGGGTGCAACAAATAGGAACAGACATAGGCCATTCTACCCCTCAAATGCAATGATTCTGTTCACTAATATACTTATTCATCTCAGCATCCACTGCTCTCTTGGGAAGCCATGTCTGATAACATAAGACCATAAAGCACAAGAAATTAGAGCAGAATTCGACCATTTGGCCAATCGTGCCTGCTCTTTTGTTCAATCCTGTGTCGCTGTATTCCTGTATGTGAGTGTGCATTTCTGCGTCTTTCTGCTAAATGGCAAGCGACAGGGTACGCATGGAGGCTTGTTTTATCGGCCAGGAGGCCTGTGACCAGGCTTATTGTACAGGGATCAGTGCTGGATCTACTTTTGTTTGCCAGTTGCATCAATGATTTAGATGATAATATCGAAGTAAGTTTGCAGATGACATAACAATTGATGGTACAATGGAGAGTGAAGACGGTTAACTAAGATTACAAAGAGACCTTGATCAATCGGATCAATGAATCATCGACTGGTACAACATGGAAACAGACCCTTCGATTCAACTCATCCGTGCCAACCAGCTAACCTAAATTAATTTAATTTGGCCCATATCCCTCTCAACCCTTCCTATTCACAGCTCTAAACAGATGCCTTTTAAATGTTGCCACTGTACCAAACCCCTCCACTATATCTGGTAACTCATTCCATACACACACCACCCTCTGAACTAAAAATGTTGTTCCTTCAGCCCCATTTATGTCTTTCACCTCTCACATTAAGCAGATGCCCTCTATTTTTAAACTCCCGTACACTTTGAAAATGACTTTGGCATTTCAACCTATCAATGCCCCTCCACTCAATCTCTAACGTGCCAGGCAAAATTTGCCCTTTAGCTCAAACCCTCGAACCCAAGTGGCATCCATGTAAATCTTTTCTGCACCCTTTAAGGTTTGACAGTGTCTTTCCTAAAGCAGGAAGATCAGAATGGGACACAGTATTCCAAAAGTGCCCTCACTAATGCCCTGCTCAGATGCATCACATCATGCTAATGTCTATTATCAAAGTACTGAACAGTAACAGCAAATGTTCCAAATGCCTTCATTACTACCTAGCGACCTATGACTGTACCTTCAAGAATCTTTGAAACTTTTCCATGATTAATCACTGCTGCCTCACAGCACCAGGAACAAGTGTTTGATTTCACTGTCTGTGAGGAGTATGCACATTCTCCCTGTGTCTGCCTGGGCTTTCTCCAGATGCTCCAGTTTCCTTCCCGAATCCAAAGGTGTGCAGGTTAGGTGGATTGAACATGCTAAAAGGCCCATTATGTGCAGGCTTGATGGGTGAGCCATGGGAAATGCATGGCTGCAGGGATAGGGTAGAGGTGCGTCTGCTAGATTGCCCTTCAGAGGGTCAGTGTGGACTCCCTGTGCTCAATGGCATGTTTCCATTCTGTAGATTTTCTGTGAAGGTATCTTTGTTTGGCAACACTCCCCAGGACTCGACCATTAAGTCTGTAAGTCCTGCAGTGATACGCCTTACCAAAATGCGACCCCTCACATTTATCTAAAATAAATTCCATCTGCCACTCCTCCGCCCATCGATCTATTTGAGCACGGTCCAACTGTACTCTGAGATAACCTTCTTCATTGTCAGCTACACCACCAATTGTGGTGACATCTGTAAGCTTACTAACCATACCTCCTCTATTTACATCCCAATCATTTATATACATGATGAAAGCTAATCAATCCAGTACAGATCCTTGTTGAACACTAATGGTCATAGGCTTCCAAACTGAAAAGTAATCCTCCACCTCAAGGCAAATTTGTACCCAAATGGCAACCTCTCCATGGATTTCATATGATCTGATCTTGCCAACCATTTATCCCACGTGGAACCATGTCGAACAACTTGCTGAAGCCAATTGCCTTCCAGTTTCAAACTTTGCAGCTGCACACAGACTTCAACGGCCCTTGAAGAAGAAAACATAATTGCAGGGAAAATAATGTATCATGTAGAGAGAGGTCATTCAGCCTGCTGGTTAATATTTGCTCCCTGCTAATTTTGCTTGTCCCAAAAAGAGAGCGGGAGATTAGCCAGAGGTTGTGGTTAATTTGGGACTAATAATATTTATTAAAAGACGGATAAGGTCCTGTAAAGACCTTCTACAGTAAGCTTGGACATCAATTTAGAAAGCAAAACTCCAAAGGTAATGATCTCAATTCCACGTACTAATGAGACAAGGAATAGAGAATAGACCAGCTGAATGTTTGGCAGGAGAGACTGAATGGAGGTCGGGATTTACCTTCCTGGGGACTAGAACTTACTCTGGGAAAAGTGATATCTGTACAACCTAAAAAAGTTTGCATCACAACAGTACCAGTGCCAACATCCTTGCAGGGGAGACTTGCTAGTACTGTTACAACCTGGGGCAAACCTCTCTGCTCAATTAAACAAGCAACTCAGAAAAGATTCACCCAGTGCTGCAATCTGTTAAAATTCAAGAGGCAAAGAACTATCCCAAAAGTTAATATTTAAAGTAAAAACTAACAACTGTACTCTTTAAGTCTGACGGAGAATATTAACTAATACTATTTATAACTCCTTTGTCTTAAACCATTTTTAACTCCCCTCCACAAGACTAGTCTGATAAAAAGTCCAAATTAAGATTTTTTTTAAAAATCTTGTTTCAAAACCAGGCAGCCGTTGGTTCTCCTCTGTATTCCTGTCTTCATTTCTTCTTCTTGGGGATTCACCTTCCCAGGTCTTTGATAGATGAAGGTACCTGTCAGAGAGCAGATCCTTCTGCAAGCAGTCTTGTTGGTGCTGGCTGTTCTTTGCTGTCCTGGCTAATTTTTCAAAATGTTTGATATTTATTTCCCAAAACTTCGGATTAATTCATTGACTTGATGTCATCAAAAATAGTAAGATTCAAATTTGATTGGACCTTTGTATCTGGGGCATTATTTACACCAATTGGCTGTATTCTGAATTTGTTTTTGTATCCTAGCAACACAGCACCACATATGTGTTTCAAACCAAATGTAACATTTTTAAACGTTCGGTACACTTTGTGCTAGCCAGAAATTTCAGCTCCCTTAAATGTACAGGACACCCATAACTTCATAACACCTCCCCAGTTCAGATAAAATGAACCAACATAATGAAAAGCTGACTTCATTTTTTTCTATTTTTAAACACATTACCCTAATGTACCAATAACTGTCATCTAAATTCACCTTAACTTCTTCCCATGTATAAACCATTGGATAACTACAAATCTTATGTGAACTTTATCAGTTAAATCTGTGGTAACACATCTCCAATTACACACTTACAACCAACAGCATGAGATTTTTTAAATGAAGTCTCTAAAATAATACTCCAATGAAATTGTCTCATAATTTTGTCTTTAAAATGTTCTAATGAAGTAAGAGGATTATGATATTCTTTGTCATCAAAATGCGGCAGTGTTTTGACATATTTGTATGTCTTTTGTATGTCTCTTTTAATATTTGTATGTCTCTTTTCATCTCCATCCTGTTAACATGACTTTTCTGACTAAGTTGCAACTTCTTAAGTTCAAATTCTCTTTCTTTTTGCTTGGCTAAGAATGTTCTCTCTCTTGCTTTTTCCTCCCTCTGTCTCTCCTCTCTCTTTCTCTGTTCCTCTCTTCTCTCTCTGTATTTCTCTGTCCCTTTCTTCTCCCTCTCTCTTTGCACAGCTAAGAACCTCCTCTCTCTCTCTCTTCCTTTGTTTATCTTGTAACTCCATTTTTATCATTTGTAATGTAAGGGTTTCCACCTCTACTGCACCTGTCTGTTTCTTTCACACACTGAAAGTGTTAGAGTAATTCCCTGACAATTTCAGCTTTACTTTTGTCCTTGTTTAAACACAAAACTTTCTTCTTTGCTAATTCTAAAATGATGACTTTTTTTCTGTCCTTCTAAACGTTCTTGACAAATTTGAGAATCATCTTCAAATCCCAGCATCTGTTTAGCAATTTTAAGAGCCATTTCTCTCACTTTTAATTTAACCAAACACAAGTCATTAAAATTCAAGAAATTGTCTCACCTATATTTTATTTAAAGACCGATGACACGAACCTGTAAGTGTTTAAATCTACTGGGGATTATCGTACCTCAAATCTATTCTAATCTGTTTAAACCTGTTCAAATCATAATCCCGAGACCCAAACTGTTCAAATCCTGACACTGGGTAAACCCCTCTGCTCATTTAAACTAGCAACACAGAAAAGGTTCAACTCATGCAGTAATCTCTTCCTCTCAAAAATTTGAGAGGAAAATAATTATCCTAAAAGATACTATTTAAAATAAAACTTAACAACTTTATTATTTAGGTCTAACAAAGAATATTAACCAGCAACTACTTACAAATCCTTTCTCTTAAAACTATCTTTTAACTCCAATCCACAATACTAGTCTGATAAAAAGTCCCAATTAAGATTTTTTTAAAAAATATTGTTTCAAAACCAGGCAGCTTTTGGTTCTTCTCTGTATGCCTGTTTTGGTTTCTTCTTCTTGGAGATTCACCTTCCCAGGTCGTTGATAGATAAAGGTACCTTTCAGAGAGCAGATCCTACAGTAAGCAATCTTGTTGATGCTGGCTGTTCTTTGCTGTCCTGACTAACTGTTCAAAATGTTGATACTTACACCCCAAAACATTAGATCAATTTCATTTCATCATTCAAAATAGTAAGATTCAAATTCAATTGGACTTTTGAACCTGGGGCATCATTTAAGTTGATTGGCAGAATTCTGAAGTTGTTTTTGTATCCTGGCAACACAGCACCAGATACATGTTTCAACCCAATGTTACATTTTTAAATTTCAGTTCCCTTAAAGATACAGTACACCCATAACTTCATAATAGTACTACGGGGGGGAGGATTTAAACCCATCTGGTAAGGAGATGAGTGCCAGACCTGGAAGACAGGAATCAGAGAAATCCAGACGAAAATAAAAGATAAGAAAGTAAAGGGCAAATGGAGGCAGAGGGAAAAACGCTATCAAAGATTTTTCAATCTTTTGGGTGGTGGGGTGTAGTGTTGTTAGAATGGAGTCAATGCAAGACTGAGAACAGATATTGTAGCAAGGAAACTCGATGCAATTAGTCTGGATGCATCCAAAAAGCAACAACAGGCAGAAAACGCTCGTGGAGGTTCTTCCTGAGCGTCTAAACAGCACTGGCGAGGTGGAAGATTGCAGAAAAGCAAAGATTCAAACAACAAGGATGCTATAGTTATCATCATTTTAATGTACAGATAGACTGGGAAACTACATTCATAATAATACTGTGACAATGAGTTGTTGGAGTCTGTACATGATAGGTTTTGACACCAGGATGCCGAGGAAAAAAATTGGGAACAGGCTATCTTAGATTTGCGTTTGTGCCACGGTGAAAGGTGAATTAATAATCTTGTTGGTACAGAGTTCCCATAATCTTATGGGAAAGATATCCATAATATGTCAGAATTGTTCATTGGGATAGTAACTGATGTAGTTCAGAACAAACTCATAATCCCACATCTAAACAAAGGAAATTACAAACAAGTGAGGGGTGAGTTGGCTGTGCTACACTTGGTGACTTCTCTAAAAGGCATGACAGAAAGGGCACAAAATGGAATAGGTACACACATGGCTAAGAAAAGAAATTGAGAATGAGACTAATCTCAAACAGGAACTATATAAAGTTGTCAGAGAAAGGAGCAAGCCTGAGCTTTGGGACCAAGGGAGAATTCAGCAAAGGGTGCCCGAGAAGTTGATTAAGAGGGTGAACATAAAGTGTGAGAAGTCAATTGCTGGACAGCATTTATTATCCATCCTTCATTGCCTAAAGCGCATTTAGGATTCAACCACATTGCTGTGGGCCTGGAATCACATGTAGACCAGAGTGGGTAAGGACAGCAGTTTCCTCCCGGAAGGAGATGAGTCAAACAGGTGAGTTTTTCCTACAATCGACAATAGATTCATGGTGATCATTAGTCACTTAATGTCAGAATGCAGGGTCTTCAAGAAGCATGAAAATCTCTTCAGTGAAGACAAATTCTTTGAGATTCTTCATACTTATAGTCTGAAATCAGGTGAACAGATAATGAGAAACCAGGAAATGATAGAGCAAGTAACAACTACTTTAGTTCGCCTTCACAGAAGAAGACACACATAATTTCCCAGAAATGCTGCAGAAGCAAGTGTATATCAATTAAGGAGAATTGAAAGAGATTATTATTTGGACAAAACAGTGCTGGAGAAATTAATGAGAGTGAAATGATACGAAAGGAGATGCCTATTGTGTTGGGACCCTCACTGATTATTCATTATTTATATTTCTTATTCTTTTATCAATTTTGGTTTGGGAGTAAAGAACTTTGAAACAGCTTGTGTCATAAAGAAAAAAGACACACATTTGTTTTATTGGTGAATACCCACAACCCTGGCAGCAGCCTGTTCATTCAGAAGTATTCAGTCTTGCCTGTAACCTTTGGATATGCACGTAGGAAGAAAGGATGGCCTCTCAGATACATGCCATCCCCGTGACACTCGGTCCAAGATACCCTATCCCTCACAAGATACCATTGCTCACCAACTGCATCAAAATATCCCGTATGTACTGAGAGCAATGTGGCCACTGGGAACATTAGAGAGATGGAGCAACACTTTCAATGTCTGAACTGGTCAGACTGGACCCTCCAGGACACCCTGTCTCACTGAAACCTGTGATCTCTCTCCATTTCAGGGAAATGCTTCCTGGAAAAGAAAATGACAAATTATATAGCATGTTATTTTCCATCTGCAGTCTATGGACTTTACCTGTTTATATCCATTTACAAAGACTCCAAGTTCTCTTGATAATATAATTTCCTTCTATCTTAGTTGCAGAGCGTTTGCTCCA
Organism: Chiloscyllium punctatum; assembly: GCF_047496795.1. NCBI lineage: Eukaryota > Metazoa > Chordata > Chondrichthyes > Orectolobiformes > Hemiscylliidae > Chiloscyllium > Chiloscyllium punctatum. The sequence continues at coordinate 48,619,641 of NC_092754.1, read as the reverse complement.
CTCCTCCAAATCCTTGAGAGAGATTGTAAATAGTTGGGGACATAGCACTGGTCAATGTGTGTCTCCAATGTTTATGTTCTGACAAACTGATTAAGGTAGATTTATCCTGAGTGTCTGCTTCCTGTTTGGTAACCATGTCCCTCCCGACTCCTGTGTAGCACATTCGAAGGACTGAAGAACAGCAAAGAGCATATATCGACAATTCACCTGCCATGAAATGTCATCACAGCTGATGTCATCTTGGCCTCTATTCCAATTTCCTGCCCTCTCTCCATAATCCTTCATTTACTCAGTGTCACAGCATCCTCTGCATTCTGTGGCACTGAATTACACAGGCTCACAACCCTTTGAGTGAAGTGAACTCTCCTCACCCTTGTTTTAAATCTGCTCTGCCTTATGTTAAGTGACAATCTCTTTTTCTAGATTGGCCCACAAAAGGAAATATTCACTCCACATTTGCGTTCTCACTCACCTTTAGCATCGTATCGGCCACAATGAGATCTCCTCTCATCCTTCTAAACTCCAGAGAGTTTATGCCTGAACTGCTCAATTTCTCTTCATAAGAAAAATGTCTAATCTCTGGAATCAATCCAGTGAACATCTTCTGAACATTTCCAATGCAACTAAATTGATCCTCAAGTCAGGGCACTGAAACTGCAGAGAGTACTCCAGCTGTGATCATAATAATGCCTTGCATATTTGTATCCAATTCCTTTAGACAGAGACACTGAAATTGCACTTGTCTCCCTCATTACCTGGTCTACCGGCATGCTGATTTTCTGTGATATGCACAAGGACACCCGGATTCCTCCGTACAAAGCACCCTGAATATTCTCTCCATTTACACATAAAGATGCCTTTCTATTCCTCTAAATAAAATGAATAACCTCATACTTGTCCACGCTAAATTTCATCTGCAAAGTATTCGGCCATGCCACTATTCCCGCCATATTCATTTATATGATTCTTACATTTTCATTGCAAACTACTTTTCCACCTATTTTAGTGCCATTTGAAAATGTGAGTACAGTATTTTCTATCCCCACACAGAAAGTAATAACTCAGATGCTGTGGCTTGGTGGCTGGAACCTATGCTATACCAAAAGTTGCCAACTGGAAAATGCCACAGCTATTTCACCTTGCTGCATTTTGTTGGTCAGTCAATCGTCTATCCAAGCTAATGAATTATCCCATACCCTACATACTCTTACTTTATGAAATAATATTTTGTGCAGCACCTCATTCAATGTCTTCTGTAAGTGCAGATGTATTGAATTGCCAGGGTCTCCATTATCCACCTTGCTCGTCACATCTTTAAAGAACTTGCGTAAATAATTCAAGCATGATTTATCCTTCATAAAAATATGCTGACTCTGATGGATTATGTTTTGACTTTGCAAATTTCCTGATTTGATTTATTTATTGTCAAATGTACCTCACTACAGTGAACAGCTTTGTTTATGAGCAGTAAAGGCAGATTATGGCAAGCAAGGAGAAACAGATCATAAGGTGAAAAAAACATAGTCAGAGGCATACAGGTTATGTCACACAGGCATGTGTTAGGAAAGATCAATACTTACAAGATAGGCATTATTTGAAGGTCGTGAGTTCATTCATCATTATAATAAAGGGCAGGAAGAAGTTGTTCCTGACCCTGCTGGGGCATGTATTCCAGCTTCTGTATCTTCTGCCTGATGGAAGAGGTTGTAGGAGATCATTGCCAGGGTATGCTGGGACGTTGGTGATGTTGTCAGCCTTTCTGCAGCAGCGAGCCATGTCAATAGAGTGCATGAATGGAAGGTTGGTTTTTGTGATAGCCTTGGCTGTATGCAGTGCCTTTTTGAGTTTTGTACAGTCCTGGGCAGAGCAGTTGCTACACCAGGCTGTTATGCAGCTGGACAGTAAGCTTTCAGTGGTTCATCTGGAGAAATTGGTGAGAGTCCATCTGGTCATGCCAAATTTTCTGACCCTCCTGATGAAGAAGACACATTGTTGTCCTTTCATAACCAATCCATCCTCATAAGAAGTCGGTTATTGTCACTCCTTGGATCTTGACAGTCTCCACTCTCTCTACCTCAGCTCTGTGCATCTAGACAAGGGTGTTTTACTGTCCTTTTGCTGTCCTTTCTTTCTGAAGTCAATGATCAGTTCTTTAGTTTTGCTGACATTGAGGGAGGTTGTTCTCACTGAACCACGAAACTAAGCCCTTTATTCTATTTCTGTATTTTGAGTTGTCGTTGTTTGATATTGGTCCTAACACAGTCGTATCATAAGCAAAATTTTAGATGAGGTTCAATTGGAATTTGGTAACGATGTCGTGGGTGTACAGGGAATAAAGTAAAAAGCTAAGAACTCATTCTTGCAGGGGGCGGGGGTGGGGAGTGTTGTTGGGGGGAAGGGGTGACTCGAGTGCTGCATGTTATCATGGAGGAAGTGCAGTTCCCCATCTTCACTGATTACAGTCATAGAATCATAGAGATGTACAGCATGGAAACAGACCCTTTGGTCCAACCCATCCATGCTGACCAGATATCCCAATCCAATCTAGTCCCACCTGCCAGCACCCGGCCCATATCCCTCCAAACCCTTCCTATTCATATATCCATCCAAATGCCTCTTAAATGTTGCAATTGTGTCAGCGTCCACCACATCTGCTGGCAGCTCATTTCATACACTTACTACCCTCTGCGTGAAAAAGTTGCCCCTTAGGTCTCTTTTATATCTTTCCCCTCCAACCCTACACCTACGCCCTCTAGTTCTGGACTCCCTGACAACAGGGAAAATATTTTGTCTATTTATCCTATCCATGCCCCTCATGATTTTGTAAACTTCTATAAGGTCACTCTTCAGCCTCCGATCCTCCAGGGAAAACAGCCCCAGCTTCTTCAGCCTCTTCCCGTAGCTCAGATCCTCCAACCTTGGCAGCATCCTTGTAAATCTTTTCTGAATCCTTTCATGTTTCACAACATTTTTCCAATAGGAAGGAGACCAGAATTGCACGAAATATTCCAACAGTGGCACAACCAATGTCCTGTTCAGCCGTAACGTGACCTCCCAACTCCTCTACTCAATACTCTGACCAACAAAGGAAAGAATACCAAACGCCTTCTTCACTATCCTATCTACCTGCGACGCCACTTTCAAGGTGCTATGAACCTGCACTCCAAGGTCTCTTCGTTCAGCAACACTCCCTAGGACTTTACCATTAAATGTATCTGTCCTGCTAAGATTTGCTTTCCCAAAATACAGCACCTCGCATTTATCTTAATTAAACTCCATCTTCCGCTTCTCAGCCCATTGGCCCATCTGGTCTAGATCCTGTTGTAATCTGAGGTAACCCTCTTCGCTGTCCAACACACCTCCAATTTTGGTGTCATCTGCAAACTTACCTCTTATGCTCGTATCCAAATCATTCATGTAAATGACAAAAGTCTTTGGGTCAGAAAGCAGTGGATCCACTTCCAAAGGGTGGAGCCGAGACCAAACTCTCAGAGTTCTGAGATCACTCTGGTGGGGATCATGGTCATTAGTGGAAATTATTTCCTTGTTAATGGATTTTAATGATTTGTCTTAAATCCCAACAGTTTGCTCACTACTTTTTAATCCATAGTGAAGATGATTATTCTAAGTTCTTTGCTTTATAAATCCTGTACATTCTGTTTTAATTTCTCTGTAACAGGCACAGGGCTTTATAAGAATTGCTCCAATTGCTGTGTTAGAGGCATCAGTGACTGAATGGGCTTGGTCTGTTCCTGATTTGCAAAATCAATGGGCTGAATGTCCTCGAGGTATTTCTACATGTGGGCTGATATGTGGCCAGAATGTCCAGTTTCAGGTCTGCTTGTTCTCCTCCTGATAATGCATAAGAGGCTTGCTGGGTTATAGAATTTTAATGTTGCTTTGTAACAGTTTGAGGGGCTGAATGGTCTCCTCATGTTCCACCATAACAGTCTCAAGATGCTGAATGGTCTCCTCCTACATCCCTGAAATGGGATTGAGGGAATGAATGGTCTTCTAAATTATGAGGAGCATGAAAAGGATAAATAGACAAGGTCTGTTCCCTGGGGTGCGGGAGTCCAGAATTAGAGAGGATAGGGTTTGGCTGAGTAGGGAAAGGTACAAAGAGGACCCAAGAGGCAACATTTTCACACCGAGAGTGGTGCATGCATGGTATGAGCTGCCAGAGGAAGTGGTGGATGCAGGTACAATTGCAACATTTAAAAGCACCTGGATGAATAGGAAGGGTTCAGAGGGATATAGGCCAAATGTTGGCAAATGGGACTAGATTAGATGAGGATTTTTGGTTGGCATGGGCGAGTTGGAGTGAAGGGTCTATTTCCCTAATGTACGTCTTCGTGACTGGAACACACATATGGCTGAATTGCCTCCTCCTTCCTCATAAAATGTCACAAACAGTTTTATGTCCTTCTCCAAGTCTCATGCAATAGGCTCTTGCAGCTGCATGGCCTTCTGTTATTCAAGTGTAACAGTCACAAATCATAACTAGTTGGACATCAACTAGCCACAAACAAATATGACCCTCTCTTACTAGTATCCTTACATACAGATAAGGAAGGACACCACTTCAACTGGGACAACACATCCATCCCAGGACAGGCCAAACAAAGACATGCACGAGAATTCCTAGAAGCATGGCATTCTGTCAACAAACACATCGAGTCCGACTCCATCTACCACCCCTTGAGAAAGGAGCAGGAAGTGACTTCACCACAGGAAAGAATATCACAACAGGAAATGACAGTACCAACCTAAAGAAACTCAAACATATAAACAGACAGCAGGAATTTTCAGCATTGCTTCGCCTGAGGCCCACTGAAGGTGCTACCTGGTGGCGTAATGAAACGTCTGGAAATGAACCTTCCAGCTCAGCAATCAAACCTACATCCAAAAAGTTACAAGTCACTCTGTAGCCTCTTCCATTTCCTGAGTTACAATCTTAAGGAAGCTGAACGGACTGATCCTGGTGTTGTACAACAGGATATTGGTGCTTCATAGCCTATTCTGAATCCAACTTTATAGGCTTGAGGGGCTGATTGGCCTCCTTCTGTAACTGTATATCAGGCTCCAGGGGCTGAAGAGCCTCATCCTGTCCTGATGTAACAGGGTCAAAGGCCTGAATATACCTCTGCTGTTCCTGTGTAACAGGCTGGAGAAGTGGATTGGCTTCCTTCATTCTCTGTGTAGTGGTCTCTTGCTCACTTCCTCCGGTCTTTGATGTAAAATTAAGAACATCTTTCATTTTTATTGGAACAACAAGACTAGCCTTTCCTTCTACGCTCACATCTTCATTGCAGAAATCAGATGAGGGAACCATCTCTGAGCTGCTCCCTTTCTTCATTGAGAGAGAACGTGAAATCTGTGCACACAGCTCCAGATGTGATCTCACAAAGTTCCTGTACAGCAGTAGTGTCATAGCAGAATTTAATTAGCAGGGATCTATGAGAGCAATGGAAATCAGCAATACTCAAAAATAAATTCAACTGAAAATAATCAGCCTTTATTGTAAATACTGCTGCAATTTGGCTGAGACTTGGATAGAGGAGGGATTCAGTTCATTCCCTGTTTCCCTTCCAGGTTTCATGCCTTATAAAATAAAAGTGACACATTATATACTTTAAAATATGCTGAGCAATTACAGATTGTCATGAAATGTGCATAACCTGTACTATTGAACCTTAGTTGAAAAAAAGCATTTATGATTTGTGCCATTCCGTAACCCTGTTTCTATTATACAGACCTTTTGTTTCAGCTGAGATCTGTAGATCGAGATATACAAGGAGCCGTGAAAAAGATTACTGAAGTTTGATCAAACTTATGGAATTTGCTTACATTCAACCTGGTCCTGAAAGCCATTTCTGACATTTTGTCTTTTAACTAACTGAATTATAACACGAGAATTGATAAATTTTCTTTTCCAATCATGCAACGTTAAATGTTGTCCACAATACCACATTTCCCCCTTTTGTCATATCACGACAATCGGTCATATAGGCATTTAGAAAATCCGATTGAAAATGCATTGGCACAAGCAGACTAGTAAGCCTATTCCTGCTAGCAATTGTACGATGAGCAAAAGACTTTAATGATCCAATCAAACATTCTGTGACCCAAACGACTCAACCAGCTTGGTGGGCTATAATGATGGAGATCTTTGCCAGTGTCTTGTATGTGGTCAGTATATTGCTTAATATGTTCAATTAGGTTGGTAATCTGTTCAGAGGAGTATGGAATGTAAGTACAGCACTCCTGACCCACAAAAGCAGATGTTCCCCTTGCAAGGCTCACAGTCAATCCAAAGCCAGTCGATTCTGTAGTGTCACCCTCCAGACAGTCACTGGCTCAGCTGAGACCTCAGTCAGTGTTTGTCCAGTTGCATTGGCATCTAAAGCTGTCTCATTGGCCAGGTCTTCTAGTGCTGAGGCCATGTGAAACAATTTGCTGGATCCTCACACGTTTCCGCGTAAGGGAAAGGACAACATGAGGGACTGTTCCAGCCCAGTAATGGCTTTCATATGTTGTAGATGGTAGTGCTTAAGGGAGGTGAGGTGATGCATGTACAGTACAATATAACCCAGATAGCAGGATCCTATCCAATTGGCAGGAAGCCATGGGTACATTTTGGTTCTGCATATAAAGTATGTAAGCTGTAAACTCATCAGCCAATGTCATCCAAGGCGACATGGTGGAATAGGCCCATGCACCAACGGATGTAATATTTCATATTCTGATCCAATCACTTGCCAGTCAATTACATTTGCTTTGTGTCATTAGCATTCCTTGTTCTAATATTCTAAAGCGTAGGGACACTGTAAAGTTATTTGAATGGACTGTATGGGAAGGGAGAACTGAGTCATGATTATATGTGGGCTGATACCACATTTAAAAAGTAGTCAGTTCATAACCTGTGGATTCCCATGTCCTCATTTCCCTCTTAAGCCCTGCGTGATTCCGTCAGAACATCCACTCAACTGTTTCTGATATATAGAGAGGGACGGGGTGAAGAGGTATTCCTTTCCTTGAATGGATGGGGCTATGTGCACAATTACCTGTCTTCAATTTCTCAGCATACATACATGACATCTGTAAATAAGTGTTTGCATGTGGTTCCTGAGCAAGCCGACTTGTCAAGTGTTCACCTACATCAAAGAGTTCAAAAAATCCAAAGAGTACCAAAATGATGTTCATGCTGTGCTGTCGACCATTTGAGGAGTAATCTCCTTACAATCAGATAGATGAACCCAATTGGAATGTTCTTTAATTTTGTCTGAGGTTGGTGTAGTCAGAAAGACTTGAAAGGGGTACTCCAGTGATGTCCTAATTTGTTTCTTTCCTAATTCTTGACCAACACGTAATGGGTATTGGGAGGCAATCATGTTTTCCTCAGATGGGCAATGCGATTGTCAGACCTGTGTATGAAGAAACTTCGGAGAAAGAGTTAACTGTTTCAAGTAATTCTGCAATTGCTCACCCATAACATGGAGACTTCGGCCTTCAGGCTGAGTGTGCCACAGAATCCTCATTGGTCAACCATAAAGTATCTCTGCAGCTGATAGTCTGGTCTGTGAATGCAGAGTCACTCACATGTGAAAGAATGCTAAGGGCAAAACGTTGAGCCAATTTAACCCCGTGTCTTCCACTAATTTAGATAATTGTTCTTTTAAGATACCGTTGGCACATTCCACACTCCCCGCTGCCTGCATGCGATACACGAGGTGCACTTACTTTTTACTTGAAAGTGATTCACACAATTCAGTATTGATTCCGTCCACAAAATGTGGTGCATGGGCAGTGCTTATCATCTTAGGCAACCCAAAGCAAGGGAATATCTTCAGTTAGCAACACTTTCACTGCTGTATATGCAGTACAATTACAAGGAGGTAGATGAGGGGAAAGCGGTAGATGTGGTATATATGGATTTTAGTAAGGCGTTTGATAAGGTCCCCCATGGTAGGCTACTGCAGAAAATACAGAGATATGGCATTGAGGGTGAGTTGGAGGTTTGGATTAGGAATTGGCTCTCTGGAAGAAGACAGAGGGTAGTAGTTGATGGCAAAGGTTCATCTTGGAGTGCTGTCACTAGTGGTGTTCCGCAAGGATCTGTTTTGGGACCATTGCTGTTTGTCATTTTTATAAATGACCTGGAGGAAGGGTTAGAAGGTTGGGTGAGCAAGTTTGCGGATGATACGAAAGTCGGAGGAGTTGTAGACAGTGAGGAAGGATATGGCAGGTTACAGCGGGATATAGAGAAGCTGCAGAGCTGGGCAGAAAGGTGGCAAATTGAGTTCAATGTAGCTAAGTGTGAAGTGATTCACTTTGGTAAGAGTAATAAAAAGATGGATTACTGGGCTAATGGTAGACTACTTGGTAGTGTGGAAGAGCAGAGGGATCTTGGTGTCCATGTACACAGATCTCTGAAAGTTGCCACCCAGGTAAATAGTGCAGTGAAGAAGGCTTATAGCGTACTGGCTTTTATTGGTAGAGGAATAGAGTTCCGGAGTCCTGAGGTCATGCTGCAGTTGTATAAGACTCTGGTGCGGCCGCATCTCGAATATTGTGTGCAGTTTTGGTCGCCATACTATAGGAAGGATGTGGAGGCACTGGAACGGGTGCAGAGGAAGTTTACCAGGATGTTGCCTGGTATGGTAGGAAGATCCTATGAGGAAAGGCTGAGGCACTTGGGGTTGTTTTCTTTGGAGAAAAGAAGGTTTAGGGGTGATTTGATAGAGGTGTACAAGATGATTAGGGGGTTAGATAGGGTTGACAGTGAGAACCTTTTTCCACGTATGGAGTCAGCTATTACAAGGGAGCATAGCTTTAAATTAAGGGGGGGTAGATATAGGACTGATGTTAGGGGTAGGTTCTTCACTCAGCGAGTCGTAGGATCATGGAATGCCCTGCCAGTAGCAGTAGTGGACTCTCCCTCTTTATGGGTATTTAAGCGGGCATTGGATAGGTATATGGAGGATAGTGGGTTAGTGTAGGTTAGGTGGGCTTTGATCGGCGCAACATCGAGGGCCGAAGGGCCTGTACTGCGCTGTATTGTTCTATGTTCTATGTTCTATGGTGGGGAAGGCTTCAATCCGTTCACTAAATACATCAGTCATCACTCAACAGTATTTATAACATTGTACCTTAGGTAGATCAATGAAATCAAGCTGTGTAGAAGCAAAAGAATAATCTGGCAGGGGTTAGTCATGAAAGGGCATTTAATACTTGTTTAATACATAACCCTTGTAATGTTTCATACAAATAAGGCACCAATCCAACAGCATTTGAGCTGCTTTATTCAAATCCGGGTGCCACTAGGTGTTTAAAAGTAGCTGTCCCATTTCTTCCTTGCCAAGATGGGAACAAGTATGCAAGTAATCAACAAGCACTGGGAACAAAGAATCAGGATTACAAACGTGACCTACCGGTGTTAGCCAGAGGTCTCACATCGAGGATTGCAAACACCCCGTCGACTTCCAAAGTCTACACTCAGAATCAGAGGTGTCACTCTGGAAAGTCTGAATTGCAGTTAGATCTGGCATGTCCTTTGTCCCCAAAGTAGCTACTCGATTTAGAGCCTGATTCCCGTTAGTTGGAACAACAAAACTGGCTGATGCAGCCGCCTCCTTAGCAGCTGAATTAGCACGGGCATTTCCTCGTTGTACTGGAGTGTCCCTCCTTGTGTGTACAGTGCATTTAATAACAGCCAATTGACAAGGAAGCAGCATAGCATCGAGGAGATTTTTAACACAAAGAGCATTCGGAATGGGATACCCCATCAAAGTAAAGAAGCCTCGTTGCAGTCAGAGGCAGCCGAGATCATGGGCAACACCAAATGTGTACCTGGAATCGGTGTAAATGGTGACAATTTTATCAGTGGCGAGAATACAACCTCTGGTAAGGGCAAAATGCTCGGTTTTCTGTGCAGAGACAGGGGTCTGAAAGGCAGCAGACTCCTGAACAGCAATGTCTGTTGCGATAGCAAATCCTGATTTTCGGACACCATCCGGGGAAACAGAGGAAGTACCATCAACATAAAATATGAGATCAGGAATTTCAAATAGGAGGTCTGCCAAATCCGGGCAAGGAGCAGGAAGGAAATGATTCCTAAACAAACAGCAATGCAGGAGGTCAGGAAGATCGTCAGAGGGTTCCTTAAGGATGGCAGTAGGATTCAAAGTGAATCAGTCACGAAATGAGAGGTAAGGGTTCTGCAATAACCAGATCTCATATGGCTCAGATGAGCTTGGGTGAGATGTTGGGTCTGCTGAGAAGTGAGAAGGTTAACAACAGAATGCGAGATGCACACTTGTACGGCTGGTGAAGGGTCAGATTCGAAGCTGCCTGTCCGAACAGGTGGACAGCAGTTAGGATTTGAGTGTATGGAGGGAGGCCACAGGCAACATGATCCAATTTAGTGAAATAATAGGCCTCTGGGCGACAACAGTCATATTGCTGCTGAGTTAGGGCATGCCCGTTTGTGAGGTACTTTGCTTTAACAGTGTCTTGAGCACGAGTCCAGAGATCAGGCTATTTAGGAATTGGTGTTGAGTGATCAGAAGTGCTAAGTGAAAACCTTGCTGAAAAGGAGCTTTTGCGAGTAGTGTTAGTACATTGGATTTTGTATGATGTCTGCATTCAAAGTGATTTTTAAAAATGCGGTTAAATACCGGAGTCAGGCAAGTCATGACGATACACAGGCACAAGTTAGCTTCAGTGAATTGGGAAAGTACATGAAAAAGACTTAATGGGAGAGAGGCAATATCTGTTATTGATAGAAACACTGTAAGGTATACAATATAAGTATATCCCTCCAAGGTGCCAGACATTGTGGTATGGATTTAGAAAAAAAAGGACCCAGCAAAGGAGGACCAAGGAAATGATTAGAAAGCCAAAAACGCAAGCTACCAAAAAATAAAGACTGACGAAAAGCTTATATCAATATTTGAAAAGGTATATGAAAACAAGGTCCAATGAGGAACAGTGAATTTGCGGGCAGGATACTTGATTGTAGAGAAGAGAAATTACATCGAAACTAAAGAGTTACTTTGTATCTGTCTTCATGGAGGAAGATCCCGAAAATTTCCCAGAAACACCATATGACCATGGGACTTGTGGAAATAAAGTTTAAAATCATTCATGTCGGTGATGAGGTAGTTGTAATGCACACCAGAAATTCGGAAGAAGCAGCAGAGGCATATTGATTGCATCAGTGATCACTGTGTTATTTCCCTTTACATCGTACAAAGACAGGAAGCTATTCTGGATAACTGGAATGTTACGAATATAATACAATGATGTAAGAAGGGAAGAAGAGGGAGAGAGAAGAACTCTAGTGCAGTTAACTTCTCATCCACAGCAGGGAATCTGCTGGAATTTATCATTAAGAATTTGATATTGTGTACTGAGAAGTTATTAGCAAAATTTGAGAAAATTAGAATGTATTTATGAAAGGAAAACTGTAATTGAGAAACTTTTTCAAAAAAATTATTTGAAGATGTGTTTGTAGACACAGCCAAGGGAGAAGCAATGAATGTGGTACAGCTAGGTATTCAGGAGTATATTTAAAGACCTCATACAGCGAGTGTCAAATAAAATTAAACTGAATGGTACTGGGGGAACATGTGCAAATGTAATGTTAAAAGTTGGGTTTCTTTCAATTAAAGTTAATTGGAATATAGAAGTAAAAACATCCTGCACCAGTGTTAGTGAGACTGTGTCGGGATTATCGTGCACAGTATTGGTGTCCCAAATTAAGAAAGAATATTCTGACTACAGAAGAAGTGCAATGGACATTCTTCAGATTAATCCCTCAGATGGCAGGATTGTCTGATGAAGAAACATGGTGTATGTTCTGCAAAGTTTCAAAGAATCCAATGTTATTGAAGTGAAGCTGAGAACATATGCACCATGGGGACTGACTAAAGAAGGGGCAGATTCAGAGCAAGCAAGTTTCGGGAGACTGTTGAGAGCAGGCAAGATTAGGGAGAATCCCAAGATATTCTACAAGTACATCAAGCAGAAAAGAGTCACCAGGGAACGATTACGGCCTATTAGAAATCAAGGCAGCAATCTGTGTGTTAATCTGGGTAGCGATGATCGGTTGTTCCATGAAAATTTCACTGGACGTTTCCTTGGGAGAAGGAGGATGCAAGTACAGAATTTGAGGAGTTGGACTGTGAAGCTTTTAAACAGATTGATTTAAGGTGCAAGGTTTTGATGGTTTTGGCTGGTATGAAATTGGACAATTCCCCAGGTCTGGGTGAGTTGTATCTCAGTCTACAATCGGATGCAAGAAGGAATGCCCCTGACCCAAATGTTTAATTAGAATCTGGCCACAGGGGCCGTGCCAGAGCACTGGAGAACAAGGAATGTAGTTCCACTTTACAGGAAGGGTAACGGGGGTAGCACTGAGAACGATCGATCAGTGAGGGTCAGATCAGATTTAGAGAAACTATTGGAGAAAATAAGGAAGGAGAAAATTAATCTCCATTTCGAGACGCAAAGTTTGATCAGAGATAGTCAGCATGACTCTATCAGAGGGAAGCCTTGCATAATGGAATTTATTGATGGTTTTTCAGCAAGATCTTTGATAAATCCACACTTGTTGAATTGATGAGCAAAGTAAAATGTCACTGTATCAGGGGTAACTTGACGATTTGCATTTAGCGTTATCTTACTGATAGGACACAGGAGTGGTAAAAAGCTGTTTGTGTGACTGGAGACCAGTGTCCCCGATGTACCATAGGGATTAGTGATGTGTCCCTTATTATTTGTGGTATTCATAAATGATGTAGATGTGAATATTGAGTGAGTGGGTGGAGTGTGATAAGTAAGGTTGTGTTTGACATAAAGATTGGCTGGGTGGTTGGCAGTGAGAAGGAAGGTGTTCCATTGCAGGAAGAGACAGATGGAATACTCAGATGGACAGAACAATGGCAGATGTAATCTTACCCTAAGAAGTAGGAGGTGATGCACTTTGGAAGAAGGAACTCGACAGGCAGCACACGAGGAAGCTCAGAAGAATATTCTCCACAGATCCATGAATGTGTATGGACATGGTAATAGATTAGTAAAGAAGGAATAGGTGACAGTAAGCCTTGCCTTTCTTGATCGAGGATTAGTTTATAAATGCTATGCAGGCCTTTGTTTAGGCCAAGGTGGAATATAGTGTACAGTTCTGTTCACCACAATACAGGAAGGATGTGATTACACTGGAGGGGGTGCAGAGGAGATTCACCAGGATGGTCCCTGGGATGGAGAGTATAGCTGTGAAAAGAGGCTGGATAAGCTCGGGTTGTTTGCTTGAAAACAGAGAACACTGAAGGGGACGGGATTCAGTCGCATAAGGTTACAAAAGGAATGACAGGGTGAATAGAAAACAGCAATTTATTTTTGTCAAAGGGCCATTTAAAGTGAAGGGTTTGATGTTCAGGGAGGATTTGAAGAATGTATGTCACCCAGAGGATGTTGGGTGTCTGCAATGCACTTCCTGTGAGGTTAGTTGTCACGAGTAAATTCACAACCATTAAAAAGCATCTGGTCGAGCACTGGAAGTGTTATGCCATTCACGGCTTCATGCGTTGTGTCGGACAGTTGGACAATTGCAGATAATGCTGTGTACCTGACCATAGAAAATCAATGCTTCTGTGATTGTATGAGTTTGGAAGGTCAATCATTGAACAATTTAAGACAAGGAATTGATGGGCTTTTGAAGATCATATTCAGAATGGCCAGAAGAGTGAATTGTAATAATTTAGAAACGTATGATAATGGGGACGTTTCGAGAAAGCAAGTGCAGTTTCCTTACTGTCTCAAACCAAAGAATTGAGAACAGGGAAATGGCAGAACTACAAAACAACTACTTCAGTCCTGTCTTTATATAAGAAATCAAAACCAACACAAATCTTCCCAGTAATACTAGGAAACTTAAGTCTGCTGAGAAAAGCAGAATATAATGAAATTAATAAATAAATTGTGTTGGAGAAATTATTAGGAATGAAATAATGAGCACAGATAAAGTCAATATAGATTTCTGAAATGCAACCCATATTGAAGAAACTGGTTGATACATTATGGAGAAGGAATGAAGCAATGCATTTAGACTTTTAAAACATTTTTGATGAAGCCCGAAGCAGATGCTGCATAATTGAATGTTATGGGATTACGGGTAATGTATGGTTTTAGAATGGGAGAGCTGATAGGAGACAGTGAGTAGGAATGTAACTATGGTGATTTTGGAGTTCAGACCTCGTGCGATATAACAGGGATTGGTGCTTCGGTCCCAGCTATTCATAATAAGTATCAAAAATCCTCCTTTGGAAATCACAAGCAATATTTCCAAGTTTGCTGAAAGTACTTATCAATATCAGATTGTAAGTAGTGAGGACGACATAAAAAGAAAACCTCCAAGGCGATTGTGATAAGTGGTGTGAATGGGAACGTGGTGGATGAAGAACTGTGTGGATAGATGTGACCTTGGTCATTTTGGTGAGAAAAATAGAACGGTAGCCTTTCATTTTAATAGGGAGTTATTGAGAAATGTTGATTTTATAAAGTAACTTATGACCCTTCTGTGATTGTTTTCTTCTTTGCAGACCTCAACAGTCAGATTAGTGTAGCGACGTCTGACACAAGAAGCCAATACTGGGAAGAGGATTGGCACACCAACCAGTGTACATAGACCACCAAGTGGGTAGCTGTTACATTGAAAAAGATCGGTATCTTCTTATACACAAGTTACTGAGAGCAATATAGCAGGAACAGAAAGCAGTTAGGAAGCTAAATGGTGTGCTGATCTTCATTTCAGAAGGATTTGAGTACAGAAATAAGGATGCCTTACTCCAGATGAACCTCATCGGGAACATTGTGCAGTGTTGTATGCAGTTTTGTTCTCCTTATCTAATAAAGGACAAACCTGACATTGAGGGAGTGCAGTGAAGGATGGCCAGACTTATCTCTGGGATGACAAGGTTGTTATGTGAGCGGAGTTTTGGGCTACTGGGTCTGTATTCCATGAGTCTTAGGAAAATAAACAGAGATCACAGGGTAATATATAAAACTCTGACTGGGTGTGACAGATTGGAAGCAGGCATGGTAATTCCTGACAGAGAGGTGAAAAACAAAGGGCCACAGTATTCGGTACAGGCAGATCAATCTGCACTGAGATGAAAATAAATGTCTGCATTCAGAACGCGGTGAACACGAGGAATTTTCAATTACATAACATTGCTAAATCCAAGCACTGAATATGAATAAGGATTTTAGAGACTAATGGAGTGGGGAAAGATGTATTGAGGAGATGTTTGCTTACGGACTGGAAATGTGGATGCTCAATGAGTTGAATGGCCTATGCCTTTCCCAATGTTTCTGTGTAGTCTGTGAGAAAGCTCTGTCAATGTTGTCACAAGCTCTCAGATATTAGGAAGAAGGCATCTGCAGGGTCAACATGACTGTGTTCACCGTTCCCTTTTTTGCGACCGAGTCTGGTGCGAGCTGTTCTGTCCAGTTTTGTCCTTTTAAGACCTCAGAGCTGTTTGATACAATTGAGTATCTTGCTTGGCCATGTTAGAAACCATTGAAAAGTTTATCACATATCTGTGTGTCTGAAGTCACTTTTAAGCCAGACCAGGAAATCACGTAAGGTTTGCTTCCTGAAAGTACATTTAGAAACAAATTGCTGTTTACAATTGACATTGGCTTCGAGGTTACTGTTATTGACACCAGATTTAAGCGCTGAATATTTTATTAATTGTTTTTAATTCCTACCTGCTGCCAAAGCATCAGGCTGCTCTGGATTAGGAATCCAGTGACATTTGCACAACCACACCATCTCCACAAGAGGACTCATCAGAAACCACTGTAAATAGGATTTTTCTGTGCTGCTTGACAGCTATGTCAAAAAGAACTTCCACCAATTTGAATATCATAATGACACTGAGGGTGTGAGAAATGGTCAGATTGTGATTAATTTCCTGTGGGGACTGGACGTAGAAGTGCAACTTTCCACATGGTCAGGTAGATGTCAGAATTGGAGTTGGAATGAAGCAGCTTCCCCAGGGACAAGTCTTCAGTCCTATTGCAGGAATGGTGTCAGGGCCCATTGTTTTTGTCATATCTATTGTGTTCAGCTGCTACTTGAAGTCATGTGGAGTGAATCACATTATTTTGATTCTGTGGATATCATGACGAAGGTGAGGTGGATCACTGACTCAACACTTCTGGTTGAGGATGGTGCATCCTGAACTTTTGCACTGTTGTGCTGGGCTGTTCCATGATTGAGGATTGAGATATTTGCGAGCACTTTCCTCCATTGAGCTGTTTAATTTTACATCGCCATTTATGACTGGATGTGGCAGGACCGCAGAGCTTAGATCTGTTCTGTTGTTCTTGGAATCACTTCATCCTCTCAATCAGATATTAGTTCTGCTGTTTGGAATGGAAGGGCTTATGCCCAAAACGTCGATTCTCCTGCCCCTTGGATGCTGCCTGATCTGCTGCGCTTTTCCAGCAACACATTTTTCAGCTCTGATCTCCAGCATCTGCAGTCCTCACTTTTTCCCTGCTGTTTGGAATGCAAGGAATCAAGTGCGGTAGCTTTAATGGGTTGTCATCAGGTTTAGGTACACATGGTTTTGACCCTGGCATGTTAACTGATACTCTTGACCGATCCATAGATTGACTTGATGGTAACAGTAGACTGAGGGATTATCTTGGACAAAAAGTTACAGGTTATGTTTGAATACAATTTTGTTTCTGCTGCTGCTGTGGTCGGCAACACCACATAAATGCCAAGTTTAAGCTGCAGTACAATTCTGCTGCCTGTCTCCCCATTCACATGGAGACCCAGTCATGCATCAGCCCTGTACTCAGTGACCTACTCTGGTTTTGGATGTGGTAACATTTCCATTTTAATATTTCCATTCTTCCAAGGGTATCTCCATGGTGTCATGCCTCCAATTTGTCACGCTCATGAAAAACCTTTCAAATATTCATCTGAACTTTTTCCCTTCTGTAGTGCCATTTTCTGTCATCCGGTTTAGGTACACATCGTTCTGACCTTGGCATGTTAACCCACACTCGTCACTGAACCATAGATCAACTTGTTGGTAATGGTAGACTGAGAGATTATCCTGGGCAAAAAGTTACAGGTTGTGTTTGAATACAATTCTGCTTCTGCTGCTGCTGTGGTCTGCAACACCACATGAATGTTGAGTATGAGCTGCAATATAATTCTGCTGCCTGTCTTCCCATTCACACCAAGACTCAGTCACCCCCCTCAGCCCTGTACTCATTGACCTACTCTGGTTTCGAATGTTGTAACACTTCCGTTTTAATACTCACATTTTTCTGTGGGTCTCACCATGGTGTTACGCTACCAATTTGTCACATTCCTCAAAACCCTTTCAAATATTCATCTGAACCTTTTCCCTTCTCTAGTGCCATCTTCTGTGTTTAAAGTGAATGTATTTCCCTCTGTTTCACTCACTGACGATGATTAAGAGCTTTGTAGTGTCAGAGATGCTAGTGTTATGTAGTTTCAGAAGCAATGAATTTGTACACCTCGTGTTATCATTCACTTCCCGGTGAATAGCGATCCACATTTAACAGGGCGCTTGAGTAGTTTTAACACACGTTTTTGAAACTTGTTCTAGAACAGAAATTGCTGGAGAAATGAAGCTGGTCTGTCAGCATCAGTGGAGTGACATCAGAGTTATTCTTTCGGGTCCAGTGACTCTTCAAAACTTCCACTCTCTCCAGCAATTTTTGTTCTTGTTCCAGATTTCCAGTGTCCACGGGTTTCTGTTTTATTGAAAGTGTGTTCTGTACCTGTTCATCTCGACAGAAACTGAAGAGGTCGATTAGCAACAGCGGAGACAGAAACAGAGATATGCTTCAAGTCCAGAATGACTCTTTTTCAGGAATGAAAAGGATTGGAAAATGGACTTTGTAATAACTTGACAGAGATGGGGGAGGAGTGACAGGAAACAGAGTGTGGAGGTGCTGTGCAAAAGACAAACGGGCTTTTAATTGGAAATGGGTTCTCTTAGTTCAGTGTAAGATAAATAAGATACAAGCAAGACAAGGTCATACGGTCACCACGAGGCAGAATGTATGAAAAAGGGAGAAAAGTCATAATGGGGTGAGGCTGTGAAGTTATCAAATTGGATATGAAGGCCTACAGGTGAGGTGTTACTCGAGGTTGGGGTGTGCTTCATTGGAACATTTGCAGCAGCCCAGGACTGAGATGTTAGCATGAGAGCTAGGTAGGTTCTTGTAATGAGAAGGTCAAGGTTATTCCGACACAGTGGAAGTATTCCTCAAAGCCATTTGGTCTGGTCATGTGCAGGAGACGGCATTGTGAGCAGCAAAAACAGGAGACTGGATTAAACAAACCCAAGGGAAATGCAACTTCACCTGAGAGATGTGTGTTGGGTTGCAAAGAAATAAGGAACAAGTCCATAAATTTCAAATATCCGGCTTTCTTTCTACTCGTATGATGACGAGGTAGCTGCATACTGAGACCTCGGCAGCAACATCTTTAATTGTGTTTTTTTAATCTATTTAGTCACAAGTTGTTCCCCACATTCTAACAGTAAGGTCTAGGCAACAGGCTGTGTGTCATGTATGTTCCCGTCTGCTTTGAACTGATTCCTTTTGTGTCAACCACGCTTGCAAGCCTGCTCTTCGCAATAGCATTTGTAACTATTACCCTTGTTATGATGTCATTTAATCACACAATTTTCAATATACTCCACAATTTCCTTGCTTTTGCACTCTATACCTCTATGCACAAACGTAAGGATTCACTAAGCCTTCTTAACTAGAGTTTCAACTTGCCTGGCCACTTATATTTTGCAGTGGGGTGTGTGTGTCTGTCTGTGTCTGTGTGCGTGTATCTGTGTGTGCGTCTGTGTGTGTGTGTGTGTGTATATACCTTCTTGCAGTAGGTACTGTATGATGCTATGACTGTATCCGTGAACGCACAGCTCAGGGCAGCTTTCCAAACCCTGGAGGTAATGAGCTCGATGTTCACAAGGTTCTCAGACTAACAAAGAACTGGTGGCCACTGTGAGACCAGTCGGGAGGTTGATATTTCATGACGAATTTGCTTGTTTCCATCATGATTGAAGCATATTTAGAGATTGATCAATCATTCTGCTTCAGTGTAAGTGATATTCCTTTTCGTACTTGAATAACATTTGACTCTGCTTCGCCTCCCTTGACAATGCAATGCACTACGGGATGATGAATAGGATAAAGGGAACACACTGGTGTGTGAACATTACAAGACCAGTTGAGACCTGGGTTTACTGCATTTCCATCTGACAAAGGCAGGCAGTGAGGACTTACAACCTTCAAGTTCTAATGAGTTTACATTTTCAGAACTCGTTGAGAGAAAGTAGTCCAATGAACAGAGGAAGACTGAGACAGAGTTAAGACAGAAAGGAAAAGCATGGAAGAACAGTTTTTCTATAAATCTCTGCTCCTCAAGCAAGGAATCTCCTTATTAACTTCTCACAACTTATTTATAACTTACTGAACAATTTCTAATCTCGGAGCTGGTTTTCCTAATTCTTTTATTACACACTGTCGCTAACATCCATGAAAATGATCAGAATCAGGAACACAAACTCTTGAATTGTCCTGTAGAATAAATTTTAAAACATTTCTGGTAACACGTCATAACTGCAGACTTGGTTCACTGTCACCATATGCAGATCATCTTTCTCAATTCAAGCTAGTGTGCAGTATTTAAAATCTACCCAGCTTTCTGTTCACTTCAAATCACCTTGTGGTTACTTTCATATATTTCATATCTTTCTTGAAGTTCACTGCTTCTGTTAGACACCAACATGTTTCATTATAGCCTGAGAGTCTGAAAATCAGTTGAAACGTAGAGTAAGTGTCAATTCCTTGATCATTCAATGTTGGCTAATTCAGCTGTTATCAAACATCTCTCCATTGTATTCTGATCTCATGTTGATGAGAACAGCTTGGAGCCACTATTCACTGTGGTTTAAAACACATTTCCACATGTTTGTTATAACACGTGTAAAATGTTGCATCTGCACACTCACACTGGTACCCCAAAGATATACCACATGTCATCAGATATAACATTTAGCCGAGCCTGATTTCCATGCAATTTTATATGGTTGTGCAAATTAAGAGCAGGTGTAGGTCAGTCTATCTCTCAAAACTGCTCCACTATACACTAAGATCATGGCCTATCAGATTGCTCCACATTTCTGGCAATCCTACACGGCTACATAACCCGGCTTCACAGGAACTACCTAATGCTGCCTTAGAATGATTCATTTTACTCTGTTTCAAACAGCTTTTGAGAAAGGGTTTACAAAGTCTCCTCTTTGCCTTAAATAGGAGGCCCCTAATTTTTAAACAGTGTGACATTATTCTAGATTATCCAAGAAGAGGAAACACCATCTTCATGTCCATCCTGTGAAGCGCAGTCGAGAACTTAGGTGTTTCAGTCAAAGGCAGGAAGGTGGCTCAGTGGTTAGCACTACTGCCTCATGATACCATATACTGTTCCAAATGTGGTCCTGGTAATGTCCTTTATAGATAACGCATCAGTTCACCAATTTTGTATTTAATTGCTCTTATAATAAGCAAAAGCATCTTTTGAACTTCCCCTCGTCATTTGCTGAACCTTCATTTCAACATTTTGCAAGAGGACACCAAATCCTTCTGTAACTCAGAGCTCTGCAATCTCTCATCATTTATATTTTATTCTTCTGGCCATAATGAATGTTTTCTTATTTTCCCACATTGTGCTTCATTTGCAAATCCTTCCAAACCGAATTAAACTCTCTGCGTCCATTTGTCAATCTGAAACCATCCTTTATGTTAAACTTAGCTTCGTAATTTCCTTTCCTACCTGTCTTTGTGCCATCTGCAAATTGACCAACCATGACATTGGTCCCTTCATCCATGTCATTTTCGCAATTGGAATAGAAAGGAAACTGCCCACTGTATCCCTTTGGCTCACCACCCATTCCATCTTGCCAACTGGAAAATGACTAATTTCTCTCAGCCTATGGCTTCTTATGAGCCAGTGAATTTAATCCAAAGAGAGTCCTGAACTCAGACTTCCAAGTCTCTTTGCACTTCAGATTTTTGAAACCTTTCCCACTTTAGAAAAATGTCTAAAGTTTTCCTTATGAACTACATATGCTCACAACTCCCCAAATTGGTTTTTATGAGCCAGTTGCTTTCCCACTCGCTGAGCATATCAAAGTTCTTCTGCAGCCTCGCCATCCCAACACTCCAGCTATCTTTGTGTCATCGCAAATTTAGTGACAATGCCCTCAGTGCCTTCTTTCACATCGGTAATGTATAATGTGAATAGTTGGGGTTGCAATCCTGACCTCTGACAACATCCACAAGTTCAGAGCTGCCATCCTGAAAAAGACTCCTTTGTCCTGACTCTTTGCCTTCTGCCAGTTAACCAATCCTAAATCCATGCCAGTACATTGCCTCTAATCCCACAGCCTCTTATTCAACTGTTATCATCCAGGCCAGATCCCCTCACCCTAACTATGCTGGTTGTTTTAAGCAGGTGTAATGTGAATATTCCATGACGGATGAAGTTGGTCAAAAGAAAACTGAATTTATTTACAACAATACTGAATGAAACATAACACAAGAGAACAGAATACTTAATAACTTAACTTATCTGAAAATCCAACAGATCATCCCAACTTAATGATGCTGTTCCAAATACTTGTAACGATCCCCATGAACACCTATTGGCACAAAAGGTAAAATCAAACCGAGAGTCTTAGAGCAGAGCAGTCAGAGAGAGAGAACCATCATGGACCGGCTCCTTTGCATCCTCAGCTTCAACTGCCTGACTGCTTTCAGTGAATAACCAGACTGCCAAAGAAAACAAATCACACCAGAGTGAGCTGAGCTGGGAGAACTGGCATCTCACCTGACATTATAATTAATTTACAACATAAAAGTTTTTTGTCTGATGCAGTATCCATTAACTATAATCAAACTGGCCCTAAAACTCTTCAACTTAGACTTGTTGGGGTCACTGACTTTTATGACCTCTGAAAAAAAAGGCACAACATAACCTTGTGAAAGTAGCAGCATCATCACATGTCCCCCTTTAAAAGAAAAAACTATCAATAACCAAAGGTGGCTTCAGTTTCAAACCCTTAAACCTAAACTGTTAGTACTCTACAACACACAAACACATTACTTGGACAATACTCATGCAAACATCCGCGACTATATTTTGTTTCAGTCTATCTTACTCCTGCCACCGAATGCCTCAGTGTCTCAGTCAAGCCTCGACAATGCCTCAGGAATCATGTTTTAATTTCCTGTCACACGCACAATTTTCAACTTGAATAGCTGTAACAACAAGCTCCATCTGAACAGTCTGGCATTTTTGTTCATATATTTCTCGAGAATTGTGTTATGTTCGACATAGATGAATGTCGCAGATATGTTACTGTTAACAGAAACATTAAAATGTTGAAACGCCAACACCAAGCTCAAAATTCCCTTCCCAACTATCCAATATTTTGATGATGAACGTTCAATTTCCTGGAGAAATACCCGATAGGCCTTTCTATCTTCTCATCATCTTCTTGCAAGACCGCAACACCTACACCCACAGAAATTGCATCCAGAGCCATCTTGAATATGTTTGCGCATTTTAGTGTGTCTAATACTTGGGTAGTGGCTAATACAGTTTTTAGGCTGTCAAATGCCTTCTGACACTGCTCTGTCCACTGAAACCTTTTCCCCTTCTTCAGCGATTCAGTAAATGGAGCAGTCACACTTCTAAAATTTACCATTAATGTTTGATGAAATCCACCCAATCCCAGGAATCGTAGTGTTACTGTTTTCATTGCTGGTATGGGAAACTACCCAGATACATTTGTTTTTTGCTTTCCGTGGAGCCATTTGTCTGTGTCCAATAACATGGTCCAGGAAAGTGACTGTTAGCCAGGTTTATCATCAAACTTGCATCCCGATGTCAGTCGAGCAAGTCTGATAAATGTTGCAAATGTTCCTTTCACGTGTGACTAAAAACCACCAGGTCATTGACACAATCCAGCAATGACAACATTGGTTAGTCTCTGAAATGTGTCTGGCACATTTTTCATGCCAAATGTTAAGCTGATAATGTCCAATCGACATTACAAAAGCTGAAATTGTCTTCGCTCTTTCTGGCAAACGTACCTGCCAGTATCCTCTGAGCAAGTCCATCTTGCCCCATCTTCTCAACACAGTCTTCCAAATGCGGAATCGGATGTGCATCAG
The DNA here is from genome assembly GCF_047496795.1 of Chiloscyllium punctatum. Taxonomy (NCBI): domain Eukaryota; kingdom Metazoa; phylum Chordata; class Chondrichthyes; order Orectolobiformes; family Hemiscylliidae; genus Chiloscyllium; species Chiloscyllium punctatum. The sequence continues at coordinate 48,596,325 of NC_092754.1, read as the reverse complement.
TCTTTGTAACTGCTTTGACTTTGCGATAGTTCACACAAAACTGTTGGGTATCATCTGGTTTTAGTCCCATTACTCTGGGTGAGTTCCAGTCACTGTAACTCACTTTGATTATGTTCTCTTGGGGCATGCATTAAATCTTCTTTTGAACTTGTGACAACTTTAGGTTATGCCGATAAGGATATTGCTAAATCAGAATCTATCCAGGTATCCCATAATTTTAGAGACCTCTACTAAGTCTCTCCACATCCTTTGCTGCACCAGAGAAAGCAACTGGAGTTTTTCTAACCCTCCTTGTTCCTCATACGTTCTAACCCAGACAACACCCTGATAAACCACTTCTGCACACTCTCCAAAGCCTCCAAATCCTTCTTGTAATGTAAGAACCAGAATTGAATGCAATACTCGAAGTAAAGCCCTATAAAGCTGCACCATGACATCCTGACACTTGTACTCAATTACTCGAGCAATAAAGGCAAACATACATTGGGTCTTCTTTCCCAACGTATCTATGTGTGTGGCCACTTTCAACGAGTTATGAACTTGTCCCCCACGATCCCTTTGCACGTCAGCGCTGTTCAGACTCCTGCCATTAACTGGATACATTACCTTAATATTTGATCTTCCGTAGGGTAGTACCCATACTTACCCGGATTAAAGTCCACCTGCTCTTTTTCCTCATGTGTCCAATTGCCTGACTGATTTAAACTCTATTTGTATGCCACTTCGATAATGCAGGCCCACTTATATAAATCCAGGGAATAAGAAAACAATAAATTAAAGCTTAGTCTCTCAAAATTCATACAGTTTGTGGCTTCCAGAATACTCCTCTACCTCTCCACTGAGTCTGCTCTTCGGGATCTTTTCTCTGTGAATTTGTCTGCTCTGAACACCTCTCTCAGTCGAATTGTGATGTCAGGAATATTCAGTAAATGTGTCATGTGCCTTTATGAATAAATTGTGTTTCTTTTTTCTGACAGTATAGAGGTTTATTATCTCTTCATTTTGGCAATTAGCTCTCCTCTCTCTGTCCAAGTGCCCTGTCATTATCCGGCATTAACTTATTGATCTCTTTACAATTGGATTGATTCAAGTTTGCAAACATCATCAGGTTTACAGTTAATTAGTTTCAATCTCTAAGTGCTTGGTTTTAATTAATTGGCAAAATTCGAAAAGGATCATTCTCATGGTAAAAATGCTGCCTGGCTGTTCAACGTAAAATGTTTCAATCTGTGCAGCTCCATTTTCCCGGCTGTTCAAACATCCATACTAACTCTAATCATCAAAAAGAACTCTATCTTTTAAAGGGAGATGTAATACTTTCCCCAAGTTTTACAATTTTACCATTTTTGCACAGCAACTTCGCATGACTACCGTGCGAGAGCTTGTCAAAAACTTTACCAAAATTTATGTGAACTACATCCACGGCTCTCTCCTCATCGATCAACTTCTTCAACTCCTCGAAAACTGCAATCATGTTGGTAAGACATGACTTGCCATGCATAAAGCCACACTGACTGTTCCTATTTAGGCCATGCTTTTCGAAATGCACGTAAATCTTATCACTGAGACTTCTCTACAATAGCTTCCCAAACACCGATGTAAGACTCACCAGTCTATAGATTCCTGGACAATCCCTATCTGTCTTTGTGAACAGAGGGAAAACATTAGCTCCTCGCCAGTCCTCCGGAACCTCTCCAGTGGCTAGCGAGGTTACAAAGATCATGCTCAACCTCCTTTCTTGGTTCTCTCTGAACCTGTGCTCAATACCAACAAGTCTTGGGTACTAATGCTCTTCAAGAGACCCAACATAACTTCTTTCATGATCTCAAAATGCCCCAGCATATTATCAAGCTCCACATTAGTCTCCCTATCATCCATATCATTCTCTTGAGTGAATATAGATGCAAAGTACTCATTCAAGATTTGACCCATACCATCTGCATCAAAGCACAATTTCCATTCTTTATCATTGAGTGGACCTACTTCCTCACATATATCCTCCTGTTCATACTGTCAGTACCGAATGCTTTTGGATTCTCTTTAATCCTCCTTGTCAAGGCCATTTCCTGGTCCCTCCTTGCTCTCCTAATTCTCTGCTCGAGTTCTTTCCTGCTTTCTTTATATTCCTCACGGGCCCTGTCTGATTTTACTTTCTTGAAACTTACATATGCTTCCCTTTTCCTGTTGACTAATTTCACAACTCCTCTCGTTATCCACGGGTCCCTTACCCTGCTAATCCTGTTCTTCTTCCCTACTGGAACATGCTGGTCCTGAACCCTGGTCAGTAGGTTTTTCAAAAGCTCCCACATGTCAAATGTGGACTTGAACTGTAACATGTCCTTCCAATTAACACACTAGCTCCTGCCTAATACTGATATAATTTGCCCTCCCCTGATTTAGTCCTTTCCCATATGGTCCTGATGTATCATTGTTCATAGCTATCTTAAAACTTAACCAGTTCTGATTACTGTTTCTGAAATGCTCTCCCACTGTTGGTCAGTCACTGGCGAGCTCATTCGCCAATACGAAGTCCAGTATGGCCTCTCCTCTAGTTGGACTATTCACACACTATTTCAAGAAGCCCGCTTGGATGTACTTAAATATTTTGCCTCATTCAAGCCTCTTGCTTTAAGACAGCCCCAGTCAATATTGGGGAAGTTAAAGTCACCCACGCTGATAACCCTGGTATTATTGTACCTTTCCAGAACCTGCCTACATAGGTGACCATCAATGTGTCGGTGCCTGTTGGGCGGCTTATACCATCATCAGATTAGAGTGATTGTACCCAGCTTATTTATGAGCTCTACCCATATTGCCTCAGTGGATAAGCCCTCTGGTATCTCCTCTCTGAGTGCAGCAGTGACATTCTCCCTAATTAGTAATGCAAATCCTCCACCTCTTTTATCTTCCTGTCTTCCTCATCAAAAACATGAAGCCCTGGCAATTTGAGCAGCCAACCATGTCCCCATCTCAATTATATTCTCTGTAACGGCCACAATACCACAGTCTCATGTCCTCACCCAGGCTCTAAGTTCATCTGCCTTTCCCATAGTATCCTTTGTGTTGAAATAAAAACACTTCAGCCCATTAGTGCCATTGTGTTCATTAACCTGTCTCTGACTGTCCTTCCTTTCTAATTTACTGACATCTACCTTCACTTCAATTCCTCGACTACCTGATCTGCTGCTCTGATTCCCAGCTAAAATGAACTTGCTTGTTTAGTGGCTGTAATTAATGTTAGTCCCCATGGATTCTGCCTGTGACACTGGAGTAATTCGCTTTTCTGTTAAAAGCTGGCTCATTTCAATGTGACTCCATTGGATCAGTGGCAGCCTCACCTCCGACACTCAAATGCTCCAAAGACGGGGAAAGGAGAGATTACAATCTGAGAATAAAGTTGCCTGAAATATTTCATCAATGGACCAGAATCTAGTAATACTGAACATGAATGTTACAACAATGGACAGGACTGTATACTGGGATCTGTTGGCCCTTTCTGTTTTTTATGATAAGAGTCAATTCTCACTGAGAATCCATTCCATAATGTTCATGACTGAATTATTTTATTATCCCATCCTGGCTATTGTTGGTGTCCCTGGTAAGTCTCACTGTCCGGTTGTTATTTCGATAAACCATGTTTAACTGTATTGTTATTCTTTCTGTTTGGGGAGAAAGTGAGGACTGCAGATGCTGGAGATGAGAGCTGAAAATGTGTTGCTGGAAAAACGCAGCAGGTCAGGCATCATCCAAGGAACAGGAGAATCGACGTTTCGGGCATCAGCCCTTCTTCAGGATTCCTGAAGAATTCTCATTGATTCTGGGTGACACACAAGAGTAAGATTGCTCAGCTTCATCTGTAAACTATGAATCATCGTGTTCCTGTCATCATTCTTTACAGATTACGGCGATAGAAGTCACTGTCTTCCATTCTAGCAAAAATAAACCCCACATCTCCTTCTTCTGACTCCATTCCATTCCTGTCCAATATCTGAAGGTGCAACAGCTTTTCCACATATACAGTGATCCTTCTCTCCCTGAGCTGATTTCCGGGCCCAATATCCTGACCATTATTCATTGTATTTACTAAACCCACAGGAACATCTTTCACTGGAACAACCCAGCTGTTGCTTAACGCATGAAATGTGAAATCCAGTTTGGGTATTCCCAGGACTCTTCTGACCCCGTTCCCGTTCCCAAAACTGAATCTGCAAAGCTCACCCAAAGATTTCACAACTCTTTCCAGAGGTTAGACCGAAATCCATTCCCCTTGTCATTCCTGTGAGCTTCAATGTATGTTGCTGTTAACTCTTGCAGTGTCCCCACTTTAAAATTCTCACACACGTGATGACATCTGTTCATGATATCGCTCTCTGTCTCGTTCTGTCTCATTCCTAAATCTCTGCTGGTGGTTTATCTTTAAACTGATTTCCCTCTGCTCTGTCTCTTTTGGTGATTTTCACATCTGCATTCTCTCAGTATTTGTCCTTTACTGGTGTATTGCAGATACAGAGACATGAACTCATGGAAGTACCACTTCCAGTCATTTCCAACAGGACCTGGAAATTTCCCCATGCTCGGCCACTATCACATTCCTGATGAAGGGCTCCGGCCCGAAACGATGATTTTCCTGCTCCTGACCTGCTGTGCTTTTCCAGCAATTTACTCTCAACTCTGATCTCCAGCAACTGCAGACCTCACTGTCTCCACTATCTAGTGCAGGTATACTGAGCAACAGAGTGATCTATGCCCGCGCCCTGCTGCAAATAGTTCACTTCACAGACCAGTGCATCAGTGTGGTCTGCAAAGTGTTTTCTGTCAGGTTTGGTTATGACTCAACTCGTTCTGCTAGGTAGATTCAGATTACAATATAACTGACCATTTCACGTAATCTCACAGTCTCATTATTTAATTGTTCCATTTTGCAAATGAACTCCTGAAGGCCACACTCCTCCAGTGAATTTGAATATCCTAATTATACCCCATATTTCTACAACCATTCTGCAGTAAGAAATGATCCTATTCCATTTTAAGGCGAATTGTTTACCCTTGCTGTACCTTTCCCCATCTTTGTTCTTTTTCTCCTGCGTATGCAGTGCCTTGTTATGAATTTGAATGTGTTGGGTTTCACCCATTTCATTGGGAGCTGGCTGTGAAGCTCCATATTGGAAAGGGGTTTCAACCCCGCATTGACTCCCGGGTTTGAAACTTATTCTGTGCCTGTCCACTGAGCGTCTGTGTTAGTTACTCTGAGCTGATCACGTGGACAGAAACATGCTGAAGCCCTTCAATTATTATTGCAATGGACCCACCAAGTAACTTGCTGGAAATAGGCATTTCTATTAATTCTGTTCCTGGAAAGATAGTGGAAGGACTGGAATGTATTGCTGGAAATATTTCAGGGAGACCCGAATGTTTGAACACACAATTCAGAATGATGCTTTGGGAATGTAGTTACAAAGTGTCTTGGTTTTAAAAATGCAAAAAAAAATGGAGCATAGGCTGCAGAGTGGAAGCTCTGAGAGCACAGCCTGAGTGGGTGTGGGGAAAGAGATCTGTCGGATCCATCCTGGGTTTGTGAGGAACAGCTTACCAAGTGACAGCAAACCCAGGAACAAAGTGGAAAGGGACCCTGGAAGGATGGGACGTAGCTCTGTGGTCACCTCTGTGCTGAATTAAACAACATCTGAATTTAGTTTCCATGATTTTGCACGAGATTATTGTTGGAAACTGTGAGAAGATAATTAATTTCCCAGAGCCGCGGAACACCTCTCGTCAAAACCAGCCAATGAGGCAAACCCTAACACATAGCAAATGTGAGCAGGAGTAGGGTATTCAGAGCGTGCCTAAACAATGAGTATCATTCTAGCTGATTGCCTACCTCAGTAGACTGCTCCTACTTCCTTCTCAGATACTTTGATCTCTTGCAACTCATAAACTATTTCAGAAGTCTTCTTGAATGGTTTGGCCTGAACAGCTGAGAATTCTACAGGTTCACCTCTCTCTGGGTGAAGAAATTTCCACTGATTTCACTGCTGAAAAGCCTATGCTGTAACCTAGACTGTGACAGATGATTCTGGACTCACTGGTCATTAGAAACATCTTCAGTCTGTTAACCTGCTCAGACCGATTTACAACTTTACAAATTCAATGAGATCCCCTCCCTTTCTTCTGAAGGTCAGTGAGTATAATTGTAATTGGTAGAGTCTATCTTCCTCCCACAGTTCTGCTCTGCCAGGGGTTAATACAATTGTGGTGAATAATTGTGCTTTATACTGGAATCCTCTCACTATGAAAGCCAACATGACACCTGTCTTCTCCTCCCGCTCACCTGCATGTTAATCTTCATTGTCTGGTACACAAGGGCACTCAGGTCCCATTGCACCTCTCACTTTATCAATCGATCAATCTGCCATTCTGATTTGCTAAATCGGTAACCTCACATTTATCCATTTTGTATGTTCTCTGCTATAAATTTATCCATTCATTCAACTTGTACAAAACACAGGAGTTTATCTCTGCTTACTCCTAAAAGTTCACCATCCCAACCAACTTTGTGTTGTCTACAGTGTTGGAGATAAGACATAAATTTCCCTCATGTAAAACATTAATATGCTTTGTGAATACATGAGGTCAATATTTGATCCCTATGCTACCCGAGCAGTCACTGCCTGCCTTTTAGACAAAATCCCATTTCTTCTTATCCTTTTCTGTCATCCACCAATTGGCACCTTCTTCATATCAGTACGCTTCCCTCAATTCAACGCCCTTTAATTTTACATGCTTATCACTATAGGGAACTTCTAAAAAGTCCTCTAAAAGTCCAATTGAGCCTGACAGTGGTTCCTCCGACCCACTTTATTATTTACATCTGTGAAAACTTCTAATAATTTTCAAGAATGAATTACTTTTCTTAAACTCGTACTGAGTTTATCTGATCTGGTTACTGCTATTAAATGTTTTCCAATGGACTTCAAGATTTTCCCCACTAACGGTGTCAGCCTAACCAGTTAATAATTCGCTTTGAGTGCATTTAGAAAAAAAGTGGTGTCCCATCTCTCAACTTGCCATTGGTAGGAACTATCCCAGAATGTCAGAATTTTGGAAGACACCCATCGACTATTTCCAGGGTCAATTCCTTAAGTGTTCTGCAATGCACCTTATTTGCCCTGAAATTTATTCTCATCAAGTTCCCCATCACCATTTGTTTATAAATCATTCAGTTCCTCACCCTTCAAGGAATTTGTGTTCTCCAACAGTTGTATTATCTCGTTTGTCTTCACTAAGAGAGACACAAAACCAAGATAACACGTGAAGATGAAAAGAAAGTGAATTGATTGAAGTCTCTGATAAAATAAACACCTTCACAATAAGTAGCCTGTGAGATGAAGATTAAAATAAATTAAAAATAAAGAGAATAATTGAGCTGTAAATGCTGTTGCTGGAAAAGTTGTGGATGATTTAACTTCACAATACTTTCACAAGTTGAAATGTAAAAGACAGAATTGAGAACTGATTTAGACAGCCATTCTTTCTGTTATTCACTTTGAGGAATATGGCTGTCACTGGCTGTGCCAGCATTTATAGACCACCCCTGTTTGCTGTTGAGAAGGTGGTGGTGAGTTGCCTTCTTGAACTACTGCAGTCAATGTGCAGTGCGTTGAGCCTAATGCCGTTAGGAATGTAATTCCAGTATTTTGACCCAGTGACAGTGGATGGATGGCGATACATTTTCAAGACAGAATAGTAAGTAGCTTGGCACCAGTATTTTGGGGTGTTGTGGTGAAATTGAATGTGATGATGTTCCTGTGTATTTGCTGCTCTTGTCCTGGACAGAAGTGGCTGTGAATTTAGATGCTGCTAACTGAGGATCTTTGGTGAATTTCTGCAGCCCATCTTGTGGATATTACATTTTGCTGCAACTGAGCATTGGTGGTGGAGGAAGTGGATGATATAATGCTAATCAAGCTGGCTGCTTTGTCCTGGTTGGTATCAGGTTCCGTCAGTGTTGTTGGAGTGCCACCATCCAGGTAAGTGGGAAGTATTCCACCACACTTTGACTTTTTCCTTTGCAGGTGTTGGACAGACTTTGGGGATACAGGTGGAGAGTCACTCACATCAGTATTCCGAGCAATGACCTGCACTTGGAGCCAATGTTGTTATGTGGTGAATCCAGTTGAGGTTATGTTCAATAGTAACACCCAGGCTGTTGATCGCAGGAGAATCAGTGACGGTAACACCATTGAATGTCACAGGGCAATGGTTGCATTGTCGCTTATTGGTCATGGTTGTAGCCTGGCATTTATGTGGCAGGATTGTTACTTGCCAGTTGAGTTCAAGTCTTGGTACTGTCCAGTGCTTATCTCATTTGAACATGGACTGCTTCAGTATCTGAGAATTCTGGAATGGTGCTGAACGTTGTGCACTCATCTGGAAACATCCCACTGCTGACCATATGATGAAGGGAAAGTCATTGATGAAGCAGCTGAAGATGGTTGAGCCTAGGATACTACCCTGAGTACCTCATACAGAGATGTCTTGGAGCTGAGATGACTGACCTCCAGTAACCACAACCATCTTTCTATATGTCAGGTATGACTCCAACCAGCGGAATGTGTGCCCCCTGACATCAATTGATTTCAGATTTGTAAGGGTTCCTTGATGCCACACTCGGACAGTTCTGATTGAGGACAGTTTCAATGAAAACTCTTTTCTAAAACGACAAGAAAACAAGTTATTTTAGAGCTGGGAAAAATATTGTGGTGGGATAATAACAAAATCATTTTAGAGACAGACGTGAACCCAAAATGCTGTAGTATTACATATAGGCTCAGTTTGGAAATACTTGAAGAAGATAAACCTAAAATAAAACATTACAACAGCATGAGAACGTAATGGCAAAAGTCAAATGTGGAAACATAAAGGCAGGGAAGAAATGAAAACGTTTTAGGAAATATTCCATAACTTTTCAGGAATATATAAGAGATGTATATTAGGTGATGACATGAAACTAACAGTAGATCAGAAAAAGGAATTCCAAAATTTGAAAAACATTTTTAAAGTATGTAATGGCTAATGTAAAATGTTATTCTTTAGATAGGTTGTAACTATATTGCCCTGATGAAGGGCTTTGGACCGAAACATCGAACTTGCTGCTCCACAGATGCTGCCTGACCTGCTGTGCTTTTCCAGCACCACTCTAACTTAGACTCTGATGTCCAGCATCTGTGGTCCTCACTTTTGCCTTGTAAATATGTTCTCCTGTCTGTCTCAGCGAAAGCTAATTTAACCAAAAATATTGAGGTCACCTGGTGTTAGAGTTCACATGTATTCACATACAGAGGATTGTTTAGCATGTGCAAAATACATAGACCAAAATAATGATGGCACCTTCACACTGAAAATAGAAATGTGCTCCTTGTCGTGAAGCTTGTGGAATCCTGATGGAACCTGAAAGACAAAAAGCTGGGTTGATGCATCCTGATTGGAGATGGTCTATTTTTATTTCCTGATAGGCTTACAAGTAAAATGGCAACAGTTGTGTGACATGTGCTTGCATAGGAGTGATCTCGAAGGCAGGATGGCAGTGTGTATCTGATCCTGCTTGTGCTGCTATCACAGAGGATAACTAGGAGTATTTCTGAGCCTAAAATTTGACTGAATTTCTGTAACAGCCACTTGTTGTCTGTTTGATGCTAATGACCATGTAATGCTCAAAATAACATGCATTTGAGTTATGAATCTATCGCAAGAGAACTGAGAGAACAGGTTCAGAAAGAGAAACTAATGTTTGAGATTGTCCCAATTGGTCCCAATGCAAGTTTTCTGTACAAATATAATCTGTACCTCATCTCAGAATTGATGTTATTTGTCCTTGAAAGATTAAGTTTGCTCACCGGAGTCTTCCTTTATTTTTCGCAGTTAACGTAATAGCAATTGTCATCCTGTCCCAGGGAAAGTGTGGACTTTCTGCTTGCACCACTCGCTACCTGGTAGCCATGGCATTGATGGATCTCCTCGTCATTATCACTGAGATCATACTCCGTTGAATCAACAATTATTATTTCCCATTGAATGTCATGAAGTTCACTTCTCTGTTGGCCTCTCTATCTTGTGATCTGTGTAGCCATAGACTGTTCCGTCTGGTTCACTGTGACTTGCACTTTTGATTGATTTGTTGCCATTTTTTGCAAGAAAGTGAAATTGAAATATTGCACCAAGAAAACTGCGACTGTGGTTCTAGCAACAACTGTCATTCTCCTATGTTTAAAAAACATTCACACTTACTTCAGATATAAACCTAAGTGGGTAATTAACAATGTAGAATGGCGCTGTTCTAATAAGCAAATCTACTTTAGAGATCCAAGGTGGATTGGATTTAGGATGTTTGCAAAGGTTGTAACACCATTATTAGCATTTGGTCTAATTCAATGCCTTTACAGTCAGACACATATTAATGGCCAGTCGAGTCCGTATGGGACTGAAGCATCACAAAAAAGATGAAAAACACAGTGACCAAGAGATGGAGAGCAGAAGGAAGTCGATGATTTTACTCTGAACCATATCGGGCACTTTCATCCTCCTGTGGTTTGTTTACATTATATACTTTTTTGATTTCAGTGATTCCTTTGTCAATGCTGATGAGACGTTTGAAGTGATTGCCTATATGCTGAGAAATTTAAGTTGCTTCACAAACACATTCATTTACATGGCTACTCAGTCCAAGTTCAGAGAGCAGTTGATGAGCAAGTTGAAATATCCACTAATGTCTATTCATAAATTCGTGAATAGACAAAACAACTGAGAGCAGCACAAATATCCAGACAGCAATAGACAAGTATTAACCCCTGGGTTACAAAGAATAACTTCAAATTGCTCTAAAAAACAGAAAGTAAAGGGATGTATGGGGGTGGGGGCGTAGTTAATGGCCCTGAACTATGGATCAGCAGTGTGGAAGAAAACTGGGGAAAGAAGAAACATTGTCAACCAGAGAACAGGAATGACGGGGCCTGAATGAAACCACATGTCAGAGAGCTGGCAGTCAAAGGTTAGATATTCACTTTGGAGGAACAGGGGTTAAAAACAGGAGGAGTCAGAGCAACTCACAACGATGGGACAGGGAGCAAGAGGAGGGTTACGAGGAGATCAGTAAATAGAGAATTACTGTCGAACAAGCAGCAGAGCAAATAAGGAAACCAAAAGACGTGACTCTTGGAAGAGAACGCAAACAGGAATGTTGAGGAAAATGACTGGATTGTTTGGAGGGACTAATAAGGATCAAATACAGGTTTCACTTTTATACTCTCAAACTTCTGATATTTCTAAAAACAAATGGCGTTCATGAAGGGCAGATTCTTTAAGTGTATTAACATAGAACATTCCAGCGCAGTACAGGCCCTTCAGCCCTCGATGTTGCGCCGCCCTGTCATACTAATCTGAAGCCCATCCCACCTACACTATTCCATGTACGTCCATATGCCTGTCCAATGACGACTTTAATGCACATAAACTTAGCGAATCTACTATGATGCAGACAAAGCATTCCATACCCTTATTACTCTCTGAGTAAATAAATCACCTCTGACATCTGTCTTATACCTATCTCCCCTCACTTTAAAGTTATGTCCCCATACTTGGAAAACGGCTCTCCCTGTCCACCCTGTCTAACCCTCTGATTATCTTGTATGTCTCTTTTAAGTCACCTCTCAACCTTCTTCTCTCTAACGAAAACAGCCTCAAGGTCCTCAGACTTTCCTCGTAAGACATTTCTTCCATACCAGGCAACATCCTAGTAAATCTCCTCTGCACCTTTCCAAAGCTTCCACATCATTCTTATAATGTGGTGACCAGAACTGTACACAATACTCCAAGGGTGGCCATACCAGAGCTTTGTCCAGCTGCAGCATAACCTCCTGGTTCCTGAACTCAATCCCTTTATTAATAAAGGCCAAAACACTGTTTGCCACCAAGATGAACATGTTCCATCAACTACAACCCTCTGTTTTCTTTCAGCAAGCCAATTACTGATCCAAACTGCTATGTCGCCCACAATCCGATTCCTCCGCATTTTGTATAATAGCCTACTGTGGGGAACCTTATCGAACGCCTTGCTGAAATCCATATACACCACATCAACCGGCTTACTCTCATCTACCTGTTTGGTCACTTTGTCAAAAAACTCAAAAAGATTCATTTGGCACAACCTACCTGTCAATCTGGGTGGCAACTTTCAGGGATCTATGTACATGGACACCGAGATCTCTCTGAGGTAAAAACAATAACTGAAGATGCTGGAAACCAGATTCTGGATTAGTGGTGCTGGAAGAGCACAGCAGTTCAGGCTGCATCCAAGTAGCTTCGAAATCGACGTTTTGGGCAAGAGCCCTTTATCAGGAATAAAGATAAAGGGCTTTTGCCCAAAATGTCGATTTCGAATCTGCTTGGATGCTGCCTGAACTGCTGTGCTCTTCCAGAACCACTAATCCAGAACCGAGATCTCTCTGCTCATCTGCACACCCAAGAATCCTACCATTAGCCCAGTACTTTGCATTCCGATTACTCCAGCCAAAGAGTATCACCTCACACTTGTCCACATTAAACTCCATTTGCCACCTCTTAGCCCAGCTCTGAATCCTACCTATATCTCTCTGCAACCGACTACATCCTTCGTCACTATCCACAACTCCACCGACCTTAGTGTCGTCTGCAAATTTACTAACACACCCTTCTAAGCCCTCATCCAGGTCATCTATAAAAATGACGAACAGCAGTGGACCCAACACCGACCCTTGCGGTACGCCGCTAGTAACTGGACACCAAGATGAACATGTTCCATCAACTACAACCCTCCGTTTTCTTTCAGCAAGCCAATTACTGTTCCAAACTGCTATGTCTCCCACAATCCCATCCTTCCGCATTTTGTATAATAGCCTAGTGTGGAGAACCTTATCGAACGCCTTGCTGAAATCCATATACACCACATCAACCGGTTCACTCTCATCTACCGGTTTGGTCACTTTTATCAAAAAACTCAATAAGTTTCATTAGGAACAACCTACCCTTCACAAAACTGTGCTGACTGTCCCTGATCAGATTATTCTTTTCTAGATGGTTATAAATCCTAACTGTTATAATGTTTTCCAACACTTTACCAACAACTGAAATGAGTCTCACTGGTCTGTAATTAACAGAGTTGTCTCTACTACTCTTTTGGAACAAGGGAACCAGATTTGCTATCCTCCAGTCCTCACGCACTATTCCTGTAGACAATGATGATTTGAAGATCAATGCCAAAGGCTCGGCAATCTCTTCCCTTGCTTCCCAGATGATTCTAGGATATATCCCATCTGATCCAGGGGACTTGCCTATTTTCACACTCTACAGTATTTCTAATACCTCTTCCTTGTGAACCTCAATCTCTTCTAGTCTAGATGCAAGTTTCTCTGTTTCTTCCTCGCCAACATTGTCATTTTCTATTGTGAACATTGTCGAAAACTATTTATTTTGTGCTTCCCTATCTCCTCTGAGTCCACACACAATTTCCCACTATTATCCTTGATTGGCCCTAATTTAACTCTCGTCATTATAGACAATAGACAATAGATGCAAGATTAGGCTATTCTGCCCTTCGAGCCTACACCACCATTCAATATGATCATGGCTGATCATCCTTAATCAGTATCCTGTTCCTGCCTTATCTCCATAACCCTTGATTCCACTATCCTTGAGAGCTCTATCCAACTCTTTCTTAAATGAATCCAGAGACTGAGCCTCCATTGCCCTCTGGGGCAGAGCATTCCACACAGCCACCACTCTCTGGGTGAAGACGTTTCTCATCATCTCTGTCCTAAATGGTCTACCCCGTATTTTTAAGACGTGACCTCTGATTCGGCACTCACCCATCAGCAGAAACATGTTTCCTGCCTCCAGAGTGTCCAATCCTTTAATAATTTTATATGTCTCAATCAGATCCCCTCTCAGTCTTCTAAACTCAAGGGTATACAAGCCCATTCGCTCAAGTTTTTCAGTGTACGGTTATCCCGCCATTCCAGGAATTGACCTCGTGAACCTACGCTGCACTCCCTCAATAACCAGAATGTCTTTCCTCAAATTTGGAGACCAGAACTGCACACAATACTCCAGGTGTGGTCTCACCAGGGCCCGGAACAGCTGCAGAAGAACCTCTTTGCTTCTATACTCAATCCCTCTTGTTATGAAGGCCAGCATGCTATTAGCCTTCTTCACTACCTGCTGTACCTGCGTGCTTACCTTCATTGACTGGTGTACAAGAACACCCAGATCTCTTTGTACAGCCCCTTTACCTAAATTGAGGTAGTAATCTGCATTCCTGTTCTTGCCACCAAAGTGGATAACCATACATTTATCCACATTAAACTGCATCTGCCATGCATCTGACCACTCACCTAACTTGTCCAGGTCACCCTGTAATCTCCTAATATCCTCATCACATTTCACCCTGCCACCCAGCTTAATATCATCAGCAAATTTGCTAATGTTACTATTAATACCATCTTTTATATCATTAACATATATTGTAAAAAGCTGCGGTCCCAGCACTGATCCCTGCGGTACCCCACTGCCATTCCGAAATGGAGCCGTTTATCACTTCTCTTTGTTTCCTGTCAGCCAACCAACTTTCAATCCATTCTTTTATACCTGACATACCTGTGGGGAAAGCCTTAGGGTTAACCCTGATCCTATCCACCAACAACTTCTCATGTCCCCTCCTGGCTATTCTGAGCTCTCTTTTTAGGTCTTTCCTGACTTCCTTGTAACCCTCAAGCACACTAACTGAGTTTTCACATTTTGTCCTAACATAAGCCTTCTTCCTCTTCTTGACCAGGGATTCCACTTCCTTAGTAAACCACGGCTCTGTATCTGCCTCCCTGCCTGACAGGTACATACTTATCGAGGACACACAGGAGCTTTTCCTTGAATAAGCTCCACATTTTTAATGTGCCCATCCCCTGCAGTTTCCTTCCCCATTATACGCTTCCTAAATCTTTCCTAATTGCATGGTAATTTCCCTTCCCCCAGCTGTAACTCTTGCTCGGTGGAGTACACCTATCCCATTCCATCTTTAAAGTAAACTTGACAGAACTGCGATTGCTGTCTCCAAAGTGCTCACCTACTTCCAAATCTAACACCTGGCCAGGCTCGCTACCGTGCTAAATCTAAAGTGGCTTTGATCCTTGTAGATCTGTCTACATACTGTGTCAGGAAGCCCTCATGCACACACTGGACAAAAACTGACCCATCTATAGTACTCATACTGTTGTGATCCCAGTCAATATTTGGACAGTTGAAGTCCCCCATAACAACTACCCTGCTTCTCTCACTCCTATCGAGAATCATCTTTGCTATCCTTCCCTCAACATCTCTGGGACTATTCAGAGGCCTATAGAAAACTCCCAGCATGGTGACTTCTCCTTTCCCTTTTCTAACCTCAGTCTATACTACCTCAGTTAACGAGTCCCCAAACATCCTTTCTACAACTGTAATGTTGTCCCTGATCAAAAATGCCACACCTCCCCCTCTTTTACCATCTTCTCTGTTCTGACTGAAACATCTGAATCCCGAACCTGCAACAGCAATTCCTATCCCTGCTCTATCCATGTCTGTGTAATGGCCACAAAATCAAAGTCCCAAGTACCAACCCACACTGCCAGTCCACCCACTTTATTTCGGATGCCCTTCGTGTTGATATACACACAGTTCAAACCAGGTTCTCGCTTGCCAGTGTCAGATACTTGATTTGGGAACTCCCTCCTCTCATCCTCTTCTGTACCTGTCCTACAATTTTGGTTCCCATCCCCCTGTTGTATTCGTTTAAATCCACCTTACTAGCTTGAGCGACTACCACCCAACAACCCCCCCACCGCTACCCCCAGGATATTGGTACGCCTCTGGCTTAGGTGAAGCCCATCCTGCTTGTAGAGGTCCCACCTACCCCAGAAAGAGCTCCAGTTATCCAAAAACCCGAAACCCTCCCTCCTGCACCATCCCTGTAGCCACATGTTCAACTCCTTTCTCTCCCTATTCCTCACCTCACTAGGAGGTGGCACGGGCAGCAAACCAGAGAAAACATCTGTTTGTGCTAGCTCTAATCTTTCATCCTAACTCCCTGAATTTCTGCCTTAAGTCCCCATCTCTCTTCCAACCTATGTCGTTGGTTTCAATGTGGACCATGACTTGGGGCTGCTCTCCCTCCACTCGAAGGATCCCAAAAACACGATCAGAGATATCACGGACCCTGGCACCTGGGAGGCAACACACCAACAGTGAGTCTTTCTCGTCCCCACAGAATGCCCTGAGCCGGGACAGGGGGAGCGCGGCCCTGAGCCGGGACAAGGAGAGCGCGGCCCTGAGCCGGGACAGGGAGAGTGAGGCCCTGAGCCGGGACAGGGAGAGTGAGCCCCTGAGCTGGGACAGGGAGAGTGAGGCCCTGAGCCTGGACAGGGAGAGTGAGGCCCTGAGCCTGGACAGGGAGAGTAAGGCCCTGAGCCGGGACAGGGAGAGTACACAGAACATAGAACATAAAACAATACAGCACAGAACAGGCCCTTCAGCCCACGATTTTGTGCCGAACATTTGTTCTAGCTTAAGCACCTATCCATGACCTATTCAATTGCCGCTTAAAGGTCACCAATGATTCTGACTCTGCCATTCCAACAAGCAGCGCATTCTATACCCCCACCACTCTCTGGGTTAAGAACCCACCCCTGACATCTCCCCTATACCTTCCACCCTTCACCTTAAATTTATGTCCCCTTGTAACACTCTGTTGTACCCGGGAAAAAGTCTCTGATTGTCTATTCTATTTCCCCTGATCATCTTCTAAACCTCTATCACGTCACCCCTCATCCTTCACCGTTCCAATGAGAAAAGGCCGAGCACTCTCAACCTATCCTCATGCGACCTATTCTCCATTCCAGGCAACATCCTGGTAAATCTCCTCTGCACCATCTCCAAAGATTCCATATCTTTCCTAAAGTGAGGCGACCAGAACTGCACACAGTACTCCAAATGTGGCCTAACCAAGGTCCTGTACAGCTGCAACATCACTTCACGACTCTTGAATTCAATCCCTCTGCTAATGAACTCAAATACACCATAGGCCTTCTTACAAGCTCTATCCACCTGAGTGACAACTTTCAAAGATCTATGAACATAGACCCCAAGATCCCTCTGCTCCTCCACCTTACTAAGAACCCTACCGTTAACCCTGTATTCCACATTCTTATTTGTCCTTCCAAAATGGACACCCTCACACTTGACAGGGTTGAACTCCATCTGTCACTCCTCAGTCCATCTCTGCATCATATCTAAATCCATTTGCAGCCGACAACAGCCCTCCTCACTATCCACAACTCCACCAATCTCCCTGTCACAATTCAGGGCCACACTGTCCCTGTACCAACTCCGGGCCGTACTCTCGTGGTCCCAACTCAGGGCCACACTCTCGCTGTCCCAGCTCAAGGTCGCACTCTCCCCATCAAAGTTGAAGGCCTCACTGTCCCTGTCCCAGCTCAGGTCTGCACAATCCCTGTTCTAATACAGGGCCGCACTAACCCTGCCACCGCACAGTGTCGCACTTTACCTGTCCCAGCTCTGGTCCGCACTCTCCCTGTCCCAGCTCAGGGCTGCTCTCTCCCTGTCCCAGCTCAGGGCCGCACTATCTCTGTCCCAGCTCAAGGCCTCACTCTCCTGTCCCAGCTCAGGGCCGCACTCTCCCTGTCCCAGCTAAGGGCCTCACACTCCCTGTCCCAGCTCAAGGCTTCAATCTCCCTGTCCCACGTCAGGGCCGCACTCTCCCTGTCGAAGCTCAGGGCCACACTCTCCCTGTCCCAACTCAGGGCCGCACTGTCCTTGTCCCAACTCAGGGCCATACTCTCGCTGTCTCAGCTCACGGCCGCACTCTCCCTGTCCAAGATCAGGGCCACACTCTCCCTGTCTAAGATCAGGGCCGCACTCTCCCTGTCCAAGATCAGGGCCTCACTCTCCCTGTGCCAGCTCAAGGCTGCACTCTCCCTGTCCAACTCAAGGCCTCACTCTCCCTGTCCCAGCTCAGAGCCGCACTCTCACTCTCCCGGCTCAGGAACGCACTGTCCCTGTCCCAGCTCAGGGCCTAACTCTCCATGTCTCAGCTCAGGGTCTCACTGTCCCTGCCCCAGCTCAGGGGAGCACTGTCACCTTCCCAGCTCAGGGCCGCATTGTCGCTGCCCCAATTCAGGGCCTCACTCTCCCTGCCCCGGCTCAGGGCGTTCCTCTCCCTGCCCCAGCTCAGGCCTGTACTCACCCTATCCCAGGTCAGAGCCGCATTCTCCCTGTCACAAATCAGGGCCGCACACTCCCTATCCCAGATCAGGGTGGCACTCTCCCTGTCCCAAGCTCAGGGCCTAATTCTCCCTGTCCCAAGCTCAGGGCCGCACTCTCCGTGTCCCAGCTCAGGGCCGAACTGTCCTGGTCCCAAATCAGGACCGCACACTCCCTGTCCCAGCTCAGGGCCGCATTGTCCCTGCCCCAGCTCAGGGCTGCACTCTCTATGTCCCAGTTCAGGGCCTCACTCTCACTGTCTCAGATCAGGGCCTCATTCTCCCTGTCCCAGCTCAGGGCCGCAATATCCCTGTCCCAACTCAGGGCTGGACTCTCCCTGTCCCAATTCAGGACCACACTGTCCTTGTCACAACTCAGGGCTACACTCTCGCTGTCCTGGCTCAAGGCCACAGTCTCCCTGTCCCAACTCAGGGTCGCACACTCCCTGTCCCAGCTCAGGGTAGCACTCTCCATGTCCCAGCTCAGGGGGCACTCTCCATGTCCCAGCTCAGGGTGGTCTCACCCTGTCCCAGCTCTGGGCCTCACTCTCCCTGTCCAAGTTCAGGGCGTCACTCTCCATGTCCCAGCTCAGTGCTGCACTCTCCCTGTCCCAGCTCAGGGCCGCACTCTCCCTGCCCCAGCTCAGGGCCGCACTCTCCCTGCCCCAGCTCAGGGCCGCACTCTCCCTGTCCCAGCTCAGATCCGCACACTCCCTGTCCCAGGTCAGGGCCGCACACTCCCTGTCCCTACTCAGGGTTGCACTTTCACTGTCCCAGCTCAGGGTGGCACTCTCCCTGTCCCAGCTCAAGTCCGCACTCTTCCTGTCCCAGCTCAGAGCCGCACACTCCCTGCGTCAGCTCAGTACCACACCCACCCAGTCCCAGGACAGGGCCTCAATCTGCCTGTCCCAGCTCAGGGCCACACTCTTCCTGTCCCAGCTCAGCGCCGCACTCTCCATGTCCCAGTTTAGTGCCGCATTCTCCCTGTCCCAGCTCAGGGCCGTACTCTCACTGTCCCCGCTCAGCGCTGCACTCTCCATGTCCCTGCTCAGGGCCGCACTCTCCATGTCCCTGCTCAGAGCCGCACACTCCCTGTCCCAGCTCAGGGCTGCACTCTCCCTGTCCCAGCTCAGGGGCGCACTTGCCCTGTCCCAACTCACGGCCGCACTCTCCCTGTGCCAGCTCAGGTCCACACTCTCCATGTCCCAGCTCAGAGCTGCACAATCCCTGTCCCAGCACAGGGCCTCACTGTCCCTGTCCCACCTCAGGGCCGCACTCTCCTTGCCCAAGCACAGGGCCTCACTCTCCCTGTCCCAACTCACGGCCGCACTCTCCCTGTGCCAGCTCAGGTCCACACTCTCCATGTCCCAGCTCAGAGCCGCACAATCCCTGTCCCAGCACAGGGCCTCACTCTCCCTGTCCCACCTCAGGGCCGCACTCTCCTTGCCCAAGCACAGGGCCTCACTCTCCCTGTCCCAGCTCTGTGCCGCACTCTCACTGTCCCAGATTAGAGACGCACTGTCTCTGTCCCAGCTCAGGGCTTCACTCTCCCTATCACAGCTCAGTGCCGCAACCTCCCTATCCAAGCTCAGCGCCTCACTCTGCCTATGCCAGCTCAGGGCTGCTCTCTCCATGTCCCAGCTCAGGGCCACACTCTCCATATCCCAGCTCAGGGCCTCAAACTCCCTGCCCCAGTTCAGGGCCGCACTCTTCCGGTCCCAACTCAGGGCCGCACGCTCCCTGTCCCAACTCAGGGCTGCACTCTCCCTGTCCCAGCTCAGGATGGCAGTCTCCCTGTTCCAACTCATGGTGGCACTCTCCCTGTACCAACTCAGGGCCACACAGTCCCTGCCCCTACTCAGGGTTGCACTCTCCCTGTCCCAGCTCAGGTCCGCACTATTCCTGTCCGAGCTAATGGCTGCCCTCTCTCTGTCCCAGCTCAGAGCCGCACACTCCCTGTCCCAGCTTAGTGCCGCACTCTCCCTGTCCCAGCTCATGGCCTCACTCTCCTTGTCCCAGCTCTGTGCCGGACTCTTCCTGTCCCAGCTCAGGGCCGCACTCTCCATGTCCCAGCTCAGCGTTCACTCTCCCTGTCCCAGCTTAGTGCCTCACTCTCCCTGTCCCAGCTCAGGGCCTCACTTTTCCTGTCCCAGCTCAGGGCCTTACTCTCCCTGTCCCAGCTCAGGGCCTCACTCTCCCTGTCCCAGCTCAGCGCCACACTCTCCCTGTCCCAGTTTAGTGCCGCACTCTCCATGTCCTAGCTCAGTGCTGCATTCTCCCTGTCCAAGCTCAGCGCCACACTCTCCATGTCCCAGCTCAGGGCCTCACTCTCCCTGTCCCAGCTCAGGGCCTTACTCTCCCTGTCCTTGCTCAGTGCCGCAATCTCCCTGTCCCAGCTGAGGGCCGCAGCTGGATGTCTTTTCACAGCCGAGAGCGGTGGGAGCTGGGCGGAAGTGAAGTTGGAGGGTAGAGCTGGTCGGGAAGGTAAGTGATTGATACTTGAGTGGGTGTGTTCTAGACCCCAGGCACTACAAAGTAGGGCCTCCCTCCCATCCTCCTCCTCTAACCTTACGTTGAAGTCCACAGGTAAGCTACTCAGTGTTCTTGTTTTGGAGACTAAGTGTAGAGTAATGGCAGCGCAGGCAGTGGAATGCTCCTCCTGCAGGATGTTTGAGGTAGGGGTGACCACCGATGCTCCTGCCGACTTCATCTGCAGGAAATGCAGCCAGCTCCAGCTCCTCACAGAACGCGTTAGTGAACTGGAACTGGAGTTGGATGAACTGAGGATTATCCGAGAGGCTGAGAGGGTGATAGATAGAAGCGACAGGGACATAGTTACACCAGAGAACAGAGGTAGCTGGGTAACAGTTAGAGGTGGGAAGGGGAGGAAGCAGGCAGTGCAGGGATCCCCTGTGGTCGTTCCCCTCAACAATAAGTATACCGCTTTGGATACTGTTGGGGGAGAAGGCCTAGCAGGGGTAAGCTGCAGTGACCGGGTGTCTGGCACGAAGTCCGGCTCTGAGGTTCAGAAGGGAAAGAGGGAGAAGAGGAGAGCGCTAGTTATAGGAGACTCTATAGTTAGAGGGACGGACAGGCGGTTCTGTGGACATGGGCGAGACTCTCGGATGGTTTGTTGCCTCCCGGGTGCCAGGGTCCGAGACGTCTTGGACCGTGTCTTCAGAATCCTTAACGGGGAGGGTGTGCAGCCAGAAGACGTGGTGCACGTTGGCATCAACGACATAGGTAGGAAGAGGGGTGGGGAGGTCATTCAGGAGCTCAGGGAGTTAGGTTGGAAGCTAAAAGCGAGGACGGATGGAGTCGTCATCTCTTTGGTTGTTGCCGGTGCCACGTGACAGTGAGGCAAGGAATAGGGAGAGAGTGCAGTTGAACACGTGGCTGTAACGATGTTGTTGGTGTGAGGGTTGCAGGTATTTGGAGAATTGGACTGCATTCTGGGGAAGGTGGGACCTGGACAAGCAGAACGGGTTGCACCTGAACCAGAAGGGCACCAATATCCTGGGAGGTAGGTATGCTAGCAGTCTTCGGGGGGGATTAAACTAATTCGGCAGGGGGATGGGATCTGGACTTGTAGTCCAGCAAGTAGGCTAGCTGTTTTTCAGGATGTCCAAGAATGTAGGGAGGCTGTGGAGAAGGTAGCACTGACAGGGAATACTTCTGGACACAGAGATGGGTTCAAAGTATGTATATTTCAACGCAAGGAGTATCAGAAATAAGGTGGGTGAACTTAAGGCGTGGATCGGTACCTGGGACTACGATGTTGTGGCCATCACAGAAACATGGATAGAAGAGTGACAGAAATGGTTGTTCGAGGTTCTGGTTACAGATGTTTCAGTAAGAGTAGGGAGGGTGGTAAGAAAGGAGAGGGGGTGGCGTTGCTAATTAGAAATGATATAACAGCTGCAGAAAGGAAGTTTGAGGGGGATCTGCCTTTGCAGGTAGAATGGGCTGAAGTCAGAAATAGGGAAGGAGCAGTCACCTTGTTGGGTGTTTACTATAGGCCCCCCAATGTGGAAACAGAGAGGTGGAGAAACAGATTGGGAAACAGATTTTGGAAAGGTGCAGAAGCCACAGGGTAGTAGTCATGGGCGATTTCAACTTCCCAAATATTGATTGGAAGCTCTTTAGATCAAGTAGATTGGACGGGGCGGTGTTTGTGCAGTGTGTCCAGGAAGCCTTTCTAACTCAGTATGTAGATTGTCCGACCAGAGGGGAGGCCATATTGGATTTGGTACTTGGTAACGAACCGGGACAAGTGATGGGCTTGTTATTGGGTGAACATTTTTGGTGATGGTGACCACAATTCTGTGACTTTCACCTTGGTTATGGAGAGAGATAGGTGTGTGCAACAGGGTAGGTTTTACAATTGGGGGAAGGGTAAATACGATGCTGCAAGACAGGGTCTGAGGAGCATAAGTTGGCTGCATAGGATGTCAGGGAAGGATGTCGTGGAAATGTGGAACTTTTTCAAGTTACAGATGCGACGTGTCCTTGATATGTATGTACCTGTCAGGCAGGAAAGATATGGTCGTGTGAGGGAACCTTGGTTGACGAGGGAGGTTGAATGTCTTGTATGGAGGAAGAAGGAGGATTACATAACGTTGAGGAAATAAGGTTCAGACAGAGCGTTGGAGGAATACAGGATAGCCAGGAGGGAGCTAAAGAAAGGGATTAGGAGAGCTAAGAGAGGGCATGAAAAATCTTTGGCGAGTAGGATCAAGGATAACCCCAAGGCCTTTGATACATATGTGAGAAACATGAGAATGACGAGAACGAGGGTAGGTCAGATCAAGGACAGTAGTGGGAGACAGTGTATTGAGTCGGAAGAGATAGGAGAGGTCTTGAATGAGTACTTTTCTTCAGTACTTACAAATGAGAAGGACCGTATTTTTGAAGAGGAGTGTGTGAAACGGACTGGTAAGCTCGAAGAGAAATTTGTTAGGAAAGAAGATGTGTTGGACATTTTCAACAACTTGAGGATAGACAAGTCCCCCGGGCCTGACGGGATATATCCTAGGATTATGTGGGAAGCAAGAGAGGAAATTGCAGAGTCGTTGGCAATGATCTTTTCGTCTTCACTGTCAACGGGGGTGATACCAGGGGACTGGAGGTTGGCGAATGTTGTGCCCCTGTTCAAAAAAGGGAATAGGGATAACCCCGGGAATTACAGGCCAGTTAGTCTTACTTCGGTGGTAGGCAAAGTAATGGAAAGGGTACCGAAGGATAGGATTTATGAGTATCTGGAAAGACACTGCCTGATTAGGGACAGCCAGCGTGGATTTGTGAGTGGTCGGCCTTGCCTTACAAGTCTTATTGAATTCTTTGAGGAGGTGACCAAGCATATGGATGAGGGCAGAGCAGTGGATATAGTGTACATGGATTTTAGTAAGGTATTTCCTAAGGTTCCCCATGGTAGGCTCATGCGGAAAGTCAGGAGGCATGGGATAGAGGGAAATTTGGCGAGTTGGAGAGGAAACTGGCTAACTGGTCAAAGTCAGAGAGTGGTGTTAGATGGTAAATATTCAGCCTGGAGCCCAGTTACAAGTGGAGATCGGCAGGGATCAGTTCTAGGTCCTCTGCTGTTTGTAATGTTTATTAATGACAGCGAGAGTACGGCCCGGAGTTGGGACAGGGAGAGTGCGGCCCTGAGTTGGGACAGGGAGAGTGCGGCCCAGAACTGGGACAGGGAGAGTGCATTCCTGATCTGGGACAGGGAGAGTGAGGCCTTGAGCTGGGACAGAGATAGTGCGGCCCTGAGCTCGGATAGGGAGAGTGCGGCCCTGAGCTGGGACAGGAAGAGTGCGACCCTGTGCGGTGGCAGGGTTAGTGCGGCCCTGAGTTGGGGCAGGGATCGTGCAGCCCTGACCTGTGACAGGGAGTGTGAGGCCCTGAGGTGGGGCAGGGAGAGTGCAGCCCTGAGCTGGGACAGGGAGAGTGAGGCCCTGAACTGGGACATGGAGACTGCAGCCCTGAGCTGGGGCAGCGACAATGCGGCCCTGTGCTGGGACACTGAGAATGCGACCCTGGGTGGGACAGGGAGAATGAGGCCTAGAGCTGGGACAGTGAGTGTGAGGTACTGATTTGCTACCAGGAGAGTTCGGCCCTGAGCTGGGACAGGGAGAGTGTGGCTCTGAGCTTGGGACAGGGAGAGTTAGGCCCTGAGCTTGGGACAGGGAGAGTGCGGCCCTGAGTTGTGACAGGGAGAATGCGGGTCTGACCTGGGATAGGGTGAGTACGGCCCAGAGCTGGGGCAGGGATCGTGCGGCCCTGAGCTGGGACATGGAGAGTTAGGCCCTGAGCTGGGACAGGGACAGTGCATCTCTGAGCCTGGACCGGTAGAGTGCGTCTCTGAGCTGGGATAGGGATAGTGTTGCCCTAAGCTGGGACAGGGTGAGTGCGGCCCTGAGATGGGACAGGGAGAGTGCACCCTGAGCTGGGACAGTGACAGTGCGAACCTGAGCTGGGACAGGGATCGTGCAGCCCTGAGCTGGGACTGGGAAAGTGAGGCCTTGAGCTGGGTCAGGGAGAGTGAGGCCTTGAGCTGGGACAGGGAGAGTGAGGCCTTGAGCTGGGACAGGGAGAGTGCGGCCCTGAGCTGGGACAGGGAGAGTGCGACCCTGTGCGGTGTCAGGGTTAGTGCGGCCCTGAGTTGGGACAGGGATCGTGCAGCCCTGAGCTGGGACTGGGAAAGTGAGGCCTTGAGCTGGGTCAAGGAGAGTGAGGCCTTGAGCTGGGTGAGGGAGAGTGAGGCCTTGAGCTTGGATAGGGAGACTGCGGACTTGAGCTGGCACAGGGAGATCTCGGCCCTGAGCTGGGACAAGAGAGTATGGCCCTGAGCTTGGACAGGGAGAGTGTGGCCCTGACCTGTGACAGGGAGAGTGAGGCCCTGAGCTGGGGCAGGGAGAGTGCAGCCCTGAGCTGGGACAGGGAGAGTGCACCCTGAGCTGGGATATGGAGAGTTAGGCCCTGGGCTGGGACAGGGACAGTGCGTCTCTGAGCCGGGACAGGGAGATTGCGTCTCTGAGCTGGGATAGGGAGAGTGCGGCCCTGAGCTGGGACAGGGTGAGTGCGGCCCTGACCTGTGACAGGGAGAGTGAGGCCCTGAGCTGGGGCACGGAGAGTGCAGCCCTGAGCTGGGACAGGGAGAGTGCACCCTGAGCTGGGATATGGAGAGTTCGGCCCTGAGCTGGGACAGGGACAGTGCGTCTCTGAGCCGGGACAGGGAGTTTGCATCTCTGAGCTGGAATAGGGAGAGTGCTGCCCTGAGCTGAGACAAGGTGAGTGCGGCCTGGAGATTGGGACAGGGAGAGTTAGGCCCTGAGCTTGGGACAGGGAGAGTGCGTCCCTGAGTTGTGACAGGGAGAATGCAGGTCTGACCTGGGATAGGGTGAGTACGGCCCTGAGCTGGGGCAGGGAGAATGAAGCCCTGAGCTGGGACACGGACAGTGCATCTCTGAGCCAGGACCGGTAAAGTGCGTCTCTTCCGTAGGGCCTCCCTCCCACCCTCCTCCTCTAACCTAACTTTAAAGTCCACAGGTTATTGACTCAGTGTTCTTGTTTTTGGAGACAGTGTACAGTCATGGCAGCGCAGGCGGTGGAATGTTCCTCCTGCAGGATGTTTGAGGTAGGGGTGACCACCGATACTCCTGCCGACTTCGTGTGCAGGAAATGCAGTCAGATCCTGATCCTCACCGAACGAGTTAGGGAACTGGAACTGGAGCTGGATGAGCTGAGGATTATTCAAGAGGCTGAGAGGGTGATCGATAGAAGCTACAGGGACATAGTTACGCCAGAGAACAGAGGTAGCTGGGTAACAGTTAGAGGTGGGAAGGGGAAGAAACAGGCAGTGCAGGGTTTCCCTGTGGTCGTTCCCCTAAAAAATAAGTATGCAGCTTTGGAAACTGTTGGGGGGGACAGCCTTGCAGGTGTAAGCTGCAGTGAAGGGGTCTGTGGCTCTGAGATTCAGAAGGGAAAGGTGGAGAAGAGGAGAGCGCTAGTTATAGGGGACTCTCTAGTTAGAGGGACGGACAGGCGGTTCTGTGGACATGAGCGAGACTCTCGGCTGGTTTGTTGCCTCCCGGGTGCTAGGGTCCGAGACGTCTCGGACCGTGTCTTCAGAATCCTTAAGGGGGAGGGTGTGCAGCCAGAAGTCGTGGTACACATTGGCACCAATGACATAGGTAGGAAGAGGGGTGGGGAGGTCATTCAAGAGCTCAAGGAGTTAGGCTGGAAGCTAAAAGCTAGGACAGACAGAGTCGTCATCTCTGGGTTGTTGCCGGTGCCACGTGACAGAGAGGCAAAGAATAGGGAGAGAGTGCAGTTGAACACGTGGCTGCAAGGATGGTGTAGGAGGGAGGGCTTCAGATATTTGGACAATTGGACTGCATTCTGGGGAAGGTGGGACCTGTATAAACAGGACGGGTTGCACCTGAACCAGAAGGGCACCAATATCCTGGGGGGTAGGTTTGCTAGCACTCTTCGGGGGGGTTTAAACTAATTTGGCAGGGGCATGGGATCCGGACTTGTAGTCCAGCAAGTAAGCTAGCTGTGTGTCAGGATGTCCAAGACTGTAGGGAGGCTGTGGAGAAGGTAGCACTGACAGGGACTACTTGCGGACACAGAGATGGGCTCAAGTGCGTATACTTCAATGCAAGGAGTATCAGAAATAAGGTGGGTGAACTTAAGGCGTGGATCGGTACCTGGGACTACGATGTTGTGGCCATCACGGAAACATGGATAGATGAGGGACAGGAATGGCTGTTGGAGGTTCCTGGTTACAGATGTTTCAGTAAGATTAGGGAGGGTGGTAAAAAAGGAGGGGGGGTGGCATTGCTAATTAGAAATGGTATAACGGCTGCAGAAAGGAAGTTTGAGGGGGATCTGCCTCTGGAGGTAGTATGGGCTGAAGTCAGAAATAGGAAAGGTGCAGTCACCTTGTTGGGTGTTTATTATAGGCCCCCCAATAGCAGCAGAGATGTGGAGAAACAGATTGGGAAACAGATTTTGGAAAGGTGCAGAAGCCACAGGGTCGTAGTCATGGGTGACTTCAACTTCCCAAATATTGATTGGAAGCTCTTTCGATCAAGTAGATTGGATGGGGCGGTGTTTGTGCAGTGTGTCCAGGAAGCTTTTCTAACGCAGTATGTAGATTGTCCAACCAGAGGGGAGGCCATATTGGATTTGGTACTCGGTAACGAACCGGGACAAGTGGTGGGCTTGTTGGTGGGTGAACATTTTGGTGATGGTGACCACAATTCTGTGACTTTCACCTTGGTTATGGAGAGAGATAGTTGCGCACAACAAGGTAGATTTTACAATTGGGGGAAGGGAAATTACGATGCTGTAAGACAGGATTTGAGGAGCATACGTTGGGAGCATAGGCTGTCAGGGAAGGATGTGGTGGAAATGTGGGACTTTTTCAAGGAGCAGATACGACGTGTCCTTGATATGTATGTACCGATCAGGCAGGAAAGAAATGGTCGTGTGAGGGAGCCTTGGTTGACGAGGGAGGTTGAATGTCTAGTAAAGAGGAAGAAGGAGGCTTACATAAGGTTGAGGAAACAAGGTTCAGACAGAGCAGTGGAGGGATACAGGATAGCCAGAAGGGACCTGAAGAAAGGGATTAGGAGAGCTAAGAGAGGGCATGAAAAATCCCTGGCGGATAGGATCAAGGATAACCCCAAGGCATTCTATGCATATGTGAGAAACCTGAGAATGACGAGAACGAGGGTAGGTCCGATCAAGGACAGTGGTGGGAGACTGTGTATTGAGTCGGAAGAGATAGGAGAGGTCTTGAACAAGTACTTCTCTTCAGTATTTACGAACGAGAGGGACCGTATTGTTGAAGAGGAGAGTGTGAAACGGACTGATAAGCTAGAAGAGATACCTGTTAGGAAGGAAGATGTGTTGGACATTTTGAACAACTTGAGGATAGACAAGTCCCCCGGGCCTGACGGGATATATCCTAGGATTATGTGGGAAGCAAGAGAGGAAATTGCAGTACCGTTGGCAATGATCTTCTCGTCTTCACTGGCAACTGGGGTGGTACCAGGGGACTGGAGAGTAGCGAATGTTGTGCCCCTGTTCAAAAAAGGGAATAGGGATAACCCCGGGAATTACAGGCCAGTTAGTCTTACTTCTGTGGCAGGCAAAGTAATGGAAAGGGTACTGAGGGATAGGATTTACGAGTATCTGGAAAGACACTGCTTGATTAGGGACAGCCAGCACGGATTTGTGAAGGGTAGGTCTTGCCTTACAAGTCTTATTGAATTCTTCGAGGAGGTGACCAAGCATGTGGATGAGGGTAGAGCAGTGGATGTAGTGTACATGGATTTTAGTAAGGCATTTGATAAGGTTCCCCATGGTAGGCTTATGCGGAAAGTCAGGAGGCATGGGATAGAGGGAAATTTGGCCAATTGGATAGAAAACTGGCTAACCGGTAGAAGTCAGAGAGTGGTGGTAGATGGTAAATATTCAGCATGGAGGCCAGTTACAAGTGGAGTTCCGCAGGGATCAGTTCTGGGTCCTCTGCTGTTTGTACTTTTTATTAATGACTTAGAGGAGGGAGTCGAAGGGTGGGTCAGTAAATTTGCAGATGATACAAAGATAGGTGGAGTTGTGGACAGTGAGGAGGGCTGTTGTCGGCTGCAGAGGGACTTAGATAGGATGCAGAGCTGGGCTGAGGAGTGGCAGATGGAGTTCAACCCTGCCAAGTGTGAGGTTGTCCATTTTGGAAGAACAAATAAGAATGCGGAATACAGGGTTAATGGTAGGGTTCTTGGTCAGGTGGAGGAACAGAGGGATCTTGGGGTCTATGTACATAGATCTTTGAAGGTTGCCACTCAGGTGGATAGAGTTTGTAAGAAGGCCTATGGAGTATTATCGTTCATTAGCAGAGGGATTGAATTCAAGAGTCGTGAGGTGATGTTGCAGCTGTACAGGACTTTGGTTAGGCCACATTTGGAGTACTGTGTGCAGTTCTGGTCGCCTCACTTTAGGAAAGATGTGGAAGCTTTGGAGAGGGTGCAGAGAAGATTTACCAGGATGTTGCCTGCAATGGAGAGTAGGTCGTACGAGGATAGGTTGAGAGTTCTCGGCCTTTTCTCGTTGGAACGGCGAAGGATGAGGGGTGACTTGATAGAGGTTTATAAGATGATCAGCGGAATAGATAGAGTAGACAGTCAGAAACTTTTTCCCCGGGTACAACAGAGTGTTACAAGGGGACATAAATTTAAGGTGAAGGGTGGAAGGTATAGGGGAGATGTCAGGGGTGGGTTCTTTACCCAGAGAGTGGTGGGGGCATGGAATGCGCTGCCCGAGGGAGTGGTAGAGTCAGATTCATTGGCGACCTTTAAGCGGCATTTGGATAGGTACATGGATGGGTGCTTAATCTAGGATAGAAGTTCGGCACAACATCGTGGGCCGAAGGGCCTGTTCTGTGCTGTATTGTTCTATGTTCTATGAGCTGGGATAGGGATATTGCTGCCCTGAGCTGTGACAGGGTGAGTGCGGCCCTGAGATGGGACAGGGAGAGTGCACCCTGAGCTGGGATATGGAGAGTTAGGCCCTGAGCTGGACAGGGAGATTGCGTCTCTGAGCTGGGATAGGGAGTGTGCTGCCCTAAGCTGGTACAGGGTGAGTGCGGCCCTCAGCTGTGACAGTGAGAGTGCGGCCGTCAGCTGGGACAGGAAGAATGCGGCCCTGAGTTGGGACAGGGAGATTGTGGCACTGAGCTGGGATAGGGAGAGTGAGGCCCTGAGCTGGGACAGGGAGTGTGCGGCACTGAGCTGGGATAGGGAAGGTGAGGTCCTGATTTGGGACAGGAAGAGTGCAGCCCTGAGCGGGGACGTGGGGTGTGCGGCCCTCAGCTGGGACAGCGAGAGTGCGGACCTGAGCTGGGACAGGGAGAGTGCGTCCCTGAGTAGGGATAGAGAGAGTCCGGCCCTGAGCTGGGACATAGAGAGAGCAGCCCTGAGCTGGGACAGGGAGAGTGCGACCTTGAGCCTGGACAGCGAGAGTGTGACCCTGAGTTGGGACAGCCAGAGTACGGCCTGGTGTTGGGACAGGGAGAGTGCGGCCTTGAGTTGGGACAGGGAGAGTGCGGCCCTGACTTGGAACAGGGAGAGTGCGGCCCTGAGTTGGGACAGGGAGAGTGCGGCCCTGAGCTGGGACAGTGAGAGTGCGGCCCTGAGGTGGGACAGGGAGAGTGCAGCCCTGAGCTGGGACAGTGAGAGTGCGGACCTAAGCTGGGACATGAAGAGTGTGACCCTCTGCGGTTGCAGGGTTAGTGCGGCCCTGAGTTGGGACAGGGATCGTGCATCCCTGAGCTGGGAAAGGGAGTGTGAGGCCCTGAGGTGGGACAGGGAGAGTGCAGCACTGAGCTGGGACGGGGAGAGTTCAGCACTGAGCTGTGACAGGGAGAGTGCAGTCCTGAGCTGGGACAGGGAGAGTGCGGCCCTGAGCTGGGACAGGAAGAGTGCGGCCCTGAGCTGGGACAGGGAGTGTGAGGCCCTGAGGTGGGGCAGGGAGAATGCAGTCTTGAGCTGAGACAGGGAGAGTGAGGCCCTGAACTGGGACATGGAGACTGCAGCCCTGAGCTGGGGCAGCGACAATGCGGCCCTGTGCTGGGACACTGAGAATGCGACCCTGCGTGGGACAGGGAGAATGAGGCCCAGAGCTGGGACAGTGAGTGTGAGGTACTGATTTGCTACCAGGAGAGTTCGGCCCTGAGCTGGGACAGGGAGAGCGCGGCCCTGAGCTTGGGACAGGGAGAGTTAGGCCCTGAGCTTGGGACAGGGAGAGTGCGGCCCTGAGTTGTGACAGGGAGAATGCGGGTCTGACCTGGGATAGGGTGAGTACGGCCCAGAGCTGGGGCAGGGATCGTGCAGCCCTGAGCTGGGAAATGGAGAGTTAGGCCCTGAGCTGGGACAGGGACAGTGTATCTCTGAGCCGGGACCGGGAGAGTGCGTCTCTGAGCTGGGATAGGGATAGTGCTGCCCGAAGCTGGGACCAAGTGAGTGCGGCCCTGAGATGGGACAGGGAGAGTGCACCCTGAGCTGGGACAGGAAGAGTGCGGCCCTGAGCTGGGACAGTGAGAGTGCGAACCTGAGTTGGGACAGGGAGAGTGCGGCCCTGAGCTGGGACAGGGAGAGTGCGACCCTGTGCGGTGTCAGGGTTAGTGCGGCCCTGAGTTGGGACAGGGATCGTGAAGCCCTGAGCTGGGACTGGTAAAGTGAGGCCTTGAGCTGGGTCAGGGAGAGTGAGGCCTTGAGCTGAGACAGGGAGAGTGCGGCCCTGAGTTGGGACAGGGAGAGTGCGGCCTTGAGCTTGGATAGGGAGACTGCGGAGTTGAGCTGGCACAGGGAGATCTCGGCCCTGAGCTGGGACAAGAGGGTGTGGCCCTGAGTTTGGACAGGGAGAGTGTGGCCCTGAAATGTGACAGGGAGAGTGAGGCCATGAGCTGGGGCAGGGAGAGTGCAGCCCTGAGCTGGGACAGGGAGAGTGCACCCTGAGCTGGGATATGGAGAGATAGGCCCTGAGCTGGGACAGGGGCAGTGCGTCTCTGAGCCGGGACAGGGAGATTGCGTCTCTGAGCTGGGATAGGGAGAGTGCTGCCCTGAGCTGCGACAGGGTGAGTGCAGCCCTGACCTGTGACAGGGAGAGTGAGGCCCTGAGCTGGGGCAGGGAGAGTGCAGCCCTGAGCTGGGACAGGGAGAGTGCACCCTGAACTGGGATATGGAGAGTTCGGCCCTGAGCTGGGAAAGGGACAGTGCGTCTCTGAGCCGGGACAGGGAGATTGCATCTCTGAGCTGGAATAGGGAGAGTGCTGCCCTGAGCTGGGACAGGGTGAGTGCGGCCCTCAGCTGCGACAGTGAGAGTGCGGCCCTCAGCTGGGAAAGGAAGAATGCGGCCCTGTGTTGGGACAGGGAGATTGCGGCCCTCAGCTGGGATAGGGAGAGTGAGGCCCTGAGCTGGGACAGGGAATGTGCGGCACTCAGCTGGGATAGGGAAGGTGAGGTCCTGATTTGGGACAAAAAGAGTGCAGCCCTGAGCTGGGACGTGGAGTGTGTGGCCCTCAGCTGGGACAGAGAGAGTGCGTCCCTGAGTTGGGGCAGGGAGAGTCCGGCCCTGAGTTGGGATAGGGAGAGTGCATCCCTGAGCTGGGGCAGGGGGAGTGCAGCCCTGAGCTGGGACAGTGAGAATGTGGACCTGATTTGGGACAGGGAAAGTGCAGCTATCAGTTTTGACAGCAAGAGTGCGGACCTGAGTTGGGACAGCGTGAGAGATGGAGACAGCTGGGATATGGAGAGTTAGGCCCTGAGCTGGGACAGGGACAGTGTGTCTCTGAGCCAGGACAGGGAGATTGAGTCTCTGAGCTGGGATAGGGAGAGTGCTGCCCTGAGCTGGGACAGGGTGAGTGCTGCCCTGACCTATGACAGGGAGAGTGAGGCCCTGAGCTGGGGCAGGGAGAGTGCAGCCCTGATCTGGGACAGGGAGAGTGCACCTTGAGCTGGAATATGGAGAGTTCGGCCCTGAGCTGGGTCAGGGACAGTGCGTCTCTGAGCCGTGACAGGTAGTTTGCATCTCTGAGCTGGAATAGGGAGACTGCTGCCCTGAGCTGGGGAGTGTGGCCCTGAGTTGTGACAGGGAGAATTCGGGTCTGACCTGGGATAGGGTGAGTACGGCCCTGAGCTGGGGCAGGGAGAATGAAGCCCTGAGCCGGGACCGGTAGAGTGCGTCTCTGAGCTGGGATAGGGTTAGTGCTGCCCTGAGCTGGGACAGGGAGAGGTAGGCCCTCAGCTTGGGACAGGGAGAGTGCAACCCTGAGCTGGGACATGGAGAGTGCCACCCAGAGCTGGGACAGGGAGTTTGCGGCCCTTAGTTGTGACAGGGAGAATGCGGCTGTGACCTGGGATAGGGTGAGTGCGGCCCTGAGCTGGGGCAGGGAGAGTGATGCCCTGAGCTGGGACATGGAGAGTTAGGCCCTGAGCTGGGACAGGGACAATGCATCTCTGAGCCGGGACCGGTAGAGTGCGTTTCTGAGCTGGGATAGGGATATATCTGCCCTGAGCTGAGATATGGAGAGTGCTGCCCTGAGCCGGAACAGGGAGATTGTGTCTCTGAGCTGGGATAGGGAGAGTGCTGCCCTGAGCTGGGACAGGGTGAGTGCGGCCCTCAGCTGCGACAGTGAGAGTGCGGCTCTCAGCTGGGACAGGAAGAATGCGGCCCTAGTTGGGACAGGGATATTGCGGCACTGAGCTGGGATAGGGAGAGTGAGGCCCTGATCTGGGACAGGGAGTGTGCGGCACTGAGCTGGGATAGGGAAGGTGAGGTCCTGATTTGGGGCAGGAAGAGTGCAGCCCTGAGCTGGGACGTGGAGTGTGCGGCCCTCAGCTGGGACAGCGAGAGTGCGGACCTGAGCTGGGACAGGGAAAGTCCGGCCCTGAGTTGGGATAGGGAGAGTGCGGCCCTGAGCTGGGGCAGGGAGAGTGCAGCCTTGAGCTGGGACAGTGAGAGTGTGGACCTGAGCTGGGACAGGGAAAGTGCAGCCATCAGTTTTGACAGCAAGAGTGCGGACCTGAGTTGGGACAGCTTGAGTGCAGCCGTGATTTGGGACAGGAAGAGTCCGACCTTGAGCTGGGACAGCGAGAGTGTGACCCTGAGTTGGGACAGCCAGAGTACGGCCCGGTGTTGGGACAGGGAGAGTGCGGCCCTGAGTTGGGACAATGATAGTGCAGCCCTGAGATGGGACAGGGAGAGTGAGGCCCTGAGCTGGGGCAGGGAGAGTGCACCCTGAGTTGGGACATGAAGAGTGGGGCCCTGAGCTGGGGCAGGGAGAGTGAGGCCCAGAACGTCGACAGGGAGAGTGCAGCCCTGCGCAGTGACTGGGAGAGTGTGGCCCTGATCTGGGACGGGTAGAGTGAGGCCCTGAACTGGGACATGGAGAGTGCAGCCCTGAGCTGGGGCAGCGACAATGCGGCCCTGTGCTGGGACACTGAGGATGCAGCCCTGAGCTGGGACAGGGAGAATGACGCCCTGAGCTGGAACAGGGAGTGTGCGGTCCTGATTTGGGACCAGGAGAGTTCGGCCCTGAGCTGGGACAGGGAGAGTGCAGCCCTGAGCATGGGACAGGGAGAGGTCGGCCCTCAGCCTGGGACAGGGAGAGTGCAACCCTGAGCTGGGACATGGAAGTGCCACCCAGAGCTGGGACAGGGAGTTTGCGGCCCTTAGTTGTGACAGGGAGAATGCGGCTGTGACCTGGGATAGGGTGAGTGCGGCCCTGAGCTGGGGCAGGGAGAGTGACGCCCTGAGCTGGGACATGGAGAGTTAGGCCCTGAGCTGGGACAGGGACAATGCATCTCTGAGCCGGGACCGGGAGAGTGTGTCTCTGAGCAGGGACAGGGAGAGTGAGGCTTTGAGCTGGGACAGGGTGAGTGTGGCCCTGAGTTGGGACAGGGAGAGTGTGGCCCTGAGCTGGGACAGGGAGAGTGTAGCAATGAGCTGGGTCAGGGAGAGTGCATCCCAGAGCTGGGACAGGGATAGTGCAGCCCTGCGCTGGGAAGGGAAAGTGCAGCCCTGCGCTGGGACAGGGAGAGCGCGGCCCTGATCTGGGACAGGTAGAGTGAGGCTCTGAACTGGGACAGGGAGAGTGAGGCCCTGAACTGGGGCATGGAGAGTGCAGCCCCGAGCTGGGGCAGCGACAATGCGGCCCTGTGCTGGGACACTGAGGATGCAGCCCTGAGCTGGGACAGGGAAAATGACACCCTGAGCTGGGACAGGGAGTGTGCGGTCCTGATTTGGGACCAGGAGAGTTCGGCCCTGAGCTGGGGCAGGGAGAGTGCAGCCCTGAGCTTGGGACAGGGAGAGTGCAAACCTGAGCTGGGACATGAAGAGTGCCACCCAGAGCTGGGACAGGGAGTGTGCGGCCCTGAGTTGGGACAGGGAGAGTGCGGCCCTGAGTTGTCACAGGGAGAATGTGGCTCTGACCTGGGATAGGGTGAGTGTGGCCCTGAGCTGGGGCAGGGAGAGTGACGCCCTGAGCTGGGACATGGAGAGTGAGGCCCAGAGCTGGGACAGGGAAAGTGCAGCCCTGAGCTGGGACATGAAGAGTGCCACCCAGAGCTGGGACAGGGAGAGTGCGGCCCTGAGTTGTCACAGGGAGAATGTGGCTCTGACCTGGGATAGGGTGAGTGCGGCCCTGAGCTGGGGCAGGGAGAGTGTGACCCTGATCTGGGACAGGGAGTGTGCGACCCTTTGCGATGGCAGGGTGAGTGCGGCCCTGAGTTGGGACAGGGAGAGTGCGGCCCTGAGTTGGGACTGGGAGAGTATGGCTCTGAGCTTGCACAGGGAGAGTGCAGTCCTGACCTGAGACAGGGAGATTGAGGGCTTGAGCTGGGACAGGGAGAGTGAGGCTCTGAACTGGGGCAGCGACAATGTGGCCCAGAGTTGGGACTGTGAGAGTACTCCCCTGAGCTGGTGCAGGGGGAGTGAGACCCTGAGCTGGGACAGGGACAGTGAGTCCCTGAGCTTGGACAGGGAGAGTGCGGACGTGAGCAGGATCAGGGAGTGTGGCTCTGAGCTGGGACAGGGAGAGTGAGTCTCTGAGCTGGGATAGAGAGAGTGAGGCCATGAGCTTGGACGGGGAGAGTGTGGCCTTGAGCTGGCACAGGGAGAGTGAGGCCCTGAGCTGAGACAGGGAGCGTGCGGCCCTGAGCTGGGACAGTGAGAGTGCGAACCTGAGCTGGGATAGGGAGAGTGCAGCACTGAGCTGGGACAGGGAGAGTGCGGCCCTGAGCTGGGACAGGGAGAGTGTGGCCCTTAGCTGGGACAGGGAGAGTGCAGCGATGAGTTGTGATATGGAGAGTTAGGCCCTGAGCTAGGACAAGGACAGTGCGTCTCTGAGCCGGGACAGGGAAATTGCGTCTCTGAGCTGGGATAGGGAGAGTGCTGCCCTGAGCTGGGACAGGAAGAATGCGGCCCTAGTTGGGACAGGGAGATTGCGGCACTGAGCTGGGATAGGGAAGGTGAGGTCCTGATTTGGGACAGGAAGAGTGCAGCCCTGAGCTGGGACGTGGAGTGTGTGGCCCTCAGCTGGGACAGTGAGAGTGCGGACCTGAGCTGGGACAGGGAGAGTGCGTCCCTGAGTTGGGGCAGGGAGAGTTCGGCCCTGAGTTGGGATAGGGATAGTGCAGCCCTGAGCTGGGACAGGGAGAGTGCAGCACTGAGCTTTGACATGAAGGGTGCCACCCTGAATTGTGACAGGGAGAATGCGGCTCTGACCTGGGATAGGGTGAGTGCGGTCCTGAGCTGGGGCAGGGTGAGTGCGGTCCTGAGCTGGGGCAGGGAGAGTGAGGCCCTGAGCTGGTAAATGGAGAATTTGGCCCTGAGCTGGGGCAGGGACAGTGCATCCCTGAGTCGGGACAGGGAGACTGCGGCCCTGAGCTGGGACAGGGAGAGTGCATCTCTGAGCTGGGACAGGGAGAGTGCGGCCTTGAGCTGGCACAGGGAGAGTGAGGCCCTGATCTGGGACAGGGAGAGTGCGGCCCTGAGCTGGGACAGGGAGAGTGCGGCCCTGAGCTGGGACAGGGAGAGTGTGGCCCTGAGCTGGGATAGGGAGATTGCAGCCCTGAGCTGGCACAGGGAGAGTGTGGCTCTGAGGTGGGACAGGGTTGACTGTGGAGAGAGTAGCTGTTGGTGCACGGCTGTGAGTGTGGAGTGGACCATCTGGAGTGAGACCATTTCTTATTGCTTTAGAGTCGCTGTGGATGTCATGCTCAGGTCCAAATGTTCATGGTCTGATGTAGTCCGGAGTCCATGGTAGTCCAGGCGGTTCCCTGGGCAGGCGCTGAGGTAGGAGATTTGGCTGTGCTAGCACGTCTGTATCAAGACGTGGGTGAAGAGCCTTTGAATCCATACCCATTGTTTTTTCCCAGCAACAGCCTGTGAATCCATTCCCTTGCAATGGCATCTAACCCATCCCCCAGTCTGTTCTCCTCACAATGTAAGGTATGGAGAGCCTGAGAGAAGTGAGAGAGATCAACATTGTAGGAACTGGTGAAGGAGAGAGTGAAGGAGAGCATGGAAGACATGTACATTGAAAAAGAATGCAGAAGATGGAGAAGGAATGAGAAAGACAGACTGTGTGAATGTATGGGAGGGAAATGTGGAGGGATAGAGATGAATTCTGCCCATGGCCAGGTCAGAGTGGGTGACCCAGAGGGGAAAATAAGGACAGAGAGACTTAAACCCAACTCCTGAGCTTGACCCTGGTCCCCTCCCCTTCCTTGAGGATCCCTGGGATTGAGTCTGGCTTTCTCCAGCCTAGCTTCTTCAACACAAATACCAAAAAACAGTATAGTTTGTACCGCTGCTTGGCACATATTAATTAACATTTTAATTATTTACAAATTGAAGTTTTAGATACGTGGGTGGCACAGTGCCACAGTGGTTAGCACTGCTGCCTCACAGCACCAGAGACCCGGATTCAATTCACGCCTCAGGCAACTGACTGTGTGGAATTTGCACATTCTCCCCGTGTCTGCGTGGGTTTCCTCCGGGTGCTCCGGTTTCCTCCCACGGTCCAAAGATGTGTAGCTCAGGTGAATTGGCCATGCTTAATTGCCCATAGTGTTAGGTGAAGGGGTAAATGTATGTGTGGGTTGTGCTTCGGCAGGTCAGTGTGGACTTGTTGGACCGAAGGGCCTGTTTCCACACTGTAAGTAATCTAATCTAAATACAGTCCTCTGATTTGAGAGAAGCATTGAAACATTTCCCTGTAATCTCCTTTGAGATACGTTTGGAAAACCAGCATTATTCTCAATATGTTACCAGAGGGACCGGCTTCTTCATTGCTGTAACATTGAACTGAAATGAGAAAATCCTGAATAGATTCATTAGAGAGTGAATTTGATTGATTGATGAATTTGGGTAAAGGGATATTTCAGCACGTTGTTCAGATGCTGCCTGAACTTAGTCTGGGTCACGGCATAAATCGCGGTGTTTGAGCAGCAACTGAGGAGCTGCAGCATGAAGCCCAATTCCCGCACAAAAGGATAGAGAGACACAGACTGATACCCAATCCAATACATCCGCCTCCATAATGAAAACAGCATTAACATTGATCATAACAGGATGAAATTGGCTGAGATCACAAACAGTAAAATGATGGATTTTTTTTCGGTTTCTCATTTCAGTGTCAGACTGAGCGTCCCCATTGGTGTGAGCGCGGAGTCTCCTGCGGGCTCTGCTGGTCACTAAAATGTCTCTGACGGTGAGAACATTGAGCAGCAGAATCAGGAGAAATGGGACACACGGGGTTAGAATGTGTTGGTGGAAATTGATTGAGACCCAGACGCGAGAGTAATAAAC
The DNA here is from genome assembly GCF_047496795.1 of Chiloscyllium punctatum. Taxonomy (NCBI): domain Eukaryota; kingdom Metazoa; phylum Chordata; class Chondrichthyes; order Orectolobiformes; family Hemiscylliidae; genus Chiloscyllium; species Chiloscyllium punctatum. The sequence continues at coordinate 48,557,608 of NC_092754.1, read as the reverse complement.
ACCGTTTGTTATATCACAAAACCAAGGGGAGTGCATCAGCTCATACCAACCTGTGAACATAAAACACCAGGAGATGTTCTTTAAACAGCTCAGCACAGTCACTGCTCCCAGAACCACAGCTGCTGTTGTCTCACTGCAATATTTACTTTTCAGCTTCTGGCAACAAATGGCCACAAATCGATCAAAAGTGAAAGTGACGGTGAACCAGACAGAGCAGTCAGTAGCTGCATAAAGCAGGACGGCGTGGATATTACACACGGGGATGGAATATAAGAAATCAAACTGTTCCCGATAAACAATGGGAATGTGTCTCAGTATCAGTTCGAGGATAATGACCAGGAGATCCGCTGCTGCCATGGCCCCCAGGTGACGTCTGACACATGGAGACAATCCACAATCTTTATAAAGCAGGACGTAGATGGTCACTACATTAACTGTGGGGAAAGAAAAAAAACAATTAATCCGTCAGCCTGGAGGCAACGTTACCATTTTGATTGAGGACAGAGTGATATTTTCGAATGTGTTACGGTATTCAGAGATTGTTGTGCAGTAAACTGAGCTGAAAAAAAACAAATGGTAAATACTGGTTTGCTTTAAAAATGAGATGCAACACATAAGAAATCTTTTCTCCCCAAACACATGGACACACATCCATAAGAACAGATGGTTTCTAGAACATCCCATACACTCGATCACTCGAGAGGCATCGATCACTTCTTTCCAGTTCCTCATATGGAGAATGAGAAGGTTGCCATCATGAATTATTCTCTCCCAGGCCCATTAAGACAAATGGAGTTTGTGGGGAGGGTGGAAAATCCCTGTCTTTTAGTCTATATTGTGGTTGATTTGCTGTCGTGAAGAAATATCAGCTCAGGTAAAAATGTATTCATCCCTTTAACTACCCCAGAGTGCAGTGGGAGCTAAGACATTGAGTAAATGAAGAATTATGGAGAGGGGGCAGGAAATAGGAAGTGAGGCCAAGATGACATCAGACATGATTGTATAAAATGACAGATTGGGCTCGAGGGGCTGAATTGCTGACTGGTGCACGTTGTTTGTATTCAGCCCTTCGAATGTGCTACACAGGAATGCGAGAGGACATGGTGATCAACCAGGAAGCAGACACTCGGGATAAGTCAGTCTTGTTCAGTTTGACAGCAAGTAAACAGTGGAGACACAGTCAGCAGTGTTGGATTCTCAATGAGTTCGAATCAGTATCAGTGATTTTGAGGATTGGAACAAATGTGTTTGAACTAAGTTTGGTGGTGACACCAAGATAAGGGAGACCATGGCCTGGTGGTATTATCGCTGTATTATTAATTCAAAATCAAAATCATATACAGGAACCTGGGCTTGAATCCCAACATGGCACATAATGGGATTCAAACTCAATAAATATCTGGATCTCATACTCTAATTGAACCATTGTTGGGAAAATTCTTCTGGTTCATGAATATCATTTAGGGAAGGAAACTGCCATCCTTACTTGTCTGGCTGAAATACGTTTGATGACCCATAATGTATAACTGCCCTCTGACCAATTAGGGATGGACAATAAATGCTGCCTAGCCAGCAATACCCTCATCAAATGATTCGAATAAAAATGCAGGAATTTAAATTGTCAAGAGAAGGTGAATTGATTGCAAATGGATATAGATAGATAAAGTCAATAGATAATAGTTTGGCAGCTGGAATATAACATGACATCTTTGCTGTCAATTTTTGTCAGGAAGAACGGAAGGCAGCATGTCACTGAAATGGAGAGAGATTACAGGACATAGTGGCAAAATGTCTACTGGAGGGCTCACTCTAACCCATTCAGACATGGCAAGTGTTGCTCCATCTCCCTGATGGTCGGCTCCCTGATGTTCCCAATGGTTCCATTGCTCTCAGTACACACGGAATGTTTTGATGCGATTGGTTGACGGCGGGGTGTGGTGATGTGAAGTGTTTCAAGAGTACAGCCGTTATCCAAGAGGTCATTCTTCCTTTCTTCATGGAGACCTGAAGACGATGGGAATGACTGTTTCTGATTGAAGAGGCTGTGGATGCTGCCAGGACAGTGGGCATTCACCAACATGATGTACTGTGCATGGGCGCACTGTAACATTAATTCAGTGAGAGTTCCTTCAGTTTCTCTACATCTTCACATTGACGTGGGGACCCCACAGAGCCAGGTACACCATCAGAAATCCCGCGGTACTGGGAAAACAACGACACACTCAGCAGCTTTCAGTTAAGGGAGAAAACATTGTAATCACCTCATCCACCAGAATATATCCTGTCACTGAACGGTGACACAGAGATCAACATACTGGGAGGTGAAGGGTATGTCACCCACTCCCTGCCTGGAAATTTCTGGGTCCTGGAAGCTGAATGAAATTATGACCCTAACAGCCATTGGCAGCTCCATCCTCCTCCTGGTCGTGTTGAAGGAGGTGACACTGCTCAGTGACCAGCTCCTTGTTCAATCAGGGTCCCATCACATTCTGCTCCTGGATTATGTGTAACTTGGGAAACTAGTCTTCGAAAACTCAGGGGTGGATACAGCAGTTCCATTTCCCCACACACACTCACTCCATGGTTTCAGAGCTTCGTCTCTCTGCAGCCCCTGCTCCATTTGTTGTTCATGTTACAGATCCCGATGCTGTAACTACAGTCCCTATGCTCCATCCAGAGTTGGGTCACCAAATCCTCAAGTCTTCCTAAATGTCTGAACTAGCTCATAGAACTACTTCAGCAAACATTTCCCAGCATCGCCAATAAAATTTCAATAACAAAAGTCCGTAAGACATCCTTCAAATACTCTTTAGATGCCTGGTCTTTTGACGAATACTCAAGGGACATCCTCGAGTTAATGAATGAACAATTAGCAAAGAGGGTCAAATACAGGCTTTCAGTGGACAGGCAGGGACAATGTTTCAAAGGGGTGAGTAAACGCTGCTATTTCACGTTGAGCACCACATGGGAAACACCGGGAGGTGAATGACAGTCCAACACACATCATTTCACTGTTTCTGAGCTTCAAAAATGCTAGTCTCGATACAAATGGGAGGCAAAAACCAAGGCCAGGGAAAGATACCAAGGGAAAGAAAGATTTGAAATAAATATAGAAACAGACAAGTAATTAACTGAGAAGATGTGGCAGAAGCATAGCGAAGAAGTCTGGGAAGTGGGATGAACTGGAAGGTCCAAATTACAAGAATGTAAACATTGAATACAGGAATTGCCAGATCAGCTGAAAGAGCTTGATCCATCTAATTCTGGATCTGCCTCACAGAATCAGCCTAGACACCATAAACTAAGACAAGATGACATCCCAAGATGCAGAGCTATGCAGGCTGCACTAGTGCATTGCTCAGTAAAATGGACTATCTGCCCAGCCACGGGGAGATTGCAAACCTTTGCCAGTATATGATTACTCCACTTGCAGTGGATAACTGGATGGCACAGGGAAATTTGCAGTTCATGCTTTGAGTGACAATAAATGGGGCTCACACAAATTCATGTCTCAATGTTTTTGTTGTGTGTGTGTGTGTGTCAGAGACAGAGAGTGTGTGTGTGTCAGAGACAGAGAGTGTGTGTGTCAGAGACAGAGAGTGTGCGTGTGTCAGAGATAGATTGTGTGTGTCTGTGTGCGTGAGACAAAGACAGAGCGTGTGTGTCAGAGACAGAGTGTGTGTGTGTGTGTCAGAGACAGAGTGTGTGGATGTGTGCGCAAGACAGAGACAGAGTGTGTGTGTGTGTCAGAGACAGAGAGAGTGTGTGTGTCAGAGACAGAGAGAGTGTGTGTGTGTGTGGGGGGGGGGGTATGGGGCAGAGTTTACAAGTGAAAATTATTGTTTCACAGTGAACACTCTAGGAGATAATCAGTTTATGTATGAACAATTGGCAGGATTTTGGATGATAGACAGAGAGAGATTGAGGGAATTTTCATGGATAGATGTGATGACGTGCTTGAGAATATTAAAATAAAGGCATTTCCAGACCGATTATCAACATAAATCAGTATGCATAGGAATATTCTGTGCTTGGATTTACTGTGAAGAAAGACAGGGAAGCTGGGGAATTTGGGAAATTAATAGTTATGTTTTGAAACGAGGCCACATTACAAAAGAGGAAGTGCTTGAAGTCTTAAAATGCAAAGCCATAGATCCATACGCAGGACCTATTCAAATGTATCCCAGGTCATTGTGGGAAGCCAAGGAAGAAATTGGGACCCTAGCTGAGATACTTTTATCATTCCTCAGAGTTCTGAGAAAGGGTTACCAGATCCGAAATGCTAACTCTGATTTCTCTTCACAGATGCTGCTGGACCATGTTGATCTTTTACAGCAATTTCTATTTTTGTTTCTGATTTACATTGTCTGCAGTTCTTCCTGTTTTGATTGGTAGCATGGACCGCCATGGATAAGGTTTTGGAGAGCAAGAAAACAGCTAATGTTGTGAAATTATTTTCTCAATTGCTGCAATGAAAAGCCAGGGACCTACAGATGGGTAAGTTTGATGTTAAGTGGCATATATTGTCTATGTGGGCCTTAGTAAGGCCCAACAAGTTTCCACATGGCAGGTTGGCTAATAAGGTTAAATCACAGGTGATCAGGGAAATCTAGCCAATTAGGTACAAACTAGGCCTTACAGTAGGAGTCAAAAGGTGGTGGGAGAGATTTGTTATTCCAACTGACCAGCAATATGCCACAAGGATTGGTGCAGTGTCCACTGTTGCTTGTTATTTTTATAAATGATCTTATATGGGGAAGCACAGTGGCTCAGTGGTTAGCACTGCTACCTCACAGCACCAGGGTCCCAGGCATTTGCACATTCTCCCCGTGTCTGCGTGGCTTTCCTCCGGGTGCTCCGGTTTCCTCCCACAGTCCAAAGATGTGCAGAGCAGGTGAATTGACCATGCTAAATTGCCCATAGTGTTAGGTACATTAGTCAGAAGGAAATGGGTCTGGGTAGGTTACTCTTCAGAGGGTCTGTGTGGACTGGTTGGGCCAAAGAGCCTGTTTCCACACTGTAGGGAATCTAATCTGGATGAGAATATAGGAAGCATGCATACTAAGCATATAGATAACACCAACATTTGTGGTTTAGTGGACAGTGAAGAAGTTAATCTGAAAGGACAACAAGATCTTGATGAACTGGGCCAGTGTGTTGAGGAACGGTAGATGGAGTTTAATGCAGATAAATGCGAGGTGTTGCGTTTTGTTAGACAAGCCAAAGCAGGATTTACATAGTCAACAGTAGGGCTCAGAGGATGACCACAGAGACTCAGGGATGCTGGGTGCCTTGAAAGTGGAGTTGTAGGTAGACAGGGCAGTGAAGAAGGTGTTAGGCATGCGTGTCTTCATCGGTCAGACTGTTAAGTAAATGAGTTGGGACATAATGTTATGACGTTACAATTTAATGTCAGGCCACATTTGGAGTGCTGAGAACAATTCTGCTCAAGGAAGGATGTTATGGACTAGAGTGTGTGCAAACATATTGAAAATGATTTTACAGAGACTGGAAGATATGTGGGGTAAGATGAGATTTTTTCCCTTTCGCGGAGGAGTCTGAGAGATGACCCTTTATAGGTTATGAAAATCATGAGGGGCATGAAAAGGGTGAATAGCCAATGTCTTTTCTCTAGGACAGAGGTGTCTTAAATTAGAGGACATGGGTTTAAAGTGAGATGGGAAAATGAAAAGGGATTTCTCACAGAAATGTTTATGGAATGAGCTGTCCGAGGAAATGGGAGAAGCGAGTTCCATTACAACACTTGAAAGACATTACATAAACAGGAAAGGTTTAGATGGATATGTGCCAAATGCAGGCAAATAGGACGAGTTCAGTTTAGGAAGCATGTACAGGTGGCACTGTGGCTCAATGGTTAGCACTGCTGCCCTAGAGACCAGGGTTCAACCCCGGCCTCAGGCAGCTGTCTGTGTGGAGTTTGCACATTCTCCCTGTGTCTGTGTGGGTTTCCTCCCACAGTCCAAAGGTGAGCAGGTTCAGTGAATTGGCCATTCTAAATTGTCCATTGTAAGGCAAAGTGAGGGCTGGAGATCAGAATCGAAAGTGTGGTGCTGGAAAAGCGGAGCAAAAGAATTGACATTCCGGGTATTACCCTGTCAATTTTCCTGCTTCTCGGATGCTGTCTGACCTGCTGTGCTTTTCCAGCACCACACACTAGGTAGTTAATGAGGTTGAGTTTGACTCATACAACAAGCCTGTCATCCCAGATATCAGTGTGGTCATCATTCACTGCACTCCTTCAATATCAGGTTTGTCCTTTATTAAGTAAGGAGACCTAAACTGCTGAATGTTCGAGATGGGGTGTCACCAAGACCCTGTACAATTGCAGTAAGTTATCCTTACTCCTGTATTCAAATCACCTTGAAGTGAAGGCCAACACACCATTTATCTTCCTCACTGCTTTCTGTTCCCATGGCAGCAAAGAAGGAAAAGGTGGACTCTGTTTAAGTTATCGTTCTTTAGAGATTTGCAGTCATTGAGTAATATATCTGGGAAACAGCCATTCAGCCCAAACTGGTCCATGCTGGCCATGGTGCCCACTCAGCTAGTTCCAGTTGCAGGCATTTGACAACCTGCCTCAACCACTTTCTCTGCAGCCCATTCCATGTATGTACCACTCTCTGCATGAAAAGGCTGCCCCTCAGGTCCTCCCTCAATCGTTCCCCACTTACCTTAAACCTATGCCCTCTAGTTTTCAATTCCTCATCCCATAGAAAAAAATACTATAATCATTCATCCCACCCATGCACCTCATTTCATACACCCCAATGAGGGAACCCCTTATTCTCCTATTTTCCAAGGAATAAAGTCCTATCCTGGCTAAACTCTCCCTATCACTCAGACCTACTAGTCCTAGCAACATCCTTGTTATTCTCCTTTGCACCCTTTCCAGTTTAACTATGTCTTTTCTCTAACAGGATGACTAAATCTGTGCGCAATACTCCAGGTGCGGCCTCACCAACAATTTGTATATCTGAACAAAATGTTCCAGCTCCTATACTCAATGCCTTAACCGATGAATATCAGCATGCTAAATACCTTCTTCATCACCCCGTCTACTTGCAACGCCACTTTCAACAAACTATGTCCTTGTACTCCTAGATCCCTCTGTTCCATAACACTCCTTAGAACCTAACCATTTACTCTATAAATCCTACCTTGATTTGACTTTCAAAAGTGCAACATCTCAGGCCTATCTGTGTTCATTTGCATTTGCCAGTACTCAGTCCACTTCCCCACCTCCTCAAGGTCCCTATATAATTTTTGTTAAACTTCCTCACTATCAATGATACCTCCTAATTTTGTATCATTTGCACACTTACTAATCATGCTTTGTTCATTCACATCCAGATCATTTATGTAGCCTGAAGAAATGGCGAGCAGTACAAGACAAGCATCAGCAACCATTTCCATACTGCCATGATAAGTTTTTTTTTAAATTCATTCATGTGATGAGGACGTCACAGGCCAGGGCAGCATTTATTGCCCATCCCTAATTGCCCAGAGGGCAGGTAAGCATCAACTACGTTGCTGTGCGTCTGGAGTCACATGTAGGCCAAACCACGTGAGGATGGTATTTTCCTTCCATGATGGACATTATTGAACTAGGTGGATTTTTCCAACAATCAACAGCAGATTCATTGTCATCATTTAGCTCTTACTTCCAGATTTTTATTGAAGTCAAATTCCACTGTCTGCCGTGATGGGATTTGAACTGGTCTCTCCAGAACATTATCTGGGTCTCTGGCTTAACAGTCCAGCATTAATACCACTAGGCCTTCACCCCTCCTATTGTATTCCGGATGATCCTTCACACTCACTGTTTCTCTGTTATAGCACCTACCCCCAGACAAGGCTCACGCTCCAGCACTCTCTCGACTGAACGCAGCATTCTCTCTCTCTTTCTCTCTCTGTTGCTCACTCACTTCCAATATATCCCGACAATAATAACACTGCATGGGTTCAACACTGTCAACTGACATACCCCGGGCACTTCATAATTTCCTCCCACCTGCACCAGTACTAAAAGCAGGCCCACACATTCCCAGCCTCACTCCATCCCTTGCTCCATTTCTCTCATTCCGGCAGAAACAGCCTGGAATAGGACAGAAAAGGCCAAGCTGGTGGTGGAGTGTCTGATATCCGTGCTAACAACCCCCTCTCCCCACACATCCCCTCCCCCTGCGCCATGCAGGGAGGACCCTGGTACGAGCCAGAGAGGACTGGGACGACTCGTGTGGAGATTCTGAAACCTCCACGTCCCACCCACTCGAGTAAGGAGCAATGTTCAGTGAAGGATAATTCCCACTTTAAACCCACTGGTAGTTCCGTCTCTCCCTGGCACAACTCTGAAGCCGTGGCTCTGGTGCCATCTCCTTTTTGTGCCGATCTCCTTTTTGTGGAGATACCAATGGAATCTCCACCCTCTCGGTGGACAGTAGCGTGGGCTCACAACAAATCATCTGTACCACAGACGCTCCCTCCTACACCACCTCCTGTAAACAGCTCAGATACTGAAAGTAATCTGTTCGATTTACTGCTCTCCCCACTTGTCCTGACGTTGTTAATAATCTGTGGAATAATACAGCACAGTGGCACAGTGGTTAGCACTGCTGCCTCACAGCGCTAGAGACTCGGGTTCAATTCCCATCTCAGGTGACTGACTGTGTGGAGTTTGCACATTTTCCCTGTGTCTGCGTGGGTTTCTTCCGGGTGCTCCAGTTTCCTCCCACAGTCCAAAGATGTGCAGGTTTGGTGAATTAGCCATGCTAAATTACCCAAATTGTTAGGTGAAGGGGTAAATGTTAAGGGCGGGGGGGTGGGTGGTGGGTTGGTGTGGACTTGTTGGGCCGTCGGGCCTGTTTCCACACTGTAAGTAATCTAAAAAGAAATACACCCAGCGTCCTCTGCTCCTGCAACCCAATTATAACAGTACAGTGTTTTTAATATTGTCTATCAATATTCTTCCTAACAAAGTGCATCTCGTCTCACTCCACTGCATTGATCCTCATTTGCCATTTACTTAGACACACCATCAACTTATTCATGTCCTGTTGGGGTGCCATACTGTCCTCCACGCACTTTACAATTCTTCCTGGTCTGGTATATGCAGCCACACTGCACACAGAACAAATGACACGCTCACAGGTGTCACCAAGTGCAATACTGACACACTCCCCATGGAGAAACTGTATTACTGACAAACGCCAGACAGAGCAAGAGAAATACTGACAGACTGTCAATGCATTAGTACGTGTCTCCCTGTATCTATTTCTGTGTGTGTATCTGTATGGCGTGGGTCTGGCAGCCTCTGTTGTGTTTAATGTGATGCAATGTCCTCCTGGTATGAGTTTAGAGGATGGGTCACTCGACCTGAAGCATTGGCTTTCATTTCTGTCCACAGATGCTGCCAGACCACATGGACCTTTTCTAGCAACTTCTGTTGTTGTCAATCCATGCTGGCCTCCCCGGACCAGTGTAAAGGTGGTGCTGGAGGGTGAAAACCATCAGGGATTCAGTCCGGGAGGGACAGAGGCAGGGCAGCAGCTCACAGCACCATCCAAACTGACAGCACCATCAACACAGCTCCCCCCGCCCACCACCCTGCGCCCACACACACACTCACACACACACTCAAACATGATCACACGCACACAAGCACACTCATACACACACTCAAACACACACACACACTCACACTCTCTCACACAGACACAAACACACTCTCTCACACAGGCACACTCACACACACGCGCACACACTCTCTCACACAGACACACACACACAGGCACGATCACACACACACACACACAGACACTCTCTTACACACACTCACAAACACACACACACAGACACGATCACACACACTCACACACTCATATATACACACACATACACAAACACAGACATAATCACACACACGCACACTCTCACACTCATACACACACACACAAACACACACACACTCATACACACACACTCTCTCACACACACACACTCTGACAAACACACACACACTCACACACACACACTCTTTCATACAGACACACTCACACACACAAACTCAAACAAACTCTGTCACACAGACACACGCACACACATACACACGCACTCTCTCACACAGACACACTCTCTCACACAGGCACACTCACAAACAGCCACACACACAGAAACTATCACACACACACACACACACAGAGTAGGTTGGCGTCAAGAGGATTGTAGTTGCGCTGAGGACCTCAGATTGGAAGATCCTAATGTGGAGAATAGCGTGCTCCCTCTTCAATGTGGAAATGATTTGTCTTTGGTCAATATTCCTGACACATATTGTACACATTAAAAAGTATTTCCATTGCATTTATATCGAAGCAACTGCAAGTGAACCATTTTGTTAGGAGACAAGATGAATTTTACTGCACTTACAGGAACTTGCAATGTTCAGTGACCTAATCTTATAAGGAAGCTTCCATATGAGAAAGGATAGGAAAGTCTGAAAGTACACCAGCAGAGTTTGGCAATGAATGGCTTTCAACTAAAAAGGAACAGAGAGTGAGGGAGGGAGAAAGATTTTGACTCCCTTTTCAATGATTTACCCCTAAGCCGACAAAGCACCTATTGCACAGAAATGCAGATTCGGACATTAAACATACATACACACACCAATACAAGAACACGCACCAATACAAGTACACACACAGATAGACGCACACAGAGGGGCACACAGGGACATATAAAGACATAAAGAAATAGACAAACACAGAGACAAATATGCTGATAGACACAAAAACATGGAGTGTCATAGAGTTATACTGCATGGGAACAGACCTATCAGCCCATAAAGTCCATGCCAACCATAATCCCAAACTAAACCCAGCCCATCTGCCTGCGATTGTCTGATATTTTGCTAAACCTTCTCTTATTCATGTAATACTCAAATGCCTCTTAAATGTTTCAACTTTACCCATATTTACTACATCCTGAGGAAGATTGTTCCACACAAGAAAGGCAAATTTTGGAAAGGCAAACTAGGACAGGACTTACATATTTCATGGTAAAGTCCTGGGCAATGCTGCTGAGCAAAGAACCCTTTCAAGTGGAGTTGCAGGTAGATAGGATGGTGAAGAAGGCATTTGATATGCTTCCTTTCTTGATCAGTGCATTGAGCATAAAGTTGGGAGCTCACGTGGCGGTTGCACAAGACATTGGTTATGCCACTTCTGCAAAACTTCATTCAATTTTGGTTTCCCTGGTTTAGGAAGAATGTTGTGAAACTTGAAAGGCTTCAGAAAAGATATCCAAGAATATTGCCAAAGGTGGAGAGTTTGAGACATAGGGAGAGGCTGAATAGGAAGAAGGTATTTTCCTTGGAGTGTCAGAGGATGACGAGTGACTTTAGAGGTTTATAATATCAAGAGGAGGATGGAGTGAGTGTGTGGGGGCCAGTGTGACGGTGATGGAGTGAGTTTGAATAGGTCATGGTGGCGGTGTTGTAGTGCATCTGAGGGAGTCAGTGTGACGGTGATGGAGTGAGTGTGTGGGGGTCAGTGTGACTGTGATGGAGTGAGTGTGAGGGCGTCAGGGTGACGGTGATATAATGCAGCCGAGGGGGTCAGTGTGAGAGTGATGGAGTGAGCGTGAGGGGGTCAGGGAGACGGTGATGGAGTGAGTGTGAACGGGTCAAGGTGACGGTTATGTAGTGCATCTGAGGGGGTCAGTGTGAGGAGGATGGAGTGAGTGTGTGGGGTCCAGTGTGACGGTGATGGAGTGAGTTTGAATAGATCATGGTGACGTTGATGTAGTGCATCTGAGGGAGTCAGTGTGAGGTTGATGGAGTGAATGTGAGGGGGTCAGAGTGACGGTGATTGAGTGAGTGTGTGGGGGTCAGTGTGACTGTGATGGAGTGAGTGTGAGAGGGTCAAGATGACGGTGATGTAGTGCATCTGAGGGGGTAGATGTGAGGGTGATGGAGTGCATGTGAGGGGGTCAGGTGACGATGATAGAGTGAGTGTGAGGGTGTCAGGGTGACAGAGATGGAGTGAGTGTGAGGTATTCAGTGTGACGGTGGCGCAGTGAGTCTGACGGGATCAGGGTGATGGTGATGGAGTGAGTGGGAGGGGGTCAGGGTGACGGTGACCGAGTGAGTGTGAGGGTGTCAGGGTGACGGTGATGGAGTAAGTGTGAGGGAATCAGGGTGACGGTGACTGAGTGAGCGTGAGAGGGTCAGGGAGACAGTGATGGAGTGAGTTTCAGGGGGTCAGGGTGACGGTGATGGAGTGAGTATTATTGAGTCAGGTTGAGGGTGATGGAGTGAGTGTGAGGAGGTCAGGGTGACGGTGATGGAGTGAGTGTGAGGAGGTCAGGGTGAAAGTGATGGAGTGAGTGTGAGGGAATCAGTGTGACAGTGATGGAGTAAGTGTGAGGGGGTCAGTGTGACAGTGATGAATTGATTGTGAGGGGGTAAGGGTCAGTGTTACAGTAATGGAGTGAGTGTGATGGAGTCGGTTTTACGGTGATGGAATGAGTGTGAGGGGGTCAGGGTGATGGTGATGGAGTCAGTGTGAGGGGGTCAGTGTGACGGAGATGTAGTGATTATGAGAGGGTCAGAGTGATGGAGATGGAATGAGTGTGAGGGGGTCAGGGTGAGAATGATTGATTGAGTGTGAGGAGGACAGGATAAGGATGATGGATTGAGTGTGTGGGGGTCGGGGTAACAGTGATGGAGTGAGTGTGAGGGGATCAGGGTGACGGTGCTGGAGCAAGTGTGAGGGGATCACTGTGATGGTGATAGAGTGAGTGTGAGGGGGAGAAGGTGAGAATGATGGAGTGAGTGTGAGTGGGTCAGGGTGACTGTGATGGAGTATGTGTGAGGGGTTCAGGGTGACCGTGATGGAGTGAGTGTGAGAGGGTTAGTGTGACGGTGATTCAGTGAGTTTGAGGGGGCAGGGTGACGTTGATGGATTGAGTGTGAACGGGACAAGGTGATGGTGATGTAGTGCGTCTGAGGGGGTCAGAGTGAGGGTGATGGAGTGAGTGTGTGGGGACCAGTGTGACAGTGATAGAGTGAGTGTGAGGGGCCAAGGTGACGGTGATATAATGCAGCTGAGGGGGACAGTGTGAGAGTGATGGAGTGAGTGTGAGGGGGCAGTGTCGCAGTGATAGAGTGAGTGTGAAGGGGTCAGCATGATGGTGATAGATTGAGTGTGAGAGGATCAGTATGACGGTGATGGAGTGAGTGGAAGGGGGCAGGGTGATGGTGATGGAGTGAGTGTGAGGGGGTCAGGGAGACGGTGATGGAGTGAGTGTGAACGGTTCAAGGTGACGATGATATAGTGCATCTGAGGGGGTCAGTGTGAGGAGGATGGAGTGAGTGTGGGGGGTCCAGTGTGACGGTGATGGAGTGAGTTTGAATAGGTCATGGTGACGTTGACGTAGTGCGTCAGTGTGACTGTGAGGGAGTGAGTGTGTGGGGGTCAGTGTGACTGTGAGGGAGTGAGTTTGAGGGCATCAGGGTGACAGTAATGGAGTGAGTGTGACGGTGTCAGGGTGACTGTGATGGAGTGAGTGTGAGAGGGTCAAGGTGATGGTGATGTAGTGCATCTGAGGGAGTAGGTGTGAGGGTGATGGAGTGCATGTGAGGGGGTCAGGTGACGATGATAGAGTGAGTGTGAGGGGTCAGGGTAACAGAGATGGCGTGAGTGTGAGGATGTCAGTGTGACGGTGGCGCAGTGAGTCTGACGGGATCAGAATGATGATTATGGAGTGAGTGTGAGGGGGTCAGTGTCGCAGTGATAGAGTGAGTGTGAAGGGGTCAGGGTGATGGTGATAGATTGAGTGTGAGAGGATCAGTATGAAGGTGATGGAGTGAGTGGGAGGGGGTCAGGGTGACGGTGACCGAGTGAGTGTGAGGGGTTAGGGAGACGGTGATGGAGTAAGTGTGAGGGAATCAGGGTGACGGTGACTGAGTGAACGTGAGACGGTCAGGGAGACAGTGATGGAGTGAGTTTGAGGGGGTCAGGGTGACAGTGATGGAGTTAGTATTATTGAGTCAGGTTGAGGGTGATGGAGTGAGTGTGAGGAGGTCAGGGTGACGGTGATGGAGTGAGTCTGAGGAGGTCAGTGTTACAGTGATGGAGTGAGTGTGACGGGGTCGGTTTTTCGGTGATGGAATGAGTGTGAGGGGGTCAGGGTGATGGTGATGGTGTCAGTGTGAGGTGGTCAGTGTGACAGAGATGTAGTGATTGTGAGAGGGCCAGAGTGACGGAGATGGAATGAGTGTGAGGGGCTCAGGGTGACGATGATGGAGTGAGTGTGAGGGGGCCAGGGTGAAGTGGATGGAGTGAGTGTGAATGTGTCAGTGTGACGGTGATTGAGTGAGTGTGAGGAGGACAGGGTGAGGATGATAGATTGAGTGTGTGGGGGTCGGGGTGACAGTGATGGAGTGAGTGTTAGGACATCAGGATGACAGTGATGGAGTGCCTGTGAGGGGGTCAGGGTGATGGTGATGGAGTGAGTCTGAGGGGATCAGTGTTACAGTGATGGAGTGAGTGTGAGTGTGTCAGGGTGACGGAGATGGAGTGAGTGTGAGGAGGTCTGGAAGACGGAGATGGAGTGAGCGTGAGGGGGTCAGTGAGACGGTCATGGTGTGAGTGTGAACGGGTCAAGGTGACGGTAATGGAGTGAGTGTGAACGGGTCAAGGTGACGGTGATGTAGTGCATCTGAGGGGGTCAGTGTGAGGAGGATGGAGTGAGTGTATGGGGGCCAGTGTGACGGTGATGGAGTGAGTTTGAATAGGTCATGGTGACGGTGATGTAGTGCATCTGAGGGAGTCAATGTGAGGTTGATGGAGTGAATGTGAGGGGTTCAGAGTGACGGTGATGGAATGAGTGTCTGGGGGTCAGTGTGACTGTGAGGGAGTGAGTGTGTGGGGGTCAGGGTGGCAGTGATGGAGTGAGTGTGATGGCGTCAGGGTGACGGTGATGGAGTGAGTGTGAGGAGGTCAGGGTGACAGTGATGGAGTGAGTGTGAGGATGTCAGTTTGACGGTGGCGCAGTGAGTCTGACGGGATCAGGGTGATGGTGATGGAGTGAATGTGAGGGGGTCAGTGTGGCAGTGATAGAGTGAGTGTGAAGGGGTCAGGGTGATGGTGATAGATTGAGTGTGAGAGGATCAGTATGAAGGTGATGGAGTGAGTGGGAGGGGGTCAAGGTGACGGTACCGAGTGAGTGTGAGGGGTTAGGGAGACAGTGATGGAGTGAGTGTGGGGAAACAGGGTGATGGTGACTGAGTGAGCGTGAGAGGGTCAGGGAGATAGTGATGGAGTGAGTTTGAGGGAATCAGGGTGACGGTGATGGATTGAGTGCGGGGGTTCAGTGTGACCGTCATCGTGTGAGTGTGAGGGGGTCAGGGTGCTGGTGATGGAGTGAGTGTGAGGGGCTCACGGTGATGGTGATGGAATGAGTGTGAGGGGGTCACGGTGACGGTGATGGAGTGAGTGTGAGGTGGTCAGGGTGACGGTGATGGAGTGAGTGTGATGGGATCAGTGTGAAGTTGATGGAGTCAGTGCATGAGAGTCAGGATGACGTTGATGCAGTGAGTGTGAGAGGGTAATGTTGACGGTGATGAGATGAGTTCGAGGGAGTCAGTGTGACGGAGATGGAGTGAGTGTGAGGGGATCAGGGTGACTGTGATGGAGTGAGTGTGAGTGGATCAGGGTGACGGTGATGGTGTGAGTGTGAGGCGTTCTGGGTGACAGTGATGAAGTGAATGTAAGGGGATGAGTGTGACGTAGATGGAGTGAGTGTGAGGGGGTCAGTGTGACGGTGACGGAGTGAGTGTGACGGGGTCAGGGTGACAGTGATGGAGTATGTGTGAGGTGGTCAATGTGACAGTGATGGATTGATTGTGAGGGGTCAGTGTGACGGTGATAGAATGAGTGTGAGGGGGAGAGGGTGAGGATGATGGAGTGAGTGTGAGTGGGTCAGGGTGACGGTAATGGAGTATGTGTGAAGGGTTCAGGGTGACCGTGATGGAGTGAGTGTGAGAGGGTTAGTGTGACGGTGATTCAGTGAGTTTGAGGAGGCCAGGATGACGTTGATGGAGTGAGTGTGAATGGACAAGGTGATGGTGATGTGGTGCGTCTGAGGGGGTCAGTGTGAGGGTGATGGAGTGAGTGTGTGGGGACCAGTGTGACAGTGATAGAGTGAGTGTGTGGGCATCAGGGTGACGGTGATAGAGTGAGTGTGAACGGCATTTAGTGCATATGAGGGGGTCAGTGTGAGGCGGATGGAGTGAGTGTGTAGGGGCCAGTGTGACGTGATGGAGTGAGTTTGAATGGGTCATGGTGACGGTGATGTAGTGCATCTGAGGGGGTCAGAGTGACGGTGATGGAGTGTGTTTGATGTGGTCAGTGTGACGGAGATGGAGTGAGTGCGAGGGGGTCAGGGTGACGGTGATGGAGTGAGTGTGAGGGGGTCAGTGTGACGGAGATGGAGTGAGTGTGGGAGGTTCTCGGTGATGGTGATGGAGTGAGTGTGAGAGGGTCAGAGTGATGGTGATGGAGTGAGTGTGAGAGGTTCTGGGTGAATGTGATTTAGTGAGTGTGAGGAGGTCAGGGTGACGGTGATGGAGTGAGTGTGAGGGAATCAGGGTGACGGTGACCAATTGAGTGTGGGGGTTCAGTGTGATCGTCACCGTGTGAGTGTGAGGGGGTCAGGGTGACGGTGATGGAGTGAGTGCGAGTGGGTCAGGATGACGGTGATGCAGTGAGTGTGAGAGGGTCATGGTGACGGTGATGGAGTGAGTATGAGTGGATCAGGGAGACGGTGATGGAGTGAGTGTGGGGAGATGAGTGTGACGGTGATGGAGTGAGGGTGAGGAGGTCTGTGTTATGATGATGGAGTGAGTGTGTCGGGGTCAGGGTGACGGTGACCGAGTGAGTGTGAGGGGTTAGGGAGACGGTGATGGAGTAAGTGTGAGGGAATCAGGGTGACGGTGACTGAGTGAACGTGAGACGGTCAGTGAGACAGTGATGGAGTGAGTTTGAGGGGGTCAGGGTGACAGTGATGGAGTTAGTATTATTGAGTCAGGTTGAGGGTGATGGAGTGAGTGTGAGGAGGTCAGGGTGACGGTGATGGAGTGAGTCTGAGGAGGTCAGTGTTACAGTGATGGAGTGAGTGTGACAGGGTCGGTTTTTCGGTGATGGAATGAGTGTGAGGGGGTCAGGGTGATGGTGATGGTGTCAGTGTGAGGTGGTCAGTGTGACAGAGATGTAGTGATTGTGAGAGGGCCAGAGTGACGGAGATGGAATGAGTGTGAGGGGCTCAGGGTGACGATGATGGAGTGAGTGTGAGGGGGCCAGGGTGAAGTGGATGGAGTGAGTGTGAATGTGTCAGTGTGACGGTGATTGAGTGAGTGTGAGGAGGACAGGGTGAGGATGATAGATTGAGTGTGTGGGGGTCGGGGTGACAGTGATGGAGTGAGTGTTAGGACATCAGGATGACAGTGATGGAGTGCCTGTGAGGGGGTCAGGGTGATGGTGATGGAGTGAGTCTGAGGGGATCAGTGTTACAGTGATGGAGTGAGTGTGAGTGTGTCAGGGTGACGGAGATGGAGTGAGTGTGAGGAGGTCTGGAAGACGGAGATGGAGTGAGCGTGAGGGGGTCAGTGAGACGGTCATGGTGTGAGTGTGAACGGGTCAAGGTGACGGTGATGGAGTGAGTGTGAACGGGTCAAGGTGACGGTGATGTAGTGCATCTGAGGGGGTCAGTGTGAGGAGGATGGAGTGAGTGTGTGGGGGCCAGTGTGACGGTGATGGAGTGAGTTTGAATAGGTCATGGTGACGGTGATGTAGTGCATCTGAGGGAGTCAATGTGAGGTTGATGGAGTGAATGTGAGGGGTTCAGAGTGACGGTGATGGAATGAGTGTCTGGGGGTCAGTGTGACTGTGAGGGAGTGAGTGTGTGGGGGTCAGGGTGGCAGTGATGGAGTGAGTGTGATGGCGTCAGGGTGACGGTGATGGAGTGAGTGTGAGGAGGTCAGGGTGACAGTGATGGAGTGAGTGTGAGGATGTCAGTTTGACGGTGGCGCAGTGAGTCTGACGGGATCAGGGTGATGGTGATGGAGTGAATGTGAGGGGGTCAGTGTGGCAGTGATAGAGTGAGTGTGAAGGGGTCAGGGTGATGGTGATAGATTGAGTGTGAGAGGATCAGTATGAAGGTGATGGAGTGAGTGGGAGGGGGTCAAGGTGACGGTACCGAGTGAGTGTGAGGGGTTAGGGAGACAGTGATGGAGTGAGTGTGGGGAAACAGGGTGATGGTGACTGAGTGAGCGTGAGAGGGTCAGGGAGATAGTGATGGAGTGAGTTTGAGGGAATCAGGGTGACGGTGATGGATTGAGTGCGGGGGTTCAGTGTGACCGTCATCGTGTGAGTGTGAGGGGGTCAGGGTGCTGGTGATGGAGTGAGTGTGAGGGGCTCACGGTGATGGTGATGGAATGAGTGTGAGGGGGTCACGGTGACGGTGATGGAGTGAGTGTGAGGTGGTCAGGGTGACGGTGATGGAGTGAGTGTGATGGGATCAGTGTGAAGTTGATGGAGTCAGTGCATGAGAGTCAGGATGACGTTGATGCAGTGAGTGTGAGAGGGTAATGTTGACGGTGATGAGATGAGTTCGAGGGAGTCAGTGTGACGGAGATGGAGTGAGTGTGAGGGGATCAGGGTGACTGTGATGGAGTGAGTGTGAGTGGATCAGGGTGACGGTGATGGTGTGAGTGTGAGGCGTTCTGGGTGACAGTGATGAAGTGAATGTAAGGGGATGAGTGTGACGTAGATGGAGTGAGTGTGAGGGGGTCAGTGTGACGGTGACGGAGTGAGTGTGACGGGGTCAGGGTGACAGTGATGGAGTGAGTGTGAGGGAGTCAGTGTGACAGTGATGGAGTATGTGTGAGGTGGTCAATGTGACAGTGATGGATTGATTGTGAGGGGTCAGTGTGACGGTGATAGAATGAGTGTGAGGGGGAGAGGGTGAGGATGATGGAGTGAGTGTGAGTGGGTCAGGGTGACGGTAATGGAGTATGTGTGAAGGGTTCAGGGTGACCGTGATGGAGTGAGTGTGAGAGGGTTAGTGTGACGGTGATTCAGTGAGTTTGAGGAGGCCAGGATGACGTTGATGGAGTGAGTGTGAATGGACAAGGTGATGGTGATGTGGTGCGTCTGAGGGGGTCAGTGTGAGGGTGATGGAGTGAGTGTGTGGGGACCAGTGTGACAGTGATAGAGTGAGTGTGTGGGCATCAGGGTGACGGTGATAGAGTGAGTGTGAACGGCATTTAGTGCATATGAGGGGGTCAGTGTGAGGCGGATGGAGTGAGTGTGTAGGGGCCAGTGTGACGTGATGGAGTGAGTTTGAATGGGTCATGGTGACGGTGATGTAGTGCATCTGAGGGGGTCAGAGTGACGGTGATGGAGTGTGTTTGATGTGGTCAGTGTGACGGAGATGGAGTGAGTGCGAGGGGGTCAGGGTGACGGTGATGGAGTGAGTGTGAGGGGGTCAGTGTGACGGAGATGGAGTGAGTGTGGGAGGTTCTCGGTGATGGTGATGGAGTGAGTGTGAGAGGGTCAGAGTGATGGTGATGGAGTGAGTGTGAGAGGTTCTGGGTGAATGTGATTTAGTGAGTGTGAGGAGGTCAGGGTGACGGTGATGGAGTGAGTGTGAGGGAATCAGGGTGACGGTGACCAATTGAGTGTGGGGGTTCAGTGTGATCGTCATCGTGTGAGTGTGAGGGGGTCAGGGTGACGGTGATGGAGTGAGTGCGAGTGGGTCAGGATGACGGTGATGCAGTGAGTGTGAGAGGGTCATGGTGACGGTGATGGAGTGAGTATGAGTGGATCAGGGTGACTGTGATGGAATGAGTGTGAGGGGGTCAGGGAGACGGTGATGGAGTGAGTGTGGGGAGATGAGTGTGACGGTGATGGAGTGAGGGTGAGGAGGTCTGTGTTATGATGATGGAGTGAGTGTGTCGGGGTCAGGGTGACGGTGACCGAGTGAGTGTGAGGGGTTAGGGAGACGGTGATGGAGTAAGTGTGAGGGAATCAGGGTGACGGTGACTGAGTGAACGTGAGACGGTCAGGGAGACAGTGATGGAGTGAGTTTGAGGGGGTCAGGGTGACAGTGATGGAGTTAGTATTATTGAGTCAGGTTGAGGGTGATGGAGTGAGTGTGAGGAGGTCAGGGTGACGGTGATGGAGTGAGTCTGAGGAGGTCAGTGTTACAGTGATGGAGTGAGTGTGACGGGGTCGGTTTTTCGGTGATGGAATGAGTGTGAGGGGGTCAGGGTGATGGTGATGGTGTCAGTGTGAGGTGGTCAGTGTGACAGAGATGTAGTGATTGTGAGAGGGCCAGAGTGACGGAGATGGAATGAGTGTGAGGGGCTCAGGGTGACGATGATGGAGTGAGTGTGAGGGGGCCAGGGTGAAGTGGATGGAGTGAGTGTGAATGTGTCAGTGTGACGGTGATTGAGTGAGTGTGAGGAGGACAGGGTGAGGATGATAGATTGAGTGTGTGGGGGTCGGGGTGACAGTGATGGAGTGAGTGTTAGGACATCAGGATGACAGTGATGGAGTGCCTGTGAGGGGGTCAGGGTGATGGTGATGGAGTGAGTCTGAGGGGATCAGTGTTACAGTGATGGAGTGAGTGTGAGTGTGTCAGGGTGACGGAGATGGAGTGAGTGTGAGGAGGTCTGGAAGACGGAGATGGAGTGAGCGTGAGGGGGTCAGTGAGACGGTCATGGTGTGAGTGTGAACGGGTCAAGGTGACGGTAATGGAGTGAGTGTGAACGGGTCAAGGTGACGGTGATGTAGTGCATCTGAGGGGGTCAGTGTGAGGAGGATGGAGTGAGTGTGTGGGGGCCAGTGTGACGGTGATGGAGTGAGTTTGAATAGGTCATGGTGACGGTGATGTAGTGCATCTGAGGGAGTCAATGTGAGGTTGATGGAGTGAATGTGAGGGGTTCAGAGTGACGGTGATGGAATGAGTGTCTGGGGGTCAGTGTGACTGTGAGGGAGTGAGTGTGTGGGGGTCAGGGTGGCAGTGATGGAGTGAGT
Organism: Chiloscyllium punctatum; assembly: GCF_047496795.1. Taxonomy (NCBI): domain Eukaryota; kingdom Metazoa; phylum Chordata; class Chondrichthyes; order Orectolobiformes; family Hemiscylliidae; genus Chiloscyllium; species Chiloscyllium punctatum. The sequence continues at coordinate 48,536,492 of NC_092754.1, read as the reverse complement.
GTGATGGCGTCAGGGTGACGGTGATGGAGTGAGTGTGAGGAGGTCAGGGTGACAGTGATGGAGTGAGTGTGAGGATGTCAGTTTGACGGTGGCGCAGTGAGTCTGACGGGATCAGGGTGATGGTGATGGAGTGAATGTGAGGGGGTCAGTGTGGCAGTGATAGAGTGAGTGTGAAGGGGTCAGGGTGATGGTGATAGATTGAGTGTGAGAGGATCAGTATGAAGGTGATGGAGTGAGTGGGAGGGGGTCAAGGTGACGGTACCGAGTGAGTGTGAGGGGTTAGGGAGACAGTGATGGAGTGAGTGTGGGGAAACAGGGTGATGGTGACTGAGTGAGCGTGAGAGGGTCAGGGAGATAGTGATGGAGTGAGTTTGAGGGAATCAGGGTGACGGTGATGGATTGAGTGCGGGGGTTCAGTGTGACCGTCATCGTGTGAGTGTGAGGGGGTCAGGGTGCTGGTGATGGAGTGAGTGTGAGGGGCTCACGGTGATGGTGATGGAATGAGTGTGAGGGGGTCACGGTGACGGTGATGGAGTGAGTGTGAGGTGGTCAGGGTGACGGTGATGGAGTGAGTGTGATGGGATCAGTGTGAAGTTGATGGAGTCAGTGCATGAGAGTCAGGATGACGTTGATGCAGTGAGTGTGAGAGGGTAATGTTGACGGTGATGAGATGAGTTCGAGGGAGTCAGTGTGACGGAGATGGAGTGAGTGTGAGGGGATCAGGGTGACTGTGATGGAGTGAGTGTGAGTGGATCAGGGTGACGGTGATGGTGTGAGTGTGAGGCGTTCTGGGTGACAGTGATGAAGTGAATGTAAGGGGATGAGTGTGACGTAGATGGAGTGAGTGTGAGGGGGTCAGTGTGACGGTGACGGAGTGAGTGTGACGGGGTCAGGGTGACAGTGATGGAGTGAGTGTGAGGGAGTCAGTGTGACAGTGATGGAGTATGTGTGAGGTGGTCAATGTGACAGTGATGGATTGATTGTGAGGGGTCAGTGTGACGGTGATAGAATGAGTGTGAGGGGGAGAGGGTGAGGATGATGGAGTGAGTGTGAGTGGGTCAGGGTGACGGTAATGGAGTATGTGTGAAGGGTTCAGGGTGACCGTGATGGAGTGAGTGTGAGAGGGTTAGTGTGACGGTGATTCAGTGAGTTTGAGGAGGCCAGGATGACGTTGATGGAGTGAGTGTGAATGGACAAGGTGATGGTGATGTGGTGCGTCTGAGGGGGTCAGTGTGAGGGTGATGGAGTGAGTGTGTGGGGACCAGTGTGACAGTGATAGAGTGAGTGTGTGGGCATCAGGGTGACGGTGATAGAGTGAGTGTGAACGGCATTTAGTGCATATGAGGGGGTCAGTGTGAGGCGGATGGAGTGAGTGTGTAGGGGCCAGTGTGACGTGATGGAGTGAGTTTGAATGGGTCATGGTGACGGTGATGTAGTGCATCTGAGGGGGTCAGAGTGACGGTGATGGAGTGTGTTTGATGTGGTCAGTGTGACGGAGATGGAGTGAGTGCGAGGGGGTCAGGGTGACGGTGATGGAGTGAGTGTGAGGGGGTCAGTGTGACGGAGATGGAGTGAGTGTGGGAGGTTCTCGGTGATGGTGATGGAGTGAGTGTGAGAGGGTCAGAGTGATGGTGATGGAGTGAGTGTGAGAGGTTCTGGGTGAATGTGATTTAGTGAGTGTGAGGAGGTCAGGGTGACGGTGATGGAGTGAGTGTGAGGGAATCAGGGTGACGGTGACCAATTGAGTGTGGGGGTTCAGTGTGATCGTCATCGTGTGAGTGTGAGGGGGTCAGGGTGACGGTGATGCAGTGAGTGTGAGAGGGTCATGGTGACGATGATGGAGTGAGTATGAGTGGATCAGGGTGACTGTGATGGAATGAGTGTGAGGGGGTCAGGGAGACGGTGATGGAGTGAGTGTGAACGGGTCAAGGTGACGGTGATGTAGTGCATCTGAGGGTGTCAGTGTGAGGAGGATGGAGTGAGTGTGTGGGGTCCAGTGTGACGGTGATGGAGTGAGTTTGAATAGGTCATGGTGACGGTGATAGAGTGAGTGTGAGTGTGTCAGGGTGACTGTGATGAAGTGAGTGTGAAGGGGTCAGGATGACGGTGAAAGAGTGAGTGTGAGGGCGTCAGTGTGACAGTGAAGGAGTGAGTGTGAGGAGACAGTGTGACTGTGATGGAGTGAGTGTGAGGGGGTCAGGGTGACGGTGAAGGAGTGAGTGTGAGGGCGTCAGTGTGACAGTGAAGGAGTGAGTGTGAGGAGACAGTGTGACAGTGATGGAGTGAGTGTGAGGCGTTCAGGGTGACCGTGATGGAGCTAGTGTGAGAGGGTAAGTGTGACGGTGGTTCAGTGAGTTTGAGGGGGCCAGGGTGACATTGATGGAGTGAGTGTGAACTGGACAAGGTGACGGTGATGTAGTGCGTCTGAGGGGGCCAGTGTGAGGGTGATGGAGTGAGTGTGTGGGGACCAGTGTGACGGAGATGGAGTGAGTGTGAAAGGGTCAAGGTGACGGTGATGTAATGCAGCCAAGGGGGTCAGTGTGAGAGTGATGGAGTGAGTGTGAGGAGGTCAGGGAGACGGTGATGGAGTGAGTGTGAACGGGTCAAGGTGACGGTGATGTAGTGCATCTGAGGGTGTCAGTGTGAGGAGGATGGAGTGAGTGTGTGGGGTCCAGTGTGACGGTGATGGAGTGAGTTTGAATAGGTCATGGTGACGGTGATAGAGTGAGTGTGAGGGTGTCAGGGTGACAGTGATGGAGTGAGTGTGAGAGGGTCAAGGTGATGGTGATGTAGTGCATCTGAGGGGGTAGGTGTGAGGGTGATGGAGTGCGCGTGAGGGGGTCAGGTGACGATGAAAGAGTGAGTGTGAGGGGGTCAGGGTAACAGAGATAGAGTGAGTGTGAGGATGTCAGTGTGATGGTGGCGCAGTGAGTCTGATGGGATCAGGATGATGGTGATGGAGTGAGTGTGAGGGGGTCAGTGTCGCAGTGATAGAGTGAGTGTGAAGGGGTCAGGGTGATGGTGATAGACTGAGTGTGAGAGGATCAGTATGAAGGTGATGGAGTGAGTGGGAGGAGGTCAGGGTGACAGTGATGGAGTGAGTGTGAGGAGGTCAGGGTGACGGAGATGGAGTGAGTGTGAGGAGGTCACAGTGATGGGAATGGAGTGAGTGTGACGCGGTCAGGGTGACAGTGATGGAGTGAGTGTGAGGGAGTCAGTGTGACAGTGATGGAGTACGTGTGAGGTGGTCAATGTGACAGTGATGGATTGATTGTGAGGTGGTCAGTGTGACGGTGACGGAATGAGTCTGGGGGGGTCAGGGGGACAGTGATGGAGTGAGTGTGTGTGTGTGTCAGGGTGACGGAGATGGACTGAGTGTGAGGAGGTCTGGGTGACGGAGATGGAGTGAGCGTGAGTGTGAAAGGGTGACGTTGATGGAGTGAGTGTGAACGTGTCTGGGTGACGGAGATTGAGTGAGCGTGTGGGAGTCAGGATGACGCTGATTGAATGAGTGTGATGGAGTGAGTGTGAACGGATAAGTGTGACTGTGATGGATTGAGTGTGAGGGCGTCAGGGTGGCAGTGATGGAGTGAGTGTGAGGGGGTCAGGGTAACAGAGATGGAGTGAGTGTGAGGATGTCAGTGTGACGGTGGCGCAGTGAGTCTGATGGGATCCGGGTGATGGTATGGAGGGAGTGTGAGGGGGTCAGTGTGGCAGTGGTAGTGTGAGCGTGAAGGGGTCAGGGTGATGGTGATAGATTGAGTGTGAGAGGATCAGCATGACGGTGATGGAGTGAGTGGGAGGGAATCATGGTGATGGTGACTGAGTGAGCGTGAGAGGGTCAGGGAGACAGTGATGGAGTGAGTGTGAGGGTGTCATTAAGACAGTGATGGAGTGAGTGTGAGGGAATCAGGGTGACGGTGACCGATTGAGTGTGGGGGTTCAGTGTGACCGTCATCGTGTGAGTGTGAGGGGGTCAGGGAGATGGTGATGGAGTGAGTGTGAGGGGGTCAGGGCGGTGGGATGCAGTGAGTGTGGGAGGGTCAGAGTGACGGTAATGGATTGAGTGTGAGGGTTCAGGGTGAAGGCGATGGACTCACTGTGAGATTGTCAGTGTGATGTTGATGGAGTGAGTGTAAGGGGTCAGGGTGATGGAGATGGCGTGAGTGTGAGGGGTCAGGGTGATGTTGATGGAATGAGTGTGACGGGGCCAGGGTGACTGTGATGGAATGAATGTGAGGGGGTCAGTGTGAGGTTGATGGCGTGAGTGTGAGGCGTTCTGGGGGACAGTGATGGAGTGAATGTGAGGAGATGAGTGCGATGTTGATGGAGTGAGTGTGAGGGGGTCAGTGCGATGGTGACAGAGTGAGTATGGGTGGTCAGGGTCACAGTGTTGGAGTGAGTGTGAAGGGGTCAAAGTGACGGAGAAGGAAGGAGTGTGTTGGGGTCAGGGTGACAGTAATGAAGTGAGTGTGAGGGGTTCAGTGTGACTGTAATCGCATGAGTGTGGGGGGTCACGGTGAGTGAGATGGAGTGAGTGTGAGTGGTTCAGGGTGACGGTGATGGAGTGTGAGTGGGCCAGAGTGAAAGTAATGAAGTGAGTGTGAGGGGTTCAGTGTGACTGTAATCGCATGAGTGTGAGGGGGTCACAGTGAGTGACATGGAGTGAGTGTGAGGGAGTCAGTGTGACAGTGATGGATTGATTGTGAGGGGGTCAGGGTGACGGTGACAGAGTGAGTGTGAGGGGGTTAGGTTGACAGTGATGGAATGAGTGTGAGTGTCAGTGTGACAATGATGTAGTGAGTGTGAGGGGTTCAAAGTGAAAGTGATCTAGTGAATGTGAGGGGGTCAGGTTGACGATAATGAAGTGAGTGTGAGGGCATCAGGATGACGGTGATGGAGTGAGTGTGAGAGGGTCAGTGTGATGGTGATTCAGTGAGTGTGAGGGGGCCAGTGTGACGTTGATGGAGTGAGTGTCAGGAGGTCTGGGTGACGGTGATGAATTATGTGTGTGGGTCAAGATGATGGTGTTGGTGTGAGTGTGGTGGTTGTCAGGGTGATGGTGATTGAGTGAGTGTGAGGAATTTATGGTGACGGTGATAGTGTGAGCGTGAGCATGTCAGGGCGATGGAGATGGAGTGAGTGTGAGGAGGACTGGGTGACGGGGATGGAGTGAGTCTGAGGGGATCAGGGTGACAATGAAGGAGTGAGTGTGAGGGCGTCAGTGTGACAGTGATGGAGTGAGTATGAGGAGACAGTGTGACAGTGGTGGAGTGAGTGTGAGGGGGTCAGGGTGACGGTGCTGGAGCGAGTGTGAGGAGATCACCATGACGGTGATGGAGTAACTGTGAAGGGGTCAGTGTGACTGTGATCGCATGAGTGTGGGGGGTCAGGGAGACGGTAATAGAGTGAGTGTGAGGGGGAGAGGGTAGAGGGTGAGGATGATGGAGTGAGTGTGAGTGGGTCAGGGTGACGGTGATGGAGTGAGTGTGAGGGGGAGAGGGTAGAGGGTGAGGATGATGGAGTGAGTGTGAGTGGGTCAGGGTGACGGTGATGGAGTGAGTGTGAGGGGTTCAGGGTGACCGTGATGGAGTGAGTGTGAGAGGGTCAGTGTGACGGTGATTCAGTGAGTGTGAGGGGGTCAGTGTGACGTTGATGGAGTGAGTGTGATGAGGTCTGGGGGACGGTGATGGATTATGTGTGTGGGTCAAGATGATGGTGTTGGTGTGAGGGGGTCACGGTGACAGAGATGGAGTGAGTGTGTCGGGGTCAGGGTGACGATGATGGAATGAGTGTGAGGGGGTCAGGGTGACTGTGATGGAATGAATGTGAGGGGGTCAGGGCGGTGGGGATGGAGTGAGTGTCGGGAGATGAGTATGACGGTGATGGAGTGAGGGTGAGGAGGTCAGGGCGATGATGATGGAGTGAGTGTGTTGGGGACAGTGTGACGGAGATGAAAAGAGTGTCAGCGGGTCAGGGTGACGGTGATGGAGTGAGTTTGAGGGGGTCAGTGTGACGCAGATGGCGTGAGGGTGACGGGGTCAGGGTGATGATTTTGGAGAGAGTGTGAGGATGTCAGGGTGAGGGTGATGGAGTAAGTATGAGGGGTCAGGGTGACGGTGATGGAGTGAGTGTGAATGGATCAGTGTGACAGTGATGGAGTGAGTGTGAGGGGCCAGTGTGGCAGTGATGGAGTGAGTGTGAGAGGGTCAGTGAGACGGTGATGGAGTAAGTGTGAAGGAGTTATTGTGACTGTGATCGCGTGAGTCTGAGGGGTCAGGGTGACGTTGATGGAGTGAGTTTGAGGGGATCAGGGTGATGGTGATGGAGTGAGTGTGAGTGGGTCAGTATGACGGTGATGGAGTGAGTGGAAGGGGGTCGGTTTGACGGTGATGGAGTGAGTGTGAGGGGATCGGTGTGACTGTGATGGAGTGTGAATGGATCAGAGTGACTGTGATGGCATGAGTGTGAGGGTTTCAGGGTGACGGTGATGGAGTGAGTGTGAGGGGATCAGGGTGACAGTGAAGGAGTGAGTGTGAGGGGTCAGTGTGACAGTGATGGAGTGAGTGTGAGGGGGTCAGTGTGACGGTGATGGAGTAAGTGTGAAGGAGTCAGTGTTACTGTGATCGCGTGAGTGTGAGGGGGTCAGGGTGACGGTGATGGAGTGAGTGTGAGGGGGTCAGGGTGACGATGATGGAGTGAGTGTGAGGGGGTCAGGGTGACGATGATGGAGCGAGTGTGAGGGTGTCAGGGTGATGGTGATGGAGTGAGTGCGAGGCGATCACGGTGACGGTGATGGAGTGAGTGCGAGGGGATCATGGTGACAGTGATTGTGTGAGTGTGAGGGTGTCAGGGTGACGGTGATAGAGTGAGTGTGGGGGATCAGTCTGATGGTGATGGAGTGAGTGTGAGGGTGTCATGGTAACAGTGATGTAGTGAGTGTGAGTGGGTAAGGGTGACGGTGATGGAGCGAATGTGAGGTGGTCAGGGTGACGGTGATGTGCTGGTTGTGAGGGAGTCAGGGTGACAATGATTGAGTGAGTGTGAGGGGGTCACGGTGACGGCGATAGAGCGAGTGTGAAGGGGTCAGGGTGACGGTGATGGAGTGAGTGTGAGAAGATCAGGATGACGGTGATGGAGTGCATGACAGAGGGTCACGGTGACAGTGATGGAGTGTGTGTGAGGGGGTCAGTGTAACGGAGATGGAGTGAGTGTGAGTTAGTCAATGTGACAGTGATGGAGTGAGTGTGAGGAGGTTAGGGTGACTGTGACGGAGTGAGTTTGAGGGGAAGAGTGTGAGGTGATGAAGAGAGTGTGAGGGCGTCATGGTGACGGTGATGGAGTGAGTGTGAGGGGGTCAGTGTGACCGTGATGGAGTGAGTGTGAGGGTGTCAGTGTGACTGTGCTGGAGTGAGTGTGAGGGGGTCACGTTGACGGTGAGAGTGTGAGTCTGAGGGGGTCAGGTTGACGATGATGGAGCGAGTGTGAGGGGGTCAGTGTGACGGTGATGAAGTGAGTATGAAGGGATCACTCTTACTGTGGTGGAGTGAGGGTGAGGGCATCAGGGTGATGGTGATGGAGTGAGTGTGAGAGGGTCATGGTGACGGTGATGAAGTGAGTGTGAAAGTGTCAGCGTGACTGTGATGGAGTGAGTGTGAGGGGAAAAGTGTGAGGTGATGGAGAGAGTGTGAGGGGGTCAGTGTGACGGTGACGGAGTGAGTGTGAGGGGGTCATGGTGACGATGATGGAGTGAGTGGGAGGGGGTCAGGGTGACAGTGATGGAGTGAGTGTGAGGGGGTCAGGGTGACGGTGACGGAGTGAGTGTGAGGGGGTCATGGTGACGATGATGGAGTCAGTGGGAGGGGGTCAGGGTGACAGTGATGGAGTGAGTATGAGGGGGTCAGGGTGACGGTGACGGAGTGAGTGTGGGGTGTCAGCGTGACACTGATGGAGTGAATGTGAGGGAGTCAAGGTAATGGTGATGGAGTGAATGTGAGGGGATGAGTCTGATGGTGATGGAGTGAGAGTGAGGAGGTCAGGGTGACTGTGATGGAATGAGTGTGAGGGGGTCAGGGCTGTGGGGATGGAGTGTTTGTGGAGGGTAAGTGTGATGGTGATGGAGTGAGTGTGAGTAGGTTAGGGTGACCGTGACGTAGTGAGTTTGAGGGGAAGAGTGTGAGGTGATGGACAGAGTGTGAGGGGGTCAGGGTGACGGTGATGGAGTGAGTGTGAGGGGGTCATGGTGACGGTGATGGAGTGAGTGGGAGGGGGTCAGCGTGACCGTGATGGAGTGAGTGTGAGGGTGTCAGTGTGACTGTGATGGAGTGAGTTTGAGGGGGTCATGTTGACGGTGACAGTGTGAGTCTGAGGTGGTCAGGGTGACGATGATGGAGCGAGTGTGAGGGGGTCAGGGTGACGGTGATGAAGTGAGTATGAAGGGGTCACTGTTACTGTGATGGAGTGAGGGTGAGGGCATCAGGGTGATGGTGATGGAGTGAGTGTGAGGGGGTAACCGTGACAGTGATGGAGTGAGTGTGAGTGGGTCATGGTGACGGTCATGAAGTGAGTGTGAAGGGGTCAGCGTGACGGTGATGGAGTGCGTGTGAGGTGGTCAGGGTGACGGTCATGGAATGAGTGTGAGGGGGTCAGGTTGGCGATCATGGAGTGAGTGTGAAGGTGTCACAGTGATGGTGATGGTGTGTGTGTGAGGGGGTCAGTGTGATGGAGATGGAGTGAGTGTGAGGTGGTCAGGGTGACAGTGGTGCATTGTGTGTGGGGGGGTCAGTGTGACAGTGATGGAGTGAGTGTGAGGGGTCAGTGTGACAGTGATGGAGTGAATATGAGGGGGTCAGGGTGACAGTGATGGAGAGAGTCTGGGATGGTGAGGTGACGGTGATGAGTGACAGTGAGGGTGTCAGGGTGACAGCGATGGAGTGAGAGTGAAGGGGTCAGTGTGACAGTGAAGGAGTGAATGTGAGGTTGACCTGTTGACAGTGGTGGAGTGAGTGTGAAGGGATTAGTCTGAAAGTGATGGAGTGAGTGTGAGGGGGTCAGTATGACAGAGATGGAGTGAATGTGAGGGAGTCAAGGTGATGGTGATTGAGTGAGTGTGAGGGGATGAGTGTGACGGTGATTTAGTGCATCTGAGAGGGTAGGTGTGAGGTTGAAGGAGTGAGTATGAGGGGGTCAGCGTGACGGTGATGGAGTGAGTGTGAAGGAGTCAGGAAGATGGTAATGGAGTGAGTGTGAGGGGGTCAGGGTGACGGTGATGAAGTGAGTATGAAGGGGTCACTGTTACTGTGATGGAGTGAGGGTGAGGGCATCAGGGTGATGGTGATGGAGTGAGTGTGAGGGGGTCAGGGTGGTGGTGATTGAGTGAATGTAAGAGGGTCAGTGTGACAGTGATGGAGTGAGTGTGAGGGGTCACGGTGACGGTGATGGAGTGAGTGTGAGAAGATCAGGATGATGGCGATAGAGTGAGTGTGTATGGGTTAGGGTGACGGTGATGGTGTGAATGAGAGGGGGTCACGGTGACGGTGATGGAGTGAGTGTGAAGTAGTCAGGTGACAGTTGTGGATTGAGTGTGCGGGGTCAGTGTGACAGTGATGGAGTCAGTGTGACAGTGATGGAATGAGTGTGAGGGTTCAGTGTAACAGTGATGGAGTGAATGCGAGGGTGCCAGGGTGACAGTGATGGAGTGAGAGTGTGGCGGTAAGGGTGAAGGTGATGGAGTGAGTGTGAAGGGGTCAGTGTAACAGTGAAGGAGTGAGTGTGAGGTTGAACGGTTGACGGTTGTGGAGTGAGTGTGAGGGGATTAGTCTGACGGTGATGGAGTGAGTGTGAGGGGTACAGTGTGATGGTGATGGAGTGAGTGTGAGGGGGTCAGTGTGCTGCTGCTGGAGTGAGTGTGAGAGGGTCACTGTGACGGTGATGGAGTGAGTGTGAGGGGGTCAGTGTGACAGTGATGGAGTGAGTGTGAGGGGGTCAGTGTGACAGTGATGGAGTGAGTGTGAGGGGGTCAGTGTGCTGCTGCTGGAGTGAGTGTGAGAGGGTCACTGTGACGGTGATGGAGTGAGTGTGAGGGGGTCAGTGTGACGCTGCTGGAGTGAGTGTGAGAGGGTCACTGTGATGGTGATGGATTGAGTTCAGCGTGATGGGTTCAGCGTGATAGTGATGGAGTGAGTGTGGGAAGATCAGGATGACGGTGATGGAGTGAATGTGAGGGGGTCACAGTGATGAGGGTGGAGTGTCTGTGATGGGGTCAGTGTGATGGAGATGGAGTGAGTGTGAGTTGGTCAGGGTGACGGAGATGGAGTGAGTGTGAGTTGGTCAGTGTGACGGAGATGGAGTGAGTGTGAGTTGGTCAGGGTGACAGTGATGGAGAGAGTCTGAGATGGTGAGGGTGACGGTGATGGAGTGAGAGTGAGGGTGCCAGGGTGACGATGATCAAATGAGTGTGTGGCGGTAAGGGTGAAGGTGATGGAGTGAGTGTGAAGGGGTCAGTGTGACAGTGAAGGAGTGAGTGTGAGGTTGACCGGTTGACGATTGTGGAGTGAGTGTGAGGGGATTAGTCTGACGGTGATGGAGTGAGTGTGAGGTGGTCAGTGTGATGCTGCTGGAGTGAGTGTGAGAGGGTCACTGTGACGGTGTTGGAGTGAGTGTGAGGCGATCAGGGTGACGGTGATGGAGACAGTGTGAGGGGGTCAGTGTGACTGTGATGGACTGAGTGTGAGGGGTTCATGGTGACAGTGATTGAGCGAGTGTGGGGGGTCAGTGTGACGGAGATGTAGTGAGTGTGAGGGGGTCAGTGTGACGGAGCTGGAGTGAATGTGTGACGGTAAGCGTGAAGGTGATGGAGTGAGTGTGAGGGGGTCTGGGTAACGGTGATGGAGTCACTGTGATTGAGTCACTGTGAAGGTGATGGTGTGAGTGTGTGACTGAAATAGAATGAGTGTGAGGGCGTCAGGGTGACAGTGATGGAGTGAGTGTGAGGAGGTCACGTTGACGGTGACAGCGTGAGTCTGAGGGGGTCAGGGTAACCAATGATGGAGCGAGTGTGAAGGGGTCAGGGTGACGGTGATAATGTGAGTATGAAGGGGTCACTGTTACTGTGATGGAGTGAGGGTGAGGGCATCAGGGTGATGGTGATGGAGTGAGTGTGAGGTGGTCACCGTCATAGTGATACAGTGAGTGTGAGTTGGTCATGGTGACGATCATGGAGTGAGTGTGAGGGGGTCACGGTGACGGTGATGGAGTGAGTGTGAGAAGATCAGGATGATGGTGATAGAGTGACTGGGTATGGGTCAGGGTGACGGTGATGGAGTGAATGTGAGGGGGTCATGGTGACGGTGATGGAGTGTGTGTGAGGGGGTCAGTGTGACGGAGATGGAGTGAGTGTGAGGTGGTCAGGTGACAGTCGTGGATTCAGTGTGCGGGGGTCAGTGTAACAGTGATGGAATGAGTGTGAGGGTTCAGTGTGACAGTGATGGAGTGAATGTGAGGGGGTCAGGGTGACAGTGATGGAGAGAGTCTGCGATGGTGAGGGTGACAGTGATGAGTGAGAGTGTGGTGGTAAGGGTGAAGGTGATGGAGTGAGTGTGAAGGGGTCAGTGTGACAGTGAAGGAGTGAGTGTGAGGTTGAACGGTTGACGGTTGTGGAGTGAGTGTGAGTGGATTAGTCTGACGGAGATGGAGTGAGTGTGAGAGGGTCACTGTGACGGTGTTGGAGTGAGTGTGAAGGGTTCAGCGTGATGGTGATGGAGTGAGTGTGAGAAGATCAGGATGACGGTGATGGAGTGAATGTGAGGGGGTCACGGTGATGGGGATGGAGTGTCTGTGTGGGGGTCAGTGTGATGGAGATGGAGTGAGTATGAGTTGGTCAGTGTGACGGAGATGGAGTGAGTGTGAGTTGGTCAGTGTGACGGAGATGGAGTGAGTGTGAGTTGGTCAGGGTGACAGTGATGGAGTCGGAAATGGTGAGGGAGACGGTGATCGAGTGAATGCGAGGGGGTCACGGCGATGGTGATGGAGTGAAAGTGAGGGTGCCAGGATGACGATGATGGAATGAGTGTGTGGTGGTTAGCGTGACGGTGATGGACCGAGTGTGGGGTGGTTAGGGTGACGGTGATGGAGTGAGTGTAAGGGGGTCAGGGTGACTGTGATGGAGTGAGTGTGAGGCGGTCAGGGTGACTATGATGGAGTGAGTGTGAGGCGGTCAGGGTGACTGTGATTGAGTGAGTGTGAAGCGGTCAGGGTGATGGAGATGGAGTGAGTGTGAGGGGGTCAGGGTGATGGTGAAGGAGTGAGTGTTTCTGGGACAGTGTGACCGTGATGGAGGAGAGTGAGGGGGTCAGGGCAGTGGGAATGGAGTGGGTGTGGGGGGACGAGTGTGACGGTGCTAGAGTGAGTGTGAGGGGGTCAGGGTGACGGTGATGTAGTGAGTGTGAGGGGAAGAGTTGACGGTGATAAAGTGAGTATGAGGGGGGTCGGTGTGATGGTGATGGAGTGAGTGTGAGGGGGACAGGGTGAGGATGTTGGAGTGAGTGTGTGGGGGCCAGCGTGACGGTGCTGGAGCGAGTGTGAGGGGGTCAGATTGACAGTGATGGAGTGAGTGTGAGGGGGTCAGGGTGACTGTGATGGAGTGAGTGTGAGGCGGTCAGGGTGATGGAGATGGAGTGAGTGTGAGTTGGTCAGGGTGACAGTGATGGAGAGAGTCTGAGATGGTGAGGGTGACGGTGATGGAGTGAATGTGAGGGGGTCACGGTGACGGTGATGGAGTGAAAGTGAGCGTGCCAGGGTGACGATGATGGAATGAGTGTGTGGGGGTCAGCGTGACAGTGATGGACCGAGTGTTGGGTGGTTATGGAGTGAGTGTAAGGGGGTCAGGGTGACTGTGATGGAGTGAGTGTGAGGGGGTCAGGGTGACTGTGATGGAGTGAGTGTGAGGGGGTCAGCGTGACGGTGAAGGAGTGAGTGTTTCTGGGACAGTGTGACCGTGATGGAGGAGAGTGAGGGGGTCAGGGTGAGGGTGATGGAGTGAGTGTGAGGGGGTCAGGGCAGTGGGAATGGAGTGGGTGTGGGGGGACGAGTGTGACGGTGATGGAGTGAGTGTGAGGGGGTCAGGATGACGGTGACGTAGTGAGTGTGAGGGGAAGAGTGTGACGGTGATAAAGTGAGTATGAGGGGGGTCGGTGTGACGGTGATGGAGTGAGTGTGAGGGGGTCAGTGTGACAGTGATGGAGTGAGTGTGAGGCAGTCAGGGTGACTGTGATGGAGTGAGTGTGAGGGGGTCAGCGTGACTGTGAAGGAGTGAGTGTTTCTGGGACAGTGTGACCGTGATGGAGGAGAGTGAGGGGGTCAGGGTGATGGAAATGGAGTGTGAAGGGGTCAGGGTGACAGTGATGGAGTGAGTGTGAGGCGGTCAGGCTGACGGTGATGGAGTGAGTGTGACAGGATCTCTGTGACGGTGATGGAGTAAGTGTGAAGGGGTCAGTGTGACTGTGATCGTGTGAGTGTGTCGGGGTCAGGGTGATAGTGATTGAGTGAGTGTGAGGGGGGCCTGATGATGTTGATGGTGTGAGTGTGACAGGGTCAGGGTGACTGTGATGGAGTGAGTGTGACGGTATCAGTGTGACGATGAAGTAGTGGGTGTGAGGGGTTCACAGTGACGGTGATGGAGCAAGTGTGAGGGGGTCAGGGTGATGGTGATGGAATGAGTGTGAGAGTGTTTGGGTGATGGTGATGGAGTGAGTGTGAGTGGGACAGCGTGACGATGAGAGAGTGAGTTTTGGGCTGACCGGTTGACGGTCGTGGAGTGAGTGTGAGGGGATTAGTGTGACGGTGATTGAGTGAGTGTGAGTGGATCAGTGTGATGGTGCTGGAATGAGTGTGGGGGATATCAGGGTGATAGTGACGGAGTGAGTGTGAGGGGATACCTGTGGCGGTGATGGAGTGAGTGTGAGGGGGTCAGGGTGATGGTGATGGAGTGAGTGTGAGGGGGTCACGGTGAGGGTGATGGTGATGTAGTGTGAGGTGATCAGTGAGCCCCTCACACTCATTCCTTCACTGTCACCCTGACCCCCTCACACTCATTCCTTCACTGCCACCCCCTCACACTCACTCCATCACCGTCACAATAACTCCCAAACACTCACTCCATCACCCTCAACCTGACCCCCTCACACTCATTCCATCACTGTCAACATGACCCTCTCATACTCACTCCATCACGGTCATCTTGACCCTCTCACACTCAATCTATCACTGTCAACCTGACACATTCACACTCACTCCATCACCATCACCTTGACAACCCCAACACTCACTCCATCACCACCCTCCTGACCCCCTCACAATCTTTCCATCACTATCACCTTGACCTCCTCACACTCACTCCATCACAGTCACCCTGACTCCCACATACTTACTCCATCACCATCACCCTGACCCCCTCATACTCACAACTTCACCGTCACCCTGACCCCCTCAAACTCACTCCATTACCGTCACACTTACGCCTCACACTCACTCCATCACCGTCACCCTGACCCCCTCACACTCACTCCATCTCCGTCACACTTACCCCTCACAATCACTCCATCACCGTCACCCTGACCCCCTCACACTCACTCCATCACCGACACACTGACACCCTCACACTCACTCCATCACTGTCACTTTGACCCCCTCACACTCACTCCTTCACCATCACCCTGACCCCCTCACACTCACTCCATCACCATCTCCCTGACCCCGACACACTCACTCCATCACCGTCACACTGACCTCCTCACACTACTCCATCACTGTCACATTGACCCCCTCATAATCACTCCGTCACCATCAAACTGACCCCCTTACACTCACTCCATCATCGTCAAAGTGACCCCCTCACACTAACACCATCACGTCACCCAGACCCCCTCACACTGACTCCATCACTGTCACCCTGACATCCTCACACTCACTCCATCACCGTCAAAGTGGCCCCCTCACACTCACTCCATCACCGTCACATTGACCCCCTCACACTCACTCCATCCCCGCCACATTGACCCCCTCACACTCACTCCATCACCGTCACATTGACCCCCTCACACTCACTCCATCCCCGTCACATTGACCCCCTCACTCTCACTCCATCGCCATCTCCCTGACCCCCTCAAACTCACATGATTAAAGTCACACTGAACCCCTCACACGAACTAGGTCGCTGTCACCCTGAATCCCTCACTCACTCCATCACCATCTCCCTGACACCCTCACACTCACTCAGTCACCATCAGCCTGATTCCCTCACAGTCACTCCATCTCTGTCACACTGACCCCTCACACTGACATTATCACAGTCACCCTGACCCCTTCACATTCACTCCATCACCCTCTAACTGACCCCCTCACACTCACTGAATCACCGTCAACCTGACCCCCTCACACTCACTCCATCACCCTCACCCTGACCCCCTCACACTCACTCCATCGCCGTCACACTGACACCCTCACACTCACTCCATCACAGTCACCCTGACTCCCTCACACTCACTCCATCACTGTCAATCTGACCCCCTCATATTCACTCTATTACTGTCAACCTGACACATTGACAATCACTCCATCTCCATCACACTGAACCCCTCACACTCACTCCATCACCGACAACCTGACAGCCCCAACACTCACTCCATCACCACCCTCCTGACCCCCTCACAATCTTTCCATTACTGTTACCTTGACCTCCTCACACTCACTCCATCACAGTCACCCTGACTCCCACATACTTACTCCATCCCTGTCACCCAGACCCCGTCACACTCACTCCATCATGTCACCCTGACCCCCCTCACACTCACAACTTCATCGTCACACTGACTCCCTCACACTCACTCCTTCACCTTCACCCTGAGACCTTCACACTCATTCCATCTCCGTCACACTGACTACATTAAACTCACTCCTTCAGCGTAACACTGACACCCTCACATTCACTCCATCACTCTCACACTGACCCCCTCACATTCACTCCATCACTCTCACACTGACCCCCTCAGATGCACTACATCACTGTAACATTGAACCCCTCATTCTCATTCCATCACCGTCACCCTGATCCCCTCACACTCACGTGATTAGAGTCACACTGAATCCGTCACACTCACTCGGTCACCGTCACCCTGATTCCCTCACACTCACTCCATCATCGTGACACTGACCCCCTCACACTCACTCCATCACGGTCTCCCTGACCCTCTCACACTCACTCCATCTCCATCTCACTGAACCCCTCACACTCACTCCATCACACTCACCCTGACCGCCTCACACTCACTCTATCACCGTCATGTTGAACCCCTCACATTCAACCACTCACCGTCACCCTAACCCCCTCACACTCACTCCATCCCATCACCCTGACCCCCCACACTCACTCCATCCACATCACACTGACCCCCGCATACTCATTCCATCACCGTCACATTGACTCCTGCACACTCACTCCATCACAGTCACTCAGTCCCCCTCACACTCATTCCATTACCGTCACACTGCTCCCCTCACATTCACTCGATCACCCTCACCCTGACCCGCTCACACTCACTCCATCACCATCAAACTGACCCCCTCATACTAACTCTATCACCATCAAACTGACCCCCTCACACTCGCTCCATTACCGTCACCATGACCCTCTCACACTCACTCCATCACAATCATCTTGACCTCCTCACACTCACTCTATCAGTGTCAACCTGACACACTCACAATCACTCCATCACCATCACCATCACCCTGACCCCCTCACACTCACTCCATCACCACCCTCCTGACCCCCTCACAATCTTTCCATCACTGTCAACCTGACCTCCTCACACTAACTCCATCACTGTCACCCTGACTCCCACATACTCATTCCATCACCGTCACACTGACCCCAAACACTCACACCATCACCATCACCCTGACACTCTCACACTCGCTCCATCACCGTCACCCTGACCCCTTTACACTCACTCCATCACCGTCACACTGTCTCCATTAACTTAATTCGGTCAGCGTCAGCGTCACACTGACACCCTCACACTCACTCCATTACCCTCATCCTGACCCCCTCACACTCACTCCATTACCCTCACACTGACCCCCTCAGATACACTACATCACTGTCACATTGACCCTCTCACATTCACTCCATCACCGTCACACTGACTCCTACACACTCACTCCATTACCCTCATCCTGACCCCCTCACACCCACTCCATCACCATCATTCTGACCCTCTCACACTCACTCCATCGCCCTCAACCTGACCCCTTCACACTCACTCCATCACCCTCACCCCGACCCGCTCACACTCACTCCATCACCGTCATCCTGACCCCCTCACACTCACTCCATCACCGTCATCCTGACCCCCTCACACTCACTCCATCGCCCTCAACCTGACCGCTTCACACTCACTCCATCACCCTCACCCTCATCCCCTCATACTCACTCCATCACCGTCACACTGACTCCCACACACTCACTCCATCGCCCTCATCCTGACCCCCTCACACTCACTCCATCGTCCTCACCCTGACCCCCTCACACTCCATCACCCTCACCCTTACCCTCTCACACCCGCTCCATCCCCGTCACCATGACCCTGTCACACTTACTCCATCACTTTCATCTTGACCCCCTCACATTCACTCTATCACTGTCAACCTGACACACTCACAATCACTCTATTACCATCGCCCTGACACCTTCACACTCACTACATCACCGTCACCCTGACAATCCCCACACTCACTCCATCACCTCACCATGACCCCCTCACACTCACAACTTCACCGTCACCCTGACCCCCTCAAACTCACTCCATCACCGTCACGCTGACTCCCACACACTCACTGCATCACCCTCACACTGACCCCATCACACTGACTCCAACACCGTCACCTTGACATCCCCAACACTCACTCCATCAACAACCTCATGACCCCCTCACAAGCTTTCCATCACTGTCACCTTGACCTCCTCACATTCACTCCATCACTGTCACCCTGACTCCCACATACTCACTACATCACCATCACACTGACCCCCTCACACTCACTCCATCACCATCACCCGGACCCTCTGACACACACTCAATCCCCGTCATCTTGACCCCCTCATACTCACTCCATCACCATCACCCTGACCCCCTCACACTCACACTATCCCCGTCACATTGCCCCCCTCATACTCACTCCATCACCATCACCCTGACACCCTCACACTCGCAACTTCAACGTCACCCTGACACCCTCACACTCACTCCATCCCCGCCACACTGACCCCCTCACACTAACTGCATCACTGTTACACTGACTCCGACACACTCACTCCATCACCCTCACACAGACCCCCCTCACACTCACTCCATCGCCCTCATCCTGACCCCCTCACACTCACTCCATCGTCCTCACCCTGACCCCCTCACACTCACTCCATCACCGTCATCCTGACCCCCTCACACTCACTCCATCCCCGCCACACTGACCCCCTCACACTAACTGCATCACTGTTACACTGACTCCGACACACTCACTCCATCACCCTCACACAGACCCCCTCACACTCACTCCATCACCCTCACACTGACCCCCTCACACTCATAACTTCACCGTCAGCCTGACGCCCTCACATTGACTCCATCCCCGTCAAACTGACCCCCTCACACTAACTGCATCACTGTTACACTGACTCCGACACACTCACTCCATCACCCTCACACAGACCCCCTCACACTCACTTCATCACCCTCACACTGACCCCCTCACACTCATAACTTCACCGTCACCCTGACGCCCTCACACTGACTCCATCCCCGTCACACTGACCCCCTCACACTCACTCCATCACCGTCACACTGACCCCCTCACACTCACTTCATCACCATCAAACTGACCCCCTCACACTCGCTCCATTACCGTCACCATGACCCTCTCACACTCACTCCATCACAGTCATCTTGACCTCCTCACACTCACTCTATCAGTGTCAACCTGACACACTCACAATCACTCCATCACCATCACCATCACCCTGACCCCCTCACACTCACTCCATCACCACCCTCCTGACCCCCTCACAATCTTTCCATCACTGTCAACCTGACCTCCTCACACTAACTCCATCACTGTCACCCTGACTCCCACATACTCATTCCATCACCGTCACACTGACCCCAAACACTCACACCATCACCATCACCCTGACACTCTCACACTCGCTCCATCACCGTCACCCTGACCCCTTTACACTCACTCCATCACCGTCACACTGTCTCCATTAAACTCACTCCGTCAGCGTCACACTGACACCCTCACACTCACTCCATTACCCTCATCCTGACCCCCTCACACTCACTCCATTACCCTCACACTGACCCCCTCAGATACACTACATCACTGTCACATTGACCCTCTCACATTCACTCCATCACCGTCACACTGACTCCTACACACTCACTCCATCACCCTCATCCTGACCCCCTCACACCCACTCCATCACCGTCATCCTGACCCCCTCACACTCACTCCATCACCGTCATCCTGACCCCCTCACACTCACTCCATCGCCCTCAACCTGACCGCTTCACACTCACTCCATCACCCTCACCCTCATCCCCTCATACTCACTCCATCACCGTCACACTGACTCCCACACACTCACTCCATCGCCCTCATCCTGACCCCCTCACACTCACTCCATCGTCCTCACCCTGACCCCCTCACACTCACTCCATCACCGTCATCCTGACCCCCTCACACTCACTCCATCCCCGCCACACTGACCCCCTCACACTAACTGCATCACTGTTACACTGACTCCGACACACTCACTCCATCACCCTCACACAGACCCCCTCACACTCACTCCATCACCCTCACACTGACCCCCTCACACTCATAACTTCACCGTCAGCCTGACGCCCTCACATTGACTCCATCCCCGTCAAACTGACCCCCTCACACTAACTGCATCACTGTTACACTGACTCCGACACACTCACTCCATCACCCTCACACAGACCCCCTCACACTCACTTCATCACCCTCACACTGACCCCCTCACACTCATAACTTCACCGTCACCCTGACGCCCTCACACTGACTCCATCCCCGTCACACTGACCCCCTCACACTCACTCCATCACCGTCACACTGACCCCCTCACACTCACTTCATCACCATCAAACTGACCCCCTCACACTCGCTCCATTACCGTCACCATGACCCTCTCACACTCACTCCATCACAGTCATCTTGACCTCCTCACACTCACTCTATCAGTGTCAACCTGACACACTCACAATCACTCCATCACCATCACCATCACCCTGACCCCCTCACACTCACTCCATCACCACCCTCCTGACCCCCTCACAATCTTTCCATCACTGTCAACCTGACCTCCTCACACTAACTCCATCACTGTCACCCTGACTCCCACATACTCATTCCATCACCGTCACACTGACCCCAAACACTCACACCATCACCATCACCCTGACACTCTCACACTCGCTCCATCACCGTCACCCTGACCCCTTTACACTCACTCCATCACCGTCACACTGTCTCCATTAAACTCACTCCGTCAGCGTCACACTGACACCCTCACACTCACTCCATTACCCTCATCCTGACCCCCTCACACTCACTCCATTACCCTCACACTGACCCCCTCAGATACACTACATCACTGTCACATTGACCCTCTCACATTCACTCCATCACCGTCACACTGACTCCTACACACTCACTCCATCACCCTCATCCTGACCCCCTCACACCCACTCCATCACCGTCATCCTGACCCCCTCACACTCACTCCATCACCGTCATCCTGACCCCCTCACACTCACTCCATCGCCCTCAACCTGACCGCTTCACACTCACTCCATCACCCTCACCCTCATCCCCTCATACTCACTCCATCACCGTCACACTGACTCCCACACACTCACTCCATCGCCCTCATCCTGACCCCCTCACACTCACTCCATCGTCCTCACCCTGACCCCCTCACACTCACTCCATCACCGTCATCCTGACCCCCTCACACTCACTCCATCGCCCTCAACCTGACCGCTTCACACTCACTCCATCACCCTCACCCTCATCCCCTCATACTCACTACATCACCATCACACTGACCCCCTCACACTCACTCCATCACCCTCATCCTGACCCCCTCACACTCACTCCATCGTCCTCACCCTGACCCCCTCACACTCCATCACCCTCACCCTTACCCTCTCACACCCGCTCCATCCCCGTCACCATGATCCTGTCACACTTACTCCATCACTTTCATCTTGACCCCCTCACATACACTATATCACTGTCAACCTGACACACTCACAATCACTCTATTACCATCGCCCTGACACCTTCACACTCACTCCATCACCTCACCATGACCCCCTCACACTCACAACTTCACCGTCACCCTGACCCCCTCAAACTCACTCCATCACCGTCAAGCTGACTCCCACACACTCACTGCATCATCCTCACACTGACCCCATCACACTGACTCCAACACCGTCACCTTGACAACCCCAACACTCACTCCATCACCAACCTCATGACCCCCTCACAAGCTTTCCATCACTGTCACCTTGACCTCCTCACATTCACTCCATCACTGTCACCCTGACTCCCACATACTCACTACATCACCATCACACTGACCCCCTCACACTCACTCCATCACCATCACCCGGACCCTCTGACACACACTCAATCCCCGTCATCTTGACCCCCTCATACTCACTCCATCACCATCACCCTGACCCCCTCACACTCACACTATGCCCGTCACATTGCCCCCCTCATACTCACTCCATCACCATCACCCTGACACCCTCACACTCGCAACTTCAACATCACCCTGACACCCTCACACTCACTCCATCCCCGCCACACTGACCCCCTCACACTCACTCCATCACCGTCAAACTGACCCCCTCACACTCACTTCTTCACCGTCACCCTGACACCCTCACACTCACTCCATCACCGTCAAACTGACCCCCTCACACTAACTGCATCACTGTTACACTGACTCCGACACACTCACTCCATCACCCTCACACAGACCCCCTCACACTCACTCCATCACCCTCACACTGACCCCCTCACACTCATAACTTCACCGTCACCCTGACGCCCTCACATTGACTCCATCCCCGTCAAACTGACCCCCTCACACTAACTGCATCACTGTTACACTGACTCCGACACACTCACTCCATCACCCTCACTCAGACCCCCTCACACTCATCCATCACCGTCACCCTGACCCCCTCCCACTTGCAACTTCACCGTCAGCCTCACTCCCTCACACTCACCCCATTCCCGTCACACTGACCCCCTCACACTCACTCCTTCACCGTCACCCTGACCCCCTCACACTCACTCCATCACCGTCAAACTGCCCCCCTCACACTAACTGCATCACCGTCACACTGACTCTGACACACTCACTCTCATCACCCTCACACAGACCCCCTCACACTCACTCCATGACCGTCACCATGATCCCCTCACTCTCACTCCATCACTCTCACCCTGACCCTCTCAGATTCACTCCATCACCGACACACTGACACCTTAACACTCACACCATCACAGTCATCTGACCCCCTCACACTCACTCTATCACTGTCAACCTGACACAATCACAATCACTCCATCACCATTACTATCACCCTGACCCCCTCACACTCACTCCATCACCACCCTGGTGACCCCCTCGCAATCTTTCCATCACTGTCAACCTGACACCCTCACACTCATTCCAGTTCCGTCACCATGACCCTCTCACACTCACTCCATCACCGTCACACTGACCCCCTCACACTCACTCCTTCTCTGTCACATTGAACCTCTCACACTCACTGCATCACCGTCACACTGACCCACTCACACTCACTCCATCACCGTCACACTGACCCCCTCACACTCACTCCATCACCCTACCCTGACCCCCTCACACTCACTCCATCACCTTCACCCTGACCCCCTCACACTCACTCCATCTCCGTCACACTGACCCCAATAAACTCACTCTGTCAGCCTCACACTGACACCCTCACACTCACTCCCTCACCGTCAAACTGACCTCCTCACACTCACTCTATCACTGTCACCCTGACCCTCACAAGCTCACTCCATCACTGTCACTCTTACCCCCTCACTGTCACACCATCACCATCACCCTGATCCACTCACACTCACTCCATCAACGTCATCCTGTCCCGCTTACACTCATTCTATCACTGTCACCCTGATTCCCTGTACTTCCTCCATCACCATGACACTGACCCCCCTCACACTCATACCATCACATTCATCCTGATCCCCTCCCTGTCACTCCATCACCGTCACCATGACCCCCTCACACTCACTCCATTAGCGTCATCCTGACTCCCTCACACTCACTCCATCACTGTCAAACAGACACTCTCATACTCACTCCATCACCCTACCCTGACCTCCTCACACTCAATCCATCTCCGTCACACTGACCCCATTAAACTCACTCTGTCAGCGTCACACTGACACCCTCACACTCACTCTATTGCTGTCACCCTGACCCCCTCACTCTCACTCAATCACCGTCACACTGACCCCCTCACTCTCACTCAATCACCGTCACACTGACCCACTCACACACACACACCATCAGTGTCATCCTGACCCGCTCCCACTCATTCTATCACCGTCACCCTTACCCAGACACACTCACTCCTTCTCTGTCTCTTTGACCCCCTCACACTCACTCCATCACCATCACCCTGATCCCCTCACACTCACTCCTTCACCAGCGCCCTGATACCATCACACTCATTCCATCTCCGTCACAATGACCCCCTCACACTCACTCCATCACCGTCACCCTGACCCTCTCACACTCACTCCATCACCGTCACCCTGACCCCGTCACACTCACTCCATCACCGTCACCCTGACCCCCTCACACTTACTACGTCACACAATGCCCTGCATGACTTCCACCGGCACGCTCACCCCACACTCTCCACCACCATCAGACACACAGCCCCAAACCACCCTCACCATCACGCTCACCACCACACACTCCACCAAACTCACTCACGCTCACCCACACACACCACCACCAATGTGTTCTGTTTGTGATATCCTGTTGTACAAGTCTCAGCCACAGCCTATGGTGCTACTCCACCTATTACCCCCTAGTAACGGCTCGTGTTCTCACACCCACTATGTCACCGAGCAATGGCGGTTGGCCCAAGCTCCATACTGTTTCCCTGGCAATGGCCTGATTTGCCGTCCCAATCTCTGTTCCCTTACATCGGCCTGAATATTGACAACCCTCTTCTGTTCCCCCAGCACCGAAGGATTCGAGGAAATCAGTAACATTAGGAGGTTATGATCGCAAGATGGAGAGAGAGTGAATGAGATTGGGGAAGACAACAACAGTGGAATTGAGTGTGTAAATAGGAAAATGAGAGAAAAATAGCAGTGCAGTGTGAGAGTAGGAGGGATAGATGGAGGGAGAGGGACAAAGGGAGCAAGGTGAATTCTGCTGAGAGCCAAGTTGGAGTGGGAGACCCAGAAGGGAAAGTAAGGACAGAGGGAGGTAAACCCAGCTCCTGAGCTCAGGGCGCGGTGCCCTCCCCTTCCCTGAGGACCAGGACTTGGGGCTGAGTCTGTCTCTCTCCAGCTCAGCTTCTCCAACACAAAGACACACAACAACATCGGTCACTCTGCTGCTCGGCACGCTTTAATCAACATTTTTATTGTTTACAAATGGAAGTGATGGATACAGGCAGTGGGATGGTGCCTTTTCTCACCGGCCCCTGAGTTGTGAGAAGCATTGAAATGTTTCCCTGTAACCCCCACTGTTGGATAAGGATGAACAAACCAGTGCTACCCTCAGTCTGTTACCGTAGTGACAGGCTGCTCCATCGCTGAAACACTGAACTGAAATGAGAAAATCCTGGATGGTGTACTTAATGAGTGAATTTGATGAATGGATGAATTTGGGTGAAGGGATATTTCAGCACATTCTTCAGCTGCTGCCTGAACTTAGTCTGAGTCACGGCATAAATCGCGGTGTTTGTGCAGCAACTGAGGAGCTGCAGCATGAAGCCCAATTCCAGCACAAAGGGATAGAGAGACACAGACCGATACCCAATTGACCACATGCGACTCCATATAGAAAACACCATGAACGTTGACCATAACAGGATAAAATTGGCCGAGATCACAAACAGTAAAATGATGGATTTTTTTCGGTTTCTCATTTCAGTGTCAGACTGAGCGTCCCCATTGGTGTGAACTCGGAGTCTCCTGCGGGCTCTGCTGGTCACTAAAATGTGTCTGACAGTGAGAACATTGAGCAGCAGAATCAGGAGAAATGGGACACACGGGGTTAGAATGTGGTGGAGGAACTCGATTGTTGCCCAGACACTGGAGGATAGAACAGCTTCTGTAAAAGCACAAAACCAGGGGGTGTTCACCAGCCCATACCAAGCCGTGAGCATAAAATACCAGGAAATGTTCTTTAAACAGCTCAGCACAATCACTGCTCCCAGAACCACAGCCGCCGTTTTCTCACTGCAATATTTACTTTTCAGATTCTGGCAACAAATGGCCACAAACCGATCAAAGGTGAAAGTGACGGTGAACCAGACAGAGCAGTCAGTGGCTGCATAAAGCAGGGCGGCGTGGATATTACACACAGGGATGGAGTACAGGAAATAAAACTGTTCCCGATAAACAGTGGGAATGTGTCTCATGATCAGATCAAGGATAATGACCAGGAGATCCGCCGCTGCCATGGCCCCCAGGTAACGTCTGACACATGGAGACAATCCACAATCTTTATAAAGCAGGACGTAGATGGTCACTACGTTAACTGTGAGGAAGGAAAACAAACCCATTATCCATCAGCCTGGAGGCAAAGGGACCCGTTTGATTGGGGACCCAGTGAGATTTTCAAATGTGGCCCTGTATTCAGGGATTTATTAAAATAATTGGAGCTGGAATAACAAATGGGAAGGTCGGAATTACTGACAAAAATGTGACATAAACCACAAGAAACCCTCCTTTCCCAAACACACAGATACACATCCATAAGGACAGATGGTTTCTAGAACATTCCCACACACTCACTCACTCGAGAGCAGACACAGGTCACTCCTTCCCAGTTCCTAATACGGAGGGTGGAAACGTTGCTGTCCTGAAGGATTCTCTCCCAGTTTCCTGAAGACAAACAGAGTTTGGGAATTTCTGTATTTTGGTCTAAATTGTGGACGATCCTGTGTCGGGAAGAACTGTAGACGCAGGGAAATTTATTCACCCTTTTAACTGCCTGAGGGGCCTTTGGAACAGTGTCTCCTTCTCCCTGGAACGGGATCTCTTCCTTCGGGATCTTATCGTTTGTTCAATTCACTGACGTCCGGCCGTTCACAAACAATGTCAGGGACAGAACGTTCCGGGGAATGTCAGTTATAGAATGTTGGGTCGGAAAGTTCCGGGAAATCGCAGTTATAGAATGTCGGGGGCAGAACGTTCCGGGGAATGTCAGGTATAGAACGTCGGTGACAGAATGTTCCGGGGAATGTCAGGTATAGAACGTCGTTGACAGAACGTTCCGGGGAATGTCCGTTTAAGAATGTCGGGGGCAGAACGTTCCGGGGAATGTCAGTTATAGAATGTCGGGGACAGAACGTTCTGTGGAATGTCAGTTATAGAATGTCAGGGATGGAACGATCCGGGGAATGTCAGTTATAGAATGTCGGGGACAGAACGTTCCAGGGAATATCAGTTATAGAATGTCGGGGGCAGAACGTTCCGGGGAATGTCAGGTATAGAATGTCGGGGGCAGAACTTTCCGGGGAATGTCAGGTATAGAACGTCGGTGACAGAACGTTCCGGGGAATGTCAGGTATAGAACGTCGGTGACAGAACGTTCCGGGGAATGTCCGTTTAAGAATGTCGGGGGCAGAACGTTCCGGGGAATGTCAGTTATAGAATGTCGGGGACAGAACGTTCTGGGGAATGTCAGTTATAGAATGTCGGGGATGGAACGTTCCGGGGAATGTCAGTTATAGAATGTCGGGGACAGAACGTTCCAGGGAATATCAGTTATAGAATGTCGGGGGCAGAACGTTCCGGGGAATGTCAGGTATAGAACGTCGGTGACAGAACGTTCCAGGGAATGTCAGTTTAAGAATGTCGGGGGCAGAACGTTCCGGGGAATGTCAGTTATAGAATGTCGGGGACAGAACGTTCTGGGGAATGTCAGTTATAGAATGTCGGGGATGGAACGTTCCGGGGAATGTCAGTTATAGAATGTCGGGGACAGAACGTTCCAGGGAATATCAGTTATAGAATGTCGGGGGCAGAACGTTCCGGGGAATGTCAGGTATAGAACGTCGGTGACAGAACGTTCCAGGGAATGTCAGTTTAAGAATGTCGGGGGCAGAACGTTCCGGGGAATGTCAGTTATAGAATGTCGGGGACAGAACGTTCTGGGGAATGTCAGTTATAGAATGTCGGGGATGGAACGTTCCGGGGAATGTCAGTTATAGAATGTCGGGGACAGAACGTTCTGGGGAATGTCAGTTATAGAATGTCGGGGATGGAACGTTCCGGGGAATGTCAGTTATAGAATGTCGGGGACAGAACGTTCCAGGGAATATCAGTTATAGAATGTCGGGGACAGAACGTTCTGGGGAATGTCAGTTATAGAATGTTGGGGATGGAACGTTCCGGGGAATGTCAGTTTTAGAGTGTCGGGGGCAGAACGTTCCGGGTAATGTCAGTTATAGAATGTTGGGGACAGAACTTTCCGGGCAATGTCAGTTTTAGAATGTCAGGGACGGAACGTTCCAGGGAATACCAGTTATAGAATGTCGGGGACAGAACATTCTGGGTAATGTCAGTTATAGAATGTCGGGGACAGAATGTTCCGGGGAACCGCTTGACCTGTCCATCACCTTTCGCCCCTACCCACCCCACCAACATGATGTACTGTGGCTGGACACACTGTTACATTAATGGGGTGGGAGACGGAGGGTCCAATCACCGGAATGGGAACTAAAGGCGTTGCCAGATCAGCTGAAATGGTTAGATATACCACATTTTCAATCCACCTCACAGAACCAGCCCAGACACCATACACCCAGAGGAGATACCTGTTCACCGTGGAACACTGTGTAGACCCGGCCAGTGTACTGCTCAGTGCAACCCAGTAATCTGTCCAGAGTGAAACACTGCACAGAACATGTCACAGCATTTATCTTCAAAGACAGACGAGACATCTGTCCAGTACGGGTAGCCGGATAGAGACAGAAAAGCTGCAGATGCTGGAATCTAAAGTGGACAGGCAGGAAGCTGGGAGAACACAGCAAGCCAGGCAGCATCAGTCGACAATTCGGGTGTAACCCTTCTGCAAGAATCCTGAAGGAGGGTGACACCAGATACATCCAATTCCACACCTCCTGATGCTGCCTGGCTTGCTGTGTCCTCCAGCACGTATTAAGCAGGGGAAGCAGTGCAGACCACAGTAGTGCAGTGATCTATAAACCCGGACTAGATATCTGTCCAGCACGGGGAGCTGTGCTGATCACAGCGGAGCACTAATGTGTGAACCTGAAGCAAATATCAATCCAACATTAGGAGCGACACAAACCACATCATTGCAGTATCTATAAACCTCAACCAGATAGTCTGACCAGCACAGCGAGCTGTGCAGTTCCCAGCTGTGAATTATTCTGTAAACCAGGAGCAGTTACCCTCCCAGCATGTCGAGCTATGTACCCCACCCCAGCGCACTGCTTAGTAACACTGTGTTAGATCCCTGCCCAGTGTAGGGAAACGTGCAGCCCATGCTGGAAGTGAGAGAATGTACAGCTCCCATCCATTTACAGCTTCATATCTCCATTGTTGCCCTGACAAGGGAGTGCTGTGGGTGTGAACATCACTGCCAGAGAGAGATGGTGGGGGAATCAGTTTAAATATCACCACATGGGAAGGGTTTGGGAAATAGACAGAGCTGGGGAGACTGAGGGACAGTATCATGGACGGATGTGTTCCCAGATTTCAGAATGCTGAAAGGTAGAGACTTCGATAGCATCCTTTAACATGAGCCAGTCTTCCCAGGAAAGATGGAAAAAGGGAAACTGGTGTAAGGTCAGATGATACAAGAGCTGCTGTGTGGTTTTGAAACTAAGTTTATGTAACTTTAATAAGCATCTTATTGAAGCAGTATATTGCTGTAGAGTTGGAGTCGGTAAATAAGTGGTTAAGAGATTGGGGGTCTCAGAGTTATGATTAGTTGATGCAAAATGTTCACTTTCAGAGTGAAAAAATAAACTTATATTTTTATTTAAGCAGTGGAATTTGGGAGTTCTCTGTCACTCATGTTTTAACAGTTTACGGGGCGAGTTGAGCATTTCTTTATGTTTAGTTTAAATTACTAGATGAGCTTCACACCGCGTCCTAACCTTTCCCGTGTGTGTCTCTGTGTGGGGCAGGTCTGGTAGTCTCTGTGGTGCTTAAAGTGATGCAATGCCACCCTCTGCTGGCCTCCCCACGCCACTGCAACTGCATTGGCTGAGGGTGAAAACCAAGAGGGATTCATTCAGAGAGGGGGAGGGAAGAGGGCAGCTGCTCACAGCACCATCCAAACGGATGTCTTATCCATGGACTGATCTAAATGTCCTTTAAATGTTGTAACTGTCCCTGCTTTCATCACTTCCTCTGGAAGTTCATTCCACGCACAAGCCAGCTTCTGTCTAACATAATTACCTCTCATGACTTTGTAAATATTTTTCCTCTCACCTTAAATTATCCCTCAGTTTTGAATCCCCAACTCTAGGGAAAAGACATCAGCCCTTCAGCTTATCTGTATCCATCATTATTTTATAAATCTCTGTAAAGTTACTCCTTAATCTCATACTCTCCAGTGAATAAAGTCCCAGCCTATCCAGCCCCTCCTTCTAGCTCAATCCATCCTTTCCCAGCAACATCCAGGTTAATCTCTTCTGAATCCTCTCCAGTTTAATAATATCAAGGTCAATAATATCAAAGTGAATAGTCAAGTTGTTTCCTAAGGGTACGGGGAGTCCAAAACTAGAGGGCATAGGTTTAAGTTGAGAGGGGAACATTTAAAAGTGACCTGAGGGGCAGCTTTTTCACCCAGAGGGTGGTGTGCCTATGGAATGAGCGGGCAGGGTGACCAGACTGGACACAGTATTCCAGAAGAGGTCTCATCAATATCCTGTACAACCTCAACATTAACATCCCAATTCCAACACTCAAAGCTCTGTCCATTGAAGATATGTGTGCTAAACACCTTCTTAACCACACTATCTATATGAGAAGGGCTCATGCCCGAAACGTCGATTCTACTGCTCCTTGGATGCTGCCTGACCTGCAGCACTTTCCTAGCAACACATTTTCAGCGTACCTATATGAGATGCAATTTTTAAAGCATTATACCTGACGGCCGCTGTCTCTGTCCTTCAACAATGCCAAAAGCCCTACTTTTAATTGTATAGGTCCTGCTCTTGTTTGATTTACCAAATCCAATACATTGCATTCATCCAAACTAAACTCCATCAGCCACCCCTCAGCCCAGTGAGTGATATTTCTGCCTCCTCACCCTCCCCCTTCAACTTTAAAATGCCCATCCCTCTCCAGGAAGCCTGCACACTCTGGCCTTGATTTTAGCAAAGACCTTGAGCTTGGTTTGCCTTGTGTGCTTAGTGGGAGGTGGGACAGATTGCAGACACAGTCAGTGGGGAGGAGAGTCTGGACAGTAATCAGCGGCCTGGTGTCATTTCATGGGTTTAGGAAGAGGGGAGTCGCACGTTAGTGATGGGTAAGAGTGATCGGTGTTTTGTGACCAGAAATTAAGCTCTTCCTTTGTCTCTGGCATTCAGTAATAAATATCCATTTGAGACCCTTCATTGGGCAGAGCTTGTCTGCAGGATTTCTTTCCCTAATATTGCAGACTACAGATAATAGCAATTAAAGATGTTCATAGTAAATTTCAATGGCACAGCACATATACTCAATATTCTTCAGTTGAGACAAATATCTTGCATTTGTTTAATAATACAAAGTGTCGTTTGTAATTCAGTAATGGTAACCTGATTATAATAAATCCACACTGAGCTGAAAGTGGGCACTAAAATATGACCCAAAATCTGGGTATGGTAGTGTGATGGGTAATGTCCCTGTCTCTGAGCCAGACCTCTGGATTTGATTCCAATTCCTGAACTTGTGTGGGATGATCCTAGATCTGGACTAGAAGGCCTGGATTTAAGTCCTGCCTGTTGCAGAGGTATGACCCAGCATGTCAGGACAGTCTGATGAACAAACACACAGGAGAATACTGTTACAGCTTTATGGGTATTGCTGAGTGGTGCTAGTGTCCCTAGCTCCGGGCACAAAGGTCTAGGTGTAAAGCCCTCAGAAGTGTCTATGATACATCCGAACAAACTGATTAAAATGGATTTAGAATTGTGACTTGATGGAGAAGGAGGAGGTGTCAGTATTGCATTTCAGAATTTAGGCCCAGGATGACTGAAAGTACAGCCATTCGTGTTGATTGGAATCACATTTCGCCGCAGAAGAGGTGTATAAAATCAGAATGGTCATGGATACGGTGAGTCGTCAGGGTTTTTCCCCAGGTTAGGGGCGTCCGAAACTAGAGGGCATTGGTTGAAAGTGAGAGGGGAAGGGTTTTGAAAAGCCCGAAAGGGCACCTTTTCATATAGAGGGGGGTGGTGTGTATGGAATGAACTACCAGAGAAAGTGGTGGAGGCTGGTACAAATACATCATGTAAATGAATCTGGATGCTGACAGACCTGCTGAGCTTTTCCAGCAATTTCTGTATTTCTTAAAAAATGCACTCATTTTAACAAAGGTATTCTGAATAAATTAAACATTTATTTTTTTAATGACGCAGAGCCTTGTAAACATATTTCAAATCGCCCGAGTTCATTTTCTGCTAAGGGTATGGCTCTGTGTATGACAGCAGCAATGATGCACCTACATGGAACAGGGAACGTGATGGAGACATAGTTTGGACAATGTACAAGGAGACCTCACATGGTCCAGTTTGGGAGAGGATGACATTACTGTGTGATTCAGCTCAGAGAGGGAGAAAATGTAATCTGCCCGAGAAGGAATGTCCTATTACACTCTCTCTCCTTCATTGTTTCTCATCACAACAATGTTTGCGAGCTGAAAAAAAACCTCTACAGTCATTGTTGCCATTCTTATTTTTATAGAAACCCTGCAGTGTTGAAACAGGTCCTTCGGCCCAACAAGTCCATATTAACCTTCCAAAGAGTAAACTTCCCAGACCCGTTCCCCAACATTCACCCCTGACTAATGCATCTAACCTAGAAATCCCTTATAATTTAGCATGATATCCCTGATAAAGCACCTAACCTACGCAGTTTGAGGAAACTGGGGAACCCATTAGAAGCTCACACAGACAACCGCCCAAGGTTGGAATCGAACCCAAGTCCCTAGGGCTGCGAGGCAGCAGTGCTAACCACTGAGCCACCGTGCCACCTTTTAGGCAACTGCTGACCCGAACTCACTGGAATCTCCTCACTGTCTAATGCAAAGGGAATTCAGCCAAATCCAACTGTTCCAGGATGAAATCCCATTGCAAGTAGCTTGTGTGAGGAGAATATCTACAGAAGCACAATGACATTTTGGACAATCTCTCAATTTTTCATTGTGTCATGAGTTACACTAATATCTGGACAAAGTTTTTTCAAGCTAAAATAGCAGAGAGTGTGTGTGTGCGTGTACCGGAATATTGATTATATATTTGCAATACCCAAACACTTTACAATTCTTCTTTCCATCATAGTTTGAGTAACATTGCTCTGGATCATAAACGTGTTGTTTTAGCAGATTAAAGAAACTAGCCTGACTTGTTCCTAAAACTGACCCTGACCCAGTGTCTGAGAGCGATATTATCTGCCATATCACAAACCTGGTTACATTTAACATTTGTTGCGAGCAGTGGAGGAGTGGTACTAGAAAAGAAAACAGTGACCCAAAAAGCCGGGGAACTATAGGCGGGTGAGCCTGATTTCAGTGGTGGGTAAGTTGTTGGAGGGGATTCTGAGGGACAGGATTTACATACATTTGGGAAGGCAAGGGCTGATCGAAGTAGACAACGTGTCTTTCTGCATGGGAAATCTTGTCTCATTAATTTGGTTGAGATTTTTGAAGAGGTGACAAAGAAGATTGATGAAGGCAGTTTGGTAGACATTGTTTATATGGACTTCAGCGCAGTGTTCATTTAAAGAACAAAGAGCAAAGAAACTTTACAGCCCGTGAACAGGCCCTTCGCCCTCCAAGCCTGAGACGATCCAAATGTACTGTCTAAATCTGTCGCCCAATTCCTAAGCATCT
This sequence comes from Chiloscyllium punctatum, assembly GCF_047496795.1. Taxonomy (NCBI): domain Eukaryota; kingdom Metazoa; phylum Chordata; class Chondrichthyes; order Orectolobiformes; family Hemiscylliidae; genus Chiloscyllium; species Chiloscyllium punctatum. The sequence goes on along the minus strand of NC_092754.1, from coordinate 48,503,011 downwards.
GTATCCCTCTGCTCCCCATTTACTCATGCATCTGTCCAAACACATCTTAAATGAATCTGCCATGCCTGCCTCTTCCACCTCTGCTAGCAACGCGTTCCAAATGCCCACCACCCTCTGTGTGAAGTACTTACCGCGTGTATCCCCCTTAAACTTTCCAGCTCTCACTTTGAAAGCATGAACTTCCGTTATCGAATCCTTCAACCTGGGAAAAAGCTTGTCTATATCCACCCTGCCTATACAGTTCATGATTTTGCAAACCTCAATCAAGTCCCCCCCTCAATCTCCTTTTTTCTAGTGAAAATAAATCTAATCTACTCAGCCTCTCTTCATAGCTAATATTTCGTTCTGATTGGTAGACAGATTAGTAAGTTTCAGTCACATGGGATACAGAAGAAGCTAGTCACAATTGGCTCAAAGGAAGAGGGATATTTTTCAGACTGGAGGCTTGTGAGCGGCAGTGTGCTGTAAGAATCAGGACTGAGTTCACTGCATTTCATCATTTATGTAAGGGATTTAGATGTGAATATTGGGGCCATAGTTAGTAAGTTTACAGATGACATCAGAAAGGTGGTGTAGTAGATTATCTCAGAGTACAACGAGACCACAAATAGATGGGACAAAGGTGCAAGGAGTGACAGATGACATTTAATTTTGATAAATACGAGGTTTTGCAAACAAGGGCAGAAATTATACACTTAATGGTAAGTCCTGGGGCATGTTGTGAAACAAAGGGACATGGGGCTGCAGGTACATTGTTCCTTGAAGGTGGAGTTGCAAGTAGACAGAGTGGTGCTGAACACATTTGGCACATTTGCCTTAATCAGTCAGAGCATTGAGTACAGGAGTTGGGGTGGTATGTTGCATCTGTACAGGATCACTTTACGAATATTGCGTACAACTCGGTTTTCTGCAGAAATCGCTTACACACGTATGTTCCAGGACTGAAAATTTGAGCTTTAGGGAGAGGTTGATTAGGTTGAGGTGTTTCTCCCGGAGTGTCAGAGGTTGAGGTGTGACATTATAGAGGTTTATCAAACCAGCAGGGGCATCGATGTTCTGAACAGCCCTGTTCTGCTCCCCAGGATAGGGGAGTCCAGAACAAGAGGGCATCGGCTGAAGACGGGAGGGCGAATGCTTTAGAAGGGAGCTGAAGATAAATGTTCCACACAGAGAGTGCTGTCAGAGGAAGTGCTGAAGGCGGTTACAATCCCACATTTAAAAAGTATTTGAAAAAGGAGGAATATTGGCCAAATGCTGGCAAATGGGATGAGATCAGATTTGATATCTGATTGGAGTGAACAGATTGGACTAACGGGTCTGTTTCCGTTCTGCATGACTCTCTGATTCTATAAGAAGGATAATTAATAATTCTGAAATGACCTTTCAAGTGGGAATTCTCTTCACTGAAAGTTTATCGTGCCTCCATGTTCACATTGATTGAAAGCTGCTTTAGTTAAATATTTGACAGAGAAGTGAGTCACGGATATTGGGACACAGACAGGAAAGTGGGGCTGAGACCAAAATCTGATCAGTCACAATCTTCGTGCCTGGTGGAGAAGGGTCAACATGTCTAATGACCCACTCCTGCTCCTCAGTCCCATGTTTCTGTGTTCCATTCAGCCCCTCATACCTGCTAGAAAGGAGCAGTTGGAGGCCACTTACTGCTATAACCTGGTGCACAGAAACAGAGGAAACCATTCAACCTCTCAGACTGTCCCACATGCTTTGAGGTGATTTGGGAAATGTAGTTGGAAAACCCAGGCACGGGTATGAAAGAGGCCCCTCATCTCTCTTTACAGAGCTTCCCCTCTCGGCAATTTGTGCTTCATTTATTGGTCATGTTGTAGACCCAGATTCACTGTGAATACAGCCCATATACCTCACCCAGAGATGGCTCACAAAATCATCTGTTCTTCCTGACTGCAATATTCAATAACATAACATTCATGAAAATAACACTCACTAACTTTCCAATAACAGAATGGGAGAACATCAGAAATAGGAACAGGTCGTTCACTCCCCAAGCCTTCCTTGCCCTTCACTAAAATAATGACTGATCTGCTCTTGGGTTCAAATCCTCTTTCATACCCAATTCTTCATAGCCCTCAACTCTCTGACAGGTCAATACCCATCGACCTCCTCTTCAAATTATTTCAGTCATCTAGCTGCCAGAACACTCTTGAGAACAGAAATCCTGACATTCAATACCACCTGTTTGAAGAAAAACTTTGCTGCTCCTATATCATGGCTTATTGATATGAACAAAAGAGGTTGAGACAAGGGTTCAAGTAAAAATGAATGGCCCTGATATCAAGGCAGTGGTTGACTTCTGTTGACATCAAGGAGCTTAACAAAACTGGACTTAATGAGAATCAGAGTAAACTCCCCAGTGTTTGGAGTCAAACATGGCACAAAGGAAGATGTTCATCATCTCCGTCCTGGGTCACCTCTGTGGGAGATCCTCAGGGTAGCTTCCTCTTCACAAACAGCTTCAGCTGCTTCATCAATGTCTCCCCGCCCCCATCCTCCACACCATAAGATCAGAAGTGGGGATGGTCACTAAAGATTCCACAATGTTCAGAACATTTGTCGCCCGTCAGCTCCTGAACCGGTCTCTGTCCATGTGCAGCAAGACCCAGACACCAGTCAGGTTTGTGCTGTTAAAGGGTCTATAGCACTGCCTGGCACTGCACAATGCCACAGTAAAATAAGAGTTCATTCAGCAGCTCACGCTGGTTTCACAGAAATATGAGGAAGTCATTCAGCCCATTGACAGTATTGGAGAAGAACAGGAACAGCCCATTCAATGCCTCCAGCCTATTACTCAGGAAGACAGGGGGTCTAGTCTGATGGACCACATCAGAGCCTCTCGAAAATATTTGAAGGCGGTAGCCCAGACTCTCATGTTTTCATATTTTAAAGGAAATGTAAACTGTCTGTCCCAGATGCAATGTGAATGGTCAAAGTACTCGGTGTGAAGCAAAAGAATTATGTTAATTAAACATGGAAGATAAAATGAAACCAAAGAAAGAGGAATTTAGAATAACGTAATTCTATTGGACAAGTTAAGCAATTACTAATGAACTGTTCCAATATAGGAAAATCGCATAAACACAGCCCCTGGCAAAAAGGAATATGCAGACACAGAATGTCACAAATATTTCTCCAATCCAGGAGTTAAAAACAGCAGCAAGAGAAAATTGAGAGAGAATAGCAGCCAGGAAACATTCACTGAAGCTTCCAACTCTGTTGAGACCTCAATAGTTTCTGATGTTGCTGAGAAACCAAAACCCAGAGATCCGAATCTGTGAGAGTTGACCACACCCATTCAGGCTGCATTAAAATAAACCCTCGCTGTTTACACAGTGGTCTTAATTAGCCAGCTTGGTAACGATCATTCAATCTCTCTTTTAAAGGAAAAAGTCATTCAGTCCTTTGAGTCAATTACACAGAAACAGAATGAGGCCATTCAGCCCCTTGAGTCACTTACACAGGAACAAAAGGAGGCCATTCAGCCCATTGAGCCACTTATACAGGAACAGTAGGAGGCCATTCCCACCTCAATGCACTTACACGGGGGCAGAATGAGGTAATTGATGCTGATCCTGATGAATGGCTTATGCCCAAAGCGTCGACTCTCCTGCTGTGCTTTTCCAGCAAACCACTCTCTACTCTGATCTCCAGCATCGGTAGTCCTCACTGTCTCCTAATTGATGCTCTAACATGAAGAAGTGGAGCAGTGGCTGCACAGACAGACTGCTCCACGTTGTTCCTCCTGACTCCGTTGCTTATGATACACACGTGGGACTTTAACGTGGTTTTCTCGTGGTGAGCAAGGAAGTCATATGTCTTGTGTGAAGTCTCAAGAAGACATTTTCCATCTCTGAGGTGACAGCCTGGTGTTCCCTATGTAGGGCGGAAGCTGGTGGGAATGGCTACCTGTTTCAGATGGAAGGTAGTGTGGCTGCTGTTGGGGATTGTGAATAACATGCCGTTCAGTACGGGTTCACACGTCGACTTCACATTAATGTGGGGAGAGTTAATTAAGACATATAAACTGTTAGGAAAGTCACGTTAGACTGATGAATAGACTCTATAAGTTCAAATAATGCTGATCTTATTCATGTTGATCATGTCAAGTGCATGTTCTGTGCAATGTAACCTGCATGCCTACTCTGTCCAAGCCTATTTCCACCCTATGATCTGTCTGGCCGTGCTTACTATGATCTGTCTCCACTGCTCATAAATAAAGTGTTTCCCTGTACTGAGGTACACGTGACAATAAATCAAACCAATCAATCCTGGGTAAAGTATGGAATTTCTCACTCTATCAGTGGCTCTTTTAGAAATAAGTGATCGCTGCCACTCCTCGTGTTTCAGCATCACCATTTCTTCGTCTCTCACAGCTCTATGGATTAATCCATCAGCTTCTTCACTCATTCCTCATTTTACTATCATCCATGTCTGTGGTAAGGAGATCATTCCTTACAAAAGTGATCAACTCTGTAGAGAGTGCCCCAAATGCTCCCTCAGCAAGGATCTACAACAGCAGGAAGGTGGCTTTATTTATGTACTTGAATCATCTTACAATGAAGGACAGCATACCATTCACTGCACCCATTACTTACACAGGGTTTGATTCAGAGCAGTCGGCATAGACTTGTGAGTGGGAGATCATGCTTCCCAAATTTGTTAGCGTTCTTTGATGAAGTGACCAGGAAGGTTGATGAGGACAGAGCAGTAGACGTAGTCTCTATGGATTACACTAAGGCCTTTGATAAGGTTCCACATGGTAGGTTGTTCTGGAAGGTTACATCACGTGGAATGCTGGGGGAACTGGCCAATTGGACACACAGTTGGCGTGTTGATAGGAAGCAGAGGATTTCGCAGAAGGATGCTAGTCAGACTGGAGGCTGGGTCCATGGCTGTTTGTTATCTATTATTTGGTTGAGAATGTACAAGGTATGATTTGAAAGTTTGCAGATGACACTAAAGTAAGTGGGATCGTGAACAGTGAGAAGGTTTATCAGAAATTGCAGCTGTACAGGACTTTGGTTAGGCCACATTTGGAGTACGGTGTGCAGTTCTGGTCGCCTCACTTTAGGAAAGATGTGGAAGCTTTGGAGAGGGTGCTGAGAAGGTTTACCAGGATGTTGCCTGGAATGGAGAGTAGGTCGTACGAGGATAGGTTGAGAGTTCTCAGCCTTTTCTCGTTGGAACGGCGAAGGATGAGGGGTGACTTGATAGAGGTTTATAAGATGATCAGAGGAATAGATAGAGTAGACAGTCAGAAACTTTTTCCCCGGGTACAACAGAGTGTTACAAGGGGACATAAATTTAAGGTGAAGGGTGGAAGGTATAGGGGAGATGTCAGGGGTGGGTTCTTTACCCAGAGGGTGGTGGGGTCATGGAATGCGCTGCCCGTGGGAGTGGTAGAGTCAGAATCATTGGCGACCTTTAAGCGGCATTTGGATAGGTACATGGATGGGTGCTTAATCTAGGTTAGAAGTTTGGCACAACATCGTGGGCCGAAGGGCCTGTTCTGTGCTGTATTGTTCTATGTTCTATGTTCTATGACCTTAATCAGGTGGGCAAGTGGTAAATGGGATTGAATATAGATGTGTGAGGTATTGCATTTAGGAATCTCAAATCAAGTTAGAAGTTTCATGGTGAATGGGAGGGTCTTAAGGGGTGCAATGGGCAGAGAGACCTTGGTGTTCAGGTCCACGGTTCTCTGAGAGTGGAGTCACAGGTAGACAGGGCAGTGAAGAAGGCTTTTGGCACACTGGCCTTCATCAGGCAGGACATTGAGTATAGAAGTTGGGAATTTATGTTGCAGTTATACAGGACTTTGGTAAGACCGCACTTGGAGTATTGTGTTCAGTGTTTGTCACCTTGTTATAGGGAGGATGCTATGAAATTAGAAAGAGTGCAGAAGAAATTTGCAAGGACATTGCCAGGACCCAATGGTCTGAGTTATAGGGAGAGGTTGGACAAGGTAGGACATGTTCTTTAGCGTGTAGGAGACTGAGGGAGCCCTAATAGAGCTGTATAAGATAGAGTTGGAGAGGGTTAATACTCTGAGTCTTTTTCCAAGTTTAGAGAATCGTGGACGAGAGGGGATCAGTTTCAGGTTAGAGGGGAAGGAATAAAAGGGAACCTGATGGGCCACGTCTTTACACAGAAGCTGGTACATGAATGAGTTGCCAGCAGATGTGGTTGGGGGAAGTACATTATTAACATTTCAAAAGTATTTGGATAAATATGTGGATAGGAAAGGATTAGAAGGATATGGGCCAACTGCAGGGAAATGGGGTTAGCGTGGATTAACATTTACAAGGTGGAGTCAAACTCCTCTGTTAATTAATGCCTAACACCCAGAAAAGCTCGCCTCAGCTCGTAATCTGTTCAAATATGAGTGACACAAATCTCCTACATTCTATTATTTAACAAAAAGTATCAAGTTTATTTCTTATCTTTCATAGTGAATACTAAACAACAACTATTCACAAATACAAGCCCCTCTTTTCTTAGCTACTTACTATCTGACTCCAACTCTGTAAAAATATGCTGTTCCAACAACCCACATATTAATCATTACAATCCCAAGACACACAGTCTCTATCTTCCCCGCTGTGTGCACTCTTCCAGCTGCTGATCTCCCTGGGTCATGTTTCTTTTACTGCAAGTAGCTTTTGCACAGACATGTATCTTTGATAGAGAGTGTTTGAGATGGCCAGTTAGCACTCCTGCTCTACAGCAGTTACTCTGCTACTGGATGGCAGTGGCTCTCCCTCTAGTTCCAAAATGCTAGGTTTATATACTCCCCATGATATAATGTGATTGCTTTCCAGGTGTCCAAATAATAATATTCAAAGTCCGTTAGCTTCTGGTATCCTGAGCGTTATTTAACCTCTTTGGTTGTATTTGAATTGATTGGCAAAACAGCAACCAAAACTCAGGTATCCATTTCCCAGCTAATGGTGACATGTGGAACAGGCTGACCTTCAGCTGGCATCTGTGGCTTTACTTTCTATTCAGCAAAACCCGTTCTTTCTTAACGTGACCTGACATGCTTTCGGCTTCATAACACCTCCCCCCTTCAGAAGACAAACAACAACCAGCAGAATGAAAAGATGGCTTCATTTGTTTTACTCTTATTCATAATCACATTATTATGAATTACAAAAGTATTAATCTCAGCTATACCATACATATTAATTCTGCACACATATATAACATTGCAATAAGTCAAATCTTATCTAAACGTTTTTCCTTTAAATCCGCGATAATCTGCTATCACATTTTCGGACCCACAGCATGTACATTTTAAGATAAGACTCCAATGAAATAGTCTCATATTCTGGTCTTTAAATATTCCAAAAAATGCGACAGGATTGTCGTTGCCCACAATCATCTCTGACAATTTGTTTGTCATATAAACATTAAAATATTGTCAGTCCAGTGCGAAACTTAATCATTCTTTTTTCAATAATGGAGATGTTGGTTTTTTTTCTGGTGGATATTGAGTTTTTTCGACAAGTAGCGAATTGACCTTTCAATTCCATCATCATCGTTCTGTATCAATAAATCTCCGAGCCCTATATCTCTAGTATCAAATACAATTTTCAAAAGTTTTCAGAAAATTTGGTGCAGCTAAAACTGGTGTGGTGATTAATCCTGCTTTAAAATTCTCAACTGCTTCCTGGCATTGTTCCGTCCATCACAATTCTGTGTTCTTCTTTAATAAATCCATCAGTGGTGCCAATACGCTGCTAAAGTTTGCAATAAACTTCCAATAGAATCCACTCAGTTCCAAAAATCGAAACACCTCTTTCTTCGAGCATGTTCGTGGAATTTCCTCAAAGCCCTTCGTCTTCGTGTTCCATGGGGTCAACCTCCCATGTCCAATGTAATGTCCCAAGAACATCACCTCTGCCTTCACGAATTCTGTTTTCTTTAAGTTTATTAGCAAGTTTGCTTCTTGTAATCGTTCAACATGTTCTGCCAACTGCAACATGTGAGCTTTCAGTCACTTGCTAAAGATCACTACATCATACAGATAAGCTGCACAATTTGGTCATCTGGCCACAACTCTGTTCCTGAATCTTAAATGTGTCTGGAACGTTATTCATTCACATGACATTCGAACACTTTTGTCATATTCGGTAACTTCACCAAATAATTTAACTGACTCAACATATTTTAAATTTGAAAGGGGCCACTAAACCTGGCTTTGAAGGGATTTCCTACCACTGGTACCAATACTAATATGTCATCCCCACAGGAAATCATCAAAGTTTCAGAGTTTTTATCTGCCTCCTGCATCACTCTATACTGTGCTGTCTTCAAGTGCTGTTTAGCTAACTCACCTACTCCATCCAATCTCTCCCTCACCCCAGATACATAATCCAAGTGTGAGATCTCCACTTCGGTCCTGTCATTTTATATTTAATTAATTTCAAGTACCTCTCATTTCATATACGAATATTAACTCAAAGGAAGTAAACTGAGTAGATTTATTTGGGGCATCTCTAATGGCAAACAATATAATGGATTGCCTTTATTCCAATCATTCGGGTAATTCTGACAGTACGCTGTTAATATTGTCTTCAGCATCTGATGCCAACTTTCCAAGGCTCCCTGGGATTCAGGATGAGATACACTTAATTTAAACTGCTGTGTGCCGAAGCTATCCATGACGTCCTTAAACAGCTGATTGGTAAAATGACACCCCTGGTCTGACTGAATCACACTGTGTAGCCCACAGTGAGTAAAGAAAGCTACCAACTCCTGCACCTCCCTTTTTTGCCTTAACACTCTGTAATGGAATTATCCCTGGAAATGGGTTAGACACATCCATTATGATCAGCAGATATTGGTTTCCAATTTTATTTTAGAAAGCGGTGCTCCACAATTAATCATAACCCACTTGAAATGTTTCTTCGAATACATGAATTGGCAACAAAGGTGCTGGTTTTAATACTGGCTGTGACGTACCTATCATTTGGCATGTATGACATGTACAACACAAATGAACCACGTCCTTGGGCATTCCAGGCCACTAGAAATGCTTTAGCCTGAGTCTTCATTGCACCAACTGCTTTGGCTTTTTCTTTCGGTTTTCCTTCCTGTTGGAACTTATGATGTTACTACACAGTCTGGAAAAATCCCTGGGTATTTCTCATTTAATTCCCCAGTTTCCTGGTCTTACTTTGGCTTCTCCACCATAAGGGGTGCCTCTCCCACCTTGGATCCAGCTAAATCATTCCAAAGAACAAACTGTATTCCTGGAACACTCTGTCACTCAATCTCTCTGTTACTTCCCCAACCTTGATTTGGCACTCCAACCTGATGTTACACAAGAGAATGCTTAATTTCTATCCGCATTCCACAAATTATCACGCTCTTGAGTGACATGTCAGAAAGAGTGAAAATACTTCCATCTCTTACTATTAGAGGCTGAGGGACAGTGAGGACTGCAGATGCTGGAGATCCGATTTGAAAACTGTGGGGCTGGAAAAGCACAGCATGTCGGCAGCATCCGAGGGGCAGGAGAGTTGATGTTTCAGCATAAGTCCTTTATCAGGAAAGAGGGAGGTAAGGGAGGGGGAAGGGGCTGAGAATTAAATAGGAGGGTGTAGTTGGAGCTGGGTGGAAGGTAGCTTGGAAGGCAATAAGTAGATGCAGGTGGGGTGTGATGGTAATAGGTCGGAGAGGAGGGTGAAGTGGCTAGGTGGTAGGACAGCTGAAACCGTCAAACTATACAGCACCAACGTTGTCTTCACCAATTTCCAAAACGCTCCTCCCTACCCTTATCCCAGATCCAAACGTTCGACTTAGCTCTGCCCTCTGAAGTGTTCTAACTGTCCATCTTCCTTCCCACCTATCCACTCCACCTTCCCCTCCGACACACCACTATCACTCCCACCTAAATCTTCCTATCACCCTCCCAGTGACCCTCCAGTCAGCCCACCTCCTACCCTCTGATTTATCTTTCAGCCCCCTTGTCCCCCCACCACATTCGTGACGATGGCTTTATGCCTGATATGTCGATTGTCCTGCTCTTCGGATGCTGCCTGATCTGTTGTGCCTTTCCGGCTCCTCACTTCTCAACTATTAGATACTCAACAGATCCCGTATCTTACAAAATTATAACTTCTTGTCCTCTCCCACACCCCATTTTTTCTTAGTAAGGTTTATCTACGGGGGCAAATTCTTTATAGAGATCAGGCACTCCATACACAACCCCTGTCTCGGATGTACACTCTCCTGAAGCTCCTCGGCTCTACTTGGGGTCTCCTTTACCAGGTTCACTAATACCACTGGCTTAGACTCTTTTACCACATCTTTTCCCAAAGTGTCTTCCTTCAACCCCCAGCACTGTGTGTCACAGCTTACTGCAGTGAAAACAGATTTTCCCAGTGCCCTTCTTAAACCATCGACACTGTAATTTTATGTGTTCCACTATGTTATAGTGAGAACACCTGAGGCCTTTCATCTCCTTTCAAACCCTTTGGGCTTCTTTTTTCACCTGTGGTAAACTGTTGTCAGTGTGCTTTATTCTATGTTTTGTAGTGAAGGATCTCCCTTTCTCCCAATTTCTCTCCCTCGCAGGATGGAAATCCTCCCAGAAGCTACATTTCATCTCATGCACCAATGCATACTTAACTGCCATTTCTGCTGCACTTCTCACATCTTGAACTTCCTGTTCATTCACATGAATTCTTACCATCTCTGGAAGTGAGTCTTCAAACTCGTCCCGCAGAATAATCTCCCATCGGGCCTCACAGGTCTTATCCATTTTTAAGGCCTGCTCCCACTTATCTCACTTTCAAACTCAATATAAGTCTGACCTGGTTCCGTCTCTATATTTCTGAACTGTTGTCTATATTCTTCTCATACCAATTCATAAGCACTCAAACTAGCCTGTTTGACATCTGCACAATCTCTTGCTCCCTCATGTGACAGCACTGCACATCCCTCTCAAGCTGTGCCAACCACCTTAGTCTGAACCAGCATTACCCACATGTTCACTGTTCATGCAAACTGCCGAGTCAATTTTGCAAATGAAAAAGACAGTTTTTGGCATTTTTGTCACCGAAATATGGCAATGTATTAACATGTTGTATACAGCCCTACGTTCTCCCTTCATCTTCATCCTGCTAATTTAACTTTCTTATCTAATTCCAAATTCTAAATTTCAAATTCTCCTTCTCTTACTTTTTCCTCTCTTTCTCTTTCTCTATCTCCTCTCTCTCTTTCTGTCTCTCTCTTTATCTTCTAACTCCAATTGCTCCACTTGCAATTTAGTATTTTCTAACTCGACTGCAGTTGCCTGCTTCTCTGATACACCAAAGGACTTGACCAACTCCATTATGATTATAGATTTCCTTATGACCCTGGTGAAACCCAATTCTAATCTATATGTTAATTCTAAAAGTATGCCCTTCCTTTGTCTTTCTACACTTGCTTGGCAAATTTGTGAATCATCTTCAAACTTCAGAACCTCTTTAGTAATGTTAAAAGCCATTTCTTTTAATTTAACCACCCACAAGGAAGCAAAATTAAATGAATTTTGTCACCTGTTTTACTTGAGGATCTAGGTCACTAACTGCCAAGTTTTGGAATCTGCTGGGACCTTTTGTACCCCAAATATGTTCAAATCCCATACGACAAGCCCTCAAACCGTTTTGATGTCAATGTCGAACTCCTCTGTTAATTAAAACCACACACCAAGAAAAGCTCACCTTGCCTCGTACTCTCTTAAAATATGAGTGACAGAGAGGTCCCAAATTCCAGTATTAAATAAAGAGAAAAATAACTAGTTATAAGTATGCAAGTTTGCTCACTGAGCTTGAAGGTTTGTTTTCAGATGTTTCGTCACCATGACTAGGTAACATCATCAGTGAGAGTCTCTGGTGATGCTCTGGTGGTATGTCTCGTCTTTCTATTTATAGGTCTTGGTTTCGTAAGGTGCGTGATGTCATTTCCAGTTTTTTTTTCAAGGGGAGGTAGATAGGATCTAAATTGATGTATTTATTGATGTACTTCTGGCTAGAATATCATGCCTCAAAGAACTTTCGTGCGTGGCTTTGTCCTAGGAAGTGTGTCACAGTCAACGTGGTGTCCTTCTTTGTCTGTATGAATGGAAACTAGTGATAGTGGGTTATGTCTTTTGGTGGTCAGATGGTGTTCATATGTCCGGGTAGCACGACCACAGGACAGTTTGAAATGGAGGATAAATCATTTTATAAACACTGTTTAATCAGTGTCGGTTCAGATAACGAAGATTGTTCATATGTGTACAATACATTCTGAATAAACAACGGAGACACAGTTAACGAAAAATGATGCACATGATGTATAACATTTATAAAGCATTAAATCATTATTTGATCCTCAGCTAAAGTGATACCTTCCCTTTCTCTCAACGTTTCCCCGTTCCTGGGATTCCCAACTCTAGTCTCTCATTCTTATCAGGATGTGTATTATAAATTCTTGCTTCTCGTGTCCCAACTTATTTCAGTTAAGCTCCTTTCTACCAGCAATTAAATATGTTGGCTTGCTGGTTTTTTTCCAAAACTAGTGTCTATCATATTATTGGAGATAAAAGTTCTGGCATTCGACCCAGCATTTGAACATATTGCTCTGTTGTACATGCACTGCACAAAGGACCACATCACACAGGAATTGCTAAAACATTGAGGGAAGTACATCTACTTCTTTCAATAATGTAGTTTTCTCATTTTCCACATCTCCATATCTATATCCTCTCTCTCATTCTCCCTTTGTATCTAGGTAAGAAATCCACCAATTATTCTTCGTGGCCCATCTCTCGAAACTCCTTCTTTCTGTTTATAGCTAATGTTCGCTTCAAGATGTAATGTGATTATAATTGAGCAATGTAAATACAAAGACATGTGGGAGGAGCTGTCCAGAGTTATTTGGAAGGGGAGCTGAGCAGGAAAGACCATGGAGCAACAATGGCAGGAGTTTCTGGGGATACGACGGAAGATAATACCAGAAATTCAACCCCAAGAAGATGAAACATACTCATGGGAGGACAAAGTAGCCATGAGTGTTAAGGCCTCAAACCAAAAGAGAAAACATACAATGTGGTGAAGATGATTGGGAATCCAGAGAATTCATTGGTTCTGAAACTACATAACGCTGGCATCACTGACACGACAGAACTCTTTACACAGAACGTGACAGATTGAAGCACGACCTGGGGAGAGAGACCCTCAGCAGAACGAGAATTTGAAAATTGTAGTATTTCCACATCAGCAATCAGGTTAGGTCACTGAGTGCAGGGCTGATGGGTGAATGGGTCTCAGTGAGAATTGGGGAACAGACAGCAGAATTGCATTGCAAATATTGCAGCTCGAAACTGCGTATTCATTTCGTGCAGTAGACCACAGCAGGAGAAGCAGACCTGCATTCATACACAACCTGTAACTTTTTGCCAGGATGACACCTCAGTCTGTCATGACCATCAACACCATCTATGGCTCAGTGACGAGTGTGGGTGAATATATTAGAGTCACAACCACATGAACCTTAACCTGATGCTAACTCATTAAAGCTACCAGACTTGACCAACAGATCTGATCGAAGGTCTGCAGTTCTGCCACATTCAGTTATAAATGGTGATGGACGATGAAACAAATGACTGGAGGTGAGGGCTCCACAAGCATCCCCATCCTAAATAATGGAACAGACCTCCACATCAGTGTAAAAGTGAAGGATGTTTTATCTGCACCATCTTCTGCCAGAAGTGTTGAGCCGATGAGACACCTCACCCTCATCATGATGCCCACAAAATCACAGATGCCAATCTTCAACTAATTCGATTTGCTGCATGTGACACGAAGAAACAGCTGAACACAGTAGATACGACACAGACAATGGGTCCTGACCCCATTCCTGCGATAGAACTGAAGACTTGTGCTGTACAACTAGCCGTGTCCCTGGGGAAGCTGTTTCATTCCAGTTCCAACTCTGACATCTCCCTGGAAATGTGGAAAATTATTCAGCTGTGTCCCGTCCCCTAAATCGAGAATAATTACAAACTGGCCAATTACTACCCCCTCAGTCAAATTGGTGGGAGTTCTTTTTGACAGAGCTGACAAGCAGCACAGAAATAACCTGCTCAGTGTGGTTTCCAATAAGTCCCCATGTGGAGATGGTGCTGTTGTGGAAATGTCACTGGATTACTAATCCAGACCAGGCTCATACTCTGGCAGAGGGTGGAAGTTAAACGCGAGTAATAAAATATCGAGATCTAAAACCTGGGGTCAGTAACAGTGACCTTGAAGCCAATATCGATTGTAAACAGAATTTCCTTCTCCAATGGACTTTTAGGAAGTGAATCTCCCATGATTTCCTGGGATGACCTAAAACTGACTCCAAAGACCCTGACATGTGATAAACATTTCAATGGTCTCTGAACCCCAAGCAAGGACACTCATTTGTATCAAACTACTGCGAGGTTTGAAAGGATGAAACCGGACAGAACATCCGGCCTCAGCATCCGTGTCGGAAAAGGGAATGGGAACACAGTCCTGTCGACCCTGCAGAAACCTCCTTCCTAACATCTGAGAGCTTGTGACACCATTTACAGACCCTGCAGAAACCTCCTTCCTAACATCTGAGAGCTTGTGACAGCATTTACAGAGCTTTCCCACAGACTGCACAGAAACAGCGGGAAAGGAGTAGGTCATACAACACATTGAGACTCCCCCATTCTAGTTCATGGAAAAAATCTCCTCAATGCACTTACCCCACATGATATACATATCCGTTAATGTGAGTAACCTTGGGAAGCTATAAAATAGGCGGTGCAGTAGTACGTTTGGTCCATCGAGTTTGCTAACCAATTCAACATAATGATGGTTGGCCCTTCATTTCCACACCGTACTCCTGCTCTCCCACCATCTCTTTACTGTCTCTAAATCCTTATTTATAGTCAGTTTCTCGGTTTCCAGGTGCGAGCGAATTCCCCAGGTTCACCAGTCTCCAGGTGCGAGCGAATTCCCCAGGTTCACCAGTAAGTGAGTGCAGACATTTATTCTCATCAGAATGCAGTGTGACCTGCCTGTACCTAATACTGTGGCCCTTGTTTTAGACGTCCCAGCCAGGGGAATTATCATTCCTGCTTCCAATCTGACTCACCCTGTCAGAGTTTTGTATATTTCACTGAGATCTCCAATCATTTTCCTAAACCCCATGGAATACAGGCCCAATCACCCCAAACTCTGCTCCCATAACAAGCCCGTCATCCCAGAGATCAGTCTGGTCATCCTTCACTGCTCTCTCTCAATGTCAGGTTTGTCCTTTATGAGGTATGGAGATCAAAACTGCCCACAATACTGCACAATGTTTGAGATGGTGTCTCACCAAGGCCCTGTACAACTACAGTAGGACACCCTTACTCCTGGACTCAAATCCCCCTGAAATGAAGATCAACACACCATTTGTCTTCTTTACTGCTTTCTGTTCCTGCAATATTGCTTTCAGTGACTGGTGTACAAGGAGATCCAGATCCTTTTCAATGTTAAAGCTCCCCACTTGCTGGTTCTATATACACTCGTCAGCGTGGCAATGCCATGCCCAGTATTGACTTCTGGTTACAGAACTCACTGCGCTGCATGGCCTCAGAGATTTATGTAGAAGGAAACAACAAAAAGGAGCATACGTCCCTTTGTAGATCAACATGTTTCGAACAATCCCTTTCAAATGGTAGGCTGCCAATTTATCGTTTCCACCAAAGGGCACACCGTCACCTCTATCCACATTGTTCTCCATCTGTCACGTATTTACCTATTCACTCCACTTGCCTTCGTCTTCTCGGTGCTTTTTTACATCCTCCTCACCCACTCACAATCCCACATCCATTAGTGCTGTCAGAAGGCTGGGATATATTGTATCTTATTCCAGCAACCAAATATTTAAAGGGCATTGTGAACAGCTGGGCCCCAAGCAACAATCCCTGCGACACCTCGGCAACCATCTTCTGTTAATTTCTATTTATTTATTTCGTGAATCTGGGTGTCACTGGATGGGCCAGCATTTATTGCCTATTCCTAGTTGTCCTTGAGAAGGTGGTGCTGATCTTGTCGCGTTTGAACATGGACTGCTTCAGTATCTGAGGAGCCACAAATGTTGCAGAACATTGTACAATCACTGGCGAACATCCCCGCTTCTGACCTTAAAATGGAGGGAAGATCGTTGATGAAGCAGCCCTGAAGATGTTTTCGGCCACTGCTCGAGGGACTCCTACAGACTTGGAGCTGAGTTGACTGACCTTCATCAACCATGACCATCTTCCTACGTGTCAGGTATGAATCTAACTTTGCCTCTAAAATACCCATTGATTCCAGTGTTGCTAAAGCCCCTGATACCGCACTTGGTCGAAGGCAGGCCTGATTTAAAGGGCTATCGCTCTCACCCCACCTCTGGAATTCAGCTCTTTTGTCCATGTTTGAACCACGGTAATGTGGTCAGGAGCTGAGTGGCCCTGGTGGATCCCAAACTGGGCGTCATTGACCAGGGTATTGCTCAGCAGGTTGCTGCTTAAAAGCACTGAGAGCTTCCACTACTTTACTGATGATCGAGAGTAGATTGATGCGGTGGTGATTGGCTGGATTGGATTTGTTCTACTTTTTATACACAGGAGATACTTGGGGTAATTTTCCACATAATCGGGGAAAAGTGTTGTAACTGTGTTGAAACAGTTTGGCGAGGGGACTGGCAAGTTATGGAGCACAAGTTTTCAGTACTATTGCCAGAATGTTGTCAGCGTATGGACCCTTTGGAGTATCCAGTATCTCCAACCATTTCTGGATATCGTGTGGACTGAATCGAATTGGTTGATGACTGGTAACTGAATTGCTGACGACCACTGGAGGGGGCTGAAATGGATTATCCACTTAGCATTTCTGACTGAAGATTGTTCCGAATGGACCAGCCTTATCTTATACACTGAAGTGCTGGGCTCTTCCATCATGGAGGAAGGGGTTATTTGTGGAATCTCTTCCTCCAGTGAATTGTTTAATTGTCTCTAACATTTCTTGACTAGGTGTGGAAGGACTGCAGAGCTTAGATCTGATCCTTTGCTTGTGGGATGACTAAGCTCTGTCTATCACTTATTGATTATGCTGTTTGGTGCACAAGTTGTCCTGTTTGGTGGCATCACCTGGCTGACAACTCATTTTCAGGTATGCCTGGTGCTGCTCCTGCCATCCTGCACACTCCATTGAACCAATGATGATCCGCTGGATTGATAGTAATTGTTGTGAGGGGGATATAACAGGCCATGAGATTGTGTGGTGTACAATTCTGTTCCTATAGATGAACCACAGCACCTTATGGACACCCAGACTTGAGCTGCTAGATCTGTTCGAAGTCTGTCCTATTAAGCACCATGATAGTACCACCCACAATGGTGGAGGCTATTCTCAATGTGCAGGTGTGACTTTGTCTCCACAATGACTATGCCGTGGCCACTCTTACCGATACTATCATGGACAGCTACTTCTGCAACTGGCAGATTAGTAAGTCTGTAGTCAGAATGTATTTTCCTCTTGTTGGTTCCTTCACCACTTGCCAGTCTAGCAGTTATATCCTTTAGGACCCGGCCAGCTCGATCAGTATTGCTGTAGCTGAGATGCTCTTGGAGGTGGACATTGAAATCCGCTACCCAGAGTACATCTTGCGTCCGTGCTACCCTCAGTGCTTCCTTCAAGTGTTGGTCAGCATGGAAGTGTACTGATTCATCAGTTGAAAGAGGCTGGTACATGGTAATCAGCAGGACGTTTCCTTTCCCATGTGTAAACTAATGCCATGAGACTTCATGGGATACAGAGTCATTGATGAGGACTCCAAGAGCAAGTCCCTTTCAACTGTATCCCACTGTGCCGCGACATCTGCTGTATCCATCCTGCTGATGAGACAGGAGATATCCGGGGAAGGTGATGGGGAGTCTGGGACATAGTCTGAATTAGATCATCCACTCAGCACTTATGACTGAAGATTGTTACGAATAAATCAGCCTTATCTTACACACTAAAGTGCTGGGCTCTTCCATCATGGAGGAAGGGGTTATTTGTGGAATCTCTTCCTCCAGTGAATTGTTTAATTGTCCCCAACGTTTCTTGACTAGATGTGGAAGGACTTATACCTTACAGGATCATATCTTACAATGTCAGGCTGTTGCTTGACGAGTCTGTTTATTTCTATTCACTGTTTCCTGCCAGCTGTCCCATTCTAAAAATATGCCCATACATTAGCCCCACTCAGATTTGATTTTGCAAATTGGGCTTGGAGCTTTACCAAAATTTTTCTAAAAATCAAAATGTGTTACATCCATTGCTTCTCTTTCATTTGTCTCCCAGTCTGTTTCTCAAACATAATTCCCATTTCAAAAATTATGTTCGTGTTGTCTATGACCATTACTTTTTGCCCCAATAATTTCTCCTAAAACATTTACTTACTATGTTCTATGTTGCACATACTCTACCATTTTCCCACACCAGACTCGGTTTTCCTTGTATTGTTTGAGATTTCCGTGAAGACAGAGCGGAAGTAGTGGCTTCATAGTTCTGCCATTTCCCTGTTCCCCATTTTCCATTCTCTTGTCTCAAACTGTAAGGAAACTGCACTTGTTTTCTCATATTTCTCACATTGACATGATTTAACATGTTATTACATTTCACTCTTATAACCCTTTTGAATATATTCTTCAGAAACTCATCAATTCTTGCCTTGATAATTGACCTTCCACACCATACACTCACAGGAGCATCGACTCTGTGCCTACAGAAGTACAGCACGATCTATATTCGTCCCACTTTCCTACAGCAGGCCCATAGCCTGGAATGTTATGACACTTCCAAGTGCTCGTCCAAGTACTTTTTAATGATTGTGAGGTTACCTGTGATGATTTCCCTCTCAGGAAGTCATCCCAGAACACAACACCCTCGAGGTGAAAAAATGTTTAAATCCTCTCTGAACCTCAAACCCTTCAATTTAAAAGTGTGCTCGCTTGTTCTTGACCCTCTGACTAAAAGGAACATCTGCTGCCTCTCCACCCTGTCCGTGTCGCTCATAATCTTAACCTCCTGAATCACATCCCCCCCAGCGTTCTCTACTCGAAAGTAAACAACCCGAGTTTAGCCAGCCTCTCTCCATAGGTGATATGCTCCATCCAAGGGAACATCCTCATGAATCTCCTCTGCAACCTTACCAGTACAATCACATCCTTCCTGGAATTTTGCTCCCAGAAACACGTACAGTACTCCATCATGGACTAAACAAAGTCCTGTATAGCACTTATAATCTACGCCCGATTAGGAAACACAACACCCAAGGTCCAATTCTTAACTAACCCATTGCCCTGTCCAGCCACATTCAGGGATGTGTGGAGAAGCACACTCTGACGTTCCCAGTGTGCTGCCATTCATTGAGTCCCCTCCTGCCTGGTTCCTTCTCCCAAAGTGCATCACCTCATATTTATCATGGTTACATTCCATCTGCCATTGATGTGCCCATCTGACCATTCCATCTGCATCTTCCTGTAACTTAAGGCTTTCCTCCTCACTGCTAACCACCCAGCCAATCTTTATGTCAAAAATTTACTTACTTATCATACCTCTCCCATTCGCCACTTAGCCCCCTCCACATTCACATTTTTTTCATGAATAACACAAATAATAAGGGACAGAGCACTGATCCCTGTGGTACACCAGGGGACACTGGTCTCCAGACACACAAACAGCCTTCTCTCACCACACTCTGCGTCCTGCCATTAAGACAATTTTCGTTGTAACTCGTTAAGTTATCCATCATATTGTGAGGTTTTATTTTATTTTTCAGTTTCCCAGGTGGAATTTTTTTTCAAAGGCCTTCCTATAAAACAAAACAATCGACCACCTCAAACTAATGCAATCAAACCCATTGGATGTGACTTCCTTCTGATAAAGTCATGATGATTATCCCTGAAATAACCTTGCGCCTCTGATTGGAGTTCAATTTTCTCCTTCCATCTTTTCTCCAGTAGTTTCCTTAACAGTGATCTAATTCTCGCTCGTCGATAGTTTCCTGGTCTATCTCTCCCACCCTTACTGTGAAGTAGAATCGTATTATCCGTTCTCCAGTTCTCTGGCACCTCCCCTATGGTCAGATTCTAATTAAACATTCATTCATGGTCTTTCCTCCCTTGACCCCAACAGCCGACAGTGATACAACTCTTTCAGACATGGAGATTGGTCCAAATTTATACAGAACAAAATCTGATATCCCTGCTCGTATTTTACATCAATCTGTTCAAGATTTTTCCAGTCCATCTTCTTGAATTCTGTACCTACATCCTCCTTCTCCCAAGTAAAATAGATGTGAAGGTGTCATGTAACAATCCATCAATGTTCTCCAGCTTGAAACACAGATTGCCCCTTTAGTTTCTAATGTTCTGCTTCTCCGTGTAGAATATCATGGGATTTTCCAGATCTCGCCTACTTGCACTTCTCCATGTCCCTCTGTTATTCAGTCCCGGCTATGTTTCTAAGTTTCACTGCAATCACCTCTCATGTTTTGAAACTCAAGATCACAGGCTGAGTTTCCACATCAGACAATCTTGCCATTTTAGGGATTAATCTGAATGATACCTTTCGCAGTTCTTTTATCGTCAGTGTATTCTTTCTGAGTTTGGGACTCCGAACGATACACAATACTCTAAGTTTAGTATCACCAGCAGTTGATGCAACTGGTTCAATGTATCCTCTATATTCCAATTAAATTCACAAGAATGTAAAGCTCATTTTTACTTTCCATTTGCATATGTTCTTCCCACTACCTCTCGCTTTAACATTTTTTATGAGCTTACACTGTGAGTTCTTAAAAAAGAGCTCCTAAATATCCAACTCCACGTTACCCATTGGTTCTTCATTGCCTAAGTCTCCAAGAATCATCTTCAAACCATTCCCAAAAATGTTTGCCACTTCTGGTTTTCCTTTCATCGATACATTACCATACTCCCCAGTTATGCTCTTACCTTCTAACTATCTCACAGCATGTTCTTTGTAGTCGAGTCCAACAGACACCCGACTGCGGATGACAAGTTAACTGGTTTGCACTTCACCCGTCTCCATCTTCATCCTTTCATAAACTGTTCGATAATATTTATAACCTTTGCCTTATCCAGATTTCGGGAATGTGTCGGAAAATAAAGTGAAAATCCGCAATGCAATCAACATGTCTATTGCTGCTTCCACTGAAAATTTTTTATGATGTGCAACTAGTCTGTCAGATTTATAAATACTCAATCCAGCTTTCTTTTCAAAGATGACGACAACATTGATAAGAATGAACTTAGACTTTACTTACACAAGTCCCATGGTCACTTGGTATTTCTGGGAGAATTTCTGGACATTCTTCCATGAAGATAAACACAAAGAAACTGTTTCTTTTCCCTGTGATTTCTCGGTTCTCTGCAATAAATTATCGTGAACGCGCCCCAACTGTTCCACATTTGACCTTGTTTTTATTTTTTTTTCATACATTGATAAACGCATTTTATGAATCTTTATGTTTTTCTTTCGTTTGCACGCTTTTTCTCTTTCTGATTTTCTTCTCAGTTTCTTGGTCATCCTTTGCTGGGTCCTACATTTCTCTGAATCCACTGGCTTACTGCAACACTTGGCATTTTTCTAAGCTGCCTCCTTTCATCTAATAGGTAGATGAAGGTGGAGTTGAAAGTGATTGTCGGAGACGAGGGTGGACCAGATCGATAGGAAGGAAGGTGGACACATAGGAACATTAAAAAGGGCAATGCAGACTTGGAAGGTTGGAGTGGGATAAGGTAGGATTAGAGGAAATTGGGAAAAGGGGAAATCCACTGTGATCCCTGTGGTTGGAAGGTCCCAAGACAGAAGATGAGGCTTTCTTCCTCCAGGCTTCTGGTGGCTCGGGTTTGGCGATAGAGCAGGCCCAGTGCCCTCATGTCCTTGGCAGAGTGGGAAGGGATTTAAAGTCCTCAGCCAAAAGGCGATGGAGTTGTTCAGTGTGGCTGTCCCAGAGATGTTCGCTGAAATGA
Organism: Chiloscyllium punctatum; assembly: GCF_047496795.1. Lineage (NCBI taxonomy): Eukaryota > Metazoa > Chordata > Chondrichthyes > Orectolobiformes > Hemiscylliidae > Chiloscyllium > Chiloscyllium punctatum. The sequence continues at coordinate 48,480,918 of NC_092754.1, read as the reverse complement.
TCCACAAGTTGACCTCCTGCCTTGCCAATGTAGACCAGACCACATTGGATTTAATGGATGCAGCAGATGAGGCATTCTGTCTCCCTTAATCACCTATCACTTTCAAACTCACCTTCATCTACCTATCGCAATCCCAGCTACCTCCCCCTGTCGCACCCCCTTCTCATTTATCTCTTAGTACCCTTGGCCAATAGGCTTCATTCCTGATGAAGGGCTTATGCCCGAAACAACAATTTATCTACTTTTAGTATGCTGCCTGACTGTGTTTTTCCAGCGCCACACTCTTCGACTCTGATCTCCAGCATCTGTAGTCCCCACTTTCTCCTCACACCTTCATGGCTTGCATGACTCAGATTTATAATGGTTACTTCAAATAAAACAAAAACTGCCGTGAAGTCAAACAGCATAAAAGAAAACCAATACATTGTGGTCACTGTTCCCAAAAGGTCCTTTACAGCAAAAGTTTCAATTAGCTCTTCTGATCACTCAACACCAATTCCTAAATAACCTGATCTCGAGCTCAGTGCTCGACATAAAGTTCATGTAAACCATCTCACACTTGGTCATGAGACCCATTTTTCCCAGCATTAGCATTCAATTGGGTTCACACAGTTTAGATATAATTTAAACAGTACATTATTACTGAAGTACTCAACAAAGGTGAATGTCTAATTTCCTGCTTTATAACATGTCCAGCATTTGTATTGCAGCTTTCACTTTGACATATAACTCCCATCAATGTTTGCTCCTCCTTGCTGTTTTTATGCTCCACCTTACTAGATTCGGTGGAATCTGAGCGACATGGCTCTCGGGAGATTAATTGTAGAGAAAATCTCGCCACATCATTTATAATCTTCTCCTACTTTAATTTCTCCAGATCTCCCGTTATGTTGATGGAGTAGAGAAGGACAATGACCTTCTAACAATGCTCTGTATTTCCCTCAGAGAGCTCAGACAGCTCTAACCTGGGTGGGAACTTTACAGCAGGCTGGTAAAGTGTTGCTGCTGCTCGACAGGGTCTTAGTGAGATCACATCTCGAGTAGTGTGTACAGATTTAATCTCTTCAATTAAAAAAGGATGTTTTAACTTTGAAGCAGCTCAGATATAGTTCCCTCAACTGATTCCTGCAATGAAGGTGCTAGCTTATAAAGAAAGGATGATCAGGTTGACCCAGTAGCCATTGGAGTTTACAAAATTTAAAGATGATCTTATTTGAACATAGATGACAGAAGGAGTCAACAAGTGAAGTGAATTACACAGATAGTTGAGGAACCATTCCGTTCTCCAGCCTGTTACACAGGAACAATAGGAGGATATTCAGGCCTTCGAACCTGTTACATCAAAACAGGACGAGACTATTCAGCCCCTGGAGCCTGATATACATGTATACAACGAGGCCAATCAGCCACTCGAGCCTGTAACAGTAGGCCGTGCTGCACCAGTATCCTGTTAAACAGCAACAGGATCAGTCCATTCAGCCTCCTCCTGTCTGCAACCTAGGAACTGGAAGAGGTCACACGGTGACTGGAGATTGTTACACTGGGATAATAAGAGACCATTCAGACCTACCAAGCCTATTGCAAGGGAATTGGATAAGGATAAAAACTATCTGAGAGGTCTTTCATGAGAAAGAAAGAGGTAATTTAGACACGTGATTGTTGTATGGGCAGAAGAGAAGACCAATCACTCCCTCGGTCCCATCTCCGGGATACATGCAGAGACCGTTCAGTATTTTCACCAGTTATGGAGAAATATGAGAAGACCCGTCAGCCCCTCAAAGTTAGAGAGCAACAGTAAGATTCCATAATCTCCCAATCCTCTAAAGCATCAACAGGAGGAGGTTATTCTGGCCTTGGAGCCGACAACATGGGCACACCAGAAAGACGTCAGCCCATCGATATTGTACACGAGCAGGATGATGAGTCCATTCAGCCACACATGGCTCTTACACAGCAATTGGAGTCAACCTCTTAAAGCCTTGTGCCCATTAAACAGGAATTCAAAGAAAACGTGAAGGTTTTCGAAAGGGAAGAACTTGTAATAATGGTATACATTAGGGACGAAAGTGCAACAATAAACTATTGTAATTTAAGGCAAATTATTAGAATCCATTGTTCAGGACATTTGCAAACTTAAACCACAATTCGTCAGAGTCAACATGGTTTTATGAAGGCTAAATCATGTTTCAATTGATTGCTTGAGTTATTTGAAGATGTCACAAACAAGGTGGATCGTGGGAATCTTGGATAGAACATATCTGGTCTTCCTGAAGGCATTGAATATGTCGCTTCTCCAAACAGTAAGTGGTAAGGTCAGACAACATGGGTCTAGGAGTAATTAGTTTGCTTGGATGGAGGATTGCTTAACCAATAAAATGTTGCCAAATTGAATAAATGCGTCATTTTCTTTCGGCAAATGCAATTTGTTGGGTGTCTGAACCATTTGCGATCGAAGTTATTACTGTACTCGGTTGATGGGATAGAAAATACGATGCAACATTTTCAGATGACACTAACATTGGTGGGAAATTACTTCGGAATGATGATGCAAGAGATTTTAAAACTATATGGATAGGTTGGGTGAATGGGCCAACATTTGGCAAGGAAAATTAAAGTGATTAAATATGGGGCTATTGAAGTTGGCCAGTATAATAGAAAGACAAATTATTATCTAAATTGAGAAAGTTCAAAGTGCTCAGGAACAGAGGGATCTGGGTGTCTGCTTGCATATCACAGAAAACCTGCCTGCGGGTACTGCAAGTAATGAAAAATGCAAGCATGATTTCAGTGGTTATTTATAAAAGGATAGAGTAGAAAGGTCGGGAGTGTTGGTATAGCTATGCAAGGCATTAGTGAGGCTGCAACTGGAGTACAGTTTGGGTGTCCTGCAGAATGAGCTATTTCCATTGGAGGCAGTTCAGAAGAGCTTCATTAGATTGATTCCATATTTGAAGTGTTTGTCTTATGAAGAGAATTGAACAGATATACAGATGATGAGTTTGGTGATGTTGCTGTGGTAAGCAAGAGATTAAATTATCAAGAGAGGGTGGAAAGTCTGCAAATAGATTCAGTGGGGTAAAGACAATAGATAATAGTTTGGCAGGTGGAATTTAAGATGATATAACCTGTCATTTCATTTACAGGAATAATGGAAACCAATATGTTACTGAAATGGAGAGGGATTACAGGACTTAATGATACTGTGTACTGGGGGGTTCACTCAGATCCGTTCAGACAAGGGAGGTTTTGCTCCATCCCTGATCTCATGCTCCCAGACGCTGCAAGTGACCCTAATTCTCTCTGTACACATGGAATACTTTGATGTGGTTGATTGGTGATGGGGATGGTGTTTTGAAACGTGCATCACGGGGACGGCCTTTATCCAAGTTATATCCATTTCTTTCTACGTGGAGACCCGATGGCGATGAAAATGGCTGACTGCTTCTGAATGAAGAGACCGTAATTGCTGCCAGGACAGTGGGTATGAACCAACATGATTCACTGTGATGGGCACGCTGTAACATTAATAGAGAGAGAGAGAGCTCCTTCAGTTCCTCTACCACTCCCCATTGACATGGGTATTCTGCAGATGCCATGTACACCATCAGGAATCCCACTATACTGGATACATTCGGCAGCTCCCTGCTGTGGGAGAAACAATCTATTTACCTCATCCACCATTTCTATCCTACTTCACCGAATGGTGACATTGATGTTGAGATACTGGGAAATGATGGATATGTCACCCAGTCCTGCCTGGAAAGTTCTGGATCATAGAAGCTGAATGAAAGTGTCATCCTAACAGCCACTGGCAGCACCATCCTCCCCCTGGTGTGAAGCTGCAGGTCGTGTTGAAGGAGGTGACACCATTCTATGACCAGCTCCTTGTTCAGTCAGGGCCCCTCACACTCTGCTCCTGGGTTAAGTGGAGCTTAGGAAGCTGTTCCTGGAAAACCCGGGGTGGATATAGCAGATCCCTTTCCCCGCACACACACTCACTCCGTGGTTTCAGAGCTTCCCCTTTCTGCAGCCTCTGCTCCCTTGGTTGTTCATGTTGCAGACCCAGATGCTGTAACTACAGTCCCCATGCTCCATACAGCGTTTGGTCCCAAATCCTCAGGTCTCCCTGAATGCCTGAGGCAGCTCACAGCACAACCTCCAGCAAACCATGCCCAGCCCCTTCACTAAATTTTCAATTCCAGGAGCCATTCAGAAACCCGTCTGCTACAAGTGTTGTGGGCCAGTCCAGATACCCCCAAAATATTTTAAATAGGCCTTTTAGACCCAAACCTTTCATTATTTTGAATATAGATGTGAAGTGTGCATTCCAGATATGTTGCGACTGGTCAAACCACTCGACATTAAGCAAAATATAATCTATTAAAATGCTTTAGTTAAAATACAATCAAAGAAAAGAACATTTTGGAATAGCTTATATGTTGGAACACTTACACAAACAATAGATACCGTACCTTCTTGGTATACACTGCTTGGCACAAGGATATATTCAAATACAGATCCTTACATGCAGTTTTCCGATCCAGGAGATATCAACATCAACAGAGATCTGAGAGAAAAAAGCTGGGGATCATGTATTGAAACTTCCAACCCTTCTAGGATCCCCAACAGCTTCTGAATGCTGCAGCTAAAAACAAAATGAGGAAACCTGGTCTGGGAGAGCTGGCCACTGCCCTTCCATTGTTACCACCGTTTTAATGAAACCTAAAGGCTTTCTCAGTTATTTACTTAAACTGTTTTCAGACAGCAGTTCTGCACCTCTACCTTTGAAACCTCTCTTCAAAACAAAATCCAAGAGAAAATAACATTTTTACAGTGATCGTATTCTCATGACTCCACTTTAATAAAAGAAATCGATCAATATACAACAGTAGATTCATTTTAGACCTCCTGGACTTCCTCTGTTAGTAGCCTGCAATGCATATATAAAACATTGACTCTGACCATACAAATGTTCACAACTAGATTCGATTTCAATCATTTTACTTCTGCCACAGAAAGCCTTTGTCTTTCTTCAACCAACTCTCCACAATGCGTCAAAATTTAGGTTTTCTCGCCGTCACCTGTATAATTTCAAATTGAATGGCAGCAATAATAAGCTCAATCGAAACAGACTGGTCTTTCTCTCCCTAAACTTCTCCAAAATCTTAAGGGTTCACGATCAGTGATAAAGATTTGCCTCATGTATGTTATTCGCAATGTAAATGCTGAAATGTTGTAACGCCAACACGACGCTCAAGGCCTCCTTCCCCATTGTGGAATAAATCTGTTGATGTTTCCACTGGACACTCCAACCACACGTTACATAATGGAGCACTTCTCATCTCTCCAACAGTCCTTCTGAAAGATATAGCTCCTCATGTCTCAGCATAAAAGAATTACATGCTTCTGTACTTCTTAATGCTGTAACCTCTCTCCCTGCTACTCCTGGCCTATGCCAGTAAAGCTTACTTTCACAGGTATATATTTTAAGATCTCGCACATTCTTTTCCACCCCTCACAGAAGCCAAACTTTGATTTCTGAACCAAATCATCATCATCAGCCATTTCAGCTTCTAATCTTGCCATTGTAACTGCTTTTCCACACGCATTCTCACGACTGCAGGAAGTGAATTGTTGAACTTCTCCAAAATAAGAATCTCTCTAACTGTGTCATAGCTTTGCTCTGTTTTTAATACCCTTACCCACCTTTCAAAATTACTTTGTTTTATCCTTTCAAACTCAATGTGAGTTTAACCAGGGACCTTTTTTTAGATTCCTGAAATGCTGTCTGTCGGCTTCTGGCACAAGTTCATATGCACTTCAGATGGCTTTCTTCACCACCCCATACTGGCCAGATACTTCCTCCGATAGGGGTTCAAATACCTATCAGCTTTGTTTAGATCAACTAAATCCATATGGTCACTGGCCACTGCATTGGGGTTTAGCCACTTTCTCAAATGAAATTCAAAAGGCTTCCCCATCCTTCTCATCAAATTTAGAGAATGCCTGGATATATTTAAACAGAACCCCATTAGGCCATTGGCCACCACAGGGTTGCTCAACCTCACTATCCTCCTCATCCAGCTTACCATCTACCTTGATCTCCGCCTTCTATGTCAACCTTCCTCTCTAATTGATAACATTTGAAGTTGGAACTCTCTGCTTTTCTTCTCTCCTTTACTCTCTTCCTAATTCATTTCGTTTTCTTTTATTTCTATTTTTCATCATATTTTAATTCAATTTCAATTCTTTCTCATGTTCAAAGTGCCTCATTTGAAATTGAATACTAGCCATTTCGAAAGCATCTGATGCCGGTTCCGTCAAATGTAATTGCTGAGCTATAGCTGTAATTATCTCTCATCTTCACACAGACAAAAGCAAACCCAACTCCAGCTTGTCTGTCAATTCCTACAGCTTTGCGTTCATTACCTTTTGTAAAACCCTCAACTTTACTTCTCCCACACCCAGAGAACTCTTAGTGATGGAAAGAATCTTTCTACATAAAACACTGTTTACACCAACCGAATTCAACTTCCGGAACAAAAGACACTAACAGCTACCATACACAACCTTTGAACCCAATAGTCTCCCGGTGCATAATCTTCAGTGTCTGCCTGAGCTTATTCTGGATTCTCTGGTTTCTTCACACAATCCAAAGATGTGCATGTCAGGTGAATTGGCCATGATAAATTGTTCATAGTTTTCAGGGATGGATGTGCGTTAGGATCCTTTGTCGGGGTAAATGTGTAATAATAGGGTAGAGGAATGGGTCTGTGTAGGTTACTCCTCGGAGGGTCGGTGTGGACTTGTTGGGTCGAATGGCCTGTTTGCAGACTGTAGGGATTGAAATTCTAAACCCAATTTGGTATTATCGATTTAGAACCAGACAAGAGTCCCCAGTTTGCTTTCGACCAACCAGACTGACTCCAACTATTTTAAGAGGGTAGCTTGGATGCCACCCTTTTCTTATTCTAAAGGTAGATGTGAATTGGGTATTCCAGATGTGATGCTACTAGTCAAACTCAGCCACCATTAAGCAAAACACAATATATTTAAACACTCTAATGAAAATCCATACACAATGAAGAGGAATTTAGAATGATTTAACTATTGGAAACCTTAAGCGAATAATGGATATAATACCTTCTACAAATGAACTGTTCCAATATACTAACATCCCATAAACACACCCCTTGGCAAAAAGGAACATTCAGACATACACACTTCATACAGTTCTCCAATTCAGGAGGAAACAGCTTCAGGTCAGGTTTCAGAGAGAGTAGTAGCTGGGGATAAGTTACTAGGCCGTTGTTACTACTATTTATTAAAAACCCTAACAGCGTCGTAAGTTATTTACTTGAGCCGTTTTCAGCAGGCAGTTTGGCCTTTAAGATCTCTTATTTTAAAAAGGAGAAAATAATCACTTTTTTAAAAAAACGTGACAGCATTGTCACACAATTTAGATGCCTGGGCCTTTACTTAAGGGACTTCCTCGTGTTACTGATCGCAAGGTCACCAGAGAGGGACAAATTCAGGTACAGACCATGTTACAAGGATGTATCTCACAACTTCTAAAACACCCCTGCCCATGGACCATCACATGGGACATACCGTGAAGTGAACAACAGCCTGAAACACACCATTTCACTCTTTCTCATCTACACAATGCCAGCACTTGATACACTAGGGAGCCAAAAGCGAAGCCCAGGGAAAGATACAGAGGGGCAGAAAGATTCACATTAAAGACAGAACAGACAGTTAATTAACGGAAAAAATATTGTGGAAATATGAGGAATCAGACAGGGCAGTGAGACTAACTGGAGAAGTGAGATCTTCAACAGTAAAATGACAATAATGACAACATTGAATAAAGGCATTGTCAGATCAGCTAGAATGGTTTGTTACATCAAATTCTGAATCTGCTTCACAGAACACTACAAACAACATAAACTGGGACAAGATGACAGCCCAGCATGGAGAGCTGTGCAGACCATGCTAGTGTGTTGCTCAGTAAACTGCACTACCTGCCCAGCATGGAGAGTATTGCAAACTTTACTATCATATGCTAACTATACTCGCATCAGATTACTGCTGAAAATGTGTTGCTGGAAAAGCGCAGCAGGTCACGCAGCATCCAAGGAACAGGAGAATCGACGTTTCAGGCATAAGCTCCCACCCCAACCCGGCCTATCACCTTCACGTTGACCTCCTTCCACCTATCGCATTTCCAACGCTTCTCCCCCAAGTCCCTCCTCCCTACCTTTTATCTTAGCCTGCTGGACACACTTTCCTCATTCCTGAAGAAGGGCTTATGCCCGAAACGTCGATTCTCCTGTTCCTTGGATGCTGCCTGACCTGCTGCGCTTTTCCAGCAACACATTTGCAGCTCTGATCTCCAGCATCTGCAGTCCTCACTTTCTCCTCGCATCAGATTACTGCCTACAATGGGAAGGTTTGCTGCGTGTGTGTGTGTGCTCATCAGAAACTGAGAGAGAGTGTGTGTGCGTGCGTGATTGGTGTGGTTGAATGTGAAACTCATTGTTTGAGAAGGAACGCACATGGAGGAAACTATTTTCAGTAAGGACAACTGGCAGCCTTTTTGTAAATCGATGTAGAGAACACGAGAGAAGCTTCATGAACAGATAAGGTAAAGTGTTTGAGAATGTTAAAATAAAGGCATTGCCAGACACAATAGCAATATACATCGGTGTGCACATGAATGACGGGTGGATGTGAGTTTGGTTGAGTTCGAACCAGATTTGCTTGGGAAGGTTTGAAGCCGGGAGAGTCAGCAGCAGATTATTGGCTTCATTAAGACTGTATTTCATAGCTCAAGGTTCAAACAACAGATGGACTAAACCAGTGAGATATATTCTGAAGTGGTGAGTATTTTAAGTTAGAAATGGTCAGGGCATGGTGTCAAGAATCAGCTCATGGTCAAAGGGATCACCCACAGCTGTGACTTGTCTGCTTCACTCGCAGTTATTGGCCAGGGTTGGGATGGAAACAGTGGAAGGAAGTGGAGTTTGTAACCAGAAGTCTAGACAGTGACCTCCATGTTCTTAATACTTAAATAACAAAGGCAATGATACAACAAATTGTAGTTCGCAGCTGGAACTGAGTAGATCAACATAGAGGCCCATGAGTAAAGCTGCCAGAACAGAGAGGGAGACATTTATTGAACATGTACATTGATGTAGTTAGTAGTGGTCTGTAGAGTGAATATCTGGATTGAGAGTTTCAACAAGAACAATAATAGTGACAAGAAGTGTGGACCATATGAAAGAACAGTCATACAGTCATAACCGGTTTATAGAGAAAAACAAATCTGTACAGTGACACTTACCAGGAACACATACGATAGCCAGGAAAGGATAATAAAAATATTGAATAATGAGAATAGTGTAATAAATCCTCAATGATAATGACCAGCAATAAAATGCAGAAAGATGCCAAACATAATTGGATAAACTCCTGTCTATTGTTGGAACGTGCCAGTCTAATGCTCCCAGATTCTGATATATTTTTGGAACATTCCCGTCTAATGTTCTCAGATTCTGATCTCTCCTCCCCTTCTCTCTGGATCTGCTGTTCCCTGTCAGTGCTGTCGGTGATGGTCTCACTCATGTTATAGGATAACACATTGAATGGCGCCCATTTATCATTAAAAGATGGAAACCCTCCACTTGGATAATTAGAATCCATGGAGATTGGCATTAATCACAGTCACTGTACAAAGACTGTGAAACTGAGCAAAGGCTATGACAACAGATGAATGGGCACCGCAGACTGGAGACAGACAGACAGGAGTGTTCCCTCCCAATTGGGGAACACTTCAGTGGTCCAGGACCTTCATCTTTGGACCTACGGGTGACAAACCTCCAAGGTGGACTTCAGGACAGGCAGCAGTGAAAAGTGACTGAGCAGAGGCTGATAGCTAATTTTGGTACACAAAGGGAGGGACTCAACCGGGACCTTGGGTTCATGTCACATTACAGTTGACCACCATTGCACTATACACACCCAGACACTCCTACACACACACACACACACACACACACACACACACACACACACAAGACTCCTATACATACACATACACAGGGACACACATGTACACAGACACCCTTACAGACACACAAACTTCCACAATCACATGGGCATCCTCTCAGAGACTTAGAGCACTCTACACTCATGCACACACATATACACTCTCTCACTGACAGTCAAAATCCCCCAACCCAGACAAGCACACACACTCCCACACTCACACATGCACCCCCTCATAGACTTAAGACACTCTACGTCAGTACACACACATATACATTCTCTCTCACACTCACCACACCCCAGCCCAGACGCGCGCGCGCACACACACACACACACACAAAGACCCACATGCACACATATATTTTGTGGGGTGAATTTGTATTTGCAGAGTTTTATTGTACTACGCTCAAAATTTGCATGAATTCATGTAAAACTCTGAGCTCAAAAACTGCATGAATTCATGTAAAACTCTGTTATTTCACTTTTCAGATTTGAATCAATCTAAACATAATGGCATAGACAGAGAACACAGGGGGCTAACACCTTCAACACATTGTCTAGCTAACACTCATTATTACTGCTAACTTGAGAATGCAACTTTTTTTTAAAAAAAATTTTGTGATTTACACATGAAAGAAGTGAAACTATCATGGTTTTGGAACCATGAAAGACTCAACAGACAATCAAGGTATTTTTTAATGTATAATTTCAGTTACATCACACTGTAAATTTTTGCTATAAATTCTGTTCCTTAGAAGTGTGTCCTCCACTATCACCTGATGAAGGAGCGGCGTTCCGAAAGCTAGCGTGCTTCCAATTAAACCTGTTGGACTATAAACTGGTGTTGCGTGATTTTTGACTTTGCACACCCCAGTCCAATACCGGCATCTCCAACTCATGACTGAGCAAATAGGCTCAGTTAACCAGTTCCACACATCACATTTCATATCACTATAAAAGGGAACATTTCCTGGGTTTGGATGGAATGGATGAGGGTTGCTGAGGGATGGACCATAAATCTTTAAATCTTTTTAATCTTTTTTTTAGTTGTATATGAGAATATTAACAGAACACTGCAGGGGTCTATATATGTTCCACTCTGTTTATGAAAGGAGGCAGTTATAAAATAACAGATCAGCTGCATAAAAAAAGTCGGGTGGGTAAGTTTCTAGATATCTGAACCCAAAGTATAAGACTTATTGACTAGTGTGAAGCTTATCCTGGTTTTAAGTGCCCTGCTATCAAATCCTTTCATAACCTTGTGACAGAGAATTGAGACTGCTGCTCAGCAACAGGCCGAAGCAATTCTGTCCCTATGGGCCTCTTACAGAGGGATACAAGAATGCCATTCAACCCACATTAGCCTGTTCATACTCGAAAAGGTGGAAATCTAGAATATTGGCACATATTGCCAACATTATTTAAGAAAGTAAGGAGAAAACAGGTAACCAGAGATTGGTGAGCCTGATGTCAATGGTAACTAAATTGTTGGAGGGGATTTTTAGGGAAAGGATGTATATGCATTTGGAAAGACAAGGACTGAAGAGAGCTTTGTACATTGGAGATCACGTCTCACTGACTCAGTGCAATTTTTTGAGGAAATGATGAAGATAATTAATGAAAGCAGGACAGTGGATTTTTTAATGGAATTCAGCAAGAAAACCAAAATGATCTACCTGATAGTTTGCTTAACAAGGTTAGACTGCCTGCCGAACTTGAAAGAGATGTGTCGCTGAAGCTGTATGAGGTGTTACTGAGAGGGCACCTAGAGTACATTGTGTTTTTTGTGTTTCTGTAACTGGGAATGAATAGACCTCCATCAGATACAGTATAACGGCTGCTCATAATCCACTGGTTGCTGTGTCATTTAATGTCTCGGGTCTGTTACATTAGTACAGGAGGAGGCCATTCAGCCTTTCCAGTCAATTGCAGAGGGCCACGAGGAGCCCATTCAGCCTCTTGAGCCTGTTACAGAGGGGCAGGAAGTGGTTATTTAACTTTCAAGTCTGTTACGCGTAAATATTAGTTTTAAATTAGTTTTGGAATAGGAAAGACTTGATGTAAACATTAAAGTTCTAACTTTGAACAAGGCCGATTTTGTAAGTGTTAGGCGAGCCCTGTGAAAGACTGATTAGGATACCCTATTCACAGGTAAAGGGATGGTTGGAAAACGCAAGGCCATCAAAACTTGGTTTCAGAGAGTCCAGAGCCAACGTGTTCCCATTAGTGAGAGGGGCAAGTCTGGTAAGTGCAGCCAGTGTTGGATAGCTAGATATATTGATGCTCTGGTCAAGGTAAGGAATGAGGCATATGTCAGATAAACAGAGCTGAGATCAAGTGAATCCCGAGAGTAATATAAGGGCAGTAAGTGCATAGTCAATGGGGAAATTGGGCCGGAAAAATGTGGCTATGAGATCGCTTTAGAAATAGGGTTAACAAGGCATTGAAGAAATTCTACACATCCTTTAATGACAAAAGATTAACTAGGGAGAGAATAGTGCACCTTAAAGATCAGAAGAGCTACCTATGTATGGAAATACAGGAGATTGGAGGGTTACAAATCAAGTATTTCTCCTCAGTATTTAATGTGGAGGAGGTTACAAGAGTGAGAGAATGAAATATATAGTGATACCTTGAAACGTATCTATATTACAAGGAAGTGTTGGACATTTTAAAACACATAATGGTGAACAAATCCCTGGGATCTGATCAGTTGTATCCCAGATGCTTGTGGGAAGCTAGGAAAGAGATTGCTCAGCATTTTGCTGATAGATTTGCAACATTGATTTCCACAGCTGAGGTGTCAAAAGGCTGGAGGGCTGCTAACGTAGTGTCATTATTTAAGAAAGTAAGGAAAAAACGGGTAACTATAGATCAGTGAGCCTGACTTCAAGGGTGGCTAAATTGTTGGAGGAGATTTTGTGGGAAAGGATGTATATGCATTTGGAAAGACAAGGACTGAAGAGGGCTTTGTACATTGGAGATCACGTCTCACTGACTCGATGGAATTTTTTTAAGGAAGTGATGAAGATGATGATTGTGAAGGCAGGACAGTGGATGTTGTCTTTATGGAATTCATTAAGAAAACTAAAATGTTCTACATGGTAGACTGGTTAACAAGGTTAGACTGCCTGGAATACAGGGAGAGCTTGGCATTTAGATCCAAGATTTCCTTGAATATTGGAAACTTGGAGACCTGTGACCAGTAGTGTGCCGCAACGATCAATAGTGGGTCCACTGCCTTTTGTCACTTATACAAATCATTTATATTTGAGTATATGAAGTATGGTCAGTAAGGTTGTAGATAATTCCAAATTTGGTGGTGTACTCTACAGTGAAGAATGATCTCTCAGACTATAACAGGATTTTGCTTAGGTGAGCCGAGGAGTGGCAGGTTGAGTTTATTTTAGTTAAATGTGAGGTGTTGCATTTTGGCAAGACAAATCAAGGCAAGATGTGTAGGTAGGGTCCTGTCAAAAGCTGCCAGTCAAGAAGAACTCCATAGAAATTATCGAATCCCTACAGTGAGGAAACAGCCTATTCGGCTCATCAATGCCACACCGAACTGCTAAACAGTATCCCACTGGACAAACCCCTGCCCAATCCCTCTGAGCCTGCATTTCCCATGGCTAATACACCTCGCCTACACATCCCTGGGTAAGTTACGCAATTTATCATGGCTAATCTACCCTTATCTGTATATCTTTATACTGTCGGAGGAAAACATAACATCCAGAGGAGACTCACGCAGACACGGGGAGAATGTGCAAACCCCACATAGACAGTCATTCAAGGATGGAATTAAACCTAGATCGCTGTGCTCTGAAGCAGCAATGCTCGTCACTGAGCTACTGCGTCACCTTGTGGTGCAGGCTCTCCGTTCCTTGAAAGCGCCGTCACAGGTAGACAGCGCAGTGAAGAAGGAACTTCGTGATCTTCCCTTTATTGGTGCGTGCTTTGTGACTAAACATTTGCATGACATGTTGCACCTGTACAGGACATTGGTTTGGCTACTTTTGTAATATTGCCCTTAATTCCGGTCACCCTGATGTCGGAAAGATGAGTGCAGAAGAGATTTAAAAGAAATTTGCAGGTGTTGGAGGGTTAGAGTTACAGGGAGAGTTTGAATAGGCTGGGACTATTTTCAAGTGTTGAGGCTGAGAGGTGACCTTAAAGACATTTATAAAATCATGCGGGGCATAGATAAGGTAAACAGTCAATGTCTTTTCCCGGGATTGGCGAGTCCAAAATTAGTTTAAGGTGAGAGGGGAAAGATTTAAATAGGGACATTTTCACACAGAGTCTGCTGTCTGTATGGATTGAACAGCCAAAAGAGGTGGTGGAGACAGATACAGTTACACCATTTAAAAAGGCATTTGGATCGATACATGCATGGGGAAGTGTGTAGAGGGAGATGGGCCAAGTGCTGGCAAGGGGGACGAGATCTATGTAGGATGTTTGGTCGGTATGGACGATCATAATGAAAGGTCTTTTTCCGTGCTGTACATCTCTGAGACTCTATGCCTCTTGAGTGTATAACACAGGAACAGGAGGAGGCTCTTCAGCTTCTGAATTCTGTCAGTCAGCTTGTTTGCTCAATTACTGAGAGTAAAATGCAAAAATAGATCATTCAGATTTTGATGATGTTTTGCAGAAACAGGAGAAAGGCTTTAAGTCAAGAGCATCTGTAAGGAATGTGAAGAGGCCATTCAGTCCCACAAATCCTGTCCACAGGAGCAGCAGGTGAGCACAGAGCTATTGAAGCCTGTTACACAGGAACAGGAGGAGGACATCTACTTTCGCAAACCTTGGATCAGGTGGTAGTCACTCATCTGCTCAAGATTTGGGCACAGGAACAGGAGGCAGTCATTCAACTGCTTGATACTGGGACACAGGGACAGGAAGGATTCATTCAGTGCTTGAAACTGGGGCACAGGGATATCTGGAAGCTAGTGAGGCCCCAGAATCCTGTTACACAAGAACAGCAGGAGGTGGCTCACTCCCCACCAGTATGGGACACTAGTAGAGAAGGGGAGTTTGCTTGGAACAAACAGAAGTATATGAATAAATTGCATTAGCGGCCCATTCAATCCTGCCTCAACATTCACTAAGACCACGGCTGATCTGATGGTGATTCCATCATTCTATTTTACAGAGATTGTCCTCTCTGCAGCCTCTGCTCCATTTGTTGGTCATGTTGCAGACTCAGATGCTGTAACATCTGTCACTATCACTCATCCAGAGGGTTGGGTCTAACCAGATAAGTCGAGATTTGAAACGTCCAATCGCAAGAAGTAAAACACAAAACAAAGGCATTGCCAGATGTTTAGTCTTCTCACATTTGCATCCAACTCACATAACCAGCCCATCCATTACATATTCAGGATGTGTAGGTCCAGCTAGTGTACAGCTCTATGCAACCCAGCAATGTCCAGAGTGAAACTCTGTGCGGCCCACACCAATGCTTGATCGATAATCATGGGCTAAATGCCCAGCATGGGGAGCTGTGCAGTCCGCACTGGTTCATTCATATATAAACCCAGGCTGTTGCATTGTTCGGTAACTCTGTGTTAGATCACTGCCCAGTGTGGAAAAACATGTAACCAATGCTGAAAGTGACAGGATGTGCAGTTCCCATCCATTTACAGCTCCATATCTCCACTGTGCCTTGACAACGGATACTGCAAATGTGAAAGTCACTGCGAGGAAGAGATGAAAATGGAAACAATTTAAATCCCAAGAGTTCTGATTAAGGTGAGTATCACTCTAGTATTTAAAGATGAAATAACTGAGATAATATCCAATGAGTTTTGTGAATGGTGAAACAAGTAAGAAGGGGTGGGGGTGGTAATGGTACAGTGGTTGCACAATAAGCCTTCAAATAATCAATGGGAATTTGAAGAACAAATATGCAGGGAGACTGGCATATCATAATAGGTTCTCATAATAGGTGATTTAAATTATCCTAACATAGACTGGGACTTACAGAGGGTTAAGAACTTAGATGGAACGTAAGTTGTTAAGTGTATTCAGGAAAAGCTTCCACAAGCAGCATGTGGAGGGTCCTACTCGGGAAGGGACAAACTCAACCTACTGTTGGGAAATAGAGTAGGATAGGTTACAGAGGTAAAGTGGGGGAGCATTATGGGAAAAGTGACTAGAGCTGTATTAATTTTAATATAGTTATGGTAGGGACAAAATTGGCCCACAGATTCAAGTTCTAAATTGGGATAAGGCATACTTTGTTGGAATTAGACAGGGGATTGCAGGGGTTGATGGGAGCAGTTTGTTTCCAGGTAAAAGGATCCCGGGCAAGTGGGAGTGATTCAAAAGTGAGATAGCTCGAGGTTAAGGTTTATATGTTCCTGTGAGGGTGAAGAGAAAGTGAGGTTGGAAGAGACAACCCTGGACGACAAGAGATATTGAGGCTCTGACCAACCAAAAAGGAGACACTGCTCAGGTACAGGCAGCTGGGATCAAAGGAATCCCTGGAGGTGCACGGGGATACAGGAGTTTACTGAAAAAGGAAATCAGCAGGGCGAAAGTGGGGTATGAGATAGCCTTGGATGAGCAGATTAGGGTGAATCCAAATTCAGTACAGTATAGAAAAAGAATAACTAGAGAGATTAGGACGTCTTAAAATCCAAAATAGGCATGCATGTGTAAAACCTCAAGAGATGGCTGAGGTCCTCAATTTTCCTTCTGTGTTTATCATGAAGAAAGACGTGAAGACCTGTGACCTTTGGGAGGTTAATTGTCATATCTTGGTACAGTACCTATCACAATAGAGGTGCTGATGGACATATTAGAATGCATAAAGTCAGATAGATCTCTTGATCCTGACCAGATATATCTAAGAGCATGCAAGAGGCGAGAGTAGACCGTTCAGGGGCCAAGGACCCGGAAGACTGGGCAGTAGAAAATGTGCCCTCATTCAGAAGGGCTGCAAATAAATGCCTGGGAAATATAGACCAGTCGCTTCACATCTGTTTCCTGAAACCGCTGAGAGTGTTCCGAGATATAAGATATGCATGCATTTGGAAAGTCAGAGTTTGACATGGAGCAGTCAACATAGCTTTGTGCGTGGCAGATCATACCTTACAAATTTTGATAGAGTGTTTTGAGGAAGTGACCAGGAAGTTTGACGAGGGCAGGGTGGTGGACATAATCTGTATGGATTTCAGTAAGGCATTTGATAAGGTTCCACATGGCAGGCTGCTCTAGAAGGTTAGATCGCATGGACTCCAATGTAAACTGGCAAATTGGCAACACAATTGGCTTGACGTTATGAAGCAAATGGCTATGGTGGAGGTATGCTTGTCCGACTGGAAGCCTGTGACCAGTGGAGTGCCTCAGAGGTCGGTACTGGGCCCATTGCTGTTTGTTATCTATATCAATGCTTTGGACCAGAGTGCACAACGCAAGGTTAGTAACTTTGCAGATGACAGTAAAGTAGGAGACATCTTTTACAGTGAGGAACATTATCAGAAATTGCAGCAGTACCTTGACCAGCTGGGGAAGTGGGCTGAGAAATAGCAAATGGAGTTAAATATCGATAAGTGTGACGTCTTGCATTTTGGAAAGTCAAATCTAGGTTGGAGTTTAATGACGAATGATAGTGCCTTAAGGAGTGTAGTGAAACAAAAGGACGTTGGAGATTAGGTGCACGGTTATCTGAAATTTGAGTCACAGATACACAGGACAGTGAAGAAGGCTGTTGGCACATTGGCCTTCATCAGCGCATTGAGTATAGAAGTTGGGACGTTACGTTGCAGTTGTACAGGATGTTGGTAAGGCTGCAGTTGGAGTATTGTGTTCAGGTTTGTTCACCTTGCTCTAGAAATGATATTATTGAACTAGAAAGAATGTAGAATAAATTTACAAATATGTTTCCTTGGCTAAAGTCTCTAAGTTATAGTCATAGGTTGGACAGGTTAGAACTTATTTCTCTACAGCGTAGGAAACTGAGAGGGTTCTTATAGAAGTGGAGCTCTTATAAAATCATGAGAGTTGTGCATGGGGTGAATACTTCAAATTTTTTCCCAAGGTTGGGGAATCGAGGACATGAAGGCATCCGTTAATGTTTGGAAAGGATAAAAAATATAAAAAGGAAACTGAGGAGCATTTTTTTTACATAGAGTGTGGTATGCATACGGACTGAGCTGTCAGTGGAACTGATTGAGGTGGGTACAATAATAACATTGAAAAGGCATTTGGACAAATACACAGATAGGTAAGGATTAGAAGGATACAGAACAAGGGCAGGGAAATGGGCTGAGTGTGGATGGACATTTTGGTTGGTATGGACCAGATGGGCCAATGGCCAGCCATACTGGCAGTCTCATGCAGTATGACTGTAAATGAGTGTGTTTTGGAGTGGAACGGAGGGCAGAGAGAGGAAAAAAATGAAATGGAGGGATATGTTCACAGTATTCAGAATGCTGAAATGAAGACATTTCGATATGCTTTGCAACACGGGTCAGTATTTTGAAGAATTATGAGTGAAAGGGATATTGCTGTGAGTTCACGCGATGGAGAGTTTTGGATGAGCATGTGTTGTGCAGCTTCGTAACTGGGATTGAGGACAGTAGAGTCTTCGCCTCACAGGGCTGGATCTAACAAAAAACTGTCTCAGTGACATCTTCTTTGAGTGTGACTGAGGGGTTGTCTGCACGAGGCCGAGCTAGTTTCCTGGTGCTATCTTACCAAACTCATCTCATCACCTACCCACCCCACCCCATGGTGGCCCTCTCATTCAAAGTCTGCCCGATTCTACCTCCCATCATGACTGGAGGTATTCAAAGTCGCCCGGATGCCCCTGGATATTGGGTGATCCCTGACATTGGTGCCATCTTTAAAAGGTCAATGGGCACATGGTTGCGCTTTCTCAGTTTGGAGCTGCCCTGCACATTTTCCCCAAGCATGGCAGCTAAGGGGAAATTACACCACGGTTTGTCGACAGCAGCACAGAGGTCTTAGTGTATGGGCAAGTACAAAAGGGTACCATTCTCTCACCGAGCCTGGTCTGAGCTCGCCACCCACCGCACTGCAGTATCTGCAGTCTAAAGAAATGTCCAGCAAAGCAGGACAAGCATCAATAACCTTCCCCACTCTGTCAAGATAAGGGTCACCATATTTTCTCTGCTCCCTCACACTCATTGTGTATCTGTTATAGCACTGGCCCACGTACAAGGCTCATGCTCCACCACTCTCACTATTTCATACAGCACCTTCCCTCTCTTTCTCTCTTGCCTTTCTAATGTCACCCACATATTTATAGAATATTCTGGTGAATGCCAATTATGGAATGTTCCAGTTAATGTTCCAAATTATTCCCAGTTTCTGGAAACCGGCTGTGCCCCAGTGTGTAACACGTAAGAGGATGAAGTAGAGATGTACGTTTTTCAAATCACACACAATTAAAATCCATCATCCGGATTCAGTACTTTAAATATGCTCCAACATTCAATAAGTTCGGGGGTGATCTGATGGTTTTCGCAGCTCCATGTTACAGGAACTTTTAGTCATTCAACCCCCAGGTCCCTGTTACCGAGCAGATGATTCTCAGACACTTTTTACCCCAGGTTTCTTCTAGCATGTGTTCAGAAGGCATTTCCCATGGGGACGGACACTCATTACCATATATTTCTTTTGCTTTATAAATTCATGCAACAGTCAGCATGCTTTCCACAGACCAATCAAAAACATGCACTTATTTTGTGGTTATGCGAGATTTGTGAAGGTTTGAGGCTCAGGTTGAGGTTTATGGTGTAGGTTTGCTCACTGAGCTGTAGGTTTGATATCCAGACGTTTCATTACCTGGCTAGGTAACATCACCAGTGGCGACCTCCAAGTGAAGCGAAGCTGTTGTCTTCTGCTTTCTATTTATATCTTTCTCCTGGATGGGGTTCCTGGGGTTTGTGGTGATGTCATTTCCTGTTCGTTTTCTGAGGGATTGATAGATGGCATCTAGATCTATGTGTTTGCTCAGGGCGTTGTGGTTGGAGTGCAAGGCCTCTAGCAATTCTCTGGCATCTCTTTGCTTAGAATGTCCCAGGATAGACGTATTGCCCCAGTCGAAATGGTGTTTTTTTCACCCGTGTTCAGGGCTACGAGGGAAGGAGGGTCGTGTCATTTTGTGGCTAGTTGGTGTTCGTGTATCCTGGTGGCTAACTTTCTTCCTGTTTGTCCTACGTAGTGTTTGTGGCAGTCCTTGCATGGAATTTTGTAGATGACGTTGGTTTTGTCCATGGGTTGCACTGAGTCTTTTAAATTTGTTAGTTTTTGTTTGAGAGTGTTGTTGGGTTGGTGTGCTACTTGGAATCCGAGGGGACTTAGTAGTCCGACTGTCATTTCTGAAACTTCTTTGATGTATGGTAAGGTGGTTAGGGTTTCTGGCTGTGTTATGGTTATCGATATCCAATCAGAATTCATCATTCTGTTTATTTTACTTGTCTCACCTTATTGTATTCAGCGAAAGACAGCTTTCAAATACTTGAATCGTTATAAAATACAATTTCGAATAGAGAACATTTTTATCTCTGTTTTTTTTTCCTTGTCATTAAAATGTCTCTTGCCCTTTGTCTGTTAATGATTCTGTGTCTAACAATTACACAGTCTCGCACTCAGTTGGCTGGATGGTTGGTTTGTGATGCGGAGGGAGGCCACCAGCGCAGGTTCAATTCCCCACACTGACAGAGGTTACCATGAAGGGGATGCTCTCTCTACCTCACCCCATCACCCGTGTGGTGACATTCAACATAAACCACCATGAGTGGTCTCTCTAATTAGAGTTATTTGGGACTCTAATCTATCAATGTTAGCATTTTAATTTTTCAACAACATTTTTTATTGAAAATATATTTTTATTATTTTATTAAACCAATAACAAAACAACTCAAATAACTGAACAAAATTACACCCACGTGCATGTACATACAAAATAAGTTAATGTCGCTAAATGGACAGAAGAAAAACAAATAAATAAATAAATAAATAATACGGCTCAGCATAACAAAATGATAGCTCTCGTTCTTCGATAGCATTTACTGATACATATTCATACGTTCATAATTCTTCATATGTGATTCATTAGACAATATCGTCATGGCTATATAAAAGCCCTTTTTAGAGTGGCAGATAAGCCTGTATCCTGGTAATCTAAAAAGGGTTGCCATATTTTATGCACATCTCTGTTATTTTGGTGCACCATACTGGTGAGAAAGTCCAAAGGGATATTCTTCATGACGAGTTTACAACGACGCAACAGACCCGGGGATTTTTCAGACATCCAATACCACAGAATATTTTTCCTAGCACAGGAAGTATGCGGGAGATACTAAACAAGTATAGTACATCATTCTTTACTGTGGAAAAGAATATGGAAGATATAAAAGGAAGGAAATAGATGGAGACATTTTGCAAAATGTCCATATTACAGAGGAGGTAGTGCTGGATGTCTTGAAACGGGTAAAGGTAGATAAATCCCCAGGACCTGATCAGGTCTGCCCTCGAGCTCTGTGGGAAGCTAGAGAAGTGATTGCTGGGCCTCTTGCTGAGATATTTGTACCATCGATAGTCACAGGTGAGGTGTCGGAAGACTGGAGGTTGGCTATCATTGTGCCATTGTTTAAGAAAGGTGTTAAGGACAAGCCAGGGAACTATAAACTAGGGAGCCTGACGTTGGTGGTGGGCAAGTTGTTGGAGGGAATCTTGAGGGACAGGATGTGCATGTATTTGGAAAGGCAAGAACTGATTTTTATCGTCAAAATGGTTTTGTGCATGAGAAATCATGTCTCACAAACTTGATTGAGTTTTTTGAAGAAGTAACAAAGAGGATTGATGAGGGCCAAGGGGTAGATGTGATCTATACGGATTTCAGTAAGGGTTTTGATAAGGTTCCCCATGGGAGACTGAATGGCATTGTTAGATCTCATGGAATACAGGGAGAACCAGCTATTTGGAGACAGACCTGGCTCAAAGGTAGAAGACAGAGGGTGGTGGTAGAGGGTTGTTTTTCAGACTGGGGAGCCTGTGACCAGTGCAGTGCCACAAGGATCAGTGCTGGGTCCTCTACTTTTTGTCATTTACATAAATGATTTGGATGCGAGAATAAGAGGTACAGCTAGTAAGTTTGCAGATGATGCCGAAATTGGAGGTATAGTGGAGAGGGAAGTGGGTCACCTCAGATTGACCAAATGGCCAATGGGATGAGAAGTGGCAGAGGGAGTTAAATTCAGATAAATGCGAGATGTTGCATTTTGGGAAAACAAATCTTAGCAGGACTGATACACTTAATGGTGAGGTCCTAGGGAGTGCTGCTGAACAAAGATATCTGGGAGTGCAGGTTCATAGCTCCTTGAAAGTGGAGTCGCAGGTAGATAGGATAGTGAAGAAGGTTTTTTGCACGCTTTCCTCTATTGGTCAGAGTATTGAGTACAGGAGTTGGAAGATCACGTTGCGGCTGTACTGGTTAGGCCACTGTTGGAATATTTCGCGCAATTTTGGTCTCATTCCTATCGGAAAGATGTTGTGAAACTTGAAAGGGTTCAGAAAAGATTTCAGGGATGTTGCTAGGGTTGGAGGATTTGAGCGATAGAGAGAGACTGAACAGACTGGGGCTGTTTTCCCTGGAGCGTCGGAGGCTGAGGGATGACATTATAGATGTTTACAAAATTATGAGGTGCATAGATATGGTAAGTAGGTAAAGTCTTTTCCCTGGGGTCGGGGAGTCCAGAACGAGAGGGTATGGGTTCAGGGTGAGGGGGGAAATATATAATAGCGAACTACGGGGCAACTATTTCACACAGAGAGTGGTACGTGTATGGAATGAGCTGCCAGGTGATGTCGGGGAGACTGATACGAGTGTAACATTTAAGAGGGATTTGGATGGGTAAATGAATAAGAAAGGTTTGGAGGGTTATTGGCTAGATGCTGGCAAGTGGGACTAGGTTTGTTTGGGATAATTGTTTGGTCGGCATGGATGGGTTGGACCGAAGGGTCTGTTTCCATGTTGTACATCTCTATGACTCTATGATTCTATGACTTATATTAATCCCTGTTTTTTGGTGCACCATGCTGGTGAGAAAGTCCAAAGGGATATTAACCATGATGAGCTTAAAAAGACCCAACAGGCCCACGGAGTCTTCAGACATCCAACACAACAGAATATGTTTCCTAGCACAGAAAGTAAGGATATATTTTTCCCCCCATGTGCATCTGTGTAAGATAATCTGGGCAGGCCCCAGAAAAGAGGAACCGGGTTCACCTCCAATTCGGTGCCCAAGACCCACTCTACGACACCTAACATAGTGCTCCAATATATACAAAGCCTGCAGCAGGACCACATGCAACGAGTAAGAGTGCCTGTAGTCATTCTGCATTTAGGACATGCTGAAGATAATCTCACTTTGAATTTTGAGAGAAAATCGTGGGTCAGATTGAACCTATGAAGTACTTTCAGCTGCATGGAATGTGTCATATTACAGATCAAAATCCTTTGAGTATTTCCACAAATATCCTCGCATGTCTCCGAAAAGATCTAAAATCCCAACTCTCTCGCACAGACATCACGAAGCTGCACAGTCTTGTCTGAGGGGACACTCTCCAACAATTGTTAAAGGGTACTGACAGAGAATGCATTCTTTACAATAATCACCTGCTTCTCTGTATCGGATCTATAAGTGACTGTTAAAATTGTGTTTTTTAATCAAATGTCTAATCTGAAAAAAAAACAGAAGAGGTCTCTACTAGGTAGTCCATACTTACGAGCTATTTGTTAAAATGATATCATTGTTTCTTCCTCAAGTAACATGTCGTGGCTCAGTGGTTTGCACTGCTGACTCATAGCACCTGGGTCACGTGTTTGGTTCCAGCTTTGGGTGACTGGCTGTGTGGAGTTAATATATTCTCAACTCTGTCTGGGTGGGTTTCCTCCCACAGTCACAAACATGTGCATGTTAGATGAATTGGCCATTGCTTAATCGCTCATAGTGTTCAGGGATGTGTAGGTTTGGGCATTAGTCAGGGCAAATATAGCATGGTAGGAGAATGGGTCTGGATTGCTACTCTTCAGAGGGTGCAGGTGGACTTGCTGGGCCCAAGGGCTTGTATCCACAATGTAGGGATTCTACTAATTCTAAATTACTCAAGCAAGGCACACCCCTGGCTGCCCACAGTTTAAACCTGGAATCCAGTATCCCTGGTTGACAACTGGTATACCGATTATAGGGGTAAGAAACATGGTTTTAGCTGCATTGCCCTCGATCAGACGCATTGTTCTTCAAGTTTTAACTGTATTGATGATCATTAGTTTATGACAATACTCCATAAATGTTGTCATTTTATCTAAGAACAATAGACCAATAAGGGTTCATTTTGTCTGAGAGGGCTCGATCTCTAGCTGTATTGATGCCAAGTCCTCAGCAGCCCAGGCAATAACATACGATGAAAAAAAACTTTATTGATTGCTGTTAATCGGGGAGATCTACCACACACTCCCCCCCACCTCCCCGCCACCCGCCCCCCCACCCCCCCACCCCCCAAAATCTGTGGGGCAGTTGGAATTTTGTCAGCTTGATAAAGAATCGCTTATATTGCCAAATAAAAGAGCTAAACCCGCCATTATGTTTCCTGTCTGGGAAACATCAAAGAAAGCATTTACACAGGAAATAGCAAATGAAGAAGGACATTCATTTTAATAACAGCTATCCGACCTAGCCAGGATATTGGAAATGCCTCCCATCTTTGAAGGTCTTGTTTCATTTTGTCAAACAAATGGACATAGTTCACGTTAAATAAATAATCAAAGATAGATGTACGAACATACTGAAATAGGGAAACCACCTCCGTGACCATTTAAAAGGAAACTAGGATTTGGCCTCAGTATTAGGTATTTCCCTAAGACCTCCCATAGGCACGGCCTCCAACTTTGTAAAATTAATCTTATCACCCGGAAAGGCAACAAGCGAATTAATGCATTGCATCACATGAGCTACCGAACTTGCGGGATTTGACAAAAACATAAGACCCTCATCTGCATACAATGTAATATTACGTGACTTCTATCCCACTTCTGGGGTAGATATGTTGGCATCCTGCGGATGGCCTCTGCCAGTGGCTCAGTCACCAACGTAAACAACAATGGTGAAAGGTGTCAACCTTGTCGGCTGCCTGGAGAAATATTAATATTAATGGTTGGCCACACCATTAGTGAGAACCGCAGCCAGAGGATCACGGTGAAGGACCCTCACCCACTTGATAAAAACTAGAACAACCGTTCTAACAGACAGAAGAGATCCGGCCACTCAACTCAATCAAATGCCTTCTCTCATCTAAAGAGATCAATAATCCCTGGACAGATTGTTGTTGACACTCTTGGATCATATTGAGTAAATTCTTAACATTATAGGAAGATCTGTGGCCCTTTATAAAGCCTGTTTGGTCCTCTTTGGCAACGGAAGGCAGCAAAGTTTCTAGCCTGATTGTACAGGTCTCAGAATGGATTTTGAAACCAACATTTAAAAGTAAAATTGGAGGGGAAGAAGCACAATCTTCCAGGGTCTTCCTTTCTTCAGCATCAGAGAGACATAATCCTCTCTTAAGGATGGAGGGAGGGATTCGTGACTGTATGAGTGACTGAACATGTTAAACATCAGCCCTGACAAAAGGTTTATAAATTATTTATAAAATTCACTAGGAAATCCGTCTGGTACGTTCGCCTTTACATTCTGAAGCTGCTTCACACCCTCCTGCGCTGACAATGGTGCATTAAGGCACAGCACTTCTTCAGGGGTTACTCCTGGAAGACCCAGGTTCTTGAAAAATGACTCCATCTTAATCCATCTATCCTCATAATGCTCAGTCTGAAATAATTCGGAGAAAAATCTTGGACTGGAGACATTAATCTTTTTGGAATTGAAGGTAAGGATCCCAGTACCTTCCCTAATTGAGGTAATGGCTTGAGAGGGGCGCTCGTTTTCCTGGCAAGATAGGCTAAATACTTGACTGCCTTATCGCTATGTTCAAACAGCCTTTGTTTTGCAAAAGTAAGTTCCTTCTTGGCTGTCTGTATGAGCGTGGAATTCACTGTAGACCGAAGCGTTGTGATCCTCTGCAGCTTAGCCACTGAGGGTTTATCACAGCTTGCCCTCTTGGCTGCCCTCAACTGTGCCTCAAGCCAGCATTACGGCTCCCCCTTCTGCTGCATCCTAAGGAATAATTATTCCCTTGGCATAAGTCTTAGCAATTTCCCATAGAGTGGATGGGTTACTGGTTGAATCTGAATTAATGGCTAAGAAAGATCTGAATTCATTACAGAAATACTCAATGAACGAACTAATCTTAACAATAAAGGGATACATTCACCAGTGTCTAGAATCTGTCATATTGCCTTAATCTTAATGAATAAGTATGATCAGAAATGGTAACTTTCCAAATTGTGCACGATGCCACCGAATCTGAGATTGTTGCAGGGATGGGGAAGATATCAACCCTCGTGTGGTATTTCTGCGGGTTAAAGAGGAAAATAAAATCCCTACTTGTGAGGTAGGTCTGCCTCCAGACACCCACCAGCTCTAGGTCTGCACACAAATCCACCAATTGCCGACATTATAACAAGAGTATTGAGGGACCTTTGGACATTCTGTCCACCGTGGGGTCCATAAGACAGTTGAAACCTCCTTCTACCATAATGCGCCATGATGCAAGATAACTGAATTTGGTAAAATGCATCTACTGAGATTTTAAGAGGCTGCTCCGAGTGTTGCGGGGCGGGGGGGGGGGGGGGGGGGGGGGGGTGCATTTACCATTCAAAATATTGGATTATTTACCATAGTTCAAGGCGTGGGGGATTATGATCATCCCGTGAGTGTCAAATAAATTCTAGTAATTTAAATAGAAGATTCTTCTCATCCAGTATGTTTTCTCCCCTACTCCAAATATTAAAAGATGAAAAAAAACTCATTCAAACCCGCCCCGCTGTAACGTCAAATGTTCCTTGTCATTAAGGTGCATCTCCTGCAATAGGACGACATCCACCCTCTCTTTTTTAAGACGAGAAAGGAAATGTTTCCTCTTGACTGGCCAATGGCTCCCATTAATGCTCCAGGTACACCATTTAAACACATCATTATCCAGGACATATTGTAGCAATATTTGAACTCGAGAGAGGAAGAGCTCGAATTACTGATCATTAATAAAGAAAGTCTCATAGCGCTTACAAACTACACAAACTAAAACTACTACAACTTAAAGCTCTCCAAACTTTCCAAAACTAAACATATATAAAAAAAACAAAAAAAAGAAGCAAAATCGATAGGGGAATTTAAAATGTCCACAAAGTTTCCGCTTTCTCTGCAGAGTCAGGTGAGTTCATGGACCCATTAAATGCAATACGGAGAACCGTTGGGTACCAGAGGGAGTACTGAATCCCGAGTTCCCTTACTCTTCTCTTGACAGGTATTAGACTTGGAAGCAAGTGAGCACTTGGGTGATAGCGATCACAATTCTGTTGTTTACTTCAGTGATAGCAAGGGATAGGTGTATACTACTGGGCAAGAGTTACAGCTGGGGAAAAGGCAATTACAATGTGATTAGGCACAATTTAGGAAGCATAGGAGGGAGAAGGAAACTGAAGGGATAGGCACATTAGAAATGTGGAGCTTATTCAAGGAAAAAAGTACCGTGTGTCCTAGATAGGTATGTACCTGTCAGGTAGGGAGGAAGCTGTAGAACGCGAGAGCTGTGGTTTATGAAGGAAGTGGAATCTCCGGTCTTTATGGAAGAAGAAGACTTATGTTAGGATGAGATGTGAAGGCTCAGTTAGGGTGCTTGAGGGTTACAAGGTAGCCAGGAAAGACCTAAAGAGAGAGCTCAGAAGAGCCAGGAGGAGACATGAGAAGTTGTTGGCAGGTAAACCCTAAGGGTTTCTACAGGTATTTAAGGAATAAAAGAATGATGAGTGTAAGATTAGAGCCAATTAAGGATAGTAGTGGGAAGTTGTGTGTGGAGTCAGAGGAGATGGGGAAGCGCTAAATGAATATTTTTCAACAATATTCACTGTAGAAAATGACAATGTTGGCGAGGAGATTACTGAAATACAGGCTACTAGACTAGTTGAGTTTGAGGTTCACAAGGAGGAGGTATTAGAAATCCTGCAGAGTGCGAAAGTAGATAAGTCCCCTGGGTCGGATGGGATTTATCCTAGGATCTTCTGGGAAGCCGGGGAGGAGATTGCTTAGCCTTTGGCATTGACCTTAAAATCATCATTATCTACAGGAATAGTGCCAGAAGATTGGAGGATGGGAAATAAGGTTCTCCAGTTCAAGAAGGGGAGTAGAGACAATCCTGGTAATTATAGACAAGTGAGCCTTACTTCAGTTGTTGGTAAAGTGTTGGAAAAGGTTATAAGATATAGGATTTATAATAATCTAGAAAAGAACAAATTGATTAGGGTTAGTCAGCACGGTTTTGTGAAGGGTAAGTCGTGCCTCACAAACTTTATTGAATTTTTTGAGAAGGTGACCAAACAGGTAGATGAGAGTAAACCGGTTGATGTGGTGTATATGCATTTCAGCAAGGCGTTCCATAAGGTTCCCCACAGTTGGCTATTGCACAAAATGTGGAGTAATGGGATTGTGGGAGATATAGCAGTTTGCATCAGTAATTAGCTTGCTGAAAGATGACAGAGGGCCGTGGTTGATGGGAAATGTTCATCCCGTAATCCAGCTAGTAGTGGCGTGCTGCAAGGGTAGGTGTTGCGTCCACTGCTGTTCGTCATTTTTATAAACAACCTAGATGAGGGCATAGAAGGGTGTGTTAGTAAATTTTCAGACGACACTAAGGTCGGTGGTGTTGTGAATAGTGACGAAGGAATTTATAGGTGATAGAGAGACATAGATCATCTGCAGAGCTGGGCTGAGAGGTGGCAAATGGAGCTTAATGCGGACAAGTGTCAGGTGATTCACTTTGGTCGGAGTAACCTGAATGCAAAGTACTGGGCTAATGGTAAGATTCTTGATAGTGTAGATGAGCAGAGAGATCTCGGTGTCCAGGTACACAAATCCATGAAAGTTGCCACCAGGTTGACAAGGTTGTTAAGAATGCATACAATGTTTTAGCTTTTATTAATAGAGGGATCGAGTTGCGGCACCATGAGGTTATGCGGCAGCTGTACAAAGCTCTGGTGCAGCCGCAGTTGGAGTATTGTATACAGTTCTGGTCACCATATTATAAGAAGGATGTGGAAGTTTTGGAAAGGGTGCAGAGGAGATTTACCATGATATTGCCAGGTATGGAGGGAAGGTTTTACGAGGAAAGGCTGAGGGACTTGAGGCTCTTTTCATTAGAGAGCAGAAAGCTGGGAGGTGAAATAATAAAGACATATAAGGTAATCAGAGTGTTAGATAGGGTGAGCCTTTGTCCAAGAATGGTGATGGCGAGCATGAGGGGGTACAGCTTTAAATTGAGGGGTGATAGATATAGGACAGATGTCAGAGGTAGTTTCTTTACTCAGAGAGTAGTAAGGTTATGGAATGCTTTGCCTGCAACGGTAGTAGATTCGCCAACTTTAAGTACATTTAAGTCGTCATTGGACAATCATATGGACGTACATGGAATAGTGTCGGTTAGATGGGCTTCAGATTGGTATGACAGGTCGGTGCAACATCAAGGGCCGAAGGGTCTCTACTGCGCTGTAATGTTCTATGTTCGATATCATCAAACGATTTTTTTTTCTGAATCACCGACGCTGAAAAGACCCAAAAGGAAATAATCCTGGACCCGTGAATTAAAGCCATTGGGTCTTTCCCTTGGGTCTGTCGCTTCCACTAGTCTTTGTTTATCCCCATAACTATGTAACCGCACGAGGACAGGGCGAGAGCGCTGGTCTGAGCCTGACCTGTGCACCGTAACCCAATGAACTGTATCAGTTTTCATCCGACCCTCTTCAGTTTCGAAGTGAAGGAATCGCTGCAGCCAGATCTCGAAAAATACTCACTGGCTGACCACCTGCTGTCTGGGCCAGCAGATCGACGATATGAATATTCTTCATCCTGCCCCTGTTCTCAAGGTCGTCATCATGTTCAGTTAAGGTACAGACCTGTTTTTCAAGAGTGAGGATCCTGTCTTGTGAGGAATTTATCGCAGACTCTGTCATGCAGTTTGGCGCTTGACATCGTCCATTTGTTTCCAAGGCTATCAAGTTGCTGCTCATGTTTTTGGAGCGCGCCTGAGAGTGGTGGTAGTTCTAGCCACAGCTGAACCCTCCTTCTATCGTGGCGTCAATCATTTCACATAACTTGGTGAACTCAGTGACCAAGCCTTGGTGAGTAACTGGGTCCATGGAACGAGCAGAGTGGGTTACAGCATCAGGCATGCTCGATGCTTCTCATGGGTGCACCGTATGTTGGAACTTACTCGATCCTTCCCCATGTTTTGTCATTACCACTTGACAAATAAGGAACTTTACTGACTCTTTTAGGGTGATTTTAAGTAAATTGCTGGGGTGGAGTGGGTTAGGAACCACTTTGCCCGTGCTGTGATATAGAGCCCAACAAAGCAGATCTTCCGGATCGCAGCCATCTTGGATTCCCCCTTAACATTTTGTCAATATTATCATTTCGGTTTGCATTAGATTCCTGGATGTTCTGGAGCAGTGTGATTTTGTATCACTGTCTACATTTTCCCCTACACTGCAAATTTCTGCCCATTCCTCGATAATCCTTGACTCTGTCGTTACTTAGAACATAGAAAAATACAG
This sequence comes from Chiloscyllium punctatum, assembly GCF_047496795.1. Classification (NCBI taxonomy): domain Eukaryota; kingdom Metazoa; phylum Chordata; class Chondrichthyes; order Orectolobiformes; family Hemiscylliidae; genus Chiloscyllium; species Chiloscyllium punctatum. Next base: position 48,450,110 of record NC_092754.1, on the reverse strand, counting down.
CACAGAACAGGCCCTTCGGCCCACGATGCTGTGCCGAACATTTGTCCTAGCTTAAGCACCTATCCATGTACCTATCCAATTGCCACTTAAAGGTCACCAATGATTCTGACTCTGCCACTCCCACAGGCAGCACATTCCATGCCCTCACCATTGTCTGGGTAAAGAACCTACCCCTGACATCCCCCCTATACCTTCCAACCTTCACCTTAAATTTATGTCCCCTTGTAACACTCTGTTGTATCCAGGGAAAAAGTTTCTGACTGTCTACTCTATCTATTCCCCTGATCATCTTATAAACCTCTATCAAATCACCCCTCATCCTTCGCCGTTCCAATGAAAAAAGGCCTAGCACTCTCAACCTATCCTCGTACAACCTATTCTCCATTCCAGGCAACCTCCTGGTAAATCTCCTCTGCACCCACTCCAAAACTTCCACATCTTTCCTAAAGTGAGGCGACCAGAACTGCACACAGTACTCCAAAAGTAGCCTTGCCAAGGTCCTGGACAGCTGCAACATCACCTCAATCCCTCTGCTAATGAACGCTAAAACACCATAGGCCTTTTTAAAAGCTCTATCCACCTTAGTGGCAACTTTCAAAGATCTATGAACTTAGACCTCAAGATCCCTCTGCTCCTCCACCTTACTAAGAACCCTATCGTTAACCCTGTATTCCGCATTCTTATTTGTCCTTTCAAAATGGACAACCTCACACTTGACAGGGTTCAACTCCACCTGACACTCCTCAGCCCAGCTCTGCATCATATCTAAGTCCCTTTGAAGCCGAGAACAGCCCTCCTCACTATCCACAACTCCACCAATCTTCGTATCGTCTGCAAATTTACTGACCCACCCTTCGACTCCCTCTTCCAAGTCATTAATAACTATTACAAACAGCAGAGAACCCAGAACTGATCCCTGCGCAACTCCACTTGTAACTGGGCTCCACGCTGAATATTTACCATCTACCACCACTCTCTGACTTCGACCGGTTAGCCTGTTCTCTATCCAACTGTCCAAATTTCCCACTATCCCATGCCTCCTGACTTTCTGCATTAGCCTACCATGGGGAACCATATCAAATGCCTTACTAAAATCCATGTACACTACATCCACTGCTCTACCCTCATCCACATGCTTGGTCACCTCCTCAAAGAATTCAATAAGACTTGTTAGGCAAGACCTACCCCTCACAAATCTGTGTTGGCTGTCCCTAATCAAGCAGTGTCTTTCCAGATACTCATAAATCCTATCCCTCAGTACCCTTTCCATTAATTTGCCTACCACCGAAGTAACACTAACTGGCCTGCAGTTCGCGGGGTTATCCCTATTCCCTTTTTTGAACAGGGGCACGACATTCACCACTCTCCAGTCCCCTGGCACCACCCCCATTGATAGTGAAGATGAAGAGATCATTGCCAACGTTCTGCAATTTCCTCTCTTGCTTCCCACATAATCCTAGGATATATCCCGTCAGGTCCGGGGGACTTGTCGTTCCTCAGGTTTTTCAAAATGCCCAACACATCTTACTTTCTAACAAGTATCTCCTCGAGCCTACCATCCCGTTTCATACTCTCCTCTTCAACAATATGGTTACTCTCATTTGTAAATACTGAAGAAAAGTACTCATTCAAGACCTCTCCTATCTCTTCCGACTCAATACACAGTCACCCACTATTGTCCTTGATTTGACCTACTCTCGTCATTCTCATGTTTCTCACATATGTATCAAAGGCCTTGGGGTTATCCTTGATACTACTCGCCAAAGAGTTTTTTCATGCCGTCTCTTAGCTCTCCTAATCCCTTTCTTCAGCTCCCTCCTGGCTATCCTGTATCCCTCCAATGTTCTGTCTGAACCTTGTTTCCTCAACCTTATGGAAGCCTCCTTCTTCCTCTTTATAAGACATTCAACCTCCCTCGTCAACCAAGGTTCCCTCACAACAACCATCTCTTTCCTACCTGACAGGTACATACATGTCAAGGACACGTCGTATCTGTTCCTTGAAAAAGTTCCACATTTCAACGACACCCTTCCCTGACAGCCTATGCTCCTAACTTATGCTCCTCAGATCCTGTCTTGCAGCATCGTATTTACCCTTCCCCCAATTGTAAAACCTACCTTGTTGCACGCACATATCTCTCTCCATAACCAAGGTGAAAGTCACAAAACTGTGGTCACCACCACCAAAATGCTCACCCACTAACCAGCCCATCACTTGTCCCGGTTCATTACCAAGTACCAAATCCAATATGGCCTCCCCTCTGGTCGGACAATCTACATACTGAGTTAGAAAAGCTTCCTGGACACACTGCACAAACACCGGCCCGTCCAATCTACTTGATCTAAAGAGACTCCAATCAATATTTGGGAAGTTGAAATCGCCCATGACCCTGTGGCTTCTGCACCTTTCCAAAATCTGTTTCCTAATCTGTTTCTCCACATCTCTTCTGCTACTGGGGGGCCTATAGTAAACACGCAACAAGGTGACCGCTCCTTTCCTCTTTCTGACTTCAGGCCATACTACCTCCAAAGGCAGATCCCCCTCGAACTGCCTTTCTGCAGCCGTTATATCATTTCTAATTAGCAACACCACACCCCCTCTCCTTTTTAACCACCCTCCCTAATCTTACTGAAACATCTGTAACCAGGAACCGCCAACAACCATTCCTGTCCCTCATCTATCCATGTTTCCGTGATGGCCACAACATCGTAGTCCCAAGTACTGTTCCAGGCCTGAAGTTCACCCACCTTATTTCTCAAACTCCTTGCGTTGAAGTATACACACTTGAACCCATCTTTGTGTCCGCAAGTACTCCCTGTCAGTGCTACTTTCTCCACGGCCTCCCTACATTCTTGGACATCCTGAAAAACAGCTAACCTACTTGCTGGACTCCAATCCCCCTGCCAAATTAGTTTAAACACCCCCGAAGAGTGCTAGCAAACCTACCTCCCAGGATATTGGTGCCCTTCTGGTTCAGGTGCAATCCGTCCTGCTTGTACAAGTCCCACCTTCCCCAGAATGCAGTCCAATTGTCCAAATACCTGAAGCCCTCCCTCCTACACCATCCTTGCAGCCACCTGTTCAACTGCACTCTCTCCCTATTCCTTGCCTCACTGTCACGTGGCACCAGCAACAACCCAGAGATGACGACTCCGTCCGTCCTAGCTTTTAGCTTCCAGCCTAACTCCCTGAGCTCCTGAATGACCTCCCCACCCGTCTTCCGACCGATGTCGTTGGTGCCAATGTGCACCACAACTTCTGGCTACACACCCTCCCCCTTAAGGATTCTGAAGACACGGTCCGAGACGTCTCGGACCCTGGCACCCGGGAGGCAACAAACCAACCGAGAGTCTTGCTCATTTCCACAGAACTGCCTGTCTGTCCCTCTAACTATAGAGCCTCCTATAAGTAGCGCTCTCCTCCTCTCCCCCTTTCCCTCTGAGACCCGGTCACTGCAGCTTACCCCTGCTAGGCCGTCACCCCCAACAGTATCCAAAGCGTTATACTTATTGTTGAGGGGAACGACCACAGGGGATCCCTGCACTGCTTGCTTCCTCCCCTTCCCGCCTCTAACTGTTACACAGCTACCTCTGTTCTCTGGCGTAACTATGTCTCTGTAGCTTCCATCTATCACCCTCTCAGCCTCTCGAATAATCCTCAGTTCATCCAACTCCAGTTCCAGTTCCCAAACGCGGTCTGTGAGGAGCTGGAGCTGGCTGCACTTCCTGCAGATGAAGTCGGCAGGAGCATCGATGGTCACCCCTACCTCAATCATACCACAGGAGGAACATTCCACTGCCTGCGCTGCCATAACTCTACACTTAGTTTCCAATACAAGAAAACTAAGTAGCTTACCTGTTCAGCTGACTGAGACCTTTTTTTTAGGTTAGAGGAGGAGGGAGTGTCTCAGGTTCCTGCTCCACTCAAATAACAATCACTTACCTTCCCGACCAGCTTTGCGGTCTGACTTCACTTCCGCCCAGCTCCCGCCGCTCTCTGCTGCTGCAAAAAAATAAACCTTCTGTCTGTGCCTCAAAAATATTCAATATCTCTTCCTCCAAAGCTCTGTGGGGAAGAGAGTTACAAATACTCTCACCACTGAGAAAACAAAAGTTAACCTCAACTGTGTATGAGATTATTTTTGTCTCCTTACCTGAGAAAGGATATAATTTGGAAGCAGTTCGGAGATGTTTCACTTCATGTATTCCAGGGATGCAGGGCTTATATTATGAAGGCTTTAACAGGTTACTCTCGGAATCAGAGGTGATGTTATTGAAACATTCAAAACCTAGACGATCAGACGAACACCCACTGGTTGTTTGCATCCACCAAACTTCGTGAAATTTTTATAGAATTTCGACAGTGTGGAAGCAGGACATTTCGTCCATCATGTCCACATTGACCCCCAGAACTGTATCCTCCCTGGACCTGCCCCCCTACTCTATCCATGTAACCCTGCATTTCCCATCACTAACCTATCTAACCTTCACATCCCTGAGCAATATGGGCAATTTAGCATGGACAATCCACTCTAAGCTGCATATCTTTGGACCGTGGGAGGAAAATGGAACACTGGTAGGAAACCCACACAGACATGGGGAGAATGATCAAAATCCAAATAGAGGGTTGCCAGAGGTTGGAATTGACCGCAGCTCCTTGGCGATGGGAGGTAGCAGTGCTAACCACAGAACCACTATGTGCATCCGTTAGTTCTATTAGTTACTTGTGGCTGACTAAAGAAATCTGCCTGACTTGTTCCTGTCACTGAACCTGACCCAGTCTGAGACCTTTATCGTCGGCCATATTACCAACCTGGTAACATTTAAAATTTGTTGTGAGCAGTGGAAGAGTGGGACTAGAAAAGAAAAAAAAGTGACACCCTCCATCCTCAGTCACAACTGCAGTGAGAAAAAAAATCACAAAGTGGTATTTCATTCAAGTGGGAATTCTCTTTCCCAGAAGTTTGGGATGGTCAGATATTTATATTATACCGAGGTTGGCTTTGTCTGATTGTCTATGGACAGGTGAATCAGAGATAATGGTGCATGGAGATCAAAGTGCGACTGGGACCACAATGAGATGAGCCACGACCTTATTTACTGGTGAAGTAGTGTCAAAGGGCCAAATGGCCCCCTCGTGTCCCTCAGCCCTGTGTTCTGATGTTCCATTCAGCCCTTCGGACCTGCTACACAGGGGCAGATCGAGGCCACTCCGATGGTGAGGTGCAGTTGCAGAAATGTAATTGGAAAATGCAGGCTGGGCCAGAAAGTGCTCCCCCACCCCCCCCCCCCCCCCCCCCCCACACCCCAATCCCTGTTCCCCGGCTTCCCCTGTCTGTAACTTCTGCTCCAGCTGTGGGACATATTGCAGCCCCAGATACGCTTGGAATACAACCCCATACCCCACGCAGGGTTAAAACAACAAATCCTCTGCCCTCCCTGAATACAAGATTTTACAACACGATTTTCATGAAAACAACCCTTTACTTTTCAAAAGCATAACATGTGAAATTAATAAATAGGAACAGGAGTAGGTCAATCGGCCCCTCAAGCTAACCCTGTCATTTAATAAGAACATAGCTGATCTACTCCAGGGCTCAACTCCACTCTCTTGCCGACTCCTTGTATCCTTCCACACCTCTCTGGGTCAGGGAATTCCAGACATTCACTACCTTCGGAGAGAAGACATCGGTTTGCATTTCAGATTGGAATCGATGTTCCTTCTTCGAAATCTATATCCTCGAGTTCGACACTTTGCCCAAGAATGGAAATAACTTCTCAACATCTAATTTCTCAAGTCCCTGCTTTGTCTTGTATGTTTCAGCATATCACTCATCATTCATTTAAACCCCAATGAATGATCACGTCACCTTTTTAGAGATTCTCTATAATTAAACCCTTTCATCACAGGAAAATGCCTAATGTACCAACATAGTTACTTGCTGCACCAGCATGCTGACTTTATGTTTCATACACAGGAACACTCCAATCCCTTTGTACTGTTCCTTTTCTGGAAGTCCTCTCCATTAAATAACAGCCTGCCTTTTGATTCTCACTGTCATCCTCAAACTCGGATGTATATTGCACTCAGCTCCCTCCTTCAGTCTATCAGTATAGATTGTCAATAACTGCTGCCATCAGACTGATATTTGTGGTACTCCAGCAGATACACCCTTATCATAAAGATCCATTAATCCTGACTCTTCGATTTCCGTGTTAACCAATCATCAACCCATGTTAATACAGTATCTGATGTCCTAGAGCTTCTGTTTTGTGTAAGAACTTTCATTTTAAACTACTTGTGGAAAATCTCGGGAAAGTTTTGTGTCTACCAGATCCCCTTTATCAAGTCTGATTGTTACATTTTCAGGCATCTCCAGAAATACTTTGCATGATTTTACGGGCAAAATATAATTTCCCTTTCACAGACCCACACTGACTCTGCGTGAAGCTTTTCTAAATGTCCATGCTGGGCAATTTTTCCAAACTCTACTAGTCCCATCTGCTTCCATTTGGCCCATATGCCTCTATGTGTTTCCTAGTCATATATTTGTCCAAATGATGTTTAATGTTGCAGCTGTACACGCATCTAACACTCTTCCTCAGGCAGCCCATTCCATACCCACACCACACTCTGTGTAGAAACGTTGTCCCTTCGTCCCTTTTAAATATTCTCTCTAACACCTTAAACTCATTCCCTCTATGCTTGAACTTCCCCAGCCCGTGGAAAAGATCTTGGCAATTCACCCAATCCATTCCTCTCATGATTTTATCAGCTTCTACAATGTCAGCCAGCAACATTCTACACTCCGTCTGATACTAACTTCAAGAACAAGCATTTAAAGATAAGCACTGCAAATTTGGAACGATATTAAACATCACAGGTTACGAATACTCAGCCCAATCTTCATACTGTTATTTATTTTTCTCCTTGTTACAATACTAAGGCGACATGAAACGCTTACTAGTGCCAATAAGAAGTTAACCACCTGAATTCCTGTGTCTAAAGGGAATGATGATCACTACAGTGAAAACGTATCTGTGGCCATATCTATATAATACCACATGGTCAACATTCTCCCTCATGGCCTCCCTATGACTGTGTGTGGTTGTGTCTTCTTTATCTTGCAATCAATAGAGAGAACCACTTTCCCCCATTTAATTTAAACCCCTTTTACAGAATCTTCTCATTCACCACTGCTAAAAGCCCGTTTATCTTTTGCCACACCCTCCTTTCCCTGCCACCCATCCCCCACTTCTGGCAATGGATTAAACGACCATTTTGCAATTGAATTCAGTTTTGAAGAAGTGTCACATTGGAAACGCTAACTCTGTTTCTCTGTCTCTGCAGATGCTGACAGACCTGCTGAGTTTCACAGAAAAAAAACATTTCAATTAAATAAATAACTATGGATACTGGAAATAAGAGTACAAAAAGTGCTGGAGATACTGGGAGCTTTATAGAAGATTCACTGGACCTGAAAGTTTAACTCTGCTTTCACTCCAGAAAATGCTGCAACATCTTTAGCAATTTCTTCAGCAATTTCTGTTTTTAAACAATTTCCAATGACGTATGTCAAAGATGCCCAAACATCTTGTCCAACATGGAGCGCCGTACACTGGGAACTGAACAATAACGCATGGTGCAGAAGTTCATTGACTCTGAAATTGCATAAGCTTGGCATCAATGACAATACAGAGCTCTGAATCATGGTCAGGGAGAAAAACAGAGGGAAACACATTCACTTCAAATACAGAAGATGGCATTATGGAAAGGTGAAAGTTCAGAATAGTACCTTAAATGGATTGAGTTTATGCAACAAATTGGAGGCAAGGCACCAAGGAAAGACTTCCAGCAGAATGAGAATATGAAAATGGAAGTTATTTCTGCATCAGAAACCAGAGTAGGTCACTGAATACAGGGCTGATGGGTGAATGGGTCTCGGTGTGAAATGGGGAACATTCAGTAGAATTGAATTGTAGCTGGGTTATCATCTGATGCTGTAGACCACAACAGCAGAAGAAGCAGAATTGTTTTTAATGACAATCTGTAACATTTTCCCGACGATAATTCATCAGTCTACCATTACAATCAAGCCGATCCATGGTTCAGTGACGATTGTGGGTGAACATGCCAGGGTCGGAATCACGTGCACCTAAACCTGATGACAACCTATTAATGCGACCACTCTTGACTGGTTACACTCCAAACAGCAGGACTAACATCTGATACAGAGGGAGAAATAATGCCAAGACTAACAAATCAAATCTAAGCTCTGTCGGCCTGTCAAATCCATGCATAAAAGTCGATGGAGCATTAAACAACTTACTGGAAGAGAGGACACCACAAATATCCGCACCCTAAGTAATGGAACAGCCCTGTATGTCTGTGTAAAAGATGCAGTATCTGCACCATCCTTAACCAGAAGTGTTGAGTCGATTATCCACCTCACCTTCACCATGATGCCCACAGAATCACAAATGGCAGTCTTCAACCAATTCAATTCACTGCACGTGACATGAAAAAACATCTGGACACTATAGATACGACTAATGCAGTGGGCCCTGACAACATTCCTGCAAGAGGACTGAAGACTTGTGCTGCACAACAAGCTGTGCCCTTGCGAAAGCTGTTTCATTCCAGCTCCAACTCTGACATCTCCCTGACAATGTGGAAAATTACTCAACTATATCCAATCCGCTAAGAGGAGGATTACTGCAGTCTGACTCTGTATTAGTCCTTCAGTCCCATCACGACAGTTAAATTGGTGGGAGTTCAAATTTGACAGAGCTGTCAAGCAGCACAGAAATAATCTGCTCAGTGTAGTTTCCGATACGTCCCCATGTGGAGATGGTGCTGTTGTGGAAATGTCACTGGATTACTAACTTAGACCAGGCTAATGCTCTGGCAGCTGATCCAAATTAAAAACAATTAATAAAATATCAAGATCTAAAATCTGGTGTCAGTAATAGTGATCTTGTGTTCAATATCAGTTGTAAACTTCGATTTCCTCCCCAATGTACTTTCAGGAAGTGAATCTCCCATGCCTTCCTGGTCTGGCTTAAAAATGACTCCAGACACGTGTCAAACTATTCGATGATCTCTGAATCGGCCAAGCAAGACACTCAATTTTATCAAACTGCACTGAGGTGTTAAATGATAAACCCGTACTGCACACCAGGCCCCAGCCTCGTTAGTAGAAAAGGGAATGGGAAACACAATCCTGTCGACCATGCAGAGACCTCTTTCCTAACATTTGAGAGCTTGTGACAATATTTGCAGAACTTTCCCACACACTGAACAGAAACATTGTGACAGGAGCAGGTCATATAACACATTGAGCTTTCCCTATGCTAGTTAATGGCCGCATATCTCCTCAGTGCAGTTTTCCCCATACAATAGTCATATCCCTTAATATGTTGAAACATTGTGAAATATAAAATGAGAACTGCTGTAGTGCCTTCAGCCCATTAGTTTTACTCCTTCATTCAATATACAGGCAGTTCTCCGATAACACGTGTTGATTAAATACAATTTGGCTGCAATGTGATTCGTACATCTTTTTTCTATAAAGTGAATTCCCGTTCACTGTGACGCGATTGCTTGCCGGGAACCAGCTGAACAACAAAACCCTGCCTCAAGATCCTCTCTCTGCAAAATGTACAACCAATGTGGTCAGCTAAAACAGGAATGCAATGCGCTCAGGAAGCCTTGAAACTGAGGCTGAAACTGGAAATTGTAGACTACATTTAGAGAGAACTTTATTTCAAACTGTGGAGAGAATCTTGAGGAGACCTGGAATTCCCCATCGGCATCAAGTGGTCATTCAGCCCCCCCACGTGCTTTCTGGTGAAAGGTACAGTGCTCCAGTGAGTGACTGTAGTGTGCAAGTGTTAGATTTACAACACTGTTCCATTACAACATGTGATTTAAAGATTTATTTAGACTGAACTAGTGTTGGTGTTAGACCAAACTTAATTTCTGGTTTTTACTGATATTTTTGGGGTTCGCCCCTTACCCTTTTTTTCCATAGACCCCATTATTAGTATTGCACGATTTTCGACAACACAGTGTTGCACAGAAACACAGCTACCGTGTTACTGGAGAACAACCTGGACTGATAACTGATCTTCTATCTTCACACCGCACTCCTGCTTTATCCGTATCCCTTTAATTTCCAGAAATCCTTATTTATATTCAGCGCCATGACTTCCACAGCCTGATCTGGGAGAGAGTACCCCTTGTTCGCCAGTCTCAGAGTGCAGACATTTATTCTCACCTCAATGCAAAGCGGCCTGTCTGTACCTGATACAGTGGCCCCTTGCTCTGGATATCCGAGCCAGGGGAATTACCATCCCTGCTTCCAATCCGTCTCGCCCAATAAGAGTGTTATATATTTCACTCAGATCTCCACTGATTTTCCTAAACCGCATGGAACACAAGTCCGGTCCCCCCAAACTCAGATCCCATAACAGGTCTGTCATCCCAGAGATCAGTCTGTACATCCTTTACTGCTCTCTCTCAATGTCAGGTTTGTCCTCTATTAGGAACAGAGACCAAAACTACACACAATCCTGCACAATGTTCAAGATGGTGTCTCACCAAGACTCTGTACAGCTGCAGTAAGATACTCTTACTCCTGTACTCAAATCCCCCTGAAATGAAGGTGAATACAGCATTTATCTGCCTATCTGCTTACTGCTCCTGAAATATTGCTTTCAGTGACTGGTATACAGGGGAGATCCAGATTCGTTTCAATGTTACAGCTCCCCACTTGCTGGTCAGCATGCCAATGCCATTCCCAGTATTGACTCCTGGATTCAGAACTCACTACCTTACATGGACTCGGGGGCTGCACAGAAATAAACAAAAATTCAGCTTAAGCTCCTCTATAAAGCAACATTTTTCAGGCACTCCCCTTTCAAATGATAGGCTGCCATTCTATTGTTCCCATCACAGTACACATCATCTCACCTCTCCCATTTCTCTCCATCTACCACGTATTTGCCCAGTCATTTCGCTTGTCTCAGTCACCTTGGAGCTTTTTTTTACATCTTCCTCAACCACTCCAAGCTGACATTGTTTAGTGCTGTCAACGAACTTGGGAATATTGCATTTGAGACATTCAACCAAATATATAATGTCTATTGGCAATAGTTTGCGCCCAAGCCACTATCCTTGCTATATACCCCTAGTCTTCCATTAAAAATATGTTGTTTTATTCCTTCTCACTGTTTCCTGCCAGCTCTGTCCTTTGAGAACCATGTCCATCTATTAGCCCCAGTCCCACAGGATTCAAATTTGCACAATAGGCTTGGGGCTTTATCAAAACTCTTTCTGAAATTCCAATTGTATTGCATTGATAGCTTCCACATAATTTTGCTAAAAGTCACTTTCTCAAATATGATTCCTATTTCATGAATCTCTGTTGACTTTGTCTATGCCCATTAATTTCAGTCTGACACTTTCTCTAAAATGTTTAGTTGATAACTTAATTCTATTCCCTTTTTCTCACCAGATTAAAGTTCCCTAGTATTGCTAGGAAGTTTTCTTTTTTGTTTTGCTTCCTTCTGTGAAGGCATAACTGAAGTATTTGCTCCATAGTTCTGCTATTTCCCGGTCCTCAATTATCTGGTACCAAACTGTAGGAAAGCTGCACATCTTTTCCCTTAATTTTGCCATTGACATATTTTCAGAAAATATCACAAGTTCTGACTGATAAACTTTGTTAAGATATTCTTCAGAGACCTATCAATTCCTATTTCAAGTTACTCAGTGGTTGGCCTTCCACAGCCATACAATCACAGAAGCAAAGACTCTGTACTATCAGAAATACAGCACGGTCTACATTAGAGCCCTGTCTGGTTCCTTCTTCCAAAGTGCATCACCTCATATTTATCAGGGTTACATTCCATCTGCCATTGATCTTCCCAGCTGACCATTCCATCTGTATCTTCCCCTAACTTAAGGCCTTCCTCCTCACTGCCAACCAACCGGTCAATCTGCGTATCAAACACAAACTTACTCATCACACTCCCCACCCCTCGTCCATAGCCACAGCGACATCATTTATGAGTACCACAAATATTAAAGTTGAAAATCACACATCATGTTAGAGTCTAACAGGTTTGTTCGAAGGCACTACCTTTCGAAACGCAACTTCTTCATCAGATGATTGTGCGCTTTGATGAAGAAGCAGCACTTCGAAAGCTAGTGCCGCCGAATAAACCTGTTGGCCTATAATCTGGTGTTATGCGATTTTTAGCATTGCCCACCCAGTCCAACACCAGCACCTCCGAATCGCAAATAATAAGGGACACAGCACTGATCCCTGTGGTATACCATTGGACACTGGCCTCCAGTCACACAAGCAGTCAACCACCACCTTGTGTCTCCCACCACTAAACTTCATTTGGATGCAACTTGGCAAGTTACGAATGAGTCCTACCTGTTCCCTGGTCATTCTGTTCCGCTGGACACACTTGTATATTATCTGGGAATTCTCCCTAATCTTGACCTGCCAGCAGGTTTCCATGCCCCTGTGTTAGTTAGTCCCCTATGCGTGCAGAATTTTCTCCTTATTGCAGCCTTAAATGGTTTGTCCTTTATCCTGCCATTATTTCCCTTGATTGTGTATTAGGCAGCCGGAGAAACATCCTGTTAATTTCCAACTTGTCACGTGTTTTGTGAATTTTATATATTTCACAGTGACCCATCTCTCATTCTTTGAAACTCTAAAGAACACAGGCCGAGTTTCCTCATCACGCAATCTCGTCAACTGAGGGATTAGTCTGGAGAATGTCCATTGAACTTCCTCTGTGGTCAGTATATCCTTTCTCAGATTTGGTGACCAAAACTGTACTCAATATTCCAGGTACAATACTCACCAACACGCTGTTAAACTGCTTCAACATGTCTTTACATCTATATTCTGACTCCCTTAAAGGAAGGCAATCCAAACTTTAACTTACTACTTGCATATATTCCTCCAAATACCCTTCACATTCATTTCATTTACAAACTCATTGTGTGAGTTCTTATAGAAAGCCTTCTGATAATCTAAAATATGCCGATTGTACTGGTTCCCCATTATCTGTGCTGTAAGAATCAACTTTAAACAATTCCAAAGTTTGTCAAGTATGATTTCCCTTTCAGAAATGCAGACTGATTCTCTTCAATGTTGCTGTTAATTTCTAAATAACGAATATCACATCCTACATAATAGACTCCAACAGTTTCCCCACAAATGTCAAGTTAATTGGTCTGCAGTTCTCCACACTATCTCTTCCCTTTGTAGTTGTTTGGATCACTACCGTTCGTCTATAGTGCTTGGATCCAGACTATGCAGAATGCACTGGGTAATAGAACACAGTCATCGACAGTGCAACTAATACTTCTATTAGTGGTTTATTTCTGAAGATTTTGGTATGAAGTACATCTGGTTTGTCAAAGGTAGCAATGCTCAATCCAGCTGTATGTTCAAGTAGAGCCTTGTTACTAATATAAATTAACTTTATGTCTTTCGATCCACAAGTCCTATATTGCTGGGTGATTTTCTGGATCTTCCTCATGAAGACTGATGCAAAGTAACTGGTTATTTGTTTGGCCATTTCCCTGTTATCCATAATAAGCTCCTCTCTCCTGATTGCAGATTTCCACATTTGACTATGCTTTTCTCTTTCCATTGAAATATAGAACATAGATTTATGCAGTCTTTGTGTTCCTGTTTGTTTGCATGCATGATCGCTTTTTGATTTCCTTACCGTTTCATGGCCCTCCTTTTCTGGACCGTAAATTTCTGAAAATTCTCAGGATTCTACAATGTCTGGAATTCTTCTGAAGTCACTTCCTGTGATTAATATAATCTTTAATTTATTACGCTAATCATTGTTAACCCACTTTCTCACTCTTGGGTGTTTTACCTGAAATAAATAGACATATTTTTCAGACTTTGTAGTATTTCTATAAATCTCCTTGTCCTGACCATATATATTCAGGAACACTGCCGGAAGACAGGAAAGAAAAAGCAGAGGCCCTGGTTGGTACTTTTGCATCATCGGTAGCCAACGGGTGAAGTCCTGGAGGACTGGAGGGTAGTGACAAATAAAAACCGGGGAACTATAGACCAGTCAACCTAAAATCTGTAGCAGGAATGTTACTTGACAAGATTCTGAGGGAGAAGATATACATGCATTTGGAAAGACAGGGCCTTGTGAATGGGGGATTATGGCTCACAAATTTGTTAGACTGCTTGGATGAAGTCACCAGTAACTTTGGCAAGGGCATGGTTGTATGTATAGTCTATATGGGTTTCAGTCAGGCCTTCAATAATGTTCCACATGGTACGCTGCTCTGGAAGGTTAGATCGCATGGAATTGAGGGGGACCTGGCAAATTAGGTCCAAAATTGGCTTGATGATAGGAAGAAGAGGGTAATCGTGGAAGGATGCTTGTCGGACTGGAGACCTGTGATGAGCAGAATGCCTCAGGGGTCGATGCTGGGACCATATATTCATATATTACACATATCTATGATTTAGATGAGAATGTACAGGCATGATTTGTAAGTTTCAAAGTGACACTAAAATAGGTTGTATCGTGGACAGTGAGGAAGGTTATCAGAAATTTCAGAAAATACAACAGTACCTTAATCAGGTGGGGAAGTGGGCTGAGAAATGGCAAATTGAGTTTAATTCAGATAAGTGTAATATCTTGCATTTTGGAAAGTCAAATCAAGGCAGGAGTTTCATGGTGAATGACAGGGCCTTAAGGAGGGCACTGGAACAGAGTGACCTTGGAATTCGGGTGCACCGTTTTCTGTAAGTGGAGTCCCAGGTAGACAAGGCACTGAAAAAGGCTGTTGGCTCACTGGCCTTCATCAGTTCGAGCACTGAGTATCGAAATTAGGGAGTTATGTTGCAGTTATACAAGATGTTGTAGAGTCCATACTTGTAGAGTCATGTTCAGTTTTGTTCACCTTGATTGAGGAAGGATGTTATTAAACTGGAAAGAGTGCAGAAGAAATTTACAAGGATGTTGCCAAGACTCAATGGTCTGAGTTATAGTGAGAGGTTGAACAAGCTCGGCGTTTCTACTTTAGAATGAGGCTGAGGGGGATCTAATAGTAGTGTATAAGATCATGGGAGGCATGGATAGAGTCATTACACTCAGTCTTTTTTTCCCCAGGATTGGGCAATCACAGACTAGAGGGCATCAATTTCAGGTCAGAGGGGAAAGAGTAAAAGGGAAACTGAGGGGCAATTTCTTTTACAAACAGGGTGGTATACATATGGAATGAGCTGCCAGCAGAAGTGGTTGAGGTGGGTACATTCACAAAATTTAAAATACATTTGGACAAATACACAGGTCAGAAATGATTAGAAGGATACAGTGAAATGGCAGCGAAATGGGGTGAGTGTGAATGGACATTTTGTTCGGAATGGACCAGTAAGGGCCGAATGGCCTGTCTCCGTGCTGTAAGACTATATGGGTCTAACAACCATTGTTCTCCTACTGAATTTTATATTGTATTTTCCCAATTCACTGGAGTGAACTTGACCCTCTAACCTCTGGGCTTCCATGATGTTTGACCATAATGTTTACACATTCCACATTGAATGCAGACGCCGTGTAAAATACACCATATTAAGATCACTATTCCTCCAAAGCTGCTTCCGAGCAAGGTTAGTAATTAGTCCTTCCAATCACACAATAGACAATAGACAATAGGTGCTGGAGTAGGCCATTCTGCCCTTCGAGCCTGCACCACCATTCAATATGATCATGGCTGATCATTCCTTAATCAGTATCACACAACACCAAATCCGAAATAATCTGCTCTCTAGTTTGGTTCACAACATACTCTCCAACCTACCTGACATACACTAAAGGAATTTATTTTTCACACCATTAGCAGTCACTTAGTTCACTCAGTTTCAATGCAACTTAACACCATCCATTATTACTGCAGAACCCACGAGTATTTGTTACTCATTCATAGTATAAGGGCTTCTCTGGATAACCAGCATTTACTGGCCATGTCAGAGCGCAGTTAAGAGTCAACAGCTTTGCCTTGGATCTGGAGTGGCATGCAGGCCAGACCAGGTAAGAACAGCCGTTTCCTTCCTTGAAGGACATTAGTGAACCAGATGAGTCTTTCCAACAATCAGGAATGGATTCCTGATCATCAAAAACCCTTGATCCAGATACTTATTGAATTCAAATTCCACAACCTGCCATGGCAGGATTTGAAACCATGTCGCCAGAACATTAACTGGGTCTCTGGACTAACAGTTCAGCGATAATATCAGTATGTCATAGCTTCCCTTTGCATATGGTTGCATATATAATTTCCAGAGCAGATGATGCAAAATATTTGCGTGACAGTTTTGGTTCAGATATATAACACAACAAGTTTGTTTCTCCTTGCTATTTATACGACCCACCCAAACTAATTCTGTGGAATCTGATGGACAGAGCCTCTGTTGTTATTAGTGATAGACTGGGATAAGACATTCGGGGAGGCTCACCTCGATGCTGAGATGATCTGAAGACATGTCCAGCAATACAGGACAAGCATCAATATCCATTCCACTCTGTCAGGATAAGTGTTACCGTATATTCTCACTGTTCCCTCACACTCACTGTATGTCTCTTATAGCACCTACCCTCGACCAAGGCTCACACTCTATCTCCAAATAGGGCTCAAGCATGACCATTCCCGCTGTTGAAATCAGCACCTTCCCTCCCCAACATTTTCTCTCCCTGATGCAATAGCCCCGCACACTAATAGCACTACATGGATACAACACTATGGACACACTCCCTCCGGCCACCTCACCATATCACACCTCACCTAGCCCAGCAAGAACAGCAGGGCCATCCACTCCTACCCTCACTCATTCCCTCCCTTTCTCCCATTCCAGGAGAAACAGTCTGGAATAGGACAGAAAGGGCCAAGCCGGATATCCGTTCCCTCATCCCCCTACCCTGATATGTGGGGAGGATCCTGGAGAGTGCCGGAAAGGACCAGGAGGCTTTGTGTGGAGATTCTGAAACATCCACGTCCCACCAACCGAATAAAGAGCAGTGTTCAGAAAAGAGCAATTCTCAATTCAAACCAACAGTCAGTTCCAATCTCATTTCTCTCACTCGTAGAACAACAGATACCCCATTGCACAGAGATGCAGGCATTGAAATACACTGACGTATTGGTAAATACCCCAATATACTAACATACACAATGCATACAAGGAGATAAGCATGCACACACGGAGAAGCACACCAAGACATAAACAGTCACACACAAATGGACACAAACACAGACAGAAACACACAGGCTGATACAAAGACAGACAGACATAGTCACACAAATACAAAAATAAAAAGTACATGGATACACACACACACACACACACACTTAAATACACATTAAGACACAGACACAAGTGTCATTAAGACACAAATAAATAAGTTGTTGATTTATAAGGAGATCAAGGATTCTAGGGAGAAGGTAGGAGAATGATGTTAAGGAACATATTAGAAATGACTGAAGGGTATATCAGACTTGGTAGGCCAAATGGTCTAATTCTGCTCCTTTTTTTAATGCTCGTGTGGTGTTATGCGATCAGGTATTCTCTTCCTAAGACAGCAGCAGCATCATATTTGATTGGAAACAGTCAGTGGTAATGTGGGAAAGATTGAAGGGCAGAATGGTTAATGTCTATTCCTAGTTATTGTACCACTATATCCAAAAAGGGGCAGTGATTTGATATGAGGTTAACACAGTTTTTTAAAACAATGTGTCCCACAGTGAAAGAAGGATGTCCCTTTCCCTTTACTGTTGTGCTATCTGTGGTGTCCTCATCTTCAGGGTGCAGTGAAGATTCGGTTAATTAAGGTATTTTAGTTTGAGCTTGACTGATCTGTGTTGGACAGGAGAGTCAATGTTTATTGGGAACAGACAGGAGACGGATTGTCAGACACACTCGGATCAGCCATGAGCATTCTGAATGTTGCCGCTTAATGGCCAACTGCTGCCCCTTTCCAATGTGTTGTTCCGTCAATCCACCCTCCCGGCCGTTACAGGAATATACTGCTGCCACTATTCCATGCATTGTTCCCTCAATCCACCCCTCAGTGCGATTACAGGGCAGGGGACCATCCCATTCTGCCAGACTGGATCATTACAATGAGACGGGAGGAGACCATTCTGCCCCTCCAAAGAATTACACAGGAATATAGGACGAAGTAATTCAGCTCGTTGAGTACATTACACAGCCCAGGACGAGGCCATTCAACCGCCTGAACTGCTGCACAGGAACAGGGATGCTGTCACTAACAGGAAATAACAGTTGAGATATATGATTTCGTAAACAAAACTGTAACTAGTTTTGACTCAGAGATCACAGTAGTGTCATCAATGATCAATAATCCATGTAAAATATCTGGATGAAGGGACTGAATGGATCAAAGCTGAACTACCTAGTACACCAAAATGATCCTGCAATGGATCTTCAAATGGTGGTAGTGAATCTGCATTATGGTGCAGACAGGGACGGTTAGTGAGCATACCCTCTGCAGAAATAATATATTGTGAGTTGTCTATTGCAGTCGGGAACAATTTGAATGGAGCAAGATTGCAGAACTCTGTGATGCAGATGTTTTTCATCTTCTTGGTACATGAATCATATGAAGTCTGTCTGCAGATGCAGCAAGTAATTCGGAAGGTAAGTGGAATGATACTATTTGTGGCAACGGGTATTGGGTTTAATTCGGAATATTTCACTGTATCTGTACAGGGCATTGCTGAGACCACATCAGATACTCTGGGTGCAGTTCTGATCCTCTAAACTAAAAAAAAGGATATAATTTCTTTCAAAGATGTTCAAAGATGCTTCCCTTTACTCATTCCTGAAATGACGGCCTTTTATTATCAGGGATTATCTGTTTAGATCTTAGATCAGAAATCTTATTGAACCACGATTTTCAGAGAAGTCTTTCAGCTGGCTAAATATTTTCTCTTGTTAAGAAGACTAAAGCTAGATAATAATTTTTCGAATGAGATACATTGTATTTCCACAAATATTATGAAGATATCAACCCATTTTTAAAAATTACGCAGATGCATATAAACATCTCATCCAATCATAAAACGGGTACATTATTTTCTTTTGCTAATGAAAGGCACTGTGCACAACAGCAATGATGCTGCATACAGCATACAGTCTATTATTATCCATTCCAGAGAATGTACATGGAGAGTGCACATGGTCCAGTTTAGTGTTCAGTTGACATTCTTGTATTTTTCCACACAGAGACGGAGAAAAATATTACTTGCTTCAGAAGCAGCAGCCAATTGGTCTCTCTCTCTCTTACTTTGTTCTGCCTGAAAGCAAGGTGTGAGAGCAGAAAAATCCTGAGTCATCTTTACCATTCGTGGAGGATTCTGATGAGGATTCATAGGAATTTCTGTACAGCTTGAAGCAAAGGGAATTCAGCAAAATCCAACTGTTCCAGGAAGAAATCCGCAATCCCAGACATTTGTGTGAGCAGAATAAGTTCAAAGTCAGAAAAATATTTGAGGCACTCTATCATTTTACCATTTGATCACAGTTCAACTTTCTGTGTCTCAGATTTTTTGAGAAAATTACCCAGTGCAATACCTATATCATTGGACACAGCACTCAAATGGTTACATTTAAAATTTGCTTTCCCCAATAGAGGAGTGGGAAAAGACACAAGTGACTCTCCAACATTGGTCAGAATACGAACAAGAGATTCCCAAAGGCTTGTTAAGATGTGAATTCCCTTCCACAAAATATTGTGATGCCTGGATATTTCCATTAGTTCAAAATTGTCTATGCAAGACAATACTCAGATCATAGTGCATGGTAGAGCAGTGGCAAAGTGTCTGATGACCCACTCTTGCTCCACAATCCCGTGTTACTATGGTGCATTCAGCCTCTCACAGCTCCTGCAAGGTGCAGATTGGGGCCACTTGCTCCGAATACCTGGTCCACAGTAACATCGGATCTCATTTAATCCTTCACAACTGTTACACTCAGATTGGTACGGATTGGAAAATGTTATTTGGAAATCCAGGCTGGTTTTGAAAGATGCCTCTGGTCTCTACACAGAGTGCCCCCTCTCTGCAACTTGTGCTTCATTTGTTGATCTTTGTCTAGACCAAGATTCATTATGAATAAAGCTCCATACCTCACTCAGAGATGACTCACAAATGCTTTGCTCTCTCTGATTACAACATTCAATAACAGAACATCCAGGAAAATTACAGCCATTTACTTTGAAATTACAGAAAATGAGAACATAAGGAACAGGAATAAGTAATTCGGACGGTCAAGCCATTGTATACGATCATGGCTGATCTACTGTTATCATTAACTCCTCCTTAATGCTCAGTTCTTTACATTCCTCAGCTCTCTGACAGGTCAAAAATCCATGTACCACCTCTTTAAATACTTTCAGTGATGTAGCTCCGCTAGCTTTCTAGTCCAGATAATTCCTGACATTGATTAACCTTTCTGAGAGGAAAACACCCTCTACACATACACCGTCACCTATTGATATGAACAGGAGGTGAACACGGGGGCTCAGGGAAGAGTGAATGGCCTTGATATCAAGGCAGTAGTTGACCTGAGAATGTCATCGGGACCACCGACTTATTTGAGCTGAATGGGAATCAGGTGTAACCTCCTCACTGGTTGGGGTCTTTCAGAGCACAAAGGAAGATGCATGTAGTTGGTGGCCGACAATCCTCTCAGTCCCGGTACATCCCTTCAGGAGATCCTCAGATTAACGTCCTCAGCAGAAACACCTTCTGCTCCTTTGTCAACATCTACGTGCCCCACTCCCGACACCCCGCATCCATCACAAGATCAGAAGCGGGGTGATCACTGAAGATCACGCAATATTCAGAACATTTTGTCCCCACTCAGCTCCTGAACCGGTCTGTGTCCATATTCAGCAAGACCCAAACAACATTCACGTTTGTGCTGTTAAAGTGTCGGTAACATTCATGTAACAGAACGGCCAGACACTGTACATTTCCACAGTTAAAAGAGGAGCTCATTCAGCACCACAAGCTGGTTACACACGGATATGTGGAGGCCATTCAGTCCATCGAAACGACTGAACAAGAAGAGGGACAGCCCATTCATCTTCCTGCATGATCCATAAGAATAGGAGGGGTCTGGTCAGTACATTTCATGCAGGTACAGCAGGTAGTGAAGAAGGCTAATAGCATGCTGGCCTTCATAACAAGAAGGATTGATTATAGAAGCAAAGAGCTTCTTCTGCAGCTGTACAGGGCCCTAGTGAGACCCCCCCTTGGAAGATTGTGTGCAGTTTCGGTCTCCAAATTTGAGGAAAGACATTCTGGCTATTGGGGAGTGCAGTGTAGATTCACGAGGTCAATTCCTAAAATGGCGGGACTACCTTATGCTGAAAGAATGGAGCGACTAGGCTTGTATACCCTTGAGTTTAGAAGACTGAGAGCGGATCTGATTGAGACAAATACGATTATTAAAGGACTGGACACTCTGGAGGCAAGAAACATATTTTTGCTGATGAGTGAGTGCCGAACCAGAGGACACAGCTTAAAAATACGGGGTAGACTATTTAGGACAAGCGATGAGGAGAAACCTCTTCACCCAGAGAGTGGTGGCTGTGTGGAATGCTCTGCCCCAGAGGGCAGCGGAGGCCCAGTCTCTGGATTCATTTAAGAAAGAGTTGGATAGAGCTCACAAGGATAGTGGAATCAAGGGTTATGGAGATAAGGCAGGAAGAGGATACTGATTAGGAATGATCAGCCATGATCATATTGAATGGTGGTGCAGGCTCAAAGGGCAGTATGGCCTACTCCTGCACTTACTGTCTATTGTCTATTGTCTATTGAGCTGTTAAATAGGAATAGGCAGAGCCCAATCAGACCCCT
This sequence comes from Chiloscyllium punctatum, assembly GCF_047496795.1. Lineage (NCBI taxonomy): Eukaryota > Metazoa > Chordata > Chondrichthyes > Orectolobiformes > Hemiscylliidae > Chiloscyllium > Chiloscyllium punctatum. The sequence goes on along the minus strand of NC_092754.1, from coordinate 48,428,156 downwards.
AAACCTGTGCTATGGAACAGGAGGGAGACCATTCACCCCTCGAGACACTTATACAGGAACAGGAGTGTGTCATTGATGCTCCAACCTGAAAAACGAATGGAGCAGAGACTGCACTCATAGACTGCTCACAATGTCCTTCGTGGCTCCATTGCCTGTGGAACAAATGATACTTTAACGTATATTGCCATCAATGAGGAATGAAGCCAAATCTTTCGTGTCAAGCCTCAAGGAGGCATCTTCCATCTCCAAGAAGACAGACCCATGTTATTCATGGGGTCAAAAGCTTGTGGGAATAGTTAACTGTTTTAGAATGAAGGTATTGTGGCTCCTGTCGGGATGGTGGATAACGTGAAGTTCTATGCATGATCACACACCAAATGCACTGTGTTAATTTGGGAAAAGTTTAGTCAAAACTGGACCTCTCTCTCTCTCAATCGAAATGGGGAGTTGCGTAGAGTGAGAAGAATGTTCTCAGAGGCTTTTCAGCCATCGAGAATCATGTAAACCAACTAATAAATAAGCCATGGAATTTATCACTGTATCACTGTTTGGAATATAATGAGTGACTGTCCATCCCCTTAAGGTTCAATGCAATCACCTCTTATTCCTTCAAATCGCTACAGATTAATCCTCATGCACTCCCGATGGTACAATCATCCCAACAATGAGTCTGGTGAAACTCCTTTATACTCTTTCTGCCAAGAGGATTATTCCTTACAAAGGAGAGAAAATCTGTCCACAATACCCCAAATACTGTGTCAACAACACTCAAAGGTTGATCACAATAATTCCGTTCCATCACTTAGCTATCTTAGCTTCTTTCCTGTGGTATAAAAAACCATTCCTTCTCTCTACACTGCGAATGATGTGGAATTTTGAAGTTTCTTACATCTTTGCGTCAGTCAGCACCAGAGGTGCTGATGGAAATGAATATCACTCTCGGAGGGAGACTCAATCAGAAAGAATTCACTCGAAAGGGAATGGTCACCTACCTGAATGGAAATGACTTGCAGGAACATGGAAATCAGAGAGAGGAAGGGAGCTAGCTTTCCTTTTGTTCTTCCCTCACGGGATGTGTGCAGCCTTGGGCAGGCCAATATGTTATGCTGATCTTGAACTGAGTGGCTGTTTCAGCTGTTCAAAAGGACAGTAAAGAGTAAACTACATTGCTGTGGGTTTGCAGTCACACAGAGACCTGACCAGGGAAGAATAACCTATTGCCTTCTCTAAAGGACATGAGGCAAACAGGTAGGCTTCTGTTTAAAACAAGTGGTGATGATTCCATTTACATTCATCAACTTCCTTCCAGAGACACCAAAAGATTATTATTCTGTGCCTCTCTATTATGAGTCAATGACTTGACCACCATGCACTCTCTGCCCATTTGACAGATTCTGTGGAGAGAACAAATTAACTATCTCAAGTACATATATTTTGTGATGGAAGCATAGTTATAAGGGAGTTGAACCGGTTATATCTGGATTTACCAAAGGAACAAACGATGGATTATTCATCTGTTGCACTGAGGCTGAGAAGGTGACTGAAATGTCCTGATAGTAGTCTTGGGCAGGATTGGAGAGTGGGGAGAATATGTAGAAATGTAAATCTGAATGAAGTAAAAAGAGCATGGAGTTTGAGAACAGTCTGGTTTCTCCATGCATGTTGTTGAGTAAGTTGTGAATAGTAGTTTGCAAGTTATAATTTGCAAGGAATAACATTTTTGCCTGGATATGAAAATGATTACTCTAAATTCTAAAATTTGAATGTGAACAGCAATTCAGTACAACTCGGTTTAATGGTCAGTTGGAATGACTTACCAGGAACACCAACTATAGCGAGGATGGGATAGTAACCACCTTGAATAATCCAAAGGATATCTTCGATCCGTGAGGCTAATGATATCCAAGGCTGAGAAAGGTTTTAAAGACCCCAGGATAGACTTTTGTCTGTTATTGTAATGCTCCAGTCTAATGTTCTCAGATTCTGATCCATTATGGGAACATTCCAATCTAATGTTTTCAGACTCTAATCCATTATAGGAATATTCCAGTCTTATGTTCTCATATTCTGATCTCTCCTCCCTCGTCTCTCGAGCTGCTGTTCCCTGTTAGTGCTGTCGGTTATGCTCCTGCCCATACTATGGGATAACACATTGAACCGAGTCCCGAATTAATAGAAGAGGCAAACCCTCCAGTGACACATTTAGGATCCACGGAGACTGACATCAATCACAGTCGCTGAACAAATAGCTCCAACCAACACCTTTTAATTCAATGCTGTTTTATTAAAATTCAAAACAATGATTTCTTTTTGCATTATTGATGGAGTATGTTAGGGTGACTGATGGAGAAAATGTTGGGGCTGGTAGATCAATTGAGTGTAACCATTCAATCTGTCTTGGATATGGGAGTAATGTCACAAGTTGACCAGAATGTAAACATGCTTCTCTGTTTATAAATGGAAACATACATTCTGTAACTACTGACCAAGCATTATAATTTCAATAAAACATTGAGACAATTTTTATAGTTCATGATCTGAGGGGAATGTGTGCCTGAGGCAACGTGGGGTTATAACAGACAAATAGCATGAACATGTTAACAGAGATTTGTACCTGACAAATGCAATTCAGTTTGATATTCAAGGATCAGAGAGGGCCAATGAGGCCTGTGCTGTTGATGTTATCGATATTAATGAACTGTGTGGAAGTGTCATTTATTGGACTTTAATTACAGTGTGATTATGGCATTGTGGAGGCGACAGAAAACAGAGAGAATTGGGGGACATGGCAGTTCAAAGAGGAAAAATAATATTCCCCAGTCATCAGTATTAGAATGTTACTCTTTATAACTCATATGAAGAACAGATTCAAGGACACATCTAAAGTGAGGAATGAGGACTGAAATTTGTTTATTGAACACCAAATACAGGGACAAAATGATTTTCTGTCCATACTAAACATAGAGATAAGATAGGTCAAATACACTCATGATATTGTTCTACATAAATTGAGATGTTTATTACAAAACCATGGAAATGGTGTGCAAACTTTGCAAATCATTATTTGACGCACAGTTGAGATGCTGTTTCCCCCTTTATCAGTGATCCACCTCACTGAGATTCTCTGGCATCGTATCTCAGTATCGACGGGAGTTCTCATTCTTGCTTCTGTTCCATTTAAATCAATCCACTTTCTCCCTGTTAAAAAAATCATTTGGCCTTATGGTCCCTGTTTAACTGTCATCGACTCAGCTCTGTGATATTATTGAAGATAAATGATCTGGGACCACAGCCAGTATCCGCACAGTGCTCAAACGGTATGGCATTAGACAAAGGCCTTGCAGTCCGTGAGAATTTCTAAATAAAACTTCCATTTTCTGACTTTTTCTGTCTATCTCCCCTCATGTTGTCTTCTGATCTATACAACTGACCACCGTTTAACATCCTTCCAATCACTCCCTGTTTCCAAATTGTGCAGTTGTACAACTTGATGTGTGGCCATTTTGGAGAAATGGATAGAGCAGGGACAGGAATGATTGTTGTAGGTTCCGGGGTTTAGATGCTTCATCAAGAACAGGGAAGGTACTAAAAGTGGGGGTGGGGGGTGGGGGGGGTGGCATTGTTAATCAAAGACAGTTTTACGGTGGCAGAAAGGGCTTGTCTACTGAGGTAGTATGGGAAGAGGTTAGAAACAAAAACGGAGAGGTCACCTGTTGAGAGTACTCTATAGACCTCTGAAAAGTTCCAGAGATGCAGAGAAAAGGATAACGAAGATCATACTGGATAGGAGCGAAAGTAACAGAAGAGCTTAACTTTCCAAATATTGACGGGAAATGCTACAGATCAAGTAATTTATATGGGTCAGGTTTTGTCCAATGTATGCGGAATGGTTTCCTGACATAGTATGTCTATAGGCCAACAAGGGACGAGGCCAAATTGGAGTTGGTATTGGGTAATGAAGCAGAACAGATGTTAGATTTGAGATAGGTGAGCACCTCGGTGATAGTGACCACAATTCAGTTATGTTTAATTTAGCGATGGAAAGGGACAGGTGTATAACGCAGGGCAAGAGTTATAGCTGGGGGAAAGGCAATTATGATGTGATTAGGAAAGGTTTAAGGATGCATAGGATGGGGAAGGAAACTGCAGGGGATGGGCACAATTAAAATGTGTAGTTTTTTGAAGGAACAGCTGCTGTGTGTCCTTGATAAGTTTATAGCTGTCAGGAAAGAAGGAAGTTGTCGAGTCAAGGTGCTGTTTACTGAAGAAGTTGAATCTCTTGTCAAGAGGAAGAAGGAGGCTTCCTTCTCCATGAAGTTATGTTGCAGCTGTACAAACTCTGGTGCAGCCATATTTTGAGCATTGTGTACAGTTTCTGGTCGCTGCATTATAGGAATGATGTGGATGCTTTGGAAAAGGTGAAGAGCAGCTTTGCAAGGATGTAGCCTGATATGCAGGGAAGGTCTTACAGGAGAGGTTGAGGGACTTGAGGCTGTTTTCATTAAAGAGAAGAAGGTTGAGAGACATGCATGATGATCAGAGGAGTAGATGCTTTGGAAAGTGAAAGCCATTTTCATTGGATGATGATGGCTAACATGAGGGGATGTAGTTTTAAATTTAGGGGTGATAGACTTCAGACAGATGTCAGAAATAATTTCTTTACTCGGACAGTAATAAGGGCGTGGAATTTAGTGCCTGTCCAACAGTAGTAGACTCATCAACTTTAAGGTCATTTAAATAAGTATTGAATAAACTTAAGGATGAAAATATAATAGTGTAGGTTCAATGGGCTTCAGATTGGTTTCACAGGTCGGTGCAACATTGAGACCCGAAGGGCCTGTACTGTGCTGTAATGTTCTATATTCATGGACTACCATGTGCTGAATAGCTTCCTTCTATGATGTAACAATTCTGAGGTACTCTGACACACAATAAAAGCTTTAGGTGCCTGAAGAGACAAGCTGGTCCAGTCAAGGACACACACTGCACAATAATCCATCATCTCTCCTGATTTCTGATAGCGCCCTCAAAATATTTGTCCAAACAAAATAGATTGATTCAAGTTCAATCAGTCAGTAGGACATTCACCTGAAGGGATTGCCATCGGAGCATTTAACGAATTATAAGATTTCAGATTAACACAAATAATAAAACAATATCACATCAGCATAATAACTGGCAGTAGAATAAAACTTAAATTTCGAAATAGTTCCAAGTTCAACATTGTGATAATTTTTGGTCACTTTGCGACAGGAAGGATGTTATTAAACTGAATCTTTACAAGGTTGTTGCAAGGACTTAAAGATCAGAGTCATAGGCAGAGATTGGATATGCCGAGACATTTCTCTTTAGAGCGTCGGAGACTGAGGGGGGCATGAAGTGCTTCGAGAGGCTAGTCATGGCGCACATCAGTTCCAGCCTGCCTCGATCCCCTACAATTTTCCTACCTGTAGAATGGGTCCACAGCGGGTACCATATCCCTGGAACATCTGAACAACAAGGACACCTACGTCAGTTTCCTGCTCATTGATTAAAGCCCCACGTTCAACACCATTATTCCCTTCAGACTGATCACAAAACTTCGTGAGCTCAGTCTCGGCTGCGCCCTCTGCAACTGGATCCTCAGCTTTCTGACCCACAATCAGCAATCAGGGAAGATAGGTAACTGTGCCTCATCCACAATAACATTCCACACTGAAATCCCGGAGGATGTTTCCTTAGCCCCCTACTATACTCCCTGTACACCTAAGACTGTATTGCCAAATTCAGAACGAATGCCATCTACATGTTCACTGATGACACCATCATTGTAGGACAGATATGTAATGATGGCAAGTCAACATTCAGAACGGAAATAGGGGTGATGTGGTGCAATGAGACCAAAATCTCTTTCAACATCAGCAACACTAACTAACCGATCAAAGACTTCACAAAGAAAGGAGGAGAACACGCCCCCATCGATATTAATGGAACTGAAGTTGAAAGGCTGGACAGCATTAAGTTCCTTGGAGTGACGATGACTGACATCCCATGTCGATGTGACCGTCGAGATGGCATAGAAGCACCTCCTCTTTCGCAAGGCAGCTCAGGACATTTGGCATGTCCACAGGACACTCACCAATTTCGACAAATGCACCACTGAGAGAAAACCATCCGGGTGCATAATGGCCTGGTGTGGCAACAGCCCTGCCCAGGACAGTAAGAGAAATGACAGAAGGTTGTGTGCACAGCCCATGCCATCACGGAAGTCAAACACCTATCTATTGACTCCATTTACACAGCTCGCTGCCGCGAAAAGGCTAACAACATTATCAACGATCCATCGCACCCTGGATCTCCTAAAATCTCTTCCATCAGGCAGATAATACGGAAACTTGAACACACAAACCTGCGTCTCGTGAACAGCATCTTCACAGCCATTATTAAACTGAGGAATGGACTCTCCAACATCAAATAATGCTGATCTTGCTCACGTTGATCTTGACTATTGCATGCCCTCAGTGGTGTAGCCTGTATGCCTCAGTTTTTCCTTTCCGCTCTGATCGGCATGTCCTTGCTTACTGCAGGAGCGAAACTCCCTGGCTAGCAACAAAGACTCTGATGCAGACAGGACACAGGCACGGAGTGGACTTTAATTCAAGCAAAAGCCTGTTAATACATTCAGAGTACCAAAGGATCTTACTTTGTTAGAGAAGACAATTGTTTCCTTAATCTGCAGCTCAGATAAACAGAACGATCAATGATACACTATGATTTGACAGCAAAATAACAGTATTTTTATACGTTCTGTGTTGTAATGATTATATACAACGTTGTCAGTGTCCCCTCCACTTCCCTTCTGCAGAACCAATCTTGTAAAACAATTGATCAATGATGGACACTCCCATGGACAGCCCCAGGTTCTTATTTGTTTCGGATGTTTCACGATTTTGTTATTTCTAGGCCATAGGACCTTTATACGTTGCAATCTAAAGTTAGTGGCTGTGCTCTTTTAAGTGATTCCCTGAATTTTTGATCTTGAAGGATTGCATGAATTCTACTGTCCATTGAGCAGGCTATCTCTTATCAAATTCCATTTCACCTTTTACACTAAAAAGTTGATTCTGTTACAAAACTCGTATTATTATTATTATTATTATTATTATTATTATTATTATTATTATTATTATTATTATTATTTGTACTATTAACCATTTTTTCAGCTTATTAATCAAGACATGCCAGGCATCACTTTAAGGTTTTATAATTATGTTCAAATCTGTCTCCATGATTGTTGACCAAATCTTTGACTCGGACTTATTATTGTAAATAGTTTCAAAGGCACAGCTAGTTTCTTAAAGATAATTTGAGTAGCTGGTTTTGTGGCTGAACACATCCTGAATGAGATCAGAATAAGTTACTTTTTGTCATGATTCTTCAAAGCGTTTTTGCTACAATTTCATTATTTCACTTGTGTTCTGTTACAAATCAACAATTTAAAAAATCACTTGCTTTACACGGAGATTGCCTAGTGCTTTCTCCATGAAGACACATACAAAGTAGCTGGTTAGTTTCTCTGACATTTCCTTGTTCCCCACAATGAATTATCCTAAACCTTATAAATTTCCACATTTGACCTTGCTTTTGTTTTCTCTGGTATATGGATTGGAGATTTGAGCAGCCTTTGCGTTTCCTGTTGGTTTGTATTCATGTTCTTTTTGATTTCCTTAACACTTTCTTCGTGCTTATTTTCAGAAAAGTGAATCTCTCAGAATGCTAAGTATTCCACAATATCTGAAATTCTTCTGAAGCTGCTTCCTTTGGTTAAATGAAATCTTTAATTTCTTATGTTGACAATCATTGAGTCACTTTCCCTTTCTTTGGTGTTTATAACTTAGCGACATGTATTTATTTTTCCGTTTTTGTAGTATTTCTATCAATAAAGTTGTTTGTCTCACACTAAATGTTATATTGTATTTTCCCAATTCACTTGATCCTCTAGCCTCCGGGGTTCCATAATATTTGAATGTAATGTTCAAAAATTCTATATTGCATGCAGACGCTGTGTAAAATGCAACATACTCATGTCATTATTCCTCAAAAGCTGCATCAGAGCGAGGTTAGTAATTAGTCCTTCGACACACAACACCACGCCTGAAATACCCTGCTCTCTAGTTTGGTTCACAACATACTCTTCAACCTACCTCATATATACTTATGAAAATTATTTTTCACAGCATTAGCAATCATTTAGTTAACGCAGTTTAGATGCAATTTTAGATCATCCAGTATTACTGCAGCACTCACAATAGTTGCATATCTAATTTCCAGAGAATCGAATGCACAAAATTGCACAACAGTTTTGTTTTAGATATGTAAGGCACCAATGTTCATTCCTCCATGTTGTTTGCAAGATCCATGCAAACATATTCTGAAGAAGCTGAGGGATGTGGTCTGTGATGTTATTAGTGATAGACGTAGACAAGACATTGGGGAGGCTCACCCTGATGCTGAGATGACCTGATGAAATGCCCATCAATACAGGACAAGCATTAATAGCCTTCCCCGCTTGGCCAAGACAAATGTCTCCGCATTCTCTCTAGTCGCTCATACTCTCTGTATATCTGTTATAACACCTACCCCACAAAAGGGTCTTGCTCCACCAGTCTCATTCTTGCATGCAACATTCTCACTCCTCTCTCTTTGTCACTGAAAGCAAATCGAGATTGAATTTATTGTTTTGCCAACATTGAGCAAGTGAGACAATTTGATGCTGGGGATATAAAACTGCAGACATTTTGAAAACTGGGGAGAGAGCAGATGCCATTGAGATGGAAGAAGCCTGGGGATCAATCATCTTGCTCTCCAAAAAGTTAGGAAATACTCACTATCATAGATTTTTTTTCTTATGAAACATATTCACAGTAAACAGAAATACCACGACCAAGGGAATTCATCAGCCAGAAGAGTTAACATCACAAAGGAGGCCAGTGGCTGTGTGGTGTTGAAATTAAGTTGATGTAATCTTCATGAGTGTCTTATTGAAACAGTTTATTGTTATAGAGTTGAGGGTATTTGTGTGTGTGTGTGTGTGTGTGTGTGTGTGTGTGTGTGTGTGTTGGGGGGGGGGGGTTGGCTGGTTAAAGTTGTAAATAGTTGTGGCGTAATGTTCACTTTTACAGTTAAAAATAAATTGTCATTTTTTTTTAAATAGTGGAATTTGGGAGTTCTCTGTCACTCTTGTTCTAATAAATTACAAGGTGAGGTGAGCTTTCCTAGGTCTTTGGTTTAATTAACAGAGGGGTTCACCGCCATATCGTAACACTTGTAAAGAGCAACAGAGAGCAACAAAAAGAGAAGTGAGGAGCGAGAAGGTTAAATTAGAGGGTAAGTAAGCCAGTCATGTAAAGAAAGACTGTAAGAACTTCTTTTGATATGGAAAGGGAAGATGAGAGGCAAAACTGAGCATTTGATCACTAGAAATTAACACAGGAGAGATAGTAATGTGGGACAAGGAAATGGCTGAGGAGCTGAAAAATTACTTGGTGTCAGTCTTCACGGTCGAAAACACGAGTAATATCCAAAACATTGAAAAGACTTAGTGGATAGACCTGAGTAAGGTAACCATCACCTAGGAGAAGGTGCTGGGAAAACTGAATGGCCTGAAGGTGAGTAAATCACCTGGACCAGATGGACTCCACTCCAGATTTCTAAGGCAGTGGAAGCGTTGGAGGTGATCTTTCAGGAATCTCACGAATCAGGGAGATGCCCAGAGGACTAAAAAATCACTAACATGATACCCCTGTTTAAATAAGGAGTAAAGCAAAAAACGGAAAATTACAGACTGACTAATCTAAACTTGGCTCTGGGTAAGATTCTGGAATCCATTGTGAAGGATGAGATTTCTGAATACTTGGATGTGGACGATAAAGTAGGACAAAGTTAGCATGGTTTCATCAAGGGGAGGTCATGCCTGGAAAATCTGCTAGAAAACTTTGAGGAGGAAAGGAGCAGCTTAGAACAAGGAGACCATTGTCATTCACCTGGACTTCCAGAAGGTCTTTGACAATGTGCCGACTGGTGGCTACTGAGTAAGGCGAGGGACCCATTGCGTTCGAGGCAAGGTGCTAGCATGGATAGTAGTTTGGCTATCTGGCAGGAAGCAGAGAGTGTTGAGAAAAGTGTCCTTCTCAGGATGACAGCCGGTGACATGTGGTGTTCCATAAGGCTCAGTATTGGATCCACAACCTTCCACTTTATGCGTTAACGACACAGATGAAGGAACTCAAGGCATTCTGGCTACGTTTGAAGATGATACAAAGATAGGTATAGGGACAGGTAACGTCGAAGAGGCAAGGAGGCTTAAGTAGGATGTGGATAGTTTAGGATAATGGGAAAAGAAGTGGCAGATGGCGTACAAAGTGGAAAACTATGGAAACATGCTCTTTGGGAGGAAGAATAAAAGCATTGACTACCCAGAAAATTCAGATGTCTGAAGTGCAAAGGGACTTGGGAGTTCTACTCCAGGATTCTCTCAATGTAAACTTGCAGGTTGAGTCAGTAGTTAGGAAGGCACATGCAGTGATGACATTTATTTTGAATGGATTTGAATGTAAAAGCAGGGACGTAGTTCTGATGCTCTATAAGGCTCTTGTCAGACAACATTTGGAGTATTGTGCACTGTGTTGAGTTCCATGTCTCAGGAAGGATGTACTGATCTTGGAAAGGGGCAACAGGAGGTACACGAGAATGGTCCCAGGAATGAAAAGCTTAGCATATGAGAACGTTTGCAGACACTGGGTCTGTTCTTGATGGAGTTACGAGGGATGTGGGAAGATCTAATTGAAACATACAGAATACTGAATGGCCTGGACAGTGTGCATGTTGGGAAGACTTCCATTGGTAGTAGACTCTCGTACCCAAGGAAACAGCCTTAGAGTAAAGAGAAATCCTTTTAGAACGGAGGTAAAGAGAAACATCTTCGGCCAGAGAGTGGAGAACCTATGGAATTCATTTTCACAGAAGGCAGTGGATGTCAGGTCATTGAGTATATTTAAGGCAAAGATAGCTAGCTTCTTGAGTATCAAAGGGATCAAGGGTTACAGGGAGAAAGCAGGAGAATGGTTTTGAGAAACTTGTCAGCCATAATTGAACGGTGGATCAGACTCGATGGGCTGAATGTCCTAATTTCTGTTCCTTTGCCCGATGATCTTATGGTCGTAAGCCACATATATTGCACCCTCTCTCTCACTTTGACCCTCTTGACAGCAAAACGTGAGAGTAAAAAAATCCCTGAGTCAGCTTTACCAAACTTGGAGGATTCTTGCTGAGGATTCATGGGAATCGAAATTCTGCCAAATCCAACTGTTCCCGGAAGAAATCTCATACCAGCAGCTTGTTTGAGTAGAATAATGTCGGAGACAGAATAGCAGCTGGGACACATTATCACATTTCCATTTGATATGAGTTCAACTACTATGCAACTCTGGAAATATTTCCTTTCTCTTTTTCGACTTTAGACCTCTGCGTTTGTGTGTGTGTCTGTACATGTGTGACTCTGTGTCTCACATTTTTCGAGAAAATGACCGAGGTTACACTTCAAGTCTATTGTAACCAATGGAGAAGTGGGGCTGGAAAATGACACAATGACCTTCCAACATTGGTCGGAGCAGGAATGAGAAATTCTTACGGGCTGTTCAAATAGGAATTCTCTTCTCCAGAGTTTCTTATTCCCAAGATGGCAGCTCAGCACCGCCACTTTCAGCGTAATTAGACATGGTCCATAAATGTTGGCCTATCAACAACAGCCACATTCCATGAACAAATAAAACACGATGAACTGCAGCAGAATTAATTAGATGGGAACAAGACTGATAGATAAATGCCTGTTGCCTTCCAGAATTGTGCTGCCTGTGTACTTTGACTTTATGCAGCTTCCTAGTATTGTGCCTGGAGCTTGCATTTAATCAAAATTGGGTTTGTTCAACATTTGACAGACATGTGAATGGAGGAAAATTGTGGACAGACAGAAATGTGCTGCGGAAACCACAATCAGATCAGCCACGATCTTACTGTCTGGTCGAGCAATGACAAAGTGTCTAATGACCCACTCCTGCTCCTCAGTCCTGTGTTCCTATGTTCCATTCAGTCCTTAAAACCACCTGAACAGGAGCAGATCAAGACCACTTGCTCCAAATACCTGGTCCGCAATATTACAAGATATCATTCAGTCCCTCAACATTGTGTGATTTGATGTGGGTTGGAAAATGTGATGGGAAATCCAGGCTGGATACGAAAGAGGCCTCTCACCTCTTTACAGAGTGTCTCCTCGCTGCAACTGGTGTTTTATTTGTTGGTCATGTTGTAGACCCAGAATCACTTTGAATATCGGGCCCATATCTCACCCAGAGATGGCTCACCAGATACTTTTCTCTCACTGTCCTCAACATTCAATAACAGCACTTCTGGGTAAATTGCAACCATTCACTTCCAAAGACAGAATATGAGAACATAAGAAACAGGAATAGGTAATTCGGATGCTTACGCCATTGTATGCGATCATGTCTGACCTACTGTTGGCAGTAACTCCTTGTTAATGCCCAATCCTTCCATCCCCTCAGCTCTCTGACAGGTCAAAAATCATCTACTTCCTCTTTAAATACTTGCAGTGATCTAGCTCCCCTAACTTTCTAGACCTGAGAATTCCTGACATTCACTACCCTCGATGAGAAGAAAACTCTCCACGCAGACATCATCACCTATTAACATGAATAAAAGTTGTTAACTGACCTGCTCAGGTAAGAGGGATTGACCCGGATATCAAGGCAAGATTTGACTGAAGATTTCATTCTCAGAGGCACTTAAATAGCCAGAATCATGCATCCCGAGTAAAATTTTTAAAAAAGCCATAGAATTTATCATCTTCTCAGTGTCTGTGTAGAACATAACGAGTGATTGTCCATCACGATCAAGTTTCAATGCAATAACCTCTTATTCTCTGACAGTGCTACAGATTAATCTTCACTCACTCTGCTTTTACCATCAGCCCACTGATTATTCTGTGAAATTCCTTTACACTGTCTTTATTGCAATGAGATCATTAGTTTTAAAGGATAACAAATCTGTCCATAATACCCCAAATACTGCCTCAACAACACTCTCAACGATTATCACAATAATTCCTTTCACACACTTCACTGTCGCTGTATCTTTATTATGACATAAAACCCATTCCTTCTCTATGCACTGTCAGCGATGTGTTCCTTACATCTGTATGTCAGCATCAGTAAAGCCAGCACCAGAAGTGCCTGTGGAGATGAACATCACTCTTGGGGAGAGACTCAGTCAGAAAGATTGCACTTGAAATAGGGAATGGTCACCTACCTGAATGGAAATGAAGTGTAGGAATAAGGAAAACAGGCAGAGGAAGGGAGCTAACTTTACTTTTGTTCTTCCCTCATGCGATGTATGCAGCCTTGATCAGGCCAGCATGTTATACGGATCTTGAACTGAGTGGCTGGTTCAGCTGTTCCACAGGACAATAATGAGTAAAACACATTGATGTGAGTTTGCACAGACATGACTGGGGAGGTATAACCCATTGACTTCTCTGAAGGACATGAAGCAAGCAGCTGGGCCTTTTTGTTCTCACAAATAATGATGATTTCTCTTCAATTACATCAATTTCCTTCATGAGATGTCAACAGATTATTATTCGGTTTCTCGAGATTATGTGTCAATGATTTAAGCAGCATGCAGTTTCTGCCTGTCTGACAGGTTCTGTGCAGTGAACCAGTTAAACATACTCAAGAGCAATTATTCTTCAACTAACACGTGGTTAGAAGGGACTTGATAATTTGTATACAGATTTAACAAAGGCACAATTGATGGTTTATTCAGCAGATGCACTGAGGCAGATGAGGAGACGGGGATATCATGATGGTGGTTTTGGACAGGATTAGTGAGTGGGGAGGATATAGAAATGTAGATCTGTGCAGGGCTAGAAGGATTATGGAGTTTGAGAACAGTCTGGTTCATCTTCGCATATTGGTGAGTAATTTGTCATGAGTAATATGCTCATTATAATTTGTGAGGAATTGAATATTTCATTGGAGTTGAAAATATTGACGTCCAGCTTTCTAAATGTTAAATACTATGAGCCACAATTCAGTCTAACCTGGCTTTATGAACAGATAGAATGAGTTACCAGGAACACCAATTATAGCGAGGATGGGACAGTAACCAGCTTGAATAACCATCAATACATCATAGATTCACAAAACTATGATGGTTGACAATGCCAGTAGAGACCCTTAGATAAACCCCTGCCCATTATTGGAACATTCCAGTCTAATATTCTCAGATTCTGATCCATTGTTGGAACATTTCAGCCTAATGTTCTCAGATTCTGATCTCTCCTCCCCTTCTCTCTGGGTCTGCTGATTCCTGTTAATGCTGTCAGTGATGCTCCCGCTGATACTATGGGATAGCACATTGAACCGAGACCCTAATTAATAGAAGAGAAAAGCCCTGCAGTGACACATTTAGGATCCACGGAGTCTGACACTAGTCACAGTCGCTGAAAAAATATCTCCAGTTAACCCATTTCAATTCATACCTTTACTAAAAGTTTAAAAATTATGATTAAAATTTATACATTCTGGATGGGATATGTGGGGGTGCCTGAGGGAACAAATGTTAGGGCTGGTAGATCAGTCATGTGCATTCAATCTGCCTTGGATATGGGAGCAATGCCAAAGGTTTATCAGAACATAAGCATGCTTCTCCGTTTATAAATTGAAACATTTATTCTTTAACTACTGATCAGGCATGACAATATCAGTAAAACGTTGAGAGAACAATTATCGTCCATGATCTGAGAAGAAAATGTCCCTAAGACTACATGCGGTTATAACAGACACACGGCATGGATATGTTAACAGGGAATTGTACCTAAGAGATAAATGGAGACTGCAGCTGTTTGATAATTCAGTGTAGGTAAAGCATGGCAGTGGAAAAGGCACAGTAAGACAGGCAACATCCCAGGAGCAAGACAGTAGACGTTTCAGGCAGGACCCTTCTTCAGGACTGGCGAGGGGAAAGGGGGCTAAGAGAAAATGGGTAATGGGGTGAGGCTGGGGGAAAGGCAAGTGTTAGGTGAGCGAAGGTAGGAGGTGATAGTGATAGATCAGTGAAGTGTGTGGAACAGAGCTGTGGGAAGGAAGATGGACATTAGGTCTCCTCAGGAGGGCAGATGTGAGTTGGGGAGTTGGATCTGGGATCTGGGTTGGCCAGGGGAGATTTGTAAATCAGTGAATCCAATGTTCATGCCGTGTGTTTGTTGGCTGCAGAGGCAGAAGATGAGATGTGACAGGGAACATGCTGGTAAATCTCTTCTGAACCCCCCCCCCCCCCCCAACACCCCCAGCTTAATAATCTAATTTCTATAACAGAACTGCACACAGAAGGAAGGAAGAGTCTTTATCAATGTCATGCACAATCTCAGCATGACTGCCCAGCTTCTAAACTCAAAGGTCTGGGGAAGTAACCTTAAACACCCTGCGCCACAAACTTCAAAGAATTATACCAGCGCCCCGGGACCCTCTTTTCTACATTACTACCAAAACCCAACATTAATTGTGTAAGCCCTCCCCTTATTTGATTTACCAAAATGCAATGCCTCACATGTATCCATGTTAATCCCCATCTGCCACACCTCAGCCCAGTGAATGATATTACTGACCCTCACGCTCCCCCTTCGGATTAAACCGACACTCCCCTCTCCAGAGGGCCTACAGACACCAGCATTGAGTTTCCCAAAGACCCAGATTTTGATTTGCCTTGTGCAGGCAGAGAGAGGAGTTGGTAAGGAGAAGCTGGCCAGGAAACAGTTGCCTTATATTAATTAATGATTTTAGGAAGAGGGAAGTCACATGCTAGAGATTTGAAATAGTGACCGGTGTTTTGGGCCCAGAATTGTGCTCCTTCCTCGTCTCTGGTGTTCAGTATGGATATCTACTAGAGATCCTTCATAGTGCAGAGTGTGTGTGCAGGAGTTCTTTCCCTAATATAGCAGACTACTGGTAATAGCCATTTAAATCAGAAATCATAGCCAAGCAATTGAAGATGTTCATTGTTTATCTCAATGGCACAGCGAATGCGCTCAACATCCCTTAGTTGAAGCTAATAATTTGTACTTTCTTTCAATTAGAAATGTCCCCTGTATCATTTGGGAATGTTAACCAGAATTTAATAAATCCATACACGTCAAATATGACCCGAAATCTGGGCAGGATTTAGGCCTTGTTTACTGAATGATGCCCACGTTTCTGAGCCGGAGATCTGGATTCAATTCCAGTCCATGACTGTCTGATAGTGTCCCTATCGCTGGAGAAGGTGATGTATATTCATGTCCTGTGGAGGTGTGTCACAGCGTGTTACAACAGGCTGCTGATCAAACACACAGGAGCATCATGTTGCAGCTTTCGGGGCTAATGCTGAATGATGGTTGTGTCCCTATCACTGCGCCAAAAATTCTAGTTTCAAATCCCACAGAGCTGTTTCATAATATGTCTGAACAAGTTGATTAAACTTTTTTGGAATCGTACCTTGATGGAGAAGGAAGAGCAACGACTACTGAATTTGAGACTATAGACCCAGGATGACTGAAAGCACAACCAATCGTCTTCATTGGAGTCACATTTGCACTTTCTAGAGGTTTATAAAATTATGAAGGGCATGGATAGGGTGAGTGGTCAAGGTTCCTTCTCCCCAAGGTAGGAGAGTCTAAAACTAGAAGGCATAGGCTTAAGGTGGGAAGAGAAATATTTGAAGACAATGAAGAACAACTTCTCTTTTTCCTGCAGAGGGTGGTGCTTCAATGGAATAAGCTGCCAGAGAAACTGCTGGAGGCTGGAACAATTACAGCATTTAAAAGGGAACTGGGTGGCTTTATGATTCGTGGGATATGGGCCAAATGCTGGCAAATGGGAGTGGACTAATTTAGAATAATCGGATGGCATGAACGAGTTGAAGGGTCTGTTTCCCTGTTGCACATCTCTATGAATCATTGATTTAATTAATGAATGTCTCTTTGTAATCTTAGTTATGGCAGGTACTCATGTGACTCAGCCAACGTTGTCTATCTTATTCGGTGCACGCAAGGATGCCTGGAGGCATGGTACATTGGGGAAACCGAGCAAAGGCTACAACAACAGATTAATGGGCACCGCACAACAATCAACAGACAGGAGGGTTCCCTCCCAGTTGGGGAACACTTCAGTGGCCCAGGACATTCAGCCTCGGACCTTCGGGTGACCATCCTCCAAGGTGGACTTCGGGACAGGCAGCTGAGAAAAGTGGCCGAGCAGAGGCTGATAGCTAAGTTCAGGTGATAGGGAGGGCCTCAACCGGGACCTTGGATTCATGTCACATTATAGGTGATCACCATTGCACTACAAACACACACACAGATAGTCCTACACACACACACTCTCACATACACACGGACACAGGATCACACAGACGTGCACACAGACACCCACAAACACCCTTATAGATACACATACTCCCACATTCACACATGCACCCCCTCACAGATTTAACACACTCTGCACTCACCACACACACACACACACACACACACACACACACACACACACACACACACACACACACTTTCTCACACTCACAACCCCCACCCCAGACAGGCACACACACAGAAAGACCCATAGGCACACATATATTTTGTGGGGTGAATTTGTACTTGCAGAGTTACATTGTACTTTGCTCAAAAACTACATACATTCATGTAGAACTCTGAGCTCAAAAACTGCATGAATTTATTTAAAACCCTGTTATCTCAATTTTTAGATTACAATCAATCTGAACATCAGGTCATAGAGAGAGAACACGGGGGCTAACACCTTCAAAATATTGTCTAGCTATCACCATTGTTAACAGCTAACCCGAGAATGCAACTTAAAAAAAAATGTTTTGTGATTTACACATGAAAGAAGTGAAACTATCACTGTATTCTAACAGATGAAAGGCTTAACAGACAATCAATTTTTCAATGTATAATTTCAGTTACGTCACACTGTAAATTTTTGCTATAAATTCTGTGTTATGATCGAGCCCTCCACTATCACCTGATGAAGGAGCGTTGCTCCAAAAGCTAGTGTGCTTCCACTTAAACCTGTTGGACTATAACCTGGTGTTGTGTGATTTTTAACTTAATCTTCAGTTGTTCACCATTATACAAACACTGTCCACTGTACACCAAAACTTGATGTCTTACGCAAATTTGCGAAATATACCTTCTATAACTCTCATCTAAATCATTTATATAAATGGCAAACAAAAGTGGACCCAACAATTTTGCCTCTGGATCATCGCTGCCCACAGGCTTCCAGTTCAAAAAACAACCATCCACCACCACTCTGTCTCCTGCCATTAAACAGATATACACAGAAACACACACGCAATCACACACACAGACAGAAACACCGACGCAATTATGTCTTGAAGACAAAGGTTAGTTTAAAACAACGATCAAGAGTTACAGTGAGATTGCGGGAAAGTTGTGTTGAGAAGCACAGCTGAGAGGATCAAATAGGAAAGTAGACCTGATGGGCCGAATGGCCTAATTCCAATTTCCTATGCGCTGTGGCCTTCAGGTGTCAGGATTATTTTCCAAGGGTGCACTAGAAGCTACGTTTGATAAATACTTGACTGAACAGTCAATGGGACTGTGAGATACATTTGAGGGGCTGAATAGTAAATGTTCCTATTTGCAGTACCCTTGTTTCGGAAAAGAGGAGGTGACTTGCTGTGAGGTTAACACGCTTTAGTATAAAAGGGGTCCCCCATTTCCATTTGAGATAACGTTGTTCCTTTCTCTTTTGGATTATGCGATCTGTGACATTCTCATCCCTGAGAACAGTGAAGTCTGGGTCATTGAGGATATTCAAGGCTTTGATGGGCAGGGAACAGACAGGAAAGGGGTATTCAGCTACAATCAGACCAGCCATGATGTTTCTAAATTGAAGGGTACGAATGACCAACTGCTGCTCCTATCTCACCCGTTGTTCTGTCAATTCACCCCCGAGGCTGTTACAGAGGGAGAGAAAGATACCATTCAGCCAGTCAGCATCGTGACAATACAGCAGGGTCAGGCCATAATGCGCCTCCATGGGGTTAGACAGGAATAGAATGAAGTATTCAAGTCATTTCAGTAAATTACACAGCACAGGAGGATGCCATATAACCATCCCAGGCTGTTACGCAGGTGCAGGGGCGCCTTGGGTAGCATCAGGAAATACAGAATAGAGATCATTATTCATTTTGTGTTTGGAAAGCTGTACCGAGTGGAATCCTTCACGATCTGTGTGAGGTCATCAGCAAATTAACTCCTTACCAATGAATTGGATGAAGGGGATGGAGCTCAGTTTGCTCATACATCAGGCTAGTCAAACAATAAGATGTCAAATGGAGACAGAGCGTCTCCAATGAGATACAGTCAGGGGAAGGGAAGAGCGTCTGCAATGAGACACAGTTGGGGAGGGCAGATCATCTGCAATGGGATGCAGATGGAGGGGGCAGCGCGTCTGCAGTGGAAGACAGACGGGGGAGAGCAGAGCACATGCAATGGGTTACAGACAGAGGGAGGGCAGAGCGTCTGCAATGGGATGCAGACAGGGGAGGGAAGAGTGTCTGCAATGGGATACAGACAGGGGAGGCAGAGCGTATGCAATGGGACACTGATGGGGAGGGCAGAGTGTCTGCGATGGGTTGCGGACGGGGGAGGGCAGATCATCTGCAATGGGATGCAGATGGAGGGGGCAGCGCGTCTGCAGTGGAAGACAGACGGGGGAGAGCAGAGCACATGCAATGGGTTACAGACAGAGGGAGGGCAGAGCGTCTGCAATGGGATACAGACAGGGGAGGCAGAGCGTATGCAATGGTACACTGATGGGGAGGGCAGAGTGTCTGCGATGGGTTGCGGACGGGGAAGGGCAGGCGTCTGCAATGGGATAGAACAGGGAAGGGCAGATCATCTGCAATGGGATACAGACAGGGGGAGGGGCATAGTGTCTGCAATGGAATACAAACGGGGGAGGGCAGAACGTCTGCAATGGGACACAGACGGGGAGGGCAGATCGTCTGCAATGGGATACAGACAGGGTAAGGACAAGCGTCCACAAACAGAAGGGGGAGGGGCAGAGCATGTGCAATGCGATGCAGACAGGGGAGGGCAAATCGTCTCCAATGGGATACAGACGGGAAGGACAGAGCGTCTGCAATGGGACACAGACAGGGGGAGGGCAGATCATCTGCAATGGGACGCCGTCGGGGGAGGGGCAAAGCATCTGCAATGGGATGCAGACAGGGGGAGGGCAGAGCGTCTGCAATGGGATATAGATGGGGAGAGCAGAGCGTCTGCAATGGGATGTAGACATGGGAGGGCAGTGAGCAAAACCTTCGCCAAAAAAAACCCATATAATGTGGGTGGTGGGAAGTTTGTGTTTTGGAGGAAGCATAAAACAACCATAAATTATATAACTGGAGGCAGAATGCAGAATTCAGTCGTACAAAGTGATTCGTGTGTCCATAAATCGCGTCAAGTTAGTCTGTACAGGCAGCACGTGATTTGAAAATTAAATGCAATGATACTTTTTCTTGCAAAGACCATTGGGTCCGATCTTTAGGATGTATTACTGCATCTATGCGGGAAGCTGTAGAGACGGCATCTGATGCACTGTATGTGGCTGTAGTTACACTGAAGTGAAAAACAAATTGCTTTTCAAACTTTTCAAAGATGTTCCTCTTTGCTCGCTCTTGCGATGATGGCATTATGTTATGTATGATTAGAAGTTTAGTCCTGAGAATGAGAAATACTCTTATTGACTATATAAGATTTTGAGCTTGTGAACACCTGATGAATATTGTATATTCTATGGGAGAATAAGACTGGGAAAGTAATGTAAGAATAAGATGCATTCATTGAAATGCCAATATTGTGAAGATATTACAAGTTGTATTTTAAAAGTATACAGGAACATATAAACACATCTTCAAATCTAGTGGCGCTATTTGTTCTGAAAGAAATGGCTGCGTGTCCAATAGCAGTAACGATGTACGAACATGGAGCAGGGAATGTGATGGAGTCGTACAGTTCAAACACTGTTCAAACAGACCTCATTTGGTCCAGTTTGGCGCCGGATAACGTTATTGTGCGATTCAACTCATAGAGGGAAAAATTGTAATCTTCCTGAGAAGGAACGGCCTGTTGCTCCCTTTCTCTCTGCGTTCCTCCTTTCAGCAATGTGTGTGAGCTGAAAACGTCTCAGTCGTCTTTACCACTGATGAAGGATTCCCGTCGAGGATTCAATTAAATCTCCCCACTCCCTGAAGTAAAGGCAATGCAGCTAATTCCACCTGTTCTAGAAAGTGATCTCATTACCAGTACCTTGTAAGAGCAGAATAGCTCCATAAGCTGAATGATGTTTGGGGCAATCACTCATGTTTCCTTTTGTCACGAGTTCAATTAATATTCGAGCAACGTTCTTTAAAGTTAACGCTTTGCAGAGATTTTATTTTTCAGTTTGTCATCAAATGTGTGCATGTGTCAGTATTTTTCGAAAGGGAAACATCGATGCACAGATTTGCCATATCCAAACTGTCTGTCATTTATCTTTCCATCCTAGTTTGAGTAACTTTGTTTGGGTCATAATCTTGTTAATTTTGACAGATTAAAGAATCCTGCCTAACTTGTTCCTAACCCTCACACAGTCTGAGACCTATATTATTGATCATATCACCAAACCCGTTACATTAACATTTACAGTGAGCAGTGGAAGCATGGGACGAGGAAAGGGAATAATGTCCTGAACCATAGATCAGTGAGCCTGACATCATTTGTGGCCATGTTTTTGGAGAGCATTGAGAGAAGCAGGATTTACATGTCTTTGCAAATGCAACACCTGATGAAGGATAGTCAATAGGGCTTTGTGCATGGGAACTCATTTCTAACAAAGTTCATTGCATTTTGTGAAGAGTTGAAAAAGAAGATTGGGGGTGGCAGTGTGGTAGACGCTGTCTATATAGACTTCAGCAATGCATTCAACAGGATTCCGCATGGCAGACAAGTTAGTAAGGTTAGGTCATAAATAGATCCAAGATAAGATAGCCAAATGACTACAAAATAAGAGTGAAGGTAGGAGACAGAGTGTGGTAGAGGAGTGCTTTTCAGACTGGAGGCCAATGACCAGTGATGTGCCACAAGGAGCAGTGCTGAATCCATTGCTTTTCATTATTTTTATAAATGATTTGAATGTGAATATTTGCCTGTTTATTATGTTTACACATAACATTAAAATTGGAGGTGCAATGGCCAGCAAAGTTTCCCTCAAAGTACAATGGGACCTTGATCAAATGGGCCAATGGGCCAAGGAGTGACAGATAGTTAAATTTAGGCAAATGTGAAGTGTTGCATTTTGATAAGGTAAAATAGGGCAGGACATACACAATTAATGTGAGGCCCAGGGGAGTATTGTTGAACAAAACTGTGCAGGTTCATTGATCCTTGAATGTGGAATCGCAGGCAGACAGGGTGGTGAAGGTGGGGTTTGGTATTCTTGCCTTTATTGGTCAGTACATTGAGTATGCGAGTTGGGAGATCATGTTGCGACTGGGCAGGATATTGGTAAGGCCACATTTAGCATACTGTGTTTAATTCAGTTTGCTCTGCTATAGGAAGGGTGTTGTTAAACTTGAGAGGGTGCAGAAAAGATTTACAAGAATGTTGCTGAGCATGGAGGGATTGAGCTACAAGGAGAGGTTGGACAGACTGGCCTTGTTTAGTCTGGATCATCGGAGGCCGAAGTCATTTATGGATGTTTGTAAAATCATGACAGGCATGGATAGTCTGAATAGCCAATGTCTTTTTCCCAGGATAGGGGGTCCAAAACTATAAGACAAAGGCATAAGGTGAGCGGAGAAAGACAGTAATGGGAGAATATTTTCATCCACACTGTGGATTTCATTTCATTTCATCCAAATTTTCATCCAACATTTAAAAGGCATTTGGCTGCGCATATTAATTGGAAGAATTGACAGGGATATGGGCCTAATGCTGACAAATGGGTTGAGATCAGATTGGGATGTCTGGTTTAAGTGGACAGAGTTCCCTGCTTTATGACACTGTAAGAGAGATGAGGAGAAATTCTAAAAAGGCCATTTGAGTGGGAATTATCTTCCCCAGAGGTATGTGGTGCCTCTCTGTTCACATTTATTCAAACTGAATTCATTAATATTTGACAGAGAATGAGTCATGGATAATGGATTACAGACAGGAAAGTGGGGCTGAGACCACAACCCGATATTCCACAAACTTAGTGCCTGGTGGAGCAGTTTCATAGTGTCAAACGACCTAATCTTGTTCTTGAGTGTGATGCTCCATTGTTCCAGTTAGCCCCTCCAACCTGCTAGACGGGAGCAGTTGGAGGCCACTTACTGTATCACCTGGTGCACAGAAATGGGGAAGACCATTCAGAGATATTTCGGTGATCTAGATCCCCTGACTCTCGAATAGAGAATTCCTGATATTCGCTACCCTCTGTTTGAAGAAACCATTGCTCTGCTCATACACCATCACCTATTGATATGAGTGAGCGAGGTGAGTACAAGGGCTTAGCTAATTGTGACTGGCCCTGGTATCAGGGTAGTATTAACTGAGTATAACATGAAGGACCTTCAGCAAAATTGCACTTCATCAGAATCCGTTGCAAACTCTCCGCTGTTTGGAGTCATTCACCGCACAAGGGCAGTTGTTTATCATCATTGGGCATCAATCATCTCAGCTCTGCGACATCACTGCAGGAGATCCTCCGTGTAGCTCCCTCAGCCCAGGCCTCTTCAGTTTCCCTGCAGTGTGGAAGCAGCCCATTCAGCCCATTGAGTTCACACTGATCAGAAGTGGTGATATTCATTGTCGGTTGCACAATATTGAGAACACTTCGCCATTCCTCAGATCCTAAATCAGTCTGTGTCCATGCACAACAATACCAGGACAGCATTCAAGCCTGTGCTGTTTAACTGCCGTTAACATTTATGTAACAGCGCTGCCAGACACTGCACATTTCGACAGTAAACGAAGGAGTTCACTTTGCACCTCAATTTGGCTTCATAAGAATGTGGGAAAGACATTCAGCCCATCAAAACTATTGTGCAAAAAGAGAGACAGCCCATTCCGTCCCTACTGCCTGTTACACAGGAAGACAGGCTCTCTGTCCAACAGCACACGTCACTTACACAGGATCAGAAAGAGACAATTTCACACTCGGAGTCATTTACAAAGGAACAGAAAGAGGTCAGTCAGCTTCTCAAGTCACTAACCCAGGAACAGGAAGGTTTTAGAGATGGTCCAAGATCACAAAAAAATGGAACAGATAGCCTGCTCCACATTGTTCCTCGTGGCTTTACAACTCATAGTACATATATGTTGCTTTAACATGGTTTCCTGGGAGTAGGAATGAAGACAATTTTTTAACCAGTTTCAAAGTCATCTTCTATTGCTGAGAGAGCAGACCCATGTTCTCCCTAGAAGTCAGAAGCTGGTGGAGAATGTCTAATTGTTCCAGAATGAAGATATTATAGCTTCTGACAGGACTGTGTACAACGCAACATTGATTGCGGAGTAATACAGTAACTGTACATGAAAGTGTTCAGAGTTCATTCAGAGCCTGTACCTCACTGTCAATCGAAATGAGGTCTTTGCATTGGCACGTAAACTATCAGGAATCGACCCTCCTATACAAATAATGGAATTTCTTACCTTATCAATGGCTGCTTGAGACATAATGAAGGTCCGTCCATAATCATCAAGTTTCAAATTCTTATTCTCTCACAGCGCTGCAGATGAAACACATAGTTACTGTACTCTCTCCTTATGGTAACACCATGCCAGGGTTCAGTCTGGTTAAACCCCTTTGCACTGTCTCGGTGACATGGAGATCATTATTTATAAAGCAGAGTCTGTCTGTACACATTACCCCAAATACTGGCTCAACAAAACACAACCATTGATTAAGATATATTTATTCTATTACTTTAATAATTTTCCATGACGGACCACATATACTTTACGGTTATAATTACTTCCTGCCTCGTAAGAATTCTGTTAGTGACCTATGACCAAAGACATCCAGATCCTTTTCAACAACAGCCCTTCCCAACCTCTCACCATTTAATAAAGTTAAATGTCAACGATAGTATTTCTTGTTTCCCTCTGAATCATTTTATACCTTTTGCACAGCTATTGCACAAGAACCCATCCTTCTGAGACCCCACAAGCCTTCCATCGAGAGAAAAAAATACTATTCTGTTCGTTTTGTCCATTATCCAATTTTTAATACATATGGTGTACTTTCCACCCTTACCTATCCATGGACCCTAACATTCTCCACCACCCTGCACTCAAGAATGTCAAACTTCATCTGAAAATGCAATTAATCCACTTCGCCTTGTTCTCAATTGTCAAAGACACAATGGACAGAGTCCACAAACTTCAGCTGGTTTAGCAAAGATCATTTCCCTTTACTGAATCTAGGCCATATCTATCAAATCATATCATTATTTTCCAAGTGTCCACTTACCACATTCTTATAAAAGTCCCAACGTTTTTCTCACAGCTGAGATCAAGCTATTTAATTTTCTGTTTGCCCTCTCCGTCCTGTTTTAAACATTTAGTTTTACAATTGCTGCTTTCCAGTCTGCAGGATCCTTTCTCGTATGTAACCAACTTTGAAGAATAATCAGTAATTCTTTCGCTAGTTCTATTGCCATCTCCTCGATATTCTGGGATGTAGCTCAGCAGATCCCGCACCTTACCAACCTTCAATTCGATTAGATTTTCAAAAACATACTGTTCATTAATTTTAGTTTCGTGCAGTTTCTCATTTTCACCAGTCCCGCTGTTCCCTAGCATATCTGGCAGTTTGCTTCTATACCTTCCTCAGGGACATAGACTCAATGTATTCCTCTCAGCTGGCAGATGGCGTCTAACAGCCAGTGAATATTTCGGAGGACTGCACTTTGGAGATGATGAATATGTTAACAACTCCTGCCTGGAAAGTTCCAGAACTAATCCAGTTCACTTCAAGGTGAGTGTCAGCGCAGTCCTGTCCCTGGTGTGAGGCTAGAGGTTATACTGATGGAGGGGACACAGCTCAATGACCACCTCATTTTTGAAAGGTTCACATAATACAATGCCCAGTCCCTCGCTGTGTACACAGATTTCTTACTGTGTAGCCTTGGCTCCATTTGTTTCCCATGGACCGAAACACTCTATAAATGCAGTGTCCAGAGTAGGGTCACCAGGTACTTGGTCTCTCTGAGCAGATGCAGCAGCTGATAATACACACCCGAGAAAAACATCCACAGAACCTGCCTTTACTGTCTAATGACAGGTGCAAGTCAAATCCTCACACACACAGTGCATCCAATCCGTGTTGAAAATGTTTCTCTTCTGGGCTGAGAAATCCGTTACACCTCTGGCAGACACACAGAAAAATTTCCTTTCTCCAAAGAAGCAGTTGACAATCTAACATTACGTTTCTCTGTATCTCAGCAACAATAACGGCAGCATCAGGATTACCAATGTAGTTGACTACCACACTCAGAGAAGAGTGATAGAGGGAATATAACTCAGTTCAACGAGGCCATATCTAGATTGACGTAATATTCAGGAATATGGGGAAAGGGGTTACATTAGAAGAAATTCCCTTTTTATTTTCCTTCTACTTCATTATCAGCAGTCCCTTTGTTTGCTTTTCATTTCTCTCTCTCTTGCTGGACATTTCTCCATCAATTCTACTAACTCCCCCTCACTCATCCAGCCTGATTTAAATAATATTATTTCTCGTTTGCTTTCAGTGTTACTGTAAGGTCACTAGACTATTCTTCTCGTGACAGAGGCTGCCATACTTGCTGAGATTCTCCAACATCTTCAGACGCTGGAGAATTTTATTTCAAATCTCGAGCATCCACAGTTCATTGGTTTATTTCACCGTTAATGCTGCTGTTTCACGGGATGACAGCATCACTGGCAAGGGCAGCATGTGTTGTCCATCACTAGCTGCCCTTGACCCTGAGATCATTTGTCAAGACGATTTGGAGCCAACCATGTGGTTGTGGGGCTGAAGTCACACTTAGTTTATTTAACAAAGGCTATAAGTGAAATAATGAAAGAAATCCTGATGGTTT
Source organism: Chiloscyllium punctatum (assembly GCF_047496795.1). Lineage (NCBI taxonomy): Eukaryota > Metazoa > Chordata > Chondrichthyes > Orectolobiformes > Hemiscylliidae > Chiloscyllium > Chiloscyllium punctatum. The sequence continues at coordinate 48,400,913 of NC_092754.1, read as the reverse complement.
ATGGTTGCCGTTAGTAAAATGAGGTTTCATTCCAATTTTTGTCATTCAAATTTAAGTTCTGTCATTAGCCGTGGTAGTATTTGAAACAATGCCTTTAAGGTTATCATCTGTGCCTCTCAATGACCTGGCCATTGTGATTATTACTCTGATATGGGGTCCCTATTATGAAACAGCTGGCGGGGAAGAACAAGTATGTGTTCAAAATATTTGCAATTGGAGGGGAGGTCAGAAGAGAACTGGAGCCGTAAAAGCTGAAGTTGACAAAGGGACAGATGATGGCTAATTCAACAACAGCACTGGGGCAGAGGTGGAGAGTGGGGATATTATGGAGGTGGGTGTGGGCAGGGTTAATGGCAGAGAGAATATGGAGAAGCAGTTGAGGGTAAAAGGAAGACTCAAGAATCTGAACAATTTTCTTCCTTCTTAGATAGTTATGAGTGAGGAGTCTGAAATTGATGGAAATGAAGTGGAGTTTGTGACTGAAACTAAAGATAACAGTTTATGCATATGCTAAATATAAATAATTGAAATAGCAATAGCCTTCACCATCGTTGATAGAATTGACAGAGATAGGCTTACCGGGAACACCAACAATAGTGAGGATGGGAGAGTAACCTGCTTGAATAATTATCAATATGGCTTGTATCCAGAACTCAAACCATGCCCAATCCAGAGAAAGCAAGTAAAGATCATTGGATAAACTCCTGTCCATTATTGGAACATTCTAGTCTAAAGCATTCAGATCCTGATCCATTGTTGGAACATTCCAGCCTTATGCATTCATAATCTGATCCAATGTTGGAATATTCCAGTCTAATGCTCTCAAATTCAGATTCATTGTTGGAACATTCCAGTCTATTGTTCTAAGATTGTCTTCCTTTCCCTTTATCTGTAGCTGCTGACCCCGATCATCTTCAGGATGACACTGCTGCTGATACTATGAGATAACAGGTTGAAGGAAACCCCTTATTAATAGAAGAGGAAACCCTCCAGTTACACAGTTAGGATCCATGGAGACTGACATCAATTACAGTCAACAAACAAACAGCTTCAGTTAACCCCTTTAACAACAACCCTGACGTATGTCAATAATACTTGGTATGGGTGGGATGTTGAAATCGCTGACAATTCAGTGAATGGTGCATCTCCATTTGTAAAATTAGATGTGAGGGAGAGAGATGATGCTTTCTCTCCACAAGCTCGATGTTTCTACTGTGTTTTGACAGGGTAGGAATTGCTGGGCCCCCGAGGCCCTCTGTGTCTCATCACCAGGCCTGCTGAATCCTTTGGATTTATTTATTTATATTTAACTTTGACAATATATCTTACCAACATTGCGCGGCTTAGGTGGGGTTAGGCATTTTTGAGATGCTACTACAGTGGCATAGATAGTGTAGATCCAGTCCATTCCTTGTGGTCCTTGCACCCTCTGCCTGGTCCTGTAGAGTGATGGTTAAACTCTCACAGAGGCAGGATTCTTATTTTTACATTTCGTCATTTATTGCTAGGGTCTCAGCAGGGTTGGAAGGCAGTAAATCTCTCCCGGCGGCTACGCACTCCCCCTGAGATTTCCCGCAGATTTGTCTCTTGATGTTCGTTCCTCCTGGATTGGAGAACTGCATGTGAGACAATATGTTTCCTGAATTTGTTTTTTTTTGGCAAGTATGTGTTTCCAGAAGGTTACAATATTGTAGCAGTTACAGTTTAGTGATTAAATAACACATAAATCGGTTGAGTTTTCCAATAAATTAAGTTTTTCCAAGTTCCTCTTGTTTTTGTTGTATTTTGTCTACAGTGTTTAAATAAATTGTGTTTTGCTTAATGTTGAATATTTTGACCAAACGAATTGCATCTGAAACACAGCACCACACAATTACCGTTAAAATAAGAAAATGTTAGGGCCGACTATCTTCTTCATATATTGTGAGAGGCGTTTGTTGGAGCCATGACAAGAAGGGCAGATATTCATGTTTTAATTGGATGATTACTAATGGACAATAAGTTGCAGAAACACGGGGTTTGCCAGAGGAATACGTCGAGCTGGAGGAGTGATAGCTCTGTCAGGAATTATATCAGATACACAATCCACCTCACAGATCCAGCCCAGACCCTATAAGACCAGATGAGACATCTGATCAGCACGGAGCACTGTGCAGACCAGTCTCAGTCGAACCCAGCAATCTGCCCATGATAGAATACTGTGCAGCTCTGACTAATCCATTAGCTATCGGTCCAACATGGGGAGCATTACAGACCACACCAGCACATTGATTCAGAAATCTGGACAAAACGGTTAGTCCAGCATGGAGTAATGTGCAGCGCAAACAAGTGGGCTTGTTCTATAAACGTGGATAAGGTATCTGTTCAGTATGGGGAGCTGGATGGTGAATAGAAATGAAGCGATCTGTAAACCAGTAGCAGTTACCCTCCCAGCATGGAGGGCTGTTTATATCACCCGAGTGCATTAATTTATGAACCAGGAGCAGTTACTCTCCCAGCATGTATAGCTGTGTACCCCACCCCAGTACATTGTTCACTAACACTGTATTAGATCCCTGCCGAGTGTGGGGAAACTTGCAACTCAAACTGAAAGTGACAGGATGTGCAGCTCCCATCCATTTACAGTTCCATATCTCCATTGTGACATGACAAAGCGGTGCTCTGGGTGCAAAAAATCCCTGCCAGAGATAGATGGTAGGGAAATTAATTTAAATATCAAAAAAATCACAAAAGGACTTTGGGAAAAATGAGAAAGGGAGATTGAGAGACAATTTCATGGATGATCACAGGTTTCAGAATGTTGAAGTGAAGATATTTCAAAAGCATCTTGCAACGTTAGCCAGTATTCCCAGGGATGATGGGTGAATGGGATATCGCTGCGAATTCAGATGATGGAGTTTTGGATGCGCATTTGTTCTGCAGCTTTGCAACTGGGAGTGAGCTCAGCAGAGTCTTCGACTCATTGGGCTGGATCTAACAATAATTTGCCTCAGTGTATTTTTCACTGAGTGTGACAGCAGAATTGTCTGCACGAGGCCGAACTTGTTTCCTGGTGCTATCTTATCGAACTCACTTCATTAATTACCCACCCCACCCCATGGTGTCCCTCTCATTCAATGCCAGTCCTATTCTCCCACCCATGATGGTTGGGGGTACTCAACATCGCCCGGACGCCCCGGGATATTCCGGAAACCCTGGCACTGTGCCCTCTTTAAAAGGCCAATGGGCACATGGTTGAGCTTTCTCTGTTTGGAGCTGCCCTGCACAGTTTACCCCGAGCATGCCAGATAAATAGGCAATTACACCACGGTTTGTCAACAGGGGCAGGTGGATGAGGTAGTCCAGAAGAGGATTACTCTCTCCCGGGGGGGTTACAAAACCAGACCCACAGAGCATGGTCTGAGCTCCCCACCCAGCTCAGTGCAGTATCTGGCGTCTGGAGAAATATCCAGCAATACAGGACAAGCATCAAGAACCTTCCCTGCTCTGTCAGGATACGGCTCATTGTGTTCTCTCTGCTCCCACACACTCACTGTATATCTGTTATAGCACCTACCCCCAAACAAGGCTCATGCTCCCAAACTCTCACTATCACATGCAGCAGCTTCCATCTCTCCCTTTCCCTCGCTCTCTCGCCTTTTCAATACTCCCACATGGCAATAGAATACTCAGGAGAATGCTGATTGTGGAATGTTCGGGATAATGTTCCAAATAAGCCCATTTTTCAGGAAAATGTCATTGCCCCAGTATGCAACGCATAAGGGGATGGAGTAGAGATGTACGTTTTTTAAATCACATACATTTCAAATCCATCATGAGGCCATTCAGCCCTTAAAAATGTTTTCTAGCATTCAACAAGATCGCAGCTGATCTGATGGTTTTCTCATCTCCATGTTAGAGGAATCTTCAGTCATTCAAACCCCTGGGTTCCTGTCACTGACCAGACAACACTCAGGCACTTTTCTCCTGGTTATCTTCAAGCGCCTGTTCAAGGGCATTTCCCCTGGGAATGCACTCTCCAAACAATATATTCCATCAGCTTTTTATTTATACATAACAATAAGCACATTTTCTATAGACCGATCAGAAATACACACTTATTTATGGTTAACGATACCAAATTACAATTAATAATCCTGGCTAATTCACTTGTCTCACTTTATTGTATTCAGCCAAAGACAGCTTCTTAACAATTGTCTCGTTATATAATTCAATTTCTGGCCGAGAACGTTTTTATCCTCAACTGTTATCTTTACCATTATCTGAACTTTTCCTTGTTATATAAGTTTCTCTTGCCTTTTGCCTGTGACTGTTTCTGGCTGTAACAGTTACACTGTCTCCCATTCAGTTGGCTGGATGGTGTGTTGGTGATACAAAAGAAGGCCAACAGCACAGGTTCAATTCCCCACACTGACAGAGGTTACCATGATGGGGACACTCTCTAAACCTCACGCCATCACCCGAGACGTAGTGACCCTCAGAGTAAACCACCACAAGTGGTCTCTCTCTAATGACAGAGCAGCCCCATGGTCCTTTGGAACTGTATTCTGTCACTGTTGCATTTTAAATTTTTATCTATGTTATAATTTTGTTTTGCATTATATTCCTGGATGTTTTGAATCAGTGTCATTTGGTACCCCGTCAGCATTTCCACCCACACTGCACATTCCTGCCGAATAATCCTTCGCTCGTTGTTAATTATGAGCCTTCTGTCTGTGCCTGAATAAAAATTCAATATCTCTGCCCTCCAATACTCTGCAAGGAAGAGATTTACAAAGACTCACTACTCTGAGAAAACAAACATAAAAAGATTATTTTCTGTCTCCTGAGCTGACTAACGATATAATGACATTGGAAGCAGTTCAGATATGTTTCGCTTCTGATATTTCTGTTTCTCAGCAGCAGCAGCAACTGGAAGGGCAGGAGCTTGCACCAGGGACTTGCCTGGATCAGTGAGTCACTGATTTGAACCTTTAAAAACTTACCACGAGTGTGGGAGTACTCCATTCAGCCCTTTTATCCAGGAACCCATCCAATGAACCAACCTAGTTACTTGCTGCATCATTCTTATGTTTCTTACACAGGAACACGCCAATCCCTTTGTACTGCTCTTTAGTTTAGGACTCCTCTTCACTAAGTAAAAACCTGCATTTTCGTTCTCCGTGTCATCCTCAAATTCAGATGTATATTGCGCTCAGCTCCCACCGTCAGGCTATCAGTATAGATTGTAAAGAACTGAAGCCGTCAGACTGATATTTGTACTTCAGCAGATACGTCTTTATCATAAAGATCGATGAATCCGGATTCTCCGATTTCGATGTGTTAACCAATCGCCATTCCATGCAAATGTCATCTGTCTTGTGTAAGAACCTTTTTATTGCGATGTCTTGTGGAAAATCTTTGGAAAGCCACGTGTCTGCCAGTCTCCCTTTATCAATCCGCCCATTACATTCTCAGGGATCGCCAGAAAAACTTTGCATGATTTTACAGGCAAAACATAGATCCCCTTGTGTGAAGCTTTACTAAATGCCCTGTAATTCCTTCCTTAATAACAGACTCGAGCAGATACCCAGCAATAACTGTTAGGCCAAATGGTTCCTGCTTTCAGTCTCGTTCCTTTCTTGAAGACAGTCACCACATTGTGTGTGCCTCCAGTTTCGCTGGAACACTCCTGTAATCCAGAGAATTATGGAATATTTCACACAGTGCCACCAGTCTCTCTGTAAACATATATTTTAAAACCATGAATCACTGTTGACCAGTCTGCTCTTAGTCTTATCTGTTTGTTAAAAATCTTGTTTCTTTTGATAGAGACAGTTCATGAACTTCCCTCCTAGTACCATTTTGATTATGTCATTGAAATGCTTACAATACCTTCCCTGTGAGGAACTTTATCAAATACTGGTGTAAAATATCTGCCTGTTCCCTCGAGCCAATTGTACAATCAAACCCTCCAAATGTTCTCAATATGCTTTCCTGACTTCATTTCTATCTAAGGTCACACACTTCCTGTTGAACTCTCTTTTTGTATGCATGGAAAAGCTCATGATGTTTGTTTTATATTTCTTGCAAATTTGCTTTCATCATATCTTTTCTTCCTTTTCCCTCGCTTTCTAAATTCATACAGTCATATTTTGTGAAAAGATTTGTAGCTCGGGTACCCGTTGTTGTGGTTCTGTTCACCGAGCTGGGAATTTGTGTTGCAAACGTTTCGTCTCCTGTCTAGGTGACATTATCAGTACTTGGGAGCCTCCTGTGAAGCGCTTCTGTAATGTTTCCCCCAGCATTGTAGTGGTTTGTCTCTGCCTCTTCCGGTTGTCAGTTGCACCTAGACAGGGGACGAAACGTCTGTAACACAAATTCCCAGCTCGGTGAACAGAACCACAACAATACAGTCATGTCGCGCACAAACAGAATCTTTGGCCCAACTTGTCCATCACTGACCAAGTTTTCCAAACTAAACTAGTCTAATCTGCTTGCATTTTGGCCCACATGCCTCAAAACATTTCCCATTCATACATTTGTCCAAATGCCGATCTTGAAATTACTGGCTGGTTCAGCTGTTTCAGAGGACAGTAAAGCGTAAAAGACATTGCTGAAGATTTGCATTCACGCACCGACATGACCAGGGAAGGATGACCCATTGCCTTCTCTGAAGACATGAGGCAAGCAGATAGGCTTCTGTTTATTACAAATGATAATAGTTTCATTTAAATTCCATCAACTTGCTTCATGAGATATCAACAGGTTATTATTCGGTGCCTCTAGATTAAGAGTCAATTACTTGAGCACCGTGCACTACCTTCATGTCTGACAGAACAAGTTAAACATCTCAAGTGCAATTATCTTGTAATGGACATGTGGTTAGAAGGGACTTGAAACATATTAATCCAGACTTCACAAGAGCCCAAATTCTGAAGTTTATTCAGAAGTTGCACTGAGGCTGACGAGTAGACTGGCACATCATAATGGTGGTAATGAGCAGGATTTGTGAGTGGGAAGCTTATGGAAATATAGACCTGTGCAGGGCGAGAAGGATTATGGACTTTTAGAACAGTCTGATTCCTTCTCGCATATCCGTGAGTAATTTATAAATAATAATTTACTTCATAGAATTTATCAGGAAGGGATTTTCAGTTGGCAGTGAAGACACTGACTTCCCCTTTTTCAAAATTTAGCTATCATGAGCAAAAACACGGTTCAACCCGGTTTAATAGACAAAGAGAATGACTTACTAGGAACACCAACTATAGCGAGGATGGGATAATAGCCACCTTGTATAATCCAAAGGATATCTTCGATCCGTAATGTTAATGATATCCAAGGCTGAGAAAGATAGTAAAAAGCCATGAATAAACTTCTGTCCATTGTTGGAACATTCCAGTCTATTGTTCTCAGTTTCTGATCCATTCTTGGAACATTCCAGTCGAACGTTCTCAGATTCTTATCCATTATTCGAACATTCCAATCTAATGTTCTCAGATTCTTATCCATTGTTGGAACATTCCAGTCAAATGTTCTCAGTTTTTGATCCAATGTCGGAACATTCCAGTCTAATGTAGTCAGATTCTGGTCTCTCCTCCTTCTATGTCTGCAGCTGCTGATCCCTGTTAGTGCTGTTAGCGATGCTCCCTCTCATACTATGTGATAACACATTGAACCGTGTCCTTATTTAAAGAAGAGGCTAATCCTCCAGTGAGACATTTAGAATCCACGGAGACGGACATTATTCACATTCACTGAGTAAATAGCTCCAGCTAACTCCTTTCAATGAAATATTATTAATAAAGTTATTATTAAATTTGAAAATAACTTTTAAAATTTACACATTCTGAATGGGATATATGAGGGTGATTGAAGGAAGGAATGGTGGAGATGGTAGATTGATTTTGTGTTATCATTCAATCTGATTTGGATATGGGAGTAATGACAGAGGATTATCAGAACATCAACAAGTTTCTCTGTTTATAATTGGAAACATACAGCCTGAAACTCGTGATCAGTCATTACAATATCAATAAAACATTGAGACAACTTTGATAGTCGATAGTCAATCTGAGAAAAAAAATGTGCCTAAGACAACATAGGGTTATAACAGACAAACGGCATGGATATCTTAACAGACAATTATCCCTGACAAATGCAATTCAGATTGTTATTCCAGGATTAGAGAGGGCAGGTGAGGGTCATGCTGTTGATACTTTTGATGTCAATCAACTGTGGTGAAGTATCACTTACTGGACTTCAAATAAAGTATGCTTATGGCATTGGGGAGGAGACAGATTGGGGGGCATGGCTGAAGAGACGAGGGTGAACGAACATGACATTGCCCAGTAATCCGTATTGGAAAGTTCCTCTTTATAAATCATATGAAGATCAGATTCAAGTATAACTCTACAATGAGGACTGAGGATAGCCAATATTAGTAAAGACCAGACGAGCAGAAGACATAGAAGTAGAAACTGGGCCATTCAGCCAATCGAATCTGCTCCAACATTCAATTAAAGCAGATAGGCTTCTCAACCTCATTGTCCCCATAACCCTTGATCCCCTTTAAAATCGAGAACCTATCCTACACAGGCTTAAATATACTCAATGACCTGGCCTCCATAGCCTTCTGTGGCAGTGAATTTCATAGAATTACAATACTCTGCCTGAAGAAGCTTCTCCTTGTATCTGTTCTAAATAGGTCTTCCCTGTAATCCGTGGCTGTACCTCGGATCCCTACCAAAGGGCAAATTGTCACAAAATCCACTCTGTCCAGGTCATTCAGTACTCTGTAAGTTTCAATTCGATTCCTTCTCATTCTTCTAAACTTCAGAATCCTCAAGCATTCGTCAAATGTTAAGCTTTTCATTCCTATGACCATTCTGGTGAACTTTCTCTGAACAGGCTCCAGAGCCAGTACATCCTTGCTAAGATAAAGGGCCCAAAACTGCACACAATAATCTAATTGTGTCCTGACCAGAGCGTTTAGTGCCTTTGATGTACATCCCTGCTTTTATATTCAATTCTTTTGAAATAAATCCATTAAATGTATTTGCCTTCCAAAGCATTAACTCAACAAGTCTCTTTGCACTTCAGACTTCTGAATTTTTCCCAGTTTAGAAAATATTCCACGTCTCTATCCTTCCTACCAAAGTGCATAACCTCATAGTAGTGCATGTTTTACTCCAACTGCACCATCTTTTCCCATCTCCTAACCTGTCCAAATCCTTCTGCAGCTTGTCCGCCTCCTCAGTGCTACCTGTCTCTCTACATATCTTTGTAATGTCTGCAAACATAGCCAGAATGCCCGCTGGACCATTAATGTACAGAGTGAAACGTTGCCCCAACACTGAGTCTTGTGGAACACATTTTGTCAACTTCAGCCATCCTGAAAAGGATAATTTTATCCCCACTATCTGATTTTTGCCAAAAAGCCAACTTCTATTCATGCTAGCAGCTTGCCTCTAACACTGTGGGCCTTTATCTTAATCAATAGCTTACTGTGTGGCACTTGGCAAAGGCCTTCTCGAGATCCAAGTAGATAACATACATTGGCTGTCTTTGGTCTAAGCTGCTCGTTACTTCCTCAAATAATTCTAGCAGATGTGTCAGGCATGAACTCCCTTGATGAAACCATGTCCTATATTACTATACACCTCCATATATTCAGAAATCCCAGGCTTCTAGGTCGATTCCAGGATCTTACCACCGACTGAGATTAGGCTAATTGGTCTGTACGTTTCTGTCTTCTGACGTATTCCATTGCTAATCAGAGATTTTACACTCGTCCTTTTCCAGTCCTCTGGGATATTCCCTAGTTCTAATGATTCCTGGATGATCATCATGAACGCCTCCACTACTGCTTAGCTTTCTCCCTGAGAGCCCTGTAGTTTAGTTCTTCTGGTCCAGGTGATTTATCCACATTCAGCCCATTCAGTGTTTTTCTACCACATCTGCCTTGGCAATGGGTGACATACTCAGCTCTGCCCCTTCACACGCTTGAATTTTTGGCAACTTATTCGTGTCCTCAGCCATTTCTTTGTTCCCTGCTCCTGGCTAGCCTGTGCCATTTCCAGCGGCCCAATATCCACTTTGCCTCGCCTTTGTCCATTACATATCTAAAGAAAACCTTATAATTTTCCTTTATTTTACTGGCAAGCTTACCCTCATACATAATCTCCTCCTTCCATATTTGTTATTTTGATGTCTTCCGTTGGTCTACCTGAGCTTCCAAATCGTCTGGTTTTCCACTGCCCTTCGTCACATTATACGCTTGCTCTTTTGCTTTTATGCTGTCCCTGCCTTCTCTAGTCAGCCATGGTTGCCTCATCCTCCCTGTAGCATGCTTCTTTTTTATCGGGAAGAATCTCTGTTGTGTCTCTTGAATTACTTCCAGAAACCCCTGCCATTGCTATTCGACTGTTTTTCCTGCTAGGTCCCTCTCCCAGTCAATTCTACCCAGCCCCTCCCTCATGCCTCTGTAGTTGCCTTTATTCAGCTGTTATACTGTTACGTCTGATTCTATCTTCTCCCTCTCAAATTGGAGAATAAATTCAGTCATATTATGATCACTGCTTCCAAATATTCATTCACCTTAAGATCCCTTAAATAGTCCGCCTCATTGCACAACACTAAATCCAGCATTTCCTGTTCCCAACTGGGCTCTACAACAAGCTGTTCCAAAAAGCCCTATTGTAGATATTGCATAAATTATTTTTATTGTGAACCACTCCCAACCTGATTTTCCCAGTCCTCCGGCATATTGAAATCTCCCACGATCACTGTATTTTGTATCACCTGGGGTATATTGTGCCCCAGCTCCTGACTACTCCTTGGAAGCCCGTACATAACGCCAACTGTTTCTTTTTTAAAACTTTGCGGATTCTCTATTCTGCCCACACAGATTTTGTGCCCTCTGACCCTACATCATGGCATGCCGTCAAAAAGTCATAGAGTCATTGAGATGTACAGCACGGAAACAGATTCTTCGGTCCAACCCGTCCATGCCGACCAGATATCCCAAGTTAATCTATTTCCATTTGTCAGCACTTGGACTATAACCTTCCTACCCCTCTTATTTATATACCCACCCAGATGTCTTTTAAAATTTGGAATGGGACCAGTGTCCATCAATTCCTCTCACAGCTGTTTCCATACACACACCAAACACTGCATGAAAAATACTTGCCCCTTAGGTTCCTTTTAAACCTATGTTCTCTAGTTCTTCCCCACTCCAGGGAAAAGACTTTGTGTAATTATCCCATGCATGCCCCTCATGATTTTCTGAACCGGTATTCGGTCATCCCTCAGCCTCCGCCGCTCCAGGGAAAGCAGCCCCAGTCTATTCAGCTTCTCCCTGTAGCTCAAATAGTCCAATCCTGGTAACATCATTATAAATCTTTTTTGAATCCTTTCACATTTCAAAACATCTTTCCAATAGCAAGGAGACCAGAATTCTTATGACTGATTTGTTTTCATTCTTACTAATAAGGCAATTGCTTCCGCCAAACGCTCCCAACCCTCCAGCCTATCATTACGATAGGATGTCCATCATTGAATATTTAGCTGTCAATCCTGCTCCCCTTGTAGTCATGTCTCTGTGATGCTTACCACGTCATAACTGCCAATTTTTATCTGTGCCATAAACCCATTTACCTTATTCCTTATACGGCATGCATTCCGATGTAACCCTTTCAGTCCTGTATTAACCGTCCCTCTTCTCAGTTTCATTTATTTGTCCAGTGTGCTTGAAGTTTTATTGCTTACACTTTCAATCCACTCTGTCCTATTTGTGTCTGTGCTAGAAATTTTAATAAACTCTCCTGAGTTCTGCATTCTTACCTCCTCTTTTTTTTCGAGTTTTCTAATTTTCTCTATAAATGAAACCCCTCCCCAAACCTAAAAGTTTTTTGAAAGTTCTGTCCACAGCCCTAGTTATGTGATTTGTAAGGACTCTGGTCCCAGCACTGTTCAGATGAGGACCGTCCCATCAGAACAGTTTCCTTCTTCCCCAGTAATAAAATGTTTTATTAAATACAAAATACAGGGACAAAATCACTTTTTGCAAATTCCTAAATATGGAAAGTAGAAAGTGATAAGATTGTTAAAATACATTCAGACATGGAGCTATATAAATTGAAATGTGAATTATAAAACCATGGGAGTGGTGTGCAAACTTTATCAATCATTATTTGACCTACAGCTGAGATCCTGATTTCCCCCTGTCAGTGATCTGGCTCACTGAGATTCTCTGGCCCAGTCTCTCACACAGTGTCTCGTGGGTTAATCAGTTCCTGCTGCTGTTGGTACAGTCTATTTCAATTAATCCACCTTCTCTCTCGAACCAATCTATTGGTCTCTTTAATTCTGTTTAACTGTAAGCTAATCAGCTCTGTGATGTTATTGGAGATAAATTATCTGAGATGACAGCCAGTGTCACAGCGCATGGCACCAGACAAAGGACTTGCATTCCAGGGGACGTTCTAACTAAAATTTCCATCTTCTGTCTATTTTCCACATGCTGACTGCTGATCTATCCAACTTCACTCTCGTCTAACACCCTCTCCTCTCACTCAGTCTGTCGCTCCGCTTTCTATACACTCTGTTTATCTCCCTTCACATTCTTTCTTTCTGTTTCGTTCTCTCTCTCTCTCACTCTATCTCCAGATACTCTCTCCTTTGAGATAGTGCAGTTGGAAGGCTTATGGATGGCTGAATGGCCTCCATCTGTGCTGTATTAATTGTGAACTTCTCTGACCACAATCAAGACTTTAGGAGCCTGGAGAGACAAGCTGATCCTGCGAAAGACACAGCGCACAATCATCCATTATCTCTTACTGTTGTCTGATATGCAGTGTCCTCGAAATAGCTGTTCAAACAAAATAGATTTAAATTCGAGCAGTTGGGAGGACATTCACCAGATGGTCTTGCAATCATAATTTAATAAACAGTTCCCCCATGCAGCTCCTCCCAATTAACACTCCCTCACTTCAGCCGGATGTTAATTCTAATTTGCCTTCCATCAATTTCGTAACATCCACACGATCCTGACTTATTCCACGTTAGGATCTATCTTAATACTGAAGGAGTTGTGATCACTGTTTCGAACATGCTGTCCCACTGAAAGGTCAGTCACCAGGACAGGCTCAATGTCCAGTATGGCCCCTCCTGTTGTTTAACTATACACATATCGCTGCAAGTAACTCTCTTGAATGCACTTAACAAATTCTGCCTGGTCCAAGCCTCTTGCTCTCAGGGACTCCCAGTCAATGTTAGGGATGTTAAAGTCGCTCACTATGGCAACTCTATTTTTAATGCACGTTTCCATATTTTTTCCTCAATATCTTGGTCGCTGTTGGAGGGACGAAAGTATAATCCTAACACAGTGCTTGAATCCATCTTATTTTTGCGCTCTACTGATGTTGCCTCAGTGGCTGAGCCCCCAGTACTCCCTATCTAAGTGCAGATGTAATATTCTCCCTGATTAGTAACGCAATTCCTCCCCCTCTTTTACCTTCCCCACTATCTCATCGAAAACAATAAAACCCTGGAAAGTTGAGCAAACAGTCCTTTCCCTCACTCAATCAAGTCCCTATAATATTTGCAACATCCTAGTCCCATGTACAGATTCATGCTCTAAATTCATCTGCTTATCCATAATAATGCTTGCATTGAAGGATGTTCAACGCATCAGATAGTGACCTGGTATCTAGTTTGACTTTCCCTGATGTAAATTCTCTGCTTCTATTTTCCGGTGACAGGAAATTACAAAAGACGATCAGTAAAGCAGAAAATATTGTAAACAGACAATTCCAGTTTCCTCCTTTATCACTTTAATCTGTTTGCATCACAAACTTTCCGATTTAGATAAAGTACTGGATAATTATTTTACTTTAAACAACTGTCTCAAGCCACTCACTGCATATTCGGCAACTCTCTCCAGATCCACTGAATTAACTGCTCTCTTGTCCCTCTCTTAATGAAATCTCGGGATTATTTACATTGTAGTAATATGTACTCACCCAAGCTCCAAGTTCTTACCTGCCAGATTCCTCACATTAAACTAATCACACTTCAGGTTGCCAGTCCCATTGTGTTCAGTCCCCTCTGCCTGTTTGTTGTTGGTCTTAGCTGCATTGGTATAAGACTCCAATTCCTCCTCAGTTATTGTATCGTGAACCAACTGCTCTGGTTCCCACTCCAAATCCCACACACCCCCCCCCCCCGCCCCCCGCGACCACATCAGTTTAAACACTCCTGACTGTCAATAGCAAACCTACCTGCCCAGATTTTGCTGTCAGTTCAGGACCATCCCGTACTTCTTGCGCAGGTCCCCCAATGATCTACATATCGGAGATTGATGCCAGTTCAGGTCCATCTTGTCCTTCTTGTGAATATCCTACCGAGCAGGAACTCCCAATGATCCACATTTCGGAAGGGCTGCCTCCTCTACCAGCCCTTTGGTCATGTATTTAATTTACTACCTTTCTATTTCTAACCACACTTGCATGTGGCAGAGCCTAGTCTTTCCAAAATTCGAATATTCTTCAGCTTATCTCTGGCAAGTCTACTTCTTTTACAAATCGATAGATTTGATAATAAAAACTTAAGTGTGACCTCATTAACCAGGAAAGTGGAGTCCACCGAATGAGTCCAATGACCTCAGGATCTGATATCTATCATCGCCACCAAACCTGTTTGACACATATGCATACGGGCCATCTAAAGCAGATGGACAGGGATAAACAGAAGTTAGTCCAAAAGATGAGAAAGTATCAGAGCAGATGGATGCCATTGAGCTTCTTTACTCTGTTTTGCTGTTCAATGGGAATTTAGCTTTGCTGTTCCCTTCAATAGCAGAATCTTTACGCAGCCTCCCTGCGTAAAGTTGGGCACTTTCAGTGGGTCTGAAAGTGTCCAACGTCTTTGTGTGCACAGTTCTGCATAGGGAGCAGCCAGTGCCAAGCTTGCGGTGCTGGGCAGTTCCAGAGGTGGCACAAGGAAAAGCTACATGCATTCATGAATGGACTGAGGGACTGAGAGAGATGGAGTTCATATCCAGGGGCACTTCACTCACGCAAGTGGCTTAGCAAGATTCCTAAACACCCAGGGGAGCCAGAGCACCACGGCCGCTTTTACAACATACCAGTCGTATTTGGAGCATTTCTTAATTGAACAAAAGCACAAAATACTGTCGATGGCAAACTCCCAAAACTAACACAGAGACACACTGTGGAGAGAGAGAAAAGGTTAATCCTTCCAATGCAGACATGGGGAGTTTGTACAAACTCCACAGATTGGAATTAAACCCAGGTCCCTGGCGCCCTGAGGCAGCAGTGCTGTGCCACCCAATGATGGACAATACGTTTATTCTATTTACATGCTTATTTTCATCAGTCAATTCACTGGAATACACTCACTTAGTCTGTGTAAGATTGGAAAGTCTTTACATAGCACCAGAAGACAATTAAAAAACAATAAAGCGGTGAACTGAAAGAGGTAAGCTAGCTCGCTCTAGAAAAGGAGACTGCGGGAGTTTTCTTAAGATATATAAAAGGACCAGAGGCAAAAGTGAACATTCGAGAACGAGAAAATGAGGCTGGCTACAGAGAAATGGAAAACAAAGAAATGGAGGATGAACTGAACAGGTTCTTTGCATCAATTCTCACTATGATAGACACTAGGAGCATTCCAAACCTTCAAGAGTCAAGGGCGAAAGTTGAGTGTAGTGATCAATGCTGAGGAGAATGTACTGAGGAAGCTGCAATGTTTGAAGATTGATAAATTACACAGGCTGGCAGAATAACAACCAAACGTTCTGAAGGAAATAGCGTAGGAGGTTGTGGAGACACTGCTGTTGAATTGGCAGCAGTAACTGTTGTCAGGAACAGTCCCAAAGAACTGGAAAATGCACAATATAAAATTTGTGTGTAAGAAAAGAAGGAAGGCAAAAACAAGAAATCATAGGCCAGTTAGCCTGACATCGGACATTAGTAGGGTTTAGAGTTCATTAATAACAATGTGATTGCAGATTAGTTGGAGGTGTATGATAAAATAGGGCTGAGTCAGCATGGTTTCATCAAGGAACGGTCCTGCCTGACATTTCTGTCAGAAATATTTCAGAAGATAATGAGCAGGTTTGACCAGGGAGGTCTGTGATTTGATTCGCTAATAGGGGCACTGCTAAAAATCAATCTGCATTAAATTGAATTTTTCTAAGCCATTTGGATGTGAGCATAAGAGGTATAGTTAGTTAGTTTGCTGATGACACAAAAAAGTATTGGACAGGGAAGTAGGTTACCTCAGATTACAACAGGATCTTGATCAAATGAACCAGTGGGCTGAGAAGTGGCAGATGAGTTTACTTTAGGTAAATGTGAGATGCAACATTTTGGAAAAGCAAATCTTAGCAGGACATATCTACTTAATGGTAATGTCTTGGGAGTATTGCTGAACAAAAGGACATTGGAGTGGAGCTTCCTATCTCCTTGAAAATGGAGTCACAGGTAGATAGGACAGTGAAGAAGGTGTTTGGTATTCTTTCCTTTATTGGTCAGAGCATTGAGTAAAGGAGTTGGGAGGTCATGTTGTGGTTGTACAGGGCATTGGTTAGGCCACCGTTGGAATATTGCGCACAATTCTGGACTCCTTCCTATTGGAAAGATCTTGTGAAACTTGGAACGATTCATAAAAGATTTACAAGGATTTTGCCAGGGTTGGAGGATTTGAGCTATAAGGAGAGGTTGAATAGGCTCGGGCTGTTTTCCCTGGAGTGTCGGAGACTGAGCGGTGACCTTATAAAGGTTTATAAGATTATGAGGGGAATGGATTGGATAAATAGACAAAATCATTTCCCTGAGGTGGGGAGTCCAGAACTAGAGGGCGTAGGTTTAGGGTGAGAGGGGAAAGATATAAAAGAGACCTAAGGGGCAACGTTTTCACGCAGAGGGTGGTACATGTATGGAATGAGCAGCCGGGGAAGTGGTGGAGGCTGGTATATCTGCAACATTTAAAAGGTATCTGGAAGGATGTGGAGGGATATGGGCCGGGTGCTGGCAGGTGAGACTAGATTCGGTCGGGATATCTGGTCAGCTTGGATGAGTTGGACCGACGGGTTTGTTTTCATGTTGTACATCTCGATGACTCTGTGACTCTGTTGTTTACAACTTGCATAAGCGTAGATAGAAAAACAGTCAATTTTTGTAAGAATCAGAACTAGCTAAATAAAGTTAGGATGGCATGTCGGGTGCTGTGCTTTGTCTGCATCATGTGGGAGGTGGTAGACGTCGTTTAAGATCCCCGTGACCATGTCTGGAGGAAATGTTGGTTGCTGGAATAACTCCAGGTCAGAGTTGAACGGTTGGAGTCTGAGCTTCAAACATTGTGAGACTTCAGGGAGGGAGAGAGTTGCCTGGATACTGTTTCAGCAGACAGTCAGGAAGGGAGAGAAACCAAAAGAGAAAATGCTGGAAAATCTCAACAGGTCTGGCAGCATCTTTAAGGATAGAAAAAAGCTGATGTTTTGAGTCTAACTGACCCTTTGTCAAAGCTAGATAAAAGGCAGAAATAGGGAGGTATTTATACAAGGCTAAGAGAAGATGAGTCATGGCTCCAGAAGCAAATGTAGCAATGAAGAGGTGATAATGACCGTGCATAGATAGATTATAGGGAGATTAGGAGCTGTGGATGACCAAGGCTGAAGCCAGTGCAATGTGACAAAATATTTGGGGGATGGGGGGATACGTGAAGCAGAGGCAAAATGGAAAACAAGGGAGAAGGATAGGAAAGGGAGAAGAGGAGAGGACAAAGGTGATGAGAGTATGGGGAGCGAGAAAAAGAGAGACAATCAAGAAATAAGAGATACAGAACAGTGAAAAAAATTTAAAAAGATGAAATAAAATTATGGAGCAGAATGAAGACAGAGTTGTCGAGATTGAATAATCATCTGGAGTTGTTGAATTCAATGTTGAGACCAGCAGGCTGTAACGTGCCTCGTCGGATGATGAGATGTTGTTCCTTCAGTTTGCGTTGAGCTTCACTGGAACATTGCATCAGGCCAAGGACAGACATGTAGGCATGGGAGCAGGATTGTGTGTTGAAGTGCCAAGCCTCAGGAAGGTCAGGGACCTGATCGCATACAGGTGCTCAGAAAAGCGATCATCCAGTCGTGTTTTGTCTCTCCTATATAGAGGATACCACATTGGGAGCAACGAATGCAATAGACCAAATTGAAAGAGGTACAAGTGAAATGCTGGTTAATCTGAAATGAGTGTTTTGGGCCTTGGATGGTGGGCATGGAAGAGGCAAAGGGTAGGTGTTGCACCTTCGGCGATTGCATTGGAAGGTGCCGTGTGTGATGGGAGAGGTGTTAGGTGTGATGGAGGACTGGGCTAGGTTGTCCCAGAGGAAATGATCTCTGTGGAATGCAGACGGAGGAGGGAAGGGCAAATATGCTTAGTGGTGGCATCGTGCACGATTTGGCGAAAATGGCGGAGGATTATTCTTTGCACGTGAAGGCTGGTGGGGTGAAAGGTCACAAGAGGGACCCTATGCTTGTTCTGGGAGGGGAGGGAGGGGGTGACAGTCCTGATGTGGGAGATTGACTGCACACTGTCGATAGCCCTGTCAACAACTATACAGTTGGAGAAGAGAGAGCACATATTAAGAGCACCACTTTGGAAAGTGACCTCATTGGAACAAATGCGGCAGAGGTGAAGGAGCTTAGAGAAAGGGATAGAGTCCTTACAGGATGTAAGGTGAGAAGAGCTGTAGTCCAGCTAGCTGTGGGAGGCAGTGGGGTTGTAATGGATATTAGTGGATAGACTATTGCCGGGAATGGGGACAGAAAGGTCACTGAAAGTAAGGCAAGGTGTCGGAGATGGACCAGGTGAAGGTGATGGAGGGATGGAAACTGGAAGCGAAGTTTATGATTTTTTCCATGTCACGACGAGAGCATGAAGCTGCATCGAAATAGTCATGGATATACCGATAAAGCAGTTGTGGGAGGGGACCTGTGCAGGCCTGGAACAAGACATGTTCCACATACCCCATGAAAAGGCAGGCATAGATAGGACTCATTCGGGTACCCATTGCTACACCTTTGATTTGGAGAAAATGGGATGAGTTGAAGGAGAAGTTGTTGAGAGAGAGAACAAGTTCAGCCAGGCAGAGGAGAGTGGTGGTGGATGGAGATTGTCGGGCCTCTTTTCTAGAAAAAGCGAAGAGTTTCAAGCCATCTTGGTGTGGGATGGTGGTGTAAAGAGATTTCACATCCATGGTGAATAGAAGGTGGTCAGGGCATGCGAATTGAAAGCTATCAATATGTCGCAGGGCATCAGAGGAATCCTGGATGTGGGTGGGGAGGGGGTGAGCCAAAGGAGTAAGGATGGAATCAAGGTAGGAGGAAATAAGTACAGTGGGGCAGGAGCATGGTGACACAATGGGCCTGCAGGGATAGTCCTTCTTGTGGATCCATGTAATCTTATATTTCTCATGACTGACCCACACACCCCTGGACACTATGGGCAATCTAGCCTGCCCAATCGACCCTAGGCTGCACATCTTTGGATTTTGGGAGGAAACTGGAGCACGGGGAAGACATTCACACAGACATGGGGAGAATCGTCAAACTCCACACAGAGAGTTGTGTGAGGTTGGAATTGAGGTCAGGTCCTTGGTGATGTGAGGCAGCAGTATGAACTACATGTCCACCATGCTCCTCTGGTAATTCTATTACTTACGTGTGGCTGACTAAAGAAATCTGCCTGACTTGTTCCTATCACTGAATCTGACTCTGACTGAGACCTTTATTATCGACCTTTTCACCAAGTGGCTACGTTTAAAATTTGGTGTGAGCAGTGGAGGAGTGGGACGAGAAAAGGGAACAGTGACACCGTACAACCTCAGTCAGAACAGGAATGAGGAGAAATTCACAAAGTGGGATTTGATTCCAGTGGGAATTCTCTTCCCAGAGGTTTGTGATTGATAAATCTTTATATTTAGGCAAGGCTGAATTTGCCTGACTTCGTCCAGGTGAATCATGGATAATGGTACATGGAGACAAAAGTGCAGCTGGGATCACAATGAGATGAGCCACGATCTTATTTACTGATGGAGTAGTGTCAAAGGGCCGAATGGCCCCCTCGTGTTCCTCAGCCCTGTGTTCTGATGTTCCATTCAGCCCTTCGCACCTGTTACACAGGGGCAGATCAAGGCCACTCTGATGGTTAGGTGTAGTTTCGGAAATGCACTAAGAAAATCCAGTCTGGACAGGAAGTGACCCCACCCCCAATCCCTCTTTCCAGTATTTTCCTCTCTGTAACTTCTGATCCAGATTGGAGTCATGTTACTGACCGAGATTCACTGTGAATACAGCCCCCATATCTTATCAAGGGTTAATTCAGACAAATCCTCTGCTCTCCATGAATACGACATTGTACAGCACACTTCCAGGAAAACAAACAGTTACCTTTCAAAGAAATAACATGAGAACATAAGAAGTAGGAGCAGGAGCAGGCAATTCGGCCCCTCAAGTCTGTCCTGTCATTCAATAAGAACATGGCTGATCTACTCCACGGATCAACTACGCTTTTCTGCTAACCCCTGTATCCCTCAACTCGCTGATATGTCAAAAACCTATCCACCTGGTCTATAAATACATTCAGTGACCCAGCCTCCATAACTCATGGGTTAGGGAATTCCAGCCATCACTACCTTCTGAAAGAAAACTTTTTAGCATCTCAGATTGAAATCGATATCACTTATTCTGTATTTAGGTCCCCGAGTTCGAGACTCTGCCCTGGTGTAGAACCATATTCTCAACATCGACCATGTCAAGCCTCCTCTGTATCTTGCACATTTCAGTAATATCACCTTAATTCATTTCAACCACAATGGTAATCATCTCACCATTTTAGATGTTCTCAATAATTCAGCCCTTTCAACCCAGCAACCCGCCGAATGTACCAACCTAATTACTTGCTGCATCAGCAACGTGACCTTATCTTTCAGAATCAGGAACACGCCAATCCCTTCACACTGTTCCTTTTTTGGGAATCCTTTTCATTTAATAATGGCCTGCCTTTTAGTTCTCAGTGTCATTCACAAACTCGGATGTTCTATTCCACCCAGCTCCCGCCGTCAGGCTATCAGTATAGATTGTAAATAACTGATGCCATCGGACCAATATTTGTGGTATTCCAGTCGATACATTTTATAATAAAGTTCCATTAATCCTGACTCTCCGATTTCTAAGTTTTAATCAGTCACCATTCCATGCTAATACCGTATCCATCATACTTTGAGCTCCTGTCTTATACAATAACCTTTATTTTGTGATCCCTGTGGAAACTCTCTGGAAAGCGTCGTATCTAATAGTTCCCCTTTACCAAGTCTGCTTGTTACATTCTCAGGGATCTCCAGAAAAACTTTGCATGATTTCACAGACAAAATATCGTTTCCTTTTCACAAGACCATGCCTACTCTGCGTGAAGCTTTTCTAAATGTCTTGAATTCCCTTCCTTAATAACAGACTCGAGCAGATTCCCTGCAATAATGGTTAGGCTATATGGTTCCTGCTTTCTGTCTCACTACTTTCTTGGAGACAAGCACCACATCGGAGGTCTCCAGTTTCGCTGGAACACTCCTGTAATCCGTGAGTTATGGAATATTTTACACAGTGCCACCAGTTACTCTGTGACCACTTCTTTTGAAACCAGCTATGAATTACTGCTGACCTGTCTACCCTTAGTGTTATCTGTCTGTTAACAACCGGTTCCTTGTGTTAGAAACATTTCCCTCGTATTACTAATCCCCTACACTCCATCTAATTCTAATTTCAAGAACAGCGATTTAATAATAAGCACTGCAAATTCGAAACAATATTAAAAATGACAGATAAACAACACTCAGCACCAAACTTCATACTGTTATTTATTTTTCTGTATGTTACAATACTAAGACAGCATGAAACTCTTACGAGCGCCAATAAGAAGGCAAACACCTGAATTCCTTTGTCTGAATGGGGTGATGATTTCTACAGTGAAAATGTATCACTGGCCTGTTCTATATAATACCACACGGTCAACATTCTCCTTCCTGGTCTACCTATGACCTTGTGTGTTTGTGTCCTCTTTATCTTTCACTCAATAGAGGGATGCCCTTTCCTCCATTCATATCTTAATTTAAACCATTTTGCATCATCTTCTTGTTCACCACTGCTAAAATCCCGTTTTCCTTTTGCCACACACTCTTTCCCCTGTCACCCATCCCCCAACACTGTTAAGGGATTAAAAAGCCCATTTTCCAATCCTTTTCAGTTCTGAAGAAGTGTCACATTGGACGAGAAACGCTAACTCTGCTTCTCTGTCTCTGCCGATGCTGTCAGGTCTGCTGAGTTTCTCCAGAAATGAATAGGCACAGCACGAATTTTCAATTAAACAAATAACTGTGGATATTGGAAATAAAGATGCAAGTATTTCTGGAGAATCTGGGAGCTTTGTGGAAGCGTCACTGGACTGAACGATTAACTCTGTTTTCACTCCACAAGATGCTGTCAGACCTGCTAAGTTTCTTCAACAATTTCTGTTTTTGAACAAGTTCCAAAGACGTGTGTCAAAGCTGCCCAAACACCCTGTACAACACGGATTACCACACACTGGGAAGTGAACGATCACACCATGTGCACACATTCATTGTCTCTGAAACTGCATACGGCTGGCCTCACGAACACGACAAAGGTCTTAATCAGGGTCAGGTAGAGAAACAGAGGGAAACACATTCACTTTCAAACACAGGTGATGGCATTACAGGAATAGAAAAGATTCAGATGAATATGTTAAATTATTTGAGTAATGTAACAAATTGGAGGCACGGCACGCGTGAGAGACCCTGAGCAGAATGTGAATATGAAAATGGAAGTGTTACCACATCAGAAACCAGATCAGGTCACTGGGTACAGGGCTGATGGGTGAATGAATCTCCGTGTGAACTGGGGGGATAGCCAGTAGAATTGAATTGCAGATTTTGTAGCTCAAACTGGGTTACCATCTGATCCTGTAGACCACAGCAGCAGCAGAAGCAGTGTTGTATTCAACCACAATCTGTAACTTTTTTTTCCCTGGTATCATCCATCAGTCTACCATTACCATCAAGCTGATGTATGGTTCAGTGAAGAGTGTGGGTGAACATGCCAGGGTCAGAAGCATGTGTACCTATCCCTGAGGACAGCCCATTAAAGCTATGGTACTTGACTGGTTACTTTCTAACCAGCAGAGCTAACATTTGATCAAGAGAGAGAAGCAACAGCAAAGCGAACA
Organism: Chiloscyllium punctatum; assembly: GCF_047496795.1. Lineage (NCBI taxonomy): Eukaryota > Metazoa > Chordata > Chondrichthyes > Orectolobiformes > Hemiscylliidae > Chiloscyllium > Chiloscyllium punctatum. The sequence goes on along the minus strand of NC_092754.1, from coordinate 48,377,610 downwards.
GATCAGATCTAAACTTTGCAGTCCTGCCACATTCAGGCATAAATGTCGATGGACTTGTAAACAACTTAGTGGAAGAGAGGACTCCACGAATATCCCCATACCAAGTAACAGAATAGTCAGTGTAAAAGACAAGTATACATCACTTGCACCATTCTCAGCCAGAAATGCTGATTTGATGATGCACCTCACCTTCGCCAGATTGTCCACAGAATCATAGGTGAGCAACCAATTCGATTGCCTGCATGTGACATGAAGAAACAGCTGAACACAGTAGATACAACAAAGTCAATGGGCGCTGACACCATTCCTGCAATAGGACTGAGACTTGTACTGCAAAACAAGCCGTGTCCCTGGGGAAGCTGTTTCATTCCAGCTTCAACGCTGACATCTCCCTGGGAATGTGGAAAATTACTCAAATCTGTCCAGTCCTCAAAGAGGAGAATAATTACAATCTGACTATTTGCCATGCCCTCAGTGCCATCACGGTAGTCAAATTGGTGGGAGTTCCATTTGACAGAGCTGTCAAGCAGCACAGAAATAACCTGCTCAGTGTGGTTTCCGATAGGTCCACATATGGAGATGATGTCGAAATATGACTGGATTATTAATCCAGACCAGGCTAATACTCTGGCAGCTACTGGAAGTTAAAAACAGTTAATAACACATCAAGATGTAAAATCTGGTGTCACAATAGTGACTTTGAATGCAACGTCGATTGTAAACATCGATCTCCTTCCCCAATGTACTTTCAGGAAGTGAGTCTCCAGTGCTTTCCTGGTCTGGCCTAAAAGTGACTCCGGACACACAGAGCCATGTGATGAACTCTTCAATGGTCTCTGAAATGGCCAAGCAAGACACTCAATTATATCAAACTGCTCCGAGGTCTTAAAAGATAAAACCAGATAGAACAACCGGCAACTGGTTTTGGAAAAGAGAACCGGAAACACAGTCCTGTCGCCAGTCAGATGCTGCCTTCCTAATATTTGAGAGCTTGTGACAGCAGTTACAGAGCTTTTCCACAGACTGCACAGAAACATCGGGAAAGGAGTAGGCTATTAGACATATTATGCCTTTCCCATTCTAGTTCATAGAGAAAATATCGTTAATGCAGTTTCTCTACACAGTGTTCAGATCCTTTCGTATGTTTAAACACCGGTACATATAAAATAAGAACTGTTGTAGTACCTTTAGTCAATTAATTTTGCTCCTCCATTCAATACACAGACAGTTCTCTGATAAACTCACGTTTATTAAACGCGATTTGACTGCAACACAATTCGTGAATTGTGCAGCTTTTTTCATAACGCAGGTTACTTTTCACTGTGGCGTGATTCCATCTCTGGCACCAGCTGAACAGCAAAACCCAGCCTCCCACGATCCTCTGTCTCCAAAATGCACCCTCAGTATGTTCAGCTAAAACAGGAATGTAATCAGCTCTGCAAGCTTTGAACCCGAGCCTGAAACTTTGAACTGTAGTCTAAATTTAGAAGGAACTTTATTTCAAACCAGGGGAAGAATCTTGGGGAGAACTGAAATCCAGTGTCGGCATCACGTGGTCAGTCAGCCCTGCGCTGGTGAAAGGTACACTGCTGTAGTCAGTGACGGTCGTGTGAAAGTGTTACATTTACTCTACCTTTTCAGTGAAGCATATGATTTAAAGATTTAATTAGACCGTACTCGTATGCGTGTTAGACTAACTTTAATTTTTGATTTTTACTGATATTTCGTGGGGTTTGCCCCTTCCGCTCTTTTTCCAATCGACCCCATTATTAATATTGCACGATTTTCTACAACACTGTGTTGCACAGGAGCACAGTTACCACGTTATTGAAGGACAATCTGTAATGATATCTGATCCTCTGTCATCACACCATTCTCCTGCTCTCTCCATATTCCTTTAGTGTGTAGAAATCCTGATTTATATTCAGTGCCTTGACCTCCACAGCCTGACCTGGAACAGAATTCCCCAGGTTCACCAGTCTCTGTGTGCAGGCATTTATTGTCATCAAAATGCAGAGTGGCCTACCTGTAGCTAATGCTGTGGCTCTTTGTTTTAGATGTCCCAGCCAAGGGAATTATCATTCTGCCTCCAAATGTTCTCACCCTGTCAGTGTTTCATATATTTTACTGAGATCTCCACTCATTTCTCCAAACTCCATAGAATGCAGACCCAGTCGGTCCAAACTCTGCTCCCACAACAAGCCTATCAGCCCAGAGATCAGTGTGGTCATCCTTCACTGCACTCCCTAAATGTTAGGTTTGTCCTTTATCAGGTATGGAGACCAAAACTACACACAATACAGCACAATGTTCGAGATGGGGTCTCACCAAGGCCCTGTACAGGTGCAATAAGACACGCTTACAGCTGGACGCAAATCTCTTTGAAATGAAGGCCAACACACCATTTACCTTCCGAACTGCTTTCTGTTCCTGAAATATTGCTTTCAGTGACTGGTGGACAGGGTGATACAGATCCTTTTCAATGTTACAGCTGCCCACTTGTTGGGTTTGTGCACACTGCCAATGCCATTCCCAGTATTGACTTCTGGTTTCAGAACTCACTGCCCTGCTTGGAGCTCAGAGGTCTGCACAGAAGGAAACAAAAACTCTGCATAAGTTCCTTGATACACTAATATTTTTTCAAGCAACCCCTGTTCAAATGGTAAGCTGCCGTTCTGATGTTCCTATCATAGTGCGCAATGTCACATCTACCCCTATTGCTCTCCATCTGTCATATATTTGCCCACTCACTCTACTTGTCTCAATCACCTTGGAGCTATTTTTTTTACATTCTGCTCACCCACTCACAATCCGACATCGCTTAGTGCCATCAGTAGACTTGGAAATTGATTCCCTCAACCAAAAGAGTGGTGAGTATTGGGAATTGCAGGGAGCCAAGCCCTTATTCCTGCTTTATCACCAAGGCCTTCCACTTGGAAAAAACATTGTTGCATTCCTTCTCACTGCTTCTTGTCAGCTCTCCCATTCAAAAACCATGTCCACATATTAGCCGCAGTCCCATAAGATTAGAATTTGTATAGTAGCCTTGGGTCTTTACCTATACTCTTCCTGAAAACCCAAACGTATTTCATTGATTGCTACTCCATAATTTTGCAATTTTATATATATGACTCCCATTTCATATATCTCTGTTGACTTTTTTATGCCCATTAAATTAAATGTCAATACTTTCTCTAAAGCTGTTTATTTGCTATTTTCATTTTATTCTCTTTTTCTCAACAGACTAAAATTTCCTAATGTCAATGGGAAGATTTCTTTTTCATGTATTTTTCTCCTCTGAAGATGTAACTTTAGTATTTGTTCCATAATTCGGCCATTTTCCTGTTCTCCATTCTCCATTCTCTGGTTTCAGACTGTATGGAAGCTACACCTTTCCCCCTTAATTTTGTCATTGACATACTTTTAGAATCTTTGACAACTTCACTGTTGCAACCCTTGTTAATACACTCTTCAGAAGCTCATCAATTCCTGTCTTAAACTGCTCAATGATTAACCTTCCACATCCATACAATCACAGGGACATAGACTCTGTACTGTCTGAAAAACAGCATGGTCTGCATTAATGTCACGTCCCTACACGAGCCCATAGCCATGTATGTTATGGCACTTTAAGTGCACGATAATGCACTTCTTAACGGTTGTGAGGTTACCCGTGACAACAGCCTTTTCAGGAAGTGCATTCGAGACCCCAACACATTTTGGAAAACCAATCCTCAAATCCTCACGAAAGCTGAAACCTTTCACTTCAAAATTGTGCTCCCTTTCGATGGTTTAGATGGAGAGGAATTTGTTAAATGTGTACAAGACAATTTTCTGATTTTCTGTGGATGTACTTACTGGAGAAGGTGCAAAACCTTCTTGGGAAATAAGGCAGGGCAGGTGACTGAAGTGTCAGTCGGGGAGCACGTTGGGGCCAGCTACCATAATTCTATTAGATTTAAAATAATGATTGAAAAGGATAGACCAGATCTAAGAGTTGAAGTTCTAAATTGGAGAAAAGCCAATTTTGACGGTATTAGGCAAAAACCTTTGAAAGCTGATTGGGGGTAGATGTTCGTGGGTAAAAGGATGGCTGGAACATTGGAACCTTCAGAAATTAGATAACGAGAATCCAGAGAAAGTATATTCGTGTTAGAGTGAAAGGAAAGTCTGGTAGGTATGGGGAATGCTGGATGACTATAGAAATTGAGGGTCGGTTACGAAAAAGAAGGAAGCATATGTAAGGTGTAGACAGGATATATCGAGTGAATAATTGAAAGAGTACAAAGGAAGTAGGAGTTTTCTTAAGAGGGAAATCTGGAGGGAAAAAGTGGACATGAGATAGCTTTGGCAAATAGAATTAAGGAGAATCCAAAGAATATATGCAAATACATTAAGGACAAAAGGGTAACTAGAGAGAGAGTAGAGCCCTTAAATATCAGCAAAGTGGCCTTCGTGTGGAGCCGCAGAAAATGGGGGAGATACTTAATGAGTATTTTGCAATAGTTTACACCGTGGAAAAGGATATGTAAGATATAGAGTGTAGGGAAATAGATGGTGACATCTTGCAGAATGTCCACATTATAGAGGAGCAAGTGCTGGATGTCTTGAAACACATAAAGTTGGATAAATCCTCAGGACCTGATCAGGTGTAACGCAGAACTCTGTGGGAAGCTGGAAAAGTGATTGCTGCGCCTATTGTTGAGATATCTGTCTCATTGATAGTTACAGGTGAGATGCCGAAAGACTGGAGATTACCTAACATGTTACCATTGTTTCAGAAGGGGGGTAAGGACAAGCCAGGGAACTATAGACCAGTGAGCCTGACGTCGGTGGTGGGCACGTTGTTAGATGGAATCCTGAGGGACAGCTTGTACATATATTTGGTAAGGCAAGGACTGATTAGGGATAGTCAATATGGTTTTGTGCGTGATAAAATAACGTCTCACAAGCTTGATTGAGTTTTTGAGGAAGTAACAAAGAGGATTGATGAGGGCATGTGGACTTAATCTATGTGGACTTCTGTTTTCGTTCGACAAGGCTCCCAGCGTGAGATTGATGAGCAAAGTTAGATCTCATGGAATACAGGGAGAACTTACCACTTGGGTACGGACTGGTTCAAAGGTAGAAGACAGAGGGTGGTAGTGGAGGGTTGTTTTTCAGACTGGAGGCTTGTGACCAGTCGAGTGGCACAAGGATCGGTGCTGGGTCCACTACTTTTGTCATTTACATAAATGATTTGGATGCGACAATAAGAGGCACAGTGAGTAAATTTGCAGATGACACCAAAATTGGAGGTGTAGTGGACAGTGAAGAGGGTTACATCAGATTACAACAGGATCTTGACCAGATGGGCCAATGGGCTGAGAAGTGGCAAATGGAGTTTAATTCAAATAAGTGCGAGTTGCTGAATTTTGGGAAAGCAAATCTTTGCAGGACTTATACCAATTAATGGTAAGATCCAAGGGAGTGTTGCTGAACAAAGAGACCTTGGAGTGCAGGTTCATAGCTCCTTGAAAATGGAGTCGCAAGTAGATAGGATAGTGAAGAAGGCGTTTGGTATGCTTTCCTTTATTGGTCAGAGTATTGAGGACAGGAGTTGGGAGGTCATATTGCGGATGTACAGGACATTGGTTAGGCCACTCATGGAATACTGTATTCAATTCTGGTTTCCTTCGTATGGGAAAGATGTTGTGAACCTTGAAAGGGTTCAGAAAAGATTTACAAGGATGTTGCCAGGGTTGGGGGATTTGAGCTAAAGGGAGAGGCTGAACAAGCTGGGGCTGTTTTCTGTGGAGCCTCGGAAGTTGAGGGGTGACCTTATAGAGGCTTACGAAATTATGAGGGGCATGGATAGGGTAAATAGGCAATGTCTTATCGGTCGGTGAGTCCAGAGCTAGAGGGCATAGGTTTAGGGTCAGAGGGGAACGATATAAAAGAGACCTGAGGGGCAACGTTTTCACACAGAGGCTGGTATAGATATGGAATGAGCTGCCAGAGTAAGTGGTGGAGGCTGGTACAATTGCAACATTTAAGAGGCATTTGGATGGGTGTATGAACAGGAAGGGTTTGGAGGGATACGGGCCTGGTGCTGCCAGGTAGGACTAGATTGGGTTGGGATATCTGGTCGGCATGGACGGGTTGGACCAAAGGATCTGTTTTCATGCTGTACAACTCTATGACTCTATGATTTAGCAATGCTGAATCCGGCTATCTTTAAAGCGACGCATTACTTATAGAAATTGACTGCATTTTTAGTTCCACAAGCCCTATAGTACCACTTAGTATTCTTAGTATTCTGAATCTTCCTCCATGAAGACAGATGCAAAGTAGCTGGTTTATTTCTTGGCCATTTCCCTGTTCTCCACAATAAACTCTCCTCTCCCATTCCAAATTTCCACATTTAACCTTGCTTTTATTTTGTTTCCTTTCAAATATCGATCATAGATTTGTGCAATCTTCGTGTTCATGTTTGTTAGCATGCATGTTCTCTTTTTGATTTCCTCATCAGTTTCATGGCACTCCTATTCTGGATTGTCAATTTCTGAGAATTCTTTGGTTTCCACAATGTCTGGAATTCTTCTGATGTCACTTCCTATGATTAATATAATCTTTAGTTTGTTATGTTAACCATCATTAAGTCACGTTCTCACTCCTTGGTGTTTTTACCTTAAAGAAAAATAGACGTATTTTTCAGTGTTTCTATAAATCTCCTGGTCTTGACCAGATAAATATAAGAACACTGCAGGGGGACAGAGAAGAAATTGGGAGGGACCAGGCTGATATTTTTGCATTCTCGCTGGCCACAGGTGAGGTCACGAAGGACAGGAGGATAGCAAATTCTGTGCCCTTATTCAAGAAGGGCTACAAAGAAAAACCTTGGAACAACAGATCAGTAAACCTAAAATCTAGTGGTAAGTAAGTCACTTGAGATTATTCTGACAGAGAAGATATCCATGCATTTGGAAAGATAGGGTTTGATTAGGAGCAGTCAGCACGGCTTTGTGCATGGGAGATCGTGGCTCACAACGTTGACGAAGGCAGGGTGGTTTAGTTAGTTTATGCGGATTTCAGTAAGGCCATCAATAAAGTTCCACATGATATGCTGCTCTAAAAGGTTAGATCGCCTGAAATTGAGGGGGAGCTGGCAAATTAGATACAAAATTGTCTTGATGGTGGGATGCAGAGGGTAATAGTGCAAGGATGCTTGTTGGACTGGAGGCCTGTCACTCAAGGGTCGGTGATGGGACCATTACTGTTGCAATATGCATACTGGTTTCGATTAGAATGTATAAGGCATGATTAGTAAGATTGTAGATGACACGAAAATATGTGGTATTGTGGACAGTGAGGAAGGTTGCAGCAGGACGTTGATCAGCTGGGGACATGGGCCGAGAAATGGCAAATGTAGTCTAATATATATATAAATGTGAGATCTTGCATTTTTGAAAGTCAAATCAAGGTCAGAATTTCATGGTGAATAGTTGGGCCTTAAGAGGTGTAGTAGAACAGAGGGACCTTGGGGTTCAGGTGCATGGGTCTCTGAAAGTTGATTCAGAGGAATACAGGGTAGTGAAGAAGGCTTTTGGCACACTGGTCTTCATCCGTCAGGGCATTGAATATCGAAGTTGGGGAGTGATGTTGCAGTTATACACGATGCTGGTCAGCCCATACTTGTAGCATTATGTTCAGTTTTGTTCACTTTGCTACAGGAAGGATGTTATTAAACTGGAAAGAGTGCAAAAGAAATTTACAATTTTATTGCCAAGGATTCAATGGTCTGAGTGAAAGGAAGAGGTTAGGCAAGCTAGGACTGTTTACTTTAGAGTGTATGACACTGAGGGGGAATCTCATATAAATGTATATGATCATGGGAGGCATAAATAATGTGAATGCACTCAGTCTTTTTTCCCAGTGTTGGGCAATCACGGACTAGAGGGTATCAGTTTAAAGTGAGAGGGTAAAGAATAAAAGGGAACCTGAAGAGCAATGATTTTACACACAGGATGGTACCCATATGGAATGAGGTGCCAATATAAGTGGTTGGGGTGGGCACATTAACAACATTTAAAAGGCATTTTGACAAATACACGGATAGGAAAGGATTAGAAGGATACGGGGCAATGGCAGGGAAGTGGGATTAGCGTAGATGGACTTTTTGGTCGGGATGGACCACATTGGACCGAAGGGCCTTTGTCTGTGCTATGGGGCACTATGATTCTAACAACCATTGCTTGTCTCCCACTGAATGTTATATTGTACTTTCCCAATTCACTGGAGTGAACTTGACTCTCTAATCTCCAGGCTTCCATGATCTTTGACCAGAATGTTCACACATATATATTGCATGCAGACGCCATTTAAAATGCAACATATTAACGTCACTATTCCTCAAAAGCTGCTTCAGAGCAAGGTTAGACATTCGTCCTCCTGACCACACAACAGCAAATCCAAACAAACATGGTCTCCAGTTTGGTTCACAACATACTCTTCAACCTCCCTGATACTCATATAGAATTTTTTTATTCACAGCATTAGAAGTCACTTAGTTAACGCAGTTTAGATGTAATCTGAGAATATCCATTATTACTGCAGCATCCACGATTATTTGTTACTTATTCACAGAACGAGTGTGTTCCTGGATAATCAAAATGTGTTGCCCATGTCAGAGGACAGTTAAGATTCAACAATATTGCTGTGGATCTGGAGTCACACGCAGGCCAGACCTGCTAAGGATAGCAGTTTCCTTCCCGAAAGGGTATTAGTGAACCAGATAAGTTTTTCCAACAATTGACAATGGATTCATGATTATCATAGACCCTTAATTCCAGACACTTACTGAATTCAAATTCCACCATTTGCCATGGCAGGTTTTGAACCCAGGTCGCCAAAACATTCCCTGAGTCTCTGTTTTAAGAGGCCAGCGATAACAACACTAAACCATTGCTTCCCTTGCATATCTAATTTCCATAGCATATGATGCAAACTATTTGCACAACAGTTTTGGTTTAGATATATAGCACACCAATGTTTGCTTCTCTTTGCTATTTGTAAGATCCACCCAAATGGATGCTGTGGAATCTGAGGGACAGGGTCTGTGGCGTTATTAGTGATAGACTTGGAAAAGACATTCAGGGAGGCTCACCTTGACGCTGAGCTGATCTGAAGAAATGTCCAGCAATACAGGACAAGCATAAATATCCTACCCGCTCTGCCAGGATAAGAGTCACCGTATTCTCTCTGCTCCCACACACTCACTGTGTATCTGTTACAGCACCTACCCCAGAACAAGGCTCACGCGCTATCTCTAAATATGGCTCAAGCACTACCATTCTTACTATTGAATTCAGTATCTTCGCTCCCCCATGTTTTCTGTCACTGACGCAATACCCCCCTTTCCCAACACTAATAATGCTGCATGGATACAGCACTGTGGTCAGACTCCCTAAGGACACCTCACCATTTCACTCCCCCACCTACACCAGCACTAACAGCAGGGTCACCCACGCATTACCTCCCACCCGTTCCCTCCCACCCTTTATCCTGGAGTTGGATAGAAAGGGCCAAGTTGGGAGGTGGATTGCCCGAAATTTGTTCCCTCACCCCCCTCCCCCCACCATGTAGAAGGATCCTGCCCAAGCCAGAGAGGACCGGGACACTTCATGTGGAGATTCAGAGCCATCCACGTTCCACCAACCGAATAAGAAGCGATGTCTCGGGAAGGGCAATTCTCAATTAAAACTCACTGTCAGTTCCAGCGCCATCTCTTTCACTCCCAAAAGAACACATACCTCATTTCAGAGAGATGCAGGCATAGAAATACACATAAGTATTGGTAAATTCCCCAATATACTGTCACACACAATACCTACAAGCAAATAGGCATGTACACACGTAGAGGCAAACAGAGGCATATACAGTCACACACAAATAGGCACGAACACAAAATAAACACACAGGCTGACACACAGACAGTCAGACATAGACACACAAATACTCAGATAACAAGCACATGGACACACACACATGCATACACACAGAGACAGATACACGAGTGTCATTAAGACACAAATCGATTTTTTTTATTTATAAGGGGATCAAGGATTCTCGGGAGAAGGGTGGCGAATTTGGTTGAGGAACATATAAGAAATTATTGAACGGCATATCATTCCCGATGGGCCGAATGGCCTAATTCTGCTTTTTTTTAATGCTCGTGTGGTGTTTTGCTATCAGGTATTCTCTTCCTGAGACAGCAGCAGATGCTGGGTTTGATACATATTAGATTAAAAAGAGTCAGTGGTAATGTGGGACAGTTCTGCAGAGCTGAATGCTTTATGTCTATTTCTAATTATTATGTCCTTATGTCTGAAAGGAGGTGACGATTTGATGTTAGGTTAACACAGTTTTAAAATGATGCGTCCTGCAATGAAATAATGATGTCCCTATAACTTTAGTGTTGTGCTATCTGTGGTGCCCTCATCCTCAGGGAGCAGTGAAGACTCGGTTATTGAAGAGATTTAAGACTGAGCAGGACTGATATTTGCTGGACAAGAGAGTCAATGTTTATTGGGAACAGACAGGAGACGGATGGCCAGACACACTTGGATCAGACATGAGCATTCTGAATGGTGCTGCTGAATGGCCAACTGCTACACCTACCCCATGTGCTGTGCCATCAATCTACCCCTCGAATCTGTTACAGAGATATATTGCTGGCCCTACCCCATGTGTTGGTCTCCCAATCCACCCTCGAGACTGTTACAGAGTAGGAGACCACCCCATTCAGCCATGCAGGATCGTTACAATGAGATGAGAAGAGATCATTCTACCCCTTTAAGGAGTTATAGAGGAATGGAGAATGAAGTAATTCAGCTTGTGGAGTACATTACAGAGACCAACAGGAGACCATTCAACCCACCTGAGCTATTATACAGGGACAGGGAAGCTGTCACTAACAAGAAATATGGATAATTGTTTATTTTCAGGTTGCAAATCTGTAACTAGATTTGTGAATCAGAGATCACTGTGGGGGCATCAATGATCAATAATCTGTACCAAAGATCTGAAAGAAGGGGACTGATTGGCTTGAAGCTCATTAGGCGCGTAAACCAAGATGGCCCATTCAATATATCGTCAAATGGAAGTTGTGAGTGTGCAACGTGATATGGACAGGGGAGGTAAGTGAGCAAACCTTCAGCATAAAGCGAGTTGTCTATTTTGGTAGGAAGAATAAAACTGCAGGAAACAATTTAATTGAAGAGAGATTGCAGAATTGTTGTGATACAGATGGTTTTTGTGTGCTTGGTACATGATTCATGTGTAGTTAGTCTGCAGATGCAGTATGTAGTTTGAAAGATAAACGGAATGATACTGTTTCAGGGTAAGAGTATCGGGTTTAATCATGACTGGCTACTGCATCAGTACAGGACATTCTTGAGGCCACATCTGATACACTGTGTGCAATTTTGATCCCCTAAACTAAAACAAAGATACAATCTATTTAGAAGACTTTCAAAGCTGTTTCCCTTTACTTATTCCTGGAATGAAGGCCTTTTAGTCTGGAGTATTATCACTGTCAACCTCAGATGAGCAATCTAATTTTCAGAAAGGTTTATCAGCTGGATACATGTTTTCTCTTGTCAGGGAGATGAAAGTTAGAGAATAAATTTTGAGGACAAGGTGTATTGATATTAACACACTTACGAAGGCATCAACCATTTTTTAAAAATATGCATTTGCATATAAACATGGCATCAAATTACAAAGCGGTGACAATTTTCTGCTCATGATGCACCTGCATTATCTGACATTCCAGAGAATATTCAAGGAGATTGCACATGGTCCATTTTGAAGTTCAGTTGACATTATTGGATGGTTCAAAATAGCGAGGGAGAAAAATGTTCCCTGCCTGAGAAACAACAGCCTATAGATCCCTTTCTCTTACTTTGTTTCTCCTGATGACAAAATGTGAGACCATAAAATTCCTGAGTCATCTTTACCGCTCGAAAAAGATTCCCGATGAGATTTTATTGAAATCTCTCCACTGCCTGAAGCAAAGGGAATTCAGCCTAACCCAACTATTCCAGGAAGTAATCCCCATTAAAAGCAGCTTTTGTAAATAGAATAATTTCAAAGGCGGAAAAACAACGTTTGGATCGCTCTATCATTTTACCATCTGTTATGAGTTCAGCATTCTGTGTCTCACATTTTTCTGGAAAATGACACAGTCAGAGATGTATATTATTGGCCACATCTCAAAACTGGTTATATGTAAATTTTGTTTTAACCAGTGGACGAGTAGGGCTGGAAAAGGCATCGATGATCATCCAACATTGGTCGGAACATGAACAAGAGATTCTCAAAGTGCTGTTCAAGTGGGAATTCTCTTCCGCTGAAGTGTGTGGTGCCTGGGTGTTAGCATTTATTTAAAGTTGTGTTTGTTCATCATTTCATCGTGAATTGAATGTGGGAAAATGGTATACAGATAGAAAAGTGGTGCTGAGTCCACAATCAGACCAGCTAAGATCTTAGTGCGCAGTGGACACAGTAACAAAGTATCTAATGACAAGCTCCTGTTCCTCTGTCGTATGTTCCTATGTGAAATTCAGCTTCTCAAGGAGCAGATGGAGGCCGCTTGCTCCAAGTTATTGGTCCACAGTAACACAGGATATCATTCAGTCCCTCAAAATTGTCACAAATGTTTTGGTGTGGGTAGGAAAATATTATTTGGAAATCCGGACTGGGGTCGAAATACACCTCCAGTCTCTTTACAGAGTGCTTCATTTGATGGTCATGGTCTAGACCCAGATTCATTGTGAATACAGTCCCCATACCTCACCAGAGATGACGCAAGAAATATTTGTCTCGCTCTGACTGCAACATTCAATAATAGAATGAATGTCCAGAAAAATTACAACCACTGACTTTCCAATTTCAGAATATGAGAACATAATAAACAGGAGTAGGTAATTCGGACAATCCAGCCATTATATGTGATCATGGCTGATCTACTGTTGGTTTTAACGTCTCTTTAATGCCCTATTAATGACATCCCTTAGCTCTCTGACAGGTCAAATATACATCGACCTCCTCTTTAAATACTCTCAGTGATCTAGCTGCCCTAGCTCTCTACCCCAGATAAGTGCTGATGTACATGACCCTCTGTGAGAGGAAATCACTCCCTACACATGAACTGGTACCTATTGATATGAACAAGTGCTGAACACAGGGGCTCAGGAAAGAGTGAATGGCCCTGATATCAAGGTAGTATTTGACTGAGGATCTTATCTGGACCAGCTACATATTTGAGTTTACTGGGAATCAGATGTACCCTCCCCACTGGTCGAGGTCTTTCAGAGCACAAAGAAAGATGTTTGTGGTCGGTGGCCGACAATCATCTCCGTCCTGAGACATATTTGCAGGAGATCCTCAGAGTAGCTACCTCGGAACAAATACCTTCAGCTGCTTCATCAATGTCTACACTTCTCCCCACCGACCCCCAGCCCCACCCATCATAAGATCAGAAGTGGTGCTGATCAGTGAAGATCACACAATGTTCAGAACATTTTGTCCCCCCTCAGCTCCTGAACCAGTCTCTGTGTCCATGTGCAGCATCACCTGGACAGCTTTTAGGTTTGTGCTGTTAAAGTGCTGGTAACATTCATGTAACAGCACAGCCAGACACTGCACATTTCCACAGCTAAAAGTGGAGTTCACTCAGCATCTCCAGCAGGGTACACACGGATATGTAAAAGCCATTCATCCCATTGAAACAACTGAACAAGCAGAGGGACAGCCCATTCAATCCTTCTGCCTGTTACACAGGAAGCAAAGGAGTCTGGCCAGCACTTCGAGCTGTTAAACAGGAACAGGCTGTGCCAAATCAGCCCCTTAAACTTATTCCATGGGACCAGGAGAAGGCCATTTAGCACCTCGAGACACTTATACAGGAACAGGAGGATGTCCTTGATGCTCCAACATGACAAACCAGTGAAACAGAGACTGCACTGATAGAGGGCTCCATGATGTTATTCATGGCTTCATTCTTTGTGTGCGACATTGACGTGGTTTTCTGGCAGTGAGGAGGGAAGCCTGATGTTTTGTGCCAAGCCTGAAGGAGTCATCTTCCTTCTCCGAGAAGACAGACCCATGCTCACTAAGGACATCAGAAGCTGGTGGCAATAGTTAACTCTTTTATAATGAAGGTATTGTGGCTGCTGTCGGGATTGTGGACAACAAGACGTTCAGTGCAGCATCACACACCAAACGAACTGTATTAATGTGGGGAGAGTTTATTCAAAAGCCTCGACTGCTCTCTCTCAATTGAAATGGGGAGTGAGGGTGGGTGAGGGAACGTTCTCAGAGGCACTTCAACTATCCAGAATCTTGTAGCCCGAGTCAAAAAAACAAGCTGTTGAATTTATCACCGTATCAGTGTCGGTTTAGAACATATTAAGTGATTGTGTATCCCCCTCAAGGTTCAATGCAATCACCTCTCATTCTCTCACAGCGCTACGGAGTAATCTTCACTCACTCATCATTGTACCTGAATCCAAGGGTTGAGTCCGGTGAAACCCCATTGCACTCTTTCTGTGGTAAGGCGATTACTCCTTATAAAGGAGAGAAAGCCTGTCCTCAATACCTCAAATAATACCTCAATAACACTCTCAGGGTTGATCACAATAATTGTTTTCCCTCATTTAGCTGTCTCTGTTTCTTTCTTGTGGCGGAAAAGCCATTCCTTCTCTCTGTATTATGACTGACGTGGAATTTAGAAGTTCCTTACATCTGTATGTCAGCATCAATAAAGCCAGCACCAGAGATACCGATGGAGATGAGCATCACGCTCAGGGAGAATTTCAATGAGATTGAGTACACTAAAATAGGGGATGATCACCTACCTGAATGGAAATGAACTGTAGGAATCCGGGAAACGGGCAGAGGAAGGGAGCTACCTTTCCTTTGGTTCTTTTCTAATGGGATGTGTGCAGCCCTGGTCAGGACAGCATGCTACACAGGACAGTAAAGAGTAAAACACATTGCTGTGGGTTTGCAGTGTTACGACACGGGATAAATTCTCCAGCTTGATTAAAAACCAGCAACTGAGAAAAGATTTACCCCGTGCAGTAATCCCTGAAAATTCTAGAGTCCAAGAACTATTTAAAGTAAAAATTAGTAACTTTATTTTATAAAGTATAAAGAATTATTAACGAACAATTATTTACAACTTCTTCCTCAAAACTATCTTTGAACTTCCCCCTCCACAATACTAGTCCGAAAGTCTCTTATTTAAGATTTACAAATCAAAATTTCTTATCTCAAAACCAGGAAGCTTTCAGTTCTTGTCCGTATTCCTGTCTTCTTTCCTTCTTGGGGATTCTGCTTCACCAGTTACTGATCAATAAAGGTACCATTAAGAGAGCTATTTATCACGCAACCTTTACATGCTGGTAGCTTGCAGGTTCTCCTCTTAACTGTTTAATTTCCCACGGTCTTTTACCCCCAAAGCATTGGACTGTGTCATTGGCTATTCAGATTGTCAGTATACTCTATTCAAACTTGATTAGAGATGGGTATTTTGGGGTACAACATAAACTGTTTGGTTGAATTTTTTTTTGTCTCCAGGCATCAGCTAATCAATTTGTTTGATCAAATGTTACATTTTATCTTTTTTTCAGAACACTTGGTGCTATCAGGTAGTTATTGCTGGCATTTAATTCTCTTAAAGGTACAGTACAAATACATGTTCATCACAGAAATCACACAGAAATCTGACTATGGAAAGATGTCACATTGACTTCCCTAAAGGACTTGTAGCAAGCTGGTGGGCTCTTTATAATAAATCATAATGGTTGCTTTTAAATTCCACCTATTCACTTCATGAGATATGAACAGAGTAATAACCTGCGGCTCTAGATTATGATTCAATGATTTGGCCACCAGACATTGTCTTCCCGTACATGCAGAGAACAAGCAAAACATTCTCAAAAACAATTACTTTATAATGGACATGTGGTTAGAAGGGACTTGAAACTGTTTGAACAAAGGCACAAATCATGGTTTACTCAGAAGTTGCGCTGAGACTGAGGATGAGACTGCGATATCATGGTGGAGTATTGGACAGGATTGGTGAGTGGAGATGTAAATCTGTGAAGGTCAAAAAGGATTATGGAGTTTGAGATCAGTCTGGTTCCTTCTCACATATTAGTGAGCAATTTTTAAATGGTATTTTGATAGTTATAATTTATGAGGAAAGGAATTTTTGTTTGGAACTGATAACAATGACTTCCACTTTTCCAAAATTTACATATCATAAGCAGAAATTCAGTTCAATCGCTTTATTAGACACATAGGATGACTTACTAGGAACACCAACTATAGCGAGGATGGGATAGTAACCACCTTGAATAATCCAAAGGATACATCTGATCCGCGATGTCAATGATATCCCAGGCCAAGAAACGTAGGAAAGACCCAAAGATAAACTCCTGCCCTTTGTTGGAACATACCAGTCTAATGTTCTCAAGTTTTGATTCATTATTGGAACATTCCAGTCTGTTGTTCTCAGATTCTGATCCACCATTGGAACATTCAAATCCATCGTCCTCAGATTCTGAACCATCATTGCAACGTTCCAGTCTAATGTTGTCAGACTCTGATTTTAGCTCCTTCTCTCTCTGCAGGTGCTGATGCCTGTTTGTGCTGTCGGTGATGCTTCCACTCATACTATAGGATAACACATTGAACAGAGCCCATTTATCAATGAACAATGGAAACTCTCCACTGGATTAATTAGAATCCATGGAGATTGACATTAATCACAGTCACTGAACAAACAGCTCCAGTTAACCCCTTTCAATTCAATAGTGACTTTATTAAAATTCAAAAGAACGTTTAAAATTTACACATTTGGTATGGGATATGTGGGGGTCACTGAGGGAATGAATATTGGAGATAGTAGATTGATGGTGTGTAATCATTCAGTCTGCCTTGGATATTGGAGTAACGTCATAGGATTCTCAGAATATAAACAGGTTTTTCTATATATAAATGCAAACATACTATCTGTAACTACTGACCAGTGATTATAATGTCACTAAAGTATGGAGAGAACTTTTCTCGTACATAATCTGACAGGAAAATGTGTCTGAGACAACATGAGTTATAACAGACAAATGGCTTGGATATGTTAACAGAGAATATGATGTGACACACAATTCAGATGGTTATTCGAGGCTCAGAGTGGGCAGGTGAGGGTCATGCTGTTAATGACATTGATGTCAATCAACTGTCATTAAGTACCATTCACTGGACTTCAATTGCAGTGTGATTATGATGTTGGGGAGGAGATAGAAAACACAGAGAATTGGGGACATGGCTGCTAAGACTGGAGGGAGGGTACATGATATTTCCAAGTCATCAGTATTGGAATGTTACTCTTTATAAATCTTATGAAGATCAAATTCCAGGATATATCTCCAATGAAGAATGAGGAGAGCCAATATTAACCAAGCGACCAGAAAACATTGGAGCAGAAATTTGGCTTTTCTGCCCATTGAGCATGCTGCACCATTAAATGAATGGCTGTTAAGCTGCTCAACCCCATTCTCCTGCTTTCTACCTGTAACCGTTGATCCCCTTTACAATCAAGAACTTTTCTGTCTCACTCTGGAATATACTCAATGACCTGGCTTTGACAGCCTTCTGTGGCAGTGAATTCCATAGATTCACCACTCTCTTGCTGAAGAGCTTTCTCCTTATCTCTGTTCTAAAGGTCTCCTCTTTACTCTGTCTCTTCAGGTCTTATTCTCTCCTACCATTGGAAATTTCTTCCCAATATCCAGTCTGTCAAGATCATTCAGTATTCTGTAAGTTTCAATTAGATCTCATAACATCCTTCTGATCTCTATCAAATATAGATTCAGAGCCCTCAAATATTCTTCGTATGTTAAGCTTCTCATTCCTGGGAACATTCTCGTTAATCTCCTCTGAAAACGTTCCAGGACCAGTACATCCTTCCTGAGATATGGGATCCAAAATTGGGCACAATAATGCAAATGTGGTCTGTCCAAAGCTTATAGAGCCTCAGAAGTACATCCCTGCTTTTCTAGTCAAGCCCTTTTAAAATAAATGTCATCATTGTATTTGCCTTCCCAGCTACTGACAAGCTGCAAGTTTACCTCTCGAGACTCCTGGACGAGAACTCCCTAGTCTTTTTGCACTTCAGACTTCTGACTTTGCTCGCTATTTAGAAAATAGTCCATGCCTGCATTCTTCCAGGCAAGGTGCATGACCTCACACCTTCCCACGTGATGCTCCATCTGCCACATATTTGCTCAATCATTAAACTGTGCCAATCCTTCAGAAGGAGAAAGTGAGGACCGCAGATACTGGTGATCAGAGTCAAAAAGTGTGTTTGTAGAAAGGCACAGCCAGTCAGGCGGCATCAAAGGACCAGGAGAGTCGATGTGTCAGGCATAAAGCCTTCTTCAGGAATAAGAGGTGTGGGTGGAAGGGAGCTGAGAGATAAATGGGAGGGGCTGGGGCTGGGAGGAAGGGAGCTTGGAAGGTAGTAGTTAGATGAAGGTGGGTGGTGATAGTGATAGCTCAGAATGGAAGGGGAAGCGGGTAGATGGGAAGGAAGATGGACAGGCAGGGCAGTTACAGAGCGTGGTGCTGAGTTAGAGGGTTAGATCTGGGATAAGGTGGAGGAAGGGGAGATGAGAAAACTGGAGAAATTGCCCATGATACCGTGTGGTTGGGGGGTTCCGAGGCAGAATATGATGCGTTCTTCTCCAGACGTCTGGAATTTTGGCGTTGGAGGAGGCTAAGAACTTGCATGTACTCGGAGGAGTGGGAGGGGGAGTTGAAGTATTCAGCCACAGGGCAGTGGGGTTGTTGGATGTGTCTGTCTGAGAGTATTCCCTGAACCGTTCTGCAAGTTGGCGGCCTGTCTCCCTAGAATTGAGGAAAGCAGGAGCAGTAGACAGAGTAGATGAATTGTTTGGATACACAGGACGTTCTCTGCTGGATGTGGAAGGATCCTTTGGGGCCTTGGTTGGATGTGAGGAGGGAGGTGTTCGCATAGTTGTCATACCTCTTGCAGTGACAGGGGAAGGTGCCAGGAGTGGAAGATTGCTTGGTGGGGAAGGGGGGCGTGGACCTAATGAGGGTGTTGTGAAGGGAATGGTCTCTGTAGAATGCTGATAGGGGTGGGGAGGGAGGTATATCTATGGCGGTTGGGTCTGACTGTTAGTGGCGGAAATGACAGAGGATGATGCATCGTACCCTGAGGTTAGTGGGTTGGGAGGCAAGGACCAGAGGGGTTCTACCCTTTTTGTAGTTGGAAGGGTGAGGTTGAAGGGCGGGAGTTGTGGGAAACATTTATAAATGACCTGAGGAGGGGCTTGAAGGCTGGGTGAGCAAGTTTGCGGATGACACGAAAGTCGGTGGAGTTGTGTACAGCGAAGAAGGATGTGGCAGGTTACAGCGCGATATAGATAAGTTGCAGAGCTGGACAGTAAGGTGGCAAATGGAATTCAATGTAGCTAAGTGTGAAGTCATTCACTTTGGTAGGAGTAACAAGAAGATGGATTACTGGGCTAATGGTAGACTACTTGGTAGTGTGGATGAGCAGAGGGATCTTGGTGTCCATGTACACAGATCTTTGAAAGTTGTCACCCAGGTAAATAGTGCTGTGAAGAAGGCAGATGGTGTACTGGGCTTTATTGGTAGAGGAATTGAGTTCCGGACTCCTGAGGTCATGTTGCAGTTGTATAAGACTCTGGTGCGGCCTCATCTGGAGTATTGTGTGCAGTTTTGGTCGCCATACTATAGGAAGGATGTGGAGGCATTGGAACGAGTGCAGAGGAGGTTTACCAGGAAGATTGTATGAGGAAAGGCTGAGGCACTTGGGACTTTTCTCATTGGAGTAAAGAAGGTTTAGGGGAGATTTGATAGAGGTGTACAAGATGATTAGGGGTTTAGATAGGGTTGAAAGTGAGAATCTTTTTCCGCGTATGGAGTCAGCTGTTACTAGGGGACACAGCTTAAAATTAAGGGGTGGTAGGTATAGGACAGATATTAGGGGTAGATTTTTTACTCAGCGGGTTGTGAGTTCATGGAATGCCCTGCCAGTAGCAGTGGTGGACTCTCCCTCTTTAGGGTCATTTAAGCGGGCATTGGACAAGCATATGGAGGTTATTGGGCTAGTGTTGGTTAGGTAGGCTTTGGTCGGCGCAACATCGAGTGTCGAAGGGCCTGTACTGTGCTGTATTTTTCTATGTTCTATGTTCTATGAAATTGATGAGATGCACTAGAGCATCCTCCTGCAGCCGAACCACCTCTTCAATGCTACCTAACTCTCTATCTGTCTTTGTCCTGTTTGAAAACTTAGTCAGAATGCCTTCAGTTCTTTCATGTAGGATCATTAATGCACAAAGTGAAAAGATGTGGTCCTAACACTGAGTCTTGTGGAACACAACTTGTCCCAGGCTGCCTTCTTCAAAAGACCCTTTTATCCCCACTCTCTGCTTTCTGTCAGACAGCTAAGCTTCTATCCATGCTAGCACCTTGCCTCATTCTCATTAGCTTCCTGCGTGGCTCCTTATGAAAGGATTCTTGAAGTGCAGGTGGATAACATCCATTGGTTCTACTGGTCTAATCTGCTTGTTACTCACTCAAAATATGCTAGTAGGTTTGTCAGGCCTGAACTCCCCTTGATGAGACCATGCTGATTCTGTCCTATTTTACCAACGACCTCCAAATATTCAGAAATCCCATCATTCACGATGGATTGCAGGATATTACCTACAAAAAAGATTAGGCTGATCAGTCTGTAATTTTACATCTTCTGCCCACATCCCTTATTAAATGGGGTGTCACGTTAGCATTTTTCTAGCCTCTTGACCCTTTCCTGATTTTAGTCATTCCTGAAAGATTACCAGTTACGCTTGCACTACCTCTTTAGCTATCTTCCTTACAAGGCTGGGCTGTAGTGTATCTGGTCCAGGTAATTTACCCACATTCAGGCCATTCCGGTTACTAACCTGTTCTTCTGGATGATGGCCACCATACTCAGCTCTGCCCTCTCACTCTTTTCAATTTTTGGGAAATTACTCGTGTCTTCCACGGTGAAGACTGATGCAAAGTTCCTCAGCCATTTCTTTGATTCCCACTACTGTCTCTCCAGCATCATCTTCCAGTTGTCCATGTTCACTTTTACCTCTCTTTTGCACTTTATATATCTAAAGAATCTCTTACAGTTTCAGCTTTATTCTTGGTTAGCTTTTCCCCATATTTAATCTTCTCCCTCCTTATTTATTTTTTCTTGCCCTCTGTTGGTCTTTGTAAATTTCCCAATTCTCTAGTTTCACATTGCCCTTCACCATATTATATGCTTGCTCTTTTGCTTGACTTCCCCTCTTGTCAGTAATCCCCCTCACTGAGATTCTCTAGCCCAGTCTCTCACACAATGTCTAGAGGGGCTACAAGTTTATGTTGGCCCAGAATATTTAAATTAATCCACCTTCTCCCTGGAGCCAATCTATTCTTCTTTTGGATTGTTTTTAACAGTCAGCAACCCAGCTCTGTGATGTTATTGGCGATAAATGATCTGGGATGACAGCCAGTATCAGCACAGTGCTCACAGGGTATGGCACCAGACAAAGGGCTTACAGTCTTTGGGAGTTTCTAAATAAAGTTTCTGTGTATTTCTCCTCATGCTGTCTCCTGACCACTTCACATTCGTCTGACACCCCTTGCTCTCACTCATCCTGTCGCGCTGTTTTCTCTTCATTCTGTTTATCTCACTTTACTTTCTTTCTCTGTGTTTATTCCTCTCTCTCCCTCTCAGTCTATGTCCGATCATTGTATCTATTTTCAAGTTGTGAAGATGGACAGCTAGTAGACGCATGGTGGGCTGAATAGCCTCCTTCTGTGCTGTATTAATTCTGAAGTTCTCTGACCCACAGTAAAACCTTTAGGTGCCTGGAGAGACAAGCTGGCCCAGTGAAGGATACAGAGCACAATCATCAGCCTCGAAATACCTGTTCAAACAAACAGACTCCTCACATTAAAATCAGCAGACTTCAGTCTGCCAGGTCCATTGTGCTGTTTGTTGTTGGTCTTAACTGTACTGGTATTCTCCAAATCCTCCTCAGTCACTGCACTTGTGGACCTACTGCTGTGGTTTTCCACACTCCTTCCGCCCACCCCCTCTCCCCGCCGACGATACACACTAGTTTAAACCCCACTGAGGGATAATAGCAAATCTGCCTGCCAGGAGATTGCTGCCAGTACAGGTCTGTCCCGTCCTTCTTGTGTATATCCTACTGAGCCAGAAATCCCAATGATCTACAAATCGGAGATTCCTGTCAGTTCAGGTTCACCCCATCCTTCTTGTATATATCCTCCCGACCTAGGAATCTCAATGATCCACATATCAGGGATTGCTGCCAGATCAGGTCCATCCCGTCCTTCTTGTGCATATCCTACCGAGTCGGGAATCCCAATGATCCACTTATCAGAAGTACTGCCACTCTCCCAGCATTTTGGTCGTGTTTGTAACTGTGCCACCTTCCTATTCCTAACCTCACTCGCACGTGACATATTCTAGTGTCTCCAAATTTCAAATATCCTTTCAGCACAACTCTAGCAAGGCCTTTCCTTTAAAATGGATAGACTTGATAATAAAAACTTCAGTGTGACCTCATTAACCAGGAAAGTGGAGTCCACTGACTCAGCCCAATGACCAGAGGATCTCATATCTATCACCTCCACCAAACCTGGTTGACAAGTTATACATATGGACCATCGATTTCCAGATGAAAGAGGATAAACAGAATTCTAGAAAGTGTCAGAGCAGATGGATGTCATTCAGCCTGTTTACTCTGCTTTGCTATTCAATTGGATTTTAGTTATTCTGATCCTTGCAATGGCTGGGTCTTTACCCAGCATCCCGAGCGGGTCAGAAAGTGCACAGTGTCGTTGTGTGCACAGTCCTGCGAAGGAAGTTTTCAGTGCCAGGCGATGGGGTGTGGGGAGTCCCAGAGGCTGCATGTACTGACGATGGACAGAGGGACTGAAAGAGAAGGAATGGGTATAAAGGGACACGGCACTCAGACAAGTGGCCGGGCGAGATTCCTAAACACCCAGGGAACCCGAGAACCACGACTGCTTTTACAAAAAAACTATCACATTTGCTGCATTTCTCCATCAAACAAAAGCAAAAATACTGTAGATGGTAGAAATCCGAAGCAAATACAGAGACGTAGTGTGGAGACATAAAGGAGTTAATGCTGCCAATGCAGACATGGGAAGAATGGATAAACTCCACACAGACAGGGTCCAGAGATTGGAATTGAACTCGAGTCCCAAGCACTGTGAGGCAGCATTGCAGTGTCACCACGCTGCCCAATGATGGATAATTGGGGATAGTATAGTTAGAGGCATAGATACTGTTCTCTGTCACCAGGATTACGAGTCCTGAAGGTTGTGTTGCCTACATGGTGCTTGGGTTTGGGATATGTCATCTGGGCTGTAGAAGAACTTGGGTCTGTGTAGGTACCAACGGCTGGAAAATCAAATGACAATGAGAAGAGGGACGGTTAAACAGGACTGAACTGTTATATCAGAATTCATGCAGTATAAGGAATAAGGTAAATATGCTTGTGACTCATACACAAATTGGCAGGTACGTCATGATGGGCATTACAGTAACATCACTGCAAGAGGATCAGGATTGAGAGCTGAATATTTAAGGATATTCAGCCTGTCGAAAAGATAGGCATGTGGGCAGAGAGCTAGATGAGTCTCATTAGTAAGAAATGAAGTTGTATCAATAAGAGGAAATAAAGTAAGGTCAGATGGTGTAGAATCTGTGTCGGTAGAATTGAGGAATCAAAAAAGGTGAAAAAAATGCAGTTGAAGTTATGCACATGCTGCCAAACAGCAGTCAGGAGATGGGGTGCAAGATATACCAGGACCTAGAAAGATCTGTAGGGAAGGCAATGTTACAGTGATCATATGGAATTTCATTTTGCAAGTGGACTGGGAATTCAGGTTTTCAGTGATTTGCAGGAAAGGAATTTGTGGAATGGCTATGAGATGGCATTTTGGAGCAGCTTGTGCAGGCAGACTAGATGAGGAGAGCTTAAGGTGAAGGAAATCACAGGAGGCAGTGATCATAATATGATTGAATTTACTCAAGATGGAGAAATTAAAATCAAAAGTAACAGAATTACAGCTGAATAAAGGCAATTGCAGAGGCATGAGAAAGGGGCTGTGTAGAATTGACTGGGAGAGGGGCCCAGCAGGAATGACAGTGGAACAGCAATGGCAGGAGATTTTTGGAGTAATTCAGGATCCAGCAGAGATTTATCCTGAGGAAAAAGAGGATTGTACAGGGAGGATGAGGCAACCATAGCTGACTAGGGAAGTCAGGTATAACAGTAAAGCAAAAGCGAAAGCATATAATGTGGCGAGGAGCAGTCGGAAACCGGAGGATTGGGAAGCTGACAAAGATAAAACAGAGGGAAAACAAAATAAAATAAGGAGGGAGATTATTAAATATGGGGGCAATATAAAGGAAGAGTGCAAGAGTTTCTATCAATACATAAAGTCCAAAAGAGAAGCAAAAGTGGACATCAGAGTGTTGGGAAATGATTCTGAAGAGATAGTAGTGCTGAACAAGAAAAAGGCCGACGAACTGAATTTTGCATTAGTTTCACAGTGGAAGATACGAATAATACCTTAACATTCCAGAGGGGGAGAGGCCAGGGCTGAGTATGATGGTCACCACAATGGAGAACGTGCTAGAAAAAAAAACTGAATTGCCTGCAGGTGGTTAAATAACCTGGACCGGATGCACTATATCCCAGCGATATAAGGAAGATCGCTGAAGAGGGAGTGGGGGCGATAGTGGTGATCTTTGAAGAATCATTCGAGTAAGGAACGGTCCCAGAGCAATGGAAACCCACTAACGTGACACCTCATTTTAACAGGGGAGCAAGGAAAAAGACAAAAACAAAATTCCAAAATGACGAGCTGAACCTCGGTCGTGGGTAAGGTCCTGCAATCCATATTGAAGGATGAGATTTTGGAATATTAGGAAGTTTTTAGTAAAATAAGGCAAAATCACTATTGTTTTCATCAAGGGAAGGTCATGCCTGACAAATCTGTTGGAATTATTTTAAGAGTAATTGAACAGGCTTGACCAGGCACAGCCAACGGATATTATCCACCTGGACTTCATGAAGGACTTTGACAAGATGTCACAGAGGAGGTTACTGAGTATGATAAGGATCCGTGGTGTTAGAGGCACGGTAGTGGCATGAATAGAAGCTTGTCGACCAGCAGAAAGCAGAGAGTGGGAATAAAATGGTCCTCAGGATGACAGCCGCTGACAAGTAGTGTTCCACAAGGCTCAGTGTTGGAATCGTATCTTTTCACTTGATAAGTTCACATTCTGGATGATGGAACTCTGGCTAGGTTTGCAGACGATACAAAGACAGGCAGATGGACAGGTCGTATTGAGTAGGCAGAGAGGCTGATGAAGGATTTGGGCAGGCAAAAAGATTGGCAGATGCATTCCAACATTGGAAAGTATGAGGTCATGCACTTTCACACGAAGAATAGAGGCATGCTCTATTTTCTAAATTTGGAAAAAATCAGAAATCTGAAGTCCAAAGGAACTTCGGAGTTCTAGTGCAGGGTTCTCTCAGGGTAAGCTTACAGGTTGAGGCAGTAGTCAGTAGGGCAATTGCATTTTGTTATTGATGGCGTTTAATACGAGAGGACCTGAATATAAAACAGGTTGTATATGGCTTTAGTCATACCATATTTGGAGTATTGTGCGAAATTTGAGCCCCATATCTCAGGAAGGATGTAGTGGCCCTGGAGCAAGTGCAGAATACTTTCATGAGAATGGTCGAAGTAATGAAAAGCTTATCGTATGAGGAATGTCTGAAGGCTCTGGGTCTATACTTGATAAAGTTTCGAAGGATGAGACGGAATGTGATGGAAACATACAGAATACTGAATGACCAGGACAGAGTGGGTGTTGATAAGATGTTTCCATTGGACGAGGACGCGAGGGCACAGCCTTAGATGAAAGGGAGTACCTTACAGAACAGTGATAAGTAGAAACGTCTTTAACCAGAGAATGGAGAATCTTTGAAATTTATTGCCACAGGTGGCTGTAAGGAAAGGTCATTGAGTATATGTGAGACGGAGATAGATAGGTTTTTGATTATCTGGGGATCAAGTGTTACGGGGAGAAGTTCGGAGAATGGGTTTGAGAAACCTATCAGCTATGGTTGAATGGCGGAGCAGACACGATGGGCTAACTGGCCTAATTTCTGGTCCTATGTCTTATCGTCTTATGGTCTAAATCTCTGAGAAGATGGAATCATGTTCTTCATGAAGGTCAGAAGCCGGTGGGTACAGTTAACTGTTTTAGAATGAAGATATTGTGGCTGTTGTTGGGGTGGTGGATAATATGACATTCAGTGCAGGATCACACACCAACTGCACTGTACTAATGTGGTGAGAGTTTTTTTTTCAAAACCTGACCTCTCTGTCTCTCTCAATCTCCGTGGGGTGTGGGGGCTGGGGTGGGTAGGTGTAATGCTCTCCCAGGCACTTGAACTATCCAGGATCATGCACCCTGAGTGAAACGGCACTAATGTAATTTATCACCTCCTCATTGTCTGGTTAGAATATAATGAGTGATTGTCCATCCCCCTCAGGATTCAATGTTTCACCTCTTATTATCTCACATCTCTAGAGAACAATCTACACTCACTCCTCATGGTGCCAGTGATTAATCTGGTGCAACTCCTTTTCACTCTCTCTGTGGTAAGAAGATCATTCTGCATAAAGAGAGAAAATCTGTCCTCATTACCCCAAATACTGCCACAACAACACTCTCAGGTTTGATCACACTAACCTCTTTCCCTCACTTAGCTGGCTCCGTTTCCTGTGTGTGACACAACAAACCATTCATTTATAATGCACTGCCACTGATGTGGAATTTAAAACATCCTTATATCTGTAAGTCAGCGTCAAAAAAGTCGACACCAGATGTGCCTATCGAGATGGACATCTCTCTTGGGAGAGACTCAATCACAAATAATCCACCTAAAACAGTGAATGGCTGCCTGCCTGAATGGAAATGAGCTGTAGGAATATGGGAGACAGGCCGAGGAAAGGAGCTATTTTTACTTTTGTTTTTTCCTCAAGGCATGTGTGTAGCCCTGGTCAGGCCAGCATGTTATGCCGAAATTGAACTAAGTGGCTGGTTCAGCTGTTCCACAGGACAGTAAAAAATAAAACACATTGCTGTGTGTTTGCAGTTACACAGATACCTGACCAGGGAAGGATGACCCACTGCCTTCTCTAAAGGACATCAGGCAAGCCAATATCAACAGATTATCATTCTGTGGCTCTAGATTATGAGCCAATGAAGTGACTACCATACACTGTCTTCCCACCTTTCAGATTCTGTGCAGAGAACATGTTAAACACCTCAAGTGCAATTATTTTGCAATGGACACGTGGTAAGAAGGGAATTGAAACAGATGTATACGGAATTAACAAAGGCACAAACGATGTTTATTCAGGAGTTGCACTGAGGCTGAGGAGGAGACTGGGACGTCTTAATGGTGGTACTGGACAAGAGTGGTATGTGGGGAGGATATGGAGATGAACACTTTGCAGGAGAAAATGAATAAAGCAGGTTGAGAACAGTGTGTTTCATCCTCGCATATTGGTGAGTAATTTGTAAATAATAATTTGCTAATTAAAATTTCTGAGGAATGGAAATTTTGATGGGAACTGAAAAAGTTGACTTGCACCTTTCAAACATCTACATATCGTGAGCATCAATTCAGTTCAGACCATTTCACTAGAAAGACAGAGTGACTTACCAGGAATACCAACGATAGCAAGAATAGGATAATAACCAGCTCGAATAACCATCAGTACATCTTCAATCCGATATGATAATGATATCCAAGGCTGGGAAAGCCAGTAAAGACCATCGGATAAACTCCTGTCCATTGTTGGAACATTCCAGTGCATTGTTCTCAGATGCTTATCTCTCCTCCACCTCTCTCTGGAGCTGCGGATCCCTGCTACTGCTGTTGGTCATGCTCCCGCTCATAATATGGGATAAAACACTGAAAGAATTCCCTTATTGATAGGAGAGAGAAACTCTCTTTGAATTCAATGCTGTTTTATTAAAATTTAAAATAACTTTGAATATTTATGCATTCTGGATGTGATATGTGAGTGTGACTGAAGGAAGGAATGTTGGAGATGGCATATTGATTGTGTGTAATCATTCACTCTTCCTTGTATATGAAAGTAATGCCACAGGTTTAAATGCACATAAACATGCTTCTCTGCTTATAAGTGGAGAAATAAGTCCTGTAACTACAGATCAGTCATTGCAAAATCAGTAAAACATTGAGAAAATATCTATCATCCATTATCCGATAGCAAAATGTGTCTCAGAAAAAGTAGGTTATAACAAACAAATGACATGGATATGTTAACAGAGAATTGTACGTGACAAACACAAATCAGATTATTATTCCAGGATCAGAGAGGGCAGGTGCGGATCATGTTGTTGATGTTATCGATGTTAAGAAACTGCGATGAAGTGTCATTTAATGGACTTCAATTACATTGTGATTATGGCATTGGGGAAAAGATAGAAGATGGAGAGGAGTGGGGCAATGGCTGTTTAGACTGGGCGGAGGGACAGTGATGTTCCCCAGTTACCAGTATTGGAAGGATAGTCTTTATAACTCATATGAAGAACAGATTCAATGATACATCTAAAATGAGGAATCAGCAGAGACAATATGAATGAAATGTGTTTTTGCAATATAAAATACAGAAACAAATAATTTTCTGTACATACCAATATATGCAAAGTATAAAGAGATAAGGTTGTTAAAATGCACTCCTGAAACTGAGCTATATAAATTGAAATGTGGATTAAAAACCTAGGGAAGTGGTGTGTAAACTTTATCAATCATTATTTGACCCACAGCTGAGATGATGATTTCCCCTCTGTCAGTGATCCTCCTCACTGAGATTCTCTGGCCCAGCTTCTTACACAGTATCATCGGGTGGTTATCATTTCCGGCTGCACTTGGCACTGTCTATTTAAAAACTCTGCTTTCTCCATGGAACCAATCTATTTGCTAATGGGTTCTGTTTAGCTGTCAATAAACAACTCTGTGGCATTATTAGAAATAAATGATCTGGGATGACAGCCAGTATCATCATAGTGCTCACAGGATATGGCACCTAGGCAAAAGGCTTGCAGTCCAGAGGAAATTCTAAATAAAACTTCTAACTTCTGTCTATCCATACTTATCAACCCTAATGCGGTCTTCTCATCTGTCTAACTTCACCTTCATCTAACACCTCTCCCTCTCCCGCTCAGTCAGTCGCTCCCCTTTCCATCCTCTTTTAGTTTATGCCCCTTCACTTTATTTTTCTCTGTTTATTTATCTCTCACACCATCTATCTCCACATACTTTCTCTATCTCCAATTGTGCAGTTGGAGAGCTTGTAATCCCAAAATGGACTGAATGGTCTCCATCTGTGATTTAATAATTCTGTGGTTCTCTGAACCACAATAAATAGGTGCCTAGGCAGACATGCTGGTCCGGTGAAAGGTACAGTGCAGAATCACCTATTATCACTTCCTGTTCTTTGATGTGCAGCTGCCTTGAAATGTCTGCTTAAACAAA
This sequence comes from Chiloscyllium punctatum, assembly GCF_047496795.1. Lineage (NCBI taxonomy): Eukaryota > Metazoa > Chordata > Chondrichthyes > Orectolobiformes > Hemiscylliidae > Chiloscyllium > Chiloscyllium punctatum. Next base: position 48,347,842 of record NC_092754.1, on the reverse strand, counting down.
ACAGACGGAATGAAATTCGAGTTTCGGGAGGACATACATGACCGTATGTTTCAATCAGTATTTAATGAAGGATGGGATTCCAAAATAACGTCTGCAATGAATGAAAAAGCAGCGCAACACAAGAAATGGCAGCTGAGTACAACATGTGGTTCCAAGCAGGCCTCATGGTATTATCGCTAGATTATCAATCCAGAAAATCAGCTCCTGTTCTGTGGACATGAGTTCGAATCCCACCTTGGCAGATGGTGGGAATTCAATTCAATTTTTTTTAAATCCCTGGAATTAAAAATCTACTGATGAGAATGAAATCATTGCCGGTTGACAGAAAAATCCATCTGGTTCACTGATATCCTTCAATGAAGGAATCTTGCATCCTCACCTGGACTGGCCGACATGCGAACTCCAGACCCAAAGCAATGTCATTGACTCTCAATCACCCTCTGAATTCGTCTAGCATGTCATTCAGTTGTACCAATCGCTACAAAGTGTCAAAGAAATGAAACCGATGGACGATCTGGCATCGCACTTGGCACCAGAAAAGTTAACATTAGAAACATCACTGTAGAACCTGCACAGTCTTGCTTAGTAACATCTGAGGGCTAGTGCCAACATTGGGACAACTGTCTTACAGACTAGGAGGAGAAAGTGAGGACTGCAGATGCTGGGCGTCTCTTACAGACTAGTCAAACAGCAGCCTGACATAGTCATACTCACGGAATCATACCTTACATATATAACCCAGACACCACCATCTCCATCCCTGTATGGGACTGTCCCAAAGGCAGGACCGATCCAGCAGAGGGAGCAGCTCAGTGCGATACAGTCAGGAGGTAGTTGCTCTGGGAGTCCTTAAATTTGATTCCGGACAAAATGAAGTCCCATGGCTTCAGATTGAACATGGACAAAGAAGTCTCTTACTGATTACCACGTCATGTCCTTCCTCAGCTGAATCAGCACTTCTCCGTGTTAAACCACTGACTGTGGCAAGGGCACAAAAAGTATTCTGGCTGGGGATTTCAAAGTCGACACCCAAAAGTAGTTTGGCAGCAGATTACTGATCACGCTGGTCGAGTCCTAAAGTACATAGCTACTTGATTGGGTCTGCAGAAGGTCATGAGGGAACGAAAGAGAGGAGAAAAACAATACCTGACCTCATCCTTACCAATCTCCAAACTACAGATGCGTCTGTCCATGACAGTATCGATAAAAGTGACCACCACACTGTCTCTGTGGAGACAAGGTCTCACAGTCGCATTGAGAATAAACTCTATTGCGTTGTGTGGCATTATCATCATGCTAAATAGCACAGACTTCGAACAGATCTAGCAACTCAAGAGTGAGCATCCATAAGACACTGTGGACCATTAATAGCAGCAGAACTGTACTCAAGCACAATCTTTAACCTCACGGCCCAGCATATCCCCCAATCAATTATTTCAATCAAGTCAGAAGATCAACTCTGGTTCAATGGAGAGTGTAGGAGGGCATGCCAAGAGCAGAAACAGGAATATATGAAGATAAAATGTTAATCTGCTGAGGTTTCCAAACACATATGCCTGGGTGCCAAATAGCATAAACAGCAAGGGACAGGCAGATCTAAGATATCCCACAACTAATGCATCAGATTTAAGCTCCGCAGTCTTGCTAATCTGATCGTGAATGATGATGGACAGTTAAACAGCTCACTGGAGTAGATGTTTCCACAAATATCCCTATCCTCAATGATGAAAGAGCCGACACATCAGGGCAAATGATAAAGCTGAAGCTTTCGCAGAAATCTTCAGTCAGAAGTTTCGAGTGAATGATCCATTTCGGCCTCCTCCCGTGGTCCCCATCATTACAGATACTAGTCTTCAGCAAATTCGATTAACAGATATCCAGAAACGATTGAAGGTACAGGATACTGCAAAGGCTATGGGCCCTGATTACATGATAACAATAGTGCTGAAAACTTGTACTCCAGCACTACCCACTCCCCTAGCCAAGCTGTTCCAGTACAGTCACAAATGGACAATGGGAAAAACGGCTTAAGTATGTTCTATACATAAAACGCAGGACAATGTCAGCCCATCCAAATAACGCCTCATCAGTCTACTATCCATCATCAGTAAAGTAATGGAAGGTGTCATCAACAGTGTTATCAAACAGCACCTGTTCAGCAATAACCTGCTCAGTGACACCCAGTTTGGGTTTTGCCAGGGTCACTCAGCTCCTGACCTCATCACATCCTTGGTTCAAACAAAGAAAAATGAACTGATTTCCAGCCCTTGACATCAAGGCTGCATTCTGCCAAATGTGACATCAAGGAGCCCAAGTTAAATTGGATCGCGGGCCAACACTTCATCTGTCATACCTGACAGATAGGAAGATGGTCATTGTTGTTGGAGGTAAGTCATCTCAGCTCCAAAACATCTCTGCAGTCGTCCCTTAGGATAATGCCCTAGGTCCAAACATCTTCAGCTGCTCCAACAATGACCTTCCTTCCATCATAAGGTTGGAAGTGGGGGTAATCGACAATGACTGCACAAGGTTCAGCACCATTCACAAATGCTCAGACACATATGTAGTTCATGCCCAAATGCAACAAGATCTGGACGATATCGAGGATTGGGCTGGCAAGTGGCAATTAACATTCGCAAATCCAGACAATGACCATCACCAATAAGAAACAATTTAACCACTTGTTATTCAGCAGCATTATTATAACTAAATATACTGGAGTTATCATTGACCAGAAACTCAACTGGACTTGCCACGTAAATATAAGAGCAGATCAGAGGCTAGGAGTACTGTGCGAGTAACTCACCTCCTGACCACACAAAGCCTGTCCACCATCTACAAGGCACAACTCAGGAATGAGATGGAATAATCCTCACTTACCTGAATGAGTGCAGCCCCAACAACACTAAAGAAGCTTGACACCATCCAGAACAAAGAAGCCCATTTGATTTGCATCACATCCAGAAGCATTCACTCCCTTCACCACGGTCACTCAGGAACAGCAGTGCGTACTATCTACTAGACACAATGCAGAAATTCCCTAAAGACCCTCAGACAGCTCCTTCCAATCTCGCAAACACTTCCATCTAGAATGACAAGCGCAGTAGACTTTGGGAACATCACACTTTCAAATTCCCTTCCAAACCAGTCAACATACTGGTTGGAAATATATTGCCATTCTTTCACTGTTGCTCGGTCAAAACCCTGGAATTCCCTCCTTAATCACAAGTGGGTCAACGCACAGCAGGTGGATTGCAGCAGTTTAAGAAGATAGCTCAGCACCACCTTCTCATGGGGGCAACTAGGGACGGGCAAGAAATGCTGGGCCCACCAGCGATTCCCATATCCAAAACAGAGTTTTTAAAATTAGTTCCAAATTGATCATCTCGATGGGACAGTTTCTCTCAGTTGAACATGAACAGGAAAACAATATTTCTAATATTGAACATTTTAGACTTTTCTGTTATGAGAAGAGTGTTTAGTATTCGATGACTTATTGTTGCTGAGTGCTTTGATAAATGGCATCTGTTTTGTTAAAATCAACAATACTGGTGTAATAGGATCAATCCTTCGAAAATACCAGACTGAAAATGACAATCATCGTAGAGACAATGTTCCCCCGCCAGGTGAGACTCACAGATAGGCGCTTATATTCAACAGATTAATGGACTACTGGCTGACACTGAATCCCCACACCGTCCGTATCACAGGGGTTACCATTGACCAGAATGTGAAGTCAAAAAACATACAAGGGTTACAAGAGCAGGTTAGAGACGTACAATTCTGCACTGAATAATAGACCCTATGACCTAAAGGGCATGAGATATAGCAATATATTTAGGCCATTCAGCCTATCCCTTCACTCTGAAACTGTACTGTTTGTAATTGTCACTCTGACTTGTGGAAATATCTTCTACACACTTACTGTATCAATCTTTGCAGTAATCGATCAGTTTCAATCAGACGCCCCTCGCACCCCCCACCCCCACCCCCCACCCCGCCATTCTTCAAAGTTCCATCAAGTACACACACTGCCACTCGTATGATAAGCCAATATCCCCAGGATGGATCACCTCCAACACCAGCAGATATTTCCCCAGAGATATTTCCCCAAAGCAGCTCACAATGTGCCAAATGCCGTCTGACTAGAGCCCATTACATTCTCAGCAGCATGTCTTCTCTCTTGCATTCTTGCTCCCTTGAACTGAATGCTCACATTGCATTTGCTTTCGTAACTGCCAACTGAACCGGCACATTAACCATAAGAGAGGACGAGTGCTTCAAAATCTTTTGTGCTTCAGATTTCATGGATCCTGTTCGAACATAGTGTCTGTCTCTATTCTGCCAACGAAAGTGCATAATCTCACATGATTCCATATTGTGTTCCATCAGCCACGTGTTTTCCAACAGTCCGAAACTGCCCAAGTCTTTCTGCAGCCTCCCTACTTCCTCAATATTACCTGCCCACCAAACCATCACTGCATCATCTGCAAACTTCGCAAAAATGCCCTCAGGTCCATTGTCCAGTTTGTCCATGTATAATACATTTCCAGGCTCCCTAAAGACTGCCCACCATCTACAAGGCACAACACTGAAGATGCTTGATTCCATTCAGGTTGAAGCAGTGGCTTGACAGGAATTACACCTAAAAAGTCTTCACTCTCTGCACCACTGTCTCTCAGTAGAAGCACACCCTGCCCCCTTTTGTTGTGAGTTTAATTCATTATGGTGCACAATCCTAGTCTATTGATGAAACTCTGTCTGGAAACTAACGGTGTGGTGCTCACACCAACCAATGTCACTGTGTGTTGATGAAAACGGAGGGAGGTGGGGGAGGGGATGTCTATGATGAATGACTATGTGACTGCCAGGCTAAAACTTGCCCTGACAGCCTCGGAAGTACCTATGCCTGCTGTCACCGCTGCAGACATGATCAGTCTTCCTGAGAGTCATGGCAAGGGAAGTGACTGACCTTCTGATGTTCCCGGCTGTGTACTCAGATCCTGTGAGGACCAACTGGCAGAGGTATTCACATACAACTTCAGCTTCTCCCTCTTACAAGCCGAAGTCCCAACCTGCTTCAAGAAGACCACCATCATCCTCGTAAGTGAAAAAGCACATGTAACGTGCCTTAATGACGACTGCCCAGTGGCTCTAACCTCAATAAACACAAAGTGATTTGAAAGGCTGGTTATGGCTCACATCCCCTCCAATCTCCCAGCCTGATCTGACCCCTTATCATTTGCCGACTGATGTAACATGTCCAGAACGGATGCCATATGCCGATACCTGCACTCATCCCTGGGACATCTGGACAACAAGGACACCTACACCAGACTCTTGCTCATTGACGACAACTCCAACTTAAACATCATTACCCCCTCCAGACTGATCTCAAAATTCCATGACCTTAGTCACCGCTCCACCCTCTGCAACTGGATCCCCCGGTTTCAGACTCACAGACCACAATCTGTGCAGATGTGTATCTCCACCTCCGCCACAATAACACTCAACACTGAATACCCCAAGGATGCGTCCTCAGCCCCCGATTGTACTCCCTGCATACACACGGCTGTGTTGCCAAATTCCAAACAAAGCCAGCTGCAAGTTCGCTGAAGACATCACCAAAGCAGGAGGGATACCAAACAACGGTGAATCTGAATACAGAATGGAGATAGTGGGCAGGAGATAGCGGGCTTGGTGGCATGGTGTAATGATAATGACCTCTCTCAAATTCTGTTAAAGTAAAGGTCTGACCATTGACTTCAGAAAGAAAGGAGAGGAACACGCCCCCATCTACACCAATGGTTGAGGGAGTGTAGAGCGTCAGGTTGCTCAGCATGATGATAACTGACAACCTACCCTGGAGTTCCCACATAGGTGTGACAGTCAAGAGGTTTCAACAATGCCTCTCCTTCCTCAGGTGGCTCACGAAATTCAGCATGTGCTACTTCGATAAATGCACCATTGAGAGCGTAGTGTCCAGGTGCATAACGGCCTGGTGTGGCAACTGCTCTGCCCAGGACCGTTAGAAACTACAGAAGGTTGAGTGCACAGCCCAGACTATGATGGACTCCAACCTCTCAACCATTGACTCAATTTACACGGCTCATTGCTGCAGAAAAGTTGTTAACATCTATCCCAGATTACTGAGGGAAGGGAGTGAGGAAGTTGCTGGTGTCTTGACAGATATGTTTGTCGCATCCTTGAACATGGCTGAGGTCACGAGGAACGGAGAACTGTTAATCCCCCTGTTCAAGAAGGGTAGCAGGAATAATCCAGTTAAATATAGACCAGTGAGCCTGACGTCAGTGGTAGGGAAGCTGCTGGAGAAGATACTGATGAATAGGATCCATTCTCATTTGTATGAAAATGGTCTTATCAGTGATAGACAACATGGTTTTGTGCAGGGAAGGTTATGTCTTACCAAATTAGTAGAATGCTTTGAGGTAGTGACAAAGTTGATTGATGAGGGAAGAGCTGTTGGTTTCATGAAAATGGACTTCAGGAATGCATTCGATAACTTTTGCCATGGCCGGTTTATGGAGAAAGTGAAGTCGCATGGGGTCCAGGGTGTGCTCACTATGTGGATAAAGAACTGGCTGGTCAAGAGGAGGCAGAAAGTACTAGGGGAAGTGGGTTTCTCAAAATGGAGAACTGTGACCAGTGATGTTCCATTTAAGCTGTTTCTGGAAAGATATATTAATGAACAGAGAACAAAGGGATACAGACCCTTAGAGAATAGGCGTCAGGTTTAGATAGAGGAACTGGATTGGTGCAGGGTTGGAACGCTAAAAGGCCTGCTGCTGTGTTGGAATGTTCTTTGTTCTTTGTTCTAACATTGTCAAAGACCCATCACAACCCAGTAATAATCTCCTACAACCTCTTCCATCAGCTTAGAAGATACAGATGATTGAAAACACGGAGCCGCCGGCTCAGGAACAGCTTCTTCCCGGCTGTTATGAGAATGATGGATGGACTCTCTAATCTTAAATAATGCTGATCTTGTTCAAGTTGATCTCGCCTAGCGCACGCCTTGTGCAGCGTAACCTACATGCCTTTCAGACATGTTTTACAGCCATTGTTCTGTATATCCTTGCTTACTATGATCTGACTGTACACCTTGGGCCAGGTAACAATAAATCCTCACCTGCATCCTCCCAGCTCCCTCCAGTGCTCACTCCCAGCTCTCTCCGGTCCTCACACCTAGCACCTCTCATTGCTCACCCCCAGCTTCCTGTGACCCCACCCCCAGCTCCCTTTGTCCTTTGTCTCTCACTGTTTCTCTCACTCTGTCTGTTTTCCTGTGTTATCCTTTTCTTTGTCTTCTGTTTCTTTCCCTGAATTTACTCTCTCCCCTTCTCCCTGTTCATATGACTGCTTGTTTCCTTGTTTTGATTCCTTTCTGTCTTTGACTGATTTCTCGCGCTGTGTTCTCTCTCTCCTTCCCTTTGTGCCTGTCTCTATTTCACTCGTGATGGCGATGGCCTCTCTATAAAATTGAAGCAGGTGATGGCTGATTGGTTCGATGTTGCCAACACAATTAACTCAACTGAGTTTTGCTATCATGGACATAGTTTACATTTACTGGTGAACTTTCAATTGTTGTCAATTGTTGTGGGTATCCATTTAAAAGCCAATTGTTACATCTAACTAATTTGGAACTGCCCGTCTCCCAGTGCTTTGTATACTGGCAACTGAAAGCATTCTATTCGCATGACATGGTAAGTGCTGTGCCCAGGACCATAAGAAACTACAGACGGTTGTGTACATAGCCCAGACCATCACTGAAGACAACCTTCCATCCATTTATACTTCTCATTGTCGCCGAAAGGCTGATAACAAGAAAAGATCTCTCCCAAACTGGTAATGATCTCTTGCAACCTTTTCCAATAGGGAGAAGATAGAGAGGCTTGAAAACATGGACCAGCATACCCAGGAACACCTTCTTCCCTACCGTAATTAGACTGACGAATTGACATCTCTAACTTTTCAAATAATACTCGTCTTGCTAGTAGTGATCTTGCTTTGCACATCTCCTGTGCAGCTTTAGCCTTATATTCCTCACTCTGTTGAAGTACCCCATGAGTTGCATTTTCTTGTTTACTATCATGTTCCTGCACTAATGCCACAACAAAGCTTTCCACTGTACATTTGATAAAATAAATCAAATCAAATCAGATCAAACATATGGACTGCAGTGACTCACGGTCTTCTCAAGAGCAGCTAGAAAAGTGACATATTGCTGGCCCAGCCAGTGATACCCGTATACCATTAAGGAATATAAGAAGACGACCACACTCAGGGAAGAGAGACAGGGAGATCAAATTGCTTTAAACATGCTCTCAGACATATACAGTTTTCCCTCCCTGTCTGAAATTACAGTGTTCCTTTCGCAAGCTGAAATGGTGTAAAGTGATGAAGTATTAATTTGTATCTGAAAAAAAAAATCTTTCTTTGTAAAAGTGAAAATCCTCTTTGGATTTCTTTTGATTAGCGAAAACAGGTCCTAATGTAGGTCATTTGGAAAGGGAAGTGGAGAAAAGCAAACTTTTGAAAAGCAGGGGATACCTGTATTTACATGGGCATGATTTGTCAGGAAGATGGGAAAGGCGAAAAATAAATGAGGTGAATCTCACATTTGATTTCCATGCCAGGTGATCATCATTCCCTTTTTGTTCTATCTCTCTCTTTCTCGATCGATTCAACTCAGTACTCTTCCCCTGCAAAGCTGACTTCCCTGCCACCAACATTATTCACACTACTTCCCAACTAACTTAAGTCCTGAAAAGCACTTTCTGTTCTTTTCTTTGCTTTTTAAAAATATAATTTCAGGTCAGTAACACACCCTCCACCCTACCCAGAATAGTCATCAGCACTGCTGATATCGATATGGTAGAAGTTCCCAATGGTGGAAATTATGATAAGGCTCAAGGAAAACCTCCTCTCCATTGTTGTAATGTTCAAGTCTATTATTCTCAGATTCAGATCTGTCCTCTCAATGTCTACGTATCTGCTGATCTCTGTTACTGTTGGAGCTGTTGCCCCTGCTACTACAGCGGGATAAAGCACTGACTGAACCCCTGACTAATAGGAACGGGAAACCCTCCAGTGACACAATTACAATGCATAGAGACTGACATCAATCACAGTCACTGACCAAGCAGTTCCAGCTTTCAATACAGCACATTCAGTTCACAATATAACTGAACTGGACTGAACATTGACATTGCCAGCTATTGGTCACATCTCCTATCACCAATTTCTCTCGTGAAATCAGTTGTGAGGGAAAATGATATTTTTTTCGTGGTCTTGATGACTCTGCTCTGTTGTACGTTTGCAATGCTGTACCATCTCTCCCCAAATCCATCCATGCAACAAAAGAAGCACAATCAGGATGTTGCTACTGTATGGATGTCTCCTCCATGGCAACAAACACCAGCCAACAGACTGTCACTGGACACAGTTGCCCTGAACATAGGCAGAAAGTGTGACATCTCTGAATGTTCCTCTCACTGCTCCAATAAGGCAAAGTTGGAACTTCTATACAGAATATGATTCAGTAATTTTTTAAAATAAAAATTACCAAACATTTTAATGCAGTTTTATTAGGTGTAAAGCAATACTTTTACACATTTTGGCCTCAGTCCAAAATCAAACGTGATAAGCACAATGAACTTATTCATTAAGACTTATGAATTAATGAGTCAGATCCGAATGAATATGACATCGGCTGGGAGATAGGGCAGAATGGGGGCAATGGCTGTGGAGATGGCATAGAGTACAATGATATTTCCCTGTCATTATCGCTCTTTCTGACAGACAGAATTGAATATAATGCACAAGAAGGAGATGTAATGCCAAGTGTGAACTAAACAGGATAATATTAAATGTGATATAGTGAACTAATATTTATATGCACATTACTTAATCGAGTATACAGATTGAGTAGGGTCAACGGACCTAAAACATTAACTTTGATTTCTCTTCACAGATACTGCCAGGCCTGTTGAGCTTTCCTTCAATTCCTGTTTTTGTTTGAGATGGATCATATTGTTCATATCTGGTAGGATACTTACAATTAAAAGCAGGCACTAATAACAAAATAAGAAGGTCTGTGGCGACAATACAGAATAACAGTAGAGATACAGTACATTCTAAGCTGGGTTGAGACAATAGGTTGAGTTTCCTCCACTTTTGCTGTAATAATTCTGTGATATGCATTGAAAGCTTATGGAGGGGGGAGACAAGCTTGTTCAATAAAGGACAGTGTTTCATCATCAAAAATAGATTATTATTATTATTTCATGAAATTCAGTTGCCTCTAAAAGGACTTTTCAAACAAAGTGGATTTACTGAGATTTACAGGATATTCAGAACAATGTCTTTTTTTCTCTTTGAATCTTAAAGAAACAGATTTCGGCCGTAATACACGTGTCACAGTCACACCAACTGTAACAGGAAAGGACCACAGTGTGCAAATACAACCAAGGTCAATATATGGACCTGTCAAGAAACATGAAATAAATTGATATGGAAACATGAGATACAAACTGAAAATTGTAGAGAAATGAAAATAAAAACAGATGAGAAAGTATCTGCAGAGGGAAACAGTTAATATATTGATTATGATGTGAGACTTCTGAAAAGTCAAAAGTTAATTCTGTGCATCTCTGCTCAGATTCTGCCAGATTTGCTGAGTTTTTCTCCAGCTCTTTCATTTTTTTTCTGAATTGTGGCAAATTGTCTGATCTGAACAATGGGATGGTGAAGATACGACAAGAGGTGCATTTGGGCGAGTGGATGTAGTCAGCGTGCAGGGCACGGGTGGGGAGGCAGGTTCCAAGGGGTCATAGGCATCTCTGTGTTATTGCATCTTCTGGGCCTTATCTCTCTGATGAGCATGGTGAATGAGCCGGAGAAAGAAATAGAATTCAGGAGCGGTGCAGCATTGAGCCAATGAGTTGTGAAGCGTTTGGACAGATAAAATGTTGATATCAGTGGTGCTGACATCACACTATCAGTCCTCAGAAAGAAAGGGAGTGAAAATAATCTGAATGGTAATCTTATTGTAACGCCTTGATTTCATTGGGGTGACATTCAACCAGCAAGGTCCTACTTTTCTGAGATTTTAGACCAAACTGTGAAAACATAATTTATGTTGATGTTATTAACAGGACAAAGTCATCCATGGTTTTGGAAGGCGCTAGAAGGGCAGTGCTTATTTGGCATTCTCAAAAGCTCTGGGGAAGGTGTCATTGCTCAGTGAGAAAATTAGCAGGACAGAATATCCTCCGATTCCCATTGAACACAGTTTACTCAGGGTCCGTGATGCCACATGAGTCAAATACTACTTTGATGCAAGGGAAGTTACTCTGATCTCACCTCAAATGTCATTGGAAAATCCTTAAAATAATAAAAAGCAAAATGATAGAACACAGCTTGTTCGAACAATGTGCTCACTATACTCAGAATGTTTAAAGGAAAACTGGTGCATGGACTTCTGATTCTGAGGAGAGGTTCATCCTATTTGTGGTGAAGCTGTTTGGTTAAGCGCTGTGACAGAGAGACAGAAAGACACTCCACTCTGTACCATGGGGAACAAAACCATCCTGTTCACGGGGCATCAGGCAGTGACAGAAACACACTATTGTCTGTTCCACTTGGACATTGATCATCCCAATCTCATCATACATGGATGATCAATAGCAGCACAGAAGACAGCAGCTCCCATCATCCCAGTTGGAAGGTAAAAAGTGAATGCGATGGTCAGATGAAGAGGGAGTAACTGGGAAATTGGTGTAACTTACAGTGGGAGTGGCAGAAGGATGGTGTAAAGCAAGATCATCAGTGGAAGGGCATGTACCAGCAGCAGGGGTAGTGTAAGGAAAGTAGGAGTGTGAGGAAAGAGTAGGACAGAGGAGAAGAATGGCAGATGAAACTTTAGTGACAGGGAAAAGCTTGTTTTTGGGATTGGGTGCGAAAGCATCATTGTTCAGGAAAATCGAGATCAGGTTTCCATTCAAAATTAAGAAATTATTTCGTATATTTTCTTTTCTATTACTTCATTCTTTTTCAGATTGTACATGTACTCTCTATTTCTGTATCTCCATCAAGTGGAGACGACAGTTCTTTTCTCATCGAGTGTGGAGTTTCAACATTTTTAATTTTTTTACAGTATGAATTTACTTCAAATTCAAGGTAGACATGAGAATATGATTTGATCTCCTGCAATTTGTCCATAACATAGAATTTAAGTGAATATTTATCCTCATCACACTAGCTGATTTAAACAAACAATGAATTAGTCCATGTCCATCCTGCACATAAAAAATTTCTTTAGCTCTGGCTATTGCAGGGAATGTTACAAAGATCAGTGCTTCCAAAATGCTAATGTTTCAGCGCAAGATGCCAAACCATGTTCATCAAAAATTATTTACAAGCTTTATGAATAAAACATACAGAGGGGTAAAGTGTAAAAGGTGAATTCAAATCTGTGTCGAAAATGTTATTTGTGGCTTCCTCATAAAAGATGTCAACCACATCACTCTGTAAATTGACCAAAATAAGAAAAACCAGAGACTGGAATTCTCAAATCTTCCTCTGAATAACATCTGGAGAACATGAAGGAAACCATGGTTTGTTTGTAATATTCATAATTGATGATGGTGAGCATGTGGAAGATGAGGGGGTGGGGGGCAGTGGAATAATGACCAATGCTGTGGATGACACAAAGCTGAGCTGAGTGGCTCACAGTCAAGAGGAAAGGGTTAGGCTATGGGAGGATATAAATAGATTTTTCAGATAGACAGATCAGTGGCCGATGAAATTTAACACAGATAAATGTGGGATGATGCATGTCAGAGTAATAAGACAAGTGAGTACTCAAAACTATGAATGGGGAGGGCTAAATTTGCTCATTCTTTCTTTGTAGCAAGGAAGGTTGAGGAGGGAACCTGGTTCAGGTGGACAAGTGCATAAGGGTTATGAAGAGGAAAAACAAACAGAAGTGAAAGTGAAAGGCAGGGGATTGAGAGAGGATTTGTGCAATGTGTTTCGAGCTGAGAGGGTGGTATGAATCTGGAATGCATTGCCGAGGAGGGTGGTTGAGGCTGATAACCTCACAAACGTTTAAAAAGCGTTTGGATGTGCACCTGTTGGCACAGACATGATAGGCCTTTTCTTCATTGCATGAATCCTTGCGGTGGCAGCCGTGAACAGTCTGATATATTCTGAAGCAATAAGCAATGGCAGTTGCTGGTTTGTTCATTTGACTGGACTCAGTAAGTGGCGAGATTACAAACCAGCATCATCATGGAGCTTCAGCCCTTTGTCCACCTACAGCAACCAAGCCATCTCTGGGACATCCAGGGTAATTCACATGCTCAGTGTAAGCACTGTCCAACAACAGCACGACCATTTTTCCAGCTGTTTGCACGATTATTATAGCTACAACAATGTCATCGACACAGATTTTCCTTCAATATAATGCAGACTTCTAGCCATGAGGATGCTATTTCTCTAAAGCATAATAAATTCCTTACCAGGTATTCACATTGATAAAAAGCAAGTTTTCCTGTATTCTGCTGCCAGTTGTTTATCACAGCATTCCCCACTCCACTCCACCTCAACCTCTTCCCCCTTTAATATTTTCTTGTGCACTGTCTTCCTGATCTCATACACTACAATCCCTCACATCCCCCATACTCTCCATCCTAATTTGTGAATCCCTGATAAACCTGAGCTTCATCCCTATTATTTAATCCAACTTCCAACTCACAATGTGAACTGATATCTTTCCTTCCCTCAGCATGGTCATTAGACTGGCCATGCCTGATATTCTATTCATCTTGACCTTCTACCCAGTTTCTGACCCGCTGCTTTGGTTACCAAATTCCTGGTTTATTAATTTAAATCCATTTGACTTGCACTAGCAAACCTCCCCAAAAGGATGTTGTTGCTCCTCCAGTTAAGATGGAACCTGTCTTTTTTGTACAGGTCCCACTTGTCCTGGAAGAAATCCCAATAATCCAAAAATCTGAAACCATCAAACCTGAACTAGATTTTTAACAACATGTTAAGCTATACTGTCGTCCTAATCCTTACCTCTTTTCCATATAGCACGGGAAGTAATTCAGAGATTACAGAGGATTGTTCTGTCTCTCTCTCACACACACACACATATTCACACACACAGACAGTACATTGCTTTGCAGAAGAATACCAATAACCTTAGAAATAATCAGAATGATAACTGGAATGAAGGATTTAGTTAAAGAAAGGATGAGAGAAATTGCATTTCTTCTGGATGTTAGTTTGCTCGCTGAGTTGGAGAGTTCATTTTAGATGGTTCATCACTATACTAGGAAACATTATCAGTGAGCCTCCGGTGAAATGTTAGTCTTATGTCCCACTTCGTATTTAAGTGTTTAGATTTCCTTGAGTCAGTGATGTAATTTCCAGTATTGGTGATTTAATGCCGTGTCCTTTTCCTCAGAGAGTGTTAGATGGAATCAAAATCGATGTGTTTGTTGATGGATTTCCGGTTGGAATGCTATGCTTCTCGGAATTCTCACGCATGTCTCTGTTTGGCTTGTCCTAGATGGATGTGCAGACCCAGTCAAAATGATATACTTCCTCATCCGTATGTAAGGACCTAGTGATAGTGGGTCATGTCTTTTTTCAGGTTAGTTGTTGTTCATGCATCCAGGTGGCTAGTTTTCTGCCTGTTTTTCCGATGTAGTGTTTGTTACAGTAGTTGCAAGGCTTATTCTTCCTGGGGCAGAACAGACAAAGATGCGAACTTATCGCGGTACTCAAAATTATGAAGAAAGTTGCAGAGTAAAACAGGAAAACTCTGTTTCCGTTAGTTGGCATTACAGCATCAAGGAGTTCTAATTTCAAAATGGTCAGCAAAAGAGCTGGGACTGAGATACATAAATACTCCTTTATTGAGAGAGTTGTTAGGATTTGGATTAGACTGCCTGGGAGAGTTGTAGATGACGATGCAATCAAGAATTGGAAAAAAAATTTGGAAATTATGAATTTACTGCACTGCAGAGATAAGGCTGGCAAATGGAATGTGCATGGGAAACATTACTGGGGCTGATGCACACACACAGTGGCCAATGGCCTCCTCCTGTGTTGTACTCTATCATGTGTCTGATGCAAATAAAAGTCAGTATCGGATTATTTCCCATTGTAAATGCTTGCAAATATCTGATTATTTAGTGCAGGATAAGCATTTAAAAGTGCAAGTATTGCAAGGTCAACCTCATTATGTAGTCTATTTATTACTCAGAACATGAATATTTTAAATGTTATATTCTCTTTAATAAAACAAATGTCATTGCTTTGGCACAAATCGCTTTGAAAAGGTCTGACTTTTCCCTCACACCAAAATACGTCCATCTATTTTTTTTCACTGTCCACATTTCATATTAAGTATCATTCTTTCTAAAAATTGGAAGTTTTCAAATATGATAACATAAATCATTTACAATGCATGTTGAATTATTGCCATTTCTAAATTGCTGGCTAATAGCTGAAGCTCGTACATTTCATTGAGAAATTTAACTGATTGATTATATATAAATGTAACAGTACGCTAATTATATTTGATTGTTCAATCGTTTACTCACTACGAACATGTAATCATTGAGAAGCCTACCATTTTCATAATATGGTGGAGCGGCAATGCATTGTTTTGAATCCTGACATTGATTACATGATTCTGATCATAACAGTTAGGTACCATGTTCTTTATTTGATATGAAATAAAATGTGCATTCTTTATTTTTGTGTTACAAAATCTTGACAGGATTTTATACTTTACTCCCATAAATATAGAATCGACATAATTGTTTTCAGATATTATAGTTCAGTTGAATAATCATACTTCACATCTCATTTTTGCCCAATTCACGAAACATAGCTAACAGCTGATTATTGTTCGGGTCAGTAAACTCAACACCTTGCAATGAGCTACGCTAAAAATGGCTTCCAAAAGATTTGGAATCATTTACAATGTTACTGTGATGCAGAGTGACACACTGGCCTACTCCTCAAAATGGGTCAGGGAAGTCAGTCTACCATTTCTTCACAACATATAATTTCAAAATCACCCTGGGAAAGGTGGGAGCTCGCTAACAGACTAGGACTGGTCTCAGTGTAGCTACAAATGATGTCCAAATTAGATATCAATGGCTGACCAGCAACCAGGTTTTAAAAATTCATCTTCAGTCGGATCCTGGCCCAGTGGCAGATGTGTCGACATGCAGTGTCAGAATCACACCGCACAACTTATTGATGGTGCTGACACCTAGCTTGCCTCCCAGACTCCATACATCTGCACCCTGGACCGGATGCTGGAAAAAGGCGTTAAAAAGCTGACAGTCTGGTGCACTATCCTGAGTCTCACAAAGAAAC
The DNA here is from genome assembly GCF_047496795.1 of Chiloscyllium punctatum. Taxonomy (NCBI): domain Eukaryota; kingdom Metazoa; phylum Chordata; class Chondrichthyes; order Orectolobiformes; family Hemiscylliidae; genus Chiloscyllium; species Chiloscyllium punctatum. Next base: position 48,331,414 of record NC_092754.1, on the reverse strand, counting down.
CTCTGAAACCATATCCAATAAATGTCGCCTTCATTATCACCAGAATCAAAATCAAATTTTACATGTCGGTGGATGGCCAGAGATTAATACATGATTCACCCAACAGATTGCACAGATTGCATCTGAAGAAAATAGCAGCAAACAGCAGGCCAAGAAGCATGTTAATAACTGAATTTGGCGGATTCTGCCTGGTGTATGTTACCACACACATATTGTACTGGCACTCAGGTGACTGTAACAATGCATACTATAAATGTAAGTTTGGACCTAACACCCCTTCAAAGCTTCCTGATTTCACACACATCACTCCCTCACACATTCAAGAATTGATGAGAATCTAAAAGCTTGGTGAAACAGGAATCATAGTACAGGCCCTTCATCCCTTGACGTCCTGCCGACCTTTTATCCTGTTCTAAGATCAGACTACCCTACATACCTTTCATTATACGATCATTCATGTGTCTATCCACACTCCCACACTCTCTGTGTAAAGAACCTACCTCAGACATCTCCCATAAATATTCCTCCAATTACCTAAAAATCATGCCCCCTCATGATAGCTATTTCCATCCTGGATGAAAGTCTCTGGCTATCCACTCTATCTATGCCTCTAATCATTTTGTCCACCTCTATCAAGTCACGTTCCATTCTTCTTCGATCCAATGAAAAAAAACCTAGTTCCCTGAATTTTCTTTTGTAAGACCTGCCCTCCAGTCCAAGCAGCGTCCTGATAAATTTCCTCAGTATGCTCACCAATGCTTCCACGTCTTTCAATAAGGCGACCAGTACGGAACACAACATTCTAAGTGTGATCTCACCAGGGTTCTATAGAGCTGCAGTTTAACCTCACTACTTAAACTCAATCCCCCTGCTAATGAAAACATCATCCGGCTTCTTAAGAACCTTATCAACCTGGGTGGCAACTTTGTGGGAGCTTTGACATGGATCATCAGATCCCACTGTTACTCCACAATGTATGAATCCTACATTTAACTGTGTATTATGCATTCAAGCTCGACCTTCCAAACTGAATCGCTTTACAATTTTCCAGGTTGAACTCCAACTGCCCCTTATCAGCCCAGTTCAGCATCCTATCAATGTCCCATGCAAACTACAATAGCCTTCCGACTACCCATAATTTCACCAAGCTTTGTTAAATCGAAAAACTTACTAATCCACCTACACTCTTCCTCATCTAAGTCAGTTATAAATATCACAAACAGCAGAGGCCCCAGAACCGATCCCAATGGAACACCAATGGTCACCGAGCACCAAACAGAATGCTTGCCATTTACCATCCCCCTCTGTCTTCTATGGGCCAGTCCATTCTGCAGCCAGACAGACCGGTTTCCCTGTATCCGATGCGTCCTTAGTTTCTGAATGAACCTACCATGGGAAATTTACCAAACGCCTGATTAAAAACTCCACATCCACTACTCTCGCTTCTTCAATGTGTTTCATCCCATCCTCAAAGAATTCAATAAGGTTTGTGAGGCATGACCTGCCCCTCACAAAGCCATGCTGACTATTTCTAACCAAACTATGATTTGCAAGTAATCATAAATTCTGTCTCTCAAAATTCTCTCCAAAACTTTACCCAATGCTGATGTAAACTGACTGCTCTGTAATTCTCAGGCTTATCCCTACACCATTTCCTGAACAAGGGAGTAACACCTGCCACCCTCCAACCATCTGGCACTACTCCAATGGAGAGTGAGGACGTAAAGATCATCTCCAAAGGTGCAGCAGTCTCTTCCCTCTCTTCCTGTTGTAAGCCAGGGTGGATCCCGTCTGGCCTAGGAGATTTATCTATCCCTGTGTTTGTATTTCAAATCAGACTGTACTTCACCTCACCATGTCTACTCACTGTCCAACTATCTGATTGACTGCTTTCCATTTCAGGGCTCTATATAGTGCTGCTTTCCTGAACACATATTGTTCCCAATAACCTGTTAATCATGGAATGGAAAACATGGGAAGGCAACAATGCCTTCCTGATGAAAGGCTGATGCCCAAAGCTTTGACTCTCCTGCTCCTCAAATGTCGCCTGACTGGCTGTGCTTTTCCAGCGCCACACATTTCAACTCTGATCACCAGCATCTGCAGTCCTCATTTTCTCCATTACAAAGGGCTGTCCACTCTGCACACTGAGCAGGCAATTAATCAGCAGAAACCCGTTGTATTTAGAGCTGACTGTTCAGTTCTGGAAAGTTGCATTTGATGAATACATTTACTGAAAATGAAATTACTATTCAACAACATTCATTCAGTCCCAGAGTTACAGTTTTGGTTCATGAATTAGGCAACTTGATAACGAGCAGTGAATGACTGAAGAACTCCGAAGTACAGAGTATTCTAGGTGATATATTCCAGGCTGGATGTGCTTTCCCTTAATGTTGGGTATATTATCAGACAGACAGATGTGATAAGGGAACGAGCTGACACGTGGAATTGTGACATTTTTGCTATTACAGAAATGTGTTTGAAGGAGATCAGGGCTGACAACTCAATATTGTGCGGTACAAGAACTATAGGCAGCACAGGAGAGGTGTAAAGGAGGAGGTGGTGTTGCATTATTAGTCATTATGGAGTCAGTTGCTGCAGTAAGAAGGGAATTAAATCGGAAAGAGAAGCTTAAAGCAGGTATAAATTGAGCAGGTCAATGGAGGCAACTACCATATGTGTAGGGCTAAACTTAAAACGGCAGTAGAAGCGTAAATATGAGGCGTGATAAAACATTAGCGGGTAGTATGAGTGGGTTGAGAGAGATAGGGAGTAGTATATGATTTGGGAGGGTCTTAGAGATATAGGGAGGGGTGTAGGGTTTGAAGTGGATTAGAAAGATAGGGAGGCGTGCAGGGTTTGAGAGAGTTATGGAGTAGTATAGGGTTTGGAGGAGGTTAGAGAGATAGAGAAGGGTTACAGATTGGAGGGGGTTAGACGGAGAGGGAAATGTGCAGGTTTGGAGGGGATTAGACAGATAGGGAGGCGTGCAGGGTTTGAGAGAGATACGGAGCAGCATAGGGCTTGGAGCAGGTCAGAGAGATAGGGAGGGTGGAGGGATTGGAGGGGATTGGACAGATAGGGAAAGGGTTTGGTGATTTTAAGATAAGTAGGGAGAGGTATAGGGTTTGGAGGGGTCAGAAAGATAGTGAGGGGAGCAGGGTTTAGAATGGGTTAAGGAGATAGGGAAAGGAGTAGTGTTTGGAGGAGTTTAGAGATCTAGGGAGGGGTGCAGTATTTAGAGAGGGTTAAGGAGATAGGGAGGGGTGTCGGGTTTGGAGGGAGTTAGAGAGATATAAAAAGGGTACAGTGCATGGAGGGTGTTATAGAGATAGTGAAGGCGGTAGTGGCTGGAGGAAGTTACATAGATGGGATGGGTGGAAGGTTTGGAGGAGGATAAAGAGGAGTGTAGGGTTTGGGGAAGGAGAGAGAGATAGCGAAGGGAGTAGTTTTGGAGGAGGTTTGAAGCTCATTGTGTCAGATCAAACACTGACACAGAAACCTCCTGCTGACCCCCCCCCCCTCCCCCTCCCTCACGGTATCAGATCAAACACTGACACAGAAACCTCCTGCTGACCCCCCCCCTCCCTCAGCCTCACGGTGTCAGACCAAACACTGACACAGAAACCTCCTGCTGACCCCCCCCCTCCCTCAGCCTCACGGGGTCAGATCAAACACTGACACAGAAACCTCCTGCTGACCCCCCCCCCTCAGCCTCACGGTGTCAGACCAAACACTGACACAGAAACCTCCTGCTGACCCCCCCCCTCCCTCAGCCTCACGGGGTCAGATCAAACACTGACACAGAAACCTCCTGCTGACCCCCCCCCTCCCTCAGCCTCACGGGGTCAGATCAAACACTGACACAGAAACCTCCTGCTGACCCCCCCCCCCTCCCTCACATTGTCAGATCAAACACTGACACAGAAACCTCCTGCTGACCCCCCCTCCCTCACGGTGTCAGATCAAACACTGACACAGAAACCTCCTGCTGACCCCCCCCTCCCTCAGCCTCACGGTGTCAGATCAAACACTGACACAGAAACCTCCTGCTGACCCCCCCCCCACCTCAGCCTCACATTGTCAGATCAAACACTGACACAGAAACCTCCTGCTGACCACCCCCCCCTCCCCCTCCCTCACGGCGTCAGATCAAACACTGACACAGAAACCTCCTGCTGACCCCCCCCCCTCCCTCAGCCTCACGGTGTCAGATCAAACACTGACACAGAAACCTCCTGCTGACCCCCCCCCCCCTCCCCCTCCCTCACGGCGTCAGATCAAACACTGACACAGAAACCTCCTGCTGACCCCCCCCTCCCTCAGCCTCATGGGGTCAGATCAAACACTGACACAGAAACCTCCTGCTGACCCCCCCCCCCCCTCCCCTCACGGTGTCAGATCAAACACTGACACAGAAACCTCCTGCTGACCCCCCCCTCCCTCAGCCTCACGGTGTCAGATCAAACACTGACACAGAAACCTCCTGCTGACCCCCCTCCCTCAGCCTCACGGTGTCAGATCAAACACTGACACAGAAACCTCCTGCTGACCCCCCCCCCCCCCTCAGCCTCACGGTGTCTGATCAAACACTGACACAGAAACCTCCTGCTGACCCTCCCCCCCTCACGGGGTCAGATCAAACACTGACACAGAAACCTCCTGCTGACCGCCCCCCTCCCTCACGGTGTCAGATCAAACACTGACACAGAAACCTCCTGCTGACCCCCCCCCCCCCCTCACGGTGTCAGATCAAACACTGACACAGAAACCTCCTGCTGACCCCCCCCCCCACTCAGCCTCACATTGTCAGATCAAACACTGACACAGAAACCTCCTGCTGACCCCCCCCCCCTCCCCCTCCCTCACGGCGTCAGATCAAACACTGACACAGAAACCTCCTGCTGACCCCCCCCCCCCTCCCCCTCCCTCACGGTGTCAGATCAAACACTGACACAGAAACCTCCTGCTGACCCCCCCCCCTCAGCCTCACGGTGTCAGATCAAACACTGACACAGAAACCTCCTGCTGACCCCCCCCCCACCCCCCCCACCCTCAGCCTCACGGGGTCAGATCAAACACTGACACAGAAACCTCCTGCTGACCCCCCCCCCCTCACGGGGTCAGATCAAACACTGACACAGAAACCTCCTGCTGACCCCCCCCCCCTCACGGTGTCAGATCAAACACTGACACAGAAACCTCCTGCTGACCCCCCTCCCTCAGCCTCACGGGGTCAGATCAAACATTGACACGGAAACCTCCTGCTGACCCCCCTCCCTCAGCCTCACGGTGTCAGATCAAACACTGACACAGAAACCTCCTGCTGACCCCCCTCCCTCAGCCTCACGGTGTCAGATCAAACACTGACACAGAAACCTCCTGCTGACCCCCCCCTCCCTCAGCCTCACGGGGTCAGATCAAACACTGACACAGAAACCTCCTGCTGACTCCCCTCCCTCAGCCTCACGGTGTCAGACCAAACACTGACACAGAAACCTCCTGCTGACCCCCCCCCCCCCCCCTCCCTCACGGTGTCAGATCAAACACTGACACAGAAACCTCCTGCTGACCCCCCCCCCTCCCCCTCCCTCACGGTGTCAGATCAAACACTGACACAGAAACCTCCTGCTGACCCCCCCCCCCCCCCTCCCTCACGGTGTCAGATCAAACACTGACACAGAAACCTCCTGCTGACCCCCCCTCCCTCCCTCAGCCTCACGGGGTCAGATCAAACACTGACACAGAAACCTCCTGCTGACCCCCCCTCCCTCCCTCAGCCTCACGGTGTCAGATCAAACACTGACACAGAAACCTCCTGCTGACCCCCCCTCCCTCCCTCAGCCTCACGGGGTCAGATCAAACACTGACACAGAAACCTCCTGCTGACCCCCCTCCCTCAGCCTGACATTGTCAGATCAAACACTGACACAGAAACCTCCTGCTGACCCCCCCCCCCCCCCCTCCCTCACGGTGTCAGATCAAACACTGACACAGAAACCTCCTGCAGACCCCCCCCCCCCCCTCACGGTGTCAGATCAAACACTGACACAGAAACCTCCTGCTGACCCCCCCCTCCCTCCCTCAGCCTCACGGTGTCAGATCAAACACTGACACAGAAACCTCCTGCTGACCCCCCCCCCTCCCTCACGGTGTCAGATCAAACACTGACAGAAACCTCCTGCTGACCCCCCCCTCCCTCCCTCAGCCTCACGGGGTCAGATCAAACACTGACACGGAAACCTCCTGCTGACCCCCCCCCCCTCCCTCAGCCTCACGGTGTCAGATCAAACACTGACACAGAAACCTCCTGCTGACCCCCCCCCCCCTCCCTCAGCCTCACGGTGTCAGATCAAACACTGACACAGAAACCTCCTGCTGACTCCCCCCCCCTCCCTCAGCCTCACGGGGTCAGATCAAACACTGACACAGAAACCTCCTGCTGACTCCCCTGCCTGAGCTGGTGGATCAGTGTCCCTCTACATTGAACAACACTTGGTGGAAGCACTGAGAGACTGACTGAGCTGGAGAATGTTTACTGGGTGGGCCATTTCAAAACCAACATCAAGAGGGGCTCAGCAGCAGCATTGCTGATCGAGGTGGTCGGGTCCAAAAGGACATAACTCCTTCACTGCGTCTGCACCGGGTCGGGGGGAACAACTGACAGATAGAATCATCCTTGACCTCATCCTCACCAACCTACTGGCTGCAGACACATTGTTCAATAACCGTATTGGGAACAGCGAACTACCGCACACAGTATTTCTGGAGACAAAGTTCCACTTTTACATCGTGAAGACCCCCTGTGCATTTGTGACACCATCACTGTGCTCAACAGGGCAGATTTCCAATAGAGTTTGGAACTTTGCACTGGCCTGTGTGAGCTGGTTCGGGTTATTACCAACAGCAGCAGAATTGTACTCCAGCATAAGTTTCACTATCACTGCCTGCTGTATGCTCCACTTTATCCTGACCATCAAGCCAGGGATACAGCCTTGTTAAATGGAGAATACAGGAGGGCCTGCCTATACACCTCAGAACGAGATGAAGTTACTAAATTGGGCCACTTACTCACCACATGGTATAAATAGAAAATGATACACAGATCTATCCAATGAATCAGGACTCATCTCTGCAATCCTCTCATATACAGTCTGGGTGAGTGGTGGTGGACAATCACACAACTCACTGGAGCAGGAGGATCCACAAATACCACCTTCCTCAAAGATTGAAGAGCCCAGCACAATAATAGGAAAGCGAAGGCTGAAACTTTCACAACAATGTTCAGACAGAAATATCGATGGGAGGATCAACTTTAGTCTCGTCTCGATTGCAGTCTTCATCTAAACGATTTACAACAAGAAAACACGAGCTGAATTCGAGAGGTGAGGTGACAGTGACTGCACTTTTAACATGATTATAACTGCATTTATCCAAGTGTCATATCCAGGATTAACGGCAAACCTGGAACAAATAGGAATCGTCTGCATTGGCAGAAGTTATACCTGGTACAAAGGAAGGTGGCTGGGGTTGGTGGAGAGCAACCATCTCACCTCTGCCGCAGTTCTCCAAGGGAGGGGTTTCTGGGTAAGCCTGTAGATCAGAAATGGAAAGGTAGGGCACCATACCCCGACAGGATGATTGGGCTGCTCTCTCGTTAGACAGACACGACTGACGGTAGATTAACTAGACAGTCATCATGCCTCAAGTGAGGGAGAGCTTGAGTAGGACAGCCCTTATCATACACCTCAGTCAGTGCAGGAATTGAACCCACACTGTTAGTGTTAATCTGAATTTCAAACCAGCTGTCCAAGTAACCAAGTCATCACTCAGCTCCATGTGGTAGGTATTGTGATATTATTCCATTCAGATATGTTGCTAAACACCTTTGGAGCAGGTGGAACTAGAAGCCAGCTTCCTAGCTCAGAGAGAGGGACAGCATCAGTGAGCTGTAAAAGCACTCTCTGCCCTAGGCCCAATAATTTTCAGCTGCTTCATAAATGACCATCCCGACTCAAGTGAAGTCACAACTGGGATTGTTTGCCAATGATTGGACAATATTCACCACCATTAATGATTTACTCTGATACTGAAGCAATCCTTATCCAAATGCAACAAGGACCTGGAACTATGAAGGTGTGTGTTTAACAGTGACAAGTACCACTCCCATTGCACACATGCCAGACAACGACTACCTCCAATAATTGAAAATGCAATCATATCCTCTAACGTTCAATGTCACCACCATCACTGAACTCCCAAAGACCAATATCCCGCGGATTACCGTTAACCAGAACTGGACTGACCGTATACTTTCATCACCCATTCCTGTAAAGGCCTTATGCTAAAATGTCGATTCTCCTGTACCTCAGATGCTGCCTGACCTGTTGTGCTTTTTCAGCGTCATACTTTGACGCATATAAATGAATTGGCTACAAGAATATCTCAAGGGCTAGGAATCCTGCAGAAATAACATACTTCATGATTTCCAAAAGCCAGTACACCATCTAGAAGACACACATCAAATGTGAGTGCGATGAAATACCCGTCCCCTCCCCATTTTCCCTGTGAATGCAGCTTCACCCCTCAACCACTGACACTCAGGCGCATCAATACCTGCCATCTACTCGGTGCTCTGCAGAAATTTAACAAGGCTCCTTACAACATACCTCTGAAACCATGACCGTCAAGAAGGACAAGGGAAACAGACACATGGGATTATCATCATGTTTGCTTTCCATTACAAGCCAACCACCATCCTGATTGGGAAGTATATTTCCATTCCTTTAGTGTCACTATTTCAAGTTACCCCCAATGGTATTAGAACATAGAACATAGAACAGTACAGCACAGAACAGACCCTTCAACCCACAACATTGTGCCGACCATTGATCCTCATGTATGCACCCTCAAATTTCTGTGACCATATGCATGTCCAGCAGTCTCTTAAATGTCCCCAATGACCTTGCTTCCACAACTGCTGCTGGCAACGCATTCCATGCTCTCACAACTCTCTATGTAAAGAACCTGCCTCTGACATCCCCTCTATACTTTCCTCCAACCAGCTTAAAACTATGACCCCTCATATTAGCCATTTCTGCCCTTTGAAATAGTCTCTGTTATCGACTCTATCTATGCCTCTCATTATCTTGTATTCTTCAATTAGGTCCCCTCTCCTCCTGCTTTCCTCCAATGAAAGGAGTCCGAGCTCAGTCAACCTCTCTTCATAAGATAAGCCCTCCAGTCCAGGCAGCATCCTAGTAAACCTCCTCTGAACCCTCTCCAAAACATCCACATCTTTCCTATAATAGGGCGACCAGAACTGGACACAATATTCCAAGTGCGGTCTAACCAAAGTTTTATAGAACTGCAACAAGATCTCACGACTCTTAAACTCAATCCCCCGTTAATGAAAGCCAAAACACCATGTGCTTTCTTAACAACCTGTCCACTTGGGTGGCCATTTTAAAGGATCTATGTACCTGCACAGCAAGATCCCTCTGTTCCTCCACACTGCCAAGAATCCTATCCTTAATCCTGTACTCAGCTTTCAAATTCGACCTTCCAAAATGCATCACCTCGCATTTATCCAGGTTGAAGTCCATCTGCCACCTCTCAGCCCATCTCTGCATCCTGTCAATGTCCCGCTGCAGCCTACAACAGCCCTCTATACTGTGAACAACACCTGCAACCTTTGTGTCATCTGCAATCTTGCTGACCCATTCTTCAATCCCCTCATCCAAGTCTTTAATAAAAATTACAAACAGTAGAGGCCCAAGGACAGAGCCCTGTGGAAACCCACTCACTTCCAGGCAGAATATTTTCCTTCTACCATTCGCTGTCTTCTGTTGGCCAGCTAATTCTGTATCCAGACAGCTCAGTTCTCCATATCCCATTCCTCCTGACGTTCTGAATGAGCCTACCATGGGAACTTTATCAAATACCTTGCTGAAGTCCATATGTACCACATCCACAGCTCGACCCTCATCAACGTTTCTAGTCAGATCCTCAAAGTATTGTAAGTCTAATTACAGCACATCGTCTGCAGTGGTTCAATGTGGCAACTCACCCTCACCTTCTCAAGGGCAACAAGGGATGGACAATAAATACTGGCCCAATCATATTTCATGAATAAGTGAAATGAAAATATTGTCCACACCTGCCCAATGTTGGACATTGTGCTTTGGGTTTTGTGAGCTCAGGCTGTTCGTGTCCAGGCAGTAACCTGTTTGTTTTAAACTGCTGAAGGGATGTGCTGTTTTAAACAATCTGGCAGTCTCTCAGAGCCACGGCCTACATACCGAGCATCACACAGACACTGCCATTGACATCCCATATTGCTGAGCTCTGAGATAGACAGAAGCAATTCAAAATGTCCCCAGATCTGAGTGTAACATGTTTAAACACGCAGTGATATTGTTGCCATGAAAATGATTATGAGTGAATATTAGCAGGGAGAAAGGGAGGACTGCAGGTGCTGGAGATCAGAGTCAAAAAGTGTGGTTCTGAAAAAATAGCACAGCCATTCATGTAGCTACTGAGGAGCAGGAGAGTCGACTATGAGTTAAATGTATATTTTCAAATTCCTTGTACTTAATCATAATTTGGTCTTGGGTGCAGTAATGAGACTCATCATTTCAATGCTCCTTACTGTGAGTTGGGCACTGTTTTCATCGTATTGTTGTTATAAAGGTGAGCGGAATACATGGGATGGACGTTGTGCTTAGTGGACAATCTAAAAGTTGGTTTTATGAAAGGTTGTCAGAACTTCAGTAAAGAGAGTTTACTGTTAACTGTTAGAACAATGCTGCAAACATTTACACAGAGAATTCCAGCTCAAGTCACACACAAGAACGTTGGTCTGGGATGATGCCGGCCATCAATGGAGCTGTACAATTCTGTTTGGATACTGACATTGTGGGGCTAACATACAATGGATATGGTTTATGAGGGATTCAATGTAAGATGCCATGTGCTGCAGGAGCCCATCACCTTTATAACACCTTCATTCAGGATCAGGTCCAAGGTGCAGAATTACAGAGTTTAGGTGCCATACCAGAAGCAATATACTTGCAAGACATGGTTGTTTACAGATCATTGTTACAAATGTTGAACTGCGCCATGTAGTAGTCCATTGACCAGTCTGCTCCACATACATCTCCCAGTTGTTCAGGTATGTCTCTAACCAGTCTATTGTGTGAGTAACTGCCCAGCTCCAGTTTGGAAGCTCTCTGGACAGATTTTGGAGATGGTCAGTGTTTTGGAGGTCATGGTGAGGGCCAGTAACACTGTGTCTGAATTCAGGTTTTCCTCAAAGTCATTTCCAACAGCTTTGCTGCCTGCAAGATGGTGTGTTCACTGATCTGAACATGAATCGGCTGTTTACTACAGTCACTGAATTGTGTATTAGTCAAGTGTGCTTTCTGGTGTTTCAATTATTGTTCACTTCAATTGTTTTCAATTTAAAAATATTGATGTTTGGGTTATTTTAAAATATGTAAGAAACAAAGTGATATTAACACTTCATTACACAAAATGTAAAAAAGTGACCTGTTGTATATTTCCCATGGACTAATCAAAAAACAGTCAGATATTGCCTTTAAAGCAGGATTCTGTGAACAGGACTATGTCACTGGCAACATCACCATCCTCTCTGGTAGGTTCTGTCCCACCGACAGGACATAGCCAGGCTGAGGGGGAAGTTCTTGGCATATAGTCAATACAGTGCTCAGCATTGATGCTGGATCCTGTAGCTGCTAGACTGCTCTGCGGCAGGTTATGGGGGAATCAGTAAAAGGGAAACATATCATTGACCACATCATCACCGATCTGCCTGCTGCAGATACACTTCTACATTTCATATACTGGTAAGAATGGTCACTGCACAGTCCTTATGGGGAGCAAGGGCTACCTTTACATTTTGCAGACCCACCTCACCATGATATGGGTTTCTCCTGGGACAGGCGTTAAACAGATTGAGCAACAAATGATGATGCATCTATGAGGTGCAATGGGCCATCAGCAGCAGCAGAATCATACTCTGTACAACTCAGTCTGCAACCTCACACCCGACATTCCTGCCACTGTACAGTAACCATCACCGCCAGATATACGTCCCACTGTACAGTAACCATCACGGCCCGACATATCTCCCACTGTACAGGAGCCATCATAGCCCAACATACCTCCCACTGTACAGTAACTATCAAGAGCTCAGTGCTTAGCACTGCTGCCTCACAGCACCAAAGTCCTAGGTTCAATTCCGGCCTCAATGACTGTCTGTGTGGAGGTTGCACATTCCCCCCGTGTCTGCATACGTTTCCTCTGGTTTCCTCTCACAGTTCAAAAATGTGCAGTTCAGGCCATGTTAAATTGCCCATAGTGTTAGGTGCATTAGTCAGGGTAAATATGGGGAAGGGGAATGTGTTTGGGTGGGTTACTCTTCGGAGGGTTGGTGTGGACTGGTTGGGCTGAAGGGCCTGTTTCCACACTGTAGGAATCTAATCTAACCTCCAAGGTTCAAGTCAGGAATATGATGGAATAATCACTTGTCTGAATGAGTGCAGCTCCAAAAATACTCTAATATTGACTTACTAGCAAGAGGCAACGCAGTTGTGTGGGGAATATCCTGTCTCACAAACTTGATTGATTATTTTGAGGACGTGACAAAATTGATTGATGAGGGCATGGGGCTGGATGTTGGCCGTTTGGACCTTAGAAAGGCCTTGGATATGGTTGCTTATGGCAGGCTCATGCAGAAGGTGAAGTGAAATGGGATCAGCGTTCAGTTAGTAAGATGGACAGAGAACTCCTTGGCCATGGAAGACAGAGTAGTGGTGGAACAGTGTTATTGTGACTGGAGATCTGTAAATAGATTGGCGGAATTGCAGACTGTGAGGATGATTGCCAGAGAATACAGCGGTATATAGGTCAGCTGCAGACTTGGACAGTGAAAACACAGATGTAACTTTATTTGGACAGTTGCAACGTGATGTGTTTTAGAAGGTCTAATGCAGGAGAGAAGTATAAAGTGGATGGAAAAACTACTGGCCGCATCAACATCCGAAGGGATCTAGGTTTACAGCTCCACAGTTCCCTGAAAGTGGTAACACGGGTGGAGAGGGTGATCAAGAAGACTGTCAGCAAACTTGCAGACAGGCATCGGAGCATGCAGTATGAAAATTAGCAGGTCATATTGCAGCTGTAGAGAAATGTAGTTCGGGCACATTTGGAATATTGTGTACAGTACTGGTTGCCACACCAGCAGAACAATTTGGAAGTGTTGGAGAGGGTATGGAAAAGTTTTACCAGGATGTTGTCTGGTTTGGAGGGTATTAGCCAGAAGGAGAAATTGAACAAACATGGTTTGTGTGCACCTGGGTATCATTGGTTATGGGGCTACCTGATAGATATTTACAAAATTATCAGAGGCACAGACAGAAGGACAGTTAGAGGCTTTTTCCCAGTCAATTACTCAAGACTGTAGGTTTTTGGTAAAAGGGAGAAAGTTCGGGAGGTATGATCGGCAAGGTTTGTTTTTGCTGTTCCAGACAGAATGTGCAAGTGCCTGGAATGCACTGATAGAGGAGAAGGAGCTAATATAGCAAGGTTTAACAGGGATCTTGGCACAAATATGAGTAAGTGGGAAACAGAATGACATAGAGGGTGTCAGAGCAAAAACTTTCTTTCTAACTTTAGAACAGCATCATGTGTCAGTGCGGGCTTGCTGGGATGAAGGGCCTGTTCCTGTGTTGGACTGATCTCTAAAACAAGATTTGAGTCCGGGAGTGGCAAGATGTTGACTGAATGATTATTGATGATCAACAGCCACATTCAGTGGATCTCTCCTCAACAAGTTACAGCTTCATAACCTCCCTCCCACAGTAGGGAAACTCAATATGGAGAATTGGACATGAAAGTCAGAGTTGGTAACTGGTGACTCCATCTTGCCCCTCGCTCCTGCAGCTTTCTATCTTGGATACCAACGTCTCGGGGGACACCGCACAGACAGAAGCTGCATGTAATCCACACCCACCAATGCTGGCACGTCACATGCCAGCCTCACCCTGCCATCCCAGCACATCTCCGACCCACTGACAGTATACATTTGTACTTCAATGCTGCAGCTCAGGGTGCACTTACAACTCTCATTGCAATTCTGCTGCAAGGACACTATGCTCAGAGGCACACACCCAGCTCATGGGCTGTCCCTCTGGGATGCTCACTCCGTGTTTGTACACACTCAATGCTGCCTCAAGGACACTGTGCTCAGGGACACACCCAACTCATGGCCTGTCCCTCTGGGGTGCTCATTCGGTGTTTGTACACACTCACTTTGAACTGACTTGAATGCTCACAGAATGATTGCCTTGCCTTACCCTGCCCTCAGCAGTGCTTCCCCTCAGCTAGAGCTACGAGGCTCACCCGCCTGCTGTATTGTCTTGGTGTTTAGCAGAGACACAAAACGAGGAAGCCTGATATCATTGTCCACAGTCAGTCACGGTGCCCAGCACAGTGAGTCAGGGGGAGTCTCAGATCCCAGTGCAGGAGCTTGGACACGGTCAGTCACGGTGCCCAGCACAGTGGGTCAGGGGGAGTATCAGATCCCAGTCTGGAAGCTTGGACACGGTCAGTCACGGTGCCCAGCACAGTGAGTCAGGGGGAGTCTCAGATCCCAGTCAGCGAGCTTGGACACGGTCAGTCACGGTGCCCAGCAGTGAGTCAGGGGGAGTCTCAGATCCCAGTCAGCGAGCTTGGACACGGTCAGTCAGCCTCTCATGGGTGTTAGGGTCAGGATCCTCCCCTGTGATAGAGTGAGGAGCTGAATGTTGGGGAGCCCCCTATCCCTCTTGGCTCTTTCTGCTCTTGTGTGGGTTGGTTCCTTCCGAACAGTGAGTATTACCAATCAGTACTAAGGGAGGTGGAATTATTTGTAACAGCTGGTACAGCTGGGGGAAAGGTAGTGAGGTGTCCCAAGTGAGTGAGTAGGCTCCTTCTCTTGGGCGCCTTAACTAATGCTCATCAAAACCAATACTTCCACCTTCATTTTTCCCTTCCCTTCTATAATTTCAGAATCCCTGATACTCAGCAATATTTAACACACAGTCCTGCCATTCCTTGAGCCAGCTCTTGGTGATCAGTCCATCAGATTTCCACACACCAATCTGCATCTAGAACTCTCCAAACCCCGAGTATTCATGTCTATGCAGAGTACCTCAGATTAAGGCTTTCTTTCTTACTCCATCTTCCACTGATAAACTTGCTGTTTTAAATTAGTACAAACTGCAGCTCACATTATTTTGAGAATCCTGGTAGTCTCCTCTACTATTCCTTTTTGGATCCTATGCACCCGCCAAGTTATTTACAATCCCTCCCAAACACCGCACAAGGAACTCAGTCCCAGCTCTGTCACGTTAGCCCATCCAACATGTACAGTTGCTGCCTTCCCCAGAACTAGTCCCAATGTCCCAGGAAACCGAAGCCCTTCCTGCTGCACCATCGTTCCAGTCACACTCTCATCTACCTAAAACTCTGAGTTCTGTTCTCACTTGGACACGGCACTGGCAGTAACCAAGAGATTGCTACATTCGAGGTCCTGCTTGGTAACCATCCACCTAGCTCCCTAAATTCTGATTCCCAGACCGCTTCACCCTTCCTACCCAGGTCATTCCTACCAACATGGACATGACCTTTGACTGCTCACTGTCCCCCAGATGAATGTCCTGCAGACACAGTAATATTCTTAACCCCACTATCCTGGAATTACAGAAACACTGACACTTTATTCAATTTCCTGACTCCCCTGTGACTATTAATCCTCCTTCCTTTTCCCTCCCCTCCTGCACAGTCAGCCTGCTTGTGGTGCCGCAGACATGGCTCCGACTGCTCTCCCCTGAACAGCCCGCACTTACATCAGATTCCAAACCAGGAAACTGAATTGGGAGGGAGATATCAGGATATCCTTCCATTCCCTGAATGTTTCTCTTCGATTGTCTAGTCCCCTATTCCCTTTCTTCTTCTTGGCTGTCATGTCTGCAGGGTGATCTGCTCTCTGTGAGCTATTCACCTAACTCTCAGCATCACAGATGTCCCATAGAGTCTCTAGTTACTATCTGAGCTCCAAGACCCAGTGTTCATCTAGGACACGAGCAGGGGCTATGACTTCCCAATGTAACAGAATATATTTTCCATCTAACAAACATGTCTTGTCATGTCTTAAAATGCAACATGTCTAGAGTAACTTAATTAATTACTTAGAATTAAATTAACATCAGGGAAAAAAAAACAATATTGTTAACTCCCTTATTCAACTTTGGCTTACTGAGAGTAATATATATATTGGCTCCCTCACAGGATCACCGTATCTGTGACTCCCAGGCACGATAAGGCCATGATCTTCCGTGCTGATTTATATCCTCCCACTTTGCTGCCTCTGTAACTCCCAGGTGTGAGTGAGCCTCATGCTCCTGCTCCAAGTTGCTCCGTCACATGGTCACTCCCTCAGTGACTTGGTGCTGATTTCGAGCCTCCTGCTCTGCTGCTTCTCCAACTCCAAGTCCTAGTTGACCTCGATCCTCGCTACTGATATGAGCCTCAGCTAAGATTTATAACATCCCGTTCTGCACTGCTGCCTTACAGAATCGCTGTTGTGCCTGGAAGACAGTGGGAAAGAGGAGGATTAGACAGAGCAGAGGGTGTTACAGTGATTGAGCGAGCTATATGGGATGAAACAGGTTATCTGGGGAGCTAGGAAGACTTGCAGTGTCGAAAGCAGGTTATTGGAAGATACAGTGAGAGTTGCAGACACTGAAGAAGGCAAAGGAAATAGAGATAGTAGCTTGTTCAGGACGGAGCTATGCAGAGTCAAAAGTGTTTTTTCTGTGCTGCTTACAGAGATGTGTAGACTTCAACAAATACAAATTGAGAGGCAGCAAGTGTTGTATGGTAGTGGAGACTGTTGGATGTTACAGAGTTAGAAGACTTGCAGTAACTGAGGGGAATATAAACTTTTGGAGTACTGGTGGTGTTCAAGGACCTGCAGGACATGAGGAGGTACAGAGAATGGGAGCTTTTCAAATAGTGGGATTGTGGGGGCTGGAAGTCCCGAGATGGATAAGGAGGATGAAAAGTTCCTATTTACCACAAGCAACCATTGTAATTATAGAGATTTAAGGAAGGGAACCTGTGCTGTCATTGATTACAGTTATAT
The DNA here is from genome assembly GCF_047496795.1 of Chiloscyllium punctatum. Taxonomy (NCBI): domain Eukaryota; kingdom Metazoa; phylum Chordata; class Chondrichthyes; order Orectolobiformes; family Hemiscylliidae; genus Chiloscyllium; species Chiloscyllium punctatum. Next base: position 48,314,202 of record NC_092754.1, on the reverse strand, counting down.
GGAGAGTTACAGAAACTGAAGGGGTTACAAATTTAGAAAGGGAGAGATTTTAGGTGATCAGAAATTTAAACAAGAATAAAGAAATTTTAGAGCTCCCGAGCACAGATGGGAATGGAAGAGGTGAGATATTGTGAGGAACTATAAGAGTTATAAGCGGGGAGGATGTCAGATATAAAAGGGAGAGCTGCATTGTCTGTGTGCAGTTAGAGACATGAGGAGTGTTGTAGCGCCTGCTGGAGGCTACATGGATAACAACAGTTCCAACGGCTGGTGCAGTGGTTCAGGAAGGCAGCTCCCCACCACCTTCTCAGGGACAACTCAAAATCAATAATAAATGCTGGCTCAGCCAACAAAGCTCATGTTCACCAATGAATGAAGGAATAAAAGATCTACAAGTAGCACTGAGGACACTCAGACAGGCCCTTTCAACAGCACTTCACAAACCCGGAACCACTATTCCCTGGAAGGACAGGAGCTCCAGGTGCACGGGAATACCAGCATTTCTAAGGTGCCTTCCAAGCCATGCTCCATCCTCCCAGCACTGTGTCTGTCTCTACACCCAAAGGACTGCAATGGGTCAGAAAGGCAGCTCCCCACCACCTTCTCCAAGGAATTACAGATGGGAAGGTAATGGTTAAACTCTGCTGGTTACAGCCAGACAGAAAAATAAATCCAGCATTGGGTGTGAAATGAAATTTCCGTGTCAGAACAACATGCTGAGCACGGATAGAGGATTTGTCTGATTGGCACAAGGCAGAGAGCGTGAAGAAAGGGGTCTTTTTCACGATGGGAACTGGTGATGAGGGGAGCTCCGCAGGGGTCAGTGTTGGGACTACACTCTACACGTTATTCATTCAGAGTCTGGACAAAGGATGTGAAGGGGTACGAGAAATGGGTTTCCCAGGGATGAAATTTGTGTCATATGAGGAGCAGGTGAAGTCTCTGGGTCTGCACTTGAAGTTTCAGAGGGGGCGGCAGAATCTCATTCAAACTTACAGATTACTGAGGGGCCTGGATGGAGTGGATGTGGGCAATTACTGGATTAGTGGTGCTGGAAGAGCACAGCAGTTCAGGCAGCATCCAACGAGCAGCGAAATCGACGTTTCGGGCAAAAGCCCTTCATCAGGAATAAAGGCAGTGAGCCTGAAGCATGGAGAGATAAACTAGAGGAGGGTGGGGGTGGGGAGAGAGTAGCATAGAGTACAATGGGTGAGTGGAGGAGGAGATGAAGGTGATAGGTCAAGGAGGAGAGGGTGTAGTGGATAGGTGGAAAAGAAGATAAAGGTGGTCTGGAGTCCGTGTGGGATGAGTTGGTTACGGAGGCATGCACTGAGGAAGCAAATGTGGCTGTGGTACCGAGTTTGTTTCACAACATGGTTGAAGAGCTTCAGAGCAGAGGAAATGACCTGGGAGTTGCAGTGGGAGAGGGACTCCCTGAGATTCTTGTAGAGAGAGGAGGAAAACTTCTTCAAGGCAGGCATCCTTGCAAAAGGATTCGCAGTCGGGTTAAAATCAACAAGGTAAAAACAATGACTGCAGATGCTGAAAACCAAATACTGGATTAGTGGTGCTGGAAGAGCACAGCAGTTCAGGCAGCATCCAACGAGCAGCGAAATCGATGTTTCGGGCAAAAGATGTGGGCAAGATGTGGGCAAGAGCAGGTGAGACTAGGGCCCAAGGGCACAGCTTCAGAGTGAAGGGACGACCCTTTAGAATAGAGATGTGGAGGAATTTATTCAGCCAGAGGGTGATGGATCTGTGGAACTCACTGCCTCATGGGGCTGTGGATGCTAAGTGATTCAGTGTATCTTACTCAGAGATAAGCAGGTTCTAGATGAATAAGGAGGTCAAGGGTTACAGGGAGTGAGAGAATGGGGTTGAGAAACAATTCATACACAATCGAATAGTGGAATAGACCTGATGGATTGAATGGTCTAATTCTACCCCTATACATGATGGTCTTATGGACTGCGCTTATTCCTTAAGTCTCTAAGTGTGCAGTTAGTATTTCTGGCATATCATTTAACATACATCCCAGCACTTTCGCGATTATTGCTGTCAGCTCTTGGTTTCATATCAACTGCAGAAAGCTACGCTATGGTGTAACTTGGGAATCCTGGTGTATAAATCTCAGAAAGGTAGCATACAGGGTCAGCATGACATAGAGAATGTAAATGGAATGCTGGCATTGATTTCCAAGGGAATGGAGAATAAAAATAGGGAAGGCTTGTAATAAATATAGAGAACTCCAGTCAGCCCACCCTGAGAAATCAGTGAACAGGTTTGGTCCCCTATCTGGTGTGAAAATGCCCTTGCATTGGAGGCAGCCCAGAGAAGGTTCACCAGGCTGGTCTTCAAAATGGAGGGATATTGATGATAAGAAGTGGAGAGGTTGAACTTGCAGTCTTTAAAATTTAGAAAATGAGGCAAATTTATTGATACACCAAAGATTCTTTTGTTCTTACAGATTCGGTACTGAGACATTGTTTCACTGAGCAAGGATCTGTAACCGGAGATAAAGGGGAATACAGACACCAGAGAAGCGAACAGAGAAAAGCTGGGCTGTAGAGACTGGAGGATGTTATAGAATTTGGTGGTTTGAGATCAGGTTGTTATCGGGCTGAAAGATGTCAAGTAGAGTTACAGGATTATCAGTTCTGAAGGATTTACAGAGATTGGGAGGAATATAGGGACCAGAGATTACACAGAGGCACTGGAGAGTAGACAGATGGGGTGGTATTTGGAGCTACAGGAGTTTATAGAGAAAGGGAGGATTGGAGGGACTGGAGAGTACACAGGTAGGGGTGGTAGTTGGAGCTGCAGGAGTTTATAGAGACTGGGAGGATTGTCAGTGCTAGGAATTACACTGACATGGACAATAGTTGGAGCTGCAGGAGTGAGTGAGATAGGGAGGTTTGAAGGGGCTGGATCAGTTCACACAGCCAGGGAGAAGTGTAGGGATTGGACAAGGCAGAGATGCTGAGGGTTGTAGGGCTGCAGAAGTTCAGAGAGTTACAGAGGACTGTGAAGGCAGGTTTACATCATTCCCATCAGTTACACAGAGATGTGGAGTGCTGTTCTGGAGTGGGTTACAAAAATCGAGAGGGTTGCAGATACTGGAAGGTATTACAAAGACAGTGAGCTGTAGTATTTGAGGAGGTTACAGCGACAGGATGCGTTGCGGAGTTGGAGGCTGCTACAGGTGTTAAACATGCTGCAGAGGATCAAAACCTTACATCGATCGGGCGATTGGAAGCTCTGGAGATAGAATGAGAATTGCAGCAACTAAAGAATATCACAGAGATGGGGAGTAACATATAAGTTAGAGGAGTTATAACATGAGATGGGCCGTATTCAATGGAGTCAGGGAAGATACAGGGAAATCTGAAGGGACTACTGGTGATCAAAAGGACAGGGAGGCTTCTCACTGTCGGATTGGGTCAGTTTACGCAGGCATGGGGTATTTTATGGAATTGTGCTACTTACAGAGATTATGAAGTTGTATAGAATTGAGGAAAGAACAGAGATATGGAAGGCTGTAGTTCATGAAGACTTTTGTTGATGTCAGATGCTGAGGTTCTGGAAAGAATATGGACCGGTAAGCTGTACAATCTGTCAGAGCTTACAGAGACAGGAACAGCAATAGATCCTGGAGACACAGATAGGGAGTATTGCAGACACTGGAGGAGGTTTCTGCTTTAGGGATGGTTGTAGGGGGGTGTAACGTTTACACAGATAGGGGTGTAAGAGCTGGAGTAGGTTATGGAGATGATTAGATTGATGGGGAGACTGGAGGAGCTAACATTGACACTGCTGGTGATAGCGATGGAAGGATGTTACACAGATAGTAAGTCTTGTAGAAACTGATCGGGAGAGTCACAAGCATTGGAGTTGGTTCCACAGATAGGGGGTTTTACAGGGTCCTGAGAGGATTATGCAGATAGGGAGGTTTGTAGGATGTCCACATTTTCAGTGTGTTTCAGGAACGGAAAAGGTTACACAGTTAAGGAGGGAAGTTGGAGCTGTGGGAGCTCACAGAGACTCAGAGGTTTGAAGGGGTTAGGGCTGATTATGGATATATTTAGGGGCAGTAATATGGAACGCAGAGGGAGAGTTTAGATTAGATTACTTACAGCATGAGAACAAGTACTTCGGCCCAACAAGTCCACACCAACTCTCCAAAGAGTAATCCACCCAGACCCACTTCTCTCCGACAATGCACCTGACACTATGGACCATTTAGCATGGCCGATTCACCTGACCGGCACATCTTTGGACTATGGGAGGAAACTGGAACAAACCCACGCAGACACAGGGAGAAGGTGCAAACTCCACACAGACAGACAGTCACCTAACGCTGGAATCGAACCTGGGTCCCTGGCACTGTGTGGCACCATCGCTCACCACTGAGCCACCGTGCTGCCCAAGTTGCAGAATTACACAAAGAGAGAGTGTTTGAGGTGCTGGGAGGACTGTAGGGAGTGGACGAGCAAACAGAGATGTGGAGTGCTGCTGTGGCTTGAAAAGGGTCTGGAGGTGTTCATATCGGTCAGGAGGTCGGGAGGGTTGGGAGAAGGTTACTGTGGTAGTGTGGTACTATAGGCCAGGAGGCAGGAGTGTGATCGGACCTGCAGAAGGTTACAGTGATATCATGTTTTCTTGGGGCTTGAGGAAAGTACACAGGTGGGTATTTTGCTCCAGGCTGGAGGATTTTACAGAGACGGGGTTACTGTAAGTATTGTGCAAAACTACAGAAATGGGAATTATTGTATTGAGTGCAGGATGAGATTATTGAGATTGGGCATGTTATCGACATTGGAGCAATTTACATACAGGGAGAGTCGTCAGCATCGGAGTACAGCGGGAATTTGGGAGGGATGGAGGTTACAGAAATGGGAAAATTTCTGGGAATTACAAGCATTCAAGACATTGGCACAAACAAGTGAGACCGAAAGGCATGCTTCCTTGCTGTATGACCCTATCACATGACAAGAAATAGCATGAGGAGGGAATATAGAACAGAAAGATCCCAGGTTTCAATACCGTCTCTTTAAGGGAGGCCTGCTTTCCCCTCTGTTGTACTGATCCTCACTAAGACAGCACAGGCCTGAGTTGATAACTGTCAACTTACTGTATTGACATAGGAAGGCTCAGTACAGCAGAGATGAATATTAACAAGAGGGTGGGGATTGAGCCTGGGACCATCATGCTCTGTGTTTACCCTTCAACACTATCTGTGTCATGTCTTCTGGACCAAAGTTTGATCCCTTAAATACACTCTGCTCTGTTCACTGTGAGTGATTTTACCTTGCTGCAGGATTTACTGAAGGTTCCAGATCTCACTCTCCATCTCTCTCTGGCTGACCAACTGTCTTCAGTGTGGTGATGGACGAGAAGGAATTGGGAATTCTGTTGAGTCAAGAGCATCCTGAGTATCTACAGGAGATAGAGAAACAGACAGAATGGGAAATTAGACTGATGCAGTGAGGGTTACACAGGGAGAATGGCACTAAGTCCCACAAAGATCTGGAAAATCCCAGTCTCCATCCCTGGTCTGTGTTGCCTCATCTCCCTGGAGTGGAGAATTCTGTTGGCTCAGGATCTGGAGTAGCTGCAAAGGGTGCAGTCACCAGCATCAATTAGACCCTCACAGTGACAGATATCACATGGAGACAGACTGTGTGATAGCACCAGAGTTCAGGAAGGTATCAGGATCAAACCACGGTCAGGAAGAAGGTGCACTGGGATCAGTACTCAGAGATGAGGGAGCTATCAGTGGACCAGGCAATGACCTTATGTTACTCTCACTAGACTGTTCATCCAGAATTTAATGCCAGAGTCAGGGATACACATCTAACCACTTAATAATACCCTTTCAGTAAGCAAATCTGTTATAGGCTGCCAGTCTGGCCGACATATGAATCCAGACCCAGGGCAATGGGATTGACGCTCAAATTCCCACTGTAATGATCTGGCAAGCCACTCAGGTCTAAGGCTGGTCAGGGTGGGCATGCGATGCTGGCCAGCCAGAGACAGCAACATCCCATGAGTGATTTAAAATTAACACTGGTGGGAGCAGTGTCCTGGCCAATCCTGTCGGTAGGTTTATGGACAGGGCTTTAAACTGAGATGGAGGGTGCAGGGACATAGTTCAGATGAAAGGACCTTTCCAAATCCAAAGAGAAAATATGAAGCCTCGGAACAGCATGGGAATGTGGCTGAAGACAAGCAGAAAAGAACAGGAAGGGACAGAGTTTAACTAAAACTGTATATCAATGAATTGGTTTGTGACAGGACATTGTGGGGAAGAGGAAATTATAATGTTGTTTTGATTTGGAATGGACAAAGTATCTACAATAAGGTAATAGACTTGGGACACAGAGATAAATGAGACTTAGTCACCAGACAGACGTGATTACAGGTTGAGCAAAAGGTGGACCATAAATATTCAACAGTAAACAACCTTACAGGATCTCAGGCAGAATGGAAAAGCAAGATGGAAACCCTGACACTAATGGATAACAAAGGCATTACAGAGAAGGCATTTGGCCTCAGATTATGCAGCTGAATCAGCCTGATTGCAAATTCTGGGTGCTATGTGTCAAAAACACAAGAAGGAGAACAGTTTTTATGCTGCCTTGCAGTATTTCATTGCTCATCCCTGCATTAAACAGGAATTCATTAGAAATTGTAGCAAAGGTGGTGTGACAATTTTTGGAGACTTCAATCTTTGTATAATCTGGGACAGACACATTGGCAAGAGTGATATTATCTGAGATCCTCCTTGAATGTTTTTGTCAGTGTTTCTTTGAATAACACATTGTGCAAATAGCTAGAGACGTAACTATCTCAGATTGACTGTTGGGTGATGAAGCTGAGTGAATGAGTAATATCACACCGAGATCCTCCAAGAAATCATGCCAGAATTCAAAGAGATTATGACATTTTAAACTGACCATAAAGCACACCCGAGCATCAGTAACAAAGCCCATTATATGATTTCGAGAGAGAACTGACCAAGGGAAACAGGGGAAACAGACTGAAATGTCAGTCTGTAAATGAACAGTGGAACACATTTAGAGCCGGAGAGACCTAGAGACGTACAGCACATAAGCGGACCCTTCGGTCCAACTCATCCACACCGACCAGATATCCTTTCCTAATCTCGTCCCATCTGCCAGCACTTGGCCCATATCCCAATAAACCGGTTTTATTCATATACCAATCCAGGTGCTTTTTGAATGCTGCAATTGTACCAGACTCCAACACTTCCTCTGGCAGTACATTCCATACATAACCACATTCTGCGTGAAAAGGTTGCCCCTTAGGTCCCTTTTAAATCTTTCATCTCTCACCTTAAACCTACGCCCTCCATTTCTGGTCTCCACTACCCCAGGGAAAAGACCTTGTCTGTTTATCCTATCCATGCCCCTCATGATTTTATAAACCTCAAGAATGTCACCCCTTAGCCTCTGACACTCCAGGGAAAACAGTCTCAGACGTTTCAGCCTCTCCCGATAGCCCAAATCCTCTAATCCTGGCAACATCCTTGTAAAACTTTTCTAAACACTTTCAAGTTTCACAACATCCTTCCAATAGGAAAAAGACCAGAACTGCATGCAATATCCCAAAAGTGCCCTAACCAGTGTGCTGTACAGCCGCAACATGACCTCCAAACTCCTATAATCAATGCTCTGACCAATAAAGGAAAGCATACCAAACACGTCCTTCACTATCCGTTTACCTAGGTAACATGGGTGTGGACATGGATTAGACGGTGGGTGTTGTGGGTGGGGGGTGGTGTTGAACGGGTTTGGGGACGGGCTGAGGGTGATGTAGGATGTGTCTGGGAGGTGGGGGCAGGCCGCAGGTGGAGGGTGGTGTCAGACGGTTTTGGGGGCAGGATTCACTGTTGGATCGGTTTGGGGGTGGGGGGCGACTTTGAGAGTCGGGTGGGGGCGGTGTTGGATGGGTTTGGAGGCGAGCGGGGTGTGTTTTTGGGGTTTGGCAGGGTGTGGAGGCTCATTCATGGCTTGCTGCTGCCTAGTCACCTGAACAGGGAGCAAACTGGACTGAAAAATCCGAGCCCCAGAGGAAAGGTATTGAATCGATTAACCGAATAATCAATTATCCGAACGAAATAGTGCCCGCCCATCTCGTTCAGATAATCGAGGTTCCTCTGTAAACCATCTGGACTATACACTAGTGTTGTGTGAGTTTTACCTTCACCCAATCAACCCCTGCTCGATCCTGCTGAATGGCCCCAATATTGGCCCAGTTCCAGTTTAAGACCTAAATCTGTCAACCTGTCTGATCTTTCTCCACAACTATGTTAAAACAAAGACAGCTGTGGTGACTTGACGCAATGTGCTCTCCGACTGATACTTCAGTCACTTGCCTGACCTGGTTTTCTGAGGAGAGGTCCAGTGTTGCACCCGCCTGAGTAGCATAGAGCCCTCTACGTCCTGATTGAGGAAAATTTCTTGGACACATTTTACAAATTCCAGCCAGTACGGGCCTTTTACACTCTGGGTGACCCAGTCAATCCAGGGGAAGTTAAAATATCCATTCAATACTACTCTATTATTTTTATAGGTACCTGCAAACTCACTACACATTTGCTCCTCTCGTCCCCGCTGGCTATTTGTGGGTCTACAAGACGATCCCAGCAGACTGACCATCCCCTCTTTGTTTCTAGCTTTTAAATTTACGGCCTTATTTGATGACTGCTTAACAGAATTGTCTCGATGCACAGGTGTCATGTCCTTCCTAATCAAAAGGACAACTCTCCCTCCTCACTTACTTGCCCTTCTGTCCCACCTGTAGTTTCTGTATCCTGGAACACTGAGCTGCCCTTCTCTCAGCCATGTTTCTATTATGGCTATAATATCCCAGTCCCCAGAGCTAATCCATGCTCTGAGCCCATCTGCCTTACCAGTCAGGCCTCGTGTGTTGAAATAAATGCCCTTTAAACCAGATATCTTTCCCTCCCTTGACTGTGTCCCTGGATATCCTGAATAGGTAACTTGCCCTTGATGGCTGATGTATTTCCGTTGACTTTTCGATGGTCCCATTCTCACTCAGAGTTTCAACTCCCTGCCAAATTAGTTTAAATCCTCCTGGGTAACACTACCTAATCTCCTCCCTGGGATACTTGTGCCCCTTTGCTTCAAGTGCAAACCATCCCCTTTGTACAGGTCCCCTTTACCCCAGAAGAGATCCCAATGACCCAAGAACTGAAAACCCTGCCCACTATACCAGCTCCTCAGCCACACATCCATCCGGCCTACCTTTCTATTTCTATCCTCACTGGCACTTGGCACTGGGAGTAATTTGGAGATCATTAAGGTCAATATTCTGCTTTTTTATCTTCTCACCTGACTCCCTGTACTCATTTCACAGGACCCCATCCCTTTGTCTACCTCTGTCATGTGGACCAATGTGCACAATAACCTCTGGATGTTCACCCTCCCCCTTCATAATGTTCAATAACGACTCAGAGACATCCTTGACCCTGGTACCTGGGAGGCAGCACACCATCCTGGGGTCTCTTCTGCAGCCACACAGTCCCCTCACAACTGTGCCTCCTATCAGTATCACGTTCATTACAGAGGATCTGGCAAACATAGACTGGGAGGAACTCCCTGCAGTTGGGTCCATGTTAGGAAAGTGGAGCATTTTAAAGTGATGCAGTGAGAACGCAGGGCCAGTGTGCTCCTTGAAGAGTGAATAGTAAAGGCAGCAAGTCCAGGGAATACTGATCAAGTGATATCGCGAGTTTGATAAAGAAAATACAGTGCAATAAAATCAGGTGAAGCCCTTCACAAGAAGAGAGAGCGCAAGGGGATTGTGGAAAATGAGGGACAAACAATGGTCATGACATATATTTGGCAGATACGATTGCGGAAAAGCCACAGGTATTTTCTCAGCATCGTGAGAGTCAGAGGATTCCCAGCGAAAGAGGAAGGCCTGTGAGAAACCAAAGGGACAATCTGTGCATGGAGCCAGAGTCTTCACTGAATACTTCCCACTTGTATTCACACAGGAGAAAGGCATTGAGGCCGGGGATTTCAGTTGGGATGCTGAGGTTCTACAACATGTTAAGATCAATAAGGAGGAGGTATTAAATGTTTTCACAGGCAGAAAGGTGGAGAAATCTCCAGTGCCCAATGAAATGTATAGAACATAGATAGAACATAGATCAATACAGCACAGAACAGGCCCTTCAGCCCACGATGTTGTGCCGAACATTTGTCCTCGCTTAAGCACCCATCCAATTGCCGCTTAAAGGTCGCCAATGATTCTGACTCTGCCACTCGCACAGGCAGCGCATTCCATGCCCCCACCACTCTCTGGGGAAAGAACCCACCCCTGACATCTCCCCTATACCTTCCACCCTTCACCTTAAATTTATGTCCTCTTGTAACACTCTGTTGTACCTGGGGAAAAAGTTTCTGACTGTCTACTCTATCTATTCCCCTGATCATCTTATAAACCTCTATCAAGTCACCCCTCATCCTTCGCTGTTCCAATGAGAAAAGGCCTAGCACTCTCAACCTATCCTCGTACGATCTATTCTCCATTCCAGGCAATATCCTGGTAAATCTTCTCTGCACCCCCTCCAATGCTTCCACATCTTTCCTAAAGTGAGGCGACCAGAACTGCACACAGTACTCCAAATGTGGCCTAACCAAGGTCCTGTACAGCTGCAACATCACTTCAATCCCTCTGCTAATGAACGCTAATACATCATAGGCCTTCTTACAAACCCTATCCACCTGAGTGGCAACTTTCAAAGATCTATGAACATAGACCCCAAGATCCCTCTGCTCCTCCACCTTACTAAGAACCCTATCATTAACCCTGTATTCCGCATTCTTATTTGTCCTTCCAAAATGGACAACCTCACACTTGGCAGGGTTGAACTCCACCTGACACTCCTCAGCCCAGCTCTGCATCATATCTAAATCCATTTGCAGCCGACAACAGCCCTCCTCACTATCCACAACTCCACCAATCTTCGTATCGTCTGCAAATTTACTGACCCACCCGTCGACTCCCTCTTCCAAGTCATTAATAAAAATTACAAACAGCGGAGGACCCAGAACTGATCCTTGCGGAACTGTACTTGTAACTGGGCTCCAGGCTGAATATTTACCATCTACCACCACTCTCTGACTTCGACCGGTTAGCCAGTTTTCTATCCAACTGGCCAAATTTCCCTCTATCCCATGCCTCCTGACTTTCTGCGTGAGCCTACCATGGGTAACCTTATCAAATGCCTTACTAAAATCCAAGTACACTACATCCACTGCTCTACCCTCATCCACATGCTTGGTCACCTCCTCGAAGAATTCAATAACAGTTGTAAGGCAAGACCTACCCTTCACAAATCCGTGCTGGCTGTCCCTAATCAAGCAGTGTCTTTCCAGATACTCATAAATCCTATCCCTCAGTACCCTTTCCATTACTTTGCCTACCACTGAAGTAAGACTAACTGGCCTGTAATTCCCGTGGTTATCCCTATTCCCTTTTTTGAACAGGGGCACAACATTCGCCACTCTCCATTCCCCTGGCACCACCCCGTTGACAGTGAAGACGAAAAGATCATTGCCAACGGCTCTGCAATTTCCTCTCTTGCTTCCCACATTATCCTAGGATATATCCCATCAGGCCTGGGGACTTGTCTATCCTCAAGCTTTTCAAAATGCCCAACACATCTTCCTTCCTAACAAGTATCTCTTCGAGCTTACCAGTCCGTTTCACACTCTCCTCTTCAACAATACGGTCTCTCGCATTTGTAAACACTGAAGAAAAGTACTCATTCAAGACCTCTCAAATCTCTTCCGACTCAATACACAGTCTCCCACTACTGTCTTTGATCGGACCTCCCCTTGTTCTTGTCATTCTCATGTTTCTCACATACGCATAAAACGCCTTGGGGTTATCCTTGATCCTACCCGCCAAAGATTTTTCATGCCCTCTCTTAGCTCTCCTAATCCCTTTCTTCAGCTCCCTCCTGGCTATCCTGTATCCCTCCAATGCTCTGTCTGAACCTTGTTTCCTCAACCTTATGTAAGCCTCCTTCTTCCTCTTTACAAGACATTCAACCTCCCTCGTCAACCAAGGTTCCCTCACAAGACCATATCTTCCCTGCCTGACAGGTACAAACATATCAAGGACATGTCGTATCTGTTCCTTGAAAAAGTTCCACATTTCCACGACATCCTTTCCTGACAGCCTATGCTCCCAACTTATGCTCCTCAGATCCTGTCTTACAGCATCGTATTTACCCTTCCCCCAATTGTAAAACCTACCCTGTTACACTCACCTATCTCTCTCCATAACCAAGGTGAAAGTCACAGAATTGTGGTCACCATCACCAAAATGTTCACACACTAACAAACCCATCACTTGTCCCAGTTCATTACCAAGTACCAAATCCAATATGGCCTCCCCTCTGGTCGGACAATCTACATACTGAGTTAGAAAAGCTTCCTGGACACAAACACTGCTGCAGGTATCCCAGGCTGCTATGTCAAACAGAGAAGGACATCTGCCCATCCTCACGTGGTCTGCACGACATAGCCACAGCAAAGTATTTGCCTCCCAATTATCCTCTTCAAAGGCCAAGCAAGTTACTCAGTTCAAGGGCAGCTCGGACTGGGCAAGAAAGGCTGGTCAGCTAGAGACACCCACATTCCAAACCTGATTTAATAAATAATCCATTAGGATGGTCCCACTGGAACCGTGCTGGGACCAGGGTCCTGGCCAATCATGTCGGTAGGTTTATGGACAGGGTTTAAACTGACAGAGAGGATGCTGGGACAGGGTTCAGGTGAAAGGAACTTTCCAAATCCAAAGAGAAAAGGTGAAGCAATGGAACAGTATGGGAGTGCGGCTGAAGACAAGCAGAAAGGAACAGGAAGGGACAGAGTTTAACTAAAATTGTACATCAGCGAAAAGATTTGTGACAGAAAATTGTGGGAAAGAGTAAGTTAATTTTTTTAATGGACAACGTCACTGTAATAAGGTCGATGGATTTGTGACAGAGATAAAAGAGATTTAGACACCAGGGAGACATGGATACAGGGTGAACAAAAATATTCAATGGTTTACAATCTTGCGGAAACTCAGGAAAAATGGGTAACACTAAAAATAATGGATAACAATGGCATTTCCGAGAAAGCATTTGGCTGCAGATCACAAAGTAGAGTCAGTCTGAATGTAAATTCTGGCTACTACTTGCCAAGGACACAAGCAGCAGAACAGTTTTAGCCACTGAACAGTATTCCATTGCTCTTCATTGCATTACGCAGGGACTCATTGGAATTTTTTAAAAAGGAATTGGGATAATTTTGGAAAACTTCAATATTCGTATAATCTGGGACAATCACACGGTCAACATTGATATTGGAATAGGACTTTGGTTAATTTTTTTTCAGTGTTTCTTTGAAAAACACATTGTGCAACTGGCTAGGGACATAACTATCGCAGAACGACCGTGTGATGAAACTTAGTGAATGAATCATGTCACCGGGAGAGATCCTTCGAAAATTGTGATAAAGTGCAGTTTAAATAAATAAAAAGTTTTAAAGTGATTAACAGAGGACAAGCTACAACTAGAAACAAAAATGTCCAATTACATGTGTGTGAGAGAAGAACTGACCAAGGTAAACAGGCTAAACAGACTGAGACATGTGTCTGTAAATGAACAGCAGAAAACATTTGAAGGAACAGTGTAAAACACTCAACAGAAGGACATTCCATTGAAACAGTATAAACCTCAGCAAGAAATCCCCATCGGTCCCGCACTCAGGACAAAAGGGATCATACTAGATTATGAGGCTGAGAAGATCCCCAAAAAGTACTTAAAATCCTGAAGTGAGAGAGTGTTTTAGGAGTAAATGTTAAATGGATTGCATTGGGTCTGCTCGCAGGAGGAGGGCAGTGAGAAGTGGAACCATGGTCAGGGTTTATTGACACAATAGGAACAGGGAGAGGTGAAGGTGCTGGAGGTGGTGAGAGTGTTATAAAAAGTGGTCAGAGTCTGAACGGTGTTACAAAGTCAGTACGGATTGCTGCAGCTGGAGGGGTTTGCAGAGGTAGGGAGGGATGCATGTATTATTATTTATTCATTCGTGGGATGTGGGTATCACTGCCTGGACTAACATTCTTTGACCCAACTGCTAATTACCCAGAGGGTAGCTCAGAGTCAGCCATATTGCTGTGGGTCTGGAGTCAAATGTTGGCCAGACCAGGTTAGAATATTTAATGCCCTTCCTTAAAGGAAGTAAGTGAACCAGATGAGTTCTTCCTACTGATCAACAATGTCTTTATGGTGGCTCCACCAATGTCTTTTTCAGCAACAACATGACATCCCAACTCTTACTCTTAATGCTCTCCCCAATGAAGGTCACCATCCCAAATGACTGCTTCACCAGCCTGTCTACCTGTGACACCACTTTCAAAGAACTGTGTACCTGCATCCCTGGGTCTCTGATTGATAACACTACCCAGGGCCCGAACATTAACTGTACAAGTCCCACCCTGGTTTGTTTCACCAAAATGGAACACTTCACATTTATCTAATTAAATTCCATCTGCTATTCTTCAGCCCACTATCCCAGCAGTACTGTTCATCCTGTTGTATTACAGATAACCTTCTTCACTGTCCACTGTACCACCAATTTCAGTGACACCCGAAAACCTTATTTACCTGGAAACCAATATTCCCATCCAAACCATTTATCCAAATGACAAACAACAGTGGACCCACTCCACCGCTGGTCACATGCCTCCAATCAGAAAAACAACATGTCTCCCATCACCCTCTGTCTCCTACCATCAAGCACCTTTTGTATCCAGTTCACTAGCTCCTCCTGAATGCCATATCCTTTTTACACTGATTTGAGCTTATTACCCAGTTTACCACACAGAACGTAGAATACAGAACAGTTCAGCCCAAGACCCTTTGGACATGCTGCTATGCCAAACTTTTATCTGACTGTAAGATCAAACTAGCCTACATACCCTTCATTTTACTACTATCCATGTGTCTGTCCAAGAGTCTATTAAATGTCCCGAATGTGTCTAATTTTACTACCACCATTGGCAGTCCATCCAACCACCTACCATTCTCTATCCTCTTATCCATCTTCCAAACACCTTAAAATTATGCCACCTTGTAATAGCCACTTATGCCATAGGAGGAAAAGTCTCTGACTATTCACTCTCTCTGTGCCTCTCATCATCTTGTTCACCTCTACCAAGTCACCCCACCTCTTTAGCTCCCTCAAACTTTCTCCATAAGAAATGCCCTCCATTCCAGGCAGCAACCTGGTAAATCTCCTGTGTACGCTCTCTAAAACTTGCACATCCTTCCTGTAAAGATGGGACGAGAACTGAACACAATATTCCAAGTGTGGTCTCACCAGGTCGCTAAAAAGATGCAGTAAAACCTCACGGCTCTTGAAATCAATCCCCTTGCTAAGGAAAGCCAACACAACATATGCCTTTTTAACAACCCTATCAACGTGCGTGGCAACTTTGAGGGATCTATGGACATGGACGCCATGATCTCTCTGTTCCTCCACAATGCCATGTATTTTGCCTTTTAACGCTGTATTCTATATTCAGGTTCGACCTTCCAGAATGAATCACTTCACACTTTTCCAGATTGGACTCCATCTGCCACTTCCAGCCCAGCTGTGCGTCCTGTCAATGTCTCATTGTAACTTACAACAGCCCTCCACATTACCCACTACTCAACTAACCTTGGTGTGATTGGCAAACTTACTAACCCACTCTCCAACATCCACATCCAAGTCATTTCCAAAAATCACAGAGAGCAGAGTCCCAGAGCTGATTGTTACAGAACACCACTGGTCACTGAGCTCCAGGCTCAATACTGTCCATCTGCCGCCATACTCTGTATTCTCTGGGCTATCCGATCCTGCATCCAGACAGACAGATTTCCCTGTATCCCAATCATCCTTCTTTTCCGAATGAGCCATCAACATATTCTGTCATATCCTCAAAGAATTCAATAAGGTTTGTGACGCATGACCTGCCCTGCACAAACCCATGCTATTTCTAATTTAACTATGGTTTTCCAAGCAGTCATAACTCATTTCTTTAGAGTCCTCGCCAATAATCTGCACACCTCAGACATTCGACCAAATAGAACATAGAACATAGAAGAATACAGCGCAGTACAGGCCCTTCAGCCCTCGATGTTGCGCCGATCAAAGCCCACCTAACCTACACTAACCCACTATCCTCCATATACCTATCCAATGCCCGCTTAAATACCCATAAAGAGGGAGAGTCCACTACTGCTACTGGCAGGGCATTCCATGAACTTACGACTCGCTGAGTGAAGAACCTACCCCTAACATCAGTCCTATATCTACCCCCCCTTAATTTAAAGCTATGCCCCCTTGTAATAGCTGACTCCATACGTGGAAAAAGGTTCTCACTGTCAACCCTATCTAACCCCCTAATCATCTTGTACACCTCTATCAAATCACCCCTAAACCTTCTTTTCTCCAATGAAAACAACCCCAAGTGCCTCAGCCTTTCCTCATAGGATTTTCCTACCATACCAGGCAACATCCTGGTAAACTTCCTCTGCACCCGTTCCAGTGCCTCCACATCCTTCCTATAGTATGGCGACCAAAACTGCACACAATATTCCAGATGCGGCCGCACCAGAGTCTTATACAACTGCAGCATGACCTCAGGACTCCGGAACTCAATTCCTCTACCAATAAAAGCCAGTACGCCATATGCCTTCTTCACTGCACTATTTACCTGGGTGGCAACTTTCAGAGATCTGTGTACATGGACACCAAGATCCCTCTGCTCTTCCACACTACCAAGTAGTCTACCATTAGCCCAGTAATCCATCTTTTTATTACTCTTACCAAAGTGAATCACTTCACACTTAGCTACATTGAACTCCATTTGCCACCTTTCTGCCCAGCTCTGCAGCTTCTCTATATCCCGCTGTAACCTGCCATATCCTTCCTCACTGTCTACAACTCCTCCGACTTTCGTATCATCCGCAAACTTGCTCACCCAACCTTCTAACCCTTCCTCCAGGTCATTTATAAAAATGACAAACAGCAATGGTCCCAAAACAGATCCTTGCGGAACACCGCTAGTGACGGCACTCCAAGATGAACCTTTGCCATCAACTACTACCCTCTGTCTTCTTCCGGAGAGCCAATTCCTAATCCAAACCTCCAACTCACCCTCAATGCCATATCTCTGTATTTTCTGCAGTACCATGGGGGACCTTATCAAACGCCTTACTAAAATCCATATATACCACATCTACCGCTTTCCCCTCATCTACCTCCTTAGTCACCTTCTCAAAGAATTCAATAAGGTTTGTGAGGCACGACCTGCCCTTCACAAAACCATGCTGACTATCCTTGATCACATCATTCTAATCCAGATGTGCATAAATCCTATCCCTTACAATTCTCTCTAAGACTTTGCCCACAACAGAAGTGAGACTCACTGGCCTATAGTTACTAGGATTATCCCTACTCCCCTTCTTGAACAAGGGAACCACGTTTGCTAGCCTCCAGTCCTCTGGCACTACTCCTGTCGACAAAGAGGACACAAAAATCAAGGCCAATGGCTCTGCAATCTCCTCCCTTGCTTCCCAGAGAATCCTAGGATAAATGCCATCAGACCCAGGGGACTTATCTATTTTCACCCTTGCCAGAATTTCCAACACCTCTTCTCTACATATCTCAAAGCCATCCATTCTACTTATTCGTGCCTCAGTATTCATATCGACAACAATGTCCTGTTCCTGAGTGAATACTGACGAAAAGCATTCATTCAGCGCCTCCCCAATCTCTTCAGCCTCCACACGCAACTTCCCATTACTATCCTTGATTGGACGTGGTCCTTCCCTAGTCATTCTTTTATTCCTAACATACCTATAGAAAGCCTTAGGGTTTTCCCTAATCCTACCAACTAAGGACCTTTCATGTCCCCTCCTTGCTGCTCTTAGCTCTCTCTTCAGGTCCTTCCGGGCTACCTTATAACTCTCAATTGCCCCTATTGAAACTTCACGCCTCATCTTTACAAAGGCCACCCTCTTCCATTTAACAAGGGATTCCAACTCCTTATTAAACCACGGCTCCCTCACACGACCCTTTCCTCCCTGCCTGATAGGTACGTACTTATCAAGGACACTCAATAGTTGCTCCTTGAACAAGTTCCACATATCAATTACGCTCTTGCCTTGGAATCTACTTTTCCAATCCACACATCCTAAGTCATGCCTCAACGCATCATAATTTCCCTGCCCCCAGCTATAACTCTTGCCCTGTAGTACACACTTATCCCTCTCCATCACTAGAGTAAAAATCACCGAATTGTGGTCACTGTCCCCAAAGTGCTCACCTACCTCTAGTTCTAATACCTGGCCTGGTTCGTTACCCAGAACCAAATCCAGTATGGCCTCACCTCTTGTTGGCTTATCTACATATTGTGTCAGGAAACTCTCCTGCACACATTGCACAAACACTGACCCATCTAACGAACTTGAGCTATAGCTTTCCCAATCAATATCAGGAAAGTTAAAGTCTCCCATAACAATCACCCTATTACTGTCACTCTTCTCCTGAATCATCTTCGCAATCCTTTCTTCAACGATTCTAGGACTATTAGGAGGCCTGTAAAAGACTCCTAACAGGGTGACCTCACCTCTCCTATTCCTAACCTCAACCCAAACTACCTCAGATGGCAAATCTTCGTCCATCTTCTTTTCCACCGCTGTAATACTATCTTTGACAAGCAAAGCCACACCCCCCCCCCCCCCCCCTCTTTTGCCCCCACCTCTGACCCTACTAAAACATT
Organism: Chiloscyllium punctatum; assembly: GCF_047496795.1. NCBI lineage: Eukaryota > Metazoa > Chordata > Chondrichthyes > Orectolobiformes > Hemiscylliidae > Chiloscyllium > Chiloscyllium punctatum. The sequence continues at coordinate 48,295,317 of NC_092754.1, read as the reverse complement.
TAAACCCTGGAACCTGCAACAGCCAATCCTGTCCCTGATCTAGCCATGTCTCCATAATAGCCACAACATCGAAGTCCCAGGTACCAACCCACGCTGCGAGTTCACCTACCTTATTTCGTATACTTCTGGCATTAAAGTATACACACTTCAAGCCACTCTTCTGTTTACAGGCACCCTCCTTTAAGATTGATGCCATATTCCTAACCTCCCTACACTCCAGGTCCTGCACCCTAAAGCTACAGTCTGGGTTCCCATGCCCCTGCAGAGTTAGTTTAAACCCCCCCCCCCCCAAGAACACTAGCAAACCTCCCCCCAAGGATACTGGTGCCCCTCAGGTTCAGGTGCAGACCATCCTGTTTATAGAGGTCCCACCTTCCCCAGAAAGAACCCCAGTTATCCAAGTACCGAAATCCCTCCCTCCTGCACCATCCCTGTCGCCACGCATTTAACTCTTCTCTCTCCCTATTCCTCGACTCTCTATCACGTGGCACGGGTAACAAACCAGAGACAACAACTCTGTTCGTTCTAACTCTGAGCTTCCAACCTAGCTCCCTAAAAGCCTGTCTAACATCCTCAGCACTCCTCCTACCTATGTCATTGGTGCCAATATGGACCACGACTTCAGGCTGCTCCCCCTCCCCCTTAAGGACCCGGAAAACACGATCAGAGACATCACGTACCCTTGCACCTGGGAGGCAACATACCAAACGTGAGTCTCTCTCGTTCCCACAAAACCGCCTATCTGTGCCCTGAACTATCGAGTCCCCAATTATTATTGCTCTGCTCTTCTCCACCCTTCCCTTCTGAGTAGCGGGGACAGCCTCCGTGCCAGAGGCCTGAGCCCCGTTACTTACCCCTGGTAAGTCGTCCCCCCCACAAGTATCCAAAACGGTATACTTGTTCTTGAGGGGAACGACCACAGGGGGTCCCTGCACTGGCTGCTTCCTCCCAGTCCCCCTCACTGTCACCCATTTATCTGCCATCTTTGGAGTTACTACTTCCCTACAGCTCCGATCTATGACCCCCTCTGCCTCCCGAATGATCCGAAGTTCATCCAACTCCAGCTCCAGTTCCCTAACACGGTCTTGGAGGAGCTGGAGATGGGTGCACTTCCTGCAAGTGTAATCAGCAGGGACGTCCATGGCATCCCTCACCTCATACATGTTGCAGGAGGAACATTGCACTGCCTTCACTGCCATCCCTCTAAAGCTAACCTTTATTTTAAACAAAAAACTGGGTCTAAAGAATATAACAAGCAAAATTCGGCACTTACCTCCTTACCACAACGGATCTTATTATTGGGTTAGAGGAGGCACCACCTCCATAGTGCCTCGGGTTCTTCAGCTGCGCGCTTTTAAAGGGGAAACAAACCTACCCAGGTAAGCTTACGCTCTACCTGCTTCCGGGTCTCGGCTGCCTCTCTGGTCGTCGTCACTTCCCCCTGCTGCTCCCGCTCTTTCTGTGAAGAGAGTGAAAAAAAACACCGCTGCCCGCTACCGGTAAGTACTTTTAAAACAAACAGTCTTACCTTAGCTGCTGCTCGCAATCAAAATCTGTAATTCCCAGAATTCTACCTCCGTAATATGGTCCAGACGCTACAAATCTTCTCTCCTCTGCCATGTTCCCCAGAAGGGCACTGGAGGGTGGTGGGGATTACAGAGTCAGGGAGGGATATCAGGACACGAGGATGTTGCAGACATAAGGAGGGTTGCAGTGCCAAAAGGAGGCTTCAGTAATTGTGAGGTTTCATGATGATGAAGGCATTTGAGGAGGGAGGGAGGGAAGGAGGGAGGGAGGGAGGATAGTAGGGAAATGAGAGGTTTCACAGTTTAGGTGTTTTGTTAGGACTGCAAGAGGTTACTGAGTTGGGGAGGGTGTAAGCACTGATGGATATTACATAAACATATGGTTTTGGTTGCAATGGCAGGAAGAGGATTCAGGAATCTGGAGAGTATGGGGTCTGAACGAGGTTACACAAATGGGAAGAGTTGTCAGGAGTGGAGGTGTTTACAGAGACAGCAATGGTCTGATCTGGAGCAGAGGACCCAGATTGGGAGGGGTGTGGGGACTGGAGGTGGTTTCACAGGGAAGGAGGACCATAGACCCACAGGAGGTTACAGAAATGTGGAGAGCTGTAGGGCTGACGGGTTCATGGAGTTGGGAATGTTGGGAGGGATAGAGAAGTTTACAGGGATAAGGATGTTTGTAGGACAGGGCTGGATTACACAGACAGGGATTGTTTTAGGGAGCTGAGCAGATTACAGAGATAAAGAGGTTTGTAACATCTGGCAGAACAAACAGAGATATGGAGGGTCATCGTGACAGAAGATGTTTATAGATATAGGAAGGCTTAGGTCCTGGGGGTAATTTAGACATGGAGGCTGTAGAATCTGGATTCTTTTTTGAGAGATTGGGTAGCAAGTTTGGTTGGAGACAGTTTCACAGATAAGGGAGCATAGCACAAACAGAAGGAAGTTCCTGCGGTAGGGAGGGTTCGAGTGGAGAGTCATGTTTACACAGATAGTAGGATCTACAGATCGGGAGTGTTGCAGGGACCTGAGAGGATAACACAGAGAGAGATGGTGGTAGGGTCTCCACAGACCGATGGTGTTTTAGGGACTGGAAGAGGTTTGGTGATAGGGAGGGCTGTAAAGATGCAAGAGCTTATGGAGAGTTGAAGAGTTGGAGGAGTTCACAGAGGGAGGGTTCTCCGACAGGAGTAGGTCACAGATAGTGAGGGTTGTGTGGCCTGAGAAAGTTAAAGAGAGGGGAGTTTTCGGGACTGGAAGATATTACACTGACAGGGATAGTTGAAGAGACTGTAGTAAAAATGCATGGAGAAGGTTACACAGATAGGGAGGTGAGGAGGGACTGAAGGTGAATACACAGACATGGAGGATTGTATTGTTAGACGGAGCTGAGAGGGATAGGGACTGGTGTAGGGATTTACACATATAGGGAAGGTTGTGTTTTTGGAGAAGGTTACACTGATACAGACAGTGTTAAAGAGTGTTTAATGGACTACAGAGGAGCTCAGAGAGAATGTATTATGGGGAGTGGAGGAGATTACAGACACAGAGATGGCTGTCAGTTTGAAAAGATGTTCTACAGATCCTCTGTGCTGTAAGGCTGAAGGGAGGTTACAATAATAAGGGTTACCTACACGTAATGACTTTTTTGATATAGAGAAAGTCTCAGAACGGGACTGTCAAAAGGAAGTAGAGACAGTCCAGATGAGTTTACAGAGATATAAATGTTTTGGGGGGTTTCAGGATGGAACAGTGATTGGGAGTGCTTTAACAAATGGCAATATTTATAGAGAGGGTTCTAAAAGCAGGAAGAGGTGACAGTCATATCGATCTTTGTAAAGACTGGAGAAGCCTACATCGCCAAGGAATGTTTTAGAAACTGTTGGTGATTACACATATAAGGAGAGTATTGGGGATAAGGCAAGGTTCAAGAGACAGGGATGGTTGACAGGACTGGACAATAACCTGAATAGAACCTCCAGAGTGTGGAAACAGGCCATTCTGCCCAACAAGTCCACACCAACCCTCTAAAGAGCATCCTAACCAGACCCATCCCTCTCCCTGTCCAATAAACCCTGCATTCCTCATGGTGAACTCACCTAAACCACACTTGCCTGAATACTACAGTCAATTTATGATGGCCAATCACGTATTGTGCAAATGTTGGACTACGGCAGGAAACCAGAGCACCCGGAAGAAACCCAAACAGTGGGCGGGGGGAAACATGCAAAATCCACACAGACAGTCGGCCAAGGCTGGAATTGAAGCCAGGTTCCAGGCACAGTGAGGCTGATTACATAGAGCACTGCAGAGATTGGACTAGGTCACAAAGGTCACAAGGATTTATTGGAACAGGAGGAAAATATAGTCAGGAACAGGAGAAGCTTACATAGATGGTGTCCATGAGAGGGACTGGAGGAGGTTAACGCAATATGGAGCGTTGTGCATTCTCTCGACAATTCGAGGTAGGGACGGTTGGGGAGACTGGATGAAGTTAGTCATAATCAGAGTTGTACACACTGAGTAATGGCAGATGGAGTTTACTGCTGACCACTGAGAGGTAATGCACTGTGGGAAGTCTCATAAGCGAAGGATATCCATCATGAAGGGTAGGTCCTCCTAGAGAACTGAGTAACACTGGGACCTTGGTGGGCAGGTCCCTGGATGTCTGAAGGTGTCAGCACAGGTTGACAGTGTGGGGAAGGCACCTGAACTGGGAGCAGGAGGGGGACCCACATCTTGATGGAGCGAATTGTTAGAGCTGCTTGAGAGGATATAATCTAATCTGGCAGGGTGTTGCACCTTAAACAGTCATAAGGCCAGAAAGAAGACTGAGGTTGGTGCACAAGTTAAAGACAGCAATTTCAGCAGACAAGGCAGGCAAGAGCATAGCAGGAAATGGGGGAGGGGGAACTGATGATTAAACTGCATTTATTTCAATGCAAGGGGCCAGACAGCTAAGGAAGATGAACTCAGGGCATGGATTGGAACATGGGACTGGGATACTATAGTTATTACAGAAACAAAGCTGATGGAGGGACAGGACTGGCAGTTCATTGTTTCAAGGTGTAGATGCAACAGGAAGCATCGAAAGGGAGGCAAGAGAGGACGCGTGGTGGTGGGTTTTCATTGCATGAATCATCACATCAGTACCTAGAGAGGATATTCCTGTGGGATCGCCCAGTGAAGCTATGTTTGTGAAACTGAGAAATAAGAATGGGTCATCACTCTGACACGATTGTCTTACTGACCCCGAATAATCAGTGGCAGACTGAGGAACAAACATATCAGGAGATCTCAAATATCAATCATAATAATAGGGCTGTTATGGTTGGGGTTTTTAAACTTTCCAAACCTAGACTGGGACTGCCAGTGTTCAGCATTTGCAAGGGAGGAGTTTGGTAATTGTGTTCTAGAAAACTCCCAATCAATATGTAAATGGCCTGAAAAGAGAAAGGGGCAAAACCTGACCTCCCTTTGGGAAACAAGGTAGGAAAAGGGACTGAGGTGTGATTGGGGAAGCACTTCGCCAAAGTAACTCAAGTCTATTAGTTTGAAAATAGCGATGGAAAAGGACAGGGCTGCTCCACAGGTTCAAGTTATAAAATGGAGCCAGAATAATCTTGATAATATTAGCCAGGAACTCTCAAAAGGTGATTGGGGAGTCTATTTGAAGGGAAAAGGGAAGTCTGGCAAGGGAGAATATTTTAAAAGTGAGATAAATTAAGCGATCACCACCAGCTTGTTCCTGTTTGTATGCAGGTCAATGCTGACTGCATTAGGAAACATTGGTTGTCTATTGAGGGTCTGGTCAAGGAAAAGGGGGCACATGTCAGGTATAGCCAGCTGGATCAAGGGAATCCCTGAGGATCACAGGGGCTTTAGAAATACACTTTGGGTAGAAATCAGGAATACAGAAAGGGTACATGAAATAGCCTCAGCAGAGAATCCAAGAGTGATTGTATAAATATATTAAGAGTAAAAGAGTAACTCGAGACAAAATAGTGTCCCTTAAAGATCAATGAGACCATTGGTGTGTGGAATCGCAGGATATGGCTAAGACCTTAAACACATTTTTTACTCCAGAACTTATTGTGGACAAAGACTGGGGAACTCAGGGAACAGGAGTAATACGTTAGACCACATTTGGAGTTCTCTGCAATTCCAGTGTCCCCGCTATTGGAAAGATGTTGTGAAAGTTGAAAGTGTTCAGAAAAGATTAACAAGGTGTTGCCAGGATTGTTACTGAATAAGCTGGGGTTATTTGCACTGGAGCATCGAAGACTGAGGGGTGACCTGACAGAGGTTTATATAAGCATGAGGGGTATGGATTGGTTAAACATTCAAGGTCTTTTCCCAGGGGTTCGAGAGTCCAAACCTAGAGAGCATAGGTTTAAGGTTGAAGGGGAAAGGTTTAAACGGCACTGGTGGTTATGCACACGGTGATGTATGTATGGAATGAGCTGAGAGAGAAATTAGCAGATACTGATACTATGACAACATTTAAAAGGTATCTGGATGGGTATATGATTAATAAGAGTAATGGGATGGATGTATTTAGATCTTCTGGTCAGCATAGATGTGTTGGACCAAAGGGTCTGTTTCCATGCTGCCTATCTCTATGACTTAAAAAGAGTGCATGTTATAGAAGAGGTGGTGCTGGAGATTTTACAACACAAAGGAATGGAAAGACCCAGGACCTGATTAAGTGTATCACAGGACATTGTGCGATGTTAGGGAAGAAATTTGGAGCCGCGAGCAAAGATATTTGTACCGTTGACAGCCATATATGATGTGCTAGAAAGGCTGGAGGGTGGCATAATAAGCAGTGAAGGAGGTTTTTTGAGATTACAAAGGGATCTTGATGGAATGGGTGAATGGGCTGAAAAACTGTAGATGGTATTCAATCTGAATAAATGCGAGGTAGTGCACTTGGTAAAACAAACAAGGGTAGAGCTTACACAAGTAATGTTCGGACCTCGGTTAGTGTTTTAGAGCAGAGAGACTTCCGGGTTCAGGTACATATATCTTGAAGTTTGCATCACAGGATGGATAAGGCACTGCTTGGCATGCCTGAGTATTGCTCAGTCCATTGAGTGAAGGATTTGGGACGTCATGTTGAGATTGTGCAGACATTTATGAGGCCTCTTCTGCACTACTCTGTCGAGTTCTGGTCGCCCAGTTATAGGGAGGATATTATTAAGCTGCAGGGTGTTCAGCAGAGATTTACCAGGACATTGTTCGATATGGAAGGCTCGAGTTCTGAAAAATGGCTGGATAGGTTGAGTCTTTTTTGACTGGAGCCTGGAGTTTGAGATGTGATGTTATAAAAGTTTATTTTTAAAAATGAGATATAGATTGATTGAATGGTAGTTGCCTTTTCCGTAGGATGGGGGAGTCTCAAGAGGAGGGACCATATTTTTAAGGTTAGAACAGAGAGATGTTCAAAAAAAAAGACGTGGGGGCAAATTGTTACACAGAGGGTGTTTTGATTGTGGAATGAACTTCCTGAGGAAGGGTGGACGTGGTTACAATTACAACGTTTAAAAGACAGAGATACTAAACAAATATTTTGCATCAGTTTTTACTGTGGAAAAGGATATGGAAGATATAGAATGTAGGGAAATAGATGGTAACACCTTGCAAAATGTCCATATTACAGAGGAGCAAGTGCTTGAAATGCATAAAGGTGGATAAATTTCCAGGACCTGATCAGGTGTACCCTTGAACTCTGTGGGAAGCTAGAGAAATGATTACTGGGTCTTTTGTTGAGTTATTTTTATCATCGATAGTCACAGGTGAGGTGCTGGAAGACGGGAGGTCGGCTAACGTGGTGCCACTGTTTAAGAAGAGTGGTAAGGACAAGCCAGGGAATTATAGAGCAGTGAGCCTGACGTCGATGGTGGACAAGTTGTTGGAGGGAATTCTGAGGGACAGGAAGTACATGTATTTGGAAAAGGAAGGACTGAGTAGAGATAGAGATTTGTGCGTGGGCGATCATGACTCACAAACTCGATTGAGTTTTTTGAAGAAGTATCAAAGAGGATTGAAGAGGGCTGAGCGGTAGATGTGATCTATATGGACTTCAGTAAGGCATTCGACAAGTTTCCCCATGGGAGACCGATTAGCAAGATTCGATCTCATGGAAAACAGGGAGGATTGGTATTTGGATACAGAACTGGCTCAAAGGTAGAGGGAAGAGGGTGGTGGTGGAGGTTTGCTTAGCAGACTGGAGGTCTGTGACCAGTGGAGTGTCACAAGGATTGGGCCTAAGAATGGTGAATAGCCAAGGGTAAGGAAGTCCAAAACTCAAGAGTACAAACGGGACATGAGAGAGCAAAGATTTAAAGAGGAAGCTGAGGGGCAACATTATCCACAGAGGATGGTGCACAGACAGAACGGACTGCCAGGGGAACATGGGAGAAACAAGAACAATGACAACATGGAAAACACATTTGGGTAAGTACATGGAGGGGAGAAGGTTTGAAGAGCTAAGGGCCGAACGCAGGCAAATGAGACTCATTCATTATAGGAAACATGGAGAGCATTGATGAGTTGTACCACAGGTTCTGTTTCCGTGCTGTATCACTCTGTATCCAGTTAAAGAAGATTACAGTACCGAAATAAAGCATGTTGTAGACACTGAAGCAATTTAGAGCGATAAGGAAGGTAGTCTGGAATGCAGTACATTTCAAATATGTGGAGGACTATCGGGAAGGGAGGTAGTTACAGGGACAGGAACTATTATAGGAGTTAAAAATGACTGAAGACAGCGGTGCACAGGCCATGCCATAGGCACAAAGTTGCAGAGTAGTGAGTCTTAGCACAGTGATGGAGGGAGAACACAGAACAGAAAGATCCCAGGCAGCATTCCCAACCCTTCGTCGGAGGCCTACTCTCCCCTCTGTTATCCTGATGCTCACTAAGACAGCGCAGGCCTGGATTAATAACTATGAACTCCCCATGCTGTCTCAGTGCAACGTAAATTAAAGTAGAGGTGGTGATTGAGTCTGGGTATGTCATTACTGTACTGTGCTCCCCCTCCAGCACTGTATCTATGTCATGTCTTTTTAGCGATGTTTGGAGCCCTCTCATTGCTCCCTGCTCTGTGCACTGTGAGTGATCTTACCTCACTGCAGGATTTATTGAAGACTCCACATCTCCCTGCCCTTTGTCTCTCTGGCTGACCAATCATCTTCAATGAGGTGTTGGACGAGACCCCCAGCAATTGGGAGGTCTATTGAGTCAGGAACTTCCTAAATACCTACAGGAGACAGAGAAATAGACAGAATAGAAAATTAGACTGATGCAGTGAGGGTTACACATGGAGAATGGAAATGAGCCCCACAGATATCTGGAAAATCCAATTCCATCCCTGGGTTGTGCTGTTGCATTTCTCTGGAGCGGAGAATTCTGTTGGCTCAAGATCTGGAGTAACTGGAAGAGCAGGAGGAGCTGATAGAGGCAGCAATTAGACCCACACAGTGAGGGATACCACATGGAGAGAGACTGAGTAATATCACCACAGCGCTGGAAGACTTCAGGATCACACAGTCATGTTGGAAGAATGGGTTTAGCTTCATGATGCTCTGGTATCAGTGTTCAGGGATGAGCAACCAGTGAGCAGGCGAAGTGATGGCCGAGTGGTATTATTGCTAGAGCATGTATCCAAAATCTCAGCTAATGTTCAGGGGAAAAGGGTTTGAATCCCACCATCAGAAATAGTGGAGTTTGAAATTAATAATTTTTAAAATAGTAATTAACAATCCGGAAATAAATATGAAACCATTGCTGATGTACCAAAAAAACCAAATACTTGTCCTTTAGATAAGGGCATCTGCTCATCATCACGTGGTCGACATGACATACGCACAGCAAAATGTTTGCCTCTCAATTACCCTCTGAAATGGCCGAGCAAGTTACTTAGCTCGAAGGCAGCTAGGGCTGGGCAAGAAAGGCTGGTCAGCCAGAGGCACCCACATCCCATAACCGAATTAATAAATAATCCATTAGGATGGTCCCACTGGAACTGTACTGGGACCAGGGTCCTCGCCAATCATGTCGGTAGGTTTATGGGACAGGGCTTTAAACTGACTCAGAGGATGCTGGGACAGGGTTCAGGTGAAACGAGCTTTCCAAATGCAAAGAGAAAAGGTGAAGTATGGGAGCAGCATGGGAATGTGACTGAAGACAAGCAGAAAGGAACAGGATGGGACATAGTTTAACTACATCAGGGAATGTACGTCAGGGAATAGGTCTGTGACAGGAAATTGTAGGAAAGAGTAAATTATGTTTTTTTTGGAATGGATAATGTCTCTTCAACAAGGTAGATTGATTTGTGACACAGAGATAAAAGACATTTAGACACAAGAGAGACATGCGTACAGGGCGAACAAAAGGTGGGCATAAATATTCAATGGTTTACCACCTTGTGCAAACTCAGGCAAAATGGGCAACGCTAACAATAATGGATAACAAAGGCATTACAGAGAAATCATTTGACCTCAGATCATGAAGTAGAGTCAGTCCGAATGTAAATTCTGGCGACTACTTGCCAAGGACACAAGCAGCAGAACAGTTTTAGGCCACTGAACTGCATTCCATTGCTCATCACTGCATTAAACAGGAACTCATTGGAATTTTGTAACAAACACATTGTGATAATTTTGGGAAACTTCAATATTCACATAATCTGGGACAGTCACACTGACAACAGTGATATTGGAAGAGGAGTTCAGAAAAATTATTTTTCGGTGTTTTTTTTTTGAATAACAAATTGTGCAACTGGCTAGGGACATAACTATCTCAGAGCGACCATTGTGTGATCAAACTTAGTGAATGAGTAATGTCAGCTGGAGAGATCCTCAGAGAAATTGTGATAAAGTGCAGTTTAAAGAAATATAAAGTTTTAAAGTGAACCACAGAAAGGATAAGCTACAACTAGAAACAAAAGCAGCTAATTACATGGGTTTGAGATGAGAACTGACCATGGCAAAGAGGCTAAACCGACTGAAATATGTGCCTGTATAAGAACAGTTTGAAGGAAGTGAAAATCACTCAACAAAAGAACATTCCATTGAAACAGACAAAATCTCAGCAAGAAATTCCCACCGGGCCCTCATTCAGGACAAAATGGATCATATTAGATTATGAGGCTTAGAAGATCACCAAAAAGTACTTAAAATCCTGAAGTGAGAGAATGTTCTAGGAGTAAGTGTTAAAGGGATTGCAAAGGATCTGCTCGCAGGAGTTGGACAGTGGGAAGAGGAATCAGTGTAAGGGTTTAATGTCACAATAGGAACAGGGAGGGATGAAGGTGCTGGAGGTGGTGAGAGTGTTACAGAGAGTGGTCAGGACCTGAACGGTGTTACAAAGCCAGTCTGAATTGCTGCAGCTGGAGGGGTTTGCAGAGGTAGGGAGGGACATATGTATTTTTATTTATTCATTCATGGGATGTGGGTGTCACTGCTAAATACACAGAGGACAGCTCAGAGTCAGCCATGTTGTAGTGGGTCTGGAGTCACATGTTGGCCAGGCCAAGTTAGAATGTCAGATGTTCTACACAAAAGGTGGTCAGTGAACCAGATGAGTTCTTCCCACTAATCAACAATGCTTTTATGGTGACCTGACCAATGTCTTGTACAGATACAACATGACGTCCTAACTCCTACTGTTAATGCTCTGCCCAGTGAAGGAAACCATCCCAAACACCTTCTTCACCAGGCTGTCTATCTGTGGCACCACTTTTAAAGAACTGGGTCACTGATTGACAACACGACCCAGGGCTCTAACATTAACTGGACAAGTCCCACCCTGGTTTGTTTCACCAAAATGGCACACTTCACATTTATCTAATTAAACTCCATCTGCTATTCTTCAGCCCACTATCCCAGCAGTACTGTTCATCCTGTTGTTTCATAGATAACCTTCATCACAGTCCAGTTTACCACCAATTTCAGTGTCACCCAAAAAACTTACTTAACTTACTTAACAATATTCCCATCCAAACCATTTATCCAAATGACAAACAACAGTGGGCCCACTCCACCGCTGGTCACATGCCTCTAATCAGAAAAACAACATGTTTCCCTTCACCCTCAGTCTCCTACCATCAAGCCCAATTTTCTGTCCAGTTGACTAGCTCCTCCTGAATGCCATAACCTTTTACACTGATCTGAGCTTATTACCCAGTTTACCATAAGACACGTAGAACACAGAACAGTACAGAACAAGACCCTTCGGCCGTGATGATAAGCCAATCTTTTATCTGACCGTAAGTTTAAAAAAAAGTGGCAGATAGAGTTTAATTCAGATAAATGCGAGGTGCTGTATTTTGGGAAAGCAAATCTTAGCAGGACTGACACACTTAATGGTAATGTCCTAGGGAGTGTTGCTGAACCAAGAGACCTTGGGGTTCAGGTTCATAGCACTTTGAAAGTGGAGTCGCAGGTAGAGAAGAAGGCGTTTGGTATGCTTTCCTTTATGGGTCAGAGTATTGAGTACAGGAGTTGAGAGGTCATGTTGCGACTGTACAGCACATTGGTTAGGCCACTGTTGTAATATTGCATGCAATTCTGGTCTCCTTACTATTGGAAAAATGTTGGGAAACTTGAAAGCGTTCAGAAAAGATTTACAAGTATGTTGCCAGGGTTGGAGGATTTGAGCTACAGGGAGAGGCTGAACTGGCTGGGGATTTTTTCATTGGAGTGTCAGAGGCTGAGGGGTGACCTTATAGAGGTTTACAAAATTATGAAGGGCATGGATAGGGTAAATAGACAAAGTATTTTCCCTGAGGTTGGGAAGTCCATAGGTTTAGGATAAGAGGGGAAAGATATAAAAGAGTCCTAAGGGGCAACTTTTTCACACAGAGTGTGGTACGTGTATGGAATGAGCTGCCAGAAGAAGTGGTGGAGGCTGGTACAATTGCAACATTTAAGAGGAATTTGGATGGGTATATGAATATGAAGGATTTGGAGGGATATGGACCAGGTGCTGGCAGGTGGGACTAGATTGGGTTGGGATATCTGGTCGGCATGGACGGGTTGGACTGAAGTGTCTGTTTCCATGCTGTACATCTCTATGACTCTAACTTTCTTTCCCTTCATTTTATTATCATCCATGTGCCTATCCAGAAGTATATAAAATGTCCCTAATGCATCTAATTTTACTGCCACCGCTGGCAGTGCATTCCACATCCACCACTCTATATCTAACGAACCTACCTCTGAGATCTCCCATTAAGCATCTGCTAATCACTGGAAAATTATAACCCCTTGTAATAGCTATTTATGTCAGGGTAAAAAATCTCTCTCTATTCACTCTATCTATGACTCTCACCACCTTGTCTCCCCTCACCCTTCTTCACTCCAATGAGAAAAGCCTTAGCTCCCTCAACCTTTCTTCATAAGACATGCTCTCTATTACAGGCAGCATCCTGGTAAATCTCCTCTTTACCCTCTTTAAAGCTTCCACATCCTTCCTGTAATGAAGGGACCAGAACCGAATACAATATTCCAACTGGGGTCTAACCAGGGTTCTATAGAGCTGCAGCATTACCTCACGGCTTTAAAACTCAATCCCCAAACTAACGAAATCCCACACAGTATATTCCTTCTTAACAAGCCGATCAGCTTGGGTGGCAACTTTGAGGGATCTATAGATCTGTTCCTCCACACTGCCAAGGATCCTACCATTAACCAGGAATTCTGCATTCAAATTCAATCTTCTAAAATGAATGACTTCACACTTTTCCAGATTGAACTCCATCTGCTACTTCTCAGCGTCTTGTCAATGTCCCGTTGCAACCTACAACAGCCCTCCACACTGTCAACCACTCCACCAACCTTCGTGTCATTGGGAAACTTACTAACTGACTCTTCCACTCACACATCCAACTTATTCATAAAATCACAAAGAGCAGAGGTCCTGTAACCACTCCCGGCAGAAAACCACTGGTCACTGAGCTCCAGGACGAATAGTTTCTATCTATCATCGCCCTCTGTCTTCTGTGGGCCAGTAATCCCATATCCAGACAGACAGGTTTCCCTGTATCCCATGCCTCCATACTTTCTGAATGAGCCATAAAGGTGTTTCATCACATTCTCAAAAGATTCTATAAGACATGTAAGGTATGACCTGCCCCTGACAAAACCAGGCTGACTTTCTCTGATCAAACTATGCTTTCCCAATGAATAATAAATCCTGTCTCTCAGAGTTCTCTCCAATAATCTGCACGCCACAGACACAAGACTGACAGATGTGCAATTCCCAGGATTATCCCTATTCCCTTTTCTGAACAAGGGAATAATATTTTCCTGCCTCCAATCATCTGGTCCGACTCCAGTGGACAGTGAGGGTGCAAAGGTCATCACCAGGTGCGCAGCAATCCATTCCCTCGCTTTGTGTAGTAACTTTGGACGCATCCATCCATTACAAAATTCTCAGCACATCCTCCTTCTTAACATCCACCTGTTCACGTACATCAGCCTGTTTCATGCTGTCCTAACAAATGACAAGGTCCCTCTCAGCAGTGAATACTGAGGCATAGTATTCATTAAGGACCTCGCCTACCTCCTGTGACTCCAGGCACAAGTTCCTTCCACTATCCCTGACCGGCCCTATCCTCACTCTGGCCATGCTCTTGTTGCTCCCATAAGTGGAGAATACCTTACGGTTTTCCTTCATCCTTCCCAGCAATGCTTTCTCATGTCCCCTTCTAGTTGCCCTAAGTCCATTCCACGGTTCCTTCCTGATACCTTCAGAGAATCCCTACTGTGTGGAAATGGGCCATTTGGCCCAACACCTCCATATCAACCCTCCAAACAGTATCCAACCCAGCCCCATTCCCCACCCTATTACTCTCCATTTGCCTTGACTAATGCGCCACACCTTCATATCCGTGAACACTATGATTAATTTAGCATGGCTGAGTCACATAATCTGCACATCTTTGGGTTATGGGGGGAAACCAGAGCACCTGGAGGAAAACCACTCAGACATGGGAAGAATGTGCAAACTCCCCACAGACAGTCACCTGAGGCTGTAATCGAAATGGAGTCCGTGGTGCTATGAGGTCGCAGTGCTAACCACAGAGACACCGTGCCACCCAATGCAACTCTCTGGAGCCCTGTCTGATCCTTGCTTCCTCGACCTGAAGTAAGCTTCCTCCTTCCTCTTGACTAGATGCTAAAGTCCATGTGGATAACTTTCACTGCTCTGCCTTCATCTATCTTTGGCCACCTCCTCGAAGAGTCAATACGGTTTGTACAACGTGGTTTCCCACTCACAAAGCCATGCTGACCATCTCGAATCAGCCATTGCCTCTGTAAATGTAAGGAGCTCCTTTCTCTCAGAATCTCCTCCAACAACTTCACCATCACTGGGCTCACTAGGCTGTAATTTCCTGGCGTTTCCCTGCAGCCCTTAAGCGATGGAACAGCATTAGCCGCTCTCCAGTCTTCCGACACCTCACTGTGTCTGTTGATAATATAAATATCTCTATTAGAGACACTGAAATCTCTTCCTTAGCTTCCATTAACATTCTAGGATCGACTCAATGAACTACTAAGGATTGATCTATCTTTATTTGTTTTAAGATTTCAGCATTTTCTCTTCTCTGGTGAGGATTCTTTCCAAGACATCACTATTTATTCCCCAAGTTCCCGAGCT
The DNA here is from genome assembly GCF_047496795.1 of Chiloscyllium punctatum. NCBI lineage: Eukaryota > Metazoa > Chordata > Chondrichthyes > Orectolobiformes > Hemiscylliidae > Chiloscyllium > Chiloscyllium punctatum. Next base: position 48,280,120 of record NC_092754.1, on the reverse strand, counting down.
TCCATGTCTTTCTCCACAGTAAATACTGACAAGATTATTTTGTCTAATATCTCACCTATCTCCTCTGGTTCCACACATGGGTGACCTTATTGATCTTTAAGGGGCCCTATTCTCTCCCAAGTTACTCTTTAGCCATAATTGAAACTTGCGTAAAGACTTCTGATAATTGAAATACACCACATCCCCCATACCACCACACCCTCCTACACCATTACAATTCTGCCACTTATATTCACACCAACAAATTAAATTCAACAGGCTCAAAAATAAATTCTCTTTTAATCAATTGGCTTTCTAAATGGCCAGTTATTGTATATTGACATATCCTTTCTAACAATGTCAGTATGCTCCCGACTTACTGTTAGGCTAATAGTATTTGGTTTCAGGCTGACAGCAGAAAGGGGTTCTGGGAGTTCTTGTTAATCAATCTGAAAAAGGTAGCTTATAGGGTCAGCAGGTAATAGAGAAGGCAAATTAAATGTTGGCATTTATTACAGAGGGAATGGAGTCTAAAAATAGGCAGGTCTAGCTAGAACTATGCAAGGTACAAGTCAGAATACACCTCGAATATTATGAACAGTGTGAGTGCCCAAAGGAAAGATATTGTCACATTGTAGGCAGTCCAGAGAAGGTTCACTCGGCTGATCCTGGGAATGCAGGGATTTTCTAATGAGAAGAGGTGGAGGACGTGGAGGTTCAATCCATTGAAGTTTAGATAATGAGAGAGAAATGGAATGAAGCATCCAAGATTCTGAGGGGGTCTGATCGGGCAGATGCTGGGAAGTTAGTAAATAGAACAGTAGAGCACAGCAACAGGCCCTTCGGCCCTCCACGTCTATGCTGTCCAAGATACTATTCTAACTCATACCATCTGCCTGCACATGGTCCATATCCCTCTATTCTCTGCCTGTTCATGTTTCTGTCTAAATCCCACTTCAAAACCTTACTCACATTTCTGCTTCTACGACCTCAGTCAGTAACATCCACTCCATGTAAAAAAAAACTTGCTTCACACATCTCGTTTAAACTTCCTCTTTCTCTCCTTAAACCTATGCGCTCCAGTATTTGAGACATACACATTGGAAAAGAGATTCTGACTACCTACATTATCTATCCCTGTTCCAAATGTTATATTCCTGTACATGGTCACCTGTCAGCTTCTGATACTCCCACAAGAACAATCCAACTTTGTTTAATTTCCTCTTACAGCTAACACACCCTTAAAAACCCTAACACAGGCAACGTGCTGATAAACCCCTTTTGCACCCCCTCCAAAGCCTCCCCATCCTCCCTATTGTGTGGAGATGAGACCTGCACACAGTACTCCAAATGTGGCCAAACAAACGTTTTATACAATCACAGCATCAGATGCAAACCACTATACCCAACATTGTAACTGATGAAGTCTAGTACTCCATATGTTTTTTTTCCCATCTGAAACACTTCTGTTGCCATTTTCTGCGAGTTACTGACTTGCACCAAGATCCTTCTGTATATCAATATCCCTCAGTATGCTAACGTTCTTATTGAAATTGACATCATCTCACACTTGTCCAGATTAAACTCAATTTGCCATTTCTGTCTATCTTTCCAACTGTTCTGTAACCTCCTGCAGACGTTAATGAATCAACGAAACAAGGGTTTTGTGGAAAAGGCAGGAAAGTAGAGTTGAACAGTATCAGATCAGCCATGATCTGATTGAAGGACACAGCATACCCAATGGGCCAAATGGCCTCATTCCCCTCCTACATCTCATGGTCTGAGGACAAACTCAATATATCCTGCATAATATTATGGGTCACTGCTCACAAAACTCCTTTAAAATGGGATTATTGGATCTTTATTAGTACACAGCATTTGATCTACAAATATGATATGATGTTATAGAAAACCATCTCACATACAATCCAGGATTCTATCCATCACAGCACTGATACCCATTGCTGTATGAGTCGGCATGGAGACCACTGTCACACACAGTTACTGTACTGCCCTTGCCATAAGGACATTCAGTGTCCTGACTGTAACCATATTGACATTCCCATCACTGTCTGGTGCTTACAAAAGAATTCCTGCTAATGGTTGCTGCTGTTTGCTTATTCTCAGCTCCACTTTTGATATTCAGATCCACATGACTGTCTCATTAATACATTAACCTCATCCTTCCTTCACAAGTTGTTGGCTTTTTGCCTAGTCTGCCTCTTGGGACTAGATTGGGTTGGGATATCTGCTCAGCATGAATGGGTTGGACCGAAGGGTCGGTTTCCATGCTGCACATCTCTCTGACTCTATAACTCTATCCCAACAACCCTTAAATATTCTCTTCCCTGTGATGGTCATTCTGCAGCTACATCTCCGGATGACAGTTCCATCATATCTGTTCCCTGTCATTCCTTCTCCCTTATGGCGAATATAGGGAGTCATTCCTCAGTACTGGGGGGTTGAACAGATGGGTAGAGGTTACAGAGATAGGGAGGCTTACTAGGACTCGAGCATGTTAGAGTTAAACTAAGTTATATCTGGTCAAGAATGTCAGAACGACAAAGGGGTTTGAGGATTGGAGGAATTTACAGAGATAATGTCGCTGGATTAGATTCTGGAGATAGGGATAGGATGGATGTAGGGAGAGGCAGGTAGTCTGAGAGGCACAGATGGGGAGCGTTTCCGGGAGAAGTGTATTGTGTATACTAACAGACATATGGAAGATTGTAGTGACTGAAGACATTTACAGTTATAAGAAGGCTTCTCGGTTCTGAAGGTTACAGAGATCGGAAGGCAATGGAGAATGCCAGGTTGCTGGGATGGAGACAGTTACACAGATGGGGAGGGTTGCACAAACTGAAAGAGGTTCCTGTGGTCGCGAGGGGTATGGTGTCGGGAATGAAGGTGAAAGTTAACAAGATAAAGATCAAAGAATTGGAGAAGGATAAGGAGATGACAATTTTTCACAGCTAAGGAAGGGTGGTAGCAGCTGGAGAAGATTACATAGATAGGGACCGGTGGAGAGGTGAAAGACAAATACATTGACATGGAGGGTGGTATTGGTGGGAGGATCTTACAGGGATAAACAGGACTGTCAGGGTTTACCGGGATGAAGGAATTTAGTATCTACTGCAGAAGTTTAGGAATTAGGGTGTTAGGGATTGGGGAACCTGAGAGAGACAGAGAAAATGGTGTGGAGTAGAGGAGATTCCAGACAGAGGAAGGATGATCGGGACTGGAGGATATTACAGATATCACGAACACAGCATGGGCCAGGATTGATGCCTGCGATCCCCTGTGCTGTCGCATTGAGGACCAGTACAGCGGAGGTGAAAGCAGGACCCTCACAAGATGGTGGGAATGAAGTCTAGAATGTTGCTGTTCCTTGCCCAGCTCTGTATCTATGTCCTGTCTTCCAGGTCTGAATATAAAAGTCTACTACCGCCACCCTGTGCTGTTTACTGTGAGTGATCTTACCGGCTATATGATTTACTGAAGGCTCCAGATCTCCCTCTCCATCTCTCTCTGGCTGACCAACCAGCTTCAATGAGGTGATGGATGAGACAGGAGTTAGGAACATCCTGATTACCTGCATGAGACAGAAATAGACAGAATGGGAAATCAGACTGATGCAATGAGGTTAACTCGTGCAGAGTGGCAGAGTCAAGCAGAGATCTCGAAAATCCCAGTCTCCATCCCTTGCCCGTGCTGCTGCATCTCTCTGGAGTGGACAATTCTGTTGACTCAGGATCTCAGACCATCTGTAAAAGGGAGAAGTGCTGACAGAGGCAGCAAATAGACTGACACAGCAAGATATACCACATGGAGAGATACTGAGTGATATCACATTATTAGACACTGCAGTAGCAGGGAATTGTTTGAATCTGTAACAAAGGCACTGGGACAATTGTGAGGGGATTCAACCTTCCTATCTCATCATCTCTTTGGCGGTGGGTCACAGACAAAGCTGACTCTCTCCCACTCTTGGGCGGTGCGGGTCCTGAGTTGTCTGTACAGACCGATGTTGGCTTTCACAGATTCTGTTACACTTGGGGCAGAAGGTGGCCATGGGAAGGGGGTGGGTGGGGCGTTGATATGACAGCACGCTCCTTGTGCTGTTTTCTCCTGGATTCCTATTTTTCCCCACAGCAAGTCTCGAGGTGCTCGACACCTTCCCAATGCTCCTTCCCCACTTCAGACGGTCTTGGCCCAGGACTTAACAGATTTGATTAAGAGATAAAAAAAAACTATCAATTCTGAAGAAGCCAATGTTTAGAAATGTGGACACATTTGTTAAAGAGCTCGCTAGGGAGTCTCCGAGCAGGAGGAGTGCAGTAGGAAAAGGAAACGTCAGCTAGAGCTGTTTGCAGAGGTAGGGATGGACATCTGTATTTTCATTGATTCATACATGGCCTGAACATGTCAACGGATGGTCCACTATACATGACCCCACTGCTAATTTCCCAGAGGCAGCTCAGAGTCAGCCATATTGCTGAGGGACTGGAGTCACATGTGAGCAAGACCAGGTAAGAATGCCAGATGCCCCTCTCTAATGGACATACGTGAACAAATTGATTTTTTCCAGATAATCAACAATACTTATACGGTGGCCTCACTAACATCCTGTACAGATACACCATGACATCCCAACTCCTACTCTCAATGCTCTGCCCAATGAAGGGTAACCATCCCAAACACCTGCTTCACCAGCCTGTCTACCGGTGACGCTACTTTCAAAAAACTGTGTACCTGCATCCCTGGGTCACTGATTAACAACAGTAACCAGGGCCCGAACATTAATTGTACAAGTCCAGCCTGGTCTGCTTTACCACAATACAACATCTTGCATTTCTCCACCTGTTATTCCTAACCTCACTGGTCTAGCAGTACTGTTGATTCCATTGTACTCTTCGATAACCCTCTTCACTGTCCACTTTATCACCAATTTCAGTCTCACTCACAAACTTGCTAACCATGGCTCCTGAATTCTCATCCAAACTTATGTAAATGATGCACAACAGTGACCCAGCACCGAACCCCAGGGCACACCAAAGGTCACAGGCCTGCAGTTTGAGCGGCAACCCTCTATGAACATGCTCTGTCTCCTACCGTCAATCTGTTTTGTATCTAGTTAGTGAGCGCTCCCTGGTAATGTGTGATCTAAACTTACGATCCAGTCTACCATGCAGAACCTTGTCAAAGGCTTTGATAAAGTTCACGTGGACATCGTGTTCTGCTCTGCTTTGATCTCTCACTTCTCCACACTCACATTTGAGGCATGATTTCCCATGCACAAAGCCATGCTGACGATCGTTAATCTGTCCTTACCTTTCCAAATGCATGATGATCGTTTCCCTCAGAATCTCCTCCAACAATTTACCACCCCTGCATCAGTCTCACTGGTCTGTAGTGGCTGTTGATGATGCAAATATCTCTGGGAGGGGCCCTGCAATTTCCTCCCTCGCTTCTCACAAGGCGCTGGGATACATCTGATCATGTCCCAAGGTTTTATTTAACTTTTTGCATTTTAAGACATCCAGCACCTCCTGTTCTCCAATGTGAACTCTTTTCAAGACATCCCTATGTATTTTCCCAAGTTCCCGAGCTTCCATGTCTTTCTCCACAGTAAACCCTAATGCAAAATATTTGTTCAGTATCTCACCCATCAGCAGTGATTCCACACAGACAGTCTCATTGATCTTTCAGGGGTCCTATTCTCTCACGAGCTAATTTTTAGCACTGGTTGAAACTTGTCAAAATGCTTCTGAAATTTCAAATATCCCTCTACCGTAACTAGCCTCCCTTATCTATTCTGCCATTTAAGGTCACATCAAAATATAGAATCCAACAGATTTAAAAATATTCCCCTGTTATATAATCATACATCTCCCATTGTTTCTAAGTATCTAGTTATCATTTATTGTCATATTCTTTGTAGCACATTCCAGCACGTTCCCGACTTACTGTCAGGCTAACACTGTTTGGTTTCAGAATGACTGCACAAAGGGTTTTGGGAATCCTTGTGTATCAATCTGAAGCAGGTAGCTTACAGGATCAGCAGGTCATAGAGAAGGCAAATCAAATGTTGCCATTTATTACAAAGGGAATGGAGTCTAAAAATAGGGAGGTCTTGATAAAAACGATGCAAGGTACAAGTCAGACCACACCTAGATTATAATGAATAGTATGCGTGCCCTAAGCAAAGACATTCTTATGTTGGAGGCAGGCCAGGGAAAGTTCACTCGACTGATCCTGGAGATGGCGGGATTTTCCAATGAGAAGAGGTGGAGTAGATTGCCCTTGAACCTATTGGGATTTTGAAGAATGGGAGAGAAATTGAATGAAACATCCAGGATTTGGAGGGGCTTTGACAGGTTAGATGTCGTTAAGTTAGAAAATCGATAGTACAGCAGAGTAATAGACCCTTCGGCCCACCATGACTGTGCTGACCATGATGCTATTCTAAACTAATCCCATCTGCCTGCACATGGGCGATGTCCCTCTATTCACTGCCTGTTCATGTTTCTGTCTAAATGCCCTTCAAATGTTTGCTCTCGTTGCCATCTCTCCCACCTCCTGAGCAGCTTCGACCCTCTCGGTAAAGACAACTGGCCTCATTCATCTCACATAAAACTTCTGACTCTCATCTTAAACTAAGGCGCCCTAGTATTTGATATTTCTACATTGGAAGGAGGATTCCAACTATCCACACTATTCAAGCCTCTTCTAATGCTATATACCTGTACCAGGTCACCCCTCATTCTCCGATACTCACCGAAAAATAATCCAACTGCGTCCAACCTCCTTACAGTAAACTCATTCTCATCCAGGCATCATTCTGCCAACCCTCTGTTACACCCTCCCCAAAACCTCCACATCCTTCCTGTGGTGTTTCGATGAGAACAACACGCAACCTTCCAAACATGGTCGAATGAAGTTTCATTCAGTCACAACATGACATGCAAACGTCTGTACTCAATACTGTGACAAATAAAGGTAAGCACACCATCAACCAGCATATCCTGTTGTGCTCTTATTTTGAGGGAGCTATGGATTTGCTTCCAATGTCTCTCTGTTTATCAATGTTTCCAACTAGTCAATTAGTGTACTTCTCTCTTCCATTTGGCTTCATAAATGCATCACTTCACACCTGTCCTGATGAAATTCAATTTGCCACATCTCTGTCCAGCATTCCAGCTGATCTACATACTGCTGCAACCTTGAACACTCTTCCTCACTATCCACAATTCCCCAAACTATCCCTAATCATTACATGCCTTTCCAAATGTCCTCTGCAAAATTACCACTCAAACTGCTGACCTTTTCATCTGAATCACAGATATAAATGACACACAGACATCGCAGCACTGATCCTTGTGAAACAGCATTGGCCACAGACGTCCAATCAGAAATTCACCACTCCACATGCCTCTGTCTACTATCACCAAGAAAATATTGCATCCAACTTACCAACGAGCATGGATTGTAATTTGATCTTCCTGATCCCCCTTGCTATTTGGAAGCTGTCCATTCAAAATGACTCTATATTTTGATTCCCAGATTAAATTGGCTGTCTCACGAATGCACTGACTGCATCCTTTCTTCACAACAAAACGGGACCTTGTTTGTTTTTTTGCTGATTCTGCCTAAATCCCTCCAACCCCTCAATAATCACATTGCTGTCATGATCATTCTGCAGCCACACCTCCACAATAACAGTTCAATCATATCAGTTCCCTTCAGTTAATGCTGTCATTCCATCTGCCTTGTTGCAAATGCATGGCGCGTGTCACTGAGTGAGGGCCTTTGAGGGATGGTTAGAGGTCACAGAATGAGAGAGATATTTGGGGGCGCGACAATGTTGCAGGGTTAAACATAGTTACAGTTGCTTCAGAATGTCTGCAGGAGAAAACATTTTATTGTTTGGAGGAAGTTAGAGAGATAAAGCGTCTTTGATTAGATTCCAGAGATAGGGATGGGTATAGGGTTGTGGATCGTTACATGGACTATGTTGATCAGGGCGTAGAAACATTCACAGGATTCCAGGATGTCGTACATTTAACAACAGTTGTGGGATCTGGAGAATATCACAGTGATAGGGAGGATGGTATGGACTGGAGAATATTACAGGGAAAGGGTGGGTGGTATGGACTGGAGAATGTTGCAACCACATGGAAGATGATATAAGCTGGAGAATGCTGCAGCAATAGAGAGGAGTATATGGACTGGAGGATGTTGCACAGACAGGGATGAATTGTAGACTGGATACAGTTAGGAGAGATGAATTTATGCACTGGAAGGTATGTCAGAGAGATTGAGTGGTGTGCATGCTGCAAGATACGACAGGGATAGGGAAGCTTGTAGAGACTGGACGAGAGAGTGATCGAGAGTCTTGTGAGAGACCAGATTCACTTATGAGCATAGGATGTGCTACAGTGAGCAGAGCCTTTTGCAGATATAAATGAGGATACAATGGCCACAAAGCAGTCACACCTATACATAGGTATCTAGGACTGAAGGAATTGAAGAGATTACACTGGCTAGGAGTGTTGTATGCAGTGGAGGAGATTAACCTGATAGGGAATCTTTTAGAGACTCAACAATGTTAGGAAATAATGGGAGTTGCAATGGTGAGAGCAGGTTTCAACAATTCGGAGGATATAGACCTGAAGGAGCTTTTACAGATAGCGATGGTACAGTAAAAGGAATTGTAGTGGCTTCCCTTTCATAAGCAATCCATAAGCACTTAAAATAGCCTGTTTGACATGTGCATTATCACTCGACCATTCATCAGACAGCGCTGCAAATATTTCACTGGCTCTGCCTACCAGCTGAGACTGAACTAGCATTACCCAGAAGACCTCGGGCCACTCTACCTGTCTATAAAATCTTTCAAATGAAATCCAGAGTTCCTTGACAGTAGAGTCACAGGTAGTTAGGATAGCGAAGAAGGTGCTTGGTATACAGTCCTTTATTGGTCAGAGTATTGAGTACAGGAATTGCGAGGTCATGTTGCGGCTGTACAAGACAGTGGTTAGGCCACTTTTGGAATGCTGCATGCAACTCTGTTCTACTTCCAATCGGAAGGATTTGGTGAAACTTGACAGGGTCCAGAAGAGATTTACAACAACGTTCCCAGGGATGAGCTATAGGGAGAGTTTGAACAGGTGATGGTTGTTTTGCCTGGAGAGTTGGAGGCTGACGGTCACCTCATAGAGGTTTATAAATCAAGAGGGGCATGGATAGGGTAAATAGACAAAGTCTTTCTCCTGGGGTGTGCGAGTCCAGAATTATAGGGCGAGGTTTAGGGTGAGAGTAGTAAAATAAAAAAGATAAAAAGGGGCAACTTTTTTCACGCAGAGGATAGTACATATATGGAATGAGCTGCCAGAGGAAGTGGTGGAGGCTAGTACAACGACAACAGTTAAAAGGCATCTGGATGGGTATATGAATAGGAAGGGTTTAGAGGGAGGTGGGCCGGGTGCTAGCAGGTGGGACTACATTGTGTTGGGATATCTGATCTGCAGGATGGGACCATGAATGGGTTGTGGAACCTGGAGGATGTTATGATTTGAACCACAGGTAATGTTTGGATCTTTCAGCCAATCTTACAGATGGTACAATTGCAACATTTAAGAAGCATTTGGATGGATATATGAATAGAAAGGGTTTGGAGGGAGATAGGCCAGGTACTGGCAGGTGGGACTAGATTGGGTTGGAACATCCTGTCGCCATGGCTGGGTTGGAATGAAGGGTCTGTTTCCATGCTGTACATCTCTATGACTGTAAGATCGGCTGAATGGTCCAATCAAAAATTACCTGTGGTTCAAATCATAATATCCTCCATGTTCCACAAGCCATCCCCTGTCCCATCCTGCAGGTTCAATGAATCCCAGAACCTCTAACCTTCTGCAAGTCCCACGCTCCTTTCAATATTTGTACCATCCTCCAGGTTCAGGAGCCCTTCATACCTCGTAACATGGCCCAGACTCTCCAACTCCTCCTTCCTCTGCAATGTTCCCCAAAAGGGCACTGGAGGATGGTGGGGGTTACAGAGATATGGAGGGACATCAGGATGGGAGGATTTTGCAGACATTAGGAATATAGGGACTTGAGGAGGTTTCACAGTTCATGAGTGTTGTAGGGACTGGAGGAACTTACAAAGATAGGGATGGTTTTAGATTGGAGGATTCTGCAGAAAACCTTTACGTGGTTAAAGGCAGGATTCTTAGCAGCGTGCAGGAACAAAGGGATCCTGTGTCCCTCAGGTTACCACCCAAGTTGACAGGGCGTTAAGAAGGCGGATGGTGTGTTGGCTTTAATTTGGAGGGGGATTGAATTTAAGAGATGTGAGATTTTTCTGCAGCTCTACAGAACCCCAGTAAGACCACACTTCGAATATTGTGAACAGTTCTGTTCGCTTCATTATAGGAAGGACTTGGAAGCTTTAAAGACAGTGCAGAGGAGATTTCGCAGGATGCTGCCGGGACTGGAGGGCATGCCCATAGAAGGTAGGTTGTGGAAGCTAGGGCTTTTCTGATCACAGCAAAGGAGGAAGAATGGTGACTTGTTAGAGATGTACAAGGGAATGAGAGGCATAGATAGAGTGGATAACCAGAGACTACCTCCCATGGCGAAATGGATATCACAAGGGGACATATGTTTAAGGTAATTGGCGGAAGGATTAGCTTAGATATCAGAGGGATATGGACCAGGTGCTTGCGGGTAGGACGAGATTGGGTTGGGATATCCTGTCGGCATGGACGGGACTGGTACGTTATTTACACAGAGTGTGGTGGGTGCGTGGAATGGACTGCCAGCCATGGTAGTAGATTCAGACACATTACAGACATCTAAGCAACTCTTGGATAGGCACATCAATGATAGTAAAATGTAAGGTATGTAGGTTCGTTTCATCTTCAGAGTAGGATAAAAGGTCAGCACAATATTGAGGGTGGAAGGGCTTGTACTGGAATGTGCTATTGCACGTTCTCAATAGCAAGAGTTATGATGGCAGCAAGAGGTTTCGGGAAGCGGGAGAGGATGCGATCTGAATGAAGTGACACAAATAGGAGGCGTTGCTAAAGTTGTATGAGGTAACAGAGACATCAATGGTCTGATCTGGAGCAGATGACCAGACTGGGAGAACTGTGGGGACTGGAGGTGCTTTCACAGGGAGGGAGGAGCATAGAGCCACAGGAGGTTACAGAAATGTGGAGAGCTGTCGGGCCGACAGGAGGACATGGAGATGGGGAGGTTGGGAGGAATGAAACAGTTTACAGGGATAAGGATGTTGGTAGGATCGGGTGTTGTACACAGACAGGAATGTTTCAGGTGAATGGAGCTGAGTACAGAGATAAAGTGGGTTGTACAGATTGGGAAAACAAATAGACGTATGGAGGGTAGTCGTGACTGAAGATGTTTATAGACACAGGAAGGCTTAGGTTCTGCAGATTATTTAGATAAAGGGGGTGTGGAATCAGACAGATTCTCCAAGTGATAAAGACAGCAATTTTGGTTGGAGACAGTTTCACAGATTAGGGAGCATTAGTAACCTCCTCCAGTTTGGTCAGAGTGGGAAGGGTTGTAGGGGAGGGTGATGTTTACACATGGAAGAGCTGGAGAAGATTGTGGAAATGAGTAGATGGATGGAGACACTGGAGGAGCTTACATTGACAGGGTGGGTGCTGGCAATGAAAAGATATCACATCGATAGAGGGTCTCGTAGGAACTGGACTGGAAGAGTCACAGGCATTGGAATGACTTCTGCAGATTGGGAGTATTACAGGGACTGAGAGGATTGTAGGGTGTCCACAGATTGATCATGTCTTTAAGAATAGAAGAGTTTATGTACATATGGAAATCTTAAACCCATTGCAAGCAGTCTTCATTTCAAGACCAGAGCCTTATTATCCCTCATCAGCCAAGGATCCCTAACCCTGCCAGCTTTTCCCTTTACCCCAATGGGGCATACTGGTCCTGGATTCTTGAGAACACACTTTGAAAAGCCTCCCATTTGCCAGTTGTTCCTCTTCCTTCAAACAGACTCACCCAATCGATTAGAATCATAATGTGGAGGTGCTGGTGTCGGACTGGGGATGTACTAAGTTAAAAATCACCCGACACTCGGTTCCAGTCCAACCGGTTTATTTGAAAGCACTAGCTTTCAGAGCACGGCTTCTTCATCAGGTGGTTATGGAGCACAATCCTAAGGTACAGAATTTATAGCAACAGGATGGCAGTGTCATGGAATATAATATCAAACAAATTTAGTTTAAGCCTTTCATCTGTTACAGTGATCACCAGCGCTTCCAAAGCGAGTTGGATTATAACTGGGCGTTGTGCAATTTTAAATTCACGGCATTGACGATGGCCAGATCCTGCAGAATGGCCCCAAATGACCCCTGTTCCAGTTTTCCTCTTCAATCTGTGGACCTACTGATCTTTCTCCATAACTGTGTTAAAACGAAGACAGTTGTGGGCACTGGACCCAAAGTGCTCTCTGAATGACACTTCAGTCACTTGCCCGACTTGGTTTTCTGAGGGGAGGTCCAGTGTTGCACCCGCCTGAGTAGAGTAGGGCCCTCTGCATATTGATTTAGGAACCTTCCTTGGACACATTTGAAAAATTGCCCTCCGTCCAGTTCTTTTTATACTAGAAGTGGCCCAGTCAGTACAGGGAATATTAAAATCTCCAGCCTGCACTCCTCTATTATTCCTATAGTTATCTGCAATCTCTCTACACAGCTGCTCCTCTGGTATCTGTTGGGTCCACAACAGTCTACAATACAGTCCCAACAAAGTGACCCCCTCCCCCCTTCTTCTATCTAACTTCTAACCATGTGGAATTTTAAATGAATTTCAATTTTAAAAAAAAATATTAACAATCCATAAATAAGTATTGATAAAAATCCAAACACTTGACCTTCAGAGAAAGACAACAGTTCACTCTCATGTGGTCTGCACGACATACCCACAGCAAAGTGTTTGCCTCTCAATTACCCTGTGAAATGGGCGAGCCAGCTGCTTAGCTCAAGGGCAGCAAGGGATGGGCAATAAAGGCTAGTCAGCCAGAGACACCCACATCCCATACCTGATTTTTAAAAGAATCCATTCAGATTGGTCCCAGCACAGTTCCAGTGGAACAATGTCCTGGTCAATCATGTTGGTAGATTTATGGACAGGACTTTAAACTGACAGAGAGGATGCAGGGACAGGCTTCAGCTGAAAGGAGCTTTCAAATCCAAAGAGAAAATGTGAAGCATCAGAGCAGCGTGGGAATGTGACCAAAGACAACAGAAAGGAACAGGATGGGACAAAGTTTAACTAAAACTGTAGATCAGCAAATCCATTTGTGACAGGAAATTGTGGGAACGAGTAAAGTATGTTTTTTATTAATGGACAAAGTCTCTGCAACAAGGTAGATGGATTTGTGACACATAGATAAAAGGGATTTAGACACCAGAGAGATGTGGTTATAGGGCGAACAAAAGGTGGAACGTGGTTCAATGGTTCACAACCTTGTGCAAATTCAGGTAAAATGGACGACGCTAACAATAATGGGTAAGAAAGGCATTACAGAGAAAGCATTTGGCATCAGATCATGAAGTAGAGTCAGTCTGAATGTAAATTCTGGCTACTACTTGCCAAGGACACAAGCAGAACAGTTTTGGAGAACCCACTGAACAGCATTTCATGGCTCGTCACTGCAATATTAAAAATTCCAATGAATTCCTATTTAAAGGCATGGTGAACATTCAGTGAAACGTCAATATTCGCAAAGTCTGGAACAATCACACTGACAACAGTGATATTGGAAGAGGAGTTCAGAGAATTTTTTTCAGTGTTTCTTCGAATAACACATTGTGCAACTGGTGAGGGACGTAACTGTCTCAGAGAGACTGTTGTGTGATAAAACTTAGTGAATGAGTAATGTCACCTGGAGAGATCCTCTGGGAAATTGTGATAAAGTGCAATTTAAAGAAATATAAAGTTTTAAAGTGAATCACAGAAAAGACAACTAGAAACAAAAATAGCCAATTACGTGGGTTTGAGAGGAGAACTGACCAAGGTAAACAGGCTAAACAGACTGAAACATGTGTCTGCAAATGAATAGTGGAAAAGATTTGAAGGAACAGTGTAAAACACTCAAAAAAAGGACATTCCACTGAAACAGATAAAAACTCAGCAAGAAGTCCCCACCAGTCCCTCACTCAGGACAAAATGGATCATATTAGATTATGAGGCTTGAAGATCACCACAAAGTACTTAAAATCCTGAAGTGAGAGAGAGTTTTCGGAGTAAGTTTTAAAGGGATTGTAAAGCGTCTGCTAGCAGGACGAAGGCAGTGGGAAGGGGAATCATTGTCAGGGTTTATTGTTACGATAGGAACAGGGAGAGATGAAGGTGCTGGAGGTGGTGAGAGAGTTACAGAGAGTGGTCAGGGCCTGAACGGTGTTACAAAGCCAGTACGAATTGCTACAGCTGGAGGGGTTTGCAGAGGTAGGGAGGGACATATGTATTTTTATTTATTCATTCATGGGATGTGGGTGTCACTGCCTGGACCAGCATTCTTTGACCCCATGCTAATTACCCAGAGATTGTTGGGGCCCTGGTGGATATATATAATGCTTTGCTAGACACAGGTGAAGTGCTGAATGACTGGAGGATCACTAATGTGGTTCCTTTGTTCAAGAAGGGCAGCAGGGATAGGCCAGGTAATTACAGAGCAGATAGTCTGACAGCAGGGGGAGGGATATTATTGGAAACAATTGTGAGGATGAATCAACACTTGCAAAGGTAAGGATCAACTCAGTTTAGTCATCACGGATTTGGCAGAGGGAGATACTGTCTGAGGAATTCAGTTCAGTTTTTTTGAAATAGTGCTTAATTATATTGATGAAGGCTGTGCAGATGATGTGGTTTACACGGACTTGAATAAGACCTTTGACAAGATGCAAAATGGAAGGCTGGTCCAAAAGGACTGGGTTCCAAGGTAAGTTGGCAAATTGGATGCAAACTTGGTGAATAGAATACTTTCACCACTGGGTGTACCACAGAGATCTGTGCAGGAATCATTGAACATTAATAACTCGGATGTGAAAGCAGAAGATATCATTAGTCGGTTTGCAGATGATATGAAAGGTGAGGGTGTTGTTCACAGTGAGGAGGATGGTCTCTGTCTGCAGTCCGATGTCAATCGGATGATAATCTAAGCAGAGTTTAGTTCTGATCGAAGTGAGGTAATACTCTGTGGTAGGTACGATAAGTGAAGAACAGAAATAATGAACGGTGGGTCCTTACGGAGTACTGAGGAATACAGGGACCATGGTGGACAAATCCATAGATCCCTGAAGGTGTCAGCACAGGGAGACAGGGTGGGAAAGGCACCTCAACTGGGAGCGGGAGAGGGACCCACATCCTGGTGGGGTGAATTGCTGGAGCTGCTTGAGAGGATATAACCCAGTCTGGCAGGGTGTTGGACCTTAAACAGTCGTAAGGCCAGAAAGAAGATTGAGGCTGGTACACAAGTTAAAGAGAGTGATTTCAAAAGACAAGGCAGGCAAGAACATAGCAGGGAATGGGGAAAACTGATGATTAAACTGCATTTATTTCAATGCAAGGGGCCAGACAGCTAAGGAAGATGAACGCAAGGCATGGATTGGAACATGGGACTGGGATATTATAGTTATTACAGAAACACAGCTGAAGGAGGGGCAGGGCTGGCAGTTCATTGTTTCAAGGTAGAGATGCTACAGGAAGGGGAGGCAAGAGAGGACGTGTGGTGGCGGGTTTTGATTGCATGAATCATCACAGCAATACTTAGAGAGGATATTCCTGTAGAATCGCCCAGTGAAGCTATGTTAGTGGAACTAAGAAATAAGAATGGGTCATCACTTTGATACGAATAATCTGTGGCAGACTGAGGAACAAACATGTCGGGACATCTTAAATATCAACCATAATAATAAGGCTGTTATGGTAGGGTTTTTGAGCTTTCCAAACCTAGACTGAGACTGCCAGTGTTCAGCGTTTGCAAGGGAGGAATTTGGTAATTGTGTTCCAGAAAACTGCCAATCAATATTAGTGGGCGGCACGGTGGCACAGTGGTTAGCACTGTTGCCTCACAGCGCCAGAGATCAGTGTTCAATTCCCGCCTCAGGCGACTGACTGTGTGGAGTTTGCACATTCTCCCCGTGTCTGCGTCGGTTTCCTCCGGGTGCTCCGGTTTCCTCCCACAGTCCAAAGATGTGCAGGTCATGTGAATTGGCCATGCTAAATTGCCCGTATTGTTAGGTAAGGGGTAAATGTAGGGGTATGGGTGGGTTGCGCTTCAGCGGGGCGGTGTGGACTTGTTGGGCCGAAGGGCCTGTTTCCACACTGTAAGTAATCTAATCTAATCTAAATATGTAAATGGCCTGAAGAGAGAAAGGGACAAAACCTGACCTCCCCTTGGGAATCAAGATAGGGAAAGGGACTGAGATGTGAGTGGGAAAGCATTTTGCCAAAGTGACCACAGTTCTAGTAGTTTGAAAACAGCTTTGGAAAAGGACAAGCCTGGTCTACAAGTGCAAGTTATAAAATGGAGCCTGAACAATCTTGATCGTATTAGCCAGGAACTTTCAAAATGTAATTGGGGAAGGGAATTATTTACAGGGAAAGGGAAGTTTGGCAAGTGAGAATATTTTAAAAGTGAGATAAACTGATCGATCAGCACCAGCATTTTCCTGTTTGTGAGCAGGTTAATGCTGACAGCATTCGGAAACACTGGCTGTATATTGAGGGTCTGGTCAAGGAAAAGGGGGCACATGTCAGGTATAGCCAGCTGCATCAAGGGAATCCCTGAGGATATACAGAGGCTGTCGGAATACACTTTGAGTAGAAAACAGGAATGGAGAAAGGCTAAATGAAATAGCCTCAGCAGAGAAGGAAAGGGGAATCCAAAAGTGATTGTATCAGTATATTAAGAATGCATAAGTAACTCAGGACAAAATAGTGTCCATTAAAGATCAATGAGGCCAACGATGTGTGGAACTGCAGGATATTTGCTAGGATCCTAAACATTTTTTTCACTCCAGAACTTACTGTGGAGAAAGACTGGGGAACTCCAGGAACAAGAGTAATACATTAGACCACATTTGGAGTTCTCTGCAATTCAAGTCTCACTGCTACAGGAAGGATGTTGTGAAACTTGAAAGGGCTCAGAAAAGATTAACAAGATATTGCCCGGGTTGTTGCTGAATAAGCTGGGGTTACTGTCACTGGAGAATCGGAGACGGAGGGATTACTTTACAGAGGTTTATATGAACATGAGAGGCATGGATAGGGTAAGCATTCAAGGCCTTTTCCCAGAAGGTGGGGAGTCCAAAACTAGAGGTTTAAGGTTAGAGGTGAATGGTTTACAGAGGGACTGAAGGGACAGCTTCTTCACACACATGGTGATGTGTGTATGGAATGAGCTGAGAGAGAAATTACAACATTTAAAAGGTATCTGGATGGGCATCTGAATAGTAAGGATGTAGACGTATATGGGCCAAATGCTAGAAAAGGGAATGGATTTATTTAGATCTTCTGGTAAGCCTGGATGAGTTGGGGACCGAAGGGTCTGTTTCTATGCAGTACATCTCTATGAATTGAAAAGAGTGCATGTTATAAAAGAGGTGGTGCTGGAGGTTTTAAAACACAAAAGTTATGGCAAGTTCCAGAACCTGATTAAGTGTATCACAGGACACTGTGGGATGCTTGGGAAGAAATTGTGGAGCCCCTAGCAAAGGTATGTATACTACTGACAGCCATGTGTGATGGGCTGGCAGGCTGGAGGGTGGCATCATGGACAGTGAAGGATGTTTTCTGAGATTACAAAGGGATCTTGATGGAGGGAGTGAATGGGCTGAAAAACTAGAGATGGAATTCAATCTGAATAAATACAAGGTAATGCATTCTGTAGAACAAACAAGGGTAGAGCTTATACAATTAATGTTCGGGCCTCGGTTAGTGTTTTAGAGCAGAGGGACCTCCGGGTTCAGGTACATAATCCTTGAAGCTTGCATCACAGGATGGATAAGACAGTGCTTGGCATGCCTGAGTATTGCTCAGTCCATTGAGTGGAGGATTTGGGACGTCATGTTGAGATTGCACAGACATTTGTGAGGCCTCTTCTGCAACATTCTGTCCAGTTCTGGTCACCCAGTTAACAGGGAGGATATTATTAAGCTGCAGGGCATTCAGAAGAGATTTACCAGGATATTGCTGGGTAAGGAAGGCTTAAGTTCTGAAAAATGGCTGGATAGGCTGAGTCTTTTTTCACTGGAGCCTGGAGGTTGAGACATGATGCTATAAAGATTTATGAAAAAAAATGAGGTATATAGATCAATTTTATGGTAGTTGCCTTTCTCTCAGGATGGGGGAGTGTCAAGAGGAGAAACAAGAACAATTACAGCATGGAAAAGTCATTTGGGGTGGCATATTGAGAGGAGAGGTTTTGAAGAGATAAGGGCCAAACGCAGGCAAATTAAGTACGTTTCAAATATGCGGAGGGACTATCGGGAATGGAGCAGGTTACAGGGACAATTACTGTTATATGAGTTAAAAATGACTGAAGTCAGTGGTGCACAAGCCATGCCATAGATACACTGTTGCAGTGAGCAGGTGAAGTGATGGTCTAGTAACATTATTGTTAGGGCATTTGTCCAAAACCTCAGCTAATGTTCAGGGGAGGCAGGTTTGAATCCCATCATAAGATATGGTGGAATTTAAAATCAATAATTTTAAAAATAGCAATTAACAATCCATAAACAAATATGAAACCATTGCTGATGTACAAAAATCCCAATCCCTTAGATTAGATTCCATACAGTGTGAAAACAGGTCTTTCGGCCCATGAGTAACCCACTCAGACCCATCACCCTCGACCTAATACACCTAACATTAAGGGCAATTTAGCATGGCTAATTTGCCTGTCATGCGCGTCTTGGGACTGTGGGAGGAAACCAGAGCATCCGGAGGCAATTCACGCAGACACGGGGAGAATGTGCAAACTCCACGCAGTCGCCCGCGGCTGGAATCGAACCTGAGACCCTGGTGCTGTGATGCAGGAGTGCTAATCACTGAGCCACCGGGCCGCCCACTTGCCCT
This sequence comes from Chiloscyllium punctatum, assembly GCF_047496795.1. Lineage (NCBI taxonomy): Eukaryota > Metazoa > Chordata > Chondrichthyes > Orectolobiformes > Hemiscylliidae > Chiloscyllium > Chiloscyllium punctatum. Next base: position 48,261,004 of record NC_092754.1, on the reverse strand, counting down.
TTCGACAATGAGATCTGACCATCCTCACATGGTCTGCACGACATACCCACAGCAAAGTGTTTGCATCTCAATTGCCCTCTGAAATGGCCAAGCAAGCTACTCAGCTCATGGGCAGCTCGGGATCGGCAATAAAGACTGGTCAGCCAGAGACAACCACATCCCCTACCTGATTTATAAAAATATCCATTAGGATGGTCCCACTGGAACCGTGCTGGGACCAGTGTCCTGGCCAATCATGTCGGTAGGTTTATGGACAGGGCTTTAAACTGACAGAGAGGATGCAGGGACAGGGTCCAGGTGAAAGGAGCTTTCCAAATGCAAAGAGAAAAGGTGAAGCATCTGATCAGTATGGGGATGTGGCTGAAGACAATCAGAAAGAAACAGGATGGGACAGTGACTAACTAAAACTGTACATCAGTGAATAAGTTTATGACAGGAAATTGTGGGAAAGAGTAAAATATGTTTTTTTTTTGAATGGACAAAGTCTTATCAATAAGGCAGATGGGTTTGTGACACTGAGATAAAAGAGGTTTAGACACCAGAGAGATATGGTTAAAGGGCGAACAAAAGGTGGACATAAATATTCAATGGATCACAACCTTGCGGAAACTCAGGCAAAATGGGTAACACTAAGAAAGGCATCACAGAGAAAGCATTTGGTCTTATAGTCAGTCTGAATGTAAATTCTGGCTACTAATTATTATTGGGCTGAGAGGATCACCAAAAAGTACTTAAAATCCTGAAGTGAGAGAATGTTTTAGGAGTAAGTTTTAAAGGGATTTCAAAGGGTCTGCTCGCAGGAGGAGGTCAGATGGAAGAGGGAATAATTATCAAGGTCTTGTGTCACAAAAGGAACCGGGAGAGCTGAAGGTGCTGGAGGTGGTGAGTGTGTTACAGAGGGTGGTCAGGGTCTGAACGGTGTTACAAATTGCTGCAGCTGGAGGTGTTGGCAGAGGTAAGGAGGGACATATGTATTTTTTATTTATTCATTCATAGGATGAGGATGTCACTGATTGGACCAACATTCTTTGCCCCACTGCTAATTACCCAGAGTATAGCACAGAGTCAGCCATGTTGCTGTGGGTCTGGTGTCACGTGCAGGCCAGACCAGGTTAGAATGTCAGATGTTCTTCTCTAAAGGACGTAAGTGAACCAGATGAGTACTTCCTACTGGTCAACAATGCTTTTATAGTGGCCTCACCAATGTCCTGTACAGCCACAGCATGACATCCCAACTTCTACTCTCAGTGCTCTGCCCAAAGAAGGTAACCATCCCAAAGCCTGCTTCACCAACCTGTCTACCTGTGACACCACTTACAAAGAACTGTCTACCTGCATCCCTGGGTCTCTGACTGACAACACTACCCAGGGCCCGAACATTAACTGTACAGGTCCCACCCTGGTTTGTTTCACCAAAATGGAACACCTCACATTTATCTAATTAAACTCCATTCTTCAGCCCACTATCCCAGTGTACTATTCGTCCTGTTGTATCATAGATAACTTTCTTCACTGTCCACTTTACCAACAATTTCAGTGTCACTCAAAAACTTACTTACCACAAAACCAATATTCCCATCCAAACCATTTATCCAAATGACAAACAACAGGGGACCCACTTCACCGCTGGTCACATGTCTCCAGTCAGAAAGGCAACATGTCTCCCATCACCCTCTGTCTCCTACCATCAAGCCCAATTTTGTATCCAGTTGACTAGCCCCTCCTGAATGCCATATCCTTTTACATTGATCTGAGCTTATTACCCAGTTTACCATACAGAATGTAGAACACAGAATAGTACAGCACAAGACCCTTCGGCCATGATGCCATGCCCATCTTTTACCCGACTGTAAGATCAAACTATCTTACATACCCTTAATTTTGCTATCATCCATGTGCCTATCCAAGAGTCTGTTAAAATGTCCTCTTCCACCCACCCACCACTCTCTGTGAAAAGAACCTACATCTGAAATCTCCCCTTACTCATCCTCCAATCACCTTACAATTGTGCCCCCTTGTACCATGCATGCCATTGGATAAAGAGGTTTCTCACTGTTCACTCTATCTTTGCCTCACACCATCTTGTTCACCTCTACCAAATCAAACCACACTCTTCTTCACTCCAATGAGAAAAGCCTTACCTCCCTCAACCGTTCTTCATAAGACATGCTCTCCAGTCCAGGCAGCATCCTGGTAAATCTCCTCTTTGCCCTCTCTAAAGCTTCCACATCCATCCTGTAATGAAGGGACCAAAACTGAACACAATATTCTAATTGGGATCTAAACAGGGCTGTACAGAGCTGCAGCATAAACTCATGGCTTTAAAACTCAATCCCCCAGCTAATGAAAGCCAATACAACATATTCTTTCTTAACAACACTATCAGCTTGGTGGCAAATTTGAGGGATCTCTGGTCATGAAATCCAAGATCCATCTGTTCCTCCACACTATTCAGTATTCTGCCTTTACCCCTGTAATTCTGCATTCAAGTCTCACCTTCCAAAATGCATCACTTCACACTTTTCCAGATTTGACTTCATCTGCCACTTCTCAGCCCAGCTCTACATCCTGTCAATGTCCCATTGCAACCTCCAGCAGACATCCACCCTATTCACCATTCCATCAACCTTCGTGTCATTATCAAACTTACTTACCCACTCTTCCACTCACACATCCAAGTTGTTCATGAAATCACAAAGAGCAGAGATTTTTTGACCTCTTCCTGCAGAAAGCCACTGGTCACTGAGCTCCAGGCTGAATGATTTCCATCTGTCATCACCCTCTGTCTTCTATGGGCCAGGAATTCTCTATCCAGACAGGCAGGTTTCCCTGAATCCCATGCTCTGTACTTTCTCAATGAGCCATAAATGTGTTTTGTCACATTCTCAAAGGATTCAATAAGATTTGTGAGGCATGACCCGTCCCTTACAAAGGCCAGGATGACTTTCTCTAATCAAACTATGGTTTTCCAAGGTATCATAAATCCTGTATCTCAGAGTCCTCTCCAATAATCTGCACATCAGAGACAGAAGACTGGCAGGTCTGTGATTCCCAGGATTACCTCTAATCCCTTTCTTGAACAACGCATGGCTGATTCACCTAACCTGCACATCTTTGGGCTGTGGGTGGAAACCGGAGCACCTGTCGGAAACCCCCGCAGACATGGAGAGAATGTGCAAACTCCACACAGTCGCCTGGGGCTGGAACTGAAATCGCGTCCCTAGTGCTGTGAGGCAGCAGTGCTAACCACTGAGCCACCATGCTGCCCCATGTAACTCTCTAGAGCCCTGCTTCTGATCCTTGGTTCCTCAAACTTAAGTTAGCTTCCTGCTTCCTCTTGATTAGATGTTCTACGTCCCTTGGAACCTTGTCAAATGCTTTGCTGAAGTTCATGTAGACAACGCTGACTACTCTGCCTTCATCTATCGCTTGGTCAACTCCTTGAAGAGTCAATCCGATTTGTGAAACACGGTTTTCCACTCACAAAGCCATGCTGACTATCTCTAATCAGCCCTTGCCTTTCCAAATATATGTAGTTCCTTTATCTCAGAATCTCCACCAACAACTTACCCAGCACTGGCTCACTGGGCTGTGATTTCCTGGCTACTCACTGCAGACCTTAAGTGATGGAAAAGCATTAGCCACCCTCCAGTCTTCCGGGAACTCATTGTGTCTGTTGATAATATAAATATCTCTGTTCGGGACACTGTAATCTCTTCTCTAGCTGGATGTCTTGAAACGGTTAAAGGTGGAAAAATCCCCAGGAACTGATCAGGTGTACCAGAGAACTCTGTGGGAAGCTGGAGAAGTGATTGCTGGGCCTCTTGCTGAGATATTTGTATCATCAATAGTCACGGGTGAGGTGCCAGAAGACTGGAGTTTGTCAAAAGTGGTGCCACTGTTTAAGAAGGGTGGTAAAGACAAGCCAGGGAACTATAGACCGGCGAACCTGAACTCAGTGGTGGGCAAGTTGTTGAAGGGAATCCTGAGGGACAAGATGCACATGAATTTGGAAAGGCAAGGACTGATTAGGAATAGTCGACATGCCTTTGTGCGTGGGAAATCATGTCTCATAAACTTGATTGAGTTTTTTGAAGAAGTAACAAAGAATATTGAGGAGGGCAGAGTGATAGATGTGATCTATATGGACTTCAGTGAGGCATTTGACAAAGTTCCCCATGGGAGGCTGATTACTAAGTTTAGAACTCATGGAATACAGGGAGAACGAGCCATTTGGATACAGAACTGGCTCAAAGGTAAAAGACAGAGTGGTGGTGGAGGGTTGTTTTTCAGACTGGAGGCCTGTGACCAGTGCAGTGCCACAAGGATCAGTGCTGGGCCCTCTACTTTTTGTCATTTACATAAATGATTTGGATGCGAGCATAAGAGGTAAGTTTACAGATGAAACCAAAATTGGAGGTGTAGTGGACAGCGAAGAGGGTTATAACAGGATCTGGACCAGATGGGACAATGGGCTAACCGGCAGATGGAGTTTAATTCAGATAAATGCGATGTGCTGCATTTTGGGAAAGCAAGTCTTAGCAGGACTTATACACGTAATGGTAAGGTCCTAGGGAGTGTTGCTGACCAAAGAGACCTTGGAGTGCAAGTTCATAGCTCCTTGAAAGTCGAGTCGCAGGTAGATAGGATAGTGAAGGCGGCATTTGGTATGCTTTCCTTTATTGGTCAGAGTATTCAGTACAGGAGATGGGAGGTCATGTTGCGGCTGTACAGGACATTGGTTTGGCCACTGTTGGAATATTTTGTGCAATTCCGGTCTCCTTCCTATCAGAAGAATTGTTGTGAAAATTGAAAGGGTTCAGAAAAGATTTACAAGGATGTTGCCAGGATTGGAGGATTTGAGCTACAGGGAGAGGCTGAACAGGCTGGGGAGGTTTTCCCTGGAGCTTTGGAGGCTGAGGGGTGACCTTACAGAGGTTTACAAAATTATGAGGGGCATGGATAGGATAGGATAAATAGACAAAGTCTTTTCCCTGGGGTCAAGGTGTCCAGAACTCGAGGGCATAGGTTTAGGGTGAGAGGGGAAAGATATAAAAGAGATGTAATGGGCAACCTTTTCACAGTGGTACGTGTATGGAACGAGCTGCCAGGGGATGTGGTGCAGGATGGTACAATTGCAACATTTAAGAGGCATTTCGATGGGTATACAAATGGGAAGGGTTTGGAGGAATATGGGCCGGGTGCGGGCAGGTGGGACTAGATTGGGTTGGGATATCTGTTTGGCATGGACGGGTTGGACCGAAGGGTCTGTTTCCATGCTGTACATCTCTATGACTCTATCACTCATAGAGGTTATAGAAATAAACTGTGTGGTCACGTCTGGAGGAGATTAAAGGTATAAAGGTTTGTAGTTACCGAATGAAATTACATCAATCGGGACCAGCAGAGTTTACAGAGACTGAGTGCGTTTTAGAGACAGGAAGAGTTCATAGTCATCATTAGAAATGCAGAAACTAATTTATGAGAGAAGCAGGGTCACTCTGCATTGTGCCCAGAGACAAGGAGGAGTCTAACAGCTGGAGGAGGTTACTAAGGTACAGAGCTTTTTTGTTGTCGTGACGGGAAGGTTACAGAGATCATGAAGGTAGTAGGAGTTCAAAAAAGTCACAAAGACAGGGAGGTTTCTCAGGTCTGGAAAGGACTACACTGACCAGGATGGCTTAAGGAACTGAAGAGTTGTTTTTCTTCAGTTAAGGAGAGATGTGACAGAACCCGGGATTAAAGGCAAAGGCAGAAATTTGGAGAGTTTTACTGATATGAGGAGCTTACCGGGATAAGCAGGATTGTAGGGGCTGATAGAGATAGGGGAAGTGGTATCAATGAAACAGACAATGGAGAAACTGACAGACATTGGGAGGGTTCTGTGGAACAGATGAATTTACAGACAAGATGGTGATAATGAAGCCTGAGAACTTTCTCATGTTCCTTGCCCAGCATTGTTCCTACATCATGCCCTCAGGGTCTGAATTAGAGTCCACTAACTCCTCCCTGTGCTGTTTACTGTGAGTGATCTTACCGGCTGCAGGATTTACTGAAGCCTCCAGATCTCACTCTCCATCTCTCGCTGGCTGACCAGCTGTCTTCAATGGGATGATGGATGAGACAGGAATTGGGAATTCTGCTGCGTCAGGGACATCGGGAATACCTACAGGAGACAGAGAAGTAGACAGAATGGGAAATTAGACTCATGCAATGAAGGTGACACATAGAGAATGGCACTGAGTCCCACAGAGATCTGGAAATTCCCAGTCTCCATCCATGGCCTGTGCAGTTGCTTCCCTCTGGAGTGGAGAATGCTGTTGGCTCAGGATCTGGAGTAGCTGCAAGAGTGAGAGACACTGAGAGACAGCAATTAGACCCACACAGTGAGGGATATCACATGGAGAGAGACAGTGATATCAGCAGAGTGCAGGAATGTATCAGGATCACACAATGGTATTATCAGAAGTGGTTCTGACCAGTGAGCACTGCTCCCAGTACTCAGGGAGGACTGAGCTATTTTATTGGGATAGGCTCCTCTGGTACCAGATTATGCAGTGTGCTATAAATGGACACAGATGAGGAGGGGGACAGGTCTGAGGTGAATGGAAATTCCCAAGTCCAAAGAGAAAGGTTGAAATATTGGAACACCATGGAGATGTGAATGAAGACCAAAAGAAAGAAACAGTTAGGGACTGAGTTTAATTAAAATACAACATTGTCAAACAGATTTGTGACAGGAAATTATTGGTTAAAATAAAGTAAATGCCATTTCCGCCCCTCACAATTCTTCATACACCACAAGTGACATCACTTCCGCCCCTCTCATCATCGCTGATGTCACACACTCAGTGACTTCCACGCCCCCCCCCACCCCCCACTGTTGTGTTTGCCACCACTTCTGCCCCCACCAACGCCACTCACCTGCATTCTGCTGACACCCCCCCAGGTCCCACCGTCACCATCCCTGCCCCCAGAACCCTGAGGGGAACACCACCCCTGCTCATGACTCCATTTCCACTAACACCACACCCACTCCAGTTACAGGCTCCGTCGCCTCCCCCAGCTCCACACCTACGCCTGGTCCCAGCTCCCAGTCCTGCTGAGTTTTCACCATTCCCCCTGACCTCCCCCTCACTGAGGACGAATGATCAGTCCTCAGCAAAGGCCTCACCTTTATCCCCCTCCGTCCACACATCAATGAATTTAATACACACCGTGACATCGAACACTTCTTCCATCACCTCAGCCTCAGAGCTTACTTTTACAATGAAGACTCCCGCCTATTTTCTGAGGACCCCTTTGCTGGCCTCCAATACACTCCATACACCTGGACACCCCGCACTGGCCTATTACCTGCCTTCGATTTCTTCATTTCCAACTTCCACCGAGACATTAACCACCTCAACCTATCTACCCCCTCCCCCATTGCATCCTCTCACCCTCACAACGCGCAGCCCTCCACTTCCTCTGCTCCAATACCGACCTCACCATCAAACCAGCAGATAAAGGGGGTGCAGTGGTAGCCTGGTGCACTGACTTCTACACCGCTGAAGCCATGATGCCAACTCAAAGACACCTCCTCCTACCACCCCCTCTACCATGACCCACCTCCCATCACCAAACCGTCATCTCCCAGAGCATACAGAACCTCATCACCTCAGGAGGTGATCTCCCAACCACAGCTTCCAACCTCATTGTCCGGGATCCCCCACTGCCCAGTTCTACCTCCTTCCCAAGATCCACAAGCCTGACCACCCTGGCCAACCCATTGTCTCAGCATGCTCCTACCCCACCAAACTCATGTCTGCCTACCTCGACATTGTCCTATCCCCCAGTCCAGGAACTACCCACATTCGTTCGAGACACCACTCACACCCTCCACTCCTCCAAGACTTCTGTTTCCCCAGCCCCCAATGCCTCATCTTCACAATGGATATCCAATCCCTCTACACCTCCATCCACCATGACCAGGACCTCCAAGCCCTCTGTTTCTTCATCTCCCAACGTCCACAACAGTACCCTTCCACCGACACTCTCATTCATTTGGCTGAACTTGTCCTCACCCTTCACACATTTTCCTTCAAATCCTCCCACTTCCTCCAGACCAAAGGGATAGCCACGGGCACCCGTATGGGCCCCAGCTATGCCAGTCTCTTTGTTGGCTACGTAGAACAGTCCATCATCCGTAGTTACAATGGCACCACTCCCCACATCTTCGTCCGCAACATTGATGACTGCATTGGCAACACCTCGTGCTCCCCCGAGGAGTTTGAGCAATTCATCAACTTCACCAACGTTCCACCCTGACCTTAAATTTACCTGGACCATCTCTGATACCTCCCTCCCCTTCCTGGACCTCTCCATCTCCATTAATAACAACCGACTTGACACCGACATTTTTTACAAACCTACCGACTCCCACAGCAACCTAGATTACATATCTTCCCACTCTACCGCCTGCAAAATTCCCAACCCCTATTCCCAATTCCTCTGCCTCCGCCGTACCTGCTCCCAGGAGGGCCAGTTCCACCACAGAACACACCAGATAGCCTCCTTCTTTAGAGATCGGAATTTCCATTCTCATGTGGTAAAAGATGCCCTCCAACACATCTCGTCCACATCCCGCACCTCTGCCTTCAAACCCCACCCCTCCAACCGTAACAAGGACAGAACGCCCCTAGTGCTCACCTTCCACCCTACAAACCTTTGCATAAACCAAATCATCCGCCGACATTTCCGCCACCTCCAAACGGACCCCACCATCAGAGATATATTTCCCTCCCCACCCCTCTCCACTTTCCGCAAAGACCATTCCCTCCATGGGTTTTACACATGGAGAATGGCACTGAGTCCCACAGAGATCTGGAAAATGGAGCGATATTAAGTAATAGTCCCAGATTGCTGGAAAATGTCAGGATCACACAATTGTGTCGGAAGAATGGATTTAGCTTCATGATGCCCTGGTATCAGTGCTCAGGGATGAGCACCCAGTGAGCAGGTGAAGTGATGGCCGAGTGGTATTATTGCGAGAGAATGTATTCAAAACCTCAGCTAATGTTCAGGGGAGGCAGGATTGAATCCCGCCATCTGAAATGGAGACATTTGAAATCAATAATTTTAAAAATAATAACTAACAATCCACAAATAAGTATGAGCCCATTACTTATTATTATGAGCCCAGTACAATAAACCCAAACACTTGTCCTTTAGAGAAGGACATCTGCCCATCCTCACATGGTCTGCACGACATACCCACAGCAAAGTGTTTGCCTCTCAATTACCCTCTGAAATGGCTGAGCAAGCTACTCAGTTCAAGGGCTTCTGGGACTGGGCAAGAAAGACTGGTCATCCAGAGACTCACACATCCCATACTTGATTTAAAAAAAATCTATTAGGATGATCCCCCTGGAACCGTGCTGGGACCAGTGTCCTGGCCAATCATGTCGGTAGGTTTATGGACAGGGCTTTAAACTGAAAGAGGATGCAGGTGAAAGGAGCTTTCCAAATCCAAAGGGAAAAGGTGAAGCAATGGAACAGCATGGGAATGTGGCTGAAGACAAGCAGAAAGGAACAGGATGGGACAGAGTTTAACTAAAATTGTACATCAGCAAATAGATTTGTGACAGAAAATTGTGGAAGAGAGTACATTATGTCTTTTTTTGAATGGACAACGTTGCTGCAATAAGGTCGATGACTTTGTGACACAGAGATAAAAGAGATTTAGACACCAGGGAGACAGGGATACAGGGTGAACAAAAATATTCAGTGGTTTGTAATCTTGTGCAAACTCAGGCAAAATGGGCAACGCTAACAATAATGGATAACAAAGGCATTACAGAGAAATCATTTGACCTCAGATCATGAAGTAGAGTCAGTCTGAATGTAAATTCTGGCTACTACTTGCCAAGGACACAACCAGCAGAACAGTTTTAGCCACCGAACAGCATTTCATTGCTCTTCACTGCATTAAACAGGAACTCATTGGAATTTTTTAACAAAGGCATTGTGACAATTTTGGAAAATTTCAATATTTGTATAATCTGGGACAATCACACGGTCAACATTGATATTGGAAGAGGAGTTCGGTTAGTTTTTGTTTCAGTGTTTCTTTGAAAAACACATTGTGCAACTGGCTAGGGACATAACTATCGCAGAGCGACCGTGTAATGAAACTTAGTTAATGAGTAATGTCACCTGGAGAGATCCTTCGGGAAATTGTGATGAAGTGCAGTTTAAAGAAATATAAAGTTTTAAAGTGAATCACAGAAAGGACAAGCTACAGCTAGAAACAAAAATAACCAATAACATGAGTTTGAGAGGAGAACTAACCAAGGTAAATCGGCTAAACAGACTAAAATATGTGCCTGTAAATAGACAGTGGAAAACATTTGAAGGGACAATGCAAAATACTCAACAAAGGGACTTTCAATTGAAACAGTAAAAACCTCAGCAAGAAATTCCCACTGATCCCTCACTCAGGACAAAAGGGATCATACTAGATTATGAGGCTGAGAAGATCACCAAAAAGTACTTAAAATCCTGAAGTGAGAGAGTGTTTTAGGAGTAAATGTTAACGGATTGCATTGGGTCTGCTCGCAGGAGGGCGGCTGTGAGAAGGGGAACCATGGTCAGGGTTTATTGACACAATAGGAACAGGGAGAGGTGAAGGTGCTGGAGGTGGTGAGAGTGTTACAGAGAGTGGTCAGGGTGTTACAAAGCCAGGACGGATTGCTGCAGCTGGAGGGGTTTGCAGAGGTACGGAGGGACATAGGTATTTTTATATGTTCATTCATGGGATGTGGGTGTCACTGCCTGGAACAACGTTCTTTGACCCCTCTGCTAATTACTGAGAGGGCAGCTCAGAGTCAGCCATATTGCTGTGGGTCTGGAGTCACATGTCGGCCAGACCAGGTTAGAATGTTAGATGTCCTTCCCTAAAGGAGGTTAGTGAACTAGATGAGTTCTTCCTACTGATCAACAATGTTTTTATGGTGGCCCTACCAATGTCTTTTACAGCCACAACATGACATCCCAACTCTTACTCTTAATGCTCTGCCCAATGAAGGTAACCACCCCAAATGCCTGCTTCACCAGCCTGTCTACCTGTGACACCACATTCAAAGAACTGTGTACCTGAGTCACTGGATCTCTGACTGAAAAGACTACCCAGGGCCCGAACATTAACTGTACAAGTCCCACCCTGGTTTGTTTCACCAAAATGGAACATCTCATATTTATCTAATTAAACTCCATCTGCTATTCTTCAGCCCACTATCCCAGCAGTACTGTTCATCCTGTTGGATCATAGATAACCTTCTTCACTGTCCACTTTACCACGAATTCCAGTGTCACCCAAAACAATTACTTACCAGGAAACCAATATTTCCATCCAAACCATTAATCCAAATGACAAACAACAGGGGACCCACTACACCGTTGGTCACATGCCTCCAGTCAGAAAAACAACGTGTCTCCCACCACCCTCTGTCTACAACTATCAAGCAAATTTTGTATCCAATTCACTAGCTCCTCCTGAATGCCATATCCTTTTACACTGATCTGAGCTTATTACCCAGTTTACCAGAAGAACACAGAACGCAGAACAGTTCAGCCCAAGACACTTCGGCCATGATTTCATGCCAACCTTTTATCCAACTGTACCCTTCATTTTACTATTATCCATGTGTCTGTCGAAGAGTCTATTAAATGTCCCAGATGTGTCTAATTTTACTACCACCATTGGCAGTGCATTCCAACCACCTACTATTCTCTATCCTCTTATCCATCCTCCATTCACCTTAAAATTATGCCGGCTTGTAATAGTCATTTATGCCATAAGAGAAAACGTCTCTGACTATTCACTCACTCTGTGCCTCTCATCATCTTGTTCACCTCCACAAAGTCGCCCCGCCCCCTTCTCCAATGAAAAAAGCCTTAGATCCCTCAACCTTTCTCCGTAAGAACTGCCCTCCATTACTGGCAGCATCTTGGTAAATCTCCTGTGTATGCTCTCCAAAACATGCACATCCTTCCTGTAAACAAGGGACCAGAACTGAACACAATATTCCAAGTGTGGTCTCACCAGGACGCTATAAATATGCAGTAAAACCTCACGGCTCTTACAGTCAATCCCCTCCTAAGGGGAGCCAACACAACATATGCCTTTTTAACAACCCTACCAACGTGCGTGGCGATTTTGAGGGATCTATGGACACGGACCCCATGATCTCTGTTCCTCCACACTGCCAAGTATTCCACCTTTCACCCTGTATTCTGTATTCAAATTCGACCTTCCAGAATGAATCACTTCACACTTTTCCAGATTGGACTCCATCTGCCACTTCCAGCCCAGCTCTGCATCCTGTCAATGTCCCATTGCATCCTACAACAGCCCTCCACATTCCCCACCACTCCACCAACCTTCATGTGATTGGCAAACTTACTAACCCACTCTCCAACATCCTCATCCAAGTCATTTACAAAAATCACAGACAGCAGAGTCCCAGAGCCGATTGTTACAGAACCCCACTGGTCACTGAGATCCAGGCTCAATACTGTCCATCTGCTGCCAACCTCTGTCTTCTCTGGGCCATCCAATCCTGTATCTAGACAGACAGATTTCCCTGTATCCCAATTTTCCTTCTTTTCTGAATGAGCCATCAACATATTCTGCCATATCCTCAAAGAATTCAATAATGTTTGTGAGGTATGACCTGACCCCTCACAAACCCATACTGACTGTGGCTAATTTAACTATGGTTTTCCAAGTCGTCATAAATCCTGTCTTTAGAGTCCTCACCAATAATCTGCACACCACAGACATTCGACCAAATGTGTAATTCCCAGAATTCTAACTCCGTAACATGGCTCGGATTTTACAAATCTTCTTTCCTCTGCCATGTTCCCCAGAAGGGCACTGGAGGATGGTGGGGGTTACAGAGATAGAGAGGAATATCAGGACAGGAGGATTTTGCAGACATTAGGAGGGTTGCAGTGCCAAAAAGGAGGCTTCAGTAATTGTGAGGTTTTATGGTGATGAAGGCATTTGAGAAGGGAGGGAGGGAGGATAGTAGGGAAATGAGAGGTTTCACAGTTAAGGTGTTTTGTTAGGGCTGCAGGAGGTTACTGAGTTGGGGAGGGTGTAAGCACTGATGGATATTACATAAACATGTGGGTTTGGTTGCAATGCAGGAAGAGGATTCAGGAAGCTGGAGAGTATGGGGTCTGAATGAGGTTACACAAATGGGAAGAGTTGTCAGGAGTGGAGGTGTTTACAGAGACAGCAATGGTCTGATCTGGAGCAGAGGACCCAGATTGGGAGGGATGTGGGGACTGGAGGTGGTTTGACAGGGAGGGAGGACCATAGACCCTACAGGAGGTTACAGAAATGTGGAGAGCTGTACGGCTGAACGGTTCATGGAGTTGGGAATGTTGGGAGGGATAGAGAAGTTTACAGGGATAAGGGTGTTTGTAGGCCAGGGCTGGATCACAGACAGGGACTGTTTTAGGGAGCTGAGCAGATTACAGAGATAAAGATGTTTGTATCAACTGGAAGAACAAACAGAGGTATGCAGGGTAGTCGTGAGTGAAGATGTTTATAGACATAGGAAGGCTTAGGGTCTGGGGGTTATGGAGGCTGTGGAATCTGGATTTCTTTTCAGAGACTGGAATAACAATTTTGGTCAGAAACAGTTTCACAGATAAGGGAGTATAGCACAAACAGGAGGAAGTTGTAGAGGAAAGTGACGTTTAAATAGATACTGGTGTAAGAGCTGGACAAGGTTATGGAGATGGGTAGATGGTGGAGAGACACAGGAGGAGCTTACATTGACATGGGGGTGATAGTAACAGGAGGGTGTTAAATAGATAGTGGGTTTTGTAGGGACTGGATTGGGAGAGGAACAGGCATGGAGTGAGTTCGACAGATCAGGATTACTGCAGAGACCTGAGAGGATTACACTGGTAGGGATGGTGGTCGGGTCTCCACAGACTGTCGGTGTTTAGGGAATAGAAGAGATTTGGTAGATAGGGAGGGATGTAAGAGCTGCAGGAGCTTGTGGAGAGTTGAAGCAATTTGCAGATGTAGGTTTCTCAGATAGGAGTAGCTTACAGATAGTGAGGGGTATGTGGCCTGAGAAAGTGAAAGAGAGGAGAGTTTTCGTGTCTGGAAGAGGTTACACTGACAGGGACAGTTGAAGAGACTGTAGCAAAAATGCATGGAGAAGGTTACACAGATAGGGAGGTGAGTAGGGACTGAAGGTGAATACACAGACATGGAGGGTTGTATTGTTAGACAGAGCTGAAAGGGATAGGGACTGGTGTAGGGATTTACACAGATAGGGAAGGTTGTGTTCTTGGAGAAGGTTACAGCGATACAGACAGTGTTAGGGAGAGTTTAGTGGACTACAGAGGAGCTCAGAGAGAATGTATTTTGGGGAGTGGAGGAGATTACAGACACAGAGATGGCTGTCGGTTTGAACAGAGCTTCTACAGATCCTCAGTGCCGTAAAGCTGGAGGGAGATTATAACAGTGAGTATTGCCAAGACTTAATTACTTCACTGAAATAGAGCAGGTCTCAGCACGTAACTGTCAAAGGGAAGTTGAGACAGTCGAGATGAGTTTTCAGAGATACAAATGTTTATGGGAGTTTCAAGAGGGAACAATGATTGGAAGTGCTGTACCAAATGTTAATAGTTATAGGGAGGGTTCTAAAAGCAGGAAGAGGTGACAGACATATCAATCTTTGCAAGGACTGGAGAAGCTTACATAGGCAAGGAGTGTTTTAGAGTCTGGAGGAGATGACAGTGTTAAGGAGAATATTGGGGATAAGGCAAGGTTTAAGAGACGGAGATGGTTGACAGGGCTGGACAATAACCTGAATAGAATCGCCATCGTGTGCAACCAGGCCATTCGGCCCAACCAGTCCATTCCAAAACTCTGAAGAGCATCCTACCCAGACCCACCCCTCTACCTATACATTAAACCCTGCATTTCTTGTGGTGAACTCACTTAAACCACACATTCCTGAATACCACAGTCAATTTATGATGGCCAATTCACTGATGGTGCAAATTTTGGACACACACACACACACAGCAAGGGAGCGACACGCAAACACACACAGTGAGGGGGATACACGCAGACACACACACGAAGCGAGGGAGGGACACGCACACACACGAAGCGAGGGAGGGACACGCACACACACGAAGCGAGGGAGGGACACGCACACACACGAAGCGAGGGAGGGACACGCACACACACGAAGCGAGGGAGGGACACGCACACACACGAAGCGAGGGAGGGACACGCACACACACGAAGCGAGGGAGGGACACGCACACACACGAAGCGAGGGAGGGACACGCACACACACGAAGCGAGGGAGGGACACGCACACACACGAAGCGAGGGAGGGACACGCACACACACACAGCGAGGGAGGGACACGCACACACACACAGCGAGGGAGGGACACGCACACACACACAGCGAGGGAGGGACACGCACACACACACAGCGAGGGAGGGACACGCACACACACACAGCGAGGGAGGGACACGCACACACACACAGCGAGGGAGGGACACGCACACACACACAGCGAGGGAGGGACACGCACACACACACAGCGAGGGAGGGACACGCACACACACACAGCGAGGGAGGGACACGCACACACACACAGCGAGGGAGGGACACGCACACACACACAGCGAGGGAGGGACACGCACACACACACAGCGAGGGAGGGACACGCACACACACACAGCGAGGGAGGGACACGCACACACACACAGCGAGGGAGGGACACGCACACACACACAGCGAGGGAGGGACACGCACACACACACAGCGAGGGAGGGACACGCACACACACACAGCGAGGGAGGGACACGCACACACACACAGCGAGGGAGGGACACGCACACACACACAGCGAGGGAGGGACACGCACACACACACGGCGAGGGAGGGACACGCACACACACACGGCGAGGGAGGGACACGCACACACACACGGCGAGGGAGGGACACGCACACACACACGGCGAGGGAGGGACACGCACACACACACGGCGAGGGAGGGACACGCACACACACACGGCGAGGGAGGGACACGCACACACACACGGCGAGGGAGGGACACGCACACACACACGGCGAGGGAGGGACACGCACACACACACGGCGAGGGAGGGACACGCACACACACACGGCGAGGGAGGGACACGCACACACACACGGCGAGGGAGGGACACGCACACACACACGGCGAGGGAGGGACACGCACACACACACGGCGAGGGAGGGACACGCACACACACACGGCGAGGGAGGGACACGCACACACACACGGCGAGGGAGGGACACGCACACACACACGGCGAGGGAGGGACACGCACACACACACGGCGAGGGAGGGACACGCACACACACACGGCGAGGGAGGGACACGCACACACACACGGCGAGGGAGGGACACGCACACACACACGGCGAGGGAGGGACACGCACACACACACGGCGAGGGAGGGACACGCACACACACACGGCGAGGGAGGGACACGCACACACACACGGCGAGGGAGGGACACGCACACACACACGGCGAGGGAGGGACACGCACACACACACGGCGAGGGAGGGACACGCACACACACACGGCGAGGGAGGGACACGCACACACACACGGCGAGGGAGGGACACGCACACACACACGGCGAGGGAGGGACACGCACACACACACGGCGAGGGAGGGACACGCACACACACACGGCGAGGGAGGGACACGCACACACACACGGCGAGGGAGGGACACGCACACACACACGGCGAGGGAGGGACACGCACACACACACAGCGAGGGAGGGACTCGCACACACACACAGCGAGGGAGGGACACGCACACACACACAGCGAGGGAGGGACACGCACACACACACACACAGCGAGGGAGGGACACACACACACACACACACACACACACACACACAGCGAGGGAGGGACACACACACACACACAGCGAGGGAGGGACTCGCACACACACACAGCGAGGGAGGGACACGCACACACACACAGCGAGGGAGGGACACGCACACACACACACACAGCGAGGGAGGGACACACACACACACACACACACACACAGCGAGGGAGGGACACACACACACACACAGCGAGGGAGGGACACACACACACACACACACAGCGAGGGAGGGACACACACACACACACACACACACACACACACAGCGAGGGAGGGACACACACACACACAGCGAGGGAGGGACACACACACACACACACACACACAGCGAGGGAGGGACACACACACACACACACACACACACAGCGAGGGAGGGACACACACACACACACACAGCGAGGGAGGGACACACACACACACACACACACACACACAGCGAGGGAGGGACACACACACACTCACACACAGCGAGGGAGGGACACACACACACAGCGAGGGAGGGACACACACACACACACACACACACACACAGCGAGGGAGGGACACACACACACACACACACACACACACACACACACACACACACAGCGAGGGAGGGACACACACACACACAGCGAGGGAGGGACACACACACACACACACACAGCGAGGGAGGGACACACACACACACACACAGCGAGGGAGGGACACACACACAGCGAGGGAGGGACACACACACACACACACAGCGAGGGAGGGACACACACACACACAGCGAGGGAGGGACACACACACACACACAGCGAGGGAGGGACACACACACACACACACACACACACACACACACACACAGCGAGGGAGGGACACACACACACACACACAGCGAGGGAGGGACACACACACACACACACACACACACACACACACACACACAGCGAGGGAGGGACACACACACACACACAGCGAGGGAGGGACACACACACACACACACACACACACACAGCGAGGGAGGGACACACACACACTCACACACAGCGAGGGAGGGACACACACACACAGCGAGGGAGGGACACACACACACACACACACACACAGCGAGGGAGGGACACACACACACACACACACACACACACAGCGAGGGAGGGACACACACACACACAGCGAGGGAGGGACACACACACACACACACACAGCGAGGGAGGGACACACACACACACACACACACAGCGAGGGAGGGACACACACACACAGCGAGGGAGGGACACACACACACACACACAGCGAGGGAGGGACACACACACACACACACACACACACAGCGAGGGAGGGACACACACACACACACAGCGAGGGAGGGACACACACACACACACACACACACACACACACACACACAGCGAGGGAGGGACACACACACACACACACAGCGAGGGAGGGACACACACACACACACAAACACACAGCGAGGGAGGGACACACACACACACACACACACACACACACACACACACAGCGAGGGAGGGACACACACACACACACACACACAGCGAGGGAGGGGCACACGCACACACACACAGCGAGGGAGGGACACGCACACACACAGCGAGGGAGGGACACGCACACACACACAGCGAGGGAGGGACACACACACACACACACTGACAGCGAGGGAGGGACACACACACACACACACACAGCGAGGGAGGGACACACACACACACACACACACAGCGAGGGAGGGACACACACACACACACACACACACACACACAGCGAGGGAGGGACACACACACACACACACAGCGAGGGAGGGACACACACACACACACACACACAGCGAGGGAGGGACACACACACACACACACACACACAGCGAGGGAGGGACACACACACACACACACAGCGAGGGAGGGACACACACACACACACACACACACACACACACACACAGCGAGGGAGGGACACACACACACAGCGAGGGAGGGACACACACACACACACACACACACACACACACAGCGAGGGAGGGACACACACACACACACAGCGAGGGAGGGACACACACACACACACACACACAGCGAGGGAGGGACACACACACACACACACACACACACACACACACACACACACAGAGCGAGGGAGGGACACACACACACAGAGCGAGGGAGGGACACACACACACACACACAGCGAGGGAGGGACACACACACACACACAGCGAGGGAGGGACACACACACACACACACACACACACAGCGAGGGAGGGACACGCACACACACACAGCGAGGGAGGGACACGCACACACACACAGCGAGGGAGGGACACGCACACACACACAGCGAGGGAGGGACACGCACACACACACACACACACACACACACAGCGAGGGAGGGACACACACACACACAGCGAGGGAGGGACACACACACACACACACACACACACACACACACACACACACAGCGAGGGAGGGACACACACACACACACAGCGAGGGAGGGACACACACACACACACACACACAGCGAGGGAGGGACACACACACACACACACAGCGAGGGAGGGACACACACACACACACACACACACAGAGCGAGGGAGGGACACACACACACAAAGCGAGGGAGGGACACGCACACACACACAAAGCGAGGGAGGGACACGCACACACACACAAAGCGAGGGAGGGACACACACACACACACACACACACAGAGCGAGGGAGGGACACACACACACAAAGCGAGGGAGGGACACGCACACACACACAAAGCGAGGGAGGGACACGCACACACACACAAAGCGAGGGAGGGACACGCACACACACAGAGCGAGGGAGGGACACGCACACACACACAGCGAGGGAGGGACACGCACACACACACAGCGAGGGAGGGACACGCACACACACACAGCGAGGGAGGGACACGCACACACACACAGCGAGGGAGGGACACGCACACACACACAGCGAGGGAGGGACACGCACACACACACAGCGAGGGAGGGACACGCACACACACACAGCGAGGGAGGGACACGCACACACACACAGCGAGGGAGGGACACGCACACACACACAGCGAGGGAGGGACACGCACACACACACAGCGAGGGAGGGACACGCACACACACACACACACACACACACACAGCGAGGGAGGGACACACACACACACAGCGAGGGAGGGACACACACACACACACACACACACACACACACACACACAGCGAGGGAGGGACACACACACACACACAGCGAGGGAGGGACACACACACACACACACACACACACACACACAGCGAGGGAGGGACACACACACACACACACACACACACACACAGCGAGGGAGGGACACACACACACACAGCGAGGGAGGGACACACACACACACACACACACACACACACACACACACAGCGAGGGAGGGACACGCACACACACACAGCGAGGGAGGGACACGCACACACACACAGCGAGGGAGGGACACGCACACACACACAGCGAGGGAGGGACACGCACACACACACAGCGAGGGAGGGACACGCACACACACACACAGCGAGGGAGGGACACGCACACACACACAGCGAGGGAGGGACACGCACACACACACAGCGAGGGAGGGACACGCACACACACACACACACACACACACACACACACACACACACACAGCGAGGGAGGGACACACACACACACACAGCGAGGGAGGGACACACACACACACACACACACACACACACACAGCGAGGGAGGGACACACACACACACACACACACACACACACAGCGAGGGAGGGACACACACACACACAGCGAGGGAGGGACACACACACACACACACACACACACACACACACACACACACACACACAGCGAGGGAGGGACACGCACACACACACAGCGAGGGAGGGACACGCACACACACACAGCGAGGGAGGGACACGCACACACACACAGCGAGGGAGGGACACGCACACACACACACAGCGAGGGAGGGACACGCACACACACACAGCGAGGGAGGGACACGCACACACACACAGCGAGGGAGGGACACGCACACACACACAGCGAGGGAGGGACACGCACACACACACAGCGAGGGAGGGACACGCACACACACACAGCGAGGGAGGGACACGCACACACACACAGCGAGGGAGGGACACGCACACACACACAGCGAGGGAGGGACACGCACACACACACAGCGAGGGAGGGACACGCACACACACACAGCGAGGGAGGGACACACACACACACACAGCGAGGGAGGGACACACACACACACACAGCGAGGGAGGGACACACACACACACACACACACACACACACAGCGAGGGAGGGACACACACACACACAGCGAGGGAGGGACACACACACACACACACACACACACAGCGAGGGAGGGACACACACACACACACAGCGAGGGAGGGACACACACACACACACACACACACACACACACACACACAGCGAGGGAGGGACACACACACACACACACACACACACACACACAGCGAGGGAGGGACACACACACACACAGCGAGGGAGGGACACACACACACACACACACACACACACACACACACACACAGCGAGGGAGGGACACACACACACACACACACACACACACACACACACAGCGAGGGAGGGACACACACACAGCGAGGGAGGGACACACACACACACACACACACACACACAGCGAGGGAGGGACACACACACACTCACACACAGCGAGGGAGGGACACACACACACAGCGAGGGAGGGACACACACACACACACACACACACACACACAGCGAGGGAGGGACACACACACACACACACACACACACACACACACACACAGCGAGGGAGGGACACACACACACACACACACAGCGAGGGAGGGACACACACACACACACACACACAGCGAGGGAGGGACACACACACACAGCGAGGGAGGGACACACACACACACACACAGCGAGGGAGGGACACACACACACACACACACACACAGCGAGGGAGGGACACACACACACACACACAGCGAGGGAGGGACACACACACACACACACACACACACAGCGAGGGAGGGACACACACACACACACACACACACACACACACACACACAGCGAGGGAGGGACACACACACACACACACACACAGCGAGGGAGGGGCACACGCACACACACACAGCGAGGGAGGGACACGCACACACACACAGCGAGGGAGGGACACGCACACACACACAGCGAGGGAGGGACACACACACACACACACTGACAGCGAGGGAGGGACACACACACACACACACACAGCGAGGGAGGGACACACACACACACACACACACACACAGCGAGGGAGGGACACACACACACACACACACACACACACACAGCGAGGGAGGGACACACACACACACACACACACACACACAGCGAGGGAGGGACACACACACACACACACAGCGAGGGAGGGACACACACACACACACACACACACACACACACACACACACACAGCGAGGGAGGGACACACACACACACACACAGCGAGGGAGGGACACACACACACAGCGAGGGAGGGACACACACACACACACACACACACACACACAGCGAGGGAGGGACACACACACACACACACAGCGAGGGAGGGACACACACACACACACACACACACACACACACACAGCGAGGGAGGGACACACACACACACACACACACACACACACACAGCGAGGGAGGGACACACACACACACAGCGAGGGAGGGACACACACACACACACACACACACACACACACACACACACAGCGAGGGAGGGACACACACACACACACACACACACACACACACACAGCGAGGGAGGGACACACACACACACACACAGCGAGGGAGGGACACACACACACACACACACACACACACACAGCGAGGGAGGGACACACACACACTCACACACAGCGAGGGAGGGACACACACACACAGCGAGGGAGGGACACACACACACACACACACACACACACAGCGAGGGAGGGACACACACACACACACACACACACACACAGCGAGGGAGGGACACACACACACACACACACACACACACAGCGAGGGAGGGACACACACACACACACACACACACACACAGCGAGGGAGGGACACACACACACACACACACACACAGAGCGAGGGAGGGACACACACACACACAGCGAGGGAGGGACACACACACACACACACACACAGCGAGGGAGGGACACACACACACACACAGGGAGGGACACACACACACACACACACACACACACACACAGCGAGGGAGGGACACACACACACACAGCGAGGGAGGGACACACACACACACACACACACACACACACACAGCGAGGGAGGGACACACACACACACACAGCGAGGAAGGGACACACACACACACACACAGCGAGGGAGCTACACACACACACAGCGAGGGAGCTACACACACACACACAGCGAGGGAGGGACACACACACACACAGCGAGGGAGGGACACACACACACACAGCGAAGGGGAGGACATGCATCCGCACACATACACAGACACAGCGAGGGAAGGAGACGCACACACAGTGAGGGGAGGACATGTACACACACAGCGAGGGAGGGACACTTTCATACACAGCAAGGGAGGGACACACACAGGGAAGGAGGGACAAGCACACATATGGCGAGGGGGAGGGCATGTTTACACAAATTGAGAGGGGATATGCACACACAGCGAGAGAGGACACACACAGAAACGGCGAGGGAGGGACACGCACACATAACGAGGGGGGACATGTACTCACACAGCGAGGGGAGAAGCGCACACACAGTGAGGGGATATACACAAAGAGCAATGGAGGGACACACACACACACATACAAACAGTGAGGGAGTGACACACGCACACAGAGCAAGAGAGACACACACACACAAAGCGAGGGTGGGACACGCACACATACACACAGTTAAGGGGATACAAACAGACACACAGCGAGGGAGGGACACTCACATACACGGCAAGAGGGACACCCATACTGACAGCAAGTGGGAGACACACACACAGTGAGGGAGGGACATGCGTAAGCACACAAACAGACACATGCAGCGAGAGAGGGACAGACACACAGCGAGGGAGAGACACGCGCACACAAAGCAAGAGAGGAACACTCGCAAACATAGCGAGGGGGAGACAGATGCACGCGCAGCGAGGAAGGGTCACACACAAACAAGCACAGCAAGAGGGACACACACACACACACACACCAAGGGGGGGATCTCACACATACGCAGCGAGGGAGGGACATGTACACACACAGCAAGGGAGGGACACGCACACACAACAGCAAGGGAGACACGCACACTCACAGCATGGGAGGAAGACACACTTACACACACACTCAGAGCGAGGGAGTGACACGTGCACACACAGCAAGATGCGCACACAAACACGCACAAATCAAGGGAGGGACACGCACACATACACACAGACACACAGCAAGGGAGGGTCACACACATACACTGTGAAATGGTCACATATACTCACAGCAAGAGGGGACACGCACACACAGCGAGGGATGGACACGCTCATGCTCAAGCACATGAACACAGACACACAGCGAGAGAGGGGCACACACACATAGCCAGTCAGGGACAGGGACAGGGACGCACACACACAGCGAGGAGGGAGACACATGCTCACACAATGAGGGAGGGCCAAGCACACACACGCACACCAAGAGGGACACACATACACACATACACAGAGCAAGGGGGGGGGGGGGGGGGGGGGGAACTCACACATACACAGCGAGAGAGGGACACGCACATACACAGCAAAGGGGGACGTGTACACACAGTGAGGGAGAACACACACACACGCACAGCGAGGAAGGGACACGCAGCGAAGGGACACACACACACACACACACACACACACACACACACACACACACAGCGAGGGAAGGACATGCACATGCGCATACACAAAGAGTGAGGGACACACACACAGAGCGAGGGAGGGAGCATGGACACACACAGCGTGGGAGGGACACGCACACACATAGCGTGGGAGGGACACGCGCACACACACCAAGGGATTGACACGCACACACACCGCGAGGGGGAGGGAATGTGCACACAAATTGAGAGGGGGCACACACATGCAAAGCGAGGGAGGGACACGCAAACACACACACCAAGGGAGGGACACACACTCACAGCAAGGGGGGACACACACAGCGAGGGAGGGGCACGCGCACGCACACACACACACACACACACACACCCCCACCCAGGGAGGGAAGGATATGCACACACACAGCGAGGGAGGGACATGCACACACACAGCGAGGGAGGGATATACACAAACACACAGAGCGAGAGAGGGACACGCACATAAACAGCAAGGGAGAGACACGCACACACACACGGGGAAGGAGGGACAAGCAGACACACGGCGAGGGGGAGGGCATGTGCACAGAAATTGAGAGGGGGCACGCACACACAGCGAGAGGGGACGTGCACAGACATGGCGAGGGAGGGACATATGCACACACAGCAAGGGGGGACAGGCACTCACAGCGAGGGGCGATGCAGACACACAATGGTGGGGATATGCACAAAGAGCAAGGGAGGGACAAACACACACACACACACACACACACACACAAGAAAGAAAGTTGAGGCTGGTAGAAATGTTCAAGAGAGCAATATAAGTGGACAAGGCAGGCAAGAACATAGCAGACAATTAGGGAAAACTGGTGGATTAAACTGCAGTTATTTCAATGCAAAGGGCCAGACAGATAAGGCAGATGAACCCAGAGTATGGATGGGAACATGGGATTGGGATCCCATAGATATTACAGAAACACAGCTGAGGGAGCAACAGAAGCAGCAGCTCAATGTTCTGGAGACAGATGCTACAGGAAAGATAGAACAGGAGGCAAAACAGGAGGAGAGCTGGTGGGTTTGATTGGGGGAAACATCCCAGCAGTACCTAGAGGGAGGATTCATGTAGGATCGCCCAGTTAAACGATATCCGTGGAACTGAGAAATAAAAATTGGCCATTAGTTTTCTACGGTCGGACTACAGCGATAGGCAAAGGGAGATGGAGGAGCAAATATGTCAGGAGATTTCAGATATCTCTGAGAATAATAGGGTTGTAATGATAGGGGATCTTAACCGTTCCAAACCTGGACTGGGATTGCTACTAAGTTAAGCATTTGGATGGAAGGAATTTGTTAAGTGTGTCTGAAAACTCCCAGTCATTATGTAAGTGGCCTAACTGGAGAATGGGGCTAAACCTGACCTCCCCTTGGGAAACAAGGTCGGGAACGGGACTGAGGTGTTAGTGGGGGAGCACTTTGGAAAGTTACCACAATTGTATTCGTTTGAAAATAGCGATGGAAAAGGACAGGCCTGGTCCACAAGTTCAAGTTATTCAATGGAGCAAGATAGTATTAGACAGGAATTTTTAAAGTAGATCTGGGGAGGCTACTTGCAGGTAAAGGGAAGTCTGGCAAGTAGGAATATTTTAAAACCAAGATAAAAGGAGCGTTCAGCGCCAGCGTGTTCCTGTTAGTGTGCAGCTCAATGCTGACTGAATTAGGAAACACTGGCTGAGCTTCGAGGCTGTGGTCAAGAAAAAAGGGGTCACATGTCAGATATAACTGGCTGACTCAAGGGAATCCCTTCAGGAGCATCCGGGCTGTAGAAATACACTTAGGATGAAAATCAGGAATGTAAAAAGGGGACACGAGATAGCTTTGGCAGAAAAAGTTAAGGAGAATCCAAAGAGACTCTACAAGTGTATTAAGAGCAAAAGAAGAGCTCGGGACAAACCCGGTCTCCTTAATGATCAATGAAGGTAACGATGTGTGAAACTACAAGATCCAAAACAAATATTTCACTTTGGAACTTACTGTGGATAAAGACAGGCAAGGGAAACTTTTCAAAGGGGTCTAAAGGACAACTGGCTCCCACAGAGTGGATGGAATAAGCTGCCAGAGCAAATAGTGGAGGGTGATAGAAATACATTTAAAAGGCATGTGGATGGGTGTATGAATAGCAAAGGTTTAGAGGAATATTGGCAAAATTGTGGCAAATGTGACTAGAAACATCATGCAGGAGTTGGTCCGAAGGGTCTGTTTCCGTGCTGTACATCTCGATGACTCAATGTCTTGAAATGAGTCCACATTATAGAAAAGGATGTGCTGGAGATTTTAAAACACAAAGGTAGATAAATCCCCAGGACCTGATCAAATGTATCTCAAGACATTGTGGGAAGCTGGTGAAGAAATTGTAGGGCCCCAGCAGAGATATTTGTACCACAGAGAGCTATGTGTGATAGGCTGTTAGACTGGAGGGTGACATTGTGGACAGTGAAGAAGGTTTTCTGAGATTACAAAGGGATCCTGATGAAATGTGTGAATGGCTGAAAAACTGTAGATGGAGTTCAATCTGAATAAATGCGAGGTAATGCATTTGGTACAACAAACACAGGCAGGACTTATACAATTAATGGCAAGACCTTCAGTAGTGTTGTAGAACAGAGGGACCTCAGGGTTCAGCTACATAATTCTTTGAAGTTTGCAACATGGAGAAACAGGATAGTTTAAAAAAAGGTGCTTGCCACACTTGCTTTCATTGCTCAGTGCTTTGGATATAGGAGTTGGGAAGTCATATTGAGATTATACAGGCCATTGGTGAGTCCTCTTCTGGAATACTGTGCCCAGTTCTGGTTGCCCAGTTATAGGAAGGATATTATTCAGCTGGAAAGGGTTGGGAGGAGATTTACTGGGATGTGGCTGGGTACGAAAGGCTTCAGTATAAAAAAAGGCTGAATAGGTTGGTATTTTTCACTGAAACCTGAAAGTTGACAGATGACCTCATAGAAGTTTATAAAATCATGAGGGGGATAGAGTTAATGGGAGTTGCCTTTTCCCATGGACAGTGGAGTTTCAAGACAAGGCACTACATTTTTAAGTTTAGAGGAGAGACATATAAAAAAAAAGACATGAGAGGCACATTGTTACACAGAGGGTGGGTTGTGTGTGGAATGAACTTCCCAAGGAAGGGGTGAACATGGGGACAATTACAATGTTTAAAAGACATTTGGATTAGTACAGGAATAGGAAAGGTTTGAAGGGATATGATCCAGGAACAGGCAGGTGGGATGAGATCCGTTTTAGAGTATGGCTTGCGTTAACCAAACAGTGCGGTATGACTCTCTGACTATGATTATAATGTTGTGTCATTAATTAAGAAAGGCTGCAAGAGAAAGCCAGGGAACGACAGACTGATGAGCGAAACATCATGGTGGGTCAATTGTTGGAGGTCATTCTGAGAGGTAGGCCATCCATGCATTTGGAAAGATAAGGCCTGATTACGGACAGCCAGCATGGCTTTGTGCATGGGAAAACATGTCCCACAAACTTGACTGGAATTTGCTCAAGTTGTGACCAAACAGATAGATGAAGGCAGAGCAACAGACATTGTTTCTGGCTTCCGCAAACCCTTGTTCAGGGTGTAGCATGATACATTGGTTAGTAAGGGTAGATAACAAAGGATCAGGGAAAGCTTGCCAACTGGATACAAAATGGGATGACAGTGGGAGACAGAGGGTGGTGGGAGAGGATTGTTGTTCCGACTGGGGCCTCTGACCAGCAGTGTGCTGTAAGGATTGGTGCTGGGACCACTGTTGTGCACCACTGACATAAACAATCTGAGTGAAAAGATAAAGGTCCCTGTTAGTATGTTTGTGGATACCAAGATTAGTGGAAGAGTGGGCAGGGAATATAGTTCTCAAAGGGGATGTTAATCAACTGGGTCATTGGGCCAAGGAATGAAAGATGGAATTTAATTCAGGTGTTGGATTTAGTTCAGACAAACCAGGGAGGACTAACACAGGTAATGGTTGGGCCCTGGACAGTGTTGTAGAAAAGGGAGAGACCAAGGGGTGCAGTTTATATTGTTCCTTGGACTGGCATCACAGGGTGACAGGGTGTTGAAAGCGGCAATTGGCATACTTGTCTTCATTGGTCAGAGCATTGAGTACATGAGTTGGAGATATTGGTAACATTGTCATCTATATTTCTCCTGGGCAGAAAAGGCCACGGAGTGGCGTTATAAAGGTTTATGAAACCATGTAGGGCCAAAGTAAGGTGAATTGCCAAGGGTAGGTGAGTCCATAGCAGGAGGTATAAACGGGAGGTGAGAGAGCAAGGATTTAAAGAGGGAGCTGAGGGGCAACATTATCCACAGAGGATGGTGCATAGACAGAGTGGACTGCCAGAGGAAATGGTAAAAACAAGTACAATTACAACATGGAAAAGACACTTGGGCAGGTACATGGAGAGGAAAAGGTTTGAAGGGATATAGGTCAAACATAGGCAAAAGCAACTCATTCCATTTAGGAAACCTCGGCCAAAGAGTCATGCCGCACAGAAACAGACCCTATGTCTCCAGTTATTGGAGGAGGAGACTATCGAGACAAGGCATGTTGTAGAGACTGAAGCAAGGTACAGCGATACGGATGGTCATCTGGACTGGAGGTTTCAAATTTGTAAAACAATTGGTGAGAGGGGAGGAGATGACAGAGATAGGAACTGTTATCGGAGTTAGAATGATTGAAGACACTCAATACAAGCCATAGATACAGTGTTGGAGAGGGAATAGGGAACAGAAAGATCCCAGGCAGCATTACCACCCTCTAGTGGGAGGCCTGCTTTCCTCTCAGTTGTTCTGATGCTCCCTAAGAAAGCACAGGCCTGGACTGATAACTGGGAACTCCCGATGCTGTCTCATTACAACAAAACTTGCAGCAGGCGTGGTGATTGAGCCTGGGTTATGTCTGTACTGTGCTCCCCCTCCAGCACTTTCTCTATGTCATGTCTTGTTAGCAGATGTTTGGATCCCCCTTATTACTTTCTGCTTTGTGCACTGGAATGGTCTTACCTGGCAGCAGGATTTATTGAAGACTCCCGACCTCCCTGACTTTGTCTTTCTGGCTAACCAACCATCGTCCCAACCAGCAGTTGACAAGTCTATTGAGTCAGGAACTCCATGAGTACCTGTAGAAGACACAGAAATAGACAGAATGGGAAATTAGATGAATGCTTTGAGGGTTACACATATAGAATGGCACTGAGCCCACAGAGATCTGGAAAATCCCAGTCTACACTCCTGACCTGTGCTGCATCATCTCTCTAGAGTGCAGAATTCTGTTGGCTCATGATCTGGAGTAGCTTCAAGAGTGAGAGACACTGACAGAGGCAGCAATTAGACCCACACAGTCAGGGATACCACATGGAGAGGTACTGAGTCACATCACCAGAGTGCAGGGTCAACCAACTGTGCAGGAAGAAAGGGTTTTGATTCATGTTGCACTGGGACGTACAAACTGTGAGCAGGTGAAGTGATGGCCTAGTGGCATTATTGTGTGACAATTTATCCAGAAACTCAGCAAGTGTTCTCTGGACACGGGTTCAAATCCCACCATTGCAAATGATTGTTTTTGAAGCATTTACTTCACATTCAATGTAATTAAAAACCTGTTAAGTGAGTATTAAACAATTGCTGATGTTAAGAAATATCCATAGAGTGCATTCCTGTCTTTAGTGAAGTAATCCAAGGTGGAACTGGGATATCACAGGTATTACAGAACAGCTGAGGGAGGGACAGGACAGGCAGCTCAATGTTCCAGGGGACAGATGCTGCAGGAAGGACAGAAATGGAGCTGAGAGAGGAGGAGAGCTGCTGGTTCTGATTGGGTGAAATATCACAGCAGGACTGAGAGAGGATATTCCTGCAGGATCTCCCAGTGAAGCTGTGTTCATGGAATTAATCAATAACAATGGGTCTTCCCTTTCCTCTGATTGTTCTGCAGACCCCGAGAGCCCCGCCCCCCTGCACCTTGACCTTCTCAAGATGGCGGCCCTGAGATCCGCGCTCCCTCTTCCCTCAAGCAAATGGCGGCCGTAACCCTGGGCCCCTTCCCTGATCAGAGAACGCCACCTCCTTACCCAGGACTGGAGGGTCTTTTTCGGGTTTTTTTTTTACCTCTATCCGGGACTTGTGAATTCTCTCCGCTTCTTTCTCCCAGCGAGGGCTCCCACACATCGGCTCTGAGCGCCGCTCTCTGAAGCCGATCGCAGCCACTGCCGGAGAAAGCAGCTCTCTGTCGTGTCAATGTGACACTGCACATGCTCTCCATAGAAACCAAACTGCGCGTGCGTTTGAGGTTTCCGGTGAGTTTATACAGACTATTCATAACTGCACAGAATCATGGGTGAAATATTTGTCATTAATAACTGTTCTGTCGACTTAGAAACGTAGAGCTGTCTAGTATGCGAGTACATTGTTCGGTCCAATTCAATCATACCGGCCAAGTATGTAAATTACCAGTCGTTCTGAGTTTGAAAATAAGTTTCTTACTCAATTTGTGCAAATCGATTGGAAATATATATGTTATCAGATTTACATCACAACTATTTCTTAAAATCTCACAGTGATTTATGAGAGAGGTTTAACACTCCATTATGTAGTGACAAGGATCAATCCTGCAAAACAGTTTGCTTTCTGACCAATCCTGAAGCGTTCACTCCCGAGGACGCTTTGGCCCTGCTCCTCACTCACTCTGGTTGGAGGACCAAGCCGCTGCTTGGTCCTCCAGTTCTGCTCCTTCCTCCCATTTGCAAAGTTGATTCGGGCGTGACTTAGCAGCTAAGCACCAGAAATATTAAGGGACAAGGGAAGTTAGAGTCGATGTCTTGTGATGCGGTGAAAATATCCCGAATCTTGGACCGGGAGGCTGGATTCAATTCACAGCGAGTGCAGGTGTGTCTAATAACCACTTTGAACAGGTTCATTCGGAAAAACATGGGAAGTCAGGAACAAAGTAAAAACAATAGAAAATGCATACAATGTGGTGGGGTACTCAATGCTCAGACGATTTTAATCTTTACCAAGTGTTTCAAGGCCCCAATGGGTCCCAGTGCAGACTATTCCACTCCACCTAGTGCACAGCCAGATACCACGATTGTGGGGCAAAGTGTTTTGGTGGGATACAGAGGTGCTTTTCTGGAACTCCCTCAGTTTTGGACGTGAAAATAGGTGAGAAGAAGCAGGGTTTTATATGGAGTTACCTGTTCCCCTCCTCTTGCAGCAACTTATTATTGCCCTGACTTGACCTCGTACATTTTTGGTAGAGATCAGTGACATTTCGTAAGCCAACATACAAGATCTGTCACTCTGTTGAAGACAGCGGAAATCCCTTGCAGCACAATAGTCATAGAACAATACAGCGCAGAACAGGCCCTTTAGTCCTTGATGTCACGCCAACCTGTGAACTGTTCTCAGTTCGTCCCCCTACACTATCCCAAAATCACCCATGTCCTTATCTAAGGATTGTTTAAATCTTCCTGATGTGGCTGAGTTGTCTACATTGGCAGGTAGTACATTCCACAGCCTTACCACTCTGAGTAAAGAACCTGCCTCTAACATCTGTCTTAAATCTATCACTCCTCATTTGTAGTTATGCCCCCTCGTGCATACTGACCTCATCATCCTAGAAAAAGACTTCCACTGTCTACTTCCACCTATCTAAGCCTCTGATCATCTTGTATGTCCCTATCAAATCCCCTCTTAGCCTTCTTCTTGCGAAGGAGAACAGGGTCAAGTCTCTCCGCCTTTCCTCATAAGACCTTCCCTCCAGACTAGGCAATATCCTGGTTAATCTCCTCTGCACCTTTTCCAATTCCTCCCGTCCTTCCCGAAATATGGGCACCAGAACTGCACACAATATTCTGAGTATGACCACACCAGCGTTTTGTATATTTGCAGCATGATATTGCGGCTCTGGAACTCGATTACTCTATGAATGAAACCTAAAACTGTATGCCAGTACTATCCACCTGGGTGGCAACTTTCAGGGATCTATGTACATGGACTCCGACATCCCTCTGCACATCCACACTACCAAGAATCTTTCCATTAACCCAGTAATGAGAAATGTTCGTTAGCACCTCTCCGATCTCCACCGAGTACACACTCAACTTCCCACTTCTGTCTTTGATTGGACCTATTCCTACCCTAATCATCATTTTATTCCTCACATACCTATAGAAAACTTTAGGGTTCTCTTTTATTCTATTTGCTAAAGACTGCTCATGTCCTCTCTTTGCTCTTCTTAACTCTCTCTTTAAATCCTTCCTAGGATGATCTGTAACTCTCCATCTCCTCATCTGAACCATGTTGCCTCATCAACACATAAGCCTCCTTCTTCTTCTAAATGAGCGATGCAATTTCTGTAGTAAACCATGGTTCCCTTACCTTATCACTTCCTCCCTGCCTGACAGGGACATACCTATCAAGGACATGCAATATCTCTCCCTTAAAACAGCTCCACATTTTCATTGTCTGCATCCTCTGCATTTTGCTACCCTATTCTATGCATCCTAATTCCTGACTAATCGCATTATAATTGTCCTTGCCCCATTGATAACTCTTGCCCTGTGGCATGTACCTGTCCCTTTCCATTGCTAAACTAAACGTATCTGAATTATGGTCATTCTCTCCAAAGTGCTCACCCAGAACTAAATCAAACACCTGATCTGGTTCATTACCAAGCACCAGATCCAATGTGGCCTCCCCTCTTGTTGGCCTTCGACATACTGTGTCAGGAAACCCTCCTGTATACACTGGACAAAAACTGATCCATCCAACGTACTAGAGTTATAGCATTCCCAGTCAATGTTGGGGAAGCTAAAGTCCCTCATAATGATCACCCTGGTACTTTTGCTCTTACACAGAATAATTTTGCTAATCCTCTCTTCCACTTCCCTGGAAGTCTGTGGAGGCCTATAAAAAACTCTAAGCAGTGTGACCTCTCCTCTCCTGTTTCTAACCTCAGCCCACACTACCTCAGTAATAGAGTCCTCATCAAAAGTATTCTCAGCCACCGTTATACTACCCTTGACTAACATGACTTGCATGGACCCATTGCAGTGCTTCAAACTCCATGAGGCAGCCATACTCTCTATGACAGACAGACTCAGTCTGGAACCTCCTCTGTCCTTAAGACCTTATACACTGGCTGCACTCCTCCATTTCCCCTTTGCATGTTCCCTTTCCAACCCACCTCACCTGCATCACTCCATAATTGGAGTGGTCAAGGGCAGAAGTCTGTCAAATAGCCTCCCTAATCTTTTCTATCCTCCTTTAAGATTTTTTTTTAAATCATTCTCCTTAATCAATGTTTTGATCATCCATACAATGATTCCATACAATGCAAGTAGTTGTTGTTTTTGCCGTACATTAGGAGAAACAGGAATGATGCATTCAAAATTCTAACAAGAAAGTCACTGATAGGCGCAGTGTATAGGCCACCAAATAATGACATCACATTGGGATGGGCAATAAACAAAGAAATAACTAATGCCTGTAAAAATGGTATGGTTATTATCATGGGTGATTTTAATCTATATGTAGATTGGTCAAACCAGCTCAGTCAGGGTAGCTTTGAGGAGTTCATTAAGTGTATCTGTGATATTTTACTTGAACAGTATGAAATGGATCTACAAGGGAGCAAGCTATCCAAGAGCTGGCCTTGTATAATGAGACAGGAATAATTAGTGATCTCAGAATTAGGGATCCTCTCGGAGGAAGTGATCACTGTATGGTTGAATTTAATACATATGGAGAGTGTGAAGTTAAAATCTAATACCTGGGTCCTGTGCTTCAACACAGGGAACTACAATAGAATGAGGGAGAACCTGGATAATGTAGACTGGAAACAAAGATTTTATGGTGGGACAGATGATGAGCAGTAAAAGATTTTCAAAGATACTTTACAAAGTCCTCAGCAAAGGTATATTCCAGTGAAAGGTAAGGACTGTAAGAAAAGGTGTTCTCTGCGATGGGTATCTAAGGAAAGTGATCAAATTGAAAGGCATACAAAGTGGCCAAAACCAGCATGAAACTCTAACTGGGAAAACTTTAAAGGTCAACAGAGAGCCACAGAAGAGCTACAAAGAAATGTAAGGTAGAACATGAGAAAAATAAACTAGCACAGACTATAAGGACAGAGAGCAAAGGTTTATATAAACATACATAATGAGAAAAGAGTGGCTAAAGTAAATGTTGGTCCTTTGGAAAAAGAGAAGGAGAATTTCTTTATGGGCTATCACGGTGGAGGATACTAATATCTTGCCAGTAATTAACAATGAGACAAAGGTAGGTGAGGATTTGGAAACTATCATTATTACGGAACAGCTAGTTTTGGACTGTTGGAGGTAATTGAGCTAATAATAGGAAATTCTCCTGGCCCTGACAAAATATATCCCAGGGTACTAAAAGAGATGCCAGGAGAAATAGCAAATGCACTGACAGTAATTTCCTAAAATTCACTGGACATTGTGGCAGTCCCAGCAGATTGGAAAGCAGCGAAAGTGACACCACTATTTCAAAAAGGAGGTGGACAAAAAATGGGGAATTATACCCCAGTTAGCTTTTTCTCTGTAGTGGAAAAGATACTTGGGTCTATTATCAAGGAAGAAATAGCAGGGACTCAATAGAAATTGTCCCATTGGACAGACACAAGGTTCATGCTTGACAAATAGTTTGGAATTCTATGAAACCATTTCAAGCAAGGTGGACAACGGAAACCCAGTGCATATGGAGTACCAGGATTTCCAAAATGCCTTCAACAAGGTGCTGTGCAAGAGGCTGTTGCATAATATAAGGGTGCATGGCATTAGGGGTAGAGTATTAGCATGGATAGGAGATTGATTGACAAACAGGAAGCAAAGTGTGAGGATAAATGCATATTATTCTGGCTGGCAATCAGTGACTAGTCGTGTGCCTCAGGGATCAGGACTTGGTCTGTGTGAGTGGCTTTCCTGTATACCTTTGTGGTGAATTCACCAAGTCCTGAACTACGAAAGCAACCACCCCAACACACACAAAAGAAGTTGCATCAAGACACTATTCAAAAGAGCCACAACACACTGCAGTACACCAGAACTGCAAAAAGAGGAAGAAGAACAATGTATTTGCCAAAAACGGATACCCGCGCAATTTCATCAACAGATGCCTAAGGGAAAGACAACAGAACGAGGACATGCCACAACCCAAAGGACTTCCCACACTACTGTGAGAAACAAAGCCCACTCACTTCAATAATTTCAGTCCGAGACCAGATCTGAATCAGTAGTGTCATTTATTTTACACTTGCAAGTGGGTGTGATGTCCGCTGTCTACAAGGCCGAGGACATACACACACTAAATTCAATTCATCCACAACATTTATATGATTTGATGTCTATTGTTTTACACTGCTCCCTCCCCTGTTTACATCGTCCACTTCCCTAAGACCGGCCCCCATTACCCCTGTTTATCTCTTGCCTTATCCGGCCTTGTCTGTGACAAAATGCTTATTTCTGGTCTCACAAGGCTGTTTGACCTCATCCTGCTGTAGGTCATTGTTAGGCATATTCTTTCTTCATCATTATCTACCCCCTTCATCTGTGCCTTTCCCGAGGCCGTTCTGATCCCTATGACCCTTTTAATTGGGGTTTGTTCCTGTGTTTTTGTAAAAGTGGGAAGCACATGTTTATATTACTGTTTGTACAGGCGTATCTAGTTTAACTTCATCCCCTCACAACATCTTATCTACTTGCCCATAATGTCTACCTTCTGACATACAGTTTTAGCTAATACAAAAACAATTATATATTTCCTCCACATCGTTTCCATTCTTGTTGACTCAGCTCTTGGCTAAAACAATTACACACTGGTGTGAGTTCATCTTACTTTGTAAGATGGAATTGCAGAATTGCAGAAGTAACATTAATTTACCTATATCCCACACTACCATACTTCAAGAGCATTTCCGAACTGACAGCCAGACCACTGTGACCACTAGGACTCATAACAGCACACAAACCAACAGCCACTCTCAGACAACAACTCACCAGAACGAAGGAGCCGATACCCAGCATGAGCAAAACCAATATAGTGTACAAAGTCCCATGCAAGGACTGAACAAAACACTATGTAGGACAAACAGGAAGACAGCTAATGATCCGCATCCATGAACACCAACTAGCCACAAAACGACATGACCAGCTATCCTTAGTAGCCACACAGGCAGATGACAAGCAACATGAATTCGACTGGGACAACACTACTATTATAGGACAAGCCAAACAGAGAACAGCCAGGGAATTCCTAGAGGCATGGCACTCATCCACAGATTCAATCAATAAGCACATCGATCTGGACCCAATATACCGACCCCTGCAACAGACAGCTGGAATTGACAACCGGAAGCGGCAGATTCAAACCACTACAAATGCCGGAGGAAAGATCACAGAAGCGCTTCACAGGAGGCTCCCAAGCACTGAGGATGTCACCTAGAAAGGGGATGAAACGTCTGGCTCACAAATTCCCAGCTCGGCGAACAGAATCACAACAACGAGGACTGTGAAACTTTGCAGAGGAACATTGAGTGTGCAATGGTCAGTCTTGTGGAATGTAATGTTCATAAATGTAATGTCATACTGTTTGGTTGGAGTAACATTTAAAAAGAGATTATTACTTGAATTTTAAAAAGTTTCATTATTTGCTATGCAGAGGCACCTGAGTATCCTTCTGCATGAACGTTGGTCACCAGATATAACTATCAATTCAGAAGGCAAATGCAATTTTGTCCTCATTGCTTAAAAGCAGAGGTTATGTTCCAGCTGTATTGGGTGCTGGTGAGGCCACACCTGGAGTACTCCATGTCGTTTTTATCTCCTTAGTTGAGAAAATATGTACTGGCACTAGAGGGGGTGTAGAGGAGGTTAAATGGGTTGATTCCAGAGTTGAGGGGTTTGACTTAACAGAGACTGAGTAGATTGGATTATATTCATTGGAATTCAGAAGAATGGAAACATATAAAATAATGAATAAAATGGATAAAATAGAAGTAGAGAGGATGTTTCCACTGGCAAAAATGAGGTAAAAACAATGACTGCAGATGCTGGAAACCAGATTCTGGATTAATGGTGCTGGAAGAGCACAGCAGTTCAGGCAGCATCCAAGTAGCTTCGAAATCGACGTTTCGGGCAAAGGCCCTTCAGGGCTTTTGCCCAAAATGTCGATTTCGAAGCTACTTGGATGCTGCCTGAACTGCTGTTTTCACTGGCAGGTGAATCTGGGACAAGAGGGCATCAACTCAAGATTAGAGGCAGCAAATTTAGGACTGAATTGAGAAGGAACTTCTTCACCTCAATGGAATTCATTGCCCAGGGAAGTACTTGATGCTAGTTCAGTAAATGTTTTTAAAGCTAAGGTAGCTTTTTTAAAAAAAAGAAATAATTAAGGAATACGATGAGAACATGGGTAAATGGTTCTGCGTCCACGAGATGATCAGCCATGACCTTTCTGAATGGCAGAGCAAGCTCAAAGGGCAGGATGGCCTTCTCCTGTTCCTAGTTCTTATGTTATGCATTCCTCCCTCACTCGCGACTTGGAGGTGCTGGTGTTGGATTAAGATGGACAAAATTAAAATTCACAGAACACCAGGTTATAGTCCAACTGGTTTATTTGGAAGCACTAGCGTTGCTGCTGCTTCATCAGGTGGTTGTGTGTTTTTAACTTTGTCTCTCACTCTTGCAACTTATGAACAGCAACAAAAGCCACGAAGCAGTGCGCATGCTTCAGCCAACAATGGTCCCCGGATGTCAGGGGCGGAGCTGGAGGACCTGGTGGGACAGTTGGCCCTCCGACCAATCAGTGAGCGAGGGGCGGGACTTGGCTATACCACGTGATCATCCTCGCAGACATCGCGAATGTGCGTGCGGAGAGTTGTCGTTAAGGAAAGGAATAAACTGTTTAGCAGGAAGCGGGAGGGAAATGGTGTCGGTATGGGCTGAGAGATTTTGCAAACATTTGGTGCACATCGGAAAATACAAGTTTGAAATTTAGACTCGTTTTTTGCAGTGAACGGGAAAATGCCTCATCTAGCGATTGACTCGAGTAAGCACCGCCGTTTTTATTCTGGGCAACGATTCATTGGACACGTGCGGCCGCCAGCTTTGTAGGGGGCAAAGTTCAGAGGGGTGTCTGTGCAGCCTTCTCTGGTAGAGAGTCATAGGGCAGGATTTACACAGAGCACAGTCAAACCCAGAGAAATTGATTTTTTTTTCTCTGGATTTGTTTCGTCATTCATTTAAATGATTTGGATTTGAATAGAGGCGGTACAGTTCGTAAGTTTGCAAGTGACACCAAAATTGTTGGTATTGTGGACAGTGACAAAGATTGTCTCAGAGTACAATGGGATATTGATCAGATGGGCCAATGGGCTGAGGAGTGACAGATAGGGTTGAATTTAGATAAATGTGAGGTACTGCATTTTAGAACAGCAAATCAGAGCAAGACTCACACACTAAATTGTAAAATCTTGGAGAGTCTTGCTGAACAAAGAGACCTTGGAATGCAGGTTCACAGTTCCTTGAAAGTAGAGTCACAAGTTTTTTGGGCTCTGCTGATGCCTCAGCCAAATATATGTATATA
The DNA here is from genome assembly GCF_047496795.1 of Chiloscyllium punctatum. Classification (NCBI taxonomy): domain Eukaryota; kingdom Metazoa; phylum Chordata; class Chondrichthyes; order Orectolobiformes; family Hemiscylliidae; genus Chiloscyllium; species Chiloscyllium punctatum. Next base: position 48,221,436 of record NC_092754.1, on the reverse strand, counting down.
TACAAGATTGAAAAAATGCACAGGATTGTAAAGGACAAGAATAAAGTCGAATCTGTGTTTGTAAATATGGACATATGTATGGCATGATCCAATGTACAGACCATCAAATCGTTTATGAATAAAGTATATTTTTGAAATAAAAAAAAAACAAAGAGACCTTGGAATGCAGGTTCACAGTTCCTTGAAAGTAGAGTCACAAGTAGATAGGATAGTGAAGAAGGCATTTGGTATGCTTCCCTTTATTGGTCAGAGCGTTGAGTAAAGGAGCTGGACAGGTCATTAGTTAGGCCACTTTTGGGCTATTGTGTGCAATTCTGGTCTCCCAAGAAGGAGGCACTGAAACTTAAAAGGTTTGAGAATTGATTTTCAAGGATGTTGCCAGGGTTGGAGGATTTGAGTTGCAGGAAGAGGCATAATTGACTGGGGCCATTTTCCCTGCAGTGTCATGGCTGAGGTGTGATGTTGAAGAGGTTTATATAATAATCGTGAGGGGCATGGATAGTGTAAGTAGACAAGGTGTTTACCCTGGGGTGGTGGAGCCCAGAACTAGAGGATATAGGTTTAGGGTGTGAGGGGAAAATTCAACAGGAGCCTAAAAGGCAACAAAAATTGTAACATTTCAAAGTCATTTGAATAGGAAGGGTTCAGAGGGATGTCGGCCAAGTGCTGGTAAATGGGAATAGATTAGGTTAGAATATCTGGTTGGCATAGACGGGTTGGATTGAAGAGTCTGTTTTGGTGCTAGACATCTCCGAATGTGGGATCATAAAAGAGAACATTGCTCTGATTCGCCTGTGAGCTCCTTGATGTCCAGTTGTTCATTATCTAGCTTCCTCAGTCCCTGAGTGTATTTTTTGCTCTGTTTAGTATTTTATGATTACGTTCACAGACCTTTCTGTAAATGAATTGTCCACTGCTGCCCGGCTTCTGGCCATATTACAGAGGAGGTAGTATGGATGTCTTAAATCGTAGCAAGGTGGATAAATCCCTGGGACCTGTTAAGGTGTATCCCAGACATTTGTGGAAAGCTAAGAAAATGATGGCAGTTCCCCTCTGAGATATTTATATTGTTATTGGTGATAGGTGGGATGCTGGAAGACGTGCTATTATTTAAAAAGGTGGTAAGGAAAGGCCAGGGAACAAGAGAACAGTGAGCCTGAAGTCAGTGGCAGGCAAGTTGTTGGAAGGGATTCTGAAGGACAGGATTTACATGTATTTGGAAAGACGAGGAATGATTAGGGATAGTCAACATGGCTTTGTGTGTGGGAAATTCTCTCTCTCTCTAACTTGATTGAGTTTTTTTGAAGGTAGACTGTGGACGTTGTCTATATTGACACTGAACGATGTTCCACATAGCAGACTGGTTAGCAAGGTTAGATAACATGAAATGTTGGGAGAACTTGCCATTTGGATACAAAACTGGCTTGAAGGTAGGAGGCAGAGGGTGGTGAAAGAGGGTTGCTTTGTGGATTGGAGGCCTGTGAGCAGCAGTGTGCTGCAGGAATGGATATGGGTCCTTCAATAAATGACTTGGATGTGAATATATGAGATATAGTCAGTAGGTTTACAGAAGACACCAAAATTGGAGGTGTCGTGGACATTGAAGAAGGTTACTTCAGAATGCAACAGGATCTTGATCAGATGGGCCATTGGGGCGAGGAATGGCAGACTGGGTTCAATTTAGACAAATGTAAGCTGCTGGATTTTGGAAAGGCAAGTCAGGGCAGGACTTATACACTTAATGGTAAAGTCCTTGGGAATGTTGCTGAACATAGAGACCATGGAGTGCAGGTTCATTGTTCCTTGAAAGTAGAGTCGCAGGTAGGCAGACTAGTGAAGGTGGTATTTGGTATGCTTATATTTATTGGTCAATGTATTGAGTACAGAAGCTGGGACGTCAAATTGTGGCTGGACAGGGCATTGATTAAGCCATTTCAGGAATTCTGTTTGAAGTTTGAAATTCCCTGTTCTGGAAAGGATGTTGTGAATCTTTGAAAGAGTTCAGACAAGATTTACATAGACTTTGCTAGGGTTGGAGGATGTGGGCTACAGGATGAGGCTGAATAGGCCAGGGTTAATTTCCCTGGAGAGTCAAAGACTGAGAGGTGACCCTCAAAGATCAGCAAGGCAGCCATTGTGTGGAGCTGCAGGCGATGGACGAGATACGGAGACAAGTATTTTGCATCATGTTTACTATGAAGAAGTACATGGGAGATATAGAATGTGGGGAAATAAATGGTGACATCTTGAAAAATGTCCATGTTACAGAGGAGGAGGTGCTCAATGAGTGGCTAAGGAGCTGGTGCAGGGGAAAGGGATTCACATTTTTTGGATCATTGTGATCTCCTCTGGAGTAGAGTTGACCTGCATAAGAAGGATGGATTGTACCTGAATTGGAAGGTGTCTAATATCGAGGCAGGGAGACTTGCTGGTGATACTCGGGAGGCATTAAACCAGTGAGGGAGTGGGTGTAAACCCAAGAAGATAGTGAGAATAGAGGCATGTCTGAGGCTGGTACAGTTCAGAAGTCAAATAGTCAAGGCAGGCAAGGGTCAGTATTAATATGATGGGCTGAATGAAGTCGGACTGAGCAGTTGCACTGCATTTACTTCAATAGAAGAGGCCTGACAGGGAAGGCAGATGAGCTCAGGGTATGGTTTTGAAAATGGCACTGGGATATTATAGCTATTACAGAGGCATCACTCAGGGATGGATAGGACTGGCAGCTTAATGTTCCAGGGTATAGACACTATAGGAAGAATAGAAAGGGGGACAAGAGAGGAGGGGAGTGGCATTTTCGATTCGGGATAGCATTATGTTTTTGCTTAGGGAGGATATTTCTGGGAGTACGCCCAGTGAAGTTATTTAGGTGGAACTGGGAAATAAGAAAGGGATGATCACCTTATTGGGGTTTTCTGCATGGATCTCATCTGGGTCCTCTGGTTTCCTCCCACAGTCCAAAGATGTGCAGGTTGGGTGGATTATGCAGGCTGAATTGCCCACAGTGTTCAGGGATGTGTAGGTTGGGTGGCCCTGGGAAATGCAATGTTACAGGGGGAGGTAAGGAGGATCTCCAGGTCAATATCAATGTGATGGGCTGAATGACCTGCTTCCACACTGTTTGGAATTCTCTAATATTTCTACTAGTTTTAAAATAGTTACAGAAGATAATATACCAGATCTAAATGTTAAGGTTCTGAATTGGACAATGGCCAATTTTGATGGCACAAGGCAAGAACTTTCATCTGGCCCCTCAGCCTGCTCTGCCATTGAATAAGATCAGGCCTGAGCTTTTCATGGCCTCAGCTCCACATTCCTGCTCTCTCACCATAATCCTTAATTCCTTTCCTGTTCACAAATCTACATTTTGCCTTAAAGGCATTCAAGTTGATAACGTCAAAAGCAGGGAATTCCACAGATTCACAACCCTTTAGCTGAAGAAGCTCCTCCTGAACTCAGTCCTAAATCTGCTCCCACTTATTTTGAGGTAATCTCTGTGGTTTGACCCACCCCCCAGTGGAAATAACCTCTCTGCTTCTATCTTATCTACTCCCTTCATAATTTTATTTTTTCCTCTCCAACCTCCCATTCTTCTAAATTACAATGACTATAGAACCAGTTTTCTCAATCTCTCCACATACACCAATCCTCTCAACTCCCAACTCAAACTGGTGAACCTCCTCTGTACTCCCTCCAGTGTCAGTACATCCTTGTTAATGTAAGGGGACCAAACCTGTACACAGTACTCCAGGTGTGGCCTCCCCAGCACCCTGTACAGCTGCAGCATAACCATCCCTCTAGCAACGAAGGACAATATTATCTGCTGCACCTGCAAACCAACTTCCTGTGATTCATGCATAAGGACACCTAGCCCCCTCTGCACACAGCCTGCTGCATGTTTTCACCATTTCATCATCCAGTTTGCTGTTAGTCCAACCAAACTGGATGACCTCACATATCCCAACATTGAACTCCATCTGCCAGACCCTTACCCACTCACTTAACCTATCTGTATCCCTGTGCAGACTGACAGTGGCCTCTGCAAACATTGCTGTACCTCATATTTGTATCAAATGTGAACTCTGACACCGTACACTTGGTCCTCAACTCCAAAACGTTTGTGTAAATTGCAAACAGTTGTAGTGCCAACACTAATCCAAACACCCATTTATCCCCAGTCTTTATTTTTTATTGGTTAACCGATCCTGTATCAATGATAATACATTACCTATAATGCTGTGCATCTTTACCTTATTCAGCAGCCTTTTGTGTGGCAACTTATCGAATGCCTTCTGGAAATCCAGATACACCACATCCACAAAGTTCCCCCTTCTCCAATGCGCTCGTCGTATCCTCAAATAATTCCAGTAAATGCTTAAACGTGACCTGCCTTTCATGAATCCATGCTATGTTTACTAAATGAGACAATTTCTACCCAGATATGTCATCACTACTTCCTTGAGAGATTCAAGCATTTTCTCCACTACAGAAGTTCAGCTAACGGGTCCTTTTTGAAAAAATAGTGGCACCGCATTTGCAGCTTCCAGTCTGTCAAAACCATCCCAGAATCCAACAAATTTTAGTGAATTATCACGAGTCTATTTGTTATTCACCCCCTCCCCCCCCCCCCCCCCCCCCCCCCCCCCCCCCGACCGCCACCACCCCCACCATCTCCTTTAGTCCCTGTGATGCAATCCATCAGGCCCAGGAGACACATCTACCTTGAGGCTGTTATCTTTCCCAACATTACCTCTTTACTGGGAATGATTGCTTCTCTGTCCTCATCTGTCTTTGCTTCCCTAGGCCTGCGACAACAAGAGTACAGACAGTATGTTCCTGTTAAGGCCAAGGCTGGTCGGTGTAGAGAATGCTGCCTATCGAAAGAAATTGAGGGCCTGGTCAAGAAAATGAAGGAGGCATATGGCAAGTACAGAGAGCTGTGTTTGTGTGAATCCCTAGAGGAGTATAGGGGCAGTAGGAGTATACTCGAGGTAAACCATGAGGGCAAAAAGGGGACATGAGATTGCTTTAGGAAATAGGTTTAAGAAGAATCCAAAGTGATTGTACAAATACACTAAGGACAAGCGAGTAACCAGGCAGAGAATAGGTACCCGCAAAAATCAAGGCTGTCTGTGGAACCGCAGGAGGTGAGAGAGATTCTGTATGAGCGGAGAGGTTCTACAAACAAAATGTGCACATCGGAAAACACACATTTGAACATCACAGTCTTGTGTTTTCAGTAAACGGGGAATTGCCTCAGTGTGGCTGCAGGAATGGGTGCACGTCGCCATCTTTATTCGAGGCAAGAATTCACTGGACACGTGCAGAGCCGCCAGCTTTGTAGGGGGCAAGGTGCAGCCAGGTGCATGTGCAGCCTTTCTCTGGTACAGAGTCATTGGGCAGGACTTACACAGAGCACATTCAATCTCAGAGAAATGGATGTTTATTTCTGGATTTGTTTCGTCATTCAATTAAATGATTTGGTATCGTAAATGAGTTTGCAGGTCATACAAAATTGGAGGTATTGTGGATAATAAAGAAGGTTACCTCAGATTACAATGAGATATTGATCAGATGGGGTTTAATTTAGATAAATGTGAGGTGCTGCAGTTTGGAAAAGCAAAGCAGGGCAGGACTTGTACACTGAATGGCAAGGCCCTGAAGACGTTTGCGGAACAAAGAGACCTTGTTCATAGTCCTTGCAAGTCAAGTTGCAGGTAGATAGGATGATGGTGTTCAGTATATTTTCCTTTGGTTGTGGGAGGATGTGGGAGGTCATGTTGCTCTACAGGACATTCGTTAGGCCACTTTTGGAATCTTGTGTGCAATTCTGGCCTGCCTCCTATCCGAAGGGTGCTGTTAAAGTTGAAAGGTTTCAAAAAAGACTTACAAGGATGTTGTTAGGGTTGGAGGATTTGAGCGACAGGATGAGGCATAAAAGGCTGGGACTGTTTTCCCTGGAGTGCCATAGGCTGAGCAGTGATGTTATGGAGGTTTATACAATCATGAGGGGCATGAACAGAGTAAGTGAACAAGATGTTTTCTCTGGAGTGGTGGTGTCCAGAAGTAGAGGGCATTGCTTTAGGGTGAACAGATAAAATTTCAAAGGGGTAGTGGGTGGAATGAGCTGCCAGAGGAAGTGGTGGAGGCTAGTACAATTAAAACATGTTAAAGGCATCTAAATAGACACATGACATGATTGGGAAGCGTTTACAGGGATATGGGCCAAGTGCTGGCAAATGGGAATAGACTAGATTCGGATACCTGTTTGGCAAGGATGAGTTAAACCGAAGGGTCTGTGTCGGTGCTATACATCTCTATGACTGTGCGATCATAACAGCTTATGATTCATCTCTGGGCTCCCTCATGACCACTTTGTCAATATCTAGTTTCCTCAATCTCGAAGAATGGGTGTATTTTTGGTCTGTTTGGTATTTTACTATTATTTTTGCAGACATTTTTGTAAGTTAATTTTTCACTGCCGCCCAGCCCCTGACCATGTGTTGCTTATCAATATTTTCTGGAAAATCTTTAACAGTCAAGAATTCCTTTTTTCCAATAAGCAACTGTATTTTCCTTCCATTTCTGACTATCTCATTCTGCACCATTTTCATTCCCTGTAATCCATTTTGCTCTCCCTGAAACATCAACTGTGTTTCTCCTTCCACAGATACCAGTGATTAATGCCAAAGCCCTGTTGCCTGTGGAGAGGGTGATGTTTGACTTTCTTGTACAGCTGCAGTTTGTGTGGTGAAGGTGCTCCCACAATGTGGTTGGTTAAGAGACATTACAGAATATTCATTCAGCAACAGTAAAGATCTGAAGATAATGTCCAAATCAACAAGCATGATATTTTTATTATCATGCTTATAATTCCACAAAAATATTATTCGGAACTTTAGACATAAGGCCGGAGATGGTGATATTAGGTCAGGTGACCAAAAGCATTGCCAAACAAGCAAGTTTTGAGGAATGTCTTAAAGGAGGAAAGCAGACCTGAGAGGTTTTGGGCTGTGAATTTCAGACCTTGTTGCTTTGGCAACTGTAAAAGCAGCCACATAGTTGAAGTAATGAATTAACAGATCATTGGGAGTCTCGAACATAATGGGTGGTCAAGGTCTCAAAGGTTGTGTGATGCGGCGAGCTAGGGATGATCACAACCAGGAATTAAATCAAGGGTGAGAATTTTAAATTGAGGGATGTGGGCCAGATGCTGGCAGGTGAGACTAGATTGGGTTGGGATATCTTGTTGGCATGGACAGGTTGGATTGAAGGGTCTGTTTCCATGCTGTACATCTCTGTGGCTCTATGTTGTTGATTATGAATAGGAGCCTTTTGATGGATCAAGAAGTTTTGGTAGAGGGAGTACTTGGGCAGCAGAGATTTAGTTTTTCTTGAGATTACAGGGAGGTTGAATGTGGGAAGCTGGCCAGGAGTATGTTTGGATAATGAAGTCTGGAGATAACACAAGATGGACGAAAGTGTATAAGCTGAGACAAGAGTGGAATCAGCTAGAATTAGTGGTCTTGGAGTGGGACTTGGCTGTCACCCTCACCTCGCCTCTGGGATTCAGTTAGTTGTCAGGTTGTGAATCAGGGCAGTAATACAATCGGGATCTGAGTGGCCCTGGTGGAGCCTAAAATGAGTGTCGCTGAGCTGACTGTTGCTGAGCAGCTGCTGCTTGATAACCCTGTTGATGACATTTTTCATCACTTTACTGCTGATCGAGTGTGGACTGATAGAGGGAAATTGGCTGGGTTGGATTGCCCTGTGTTTTTGTGTTGAACATGCCTGGGCAATGTTCCACATTGTCGGTAGATGCCAGTGCAGGAGCGGTACGTGACTTGGTGGGTGGCAAGTCTGGAGCACAAGCTATCAGTATTATTACCAGAATGTTGGCAGGGCCCATAGCCTTTGCACTACTTAACCATTTCTTGATGTTATTCAAACTCAACCGAACTGGCTTAAAACTCACATCTGTGATGTTAGAAACCACTGGAGAAGGCTAAGATGGATCATCCCACTTTGTACTTCTGGCTGCAGATTGCTGCAAATGCTGTCATCTTATCTGGTGCATGTATATGTGAGGCCCCTGCATCAGTAATGGTGGGGATTTCTGTGATGCTTCCTCCAGTGAGTTGTTTAATTGTCCATCACCATTCACAACTGGGTGTGGCAGAACAGCAGAGCTCCGATCTGTTCCATTGGTTGTGGGATCGTTTAGCTCTGTTGCTTGCTGCTGATGCTGTTTGAAATGCAGATGGTCCTGTTTGGTAGCTCCACCAGGTTGGCACTTCATTTTTAGGTATGCCTGGTGCTGCTCTTGGCATGTCCTCCTTTCCTGTCCATTGTGATGGGTGAGAGCGGGATTTACAAACCCATGACATTTCACATTGTGCTGGAGTACAGTTCTGCTGCTGCTGATGTCCCACAGTTCCTCAGAGATATTCAGTTTGAGATCCTACATCTCTTCAAAGTCTGTCCCATTTAGAACGGTGATAGTGTCACTCAACACAATGGAGGTTTTTCTCAACTTTAAGCCAAGACTTGTGACTCCAAAAAGAATGTTTGATGGTCACTCTTACCGATACTGTCATAGACAGATGTATCTTAAGCTGGTCAATTCATAACAATGAGATAAAGTATGTTTTTCCCTCTTGGTTCCCTCACCACCTGCTGCAGACTCAGATGAACAGCTATGTCCTTTAGGACCAGGCCAGCTCAGTCAGTAATTCTGTTGCAGAGTTAGTCTCGATTGTGGACATTGAAATCCTGTACCCAGAGTACGTTTGACACCATTTCACTTCCTCAGTGCTTCCTTCAAATGTTGTTCAACATGAAGGAGAACACTTCCATCAGCCAAGGGAGGACAGTACGTGATAATCAGCAGGAGCCATGAGATTTCCTAGTGTCCGGAGTCTATGCTGAGTACTCCAAGGGCAAATCCTCCCTGTCTGTGCCACAACCTCTGCCTGGTCTGTCCTGCTGGTGGGGCAGGACATATCTAGAGATTTCAGGAGAAAGTGAAGACTGCAGATGCTGGAGATCAGAGTGAAGAGTCTGGTGCTGGAAAAGCACAGCAGGTCAGGCTGATGAAGGGCTTAGGCTTGAAACATCGATTCTCCTGCTCCTCGGATGCTGACTAACCTGTTGTGCTTTTCCATCACCACAATCTCAATATCTTGGGATGGCGATGGTGGTGTCTGGTCATTGTCTGTAAGGGTTGATTTCATGAGTATGACTATGTCAGGCTGTTCCTTGATTGGTCTGTGAGACAGCTCTGCACATTTTGGCACCAAAATCCAGATATTAGTCTGGAGGACGTTGCACCATCGAGAGGGCTGATTCTGTGGTTGTAATTTCTGGTGCCTTCTTAGATGCCGAGTGGTCCATCCAGTTTAATTCCTTTGTTGAGACTTTGCAGTGATGAATACAGTGAGTAGCTTGCTGGGCCACTGTCAGGTTGGCAGGGTTTTTTTCCGCCATTGACAATGGTTCCATGGAGATCAGGAGATTCCTAATTCCAGTTATTTTTTTCTTGAATTCAGATTCCACCATCTGCCAAGATGGGATTCGAACCAGGACTTCAGTTGTTTGTTTTAATATTTTGGATAAAAGTTAAATACATTAGGTTTGTTCACTCACTTTAAATATCACTTACCCAGGTTTTGTTTCTTTGTGAAACATTATCCATCATCGTGTCTCCTCCATCCTTCTCTCCAACAACAAGAGTTTGGAGCACATGGAGTTTCTCTGTCACTAAGACTGAGATAATCCGATCTGCTGCTTCCCTCCCTCCCACTAGCCCACGGAGTCAAACTGCCTTACGTGGTGTTCCCGGCTTTTATCCAAACCTACATCTTTCTCCAATCTCATCTCATGTCAAGCCTTATCAGAGCTCATCTTGACCCTTTACCCTAATCTCACTAAACCATAAACTTTCCAACTCTCTTTTCTCCTCCTCCTCATCAGTCCCCCTCACCGATTCACAGACATTGTTCCTTGTTCTGTCTTTTCTGGTTATGGTCCTTCTCTCCCATTCTGTGAAAAACTGACATTTGACCTCACGGTTGTTGGAAAATCCTGCTCCATCTCAACTCTCCCTTTCCTTTCTGAATTCCTTGCATTTGGTGTCCCTCATGGATCTATCCTTGGTCCCTTCTGTATCTCACCTACATACTGCCAGGAGGTGACATTGTGCAAAAGTACCATGTTGGGTTTCACATGTACACTGACGATGCCCAGCTCTCCCTACCCATCATCCCTCTCCATTAATCCACTGTTACTCAGTTATCAAACTGCTGACCACATTCATACTACTCGATTAGGTGCAGTTTCCTCCAATGAAACATTGTAATGGTTAAACCCGTTGCCTTACAAATTCCTTTACCTAACTGCTGAGCCTCTCCCTCTCACTGGGCACTATGCAGTAGAACTAGACTCTAGACCATAAAGCCATTGTCTCACTTTTTAGCAATGTTTAAAAGAAAGTTCCATCATTCTACGTGTACAATTTGAGATAAAATACTGCAACGTCCATGTGTCAGCCTCTCCAAAAGGTCAATCAACAGAAATTTGTTTGGGGGTGAAATATTTTACTTTTTTGGGGGGAGTTTATTAAACAAAAATGAATCCAAATAAAAATCGTACGCCACGAACATGTAATTTCTGAAGCCGGAGGGCGATTACAGAGACAGGGAGGGTTGTGGGGCCAGAGGGGGATTGTTGTCCAAACATCACTGTGGTGTACATGGACTGCAGCATTTCAGGAAGACAGTCTACCACCACTTTCTCCAAGACAAGTAAAGGTGGCCAATAAATACTGGTCTGGGCAGCAAAGGCAACCCCAAGGGAATAAAACCAAGCAGTGACCTCTCTGAGCTGACTTGCTGTGAAGTTAAAAACCTCTCTGGAAATGGAGTTGGCAGAGAAGAGAAACAGACATTTCACAGCTGCTTTCAGAGAGACCTCACCCTTGGAAGTACTCAGAGCCGGGGATCAGCTCAGTGAGTTTCAGTCTCTTCAAATATCAATCTTAGTCGGTTTTATTTTATTAAATCTACAATCGTGAGTCAGGTGAGGATTTCTTTTTAATATCTTAGGGTCTCTTGATTAAATGTTTAAGACATAAAACGTAAGCATTAAGTTATTCTCGGGCAGTATGTTTTGAGAGTTTCAATGATCCTGATGATTGTCTGCAGGAAGTGTGATTGCAAATCCTGTTGGATCACATGGATTAGTGGAGGAATGATTAAAGACAGTGAGGAATTGACAGAAGCCGGGGGGTGTGATAGGTGGCAGTGTCAGGAATGCAGAATACTGCAGATACAGTCAGGTAGATGGGTTACCTCCAGGAAAACTAGGAGGGGTAGGTCGGTACTGCAGGAGTCTCCTGTGGCTATCCCCATCTCAGACAAGTATACTGTTTGGAAAATGTAGGTGGTAATAGACTTTCAGGGAAATGGAGCACTGACAGCCAAGTTACTGGTACTGAGATTGGCTTCTAACATAATGTGAGGTATATCCAGTGCCACAAGATCGATGGTGATAGGGGACTCTCTGGGATATTATAGCAATTACAGAGGCATCACTCAGGGATGGATAGGACGAGCAGCTTAATGTTCTAGGGTATAGATGCTATAGCAAGGATAGAAAGGGAGCAACAGAGCAGGGAGAGAGGTGTTTTTGATTAGGGATAACATTATGGCTGGGCCTCGGGAGGATATTCCTGGGAGTACATATTTGGTGGGTACTGAGAAATAAGAAAGCGATGACCATCTTACTGGGATTGTATTATAGACTCTCTTCCAATAGTCAGCAGGGAATTGAGACACAATTTTACCAGGAGACCTCAGTTATATGTAAGAATAATATGGATGCAATGATAAGTGGTTTTAACTTTACCAACATAACCTCGGAATGCTGTAGTGTTAAGGGCTTGGATGGAAAGGTATTTGTTCAGTGTGTACAAGAACATTTCAGATTCAGTTTGTAGGATGTACCTACTAGAGAAGGAACAAAACCTGACCTTTTTTCTTTCTTCATTCACAGGATGAGGCTGTCACTGGCTCGACCAGCATTTATTGCTGCGTTTATCCAGAGGACAGTTAAGAGTCAACCACATTGCTATAGGTCTGGAGTCCCATGCAGACCAGACCAGGTAAGCATGGCATTTTCCTTCCCTAAAGGTCATTAGTGAACCACATTGGTTTTTCCAACAATTGACAATGGATTCCTTGTCGTCACTAGATTATTTTTTCCAGATATTTGTTGAATTCACTTTCCAAAATCTGCCGTGATGGGATTCAAACCTGGGTCCCCAGAACGTTATCTGGGTCTCTGGATTAACTGTCTAGCGATAATTTCACTCCGTCATTGCTGCCTCTTAGGAAATGAGGCAGGGTGAGTGACTGAGGTATCAGTGGGGCAGCACATCAGCACCAAAGATCCCACAAGTATTGTGGCTCAGTGGTTAGCGCTGCTTCCTCAGCACTAGGGATCTGGGTTTGATTCCAGCCTCGAGTAACTGTCTGTGTTGGAGTTGGCACATTCTCCCCAGTATCTGTGAGGGTTTCCTTCGGGTGTTCCAGTTTGCTCCCACAGTCCAAAGATGTGTAGGTTAGTTGGATGAACCATGTTAAATTTCCCATAGTGTCTCGATGCAGTATATGAGGTTTTGGGATATGCAGGCAAATCTCTGCCTGATGTGAAAAGATCCTTTTGTGGTCTTGGTCAGAGGGAGGTGTGGCGGCCACATGTTTTACATCTCCCATGGCGGCAAGGAAGGGTCAAGGGTGTGGAGCGAGGGTTGGTGGGAGGGTGTGGACCGAACATGGAAGGCGCAGCGGGAATGGTCTCTGCAGAACACAGATAGGGTTAGGGAGGGAAATATGTCTCTGGTGGTGGGGTCTGACTTTAGGTCGCAGAAATAAGAGGTTAATGTGCTGTATCTGGAGATTAGTGGGTGGAAGGTGAAGACCGCAGGGTTATATTCTTTATTGTGGCTGGAGGGGTGGGGTAAAGGCGGAGGTGCAGGAAGTGGAGGATATGTGTTGGAGGGCATTGTTGATCAAGTCAGAGGAAAATTACGGTCCGTGAAGTAGGCCTTTCTGGGATGTCCTGGAGTAGAATCCAAAGAGATTAAACAAATATATCACAGACAAGAGATTAACTGGACCAGAGAATAGGACCCCTTAAAGGTCAACAATGCTGTCTATGGAACCACAGGGGGTGGGAAAGATATGCAAATATTTCACTTCATTTTTACTGGAAAAGTATATGGAAGCTCGAGAGTTTGGAGAAATAAACAGTGATAACGTGAAAAGTGTCCATGTTCCAGAGGAGGTGGTACTGGATGTCTTAAATCGCATCAAGGTGGATAAAGCCCTGGAACCTGATCAGGTGTATCCTGGAACTTTCTGGAAATCTAGGGAACTGAATGTTGGGCCTCTCCTGAGGTATTTGTATCGTTGATAGCGACGGGTCAGGTGCCATTATTTTTTAAAAGTGGTAAGGTGAGAACAGTGAGCCTGAAGTCAGTGGCAGGCAAGTTGTTGGAAGGGATTCTGAGGGATAGGATATCCATCTATTTGAAAAGGTAATGAATGATCAGGGAGACTCAATGTGGCTTTGTACATGCACAATTGTGTTTCACTAACTTGAGTGAGTGTTTTGAAGTGACAAAGAAAATTGATTAAGCCAGGCAGTGAATGTTGTTTATATGGACATTCAACAAGGTTCCACAAAGCAGACTGGTTAGCAGGGTTAGATAACATGGAATGCAGGGAGAGCAAGCCATTACAAAACTACCTTGAAGGTAGAAGACAGAGGATGATGATGGAGGGTTGGTTTGTGGACTGGGGGCCTGTGAGCAGCAATGAGCTGCAAGGATGTATATTGGGCCCTTAAATAAATGACTTGGATGTGAATATGAGGTATGGTCAGTAGGTTTACAGAAGACACCAAAATTGGAGGTGTCGTGGACAGTGAAGAAGGTTAGTTCAGAATACAACAGGATCTTGATTAGATGGGCCATTGGGGCGAGGAATGGCAGACTGGGTTCAATTTAGACAAATGTAAGCTGCTGGAATTTGGAAAGGCAAGTCAGGGCAGGACTTATACACTTAATGGTAAAGTCCTGGGGAACATTGCTGAACAAAGGGACCTTGGAATGCAGGTTCATAGTTCCTTGAAAGTTGAGTCACCGGTAGGCGGGGTAGTGAATGCAGCATTTGGTACGCTCCCCGTTATTGGTCAATGCATTGAATGCAGCTGTTGTAACGTCATATTGTGGCTATATAGGGTGCTGATTACAGCTCTTCTGGAATTCTGTTATCAGTTACAATCTCACTGTTCTTGAAATAATGTTGAGAAACTTGAAAGGGTTCAGAAAACATTTGGAAGGACTTTGCCAGGATTGGATGGTTTGAGCTATTGGGAAAGGCTGAATAGGCTGGGAGTATTTTCCCTGGTGCAGATTTGGTTCCAAGGTCTTGAATTTGCAGAGAGAGAGAGGAATTGTTAACACTGTCACAATTTTTAGTAACTGCTTTCAAGTAATTGGCAAATAATACAAAGTGAAAATGTGAACACTATTTTACTCAGTAAGTTGTGAGCATCTGGAACAGTCTGAATGCCACAGATTCAGCAGGTATTCTGAAACAGACTTGGAATTTTAATCTTTAAGGAAAGATTTGGGGGGCTGTGGGCACATGGGAGGGGACTTGGGACAGACTTGTAGCATCTCCAGAGGGAGAGGATACAGCCTCAATGGGCTGAATAGCCCCCAGGCCTGTGCTCTGTGATACTGCCCCATTCACTGTGAATGATGAATCTCATCCCAGAGCAGAGAGAGGGAGGAGCCAACCACTCACCTCTCAATCGGCGCCGGCTTAATTAACGGCACCTCCAGACCAAGAGGAGGAGAGGCTGTGTAGTCCTGCAGCCAATGGGATTGAATTAGGGGTGTGGCCTGCAAGACAACACCTGTCCATGAGCTGTGCAGGTGCAGTGTCACTGGGTGGGGGTGGGAGAGACAGCAGAGACTGGACAGAGGCTGTTGGACCTGAATTACAAGGTCCCGGTAAATTAAAACTAAAAGAACTGCGGAAGATGTAAATCAGAAACAACAACCAGGAGGTTCTGGAAAAGCTCAGCAGGTTTGGCAGTATCTGTGATTAAAAATCAGAGTTAAAGTTTCAGACCCAGTGTCCCTTCCTCAGGACAGATATTACTGAGGAAAAAAAGTCAGTTTATTTGCAGAAGTTAGTGGGGGGGGAGGGGAGGGTAAAAGGAGTAAAGGATAGGTGGGGATAGAGTGAGAAGAACAGTTGGATAAAGGAGTGGATAACAATCTGGCTAGGGGGGATTGACTAGCTGTTAATGGAGACTGTTCACGAACAGTCTGTTCACTAACCATATCTAGTGTGTAATGGCAGGCTGTGAGAACAAGTCCTGGTGTGTGGGGTAGGGGGCTTCAACATGGGGTTGTTAACCTGTGGTTAGCCACTAACTGTCTCCATTGTAAGCTGTTGCCCACCTATATCACTCCACGATTGGAGCTGCCAAGGACACAAACCTTTGGAATATCCTCCCTAACTCCCCCTCTCCGCCTTAAAGATGTATCTAAAAATCGTTCTCTTTAATCAACGTTTCCATCCTTCGTGAAGCATTTTAGGAGATTTGTCATTGTGAAAGGCTCCACACAATGCAGGTAGTTGTTGTTATTGTCTGACATCAGGAGAAACAGGGATGAGCCCTCTCTCTCTCATACCTGATGAACAGCAGCAAAAGCAGGAAGCACTGAGCATGCTCCAGCCCACAATGGGCCTCGGATTATTGATGTCAGCGCAGGACCAATAAGAGTGGGCGAACGGGGGCGAGAGGTGCTAGTTGGTCCTTCAACCAATCAGAGTGAATGAGGGGTGAGACAATACTCAACCACGTGATAAAATTCACTGACAGCACACTGTTGTTGTGACCAAGGCATTGGAAATGTGTGAAGGTGAAGGGCAGAGGAAAGGAAAGACATATTGACCAGGAAGAGGAGGAAATTTTCATGGTATGGGATGAGAGGTTTAACAGAACTCGTGCACATTGTAAAACACAAATTTGAAAATCCCAAATTCTGCACCATTCTCCCTTCCTATAATGCATTTTGCACTCCCTGAAATATCAACTGTGTGTTTCTCCCTCCACAGATACCAGTGATCAGTGCCTGTGGAGAAGGTGATGTTTGACTTCTTTGTATAGCTGCAGTTCGTGTGGTGAAGGTGCTCCCACAATGTCGTTGGGTAAGAGCTGTTATAGATTATTCACTCAGCGACAGTGAAGAGTTGACAATGTGTGTGCAAATCAACAACAGTTTTTTTTATCATGTTTATAATTCCACAGAAATACTATTGAGAACTTCTGACATAAGGCCACAGATGGGGATATTAGGTCAGGTGATCAAAAGAATTGCCAAATAAGCAGGTTTTCAGAAATACCTTAAAGGAGGAAAGCAGGTCTGAGGGGGTTAGGGTGGGAATTCCAGACCGTGTTGCCTTGGCAACAGTAGAAACAACCAGACAGGTGAAGCAATGAATAAACACATCATTCGGAGTCTGAAAGAAAATGAGTTGTCGGGATCTCACAGGTTGTGTGGTGCAGGGAGACAGGGATGTTCACAGCCAGGAATTACATCAAGGGTGAGAATTTTAAATTGTTGCTTGTTAATAGGAGCCTTTTGATGGATCAACAAGTTTTGGTACAAGTGAGCACTTGGGCAGTAGGGTTTTAGATACTCTTGAGATTACATGTAAGTTGAATGTGGGAGGCTGGCCAGGAGTGTGTTTGGATAATGAAGTCTGGAGATAACAGGGATGGACGAGTATTTCAGTAAATGAGCTGAGACTAGGGTGGAGTTGGGTGATATCACTGATGTAGAAATAGTGCTTTTGGAGTTGGGCTCCTCCTCCTCCTCATCACTCCCCCTCACCAAATCACAGATATTGTTCCTTGTTCTATCTGTCTGTCTTTTCAGGTTATGTCCTTCTCTCCCATTCTGCTACAAACTAATATTTGAACTCACCATTGTTTGAAAAACCTGCTCCATCCCGACACTCCCTTTCCTTTCTGAATTCCTTGTATTTGGTGTCCCTTAAGGATCTCTCCTTGGTCCCTCCTGTTTCTCACCTACACACTGCCAGGAGGTGACATTGTCCAAAAGGACAGTGTTAGGTTTCACATGTACACTGACAATGCCCAGCTCTCCCTCCCCATCATCTCCCCCCCCCCCCCCTCCATCACTCAGTTATCAAACGGCTCATCACGCTCCCACTACGCGATTGGCTGCAATTTCCTGCAATGGAACATTGCAATGGTTAAACCCATAGCCTTCAGTTGCTATAACAAATTACTTTCCCTTACTGCTGAGCCCCTCCCTCTCTCTGGGAACTATCTGAGGCAGAACCACACTCTTCACAATATTGCTGTCATATCTGACCCCAAGGTGACCTTGCGATCAGACATCTACACAATCACAAACACCAGGAATTCCAATCTCTTAAATGTTGCTTGTCTCCACCTCACCCCAGCTCCATTGCTACTGAAACCCCTGACCCGTGTCGGTGTTGCCTTAAACTTGAGGAATCCAAAACAGAACCCGTGATTCCGCGACTATCCCAGCATCTGGTTCCAGACTTCCTCATGATGGGAAACATCCTCTCCGTATTTACCCTGTCAAACTCCTTAAGAATCCTACATGTTACAATGAGGTCACCTCTTATTCTTCCCAAATCGAGTCAGTAGAGTCCCAACTTCTTCAGCCTTTTCTTAAAAGATAATCCCTGCAAACCAGGGTTCATTCCAGTCAATCTTCTGTGAAATGTCTCTGATGGAATGATGTATTTCCTTAAATAAAGGGACCAAACCTTCTGTCATTACTCCAGATGTGGTCTCACTCGCACTTTATAAAGTTACTCTCAGGTATATACTTCAAACAACTCCCTTTAAACTTGCACAGATGTTGTTGGAAATGCCCAGCAGGTCATGCAACATCTGTGAAGAAAAACCAGTTCAAGTTTCGGGTCTGGTCACCCTTCCTCAGATACGTTAACTCTAATTTCTTTTCACAGATGCTGCTAGACCTGCTGAGCTTTTCCAGAAACTTCTGTTTCCTCTTCCTGGTTTACAGCATCTTCAGTTGTTTCGGTTTGCATATTCTTTAAACTTGCCATCTCTCCTCTAGAATTTGTCATTTCCACCTTGAAAAAAAGATTCACATTTGTTTGGTCTCCGCTACCATGGGAAAAAAGAAACCATGACTAGTCACCCTATCATTGCTCCTCATAATTTTATAAAGTTCGATAAAGCCACCTAAAGTGTCCAGTGCTGCAAGGAAATAGCCTCAGCCTATTCAGCCTCTCCCTATGGTTCAAATGTTCCAAGACTGGCAACACTCTAGTAAAACTTTTCTGAACTCTTGCAAGTTTCCCAACATCTTTCCTATAACTGGGAGACTGGAATTGAAAGCAGTCCGGGAATTCCAAAAGTGGCTGAGCCAATAAACTGTGCAACCGAAACATGATCTCCCAACTCCTATCCTCAATGCACTGCCCAATAACAGCTAGCATACCAAACACCACCTTCACCGACCTGTCTACCTTCAACCCCACTTTCAAGGAACTATCAACCTACACTGCACGGTCTGTTTGTCTGTCAACACTTCCCAGGAACTTGTCATTAAGAGGTTGAGTCCTATTCTGGTAACATCTTTCTGAAATCAGGGAGACCACAATTGAATACAGTATTCTAAAACTGGCCTCACCAATGCCCTACTCAGCCACAATGTGACCTCCTAATCCCTATACTCAGTGACAGAATCCCTACAGTGTGGAAGCAGGCATTTCGGCCCATGAGACCATACCAACCATCGGAACAGCATTCCACCCTAACTCTGTAACCTACCATTACCCAAAGCTAATCCAGCTAACCTGCATGTCTTTGGATTTGTGGGAGGAAATTTAGAGCACCCAGAGGAAGCCCACGCAGACACACAGGGAGAATGTGCAAACACCACACAGACAGTAGAATCGCATCGAATCAGCACATTCCATTCAATGTTAGTGTCCCAAATGCCACGTTCAGCACCTGATCTCCCTGAAACTCTACTTTCCAAGAACTATACAGTTGTTCTGAGCCCTTCAGAGGGAATTAAGGTGAGGAGGAGAAAACAGGAACAGGGTTGAGTTTTAGTTCTATAAAATAACTCTCCATCTTCCTCCTCTGTTCCTCCCGTCTCCCCTGGCTCTGTCTGCTTCACCCCCGTCTCCCCCCAATCTGTCCATCTCCGTCACCCCCCCCCCCCCCCCCCCCCAGGGTTGGCCTGTCCCCCAACCCCCTCTGTCGGCCTGTTCCCCCTGCCCCCTCTTTGTTGGTCGCCACCTTCCCCCCCCCCCCCACCGCTCTGTTCCCCCTTTCTGTCAGCCGCCCCCATTCCCCCTGTCTGTTCCCCTCCTCTCTAATCGCACTTTCTGTCCCCACCTGTCTCTGTGCCACCCCTTTCTGTTTCCCCCACCCTTTCCCACCCATTTCGGTCCCACCCCTCTCTATCCACCCACGCCCTGTCTGCCTACCCTCCCTCCCCGTCCCCTAGTTCTGTACCTCCCCCACTGCCAGGCA
The DNA here is from genome assembly GCF_047496795.1 of Chiloscyllium punctatum. NCBI lineage: Eukaryota > Metazoa > Chordata > Chondrichthyes > Orectolobiformes > Hemiscylliidae > Chiloscyllium > Chiloscyllium punctatum. The sequence continues at coordinate 48,201,774 of NC_092754.1, read as the reverse complement.
AATATCTTGTCTATTTACTGCATCCATGCCCAGCCTGATTTTAAAAATCTCTTTCAGGTCACCATTCAGCCTCTGACGCTCCAGGGAAAACAGTCTATCCAACCTTGGCAACATGCTATAATTCTCTTCTGATCTCTTTTAAAGTTTAAGAACATCCATCTGATGGGAAGGAGAACCGAATTATATGGAATATTGATTCAGCAACTTTTGCAATGTCCTGTACAGCCGCAATATGACCTCCCAACCCCTATACTCAATGCTCTGACCAATAAAGACAAGCAGACGAACTGCCACCTTCACTATCCTATCTACTTGCTACTCTACTGTCAAGGAACTATGAACCTGCACTCCAAGGACTCTTTGTTTAGCAGCATTCCCTAGGAACTTACTATTAACTGTATAAGTCCTGCTAAAGTTTGCTTTTCCAAAATGCAGCAGCTTGCATTTTTCTAAACTGAACTCCTTAGCTCATTCACCCATCTGATCCAGATCCTCTTGTACTCTGAGGTAATCTTTTTCCCTGTCTGCTACACCTCCCATTTTGTTGTCATCTGCAAACTTACTAACAATACCTCTTATGTTCACATCCAAATCATGAATAAAAATGGCTATAAGTAGTCGATCCAGCACTGATCCTTGTGACACTCCAGTGGTCACAGGCCTCCAGCCTGAAAAGCACCCTCTGCCTTCTACCTTCGAGCCAGTTCTGTACTCCATGCGATCTAACCTTGCTGACCAGTCTCCCATGAGGAACCTTGTCAAACACATTACTGAAGTCCATGTAGATCATGTCCATGCTCTGACCTCAGCAATCCTCTTTGTTACTTCTTCAAAAAAACTGAGTCAAATTCATGAGATATGATTTCCCATGCACAAAGCTGTTATTAGTATCCAGGATTTAACTCTGTACATTGGGGTCTGTGTTGCCCAGTTATAGGTGTTAATATTCTGGATGAAGTTCAAGTACGCCAGCATTTTGTCAGTGACTCTGTTAATGTCACCAACACAGGTGAGTTCCTTTTGAAAGGCAGTCCCTGTATCCCTTGCCCACCAAGAAGTAGTGCAAGTGTCCTTACCTCTGGACTAGGAGGATCAGGCTCAGAGTTGAGTAACAGCATCTCTGAAGAGGCTGATTAGTAAACCTGCACAAGCCACTAGGCCATACTGTCTCCCACCTGTCCCTGCCTGAGCCTCCAAACAGAATCTTCCTGTAATTTCTCTCCTGTCAGACTCTCCCATTGCTCAGTTTGTCCAGGATCCCCTCCTGCTGCTGCACTGATCCTGTCTCTCACTGACCTGTCCATCCCCCAGTGTACTCCACATTCATTCATTGTTTACAATCCCGTTATCCCAGTCTTCCAGCCCCGCCCCCTCCCGTCGATAGAGACGGCTCAGTGGTTAGCACTGCTGCCTCACAGCACCAGGTACCTGGGTTCGATTCAGCATGGAGTCCAGTTACAAGTGGAGTTCCGCAGGGATCAGTTCTGGGTCCTCTGCTGTTTGTAATTTTTATTAATGACTTAGAGGAGGGAGTCGAAGGGTGGGTCAGTAAATTTACAGATGATACAAAGATAGGTGGAGTTGTGGACAGTGAGGAGGGCTGTTGTCGGCTGCAGAGGGACTTAGATATGATGCAGAGCTGGGCTGAGGAGTGGCAGATGGAGTTCAACCCTGCCAAGTGTGAGGTTGTCCATTTTGGAAGAACAAATAAGAATGCGGAATACAGGGTTAATGGTAGGGTTCTTGGTCAGGTGGAGGAACAGAGGGATCTTGGGGTCTATGTACATAGATCTTTGAAGGTTGCCACTCAGGTGGATAGAGTTTGTAAGAAGGCATATGGAGTATTATCGTTCATTAGCAGAGGGATTGAATTCAAGAGTCGTGAGGTGATGTTGCAGCTGTACAGGACTTTGGTTAGGCCACATTTGGAGTACTGTGTGCAGTTCTGGTCGCCTCACTTTAGGAAAGATGTGGAAGCTTTGGAGAGGGTGCAGAGAAGATTTACCAGGATGTTGCCTGGAATGGAGAGTAGGTCGTACGAGGATAGGTTGAGAGTTTTCGGCCTTTTCTCGTTGGAACGGCGAAGGATGAGGGGTGACTTGATAGAGGTTTATAAGATGATCAGAGGAATAGATAGAGTAGACAGTCAGAAACATTTTCCCCGGGTACAACAGAGTGTTACAAGGGGACATAAATTTAAGGTGAAGGGTGGAAGGTATAGGGGAGATGTCAGGGGTGGGTTCTTTACCCAGAGAGTGGTGGGGGCATGGAATGCGCTGCCCGAGGGAGTGGTAGAGTCAGATTCATTGGCGACCTTTAAGCGGCATTTGGATAGGTACATGGATGGGTGCTTAATCTAGGATAGAAGTTCGGCACAACATCGTGGGCCGAAGGGCCTGTTCTGTGCTGTATTGTTCTATGTTCTATGTTCTATTCCGGCCACGGCGACTGTCTGTGTGGAGTTTGCGCATTCTCCCCGTGTCTGAGCGGGTTTCCTTTGCGTGCTCCGGTTTCCTCCCACAATCCAAAGATGTGCAGGGCAGGTGAATTGGCCATTCTAAATTGCCCATAGTATTAGTTACATTAGTTAGGGGGAATGTGTCAGTATGGACTTGTTTGGCCAAAGGGCCTGTTTCCATCGTGTAGGGATTCTGATATATTGGGCAGCAGCTGCTGTCAATCACCTGGACTCCTGTATGATTGGGAGCATGTGCTGTAGCAGGGGAGACCAGTGCATGCGTGCAGTGCTGGCCAACTGTGCGAGTATGCGCAGTATAGGTCAGTGTCTGGGAAGGAGGCTGTAGGTGAGAAGGATTAATCTATCATTAGCAACTTCATCCCTCTGGGAGCAGGACCCAGGGAAATGGCCCTTTTCTTGCTACTCTGACATGTGATCAGACTATCAGTGGTGCAGTGTTTTGCAGAAAGTTATCAGAACTCTTTTGTGAAGATTCAGGGTTGTTATGGAAAGGTTCAAGGATGGGCCTGCAATTAGAATTCTAATTTGGCTCATTTTAGTCAGATGGGTCTTGGCCAGAGTGTGCAGGAAGCGGTGTATGCAGGATGGTTCTCATCAGGAGCTAGGAAACTGAATTCGAAGAGAGTGTGTGTGAGAGAACTGGGTGTGGGGGGATTGGTTTGGATTTCAGTTCACAGAAGAGAGAAATTGTGAGACTGAGGTTTAAAGCTTTGGGGGAACAAGGAAACTACAGTTTAATACTACAATTGTCTTATGGATTTCCATCCTGTATTAACAGTGGTAACTTGTGTGCTCTGTTGTATGGTACTGAAAGGGTGGATTTGCGGATGAGAAATGCAAATTGAACTTCCTGTTCAGATCTGATAGTTACTTGATCTGTGCCGATCTGAATATCATTGGCCTTTTCATCTGGAAGGAAAGGTGTGCATTCTGTCCGTGGGCGAATATTTCAAATTTCAGTGTGACTGCAAAAGTACTGAGACACAGCCAAGTCCATGTCAGCGTGGTGAGTGTGGAGAGAGATTTCATTTGTTTTTGAAATTCTGAAAAATCATGGCACATTTCCCAGGAACAATTAAGCCACAACTTTGCTTTGTAGAAGGACAAGTCTTTAATTAACCATACAACCAGAAAGACACAAGGATACCTGCACCATGGGGAACACTATGAAAACAGGATTGTTGTAAAGGAGTTCATTCTCGATCATGGATTGTAATCCATTGGCATTGTCTTGTCGGTTCCAGCGCCGTGGGGAAATACTGGAAATGTGATGAATGTAATGTCGGTTTCAGTTATTAAACTGTAAAAAGTGCAGAACAATTTACAAGGATGTTGCCAGGACTCAGGGGTCTGAGTTATACGGAGAGGTTGGACAAGTGAGGATTTTATGTTTAGAGCAGAGGAAACTGAGGGGGTTCTTTTCTAGAAGTGTATAAGACCATGAGAGGCATGGATAAGGTGAATGCACTCAGTCTTTTTCCCAGGAACTCCAGGATTGGACGGCTTGATTGGATCAGTTTAAGGTTAGAGGAGGAAGAATAAAAGGGAAGCTGAGGGGCAACTGTTTTACACAGAGGGTGGTATGTATATGGAATGAGCTGCCAGTGGAAGTGGTTCAGGCAGGAACACTCTCAACAGGTAAAAGACATTTGGACAAATACATGGATAGGAAAGGGTCAGAAGCAGATGGGCCAAGTGCAGGGAAATGGGGTTCGCGTGGATGGACATTCTGGTCGGCTTGGGCCAAAGGGCCTGTCTCTGCTGTAGGATTCTACAACTCCTAAGTGCATGTGCTATTTCTCCCACGAACTCTGTTGGTATCCTGGGATGTATTCCATCAGGGCAATGAGACTTGTTTACCTTTAGCTCCATTAGCATATCCAGTTCTAACACTTTCACGATAATGGTTATTATCTAGGTCCTCACCCTCCTTAGTCTCCTTATCCATTACTGCCATGCTCTTTGTATCTTCCACTGTGAAGACTGACTGCTGTGTGCTCATATTTCTGAACCCTGCTGGATAGGAATAACTCGGCACAGAACTCTGAGTGGTCTTCTTTGAGTCTTTATTGATGAGACATGGCAGTTACATGGAGAGTGTACATACAAAATACCTTCAGGCAGCATCAGGTAACTCCCCGCCTGTCCCATGTACAGCTCCCATTCTTATACCTTTATGGTTTGGGACTTTGAATAGAGACTGTCTCTCAGTATTATCTTCATGGCAACAGCAGTTAGAAAGTCTAGTTCAGTTCAGCACTTTGTGGTTAAACCGCACCCCTCCCCCCACGCCCCTGTGGCTCCCTCAAGTACCTGACAGGCACTTCAGTTTCAGTGGGGGATCTATCAGGATTCTGATGTGGAGGAGCCGGGGTTGGGGTGGGGTGGACAAAGTTAAAAACCCCACAACACCAGGTTATAGTCCAACAGGTTTATTTGGAAGTACAAGCTTTTGAAGTGTGCTGTGATTTTTAACTTGATCAGGATTATCTCTATGGTAACAGTTAAGTGCTTCAACAATTACAGAGGCCATATGTTCCCCACAGAATAGGTTCCCCTCTAGCAGTGTAAACAGCTATTCTGGCCCTGGGGATAGTTACTCATCACTTTTCTCCCCCAATCCCATCTCGCTTTCTGTTGATCTTTAAAGTTTTTCTAAGCTCCTAGTTTCTCCTTGGTCTTTGCCAATCTGTGTGCATTCTATTTCAGTTTGATAGACTCTCTTATTTCCTGAGCCACCCACTGCAGATTATTCCTTTTCCTACAGTCCTTCCTTTTCCCTGCTATATAATTTTGCTGAGCACTTCAAAACATTGCTTTGATATTCCCCCACTGTCCGACAACTCTCCCACCATAAAGCCTTTGTTTCCAGTCTACATTTGCCAACTCCTGCCTCATCCTATTGTAGTCTCCTTTTGTTTAAGCACTGGATCTTGGGAGTGGATCTAATCTTCCAGCTTTCCATCTGTGTTCTAAGTTCAACCAAGCTTATCAGAAGCCTTTTATCAGATTACGAGGGGAGGCGATGTTTCCTGGGAGTTTTGGTTTTCATTGTCAGTGACCTTGGCTTTGTAAAAAAGTACAGGATAGATATTCACAACAGAGTATTCTGGACGGTGTGAATGTACGACGCAATCTAAACCATAAATCACTGTCTCCCCTCAGTTTAAAATTGCAAAATCATTATCTCCTCCATGCTTCCTCACTATCTAAGCTGGGAATGCTAATCCACCTGACTATGTCATTTTCCGAAAACCTCCTTTGGTGAAGGTGGTGATTTTTGGATTCAGCTTTCCAGTTATTACCGAAAGAAGATAAGTACTGGGCACAGGAGAGGCAATGCAGCCCTTCGAACCAGCTCCACCATTTAATACGGTGATGATTGAGCTCACATCAGTCTCAGCTGGATTTTCCTGCCTGCTCTTTCTCACCCTTCAACTCATTGCAAATTCAACATCTGTATCTCTTCATTAAATTGACTCATTGTCCTGGCATCCACCGCATTTTGAAAAGGGAATTCCACAGATTCTCAACACATTCAGACAAGTACATTCTTCCTCATGAGAATAGAATAGAGTCCCTCTAGTGCAGAAACAGGGTATTCATCCATCGAGTCCACACCAACCTGTGATGAGCATTCCATTCAGACCCACTTGCATTTCCCATGGCTAATTGTCTAACCGGCATGTGCATGACACTGTCGGCAATTTAGCATGGGCAATCCACCTAACCTGCATATCTTTGGACTGTGTGAGGAAACTGGAGAACTGCACGAAACCATGCAAACATGGGGAGAATGTGTAAACTCCACACAGATGCTGTGAGGCAGCAGCGTTCGCCACTGAGCCACCTCTGCTTAAAACCTACTGCGCCTTATTAACCTCCCTATTCCCCAATTGGCTGAATCTATGTTCCTTACGTCAGAAATCAGGTTGTCTAAGCGGATGTCTCAGTAAATCCCAGTGACAGCTCACATGTCCCGTGTGTCTGAATGGGGATCCGATACACAACATCCTCCATCCCACAATTTTCATTCATGTTCCAGAGACATGGCTCCAGTGGCTGCATGAGGACTGCAACTCCCAAATTCTGAGGCAGGGACCATACGTCTGTGGGGAAACCTGGCACTGCACACTTACAGAATGTGGGTGGGTTTTGGAGCGTGTGCGTTGGGGTAACTAGTGGAAAGTATTTCACACTGTGATTGTCTGGAGGAGGAACGTATTTGCTTGTAGTATTGATCTGTTGGAGGGTCAAAGTGTCACCACACCCACATGGGACCAAGTTACATTCCCAACTTGTCATAACACTGGAATCTACCAGTGAGAAACAAAGAAGGATCTGACCCATTCTCCCAGACTGAAGGTTCCTCTTCTGTCCAGGATCTGCCACCTCCCTTTCTGTTTCCTTTTGTTTCATTCTGCTGTTAGATTATTGACTTGTAGCAACTGAAGGGAAAGGAAATGAACCCAGAAAGGGTGCAGAGTATAACCAGGGACGGGAAGTTGTGGCATAGACCTGTTTATCAACAACTCCATGAGAATGGGGAGGGTGTACAGTAGGGGGTAGTAGAGTCAGAATGGTGGGAGAGAGTAAGTGGGCTGGAGGGTTACAGCTTTGAGGGAAGGAAGAGGAAAAAGATATTCCAGAGAAATTAGAATTGTCTGTTCTGAATTTCTAATCTGTACATATTCCTTTATACAGGGTGCTAGATGGTGAAGATTTGCAGACTGAAATCTCAGCATCATGTGCCGATCATGATAAAGTTACCCAGAATTTGAAGAACCAAAGATGGAGAATCACTCAGCCAAAATCCTGCAACACCCTCCTCCCAGCATTGTCGGTCTATCTGCGCCAAATGGACTGTGAATGGTACAAGACAGCAGCTCACTCCCATCTTCTCAAGGGTAACGAGAGATGGGGAATAAATGCTGGCTGAGCCAGTGATGCCCATATCCTGGAAACGGTTTCTATCTCTCGTTGCTGAAACCCAATTGATGTTACTGCAGGATGATGAGGGAGGCTGAGTGCATCCTCCAGGAGGCAGCACCATCACATTGCCCCTGCCTGCACCCACACAGTAATACAGCAACGCCACTGGAACAAAAGGCAGTGAAGCCCAAGGAGGACTTAGATATAGTTCTTTGAGGTAAAGTCATGAAAGGGGATTGGAATACAGCAGGAACAGGAGATTGAGCTGCATGGTTAGCTGTTTCCCCTTGAATGGTGGAGCAGGATTGAAAGGCCGAATGGCCTCCTGCTGCTATCTCCCATGTATGTATATAGCCATGGAGCCTGGGTAGGAAGAAGTAAGCAGGGCAGGGATTCTCCAGGAGATTGCACTTCCACATCAGTTTTCAGTGAGGGATGGTTTGATGAATTTTATTTAACATTTGTCTTTAACACAAGGTTTGTGAATATGGTTTTAAAATATTGTCACTGTTTATTCCACAATAAGTAAAACTAAAAGAAATGAAACTATCTGAATATGACAGTTTTTAAAAATTTCAAATGTCCTGTAAAACAAAATCCTGTCTATTCCCGGACACCATCTCTTTCCAGTTACTCAAACGCCAGGGAAGTATTCCCTCCCTCTCTGAACATTTGGTTTGATTTAACTGCTTTTCAGTTCTCCTTCTGTGAGTTGTGAAGTGATCTATTTTCGCGCCCCCCCCCCCCCCCATTTCTCCTACCCAGAAGTGTTATCTTAGATTACAGATTAGATTACATTACAGTGTGGAAATAGGCCCTTTGGCCCAACAAGTCCACACCGACCCGCCGAAGCTCAACCCACCCATACCCTTACATTTACCCCTTACCTAACACTACAGGCAATTTAGCATGACCAATTCACCTGGCCTGCACATCTTTGGACTGTGGGAGGAAACTGGAGTACCCGGAGGAAACCCAAGCAGACACAGGGAGAACGTGCAAACTCCACACAGTCAGTCGCCTGAGGCGGGAATTGAACCTGGGTCTCTGGCGCTGAGGCAGCAGAGCTAACCACTGTGCCACCATGCTACCCATCACACAGCTGTGTGAATGGGTCACATACTTCTTTGTTTCTCGTTGGTTGATTCCAGTGTTATCTCTCACAGCTGAGCAACCTTCCCACGTTCATCATTACACCATTTTGGGTTTTGTTAATGTATAATCACCAGCAGTAAACCACCCGTGTAACCAATTGAATATTTACAAACAAAGCCCATTACGGGCAAAGCAAACCATTACAAATGAGAGTGGGAAGGGACCAAATCAAAGTAGAGTTAGGGGTGAGGGGAAAGCAGTGGAGGTAAAGCACTGTATCCCCTGCGATGCCCACCTCTATCTAAAGACATCGAGAGTATTGATACATACCACATGCTCCTTCTCCATGGACACCCTGCTTTAACCTCAATCATAGAATAGAATCCCAACAGTGTGGCAGGAGAGCATTGGCCCATCAAACCCCACCAACCATCCAAAGAGCATCCCACCTGGAGCACGCCATCCCTGTAACACTGCATTTCCTATGGCTAATCCACTGAGTCTGCACAATCCTGGACACTGTGGACAATTTTGCACAACTGATCCACCTAACCCACAAATATTTGAACTGTGGGAGGAAACCAGAGCACCTGGAGGGAGCCCATACAATCATAGGGGAATGTGCAAACTCCATGCGGGCTGTTGACCAAGGCTGGACTCCAACCTTGTACCTGTTGCTGTGAAGCAGCATTGCTATAATCTCAATTTAAATCAAAACAGATGATCCCTGCGCATTGTCACATTGCTGTTTATTGGAGACTTATTGCCCAGAGAGACATCCTGAGATTCAGAAAGAGACAATATAAATTCAGTCAAGTCCAGCCGAGTTAATGTGATTAACAACATCATCAATACTCCAACAGTGCCATCAGACCTCGTACCTAATCTATCATTTACGATTTTTAACCCATGGGAAGTTTGTTACCAGCTTCGATGACAGCCGTAATGCTCTGACCACTTTGACAGAGCCAGTGCAAGTCAGTTCTAACAGTTATCAATAGATTGAATCTAAACAGGATGCCCTACAACAGGAAGTGCTCTGACACTCAATGCCTGTAAGCCAAGTTCATTTTCCTAAAACCACTCACGTCTGGTAATACCATTGAAGATATTTTATACAGTAACCTTTCAGTCTCAATTGTCAGTTCCAGTCCATGAAGCAGCCAGTAACATGCCAGTGAATTGAATTCTAACAACAGCATTGCCCTGGCAGGAGAGATTGAGGAGCTTGAAGCTGTCTTCTCTGGAGTATCTAAACATGAAACACTTCAAATGAACAAAAATCTTCAAGAGCTCGAGAGGATAGATACAGGAAGGATGTGCTAGGCTGGTGTGCCTGGAATGAAATAATCACTAACTACGGTATCTTTACCCAGCATCCCCTTTAGCTGCATAAATGTTTAAGATTTATTTGCTGATCTAATTCCACTCTCTTGATCACTCCCATTTTTAACTGCTGTAATGTTGATGACTATGCAAATGTATAAAATATAATTTAATCTATCCCAAAACCTCTCTGTACCTGTATCTCACTTGTGTTCACCGAGACACTCATTCAATCTGACCTCTTTACAAACCCTGCCCTGATATTTCCTTAGAGGGCTCTGAATGAAATATTCACTGAATTGTTACTGCGCAAAAGGAGGCTGATTGGCTCATCAGCTCTCCCAAGGATCACCTCACTGAATGCCATTCTTCTCCCTTTACCCTTCCCATTCGTCCTCTTCCAATAACACTGGCGAGTTCACAAGTAACCACAGCGATTGGATTTGTTTTGTTTGTTCATAGGATCACGGCATCACTTGCTGGGGCAGCATTTGTCATCCATTCTAACTGCCCAAGAGATGGTTCAGAGTCAACCCCATTATTCAGTGTCTGGATTCACATGTAGGCTGTGCCAGTTCAGAATTAACTGTTTCTCAGACCCAATGACATGAAGAGTTGATTTCTGGCCTATTATTTTATTTCTGAAATGATAATGAATAATTTTTGCAGTTGAATTAAAAGTGAAAGACCAAAATGTGTTTTATTCTGATTGAGCACATCCTCCTGTTTTCTCAGTTATTATTGACAGTCTCATTCCTCTCGCACCAGAACCTGTTCCAGACAGTGTTACAGAAAAAGCAGAATGGTCAGCTGCAGGTGGTCACCTGACCGATCACTGAACCCAAAGGTTCACTCTCCACAGATGCTGCCAGATCTGCTGATTTTTTCCAGCAATTTCTGTTTTTGTTCCTGATTTCCCAGCATTTGCAGATGTTTCGTTTTTGAATATTGATCTTGTCTGTTGCAGAGGAGTTTATTGATGAGTTGGGAGAGTTTTGAACATTGCAACTTAGGCCACAAATCAGCCATGATCTATTGAATGGCAGAGCAGGGTTGAAGGGCTGAATGGCCTCCTCCTGTTCCAATGAAAGTTATCCATCTGCAGCTTGTGGTAACATTTCCCCTCAATGCTCACTTCACATCCATGTTGAACACTGTTACTGACCTCCTGTGTTTGAACTAAACCTGCTAATGTTCAGTGGCTCCCTCCACTGCCACCTGGATTTAACTCTCATCATTGAATCCTGTCTCGTGTTACTGCGGGAATGCCCACAAGGACTAATCCTGGAGTCTGTATCCCATGGGATCTAAAAATCCTGTTTTTTTTCCTTCTTCCTATTTCATTCTGGCATTGAACTCTCGGTTTCAATCCATTCTCCTGTCATGCTCTTCAACATGCCCATGTGGGTGGACTAGAGGCAGCTGGCACCTGAGATTGAATCTGCCTCCCCCCACAATCAGGGATTTGGGAAAACACTCAGACACTGACCTATCCATCTGATTGTTGACTCAATCAGAAATGCAGAAAGAAAGATGCACATTTAGATAGCACCTTTGATGACCTGGGGCAATGAAACATGCTCCCAACCCAATGATTTCAACCTCAAATCTCTGAAAACACAGACAAAAAGCTTCCTACTTGTACCAGGTTGTGTCTTAGCCTCCTCTTCAGAGTTTTAAGCTGTTAAGCCTTTCCTGGTGATTATAACCTCTCTGTTTCTGTCAGATTTGTGACTGAACCTTTATTTTCCTGTTGTGAGTGATGCTAGTAGCAGAAACTGTTCCTGACTTGTGAGGGGTTTCGGTTGGAATATTTCTATTTACACATTCATTCCCACCCTCACATACAGTGTGAAATTGATGTAAAACAGAAGGAAAGGATTGAGTGAACACCCACAGAAACACAAAAGGCAGCGTGTGTACCTGAGTTAAATGAACCTGGACTTGGAAAACGTGTCGACAATCAGTTAGAATTACAGAATCCCTTAGGCGCACAAAGAGACTATTCGGTCCATCGAGTCTGCAATGACCTGCTGTCCCACCTACCTCCATAACCCCACATTTAGCATGGCTAACCCAACCCACCTAACCTACACACTACAGGCCATGTTAGCACGGCCAATCCATCAAACCTGCACATCTGTGGGAGGGTCACATATTATGTCTAAGTGCTCAGGATTGTGGATGAAGGCTCACAAATACTTGAGTCTGACGCAAATCCTCTTTTTTTTCAAAATAAAATCTGGGGGCAACTGCAGCTAGAAAGATTTCCGATTATCTCATGAGGAAGAGAATTCAAAACTCGTGCCACTGACCCAGGGGGCGCAGTGAAGTCGCAGAGGTCTGGGAACCATCAGAAATGTAACAAGTTGTGAGCAAGGTGTGGGTGAGACAAGGATAAAAAGTCTGTCACACGGGGGAAGGCAGAAGAGATTAAATTGCAGAAATGATAGTCCCTCAAGGGCATGGGGAATGGAGTTAGGGCTGGGAAAGAAACCAGAAAACAAGGTGAGCAGCTGTCAAAGAAATACATTGAAAAACAGATTATAACAACATAGAGGGCAGAGCACGCAGTCTGAAATTGTTGCTCTCATTAGTGAGAACAGAACGCTGTAAAGCCTGGGTCATTCTATTATAGCCAACACATGCAGGATAGGCCAAGTGGCCTCGATCTGTGCTGTAAATGTCTGATAAATTTATTCTGACATTTGGAATTCCGGTCGGGTGATGTTCATAAATTCTCAAATTTGACTGGAGTTTAATATTCTGGAGAAATATTAAATAAATCACATTGATCCCATTCTGCAGACTTTAGTCCGCAGCCCTGCATGTTCCAGCATCTCAGTTAAATCCATGTCCTTTTATTCTAATGTGATGCTGGTTACTGCCTCTGCCACCCCATCAATGAGTTCCTGCTCCCCACCATCTCCAAGTGAAATGAATTCTCTCCTCCCCTTCTTTCTGGGAATTAGTTTCAATCTAAATCCTCCAGTTTCTGACCTCTCAGTTAATGAATAGCTCCTTCCTATCCACTCGATCTGGATTCCTCAGCATTTTATCACTCAGCTCATCCTCCTCAGAAATCATCCCCAGCCTATCCAACCTTTCCTCAGAGCAGAAAATTTCCAATTGTAGAAACATTCTGATCAGTCTCCTCTGTACCCTCTCTGGTGTGATCACATCATCACTGGAAAAAGGGGATCAGAAGTGTGTGCAGTACTTTAACCGCAGTCAAATGAGTGTTGCTGATATTTCCCCTGTCACCTTCGTGTTCTTGTGGTTGTTGCTCACACAAGAAGCGTCTTGGATTTCCCACATGGAACTGGATGTGCATTCCATGGGGCTGGGATTCCCTACCATGTGTTTATTTGTTAACTATTCCTAAATTAACTTCAGATTAAAACAACATTATCAGCTACCCACCAATCAACTTCTTCCATTATACTCAAGTCACTTAACTTTTTAAAATCTCTTTAAAATTATTACTATCTAAACACAACAGGCTTTAATTTGCTGATCAAGTATTCAGATGTCTCCACTGTTACAATCACTTGAAGATTATCTTTACCTTCAACTACATTTGGTGAATTGAACACTGATTGTAAATATATGAATATCAAATTAATAATTAATCCAGTCTGACATTCTTGTTGGTTAATATCTTGAAGAGAACTGTCCTCAGAACTCCAGCTGTGCTCTGACTTCATTCACAACTGGATTTGGTTGGACTGCAGATCTTAGATCTGTTCTGTTGTTTCCCGGATTGCTTCACTCTGTCTATCACTTGCTGCTTCTGCTGTTTGGAACACAAGTAGTCTTCTTTGGGAACTTCATCAGGTTAACACCTCATTTTTAGGTATTCGTGCTGCTGTCACTGACATGCCCTCCTGAATTCTCTCAGTTGAATGAGGATTGATACTCTGGTTTGATGGTAAGAGGTAAGTTGGGGGATATGCTTGGCCGTGATTCTGTAAGTTTTGTTGGAGTACAATTTTACTGCTGTTGTTGGAAAGAAAGAGCTAAACTCTTACACTCTTGGCCCCATATACTACATGAAGTATCATGAACACTGATAGGCCAAGACATGAAATACGAGCAACACTGTACAATGATGCAGCATCACAACTGCAGTCAGGGGAGTTTAAGATCCAACTTGACATAGGAGTAGGGAAAGAAGCAGCAGATCAGATTGTCTCATTCATAGTCACAAAGAGACTCTATGAGATTATTGTACTGTTGGGTGTGAGGATGGAGGAGGTTGGGGAGATGGAGAGCCCTTCAAAAGAAACTAATCTGCCTGAGAGTTTAGATTAGATTAGATTACTTACAGTGTGGAAACAGGCCCTTCGGCCCAACAAGTCCACACCGCCCCGCCGAAGCGTGACCCACCCATACCCCGACATCTACATTTACATTTACCCCTTACCTAACACTATGGGCAATTTAGCATGGCCAATTCACCTGGCCTGCACATCTTTGGACTGTGGGAGGAAACCGGAGCACCCGGAGGAAACCCACGCAGACACGGGGAGAAGGTGCAAACTCCACACAGTCAGTCGCCTGAGGTAGAATTGATTGACATCCAACTCCTGCAATCATTGAGCAAAAGTATGTGTGATTACCCATTTTTATGAACCAGAAAATTGCTGTTCACTCTGTGCAGAGGGACAGCGATGTGGGGTAGTATTGGCCAAGTAGTATTGTCGCGAGACAGTTAATCGAAAGCCCCAGGTAAAGTTCTGGAGACCTGGGTCCAAAGCCTGCTGCAGCAGGTGGGGGAATTTGAATTCAATAAAAAAAACTTGTGAATTTAGAGTCTAATGATGGCCATTAATCGATTGTCAGAAAAACCCATCTGGATCACTAATGCCCTTTCAGGAAGGAAGCTGCCATCCTTACCTGGTCTGGCCAACATTGTGACCTCAGACCCACAGCAATGAGGTTGACTCTTACCTGCCCTCTGGGCAATTAGGGATGGGCAGTAAATGCTGCCGGGCCAGCGACACCCTCATCCTGTGAATGAATAAAGGAAAATAAAAGTCTTGACCCAGTGTGAATGTGTGTATGTTCAACAAAGTTGTGAACATTTCCAAAGCTAAGATCTCTGTGTGCACAACTTTATGAGCTGCCAAAACCATTGTTCATTACTTGGCGTGAAAAAAAGAAAGAAAATCCTTCAACTGTGGCTAAAAGTAAATTGACTGGTGTCTCAGCAGGATGGATGCCTGAGTGAATCCCTTCCCCACCCCCCACACCCCCCCCCACCCCCCACATACGCACACACAGAGCAGGTGAACAGCTCCCCAGTCTGACTGGTTTGGCCAGTTTCTAGGTGGGATGGGTAAAAAATTCCCTTCTGGCATTCCCCACATTTCCAGAGTCTGTCCTTAATGTGGCTGCACTGGTGTTTTGCCATTTCAGATAAATGCTGGCAGACTGTTACACATACCGTTAGCACGCCCCTCCCACCGCCCCCCCCCCATACGTACCCCAAACTCTGCAAGTTTATTTCCCTCAGAACTGATCTAATTGTTTTTATCAATCATTGATCTTCTCTACTTGCACCACCATAATAGGCAGCATGTTCTGCATATTTCCAGCCAATACAGTCAGCAGAAACACTTGCTCATCTCCCGCTGTCTCAAAACCTTACATCTAGTCTTAACTCTTGTGCCATCACCTATCAAATACAGATATTTTTGTCTGCTATATCTGGGTCTGTTATAATCTTATACAGCTCTATCCAAAATATATCCAACTTCATCACTTCAAAGAAAATCGCAATTTCTTCAAATCAATCCAGTGACTGCATTTTCTTCATCAGTGAACCACTCCAGTAAGTCTGTACTCCACACTCTGAAGATCACTCATATCCTTCATTGTTGACGCCTATTTTGTTCCACAAATCCAGATGATGCAAGTTTTCTGCACAACAGCAGTAGCTTTATTATTGGACAGTCGGCGAGAGTTTCAAAGTGTCTCTAAAGTAGCTTCTTCACGAATCTCTGCCTTACCCACAGAGACAGTATATTTAATAGGAATTAGACAAAGGCATATGAGTCACATGGACGATTGTCATTACATAGTTTAAAGTAGGTAATTATGACCTTATAAAGCTTGATGAATAACGATGTCCTGTGATAACGTGTGAAAGATTGCAGAAACTGATGATCGTATTGTTCATGATTATGTGTTGATGGGAGGAGATTAAGGCAGAATGGTTCTTCCTTCAGTAAATAGGGGATTCACTTACCTGTGCTAATATGGAGGGGAGGTAAGACAATGGGAGCGGAGGCAGTTTAACAGGGTTTTGCCCAGGGCTCTCAGTCTTGTCTGGAAAGGGCAAATTCCTCTGTCTGGGGTTACGGGGCAATCCACATGTGTGGCTGCAAGAGCTTCTATTTTGAGATACTGTCAGCCTCCCCCATTCTGAGGTGTTCTGTCTGTATTCTAAGGCCTTCAGTTGATGAAATAAGGCCTTTGGCAAGGTAACGTTTAACCCTTGAGACCCCACGGTGTCCTGAAAGAGAAGCAAAAGGTATGGAACTGGTCCCTCTATGGTATTTTAACTTCCTCGTTCTGACCAGGAATCTGTTGACCAGAATTGAATGCAATGATTGACTGTGACCTAACCCCAGCTTTGTCAAGAGTCAGCACCTTTTCCTTGAGATTGTTATAATTCCCCCATTAATGAAGCCCAGCATCCCATTTGTTTTACTCAAAACACTTAATGTTTTCTCTCCTTTAAGGATTGGTACACATTGTCCCCCATTCCTGCTGTCCTGCTCTCTGTGTCTGTGCCATTCAAATATATATTCCCTTTCTACATTGCTTCTCTCAAAATGTATCAACTTACTGTGTGTTCTAAAGAAGAGACATATTCCACTCAAAATATTATCTCTTGCTCCATACATTTAACCCCCTGGAAAACAGAACAGTGCAGCACCGGAATAATTGGCCCACCATGTCTGTGTGGTCCATGATGCCATTCCAAACTAATTCCATCTGCCTGTACATGGTCCATATCCCTGCCAACCCATGCCTGCTTATGTATCTGCCCAAATGCCTCTTAAACATTGTGATTGTTTCTGCTTTTCCCATCTCTCAGGAAAGTACATTCTTGTCACTTACCAGCTTCTGCATAAGAAACTTCTCTGACTCAACTCCCATTAAACTTGCTCAGATGTTGTTGGAAATGCTCAGAAGATCATGCAGCATCTGTGAAGAAAAATCAGTTAATATTTCGGGTCTGGTCACCCCTCCTCAGAAACGTTAACATTAATTTATCTTCATAGAAGCTGCTAGACCTGCTGAACTTTTCCCGAAAATGTTTTTGTTTCTGGTTTACAGCATCTGCAGTTGTTTCAGTTTTTATTTCCTTTAAACTTGTCCCCACTCCCCTTAAAACTATGGCCTGTAGAATTTGCCATTTTGACCTTGGAAAAAGATTCAATTTATTCACTCTGTCTGAGCCTTTCGGATCACCCGCAGCCACTGACTTTCCCAACGCAAAAATCCAAGTCTTTCCAACCTCTCCCAATCCAGGCAACATCCTGGTAAACCTGTTTTCATGCTGTCC
This sequence comes from Chiloscyllium punctatum, assembly GCF_047496795.1. Lineage (NCBI taxonomy): Eukaryota > Metazoa > Chordata > Chondrichthyes > Orectolobiformes > Hemiscylliidae > Chiloscyllium > Chiloscyllium punctatum. Next base: position 48,184,363 of record NC_092754.1, on the reverse strand, counting down.
AAAACCTCAACATCCTCCTTTTTATGTGGTGATCAAAACGCCACACAATACCCCAAAGGTGGCCTGATTATGGTATTATATTCATTTCCCTGACAGAAGAAGGCAAGCCTGCCATTCACATCCTTCACCACTTTCAGGGATCTTTCAGCTTGCAACTGAAGATCCCTCTGTATATCAGTGCTGCTCAGGGCCCTTCCGTTTATTGTGTACATTCCTCTTGCTCTGTGTCTTCCAAAACGCATCACCTCACACTTGTCTGAATTAAAATATATCTGCAATTTCTCCACAAAACTTTCCGACTGATCTCTTTCTTGTTGTATCCTTTGACATCATTCTTCACGATTCACAACTTCAACAGTTTGTGCCATCTACAAACTTGCTAATTAAATTGTTTACATTTTCAAACTTTTCATTTATATACATTACAAGCAACAGATGTCCCAGTTCTGATCCTTGTGGAACAGCACTAGCCATAGACCTCCAGCCGGCAACATACCTCTGCACAACTGTTGCTGGGAGAAATATCAAAGAGGAGCCTTGAGTTCTGTGTTGAGCAGCACGACCAACGTTTATTCAGAGCTCCTTACTAATACATGATGGGAGAGGTCCCTCTCTGGCTCCCCCAGGTAAGTCCAGCATTTTGATGTGTTTACTTCATATTTTCCAGCAATATTTTCCCCCTGACCTGAACTCCAGGGTTTGGAATATCAGCTCGGATATTTACATGTTCCCTTTCACAGTCGCTGATTCTTTCAGCTCATGCAGCTGCTTTGCCAGTTCTTTCACAAATGGTTTAACCCTATCCTTGTCATTGCACATCTCTGGCCCTCCCACTACCACACATCTCTGGCCCTCCCACTACCATACCCTGTGGCATCTGCATAATCCATCCAGTCACTAATTCAAAGGGGGACAGCCCCGTCCCATTTGCTGGGGTTGTCCTCAGTTTCATTAGGCTTGTGGGGAGTACTCTAACCCATCGCTGTCCTGTCTCTGAGAGAGCCTTAGTCAGACGAGCTTTCAGTGTCTGCGTCATTCCTTCTACTGTCCCAGAGCTCTGGGAGTGGTATGGGGGATGGGATTTCTGTTCAGTACCAAACAGGGCACATAGCTCTTTAGCTATGTTCCCTGTAACATTTGTCCCTTGGTCAGAATCTGCAGGGGAATGCTTCCACCCACTGAGTAAAACTATTTATTAAAACCAGAAGGACTTCCTTCCCTGGGATTGGGATGGGTGTGTGTGTAAAATCCACCTGTAATTGTTCCCATGGGCCCCTGGGTCCTTGCTGCTGCCTCCATTTTATCCTGATTGCTTTCCCTGGCTCACACTGTGAACACACTACACACCTTCGAAAAAACCTTGCTGTATTTCTCCCTGTTCCAGGCAAGGATTGTAGTGGATCATCTGATATTGCATTTTATCCTCCCCAGTATTTGCCAGCCCATGATATGTTTTTAATAATGTTTGACTGTGATGGCACTGCTGGATCATCCAGACTCTGACGTGTCCTATTATTGCCCCACCCTTTTCCCATTCCTGTTTCTCCTGTTGTGGGACTGTTTCTGGAAATATTTTTAAACCTTCCTCTCTCACTTCTGTAGCTACGGCCACTGCCATCTCCTCAAACGTCTGTACTGTTTCAGTCAGTATTTCACATATAAGTATATTAAAGGATTGGACACTCTGGAGGCAGGAAGCATGTTTCCGCTGATGGGTGAGTTCCGAACCAAAGGACACAGTTTAAAAATATAGGGTAGGCCACTTAGAACAGAGTTAGGGAGAAACTCCTTCACCCAGAGAGTGATGGGTGTATGGAATGCTCTGCCCAGAAGGCTGTTGAGGCCAAGTCTCTGGCTACTTTCAAGAAAGAGTTGGATAGAGCTCTTAAGGATAGTGGAATCAAGGGTTATGGGGATAAGGCAGGAGCAGGATACTGATTGAGGATGATCAGCCATCATCATAATGAATGGTGGTGCTGTCTCAAAGGGCAGAAGGGCCAACTCCTGCACCTATTGTCTATTCACCTACCTTAGTCACATACTCACTGCCCCGTTGGTGTGAGGTTTCTACTTTCCTGTGAGCTCTAATCTTAATTATTGCTGCTTCACTGGGAAAGTTAGCTGCTTCCACTAACTCTCTGACCTGTTTGTCATGCTCTTTGTGGCACCCAGACAGGGTGATGTACCCTCACCGAGCCCAGACCAACACATGGTCATGGACTATACCAAAGGCATGCTGTCTGTCTATGTACATGTTGACTCCCTGACTCTTGCCTAAGGTCAGTTCTTCTTTAGGGTTTGTGATGTTTCTGCCATTTCTGGATAATTCTCCACAAAATTCCCACAGGAATTAAACAATCCTAAAGTTTGCCTTACCCACTTCATGGTGTGAGCGTGGATAGTTTTAAATTCATGGTCTTTTGTTCCATTGAGATTGTACCCTCTCCCTTCCTGATTTAATCTCCCTGATATGATGTCCCAGGTACGCCCCTCCCTACCTTCCCACTCTCTGTGGGTCAATTTTAAGTCCAGCCTGCCTGACCTGACCTAATACTATGTTTAATATACGGATATGTTCTTTCTCACCAACTGAGGTAATGCGGTGTTGGTAAGATTAAATCGACTAACTCCATCAGCCATATATCGGTGGGATATACTGGAATATTATGGGATCCCTGAGGTAACTGGATCCAGGTGTACTGTTTTCCTCCACCAGTAAACACCAGCTTATTCTGGGATTCCAGGTCCACAGGTATGAACCAGAACCCATTCACAATATCAAGAGCTGAGACTATATACTGCTGCGATTTCAATCCATTAAATATAGTGGCAGGGTTCGCTACTGTAGGATACTCATTAGTGCCAGATTACTGAGGGAGGTATAATCAATAGTGAGGTGGGATGAGCCGCCCGGCTTCTGTGAGTTAGTCTGGGATACTGTCGGTCTGACTATTCCCTGCTTCTCTCAATCTGTCACTGTCACAATTACTGCATCCCCAACCCCAGCTTTAATGGGATCCTGTTTCTGTGGGGAGTGAGAGGGCCCTCAATCTTTACAGGATCCACAGATAATAACCCACATTCCTGCTTGAGTAACCCACACTGCCGTTGTAGTCCTAGCTATAACTTCCCAGATTCCCTGACTTTTTCAGTCTCCCAGCAAGGTTTCTACCATAAAGATGTCGCCTCTCCTTTGCTTCCTGACCCGGGCCTGACCAGGTTGTTCCCATATTACAGTTTGTGTCTGTACATCAACAGTTGCTCTTAACTGTTCTCAAATGGCAACTCCCAGAATGGTCCCTTCCTCAGTTTCACACTCCCATATCTGAATATATTTTGCCATATCCGTGATCTGCATCACGACAGGTTCGCTTCATCCAGCTTCCTAAGTTCCCACTCCGACTGCTCTCATTTTAGTAATTGAGGTGGTGAGGGGCAAATCCATATCGGTAACTGATATAGATGTTCCTGTATTAATATTATGTTCTGCTGGTTTCCAAACACAGCATCAATGAATATTCATGTGCCTCCGTGAACACAGGCCACACACAATGTGAACATCTATCTCCCTCTCTCTGCCTACGTTCCTTGGCTATGTGCCCTTTTCTGCTTCCCTTGTAACATTGCGGGTCTGGTTCTCCTCCCTGTACTGCAGCTATTCCCCTGTGTTTCTGAGTTTGCCTCAGCTCTCATGGCCAATTCAGTATTTGGTTAGAATTATCTCCCACTGGGAATCTCATGTTATAATTACAGTTAAATGGGGTCCCATGTCATCTTTTAAATACATCAAACCGATTGCATCATCACCGGTTGGGGTCATCACAGGGAAATCCCCTGTGGCCCTTACACACCTCAGGCTTCCTCTCTGTATGATCCTCTATATTACACTTGGGTCCCTGAGACACCAAGGTTATTTTAGCACATTCAGCCTGTCCCCTCCCCAGTGTGTCCCTGTAATATCGGTAAATGCCTGGAGCCACTGATCGGCTGTGCCCTGGGAGGGGAGGGGGGGCGGAAACCAGTTCATGCCCCCACCCTCTCATTGCAGGGACATGTTCTGCTGTACACGTCAGGGCATCTTGGCCTGAAAGACCTTGGCCTGACACCATCATCGGTGAGACTGTACCTCAACTAATTCATCCATATTCTCCCAATAAGGGCCATTATTACCATTTCTCTATCAGGCTTGGTGTTCATTTACCAACATCAGTCGTTCAACTGGATAAACGGTTCAGGTTTGGTCTCTGTCAATTCCCTTTTTTGCCCCTTCCTGTCTGATCAATTTTGAGCTTTGATGCCCAGCGATGCCATAGACACGGCCTTCTGGGCCTTACAGTGCGGTGGGTCATCCCACCCATTGCCGTCCCTCTGTCCATACGTGGGCGCTTCGCCATCTAACCCATTCCAGTCAGTGTCACCATCCTCACTGCCTTCTGAAGAGAGCAGGGCACTAGGTACCTCCCCCCACTGTAACTACCACCTGGCACTTTGGCTTTAAGGCCTCATGTCTGAGAGCCACCACCTTCACTTGTTCCTGTTTCCCATAATAATGTAACACGTTCCGTCATTCCTGGAATAAAACAGAGCAAAAGGTGAATTTAGTTTGACTTGAAATATTAGTAATTTGACATTCACTTTACATATCTATAGAGGTGAGAATTGTACTGTGGTTATTTAAGTGAATTTAATTTGATCATACAATGAAAATAACCCTGATAATCAACGACAATGAATGAACTGAATAATATGTGATTATTTGTTCCAGTTCTTGCATTGAAAATTCAATTTTATTTAATGTTTGTCACCCATTACACCATGGGCATTGTTATTAGGGAATAAAGTAATGGAAGGATATCAGAGAAAATAAATAGACTTTAATTTTAGCTTCACTACAATAATGAACCAAAATAATATTTGGATATATGGTTGAACTACATAACAAAGTTTCCAGTGTCATTATTGACGTGATAATAATTTTAGTTTGCATATTGTTTTATACTAAGAATAATTGGAAATGAATTGTGATTATGAATTGACCATTTAAAATATACTTTGAAGAGAATAATCAGATATATTTTTGGAGGATATTAGGAATGGAAATAAATATGTATACATTGATATTAATAGTTTTAAATTGTTTAGAAGTTATCTGGGACTATTTGATTGAGAGAGGATGCATGATTATAAAGACTAATTCACCTTTTTCATTGCATTGTTGGTTTCACTAGAATCTGTTGAGGTCTAAGCGCTTGTTGTGTGCAATGGACTGTCATTAATAGCTTAATTAACCTGCGAGTCCCTGATCAGGTTTCCTTTGTTTGTATATCAATCTGTAAGTGCGCGACACACCTGCTTTTCTGAGGGGAAACAGAGATTCTTTTTAAAGGAAATAAGTGGCACTTCTCACTGAGAATGGTTTCTCCCACACACCATAAGCAGGGAAGTGTTTTTCTGAAGAATTTCATTGTCTATCTATAAACTGATGGTAGCTGTTTTTGTCAGTTTGTGGAGGATTCAGCCCCTTTGTGCTGAGCTGTTTTTATTCCAGCAGTTGGTTCATTATGTCTTTGCCAAGAATGTTGTTTACTTTCCCCTTTTGCTGTGATTCGGCAGCTTAGAATATTCTGGCAGTCAATAATGTTCAATAACTGAACATTGAATGGTTTAGACTCGAACAGAGCAGTGGCTTTGTTTTCAGCTAATTATTCACTTTCCATTTCCTGGTTGTGTTGAATGTTACAGAATCAGGCTCTGAGCAATGTTTCCATTCACTTGTGTTGGAGTCACTGACAGCCACGTGGTCACTCAGTTTCAGGCTGATGGATCAGTTTCTCTGTCCTATTAGATGGTGGTCACTTGCTCAGTTTCCGATGGCTCACCTGAGCGTCAGTCCATCAGCTGCTGAAACCCTCCATCCAGCATTTGTTCCCTCTCACAGTGACTAATCCAATACAGGCCCAGCTTGTCTCCCACATTCACCTCCACATACTCATGATCATCTCAGATTCTACTGTCTGTGTTCTTGCAGCAAGTTGCATAAGACACCTACTTCAGTTTTAACTTGATCTATATTATGTTCAGAAAGATCATTTCAAAATTTGGTTCACTGCTTCTTCAGGACTTTCCTGAAGAAGGGCTCATGCCCAAAACGTCGATTCTCCTGCTCCTTTGATGCTGCCTGACCTGCTGCGCTTTTCCAGCAACACATTTTCAGTTGTAATTGTAGCAATCAGTTAATTTCAAGTCACTGAAAAAATATTTTAAGAGGAGCTGCTAATGGTGGTGGAAATGCTGCTGGATGGTATAAAAGAGGGCTGCGGTGAATACTGTACTGTACTGTACAGTTTTGATGAGAAAGTTGAGCAATGTAATATTGTTTTATCTTTGTTAATAAGAAGAGGCAGAGATTGCAGCTAGGACATCCACAAGCATCCACCCTCACCACCACTGATGCTCAGTAGCAGCAGTGCCTTTCAAGCGGGCTGCTTTATTCCGGATGGTATCAAGTTTTTTGAGTGTTGTTAGGGCTGCACTCATCCAGGCAAGTGGGGAATATTCCATCACACTCCTGACTTGTGTCTGGTAGCGTTTGGACAGGATTTCAGGAGCCAGGAGTTGAATTACTCTTGTAGCCACTGTGTTTATGTGGTGAGACCAATTCAGTTCCTGATCAATGATTATCTCCAGGATAGTATTGATATTGGATGTTCAGTGATGGTAACACCATCGAATGTCAAAGGATGGTGGTTAGGTTATTTCTTATACGTGATAGCTTGCATTTGTGTGGCATGTGTTACCTACCCCTTGTCAGCCCAAGCCTGGATATGTCTAGATCTTGTTGTACTTGGACTTGGACTGCTTCAGTATCTGAGGAGTTAATTATTTATTAACATTAAATAGTCATGAGATTATGCAAATTCCTTTTTCTATCCAATATCATGGACTGTATCTTGTGGTCACTCTCATATTCACTTTCATTATCTTTTTACTTTCTTCCTAATTCAGACACAAATGTTTGAACATCGATCAGAATAAAATTACATAAATTAAAAACACATGTTTCTACAAGTAAACTAATTGAATGAAATACATTACTTCTGTATTGTCTGCATTTTGACAAAAAAAATTCTTTTCAATAACTATTGAATGGCTCATTTATTGTCCTCAATCCATCAATCGAGGTATTATATTTCAGTCTTCAGTTTACTGATCTTAATGTACGTCTATTCAACACTCGAGCAAAGTGTTTTTAAAATATTGAGTCAATTTATTTGTTCAGAATACAACATTTATTAGGAATTCATTATCCTTATAATAATTGCAGAATAATTTGTTTGTCTTTCTAACGTGTATCATTAGATCCATATATTATTTTAATCCATATTTTAATTTAATCCATTGCAACAATGCTATTGTTTTCAGGTCAACTATCACACAATGGAACCAATCATTTTGCATTCAACATGCTTTGCAAACTGACTTTTGCTCATTTCAATAATCACAGTTATCCCAGCCTTATGAATTCAGAGAACTGTAACAACTTTTCACTGCAATAATTCCTGTTCATGTCTGCGCATTGCACAGTCATGTAGCAAAATTAAATTTCTCCTTCTTTTAAGTGTACTGATAGATTTTCGAAAATCTAAGTTTTGCTTATATCTAATTATTTATACCCCCTGGGGGTATAAATGTGTAATAATAGCTCAGTACATGAAGTAATGTGAAGATATCGCAATGTACAAACTCACAATGATTGTGAATATCAATTTTTATTTTAACCATGGAAAAACAGTTGAATTGATTTAATTATATTTCACTTCAATGCTCACATTCATTGTATTTCTAATCACAATAAGAGTGAATTATTTCATGTGACAAAATTATTTAAAAGTCATGTCACTTTTTTATGGACACAAAATAGAATTAACACCCGTTTGTTCTTTCCTTTACCAATCACAATGACGTTTGAATTGTAGAATGCTAGACTGATGCAGCATGGAAACAGGCCATTCTGCCCAACTTGGCACTCTGGCCAGGTTTCCTAAACTAAACTAGTCCCATTTCCCTATGTTTGTCCCATACCCCTTTGGACGTTTTCTATCCAATAAACTGTCCAAAAGTCTTTTCGATCTTGTAATTGTACCAGCCACTGCCCTTCCTCTCACAGCTCATCCCAATATGTGAAACCCACTGTGTGGAAAAGTCGCCCCTCAGACCCCTTTTAAATCTTTCCCCCTCACCTTAAATATTATTAACACCATAGAATCTTTAAGACTGCAAAGTTATTAAAAGTTGAGAGGTATTTAGAAGCAGCGTAATAACATTCATACTTTAATCAGTGATGTGAAGCAAATAAATTCAAGATGTTGTGATCATTATAATGAACAACAGTTACAAGTTGAGACAATGTTGGTTGAAAAGCAATTCAAGAGACACTTAGATATTTTCTAATCAACTCTGAGGTTTTTTGACACAACTCTGTTGAAGGTGGGAATTGAACCCATGGCTTCTTTTCTACTAGTACGCACATTACCAGAGCCCTCCATAATATTCCCATGCAGGAAGGGCAGGACTATAATCACATACTTACTGTGTTTATTCACAGGGAAAACTGCTCAGATATTTATTGTTATAATTGGACTAGGATTGTATAGACAGTTCCAGTGTGTAATGGACCGATAAAAAGAATTAGTAATTTCTAATAATGATGGAACAAAGCAAAAATGGTCTTAAATAAACATAAATCTCATGATAATCAAGTAAGTCAATTTGTTTGAAGCAGTTATTCATCTGCATAAATTAAAATTCACCTGCTTTTTAATGCACATGATTTGGAAATAAAGCATTGTGACTACTTAGCGAAAGACAACTTCCCTCATTTTCAAAAAATTGTGATTTCTAAGAATTCAAGATCTATTGTAAAAGCATAGAACAAACATTTGTTAATTCTGGTTTAGTTACACAAGGAACACGTGAAATTTAAACAATGCTTAACATGAAAAATACTTATCTCTTATTGTAATAATCAGAAATGTAGAAATGTTAGAATTGAAGTGAAATACAATCAATACAAGAATGTAAACAAAACTGTGGATGATGGAAATCACAAACAAAATCAGTAATTGCTGGAAAATAACTCAGCAGGTCTGGCAGCATCTGTGGAGAGAAATCAGTGTTAAAACTTGGGCCCAGTGACCTTTCTTCAGACTGCACTTTTTCTCACAACCAATTCAATCCAGCTAAGATTCCACACTTAAAATTATTTTTGCTAAGATTAAGAGATTGTACAGTTGATGTACTGAGATATAGTTCCACATATACAGCTGGAGATATTGGATTTCAACAATGATTACCGGTTAGATTTTGATAATAATTAGTTTTAAAATGGCTGATAACAAATTTAAGAATAATGAGAAAACCCTTATTGCAATGCAATTGTGCAATATGTTGGAAAAATCGGAAATATTGATGTGAAATATAGTTAGCCATCTCTTAATTGATAAGACTGCTTAATGATCCTTCCATTAATACGAGAATTCAAATGAAAGAGAATGAGAGAGTTAGAATGATTGTTGGGTGAGAGAACTTTGGTTGATTGCAGGTGTTGACCTGCAAAGAATGTTAATATTTCATTATGATACTGGCTCCAATAAATAATGGATTGAACTAAAATGTAAATCTCATGATGGTGTGATAATTGAAACGACAATTAAATAATATTTAATGTGAGAACGCAACATTTAAAATGATTCAATATTTTCAAAGCAGTTTGTACTGCATATTCATTAAGATCAGTAAACTCGGAATTAAAATATTAGGTTAATTTTTTAAAAAATCACACTTCAGAGGATTATTCATCAGAAATGTTCTGTTATTGAAAAAACCTCATTTTCTGTCTTTTTTCCACAGGGATCTGTTTGCGATCCAATTATATAGAAGTGACATGGATTAAAATCTAATTGGGTGAGTGAATAAGTTTGCAGATGATATAACGTTCATTGCGTGTTGGGGACAATGTAGAGGGTTGTCAAATAAATCAGCAGGAAAAAGATAATTTGCAGATATGGCAGAGTAATTATAGGTGAAGCTTAATCCATACAAGTGTGAGGTGTTTCACTTTGGAAGCTCAAATGTTCAGGCAAAGTAGATAGTTAATGGCAGGACCCTAACACCTTTATTATTCAAAGGGATCTTGGCGTTCAAGACCATGGCTCCCTGAAAGTGACCATGCAAGTAATTAGGTGGTTTGGAAGGCAAATGGCATGCTTGCCTTTATTGGTCAGGGAACTGGTTACAAAAGTCAGGAAGTCATGTTGTAAATTTATAAGACTTTGGTTATGGCACACTTAAAGTGTTGTATTCACTTTTGTTCGCCATGTTCCAGGAAGGATATGAATGCTTTGGAGAGGGTACTGAGGGCGTTTACCAGGATGCTGCCTGGATTTGGAGAGGCGAGAAAAACTTAGATTGCTTTTTTGTGGAGTGGCAGAGACTGGGGGAAGACTTGATTGATATCTGTATAATCATTAGATACGTAGATAGGGTTGAGGTTCAGAAAGTTTTTCCCAGAGTTAATGCGTCAAAAACTATGTGACATGCGTTTAAGGTTGGGGGGAATGTTCAAGGGGCATGTAAGGGGCAATTTGTTTTGTACACAGGGAGTGGTAGGTGTCTGGAATGAACTTCCAGGGTTGGTGGTGGAAGCAGATACATTAAGGCTCTTTAATGTTCATTTCGATAATTTGGAAGGATATGGACCAAGGGTAGGCAGAAGGGATGAGTTTTTTTTTTGCATTATGTTCAGCACAACATTATGGGCCAAATGGCCCATTCCTGTGCTGCACAGATCTTTGAGAGAAAACTAATGTCTAACTCATATGACATTTAATCTAATCAATATTTCGCCACTGGTGTCAGAAATAGGAAGGAAATAAGTAGAGAACGAACTTGACTATAATCTAAAAATATAGTCAATTAAATTTACAGAGGTAATTTTTTTATATTTGTTATGAATTATCAGATTAGTAACTTTGATGGAGATGTGTTGAAAATGTTTGCAATTACTGATGTTCTGACCCAAAATTACCCTTGTTAAACTGAAGATTGGACCAGAAACCTGTTAGAAAACTTGAAAATATTCAGTAAGTTGAGATGCACATCATAATTTAATCCATTATTTCTTACTGCCTATTCTACAATAACAAAATCTTTCAGGTCTACACCAAAAAGCATTGATTTTTCAGCCAATGCTCATTATAAATATCTGAATGCTACTCTTTTCAACAATCAAAGTAATCGCAGCCTCATCGATTAAGAGGTATCTTAGACATTTCACTAATAATTACTGTTTATGTCGACACATTGCTCGTTCAAACATTAATGAGATTTCTCATTAATATTCAGTTCACTGACAGCATATTAATAGTTTAGTTATAGTTAATATCTAATAATTGATCAATCCAGTAAGGGATATAACAGTGGAATTATGGCTCAGTACATTAACTGATGGAAAGATATTGTTGTGTTCACTCTCCCAATTATTGTGAATATGAATGTGTATTTTGATTTGATTTGATTTGATTATATTTTTCTTCAACGTGAAGATTTATTGTATTTCTGATCACAGTAATAGTTAAATATTTTAAAACTAAAAAAAATCAAATTTGTGACTTTTTTGTCAACAAGGAAAAAGAATTTACATGCGCACGTTCTTTTCTTTATCAGAGTAAATTTTGAATTGTTGGAGGTTATACATGTGTGTAAGGAAGGGGAGCTGCCTACAGCTGAATAGTTACATTGAATGATTTTTTTTGCGATTACATCCTGCTGCTAATCATTCTAGTTATCTTTTCATTATAAAAAAAACTGCTTTAAACATAATTCCGCAGTTGTATTTTTCATGAATTTACAATAAGCGCATGATATGTGTATTTATCTTTCTTTCAATTGCCATGATTTTAATTTTTAAGTAAGAGCATATGTGCTTAGTACTATCATTATTGTGAATTACCATTTCATCCTCAGTCCATTACACACAGAAACAGTCTAATTAATTCCCAGCTCAATTATCAGAATGAATACTGATTAGTTTTCATTTTAGTCAACACAATTGATTATAATCCCACCCTCCCTTGTTAGGAACATAATGAAAGACACTTGTGGATCTCTAGTAGTGTCACTCCTATGAGACTAGGAGGTGTGGGTTCAATTCCCATCTCCAACAGCGATACACCAGAGTAGTTTAGAATGGTGATTAGAATATATCTAGGCAGAGTTTGAATTGATTTTCAATTCAGTTTTGGATCTGCTTCTGTCTGTTGTTCATTCCAATAATCTCTCAATCTGCAATTTATTATCTTCAGGTCATTAATAAAAGTATGTATCACATTACATTATATCTAAATTTTAGATTTGAGGACACTGCGATTTTTGACATTTTAAAGTATCTAAGGAATGAAAATCATTTTATTTAATCAAAATACATCCAAGTGTTATCCATATGGTGGGCAACAGGATTTTACTTCCAGTCAGCTCAAGACTGTTCAAATATTGTTTATTCTGTGAACTTAATTCTGCAGAAGAGTTTCAATAAACATTTAACACATCACTATTGTGCATTTCAACACCTCCCGTACACCAATCCTTATTCTCTAGTCCGAGCAGATGAAGAGATGAAGATCGCCTGATGAAGAGGCAGCATCTTGAAAGTTAGGGCTTCCCAATAAACCTGTTGGACTATAACCTGGTGTCATGTGAATTTTAACTTTGCTCACCCCAGTCCAACTCCAGCATCTCTAAATCATTGTTTCACAAAGGAATTCTCATAATTTTTAAAAAGAAAATATGACTTTAATTAAGAACTTTAACACGTGATTATTAATCCCTTCCTGTATAAGCAAAATATCTCAATGTCAATGAAATCAATGCTCACACAATAGGGCACTTACAGCCACACAAATGTCTTCCTGGTCATTTAATTACTGCTCAGGAGAAAAACCGGAGTAAGTATCTTATCGTTCCTGAGAACAAGAGCCACAATAAACATTTGGTCACCAGTTCCATCCAATAAATGCATTTGATTTCTTACATTTTGGTTCAGTAATTGCACACAAAATATTTCACTAAAACCAATAACCATGCTTTATTACAAATGACCGAGGATGCTAACATCAAAATATGTAGCAGCTTGCCAATCAAGGTTCCAGGTGAAGTATCGCAAAATAAAATAATTTAATTTCAGCTTAGTACAACTGTGGGTGAAAACATGTTGACTTTGCGCATTAAAAACTTTTATCTGCTTATTCAGAGAAAATACTGAAAGGTGGCACTATAAATTTAATTTATTTTGAGTTTCTTTCACGAAAACAATCATGTGAATTGCTTCTCTTTTTCTTCCTAGTTCTGATACACATGTCAAAATATTTACGATATTAACTCTTTATGAATAATGAAAGAGTTTTCTTTGCAAGAACGACATGAAGATGTTCAAGGTCCTCTAATTACTGTTGAGCAGAATACTCTTCATAAGGGTCTTATTGTCTTAAACCGATGCTTTTTAGGACCTTGATTTTATTTCTGACTGATGTTTTTGTGACTGATGTGTTTTCAAACCAAGTGCACTGCATAAGGATTTCTTTCAATTTGTTATAAGATAAAAAACCGCTTTCCATGTTGATTTCTAATTATTTTTTACTCCTGAGTTATTTGTCGATGTGCAATAATCACAAAATTATGGAAGATCCCTGTATCTTATGTTCACTGCAATGTGCACTTTCACTATCTACTTATTTACTTCCTACGTCTGACATGAATGTCTAAACATTGGTCATGAACAAAAAAGTTGTAAATTAAAGCTACATCTCAATAAGCAAACCAATGGATGGAAACATGTAATTCTTGTAATCCTGCATTTTTGAACCAAAAGCAATTCTGCTGAATAATCACTGAATGACTCATGTTTGTGAATCATAAAGCTCGCTGCCACATTATATTTCTCAGTTTACCGATCTTAATGACTATCCAATCATCATCACAACAAAGTGCTTTTAAAACATTGAATTTTTTTTAAAGATTGCAACGTAATTTTCCAGTCACTGCCATGACAATAATTGCATAATTATTGGAGTTAGTCTTTCTAACAAATATAGTGCGATTCGCATTTTAATTGCATCAATTGTTTCTTAGTATGAACACTACAACATAAAAATCAATTTATTGTTCAGGTGAACGATCCCATAATGGAACCATGACTTCCCATTCGATGCCTCATTGTAAATATCTGATGATTGCTCATTTGAATGATCACGGTAATCTCAGCCTGAAGCATTCAGAGAACTGTAATTACTTTTCATTAGAATAACTCCTGGTCGTTTCTCCACATTTTTCAGTTAAATAATTAACTGAAATTTCTCAGTATTCTTAAATGAAATGATATAATTTCAACAATTCAATTGTTGCTATTATCTAATTATTGTTCAATATAGTTCAGGGTATGACTACGAAATTATGGCTCATAAATTAAATAAAGTAAAGATTTTGCAGTGGGCATTGTGAATATCAATTTTTATTGTAACTGTGGGAAACAGTTGAATTGATTTAATTATGTTTAACTTCAATGTTAACATTTACTGTATTTATAAACACAATACAAGTTAATCATTTTTCATGGAACAAAATCATTTAAAATTCTTGTGACTGTTTGAAGTACAACAAAAGGAACTAACATGTCTTTATTGTTTCATGAAATAGTCACAGTACATTTTCAACTTTGGGAAGTTGAACATTTCTGGAAGGGAAGTTGTCTTCAGATGAATAGCCGCATTGAGTGACTAATTCATTTATTTTCCTAATCATTTATGTTGCGAGGCAGCACTGCTGCCTCGCAGCGCCGGGGACCCGGGTTCAATTCCCGCCTCAGGCGACTGACTGTGTGGAGTTTGCACGTTCCCCGTGTCTGCGTGGGTTTCCTCCGGGTGCTCCGGTTTCCTCCCACAGTCCAAAGATGTGCAGGTTAGGTGAATTGGCCATGCTAAATTGCCCGTAGTGTTAGGTAAGGGGTAGATGTAGATTTAGGGGTATGGGTGGGTTACGCTTCGGCGGGGCGGTGTGGACTTGTTGGGCCGGAGGGCCTGTTTCCACACTGTAAGTAATCTAATCTAATCTAATGTTCTTTTCATTCTGTGAAAAACAGCATTGAACATATGGAACTATTTGATTGATTGAGTTTCGTTCATCAGTGTACACTGATCAAATGATTAGGTTTTTTTCTTATCATGAATAATCACGAAATTCATATTTAATTAAAGTCATTATAGCTTTGTTACATCATTACTGTAAATTACTAATTCGTTTTGTCAGTTCATTACACACAGGAAATACGCAATTAATTCCCATTCAAATAATTACAAGAAACATCTGATTAACTTTCATTTGAGTTGCCGCCGTAAGCATGCGACTATACACCTGCCCTTCCTGGATGGTAACATTATGACGGGTACTTGTGGAGCTCTGACAGTGTCTCTACGACAAGATCAGGAGGAATGATTTCAATTTCCACCTTCAGTGGAGATGTGTCAGAGCAGCTCGGAAATTTCATTAGAAAATATCTGAGTATAGATTGAACTGCTTTTCACAACAACATTAGATATTCTTCCATCTGTTCTGCATTTCAATCATCACCATATCTCCTATTTATTTTCTTCAGTTTACTCATAAAATGTTGCATCTAATTCTGCTGGTTCTACATTCCTTGGAAAAATAGTTGACGATGTTGCACTCGTAAAGTTAGAAGAGTCTAAGACATGGTAATCATGATTTGTTTTACTGTTTAAAGGAACCGAGTTCAAACATTTCAAGCACATAAACCCTTATTCTCCGGTAGTATAAAGATGAAAATATTAACAGTCGAAATTCCTCTTCAGCAAAATAACCAAATGTAACTTCATGTTATTCATTGTTCAGCTGGTCATCTATATTTGTAACTAAATATTGCAATTCATATAAATACTGGTATGTGCTTTGATCAAGTTAAAGTTCTAAATATTAGTCATTCATGAATTGTCAGGAATTTGTTTTTATTTTCCATTCACGTATTCATATTGAATGTAAGATTGACACGCTACGAAACTATTGGCATGTTTTTATTTGAACATTTAATTTGTCTCTCTCTCACTTATCTCACTTCATGCATAATGGCTTCAATGCACTTTGCTAAACTTAAATATTTTGTTGACTTTAAGTAGTATCTTTAGCACTCACTTATCAATCTATTCCAAAATCATAGAATCATAGAGTCATAGAATCCCTGCAGTGTTGAAACAGACCATTTGGCCCAACAGTCCACACTGACCCTCCAATGAGTAACACACTCAGACATTCCCTTGATCTATTACTCGACATTTCCCCTGACTAATGCACCTAACCTAGGTAAAAACAATGACTGCAGATACTGGAAACCAGAGTTTAGATTAGAGTGGTGTTGGAAAAGCACAGCAGTTCAGGTAGCATCCGAGGAGCAGTAAAATCAACGTTTCGGGCAAAGCCCTTCATCAGGGATACAGGCTGTATTCCTAATGAAAGGTTTTTGCCCGAAACGTGGATTCTACTGCTCCTCGGTTGCTGCCTGAACTGCTGTGCTTTTCCAACACCACTCTAACAAAAACTAATGCACCTAACCTGAAACATCCATGAACATTATGGGCAAATTAGCATGGCCAACTCATCTCAGCTGCACACTTGTATACTATCAGAATGTTATTGAAATCAATGCTCACACAAAGCACGATACATAAAGTCACACAATGATCTTCATGACCATCTAATTACTGTTCAGGAAATAATCTGAGTAATTGTCTTATTGTTTCTGAGATTAATCACCACAGTAAGCATCTGGTCAACATTCCAGCCAATAAATACAATGGGTGTCCTCTGAAATTTCTGTTCAGTAATTACCCGTGATACTTGTTGCTCAAAGCAGTATTTATTCTTCATTACGAGTGGCCAATGATTCTAACAGCCATTGATCTTGATCTTATTGTTACTGAGCGCAATAACCACAGTAAACATCTGGTTATCATTCTTGCCAATAAATACAAGAACTATCCTCTTGCTTTTCAGTTCTGTAATTACACATGATACTTGTTGCTGAAAGTGGTATTTATTCTTTTTGTCAATTGGCCGAGAACACTGACAGCAAGACATGTTGATCATCCTGATTTGTTCATGTTTTCAAACAGGTTTTCAGGCCATGTCTTTCACAAAAATGTAATTTGACTTAGTTCAAATTTAAGTGTCAACATTTTTCAGATATCTTCAATTCAAAGTGTTTATTTGCTTATGCAGATCAAACTTGAATCTTGCCTCTGTAAATTGAATTTATTGTGATTTCCATTCATGGACATACTCATTAATTGGTCCTCATTTCATCTTAAATCTGATGGAAATTTGAAATACTGATTACAGTGAAAATTGTATGAATTATACATGAATGGTCTCTAAAAGAAAATCACGGAAGGTTAGACAGAATTCTTGAACAGCCTGTATATTTGAATAAAACAAAACATTCCTTCCAAAAAACAAAGTTAAAAATCACACAACACCAGGCTATAGTCCAGGCTATGTTTATTTGGAAGCACTAGGTCTTGGACCGTTGATGAAGGAGCAGCACTATGAAAGCTAGTTCTTCAAAATAAACATGTTGGTTTGTAACCTGATGGTGTTTGATTTTTAACTTTGTACAGCCCAGTCCAACACTGGCGCCTCCAAATCACTCCAAAAAAAACCTCTTAAGTCTGTGGTTTAACAATTCAACAATCCTGCAACTAGATTATAATTCTCAGTTTATCTATTTGAATAAATATCTAATCACTGTCAGTGTAAATTTCTGGACAACATCATATCGTTTTTTTTGTTAAAACACAAACTTTAATTGAAAATTCATTGTTATCACAATATGTGAATTATGTTTTAACTTTCTAGTGATGTGAAGTGACCCTTGGACAGAAATTGGACGTTCTAAATTCACCTACAGGCAGAGAAATCGGGACAAATACAAAATTAATCAAACTAAGTCAAACAGGAGCTAGAATCAATCAGCTCCAGGATCAATCAGATTTTCTTACACCTTGACTTCCAGCCAGTGCCTGAGCATTATACATCTCGCTTGGAAATGTCGACAATGAAGGGTTTTCACACCAACACATTGGATTCTTTAAATCCAGCTCCTAACCAAATGTGGACGTTTGTCACATTTAATAATCAATTGATATCTCATGAAGGAAATTGATATAATTAAAATGAAACCATTATCATTTGTGAGCAAAAGCCCATCTGCTTGCCTGATGTCCTTTAGAGAAGGCAATGAGTCATCCTTGCCTGGTCAGGTATCTGTGTGACTGCAAACTCACAGCAATGTAGTTTATTCTTTACTGTCCTGTGGAACAGCTGAACCAGCCACTCAGTTTTAGATCAGTATAACATGCTGGCCTGACCAGGGCTGCACACATCCCGTGAGGGAAGAACTAAGGAAAGAGAGCTCCTCCCTCTGCCTGTTTACCATATTCCGACAGCTCATTTCCATTGGGGGAGGTGACCATTCCTTGTTTTAGGTGGATTCTATATCTTTGAAGTTCTCCACAAGAGTGATGTTCATCTCCATGTTTGGTGTTGGCTTTATTGATGTTGATGTAGAGACGTAAGGAACTTGTAAATGTCACGTAAATGTCATTTACGTGACTGTAAATGTCAGTCTCAGGGCATAGAAAAGGAATGGCTTTTTCACACCACAGGAAAGAAACAGAGACGGAAAAGTGAGGGAATTCAATTATTGTGATGATCTCTGAGAGTGTTGTTGAGGCAGTATTTAGGGTATTGTGGGAAGATTTTCTTTCCTTTATAAGGAATGATCTCCTCGTCACAGAGAGAGTGTGAAAGAGTGTCAACAGACTAATCACTGGGATCATGGTACCATGAGGAGTGAGTGAAGATTAATCTGTAGCGCAGAGAGAGAATAAGAGGTGATTTCATTGAAACTTGAGGGGAATGGACAATCACTCATTATGTTCTAAACAGACACTATGAACGTGATAAATTCCATAGTTTGTTTGTTTTTACTTGGATTATAATTCTCGACAGTTTAAATGCCTCTGAGAACATTTCTCCTACTTCAGCCCCACTCTCCATGCCGATTGACAGAGACAGGTTCAGGCTTTGCATACAGTCTCCCCACATTAATACAGTGCATTTAGTGTGTGATTCTGCACTGAACGGCATGTTATCCACAATCCTGACAGCAACCACAATATCTTCACTTTAAAACAGTTAACTATTCCCAACAGCTTCTGTCCTTGATGGGGAATATGGGTCTGTCTTCTCGGAAGTGGAAGATGCGTCCTTGAGACATCGCACAAAATATTTGGCTTCTCTCTTCACTACCAGGATTCCATGTTAAAATAGCACACGTTCCACATGCAATGGGGCCATGAGGAACATCATGGAGACATCTCTGATTGCAGTCTCTGCTCCATTGCTTTCTCACGTTGGATCATCAATTACACCCTCCTATTCCTAAATAAGTCCTGGAGGAGATGAATGTTCTCGCCCTGGTCGCATGGAACACGTTTAATGGTCTGATTGGACTTTGCACGTTCCTGTTTAGCAGTTAGATGCACTGACCAGAGTGCTTCATTTCCTGTGAACAGGTAGAAGGGCTAAATGTTTTGTCCCTCTTCTTGTTCATTCGTTTTGATGGACTGAATGACTCCCACATACCCATGTGCAACCACCTTGAGATGCTGAATGAGCTCCTCTTTTAACTGTTATAATGTGCAGCGTCTGGCCGTGCTGTTACATGAATGCTACCGACACTTTAACAGCACAAGCCTGAATATTGTTTGGGTCTTGCTGCATATGGATACAGACTGGTTCAGAAGCTGACAGTGGACAAAATGTTCTGAAAATTGCCTGATCTTCAGTGACCATCACAACTTCTGATCTTATGGTGGAGGAAAGGATTGATGCAGCAGCTGGAGCTGTTTGCGTTAAGGAAGCTCCCTTAAGGATCTCCCAAAGTGATGTCCTGGGACTGAAAGGATTGACGTCCACAAACCAAACATACCTTCCATTGTGCTATACATGACCCCAACCAGAGGAGATATTGTGGCGGATGCCCACTAAATTTAATGTAGTCAGTGTTCCTTGATACCATCCTGAGCCAACTCCTGCCTTGATGTCAGGGTCTGTCACTCTTTGCTGGGCGCCTGTATTCACCTCTTTTGAACATATCTATAGGTTATTGTGTCTGTGTGGGGATTCCTTTCTTCTCACAGAGGGTAGTGAATGTCAGGAACTATCTGAACTAGAGAGTCCAGGGAGCTAGATCACAGAAAGTATTTACAGAGGAGGTAGATTGGTTTTTGCCGACTTTCATTGAGTTCAAGTGTGTGAAAAATTGGGAATTGAGTGGAGTTGATGCGGACTTTGGATCAGCCATAATAGTATACAATGGCACAGCAGGAATGACTGGCTGAATTACCTCATCCTGTTCCTTATGAGCTCATATCCAGTAACTGGAAAGTTAATGATTGTAATTTTACTGAATATTGCAGTCAGAGAGAGCAAATTATTTTGTGTATCATCTCTGAGCCATGTCTGTGGGCTGTATTCACAGTGAATCTCAGTCCACTACATGACTAACAAATGAAGCACAAGTTGCAGAGAGGAGGCTCTCTGTAAAGAGACCAGAGGCGTCTTTCAAACCCAGAGTGGATTTCCAAATAACATTTTCCAACCCACACCAAGCTGTGTGTGTCCGTCTGGAGGGACTGAATGATATCCTGTGTAACTGTGGACCAGGTATTTGGAGCAAGTGGCCTCCATCTGCTCCTGTGCTGGGCTGAATAGAACATTGGAATATTTGAGTGAGAAGCAGGAGTGGGTTATTAGCCACTTTGCCACTGCTGTACCAGGCACTAAGTTCGTGGCTGATCTGGTTGTGATTTTAGAAGCACTTTTCCGTATGCACCATTTTCCTTCATCAATTCTCTGATCAGTGCAAACACCTAGACATCACAAACTTCTGGGAAAGGGAATTCCCACTTGTACGGCTCTTTCAGAATTTCTCATTCGTGTTCCAACCAATGTTACAGGGTCACTGATTCCTTTTGCAGTCACACTCCTCCACTGGTTACAACAAATTTCAAAGTTTAGTGATAAGGCCAATAATATTAGTGTCAGCCTGGCTCATCTTTTTGAAAAATGTCACAAACACACAAACGTGCACCCACATACACACATTTTAAGACAAAACAGAAAAAAATGAAAACTTTCCAGAGTTTCATAATGGCTGAACTCGTAACAAACAGAAAGATGACAGAATGTCCGAAATGTTATTCTGTCCTATGAAGTTCTTCCGCTCACACAAGCTGCTGGTATTGGGATATCTCCCCGGAACAGCTGGATTTGTTTCAATTCGCTTTGCGTCAGATAGTAGAAAGATGCCATAGAAACTTTCATCAGGAAACCTCCACGATTGGTAAAGATGACGCAGGATTTTTTTCTCTTGTCAGGCGGAACAAAATGAGAGAGAGAGAGAGAGAGAAAGGGGGTCACTAGGCTGCTGCTTCTGAGGCAGGTAACATTTTTCTCCCTCCCTGTGCTAAAATATGCAATAATGCCAACTGAACACCAAAAAGGACCATGTGTGATTTCCTTGAACATTCTCTGGAATGGATGACAAGGTGCTATATGCAAATGCTTCATTACTGCTGTTGTACATTGTGCCTTTCCTTAGAAACAACTAAAAAACAAAATCCCAGTTGTATAATTTGAAGACATGTTTACATGTGTCTGCATAATTTTAAGAAATCGGTTGATGCCTTCATTACATCTGCGTTAAAATCAATTTTACGACAGAGTGTGAAGCCCTTTGTTGTGGTTCTGTTCGCCGAGCTGGGAATTTGTGTTGCAGACGTTTCTTCCCCGGTCTAGGTGACATCTTCAGTGTTTGGGAGCCTCCTGTGAAGCGCTTCTGTACTGTTTCCTCCGGCACTTATAGTGATTTTGCAATTCCCATGCAAGGACTGCACAAAACACTACACAGGACAAGCTGGAAAACAGCATCCATGAACACCAACTAGCGACACAACCAGCTATCCTTAGTAGCCACACACGCAGATGACAAGCAACATGAGTTCGACTGGGACAACACTACCATTATAGGACAAGTCAAACAGAGAACAGCCGGGGAATTCCTAGAGGCATGGCACTCATCCACAGATTCAATTAATAAGCACATTGACCTAGACCCAATATACCAGCCACTGCAACAGACAGCTGGAACTGACAACCGGAAGCGGCAGAGACAAAACACTACAAATGCAGGAGGAAACATCACAGAAACGCTTCACAGGAGGCTCCCAAGCACTGAGGATGTCACCTAGATAGGGGACGAAACGTTTGCAATCAAATTCCCAGCTCGGCGAACAGAATCACAACAATGAGCACCAGAGCTACAAATCTTCTCGCAAACTTTGAAGACCTTCTGCTAATTTAACCAGACACAGAAAAAAAATCACCTCGCCTCATAGTCTGTAAAAGTGTGAGTGACAAAGAATGACCAAATCCCACTTTTTACAGAAAATAATAACAGTTTATTCTTTAACTCCAAGAAAAAAAGAGAACGTCGATTTTCCTGTGAATCTTCCTCTGTAGGTTTTCCTGGGTCTTTTCTTCGGTCTTCTGCTGCACAGATTTCATAGAAACAGGTACCTTTTAGAGAGCGATTCTGCAGGCAGTCTGCATTTGTTATTGCTCTTTGCTGCTCTGGCTAACTGTTCAAAATGCCCGCTTTTATACCACAAAACATCAAATTATCTCATTGGTTTTATATCATTAAAATTCAAATTCAATAATACTCAGCTCAGTTATTTGTTTCAGCCAAATGTTACTTTTTAAAAACTTTTCTGCACACTCTGTGCTTGTTAAGTCCTTGCCAACTTTCACACTCTTTAAAAGGTACAGTACCCCCTATGCATTCATAACAATCAATACATTTTATTCTTAAAATGTATTGCGTAGTTTTAAATACCCTAACAAGAGAAAATATGTATCCAGCTAATTTTTCTCAAAATTGTGTATGGTTCAAAAAGATTTCGCATCCAATACCTAAATTGATAATTCTTCATATCCCAGGAGCGTGTGTACAGGGAGGAGCAGAGGCATGTTTCGGGCACGTTCCTGATGAAGGGCTGATGCCCGAAACATTGACTTTCCTGCTCCTCTAATGCTGCCTGACCTGCTGTGCGTTTCCAGTGCAACACGTTTCGACTCTGACCTCCAGCATCTGCAGTCTCGCTGTCCAGGTGCAGCAAAACATTGCTACGACTAAACCCAACACCCTTTCCCAGAAACAACATCATTTCAAACCACTTGCTACATCTGCAGACTAACTTCATGGATAGGAGCAGCAGTTGACCATTGGGCTGCACCATTCAGAATGCTCATGTCTGATTCGAGTGTGTCTGACCATCCGACTCCAGTCTGTTCCCAATAAACATTGACTCTCCTGTCCAGCAAAGATCACTCCAGCTCAGCCTTGAATATCGTCAATAATCGCGTCGTTACTGCTCTATGAGGAATAGGGCACGACAGATAGCACAACACTAAAGGGAAAGGAGTGCCCTTATTTCATTGCAGGAACCGCTATTTTAAAACTGTGTTAACCTAACATCAAATTGTCATTTTTTTTAAACATATGGACAGAATAATTAGAAATAGACATAGACTATACAGCCCTCTAAATGTGTCCAACATTACCACTGACTCATTCTGTGATCCTGTCCCAGGAAAATACCAGATAGCATAACACCACTCGAGCATTAAAAAAGGAGCAGAATTAGGCCATTCGGCCCATCAAGTCTGAATGTCATTTAATAATGGCTGAGAGGTTTCTCAACATCATTCTCCTGACTTCTCTTTGTAATCCTTGGTACCCTTATTCATCAAAAACCTATCTATCTCTGGCTTATAGACTTTAGTGTCTGTGTTTCTTTGTGTCTGTCTGTGTGCCATCTGTTTGTTCATGTTTTTGTGTGTCTGTGTATTTGTTCCGTGTATTAGCCTCTGCATTTTATGTGCTTAAGTCTGTTTGTGTGTGACAGTGTATGTCTCTGTATGCCTCAACATGTGTGCGGGTCCGTCTCAGTGCATGCGCTGTGAGTGTTAGTATATTGGGGTGTTTACATATGTCTCTAAGTATTTCTGTGTCTGCCTCTTTCTGCAATGGGATATTTGATGTTTTGGGAGGGAAAGAAGTAGTAGAACAGACAAAGCGGTTAAAGTGAGTATTGCCCTCCACAGAACATTGTTTCTTATTCAGTTGGTTGGATGTGGATATCACAGAATCTCCATACGATTCACGCAGTCCCCTCCGGCTCATGCTAGAGTCCTCCCAACATGACGGGGAGAGGGGAGAAATGGAACGGATATCGGACACGCCACCACCCGGCTTGGCCCTTTTTGTCTTGTTACAGGCATTTTATCCTGGAATGGGAGAAAGGGAAGCGGGGAATGAGCTGTTCGTACTGTTGTAGGTGGTGGTGGGGGAAGAGGGTTGCTGAATTGTGAGGTATGTGGAGGGAGTCAGTCCACAGAGCAGAATCCATAAGGTGTTATTGGTGTAGGGGTATTGCATAGGCGACAGACAAAATAATGGAAGGAAGGTGTTGAATTCAAGTGAGAGTGGTTGGACATGAACTTTATTTGGAGATAGAGCGTGAGCCTTGTTCGGCAGTATGGTGCTATAACAGATATACAGTGAGTGTGAGGGAGCAGAGAGAATATGATGACACTTATCCTGGCAGAACGAGGATACAGAATGTCCTGTATTGCTGGACATTTCTTCAGATCATCTCAGCGTCGAGGTGAGTCTCAATGAACGTCTTCTCTAAGTCTGTCACTAATAATGCCACCGATCCTGTCCCTCAGATTCCACAGAATCGGTTTGGGAGGATCTAAGCAATGAGAAACAAGCATTTGTGTGTTCTGCCGTGCAAAACTGTCATGCAAATTTTGTATATCTTATGCTGTGGAAAATTGGTATTGTTGGTGCTGCAGTAATACTGAATTATCTCACGTTACATCTAAACTGCATAAACTAAGTGACTGCTAATGCTGTGAAAAATAAATTCCAGAAGTGTGTATCAGGTAGCTTGAAAAGTATGTTGTGTTCCAAACAAGGGACAAGCTTAGTTTGGATTGGGTGATGTGTGCTCAGAAGGACTAATTAGTAACCTTGTTCTGAGGAAAAGTGACATTAATATGTTGCATTTTACACGGAATCTGCATAGAATATCGAATGTTGAACATGATTGTCAAACATAATGGAAGCCTGCAGGCTGGAGGGTCAAGTTCGCACCAGTCAATTGGGAAAGTACAATATGGCATTCAGTGGGAGACAAGCAATGTTTGTCAGAGTCATAGAGTCCTAAAGCACAGAGGCAGACCCTTTGTTCCAAACCGGTCCGTTCCGACCAAACTGTGCATTCACACTAACCCCATCTCCCTGCCATTGCCCCGTTTCCATCTAATCCTTTTCTATCCGTGTATTTGTCCAAATTCCTTTTAAATGTTGTTAATGTAAACCCCTCAACCACTGGCTGCTCATTCCATATGTGCACCAGCCTCTGTGTAAAAAAAGTTCCCCTCAGGTTCCCTTTAATTCTTTCCCCTCTGACATTAAACTGATGCCCTTTAGTCTATGATTCACAACACTGGGAAAAAAATTTTTTGCATTCTCCCTATCTATGTCTCTCATGATCTTATATACTTCTGTAATATATCATCTCCGTCTTGTACACTCTAAAGAAACATTCTCTAGTGTGTCCTACACTCCCTATAACTCAACTATCGATTACTGGCGATATCCTTGTGAATTTCTTCTGCACTCTTTCCAATTTCATCACATCCTTCATGGAGCAAATTGAACAAAACCGAACACAGTATTCCAAGCGCAGCCTCACCAACATCCTGTATAACTGCAACGTAACTCCCCAACTTCGATGTTCAATTCCCTGACTAATGAAGGCCAGTATGCCAAAAGCATTCCTCACTGTCGTCTACCTGTGATTCTGCTTTGAGAGAACCGTGCACCTGAATTCCAAGGACCCTCTGTTCCACTGCACTCCTTCAGGCCCAACCATTTACCATGAAACTCCTACATTGATTTGATTTTCCAAAATGCAAGATCACACATTAATCTATATTAAACTCCATTTGCCATTTCTCGACCAACTACCCAGCTGATCAAGGTCCTGATGCAATTTCTGATAACCTTCCTCACTGTACACGATACCGCCTATTTTAGTGATATCAGCAAAATTACGAATCATGCCTTGTACATTCTCAACAAAATCATTGATAGAGATAACAGCAATGTTCCCAGCACAGACCCCTGAGGCACTCCACTTGACACAGGTCTCAGTCCGACAAACGTCCTTCCACAATTACACTCCGCTATCTAACATCAAAGCAATTGTGTGTTCAGTTTTCCAGTTCCCTCTGGATTCCATCTGATGGAACATTTCAGAGCAGCCTATCATGTGGAACCTTGGCGTGACACGGTGGCTGAGTGGTTAGCACTGCTGCCTCACATCGCCAGGGACCTGGATTCAATTCCCGCCTCAGGCAACTGACTGGAGTTTGATCATTCTCCCGTGTCTGCGTGGATTCCCTGCGGGTGTTCCGGTTTCCTCCCACAGTCCAAAGATGTGCAGGTTACGTGAATTGGTCATGCTAAATTGCCCGTAGTGTAACGTGCATTAGTCAGGGTGGGTTGCACTTCGGAGGGGTCGTGTGGGTTCCCACACTGTAGGGAATCTAATCTAATCTAAAGGCCTTTCTGAAATCTATGTAGACTACGTTTGTCACCCTACCCTCGTCTACATTCCTGGTCACTTCATCAAAGAACTCTAAATATTAGTAAATTGCGATCTTCCATGCACGAAGCCGTGCAGACTGCTCCGTGTCTTTCCAAATGTATGTGTATCTTATCTCAGAGCCTTCTCAAGTAACATACCTATCACAGTTGTGAAGCTAATTGGTTTATAGTTCCCATGTTCTTCGTTGCAGCTCTTCTTGAATAAGGGGACAACATTCGCTTCCCACCAGTCTTCGGTGACTTCACCTGCGGCTCACGGTGATGCAAAATTATCAGCCAGGGCTCCCGCAATTTCTTCTCTCTCTGATTGCTGTGTTCTTGGATATATCTGGTCAGGGCCAGGAGATCTATGGAAATATTGCATTGTCTGAAAAATACGTCTTTTCTTAAGGTACAATTGCCAAAGAAAGGGGAAGTGACTTAATGATGGTTAACATAACAAATTAAAAATTATATTAATCATAAGAAGTGACTTCAGAAGAATTTCAGACATTGTGAAAACGTGAGAATACTCAGAAAGTTGTCTGTGTGGAGTTTCCAATGTCCCCCTGTCTCCGTTGGTTTCCTCTGGGTGTTCCGGTTTCCTCCCACAATCCAAAGATCTGCAGGTTAGGTGAATTGGCCATGCTAAATTGCTCCATAGTGTTCAGGGATGTGTACATTAGGTGCATTAGCCTGGCGTAAACGTAGAATCGTAGAATTTGTATGGAAATGGCTCTGGGTGGGTTACTCTTCGAAGGGGCAGTGTGGAACTGCTGGGCCCAAGGGCCTTTTTCACAAATGGAGAGAGCACAAAATCTGCATAAATCTACAATCTGTATTTCAAAGAAAACAAAATAAAGCAAGCTCAAATAGGAAATTGTGTAATCGGGAGCGGAGAATATATTGTTGGGAACAGGGAAATGGTCGAGATATCAACCAGTTACTTTGCATCTGTCTTCATGGAGGAAGAGCCAGAAAATCACCCAGAATTACCAAATGATCATATGGAACGTTTGACACTAAAGACATAAAATCAATTTTTGTCAGTAACAAGGTCGTATGTGAACCTGTAGATGGATTGCTCATTTCGAAGTCTGACAAACCAGATGTACTTCACATCAAAATATTAGCAATAAATCACAATTATTAACTGTGCTGTCGATGACTGTGTTTTATTTTCCTGCACTTTGTATAGAAGCCAGAAACCATTGTAGATAAATGGAAGGAAGTAAACGTGTTCCAAGAATTGTAGGTAAATGGAATGGATCCGTGCATCTGCAACGGAAGAAGAGACAGTGTGGATAACTGCAGACCAATTAACTTGACATCTGTAAGAAAACCATTGGAATCTACTACATACCACGTGATGTTCGATATTTAGAAATTAACAGCAACATTTGATTGTATCAGCATGTGTTTCTGACAGAGAAATCAGACTTGACAAACTTCAGAATTATTTCTTACAGCATAGATAATGGGGAACCAGTAGAATTGGCATATTTGGATTTTCAGAAGGCTTTCGGTAAGAACTCATATAGTGAGTTCACACAAAAATTCATGTGAAAGGCATTTTGAGGAATATATGTAAGTGGAAAGTTAAAGTTATGTTTGCCTTCATTTAAGGAATCAGAATATAGATGGAAGGACATGTTGAAGCAGTTTCACAGCGTGTTGGTGAGACTGTATTTGGAGGATTGTGTACAGTGTTTGTGACTCAATCTGAGAAAGAATTTACTCACCGCAGAGGAAGTGCAATGGACATTCTCCCTCAGATAGCGAGATTGAGAGGTGACTGCAGTGAAATTTAGAAAATTCACTGAACATATGACAAGTTGGAAGTAAACAAACTGTTTCTCTGGCTGTCTAATCTACGTTTAAGGCCAATAATGGAAGGATAAGGGACAGGCCATTTAAAATAGAAAGAAGAAGCAAATCCATCACTTGAAGGGACTGACTAACACAGGGACATGAAAACTTGCTGGCAGGGTAAGATTAGGAAGAATCCCCAGGTATTCTGCAGGTATATCAAGCAGTAGAGTGGCTCAGTGGTTAGCACTGCTGCCTCACAGCACCAGGGTCCCACGTTCAATTCACACCTCGGACAACTGTCTGTGTGGTGTTTGCCAATTCTCCCTGTGTCTGCATGTGTTTCCTCCCACAGTCCAAAAATGTGCAGTTCAGGTGAATTGGCCATGCTAAATTGCCCATAGTGTTAGGTGCAATCGTCAGAGGGAAATGGGTCTGGGTGGGCTTCTCTTTGTGGACTGGTTGAGACGAAGGGCCTGTTTCCACACTGTAGGGAAACTAATCTTATAAAAAAGGGAACAATTCATACTCATCAATGACGTGCCAAATTGCATCCAAATCAACTTAGTGTTAGCATACAGAGCATGGTGTTAGTAGGCTGTTTGTGTGACTGTAGATTGATGTCCAAAGTGCAACACAGGGATCAGTGCTGTGCCCTTGTTACTGGTAATTCGGATGTGCCAATGTTGGACTGGGGTGGACAAATAACACTAAAGTCAGATAACACTAGATTATAGTTGTTTTGGTTCTGTTCGCCGAGCTGGGAATTTGTGTTGCAGACATTTCGCCCTCTGTCTAGGTGACATCCTCAGTGCTTGGGAGCCTCCTGTGAAGCGCTTCTGTGATGTTTCCTCCAGCATTTATCGTGGTTTGTCTCTGCCGCTTCCGGTTGTCAGTTCCAGCTGTCCGTTGCAGTGGTCGGTATATTGGGTCCAGGTCGATGTGCTTATTGATTGAATGAGTGCCAAGCCTCTATGAATTCCATGGCTGTTCTCTGCTTGTCTTGTCATATAATAGTAGTGTTGTCCCAGTCGAACTCATGTTGCTGGTCATCTGCGTGTGTGGCTACTAAGGATAGCTGGTCGTGTCGTTTCATGGCTAGTCGGTGTTCATGGATGCGGATCGTTAGCTGTCCTCCTGTTTGTCCTATGTAGTGTTTTGTGCAGTCCTTGCATGGGATTTTGTACACTATGTTGGTTTTGCTCATGCTGGGTATCGGGTCCTTCGTCCTGGTGAGTTGTTGTCTGAGAGTGGCTGTTGGTTGGTGTGCTTTTATGAGTCCTAGTGGTCGCAGTAGTCTGGCTGTCAGTTCGGAAATGCTCTTCATGTATGGTAGTGTGGTTAGTCCTTTGAGTTGTGGCATGTCCTCATTCCGTTGTCTTTCCCTTAGGCATCTGTTGATGAAATTGCATGGGTATCCGTTTTTGGCGAATACATTGTATAGGTGTTCTTCCTCTTTTTGCAGTTGTGTATTACAGTGTGTTGTGGCCCTTTTGAACAGTGTCTTGATGTAACTTCTTTTGTGTGTGTTGGGGTAGTTGCTTTCGTAGTGTAGGACTTGCTCTCCATGTGTGGCTTTCCTGTATACCTTTGTGGTGATTTCTCTGTTTGGTATTCTCTGTACCATCGCGTCTAGGAATGGGAGTTGGTTGTCCTTTTCTTCCTCTCTAGTGAATCGGATTCCTGTGAGTGTGGCATTGATGATCCGGTGTGTGTTCTCTATTTCTGTGTTTTTAATGATTACAAAGGTGTCATCCACATATCTGACCCAGAGTTTGGATTGAATTTGCGGTAAGACCGTTTGTTCTAATCTTTGCATTACCATTTCTACTATGAGTCCAGAGATGGGTGAGCCCATGGGTGTTCCGTTGATTTGTTCATATATTTGGTTGTTGAATGTGAAGTGTGTTGTGAGTCACAGGTCCGGTAGTTTGAGTATGCTGTCTTTGTTGATAGAACAAAGGATGAAACCTGAAAGCAACAACACCCCCAGATTCTATGGACTACCTAAAGTGCACAAACCAGACATCCCACTCAGACCCACAGTATCACTACCAGGGACACCATCACACAAACTGGCCAAAGAACTACAGCAGAAACTGAAACACCTGATCAGCGGATCCAGACACTCTGTACAATCAACACAGCAATTCTTGGACATCATCAGAAATGTACACATAGACAAGGAAGAAACTATGGTCTCATTCAATGTAACGGCACTGTTCACCTCTATCGACAAAACCCTAGCCAGAGAAACAATAGCCAACCTGCTGGACATACAGAACAGACAACAGGACGGTGAACTTATCAACAAAGACGGCATACTCAAACTACTGGACCTGTACCTCACAACACACTTCACATTCAACAACCAAATATATGAACAAATCAATGGCACACATATGGACTCACCCATCTCTGGACTCATAGCAGAAGCGGTAATGCAAAGATTAGAACAAACGGTCTTACTGCAAATTCATTCCAAACTCTGGGTCAGATATGTGGATGACACCTTTGTAATCATTAAAAACACAGAAATAGAGAACACACACCGGATCATCAACGCCACACTCACAGGAATCCGATTCACTAGAGAGGAAGAAAAGGACAACCAACTCCCATTCCTAGACGTGATGGTACAGAGAACACCGAACGGAGAATTCACCACAAAGGTTTACAGGAAAGCCACACACACAGACCAAGTCCTGAACTACGAAAGCAACCACCCCGGCACACACAAAAGAAGTTGCATCAAGACACTGTTCAAAAGGGCCATAATACACTGCAGTACACCAGAATTGCAAAAGGAGGAAGAAGAACACAGATACAATGTACTCGCCAAAAACGGATACCCCGCAATTTCATCAACAGATGCCTCAGGGAAAGACAACGGAATGAGGACATGCCACAACTCAAAGGACTAACTACACTACCATAAATCAAGAGCATTTCCGAACTGACAGCCAGACTACTGCGACCACTAGGACTCATAAAAGCACACAAACCAACATCCACTCTCAGACAACGCATTAGGACGAAGGACCCGATAACCAGCATGAACAAAACCAATATAGTGTACAAAATCCCATGCAAGGACTGCACAAAACACTACATAGGACAAACAGGAAGACAGCTAACGATCCGCATCCATGAGCGCCAACTCGCCACGAAACGACACAACCAGCTATCCTTAGTAGCCACACACGCAGATGACAAGCAACATGAATTCGACTCGGACAACACTACCATTATAGTACAAGCCAAACAGAGAACAGCCAGGGAATTCCTAGAGGCATGGCACTCATCCACAGATTCAATCAATAAGCACATTGACCTGGACCCAATATACCAGCCACTGCAACGGACAGTTGGAACTGACAACCGGAAGCGGCAGAGACAAACCACGATAAATGCCAGAGGAAAGATCACAGAAGCGCTTCACAGGAGGCTCCCAAGCACTGAGGATGTCACCTCGATAGGGGATGAAGCGCCTGCAGCACAAATTCCCAGCTCGGCGAACACAACCACAACAACGAGCACCCGAGCTACAAATCTTCTCCCAAACTTTGAACAAGATTATAGTCCAACAGGTTTATTTCGCGGCAGCAGCTTTCAAAGCGCATCATCACCTGATGAAGAAGCAGCACATCGAAATCTAGTGCCTCTGAATAAACTGTTTGACTATAACATGGTGTGATTTTGTAACCTTAAAAACAATTAGCCAGTTGGTTGCAAATGAAGAGGAAGGTCTAAGTTTACAGGAAGATGTAAATGGAACAGTCAGATGGGCAGATCGATGACAGACGGATTGTAACCCTAATAAAGGCGATGATTAAGCACAGTACTAAATGAATGGCAGCACACTAGGAAGCTCAGCGAGTGCTTCTCCACACATCCCTGAATGGGTATGGACAGGGTAACACACAAGTTGATAAAGCATAGCGATTGTAAACATGGCCTTTTTTCATCGAGGCACAGATTATAAGAGCTATGCAGAACGTTAATTAATCCAAGATGGAATAATTTGCGTAGTTCTGGGATCCACGTTACAGGAATAATGTGATTGGACTGGAGGGGGTACAGAGGAGATTCACCAGGATGTTCCCTGGGATGGACCATATCAGCAATGGAGAGAGGCTGGATAAGCTCGGGTTGCTTTATTTGGATCAGAGAAGGCTGAGGGGGAGGTGATTCAGGAGGATAAGATTACGAGGGGCATGGAGAGCGTGGATAGACAGCAGTTGTTCCTTTTAATCAAAGGGGTTTAGAGAGAATTTGATAATTTTTTTTAACCCAGCTGGTGGTGGGTCCTGGGATGTACTTCCTGAGAGGGGGGTTGTCACGGGTAACCTAACAACCATGAAAAAATGATTCAAAGTTGCGCACTTGAAATGCCATAACATTCCCAGTTACGGGTCATTGTTCAGAAAGTGGGACTAATGTCGACCATGCTGTATTTGTGACGGCACAGAGTCTATGCTCCTCTGATTGTATGGCTGTGGAATGTCAGTCATTCAGCACCTGAAGCCGGAATTGATGAGTTTCTGAAGAGTATATGAACAAGGGTTATAAAAGTGAAATTATAATTGGTTCTAAAAACATGTACGTGGCAAAATTAAGGGAAAAACGGTGCAGTTTCCTGACAGGCTGAAACCAGAGAATTGAGGACAGGGTAATGGCAGAACAATGAAGCAAATATTTCAGTTTTGTCTTCACAGAAGAACTCAAATAAAAAAAAACAATCTTTCCAGCAATACTAGGAAACTTTAATCTGGTGAGAAAGAAAGGAAATCGAATGGAATTGGCAACTAAACAGTTTTAGAGAAACTATTGGAACCGAAAGTAATGGGCAGAGACAAAGTCAATAGAGATTTATGAAAAGGGAATCATTTTTGAGAAACTGACTGAGCAAAATTATGGGGAAGCAATCAATACAATATGACTGGATTTTTAGGAAAATAGATGTTAAAGCTCCAAGCCTACCATATAAATTCAAATCTTATGGGACTGGGGTTAATATGTGGACATCATTTAGAATGGGAGAGATGACATAACACAGCGAATAGGAATAAAACAATGTGTTTTCTAGTGGAAAGCTTGGGCTATAGCAGGAATCGGGGCTTGGGTCCCAGCTATTCCCAATAAACACCAAACTTGTGAGAATCAAATGCATTATTCCCAATTCTGCTGATGGCACTAAATGTCGATGTCAGATTGTGAGTCGTTGAGCAGGATGTAAAAAAGCTCCAACGTGATTGAGACAAGTGGAGTGAATAGGCAAATACATGGCAAATGGAGAGCAATGGGGGTAGATGTGACGTCGTGCCCTTTGGTGGGAAACAGGACGGCAATCTACAATTTGAAAAGGGATTGGTTGGAAAAATATTGAACTATAAAGGAACTTATGCTGCATCTTTCTTTCGTTCTGCGCAGACCTCCGAGGTCTATGAAAGGCAGTGCATTCTGAAGCAAGCAGTCAATACTGGGAATAGCTTCGGCACGCTGACCAGTGTACATAGAGCCACCAAGTGGGGAGTTCTATCATTGAAAAGGGTTTGGATCTCTCTTCACACCATTCACTGAAAGCATTATCGCAGGAACAGAAAGCAGTTAGGAAGATAAATGATGAGTTGACCTTCATTCCAGGGGGATTTGAGTCCAGGAGTAAGGGTTTCTTACTGCAGCTGTACAGGGCTTTAGTGAGACCTCATCTTGAACATTGTGCAGTATTGTGTGCAGTTTTGGTCTCCTTACTTCATAAAAGACAATGCTGAAATTGAGGGAGAGCAGCGAAGGATGCCCTGACTGATCTCTGGGATGACAGGCTCGTTGTGGGAGGAGAGTTTGGGGCGACTTGGCCTGTATTCAATGGGCTTTCAGAAAATGAATGGTGATCTCAGTGAGATGTATAAAACTCTGACAGGGTGAGACAGATTGGAAGCAGGGATAGTTATTCCCCTGACTGGGATGGTTAAAACAAGGGACCATAGTATTAGATACAGACAGGTCAGTCTGCATTGAGATGCAAATAAATGTCTGTATTCAGAGACTGGCGAACCTGGGGAGCTCTCTCCGAGATCAGGCTGTGGAAACAAGGACATTAAATATAAATAAGGATTTCTGGACGCTAAAAGGATCAGCAGACAGCTAGAGTACAGCTGTCACAGGCTCTCAGATGTTAAGAAGGAGATCTCTGCAGTGTCAATAGGACTGTGTTTCCCGTTCCCTTTTCCGACAACGAATTTTCTGTCGGTTTTATCGTTCCAAATCTTGGAGCAGTTTGTTATTGGTGCAACCTAAATACCGAGGGCTATGGGAAAGAAGAGGTTAAGGGGTGACCCCTGAAATATCAGTAAAAACCAAAAATGAAAGGTGGTCTAACATACACACTAGCACAGTCTAAGTTAATCTTTAAAACATATATTGCAATGAAATAGTACTTTACATGTAACACTTCAACACTACAGCCACTGACTACAGCCCTGTACCTTTCACGATGCTCTTCACCAGATGTATTCGGGGCTGACTGACCACGTGATGTTGCCGTGGAATTCCAGTTCTCCCCAAAATTCTCCCCCAGTTTGAGATGATGTTTCTTCAAAATGTAGCCTATAATTCCCAGTGTGAAGCTCAGTTTCAAGGCTTGCACAGGAATTGCATCCCTGTTTTAGCTGAACATACTGAGTGTGCATTTTGCAGGTAGAGGATCACGAGCTTGGGTTTTGCTGTTCAGCCAATGTTGGAGATGGAATTGTGTAACAGTGAACAGGAACTTGCTTTATTTTTTAAAGAAAAGCACAGAATTCATGAACGGCATGGCAGCCAAACCATGACTAATAGGCACGTGTCACCACAGAAAGGCCTGTATATTCATTGGAGGAGCAAAATTGATGGACAACAGTGAAGACAGCAGTTCTTATTATATATTTCACGATGTTTAAGCATATTAAGTGGTACGAACGCTGTGTGAGGAAAACTGCACTGAGGACATTCTCTCCATTAGCTAGAATGGGGAAGCCTCAATGTGTTAAATGGCCTACTCCTTTCCTGATGTTTCTGTGCAGTCTGTGGGAAAGCTCTGCAAAAGTTGTCAATAGCTCTTACATGTTCGGAAGGAAATCTCTTCAGGGTCGACAGGCCTGTGTCTCCCGTTCCCTTTTCCGATACCGAGTCTAGTGCTGGGCATTGGGTATGTTTTACCCTTGAAGTACTTGAAGCAGTTTGATACAATTGAGAGACTTGCTTGGCCGTTTCAGAGACCATTGAAGAGTTTATCACATGTCTGTGTGTCTGCAGTCACTTTTAGGCCAGATCAGGAAAGGACTGGAGATTCACTTCCTGAAAGTACATTGTGGAAAGAAATAGATGCTTACAATCGACAATGGCTTTCGGGTCACCATTACTGACACCAGATTTTAGATATTTATATGTTATTAATTGTTTTAACTTCCACCAGCTGACAGAGCATTAGCCTGGTCTGGATTAGTAACCAAGTGACATTTCCACAACTATACCATCTCCACATTGAGACCTATCAGAAACCGCACTGAGCAGGTTATTTCTGTGCTGCGTGACAACTCTGTCAGAAAGAACTCCCACCAATTTGAGTATCCAGATGGGACTGAGAGCGTGGTAAATTGTCAGATTGTAATTATTCTCTTCTTAGCAGACTGGACATGCGTAATTTTCCGCATTGCCAGGGAGATGTCAGAGTTGGAGCTGGAATGAAACAGCTTCCCCAGTGACACAGCTTGTTGTGCAGCACAAGTCTTCAGTCCTATTGCAGGAATGGTGTCACGGCCTTTGTTGTATCTACTGTGTTCAGCTGTTTCTTCATCTCACATGCAGCAAATCGAATTGATTGAAGACTGGCATCTGTAATTCTATAGGCATCATGGTGATCTGCATCATCCAAGCAACACTTCTCACTGAGGTTTGTTCATACTGTATTGTTGTCTTTTACACTGATGTACAGGATTGTTCCATCATTCAGCATTAGCTGCTAAAGCTGCAACATGATGCTTCTGTGTGTTTATTCATCAGCCTGTTGTAACATGCTGCGACACACCTCCACAGGACATAAATACACACCACCTTCTCCAGTGATAGGGGCACTACCAGACAGTCAGGGACTGGAATCGACTTCAGAGTTCTGCCTCAGAAACGTGGGCATCATCCATTAAACAAGGCCGAAACCATGCCCAGATTTTGGGTCATATTTTAAGTGTATGGATCTATTAAATTCTGATTAACGTTACCAAATTTTACAGGGGACATTTCTCGTTGAAAAAGGTACAAGTTAATCGCCTTAACTGTAGGATGTTGAGTGCATTTGCTGTGCCATTGAGATAAACAATGAAGATCTTTAATTGCTTGGCTATCATTCCTGGTTTAAATGGCTATCATCAGTAGTCTCCTATATTAGGGGAAGAAATCCTGCAACACACTGTGCATTATGAATGATCTCGAGTAGATATCAATACTGAACACCAGAGATGAAGAAGGAGCACAATTCTGGTCCCAAAACACCGGTCACTATTTCAAATCTCGAACATGTGGCTTCCCTCTTCCTATAATTATTCATTGATTCAAGACAACTGTTTCCTTTCCAGCTTTTGCTTACCGACTCCTCCTTCTGCCTGCGCAAGGCAAACCAAGCTCTGGGTCTTTGGGCAACTCAAGGCTGGTGTCTGTTGGCCTTATGGAGAGGGGATTGTCGTTTAATCCAAAAGGGGAGTGTGAGGGGGCAGTAATGTCACTCACTGGGCTGAGGTGTGGCAAATGGAGTTTAACATGTGAAGTATTGCATTTTGATAAAACAAACAAAGGGAGGACTTATACAATTAATGCTGGGCTTTGGTAGTTATATAGAAAAGAGCGACCCAGGGGCGCAGGTATAATTCTTTGAAGTTTGTGGCACAGGGTGTTTAAGGTTACTTCATTGCTCATACCTTTGAGTTTAGAAGTTGGGAAGTCATGCTGAGATTGTGCAGGATATTGATAAAGCCTCTTCTGAAGTACTGTGTGCAGTTCTGTTATAGGAAGGAGATTATGAAGCTGGAGAGGGTTCAGAAGATATTTACTAGGATTTTACCAGTAACACCTCATCTTCTGCCTAGGAAGCCAAATTAAACACAGCATGATCATTGGATTCACTGATTTACAAATCTCCCCTGGCCAACCCAGATCCCAGATCCAACCCCCGGACTCACATCTGCCCTCTCGAGGAGGCGTAATGTCCATCTTCCTTCCCCCCATCTGATCCACACTCCACACCGATCTATTGCTATCACCTCCTAC
Source organism: Chiloscyllium punctatum (assembly GCF_047496795.1). Classification (NCBI taxonomy): domain Eukaryota; kingdom Metazoa; phylum Chordata; class Chondrichthyes; order Orectolobiformes; family Hemiscylliidae; genus Chiloscyllium; species Chiloscyllium punctatum. The sequence goes on along the minus strand of NC_092754.1, from coordinate 48,146,343 downwards.
CTTCTCTCATCTATCACTTTTCCCCAGCCTAATCCCATCACCCAGTTTCTCTTATAAACCCCCTTTTCCTCTCCTGTCCTGAAGAAAGGTCCTGCCTGAAACATCGACTCTCTTGCTCCTCGGATATTGCCTGGCTTCTTGTGCCTTTTCCACTGCCATGCTTTACCTGCACTGAATTATCAAACATCTGCAGTCCCCATTGTCTCTTAGGTACCATCTCGTTGTCTGTTATAACCTCACGTAGTCTTGGGGATATTTTCTTCTCAGAAGTTGGACGATGCAAGTTCTCTCAATGTCTTCCTGATATTGCAGTGCCTGATCAGTAGATACAGAATTTATGTTTCAATTTATAAACGGAGAAGCATGCTTATATTCTGATAAACCTCTGGCATTGCTCCCATATCCAAGGCAGATTGAATGGTTACACATGATTGATCTACCAGACCTAACATTTGTTCCCTCAGTCACCCTCACATATCCCATCCAGAATATGTAAATTTTAATCATAATTTTGAATTTTAATAAAAAGTATTGAATTGAAATGGGTTAACGGGAGGTATTTGTTCAGCGACTGTGATTGATGTCAATCTCCGTGCATCCTAAATGTGTAACTGGAGGGCTTTCCTCTTCTAAACTTATGGACTCGGTTCAATGTGTTATCCCGTAGTATCAGCGGGAGCATCACCAACAGCACTAACAGGGATCAGCAGCTCCATATGGAGAAGGGGAGGAGAGATCAGAATCTGAGAACATTAGCCTGGAATGTTCCAACAATGGACAGGAGTTTATCTGGGGGTCTTTACTGGCTTTCTCAACCTTGGATGTCATTAGTTTTGCGGATCTATGATGTATCGCTGGTTATTCAAGGTGGTTACTATTCAATCCTCTCTATAGTTGGTGTTCCTTTTACGTCATTCTATCTGCTCATTAAGCCAGGTTGGACTGAATTGATGCTCATATTATTTAAAATTTAGCAAGGTAGATGTCAAGACTTTCAATTCCAAAGAAATATTCCATTCCTCACAAATTATATCGAGCAAATAATTCAAGACAAATTACTCACCAATGTGTGAGAAGAACCAGACTGTTCTCAAACTCCATAATACTTCTATCCCTGTACAGATCTACATTTCTGTTTCCTCCCCACTCACGAATCCTGTCCAATTCCACCATCATGATATCCCCGTCTCCTCCTGAGCCTTAGTGCATCTTCTGAATAAACCATCAACTGTGCCTTTGTTAAATCTGGATACAATTTATCAAGTCTTGAGCATCCTTGCCTCTTCGACGTTACCTGTCCCTGTACCTATCTTTGTGTCATCTTCAAACGAAGCCAGAATGCCTTCAGTTCCTTCATCTGGATCGTTAATGTATCAAGTGAAAAGTTGTGGTCCCAACACTGAGCCTTATGGAACACCACTTGTCACTGGCTGTCATCCTGAAAAGGACACTTTTATAGACACTCTTTGCTTCCTGCCAGACAGCCAAACTTCTACCCATGTTAGCACCTTGTCTCTAAAACCATGAGCCCTTGCCTTATTCAGTAGCTTCCTGTCGGCACATTGTCCAGGTGGATGACATACATTGGCTCTCCTTGATCTAAGCTGATCGTTACGTCCTCAAGGTTTTCGAGAAGATTTTCCAGGCATGACCTCCCCTTGATGAAACCATGCTAACTTTGTCCTAATTTGCCATGCACACCTAAGTATTCAGAAATATCATCCTTCATAATGGCTTCCAGGATCTTACCCAAAGCCAAGTTTAGATTAGTCAGTCTGTAATTTTTCATGTTTTGCTTTACTCCCTTTTTAAACAGCGTTAGCGATTTTCCAATCCTTTGGGAATCTCCCTGATTTCTAGCGATCAGATGCCCATTTTTGCTTCTCGTTTGCCCTTCATGTATCGAAAGAAGCTCTTACAGTCTTTCTTTACATAACTGGCTTACTTACCCTCATATTTAATCTTCTCACTCCTTATTTCTTTTTTTTTTGTTGCTCTCTGTTTGTCTTTGCAAGTGTAACGACATGGTGGTGAACGCCTCTGTTAATTAAATCAAACACTCAGGAAAGCTCAACTCACCTCATAATTTATTAGAATATGAGTGACAGAGAACTCCCAAATTCCACTATTTAAAGAAAATAACGCCAATTTAGTTTTAACTGTAAAAGTGAACATTACGCCACAAGTATTTACAATTTTAACCAACCCACCCCCCACAACTGCCCCCAACTCTCTAACAATATGCTGTTTCAATAAGACACTCATGAAGACTACATCGACTTGATTTCAAAACAACACAGCCACTGCCATCCTCTGTGAGGTTACTCTCCTGGCTGCTGAATTCCCTGGGTTGTCGTATTTCTGTTTACTGTGAATATGTTTCATATGAGAAAATATCTATGATAGTGAGTATTTCCTAATTTCTTACAGAGCAAGATGACTGATTCCCAGACTTCTTCCGTCACGATTGCATCTGCTCTCTCCCAATTTTCAAAATGTTCACATTTTTATATCCCCAGCATCAAATTGTCTTACTGGTTCAATGTTGGCAAAACAATAAATTCAATCTCGATTTGCTTCCAAGTGATAGAGAGAGTGAAGGAAAGAGAGTGTTGCATGCAATAGTGAGAGTGGTGGAGCAAGAGCCTTGTTCGGGGGTAGATGCTGCAACAGATATACAGAGAGTGTGAGGGAGTAGAGAGAATATAGAGATATTTGCCCTGGTCGAGCGGGGAAGGTTATTGATGCTTCTCCTTTACTGATGGGCATTTCTTCAGATCATCTCAGCATCGGGGTGAGCCTCCCCAATGTCTTGTCCACGTCTATCACTAATAACACCACAGAGCACATCCCACAGCTTCTTCAGAATATGTTTGCTTTGATCTTGCAAACAATAAGGAGGAACAAACATTGGTACCTTACTTATTTAAACTAAAACTGTTGTGCAATTTTGTGCATCCTATTCACTGGAAATTGGATATGCAAATATTGTGGGTGCTGCAGTAATACTGGATGGTCTAAAATTGTAACTAAACCGTGTTAAGTAGATGATTGCTAATGCTGTGAAAAATAAATTTCATAAGTGTATATGAGGTAGGTTGAAGAGTGTGTTGTGAACCAAATTAGAGAGCAGGTTATTTCAGGCGTGATGTTGTGTGGTCAGAAGGACTAATTGCTAACTTGCTCTGAAGTAGCTTTTGAGGAATAATGACATTAGTATGTTGCATTTTACATGGCGCCTGCATGCAATATACAATTTTTGAACATTACACTCAAATACCATGGAACCCGAAGGCGAGAGGATCGTGTGAATTGGGAAAATAGAATATAACATTTAGTGTGAGACAAACAACGTTATTGATAGAAATACTACAAAAACTAAAAAATACATACATATCACTAAGTTATAAACACCAAAGAAAGGCAAGGTGACTCAATGATGATTAACGTAAGAAATTAAATAGTTCATGAAACCAAAGGAAGCAGCTTCAGAAGAATTCCAGATATTATGGAAGACTAAACAGTCTGAGAGATTTACTTTTCTGAAAATAAGGACGAAGAAACTATTAAGGAATTCAAAAAGAACATGAATACAAACAAACAGGAAACACAAAGACTGCTCAAATCTACAATCCATATACCAAAGAAAACAAAAGCAATTTCAAATGTGGAACTTTATAAGGTTTATATAGAGAATTCATTGTGGAGAACAAGGAAATGGCAGAGAAACTAACCAGCTACGTTGCATCTGTCTACATGGAGAAAGCTCCAGGCAATCTCCGTGTAAAGCAAGTGATTACATGGGATTTGTGGAAGTAAAGACAAAAGTCAGTTCGTATCAGCAAAAAGGTAGTACTTGAAAATGGAGCTAGATTGATCATTGCTAAGTCTGATGTGCTAGACTGTACTTCATATCAAAATACCAGAAATAAAACAGCATATTAATTGAACTGTTGGTGAATGCATTTTATTTTACTGTAGATCCTACAAAGACCATAAGCCTTTGTAGACAACTGGAAGGTAGTCAACATGATCCAACTATGTACACAGGGAATAAGAGATAATGTGTAGAACTGCAGACCAAGTAGCTTAACATTTGTAGGGAAACAGTTGGAATCTATTAAAAAAGATGTGATATTGGATATTTAGAAATTAATGTGGAGACTTGTCTTGTGACCTCTCCAGTTTCAAAGAACAGTGACATTTAGAAAATCTACGAAGCATGTGACAAGGTAGAAGTAAACAGGATGTTTTTCTGGCTGTCTATTGCAGGATAAGACACAGACCATTTAAGACCGTAATAAGGAGGAAATTCTTCACTCGGAGAGCACTGACTAACACAGGTGCATGGAAACCTGCTGGCAGGGCAAGATTAGGGAGAATCCCCAGCTATTCTACAGGTATGTCAAGTGGAACAGAATAGCCAGTGAACAGGTAGGACCTACGAGAGACTTGCCAAGTTGCATCCAAACTCAACTTCGTGGTAGAAGACTGTTTGTGTGACTGGAGGTCAATGTACCCTGGTGTATCGCAGAGATCAGTGCTGTGTCCCTTATTATTTGTGGTATCCATAAGTGTTGTGAATGTAAAGTGGGTAGGGGGAGTGTGAAAAGCAAGTTTGTGTTTGACCTAAAGATTTAAACGGGTGTTTGGCCGTGAGGTGGGAGGTCTTAGCTATAGGAAGATATACATGGAATAGTCAGATGGGCAGGTCAATGGCCGTTAGAATGTAACCTTGATAGATGTAAGGTGCTGCACTGTGGAAGAAGGAACCAGCCAGGGGAGGACTCCATGAATGGCAGCACACTAGGAGGTTCAGCAGGTGCTTCTCCACACATCACTGAATGTGACTGAATATGATCATTGATGAGTTAAGCAGGACCATCGATAAAGAGTTTTATACAGCACTTTGGTAAGGCCAAATTAAATACTGTGTGCAGTTCTGACAGCCACATTACAGGAAGGATTTTACTGGATGAGGTGCAGAGGAAATTCACCAGGATGTTCCCTAGAATGGAGGAAATGAGCTGTGGAGAGAGGCTGGGTAAGCTTGAGTTATTTACTTTGGAGCAGAGAAAGTTGAGTGGGAAAGTAATTCAGATTTAAGACTACAAGAGGCATGGACAGGGTAAATAGACAACAGCTGATCGTTTTAGTCAAATTGTCAGCTTCCATGCAGTCTGAAACCAAGGAATGGAGAATGGAGAACAGAGAAACATGACACAACTACTTCACTTCTGTCTTCACAGAAAAAGATAGAAACAAAGCCTTCCCAGCAATAGGAGAAATCCTGAGTCTGATGAGAAAAGGATATAGAATGAAATTAATAAATAAACTAATTTGGAGAAATTATTGGAACTGAAAATAATGGGCATACATATTGATGAAATGGGAAACATATTTGTGAAACTGACTGGTAGATTAATTAGGTAAAAACAATGACTGCAGATGCTGGAAACCAGATTCTGGATTAGTGATGCTGGAAGAGCACAGCAGTTCAGGCAGCATCCAAAGAGCAGCGAAATCGACGTTTATTCCTGATGAAGGGCTTTTGCCCGAAGTGTCGATTTCCCTGCTCTTTGGATGCTGCCTGAACTGCTGTGCTCTTCCAGCACCACTAATCCAGAATCTGGTAGATTAATTACATAAAAGCAATAGAGGCAATGAACTTGGATTTTCAGCAAAGCATTTATGAGAGTCCCAAGACTCGTGTGAAAAGTAAAAGCACATGGGATAGGGGATAATCAATATATGGACATGGTGTTACAATGGGAGAGCTGACAGAAAACAATGAGTAGGAATGGAAGGATCGTGTGGCATCACAATGATTGGTGCTTGGGCCCCAGATATTCATAACGCATCTCAAACATTTGGTTGAGGGAATCAAATGCAAAGTTTCCAGGTCTGTTGACGGAACTAGGATGTTGAAAAGTGAGGAGGATGTGAAAAACAAACCTTCAAGATGACTGAGACAAATGGAGTGAATGAGTAAATAATGAAGAGCAGTGTGGATCGGTGTGATGTTGTCTATTCTATTGGGAACAATAGAATGCCAGCTGAATATTTGAAAAGGGAGTGGTCGATCCAGAAAGGGAACTACACTCGCTTTTTTTTTGTTTTTGTTTGGACAGACCTCCGAGATCCATGCAGATCAGTGAGTTCTGAGGACAGAAGCCAATACTGGGATTACACTGGCACACAGACCATTGTACATAGACCCACCAAGTGGGGAGCTGCAACATTGAAAAGGATCTGGGATCTCCCTGTACACCAGTCACTGAAAGCAATATTGCAGGAACAGAAACCAGTTAGGAAGGTAACTGGTGTGTTCCCCTTCATTTCAAGAGGACTTGAGTCCAGGAGTAAGGGTGTCTTACTGCAGCTAGACAAGGTGCTGGTTAGAGCCCACCTCGAACATTGTGCAGTATTGTGTGTCGTTTTGGTCTCTTTACCTAATAAAAGCCAAACCTGACATTGAGGGAGAGCAGTGAAATATAACCAGACTGATCTCTGGGATGACAGATTTGTTGTGGGAGCAAAGTTTGGGGCGACTGAGCCTGGATTCCATGGGGTTTAGGAAAGTGAGTGGAGATATCAATGAAATATATAAAACATTGACAGGGCGAGACAGACTTGAAGCAGGGGTGCTAATTCCCCTGGCTGGGACGCCTAAAACAAAGGCCCACAGTATTAGGTACAGGCAGGTCACACTGCATTGAGATGAGAATAAATGTCTGCACACAGAGACTGGTGAACCTGGGGAATTCTCTCCCAGGTAAGTCTGTGGAAGACAAGGTACTAAAGACTAATAAGGATGTCTGGACACAGAAGGGCTGGGGGAGAGAGCAGGAGTATGGTGGGGAAATAAAGGGTCAGCCATCATTATATTGAATTGGTTAGCAAACTCGACAGATGAAAGAGACTACTGCAGATCCATTTTATAGCTTCACAAGTTGAATCACATTAAGGGATTTATACAGTGTGTTGGGAAAGTGCATTGAGGAGATGTTCAGACATGAACTAGAATAGGGGAGGCTTAATGTGCTGTATGACCTACTCCATTCCCAATAGTTCCGTGCAGTCTGTGGGAAAGCTCTGTGGATGTTGTCACAAGTTCTCAGATGTTAGGAAGGAGGTCTCTGCCGGGTCGGCTGGACAGTGTTTCCCATTTCTATTTCCAATGCCGAGGCTGGGGCCTGGTGTTTATCCTTTAAGACCTCAGAGCAGTTTGATACAATTGAGTGTCTTGCTTGGCCGTTTCAGAGACAATTCAAGAGTGTATCACATGGCTCTGTATCTGGAGTCACTGTTAGGCCAGACGAGGAAAGCACAGGAGATTTGCTTCCTGAAAGTACATCGGGGAAGCAAATTGATGTTTACAATCAACATTGGCTTCGATGTCACTGTTACTCATACCAGATTTGAGATCTCGATATTTTATTAATTGTTTTTATCTTCCACCAACTGCCAGAATATTAGCCTGGTCTGGATTAGGAATCCATTGATATTTCCACAACAGCACCATCTCCACATGGGGATTAATCGGAAACCACACTGAGCAGGTTATTTTTGTGCTGCGAGACAGTTCTGGCAAAAAGAACTCACACCAATTTGACTATCGTGATGGGACAGATGGGGTAGTAATTTGTCAGATTGTAATTATTCCCCTTTTAGAAACTGGACATAATTGAGTAATTTTCCACATTCCCAGGGAGATGTCAGAGTTGGAGCTGGAATGAAACAGCTTCCCCAGGGACACGGCTTGTTGTGCAGCACAAGTCTTCAGTCCTATTACAGGAATGGGGTCAGGGCCGATTGCCTTTGTTGTCTCTACTGTGTTCAGCTGTTTCTTCATGTCACGGGCAGCGAATCAAATTGGTTGAAGACTGGCCTCTGTGATTCTGTGGGCATCTTAATGAGGGTGAGGTGGATCATCGACTCAACACTCCTGGCTGAGGATGCTACAGATACTATTTCCTTGTTTTTTACACTGATATGCAGAGCTGATCCATTGTTAGGATATGGATAATTGTGGAGCCCTCTCCACCAGTTGGTTGTTTAATCGGATATCACAATTTTTGGCTCGATGTGGCAGAGCTTCGATCTGGGTCTGTTGACCTTGTGAGAATTTCTCCCTCAATCATATAATTTGGTTTAATTTGATTCAAAAGGATTTATTGTCGCATGTATCGAGGTAGAGTGAAGCTCTTTGTTTATACACAGTTCTGGCAGATCATAGTGAGAGTTGAGCGGCCTTATTTTGTAGAGACATGGAGTGTCCAAACTTTAAAAGTCTACTTCAACTCTCTGTTTTTGAAGAGCCACAAAATAACCAGAATTTAAAGTAGCTTGCTTCACCATAAGTGACAAAAAGACTTCTGAGAGGAGAATTATTCCAAGCAAAAGCAAGGATAACCTGATTCCTAAGATTCTGAAACATGCTAAAAATGTGACAAAGAAGGTGGTTTTTTTTGTAAATTGATGATTTGTGACCGAACACAGATGAAATAATTAAATTGTAGAACAAACACTTTGAAGCATCATGACAAAAAGTAATTTATTCTGATCTCATTAAGGAGGTGTTCAGCCACAAAAACAGCTACTCAAATTATGTTTAAGAAGCTAGCTGTGCCTTTGAAACTATTTACAATTGTAATAAGTTCTAATTAAAGATTTGGTAAACAATCATGGAGACAGATTTGAACGGAATTATAAAACCTTAAAGAGATGCCTGGCATGTCTTGTCTAATTAGCTTTAAAATGGTTAACAGTGGAAATAATAATAATAATATTAAGAGTTTTGTAACAGAATCAACTTTTTAGTGTAAAATGTGATAATGGCATTTGGTAAGAGATAGCCTGCTCAATGGAGAGTAGAATTCATGCAATCCTTCAAGATAAAAAATGCAGGGCATCACTAAAAAGAGCACAGCCACTAACTTTGGATTGCAACATAGAAAGATCCTAATGTCTAGAAATAACAAAAATCGTTAAACATCCGAAACAAATAAGAATCTAGGGCTGTCCATAGGAGTGTCCATCATTGATCAGTTGTTTTACAAGATTGGTTCCGCAGAAGGGAAGTGGAGAGAACACTGACAACGTTGTGTATAATCATTGCAACGCAGAACGTATAAAAATACTGTATTTGTGCTGTAAAATCATAATGTATCATTGATCTCTCAGTTCTACTGAGCTGGGGATTAAGGAAACGATTGTCTTCTCTGTCAAAACCAGATTCGAGGAAGATCCTTTGGTCCTCTCCCAGCATTAACCCGTTTTTGCTTGAATTAAAGTCCACTCCGTGCCTGCGTCCTGTCTGCCTCCAGAGTCTTTGTTCTTAGCCAGGGAATCCCTCTCCTACAGTAAGCAAGGACATACAGATCAGAGCGGAAAGACCAAATTTAGACTGAGGCATACAGGCTACAACACAAAGGGCATGCAATAGCCAAGATCAACGTGAGCAAGATCAGTATTTTTTGAAGTTAGGGAGTCCATTCCTCAGTTTAATAATGGCTGGGAGATACTGCTCATGAGATGCAGGTTTGCATGTTCAAGTTTCTGTATTGTCTGCCTGATGGAAGAGATCGTAGGAGATACAGGGTGTGATGGGTCTTTGATAATGTTGTCAGCCTTTCGGCGGCAACGAACCATGTAAATTGAGTCAACAGATGGGAGGTTGGCTTCCGTGATGGCATGGGCTATGCACACAACCTTCTGTCATTTCTCTTACTGTCCTGGTTAGGGCTATTGCCACACATGGCAATATGCACCCGGATGGTTTGCTCTCAGTGGTGCATTTGGAGAAACTGGTGAGGGACTGGGAGATATGCCAAATGTCCTAATCTGCCAGAGAAAGAAGAGGTTTCTGTGCCATCTCGATACTCCAAGGAACTTAATCCTCTCCACCCTTTCAACTTCAGTTCCATTGATGTAGATGGGGGCATGTCCTCCTCCTTTCTTTCTGAAGTCATTGATCAGTTGGTTAGTTCTTCCGACTTTGAAAGAGAGGTTGGTCTCAGTGCACCACATCACCAAGCCCTGTATTTCCGTTTTGTATGTTGACTTGTCATCATTACATATCTGTTCTACTATGATGGTGTCATCGGTGAACATGTAGACGGCGTTAGTTCTGAATTTGGGAATACAGTCGTAGATGTATATGGAGTATAGTAAGGGGCTGAGGACACATCCATTGGGATTTCAGTGTTGAATCTTATTGTGGAAGAGGCACAGTTAACTATCTTCTCTGACTGCGGACTGTAGGTCAGAAAGTTGAGGATCCAGTTGCAGAGGGCAGAGCCGAGACTGAGGTCATGAGATTTTGTGATCAGTCTGAAGGGAATAATGGTGTTGAAAGTGGAAATATAACCAATGAGCAGGAATCTGACATCGGTGTCCTTGTTGTCCAGATGTTCTGGGGATATGATACCCAATATGGACCTATTCCACTGGTAGGAAAATTGGAGGGGATCGACACAGGCTGGGAGACTGGAACTGATGTGGACCATGACTAGCTTCTCGAAGCACTTCATGCCCCCCTCAGTCTCCTGTGCTCTAAAGAGAAATGTCCCAGCTTGTCCAACCTCTGCCTATGACTCAGACTCTGAAGTCCTGGAAACAACTTGTAAAGTTACTGTTTAATAACATCCTTCCTATAGCAAAGTGACCAAAACGGAAGAAATGTTGAACTTGGAACTATTTGGAAATGTATGTTTTACTCTGCTGTCAATTATTTTGCTGTTGTGATATTGTTTTATTATTTGTGTTATTCTGAAATCTTATTATTCATTAAATCCTCCGATGGAAATCCCCTCGGGTGAACATCTTCCTGACTGCTTGAATTTGAATCAATTTATTTTATTTGGTCAGATATTTTGAGGCCGCTGCATATCAGAGCACAGGAAGAGATGATGGATGATTGTGCAGTGTGTGTCCTTGGCTGGACTAGCTTGTCTCTCCAGGCACCTAAAGCTTTGATTGTGGGTCAGAGTACCTCAGAATTGTTATATCACAGCCCATTATAGGTCCATGAACACCGAACATTACAGCACAGTACAGGCCCTTCGTGTCTCAATGTTGCACCGACCTATGAAACCAATCTGAAGCCCATCTAACTTACACTATTATATTTTCATCCTTATGTATATTCAATGCTCATTTAAATGGTCTTAAATTTGGTGAGTCTACTATTGTGGGTAGACAGCACATTCCACGCCCTTATTATTCTCTGAGTAAAGAAATTATTTCTGACATCTGTCTGAAATCTATCACCCCTCAATTTAAAACTACATCCCCTCACGCTAGCCATCATCATCTGAGGAAAAGGGCTTTCACTTTCCAAAATATCTAATCCTCTGATCATCTTGCATGTCTCTCAACCTTCTTCACTTTAATGAAAACAGCCTCAAGTCCCTCAGCCTTTCGTGTAAGACCTTCCCTGCATACCAGGCTACATCCTAGCAAATCTTCTCTTCACCTTTTCCAATGTATCCACATTCTTCCTATAATGCGGCAACCAGAACTATACACATAACTGCACGTTATCCACTATCGCGACAGGAGCCACAATACCTTATTCTAAAACAGTTAACTATCCCCGCCAGCTTCTGACCCCCACACAGAACATGGGTCTGTCATCTTGGAGATGGAAGATGTCTCCTTGAAACTTGGCATGAAACATGTGGCTTCCTTCCTCACTGCCGTTAACGTGTCATTTGTTCCACAGGCAATGGAACATTGTGAGCAGTCTATGAGTGCAGTCTCTGCTCCATTCGTTTTTCAGGTTGGAGCATCAATGACACCCTCCTGTTCCTGTATAAGTGTCTTGATGGGGTGAATGGTCACCTGCTGGTCCCATAGAACAGGTTTCGGTGTCTGATTGGGCTCTGCCTGTTCCTGTTTAACAGCTCAATGTACTGACCAGACCCTTCCTCTTCCTGTGGAACAGGCAGGAGGATTAAATGGACTGTCCCTCTTCTTGTTCAGTCATTTTGTTGGGCTGAATGGTTTCCACATATCCATGTAACCAGCTTGAGATGCTGAATGAACTCTTCTTTTAATTGTGGAAATGTGCAGTGCCTGGCAGCACTGTTGCATGAATGTTGTTTGGGTCTTGCTGAATATGGACACAGACTGGTTCAGGAGCTGAGTGGGGACAAAATGTTCTGAATATTTTGTGATCTTCAGTGATCACCCTGCTTCTGATCTTGTGATAGATGGGGGCGCCGGGAATGAGGGCACATAGACGTGGACGAAGGAGCTGAAGATGTTTGTGTTGAGGAAGTTAATCTGAAGACCACTCCCTCTGTGACTCCCTTATCAGGTCCACACCCTCCACCAACCCAACCTCCACTCCCGGCACCTTCCCCTGCAACCACAAGAAATGCAAAACTTGCACCCAGACCTCCCCCCTTACTTCCCTCCAAGGCCCCAAGGAATCCTTCCATATCCGCCACAAATACACCTGCAACTCCACACACATCATTTACTGCATCCGCTGCACTCAATGTGGCCTCCTCTATATTGGGGAGACAGTCCACCTACTTGCGGAATGTTTCAGAGAACACCTCTGGGACACCCGGACCAACCAACCCAACCACCGCGTGGCTCAACAATTCAACTCCCCCTCCCACTCCACCAAGGACATGCAGGTCCTTGGACTCCTCCATCGCCAGACCATAACAACACGACGGCTGGAGGAAGAGCGCCTCATCATCTACCTAGGAACCCTCCAACCACAAGGGATGATTTCTCCAGTTTCCTCATTTCCCCTCCCCCCACCTTGTCTCAGTCCCAACCCTTGAAATCAGCACCACCTTCCTAACTTGCAATCTTCTTCCTGACCTCTCCGCCCCCACACCCACTCTGGCCTATCACCCTCACCTTAACCTATCACATTTCCAACGCCCCTCCCCCAAGTCCCTCCTCCCTACCTTTTATCTTAACCTGCTTGGCACACTCTCCTCATTCCTGAAGAAGGGCTTATGCCCAAAACGTCGATTCTCCTGCTCCTTGGATGCTGCCTGACCTGCTGCGTTTTTCCAGCAACACATTTTCAGCTCTGATCTCCAGCATCTGCAGTCCTCACTTTCTCCTAGAAGATCTTAACTCAGAGACCCAGGTAATGTTCTGCTGACATGGATTCGAATCCTGCCATGGCAGATTGTGGAATTTGAATTAAATAAGTTTATGATGAACGGGAATCCATTGTTGATTGTTGGAAAAACTCATCTGGTTCACTGATGTCCTTTAGGGAAGGAAAAGGTTGTTCTTACCTGGTCTGGCCTGCATGTCACTCCAGATCCAAGGCAACGCTGTTGACTCTTAACTGCCCTCTGGCATGGTCAGTAAATGCTGGTTATCCAGAGAAGCCCTTATCCTGTGAATGAGTAACAAATACTCGTGGGTTCTGCAGTAATAATGGATGATGTCAAGTTCCATCAAAACTGCATTAATTAAGTGACTGCTAATGTTGTGAAAAATAAATTCCTTTAGTGTATATCAGGTAGGTTGAAGAGTATGTTGTGAACCAAACTAGAGAGCAGATTATTTCGGATTTGGTGTTGTGTGGTCGGAAGGACTAATTACTAACCTTGCTCTGAAGCAGCTTTGGAGGAATAGTGACATTAATATGTTGTATTTTACACGGCGTCTGCATACAATATGGAATGTTTGAACATTCTGGTCAAACATTATGGAAGTCCAGAAGCTAGCAGGCCAAGTTAGCTCCAGTGAATTGGGGAAATACAATATAACATTCAGTGGTTGGTAGACTCATAGAGTCTTACAGCACGAAGACAGGCCATTCGACCCAAACTGGTCCATTCCGAACAAAATGTCCATTCACACGAACCAAATTTCCCTGCCATTTCCGCATATCCTTCTAACCATTTCCTATCTATGTATTTGTCCAAATGTATTTTAAATTTTGTGAATGTACCTGCCTCAACCACTTCTGCTGGCAGCTCATTCCATATGTATACCACCCCGTGTGTAAAAGAAATTGCCCCTCAGGTTCCCTTTTACCCTTTCCCTTCTGAACTTAAATTGATGCCCTCTAGTCCGTGATTGCCCAATCCTGGGAAAAGCAAAGACTGAGTGCATTCACTGTATCCATGTCTCCCATGAGCTTATACACTACTATCAGATCCCTCTCAATCTCATACATTTTAAAGTCAAAACTCCTAGCTTGCTCAACCTCTTTCTATAACTCAGACCATTGAGTCTTGGCAACATCCTTGTAAATTTCATTTGCACTCTTTCCAGTTGAATGACATCCTTCCTATAGCAAAGTGAACAAAACTGAACATGATGCTACATGTATGGCCTCGCCAACATCTTGTATAACTACAACAAAACTCCCTAATTTCGATACTCGGTGCTCTGACTAATGAAGGCCAGTGAGACAAATGCTTTTTTTAACTGCCTTGCCTACCTGGGACTACACTTACAGAGAACCGTGCCCTTGAACTCCAAGGTCCTTTCGTTCCACTACACTCCTTAAGGCCCTGCCATTCACCATGAAACCCCTAGCTTGATCTGACTCTCTAAAATGCAAGAACTTACACTTATCTGCATTAAACTCCATTTGCCATTTCTCGGCCCACTTCCCCACCTGACCAAGGTACTGCTCTAATTTCTGAAATTTCTGATAATCTTCCTCACTGTCCATGATTCCGCCTGTTTTTTTGTGTCACCTTCTCTCTCAGAATCTTCAAAAGTAAGTTAACTCCTTCATATTCTAGGTTTACTGTTCTATAGTTCCCAATTTTTTCCTTGCAGACCTTCTTGGATAAGGACAAAGCATTCGCTACCCTCCAGTACTCCGGGACCTCACCCATTGGCTACCGACGATGCAAAATACCAACCAGGGCCCCCGCTATATCTTCTCTGTCCACCTGCAGTCTTCCTGAATATACCTGGACAGGACCAGGAGATTTATAGAAATATTACATTGCCTGAAAAATATGTATATTTATTTTAGCTAAAAAACACCAAAGAGTGAGAAAGTGAGTTAGCAATGATTAGCACAACAAATTAAAGATTATATTAATCACATGAAGTGACTTCAGAAGAATTCTAGACATTGTGGAATCCTGAGAATTCTCAGAAGTTTACGATCCAGAAAAGGAGGGTCATGAAACTGATAAGGAAATCAAAATGGGAACATGCATGCAAACAAACAGGATAACAAAGACTACATAAATATATGATCTATATTTTAAAGGGAAAAATAAAACATAGTCAAATGTGGAAATCTGCAATCAGGACAGACGAGTTTATTGTGGATAGCAGGGAAATGGCCAAGCAAATAATCATTTACTTTGCTTCTATCTTCATGGAGGAAGATACAGAAAATCACCCAGGAATACGAAGTGATCATATAGGTCTTGTGGAACGAAAGACATAAAGTCAATTTATATCAGTAATAAAGATTTACTTGAACATGCAGCTGGATTGAGCATTGCTAAACTTGACAAATCAGACATACTTCATACCAAAATCTTCAGAATTAAATCACTAATAGAAGTATTACTTGCACTGTCGATGACTGTGTTCTATTTTCCAGTGCACTCTGCATAGTCTGGAAGCCGTTGTAGATAAATGGACATTAATAAACGTGATGCAAGCACTATAAGCATCTACAAAGGGAAGAAGAGATAGTGTGGAGAACTGCAGACCAATTAACTTGACATTTGTGGGGAAACTGTTGGAGTCTATTATGTAGGATGTGATATTCGTTATTTAGAAATTAACAGCAACATTGAAGAGAATCAGTCTGCATTTCTGAAAGGGAAATCATACTTGACAAGCTTTGGAATTGTTTGAAGTTGATTCTTACAGCATCGATCATGGGGAACCAGGACAATCGGCATATTTTAGATTATCAGAAGGCTTTCTATAAGAACTTACACAATGAGTTCATAAATGCGATGAATGTGAAGGGTATTTGGAGGAATATATGCAAGTGGTAAGTTAAAGTTTGGATTGCCTTCCTTTAAGTGAGTCAGAATATAGATGTAAAGACATGTTGAAGCAGTTTCACAGCGTGTTGATGAGTAATGTACCTGGAATATTGAGTAAGGTTTTAGTGACCAAATCTAAGAAAGAATATACTGTACATAGAGGAAGTGCAATAGATAGTTTGCGAGATTGCATGATGAGGAAACTCGGCCTGTGGTCTCTAGAGTTTCAAAGAATGAGATGTGCATCACTGTGAAGTTTATAAAATTCACAAAACATGTGACACGTTAGAAATTAACCAGATGTTTCTCCGGCTGTCTAATCCACATTCAAGGCAAATAATGGCAGGATAAAGGACAACTATTTAAGACTGCAATAAGGAGGAAATTCTGCATGGTTAGGGGATGAACTAACACAAGGGCATGGAAACCTGCTGGCAGAGCAAGATTATGGAGAATTCCCAAATATTGTACAAGTGTGTCCAGCAGAACAGTTTAACTAGGGAACAAGTAGGACTCATTAGTGACTTGCCAAGTTGCATCCAAATGAACTTTAGTGGTAGGAGACAGAAAGTGGTGGAACCACATCACAGGAAGGATTTGATTGCACTGGAGGGGGTGCAGAGGGGATTCACCAGGAGCTTCCCTCGGATGGAGCAAATCAGCTAATGAGAGAGACTGGATAATTTTATTTTATTTAATTTGGAGTGTTTATTTTGGAGCAGAGAAGGCTGCGGGGACCGTGATTCAGAAGGATATGATTACGAGGAGCATGGACAGGATGTTGAACAGCAGCTGTTCCTTTTTAGTCAAAGGCCACACTTTTAAAGTGAAGGGTTTGCAGTTTAGTGAGGATTTGAGGATTGCTGTTTCTCCCAGAGGGTTTTGGGGTCTGAAATGCACTTCTTGAGAGGGGAGTTGTCATGGTAGACTCAAAACCATTAGAAAATTAATGTTTGTGCACTTGAAATGCCTTAAGATTCACGGTTATAGTTATTGTGTCACAATGTTTTTTTAAATGGAAGGCTAGGAGGATATAGCAAGGATCGTGGCTTGGGCCCCAGCTATTCCCAATACACATCATATATTTGGTTGAGTGTCTCAAATGCAAAATTCCCAAGTTTGCTGACAGCACTAAATGATGTCAGCTTGTGAGTGGGTGCGGAGGATGTAAAATAGCTCCAAAGTGACTGAGACAAGTGAAATGACTGAGCAAATGCGTAGCAGATGGAGAACAATGGGAGAGATGAGATGTTGTGTACTTTGATGGGAACAATAGAATGGCAGCCTGTCATTTGAAATGGGAGTGGTTGAAAAATATTGCTCTATAAAGGAACTTAAGCTGCATTTTTGTTTATTTCTGCGCAGCCATCTGATTACATGTAGGGCAGTGAGTTCTGAAACAAGAAGTCAATTCTGGGAATGGCATTGGCTCGCTGACCAGTGTGTATAGACCCAGCAAGTGGTGAACTATAACATTGAATGGAATCTTGATCTCCCTATCCACCAGTTACTGAAAGCAATATTGCACAAGCAGAAAGCAAGTAGGCAGATAAATGGTGTATTCACCTTCACTTCAGGAGGATTAAGTACAGGAGTAAGAGTATCTTACTGCAGCTATACAGGTAATTGGTGAGACCCCACCTCGACCATTGTACAGTATTGTGTGCTGTTCTGGTCACCTTACCCAATAAAAGACAAACCTGACATTGAGGGATAGCAGTGAAGGATGACCAGACTGATCTCTGGCATGATAGTCTTGTTGTCAGAGCAGAGTTTGGGGCGACTGGGCTTGTATTCCATGCAGGTTAGGAAAATTAGTGGTGATCACAGTGAGATATAAAGAACTCTGACAGGGTGAGATAGATTGGAAGATGGCTTGGACGTCTAATACAAGGGTTCACAGCAAAAGGTATAGACAGGACACTTTGCATAGAGATGAGAATAAATGTCTGCACAAAGAGACTGGCGAACCAGGGGTACTCTCTCCCAGATCGGGCTGTGGAAACCAAGGTGCTGAATATAAATAAGGATTTCTGGAAATTAAAGGGATAAGGAGAGAGCAGGCGTATCGTGTGAAGATAGAAGGTCTGCAGTAAGTCCAGGTTTTTCTCCAATAGCGCAGTAGCTGTGTTCCTGTGCAACCCCGTGTTGTAGAAAATCGTGCAATATTAATAATGGGGTCTATGGGAAAAAGAGGGTAAAGGACGAACCCCCAAAAATATCAGTAAAGCCAAAACTTTAATTTAGTCTAACACACACACTAGCACACTCTAAATAAATCCTTAAATCACATATTGTAATGACATAGTGCTGTAAATGTAACACTATTAAACTACAGTCACTGACTACAACAGTGTACCTTTCACTACATTTTTTACCAGAAAGCGCATGGGGCTGACTGACCATGTGGTGCCGATGGGGAAATTCCAGTTCTCCTCAAGATTCTCCCCACACTTTGAAATAAAGTTACTTCTAAATGAATACAACAATTCCCCATTTCAGGCTCAGTTTCAAGGCTTCCAGAGCGGATTGTATTCCTGTTTTAGCTGAACACATTGATTGTACATTTTGCAGACAGAGGATCCTGAGGCTGGGTTTTGCTGTTCAGTTGGTTCCCGGCAAGGAATTGCGTCACAGTGAACGGGAGTTCACTTTATGGAAAAAGGTTCATGAATCACATTGCAACCAAATTGTATTTAATCAACATGCGTTATCTGAGAACTGCCTGTATATTGAATGGAGGAGCAAAATTGATGGGCTGAAGGTGCTACCGCAGTTCTCATTTTATATTTCACAATGTTTAATCATATTAAGGCATATGAATATTGTATGGGTAAAACTGCATTAAGGAGGTGTTCGGCCATTAACTAGCACAGGGAAAGCTCAATGTGTTGAATGACATACTCATTTTCCGATGCTCCTGTGCAGTCTGTGGGAAAGCTCTGTAAATGTTGTCACAAACTGTCAGATGTTAGGAAGGAGGTCTCTGCATGGTCAACAGGACTATGCTTCCCGTTCCCTTTTTCGACACCAAGGTTGGGGACGGGTGTTCTCGTCAGGTATATCCTTTAAGAACTCGGAGCAGTTGATACAATTGAGTGCCTTACTTGGCTGTTTCAGAGACCATTGAAGAGTTTATCACATGTCTCTGTGTCTGGAGTCACTTTTAGGCCAGACCAGGAAAGCACGGGAGATTCACTTCCTGAAAGTCCATTGGGGAAGGAGATCGATGTTTACAATCAATACTGGACACAAGATCAATGTTACTGACACCAGATTTTAGATCTCTATATGTTAATAATTGTTTTTATCTTCCACCAGCTGCCCAAGCATTAGCCTGGTCTGTATTAGTAATCCAATGACAATTCCACAATAGCACCATTTCCACATGGGGACTTTTCTGAAATCACACTGAGCTGGTTATTTGTGTGCTGCTTCACAGTTCTGTTAAAAAAGAACAATTTGACTCTCGTGATGGGACTGATGGGGTGGTAATTGGTCAGATTGTATTTATTCCCTCCTTAGGAACTGGACATAGTTGAGTAATCTTCCACATTGCCAGGAAGATGTCAGAGTTGGAGCTGGGATGAAACAGCTTCCCCAGGGACACAGCTTGTTGTGCAACACAAGTGTTCAGTCCTATTGCATCAATGGTGTCAGGGCCCATTGCCTTTGTCATATCTACTGTGTTCAGCTGTTTTTTCATGTCACATGCAGCGATTCGAATTGGTTAAAGACTGCCATCTGTGATTCTGTGGGTATCATGAGGGGGTGAGGTGGATCATCGACTCAACACGTCTGGCTGAGGTTAGTGCAGACACCACATAATTGATTTTTGCACTAATGTATAGGACTGTTCCATTATTTAGGATGGGGATATTTGTGGAGTCCTCTCCTCCAGTAACTTGTTTAATGGTCCATCGACATTTATGCGTGGATTTTGCAGGATGACAGTGCTTGGATCTGATTTGTTCGTCGTGGGATCATTTCTGCCTCTGTTAGTTCTGCTGTTTCGAATATAACCAGACAATTGCAGTGGCTTGAACGGGCTGTCATCAGGTAAAGGTACTGACCCTGGCA
The DNA here is from genome assembly GCF_047496795.1 of Chiloscyllium punctatum. Taxonomy (NCBI): domain Eukaryota; kingdom Metazoa; phylum Chordata; class Chondrichthyes; order Orectolobiformes; family Hemiscylliidae; genus Chiloscyllium; species Chiloscyllium punctatum. The sequence goes on along the minus strand of NC_092754.1, from coordinate 48,126,295 downwards.
TGTTCACCCACACTCGTCAAGGAACCATAGATCGGCTTGATGGTAATGGTGGACTGAGGGATTATCCTGAGGGAAAGGTTACAGATTGTCATTGAATACAATTCTGTTTCTGCTGCTGCTGTGATCTACAGCATCAGATGATAGCTCAGTTTAAGCTGCAATATCTACAATTCAATTCCACTGACTGTCCCCCAGTTCACACCGAGACCCATTCACCCAACAGCCCTGTGTTCAGTGACCTATTCTGATTTGTGATACGGTAACACTTCTATTTTCATATTCTCCTTCTGTTGAAATTCTTTCCTTGGTGTCACTCGTCTGATTTGATACTTCAACTCAATTCATTTAAGGTACTAATCTGAATGTATTCCTTTCCGTAATGCCATCTTCTGTATTTGAAGTGAACGGTTTTGCCTCTGTTTTTCTCCCTGATAATGATTAAGAGCTCTGCAGTGTCACTGATGCCAGCTTTATGCAGTGTCAGAGTCAAGGAATATGATCACCATGCGTTATTGTTCAGTTCCCAGTGCATGGCGCTCCATGTTGGACAGGATGTTTAGGCATCTTTGACATATTTCGTTGGAAATTTTTCAAACAACAGAAATTGCTGAAGAAATTGCTGAAGACGTTGCAGCATTTTCTGGAGTGAATGCAGAGTTATACTTTCAGGTCCAGTGAACCTTTACAAAGCTCCCAGTTTCTCCAGCAATTTTTGGTATTTTTAATTCCAGTATTGATGGTTATTTATTTAATTGAAAACTTGTCCTGTGCCCCTATTCATTTCTGGACAAATGCAGCATGTCTGTCAGCATCTGCAGAGACAGAGAAACAGAATTAGTGTTTCAAGTCTAGTGTGACACTTCTTCAGTACTGAACATGATTGGAAAATGGGCTTTTAATCCTTTGCCAGAGAAGGGGAATGGGTGACAGGGAAAAGAGGGTGTGGCAAAAGATAAAAGAAGTTTATGTTAAACGGGTTTAAATTAAGATGTGACTGGGGGAAAGGTGTTTTCCCTGTTGAGTGTAAGATAAGGAAGACACAAGCACAAAAGGTCATAGGGAGGCCAGGAGGGAGAATGTTGACTATATGGTATTATATAGATCTGGCCATTTTCATTGTCGAGATCATCACCCCCTTTAGACAAAGAAATTCAGGTGCTTGACTTCTTATTGCCACTAAGTAAGCGTTTCATGCTGCCTCAGTATTGTAATAAGGAGAAAAAAATAACAGTATGAAGGTTGGACTGAGTATTGTTTTACTGTCATGTTTAATATAGTTTCAAATTTGCAGCACTTATCTTTAAATGTTTGTTCTTGAAGTTAGTATCAGATGGAGTGTAGAAGGTTGCCGGCTGACATTATAGAAGTTTATGAAATCATGAGAGGGATGCATCAGGTGCATAGTCAAGATCTTTTCCACAGAATTGGAGAGTTCAACCATAGAGGGCATAGGTTTAAGGTGAAAGGGGCAAGATTTAAAAAGGACGAAGGGGCAACGTTTTTACACAGAGGGTGGTGTGGGTATGGAATGAGCTGCCAGAGGAAGAGTGGTAGATCCGTGTACAGCTGCAACGTTTAAAACTCATTTGCACAAACATATGAATGGGAAACATTAGAGGCATGTGGGCTAAATGAATGCAGATGGGGCTTGTTTAGTTTGGAAAACCTGGCCAGCATGGACATTGAGGAAAGCTTCACGCAGAGTCAGTGTGGCTTTGTGAAAGGGAAATTGTATTTTGCCCTGTAAAATCATGCAAAGCATTTCTGGAGATGCCTGAGAATGTAACAAGCGGAATTGATAAAGGGGATCTGGTAGACACTAGGCTTTCCAGTGATTTTCCACAAGGTATTACAGAATAAAAGATCTTCCTCAAGCCAGAAGATCGTAGGATGACGGATAATGTACTAACATGCGATGATGATTGGTTAACACATAGAAAACAGAGAGTCAGGATTAATGGATCCTTATGATAAAGGTGCATCTGCTGGCGTACCATACATATCAGTCCGATGGCATCAGTCATTTACAATCTATATTGACAGCCGAAAGGAGGGAGCTGAGTGCAATGTACATCCGAGTTTGTGGAAGACGCTAAGAACCAAAAGACAGGCTGCTATTTAATGGAGAGGACATCCAGAAAAGGAGCCGTACAAAGTGATTGGAGTCTTACAGTGTATGAAACACAAAGTCAGCATGCTGATGCAGCAAGTAACTAGGTTGGTTCATTAGCTGGCTTCCAGAGATGAAAGGGTTGAGTTATTCAGAATCTCTATAATTGTGAGGTGATTATTCATTGGGGTTTAAATGAATGAAGAGTGATACTGCTGAAACATACAAGATACAGAGCGGGCTTGAGAAGGTAGATGTTGAGAAGTTGATTCCAATCGTGGGCAGAGTGTCGAACTCGAGGACATAGATATAGAATAAGGAACATCGATTTCAATCTGAGATGCAAAGTGATGCCTTCTCTCAGAAGTTAGTGAATATCTGGAATTCCCTAACCCAGAGAGGTGTGGAGGGATACAGGAGTCAGCAAATGGTGGAGTTGAGACCTGGAGGAGATCAGTAATATTCTTAAGAAATGACAGGCACCGAATGACCTACATCTGTTACTATTTATTAATTTCACATGTTATGCTTTTGGAACTTAACTGGTTATTTTCCTGGATGTCGTGTTGCATAATGTTGCATTCAGGGACAGCAGATGATTTGTTTGGGTTAACCGTGGGTGGGGTATGGGGGCTGTATTCCTAGCGTATCTAGGTCTGGAACATGACCCACATCTAGATCAGAGGTTACAGAGAGGGGCAAGAGAGCTTGGGGGTGGGGTTGGTTCCTGATCAAGCCTGGATTTTCCAAGTACATTTCCAAAACTACACGTAACCATCGGAGTGGCCTCGATCTCTCCCTGTGTAGCAGGTGCGAAGTGCTGAATGGAACATCAGAACACAGGGCTGCTGGACACGAGGGGGCCATTCGGCCCTTTGACACTACTCCACCAGTAAATAAGGTCGTGGCTCATCCCATGGTGTTCCCACCTGCACTTTGCTCTCCATGCAACATTATCCCTGATTCACCTATCTATGGAAAATCAGATGAAGCTAGCCTCGATATAATATAAAGATTCAGCCATCCCAAATTCTGGGAAAGAGATTTGTCACTGAAATGAATGCCCACTTGGTGATTTTTTCTAATTCCTGCTCTGACTGAGATTAGAGGGTGTCACTGTTTCTTTTTCTAGTCCCACTCCTCCACTGCTCCCAACAAATTTTAAATGCAACCAGATTGGTGACATGTCCGATCATCAGTGACAGGAACAAGTCAGGTAGGTTTCTTTAATCAGTCTCAGTTAACTAATAGAACTAACGGATGCGCATGGTGGATCTGTGGTTAGCACTGCTACCTCGCATTCCCAAGGAGTTGGATTCAATACCAACATCGGGCGCCACTCTGTGTGGAGTTTGAGTGTTCTCTATGTAAGTATCTGTGTGGGTTTCCTCACAATGCTCCAATTTCCTCCCACAGTCCAAAGATCCGCAGCTTAGAGTGGATTGGCCATATTAAATTGCCAAAGTGCCCAGGGATGTGTAGATTAGGTAGGTTAGTCATGGGGAATGCAGTTTACATGGATAGTGTAGGGGGTGCAAATCCGGGGGGACACTGTTCTGAGGGTCAGTGTGGACTTGATGGACTGAATGTGCGGCATTCACACTGTAGAGATTCTATGAAAATGACAAGAAATTTGGACTATACCCAGTGGGTATCTATCTGATACACTCTCGTCTAGGTCTTGTATGTTTCAATAAGGTCACCTCTCTTTCCAAAAGTGACATGTTAAAGCCTTCATAATATAAGGTACTCATTCCTGGAATACGTGAAATGAAACATCTCCGAACTGCTTCCAATGTAATTATATCCTTTCTCAGATAAGGAGATAAAGAAAAAAATAATCTCACACTCAGAGCTTGTGTTTTGTTTTTGTTTTCTCAATGTTGTGGATCTTTGTAACTCTCTTTCCACAGAGCATTGGAGGCAGAGACATTTAATATTGTTGAAGAACAGACAGAAGCTTCATAAATAACAACGGAGTCAAGGATTATTGGGGATTGGCAGGTATGTGCGTTGTGCAGAAAATGTAGACAGTGTTACCAAATGACACAGCTCCAGAACATCCAGGAATGTAATTTAAAACGGAACGATAATATCAATAAAATGTTCAGGGGGAATCAAGATGGTGGCGATACGGAAGGTCTGCTTTACTGGGCTCTGCATCACAGCACGGGCAAAGTGGTTCTCTAACCCACCCCATCCCAGCCATTTACTTAAAATTCAACACTAAAAAGAGCGATAGAATCTTTACTAATCCCGTTTTGTCAAGTGGAAATGGCAAAACATGGGAAAGGATCGAGTAAGTCCCAACACACGGTGCACCCGTCAGAAGCATCGAGCATGCCTGAGGCTGTAGCTGCAACCCACTCTGCTCGTTCAATAGACCCAGGTACTCACCAGGCCTTGGTCACTGAGTTCACCAAGTTATGTGAAATGATTGAAGCCATGATTGAACAAACGTTCAGCAATAGGCTAGAGCCGCTCTCAACCATGCTCCAAAAACATGAGCAGCAACTTGACAGCATTGGAAACAGAACAGACAATGTCAAGCGCCGAACTGCATTGACAGAGACCGCGGTCGATTCCTCTCGGGAGAGGATCCTCGCCCTTGAAATACAGGTCCGTACCTTAGTTGAACAAGATGCCCACCTCGAGAACATGGACAAGATGAAGAATGTTCACTTCGTGGGTATGCTGGACCAGATGCAGGTGATCAGCCAGTGAGTTTTTTCAAGATCTGGCTGCTGTGATTCCTTCACTTCGAAGCTGAAGGGGATGGGTGAAGACTAAGACTGTTCATCGGGTTATGGCGCGGGGGTCAGACTCAGTCCAACACCTTCGCCTGTCCTTGCGTGGTTCCATAGTTATGGGGATAAACAAAGACTGATGGAAGCTCAGTGTGGTTTCTGATGACTTTAATTCACGAGAGCTCCAGGATTATATTCTTTCAGGACTTTTAAGCAACGGTGATTCAGAAAAGAACATCTTTTGATGATATCAAGAGAAGAGTAAGGGAACTCGGGATTCAGTATTCCTTACGGTTCCCAGCGGTTCTTCATATTGCTTTGAATGGATCAATGAACTCGACTGACTCTCCAGAGAAAGCAAAAACTTTGTGGACATTTTAAAGTAAGCTGGATGTTTAGATAATCATGTTCCTCTCTTAAAGAAATTTTGTTGGATTTTTCTGTATTAAACAGTGTTAAATTAGAGTCGGGGATGGGTAGAGTTCTTTTAACTTGTTCATTAGTATTATTACTCGTTTTCTATTTCTTTGCTTGTGTCTGGGCTGTGCCTCAAGCTGGAGGGAGTTACAAATGTGGTTATGATGACTAAGTGCCGACCTTAGGGCAGTTGAAGCCCGATTTCTGTTATTTAATTGACCTAGATGCCATCTTGGTAGCGGGCAGAATATAAAGTTTTGGGATATGTAAGCGAACCCAGTGGGCGGGGGATCGGGTAAATTCCCCTATAAACTGTCATTGGCACTTTGGATTTTGTTTCGTTCTTTGTTTTATGTGTTTAGCTTTGGAAAGTTTTGAGAGCTTGTTAGTTGTAGTAGTTTTAGTTTGTAGAGATTTTAGGCTCGATGAGTACTTTGTCATTAATGTTCAGCGATGTGTAATTTGATGTGAAACTGTCGAGAGTTCAAATGTTGCTACAGTGCGTTATGGATAATGATGGACTTAAATAGTGTGCCTGAAACATAAGGGGAGCCATCTGCCAGTCAAGAGGAAAAATGTGTTGTCTCGTCTTAAAAAAGAGAGGGTGGATGTTGCCCTATTGCAGGAGATGCACCTTGATGACAAGGAACATCTGAAGTGACAGCAGGGTGGATTTGATCAAGTTTATTTTTCGTCTTTTAATACTAGGAGTAGGGGAAAAGTTATAATGGATAGGAAGAATCTTCCATTTAAATTACTAGATTGTATTAAACACCCACGGAAGGATCATAATCCTCAAAGCCTTGAACTATGGGAAATAATACAGTATTTTGAATGCTTATTGCCACCTGGTGCACCCTCTTAAAATCCTGTTAGATGCATTTGCCATAGTAAGTTATCTTACATCTTGGCACATTATTGTAGAAGGAGATTTCAACTGTCTTATGGCCCTACGGTGGACAGAATGTCCAAAGGTCCCCCAATACCCTCGTTATAATGTAAGCAATTGGTGTATTTGTGTGCAGAATTAGAGCTGATGGAAGTCTGGAGGCAAATCTTCCTCACAAGTAGGGATTTTATTTTCTTCTTTGACCCGTAGAAATGGCACACGAGGGTTAATATCTTCCCCATCCCTGACATAATCTTAGATTCGGTGTCAAACTGCACAATTGGGAATATTACCCCAACATACCTGCCCCAGAGGTGGGATAGAACTCACATAAGATTATGTTGTATGCAGATGGTCTTCGGTAGATCACGTAATGCAATGCATTAATTCGCTTGTCGCCTTTTCGGGCTTTAAGATTAACTTTACAAAGTTGGAGGCCATGTCTCTGGGAGGTCTTGGGGAAATACCTGATATTGAGGGCATATCCTGGTTTACTTTTAAATGGTCACGGGGGTTGGGGGGTGCGGGGGAGGGTCTCCCTATTTCGGTTTATTCATTATATTCGTCTTTGCTCATTTATTTAACATGAACTATGTCAATTTGTTTGACAAAATTAAACAAGACCTTCAATGATGGGAGGCACTTTCAATATCCTGGCTGGGTCTTATAGCTATTATTAAAATGAATGTTCTTCCTCATTTACTATACCCCGTATGAATGCTTCCTTTGACGTTTCCCACACAGACATTTAGGAGACTTTATGGCTGGTTTAGCTCTTTTATTTGGCACCACAAGCGACTCTTTATCAAGCTAACCAAATTGCAACTACCCCACAGATTGTGGGGAGTAGATCTCCTAGATAAAAGCTATCAATTAACTGTTTTTTTATCCTGTGTTAGTGTCTGGACTGCTGAGGACTCGGCGTCAATAGGGTTGGATATTGAACCCTCTCAGACAAAGTGGACCCTTATTAGTCTATTGGTCTTAGACAGAATGACAACGTTTATGGAGTATTGACATAACCCAATAATTATCAATACTGTTAAAGCATGAATGACAATGCTTCAGATTGAGGGCAATACAGCCAAAACCGTGTTTCTTACCCCTATAATTGGTATACCGGGTTTTGATCCTGGGATAATGGATTCCAGGTTTAAACTGTGGGCAGCCAGGGGCGTGCCTTGCTTGAGTGATTTAGAATTAATAGAATCCCTGCAGTATGGATACAAGCCCTTGGGCCCAGCAAGTCGACTTCGCCCCTCTGAAGAGTAACGCACCCAGACCCATTCCCCTAACATACTATATTTATCCTGACTAATGCCCAAACCTACACATCCCTTAACACTATGGGTGATTTATCAATGGCAATTCATTTAACCTGCACACCTTTGGACTGTGGGAGGAAACCCACACAGACACCGTGAGAATATGTTAACTCCACACAGCGAGTCACCCGAGGCCAGAACCAAAGCCGCAACCCTGGTACTGTGAGGCAACAGTACTAATCACTAAGCCACCATGTATTATTTGAGGGGGAAACAATTATATCATTTGATCAAATAACTCGTACGTATGGACTACCTAGTAGAGACCTCTTCTGTTATTTTGCAGATCAGAGATTTGATTTTAAAATAAAAAGACACTTTTAACAGACTATTACAGTTCCGATAGAGACAAGAGGGTGCCTATTGCTTAGAATACACTCTCTTTCAGTTGCCTTTATCATCAGTTGGAGAGAGTCCCCTCAGACGAGATTGTGTTGCTTTTTGATGTCTGCGAGAGAGAGTTCAGGGTTCAGAACACTTCGGAGACATGGGAGGGTATTTGTGAAAATGATCGATGATTTTTGATCTGTAACAGGACCCATTCCATGCAGTTGAAAATTCATCATAGAGTCTATCTGACCCCAGATTGTCTCTCAAAAATCAAAGTGGGAATATCTTCAGCATGTACTAAATGCAGAATGACTACAGGCACCCTTACTCATTGCTTGTGGTCCTGCTGCAGTCTTCAGATATATTAGAGCACTGTGTTAGGTGTGACAGAGTGGGTCTTGGAGACTGAATTGGAGATGGACCTGGTTTCTGTTTTCCTTGGCCTGCCCAGGGTACTTTACAGAGATACACATGGGGAAAAAAAATCCTTAATTTTTGTGCTAGGAAAAATATTCAGTTTCGTTAGATGTCTGAAACCCCCCCGGGTCTGTTGGATCGTCGTAAACTCTTCATGCACCAGTATGGTACACCAAAAAACTGAGATTTATATAAGACATGGCAGCCCTTTTTAGATTACACTATACAGGCTTGTCTGCCATACTAAGAAGGGCTTTTATATAGCCATGACGATATTGTCTAATGCATCAACAGCCAGAGAGGAAGAACTATGAACATAAAAATGTGTATCAGTTAATGCTTGATGATGAATGAACGCTATCGTTTTGTAATGCTGAGCTGTATTATTTATTCATTATTTATTGTTTATTTTTGTTTTTCTTCTGTCTGTGCAGTGTTTTTAACTTGTTTTGTATGTACATATAATTAGGTGTAATTTGGTTCAGTTATTAGAGTTATCTTGTTATTGGTTTATTATAATATTAAAAATCTCTTTTTCAATAAAAAATTGTTTTTAAAATTAAAATGCGAACATCGATGGAATAGAGTCCCAAAAACTGTCATTAGAGAGATCACTCATGGTGGTTTATATTGAGGATCACCACAGCTGGGGTGATAGAGTGAGGTTGAGAGAGCGTCCCCTTCATGGTAACCTCTGTCAGTGCGAGGAACTGAACCTGCGCTGTTGGCCTCCCTCTGTATCACAAACCTGCCGTCCAGCCAACTGACTGGGAGACAGTGTAACTGCTACAGACAGAAACAGTCACAGACAAAAGGTAAGAGAAACATTCATAACAAAGAAAGTGGTACAATTCAGATAACAGTTAAGATAACACCTGAGGGTAAAACCGTTCTCTGTTTGCAATTCTATTTTATAACAAGATTTGTTTAGAAGCTGTCTTTGGTTTAATATCATTAAGGTGAGTCAAGTGAAACAACCAGAATTACTAAGTGTGATTGGATATCTATAACCATAAAATAAGTGTACATTTTTGCTTGGTCTGTGTAATACATGCTGACCGTTGCATGAAAGTATAAAGATTACGGAATATATTGTTAGGAGTGTCCGTCCCAATGGGAAATGCCCTCAAACAGGCTCTTGAAAAAATCTGGGGTAAAGGTGCCTGAGTGCAACCTGGTCAGTGACAGGAACCCAGGGTGTTGAATGAGTGAAAGTTCCTGTAACATGTAGTTGAGAAAACCATCAGATCAGCGGGGAACTTATTAAGTGTCAGAGCACGTTTGAAGAGCTGAATGGCTTCAGCATGGTTTGAATTGTGTGTGAATTGAAAAACGTACATCTCTACTCCTTCCTCTTATGTGTTACACACTTGGACACTGCCATTTTCCAGAAACTGGGAATTATTTGGAACATTATCTGGGACATTCCATAATCGGCATTCTCCAGAATATTCTATAACTGTGTGGGGGGTTTTGCAAAGGCGAAAGATAGAGATAGAGAGAGAGGGAAGGTGCTGCATGCGGTAGTGAGAGTGGAGGATCATGAGCCTTGTTCAGGGGTCGGTGCTATAACAGATATACTGTGAGTGTGAGGGAGCAGAGAAAATACAGTGATACTTATCCTGACAGAGCAGGGAATGTAATTGATACTTGTCCTGTATTGCTGGACATTTCTTCAGAGAGCAGATAGTGCACTGAGCTGGGTGGTGAGTTCAGACCATGTTCGGTGGGTCTGGTGATGTGGCTCCCGCTGGGAAGAGAATGGTCCCCCTCTGTACTACTCCAACCACTATGCCCGCCATGGTGTAATTGCCCCTTATCTGCCAAGCTGCCATTTCCCTGCCCTTGCTCTGTATTCATCTAATCATTTCCTATCTGTGTATTTGTCCAAATGCCTTTACAATGTTGTTATTGTACCCAGCTCAAACATTTCCACTGGCAGCTCAGTCCATATGCATACCATGCTCTGTGTAAAAAAGTTGACCCTCAGGTTCATTTTTATTTTTTTCCTTTCCAAATATTACCGGATGTTAGGATATTAAAAACAGAGCAAATCTATGACACTGTTAGAGAGATCCTTATTTTGGAGAAGTTCAACAATTCACGTCCTGCAGTCGTGAAAACTCATGTGGAAGAGCAGAGAATTAAAACAGCAAGATTAGAAGCTGAAATGGCTGATGATGATGATTGGGTTCAGAAATCAAAGTTTGGTTTCTGTGAGGGCTTGAGAAGAATGTGCGAGATTTTCTTAAAACACATCCCTGTAAAAGTAAGGTTTACTTGCAAAGGTCAGGAGTAGCAGGTAAAGAGGTTACAGCATTAAGAGGTACAGAAGCATGTAACTCTTTTATGCTGAGACATGAGGAGCTGTGTCATTCAGAAGCACTATTGGAGCGACGAGAAGTGCTCCATTATGTAACGTGTGATTGGAGTGTCCAGTGGAAACATCAGCAGATTTATTCCACAATGGGGAAGGAGGCCTTTAGCTTGATGTTGGTGTTACAACATTTCAGCATTTAAATTACGAATAACATACCTGAGACAAATCTTCCTCACTAATCGTGACCCCTTAAAGTTTTTGGAGAAGTTTAGGGAGAAAAATACCAGTCTGCTTCGATGGAGCTTATTATTGCTGCCATTCAGTTTGAAATTATACAGGTGACAGGGCGAGAAAACCTAAGTTTTGACACGTTGTGGAGACTGGGGTGAGGAAAGACAAAGGCATTCTGTGGCAGGAGTAAAATGACTGAACTCAAAACTAGTTGTGAACATTTGTATGCTCGCAGTCAATGTAATGTATATGCATTTCAGTCTACTAATAGAGGAAGATTAGAAGGTCTAAAATGAATCCATCTTTGTATATTGATGGATTATTTCATTAAAGGTGGAGTTGTGAGGACAGTATCCATATAAAAAGATTATTTTCTCTTGGGTTCTTTGAAGAGAGGTTTTAAAGGCAGAGGTGCAGAACTGCTGTCTGAAAACAATCCAAGTAAATAACTGAGAAAGCCTTTAGGTTTTATTAAAATGGTGGGAATAATGGAAGGGCAGTGGGCAGCTCTCCCAGATCAGGATTCCGCGTTTTGCTTTTAGCTGCAGCATTCAGAAGCTGCTCGGGGTCCCAGAAGGGTTGGAAGCTTCAATACATGATGCCCAAATGAACAAGAAATGGAGCAGAGGCGACAGAGAGGGATAGTTCGGAAACTACGGAGTGAGAGTGTCTGGGGAAAGGGATCTGCTGTATCCACCCCGGGTTTTCCAGAAACAGCTTCCCAAGCTTCACTTAACCCAGGAGCAGAATGTGAGGGGCCCTGACTGAACAAGGAGCTTGTCACAGAGCGGTGTTACCTCCAACAACATGACCTGCAGCTTCACACCAGGGGGAGGATGGTGCTGCCAGGGGCTGTTAGGGTCACTGTTACCTTCAGCTTCTATGATCCAGAACTTTCCAGGCAGGACTAGATGACATATCCATCATCTCCCAGTATCTCAACATCAATGTTACCATTCAGTGATGGAGGATATATATGGTAGATGAGGTAAATACATTGTTTCTCCCATAGCAGGGAGCTGCCGTGTGTATCCAGTATAGTGGGATTCCCGATGGTGTACATGGCATCTGCAGAGTCCCCATGAAATTGGGGAGAGTTAGAGGAACTGAAAGAGCTCTCTCTCTATTAACGTTGCAGCGTCCCCATGCATAGTACATCATGTTGGTGAATACCCACGGTCCTGGCAGCAGTCAGGGCCTCTTCATTCAGAAGCAGTCAGCCATTCCCATCGTCAGCGGGTCTCCACATAAAAAGAAATTAATACATATTGGACAAAGGCGGTCCCCTTGATACGCATTACAAAACATCATCCCGACCACCAATCAACCTCATCAAAGTATTCCATGTGTACGGAGAGCAATGGGGGCAGTTGGAGCGTCAAGGAGCAGATGATTAGGGATGGAGCAAAACCTCCCATGTCAGAACGAGTCTGAGTGAACCCCCTAGTACACAGTATCATAAAGTCCTGTAATCCCTCTCCATTTCAGTAACATACTGCCTTCCATTATTCCTGTAAATGAAATGACAGGTTTTATCATGTTAAATTCCACCTGCCAAACTATTACCTATTACCTTTACCTCTGTGAATCTATTTGCAGACTCTCCATCCTCTCTTGACAAAGTAATCTCTTGCTTACCACAGCGACATCACCAAGCTCAGCATCTGTATATTTGTTCCATCCTCCTGATCATTAATATAGACTGTAACTAGTTGAGGACCCAGCGCTTGTCACTGTGACTCCACTGGTTACGTTCTCTCTAACTGATTTATCCTGAGTGCCTGCTTTCTGTATGATACCCAGTCCTCCCCCATTCCTGTGTAACACAGTCGAAGAGTTGAATAAGAACAAGGAGCATCTGTGAGGTCCAGCCGCTCGATGAGGCTGATGTCAACGCGGCCTCTGTTCCACTTTCCTGCCATCTCTCCATCCTAAAACTCTAGTCTCTTGTTGTAGATTGTGCCACATGAAAAAAATCCACCCCACGTCTACACTTTCAATTACTTTTAACATTTTACAGACCTCAATGAGCTCTCCTTTAATTCTTATGAACTCAAGAGTATAGGCCTAAACTGCTCAATTTCTCTTCATAAGACAAACTCTTCAAATATGGAATCAATCTAATGAAGCTCGTCTGAATTGTCTCCAATGGAAATACCTCATTCTGTAGGACACCCAAACTGTACTCGAGTTGCAGCCTCACAAACGCCTTGCATAGCTACACCAACACTCCCTACCTTTCTACTGTATCCTTTTATGAATAAACAACGAAATTATGCTTGCATATCTCATTACTTGCAGTACCCGCAGGGAGGCTTTCTGTGATATGCAAGCAGACACCCAGATCCCTCTGCACCTGAGCATTTTGAACTTTCTCTCCATTTAGATAATAATTTGTCTTTCTATTATACTGACCAACTTGAATAGCCCCATACTTATTCACTTTAATTTTCCTTGCCAAATGTTGGCCCATTCACCCAAACTATCCATATAGTTTTAAAATCTCCTGGATCATCATTCCAAAGTAATTTCCCACCGATGTTAGTGTCATTTGAAAATGTGGCACCGTATTTTCTATCCCGTCAACCGAGTACAGTAATACCATCGATTGCAAATGGTTAAGGCATGAGAAATGAAATCAATGGCATCCCACAAATTGCATTTTTCAAAATAAAATGACTCATTTATTCCATCTGACTGCATTTTGTTGGTTAACCAATCCTCCATCCGAGCTAATAAATTACTCCTAAACCCATGTTGTCTGATCTTACCACTTACTCTTTGGAGAAGTGACACATCCAAAGCCTTCACGAAGACCAGATCTATTCCATCTTCAGGATTCCCACTGTCCACCTTGTTTGTCACATCTTTAAGTAACTCAAGCAAACACTTCAAACCTGATTTATCCTTTGTAAAACCATGTTGACACCGATGGATTGTGGTTTAACTTTACAAATGTCCTCAACAATGGATTCTAATAATTGTCTTAAATTACAATAGTTTTTATCGTTACGTTTTACTCCCGATGCATACATTTGTTATAAGTACTTCCCTTTCGAAAACCCTCACGTATCCTTTGATGGGCAAAGCTTTTTAAGAGACCTACTCCAATTGCTGTGTAAGAGGCATGTGTGGCTGACTGGACTCATCATCCTGCTGGTATACAAACTCGATGGGCTGATGTCTTTCTGGTGTTCCCATTTTGTCACCTCCAAGGACAGAATGACCTCCACCTGTTGAAATGTGAGAGGATTGGGAGATTATGGAATTTTCCTGTTGCTGTGCAACATTTTTGAGGGACTGATGGGTCTTCTCATACTTCACCATAACAGGTGGAAACACTGAACGGTCTCATCATGTACACCGGAGATGGGAGCGAGGGAGTGATTGGTCTTCTCTTGTTCCCATACATACGTGTTTAAATTACCTATTACCTATTCCTTTCTCATGAAAGAAATCTCAGATAGTTTTTATCCTGATCCAATTCCCTTGCAATAGGCTCGGTGGGTCTGAACGGCCTCCTGTTATCCCAGTGTAACAATATCCAGTCACTGTGTGACCTCTTCCAATTCCTATGTTACAGACTTGAGGAGGCTGAATGGACTGATCCTGTTGCTGTTTAACAGGATACTGGTGCAGCATGGCCTACTGTTATAGGCTCGAGTGGCTGATTAGCCTCCTTCTGTAAATGTATATCAGGCGCCAGAGGCTGAATAACCTCGTCCTGTTTTGGGGTAACAGGGTCGAAGGCCTGAATATCCTCCTGTTGTTCCTGTGTAACAGGCTGGAGAATGGAATGGATTCCTCCATTATCTGTGTAATTCACTTCACTTGTTGACTCCTTCTGTCATCCATGTTCAAATAAGATCATCTTTAATTTTTGTAAACTCCAATGGCTACTGGGTCAACCTGATCATCCTTTCATTATAGGCTCGGACCTTCATTGCAGAAACCATCTCTGAGCTGTTTCCAATATAACAACATCCTTTCTTCATTGAAGAGACTAAATCTGGACACACTACTCCAGATGTGATCTCACTAAGACCATGTACAGCAGCAGTAAAACTTTACCAGCCTGCTGTAAAGTTCCCACCCAGGTTAGAGCTGTCTGAGCTCTCTGAGGGAAATACAGAGCATTGTTAGAAGATCATTGTCCTCCTCCATTCCACAGTATCATGGGAGATCTGGAGAAATTAAAGTTTGAGAAGATCATAAGTGATGTGGTGAGATGATCTCTACCATTAATCTCCCCAGAGCCCACGTCGCTCAGATTGAACAGAATCTAGTAAGGTGGAGCGCAAAAACAGCAAGGAGGAGCAAACATTGATGGGAGTTATATATCAAAGTGAAAGCTGCAATACAAATGCTGGGCATGTTATAAAACAGTAAAAGAGATATACACATTTGTGGGTACTGCAGTAATAATGTACTGTTTAAGTTATATCCAAACTGTGTAAAACCAATTGAATGCTAATGCTGGGAAAAATGGATTTCATGATCACGTGTGAAATGGTTTACATGAACATTATGTCGAGCACCGAGCTCGAGATCAGGTGATTTATGAATTGGTGTTGAGTGATCAGAAGAGCAAATTGAAAATTTTGCTGTCAAGAACCTTTTGGGAACAGTGAACACAATTAATTTTTTATGCTGTTTGAGTACACAATAGTTTTTGTTGTATTTGAAATAACCGTTATAAATCTGAGTCAGGCAAGCCATCAAGGAGTGAGGAGAAAGTGGGGACTACAGATGCTGGAGATCAGAGTCGAAGAGGATGGTGCTGGAAAAGCACAGTCAGGCAGCATACTCAGAGCAGATAAATCAATGTTTCAGGCATAATCCCTTCATCAGGAATGAAGCTTATGGGCCAAGGGGGCTGAGGGATAAATGAGAAGGGGGTGAGGCAGGGGTGAGGTAGCTGGGATTGCGGTAGGTGTGGTTGAAAGAGTTAGGTGATGAAGGGAGACAGAACGCCTCATCTACTGCATCCATTAAACCCAATGTCTTCTCTACATTGGCGAGGCAGGACGTCGACTTGTGGATCATTTCAGAGAACATCTCTGGGACAGCCACATTGAACAACTCCATCGCTTGTGGCTGAGCACTTTAACTTCCCTTCCCACTCTGCCAAGGACATGAGGGTCCTAGACCTGCTCCATCACCAAACCAGAGCCACCAGAAGCCTGGAGGAAGAAAGCCTCCTCATCTGCCTTGGGACCCTCCCACCACAGGGGATGATAGTGGATTTCCCCATTTCCCCGAATCCCACTTTATCCCACTCCAACCTTCCAAGTCAGCACCGCCCTTTTGAATGTTCCTATGTGTCCACCTTCCTTCCTATCAATCTGGTTCACCCTCCTTTCCAACTATCACTTTCAACCCCACCTTCATCTACCTTTTAGATGAAAGGAGGCAGCTTAGAAAAATGCCAAGTCTTGCGGTAAGCCAGTGGATTCAGAGAAATGTAGGACCCAGCAAAGGATGACCAAGAATCTGAGAAGAAAATCAAAAAGAAGAAAAGCGTGCAAACGAAAGAAAAACAGAAAGACTGCTAAAAAGCGTCTATCAATGTATGAAACAAAAATAAAAACATGGTCAAATTTGGAACAGTTGGTGCACGTTCAGGATAATTTATTGCAGAGAACAGAGAAATCGCAGGGAAAAGAAACAGTTTCTTTGTGTTTATCTTCATGGAAGAATGTCCAGAAATTCTCCCAGAAATTCCAAGTGACCATTGGACTCGTGTAAGTAAAGTCTAACATCAGTCTTATCAGTGTTGAGGTCATCTTTTAAAAGAAAGCTGGATTGAGTATTTATAAATCTGACAGACTAGATGTACTTCATACAAGAATTTCAGAGGAAGCAGCAATAGACAGGTTGATTGCATGGCGGATTTTCACTTTATTTACCGACACATTCCCGAAAGGCATTTAGCCAATCTGGATAAGGCAATGGTTATAAATATTATCAAACAGTTTAAGAAAGGATTAAGATGGAGAATGGTGAACTACAGACCAGTTATCTTGTCTTCTGCAGTCAGGTATCTGTTGGACTCGATTACAAAGAACATGCTACTAGATATATAGAAGGTAATAACATAACTGGGGAGTGTGAGAATGTACAGATGGAAGGAAAACCAGAAGTGGCAAATTTTTTTTTGGAATAGTTTGAAGATGATTCCTGTGGACATAGGCAATGAAGAACCAATGTATAACGTATAGTTGGATATTCATGAGATCTTTTTAAAAACTCAAGCCGTAAGCTCATAAGAAAAGTTAAAGCGAGAGGTATTAGGAAGAACATATGTAAATGGGAAAGTAAAAATTAAGTTTACATTCATGTGAATGTAATTGGAAGATAGAGGATGTCGTGCACCAGTTGTATCGAGTGTTCATGAGACTACACTTAGAGTATTTTGTATCGTTCGGAGTCCCAATCTAAGAAAGAATATATTGACTACAGAGGAACTGCAAAATATATTATCCAGATTAATCCCTAAAATGGCAAGATTGTCTGAAGGGGAAACTCAGCCTGTGATCTCGAGTTTCAAAGCATGAGAGGTGATTGCAGTGAAACTTAGAAACATAGGGGGGGACTGAAGAACAGAGGGACATGGAGAAGTACAAGTAGGTGAGATAAGGGAGGATCCCATGATATTCTACACAGACAAGTAAAACAGAATAATCCATAAACAGTTAGTGTCCATTAGAAACCAAAGGGGCAATCTGTGTGTCAAGCTGGAGAACATTGATGGATTGTTACATGAGACCTTCAAATCTATTTTACTTGGGAGAAGGATGATGCAGGTACAGAATTCAAGAATGTGGACTGGAAAACTCTTGAACTGATTGATGTAAATTTTGAGCAGGGATTTGAGGCTTTGTTCTGTATAAATTTGGTCCAATCTCCATGGCTGAAAGAGTTGTATCACAGTCGGCTGTTGGGGTCAAGGGAGGAAAGACCTTGACTGAATATTTGAATTAGAATCTGACCATAGGAGAGGTGCCAGAGAACGGGAGAACTGCTAATACAATTCCACTTCACAGTAAGGGTGGGAGAGATAGATCAGGGAATGATAGACGAGCGAGTATGAGATCACTGTTAAGGAAACTACTGAAGAACATAGTGAAGGAGAAAATTGAACTTCAATCAGAGTCACAAGGTTTGATCAGGGATAACCGTCATGATTTTATCAGAAGAAAGTCACAAGCAATGGGTTTGATTGCATTAGTTTGAGCAGGTCGATCGTTTTGTTTTGTAGGAAGGCCTTTGAAAAAATTTCCACCTGGGAAACTGAAAAATAAAGTAAAATCTCACAATATGAAGCATAACTTGACAAGTAACAATGAAAATTGTCTTAGTGGCAGGACACAGAGGTTGGTGAGAGAAGGCTGTTTGTGTGACTGGAGACCAGTGGCCCCTGGTGTACCACAGGGATCAGTGCTGTGTCCCTTATTGTTTGTGTTATTCATAGAAAATATAGATGTGAATGTGGAGGGGGTTAGGTGGAGAGTGGAGGAGATGTGAGAAGTAAGTGCTTGTTTTACATAAAGATTGGCTGGGTGGTTAGCAGTGAGGAGGAAGTAGTGGCTTCATAGTTCTATGAGTGTATGGTGTGGAAGGTCAATTATTGAGCAGTTTAAGCCAGGAATTGATGAGTTTCTGAAGAGTATATTTACAAAGATTAAAAGAGTGAACTGTAATAACTTCAAAGTTTGTGCGAAGATTTGTAGCTCAGGTGCTCATTGTTGTGGTTCTCTTCGCTGAGCTGGGAATTTGTGTTGCAGACGTTTCGTCCCCTGTCTAGGTGACATCCTCAGTGCTTGGGAGCCTCCTGTGAAGCGCTTCTGTGATCTTTCCTCCGGCATTTATAGTGATTTATATCTGCTGCTTCCGGTTGTCAGTTCCAGCTATCCGTTGCAGTGCCCGGTATATTGGGTCCAGATCGATGTGCTCATTGATTGAATCAGTGGATGTGTGCCATGCCTCTTGGAATTCCCTGGCTGTTCTCTGTTTGGCTTGTCCTATAATACTAGTATTGTCCCAGTCGAATTCATGTTGCTTGTCATCTGCATGTGTGGCTACTAAGGCACTCTCAGACAACGACTCACCAGAACGAATGACCCGATACCCAACATGAGCAAAACCAATGTCATGTACAAAATCCCATGCAAGGACTGCACAAAACACTACATAGGACAAACAGGAAGACAGCTAACGATCCGCATCCATGAACACCAACTAGCCACGAAGCGACACGACCAGCTGTCCTTAGTAGCCACACACGCAGATGACAAGCAACATGAATTTGACTGGGACAACACTACTATTAAAGGACAAGCCAAACAGAGAAGAGCCAGGGAATTCCTAGAGGCATGGCACTCACCCACAGATTCAATCAATAAGCACATCGACCTGGACCCAATATACCGGCCACTGCAACGGACAGCTGGAACTGACAACCGGAAGCGGCAGATTCAAACCATTACAAATGCTGGAGGAAAGATCACAGAAGCGCTTCACAGGAGGCTCCCAAGCACTGAGGATGTCACCCAGATCGGGGACGAAACGTCTGTAATGACTTGTTAAATCATGTCAACGTGAGAAATTTGAGAAAACAAGTGGAGCTTCCTTACAAACTGAAACTAGAGAATGTAAAATGGAGAACATGGAAATGGCAGAACTATGTAGCCACTACTTCAGTTCTGTCTTCACAGAACTTTCTAACAATACTAGGAAAATCAAATCTGGTGTGGGAAAATGATAGAGTACATGGAACATGGAACATAAATGGTTTAGGAAAAATTATTGGGACTGAAAATAATGGTCATAGACAATACTAACATAGAATAATGAAATGGGAATTATGTTTGAAAAACAGAATGGGAGACAAATGAAAGAGAAGCAATGGATGTAAAACATTTGGATTTTCAGAAAAGTTTTGGTAAAGCTCCAAGCCCAGTTTATAAAATCAAAACTAAGTGGATTGGGACGAATGTATGGCCATGTTTCTATAATGGGACAGCTGGCAGGAAACAGTGAATAGAAATAAACAGACTCGTCAAGAAACAGCCTGACATTGTCTGTAAGTTATGATTCTGTGAGTTTGACCATGTCCCAGACTCCCCATCACCTTCCCCGAATATCTCCTATCTCACCAACAGGACAGACACAGCAGAAGTGGCGGCACAGTGGGATACAGTTGGAAGGGAATTGCTCTTGGAGTCCTCAACAGTGACTCCGTATCCCGTGAAGTCTCGTGGCATTAGTATACACATGGGAAAGGAAACCTCCTGCTGATAACCATGTACCAGCCTCTTTCAACTGATGAATCAGTACTCCTCCATGCTGAACAACACTTGGACGAAGCACTGAGAGTGTCTAGGATGTAAAATGTACTCTGGGTGGGGGATTTAAATGTCCACCACCAAGAGTAGCTCAGCTGCAGCATTACTGATTGAGCTGGTCGGGTCCTAAAGGATATATAGATTAGGCTGGGTCTACGGCAGGTGGTGAAGGAACCAACAAGAAGGAAATACATACTTGACCAGATCCTTACTAATCTGCCAGGTGCAGAAGTATCTGCCCATGACAGTATCGGTAAGAGTGACCACTGCATAGTCATTGTGGAGACAAAGTCACACCTTCACATTGAGAATAACCTCCATCATTTTGGGTGACACTATCACCGTGCTAAATAAGACCAACTTCAAACACATCTAGCAGCTCAAGTCTGGGTTTCCATAAGGTGCTGTGGGTCAGCAATAGCAGCAGAATTGTACTCCAGTGCAACCTCATGGCCTGGCATATCCCCCTCATGACAATTACCATCAAGACAGAGGATCAACCTTGATTCAATGGAGTGTGCAGAATGGCAGGAGCAGCAAAAGCCATACCTGACAATGAGGTGTCAGCCTGGTGAAGCCACCAAACAGGACCATGTGTGCGCCAAACAGCATAAGCAGTAAGTGATAGACAGAGCTTAGTGATCCCACAAGCAACGGTTCAAATCTCAGCTCTGCAGTCCATCCACTTCTCGTCGAGAATAGTTATGGACAATTTACCATTTCATTGGCGGAGGAGATTCCGCAAATATCCCCATCCTTAATGATGGAATAGCTCAGCACTTCAGTGCAAAAGATAAGGTTGATGCATTCTTTAGTCAAAAGGACATCTTCAATCAAAGTGCTAAGTGGATGAAATATCTCAGCCTCTTACAGTGATCGTCAGCAATTCAGTTACCAGTCATCAGCCAATTCGATTCAGTCCACGCAATACCCAGAAACAGTTGGAGGCACTGTATACTCCAAAGGGGAAGCATGCTGACAACATTCTGGCAATAATACTGAAAACGTGTACTGCAGAACTTGTCACTGCCCTAGCTAAACTGTTTCAGTATCGTTACAACATTCCCCCGATTACATGGAAAATTACCCAAGTATCCCCCATACATAAAAAGCAGAACGAATCCAATCCGACCAATTACCACCCCATCAGTCTACTTTCGATCATCAGTAAAATGATGGAAGGTGTCAGTGCTTTCAAGCAGCACCTCCTCAGCAATACCCTGGTCAATGACGCCCAGTTTGGGCTCCACCAGGGTCACTCAGTTCCTGATCTCATTACCTTGGTTCAAACATGGACAAAAGAGCTGAAATTCCAGAGGTGGGGTGAGAGTGACAGCCCTTTAAAACAAGGCTGTCTTCGACCAAATGTGGCATCACGAGGTGTTAATAAAACTGGTATCGATGGGTATCAGGGGCAAACACCCCGCTGTTTAGAATCATACATAGGAAGATTGTTATGGTTGATAAAGGTCAGTCAACCCAGCTCCAGGACAAGTCCGTAGGGTCCCTCAGGCAGTGGCCTAGGCCAAAACATCTTCAGGGCTGCTTGATAAATGACCTTCCCTCTATTATAATGTCAGAAGTGGGGATGGTCGACAATGGTTGCACCATGTTCAGCAACATTAGTGGCTCCTCAGATACTGAAGTCGTCTATGTCCAAATGCGACAAGATTTGGACAGTATCCAGGCTGACAAGTGGCAAGTAATATTGATGCCACACAAATGCCATGACCATGACCACTAATATGCAATCTAGCATGGCCCCTTGGCATTCAATGGTGTTACCATCACTGAATCCACAGTGGACTGCAGAGGTTCAACAAAGCATCTCAACACCACTTTTTCAATGGCAACTAGGGGCAGGCAAAAAATGCTGGCCGAGCCAATCACACCCAGATTCAGGAAATAAATAGTACTTTAAAAAAAAACAGAGGAAGGTTGTTGAGATATCACAGATTTCGGTGCTTAGGCCCTAACGGTTCACAATACCCATTTAACATTTGGTTGTGGGAATGAAATACAATATATCCCAGCCTGCTGACAGCACTGAAGGATGTTGGATTGTGAGTGGGTGAGGACGTTTCAAAAAAGCATCAAGGTGACTAAGACAAGTGGAGTGAATTGGTAAATGCGTGGCGGATTGAGAGCAATGTGGGTAGAGGTGATGGTGTGCCCTTTGGCGGGAACAATAGACCAGAAGCCTATCATTTGAAAAGGGATTGTTTGAAACATGTTGATGTACAAAGGGACGCATGATCCTTTTTGTTGTTTCCTTCTGTGCAGCCCTCCGAGGTCCCTGCAGCGCAGTGAGGTCTGAACCCAGACGTCAATATTGGGAATGGCATTGGCACGCTGACAAGGGTACATAGACCGACCGAGTGGGGAGCTGTAACATTGCGAAGGATTTGAATCCCCCTGTACACCAGTCACTGAAAACAATATTGCAAGAGCAGAAAGCAGTTAGGAAGATAAATGGGATGTTGACCTTCATTTCAGGGAGATTTGAATCCAGGTGTAAGGGTGTCTTACTGCAGCTGTACAGAGCCTTACTGAGACCCCATCTCGAACATTGTTCAGTATTGTGTGCAGTTTTGGTCTCCATACCTAATAAAGGACAAACCTGACATTGAGGGAGAGCAGTGAAGGACGACCAAACCAATCTTTGTGATGACAGGCTTATTGTGGGAGTAGTCTTTGGGGCGACTGGGCCTGTATTCCATGTGCTTTAGGAAAATGGGTGGAGATCTCAGTGAGATATATAAAACTCTGACAGGGTGAGACAGATTGGAAGCAGGGTTGATAATTCCCCAGGCTGTAGTGTCTAAAACAAGGGGCCGCAGTATAAGATACAGACAGGCCATTCTGCATTGAGATGCCAATAAATGTCTGCCCTCAGAGACTGGTGAACCTGGGAAATTCTCTCGCACTCGAACCTGGAAGCCAAGACACTGAATATAAATACGGGTTTAGAGACAGTAAAGGGATGTTGGGAGAGCAGGAGTACGGTGTGGAAATAAAGGGCAAGCCATCATTATATTGAATTGGGTAGCAAACTCGATGGAAAAAGGGACTACTGCACTTGCTAATTTATAGCTTCCCAAGGTTACTCACATTAACAGATACTGTGGGAAAGCTCTGTAAATGGTGTCACAAGCTCTTAGATGTTAGGAAGGAGGTCTCTACAGGGTCAACAGGACTGTGTTTCCCGTTTCCTTTTTCCGATACTGAGGCTTGGGCCGGGTGTTCTGTCTGGGTTTATCCTTTAAGACCTCGGAGCAGTTTGATACTGCTTGCTTGGCCGATTCACAGATCATTGAAAAGTTTTATCACATGTCTGTCTGTCTGGAGTCATAGATAATCATAGATAATAAGCAGCAATGGACCCAGCCTCCGGTCTGACAAGCATGCTTCCACTAAACTCTCTGCTTCCTACCATCAAGCCAACTGTGTATCCAATTGGCCTGTTCCCCCAGAATTTCACGTGATGTAACCTTCCAGAGCAGCCTGCAATGTGGAACTTTATCAAATGCCTTACTGAAGTTCATGGAGACTACATCAACCGCTCTGTCCTCGTCAACCTTCCTGGTCACTTCATCAAAGAACTCTAACAAATTTGGGAAGCATGATCTCCCACTCGCAAATCTATGCTGACTGCTCCGAATCAAACCCTGTGTAAGTAATGGGTGGAGACAATGGTATGCTGTCCTTCATTGTAAGATGATTCGAGTACATAATTAAAGCCATCTTCCTGCTGTTGTAGAGCCTTGCTGAGGGAGTGTTTGGAGCACTCTGTACAGATTTGATCTCCTTTGTAAGGAATGATCTCCTTACCACAGACACTGATAATGGTATCATAAGGACAGAGTGAAGAAGCTGAGTGTTTAATCTGTAGAGCTGTGAGAGACGAAGAAAAAGTGATGCTGAAACACGAGGAGTGGCAGCGATCACTTATTTCCAAAAAAGACCTTGATAGGGTGAGAAATTCCATTCTTTAACCAGGATTGATTGGTTTGATTTGTTGTCACATGTACCTCAGTACACGGAAGCACTTTATTTATGAGCAGTAGAGGAAGATCATAGTAAGCATGGCCTGACAGATCATAGGGTGGAAATAGACTTGGACAGAGTAAGGCATACAGGTTACACTGTACAGGACGTGCACCACACAAGATCAACATGAGCAAGATCAGCATTATTTGAACTTAGAGAGTCCATTCATCAGTCTAACGTGACTTTCCGAATAGTTTATATGCCTTAAATAACTATCCCCATGTTATTGTGCAGTCGGTGTGTGAACCTGTACTAAACGTCAGGTTGCTCATAATCCCCAACAGCAGACATAATACCTTCATTTTGAAAGAGGTAGCCATTCCCATCCACTTCCGCCCTTCATAGAAACACCAGGCTGTCTTCTCAGAGATGAAAGGTGCCTTCTTGGGACTTCACACAAGACATATGGCTTCCCTCCTCACCACTAGAAAACCACGATAAAGTCCCACGTGTGTATCATGAGCAACAGAGCCAGGAGGAACAACGTGGAGCAGTCTGTCTGTGCAGCCTCTGCTCCACTTGTTCATCATGTTAGAGCATCAATTAGGAGACACTTAAGACTGCGGATGCTGGCGATCAGAGTAGAGCATCGATTGCTGGAAAAGCACAGCAGGTCAGGCAACATCCGAGGAGCAGGAGAATCGACGTTTTGGGCATAAGCCATTCATCAGGAATCAGCATCAATTACCTCATTCTGTCCCCGTGGAAGTGCATTGAGGTGGGAATGGCCTCCTACTGTTCCTGTATAAGTGACTCAAGGGACTGACTGGCTTCAACCTCGTCCAATTAGACAGGGCCAAGAGCCTGACTGGGTTACCCCTGGTTCCTGTTTAACAGCTCATTGTACTGACAAGTGTGATGATGCTGCAGCTTTAAGAGATTATTTTTGTCCTGGTTTCTTTTAAGAGAGAGATTGAACGATCGTTACCAAGCTGGATAGTTAAGACCACTTAAGTAAACAGCTAGGGAGGCCTTAGATTTATTTTAATGCAGCCTGAATGGGTGTGGCCAGCTCTCATAGATTAGGATCACTGGGTTTTGGTTTCTCAGTGACATTAAAAAAAATAGAGTTCTCAACAGAGTTGGAAGCTTCAGGGAATGTCTCCTGGTTGCTACTATCCCCGAATTTTCTCTTGATGCTGTTTTCAATTCCTGAATGTTCCTTTTTGCTCAGGGCTGTGTTTATGGGAATTTCCTATGTTGGACTAGTTCATTAGTAATAGCTCCTAGATCTGTTATTCTGTTAAGTTCCCCAATAGAATTACATTATTCTAAATTCCTCTTTCTTTAGTTTTATTTCATCTTTCGTGTTTAAATAAATCGTGGTTTGCTTACCACCATTTACTTGACCTGTCACATTGCATCTGGAACAGACGCTTTACATTTCCTTTAAAATAAGAAAACATTAAAGTCTCGGCTACTGTCTAAGAAATATTTTCGAGGGGTTCTTGTGTGGTCCATCACACTAGACTCCTTCCCTTCCTGAGTAATCATCTGGAGGCACTGAGTGGGCTGTCCCTGTTCTTCTCTAATAGTGTCAATGGGCTGAATGATTTCCTCATATTCCTGTGAAACAGCGTTAGGTGCTGAATGAACTCTTGATTTACTGTGGCAATAGGCAGTGCTGTTACATGAATGTTACAGACACTTTAACAGCACAAGTCTCAATGGAGTCTGGGTCTTGCTGCACAATGACACAGACAAGTTCAGGAGCTGACAGGGACAAAATGCTCTGAACATTGTGGAATCTTCAGTGACCATCCCCACTTCTGATCTTATGGTGGGGAGGGTGGGGACGGGGACACATTGATGAAGCAGCTGAAGGTGTTTGTGAAGAGGAAACTACCCTGAGGATCTCCCACAGAAGTGACCCAGGACTGAGATGGTGAACATCTTCCTTTGTGCCATGTTTGACACCAAACACTGGAGAGTTTACTCTGCTTCCCATTATGTCCAGTTTTGTTAAGCTCCTTGATGTCAATAAAAGTCAACCACTGCCTTGATATCAGGGCCAGTCATTTTTACCTGAATCCTTGTGTCAGCCTCGTTTGTTCATATCAAGAGGCCATGGTATAGGAGCAGCAAGTGTTTTCTTCAAACAGGTGGTATTGAATGTCAGGGTTTCTCTTCTCAAGATTGTTCGGGGAGATCGATGTCTGAAAGTATTTGAAGACGAGGTAGATGGATATTGACATGTCAGAGAGTTGAGGCCTATGAGGAATTGGGCATTAAAGAGGACTTCAGACCGACAGCAGATCAGCCACGATGTTAGTGAAGGGCAAGGCAAGCTTGGGGAGTGAACGACCTGCCCCTGTTTCTTATGTTCTCCCATTCTGTTCTTGAAAAGTTAGTGGGTGTTACTTTCATGGATGTTCTGTTATTGAATGTTGCAGTCAGGGACACCAGAGGATTTTGTGAGTCATCCCTGGTTGAGGTATGCGGGCTGTATTCTCAGTGAATGTGGCTGTACAACATGACCAACAAATGAAGCACAAGTTGCAGAGAGGGGAAGCTCTGTAAAGAGAGATGAGGGGACTCTTTCATACCCAGCATGGGTTTTCCAATTACATTTCCCAAATCACCTCAAAGCGTGTGGGACAGTCTTGAAGGGCCGAGTGGTCTCCTCTGTTTCTGTGCACCAGGTTATAGGAGTAAGTAGCCTCCAACTGCTCCTGTCTAGCAGGCTTGAGGGGCTGAATGGAACACATGAACATGGGATTGAGGGACAGGCGTGGGTCATTAGACACTTTGAGCCTTCTCCACCAGGCCCTATGATTGTGGCTGATCAGGTTGTGATCTCAGCCCCACTTTCCTGTCTGTGTCCTATTATGCGTGACTCACGTCTCTGTCAAATACTTAACTAATGCAGCTTTCAATCAATATGAACATAGAAGCATGTTAAACTTCCAGCGAAGAGAATTCTGACATGAAAGGTCCTTTCAGAATTTTTTGTCATCCCTCTTATAGAATCAGAGAGTCATGCAGACAACGGAATGAGGACATGCCACAATCCAAAGAACTAGCCACACGACCATACATCAAAAACATTTCTGAACTGACAACCAGACTACTGCGACCACTGGGACTCATAAAGCACACAAACCAACAGCTACTCTCAGACAACTCATCAGGACGAAGGACCTGATACCCAGCATGAGCAAAACCAATGTAGTGTACAAAATCCCATGCAAGGACTTCACAAAACACTACATAGGACAAACAGGAAGACAGCTAACGATCCGCATCCATGAACACCAACTAGCCACGAAACGACACGACCAGTTATCCTTAGTAGCCACACACGCAGATGACAAGCAACATGAATTCAATTGGGACAACACTACTATCATAGGACAAGCCAAACAGAGAAGAGCTAGGGAATTCCTAGAGGCATGGCACTCACCCACAGATTCAATCAATAAGCACATCGACCTGGACCCAACATACCGGCCACTGCAGCGGACAGCTGGAACTGACAACCGGAAGCGGCAGATTCAAACCATTACAAATGCCAGAGGAAAGATCACAGAAGCGCTTCACAGGAGGCTCCCAAGCACTGAGGATGTCACCAAGACAGGGGACGAAACGTCTGCAACACAAATTCCCAGCTCAACAAACAGAACCACAACAATGAGCACCTGAGCTACAAATCTTCTCCCGAACTTTGAGTATTAGGGGGAAAGTTTTGAGGTGACGTCAGAGGTAGGTTCTTTATGCAGAGAGTTGTGAATGCATGCAATGCGTTGTCAGCGGTGGTGGTGGTAGGCGCAGAGTCATCAGGGACATTTAAGCGACTGCTGGACAGGCACATTGAGAGCAGGGCATTGAGGGTTGTGTCGTTTAAGTTACTATATTTTATAATAGGATTAAACTTGGCAGCACATCATGGGCTAAGGGTCTGTTCTGTGCTGTAATTTTCTATGCGCTACGTCACTATCACACTCCCCCATCACACATATTGCATCACTATCACCCTGACTGTGCCACTGCCATCCTGACCCCTCCACACTCACTCCATCACCATCACCGTGACCCCCTCACACTCACTCCATCACCATCACCGTGACCCCTTCACACTCACTCCAACACCATCACCCTGACCCCGTCACACTAACACAATCACTGTCACCCTGACCCCCTCACACTCACTCCTTCACCATCACCCTGATCCCCTCAGAGTCACTCCAACTCCGTCTCCCTGACCCCCTCACACTCACGCCACCACAGTCACACACTGACCCCCTCACACTCACTCCGTCACCATCACCCTGATCCCCTCAGACTCACTCCATCACCGTCACCCTGAAAACCTCACACTCACACCATCACAGTCACACTGACCCTTTCACACACACTCCATCACCGTCACCCTGTCCCTCTCACACTCACTCCATCACCGTCACCCTTACATCTCTTACACACACTGCATCACCCTCACCCACACCCCTCACACTCACTCAATCACTCTCACTCTGATCCCCTCACACTCACTCCATCAATGTCACCCTGACCCTCTCACACTCCCTCCACCACCCATCACCCAGACCTCCTCACATTCACTCCTTCAGTATCACCCTGAGACACTCACACTCACTCCATCACCATCACCCTGACCCCTCACACTCACTCCATCACCATCACCCAGACCCCTCACACTCACTCCATCACTCTCACACTGATCCCCTCACACTCACTCCATCACCGTCACCCTTAACCTCTCAAAGTCATTCCATCACCGTTACCATGACCCGGTCACACTCGCTCCATCACCGTCTCCCTGACCCTCTCACACTCACACGATCAAAGTCACACTGACCCCTTCACACTCACTCCATCCCCGCCACAGTGATCCCCTCACACACACTCTGTCACCATCACCGTCACCCTGACACACCCCCCAAATACTCCAGCACCATCACCCTGATCCACTCCCACTCACTCCATCACTGTCACACTGACCCCCTCACACCCACTCTATCAGTGTCACCCTGACACACTCACAATCACTCGATCACCGTCACACTAATCCCCTCACACTCACTCCATCACCATCACACTAATCCCCTCACACTTACTCTATCACTGTCACACTGACTCTCTAACATTCACTCAATCACCATCACCCTGACCCCCTCACTCTCTCCATCACCATCACCCGAACCACCTCACACTCACTCCATCACTGTCAGGGTGACCCCCTCACACTCACTCCATCATTGTCACCCTGATCCCCTCAGACTCACACTGTCACCATCACCGTGATCCCCTCACACTCACTCCAACACCATCATCCTGACCCCCTCACACTCACTCCAACACCATCATCCTGACCCCCTCACACACACTCCATCACTGTCAACGTGACCCCCTCACACTCACTCCATCACCGTCACACTAATCCCCTCACACTTACTCTATCACTGTCACACTGACTCTCTAACATTCACTCAATCACCATCACCCTGACCCCCTCACTCTCTCCATCACCATCACCCGAACCACCTCACACTCACTCCATCACTGTCAGGGTGACCCCCTCACACTCACTCCATCATTGTCACCCTGATCCCCTCAGACTCACACTGTCACCATCACCGTGATCCCCTCACACTCACTCCAACACCATCATCCTGACCCCCTCACACACACTCCATCACTGTCAACGTGACCCCCTCACACTCACTCCATCACCGTCACAGCGACCCTATCACACTCACTCCAGCATCATCATACTGACCTCCTCACACTCACTCCATCACCATCAGACTAATCCCCTCACACTCACTCCACAACAGTCAACCGATCAACCTCACACTCCCTCCTTCACTGTCACACTGACCTCTTCACACTCACTCCATCACCTTCACCCTTACCACCACACATTAATTCCATCAACGTCACCCTGACACCCTCACTCTCACTCATCACCGTCACCCTCACCGTCTCAGACTCTCTCCATCACGGTCACCCTGACCACCTCACACTCAAACCACCACTGACAACCTGACCACCTCACACACACTCCATCACCGTCACCGTGATGCCCTCACATTCACTCCATCACTATCACCCTGACCGCCTGCCACTCACTCCATCACCGTCACACTGTCCCAGTCACAATCACTCCATCACCGTCACCCTGACCCCCTCACACTCACTCCGTCACCGTCACACTCTCCCAGTCACACTCACTCCATCAACGTCACCCTGACCACCTCACACTCAAACCACCACTGACAACCTGACCACCTCACACTCACTCCATCAACGTCACCCTGACCCCCTCACACTCACTCCATCACCGACACACTGTCCCAGTCACACTCACTCCGTCACTGTCACCCTGACACCCCTCACAAGCACTCCATCACCATCACCCTGACACCCTCACCCTCACTCCATCACCGTCACACTCTCCCAGTCACACTCACTCCACCACCATCACGCTGACCCCCTCACACTCTCTCCATCACCATCACCCTAACCACGTCACATTCGCTTCATCACCATCACCATGACCCCTTCACACTCACTCCATCAATGTCACCCTGAACCCCTCACTCTCACTCCATCACCGTCACCGTTAACCTCTCACAATCATCCCGTCACCATCACCATGAACCCTCCACACTCACTCCATCACAGTCTTACTGACCCCTTCACACTCACTCCATCACCGTCACAGCGACCTACTCACATTCACTCCATCACTTTCACCCTGACAAACTCACACTCACTCCATCACCGTCACCCTGACAAACTCACACTCAATCCATCACCGTCACCCTGACCAACTCACACTCACTTCATCACCATCACACTGTCCCAGTCACACTCGCTTCATCACCGTCACCCTGACCCCCTCATACTCACTCCATCACTGTCACCCTGACCCCTCACACTCACTCCATCACCGACACACTGTCCCAGTCACACTCACTCCGTCACTGTCACCCTGACACCCCTCACAAGCACTCCATCACCATCACCCTGACACCCTCACCCTCACTCCATCACCGTCACACTCTCCCAGTCACACTCACTCCACCACCAACACGCTGACCCCCTCACACTCTCTCCATCACCATCACCCTAACCACGTCACATTCGCTTCATCACCATCACCATGACCCCTTCACACTCACTCCATCAATGTCACCCTGAACCCCTCACTCTCACTCCATCACCGTCACCGTTAACCTCTCACAATCATCCCGTCACCATCACCATGAACCCTCCACACTCACTCCATCACAGTCTTACTGACCCCTTCACACTCACTCCATCACCGTCACAGCGACCTACTCACATTCACTCCATCACTTTCACCCTGACAAACTCACACTCACTCCATCACCGTCACCCTGACAAACTCACACTCAATCCATCACCGTCACCCTGACCAACTCACACTCACTTCATCACCATCACACTGTCCCAGTCACACTCGCTTCATCACCGTCACCCTGACCCCCTCATACTCACTCCATCACTGTCACCCTGACCCCTCACACTCACTCCATCACCATCACGCTGACCCCCTCACATTCACTCCATCACCGTCACCCTGACCACCTCACACTCGCTCCATCACCGTCACCATGAACACCTCACACTCACTCCATCACAGTCATACTGACACATTCACACTCACTCCATCACTGTCACGGTGACCCCCTCACACTCATTCCATCACCATCACACTGATCCCCTCACCCTCACTCTATCAAAGTCACAGTGAACCCTTCATACTCACTTCATCAACGTCACCATGACCCCCTCACACTTGCTCCATCATCGTCACCCTGACCCCCTCAGAGTCACACTGCCACCGGCACTGTGATGCCCTCACACTCACTCCAACACCATCACCCTGACCCCCTCATACTCCCACCATCACCGTCACACTGCCCACCTCACACTCACTCCATCACCATCACACTAATCCCCTCACACTCACTCCAACACCAACACCCTGACCCCCTCATACTCCCACCATCACCGTCACACTGCCCACCTCACACTCACTCCATCACCATCACACTAATCCCCTCACACTCACTCTATCACTGTCACACTGACTCTCTAACATTCACTCAGTCACCATCACCCTGACCCCCTCACTCTCTCCATCACCATCACCCGAACCACCTCACACTCACTCCATCACTGTCAGGGTGACCCCCTCACACTCACTCCATCACCATCAAACTGTCCCTCTTACATTCACTCCATCACCGTCACGCTGAACCCCTCACACTCACTCAATCACCGTCACCCTGACAGACTCACACTCGCTCCATCAACTTCACCCTGAACCCCTCACACTCACTCCATCACCGACACACTGTCCCAGTCACACTCACTCCGTCACCGTCACCCTGACCCCCCTCACAAGCACTCCATCACCATCACCCTGACACCCTCACCCTCACTCCATCACCGTCACACTCTCCCAGTCACACTCACTCCACCACCATCACGCTGACCCCCTCACACTCTCTCCATCACCATCACCCTAACCACGTCACATTCGCTTCATCACCATCACCATGACCCCTTCACACTCACTCCATCAATGTCACCCTGAACCCCTCACTCTCACTCCATCACCGTCACACTGTCCCAGTCACAATCACTCCATCACCATCACCCTGACCCCCTCACACTCACTCCGTCACCGTCACACTCTCCCAGTCACACTCACTCCATCAACGTCACCCTGACCACCTCACACTCAAACCACCACTGACAACCTGACCACCTCACACTCACTCCATCAACGTCACCCTGACCCCCTCACACTCACTCCATCACCGACACACTGTCCCAGTCACACTCACTCCGTCACCGTCACCCTGACCCCCCTCACAAGCACTCCATCACCATCACCCTGACACCCTCACCCTCACTCCATCACCGTCACACTCTCCCAGTCACACTCACTCCACCACCAACACGCTGACCCCCTCACACTCTCTCCATCACCATCACCCTAACCACGTCACATTCGCTTCATCACCATCACCATGACCCCTTCACACTCACTCCATCAATGTCACCCTGAACCCCTCACTCTCACTCCATCACCGTCACCGTTAACCTCTCACAATCATCCCGTCACCATCACCATGAACCCTCCACACTCACTCCATCACAGTCTTACTGACCCCTTCACACTCACTCCATCACCGTCACAGCGACCTACTCACATTCACTCCATCACTTTCACCCTGACAAACTCACACTCACTCCATCACCGTCACCCTGACCAACTCACACTCACTTCATCACCATCACACTGTCCCAGTCACACTCGTTTCATCACCATCACGCTGACCCCCTCACATTCACTCCATCACTGTCACCCTGACCCCTCACACTCGCTTCATCACCGTCACCATGACCCCTTTACACTCACTCCATCACAGTCATCCTGACCGCCTTATATTCATTCCATCGCCGTCGCCCGGGCCCCCATACTCGCTCCATCACCGTCACCATGACCCCCTCACACTCGCTCCATCATCGTCACCCTGACCCCCTCAGACTCACGCTGCCACCGTCACCGTGATGCCCTCACACTCACTCCAACACCATCACCCTGATCCCCTCATACTCCCACCATCACCGTCACAATGCCCACCTCACACTCACTCCATCACCGTCACACTAATCCCCTCACACTCACTCTATCACTGTCAACGTGACCCCCTCACACTCACTTCATCACCATCATACTCATCTCCTCACACTCACGCCATCACCATCACCCTGACACCCTCACACTCACTCCATCACTCTCACACTGATCCCCTCACACTCACTCCATCAATGTCACTCTGAACCCCTCACTCTCACTCCATCACCGTCACCGTTAACCTCTCACAATCATCCTGGCACCATCACCATGACCCCCCACACTCGCTCCATCACCGTCACCATGAACCCCTCACACTCACTCCATCACAGTCTTACTGACCGCCTCACACTCACTCCATCACCGTCAGACTAACCCCCTCACACTCACTCCACAACCATCAACCGGTCAACCTCACACTCACTCCTTCACTGTCACACTGACCCCTTCACACTCACTCCATCACATTCACCCTTACCGCCACACATTCACTCCATCATCGTCACCCCGACACTCACTCTCACTCATCACCATCACCCTGACACCCTCACTCTCACTCCATCACCATCACCCTGACACCCTCACTCTCACTCATCACCGTCACACTCACCATCTCAGACTCTCTCCATCACTGTCACCCTGACCCCCTCACAAACACTCCATCACTGTCACCCTGACCCCCTCACACTCACTCCACGATCGTCACCCTGACACCCTCACACTCATTCCATCACAGTCATTCTGACCCCTTCACACTCACTTCATCACTGTCACCATGAACCCTCACACTCACTCCATTACTGACACACTGACCCCTCACAATCACTCCATCACCGTCACCGTGACCCCCCAAACTCGGCTCCATCACCATCACCATGAACCCCTCACACTCACTCCATCAGTCAAACTGACCCCCACACACTCACTCCATCACACTTATCCTGACCCCCTCACATTCACTCCATCACCATCTGAGCGACCCTCTCACACTCACTCCAGCAGCATCACACTGACCCCCTCACACTCAATCCATCACCGTCAGACTAATCCCCACACACTCACTCCACAACCGTCATCTGGTCAAAGTAACACTCACTCCTTCACTGTCACACTGACCGCTTCACACTCACTCCATCACCTTCACCCCTACCATCACACTCTCACTCCATCACCGTCACCGTCACCGTCACCATCTCAGACTCTCTCCATCACTGTCACCCTTACCCCTCACAATCACTCCATCACTGTCACACTGACCCCCTCACACTCACTCCATCACTGTCACACTGACCCCCGCACACCCAATCCACCACTGTCACCTTGACACCCTCACTCTCACTCATCACTGTCACACGCACATTCTCAGACTCTCTCCATCACCGTCTCCCTGACCCATCACACTCACTCCATCACCGTCACCATTAACCTCTCATAATCATCCCGTCACCGTTACCATGACCCCCTCACACTCGCTCCATCATCGTCACCCTGACCCCCTCAGACTCACACTGTCACCATCACTGTTATCCCCTGTCACTCACTTCAACACAATCACGCTGACCCCCTCACACACACTCCATCACTGTCAACGTGACCCCCTCACACTCAAGCCATCACAGTCACACTGACCCCTTCATACTCACTTCATCACCGTCATACTCATCCCCTCACACTCACGGCATCACCATCACCCTGACACCCTCTCACTCACTCCATCACCGTCACACTCACCCCCTCACACTCACTCCATCACCGTCACTGTTAACCTCTCACAATCATCCTGGCACCATCACCATGACCCCCCACACTCACTCCTTCACCGTCACCCTGACCCCCTCACATTCGCTCCATCACC
This sequence comes from Chiloscyllium punctatum, assembly GCF_047496795.1. Classification (NCBI taxonomy): domain Eukaryota; kingdom Metazoa; phylum Chordata; class Chondrichthyes; order Orectolobiformes; family Hemiscylliidae; genus Chiloscyllium; species Chiloscyllium punctatum. The sequence continues at coordinate 48,090,617 of NC_092754.1, read as the reverse complement.
GTCACCATGAACCCCTCACACTCACTCCATCACAGTCTTACTGACGCCTTCACACTCACTACATCACCGTCACAGCGACCCACTCACACTCACTCCAGCAGCATCACACTGACCGCCTCAGTCTAACTCCATCACCGTCATACTAATCCCCTCACACTCACTCCACAACAGTCAATCGGTCCACCTCACACTCACTCCTTCACTGTCACACTGACCGCTTCACACTCACTCCATCACATTCACCCTTACTGCCACACATTCACTCCATCATCGTCACCCTGACACTCTCACTCTCACTCTCACTCATCACCGTCACCCTGACACCCTCACTCTCACTCCATCACCGTCACCCTGACACCCTCACTCTCACTCATCACCGTTACCCTCACCATCTCAGACTTACTCCATCACCGTCACCGTGACCCCCTCACATTCACTCCATCACCGTCACGCTGAACTCCTCACACTCACTCCATCACTGTCACCCTAACCCACACACACTCACTACTTCACTGTCACCCTGACCCCCTCACACTCACTCCATGATCGTCATCCTTACACCCTCACACTCATTCCGTCAGTCATTCAAACCCCTTCACACTCACTTCATCACTGTCACCATGAACCCTCACACTCACTCCATTACTGACACACTGATCCTCTCACACTCACTCCATCACTGTCACCCTGACCGCCTACCGCCCACACACAGCTGCATCACCGTCACCATGAACCCCTCACACTCACTCCATCACATTCATACTGACCTCCACACACTCACTCCATTACCGTCTGAGTGACCTCTCACACTCACACCAGCAGCATCACACTGACCCTCTCACTCTCACCCCATCACTGTCACCCTGACCCCCTCACACTCACTCCATGATCGTCATCCTTACACCCTCACACTCATTCCGTCAGTCATTCAAACCCCTTCACACTCACTTCATCACTGTCACCATGAACCCTCACACTCACTCCATTACTGACACACTGATCCTCTCACACTCACTCCATCACTGTCACCCTGACCGCCTACCGCCCACACACAGCTGCATCACCGTCACCATGAACCCCTCACACTCACTCCATCACATTCATACTGAACTCCACACACTCACTCCATTACCGTCTGAGTGACCTCTCACACTCACACCAGCAGCATCACACTGACCCTCTCACTCTCACTCCATCACTGTCACCCTGACCCCCTCACACTCACTACATGATCGTCACCCTGACACTCTCACACTCATTCTGTCACAGTCATTCTGACCCCTTCACATTCACTCCATCACTGACACACTGACTGCCTTATACTCACTCCATCACCGTCACCGTGACCCCCCAAACTCGGCTCCATCACCGTCACCATGAACCCCTCACACTCACTCCATCACCGTCATACTGATCCCCACACACTCACTCCATCACACGTATTCTGACCCCCTCACACTCACCTCATCACCATCTGAGCGACCCCCTCACACTCACTCCATCACACTTATCCTGACCCCCTCACACTCACTCCATCACCATCTGAGCGACCCTCTCACACTCACTCCAGCAGCATCACACTGACCCCCTCACACTCACTCCATCACCGTCAGACTAATCCTCACACACTCCCTCCACAACCGTCATCTGGTCAAAGTAACACTCACTCCTTCACTGTCACACTGACTGCTTCACACTCACTCATCACCGTCACCCTCACCATCTCAGACTCTCTCCATCACTGTCACCCTGACCCCCTCACATTCACTCCGTCACTGTCACACTGACCCCTCACACTCACTCCATCAATGTCACACTGGCCCCCACACACTCAATCCACCACTGTCACGCTGACCATCTCACACTCACTCCATCACCGTCACCGTGACCCCCTCCCATTCACTCCATGATAGTCACCCTGACACCCTCACACTCATTCCATCACTGACAACCTGACCCCCTCACATTCACTATATCACTGTCACACTGACCCCTCACACTCACTCCATCACTGTCACACTGACCCCGCACACTCAATCCACCACTGCCACGCTGACCATCTCACACTCACTCCATCTCCGTCACCATGACCCCCTCACACTCACTCCATCACCGTCACCCTGACCAACTCACACTCACTCCATCACCGTCACGCTGAACCCCTCACACTCGCTCCATCACCATCACGCTAACCCACACACACTCACCATCACACTGATCTCCTCAGATTCACTCCTTCACCGTCACCCTGACCCCCTCACACTCAGAAAACAAAGAACATAGAACATAGAACAGGCCCTTCAGCCCACGATGTTATGCTGACCAGTGATCCTCATGTATGCACCCTCAAATTTCTGTGGCCATATGCATGCCCAGGAGTCTCTTAAATGTCCTCAATGACCCTGCCTCCACAACTGCTGATGGCAACGCATCCCATGCTCTCACAACTCTCTGTAAAGAACCCGCCTGTGACATTCCCTCTATACTTTCCTCCAACCAGCTTAAAACTATGACCCTTCGTGTTAGTCATTTCTGCCCTGGGAAATAGTCTCTAGCAATCGACTCTATCTATGCCTCTCATTGTCTTGTATACCTCAATTAGGCCCCCCCTTCTCCTCCTTTTCTCCAATGAAAAAGGTCCGAGCTCAGTCAACCTCTCTTCATAAGATAAGCCCTCCAGTCCAGGCAGCATCCTGGTAAACCGCCTCTGAACTCGCTCCAAAGCATCCACATCTTTCTTATCATAGGGCGACCAGAACTGGACGCAGTATTCCAAGTGCAGCCTAACCAAAGTTTTATAGAGCTGCAACAAGATCTCACGATTCTTAAACTCAATACCCCTGTTAATGAAAGCCAAAACACCATATGCTTTCTTAACAACCCTGTTCACTTGGGTGGCCATTTTAAGGGATCTATGTACCTGCACCCCAAGATCCCTCTGTTCCTCCACACTACCAAGAATCCTATCCTTAATCCTGTACTCAGCTTTCAAATTCGACCTTCCAAAATGCGTCACCTTGCATTTATCCAGGTTGAACTCCATCTTCCAACTCTCAGCCCATCTCTGCATCCTGTCAATGTCCCACTGCAGCGTACAACAGCCCTGCATACTGTCAATGACACCTCCAACTTTTGTGTCATCTGCAAACTTGCTGACCCATTCTTCAATCCCCTCATCCAAGTCATTAATAAAAATTGATAACAGTAGAGGCCCAATGACAGAGCCCTGTGGAACACCACTCACCACAGACTTCCAGACAGAATATTTTCCTTCTACTACCACTCGCTGTCTTCTGTTGGCCAGCCAATTCTGTACCCAGACAGCTATGTTCCCCTGAATCCCTTTCCTCCTGACTTTCTGAATGAAATTACCATGAGGAACCTTATCAAATGCCTTGCTGAAGTCCATATACACCACATCCACAGCTCGACCCTCATCAACTTTTCTAGTCACATCCTCAAAGAACTCGATAAGGTTTGTGAGGCATGATCTGCCCCTCACAAAGCCGTGTTGACTGCATTTAATCAAACCATGCTCTTCCAGATGGTCATAATGCCTATCCCTCAGAATCTTTTCTCACACCTTGCAGATGACAGACGTGAGACTTCCTGGTCTGTAATTGCCGGGGATTTCCCTATTTCCTTTCTTGAATAGAGGAATTACATTTGCCTCTCTCCAGTCCTCAGGTACGAAACCAGTGGAGAGCGAGGATGAAAAGATCTTCACAAGTGGCAAAGCAATCACATTTCTCGTTTCCCAAAGCAGCCGAGGACAAATCTTGTCCGGGCCTGGCGACTTGTCAATCTTAATGTTTGACAAAATTTTTAGCACATCAGCTTCCTCTATCTCTATTCATTTCAGGATGCACACCTGCTCTTCAAAGGTTTCATTCACTACAAAGTTCGTATCTTTCATAAAGACAGAAGCAAAAAACTCATTTAGGGCTTCCCCTACCTCCTCAGACTTCACACACAAATTCCCTATGCTATCCCTGATCGGTCCTACACTTTTTTTGACTGTTCTCTTATTCCTCACATAAGTGTAAAATGCCTTTGTGTTCTCTCTAATCCGTTCTGCCAAGCCTTTCTCGTGCCCCCTCCTGGCTCTCCTCAGACCATTTTTAAGCTCCTTCCTTGCCTGCCTATAATCCTGTAGAGCTGAGCTTGACCCTAGCTTCCCCCACCTTATGTCAGTTACCTTCTTCCTTTTGACGAGACGCTCCACCGCTCTCGTCATTCAAGGTTCCTTTGTCTTACACCTTCTTGCCTGTCTCAGAGGGATACATTTATTCATCACTTACAACAACTGTTCCTTAAACAATCTCCATCACCGTCACCCTGACCCCCTCACACTCACTCCATCACCATCACACTGACCCCCTCACACTCACTCCATCTCCGTCACACGGATCCCCTCACAATCATTCCATCATCATTCAACTGACAATTCCACACTCACTCCATCACCGTCACCCTGATCCCCTTACAGTCACTCCATCACCGTCACCCTGACCCCCTCACACTCACTCAGTCACCATCACCCTGATCCCCTCACAGTCACTCCATTACCAGCACCTTTATCCCCTCACACTCACACCATTACCCTCACACTGACGCCCTCACACTTACTCCATCACCTTCAAACTGACCCACTCACACTCACTCCATCACCGTCACCCAGACCCCGTCACACTCACACCATCTCCGTCACACTGACCCCATTAAACTCACTCCATCAGCATCTCCCTTACATCTTCACAGTCACTCCATCATCGTCACCCTGACCCGCTCACACTCACTCTATCACAGTCACCCTGATCTCCTCAAAATCACACCATCTCCGTCACACTGACCGCCTCATACTCATTCCATCAGTCACCCTGACCCCGTCACACTCACAACATCTCCGTCACACTGACCGCCTCACACTCACTCCATCACAGTCACACTGATCCCCTCACACTCACTCCATTACCGTCACACTCATCTCCCCACACTCACTCCATCCCCACCGCCCTGACCACCTCACACCCATTCCATCACATTCACCCTGACCTCCTCAACCTCACTCCATCACTGGCATACTGACATTCTCACACTCACTCCATCACCGTTACCATGATCCCCTCACACTCCCTCCATCACTGTCACCCTGACCCCATTACAATCAATCAGTCACCGTCATACTGATCACCTCACACTCACTCCAGCACCGTCACCCTGACCCCCTCACACTCATTCCTTCATTGTCACCTGATGCCCTCACACTCACTCCTCCACCGTCATCATGACCCCCTCACACTCGCTCCATCACCACCACAATGAATCCCTCGCATTCGATCCATCAGTGTCATCCTGACCTCTTCACACTCACTCCATCGCCATCAAATTGAACCCCACACACTCACTCCATCACCATCACACTGACCCCCTCACCCTCACTCCATCAACATCACACTCATCCCCTCACACTCACACCATCCCCGTCACTATGACCCCCCACACCCACTTCTTCACCGACACCCTGATGCCCTCACACTCGCTCCATCACTCACCATGACCCCCTCACACTCACTCCTTCACCGTCACCCTGACGCCCTCACACGCGCTCCATCACCGACACCATCACACCCTCACACTCACTCGATCAGTGTCACCCTGACCCCCTCACACTCACTCCTTCACCGTCACCCTGACCCCCTAACACTCACTCCATCACCGTCACTCTGACCCCCTCACACTCACTCCATCACAGTCTCCCTGATCCCCTGACAGTCACTGCATCACTGTCTCCCTGACACAGTCACACACAGTCGGTCACCACGACCCTGATCTCCTCACACTCACTCTATCACTATCACTCTGACACCCTCACACTCCTCATTCACCGTCACCCTGACCCCCTCACACTTGCTCCATCACCGTCACCCTGACTCCCTCACATTCGCTCCATCAGTGTCACCCTGACCTGCTCACACTCACTCCATCTGTGTCACCCTGACCCCCCCTCACACTCACTCCATCACCATCACACTGACCGCTCACACTCACTCCATCACTATCACCATGACACCCTCACACTCACGCCATCACCGTGACACTGACCCCCTCACACTCACTCCATCACCGTCACCCTGACCTTCTCACACTCACTGCATCACCATCATCCTGACCCACTCGCACTCAGTCCATCAACTTCACCCTGACCCCCTCACACTCACTCCATCACCGTCACCCTGACCCCCTTACAATCAATCAATTAGCATCATACTGATCAGCTCACACTCACTGCAGCACTCTCACCATGACCCCCTCACTCTCACTCCTTCACCATCACATTGACCCCCTGACACTCACTCCTTCACCGTCACCCTGACCCCCCACACTCACTCCATCACTGTCACCCTGACCCCCTCACACTCACTCCTTCACCTTCACCCTGACACCTTTACACTCTTTCCATCTCCGTCACAATGACTCCATTAAACTCACTCAGTCAGTGTCACACGGACACACTCACACTCACTCCATCACCCTCACACTGACCCCGACACACTCACTCCTTCTCCGTCACCCTGACCACATCACACTCACTCATTCATCTTCACCCTGACACCTTCACACTCACTCCATCTCCGTCACACTGACTCCTTGAAATTCACTCCATCAGCGTCACACTGACACACTCACACTCAATCCATTACCTCACAGTGACCCCCTCAGATGCACTACATCACTGTCACATTGACCCCCTCACACTCACTCCATCACCCACACCCTGACCCCCTTACACTCACTCTGTCACCGTCACCCTGACCCGCTGACACTCATTCCATCACCGTCATCTTGACCCCCTCACACTCACTCTATCACTGTCAACCTGACACAATCACAACCACTCCATCACCATCACCATCACCCTGACCCCCCACACTCACTTCATCACCGTCACCTTGACAACCCCCACACTCACTCCATCACCACCGTCCTGACCCCTTCACAATCTTTCCATCACTGTCACCTTGACCTCCTCACACTCACTCCATCACTGTCACCCTGACCCAGAAACACTCACACCATCACCATCACCCTGACCCTCTCACACTCACTCCATCACTGTCACCCTGATTCCCACATACTCACTCCATCACCGTCTCTCTGAACCCCAAGCACTCACACCATCGACATCACCCTGACCCTCTCACACACACTCAATCACCGTCATCTTGATCCTCTCACACTCACTCCATCACCGTCAACCTGACCCCCTGCCACTTGCAATTTCACCGTCACCCTGACTCCCTCACACTCACTCCATCACCGTCACCCTGACACCCTCACACTCACTCCATTGCCGTCATACTGACCCCCTCACACTCACTCCATCATCGTAACCCTGACCCGCTCACACTCACTCCTTCACCGTCACTTTGACCCCCTCACACTCACTCCATCACTGTCAAACTGATCCCCTCACACTCACTCCTTCACCATCTCCCTAACCCCATCACACTCACGCGATCCCAGTCACACTGAACCCTCACACTCACTCCTTCACCGTCTCCCTGCCCCCTCACACTCACTCCATCACCATCACACTGACTCCCTCCCACTCACTCCATCACCGTCACCCTGACCCACTCACACTCACTCCATCACCATCACCCTGACCCCCTCACACACACTCCATCCCCGTCATCCTGAGCCTCTCGCACTCACTCCATCAACTTCACACTGATCCACTCACACTCACTCCATCACCGTCACACTGACAATCTCACACTCACGCCATCACTATCACACTGATCCCCTCACACCCACGCGATTACAGTCACACGGATCCCCTCACACTCACTTGGTCACCGTCACCCTGATTCTCTCACACTCACTCTATGACCGTCTCCCTGACCCCCTCACACTCACTCGGCTGCCGTCACACTGACCCCCTCACACTCACTCCATCATCGTGACACTGCCCCCCTCACACTCACTCCATCACCTTCACCCAGATCCCCTCACAGACACTTCATTAACGTCACAATTATCCCCTCACACTCACATCAGCACGGTCACCCTGACTTTTCTCACACTCACTCCATCCACATCGCACTTAACCCTTCTACACACTCCATAAATGTCACCCTGACCCCCTCACACTCACTCCATCACTGTCACCCTGACCCCGACACACTCATTCCATCACCGTCACCCTGACCCCGACACACACACTCCTTCTCCGTCACTTTGACTCTCTCACACTCACTCCTTCACCTTCACCCTGACACCTTCACACTCTCTCCATCTCCGTCACAATGACTCCATTAAACTCAATCAGTCAGTGTCACACGGACACACTCACACTCACTCCATCACCCTCACACTGACCCCGACACACTCACTCCTTCTCCGTCACCCTGACCACATCTCACTCACTCATTCATCTTCACCCTGACACCTTCACACTCACTCCATCTCCGTCACACTGACTCCATGAAATTCACTCCATCAGCATCACACTGACACACTCACACTCAATCCATTACCTCACAGTGACCCCCTCAGATGCACTACATCACCGTCATCTTGACCCCCTCAGACTCACTCTATCAATGTCAACCTGACACAATCACAATCACTCCATCACCATCAGCATCACCCTGACCCCCTCACACTCACTCCATCACCACACTCCTGACCCCCTCACAATCTTTCCATCACTGTCACCTTGACCTCCTCACACTCACTCCATCACTGTCACCCTGATTCCCACATACTCACTCCATCACCGTCTCTCTGAACCCAAGCACTCACACCATCGACATTACCCTGACCCTCTCACACACACTCAATCACCGTCATCTTGACCCCCTCACACTCACTCCATCACCGTCAACCTGACCCCCTCACACTCACTCCATCACCGTCAAATTGATCCCCTCACACTCACTCCTTCACCATCACCCTGACCCCCACACATTCACTCCATCACCGTCACCCTGACACACTCACACTCACTCCATCACCGTCACACTGATCTCCTCACACTCACTCCATCACTGTCAACCTGACCCCCCACACTCACTCCTTCACCGTCACCCTGACACCCTCACACTTACTCCATCACCGTCACACTGACAATCTCACACTCACGCCGTCACTGTCACATTGATCCCCTCACACTCACGCGATTACACTCACGCGATTACAGTCACACTGCCCCCCTCACACTCACTCCATCACCTTCACCCGGATCCCCTCACAGACACTTCATTATCGTAACACTTATGCCCTCACACTCACATCATCACGGTCACCCTGACTTTTCTCACACTCACTCCATCCACTTCGCACTTAACCCCTCTACTCACTCCATGAATGTCACCCTGACCCCCTCACACTCACTCCATCACCCTCACACTGGCCCCGACACACTCACTCCTTCTCCGTCACCCTGACCACATCACACTCACTCCTTCATCTTCACCCTGACACCTTCACACTCACTCCATCTCCATCACACTGACTCCATGAAATTCACTCCATCAGCGTCAACCCCAAGCACTCACACTATCGCCATCACCCTGACCCTCTCACACACTCTCAATCACCGTCATCTTGACCCCCTCACACTGACTCCATCACCGTCAACCTGACCCCCTACCACTCGCAATTTCACCGTCACCCTGACCCCCTCACACTCACTCCATCCCGTCACACTGACCCCCTCACACTCACTCCATCATCGTATCCCTGCCCCGCTCACACTCACTCCTTCACCGTTCACTTTGACCCCCTTACACTCACTCCATTACCGTCACACTGATCCCCTCACACTCACACCATCACTGTCAACCTGACTCCCACAGACTAACTCCATCACCGTCACACTGACAATCCCACAATCACTCCATCACATTTACACTGATCCCCTCACACTCACTCCATCACCTTCACCCTGACCCCCTCACACTCATTCCATCACCGTCAGCCTGGCCCCTTTACACACACTCCTTCTCCGTCACTTTGACCCCCTCACACTCACTCCTTCACCTTCACCCTGACACCTTCACACTCACTCCATCTCCGTCACACTGACTCCATTAAACTCAGTCAGCGTCACACTGACACCCTCACACTCACTCCATCACCGTCACACTGACCCAGAAACACTCACACCATAACCATCACCCTGACCCTCTCACACACACTTAATCACCGTTATCTTGACCCCCTCACACTCACTCCATCACCATCATCCTGACCCGCTCACACTCACTCCTTCTCCTTCGCTTTGACCCCCTCACACTCAGTCCATCACCGTCAACCTGAACCTCTCCCACTTGCAACTTCACCGTCACTCTGACCCCCTCACACTCACTCCTTCCCCATCACTTTAACCCTCTCACACTCACTCCATCCCGGTCACACTGACCCCCTCATACTCACTCCATCATCGTCATCCTGACCTGCTCACACTCACTCCTTCACCGTCACTTTGACCCCCTCACACTCACTCCATCTCCGTCACCTTGACAACCCCAACACTCACTCCATCACCACCTTCCTGACCCCCTCATAATCTTTCCATCACTGTCACCTTGACCTCCTCACACTCACTCCATCACTGTCACCCTGACCCAGAAACACTCACACCATCACCATCACCCTGACCCTCTCACACTCACTCCATCACCGTCACCCTGACCCTCTCACACTCACCCCTTCACCATCATCCTGTCCCCCTCACACTCACTCCATCACCATCAAACTGACTCCCTCACACTCTCTCCATCACCGTCAAACAGACCCCCTCGAACTCACTCCATTACCGTCATCCTAACCTACTCACACTCACTCCATCTACGTCACACTGACCCCATTAAACTCACTCTGTCACCGTCAAACTGACCCACTCACACTCACTCCATCACCGTCACCCTGACCCGCTCACACTCATTCCATCACCGTCACCCTGACCCCGACACATTCACTCATTCTCAGTCTCTTTGACCCCCTCACACTCACTCCATCGCCCTCACCCTGATCCCCTCACACTCACCCCTTAACCAGCTCCCTGACACCTTCACACTCACTCAATCTCTGTCACACTGACTCCATGTAACTTACTCCATCACCCTCACCCTGACCCGGTCAAACTCACTCGGTCATCATCACCCTGACCCCCTCACACTCACTCCATCACATTCACCCTGATCCCCTCACACTCACTCTATCACTGTCACACTTATCCCCTCACACTCATATCATCACGATCACCCTGACCCTCTCACACTCACTCCATCAACGTCATCCTGACCCCCTCACACTCACTCCATCACTGTCACAATGACCCTTTAAACTCACTCCATCACCATCACCCTGTCACCCTCACACTCACTCCATCAATATCACACACATCCCCTAACACTCACTCTGTCACTATCACCCTGACACATTCACAATCACTCTATCACCGTAACCCTGACTCCCTCACACTCACTCCATCACAGACACCCTGATCCCCTCACACTTACTCCATCGCTGTCACCCTGACCTCTTTACACTCACTCCATCACCGTCACACTGACCCCCTCACACTCACTCTATCTCCATCTCACTGAACCCCTCACACTCACTCCATCACCATCACCCTGACCCCTTCACACTCACTCCATCTCTGACACCCTGAGCCCCCTGACACTCACACGATCAGAGTCACACTTACCCCCTCACACACACTCTATCACTGTCACCCTGATGCCCTCACACTCACTCCATTACTGTCACACTAACCCCTCACACTTACTGATTCACCATCACCCTGAAACCCTCACACTCACGCCATTACAGTCGCATTGATCCGTTCACACTCACTCCGTCACCATCACCCTGACCCCCTCACATTCATTCTATCACCGTCTCCCTGACCCCCTCACGCTCACTCCATCGACTTCACCCTGACACCCACCACACTCACTTCATCACCACCCCCTGACCCCCTCACACTCACTCCATCACTCTAACATTGACACCCCACACTCCCTCCATCACCGTCACCCTGACCCCCTCACACTCGCTCCATCATTGTCACACTGATTCCCTCACACTCACTCCATCACCGTCACCCTGACCCTCTCACACTCACGTAATCACAGTCAAACTGACCCGCTCACACTCACTCCATCACCGTCACCCTGACCCTCTCACACTCACTACGTCACACAATGCCCTGCATGACTTCCACCGTCACGCTCACCCCACACTCTCCACCACCATCAGACACACAGCCCCATACCAGCCTCACCATCACGCTCACCCCCACACACTCCACCACCATCACACACACAGCCCCATACCAGCCTCACCATCACGCTCACCCCCACACACTCCACCACCATCAGACACACAGCCCCATACCAGCCTCACCATCGTCCTCACCCCCACACACTCCACCACCATCACACACACTGCCCCACACCAACCTCACCATCGTCCTCACTCCCACACACTCTACAACCATCACACACACTGTCCCACACCACCCCCCGTCACGCTCACAACCACACACTCCACCATACTCACACACACTGACCCACACCTCCCCCACCGTCACGCTCTCACCCACACACTCCACCACACTCACACACACTCAGACACCACCCCAACGTCACGCTCTCACCCACACACTCCACCAAACTCACACACATTGCTCCACACCACCCTCACCGTCATGCTCACCCCCACACACTCCACGACCATCACACACACTGCCCCACACAATCCCCACCATCACGCTGACCCCCACACACTGCACCACACCACCCTCACCTTTACACTCACCCCCACATAATCCCCCATTCTCCCACACACTTCCCTACCGTCACGTTCACTCTCCTGCACAGTCGCCCAGCATCACACTCACTCCCCCACACATTCCCCTACCATCATGTTCACTCCCTCACACACTCCACCAGCATCACACTCAGACGCCCACGCAGTCTCCCACCATCATACTCCTCACACATCTTAAGCTGAGCTCCTGCCTGTGAACACAGACCCAGTTGATCTCCTCTAAATGGCCTTTAACCCCATCCCCATTCTATTCCCTGAGTAACAGACAGTATGTCCCACACAATGTGTTCTGTTTGTGATATCCTGTTGTACCAGTCTCAGCCACAGCCTATGGTGCTACTTCACCTATTACCCCCTAGTAACGGCTTGTGTTCTCACACCCACTATGTCACTGAGCAATGGCGGTTGGCCCAAGCTCCATACTGTTGCCCTGGCAATGGCCTGATATGCCGTCCCAATCTCTGTTCCCTAACATCGGCCTGAATATTGACAACCCTCTTCTGTTCCCCCAGCACCAAAGGATTCGAGGAAGACAGTAACATTAGGAGGTTATGATCGCAAGATGGAGAGAGAGTGAATGAGATTGGGGAAGGCAACGACAGTGGAATTGAGTGTATAAATGGGAAAAGGAGAGAGAAATAGCAGTGCAGTGTGAGAGTGGGAGGGATAGATGGAGGGAGAGGGACAAAGGGAGCAAGGTGAATTCTGCTGAGAGCCAAGTTGGAGTGGGAGACCCAGAAGGGAAAGTAAGGACAGAGGGAGGTAAACCCAGCTCCTGAGCTCAGGGCGCGATGTCCTCCCCTTCCCTGAGGACCAGGACTTGGGGCTGAGTTTGTCTCTCTCCAGCTCAGCTTCTCCAACACAAAGACACACAACAACATCGGTCACTCTGCTGCTCGGATCGCTTTAATCAACATTTTTATTGTTTACAGATGGAAGTGATGGATACAGTCAGTGGGATGGTGCCTTTTCTCACTGGCCCCTGAGTTGTGAGAAGCATTGAAATGTGTCCCTGTAACCCCCACTGTGGGATAAGGATGAACAAACCAGCGCGACCCTCAGTCTGTTACCAAAGCGACAGGCTGCTCCATCGCTGAAACACTGAACTGAAATGAGAAAATCCTGGATGGTGTAATTAATGAGGGAATTTGATTGATGGATGGATTTGGGTGAAGGGATATTTCTTCAGCTGCTGCCTGAACTTAGTCTGGGTCACGGCAAAAAACGCGGTGTTTGTGCAACAACTGAGGAGCTGTAGCATGAAGCCCAATTCCAGCACAAAGGCAGGCAGAGACACAGACCGATTCCCAATCGACCACATCCGACTCCATATAGAAAACAGCATGAACGTTGACCATAACAGGATGAAATTGGCCGAGATCACAAACAGTAAAATGATGGATTTTTTTCGGTTTCTCATTTCAGTGTCAGACTGAGGGTCCCCATTGGTGTGAGCGCGGAGTCTCCTGCGGGCTCTGCTGGTCACTAAAATGTGTCTGACGGTGAGAACATTGAGCAGCAGAATCAGGAGAAATGGGACACACGGGGTTAGAATGTGGTGGAGGGACTCGATTGTGACCCACACAATGGACAATGCAACAGCGTCTCTTATATCACAAAACCAGGGGCGGTTCCACAGCCGATACTGAGCCGTGAGCATAAAATACCAGAAAATGTTCTTTAAACAGCTCAGCACAGTCACTGCTCCCAGAACCACAGCTGCCGTTTTCTCACTGCAATATTTACTTTTCAGCATCTGGCAACAAATGGCCACAAACCGATCAAAGGTGAAAATGACGGTGAACCAGACAGAGCAGTCAGTGGCTGCATAAAGCAGGACGGCGTGGATATTACACACGGGGACGGAGGACCTCAGGAAATGAAACTGTTCCCGATAAACAATGGGAATGTGTCTCAGGATTAGGTCGAGGATAATGACCAGGAGATCCGCCGCTGCCATGGCCCCCAGGTAACGTCTGACACATGGAGACAGTCCACAATCTTTATAAAGCAGGACGTAGATGGTCACTACGTTAACTGTGAGGAAGGAAAACAAACCCATTATCCATCAGCCTGGAGGCAAAGGGACCCGTTTGATCGGGGACCCAGTGAGATTTTCAAATGTGTCCCTGTATTCAGGGATTTAATAAAATAATTGGATTTGGAATAACAAATGGGAAGGTTGGAATTACTGTCAAAAATGTGACATAAACACAAGAAACCCTCCCTCCCCAAACACAGAGACACATCCATAAGGACAGATGGTTTCTAGAACATTCCCACACACTCGATCCTCAAGAGCAGACACAGGTCACTCCTTCCCAGTTCCTAATAAGGAGGGTGGAATCGTTGCTGTCCTGAAGGATTCTCTCCCAGTTTCCTGAAGACAGACCGAGTTTGGGAATTTCTGTCTTTTGGTCTAAATTGTGGTTGATCCTGTGTCGGCAAGAACTGTAGACGCAGGGAAAATGTATTCACCCCTTTAACTGCCTGAGGGGCCTTCAGAACAGTGTCTCCTTCTCCCTGGAACGGGATCTCTTCCCTCGGGATCTTATCATTTTTTCAATTCACTGACGTCCGGCCGTTCACAAACAATGTCAGGGACAGAACGTTCCGGGGAATGGCAGTTATAGAATGTCGGGGACAGAACATTCCGGGGAATGTCAGTTATAGAATGTCAGGAACAGAACGTTCCGGGGAATGTCAGTTATAGAATGTTGGGGACGGAACGTTCCGGGGCATGGCAGTTATAGAATGTTGGAGACAGAACATTCCGGGGAATGTCAGTTATAGAATGTCAGGGGCGGAATGTTCCGGGGAATGTCACTTATGGAATGTTGGGGACAGAACGTTATGGGGAATGTCAGTTATAGAATGTCGGGGGCAGTACGTTCCGGGGAATGTCAGTTATACAATGTCGGGGACAGAACGTTCTGGGTAATGTCAGTTATAGAATGTTGGGGATAGAACTTTCCGGGGAATGGCAGTTTTAGAATGTCAGGGATTGAACGTTCTGGAGAATGGCAGTTATAGAATGTCGGGGACAGAACGTTCCCGGGAATGTCAGTTATAGAATGTTGGGGACAGAACATTCTGGGTAATGTCAGTTATAGAATGTCGGGGACAGAACGTTCCGGTGAACCCCTTGACCTGTCCATCACCTTCCCCCCTTACCCACCCCACCAACATGATGTACTGTGCCTGGACACACTGTTACATTAATGGGGTGGGAGACGGAGGGTCCAATCACAGGAATGGGAACTAAAGGTGTTGCCAGATCAGCTGAAATGGTTAGATATACCACATTCTCAATCCACCTCACAGAACCAGCCCAGACATCATCAACCCAGAGAAGATATCTGTTCACCGTGGAACACTGTGTAGACCAGGCCAGCGTCCTGCTCAGTACAACCCAGCAATCTGTCCAGATTCACCCATTGCACTAGTCAATACAATCCAGCAATCTGTCCAGAGTGGATCACTGCACAGAACATGTCACAGCATTTATCTTCAAAGACAGACGAGACATCTGTCCAGTATGGGTAGCCGGATAGAGACAGAAAAGCTGCAGATGCTGGAATCCAAAGTAGACAGGCAGGAAGCTGGGAGAACACAGCAAGCCAGGCAGCATCAGTCGACAATTCGGGTGTAACCCTTCTGCAAGAATCCTGAAGGAGGGCGACACCCGATACATCCAATTCCCCACCTCCTGATGCTGCCTGGCTTGCTGTGTTCCTCCAGCAAGTATTCAGCAGGGTTAAGCAGTGCAGACCACAGTAGTGCAGTGATCTATAAACCCGGACTAGATATCTGTGCAGACCACAGCGGAGCACTAATGTATAAACCTGAAACAAATATCAATCCAACATTAGGAGCTACACAAACCACATCATTGCATTATCTATAAACCTCGACCAGATAGTCTGACCAGCATAGCGATCTCTGCAGTTATCAGCAGTGAATTATCCTGTAAACCAGGAGCAGTTACCCTCCCAGCATGTGGACTGTGAACCCCACCACAGTGCATTGATCTGTAAACCAGGAGCAGTTACCCTCCCAGCATGTAGAGCTGTGTACCCCACCCCAGCGCACTGCTTAGTAACACTGTGTTAGATCCCTGCCCAGTGTAGGGAAAAGTGCAGCCTATGCTGGAAGTGACAGGATGTGCAGCTCCCATCCATTTACAGCTCCACATCTCCATTGTTGCCCTGACAAAGGGGTGCTGTGAGTGTGAACATCACTGCCAGAGAGAGATGGTGAGGGAATCAGTTTAAATATCACCACATGGGAAGGGTTTGGGAAAGAGACAGAGCTGGGGAGACTGAGGGACAGTATCATGGACGGATGTGTTCCCAGATTTCAGAATGCTGAAAGGTAGAGACTTCGATAGCATCCTTTAACATGAGCCAGTCTTCCCAGGAAAGATGGAAAAAGGGAAACTGGTGTAAGGTCAGATGATACAAGAGCTGCTGTGTGGTTTTGAAACTAAGTTTATGTAACTTTAATAAGCATCTTATTGAAGCAGTATATTGCTGTAGAGTTGGAGTCGGTAAATAAGTGGTTAGGAGATTGGGGGTCTCAGAGTTGTGAATAGTTGATGCAAAATGTTCACTTTCAGAGTGAAAAAATAAATTGATGTTTTTATTTAAGCAGTGGAATTTGGGAGTTCTCTGTCACTCATGTTTTAACAGTTTACGAGGCGAGTTGAGCATTTCTTTATGTTTAGTTTAAATTACCAGATGACCTTCACACCGCGTCCTAACCTTTCCCGTGTGTGTATCTGTGTGTCTCTGTGTGGGGCAGGTCTGGCAGTCTCTGTGGTGCTTAAAGTGATGAAATTCCACCCTCTGCTAGCCTCCCCACGCCACTCCACAGGCATTGGCAGAGGGTGAAAACCAACAGGGATTCATTCCGAGAGGGGGGAGGGAGAGGGCAGCTGCTCACAGCACCATCCAAACTGATGTCTTATCCATGGACTGATCTAAATGTCCTTTAAATGTTCTAACTGTCCCTGCTTTCATCACTTCCTCTGGAAGTTCATTCCACACACAAGCCAGCTTCTGTCTAAAATAATTACCTCTCATGACTTTTGTAAATATTTTTCCTCTCACCTTAAATTATTCCTCAGTTTTGAATCCCCAACTCTAGGGAACAGACATCAGCCCTTCAGTTTATCTGTATCCATCATTATTTTATAAACCTCTGTAAAGTTACTCCTTAATCTCATACTCTCCAGTGAATAAAGTCCCAGCCTATCCAACCTCTCCTTCCAGCTCAATCCCTCCTTTCCCAGCAACATCCAGGTTAATCTCTTCTGAACCCTCTCTAGCTTAGTAATTTCAAGGTCAATAATATCAAAGTGAATAGTCAAGGTGTTTCCTAAGGGTACAGTGAGTCCAAAACTAGAGGGCATAGGTTTAAGGTGAGAGGGGAACATTTAAAAGTGACCTGAGGGGCAGCTTTTTCACCCAGAGGGTTGTATGCCTATGGAATGAGCGGGCAGGGTGACCAGACTGGACACAGTATTCCAGAAGAGGTCTCATCAATATCCTGTACAACCTCAACATTGACATCCCAATTCCAATACTCAAAGGTCTGACCAATGAAGACATGTTTGCTAAACACCTTCTTAACCACACTATCTATATGAGAAGGGCTCATGCCCGAAAGGTCGATTCTCCTGCTCCTTGGATGCTGCCTGACCTGCTGCGCTTTTCTAGCAACACATTTACAGCGTACTTATATGAGATGCAATTTTTAAAGAATTATACCTGACGGCAGCGGTCTCTGTCCTTCAACAATGCCAAAAGCCCTACTTTTAATTGTATAGGTATAGGTTTGATTTACCAAATCCAATACATCACATTAATCCAAACTAAATTCCATCTGCCACCCCTCAGCCCAGTGTGTGATATTACTGCCTCCTCACCATCCCCCTTCAACTGTAAAATGCCCACACCTCTCCAGGTGGCCTGCACACTCCGGACTTGATTTTCGCAAAGACCCTGAGCTTGGTTTGCCTTGTGTGCTTAGTGGGAGGTGGGACAGATTGCAGACACAGTCAGTGGGGAGGAGAGGCTGGACAGTAATCAGCGGCCTGGTGTCATTTCATGGGTTTAGGAAGAGGGGAGTCGCATGTTAGTGTTGGGTAAGAGTGATCGGTGTTTTGTGACCAGAAATTAAGCTCTGCCTTTGTCTCTGGCATTCAGTAATCAATATCCATTTGAGACCCTTCATTGGGCAGAGTGTGTCTGCAGGATTTCTTTCCCTAATATTGCAGACTACAGATAATAGCAATTAAAAACATTCATAGTAAGTTTCGATGGCACAGCACGTACACTCAATATCCTACAGTTGAGACAAATATCTTGCATTTGTTTGACAATACAAAGTGTTATTTATAATTCAGTAATGGTAACCTGATAATAATAAATCCACACCGAGCTGAAAGCGGGCACTAAAATATGACCCAAAATCTGGGTATGGTATTGTGGTGGATCGTGGCCCTATCTCTGAGCTAGAGCTCTGGATTTGATTCCAATTCCTGAACTTACGTGGTAGTGATCCTAGATCTGGACTAGAAGGCCTGGATTCAAGTCCTGCCTGTTGTAGAGGTATGTCACAGCATGTCAGGACAGGCTGATGAACAAACACACTGGAGAATACTGTTGCAGCTTTATGGGTATTGCTGAGTGATGCTAGTGTCCCTACCTCCGGGCACAAAGGTCTAGGTGTAACTCCCACAGAAGTATCTCATGATACATCCGAACAAACTGATTAAAATGGATTTAGAATTGTGACTTGATGGAGAAGGAAGAGGTGTCAGTATTTCATTTCAGAATTTAGGCCCGGGATGACTGAAAGTACAGCCATTCGTGTTGATTGGAGTCACATTTCGCCGCAGAAGAGGTTAATAAAATCAGAATGGTCATGGATACTGTGAGTCGTCAGGGTTTTTCCCCAGGTTAGGGGCGTCCGAAACTAGAGGGCATTGGTTGAAAGCGAGAGGGGAAGGGTTTTGAAGAGGCCTAAAGGGCACCATTTCATATAGAGGGGAATGAACTGCCAGAGAAAGTGGTGGAGGCTGGTACAAATATATCATGTAAAATCAATCTGGATGCTGACAGACCTGCCGTGCTTTTCCAGCAATTTCTGTATTTCTTAAAAAATGCTTTCATTTTAATAAAGGTATTCTGAATAAATTAAACATCTTTTTTTTTAATGACACAGGGCCTTGTAAACATATTTCAAATCGACCGAGATCATTTTCTGCTAAGGGTATGGCTCTGTGCATGACAGCAGCAATTTTGCACCTACATGGAACAGGGAATGTGATGGAGACATAGTTTGAACAATGTACAAGGAGACCTGACATTGTCCAGTTTGTGAGAGGATGACATTACTGTGTGATTCAACTCAGAGAGGGAGAAAATGTAATCTACCCGAGAAGGAATGTCCTATTACACTCTCTCTCCTTCATTGTTCCTCATCACAGCAATGTGTGCGAGCTAAAAAAAAACTCTACAGTCATCTTTGCCATTCTTATTTTTATAGAAACCCTGCAGTGTTGAGACTGGCCCTTCGGCCCAACAAGTCCAAATCAACCTTCCAAAGAGTAAACTTCCCAGACCCGTTCCCCAACATTCACCCCTGACTAATGCATCTAACCTAGAAATCCCTGATAACTTAGCATGATATCCCTGATAATACACCTAACCTACACAGTTTGAGCTGTGGGAGGAAACTGGGGCACCCATTAGAAGCTCACACAGACACGGGGAGAATGCGCAAACCCCACAGAGATAGTCGCCAAAGGCTGGAATCGAATCCAAGTCCCTGGGGCTGTGAGGCAGCAGGGCTAACCACTGAGTCACTGTGCCACCTTTTGGGCGATCGCTGACCTGAAGTCACTGGAATCTCCTCACTGCCTAATGCGAAGGGAATTCAGCCAAATCCAACTGTTCCAGGATGAAATCCCATTGCAAGCAGCTTGTGTGAGGAGAATATCTTCAGAAGCAGAATGACATTTTGGACAATCTCTCAATTTTTCGTTGTGTCATGAGTTACACTAATATCTGGACAAAGTTTTTTCAAGTTAAAATTGCAGAGATTTTGTGTGTGTGTGTGCGTGTGTGTCTGTGTGTGTGTCTTTGTGTGTCTTTGTGTGTGTCTGTGTGTATGTGTGTGTCAGCGTTTTTAGAAACTGGAATATTGATTATATATTTGCAATACCCAAACAATTTGCAATTCTTCTTTCCATCATAGTTTGAGTAACATTGCTCTGGATCATAAACCTGTTGTTTTAGCAGATTAAAGAAACTAGCCTGACTTGTTCCTAAAACTGACACTGACCCAGTCTGAGATCGATATGATCAGCCATATCACCAATGTGGTTACATTTACCATTTGTTGTGAGCAGTGGAGGAGTGGGACTAGAAAAAAAACAGTGACCCAAAAAGCCGGGGAACTATAGACCCATGAGCCTGATTTCAGTGGTGGATGAGTTGTTGGAGGGGATTCTGAGGGATGTGATTTACATACATTTGGGAAAGCAAGCGCTGATCGGAGTAGACAACTTGGCTTTCTGCATGGGAAATCATGTCTCATTAATTTGGTTGAGTTTTTTGAAGAGGTGACAAAGAAGATAGATGAAGGCAGTTTGGTAGACATTGTCTATATGGACTTCAGCAAGGTGTTCATTTAAAGAATAAATAGCAAAGAAAATTTACAGCCCAGGAACATACCCTTCGCCCTCCAAGCCTGAGCCGATCCAAACGTACTATCTAAATCTGTCACCCAATTCCTAAGCATCTGTATCCCTCTGCTCCCCATTTACTCATGCATCTGTCCAGATGCAACTTGAATGAATCTGCCGTGCTTGCCTCTACCACCTCTGCAGGCAACGCGTTCCAAATGCCCACCACCCTCTGTGTGAAGTACTTACCACGTGTGTCCCCCTTAAACATTCCACCTCTCACTTTGAAAGCACGACCTACGTTATTAAATTCTTCATCCTGGGAAAAGCTTGTCTCTATCCACCCTGTCTATACTCTTCTTGATTTTGCAAACCTCAATCAAGTCCCCCCTCACTCTCCTTTTTTCTAGTGAAAATAAACCTAACCTACTCAACCTCTCTTCATAGCTAGTATTTCATTCTGATTGGTAGACAGATTAGTAAGTTTCAGTCACATTGGATACAGAAGAAGCTAGTCACAATTAGCTTGAAGGAAGAAGGATGTTTTTCAGACTGGAGGCTTGTGATCAGCAGTGTGCTCTCAGAATCAGTACTGAGTTCACTGCATTTCATCATTTATGTAAAGGATTTAGATATGAATATTGGAGCCATAGTTAGTAAGTTTACAAATGACATCAGAAAGGTGGTGTAGTCGATTATCTCAGAGTACAACGAGACCACAAATAGATGGGACAAAGGGGCAAGGAGTGACGGATGACGTTTAATTTAGATAAATACGTGGTTTTGCAAACTAGGGCAGAAATTATACACTAAATGGTAAGGTCCTGGGGCGTGTTGTGAAACAAAGGGACATATGGCTGCAGGTACATTGTTCCTTGAAGGTGGAGTTGCAGGTAGACAGAGTGGTGCTGAACACATTTAACACATTTGCCTTAATCATTTAGAGCATTGAGTATAGGGTTGTGGTGGCATGTTGCATCTGTACAGGATGTTGGTGAAATCACTTTACGAATATTGCATACAACTCGGTTTTCTGCAGAAATCGCTTACACACAGATGTTCCAGGACTGAAAATTTGACCTTTAGGGAGAGGTTGATTAGGTTGAGGTGTTTCTCCCGGAGTGTCAGAGGTTGAGGGGTGACATTATAGAGGTTTATCAAACCAGCAGGGGCATGGATATTCTGAACAGCCATGTTCTGCTCCCCAGGATAGGGGAGTCCAGAACAAGAGGGCATCGGCTGAAGACGGGAGGGCGAATGCTTTAGAAGGGAGCTGAAGATAAATGTTTCACACAGAGAGTGCTGTCAGAGGAAGTGCTGAAGGCGTTTACAATCCCACATTTAAAAAGTATCTGAAAAAGGAGGAATATTGGCCAAATGCTGGCAAATGGGACGAGATCAGATTTGATATCTGATTGGAGTGAACAGACTGGACTAACGGGTCTGTTTCCGTTCTGCATGACTCTCTGATTCTATGAGAAGGATGATTAATAATTCTGAAACGAACTTTCAAGTGGGAATTCTCTTCACTGAAAGTTTATCGTGCCTCCATGTTCACATTGATTGAAAGCTGCTTTAGTTAAATATTTGACAGGGAAGTGAGTCACGGATATTGGGACACAGACAGGAAAGTGGGGCTGAGACCAAAATCTGATCAGCCACAATCTTAGTGCCTAATGGAGAAGGGTCAACATGTCTAATGACCCACTCCTGCTCCTCAGTCCCATGTTTCTGTGTTCCATTCAGCCCCTCATACCTGCTAGACAGGAACAGTTGGAGGCCACTTACTGCTATAACCTGTTGCACAGAAACAGAGGAAACCATTCAACCTCTCAGACTGTCACACATGCTTTGAGGTGATTTGGGAAATGTAATTGGAAAACCCAGACTGGGTATGAAATAGGCCCCTCATCTCTCTTTACAGAGCTTCCCCTCTCTGCAACTTGTGCTTCATTTATTGGTCATGTTGTAGACCCAGATTCACTGTGAATATAGCACATATACCTCCCCCAGAGATGGCTCACAAAATCATCTGTTCTTCCTGACTGCAATATTCAATAACATAACATTCATGAAAATAATACTCACTAACATTCTAATAAGAGAATGCGAGAACATCAGAAACAGGAACAGGTCGTTCACTCCCCAAGCTTGCCTTGCCCTTCACTAAAATCATGACTGATCTGCTCTTGGTCTCAAATCCCTTTCCATACCCAATTCTTCATAGCCCTCAACTCTCTGACAGGTCAATACCCATCGACCTCCTCTTCAAATAATTTCAGTTATCTAGCTCCCAGAACACTCTTGCGAACAGAAATCCTGATATTCAATACCACCTGTTTGAAGAAAACATTTGCTGCTCCTATATCATGGCTTATTGATATGAACAAAAGAGGTTGACTCAAGGGTTCAAGTAAAAATGAATGGCCCTGATATCAAGGCAGTGGTTGCCATCTATTGACATCAAGGAGCTGAACAAAACTGGACTTAATGGGAATCGGAGTAAACTCTCCAGTGTTTGGGGTCAAACATGGCACAAAGGAAGATGTTCATCATCTCATTCCTGGGTCACCTCTGTGGGAGATCCTCAGTGTAGCTTCCTCTTCACAAACACCTTCAGCTGCTTCATCAATGTCTCCCCGCCCCCATCCTCCACACCATAATATCAGAAGTGGGGATGGTCACTGAAGATTCCATAATGTTCAGAACATTTGTCGCCCGTCAGCTCCTGAACCGGTCTCTGTCCATGTGCAGCAAGACCCAGACACCACTCAGGTTTGTGCTGTTAAAGAGTCTATAGCACTGCCTGGCACTGCACAATGCCACAGTAAAATAAGAGTTCATTCAGCAGCTCACGCTGGTTTCACAGAAATATGAGGAAGTCATTCAGCCCATTGACAGTATTGGAGAAGAACAGGAACAGCCCATTCAATGCCTCCAGCCTATTACTGAGGAAGAGAAGGAGTATAGTGTGATGGACCACACCAGATGCCCTCGAAAATATTTGAAGGCGGTCGCCCAGACTCTAATGTTTTCATATTTTAAAGGAAATGTAAACTGTCTGTCCCAGATGCACTGTGAGTGGTCAAACTACTCGGTGTGAAGCAAACACCATTTATTTAAACATGGAAGATAAAATGAAATCAAAGAAAGAGGAATTTAGAATAATGTAATTCTATTGGACAAGTTAACAGAATAATAGATCGTGGAGCGATTACTAATATAGGAAAATCGCATAAACACAGCCCTAGGCAAAAATGAATATTCAGACACAAATTTCACAAACATTTCTCTAATCCAGGAATAAAAAACAGTATTAAGAGAAAATTTGGAGAGATTAACAGCCAGGAGACATTCACTGAAGCTTCCAACTCTGTGGAGACCCCAATAGTTTCTGATGTTACTGAGAAACCAAACCCTAGAGATCCTAATCTGTGAGAGCTGGCCAGACCCATTCAGGCTGCATTAAAATAAACCCAAGGCCTCCCTAGCTGTTTACCCAGTGGTCTTCATTTGCCAGCTTGGTAACGATCATTCAATCTCTCTCTTTAAAGAAGCCAGGACAAAATAATCTCTTAAAGCTGCGGCATCATCACACGTGTCAGTACATCGACCTGTCAAACAGGAACCAGAGGTAACCAGTCAGGCCCTTGGCCCTGTCCAACCAGACAAGGAAGAAGTCATTCAGTCCTTTGAGTCAATTACAAAGAAACAGAATGAGGCCATTCAGCCCCTTGAGTCACTTACACAGGAACAAGAGGAGGCCATTCAGCCCATTGAGCCGCTTATACAGGAACAGTAGGAGGCCATTCCCACCTCAATGCACTTACACGGGGGCAGAATGAGGTAATTGATGCTAATTCCTGATGAATGGCTTATGCCCAAAACGTCGACTCTTATGCTGTGCTTTTTCAGCAAACCACTCTCTACTCTGATCTCCAGCATCGGTAGTCCTCACTGTCTCCTAATTGATGCTCTAACATGAACAAGTGGAGCAGTGGCTGCACAGACAGACTGCTCCACGTTGTTCCTCCTGACTCCGTTGCTTCTGATACACACGTGGGACTTTAATGTGGTTTTCTCGTGGTGAGCAAGGAAGTCATATGTCTAGTGTGAAGTCTCAAGAAGACATTTTCCATCTCTGAGGTGACAGCCTGGTGTTCCCTATGTAGGGCGGAAGCTGGTGGGAATGGCTACCTGTTTCAGATGGAAGGTATTGTGGCTGCTGTTGGGGATTGTGAATAACATGCCGTTCAGTACGGGTTCACACGTCGACTTCACATTAATGTGGGGAGAGTTAATTAAGACATATAAACTGTTAGGAAAGTCACGTTAGACTGATGAATGGACTCTCTAAGTTCAAATAATGCAGATTTTATTCATGTTGATCTTGTCTAGTGCATGTCCTGTGCAGTGTAACCTGCATGCCTACTCTGTCCAAGCCTATTTCCACCCTATGATCTGTCTGGCCATGCTTACTATGATCTGTCTCCACTGCTCATAAATAAAGTGTTTCCCTGTACTGAGATACACGTGACAATAAATCAAACCAATCAATCCTGGGTAAAGTATGGAATTTCTCTCCCTGTCAATGTCTCTTTTGGAAATAAGTGATCACTGCCACTCCTCGTGTTTCAGCATCACCATTTCTTCGTCTCTCACAGCTCTACAGATTAAACACTCAGCTTCTTCACTCTGTCCTCATTTTACTATCATCTGTGTCTGTGGTAAGGAGATCATTCCTTACAAAGGAGATCAACTCTGTAGAGAGTGCCCCATATGCTCTCTCAGCAAGGATCTACAACAGCAGGAAGGTGGCTTTACTTATGTACTTGAATCATCTTACAATGAAGGACAGCATACCATTCACTGCACCCATTACTTACACAGGGTTTGATTCAGAGCAGTCGGCATAGTCTTGTGAGTGGGAGATCATGCTTCCCAAATTTGTTAGAGTTCTTTAATGAAGTGACCAGGAAGGTTGATGAGGACAGAGCGGTAGACGTAGTCTCTATGGATTTCAGTAAGGCCTTTGATAAGGTTCCACATGGCAGGCTGCTCTGGATGGTTACATCATGTGGAATGCTGGGGGAACTGGCCAATTGGACACACAGTTGGCGTGTTGATAGGAAGCAGAGGGTTTAGCGGAAGGATGCTTGTCAGACTGGAGGCTAGGTCCATGGCTGTTTGTTATCTATTATTTGGTTGAGAATGTACAAGTTATGATTTGAAAGTTTGCAGATGACACTAAAGTAAGTGGGATCGTGATCAGTGAGGAGGTTTATCAGAAATTGCAGCAGGACCTTAATCAGGCGGGTAAGTGGCAAATGGGATTTAATATAGATGTGTGAGGTATTGCATTTTGGAATCTCAAATCAAGGTAGGAGTTTCATGGTGAATGGGAGGGTCTTAAGGAGTGCAGTGTGCAGAGAGACCTTGGTGTTCAGCTGCACGGTTCTCTGAGTGTGGAGTCACAGGTAGACAGGGCAGTGAAGAAGGCTTTTGGCACATTGGCCTTCATCAGGCAGGATATTGAGCATATAAGTTGGGAATTTATGTTGCAGTTTCACAGGACTTTGGTCAGGCCATACTTGGAGTGTTGTGTTCAGTGTTTGTCACCTTGTTATAGGGAGGATGCTATGAAATTAGAAAGAGTGCAGAAGAAATTTACAAGGATGTTGCCAGGACCCAATGGTCTGAGTTATAGGGAGAGGTTGGACAAGCTAGGACATTTTCTTTAGCGTGTAGGAGACTGAGGAAGTCCTTATAGAGCTGTATAACATAGAGCTGGATAGGGTTAATGCTCTGAGTCTTTTTCCAAGTTTAGAGAATCGAGGACGAGAGGGGATCAGTTTAAGGTTAGATGTGAAGGAATAAAAGGGATCCTGATGGGCCACGTCTTTACACAGAAGCTGGTACATGGATGAGTTGCCAGCAGATGTGGTTGGGGGGGGGGGGGGTGCGTTCATTATTAACATTTCAAAAGCATTTGGATAAATATGTGGATAGGAAAGGATTAGAAGGATATAGGCCAACTGCAGGGAAATGGCGTTAGCGTGGATGGGCATTTACAAGGTGGAGTCAAACTCCTCTGTTAATTAAAGCCTAACACCCAGAAAAGCTCGCCTCAGCTCATAATCTGTTAAAATATGAGTGACATCGATCTCCTACATTCTATTATTAAACAAAAATTAACAAGTTTATTTCATATCTTTAATCGTGAATACTAAACAACAACTATTCACAAATACAAGCCCCTCTTTTCTTAGCTACTTACTATCTGACTCCAACTCTAAAAATATGCTGTTCCAACAACCTACATATTAATCATCACAATCTCAAGACCACACAGTCTCTATCTTCCCCACTGTGTGCACTCTTCCAGCTGCTGATCTCCCTGGGTCATGTTTCTTTTACTGCAAGTAGCTTTTACATAGGCATGTATCTTTGATAGAGAGTGTTTGAGATGGCCAGTTAGCACTCCTGCTCTACAGCAGTTACTCTGCTACTGGATGGCAGTGGCCCTCCCTCTAGTTCCAAAATGCTAGGTTTATATACTCCCCATGATATAATGTGATTGCTTTCCAGGTGTCCAAATAATAATATTCAAATTCCGTTGGCTTCTGGTATCCTGAGCGTTATTTAACCTCTTTGGTTGTATTTGAATTGTTGTCAAAACAGCAACCAAAACTCAGGTATCCATTTCCCAGCTAATGGTGACATGTGGAACAGGCTGACCTTCAGCTGGCATCTGTGGCTTTACTTTCTATTCAGCAAAACCCGTTCTTTCTTAACATGACCTGACATGCTTTCGGCTTCATAACACCTCCCCCCTTCAGATAAAAAACAACAACCAGCAGAATGAAAAGATGGCTTCATTTGTTTTACTCTTATTCATAATCCCATTATTATGAATTACAAAAGTATTAATCTCAGCTATACCATACATATTAATTCTGCACACATATATAACATTGCAATAAGTCAAATCTTATCTAAACGTTTTTCCTTTAAATCCGCGATAACACATCTGCTATCACATTTTAGGACCCACAACATGTACATTTTAAGTTTAAATTCGGTAAGATAAGACTCCAATGAAATAGTCTCATATTCTGGTCTTTAAATATTCCAAAAAATGCGAGAGGTTTGTCGTTGTCCACAATCATCACTGACAATTTGTTTGTCATATAAACATTAAAATATTGTCAGTCCAGTGCGAAACTTAATCATTCTTTTTCAATAATGTATTTTCTTTCTGGTGGATATTGAGTTTTTTTCGACAAGTCGCCAATTGACCTTTCAATTCCATCATCATCATTCTGTATCAATACATCTCCGACCCCTATATCTCTAGTATCAAATACAATTTTCAAAGGGTTTCAGAACATTTGGTGCAGCTAAAACTGGTGTGGTGATTAATCCTGCTTTAAAATTCTCAAATGCCTCCTGGAATTGTTCTGTCCACCAATTCTGCGTTCTTCTTTAATAAATCCATCAGTGGTGCCAATACGCTGCTGAAGTTTACAATAAACTTCCAATAGAATCCACTCAGTTCCAAAAGTCGAAACACCGCTTTCTTCGAGGATGGTCGTGGAAATTCCTCAAAGCCCTTCGTCTTTGTGTTCCATGGGGTTAACCTTCCATGTCCAATGTAATGTCCCAAGAACGTCACCTCTGCCTTCGCGAATTCTGTTTTCTTTAAGTTTATTAGCAAGTTTGCTTCTTGTAATCGTTCAACATGCTCTGCCAACTGTCAAATGTGAGCTTTCAATCACTTGCTAAAGCTCACTACACCATTCAGATAAACTACAAAATTTGTTCATCTGGGCACAACTCTGCTCCTGAGTCTTAAATGTGGCTGTAGCATTATTCATTCACATGACATTCTCTAATTTTTTTTGTCATATTCGGTATCTTTACCAGATAGTTTAACTGACTCAACATGTTTTAAATTTGAAAGGGGCCACTAAACCTGGATTTGAAGGGATTTCCTACCACTGGTAGCAATACTAATATGTCATCCCAACAGGAAATCATCAAAGTTTCAGAGTTTTTATCTGCCTCCTGCATCACTCTATACTGTGCCGTCTTCAAGTGCTGTTTAGCTAACTCACCTACTCCATCCAATCTCTCCCTCACCCCAGATACATAATCCAAGTGTGAGATCTCCGCTTCGGTCCTGTCAGTTTATATTTAATTAATTTCAAGGACCTCTCATTTCATAAACGAATATTAACTCAAAGGAAGTAAACAGAGTAGATTTATTTGGGGCATCTCTAATGGCAAACAATATAATGGAATGCCTTTATTCCAATCATTCGGGTAATTCTGACAGTACGCTGTTAATATTGTCTTCAGCATCTGATGCCAACTTTCCAAGGCCCCCTGGGATTCGGGATGAGATACACTTGATTTAAACTACTGTGTGCCGAAGCTATCCATGACGTCCTTAAACAGCTGACTGGTAAAATGACACCCCTGGTCTGACTGAATCACACTGCATAGCCCACAGTGAGTAAAGAAAGCTACCAACTCCTGCACCTCCCTTTTTTGCCTTAACACCCCATAATGGAATTATCCCTGGAAATGGGGTAGACACATCCATTATGATCAGCAGATATTGGTTTCCAATTTAATTTTAGAAAGCGGAGCTCCACAATTAATCATAACCCACGTGAAATGTTTCTTCGAATACAGGAATTGGCAATAAAGGTGCTGGTTTTAATACTGCCTGTGACGTACCTATCATTTGGCATGTATGACATGTACAACAAAAATGAACCACGTCCTTGTGCATTCCAGGCCACTAGAAGTGCTTTAGCCTGAGTCTTCATTGCACCAACTGCTTTGGCTTTTTCTTTCGACTTTCCTTCCTGTTGGGATCATGTTACTACATAGTCTGGAAAAATCCCTGGGTATTTTTCATTTAATTCCCCAGTTCCGTGGTCTTACTTTGGCTTCTCCACCACAAGGGGTGCCTCTCCCACCTTGGATCCAGCTAAATCATTCCAAAGAACAAACTGTATTCCTGGAACACTGTCACTCAATCTCTCTGTTACTTCCCCAACCTTGATTTGGCAGTCCAACCTGATGTTACACAAGAGGATGCTTAATTTCTGTCCCCATTCCACAAATTATCACGCTCTTGAGTGACATGTCAGAAAGAGTGAAAATACTTCCATCTCTTACTATTAGAGGCTGAGGGACAGTGAGGACTGCAGATGCTGGAGATCCGATTTGAAAAGTGTGGAGCTGGAAAAGCACAGCATGTCGGCAGCATCCGAGGGGCAGGAGAGTTGACGTTTCAGGCATAAGTCCTTCATCAGGAAAGAGGGAGGTAAGGGTGGGGGAAGGGGCTGAGAATTAAATAGGAGGGTGTGGTTTGAGCTGGGTGGAAGATAGCTTGGAAGGCAATAAGTAAATGCAGGTGGGGTGTGATGGTGATAGGTCGGAGAGGAGGGTGAAGTGGATAGGTGGTAGGACAGCTGAAACGTCAAACTATACAGCACCAACGTTGTCTTCACCAATTTCCAAATCGCCCCTCCTCCAAACTTATCCCAGATCCAAACGTTCAACTTAGCTCTGCCCTCTGAAGTGTTCTAACTGTCCATCTTCCTTCCCACCTATCCACTCCACCTTCCCTTCCGACATATCATTATCACTCCCACCTACATCTTCCTATCACCCTCCCAGTGACCCTCCAGCCAGCCCACCTCCTACCCTCTGATTTATCTTTCAGCCCCCTTGTCCCCCCGTCACATTCCTGATGATGGCTTTATGCCTGATATGTCGATTGTCCTGCTCTTCGGATGCTGCCTGATCTGTTGTGCCTTTCCGACTCCTCACTTCTCAACGATTAGATACTGAACAGATCCCGTATCTTGCAAAAGTATAACTTCTTGTCCTGTCCCACACCCCATTTTTTCTTAGTAAGGTTTATCTACGGGGGCAAATTCTTGACTCCATACGCAGCCCCTGTCTAGGATGTTCACTCTCCTGCAACTTCTCAGCTCTACTTGGGGTCTCCTTTACCAGGTTCACTAATACCACTGGCTTAGACTCTTTTACCACATCTTTTCCCAAAGTGTCTTCCTTCAACCCCCAGCACTGTGTGTCCCCGCTTACTGCAGTGAAAACAGATTTTCCCAGTGCCCTTCTTAAACCATCGACACTGTAATTTTATGTGTTCCACTACGTTATAGTGAGAACACCTGAGGCCTTTCACCTCCTTTTAAACCCTTTGGGCTTCTTTTTTCACCTGTGGTAAACTATTGCCTGTGTGCTTTATTCTATGTTTGTAGTGTAGGATCTCCCCTTCTCCCAATTTCTCTCCCACACAGGATGAAAGTCCTCCCAGAAGCTAAATTTCATCTCATGCACCAATGCATACTTAACTGCCATTTCTGCTGCGCTTCTCACATCTTGAACTTCCTGTTCATTCACATGAATTCTTACCATCTCTGGAATTGAGTCTTGAAACTCGTCCCGCAGAAAAATCTCCCATCGGGCCTCACACATCTTATCCATTTTTAAGGCCTGTTGCCACTTATCCCACTTTCAAAATCAATATAAGTCTGACCTGGTTCCGTCTCTATATTTCTGAACTGTTGTCTATATTCTTCTAATACCAATTCATAAGCACTCAAACTAGCCTGTTTGACATCTGCACAATCTCTTGCTCCCTCATGTGACAGCACTGCACATCCCTCTCAAGCTGTGCCAACCACCTTAGTCTGAACCAGCATTACCCACATGTTCACTGTTCATACAAACTGCCGAGTCAATTTTGCAAATGAAATAAAAAAAAGATTTTGGCATTTTTGTCACTGAAATATGGCAATGTATTAACATAGTTGTATATATCCCTACGTTCTCCCTTCATCTTTATCCTGCTAATTTAACTTTCTTATCTAATTCCAACTTTTGAATTCCAAATTCTCCTTCTCTTCCTTTTTCCTCTCTTTCTCTTTCTCTATCTTCTCTCTCTCTTTCTGTCTCCCTCTTTATCTTCTAACTCCAATAGCTCCACTTGCAATTTAAGTCTTTTCTAACTCGACTGCAGTTGCCTGCTTCTCTGATACACCAAAGTACTTGACCAACTCCATTCTGATTATAGATTTCACTAGGTGTAGGTCCAGCTAGTGTACAGCTCTATGCAATCCAGCAATGTCCAGAGTGAAACTCTGTGCAGCCCACACCAATGCTTGATCTATAATCATGGGCTAAATGCCTGGAATGGGGAGCTGTGCAGACCGCACTGTTTCATTCATATATAAACCCAGGTTGTTGCATTGTTCGGTAATACTATGTTAGATCACTGCCCAGTGTGGAAAAACATGTAACCAATGCTGGAAGTGACAGGATGTGCAGTTCCCATCCATTTATAGCTCCATATCTCCACTGTGCCTTGACAACGGATACTGAAAATGTGAAAGTCACTGCGAGGAAGAGATGTAAATGGAAACAATTTAAATACCAATAGTTCTGATGTTTCTAGTTCTAGTATTTAAAGATGAAATAACTGAGATAATATCCATTGAGGTTTTGTGAATGGTGAAATATGAAAGAAGGGGTGGGGGTGGTAATGGTACAGTGGTTGCACAATAGGGCCTTCAAATAATCAATGGGAATTAGAAGAACAAATATGCAGGGAGACTGGCGAGACTTGCAGGAGCAATAGGGTTCTCATAATAGGTGATTTAAATTATCCTAACATAGACTGAGACTTACAGGGTTAAGAACTTAGATGGAAGGTAATTTGTTCAGTGTGTTCAGGAAAGCTTCTACAAGTAGCATGTAGAGGGTCCTACTCGGGAAGGGACAAACTCAACCTACTGTTGGGAAATAGGGCAGGATAGTGATGGAAGTAAAGTGGGGGAGCATTTTGGGAAAAGTGACTAGAGCTATATTAATTTTAAAATAGTTATGGTAGGGACAAAATTGGTCCACAGATTCAAGTTCTAAATTGGGATAAGGCATACTTTGTTGGAATTAGACAGGGGATTACAGGGGTTGAAAGGAGTAGTTTGTTTCCAGGTAAAAGGATCCCGGGCAAGTGGGAGGGCTTCAAAAGTGAGATAGCTCGAGTTCAAGGTCTATATGTTCCTGTGAGAGTGAAGGGAAAGTGAGGCTGGAAGAGAGAACCCTGGATGACAAGAGATATTCTGGCCCTGACCAGCAAAAAAGGGAGACATTGCTTAGGTACAGGCAGCTGGGATCAAGGGAATCCCTGGAGGTCCACAGGAGTTTACTGAACAAGGAAATCAGCAGGCCGATAGAGATAGAAAGAGATAGCCTTGGCTGAGCAGAATAGGGTGAATCCAAATTCAGTATAGTATAGAAAAAGAATAATTGGAGAGATTAGGACATCTTAAAATCCAAAATAGGCATGCATGTGTAAAACCTCAAGAGATGGCTGAGGTTCTCAATTTTCCTTCTGTGTTTATCATGAAGAAAGACGTGAAGACCTGTGACCTTTGGGAGGTTAATTGTCATATCTTGGTACAGTACCTATCACAATAGAGGTGCTGTTGGACATATTAGAATGCATAAAGTCAGATAAATCTCTTGGTCCTGACCAGATATATCTAAGAGCACTGCAAGAGGCGAGAGTAGACTGTTCAGGGTCCAAGGACCCGGAAGACTGGGCAGTAGAAAATGTGCCTTCATTCAGAAGGGCTGCAAATAAATGCCTGGGAAATATAGACCAGTAAGCTTCACATCTGGTTCAATAAGGGCTTTGATAAGGTTCCACATGGCAGGTCGCTCCAGAAGGTTAGATCGCATGGACTCCAAGGTAAACTGGCAAATTGGCAACACAATTCACTTGACGTTATGAGTCAAATGGCTATGGTGGAGGTATGCTTGTCCGACTGGAAGCCTGTGACCAGTGGAGTGCCTCAGAGGTTGGTACTGGGCCCATTGCTGTTTGTTATCTATATCAATGCTTTGGACCAGAGTGCACAACGCAAGGTTAGTAACTTTGCAGATGACAGCAAAATAGAAGACATCGTTTACAGTGAGGAACATTATCAGAAATTGCAGCAGTACCTTGATCTTCTGGGGAAGTGGGCTGAGAAATGGCAAATGGAGTTTAATATAGATAAGTGTGACGTCTTGCATTTTGGAAAGTCAAATCCAGGTAAGAGTTTAATGATTAATGATAGTGCCTTAAGGAGTGTAGTGAAACAAAAGGACGTTGGAGATCAGGTGCACGGTTGTCTGAAATTTGAGTCACAGATACACAGGACAGTGATGAAGGCTGTTGGCACACTGGCCTTCATCAGGGCATTGAGTATAGAAGTTGGGACGTTATGTTGCAGTTGTGCAGGATGTTGGTAAGGCTGCAGTTGGAGTATTGTGCTCAGTTTTGTTCACCTTGCTCTAGAAAGGATATTATTGAACTAGAATGAATGTAGAATAAATTTACAAATATGTTTCCTGGGCTAAAGGTTGTAAGTTATAGGCAGAGGTTGGACAGGTTAGAACTTATTTCTCTACAGCGTTGGAAACGGAAGGGGTTCCTATAGAAGTGTAGCTCTTCTAAAATCATGAGAGGCATGCATGTGGTGAATACTTCAAATTTTTTCCCAAGGTTGGGGAATCGAGGACTAGAGGACATCCATTAATGTTTGGAAAGGGAAAAAAATAAAAAGGAACCCGAGGGGCAATTTTTTTTTTACATAGAGTGTGGTATGCATACAGACTGAGCTGTCAGTGGAACTGATTGAGGTGGGTACAATAACAACATTGAAAAGGCATTTGGACAAATACACAGATAGGAAAGGATTAGAAGGATACAGAACAAGGGCAGGGAAATGGGCTGAATGTGGATGGACATTTTGGTTGGTATGGACCAGCTGGGCCAAATGGCCAGTCATACTGGCAGTCTCGTGCAGTATGACTGTAAATGAGTGTGTTTTGGAGTGGAACCGGGGGCAGAGAGAGAGAAAAAATGAAATGGAGGGAGATATTCACAGTATTCAGAATGCTGAAATGAAGTTATTTCGATATGTCATGCAACACGGGTCAGTATTTTGAAGAATTATGAGTGAAAGGGATATTGCTGTGAGTTCACACAATGGACAGTTTTGGATGAGCATGTGTTGTGCAGCTTCGTAACTGGGATTGAGGACAGTAGAGTCTTCGCCTCACAGGGCTGGATCTAACAAAAAACTGTCTCAGTGACATTTTCATTGAGTGTGAGTGAGGGGTTGTCTGCACGAGGCCGAGCTAGTTTCCTGGTGCTATCTTACCAAAATCATCTCATCACCTACCCACCCCACCCCATGGTGTCCCTCTCATTCAAAACCAGCCCAATTCTCCCACCCATCATGACTGGAGGTATTCAAAGTCACCCGGATGCCCCTGGATACTGGGTGATCCCTGACATTGGTGCCATCTTTAAAAGGTCAATGGGCACACGGTTGCACTTTCTCAGTTTGGAGCTGCCCTGCACATTTTCCCCAAGCATGGCAGCTAAGGGGAAATTACACCACGGTGTGTCGACAGCAGCACGGAGGTCCTAGTGGATGGGCTAGTACAAAAGGGGACCATTCTCTCACCGAGCCTGGTCTGAGCTCGCCACCCACTCCAGTGCAGTATCTACAGTCTGAAGTAATGTCCAGCAAAACAGGACAAGCATCAAAAACCTTCCCCACTCTGTCAAGATAAGGGTCACCATATTTTCTCTGCTCCCTCACACTCACTGTGTATCTGTTATAGCACTGGCCCATGTACAAGGCTCATGCTCCACCACTCTCACTATTTCATACAGCACATTCCCTCTTTTTCTCTCTTGCCTTTCTAATGCCCCCCACATATTTATAGAATATTCTGGAGAATGCCAATTATGGAATGTTCCAGTTAATGTTCCAACTTATTCCCAGTTTCAGGAAAACGGCAGTGTCCCAGTGTGTGACATGTAAGAGGATGGAGTAGAGATGTACATTTTTCAAATCACACACAATTAAAGTCCATCATCCGGATTCAGTACTTCAAATATGCTCCAACATTCAATACATTCGGGGGTGATCTGATGGTTTTCGCATCACCATGTTACAGGAACTTTTAGTCATTCAACCCCCAGGTCCCTGTTACCGAGCAGATGATTCTTAGACACTTTTTACCACGGGTTTCTTCTAGCATGTGTTCAGAAGGCATTTCCCATGGGGACGGACACTCATTACCATATATTTCTTTTGCTTTAGAAATTCATGCAACAGTCAGCATGCTTTCCACAGCTCAGGTTGAAGTTTAGGGTATAGGTTTGCTTGCTGAGCAGTAGGTTTGATATCCAGACATTTCATTACCTGGCTAGGTAATATCATCAGTGGCAACCTCCAAATGAAGCGAAGCTGTTGTCTCCTGCTTTCTATTTATAACTTTCTCCTGGATGGGGTTCCTGGGGTTTGTGGTGATGTCATTTCCTGTTCATTTTCTGAGGGGTTAATAGATGGCATCTAGATCTATGTGTTTGTTTAGGGCGTTGTGGTTGGAGTGCAAGGCCTCTAGCAATTCTCTGGCATGTCTTTGCCTAGACTGTCCCAGGATAGATGTATTGCCCCAGTCGAAATTGTGGGTTTTTTTCACCCGTGTGCAAGGCTACGAGGGAGGGAGGGTCGTGTCTTTTTGTGGCTAGTTGGTGTTTGTGTATCCTGGTGGCTAACTTTCTTCCTGAGTGTCCTGCATAGTGTTTGTGGCAGTCCTTGCATGGAATTTTGTAGATGACTTTGGTTTTGTCCATGGGTTGTACTGGGTCTTTTAAGCCTGTCATTTTTTGTTTGTGAGTGTTGTTGGATTTGTGTGCTACTAGGAATCCAAGGGGACTTCGTAGTCTGGCTGTCATTTCTGAAACTTCTGAAATTTCTGAAACTAAGGTGGTTAGGGTTTCTGGTTGTGTTATGGCTATCGATATACAATCAGAATTCGTCATTCTGGTTATTTTACTTGTCTCACATTATTGTATTCAGCGAAAGACATCTTCCAAGCACTTGTCTCGTTATAAAATACAACTTCTAACAGAGAACATTTTTATCTCAAATATATATTTTTCCTTTTCATTAAAATTTCTCTTGCCCTTTGTCTGTGAATGATTCTGTGTGTAACAGTTACACAGTCTCCCCCACAGTTGGCTGGATGGTTGGTTTGTGATGCAGCGGGAGGCCACTAGCACAGGTTCAATTCCCCACACTGACAGAGGTTACCATGAAGGGGATGCTCTCTCACCCTCACCCCATCACCCGTGTGGTGACCTTCAACATAAACCACCATGAGTGGTCTCTCTAATGAGAGTTATTTGGGACTCTAATCTATCAATGTTAGCATTTTAATTTTTTAACAAAATTTTTTATTGAAAATATATTTTTATTATTTTATGAAACCAATAACAAAACAACTCAAATAACTGAACAAAATTATACCCACGTGCATGTACATACAAAATAAGTTAAAGTCGCTAAACGGACAGAAGAAAAACAAAAAATAAACAATAAATAATCAATAAATAATATGGCTCAGCATAACAAAATGATAGCTCTCGTTCTTCGAGAGCGTTAACTGATACACATTCATATGTTCATAATTCTTCATATGTGATTCATTAGACAATATCATCATGGCTATATAAAAGCCCTTTTTAGAGTGGCAGATAAGCCTGTATCGCGGTAATCTAAAAAGGGTTGCCATATTTTATGCAAATCTCTGTTATTTCGGTGCACCATACTGGTGAGAAAGTCCAAAGGGATATTCTTCATGACGAGTTTACAACGACGCAACAGACCCGGGGGTTTTTCAGACATCCAACACCATAGAATATTTTTCCCAACACAGGAAGTATGCGGGAGATACTAAACAAGTATTGTGCATCAGTATTTACTATGGAAAAGAATATTGAAGATATAAAAGGAAAGAAATAGATGGAGACATTTTGCAAAATGTCCATATTACAGAGGAGGTAGTGCTGGATGTCTTGAAACGGGTAAAGGTAGATAAATCCCCAGGACCTGATCAGGTCTGCCCTCGAGCTCTGTGGGAAGCTAGAGAAGTGATTGCTGGGACTCTTGCTGAGATATTTGTACCATCGATTGTAACAGGTGAGGTGTCGGAAGACTGGAGGTTGGCTAACATTGTGCCATTGTTTAAGAAAGGTGTTAAGGACAAGCCAGGGAACTATAAACTAGGGAGCCTGACGTTGGTGGTGGGCAAGTTGTTGGAGGGAATCTTGAGGGACAGGATGTGCATGTTTTTGGAAAGGCAAGTACTGATTCGGGATAGTCAACATGGCTTTGTGCATGAGAAATCATGTCTCACAAACTTGATTGAGCTTTTTGAAGAAATAACAAAGAGGATTGGTGAGGGCAGAGGGGTAGATGTGATTTATATGGACTTCAGTAAGGGTTTTGATAAGGTTCCCCATGGGATACTCAATGGCATTGTTAGATCTCATGGAATACAGGGAGAACGAGCTATTTGGATACAGACCTGGCTCAAAGGTAGAAGACAGAGGGTGGTGGTAGAGGGTTGTTTTTCAGACTGGGGAGCCTGTGACCAGTGCAGTGCTACAAGGATCGGTGCTGGGTCCTATACTTTTTGTCATTTGCATAAATGATTTGGATGCGAGAATAGGAGGTACAGCTAGTAAGTTTGCAGATGACGCCGAAATTGGAGTTATAGTGGAGAGGGAAGTGGGTCACCTCAGATTGACCAAATGGCCAATGGGGTGAGAAGTGGCAGAGGGAGTTAAATTCAGATGATTGCGAGATGTTGCATTTTGGGAAAGCAAATCTGAGCAGGACTTATACACTTAAAGGTAAGATCCTAGGGAGTGCTGCTGAACAAAGATACCTGGGAGTGCAGGTTCATAGCTCCTTGAAAGTGGAGTCACAGGTAGATAGGATAGTGAAGAAGGCTTTTTGCACGCTTTCCTCGGTTGGTCAGAGTATTGAGTACAGTAGTTGGAAGATCACGTTGCGGCTGTACAGGACACTAGTTAGGCCACTGTTGGAGTATTGCGTGCAATTCTGGTCTCCTTCCTATCAGAAAGATGTTGTGAAACTTGAAAGGGTTCAAAAAGATTTCAAGGATGTTGCCAGGGTTGGAGGATTTGAGCTATAGAGAGAGACTGAACAGACTGGGGCTGTTTTCCCTGGACCGTCGGAGGCTGAGTGCTGACATTATAGAGGTTTACAAAATTATGAGGTGCATAGATATGGTAAGTAGGTAAAGTCTTTTCCCTGGGGTCGGGGAGTCCAGAACGAGAGGGTATGGGTTCAGGGTGAGGGGGCAAATATATAATAGTGAACTACGGGGCAACTATTTCACACAGAGAGTGGTACGTGTATGGAATGAGCTGCCAGGTGATGTCGGGGAGGCTGATACGAGTGTAACATTTAAGAAGCATTTGGATGGGTAAATGAATAAGAAAGGTTTGGAGGGTTATTGGCTAGATGCTGGCAGGTGGGAGTAGGTTTGTTTGGGATATGTGGTCGGCATGGATGGGTTGGACCGAAGTGTCTGTTTCCATGCTGTACATCTCTATGAATCTATGATTCTATGATGTATATTAATCTCTGTTTTTTGGTGCACCATGCTGGTGAGAAAGTCCAAAGGGATATTCTCCATGATGAATTTACAAAGACCCAAAAGACCCGCGGAGACTTCAGACATACAGCACAACAGAATATTTTTCCTAGCACAGAAAGTAAGGATATTTTTTTTCCCCTATGTGCATCTGTGTAAGATAATCTGGGCAGGCCCAGGAAAAGAGAAACCGGGTTCACCTCCAATTCAGTCCCCATGACAACGAACATAGTGCTCCAATATATACAAAGCCTGCAGCAGAACCACATGCAACGAATAAGAGTGCCAGTAGTCATTCTGCATTTAGGACATGCTGAAGATAATCTCACTTTGAATTTTGAGAGAAAATCGTGGGTCAGATAGAACATATGAAGTCCTTTCAACTGTATGGGATGGTCATATTACAGATCAAAATCCTTTGAGCATTTCCACAAATATCCTTGCATGTCTCCGAAAAATTCTAAACCCCCAACTCTCTCGCACAGACGTCACGAAGCTGCACAGTCTTGTCTAAGGGG
The DNA here is from genome assembly GCF_047496795.1 of Chiloscyllium punctatum. Lineage (NCBI taxonomy): Eukaryota > Metazoa > Chordata > Chondrichthyes > Orectolobiformes > Hemiscylliidae > Chiloscyllium > Chiloscyllium punctatum. Next base: position 48,049,970 of record NC_092754.1, on the reverse strand, counting down.
ACATTCTCCAACAAATGTTAAACGCTAATGACAGAGAGTGCATTCTTTACAATAATCACCTGCTTTTCTCTATCGGATCTATTAAGTTTCTGTTAAAACTGTGTTATTTAATCAAATCTCTAATCTGAAAAAAACAGAAGAGGTCTCTACTAGGTAGTCCATACTTACGAGCTATATGTTAAAATGATATCATTGTTTCTCCCTCAAGTAACATGTCGTGGCTCAGTGGTCTGCACTGCTGACTCATAGCACCTGGGTCACGTGTTTGGTTCCAGCCTTGGGTGACTGGCTGTATGAAGTTAGTATATTCTCAACTGTGTCTGTGTGGGTTTCCTCCCACAGTCACAAACATGTGTAGGTTAGATGAATTGGCCATTGCTCAATCACTCATAGTGTTCAGGGATGTGTAGGTTTGGGCATTAGTCAGGGTAAATATAGCATGGTAGGGGAATGGGTCTGGATGGCTACTCTTCAGAGGGTCCAGGTGGACCTGCTGGGCCCAAGGGCTTGTATCCACACTGTAGGGATTCTACTAATTCTAAATTACTCAAGCAAGGGAAACCCCTGGCTGCCCACAGTTTAAACCTGGAATCCAGTATCCCCGGTTGACAACTGGTATACCAACTATAGGGGTAAGAAACATGGTTTTGGCTGCATTGCCCTCGATCTGACGCATTTTCCTTCAAGTTTTAACAGCATTGATGATCACTAGTTTATGACAATACTACATAAATGTTGTCATTTTATCTAAGAACAACAGACCAATACGGGTTCATTTTGTCTGAGAGGGCTCAATGCCTAGCCGTATTGATGCAGAGTCCTCAACGGCCCAGGCACTAACATACGATGAAAACAAACTTTATTGATTGCTGTTAATCGGGGAGATCTACCAAACACTCTCCACTCCCCCCCCCCCCCCCCCCCCCCCCCACCACACACACAATCTGTGGGGCAGTTGGAATTTTGTTAGCTTGATAAAGAATCGCTTATATTGCCAAATGAAAGAGCTAAGCAAGATGTTTCCTAAATATCTGTTTGGGAAACATCAATGGAAGCATTCACACAGGTTATAGCAAAGGAAGAAGGACATTCATTTTAATAACAGCTATCCGATCGAGCCAGGATTTTGGAAGTGCCTCCCATCTTTGAAGGTCTTGTTTCATTTTGTCAAACAAATGGACATGGTTCACGTTAAATAAATAATCAAAGACAGATGTAATAACATACTGAAATAGGGAAACGTCCCCCATGACCATTTAAAAGGAAACCAGGATTTCGCCTCAGTATCAGGTATTTCCCTAAGACCTCCCATAGACATGGCCTCCAACTATGTAAAATTAATCTTATTGCCCAGTAAGGCAACGAGCGAATTAATGCATTGCATCACGTGAACTACCAAAATTGCGGGATTTGACAAAATCATAAGATCCTCATCTGCAAACAATGTAATCTTACATGACTTCTATCCCATTTCTGGGGCAGATATGTTGGCATCCCATGGATGGCCTCCGCCAGTGGCTCAATCCCTAACATAAACAACAATGGTGAAAGGTGTCAACCTTGTCGGCTGCCTGGAGAAATATTAATATTACTGGCTTGCACACCATTAGTGAGAACCACAGCCAGAGTATAGCGGTAAATGTCCCTCACCCGCTTGATAAAATCTTTGCGTAGAACAAACCGTTCTAATGTACAGAAGAGATCCGGCCACTCAACCCAATCAAATGCCTTCTTTCATCTAAAGAGATCAATAATCCCTGGACAGATTGTTCCGAAACTCTTAGATCATATTGAGTAAATTCTTAACATTGTCGGAAGATCTGCATCCCTTCAAAAAGCCTGTTTGGTCCTCTTTGGCAACAAAGAACATAGAACATAGAACAATACAGCACAGAACAGGCCCTTCGGCCCACGATGTTGTGCCGAACTTCTAACCTAGATTAAGCACCCATCCATGTACCTATCCAAATGCCGCTTAAAGGTCACCAATTATTCTGAGTCTACCACTCCCACGGGCAGCGCATTCCATGCCCCCACCACCCTCTGGGTAAAGAACCCACCCCTGACATCTCCCCTATACCTTCCACCCTTCACCTTAAATTTATGTCCCCTTGTAACACTCTGTTGTACCCGGGGAAAAAGTTTCTGATTGTCTACTCTATCTATTCCTCTGATCATCTTATAAACCTCTATCAAGTCACCCCTCATCCTTCGCCGTTCCAACGAGAAAAGCCCGAGAACTCTCAACCTATCCTCGTACAACCTACTCTCCATTCCAGGCAACATCCTGGTAAATCGTCTCTGCACCCTCTCCAAAGCTTCCACATCTTTCCTAAAGTGAGGCGACCAGAACTGCACACAGTACTCCAACTGTGGTCGAACCAAAGTCCTGTACAGCTGCAACATCACTTCACTTCACAACATCAATTCAATCCCTCTGCTAATGAACGATAATACTCCATAGGCCTTCTTACAAACTCTATCCATCTGAGTGGCAACCTTCAAAGATCTATGTACATAGACCCCAAGATCCCTCTGTTCCTCCACCTGACTAAGAACCCTACCATTAACCCTGTATTCCGCATTCTTATTTGTTCTTCCAAAATGGACAACCTCACACTTGGCAGGGTTGAACTCCATCTGCCACTCCTCAGCCCAGCTCTGCATCATATCTAAGTCCCTCTGCTGCTGACAACAGCCCTCCTCACTGTCCACAACTCCACCTATCTTCGTATCATCTGCAAATTTACTGACCCACCCTTCGACTCCCTCATCTAAGTCATTAATAAAAATTACAAACAGCAGAGGACACAGAACTGATCCCTGCGGAACTCCACTTGTAACTGGGCTCCAGGCTGAATATTTACCATCTACCACCACTCTCTGCCTTCGACTGGTTAGCCAGTTTTCTATCCAAGTGGCCAAATTTCCCTCTATCCCATGCCTCCTGACTTTCCGCATAAGCCTACCATGGGGAACCTTATCAAATGCCTTACTAAAATCCATGTACACTACATCCACTGCTCTACCCTCATCCACATGCTTGGTCACCTCCTCGAAGAATTCAATAAGACTTGTAAGGCAAGACCTACCCTTCACAAATCCGTGCTGGCTGTCCCTAATCAAGCAGTGTCTTTCCAGATACTCGTAAATCCTATCACTCAGTACCCTTTCCATTACTTTGCCTACCACCGAAGTAAGACTAACTGGCCTGTAATTCCCGGGGTTATCCCTATTCTCCTTTTTTGAACAGAGGCACAACATTCGCTACTCTCCAGTCCCCTGGTACCACCCCCGTTGCCAGTGAAGACGAGAAGATCATTGCCAACGGTACTGCAATTTCCTCTCTTGCTTCCCACATAATCATAGGATATATCCCGTCAGGCCCGGGGGACTTGTCTATCCTCAAGTTGTTCAAAATGTCCAAAACATCTTCCTTCCTAACAGGTATCTCTTCTAGCTTAACAGTCCGTTTCACACTCTCCTCTTCAACAATACGGTCCCTCTCGTTCGTAAATACTGAAGAGAAGTACTGGTTCAAGACCTCTCCTATCTCTTCCGACTCAATACACAGTCTCCCACTACTGTCCTTGATCGGACCTACCCTCGTTCTTGTCATTCTCATGTTTCTCACATACGCATAAAATGCCTTGGGGTTATCCTTGATCCGATCCGCCAAGGATTTTTCATGCCCTCTCTTAGCTCTCCTAATCCCTTTCTTCAGGTCCCTTCTGGTTATTCTGTATCCCTCCACTGCTCTGTCTGAACCCTGTTTCCTCAACCTTATGTAAGCCTCCTTCTTCCTCTTTACTAGACATTCAACCTCCCTCGTCAACCAAGGCTCCCTCACACGACCATTTCTTTCCTGCCTGATAGGTACACACATATCAAGGACACGTCGTATCTGCTCCTTGAAAAAGTCCCACATTTCCACCACATCCTTCCCTGACAGCCTATGCTCCCAACGTATGCTCCTCAAATCCTGTCTTACAGCATTGTAATTTCCCTTCCCCCAATTGTAAAATCTACCTTGTTGTGCGCACCTATCTCTCTCCATAACCAAGGTGAAAGTCACAGAATTGTGGTCACCATCACCAAAATGTTCACCCACTAACAAGCCCACCACTTGTCCCAGTTCATTACCGAGTACCAAATCCAATATGGCCTCCCCTCTGGTTGGACAATCTACATACTGTGTTAGAAAAGCTTCCTGGACACACTGCACAAACACCGCCCCATCCAATCTACTTGATCTAAAGAGCTTCCAATCAATATTGGGGAAGTTGAAGTCGCCCATGACTCCGACCCTGTGGCTTCTGCACCTTTCCAAAATCTGTTTCCCAATCTGTTTCTCCGCATCTCTGCTGCTATTGGGGGGCCTATAGTAAACACCCAACAAGGTGACTGCTCCTTTCCGATTTCTGACTTCAGGCCATACTACCTCCAGAGGCAGATCCCCCTCAAACTTCCTTTCTGCAGCCGTTATACCATTTCTAATTAGCAATGCCACCCCCCCTCCTTTTTTACCACCCTCCCTAATCTTACTGAAACATCTGTAACCAGGAACCTCCGATAACCATTCCTGTCCCTCATCTATCCATGTTTCCGTGATGGCCACAACATCGTAGTCCCAGGTACCGATCCACGCCTTAAGTTCACCCACCTTGTTTCTGATACTCCTTGCGTTGAAGTATACGCACTTGAGCCCATCTCTGTGTCCGCAAGTAGTCCCTGTCAGTGCTACTTTCTCCACAGCCTCCCTACAGTCTTGGGCATCCTGACACACAGCTAGCTTACTTGCTGGACTACAAGTCCGGATCCCATCCCCCCGCCAAATTAGTTTAAACCCCCCCGAAGAGTGCTAGCAAACCTACCCCCCAGGATATTGGTGCCCTTCTGGTTCAGGTGCAACCCGTCCTGTTTGTACAGGTCCCACCTTCCCCAGAATGCAGTCCAATTGTCCAAATATCTGAAGCCCTCCCTCCTACACCATCCTTGCAGCCACGTGTTCAACTGCACTCTCTCCCTATTCTTTGCCTCACTGTCACGTGGCACCGGCAACAACCCAGAGATGACGACTCTGTCTGTCCTAGCTTTTAGCTTCCAGCCTAACTCCTTGAGCTCTTGAATGACCTCCCCACCCCTCTTCCTACCTATGTCGTTGGTGCCAATGTGTACGACGACTTCTGGCTGCACACCCTCCTCCTTAAGGATTCTGAAGACACGGTCCGAGACGTCTCGGACCCTAGCACCCGGGAGGCAACAAACCATCCGAGAGTCTCGCCCATGTCCACAGAACTGCCTGTCCGTCCCTCTAACTAGAGAGTCCCCTATAACTAGCGCTCTCCTCCTCTCCCCCTTTACCTTCTGAGTCTCAGAGCCACAGACCCCTTCACTGCAGCTTACACCTGCAAGGCTGTCCCCCCCAACAGTTTCCAAAGCTGTATACTTATTTTTTAGGGGAACGACCACAGGGGAACCCTGCACTGCCTGCTTCTTCCCCTTCCCACCTCTAACTGTTACCCAGCTACCTCTGTTCTCCGGCGTAACTATGTCCCTGTAGCTTCTATCAATCACCCTCTCAGCCTCTCGAATAATCCTCAGTTCATCCAACTCCAGTTCCAGTTCCCTAACTCGTTCGGTGAGGATCAGGATCTGACTGCATTTCCTGCAGACGAAGTCGGCAGGAGTATCGGTGGTCACCCCTACCTCAAACATCCTGCAGGAGGAACAGCAAAGTTTCCAGCCTGATTGTACGGGTCTCAGGAAGGATTTTGAAACCAACATTTAAGAGTGAAATTGGAGGGGAAGAAGCACAATATTCCAGGGTCTTCCTTTCTTCAGCATCAGAGAGACATGAGCCTCTCTTAAGGATGGAGGGAGGGATTCGTGACTGTATGAGTGACAGAACATGTTAAACATCAGCACTGACAAGAGGTTTATAAATTATTTATAAAATTCACTCGGAAATCCGTCAGGAATGTGCGCCTTTACATTCTGAAGCTGCTTCACACCCTCCTGCGCTGACAATGGTGCATTAAGGCTCAACACCTATTCAGGGGTTACTCCTGGAAGACCCAGGTTCTTGAAAAATGACTCCATCTTAATCCATATATCCTCAAAATGTTCAGGCTGAAATAATTCGGAGAAAAATCTCGGACAGGAGGCATTAATCTTTTTGGAATTGAAGGTAAGGATCCCAGTACCTTCCCTAATTGAGGTAATGGCTTGAGAGGGGCGCTCGTTTTCATGGCAAGATAGGCTAAATACTTGCCTCGCTTATCGCCATGTTCAAACAGCCTTTGTTTTGCAAAAGTAAGTACCTTCTTGGCTGTCTGTGTGAGCGTGGAATTCACTGTAGACCGAAGCGTTGTGATCCTCTGCAGCTTAGCCACTGAGGGTCTATCACAGCTTGCCCTCTTGGCTGCCCTCAACTGTGCCTCAAACCAGCATTCCTGCTCCCCCCTTCTGCTGCATTGTAAGGAATAATTATTCCCTTGGCATAAGTCTTAGCAATTTCCCATAGAGTGGATGGGTTACTGGTTGAATCTGAATTAATGGCTAAGAAAGATCTGAATTCATTACAGAAATACTCAATGAACTAACTAGCCTTAAGAATAAAGGGATACATTCACCAGTGTCTCGAATCTGTCATATTGCCCTTAATCTTAATGAATAAGTATGATCAGAAATGGTAACTTTCCAAATTGTGCAGGATGCCACTGAATCTGAGATTGTTGCAGGGATGGGGAAGATATCAACCGTCTTGTGGTATTTCTGCGGGTTAAAGCAGAAAATAAAAGCCCTACTTGTTAGGTAGATGTGCCTCCAGACATCCACCAGCTCTAGGTCTGCACACAAATCCACCAATTGCCGACATTATAACAAGAGTATTGAGGGACCTTTGGACATTCTGTCCACCGTGGGGTCCATAACACAGTTGAAATCTCCTTCTACCATAATGTGCCATGATGCAAGATAACTGAATTTGGTAAAATGCATCTGCCGAGATTTTAAGAGGGTGCTCCGAGTGTTGCGGGGCGGAGGGGGGGAGGGAGGGGGGGTGCATTTACCATTCAAAATATTGGATTATTTACCATAGTTCAAGGCGGGGGGGATTATGATGATCCCGCAAGTGTCAAATACAATCTAGTAATTTAAATAGAAGATTCTTCTTATCCAGTACTCCTAATATCTAAAGACGAAAATAAACTCTTTCAAACCAGCCCCGCTGAAATGTCAAATATTCCTTGTCATTAAGGTGCATCTCCTGCAATAGGACAACATCCACCCTCTCTTTTTTAAGACTAGAAAGTAAATGTTTCCTCTTGACTGACCAATGGCTCCCATTAATGTTCCAGGTACACCGTTTAAGCACACCATTAGCCAGGACACACTGTAGCAACATTTGAACTCGAGAGAGGAAGAACTCGAATTACTGATCATTAATAAACAAAGTCTCATAGAGCTTAAAAACTACACAAACTAAAACTACTACAACTGACAAGGTCTCACAACTTTCCAAAGCTAAACATATATATATAAGTAAAAACAAAAAAAAAGGAAACAAAATCGATAGGGGAATTTAAAATGTCCACAAAATTTCCGCCTTCTCTGCAGAGTCAGATGAGTTCATGGATCCATTAAATGCAATACGGAGAACCGTTGGGTACCAGAGGGAGTACTGAATCCCGAGTTCCCTTACTATTCTCTTGATAGGTATTAGACTTGGAAGCAGGTGAGCTCTTGGGTGATAGCGATCACAATTCTGTTGTTTACCTCAGTGATAGCAAGGGATAGGCGTATACCACTGGGCAAGAGTTACAGCTGGGGGAAAGGCAATTACAATGTGATTAGGCACAATTTAGGAAGCAAAGGAGGGAGAAGGAAACTGAAGGGGATAGGCACATTAGAAATGTGGAGCTTATTCAAGGAAAAACTACCGTGTGTCCTCGATAGGTATGTACCTGTCAGGCAGGGAGGAAGCTGTATAACGCGAGACCTGTGGTTTATGAAGGAAGTGGAATCTCTGGTCTTCAGGAAGAAGAAGACTTATATTAGGATGAGATGTGAAGGCTTCAGGGTTACAAGGTAGCCAGGAAAGACCTAAAGAGAGAGCTCAGAAGAGCCAGGAGGAGACATGAGAAGTTGTTGGCAGGTAAACCCTAAGGGTTTCTACAGGTATTTAAGGAATAAAAGAATGATGAGTGTAAGATTAGAGCCAATTAAGGATAGTAGTGGGAAGTTGTGTGTGGAGTCAGAGGAGATGGGGAAGCGCTAAATGAATATTTTTCAACAATATTCACTCTAGAAAATGGCAATGTTGGCGAGGAGATTACTGAGCTACAGGCTACTAGACTAGTTGGTATTGAGGTTCACAAGGAGGAGGTATTAGAAATCCTGCAGAGTGCGAAAATAGATAAGTCCTCTGGGTCGGATGGGATTTAACCTAGGATCCTCTGGGAAGCCGGGGAGGAGATTGCCAAGCCTTTGGCATTGACCTTAAAATCATCATTATCTACAGGAATAGTGCCAGAAGATTGGAGGATGGGAAATGTGGTTCCCCAGTTCAAGAAGGGGAGTAGAGACAATCCTGGTAATTATAGACCAGTTAGCCTTACTTCAGTTGTTGGTAAAGTGTTGGAAAAGGTTATAAGAGATACATTTATAATAATCTAGAAAAGATTAAATTAATTAGGCTTCGTCAGCTCGGTTTTGTGAAGGGTACATCGTGCCTCACAAACTTTATTGAATTTTTTGAGAAGGTGACCAAACAGGTAGATTGAGTAAACCGGTTGATGTGGTGTATATGCTTTTCAGCAAGGTGTTCGATAAGGTTCCCCACACTAGGCTATTGTACAAAATGCGGAGTAATGGGATTGTGGGAGATATAGCAGTTTGCATCAGTAATTAGCTTGCTGAAAGATGACAGAGGGTCGTGGTTGATGGGAAATGTTCATCCCGTAATCCAGCTAGTAGTGGTGTGCTGCAAGGGTAGGTGTTGCGTCCACTGCTGTTCGTCATTTTTATAAACAACCTGGATGAGGGTGAAGAACGGTGGGTTAGTAAATTTGCAGACGACATCCACAGCTGAACCCTCCTTCTATCATGGCTTCAATCATTTCACATAACTTGGCGAACTCAGTGACCAAGCTCTGGTGAGTAACTGGGTCCATGGAACAAGCAGAGTGGGTTACAGCATCAGGCATGCTCGATGCTTCTCACAGGTGCACCGTATGTTGGGACTTACTCGATCCTTTCCCATGTTTTGTCATTACCACTTGACAAATAAGGAACTTTACTGACTCTTTTAGAGTTGAATTTTAAGTAAATTGCTGGGGTGGAGTGGATTTGGGAACCACTTTGCCCGTGCTGTGATGCGGAGCCCAACATAGCAGACCTTCCAATTCGCCGCCATCTTGGATTCCCCCTTAACATTTTATCAATATTATCATTTTGATTTGCATTATATTCCTGGATGTTCTGTAGCAGTGTGATTTTGTATCACTGTCTACATTTTCCCCTACACTGCAAATTGCTGCCCATTCCTCGATAATCCTTGACTCTGTCATTACTTAGAACATAGAACAATACAGCACAGAACAGGCCCTTCGGCCCACGATGTTGTGCCGAACATTTGTCCTAGCTTAGCACCTATCCATGCACCTATCCAATTGCCACTTAAAGGTCACCAATGATTCTGACTCTGCCACTCCCACAGGCAGCGCATTCCATGCCCTCACCACTGTCTGGGTAAAGAACCTACCCCTGACATCCCCCCTATACCTTCCATCCGTCACCTTAAACTTATGTCCCCTTGTAACACTATGTTGTACCCGGGGAAAAAGTCTCTGACTATCTACTCTATCTATTCCCCTGATCATCTTATAAACCTCTATCAAGTCACCCCTCATCCTTCGCCGTTCCAATGAGAAAAGTCCGAGCACTCTCAACCTATCTTCGTACGACCTATTCTCCATTCCAGGCAACATCCTGGTAAATCTCCTCTGCACCCTCTCCAAAGCTTCCACATCTTTCCCAAAGTGAGGCAACCAGAACTGCACACAGTCCTCCAAATGTAGCCTTGCCAAGGTCCTGTCCAGCTGAAACATCACCTCACGACTCTTGAATTCAATCCCTCTGCTAATGAACGCTAATACACCATAGGTCTTCTTAAAAGCTCTGAGTGGCAACTTTCAAAGATCTATTACCATAGACCCCAAGATCCCTCTGCTCCTCCACCTTACTAAGAACACTATCGTTAACCCTGAATTCCGCATTCTTATTTGTCCTTTCAAAATGGGCAACTTCACACTTGACAGGGTTGAACTCCATCTGCCACTCCTCAGCCCAGCTCTGCATCATATCTAAGTCCCTTTGAAGCCGACAACAGCCCTCCTCACTATCCACAACTCCACCAATCTTCGTATCGTCTGCAAATTTACTGACCCACCCTTCGACTCCCTCTTCCAAGTCATTAATAAAAATTACAAACAGCAGAGGACACAGAACTGATCCCTGAGGAACTCCACTTGTAACCGGGCTCCAGGCTGAATATTTACCATCTACCACCACTCTCTGACTTCGACCGGTTAGCCAGTTCTCTATCCAACTGGCCAAATTTCCCACTATCTCATGCCTCCTGACTTTCCGCACAAGCCTACCATGGTGAACCATATCAAATGCCTTACTAAAATCCATGTAAACTACATCCATTGCTCTACCCTCATCCACATGCTTGGTCACCTCCTCAAAGAATTCAATAAGACTTGTAAGGCAAGACCTACCCCTTACAAATCCATGCTGGCTGTCCCTAATCAAGCAGTGTCTTTCCAGATACTCATAAATCCTATCCCTCAGAACCCTTTCCATTACTTTGCCTATCACCGAAGTAAGACTAACTGACCTGTAATTCCCGGGGTTATCCCTATTCCCTTTTTTGAACAGGGACACTACATTTGCCACTCTCCAGTCCCCTGGCACCACCCCTATTGACAGTGAAGATGAAAAGATCATTGCCAACGGTTCTGCAATTTCCTCTCTTGCTTCCCATATAATCCTAGGATATATCCCGTCAGATCCGGGCGACTGGTCTATCCTCAAGTTTTTCAAAATGCCCGACACATCTTCCTTCCTAACAAGTATCTCCTCTAGCTTTCCAGTCCGTTTCATACTCTCCTCTTCAACAATATGGTTACTCTCATTTGGAAATACTGAAGAAAAGTACTCATTCAAGACCTCTTCTATCTCTTCCGACTCAATACACTGTCTCCCACTACTGTCCTTGATTGGACCTACTCTCGTCATTCTCATGTTTCTTACATACGCATCAAAGGCCTTGGGGTTATCCTTGATCCTACTCCCCAAAGATTTTTCATGCCCTCTCTTAGAACTCCTCATCACTTTCTTCAGCTCCCTCCTGGCTATCCTGTATCCCTCCAAAGCTCTGTCTGAACCTTGTTTCCTCAACCTTATGTAAGCCTCCTTCTTCCTCTTTACAAGACATTCAACCTCCCTCGTCAACCAAGGTTCCCTCGCACGACCATCTCTTTCCTGCCTGACAGGTACATACATATCAAGGACACGTCGTACCTGTTCCTTGAAAAAGTTCCACATTTCAACTACGTCCTTCCCTGACAGCCTGTGCTCCCAATTTATGCTCCTCAGACCCTGTCTTGCAGCATCATATTTACCCTTCCCCCAATTATAAAACCTGCCCTGTTGCATGCACCTATCTCTCTCCATAACCAAGCTGAAAGTCACAGAATTGTGGTCACCATCACCAAAATGCTCTCCCACTAACAAGCCCATCACTTGTCCTGGTTCGTTACCAAGTACCAAATCCAATATGGCCTGCCCTCTGGTTGTACAATCTACATACTGAGTTAGAAAGGCTTCCTGGACACACTGCATAAACACCGCCCCGTCCAATCTACTTGATCTAAAGAGCTTCCAATCAATATTTGGGAAGTTAAAGTCGCCCATGACTACTACCCTGTGGCTTCTGCACCTTTCCAAAATCTGTTTCCAATCTGTTTCTCCACGTCTCTGCTGCTAATAGGGGGGGCCCATTATGAACACCCAACAAGGTGACTGCTCCTTTCCTCTTTCTGACTTCAGGCCATACTACCGCCAAAGGCAGATCCCCCTCGAACTGCCTTTCTGCAGCCGTTATACCATTTCTAAATAGCAACGCCACCCCCCTCCTTTTTTACCACCCTCCCTACTCTTACTGAAACATCTGTTACCAGGAACTCCAACAACCATTCCTGTCCCTCTTCTATCCACGTTTCTGTGATGGCCACAACATCGTAGTCCCAAGTACCGATCCAGGCCTTAAGTTCACCCACCTTATTTCTGATACTCCTTGCGTTGAAGTATACACACTTGAACCCATCTCGCTGTCCGCAAGTATTCCTTGTCAGTGCTACATTCTCCACAGCCTCCCTACATTCTTGGACATCCGGAAAAACAGCTAACCTACTTACTGAACTACAAGTCCGGATCCCATCCCCCCGCCAAATTAGTTTAACCCCCCTCACCTGAAGAGTGCTAGCTAACCTACCTGCCAGGATATTGGTGCCTTTCTGGTTCAGGTGCAACCCGCCCTGCTTGTACAGGTCCCACTTTCCCCAGAATGCAGTCCAATTGTCCAAACACCTGAAGCCCTCCCTCCTACACCATCCTTGCAGCCACCTGTTCAACTGCACTCTCTCCCTATTCCTTGCCTCACTGTCACGTGGCACCGGCAACATCCCAGAGATGACGACTCTGTCCATCCTAGCTTTTAGCTTCCAGCCGAACGCCCTGATCTCTTGAATGACCTCCCCACCCCTCTTCCTACCTATGTCATTGGTGCCAATGTGCACCACGACTTCTGGCTGCACACCCTCCCCCTTAAGGATTCTGAAGACACGGTGCGAGACATCTTGGACACTGGCACCTGGGAGGCAAGAAACCAACCGAGCGTCTCGCCCATATCCACAGAACCGCCTGTCTGTCCCTCTAACTATAGAGCCTCCTATAACTAGCGCTCTCCTCCTCTCCCCCTTTCCCTTCTGAGCCTCAGAGCCAGATCTCGTGCCAGAGACCCGGTCACTGCAGCTTCCCTCTGCTAGGCCGTCCCCCCCAACAGTATCCAAAGTGGTATACTTATTGTTGAGCGGAACGACCACAGGGGATCCCTGCACTGCCTGCTTCCTCCCCTTCCCACCTCTAACTGTTGCCCAGCTACCTGTGTTCTCTGGCGTAACAATGTCTCTGTAGCTTCTATCTATCACCCTCTCAGCCTCTCGAATAATCATCAGTTCATCCAACTCCAGCTCCAGTTCCCTAACACGGTCTGTGAGGAGCTGGAGCAGCCTGCACTTCCTGCAGATGAAGTCGGCAGGGGCATCGGTGGTCAACCCTACCTCAAATATCCTGCAGGAGGAACATGTGGGCAGCACGGTGGCACAGTGGTTAGCACTGCTGCCTCACAGCGCCAGAAACCCGGGTTCAATTCCCGCCTCAGGCGACTGACTGTGTGGAGTTTGCACGTTCTCCCCATGTCTGCGTGGGTTTCCTCCGGGTGCTCCGGTTTCCTCCCACAGTCCAAAGATGTGCAGGTCAGGTGAATTGGCCATCCTAAATTGTCCGTAGTGTAGGTAAGGGGTAGACGTAGGGGTATGGGTGGGTTGCGCTTTGGCAGGGCGGTGCGGACTTGTTGGGCTGAAGGGCCTGTTTCCACGCTGTAAGTAATCTAATCTAATTACCCTGCCTGCGCTGCCATAACTCTACACTTAGTCTCCAAAACAAGAACACTAAGTAGCTTACCTGTTCAGCCGACTGAGTCCTTTTTTTAGGTTAGAGGAGGAGGGAGGGTGGGAGACACTACACGTGTAGTGTCTCAGGTTCCTTCTCCACTCAAATAACAATCACTTACCTTCCCGACCAGCTCTGCGCTCCGACTTCACTTCCGCCCAGCTCCCGCTGCTCTCTGCTGCAAAAAAAATGAACCTTCTTATGAACCTACTTATGAACCTTCTGTCTGTGCCTCAAAAATATTCAATATCTCTGCCTCCAAAGCTCTGCGGGTAAGAGAGTTACAAATACTCTCACCACTGAGAAAACAAAAGTTAACCTCAACTGTGTGTGAGATTATTTTTGTCTCCTTACCTGAGAAAGGATATAATTAATTTGGAAGCAGTTCGGAGATGTTTCACTTCATGGATTCCAGGGATGAGGCTATTATATTATGAAGGCTTTAACAGGTTACTCTTGGAATCAGAGGTGATGTTATTGAAACATACAAAACCGAGAGGAGGGTGGATCAGATAGTTACCCACTGACTGGGTGTTTGCATCGTCCAAAGTTCTTGTCATTTTTATAGAATTTTACTGTGTGGAAGCAAGGCATTCCATCCACCATTTCCACATTGACCCTCAGAACTGTATCCCCCCCCGGACCTGCCCCCCTACTCTATCCGTCTAACCCAGCATTTCCCATCACTAACCTATCTAACCTACACATCCCTGAGCAATATGGGCAATTTAGCATGGACAATCCACTCTAAGCTGCATATCTGGAACTGGAACTGGAACTGGAGGAAACTGGAACACTGGTAGGAAACCCACACAGACTTGGGGAGAATGTTCAAAATCCAAATAGAGGGTTGCCAGAGATTGGAATTGACCGCAGCTCCTTGGCGATGGGAGGTAGCAGTGCTAACCACAGAACCACTATGTGCATCCGTTAGTTCTATTAGTTACTTGTGGCTGACTAAAGAAATCTGCCTGACTTGTTCCTGTCACTGAACCTCAACCAGTTTGAAACCTTTATCATCGGCCATATCACCAACCTGGTTCCATTTAAAATTTGTTGTAAGCAGTGGAAGCGTGGGACTAGAAAAGGAAAGAGTGACACCCTCCATCCTCAGTCACAACTGGAGTGAGAAAAAAAATCACAAAGTGGTATTTCATTCAAGTGGGAATTCTCTTTCCCAGAAGTTTGGGATGGCCAGATATTTATATTATACCGAGGCTGGCTTTGTCTATAGACAGGTGAAACAGAGATAATGGTGCATGGAGAGCAAAGTGCAACTGGGACCACAATGAGATGAGCCACGACTTTATTTACTGGTGAAGTAGTGTCAAAGGGCCGAATGGCCCCCTTGTGTTCCTCAGCCCTGTGTTCTGATGTTCCATTCAGCCCTTCGGACCTGCTACACAGGGGCAGATCGAGGCCACTCCGATGGTTAGGTGCAGTTGCAGAAATATACTTAGAAAATGCAGGCTGGGCCAGAAAGTGCTCCCCCCCCCCCCCCCCCCACCACACCCCGATCCCTGTTTCCAGGCTTCCCCTCTCTGTAACTTCTGCTCCAGCTGTGGGTCATATTGCAGCCCCAGATATGCTGGGAATACAAACCCATACCGCACCCAGGGTTTAAACAACAAATCCTCTGCCCTCCCTGAACGCAACATTTTACAACACGATTTTCATGAAAATAACCCGTTACTTTCCAAAAACATAGCATGTGAAATTAATAAATAGGAATAGGAGTAGGTTAATTGGCCCCTCAAGCCAACCCTGTCATTTAATAAGAACATGGCTCATCTACTCCAGGGCTCAACTCCACTCTCTTGCCGACTCCTTGTATCCTTCCACACCTCTCTGGGTCAGGGAATTCCAGACATTCACTACCTTCTGAGAGAAGACATCGGTTTGCATCTCAGATTGGAATCGATGTTCCTTATTCAAAATCTATATCCTTGAGTTCAACACTTTGCCCAAGAATGGAAATAACTTCTCAATATCTAATTTCTCAAGCCCCTGCTGTGTCTTGTATGTTTCAGCATATCACTCATCATTCATTTAAACCCCAATGAATGATCGCATCACGTTTTTAGAGATTCTCAATAACTAAACCCTTTCATCGCAGGAAAACGCCTAATATACCAACCAAGTTACTTGCTGCAACAGCATGCTAACTTTATGTTTCATACACAGGAAGATTTCAAACCCTTGGTACTGTTCTTTTTCTGGAAGTCCTCTCCATTAAATTACAGCCTGCCTTTTGATTCTCACTGTCATCCTCAAACTCGGATGTATATTGCACTCAGCTCCCTCCTTCAGGCTGTCAATATAGATTGTCAATAACTGCTGCCATCAGACTGATATTTGTGGTACTCCAGCAGATACACCCTTATCATAAAGATCCATTAATTCTAACTCTTCGATTTCTGTGGTAACCAATCATCCCATATCTAGGATGTCAATCATCTGACATCCTCGAGCTTCTGTTTTGTGTAAGAACTTTCATTTTGTAATATTTTTGGAAAATCTCTGGAAAGTTTTGTATCTACCAGATCCCCTTTATCAAGTCTGATTGTTACATTTTCAGGCATCTCCAGAAATACTTTGCATGATTTTACGGGCAAAATATAATTTCCCTTTCACAGACCCTCACTGACTCTGCGTGAAACTTTTCTAAATGTCCATGCTGGGCAAGTTTTCCAAACTCTACTAGTCCCATCTGCTTCCATTTGGCCCATATACCTCTAAGTGTTTCCCAGTCATATATTTGTCCAAATGATGTTAAATGTTGCAGCTGTACAGAAATCTACCAATCTTCCTCAGGCAGCCCATTCCATACCCACACCACACTCTGTGCAGAAACGTTGTCCCTTTGTCCCTTTTAAATATTCTCTCTAACACCTTAAACCATTCCCTCTAGGCTTGAACTTCCCCAGCCCATGGAAAAGATCTTGGCTATTCACCCTATCCATTCCTCTCATGATTTCATAAGCTTCTACAATGTCAGACAGCAACATTCTACACTCAGTCTGCTACTAACTTCAAGAACAAGCATTTAAAGATAAGCACTGCAAATTTGAAATGATATTAAACATCACAGGTAACAAGTACTCAGCTCTATCTTCATACTGTCAATTGTTTTTCTCCATGTTACAATACTAAGGCGACATGAAATGCTTACTAGTGCCAATAAGAAGTTAAGCATCTGAATTCCTGTGTCTAAAGGGAATGATGATCACTACAGTGAAAACGTATCTGTGGCCATATCTATATAATACCACATGGTCAACATTCTCCCTCCTGGCCTCCCTATGACTGTGTGTGGATGTGTCTTCTTTATCTTGTAATCAATAGAGAGAACCCCTTTCCCCCATTTAATTTAAACCCCTTTTACAGAATCTTCTCATTCACCACTGCTAAAAGCCCGTTTATCTTTTGCCACACCCTCCTTTCCCTGCCACCCATCCCCCACTTCTGGCAAGGGATTAAACGACCATTTTGCAATTGAATTCAGTTTTGAAGAAGTGTCACACTGGAAACGCTAACTCTGTTTCTCTGTCTCTGCAGACGCTGACAGACCTGCTGAGTTTCACAGAAAAAAACATTTCAATTAAACAAATAACTATGGATACTGGAAATAAGAGTACAAAAAAAGTGCTGGAGATACTGGGAGCTTTATAGAAGATTCACTGGACCTGAAAGTTTAACTCTGCATTCACTCCAGAAAATGCTGCAACATCTTTAGCAATTTCTTCAGCAATTTCTGTTTTTGAACAATTTCCAATGACTTATGTCAAAGATGCCCAAACATCTTGTCCAACATGGAGCGCCGTACACTGGGAACTGAACAATAACGCATGGTGCAGAAGTTCATTGACTCTGAAATTGCATAAACTTGGCAGTACAGAGCTCTGAATCATGGTCAGG
Source organism: Chiloscyllium punctatum (assembly GCF_047496795.1). NCBI lineage: Eukaryota > Metazoa > Chordata > Chondrichthyes > Orectolobiformes > Hemiscylliidae > Chiloscyllium > Chiloscyllium punctatum. Next base: position 48,032,249 of record NC_092754.1, on the reverse strand, counting down.
GAGAAAAACAGAGGGAAACACATTCACTTCAAATACAGAAGATGGCATTATGGAAAGGAGAAGATTCAGATTAGTACCTTAAATGGATTGAGTTTATGCAACAAATTGGAGGCAAGGCACCAAGGAAAGACTTCCAGCAGAATGAGAATATGAAAATGGAAGTTATTTCCGCATCAGAAACCAGAGTAGGTCACTGAATACAGGGCTGATGGGTGAATGAGTCTCGGTGTGAACTGGGGAACAGTCAGTAGAATTGAATTGTAAATATTACAGCTAAAACTGGGTTATCTTCTGATGCTGTAGATCACAACAGCAGAAGAAGCAGAATTGTTTTTAATGACAATCTATAACATTTTCCCGACAATAATTCATCAGTCTACCATTACCATCAAGCCAATCCAAACTTCAGTGACGAGTGTGGGTGAACATGCCAGGGTCGGAATCACGTGCATTAATGCGACCACACTTGACTGGTTACACTCCAAACAGCAGGACTAACATCTGATACAGAGAGAGAAATGATGCCAAGTCTAACAAATCAGATCTAAGCTCTGTCGGCCTGTCAAATCCATGCATAAAAGTCGATGGACCATTAAACAACTTACTGGAAGAGAGGACTCCACAAATATCCGCACCCTAAATAATGGAACAGCCCTGTACGTCTGTGTAAAAGATGCAGTATCTGCACCATCCTTACCCAGAAGTGTTGAGTCGATTATCCACCTCACCTTCACTATGATGCCCACAGAATCACAAATGGCAGTCTTCAACCAATTCAATTCACTGCACGTGACATGAAAAAACAGCTTTACCCTGTAGATACGACTAATGCAGTGGGCCCTGACAACATTCCTGCAATAGGACTGAAGACTTGTGCTGCACAACAAGCCGTGTCCCTGGGGAAGCTGTTTCATTCCAGCTCCAACTCTGACATCTCCCTGGCAATGTGGAAAATTACTCAACTATATCCAATCCGCTAAGAGGAGGATTACTGCAGTCTGACTCTATACTAGTCCTAAAGTCCCATCACGACAGTTAAATTGGTGGGAGTTCAAATTTGACAGAGCTGTCAAGCAGCACAGAAATAATCTGCTCAGTGTAGTTTCCGATAGGTCCCCATGTGGAGATGGTGCTGTTGTGGAAATGTCACTGGATTACGAATTTAGACCAGGCTAATGCTCTGGCAGCTGATCCAAATTAAAAACAATTAATAAAATATCAAGAATAAAATCTGGTGTCAGTAATAGTGATCTTGTGTTCAATATCAGTTGTAAACTTCGATTTCCTTCCCCAATGTACTTTCAGGAAGTGAATCTCCCATGCCTTCCTGGTCTGGCCTAAAAATGACTCCAGACACAGAGACATGTGATAAACTCTTCAATGATCTCTGAATCGGCCAAGCAAGACACTCAATTATATCAAACTGCACTGAGGTGTTAAATGATAAACCCGTACCGAGCACCAGACCCCAGCTTCGTTAGTAGAAAAGGGAATGGAAACACAATCCTGTCGACCCTGCACAGACCTCTTTCTGAACAGTTGAGAGCTTGTGACAATATTTGCAGAGCTTTCCTACACACTACACAGAAACATTGTGACAGGAGTAGGTCATACAACACATTGGGCTTTCCCTGTGCTAGTTAATGTTTGCACATCTCATCAGTGCAGTTTTCCTCATACAATAGTCATATCCCTTAATATGTTGAAACATTGTGAAATATAAAATGAGAACTGCTGTAGTGCCTTCAGCCCATCAGTTTTGCTCCTCCATTCAATATACAGGCAGGTCTCCGATAACACGTGTTGATTAAATACAATTTGGCTGCAATGTGATTCGTGAATCTTTTTTCTATAAAGTGAATTCCCATTCACTGTGACGCGATTCCTTGCCAGGAACCAGCTGAACGGCAAAACCCTGCCTCAAGATCCTCTCTCTGCAAAATGTACAAACAATGTGGTCAGCTAAAACAGGAATGCAATGCGCTCAGGAAGCCTTGAAACTGAGGCTGTAACTGGAAATTGTAGACTACATTTAGAAAGAACTTTATTTCAAATTGCGGAGAGAATCTTGAGGAGACCTGGAATTCCCCATCGGCATCAAGTGGTCATTCAGCCCCCCACGTGCTTTCTGGTGAAAGGTACAGTGCTCCAGTGAGTGACTGTAGTGTGCAAGTGTTAGATTTACAACACTGTTCCATTACAACATGTGATTTAAAGATTTATTCAGATTGTCCTAGTGTGTGTGTTAGACCAAATTTAATTTTTGGTTTTTACTGATTTTTGGGGGATTCGCCCCTTACCCTCTTTTTTCCATAGACCCCATTATTAATATTGAATGATTTTCGACAACACAGTGTTGCTCAGAAACGCAGTTACCGTGTTATTGGAGAACAACCTGGACTGATAGCTGATCTTCTATCTTCACACCATACTCCTGCTCTATCCCTATCCCTTTAATTTCCAGAAATCCTTATTTATATTCAGCTCCATGATTTCCACAGCCTGATCTGGGAGAGAGCACCCCTGGTTCGCCAGTCTCAGAGAGCAGACATTTATTCTCACCTCAATGCAAAGCGGCCTGTCTGTACCTGACACTGTGGCCCCTTGCTTTAGACATCCGAACCAGGGGAATTTTCATCCCTGCTTCCAATCTGTCTCGCCCAATCAGAGTGTTATATATTTCACTGAGATCTCCACTGATTTTCCTAAACCGCATGGAACACAAGTCCAGTCCCCCCAAACTCAGATCCCATAACAAATCTGTCATCCCAGAGATTATTCTGGTCATCCTTTACTGCTCTCTCTCAATGTCAGGTTTGTCCTCTATTCGGAACAGAGACTGAAACTGCACACAATGCTGCACAATGTTCTAGATGGTGTCTCACCAAGACTTTGTACAGCTGCAGTAAGATACTCTTACTACTGTACTCAAATCCCCATGAAATGAAGGTGAATACAGTATTTATCTGCCTATCTGCTTAATGCTCCTGAAATATTGCTTTCAGTGACTGGTGTACATGGAGATCTAGATTCCTTTCAATGTTACAGCTTCCCACTTGCTGGGTCTATATACACTGGTCAGCATGCCAATGCCATTCCCAGTATTGACTCCTGGATTCAGAACTCACTGCCTTACATGGACTCGGAGGGCTGCACAGAAATAAACAAAAATGCAGCTTAAGTTCCTTTATAGAGCAACATTTTTCAACCACTCCCCTTTCAAATGATAGACTGCCATTCTATTGTTCCCATCAAAGGACACATCATCTCACCTCTCCCATGCTCTCCATCTACTACATATTTGCCCAGTCATTTCGCTTGCCTCAGTCACCTTGGAGCTTTTTTACATCTTCCTCACCCACTCACAAGCTGACATTGTTTAGTGCTGTCAGCAAACTTGGAATATTGCATTTGAGACACTCAACCAAATGTATAATGTGTATTGGCAATAGCTGGCACCCAAGCCACGATCCTTGCTATATACCCCTAGCCTTCCATGGAAAAAAACGTTGTTTTATTCCTACTCACTGTTTCCTGCCAGCTCTGTCCTTCGAGAACCATGTTCATGTATTAGCCCCAGTCCCACAGGATTCAAATTTGCACAATAGGCTTGGGGCTTTATCAAAAATCTTTCTGAAATTCCACTCGTATTGCATTGATAGCTTCTACATAATTTTGCTAAAAGCCACTTTCTCAAATATGATTCCTATTTCATGAATCTCTGTTGACTTTGTCAATGCCCATTAATTTCAGTCCGACACTTTCTCTAAACTGTTTAGTTGATAACTTAATTCTATTCCCTTTTTCTCACCAGACTAAAGTTCCCTCGTCAGATCGAACCTCTACCACATTAAGCCAAAAATTGTGATAGACGATTAAACAACGAACTGGTGAAGAGGGCTCCACAATTATCCATATCCTGTCAATGGATCAGTTCTGCACATCAGTATAAAAATCAAGGAAATAGTATCTGTAGCATCCTCTGCCAGGAATGTTGAGTTGATGATCCACCTCACACTCGCCTTGATGCCCACAGAATCACAGATGCCAGTCTTCAACCAATTCGATTCACTGCACGTGACATGAAGAAACAGCTGGACACAGTAGATACGACAAAGGTAATGGACCCTGACCCCATTTCTGCATTAGGATTGAACACTTGTGCTGCACAACAAGTCGTGTCCTTGAGGAAGCTGTTTCATTCCAGCTCCAACTATGACATCTCCCTAGCAATGTGGAAAATTACTCAACTATGTCTAGTTCCTAAAAGGGGAATAATTACAATCTGACAAATTACCACCCCATCAGTCCCATCACGACAGTCAAATAAGTGGGAGTTCTTTTTGACAGAACTGTCAAGCAACACAGAAACAAGCAGCTCATTGTGGTTTCCGATTAGTCTCCATGTGGAGATTGTGCTGTTGTGGAAATATCATTGGAAAGCTAATGCAGACCAAGCTAATTCTCTGGCAGCTGGTGGAAGATTAAAACAATTAATAAAATATCGAGATCTCAAATCTAGTGTGAGGAGCAGTGACCTTGAAGCCAGTGTCGATTGTAAACACCAATTTCCTTCCCCAATGTACTCTCAGGAAGTGAATCTCCCGTGCTTTCCTGGTCTGGCCTAAAAGTGACTTCCGACACACAGCCATGTGATAAACTCTTCAATGCTCTCTCAAACGGCCAAGCAAGACACTCAATTGTATCAAACTGCTCCGAGGTTTTAAAGGATAAATCCATACCGAACACCAAGCCCCAGCCTCTGTATCGGAAAAAGGAATTGGGAATACAGTTCTGCCGACCCGGCAGAGACCTCCTTCCTAACATCTGAGAACTTGTGTCAACATCTACAGAGCTTTCTCACAGACTGCACAGAAACATCGGGAATGGAGTAGGCCATACAGCACATTAAGCCTCCCCCATTCTAGTTCATGTCAGAACATCTCCTTCCCCCACACACTTTCCCCACACACTGTACACAGCCCTTAATGTGATTAACCTTGTGAATCTATAAAATGGAACTGCAGTAGTCCCTTTGGTCTGTCGAGTTAGCTACCCAATTCAATATAATGATGGCTGACCCTTTATTTCCACACCATACTCCTGTTCTCTCCCCCAGCCCCTCAGTGTCTAGACATCCTTACTAGTCTGTAGTGCCTTGTCTTCCACAGCCTTACGTGGGAAAGAATCCCCCAGTTCACCAGTCTCTGAGTGCAGACATTTATTCTCATCTCAATACAGTGTGACCTGCATGAACCTAATATTGTGGGCCTTTGTTTTAGGCGTCCCAGCCTGGCGAAATATCTTCCCTCTTTCCAATCTGCCTCCCCTGTCAGTGTTTTATATATTTCACTGACATCTCCACTCACTTTCCTAAACCCCATGGAATACAGTCTCAGTTGCCCCAAACTTTGCTCCCACAACATGTCTGTCATCCGAGAGATCAGTCTGGTCATTTTTCGCTGTTCCCTCTCAAAATCAGGTTTGTGCTTTATTAGGTAAGGAGACCAAAACTACATACAATACTGCACAATGCTCGAGGTGGGGTCTCACCAAGGTCTTGTCCAGCTGCAGTAAGGCACCCTTACTCCTGGACTCAAATCCTCCTGAAACGAAAGTGAACACACCAGTTAACTTCCTAACTGTTTTCTGTTCCTGCAATATTGTTTTCATTGACTGGTGTACAGGGAGATCCCAAATCCTTTTCAATGTTACAGCTCCCCACTTGGTGGGTCTGTGTACACTGGTCTGTGTGCCAATGTATTCCCAGTATTGGCTTCGGTCCTCAGAATTCACTGCCCTGCATGGAACTCGGTGGTCTGTACAAACAAAAACAAAAAAGTGTGTAGTTCCCTTTATAGATCGACTGCTCCCTTTTCAAATGTTCAGATGACATTCTATTGTTCCCAACAAAGTAGACAACATCACATCTATCCACACTGCTCTTCACCTGCCACATATTTACTCATGCACTACATTTGTCTCAATCACCTTGATGTTGTTTTTTTCACATTCGCATCACCTTTCAATATCTTAGTTCCGTCAGCAGACTTGGTAACTTTGCATTTGATTCCCTCAACCAGGTGTATGAGATGTATTGTGAATATCTTGGGCCCAAGCACCAATCATGCGGTGCCACACGAGCCTTCCAAACTGAAAACCATCCATTTATTCCTACTCACTGTTTCCTGTCACCTCTCCCATTGTAACACCATGTCCATATATTAACCCTTATTGCATGTGCCTTTACTTTGCACGCGAGGCTTGGGACTCTATTAAAACTCTTGCTGAAAATCCAAGTTTAGTGCCTCTATTGCTTTTATGTAATTAATCTACCAGTCAGTTTCACAAATATGTTTCCCATTTCATCAATATGTATGCCCATTATTTTCAGATCAAATAATTTCTCCAAATTAGTTTATTTATTAATTTCATTCTATATCCTTTTCTTATCAGACTCAGGATTTCTCCTATTGCTGGGAAGGCTTTGTTTGTGTCTTTTTCTGTGAAGACAGAAGTGAAGTAGTTGTATCATGTTTCTCTGTTCTCCATTCTCCATTCTCTGGTTTCAGACTGAAAAAAGAAGCTGAAACTTTGACGAAAAAGTACAGCGGTTGCTTATTCACCCTGTCCATGTCCCTTGTAATCATAAACCTGAGTTACTTACCCACTCAACTTTCTCTGCTCCAAAGTAAATAACTCAAGCTTACCCAGCCGCAATCCACAGCTCATATCCTCCATCCTAGGGTACATTCTGGTGAATCTCCTCTGCAGCTCATCCAGTACAATCACATCCTTCCTGTAATGTGGCTCCCAGAACTGCACACAGTATTTAATTTGGCCTTACCAAAGTGCTATATAAAACTCTTACAATTTTTAGGTCAATGAATAAAGGCTTTATCTACGGTCCTGCTTAAATAATCAATGATCATATTCAGTCACATTCAGTGATGTGTGGAGAAGCACCCGCTGACCTTCCAAGTGTCCTGCCATTTATTGAGTCCTCCCCTGTCTGGTTTCTTCTTCCAAAGTGCATCACCTCATATTTATCAGGGTTACATTCCAACTGCCATTGACCTGCCCATCTAACCATTCCATATATATCTTCCTGTAAAATAAGACCTCCCACCTCACTGCCAATCACCCGACCAATCTTTATGTCAAACACAAACCTGCTTATCAAAATCCCTCTACCCACTTCACATTCACAACACTTATGAATACCACACATAATAAGTGGCACAGCACTGATGTCTGCGGTACACCAGGGACATTAGTCACCAGTCACACAAACAGCCTTCTACCACGAAATTGATTTTGGATACAACTTGGTAAGTCACTAATAGGTCCTACCTGTTCACTGGTTCACTGGTTATTTGGGCGGCACAGTGGCACAGTGGTTAGCACTGCTGCATCACAGCGCCAGGAACCTGGGTTCAATTCCAGCCTCAGCCGACTGACTGTGTGGAGTTTGCACGTTCTCCCCATGTCTGTGTGGATTTCCTCCCACAGTCACAAAGATGTGGTGGTAAGGTGAATTGGCCATGCTAAATTGCCCGTAGTGTTAGGTAAGGGGTAAATGTAGGGGTATATGTAAATGTAAGGGGTTGTGCTTTGGTGGGTCAGTGTGGACTTGTTGGGCCGAAGGGCCTGTTTCCACACTGTAATGTAATCTAATCTATTCTATTCCACTTGAGGTACCTGTAGAATATTTGGGGATTCTCCCTAATCTTGTGCTGCCAGCAGGTTTCCATGAACCTATGTTAGTCAGTCCCCTCCGAGTGAAGAAGTTCCTCCTTATTACAGTCTTAAATGGCCTGTCCCTTATCTAGCCATTATGTGCTTAAATGTAGATTAGACCACCAGAGAAACATCCTGTTTACTTTCACCTTTTCACATGTTTCGTAGATTTTCTAAATTTCCCCGTTCCTTGGAACTGGAGAAGTCACAAGTCTCCCCATCAGAAATTCTTGTCATCTGAGTGATTAATCTGGAGAATGTCAATTGCACGTCCTCTGTGATCAGTATACTCTTTCTAAGATTGGGTTACCAACGCTGTCCACAATACTCGAGGTACACTCTCACCAACACTCCATGCAACTGCTTCATGATGTCTTTATATTTATATTCCAGTTTACTTAAACAAACTCCAACCTAACTTTACCTTTCCAATTAAATGCATTCCTCCAAATACTATTCACGTTAATTGCATTTACGAACTCACTGTGTCATTTTGGATTAGATTACATTACTTACAGTGTGGAAACAGGCCCTTCGGCACAACAAGTCCACACTGCCGAAGTGCAACCCACCCATACCCCTACATTTACCCCTTCACCTAACACTACAGGCAATTTAGCATGGCCAATTCACCTGACCTGCACATGTTTGCACTGTGGGAGGAAACCGGAGGAAACCTACACAGACACGGGGACAATGTGCAAACTCCACACAGTCAGTCACCTGAGGCGGGAATTGAACCCGGGTCTGTGAGGCAGCAGTGCTAACCACTGTGCCAATCTGCCACTCTGCCACCGTGCCGCCCACTTCTGAAAATCCAAACACACCACTTCGACTTGTTGTCCATTGTTTATGCTGCAAGAACAAAAAATCTCAAACAATTCCAAAGTTTGTCAGGTATGATTTCTCTGTCAGAAATGCATAGTGATTCTCTGCAATGTTGTTGTTAATTTCTAAATACCCAACATCACATCTTATAAAATAGATTCCAACTGTTTCCCTACAAATGTCAAACTAATTGGTCTGTAGTCCTCCATACTATGTCTTCTTCCCTGCGTACACAGTTGGATCATGTTTATTACCTTCCAGTTATCTACAAGGGCTTATGGTCTTTGCAGGATCTACAGTAAAATAAAACACAGTCACCGATAGTTCCATTAATCTGCTGTTTTATTTCTGACATTTTGATATGAAGTACATTTAGCCCATCAGACTTAGCAATGATTAATCTAGCTCCATTTGCAAAAACTACCTTGTTTTTGATAGGAATTGTCTTTACTTCCACCAGTCCCATGTAATCACTTGCTTTACACGGAGATTGCCTGGTGCTTTCTCCATAAAGACACATGCAAAGTAGCTGGTTAGTTTCTCTGCCATTTCCTTGTTCCCCACAATGAATTATCCTAAACATTATAAATTTCCACATTTGACGTTGCTTTTGTTTTCATTGGTATGTGGATTGGAGATTTGAGCAGCCTTTGTGTTTCCTGTTAGTTTGTATTCAAGTTCTTTTTAATTTCCTTAACACTTCGTGCTTATTTTCAGAAAAGTGAATCTCTCAGAATGCTGAGTATTCCACAATATCTGGAATTCTTCTGAAGCAGCTTCCATTGGTTAAATGAAATCTTTAATTACTTACGTTGACCATCATTCAGTCACTTTCCCTTTCTTTGGTGTTTATAACTTAGCGATTAGATTAGATTACTTACAGTGTGGAAACAGGCTCTTCGGCCCAACAAGTCCACACCGCCCCACCGAAGCGCAACCCACCCATACCCCTACATCTACCCCTTACCTACACTACGGGCAATTTAGCATGGCCAATTCACCTGACCTGCACATTTTTGGACTGTGGGAGGAAACCGGAGCACCCGGAGGAAACCCACGCAGACACGGGAGAATGTGCAAATTCCACACAGTCAGTCGCCTGAGGCGGGAATTGAACCCGGGTCTCTGGCGCTGTGAGGCAACACTGTGCCACCGTGCTGCGATATGTATATATTTTTCAGTTTTTGTAGTATTTCTATCAATAACGTTGTTTGTCTCACACTAAATGTTATATTGTATTTACCCAATTCACCTGATCCTCTAGCCTCCGGGGTTCCATAATATTTGAGTGTAATGTTCAAAAATTCTATATTGCATGCAGACGCCGTGTAAAATGCAACATACTAATGCCATTATTACTCAAAAGCTGCATCAGAGCGAGCTTAGTAATTAGTCCTTCGACACACAAAACCACGCCCGAAATATCCTGCTCTCCAGTTTGGTTCACAACACACTCTTCAGCCTACTTCATATACATTTATGAAAATTATTTTTCACAGCATTAGCAATCATTTAGTTAACGCAGTTTAGATGCAATCTTAGATCATCCAGTATTACTGCAGCACTCACAATAGTTGCATATCTAATTTCCAGAGAATTGGATGCACAAAATTGCACAACAGTTTTGTTTTAGATATGTAAGTTCATTCCTCCTTGTTGTTTGCAAGATCCACGCAAACATATTCTGAAGAAGCTGAGGGATGTGGACTGTGGTGTTATTAGTGATAGACATGATCAAGACATTGGGGAGGCTCACCCTGATGCTGAGATGACCTGATGAAATGCTCATCAATACAGGACAAGTATCAATAGCCTTCCCCGCTCAGCCAGGACAAATGTCTCCGCATTCTCTCTAGTCGCTCATACTCTCTGTATATCTGTTATAACACCTACCCCACAAAAGGGTCTTGCTTCACCAGTCTCATTCTTGCATGCAACACTCTCACTCCTCTCTCTTTGTCACTGAAAGCAAATCGAGATTGAATTTATTGTTTTGCCAACATTGAACAAGTGAGACAATTTGATGCTGGGGATATAAAACTGCGGACATTTTGAAAAATGGGGAGAGAGCAGATGCCATTGAGACGGACGAAGCCTGGGGATCAATCATCTTGCTCTCCAAGAAAGTAGGAAATACTCACTATCATAGATTTTTTTTCTTATGAAACATATTCATAGTAAACAGAAATACGACGACCCAGGGAATTCATCAGCCAGAAGAGTAACATCACAAAGGACGGCAGTGGCTGTGTGGTTTTGAAATTAAGTTAATGTAATCTTCATGAGTGTCTTATTGAAACAGCTTATTGTTATAGAGTTGAGGGTATTTGTGGGGGGTGGGGGCTAATTAAAGTTGTAAATAGTTGTGGCGTAATGTTCACTTTTACAGTTAAAAATAAATTGTCATTGTTTTTAAATAGTGGAATTTGGGAGTTCTCTGTCACTCTTGTTCTAATAAATTACGAGGTGAGGTGAGCGTTCCTGGGTCTTTGGTTTAATTAACAGAGTGGTTCAGCCCCATATCGTAACACTTGTAAAGAGCAACAGAGAGCAACAAAAATAGAAGTGAGGAGCGAGGAGATTAAATTAGAGGCTAAGTAAGCCAGTCATGTAAAGAAAGACTGTAAGAACTTCTTTCAATATGGAAAGGGAAGATGAAAGGCAAAACTAAGCATTTGATCACTAGAAATTAACACAGGAGAGATAGTAATGTGGAACAAGGAAATGGCTGAGGAGCTGAAAAATTACTTGGTGTCAGTCTTCACGGTTGAAAACACGAGTAATATCCAAAACATTGAAAAGACTTAGTGGATAGACCTGAGTAAGGTAACCATCACTTAGGAGAAGGTGCTGGGAAAACTGAATGGCCTGAAGGTGAGTAAATCACCTGGACCAGATGGAATCCACTCCAGATTTCTAAGGCAGTGGAAGCGTTGGAGGTGATCTTTCAGGAATCTCACGAATCAGGGAGATGCCCAGAGGACTGAAAAATCACTAACATGATACCCCTGTTTAAAAAGGGAGTAAAGCAAAAGACAGAAAATTACAGATTGACTCATCTAAACTTGGCTCTGGGTAAGATCTTGGAATCCATTGTGAAGGATGAGATTTCTGAATACTTGGATGTGAATGGTAAAGTAGGACAAAGTTAGCATGGTTTCATCAAGGGGAGGTCATGCCTGGAAAATCTGTTAGAAACCCTTGAGGATGTAACGAGCAGCTTAGAACAAGGAGAGCCAATGGATGTCATTCACCTGGACTTCCAGAAAGTCTTTGACAAAGTGCCGACTGGTGTCTACTGAGTAAGGTGAGGGATCCATTGCGTTCGAGGCAAGGTGCTAGCATGGATAGAAGTTTGGCTGTCTGGCAGGAAGCAGAGAGTGTCGAGAAAAGTGTCCTGCTCAGGATGACAGCCAGTGACATGTGGTGTTCCATAAGGCTCAGTATTGGATCCAGAACTTTTCACTTTTAACATTAACGACACAGATGAAGGAACTCAAGGCATTCTGGCTACGTTTGACGATGATACAAAGATAGGTATAGGGACAGGTAACATCGAAGAGGCAGGGAGGCTTAAGAAGGATTTGGGTAGTTTAGGATAGTGGGAAAGGAAGTGGCAGATGGCGTACAAAGTGGAAAACTATGGAAACATGCACTTTGGTAGGAAGAATAAAAGCATTGATGACCCAGAAAATTCAGATGTCTGAAGTGCAAAGGGACATAGGAGTTCTACTCCTGGATTCTCTCAATGTAAACTTGCAGGTTGAGTCAGTAGTTAGGAAGGCAAATGCAGTGATGGCATTTATTTTGAATGGATTTGAATGTAAAAGCAGGGACGTACTTCTGAGGCACGAAAAGGCTCTTGTCAGACAACATTTGGAGTATTGTGCGCTGTGTTGAGTCCCATGTCTCAGGAAGGATGTGCTGACCTTGGAAAGGGGCAACAGGAGGTACATGAGAATGGTCCCAGAAATGAAAAGCTTAACATATGAGAACGTTTGAGGACTCTGGGTCTGTTCTTGATGGAGTTATGAGGGATGTGGGAAGATCTAATTGAAACATACAGAATACTGAATGGTCTGCACAGTGTGCAAGTTGGGAAGACTTCCATTGGTAGGAGACTCTACTACCCAAGGAAACAGCCTTAGAGTAAAGAGAAATCCTTTTAGAACGGAGGTAAAGAGAAACATCTTCGGCCAGAGAGTGGAGAACCTATGGAATTCATTTTCACAGAAGGCAGTGGAGGTCAGGTCATTGAATATATTTAAGGCAAAGATAGTTAGCTTCTTCAGTATCAAAGGGATCAAGGGTTACAAGGAGAAAGCAGGTGAATGGTTTTGAGAAACTTGGCAGCCATAATTGAATGGTGGATCAGACTCGATGGGCTGAATGGCCTAATTTCTGTTCCTTTGCCCGATGATCTTATGATCGTAAGCCACGTATATTGCACCCTCTCTCTCACTTTGACCCTCTTGACAGCAAAACGTGAGAGTAAAAAAATCCCTGAGTCAGCTTTACCAAACTTGGAGGATTCTTGTTGAGGATTCATGGGAATCGCTCCACTGCTTGAAGGAAAGGAAATTCTGTCAAATCCAACTGTTCCAGGAAGAAGTCTCATACCAGCAGCTTGTTTGAGTAGAATAACGTCGGAGACAGAATAGCAGCTGGGACACATTATCACATTTCCATTTGATATGAGTTCAATTACTATGCAACTCTGGAAACATTTCCTTTCTCTTTTTCGCGTTAAGACATCTGCGTTTGTGTGTGTGTCTATACATGTGTGACTCTGTGTCTCACATTTTTCGAGAAAATGACCTAAGTTGCACTTCAAATCTATTGCAACCAGTGGAGAAGTGAGGCTGGAAAATGAAACAATGTCCTTCCAACATTGGTCGGAGCAGGAATGAGAAATTCTCATGGGATGTTCAAATAGGAATTCTCTTCTCCAGAGTTTCTTATTCCCAAGATGGCAGCTCAGCACCGCCACTTTCAGCGTAATTAGACATGATCCATAAATGTTGGCCTATCAACAACAGCCACATTCCATGAACAAATAAAACACGATGAACTGCAGCAGAATTAATTAGATGGGAATAAGACTGATAGATAAATGCCTGTTGGCTTCCAGAATTGTGCTGCCTGTGTACTTTGACTTTATGCAGCTTCCTAGTATTGTGCCTGGGTGTTTGCATTTATTCAAAATTGGGTTTGTTCAACATTTGACAGACATGTGAATGGAGGAAAATTGTGGACAGACAGAAATGTGCTGTGGAAACCACAATCAGATCAGCCATAATCTTACTGTCTGGTTGAGAAATGACAAAGTGTCTAATGACCCACTCCTGCTCCTCAGTCCTGTGTTCCTATGTTCCATTCAGTCCTTAAAACCACCTGAACAGGAGCAGATCAAGACCACTTGCTCCAAATACCTGGTCCGCAGTATTACAAACTATCATTCAGTACCTCAACATTGTGTGATTTGGTGTGGGTTGGAAAATGTGATGGGAAATCCAGGCTGGATACGAAAGAGTGTCTCCTCGCTGCAACTGGTGTTTTATTTGTTGGTCATGTTGTAGACCCAGAATCACTTTGAATATTGGGCCCATAAATCAACCAGAGATGGCTCACCAGATACTTTTCTCTCACTGTCCTCAACATTCAATAACAGCACTTCTGGGTAAATTGCAACCATTCACTTCCAAAGACAGAATATGAGAACATAAGAAACAGGAATAGGTAATTCGGATGCTCACGCCATTGTATGCTATCATGGCTGACCTACTGTTGGCAGTAACTCCTCTTTAATGCCCAATCCTTCCATTCCCTCAGATCTCTGACAGGTTAAAAATCCATCTACCTCCTCTTTAAATACTTGCAGTGATCTAGCTCCCCTAACTTTCTAGACCTGAGAATTCCTGATATTCACTACCCTCTATGAGAAGAAAACTCTCTCCACACAGACATCATCACCTATTAACATGAACAAAAGTTGTTAACTGACCTGCTCAGGTAAGAGGGATTGACCCCGATATCAAGGCAGGATTTGACTGAAGATTGTATTCTGAGAGGCACTTAAATATCTAGAATCATGCATCCCGAGGAAAATAAAATTAATATAAGCCATGGAATTTATCATCTTCTCAGTGTCTGTGTAGAACATAACGAGTGATGGTCCATCACCACCAAGGTTCAATGCAATTACCTCTTTTTCTCTGACAGTGCTACAGATGAATCTTCACTCACTCCTCTTTTACCATCAGCCCACTGATTATTCTGGTGAAATTCCTTTACACTGTCTCTATTGCAATGAGGTCATTAGTTTTAAAGGATAACAAATCTGTCCATAATACCCCAAATACTGCCTCAACAACACTCTCAGCGATGATCACAATAATTCCTTTAACACACTTAACTGTCGCTGTATCTTTATTATGACATAAAACCCATTCCTTCTCTATGCACTTCAAGCGATGTGGAATTTAAAAGTTCCTTACGTCTGTATGTCAGCATCAGTAAAGCCAGCACCAAAGGTGCCTTTGTAGATGAACATCACTCTTGGGGAGAGACTCAGTCAGAAAGATTGCACTTGAAATAGGGAATGGTCACCTAACTGAATGGAAATGAAGTGTAGGAATAAGGAAAACAGGCAGAGGAAGGGAGCTAACTTTACTTTTGTTCTTCCCTCATGCGATGTATGCAGCCTTGATCAGGCCAGCATGTTATATGGATCTTGAACTGAGTGGCTGGTTAGCTGTTCCACAGGACAATAATGAGTAAAACACATTGATGTGAGTTTGCACAGACATGACTGGGGAGGTATAACCCATTGACTTCTCTGAAGGACATGAAGCAAGCAGCTGGGCCTTTTTGTTCTCACAAATAATGATGATTTCTCTTCAATTACATCAATTTCCTTCATGAGATGTCAACAGATTATTATTCGGTTTCTCGAGATTATGTGTCAATGATTTAAGCAGCATGCAGTTTCTGCCTGTCTGACTGGTTCTGTGCAGTGAACCAGTTAAACATACTCAAGAGCAATTATTCTTCAACTAACACGGGACTTGATAAGTTGTATACAGATTTAACAAAGGCACAATTGATGGTTTATTCAACAGATGCACCGAGGCTGATGAGGAGACGGGGATATCATGATGGTGGTTTTGGACAGGATTAGTGAGTGGGGAGGATATAGAAATGTAGATCTGTGCAGGGCTAGAAGGATTATGGAGTTTGAGAACAGTCTGGTTCATCTTCGCATATTGGTGAGTAATTTGTCATGAGTAATATGCTCATTATAATTTGTGAGGAATTGAATATTTCATTGGAGTTGAAAATATTGACGTCCAGCTTCTAAATGTTAAATACGTTGAGCCGCAATTCAGTCTAACCTGGCTTTATGAACAGATAGAATGAGTTATCAGGAACACCAACTATAGTGAGGATGGGACAGTAAAACCATCAATACATCATTGATTTGCAAAACTAATGAGATCCAAGGCTGGGAATGCCAGTAGAGACCCTCGGATAAACTCCTGCCCATTGTTGGAACATTCCAGTCTAATATTCTCAGATTCTGATCCATTGTTGGAACATTTCAGCCTAATGTTCTCAGATTCAGATCTCTCCTCCCCCTCTCTCTAGGACTGCTGATTCCTGTAAATGCTGTCCCACTGATACTATGGGATAGCACATTGAACCGAGACCCTAATTAATAGAATAGAAAAGCCCTGCAGTGACACATGTAGGATCCACGGAGTCTGACACCAGTCACAGTCGCTGTAAAAATATCTCCAGTTAACCCATTTCAATTCATACCTTTACTAAAATTTTAAAAATTATGATTAAAATTTACACATTCTGGATGGAATATGTTGGGGTGCCTGAGGGAACAAATGTTAGGGCTGGTAGATCAGTCATGTGTATTCAATCTGCCTTGGATATGGGAGCAATACCAAAGGTTTATCAGAACATAAGCATGCTTCTCCATTTATACATTGAAACATATATTCTTTAACTACTGATCAGGCATGACAATATCAGTAAAACGTTGAGAGAACCTTTATCGTCCATGATCTGAGAAGAAAATGTCCCTAAGACTACATGCGGTTATAACAGACACACAGCATGGATATGTTAACAGGGAATTGTACCTCAGAGATAAATGGAGACTGCAGCTGTTTGATAATTCAGTGTAGGTAAAGCATGGCAGTGGAAAAGGCACAGTAAGACAGGCAACATCCGAGGAGCAAGAGAATACATGTTTCAGGCAGGACCCTTCTTCAGGACTGGCGAGGGGAAAGGGGGCTAAGAGAAAATGGGTAATGGGGTGAAGCTGGGGGAAAGGTAAGTGTTAGGTGAGCGAAGGTAGGAGGTGATAGTGATAGATCAGTGAGGAGTGTGGAACAGAGCTGTGGGAAGGAAGATGGACATTAGGTCTCCTCAGGAGGGCAGATGTGAGTTGGGGAGTTGGATCTGGGATCTGGGTTGGCCAGGGGAGATTTGTAAATCAGTGAATCCAATGTTCATGCTGTGTGTTTGTTGGCTGCCGAGGCAGAAGATGAGATGTTACTGGTAACATGCTGGTAAATCTCTTCTGAACCCTCTCCAGCTTAATAATCTAATTTCTATAACAGAACTGCACACAGAAGTACAGAATGTCATGCACAATCTCAGCATGACTGCCCAGCTTCTAAACTCAAAGGTCTGGGGAAGTAACCTTAAACCCCCTGCGCCACAAACTTCAAGGAATTATATCTGCGCCCCGGGTCCCTCTTTTCTACATTACTACCAAAGCCCAGCGTTAATTGTGTAAGCCCTCCCCTTATTTGATTTACCAAAATGCAATGCCTCACATGTATCCATGTTAATCTCCATCTGCCACACCTCAGCCTAGTGAATGATATTACTGCCCCCCCACGCTCCCCCTTCGGATTAAACCGACACTCTCCTCTTCAGAAGGCCTCCAGACACCAGCCTTGAGTTTCCCAAAGACCCAGATTTTGATTTGCCTTGTGCAGGCAGAGAGAGGAGTCAGTAAGGAGAAGCTGGCCTTATATTAATTAATGATTTTCGGAAGAGGGAAGTAACATGCTAGAGATTTGAAATAGCTGACCGGTGTTTTGGGCCCAGAATTGTGCTCCTTCCTCGTCTCTGGTGTTCAGTATTGATATCTACTCGAGATCCTTCATAGTGCAGAGTGTGCATGCAGGATTTCTTTCCCTAATATAGCAGACTACTGGTAAAAGACATTTATACCGGAAATCATAGCTAAGCAATTGAAGATGTTCATTGGTTATCTCAATGGCACAGCGAATGCGCTCAACATCCTTTAGCTGAGGCTAATAATTTGTACTTTCTTTCAATTAGAAATGTCTCCTGTATCATTTGGGAATGTTGACCAGAATTTAATAAATCCATACACTTCAAAAATGACCCGAAATCTGGGCAGGATTTAGGCCTTGTTTACTGAATGATGCCCACGTTTCTGAGCCGGAGATCTGGGTTCGATTCCAGTCCATGACTGTCTGATAGTGTCCCTATCTCTGGAGAAGGTGATATATATTCATGTGCTGTGGAGGTGTGTCACAGCGTGTTACAACAGGCTGCTGATCAAACACACAGGAGCATCATGTTGCAGCTTGAGGGGCTAATGCTGAATGATGGTAGTGTCCCTATCACTGCGCCAAAAATTCTAGTTCCAAATCCCACAGAGCTGTTTCATAATATGTCTGAACAAGTTGATTAAACTTTTTTGGAATCGTACCTTGGTGGAGAAGGAAGAGGAACGACTACTGAATTTGAGACTATAGACCCAGGATGACTGAAAGCACAACCAATCGTATTCATTGGAGTCACATTTTAACTTTCTAGAGGTTTATAAAATTATGAAGGGCATGGATAGGGTGAGTGGTCAAGGTTCCTTCTCCCCAAGGTAGGAGAGTCTAAAACTAGAAGGCATAGGCTTAAGGTGGGAAGAGAAAAATTTGAAAGACAATGAAGAACAACTTTTCTTTTTCCTTCAGAGGGTGCTGCTTCTATGGAATAAGCTGCCAGAGAAACTGCTGGAGGCTGGAACAATTACAACATTTAAAAGGCAAGCTTTATGATTAGTGGGATATGGGCCAAATGCTGGCAAATGGGAGTGGACTAATTTAGAATAATCGGATAGCATGAACGAGTTGAAGGGTCTGTTTCCCTGTTGCACAGCTCTATGAATAATTGATTTAATTAATGAACGTCTCTTTGTAATCTTAGTTATGGCAGGTACTCATGAAACTCAGTCAACGTTGTCTATCTTCTCCGGTGCACGCAAGGATGCCTGGAGGCATGGTACATTGGGGAAATCGAGCAAAGGCTACAACAACAGATTAATGGGCACCGCACAACAATCAACAGACAGGAGGGTTCCCTCCCAGTTGGGGAACACTTCAGTGGTCAAGGACATTCAGCCTCGGACCTTCGGGTAACCATCCTCCAAGGTGGACTTCGGGACAGGCAGCCGAGAAAAGTGGCCGAGCAGAGGCTGATAGCTAAGTTCGGTACCCGTAGGGAGGGCCTTAACCGGGACCTTGGGTTCATGTCACATTATAGGTGATCACCATTGCACTGCACACACTACACGAATAGTCCTACACACACACACTCTCACATACACACGGACACAGGAACACACAGACGTGCACACAGACACCCACACACACCCTTATAAACACACACACTCCCACATTCACACATGCACACCCTCACAGATTGAAGACACTCTGCACTCACTACAAACACACACACACACACACACACTTTCTCAAACACACAACCCCCAACTCAGACAGGCACACACACACAGAGACCCACACGGACACAAAGATTTTATGGGGTGAATTTGTAATTGCAGGGTTACATTGTACTTTGCTCAAAAACTACATGTGTTCATGTAGAACTCTGAGCTCAAAAACTGCATGAATTTATGTAAAACCCTGTTATCTCACTTTTTAGATTAGAATCAATCGAAACATCAGGTCATAGACAGAGAACACAGGGGGCTAACACCTTCAAATATTGTCTAGCTATCACCATTGTTAACAGCTAACCCGACAATGCAACTTAAAAAAATGTTTTGTGATTTACACATGAAAGAAGTGAAACTATCACTGTATTCTAACAGATGAAAGACTTAGCAGACAATCAATTTTTCAATGTATAATTTCAGTTACGTCACACTGTAAATTTTTGCTATAAATTCTGTGTTACGATTGAGCCCTCCACTATCCAATGAAGGATGAAGGAGCGTCGCTCCAAAAGCTAGTGTGCTCCCACTTAAACCTGTTGGACTATAACCTGGTGTTGTGTGATTTTTAACTTAATCTTCAGTTGTTCACCATTATACAAACACTGTACACCAAAACTTGATGTCTTCCGCCAATTTGCGAAATATACCTTCTAGAACTCTCCTCTAAATCATTTATATAAATGACAAACAAAAGTGGACCCAACATCGCTGCCCACAGGCTTCTAGTTCAAAAAACAACCATCCACCATCACCTTGTCTCCTGCCATTAAACAGATATACACAGAAACACACACGCAATCACACACACAGACAGAAACACCGACGCAATTATGTCTTGAAGACAAAGGTTAGTTTAAAACAACGATCAAGAGTTACAGTGAGATTGCGGGAAAGTTGTGTTGAGAAACACAGCAGAGAGGATCAAATAGGAAAGTAGACCTGATGGGCCGAATGGCCTAATTCCAATTTCCTATGCTCTGTGGCCTTCAGGTGTCAGGATTATTTTCCAAGGGTGCACTAGAAGCTACGTTTGATAAATACTTGACTGAACAGTCAATGGGTCTGTGAGATACATTTGAGGGGCTGAATAGTATATGTTTGTTCCTATTTGCTGTACCCTTGTTTCTGAAAAGAGGAAGTGACTTGCTGTGAGGTTAACACACTTTAATATAAAAGGGGTCTCCCATTTCCATTTGAGATAACGTTGTTCCTTTCTCCTTTGGATTATGCGATGTGTGACATTCTCATCCCCGAGAACAGTGAAGTCTGGGTCATTGAGGATATTCAAGGCTGACCTTTACTGACCTTTGATGGACAGGGAAAAGACAGGAAAGGGGCATTCAGCTACAATCAGACCTGCCATGATGTTTCTAAATTGAGCAACAAGTTGGAGGGGACGAATAACCAACTGCTGCTCCAATCTCACCCGTTGTTCTGTCAATTCACCCCCGAGGCTGTTACAGAGGGAGAGAAAGATCCCATTCAGCCAGTCAGCATCGTGACAATACAGCAGGGTCAGGCCATAATGCACCTCCATGGGGTTAGACAGGAATAGAATAAAGTATTCAAGTCATTTCAGTAAATTACGCAGCACAGGAGGACGCCATATCACCATCCCAGGCTGTTACGCAGGCGCAGGGGCGCCTTGGGTAGCATCAGGAAATACAGAGTAGAGATCATTACTCATTTTGTGTTTGGAAAGCTGTACCGAGTGGAATTCTTCAGGGATCTGTGTGAGATCATCAACAAATTACAATCCACACCAATGAACTAGATGGAGAGGATGGAGCTCAATTTGCTCATACATCAGGATAGTCAATCAATAAGATGTCAAATGGAGACAGAGCGTATCCAATGAGATACAGACAGGGGGAGGGCAGGGCGTCTGCAATGAGAAACAGATGGGGGATGACAGATCATCTGCAACGGGATGCAGACTGGGGGGGTGTGCAGCGCGTCTGCAGTGGAAGACAGACAATGGGAGGGCAGAGCACATGCAATGGGATGCAGCTGGGGGAGGGAAGAGTGTCTGCAATGGGATGCAGCCGGGGGAGGGCAGATCATCTGCAATGGGATACAGACAAGGGGAGGGAAGAGCGTCTGCAATGGGACACAGACGGGGGAGGGCAGAGCATCTTCAATGGGATACAGACAGGGGGAGGGCAGAGCATCTTCAATGGGATACAGACAGGGGGAGCGCAGAGCGGCAGCAATGGGATACAGACAGGGGGAGCGCAGAGCGGCAGCAATGGGATACAGACAGGGGGAGGGCAGTGCATCTGCAATGGGACACAGACAGGGGGAGGCAGAGCGTCTGTAATGGGATATAGATAGGGGAGAGCAGAGTGTCTGCAATGGGATGTAGACAGGGGAGGGCAGTGAGTAAACCTTCGCCAAAAAAAGCCGTAAAATGTGGGTGGTGGGAAGTTTGTGTTTTGGAAGATGTATAACACAATAATCAATTATATAACTGGAGGCAGAATGCAGAATTCAGTCATACAAAGTGATTCGTGTGTCCATAAATCGCGTCAAGCTAGTCTGTACAGGCAGCACGTGATTTGAAAATTAAATGCAATGATACTTTTTCTTGCAAAGACCATTGGGTCCGATCTTTAGGATGTATTACTGCATCTATGCGGGAAGCTGTAGAGACGGCATCTGATGCACTGTGTGTGGCTGTAGTTACATTGAAGTGAAAAACAAATTGCTTTTCAAACTTTTCAAAGATGTTTTTCTTTACTTGTTCTTGCGATGAAGGCATTATGTTATGTATGATTAAAAGTTTAGTCCTGAGAATGAGAAATACTCTTATTGACAATATAAGATTTTAAGCTTGTCAGCACCTGATGAATATTGTATCTTCTATGGGAGAATAAGACTGGGAAAGTAATGTAAGAATAAGATGCTTTCATTGAAATGCCGATATTGTGAAGATATTACAAGTTGTATTTTAAAAGTATACAGGAACATACAAACACATCTTCAAATCTAGTGGCGCTATTTGTTCTGAAAGAAATTGCTGCGTGTCCAATAGCAGCAACGATGTACGAAAATGGAGCAGGGAATGTGATGGAGTCGTACAGTTTAAACACAGTTCAAACAGACCTCATTTGGTCCAGTTTGGGGCCGGATAACGTTATTGCGTGATTCAAACCAGAGAGGGAGAAATTGTAATCTTCCTGAGAAGGAACAGCCTGTTGCTCCCTTTCTCTCCGTGTTCCTCCTTTCAGCGAAGTGTGTGAGCTGAAAACGTCTCAGTCGTCTTTACCACTGATGAAGGATTCCCGTCGATGATTCACTGGAATCGCCCCACTGCCTGAAGTAAAGGCAATGCAGCTAATTCCACCTGTTCCAGGAAGTGATCCCATTACCAGTACCTTGTAAGAGCAGAATAGCTCCATAAGCTGAATGATGTTTGGGACAATCACTCATGTTTCCTTTTGTCACGAGTTCAATTAATATTCAAGCAAAGTTCTTTAAAGTTAACGCTCCGCAGAGATTTTATTTTTCAGTTTGTCATCAAATGTGTGCATGTGTCAGTATTTTTCGAAAGGGAAACATCGATGCACAGATTTGCCATATCCAAACTGTCTGTCATTTATCTTTCCATCCTAGTTTGAGTAACTTTGTTTGGGACATAAACTTGTTAATTTTAGCAGATTAAAGAATCCTGCCTGATTTGCTCCTAACCCTCACACAGTCTGAGACCTATATTATTGATCATATCACCAACCCCATGACATTAACATTTAGAGTGAGCAGTGGAAGCATGGGACGAGGAAAGGGAATAATGTCCTGAACCATAGATCAGTGAGCCTGACGTCATTTGTGGCCATGTTGTTGGAGAGCATTGAGAGAAGCAGGATTTACATGTATTTGCAAATGCAAAACCTGATGAAGGATAGTCAACAGGGCTTTGTACACGAGAAAGCATTTCTAACAAAGTTAGAAATTTTGTGAAGAGTTGAAAAAGAAGATTGGTGGTGGCAGTGTGGTAGACGCTGTCCATATAGACTTCAGCAATGCATTCAATAAGATTCTGCATGCCAGACAAGTTAGTAAGGTTAGCTCATAAATAGATCCAAGATATGCTAGCCAAATGACTACAAAATAAGAGTGAAGGTAGGAGACAGAGGGTAGTAGAGGAGTGCTTTTCAGACTGGAGGCCAATGACCAGTGATGTGCCACAAGGAGCAGTGCTGAATCCACTACTTTTCATTATTTTTATAAATGATTTGAATGTGAATATTTGCCTATTTATTATGTTTACACATAACATTAAAATTGGAGGTGCAGTGGCCAGCAAAGTTTACCTCAGAGTACAATGGGACCTTGATCAGATGGGCCAATGGGCCAAGGAGTGACAGATAGTTAAATTTAGGCAAATGTGAAGTGTTGCATTTTGATAAGGTAAAATAGGGCAGGACATACACAATTAATGTGGGGCCCAGGGGAGTATTGTTGAACAAAACTGTGCAGGTTCATTGATCCTTGAATGTGGAATCGCAGGCAGACAGGGTGGTGAAGGTGGGGTTTGGTATTCTTGCCTTTATTGGTCAGTACATTGAGTATGCGAGTTGGGAGATCATGTTGCGCCTGGGCAGGATATTGGTGAGGACAGATTTAGAATACTGTGTTTAATTCAGTTTGCTCTGCTGTAGAAATGGTGTTGTTAAACTTGAGAGGGTGCAGAAAAGATTTACAAGAATGTTGCCGAGCATGGAGGGATTGAGCTACAAGGAGAGGTTGGAAAGACTGGCCTTGTTTAGTCTGAATCATCGGAGGCCGAAGACATTTATGGACGTTTGTAAAATCATGACAGGCATGGATAGTCTGAATAGCCAATGTCTTTTTCTCAGGATAGGGGAGTCCAAAACTATAAGACAAAGGTATAAGGTGAGAGGAGAAAGACAGTAATGGGCGAATATTTTCATCCACACTGTGGATTTCATTTCCTTTCATCCAAAGTTTCATCCAACATTTAAAAGGCATTTGGCTGCGCATATTAATAGGAAGAATTGACAGGGATATGGGCCTAATGCTGACAAATGGGTTGAGATCAGATTGGGATGTCTGGTTTAAGTGGACAGGGTTCCCTGCTTTATGACACTGTAAGAGAGATGAGGAGAAATTCTAAAAAGGCCATTTGAGTGGGAATTCTCTTCCCCAGAGGTATGTGGTGCCTCTCTGTTCACATTTATTCAAACTGAATTCATTAATATTTGACAGAGAATGAGTCATGGATAATGGATTACAGACAGGAAAGTGGGACTGAGACCACAACCCGATATTAGTGCCTGGTGGAGCAGTTTTATAGTGTCAAACGACCTAATCTTGTTCTTGAGTGCGATGCTCCATTGTTCCATTTAGCCCCTCCAACCTGCTAGATGGGAGCAGTTGGAGGTCACTTACTGTATCACCTGGTGCACAGAAACAGGGAAGACCATTCAGAGATCTTTCAGTGATCTAGATCCCCTGACTCTCGAATTTAGAAAATTCCTGATATTCGCTACCCTCTGTTTGAAGAAACCATTGCTTTGCTCATACACCATGACCTATTGATATGAGTGAGCGAGGTGAGTACAAGGGCTTGGCTAATTGTGACTGGCCCTGGTATCAGGGCAGTATTTAACTGAGGATAACATGAAGGACCTTTAGCAAAATTGCACTTCATCAGAATCCGTTGCAAACTCTCTGCTGTTTGGAATCATTCACAGCACAAGGGAAGTTTTTTATCATCATTGGGCATCAATCATCTCAGCTATGGGACATCACTGCAGGAGATCCTCAGTGTAGCCTCCTCAGCCCAGGCCTCGTCAGTTTGTCTGCAGTGTGGAATCAGCCCATTCAGCCCATTGAGTTCACACCGATCAGAAGTTGCACAATATTCAGAACACTTCGCCATTCCTCAGATCCGAGATCAGTCTGTGTCCATGCGCAACAATACCTGGACAGCATTCAAGCCTGTACTGTTTTACTGCCATTAACATTTATGTAACAGTGCTGCCAGACACTGCATATTTCGACAGTAAACGAAGGAGTTCACTTTGCAACTCAATTTGGCTTCATAAGAATGTGGGAAAGACATTCAGCCCATCAAAACTATTGTATAAAAAGAAAGACAACCTATTCCGTCCCTACTGCCTGTTACACAGGAAGACAAGCTCTCTGTCCAACACCACACGCCACTTACACAGGATCAGAAAGAGACAATTCACAGTCGGAGTCATGTGCAAAGGAACAGAAAGAGGTCATTCAGCTTCTCAAGTCACTAACCCACGAACAGGAAGGTTTTAGAGATGGTCCAAGATCACAAAAAAATGGAACAGATAGCCTGCTCCACATTGTTCCTCGTGGCTTTACAACTCATAGTACATATGTGTTGCTTTAACATGGTTTCCTGGGAGTAGGAATGAAGAAAATTTTTTAACCAGTTTCAAAGTCATCTTGGATCGCTGAGAGAGCAGACCCATGTTCTCCCTAGAAGTCAGAAACTGGTGGGGAATGGCTAATTGTTCCAGAATGAAGATATTATAGCTTCTGACAGGACTGTGTACAACGCAACATTGATTGCGGAGTAACACAGTAACTGTGCATGAAAGTGTTCAGAGTTCATTCAGAGCCTGTCCCTCCCTCACTGTCAATCGAAATGAGGTCTTTGCACTGGCACGTAAACTATCAGGAATCGACCCTCCTATACAAATAATGGAATTTCTTACCTTATCAATGGCTGCTTGAGACATGATGAGGGTCCATCCATAATCATCAAGTTTCAAATTCTTATTCTCTCACAGCGCTGCAGATGAAACACATAGTTACTGCACTCTCTCCTTATGGTAACGTCATGCCAGGGTTCAGTCTTGAGAAACTCCTTTGCACTGTCTTGGTGACAAGGAGATTATTATTTATAAAGCAGACTCAGCCTGTACACATTACCCCAAATACTGGCTCAACAAAATACTACCATTGATTAAGATATATTTATTCTATTACTTTAATAATTTTCCATGACGGACCACATATACTTTACGGTTATAATTACATCATGCCTCGTAAGAATTCTGTTAGTGACCTATGACCAAAGACATCCAGATCCTTTTCAACAACAGCCCTTCCCAACCTCTCACCATTTAATAACGTTAAATGTCAACGATGGTATTTCTTGTTTCCCTCTGAATCATTTTATACCTTGTGCACAGCTATCGCACAAGAACTCATCCTTCTGAGACCCCACAATCCTTCCATCCAGAGAAAAAAAAATACTATTCTGTTCATTTTGTCCATTATCCAATTTTTAATACATATGGTGTACATTCCACATTTATCTATCCATGGACTCTAACATTCTCCACCACCCTGCACTCAAGAATGTCAAACTTCATCTGAAAATGCAATTAATCCACTTCACCTTGTTCTCAATTGTCAAAGACACAACGGACAGAGTCCACAAACTTCAGCTGGTTTAGCAAAGATCATTTCACTTTACTGAATCTAGACCATATCTATCAAATCATATCATTACTTTCCAAGTGTCCACTTACCACATTCTTATAAAAGGTCCCAACGTTTTGCTTACAGCTGACATCAAGTTATTTAATTTTCTGTTTGCCCTCTCCGTCCTATTTTAAACATTTAGTTTTACAATTGCTGCTTTCTAGTTTGCAGGATCCTTTCTCGTATGTAACCAACTTTGAAGAATAATCAGTGATTCTTTCGCTAGTTCTATTGCCACCTCGTCGATATTCTGGGATGTAGTTCAGCAGATCCCGCACCTTACCAACCTTCAATTCGATCAGATTTTCAAAACCATACTTTTCATTAATTCTAGTTTCGTGCAGTTTCTCATTTTCGCCAGTCCCGCTGTTCCCTCGTATATCTGGGAGTTTGCTTCTGTACCTTCCTCATCGACATAGACTCAATGTATTCCTCTCAGCTGTCAGATGGCTTTTAAAAGCCAATGAATATTTCGGACGACTGCACTTTGGAGATGATGAATATGTTAACAACTCCTGCCTGGAAAGTTCCAGAATTAATCCAGTTCACTTCAAGGTGAGTGTCAGCACAGTCCTGTCCCTGGTGTGAGGCTAGAGGTTATACTGATAGAGGGGACACAGCTCAGTGACAACCTCATTTTTGAAAGGTTCACATTTTATGCTTGGAATTGGTTCAACTTAGAAAAAATATTCCTGGAAATCCCAGGGAGGATAATACAATGCCCAGTCCCTCGCCGTGTACACAGATTTCTTACTGTGTAGCCTTGGCTCCATTTGTTTCCCATGGACCGAAACACTCTATTATAAATGCAGTGTCCAGAGTGGGGTCACCAGGTACTTGGTCTCTCTGAGTAGATGCAGCAGCTGATAATACACACCAGAGAAAAGCATCCACAGAACCTGCCTTTACTGTCTAATGACAGGTGCAAGTCAAATCCTCACACACACAGTGCATCCAATCCGTGTTGAAAATGTTTCTCTTCCTGGCTGCAAAATCCGTTACATCTCTGGCAGACACACAGTAGAATTTCCATTCTCCAAAGAAGCAGTTGACAATCTAACATTACATTTCTCTGTATCTCAGCAACAATAAGGGCAGCATCAGGATTACCAATGTAGTTGACCACCACACTCAGAGAAGAGTGATAGAGGGAATATAACTCATTTAAACAAGGGCATATCTAGATTGACGTAATATTCAGGAATATGGGGAAAGAGGTTATGTTAGAAGAAATTCCCTTTTTATTTTCCTTCTACTTCATTATCAGCAGTCCCTTTGTTTGCTTTTCATTTCTCTCTCTCTTGCTGGACATTTCTCCATCAATTCTACTGACTCCCCCTCACTCATCCAGCCTGATTTAAATAATATTATTTCTCGTTTGCTTTCAGTGTTGCTGTAAGGTCACTAGACTTGAAACGTTATCTGTTCTTCTCGTGACAGAGCTGCCACACTTGCTGAGATTCTCCAACATCTTCAGACGCTGGAGAATTTTATTTCAAATCTCGAGCATCCACAGTTCATTGGTTTATTTCACCGTTAATGCTGCTGTTTCACGGGATGACAGCATCACTGGCAAGGGCAGCATTTGTTGTCCATCACTAGCTGCCCTTGACCATAAGGACATTTGTCAAGACAATTTGGAGCCAACCATGTGGTTGTGGGGCTGAAGTCACAGTTAGTTTCTTTACCAAAGGCTATAAGTGAAATAATGAAAGAAATCCTGATGGTTTATGTTTGCCGTTAGTAAAATGAGGTTTCATTCCAATTTTTGTCATTCAAATTTAAGTTCTGTCATTAGCCGTGATAGGATTTGAAACAATGCCTTTAAAGTTATAACCTGTGCCTCTCAATGACCCGGCCATTGTGATTATTACTCTGATATGGAGTCCCTATTATGAAACAGCTGGAGAGGCAAGAACAAGTATGTGTTCAAAATATTTGTAATTGGAGGAAAGGTCAGAAGAGAACTGGAGCCGTAAAAGCTGAAGTTGACAAAGGGACAGATGACGGCTAATTCAACAACAGCACTGCGGCAGAGGTGGAGAGTGGGGATATTTTGGAGGTGGGTGTGGAAAGGGTTGATGGCAGAGAGAATGTGGAGAAGCAGTTGAGGGTAAAAGGAAGACTCAAGGATCTGAACAATTTTCTTCCTTCTTAGATAGTTATGAGTGAGGAGTCTGAAATTGATGGAAATGAAGTGGAGTTTGTGACTGAAACTAAAGATAACAGTTTATGCATATGCTAAATATAAATAATTGAAATAGCAATAACCTTCACCATCGTTTATGGAATTGACAGAGAAAGGCTTCCCAGGAACACCAATAATAGTGAGGATGGGAGAGTAACCTGCTTGAATAATTATCAGTACGGCTTGTATCCGGAACTCAAACCATGCCCAATCCAGACAAAGCAAGTAAAGACCATCGGATAAACTCCTGTCCATTATTGGAACATTCCAGTCAAAAGCATTCAGATCCTGATCCATTGTTGGAACATTCCAGCCTTATGCATTCATAATCTGATCCAATGTTGGCATATTCCAGTCTAATGCCCTCAAATTCTGATTCATTGTTGGAACATTCCAGTCTATTGTTCTAAGATTGTCTTCCTTTCCCTTTATCTGTAGCTGCTGACCCCAATCATCTTCAGGATGACACTGCCACTGATACTATGAGATAACAGGTTGAAGGAAACCCCTTATTAATAGAAGAGAAAACCCTCCAGTGACACAGTTAGGATCCATGGAGACTGACATCAATTACAGTCACCGAACAAACAGCTTCAGTTAACCCCTTTAACAACAACCCTGACGTATGTCAATAATACTTGGTATGGGTGGGATGTTAAAATTTCTGACAATTAGGTAAATGGCACATCTCCATTTGTAAAGTTAGATCTGAGAGAGAGAGATGATGCTTTCTCTTCACAAGCTCGATGTTTCTACTGTGTTTTGGCAGGGTAGGAATTGTTGGGCTCCCGAGGCCATCTGTGTCTCATCACCAGGCCTGTTGCATCCTTTGGCTTTAATTATTAATATTTAACTTTGACAATATATCTTACCAACATTGCGAGGCTTAGGTGGGGTTAGGGATTTTTGACACGCTACTACAGTGGCATAGATAGTGTAGATACAGTCCATTCCTTGTGGTCGTTGCACCCGCTGCCTGGTCCTGTAGAGTGATGGTTAAACTCTCACAGAGGCAGGATTCTTATTTTTACATTTCACCATTTATTGCTGGGGTCTCAGCAGGGTTGGAAGGCAGTAAATCTCTCCCGGCGGCTACGCTCTCTCCCTGAGATTTCCCGCAGATTTTTCTCTTGATGTTCGTTCCTCCTGGATTGGAGAACTGCATGTGAGACAATATGCTTCCTGAATTTGTTTTTTTTTTGGCAAGTGTGTGTTTCCAGGATTTTACAATATTGTTGCAGTTACAATTTAGTGATTAAATAACACATAAGTCTGTTGAGTTTTCCAATAAATTAAGTTTTTCCAAGTTCCTCTTGTTTTTGTTGTATTTTATCTACAGTGTTTGAATAAATTGTGTTTTGCTTAATGTTGAATATTTTGACCAAACGAATTGCATCTGAAACACAGTACCACACAATTACCTACAAAATAAGAAAATGTTCGGGTCGACTATCTTCTTCATATATTGTGAAAGACGTCTGTTGGAGCCATGACAAGAAGAGCAGATATTCATGTTTTAATTGGATGATTACTAATGGACAATAAGTTGCAGAAACACGGGTTTGCCAGAGGAATACGTCGAGCTGGAGGAGTGATAGCTCTGTCAGGAATTATATCAGATACACAATCCACCTCACAGATCCAGCCCAGACCCTATAAGACCAGATGAGACATCTGATCAGCATGGAGCACTGTGAAGACCAGTCTCAGTCGAACACAGCAATCTGCCCATGATGGAATACTGTGCAGCTCTGACTAATCCATTAGCTATCGGTCCAACATGGGGAGCAGTACGGACCACACCAGCACATTGATTCGGAAATCTGGACAAAACGGTTAGTCCAGCATGGAGTAATGTGCAGTGCAAACAAGCGGGCTTGTTCTATAAACGTGGATAAGGTATCTGTTCAGTATGGGGAGCTGTACGGTGAATAGAAGTGAAGCGATCTGTAAACCAGGAGCAGTTACCCTCCCACCATGGAGAGCTGTGTATATCACCCGAGTGCATTAATTTGTGAACCAGGAGCAGTTACTCTCCCAGCATGTATAGTTGTGTACCCCACCCCAGTACATTGTTCACTAACACTGTATTAGATCCCTGCCGAGTGTGGGGAAACTTGCAACTCAAACTGAAAGTGACAGGATGTGCAGCTCCCATCCATTTACAGTTCCAAATCTCCATTGTGACATGACAAAGCGGTGCTCAAGGTGCAAAAATCCCTGCCAGAGATAGATGGT
This sequence comes from Chiloscyllium punctatum, assembly GCF_047496795.1. Taxonomy (NCBI): domain Eukaryota; kingdom Metazoa; phylum Chordata; class Chondrichthyes; order Orectolobiformes; family Hemiscylliidae; genus Chiloscyllium; species Chiloscyllium punctatum. The sequence goes on along the minus strand of NC_092754.1, from coordinate 48,000,969 downwards.
AGGGAAATTAGCTTAAACATTTAAAAAAACAAAAGGACTTTGGGAAAACGAGAAAGGGAAATTGAGAGACAATTTCATGGATGATCACAGGTTTCAGAATGTTGAAGTGAAGATATTTCAAAAGCATCTTGCAACGTTAGCCAGTATTCCCAGGGATGATGGGTGAATGGGATATCGCTGCGAATTCAGATGATGGAGTTTTGGATGCGCATATGTTCTGCAGCTTTGCAACTGGGAGTGGGCTCAGCAGAGTCTTCGACTCATTGGGCTGAATCTAGCAATAATTTGCCTCAGTGCCTTTTTCACTGAGTGTGACAGAGGAATTGTCTGCACGAGGCCGAACTTGTTTCCTGGTGCTATCTTATCGAACTCACTTCATTAATTACCCACCCCACCCCATGGTGTCCCTCTCATTCAATGCCAGTCCTATTCTCCCACTCATGATGGTTGGAGGTACTCAACATCGCCCGGACACCCTGGGATATTCCGGAAACACTGGCACTGTGCCATCTTTAAAAGACTAATGGGCACATGGTTGAGCTTTCTCTGTTTGGAGCTGCCCTGCACAGTTTACCCCGAGCATGCCAGATAAAGGGGCAATTACACCACGGTTTGTCGACAGGGGCAGGTGGATGAGGTAGTCTGGAAGAGGGTTATTCCCTCCCGGGGTGGGGTTACAAAACCAGACCCACAGAGCATGGCCTGAGCTCCCCACCCAGCTCAGTGCAGTATCTGGCGTCTGGAGAAATATCCAGCAATACAGGACAAGCATCAAGAACCTTCCCTGCTCTGTCAGGATACGGCTCATTGTGTTCTCTCTGCTCCCACACACTCACTGTATATCTGTGATAGCACCGACCCCCAAACAAGGCTCATGCTCCCAAACTCTCACTATCACATGCAGCAGCTTCCATCTCTCCCTTTCCCTCGCTCTCTCGCCTTTTCAATACTCCCACATCGCGATAGAATACTCAGGAGAATGCTGATTATGGAATGTTCGGGATAATGTTCCAAATAATTCAAATTTTCAGGAAAATGTCATTGCCCCAGTATGCAACGCATAAGGGGATGGAGTAGAGATGTACGTTTTTTAAATCACATACATTTCAAATCCATCATGAGGCCATTCAGCCCTTAAAAATGTTTTCTAGCATTCAACAAGATCGCAGCTGATCTGATGGTTTTCTCATCTCCATGTTAGAGGAATCTTCAGTCATTCAAACCCCTGGGTTCCTGTCACTGACCAGACGACACTCAGGCACTTTTATCTTCAAGCGCCTGTTCAAGGGCATTTCCCATGGGAATGCACTCTCCAAACAATATATTCCACCAGCTTTTTATTTGTGCATAACGATAAGCACATTTCCATAGACCAATCAGAAATCCACACTTATTTATGGTTAACGATACCAAATTACAATTAGTAATCCTGGCTAATTCACTTGTCTCACTTTATTGTATTCAGCCAAAGACAGCTTCTTAACAATTGTCTCGTTACAGAATGCAATTTCTGGCAGAGAACGTTTTTATCCTCAATTGTTATCTTTACCGTTATCTGAATTTTTCCTTGTTATGTAAGTTTCTCTTGCCTTTTGCCTGTGACTGTTTCTGGCTGTAACAGTTACACTGTCTCCTACTCAGTTGGCTGGATGGCGTGTTTGTGATGCAAAGGGAGGCCAACAGCGCAGGTTCAATTCCCCACGCTGACAGAGGTTACCATGATGGGGACACTCTCTAAACCTCACGCCATCACCCGAGACGTGATGACCCTCAGAGTAAACCACCACGAGTGATCTCTCTCTATGACAGAGCAGCCCATGGTCCTTTGGAACGGTATTCTGTCACTGTTGCATTTTAAATTTTTATCTATGTTATAATTTTGTTTTGCATTATATTTGAATCAGTGTCATTTGGTACCCCGTCAGCATTTCCACCCACACTGCACATTCCTGCCTAATAATCCTTCGCTCGTTGTTATTTATGAGCCTTTCGTCTGTGCCTGAAAAATAATCAATATCTCTGCCTCCAATACTCTGCGGGGAAGAGATTTACAAAGACTCACTACTCTGAGAAAACAAACATAAAAAGATTATTTTCTGTCTCCTTAGCTGACTAACGATATAATGACATTGGAAGCAGTTCAGATATGTTTCGCTTCTGATATTTCTGTTTTTCAGAGGCAGCAGCAACTGGAAGGGCGGGAGCTTGCTCCAGGGGCCTGCCCGGAGCGCTGAGTCACTGATTTGAACCTTTAAAAACTTAACACAAGCGCGGGAGTACTCCATTCAGCCCTGTTATCCTGGAACCCGTCCAATAAACCAACCTAGTTACTTGCTGCATCAGCATGCTGGCATTACGTTTCTTACACAGGAACACGCCAATCCCTTTGTACTGCTCTTTAGTTTGGGACTCCTCTTCACTAAGTAAAAACCTGCATTTTCGTTCTCCGTGTCATCCTCAAATTCAGATGTATATTGCGCTCAGCTCCCACCGTCAGGCTATCAGTATAGATTGTAAAGAACTGAAGCCGTCAGACTGATATTTGTACTTCAGCAGATACGTCTTTATCATAAAGATCGATGAATCCTGATTCTCCGATTTCGATGTGTTAACCAATCGCCATGCCATGCAAATGTCATCTGTCTTGTGTAAGAACCTTTTTATTGCGATGTCTTGTGGAAAATCTTTGGAAAGCCTCGTGTCTGCCAGTCTCCCTTTATCAATCCGCCAATTACATTCTCAGGGATCGCCAGAAAAACTTTGCATGATTTTACAGGCAAAACACAGATCCCCTTGTGTGAAGCTTTACTAAATGCCCTGTAATTCCTTCCTTAATAACAGACTCGAGCAGATACCCAGCAATAACTGTTAGGCCAAATGGTTCCTGCTTTCAGTCTCGTTCCTTTCTTGAAGACAGTCACCACATTGTGTGTGCCTCCAGTTTCGCTGGAACACTCCTGCAATCCAGAGAATTATGGAATATTTCACACAGTGCCACCAGTCTCTCTGTAAACATATATTTTAAAACCATGAATCACTGTTGACCAGTCTGCTCTTAGTCTTATCTGTTTGTTAAAAATCTTGTTTCTTTTGATTGAGACAGTTCATGAACTTCCCTCCTAGTACCGTTTTGATTATGTCATTGAAATGCTTACAATACCTTCGCTGTGAGGAACTTTATCAAATACTGGTATAAAATATCTGCCTGTTCCCTCTAGCCAATTGTGCAATCAAACCCTCAAAATGTTCTCAATATGCTTTCCTGACTTCATTTCTATCTAAGGTCACACACTCATGTTGACCTTTCTTTTTGTATGCATGGAAAAGCACATGATGTTTGTTTTATATTTCTTGCCATTTTGTTTTCATCATATATTTTCATCCTTTTCCCTTGCTTTCTAAACTCATACAGTCATATTTTGTGAGATTTGTAGCTCGGGTACTCGTTGTCGTGATTTTGTTCACCGAGCTGGGAATTTGTGTTGCAAACGTTTCGTCTCCTGTCTAGGTGACATTATCAGTACTTGGGAGCTTCCTGTGAAGCACTTCTGCAATGTTTCCTCCGGCATTGTAGTGGTTTGTCTCTGCCTCTTCCAGTTGTCAGTTGCACCTAGACAGGGGACGAAACGTCTGTAACACAAATTCCCAGCTCGGCGAACAGAACCACAACAATACAGTCATGTCGCGCACAAACAGAATCTTTGGCCCAATTTGTCCATCACTGACCAAGCTTTCCAAACTAAACTAGTCTAATCTGCTTGCATTTTGGTCCACATGCCTCAAAAAATTTCCCATTCATGCGTTTGTCCAAATGCCGATCTTGAAATTAGTGGCTGGTTCAGCTGTTTCAGAGAACAGTAAAGAGTAAAAGACATTCCTGAAGATTTGCATTCACGCACCGACTTGGCCAGGGGAGGATGACCCATTGGCTTCGCTGAAGGTATGAGGCAGGCAGATAGACTTCTGTTTATTACAAATGATAATAGTTTCATTTGAATTCCATCATTTGCTTCATGAGATATCAAAAGATTATTATTCGGTGCCTCTAGATTAAGAATCAATGACTTGAGCACCGTGCACTATCTCCATGTCTGACAGATTCTATGGAGAGAACAAGTTAAACATCTCAAGTGCAATTATCTTGTAATGGACATGTGGTTAGAAGGGACTTGAAACAGATTAATCCAGACTTCACAAGGGCCCAAATTCTGAAGTTTATTCAGAAGTTGCACTGAGGCTGACGAGTAGACTGGCACATCATAATGGTGGTAATGAGAAGGATTTGTGAGTGGGAAGCTTATGGAAATATAGACCTGTGCAGGGCTAGAAGGATTATGGAGTTTGAGAACAGTCTGGTTCCTTCTCGCATATCCGTGAGTAATTTATAAATAGTAATTTACTTTATAGAATTTATCAGGAAAGAATTTTTAGTTGGCAGTGAAGACACTGACTTCCCCTTTTCCAAAATTTAGCTATCATGAGAAGAAACTAATATTGGCTATCCTCAGTCCTCATTGTAGATTTATACTTGAATCTGATCTTCATATGATTTATAAAGAGGAACTTTCCAATACGGATTACTGGGCAATATCATGTTCGCTCACCCTCGTCTCTTCAGCCATGCCCCCCAAATCTGTCTGTTTTCTGTCTCCTCCCCAATGTCATAAGCATACTTTATTTGAAGTCCAGTAAGTGATACTTCATCACAGTTGATTGTCATCAAAAGTATCAACAGCATGACCCTCACCTGCCCTCTTTAATCCTGGAATAACAGGATTTAATAGACAATGAGAATGACTTACTAGGAACACCAAATATAGCGAGGATGGGATAATAGCCACCTTGTATAATCCAAAGGATATCTTCGATCCGTGATGCTAATGATATCCAAGGCTGAGAAAGGTAGTAAAAAGCCATGAATAAACTCCTGTCCATTGTTGGAACATTCCAGTCTATTGTTCTCAGTTTCTGATCCATTCTTGGAACATTCCAGTCGAACATTCTCAGATTCTTATCCATTGTTCGAACATTCCAATCTAATGTTCTCAGATTCTTATCCATTGTTGGAACATTCCAGTCAAATGTTCTCAGTTTTTGATCCAATGTCGGAACATTCCAGTCTAATGTAGTCAGATTCTGGTCTCTCCTCCTTCTCTGTCGGCAGCTGTTGATCCCTGTTAGTGCTGTTAGCGATGCTTCCTCTCAGACTATGTGATAACACATTGAACCGTGTCCTTATTTAAAGAAGAGGCTAATCCTCCAGTGAGACATTTAGAATCCACGGAGACGGGCATTATTCACATTCACTGAGTAAATAGCTCCAGCTAACCCCTTTTAATGAAATATTATTAATAATGTTATTAGAACATAGAACATAGAACATAGAACATAGAAGAATACAGCGCAGTACAGGCCCTTCGGCCTTCGATGTTGCGCCGATCAAAGCCCACCTAACCTACACTAACCCACTATCCTCCATATACCTATCCAATGCCCGCTTAAATACCCATAAAGAGGGAGAGTCCACTACTGCTACTGGCAGGGCATTCCATGAACTTACGACTCGCTGAGTGAAGAACCTACCCCTAACATCAGTCCTATATCTACCCCCCCTTAATTTAAAGCTATGCCGCCTTGTAATAGCTGACTCCATACGTGGAAAAAGGTTCTCACTGTCAACCCTATCTAACCCCCTAATCATCTTGTACACCTCTATCAAGTCACCCCTAAACCTTCTTTTCTCCAATGAAAACAACCCCAAGTGCCTCAGCCTTTCCTCATAGGATCTTCCTACCATACCAGGCAACATCCTGGTAAACTTCCTCTGCACCCGTTCCAGTGCCTCCACATCCTTCCTATAGTATGGCGACCAAAACTGCACACAATATTCCAGATGCGGCCGCACCAGAGTCTTATACACATGCAGCATGACCTCAGGACTCCGGAACTCAATTCCTCTACCAATAAAAGCCAGTACGCCATATGCCTTCTTCACTGCACTATTTACCTGGGTGGCAACTTTCAGAGATCTGTGTACATGGACACCAAGATCCCTCTGCTCTTCCACACTACCAAGTAGTCTACCATTAGCCCAGTAATCCATCTTTTTGTTACTCTTACCAAAGTGAATCACCTCACACTTAGCAACATTGAACTCCATTTGCCACCTTTCTGCCCAGCTCTGCAGCTTCTCTATATCCCGCTGTAACCTGCCACATCCTTCCTCACTGTCTACAACTCCTCCGACTTTCGTATCATCCGCAAACTTGCTCACCCAACCTTCTAACCCTTCCTCCAGGTCATTTATAAAAATGACAAACAGCAATGGTCCCAAAACAGATCCTTGCGGAACACCGCTAGTGACGGCACTCCAAGATGAACCTTTGCCATCAACTTCTACCCTCTGTCTTCTTCCAGCCAGCCAATTCCTAATCCAAACCTCCAACTCACCCTCAATTATTGAATTTGAAAATAACTTTTAAAATTTACACATTCTGAATGGGATATATGAGGGTGATTGAAGGAAGGAATGGTGGAGATGGTAGATTGATTGTGTGTTATCATTCAATCTGATTTGGATATGGGAGTAATGACAGAGGATTATCAGAACATCAACAAGTTTCTCTGTTTATAATTGGAACCATACAGCCTGCAACTCGTGATCAGTCATTACAATATCAATAAAACATTGAGACAACTTTGATAGTCGACAGTTGATCTGAGAAGAAAATGTGCCTAAGACAACATCGGGTTATAACAGACAAACGGCATGGATATCTTAACAGACAATTATCCCTGACAAATGCAATTCAGATTGTTATTCCAGGATTAGAGAGGGCAGACGAGGGTCATGCTGTTGATACTTTTGATGACAATTAACTGTGATGAAGTATCACTTACTGGACTTCAAATAAAGTATGCTTATGACATTGGGGAGGAGACAGAAACACACTGTGGAGAGACAAAAAAAGTTAGTGCTTCCAATGCAGACATGGGGAGATTGTACAAACTCCACAGATTGGAATTAAACCCAGGTCCCTGGCGCCCTGAGGCAGCAGTGCTGTGCCACCCAATGATGGACAATACGTTTATTCTATTTACATGCTTATTTTCATCAGTCAATTCACTGGAATACACTCACTTAGTCTGTGTAAGATTGGGAAGTCTTTACATAGCAGCAGAAGACAGTTAAAAAAAACAATAAAGCGGTGAACTGAAAGAGGTAAGCTAGCTCGCTCTAGAAAAGGAGACTGCGGGAGTTTTCTTAAGATTTATAAAAGGACTAGAGGCAAAAGTGAACATTCGAGAACTAGAAAATGAGGCTGGCTACAGAGAAATGGAAAACAAAGAAATGGAGGATGAACTGAACAGGTTCTTTGCATCAATTCTCACAATGATAGACACTAGGAGCATTCCAAACCTTCAAGAGAGTCAAGGGCGAAAGTTGAGTGTAGTGATCAACGCTGAGGAGAACGTACTGGGGAAGATGCAATGTTTGAAGATTGATAAATTACACAGGCTGGCAGGATAACAACCAAACGTTCTGATGGAAATAGCGTAGGAGGTTGTGGAGACACTGCTGTTGAATTGTCAGCAGTAACTGTTGTCAGGAACAGTCCCAAAGAACTGGAAAATGCACAATATAAAATTTGTGTGCAAGAAAAGAAGGAAGGCAAAAACAAGAAATCATAGGCCAGTTAGCCTGACATCGGACATTAGTAGGGTTTAGAGTTCATTATTAACAATGTGATTGCAGATTAGTTGGAGGTGTATGATAAAATAGGGCTGAGTCAGCATGGTTTCATCAAGGAGCGGTCCTGCCTGACACTTCTGTCAGAAATCTTTCAGAAGATAATGAGCAGGTTTGACCAGGGAGGTCTGTGATTTGATTCGCTAATAGGGGCACTGCTAAAAATCAATCTGCATTAAATTGAATTTTGCTAAGCCATTTGGATGTGAGCATAAGAGGTACAGTTAGTTAGTTTGCTGATGGCACAAAAAAGTATTGGACAGGGAAGAAGGTTACCTCAGATTACAACAGGACCTTGATCAAATGTCAACATGTATGACATTTTAAGAAAACTCCTGCAACATGTATGAGGTGAGGGATGCCATGGACGTCCCTGCTGATTACACTTGCAGGAAGTGCACCCATCTCCAGCTCCTCCAAGACCGTGTTAGGGAACTGGAGCTGGAGTTGGATGAACTTCGGATCATTCGGGAGGCAGAGGGGGTCATAGATCGGAGCTATAGGGAAGTAGTAACTCCAAAGATGGCAGATCGATGGGTGACAGTGAGGGGGAGTGGGAGGAAGTAGCCAGTGCAGGGACCCCCTGCGGTCGTTCCCCTCAAGAACAAGAATACCGTTTTGGATACTTGGGGGGGGGGGGGACTTACCAGGGGTAAGTGACGGGGCTCAGTCCTCTGGCACGGAGCCTGTCCCCGTTACTCAGAAGGGAAGGGTGGAGAAGAGCAGAGCAATAATAATTGGGGACTCGATAGTTCGGGGCACAGATAGGCGGTTTTGTGGGAACGAGAGAGACTCACGTTTGGTATGTTGCCTCCCAGGTGCAAGGGTACGTGATGTCTCTGATCGTGTTTTCCGGGTCCTTAAGGGGGAGGGGGAGCAGCCTGAAGTCGCGGTCCATATTGGCACCAATGACATAGGTAGGAGGAGTGCTGAGGATGTTAGACAGGCTTTTAGGGAGCTAGGTTGGAAGCTCAGAGTTAGAACGAACAGAGTTGTTGTCTCTGGTTTGTTACCCGTGCCACGTGATAGAGAGTCGAGGAATAGGGAGAGAGAACAGTTAAATACGTGGCTACAGGGATGGTGCAGGAGGGAGGGATTTCGGTACTTGGATAACTGGGGTTCTTTCTGGGGAAGGTGGGACCTCTATAAACAGGATGGTCTGCACCTGAACCTGAGGGGCACCAGTATCCTTGGGGGGAGGTTTGCTAGTGTTCTTGGGGGGGGGGGGTTTAAACTAACTCTGCAGGGGCATGGGAACCCAGACTGTAGCTTTAGGGTGCAGGACCTGGAGTGTAGGGAGGTTAGGAATATGGCATCAATCTTAAAGGAGGGTGCCTGTAAACAGAAGAGTGGCTTGAAGTGTGTATACTTTAATGCCAGAAGTATACGAAATAAGGTAGGTGAACTTGCAGCGTGGGTTGGTACCTGGGACTTCGATGTTGTGGCTATTACGGAGACATGGCTAGATCAGGGACAGGATTGGCTGTTGCAGGTTCCAGGGTTTAAATGTTTTAGTAGGGTCAGAGGTGGGGGTAAAAGAGGGGGGGGGGGGTTGTGCCTTTGCTTGTCAAAGATAGTATTACAGCGGTGGAAAGGAAGATGGACGAAGATTTGCCATCTGAGGTAGTTTGGGTTGAGGTTAGGAATAGGAGAGGTGAGGTCACCCTGTTAGGAGTCTTTTACAGGGCTCCTAATAGTCCTAGAATCGTTGAAGAAAGGATTGTGAAGATGATTCAGGAGAAGAGTGACAGTAATAGGGTGATTGTTATGGGAGACTTTAACTTTCCTGATATTGATTGGGAAAGCTATAGCTCAAGTTCGTTAGATGGGTCAGTGTTTGTGCAATGTGTGCAGGAGAGTTTCCTGACACAATATGTAGATAAGCCAACAAGAGGTGCGGCCATACTGGATTTGGTTCTGGGTAACGAACCAGGCCAGGTATTAGAACTAGAGGTAGGTGAGCACTTTGGGGACAGTGACCACAATTCGGTGATTTTTACTCTCGTGATGGAGAGGGATAAGTGTGTACTACAGGGCAAGAGTTATAGCTGGGGGCAGGGAAAGTATGATGCGTTGAGGCATGACTTAGGATGTGTGGATTGGAAAAGTAGATTCCAAGGCAAGAGCGTAATTGATATGTGGAACTTGTTCAAGGAGCAACTATTGAGTGTCCTTGATAAGTACGTACCTATCAGGCAGGGAGGAAAGGGTCGTGTGAGGGAGCCGTGGTTTAATAAGGAATTGGAATCCCTTGTTAAATGGAAGAGGGCAGCCTTTGTAAAGATGAGGCGTGAAGGTTCAATAGGGGCGATTGAGAGTTATAAGGTAGCCCGGAAGGACCTGAAGAGAGAGCTAAGAGCAGCAAGGAGGGGACATGAAAGGTCCTTAGTTGGTAGGATTAGGGAAAACCCTAAGGCTTTCGATAGGTATGTTAGGAATAAAAGAATGACTAGGGTAGGAATAGGTCTAATCAAGGATAGTAATGGGAAGTTGCGTGTGGAGGCTGAAGAGATTGGGGAGGCACTGAATGAATACTTTTCATCAGTATTACTCAGGAACAGGACATTGTTGTCGATATGAATACTGAGGCACGAATAAGTAGAATGGATGGCTTTGAGATATGTAGAGAAGAGGTGTTGGAAATTCTGGCAAGGGTGAAAATAGATAAGTCCCCTGGGCCTGATGGCATTTATCCTAGGATTCTCCGGGAAGCAAGGGAGGAGATTGCAGAGCCATTGGCTTTGATTTTTGTGTCCTCTTTGTCTACAGGAGTAGTGCCAGAGGACTGGAGGCTAGCAAACGTGGTTCCCTTGTTCAAGAAGGGGAGTAGGGATAATCCTTGTAACTATAGGCCAGTGAGTCTCACTTCTGTTGTGGGCAAAGTCTTAGAGAGAATTGTAAGGGATAGGATTTATGCACATCTGGATAAGAATAATGTGATCAAGGATAGTCAGCATGGTTTTGTGAAGGGCAGGTCGTGCCTCACAAACTTTATTGAATTCTTTGAGAAGGTGACTAAGGAGGTAGATGAGGGGAAAGCGGTAGATGTGGTATATATGGATTTTAGTAAGGCGTTTGATAAGGTCCCCCATGGTAGGCTACTGCAGAAAATACAGAGATATGGCATTGAGGGTGAGTTGGAGGTTTGGATTAGGAATTGGCTGGCTGGAAGAAGACAGAGGGTAGTAGTTGATGGCAAAGGTTCATCTTGGAGTGCCGTCACTAGCGGTGTTCCGCAAGGATCTGTTTTGGGACCATTGCTGTTTGTCATTTTTATAAATGACCTGGAGGAAGGGTTAGAAGGTTGGGTGAGCAAGTTTGCAGATGATACGAAAGTCGGAGGAGTTGTAGACAGTGAGGAAGGATGTGGCAGGTTACAGCGGGATATAGAGAAGCTGCAGAGCTGGGCAGAAAGGTGGCAAATGGAGTTCAATGTTGCTAAGTGTGAGGTGATTCACTTTGGTAAGAGTAACAAAAAGATGGGGTACTGGGCTAATGGTCGGATACTTGGTAGTGTGGAAGAGCAGAGGGATCTTGGTGTCCATGTACACAGATCTCTGAAAGTTGCCACCCAGGTAAATAGTGCAGTGAAGAAGGCATATGGCGTACTGGCTTTTATTGGTAGAGGAATTGAGTTCCGGAGTTCTGAGGTCATGCTGCAGTTGTATAAGACTCTGGTGCGGCCGCATCTGGAATATTGTGTGCAGTTTTGGTCGCCATACTATAGGAAGGATGTGGAGGCACTGGAACGGGTGCAGAGGAAGTTTACCAGGATGTTGCCTGGTATGGTAGGAAGATCCTATGAGGAAAGGCTGAGGCACTTGGGGTTGTTTTCATTGGAGAAAAGAAGGTTTAGGGGTGACTTGATAGAGGTGTACAAGATGATTAGGGGGTTAGATAGGGTTGACAGTGAGAACCTTTTTCCACGTATGGAGTCAGCTATTACAAGGGGGCATAGCTTTAAATTAAGGGGGGGTAGATATAGGACTGATGTTAGGGGTAGGTTCTTCACTCAGCGAGTCGTAAGTTCATGGAATGCCCTGCCAGTAGCAGTAGTGGACTCTCCCTCTTTATGGGTATTTAAGCGGGCATTGGATAGGTATATGGAGGATATTGGGTTAGTGTAGGTTAGGTGTGCTTTGATCGGCGCAACATCGAGGGCCGAAGGGCCTGTACTGCGCTGTAATGTTCTATGTTCTATGTTCTATGTAAATGAACCAGTGGGCTGAGAAGTCGCAGATGAGTTTAATTTAGGTAAATGTGAGATGCAGCATTTTGGGAAAGCAAATCTTAGCAGGACATATCTACTTAATGGTAAGGTCCTAGGGAGTATTGCTGAACAAAGGTACTTTGGAGTGCAGGTTCAAATCTCCTTGAAAATGGAGTCACAGGTAGATAGGACAGTGAAGAAGGTGCTTGGTATGCTTTCTTTTATTGATCAGAGCATTGAGTATAGGAGTTGGGAGGTCATGTTGCGGTTGTACAGGGCATTGGTTAGGCCACCGTTGGAATATTGCATGCAGTTTTGGACTCCTTCCTATCGGAAAGATGTTGTGAAACTTGGAATGATTCAGAAAAGATTTACAAGGATGTTGCCAGGGTTGGAGGATTTGAGCTATAAGGAGAGGTTGAATAGGCTTGGGCTGTTTTCCCTGGAGTGTCGGAGACTGAGCGGTGACCTTATAGAGGTTTATAAAATTATGAGGGGAATGGATTCGATAAATAGACAAAATCATTTCCCTGAGGTGGGGAGTCCAGAACTAGAGGGCGTAGGTTTACGGTGAGAGGGGAAAGATATAAAAGAGACCTAAGGGGCAACGTTTTCACGCACGTACGTGTATTGAATGAGCAGCCGGGGAAGTGGTGGAGGCTGGTATATCTGCAACATTTAAAAGGTATCTGGAAGGATGTGGAGGGATAATGGCCGGGTGCTGGCAGGTGGGACTAGATTCGGTCGGGATATCTGGTCAGCTTGGATGAGTTGGACCGAAGGGTTTGTTTCCATGTTGTACATCTCGATGACTCTGTGACTCTATTGTTTACAACTTGCATAAACATAGATATAAAAACAGTCAATTTTTCAAAAAATCAGAACTAGCTAAATAAATTAGGATGGCGTGTCAGGTGCTGTGCTGTGTCTGCATCATGTGGGAGGTGGTAGACACCTTTAAGATCCCCGTGACCATGTCTGGAGGAAATGTTGGTTGCTGGAATAACTCCAGGTCAGAGTTGAACGGTTGGAGTCTGAGCTTCAAACATTGTGAGACTTCAGGGAGGGAGAGAGTTGCCTGGATACTGTTTCAGTAGACAGTCATGAAGGGAGAGAAACCAAAAGAGAAAATGCTGGAAAATCTCAACAGGTCTGGCAGCATCTTTAAGGAGAGAAAAAAGCTGACGTTTCGAGTCTAACTGACCCTTTGTAAAAGCTAAAACAAAAAGGGAGAAATAGGGAGGTATTTATACAAGGCTAAGAGAAGATGTGTCATGGCTCCAGAAGCAAATGTAGCAGTAAAGTGGTGCATAGATAGATTATAGGGAGATTAGGAGCTGTAGATGACCAAGGCTGAAGCCAGTGCAATGTGACAAAATATTTGGGGGATGGGGGGATACGTGAAGCAGAGACAAAATGGAAAACAAGGGAGAAGGATAGGAAAGGGAGAAGAGGAGAGGACAAAGGTGATGAGAGTATGGGGAGCGAGAGAAAGAGAGACAATCAAGAAATAAGAGATACAGAACAGTGAAAAACATTAAAAAGATGAAATAAAATTATGGAGCAGAATGAAGACAGAGTTGTCGAGATTGAATAATCATTTGGAGTTGTTGAATTCAATGTTGAGACCAGCAGGCTGTAACGTGCCTCGTCGGATGATGAGATGTTGTTCCTCCAGTTTGCGTTGAGCTTCACTGGAACATTGCAGCAGGCCAAGGACAGACATGTCGGCATGGGAGCAGGATTGTGTGATGAAGTGCCAAGCCTCAGGAAGGTCAGGGACCTGATCGCATACAGACCGAAGGTGCTCAGAAAAGCCATCACCCAGTTGCGTTTTGTCTCTCCAGTATAGAGGAGACCACATTGGGAGCAACGAATGCAATAGACCAAATTGAAAGAGGTACAAGTGAAACGCTGCTTAATCTGAAATGAGTGTTTTGGGCCTTGGATGGTGGGCATGGAAGAGGCAAAGGGTAGGTGTTGCACCTTCGGCGATTGCATTGGAAGGTGCCGTGTGTGATGGGAGAGGTGTTAGGTGTGATGGAGGACTGGGCTAGGTTGTCCCAGAGGAAATGATCTCTGTGGAATGCAGACGGGGGAGGGAAGGGCAGATATGCTTAATGGTGAAAAAGTGCTCGATTTGGCGAAAATGGTAGAGGATTATTCTTTGCACGTGAAGGCTGGTGGGATGAAAGGTCACAAGAGGGACCCTATGCTTGTTCTGGGAGGGGAGGGAGGGGGTGAGGGTCCTGATGTGGGAGATGGACTGCACACTGTCGATAGCCCTGTCAACAACTATACGTGGGAAGCCACGGTTGGAGAAGAGCGAGCACATATTAAGAGCACCACTTTGGAAAGTGACCTCATTGGAACAAATGCGGTGGAAGTGAAGGAGCTTAGAGAAAGGGATAGAGTCCTTACAGGATGTAAGGTGAGAAGAGATGTAGTCCAGCTATCTGTGGGATTCAATGGGCTTGTAATGGATATTAGTGGATAGACTATTGCCGGGAATGGGGACAGAAAGGTCACTGAAAGTAAGGCAAGGTGTCGGAGATGGACCAGGTGAAGGTGATGGAGGGATGGAAACTGGAAGCGAAGTTTATGATTTTTTCCAGGTCAGGACGAGAGCATGAAGCCGCACCGAAATAGTCATGGATATACCGATAAAGCAGTTGTGGGAGGGGACCTGTGCAGGCCTGGAACAAGACATGTTCCACATACCCCATGAAAAGGCAGACATAGATAGGACTCATTCGGGTACCCATTGCTACACCTTTGATTTGGAGAAAATGGGATGAGTTGAAGGAGAAGTTGTTGAGAGAGAGAACAAATTCAGCCAGGCGGAGAAGAGTGGTGGTGGATGGAGACTGTCGGGCCTCTTTTCGAGAAAGAAGTGAAGAGCTTTCAAGCCATCTTGGTGTGGGTTGGTGGTGTAAAGAGATTGGACATCCATGGTGAATATAAGGTGGTTAGGGCGTGCGAATGGAAAGCTATCAATATGTCACAGGGCATCAGAGGAATCCTGGATGTGGGTGGGGAAGGGGTGAACTAGAGGAGTAAGGATGAAATCAAGTTAGGAGGAAATAAGTACAGTGGGGCAGGAGCGTGCTGACACAATAGGCCTGCCGTGATAGTCCTTCTTGTGGATCCATGTAATCTTATATTTCTCATGACTTACCCACGCATCCCTGGACACTACGGGCAATCTGCCCAATCTGCCCAATTGGGCCTGCCCAATCCACCCTAGGCTGCATATCTTTGGATTTTGGGAGGAAACTGGAGCACGGG
This sequence comes from Chiloscyllium punctatum, assembly GCF_047496795.1. Classification (NCBI taxonomy): domain Eukaryota; kingdom Metazoa; phylum Chordata; class Chondrichthyes; order Orectolobiformes; family Hemiscylliidae; genus Chiloscyllium; species Chiloscyllium punctatum. The sequence continues at coordinate 47,985,721 of NC_092754.1, read as the reverse complement.
GAAGACATTCACACAGACATGGGGAGAATCGTCAAACTCCACACAGAGAGTTGTGTGAGATTGGAATTGAGGTCAGGTCCTTGGTGATGTGAGGCAGCAGTATGAACCACATGTCCACCATGCTTCTCTGTTAGTTCTATTACTTACGTGTGGCTGACTAAAGAAATCTGCCTGACTTGTTCCTATCACTGAATCTGACTCTGACTGAGACCTTAATTATCGACATTTTCACCAAGTGGCTACGTTTAAAATTTGTTGAGAACAGTGGAGGAGTGGGACGAGAAAAGGGAAGAGTGACACCGTACAACCTCAGTCAGAATAGGAATGAGGAGAAATTCACAAAGTGGGATTTCATTCCAGTGGGAAGTCCAGAGGTTTGTGATTGATAAATCTTTATATTTAGGCAAGGCTGAATTTGCCTGACTTCGTCCAGGTGAATCATGGATAATGGTACATGGAGACAAAAGTGCAGCTGGGATCACAATGAGATGAGCCATGATCTTATTTACTGATGGAGTAGTGTCAAAGGGCCGAATGGCCCCCTCGTGTCCCTCAGTCCTGTGTTCTGATGTTCCATTCAGCCCTTCGCACCTGTTACACAGGGGCAGATCGAGGCCACTCCAATGGTTAGGTGTAGTTTCGCAAATGCACTAGGAAAATCCAGTCTGGACAGGAAGTGACCCCACCCCCAATCCCTCTTTCCAGTCTTTTCCTCTCTGTAACTTCTGATCCAGATGGGAGTCATGTTACTGACCGAGATTCACTGTGAATACAGCCCCCATATCTTATCAAGGGTTAATTCAGACAAATCCTCTGCTCTCCATGAATACAACATTGTACAGCTCGACTTCCCGGAAAACAAATAGTTACCTTTCAAAGAAATAACATGAGAACATTAGAAATAGGAGCGGGAGCAGGCAATTCGGCCCCTCAAGTCTGTCCTGTCATTCAATAAGAACATGACTGATCTACTCCATGGCTCAACTCCACTTTTCTGCTAACCCCTGGTATCCCTCAACTCGCTGATATGTCAAAAACCTATCCACCCCGTCTATAAATACATTCAGTGACCCAGCCTCCATAACTCATGGGTTAGGGAATTCCAGCCATTCACTACCTTCTGAAAGAAGACTTTTTTTGCATCTCAGTTTGAAATCGATATCACTTATTCTGTATTTAGGTCCCTGAGTTCGAGACTCTGCCCTGGTGTAGAACCATATTCTCAACATCTACCATGTCGAGCCTCCTCTGTATCTTGCACATTTCAGTAATATCACCTTCATTCATTTCAACCACAATGGTAATCATCTCACCATTTTAGATGTTCTCAATAATTCAGCCCTTTCATCCCAGCAACCCGCCGAATGTACCAACCTAGTTACTTGCTGCATCAGCAACGTGACCTTATCTTTCAGAAGCAGGAACACGCCAATCCCTTCACACTGTTCCTTTTTTGGGAATCCTTTTCATTTAATAACGGCCTGCCTTTTAGTTCTCAGTGTCATCCTCAAACTCGGATGTTCTATTCCACCCAGCTCCCACCATCAGGCTATCAGTATAGATTGTAAATAACTGATGCCATCGGACTGATATTTGTGGTATTCCAGTAAATACATTTTATAATAAAGATCCATTAATCCTGACTCTCCGATTTCTAAGTGTTAATCAATCATCATTCCATGCTAATACCGTATCCATCATACTGTGAGTTCCTGTCTTATGCAATAACCTTTATTTTGTGATACCTTGTGGAAACGCTCTGGAAAGCCTCGTATCTAATAGTTCCCCTTTACCAAGTCTGCTTGTTACATTCTCAGGGATCTCCAGAAAAACTTTGCATGATTTCACAGACAAAATATCGTTTCCTTTTCACAAGACCATGCCTACTCTGCGTGAAGCTTTTCTAAATGTCTTGAATTCCCTTCCTTAATAACAGACTCTAGAAGATTCCCTGCAATAATGGTTAGGCTATATGGTTCCTGCTTTCTGTCTCACTACTTTCTTGGAGACAAGCACCACATCGGAGGTTTTCGCTGATGGAGTAGTGTCAGTACAGTACAGGAGTTTCGCTGGAACACTCCTGTAATCCGTGAGTTATGGAATATTTTACACAGTGCCACCAGTCACTCTGTGACCACTTCTTTTGAAACCAGCTATGAATTACTGCTGACCTGTCTACCCTTAGTGTTATCTGTCTGTAAACAACCGGTTCCTTGTGTTAGAAACATTTCCCTCGTATTACCAATCCCCTACACTCCATCTAATTCAAATTTCAGGAACAGCGATTTAATAATAAGCACTGCAAATTCGAAACAATATTAAAAATGATAGATAAACAACACTCAGCACCAAACTTCATACTGTTATTTATTTTTCTCCATGTTACAATACTAAGACAGAATGAAACTGTTACGAGCACCAATAAGAAGGCAAACACCTGAATTCCTTTGTCTGAAGGGGGTGATGATCTCTGCAGTGAAAGTGTATCACTGGCCTGTTCTATATAATACCACACGGTCAACATTCTCCTTCCTGGTCTACCTATGATCTTGTGTGTTTGTGTCCTCTTTATCTTGCACTCAATAGAGGGATGCCCTTTCCTCCATTCATATCTTAATTTAAATCATTTTGCATCATCTTCTTGTTCACCACTGCTAAAATCCCGTTTTCCTTTTGCCACACACTCTTTCCCCTGTCACCCATCCCCCAACACTGTTAAGGGATTAAAAAGCCCATTTTCCAATCCTTTTCAGTTCTGAAGAAGTGTCACATTGGACGAGAAACGTTAACTCTGCTTCGCTGTCTCTGCCGATGCTGTCAGGTCTGCTGAGTTTCTCCAGAAATGAATAGGCATAGCACGAATTTTCAATTAAGCAAATAACTGTGGATCTTGGAAATAAAGATGCAAGTATTTCTGGAGAATCTGGGAGATTTGTAGAAGCGTCACTGGACCTGAAAGATTAACTCTGTTTTCACTCCACAAGATGCTGTCAGACCTGCTAAGTTTCTTCAACAATTTCTGTTTTTGAACAAGTTCCAAAGACGTGTGTCAAAGCTGCCCAAACACCCTGTACAACACGGATTACCACACACTGGGAAGTGAACGATCACACCATGTGCACACATTCATTGTCTCTGAAACTGCATACAGCTGGCCTCACTGACACGACAAAGGTCTTAATCAGGGTCAGGTAGAGAAACAGAGGGAAACACATTCACTTCAAACACAGGTGATGGCATTACAGGAATGGAAAAGATTCAGATGAATATGTTAAATTATTTGAGTAATGTAACAAATTGGAGGCGCGGTACGAGGCAGAGACCCTGAGAAGAATGTGAATATGAAAATGGAAGTGTTACCACATCAGAAACCAGATCAGGTCACTGGGTACAGGATGGGTGAATGAATCTCCGTGTGAACTGGGGGGATAGCCAGTAGAATTGAATTGCAGATTTTGTAGCTCAAACTGGGTTACCATCTGATCCTGTAGACCACAGCAGCAGCAGAAGCAGTGTTGTATTCAACTACAATCTGTAACTTTTTTTCCCTGGCATCATCCATCAGTCTACCATTACCATCAAGCTGATGTATGGTTCAGTGAAGAGTGTGGGTGAACATGCCAGGGTCAGGAGCATGTGGACCTATCCCTGAGGACAGCCCATTAAAGCTATGGTAATTGACTGGTTACTTTCTAACCAGCAGAGTTAACATTTGATCAAGAGAGAGAAGCAATAGCAAAACGAACAGATCAGATCTAAACTCTGCAGTCCTGCCACATTCAGGCATAAATGTCGATGGACTAGTAAACAACTTAGTGGAGGAGAGGACTCCACGAATATCCCCATACCAAGTAACAGAATAGTCCTGTACATCAGTGTAAAAGTCAAGTATGCATCACTTGCACCATTCTCAGCCAGAAATGCTGATTCGATGATGCACCTCACCTTCGCCAGATTGTCCACAGAATCAGAGGTGAGCAGTCGTCAACCAATTCGATTGCCTGCACGTGACATGAAGAAACAGCTGAACACAGTAGCTACAACAAAGTCAATGGGCGCTGACACCATTCCTGCAATAGGACTGAAGACTTGCACTGCAAAACAAGCCGTGTCCCTGGGGAAGCTGTTTCATTCCAGCTTCAACTCTGACATCTCCCTGGGAATGTGGAAAATTACTCAAATCTGTCCAGTCCCCAAAGAGGAGGATAATTACAATCTGACCATTTGCCACGCCCTCAGTGCCATCACGATAGTCAAATTGGTGGGAGTTCTTTTTGACAGAGCTGTCAAGCAGCACAGAAATAACCTGCTCAGTGTGGTTTCCGATAGGTCCACATATGGAGATGATGTTGAAATATGACTGGATTATTAATCCAGACCAGGCTAATACTCTGGCAGCTACTGGAAGTTAAAAACAGTTAATAACACATCGAGATGTAAAATCTGGTGTCACAATAGTGACTTTGAATGCAACGTCGATTGTAAACATCAATTTCCTTCCCCAATGTCCTTTCAGGAAGTGAATCTCCCGTGCTTTCCTGGTCTGGCCTAAAAGTGACTCCAGACACACAGACATGTGATGAACTCTTCAATGGTCTCTGAAATGGCCAAGCAAGACACTCAATTATATCAAACTGCTCCGAGGTCTTAAAAGATAAAACCAGATAGAACAACCGGCAACTGGTTTTGGAAAAGAGAACCGGAAACACAGTTCTGTCGCCAGTCAGCTGCTGCCTTCCTAATATTTGAGAGCTTGTGACAGCAGTTACAGAGCTTTTCCACAGACTGCGCAGAAACATCGGGAAAGGAGTAGGCCATTAGACACATTAAGCCTTTCCCATTCTAGTTCATAGAGAAAATATCGTTAATGCAGTTTCTCCACACAGTGTTCAGATCCTTTCGTATGTTTTAACACCGGGACATATAAAATAAGAACTGCTGTAGTATCTTTAGTCAATTAATTTTGCTCCTCCATTCAATATATAGGCAGTTCTCTGATAAAATCACGTTTATTAAACGCGATTTGACTGCAACACAATTCGTGAATTGTGCAGCTTTTGTCATTACGCAGGTTACTTTTCACTGTGACGTGATTCCATCTCTGGCACCAGCTAAACAGAAAAACCTATTCTCCCACAATCCTCTGTCTCCAAAATGCACCCTCAGTATGATCAGCTAAAACAGGAATGCAATCAGCTCTGCAAGCTTTGAACCAGAGACTGAAACTTTGAACTGTAGTCTAAATTTAGAAGGAACTTTATTTCAAACCAGGGGAAGAATCTTGGGGAGAACTGAAATCCAGTGTCGGCATCACGTGGTCAGTCAGCCCCACGCACTTTCTGGTGAAAGGTACACTGCTGTAGTCAGTGACGGTCGTGTGAAAGTGTTACATTTACTCTACCTTTTCATTAAAGCATATGATTTAAAGATTTAATTAGACTGTATTAGTGTGCGTGTTAGACTAACTTTAATTTTTGATTTTTACTGACATTTTGTGGTGTTCGCCCCATCCGCTCTTTTTCCCATAGGCGCCATTATTAATATCGTGTGTTGCACAGGAACACAGTTACCGCGTTATTGAAGGACAACCTGGAATGATATCTGATCCTCTATCATCACACTATTCTCCTGCTCTCTCCGTATCCCTTTAGTGTGTATATATTCTGATTTATATTCAGTGCCTTGCCTTCCACAGCCTGATCTGGAACAGAATTCCCCAGGTTCACCAGTCTCCATGTGCACGCATTTATTGTCATCAAAATGCAGAGTGGCCTACCTGTAGCCAATGCTGTGGCTCTTTGTTTTAGATGTCCCAGCCTGGGGAATTATCATTCTGCTTCCAAACTTTCTCACCCTGTCAGTGTTTCATATATTTTACTGAGATCGCCACTCATTTCTCCAAACTCCATAGACTACAGACCCAATCGGTCCAAACTCTGCTCCCACAACAAGCCTGTCAGCCCAGAGATCAGCGTGGTCATCCTTCACTGCACTCCCTAAATGTTAGGTTTGTCCTTTATCAGGTATGGAGACCAAAACTACACACAATACAGCATAATGTTCGAGATGGGGTCTCACCAAGGCCCTGTACAGGTGCAGTAAGACACGCTTACAGCTGGACGCAAATCTCTTTGAAATGAAGGCCAACACACCATTTACCTTCTGAACTGCTTTCTGTTCCTGAAATATTGCTTTCAGTGACTGGTGTACAGGGAGATACAGATCCTTTTCAATGTTACAGCTGTCCACTTGTTGGGTTTGTGGACACTGGTCAGCGTGCCAATGCCATTCCCAGTATTGACTTCTTGTTTCAGAACTCACTGCCCTACATGGAGCTCAGAAGTCTGCACAGAAGGAAACAAACACTCAGCATAAGTTCCTTGATACACTAATATTTTTTCAACCTACCCCTGTTCAAATGGTAAGCTGCCATTCTGTTGTTCCTATCATAGTGCGCAATGTCACATCTACCCCTATTGCTCTCAATCTGTCATATATTTGCCCACTCACTCTACTTGTCTCAATCACCCTGGAGCTTTTTTTTAACATTCTGCTCAGCCACTCACAATCCGACATGGCTTAGTGCCATCAGTAGACTTGGAAATTGATTCCCTCAATCAAAAGAGTGGTGAGTATTGGGAATAGCTGGGAGCCAAGCCGCGATTCCTGTTATATCACCCAGGCCTTCCACTTGGAAAAAAACATTGTTGTATTCCTTCTCACTGCTTCTTGTCAGCTCTCCCATTCAAAAACCATGTCCACATAATTAGCCGCAGTCCCATAAGATTAGAATTTGGATCTTTACCTATACTCTATCGGAAAATCCAAACGTATTTCATTGTTTGCTTCTCCATAATTTTGCAATTCAATTGTTATATATATGACTCCCATTTCATATATCTCTGTTGACTTTTTCTATGCCCATTAAATTAAATGCCAATACTTTCTCTAAAACTGTTTATTTGCTATTTTCGTTTTATTCCCTTTTTCTCAACAGACTAAAATTTCCTAATATCAATGGGAAGATTTCTTTTTCATTTTGTTTTCTCCTCTGAAGACATTACTTTGGCCTTTGTTCCATAGTTCGGCCATTTCCTTGTTCTCCATTCTCCATTCTCTGGTTTCAGACTGTAAGGAAGCTGCAACTTTTCCCCCTTAATTTTGTCATTGACATACTTTTAGAACCTTTTACAACTTCACTGTTGCAATCCTTGTTAATACACTCTTCAGAAGCTCATCAGTTCCTGTCTTAAGCTTTTCAATGATTAACCTTCCACATCCATACAATCACAGGGACATAGACTCTGTACTGTCTGAAAAACAGCATGGTCTGCATTAATCTCACGTCCCTACACGAGCCCATAGCCATGTATGTTATGGCAATTCAAGTGCACGATAATGCACTTCTTAACGGTTGTGTGGTTACCCGTTTCAACAGCCTTTTCAGGAAGTGCATTCGAGACCCCAACACCATTTGGAAAACCAATCCTCAAATCCTCACGAAAGCTGAAACCTTTCACTTTAAAATTGTGCTCCCTTTAGATAGTTTAGATGGAGAGGAATTTGTTAAATGTGTACAAGACAATTTTCTGATTCTGTATGTGGATGTACTTACTGGAGAAGGTGCAAAACTTGACCTGCTCTTGGGAAATAAGGCAGGGCAGGTGACTGAGGTGTCAGTTGGGGAGTACTTTGGGGCCAGCGACCATAATTCTATTAGATTTAAAATAAAGATTGAAAAGGACAGACCAGATCTAAAAGTTGAAGTTCAAAATTGGAGAAAGGCCAATTTTGACGGTATTCGGCAAAAACCTTTGAAAGCTGATTGGGGGCAGATGTTCACAGGTAAAAGGATGGCTGGAACATTGGAACCTTCAGAAATGAGATAACGAGAATCCAGAGAAAGTATATTCATGTTAGGGTGAAAGGAAAGTCTGGTAGGTATGGGGAATGCTGGATGACGATAGAAATTGAGGATTGGTTACGAAAAATAAGGAAGCATATGTAAGGTGTAGACAGGATATATCGAGTAAATAATTGAAAGAGTACAAAGGAAGTTGGAGTAATCTTAAGATGGAAATCTGGGGGCGAAAAGAGGCACGAAACAGCTTTGGCAAATAGAATTAAGGAGAATCCAAAGAGTGTATGCAAATACATTAAGGACAAAAGGGTAACGATGAGAGAGAGTAGAACCCTCAAATACCAGCAAAGTGGCCTTTGTGTGGAGCCGCAGAAAATGGGCGAGATACTTCATGAGTATTTTGCATCAGTTTACACCGTGGAATAGGATATGTAAGATATAGAGTGTAGGGAAATAGATGGTGACATCTTGCAGAATGTCCACATTACAGAGGAGCAAGTGCTGGATTTCTTGAAACGTATAATGGTGGATAAATTCTCAGGACCTGATCAGGTGTACCCTAGAACTCTGTGGGAAGCTGGAAAAGTGATTGCTGCGCCTATTGTTGAGATATCTGAATCATTGATAGTTACAGGTGAGGTGCTGAAAGACTGGAGCTTATCTAACGTGGTGCCACTGTTTCAGAAGGGGGGTAAGGACAAGCCAGGGACTATAGACCAGTGAGCCTGACGTCGGTGGTGGGCACGTTGTTAGAGGGAATCCTGAGGGACAGGATGTACATATATTTGGGAATGCAAGGACTGATTAGGGATAGTCAACATGGTTTTGTGCGTGATAAAATAAAGTCTCACAAGCTTGATTGAGTTTTTGAGGAAGTAACAAAGATGATTGATGAGGGCAGAGCGGTAGATGTAATCTATATGGACTTCCGTTTTTGTTCGTCAAGGCTCCCAATGGGAGATTGATGAGCAAGGTTAGATCTCACGGAATACAGGGAGAACTTACCATTTGGATACAGAATGGGTTCAAAGGTAGAAAACAGAGGGTGGTGGTGGAGGCGTGTTTTTCAGACTGGAGGCCTCTGACCAGTCGAGTGGCATAAGGATCGATGCTGGGCCCTCTACTTTTTGTCACTTAGATAAATTATTTGGATGCGAGAATAAGAGGTAGAGTGAGTAAATTTGCAGGTGGCACCAAAATTGGAGGTGTAGTGGACAGTGAAGAGGGTTACATCAGATTACAACAGGATATTGACCAGATGGACCAAAGGGCTGAGAAGTGGCAAATGGAGTTTAATTCAGAGAAGTGTCAGTTGCTGCATTTTGGGAAAGCAAAGCTTCGCATGACTTATACCATTTAATGTTCAGACCGAAGGGAGTGTTGCTGAACAAAGAGACCTTGGAGTGCAGGTTCATAGCTCCTTGAAAATGGAGTCACAGGTCGATAGGATAGTGAAGAAGGCGTTTGGTATGCTTTCTTTTATTGGTCAGAGTATTGAGGACAGGAGTTGGGAGGTCATGTTGCGGCTGTACAGGACATTGGTTAGGCCACTCTTGGACTACTGTATGCAATTCTGGTTTCCTTCCTATGGGAAAGATGTTGTGAAACTTGAAAAGGTTCAGAAATGATTAACAAGGATGTTGCCAGGGTTGGAGGTTGGAGCTATAGGGAGAGGCTGAACAAGCTGAGGCTGTTTTCCATGGAGCCTCGGAAGTTGAGTGGTGACCTTATAGAAGTTTACGAAATTATGAGGGGCATGGATAGGGTAAATAGGCAATGTATTTTCGGTCGGTGAGTCCAGAACTAGAGGGCATAGGTTTAGGGTCAGAGGGGAATGATTAAAAGAGACCTGAGGGGCAACTTTTTCACACAGAGGCTGGTACAGATATGGAATGAGCTGCCAGAGTAAGTGGTGAAGGCTGATACAATTGCAACATTTAAGAGGCATTTGAATGGGTATATGAACAGGAAGGGTTTGTAGGGATACGGGCCTGATGCTGGCAGGTAGGACTAGATTGGGTTCGGATATCTGGTAGGCATGGACGGGTTGGACCGAAGGATTTGTTTTCATGCTGTACAACTCTATGACTCTATGATGTAGCAATGCTGAATCCGGCTATCTTTAAAACTACGTATTACTTATATAAATTGACTTTATTTTTAGTTCCACAAGCCCTATATTACCACTTAGTATTCTTAGTATTCTGAATCTTCCTCCATGATGACAGATGCAAAGTAGCTGGTTTATTTCTTGGACATTTCCCTGTTCTCCACAATAAACTGTCCTCTCCCATTCCAAATTTCCACATTTAACCTTGCTTGTATTTTGTTTCCTTTCAAATAATGATTGTAGATTTGTGCAATCCTCGTATTCATGTTTGTTAGCATGCATGTTCTCTTTTTTATTTCCTCATCAGTTTCATGGCCCTCCTATTCTGCATCGTCAATTTCTGAGAATTCTTTGGTTTCCACAATGTCTGGAGTTCTTCTGATGTCACTTCCTATGATTAATATAATCTTTAGTTTGTTATGTTAACCATCATTAAGTCACGTTCTCACTCCTTGGTGTTTTTACCTTAAAGAAAAATAGACGTATTTTTCAGTGTTTCTATAAATCTCCTGGTCTTGACCAGATAAATATAAGAACACTGCAGGGGGACAGAGAAGAATTTGGGAGGGACCAGACTAATATTTTTGCATTCTCGCTGGCCACAGGTGAGGTCACGGAGGATAGGAGGGTAGCAAATTCTGTGCCCTTATTCAAGAAGGGCGACAAAGAAAAACCTTGGAACAACAGATCAGTAAACCTAAAATCTAGTGGTAAGTAAGTCACTTGAGATGATTCTGACAGAGAAGATATACATGCATTTGGAAAGATAGGGTTTGATTAGGAGCAGTCAGCACGGCTTTGTGCATGGGAGACCGTAGCTCACAACGTTGACGAAGACAAGGTGTTTTATGTAGTCTATGCGGATTTCAGTAAGGCCATCAATAATGTTCCACATGATATGCTGCTCTAAAAGGTTAGATCGCCTGGAATTGAGGGGGAGCTGGCAAATTAAATACAAAATTGTCTTGATGGTGGGATGCAGAGGGTAATAGTGGAAGGATGCATGTCGGCCTGGAAGCCTGTCACTAGTGGAGTGCCTCAGGGGTCGGTGATGGAACCATTAGTGCTTGCAATATGCATAATGGTTTCGCTTAGCATGTATAAGGCATCATTAGTAAGATTGTAGATGATACTAAAATATGTGGTATTGTGGACAGTGATGAAGGTATTCACAAATTGAGCAGGACCTTGATCGGCTGGGGACATGGGCTGAGAAATGGCAAATGTAGTCTACTATATATAAATGTGAGATCTTGCATTATCGAAAGTCAAATCAAGGTCAGAATTATCATGGTAAATAGTTGGGCCTTAAGAGGTGTAGTAGAACAGAGGGACCTTGGAGTTCAGGTGCATGGGTCTCTGACAGTTGATTCAGAGGTATACAGGGTAGTGAAGAAGGCTTTTGGCACATTGGCCTTCATCTGTCAGGGTATTGAATATCGAAGTTGGGGAGTCACGTTGCAGTTATACATGACGCTGGTCAGCCCATACTTGTAGCATTATGTTCAGTTTTGTTCACTTTGCTACAGGAAGGATGTTATTAAACTGGAAAGAGTGCAGAAGAAATTTACAATTTTATTGCCAAGGATTCAATGGTCTGAGTGAATGGAAGAGGTTGGTCAAGCTAGGACTGTTTACTTTAGAGTGTATGACACTGAGGGGAAATCTTATATAAATGTATCTGATCATGGGAGGCATAAATAAAGTGAATGTACTCAGTCTTTTTTCCCAGTGTTGGGCAATCACGGACTAGAGGGTATCAGTTTAAAGTGAGAGGGTAAAGAATAAAAGGGAACCTGAAGAGCAACGATTTTACACACAGGATGGTACCCATATGGAATGAGGTGCCAATATAAGTGGTTGGGGTGGGCACATTAACAACATTTAAAAGGCATTTTGACAAATACACGGATAGGAAAGGATTAGAAGGACATGGGGCAATGGCAGGGAAGTGGGATTAGCGTAGATGGACTTTTTGGTCGGGATGGACCACATTGGACCGAAGGGCCTGTGTCTGTGCTGTGGGGTACTATGATTCTAACAACCATTGCTTGTCTCCCACTGAATGTTATATTGTACTTTCCCAATTCACTGGAGCGAAATTGATCCTCCAGTCTCCAGGCTTCCATGATCTTTGACCAGAATGTTCACACATATATATTGCATGCAGACGCCGTTTAAAATGCAACATATTAACGTCACTATTCCTCAAAAGCTGCTTCAGAGTAAGGTTAGACATTCGTCCTCCTGACCACACAACAGCAAATCCAAACAAACATGGTCTCCAGTTTGGTTCACAACATACTCTTCAACCTACCTGATACTCATATAGAATTTTTTTATTCACAGCATTCGAAGTCACTTAGTTAACGCAATTTAGATGTAACCTGAGAATATCCATTATTACTGCAGCATCCACGATTATTTGTTACTTATTCACAGAACGAGGGTGTTCCTGGATAATCAACATTTGTTGCCCATGTCAGAGGGCAGTTAAGATTCAACAATATTGCTGTGGATCTGGAGTCACACGCAGGCCAGACCTGCTAAGGATAGCAGTTTCCTTCCCGAAGGATATTAGTGAACCAGATAAGTTTTTTCAATAATTGACAATGGATTCATGGTTATCATAGACCCTTGATTCAAGACACTTACTGAATTCAAATTTCACCATTTGCCATGGCAGGTTTCGAACCCAGGTCGCCAAAACATTCCCTGAGTCTCTGTTTTAAGAGGCCAGCGATAACAACACTAAACCATTGCTTTTCCTTGCATATACTTGCATATCTAATTTCCATACCATATGATGCAAATTATTTGCACAACAGGTTTGGTTTAGATATATAATACATCAATGTTTGCTTCTCTTTGCTATTTGTAAGATCCACCCAAACGGACGGTGTGGAATCTGAGGGACAGGGTCTGTGGCGTTATTAGTGATAGACTTGGAAAAGACGTTCAGGGAGGCTCACCTTGACGCTGAGATGATCTGAAGAAATGTCCAGCAATACAGGACAAGCATAAATATCCTACCCGCTCTGCCAGGATAAGAGTCACCGTATTCTCTCTGCTCCCTCACTCACTGTGTATCTGTTATAGCACCTATCCCAGAACAAGGCTCACGCACCATCTCCAAATATGGCTCAAGCACTATCACTCTCACTATTGAATTCAGTGCCTTCGCTCCCCCATGTTTTCTGTCACTGATGCAATACTACCCTTTCCCAACACTAATAATGCTGCATGGATACAGCACTGTGGTCAGACTCCCTGAGGACACCTCACCATTTCATTCCCCACCTACACGAGCACTAACAGCAGGGTCACCCACTCCCTCCCACCCTTTCTCCTGGAATTGGATAGAAACGGCCAAGTTGGGGGAGTGGAGTGCCCGAAATTTGTTCCCTCACCCCTTCCCCCCACCATGTAGAAGGATCCTGCCCAAGCCAGAGAGGATCGGGACACCTCATGTGGAGATTCAGAGCCATTCTCGTTCCACCAACCGAATAAGAAGTAATGCCCAGGGAAGGGCAATTCTCAATTAAAACTCACTGTCAGTTCCAGCGCCAGCTCTTTCACTTCCAAAAGAACACATACATCATTTCAGAGCGATGCAGGCAGAGAAATACACATAAGTATTGGTAAACTCCCCAATATACTGTCACACACAATACCTACAAGCAAATAGGCATGTACACACGTAGAGGCACACAGAGGCATATACAGTCACACACAAATATGTGCGAACACAAAATAAACACACAGGCTGACACACAGACAGTCAGACATAGACACACAAATACTCAGATAACAAGCACATGGACACACACATACATACACACAGAGACAGAGACACTAGTGTCATTAACACACAAATCGATTTTTTTTATTTATAAGGGGATCAAGGATTCTAGGGAGAAGTGTGGAGAATGTGGTTGAGGAACATATGAGAAATTATTGAACGGCATATCATTCTCGATGGGCCGAATGGCCTAATTCTGTTTCTTTTTTTAATGCTCGTGTGGTGTTTTGCTACTATATATTCTCTTCCTGAGACAGCAACAGATGCTGGGTTTTATACATATTTGATTAGAAAGAGTCAGTGGTAATGTGGGACAACTTTGGAGAGCTGTATGCTTTATGTCTATTTCTAATTATTATGTCCTTATGTCTGAAAGGAGGTGGCGATTTGATGTTAGGTTAACACAGTTTTAAAATAACGGGTCCTGCAATGAAATAAGGATGTCCCTATAACTTTAGTGTTATGCTATCTGTGGTGCCCTCATTCTCTGGGAGCAGGGAAGACTCAGTTATCGAAGATATTCAAGGCTGACCTGGACTGCTCTTTGCTGGACAGGAGAGTCAATGTTTATTGGGAACACACAGGAGACGGATGGTCAGATAAACCCAGATCAGCCATGAGCATTCTGAATGGTGCCGCTGAATGGACAACTACTGCACCTACCCCATGTTTTGTGCCATCAATCCACCCTCGAGGCTGTTACAGAGATATACTGCTGCCCCTACCCCATGCGTTGTTCCCTAAATCAACCCCTCGAGGCTGTTACAGAGATATTCTTCTGTCCATAACCCATGTGTTGTTTCTGAAACCCACCCCTCGAAGATGTTACAGAGATATACTGCTGCCCCTACCCCCATGTGTTTCTCCCTCAATCCACTCTCGAAACTGTTACAGAGATATACTGCTGTCTCTACCCCATATATTATTCCCTCAATCCACACTCGATTTATTATAGAGATATACTGCTGCCCCTACCCCATGTGTTGGTCCCTCAATCCACCCTCGAGGCTGTTACAGAGTAGGAGACCACACCATTCAGCCACGCAGGATCGTTACAACGAGATGAGAAGAGATCATTCTAAATCTCTAAAGAGTTATAGAGGAATGGAGAATGAAGTAATTCAGCTCGTTGAGTACATTACAGAGACCAACAGGAGACCATTCAACCCGCCTGAGCTGTTATACAGGGAGAGGGAAGCTGTCACTAACAAGAAATACGGATAAATGTTTATTTTCAGTTAGCAGATCTGTAACTAGGTTAGTGCATCAGAGATCACTGTGGGGGCATCAATGATCAATAATCTGTGTCATGGATCTGGAAGAAGGGGACTGATTGGCTTGAAGCTCATTTTGCTCATAAATTAAGATGGCCATTCAATCCATCATCAAACAGAAGTAGTGAGTGTGATATGGACAGGGAAGATAAGTGAGCAAACCTTTAGCATAACATGAGTTGTCTACTTTGGTAAGAAAGTTAAACCCGCAGGAAACAATTTAATTGAAGAGAGATTGCAGAACTCTGTGATACAGATTGTTTTTTTGTGTGCTTGGTACATGTTTCCTGTGAAGTTAATCTGCAGATGCAGCATGTAGTTTGAAAGATAAACGGAATGATACTGTTTCTGTCTAGGGGTATTGGGTTTAATCATGAATGGCTACTGAATCAGTACAGGGCATTCTTGAATCCACATCTGATACACTGTGTGCAATTTTGATCCCCTAAACTAAAAAAAATACAATCTCTTTGGAAGATTTTCAAAGATGTTTCACTTTACTCATTCCTGGAATGAAGGCCTTTTGGTCTGGAGTATTATCTCTCTCAACCTCAGATGCGAAATCTAATTGAACCATACATAATTTTCAGAAAGTTATATCAGCTGGATACTTGTTTTCTCTTGTCAGGGAGACTAAAGCTAGAGAATAAATTTTGAGGACAAGGTGTATTGATATTAACAGACTTATTATGAAGACATCTACATATAAAAAAAAATACGCAGATGCATACAAACATGCCATCAAATTACAAAGCGGGGACAATTTTTTGCTCATGAAAGGCACTGTGTACAACAACAGCAATGATGCATTATCAGACCTTCCAGAGAATATTCAAGGAGATTGCACTTGGTCCAGTTTGATGTTCAGTTGACCTTATTGGATGGGTCAAAATAACGAGGGAGAAAAATGTTCCCTGCCTGAGAAACAGCAGCCAATTGATCCCTTTCTCTTACTTTGTTTATCCTGAGGACAAAATGTGAGACCATAAAATTCCTGAGTCATCTTTACCACTCGAGAAAGATTCGCGATGAGGTTTTATTGGAATCTCTCCACTGCCTGAAGCAAAGGGAATTCAGCCTAACCCGCTGTTCCAGGAAGTAATCCCCAAGAAAAGCAGCTTGTGTAAATATTTCAAAGGCGGAAAAAACAACATTTGGGACGCTCTATCATTTTACCATCGGTAATCAGTTCAACTTTCTGTGCCTCACATTTTGCTGGAAAATGACTCAGTTTGAGACGTATATTATTGGCCACATCTAAAAACTCGTTACATTTAAATTTTGTTTTAACCAGTGGACGAGTAGGGCTGGAAAGGCATCGATGATCCTCCAACATTGGTCGGAATACGAACAAGAGATTCTCAAAGTGCTGTTCAAGTGGGAATTCGCTTCCCCTGAAGTGTGTGGTGCCTGGGTGTTTGCATTTATTTAAGGTTGTGTTTGTTCAACATTTGACAGTGAAGTGAATGTGGGAAAATAGTATACTGATAGATAAGTGGTGTCGAGTCCACAATCAGACCAACTAAGATCTCAGTGCCTGGTGGGGCAGTTACAAAGTAACTAATGACCAGCTCCTGCTCCTCAGTCGTATATTCCTATGTTAAATTCAGCTTCTCAAACCTACGCAAGGAGCAGATGGAGGCCGCTTGCACCAGGTTCTTGGTCCACCGTAACACAGGATATCATTCAGTCCCTCAAAATTGTCAGACATGGTTTTGTGTGAGTAGGAAAATGTTATTTGGAAACCCAGGCTGGGGTCGAAATACGCCTCCAATCTCTTTACAGAGTGCTTCATTTGTTGGTCATGGTTTGGACCCAGATTCATTGTGAATACAGTCCTCATACCTCACCAAGGGTTGTCGCAAGAAATACTTGTATCTCTCTAACTGCAACATGCAATGATAGAATGAATGTCCAGAAAAATTACAACCACTGACTTTCCAATTACAGATTATGAGAACAGAAGAAACAGGATTAGGTAATTCGGACAATCCAGCCATTATATGTGATCATGGCTGATTTACTGTTGGCCTTAACGTCTCTTCAATGCCCTCCCTTAGCTCACTGACAGCTCAAATATACATCGACCTCCTCTTTAAATACTGTCAGTGATCTAGCTGCCCTAGCTCTCTGCCCCAGATAAATGCAGATGTACATTACCCTCTGTGAGAGGAAATCACTCCCTACACATGAACTGGTACCTATTGATATGAACAAGTGCTGAACACAGGGGCTCAGGAAAGAGTGAATGGCCCTGATATCAAGATAGTATTTGACTGAGGATCTTATCGGGACCAGCAAGGTATTTGAGTTTAATGGGAATCAGATGTACCCTCCCCACTGGTCAAGGTCTTTGAGAGCACAAAGAAAGATGCTTGTGGTCGGTGGCCGACAATCCTCTCTGTACTGAGACATCTCTGCAGGAGATCCTCAGAGCAGCTACCGCAACACAAATACCTTCAGCTGCTTCATCAATGTCTATGCTTCCCCCTACCCGCCTGGCCCCACCCACCATAAGATCAGAAGTGGGGCTGGTCACTGAAGATCACACAATGTTCAGAACATTTTGTCCCCCCTCAGATCCTGAATGAGTCTCTGTGTCCATGTGCGGCAAGACCTGGACAGCTTTTAGGTTTGTGCTGTTAAAGTGCCGGTAACATTCATGTAACAACACGGCTAGACACTGCACATTTCCACAGTTGAAATTGGAGCTCACCTAGCATCTCTAGCAGATTACACATGGATATGTGAAAGCCATTCAGCCCATTGAAACAACTGAACAAGAAGAGGGGTAGTCGATTCAATCCTCCTGCCTGTTACACAGGAAGCAAAGGAGTCTGGCCAGTACATCGAGCTGTTAAATAGGCAGATGCTGTGCCAAATCAGCCCCTTAAACTTATTCCATGGGACCAGGAGAAGGCCATTCAGCTCCTCAAGACGTTTATACAGGAACAGCAGGGTGTCCTTGATGCTCCAACTTGACAAACCAATGAAACAGAGACTGCACAGATATAGGGCTCCATGATGTTATTCATGGCTCCATTGTTTGTGGAATGTGTGCTACTTTGACGCGGTTTTCTGTCAGTGAGGAGGGAAGCCTGACGTTTTGTGCCCAGTCTGAAGGAGTCATCTTCCATCTCCGAGAAGACAGACCCATGTTCACCGAGGACGTCAGAAGCTGGTGGCAATAGTTAATTCTTTTATAATGAAGGTATTGTGGCTGCTGTCGGGATTGTGGATAACAAGACGTTCAGTGCAGCATCACACACCAAAGGAACTGTATTAATGGGGAGTGAGGGTGGGTGAAGGAACGTTCTCAGAGGCACTTAAACTATCCAGAATCTTGTAGCCCGAGTAAAAAAAAACAAGCTGTTGAATTTATCACCGCATCAGTGTCTGTTTATAATACAATGAGTGATTGTGCATCCCCCTCACGGTTGAATGCGATCACCTCTAAATCTCTCACAGCACTACAGATTAATCTTCACTCACTCATCACTGTACCTTAATTCCAGAGTTGAGTCCAGTGAAACCCCATTGCACTCTTTCTGTGGTAAGGCGATTACTCCTTATAAAGGAGAGAAAGCCTGTTCTCAATACCTCAAATAATACCTCAATCACACTCTCAGGGTTGATCACAAGAATTATTTCCCGTCATTTAACTGTCTCCGTTTCTTTCTTGTGGTTTCATTCCTTCTATACGCATTACGACTGACATGGAATTTAGATGTTCCTTACATCTGCATGTCAGCATCAATAAAGCCAGCACCAGAGATACCGATGGAGATGAGCATCACGCTCACGGAGAATTTCAATGAGATTGAATACACCTTAAATAGGGGATGATCACGTACCTGAATGGAGATGAACTGTTGGAATACGGGAAACGGGCAGAGGAAGGGAGCTACCTTTCCTTTGGTTCTTTTCTAATGGGATGTGTGCAGCCCTGGTCAGGGCAGCATGCTACACAGGACAGTAAAGAGTAAAACACATTGTTGTGGGTTTGCAGTGTTACGACACGGGATAAATTCTCCTGCTTGATTTAAAACCGGCAACTGAGAAAAGATTTACTCCGTGCAGAAATCCCTGAAAATTCTAGAGTCCAAGAACTA
This sequence comes from Chiloscyllium punctatum, assembly GCF_047496795.1. Lineage (NCBI taxonomy): Eukaryota > Metazoa > Chordata > Chondrichthyes > Orectolobiformes > Hemiscylliidae > Chiloscyllium > Chiloscyllium punctatum. Next base: position 47,966,562 of record NC_092754.1, on the reverse strand, counting down.
TCTAAAGTAAAAATTAGTAACTTTATTTCATAAAGTATAAAGAATTATTAACGAAAAATTATTTACAACTTCTTCCTCTAACCTATGCTCGAACTTCCCCCTCCACAATACTTGGCCGAAAAGTCTCTTAATTAAGATTTACAAATCAAAAACTTCTCTTCTCAAAACCAGGAAGCTTTCAGTTCTTCTCCATATTCCTGTCTTCTTTTCTACTTGGGGATTCTGCTTCACCAATTACTGATCAATAAAGGTATCATTAACACAGCTATTTTGCACGCAACCTTTACCTGCTGGTAGCTTGCCAGTTCTCCACTTAACTGTTCAATTTTCTACGGTCTTTTACCCCCAAAGCATTGGACTTTGTCATTGGCTTTTAAGATTATCAGTGTACTATATTCAAACTGGATTAGAGGTGGGTATTTTGGGGTATAATTTAAACTGTTTGGCTGAATTTGTGTTTTGTCTCCAGGCATCAGCTAATCAATTTGTTCGATCAAATGTTACAATTTATCTTTTCTTTTCAGAACACTTCGTGTTGTCAGGTAGTTATTGCTGGCTTTTAATTCTCTTAAAGGTACAGTACAACCACATGTTCATCACAGAAGTCACACAGAAACTTGACTATGGAAGGATGTCACATTGACTTCCCTAAAGGACTTGCAGCAAGCTGGTGGGCTCTTTATAATAAATCATAATGGTTGCTTTTAAATTCCACCAATTTACTTCATGAGATATGAACAGAGTAATAATCTGCGGCTCTAGATTATGATTCAATGACTTGGCCACCATAAATTGTCTTCCCGTACATGCAGAGAACAAGCAAAACATTCTAAAAAACAATTACTTTGTAATGGACATGTGGTTAGACGGGACTTGAAACTGTTTGAACAAAGGCACAAATCATGGTTTACTCAGAGGTTGCGCTGAGACTGAGGATGAGACTGGAATATCATGGTGGAGTATTGGACAGGATTGGTGAGTGGAGATGTAAATCTGTGAAAGTCAAAAAGGATTATGGAGTTTGAGATCAGTCTGGTTCCTTCTCGCATATTAGTGAGCAATTTTTAAATGGTATTTTGATAGTTATAATTTATGAGGAAAGGAATTTTTGTTTGGAACTGATAACAATTACTTGCACTTTTCCAAAATTTACATATCATAAGCAGAAATTCAGTTCAACCCAGTTTATTAGACACATAGAATGACTTACTAGGAACACCAACTATAGCGAGAATCGGATAGTAACCACCTTGAATAATCCAAAGGATATACCTGATCCGCAATGTCAATGATATCCTAGGCAGAGAAAGCCGGTAAAGACCCAAAGATAAACTCCTGTCCATTGTTGGAACATACCAATCTAATGTTCTCAAGTTTTGATCCATTATTGAAACATTCCAGTCTGTTGTTCTCTGATTCTGATCCACCGTTGGAATATTCCAATCCATGGTCCTCAGATTCTGAACCATTATTGTAACGTTCCAGTCTAATGTTCTCAGATTCTGATTTTTGCTCCTTCTCTCTTTGCAGCTGCTGATCCCTGTTTGTGCTGTCGGTGATGTTCCCACTCATACTATAGGATAACACATTGAACAGAGCCCATTTATCAATGGAAACTCTCTACTGGGTTAATTAGAATCCACGGAGATTGACATTAATCACAATCACTGAACAAACAGCTCCAGTTAATCCCTTTCAATTCAATACCGACTTCATTAAAATTCAAAATAACCTTTAAAATTTACACATTTGGCATGGGATTTGTGGGGGTCACTGAGGGAAAGAATATTGGAGATTGTACATTGATGGTGTTTAATCATTCAGTCTGCCTTGGATATGGGAATAACGTCATAGGATTATCAGAATATAAACAAGTTTTTCCATATATAAATGGAAACATACAGTCTGTAACTACTGATCGGTGATTATAATGTCACTAAAATATGGAGAGAACTTTTCTAGTCCATAATCTGATTGAAAAATCTGTCTGAGACAACATGAGTTATAACAGACAAATAGCACGGATATGTTAACAGAGAATATGATGTGACACATAATTCAGATGGTTATTCGAGGATCAGAGTGGGCAGGTGACGGTCATGCTGTTAATGATATCGATGTCAATCAACTGTCATTAAGTACCATTCACTGGACTTCAATTGCAGTGCGATTATGATGTTCGGGAGGAGATTGAAAACACAGAGAATTGGGGACTTGGCTGCTAAGAATGGAGGGAGGGAACATAATATTTCCCAGTCATCAGTATTTGAATGTTACTCTTTACAAGTCATATGAAGACCAAATTCCAAGATACATCTCCAATGAAGAATGACGAGAGTCAATATAAACAAAGTGACCAGAAGACATTGGAGCAGAAATTTGGCCTTTCAGCCTATTGAGCATGCTTCACCATTCAATGATGGCTGTTAAGCTTCTCAACCCCATTCTCCTGCTTTCGACCCGCAACTGTTGATCCCCTTTACAATCAAGAACCTTTCTGTCTCACTCTTAAATATATTCAATGACCTGGTTTTGACAGCTTTCTGTGGCAGTGAATTCCACAGAATTCACTCTGGCTGATGAGTTTTCTCCTTATCTCTGTTCTAAAGGTACCCTCTTTACTCTGTCTGCTCGAGTCTTTTTCCCTCCTACCATTGGAAATATCTTCCCATATCCACTCTGTCAAGGTCATTCAGTATTCTGTAAGTTTCAATTAGATCTCATGACATCCTTCTGATCTCTATCAAATATAGATCCAGAGCCCTCAAATATTCTCATTCCTGGGACCACTCTTGTGAATCTGCTCTGAAAACGTTCCAGGGCCAGTACATCCTTCCTGAGATATGAGATCCAAAACTGGGCACAATAATCCAAATGTGGCCTGACCAAAGCTTATAGAGCCTCAGAAGTACATCCCTGCTTTGATATTCAAGCCCTCTTGAAATAAATATCATCATTGTATTTGCCTTCCCAGCTACTGACAAGCTGCAAGATTACATTTCGAGACTCCTGGACTAGAACTCCATAGTCTTTTTGCACTTCTGAATTTGCTCGCTACTTATAAAAATAGCCCATGCCTGTATTCTTCCAGGCAAAGTGCATAACCTCACACTTTCCCACGTGATGCTCCAGCTGCCACATATTTGCTCAATCCCCTAACCTGTGCAAATCCTTCAGTAGGAGAAAGTGAGGACCACAGATACTGGCGATCAGAGACAAAAGATGTGATGCTCGAAAGGCACAGCCAGTCAGGTGGCATCCAAGGAGCAGGACAGTCGATGTGTCAAGCATAAAGCCTTCTTCAGGGATAAGGGGTGTGGTTGTATGGGAGCTGAGAGATAAATGGGAGGGGCTGGGGGTGGGAAGAAGGGAGCTTGGAAGGTGGTAGCTAGATGAAGGTGGGTGGTGATAGTGATAGGTCAGAATGGAAGGTGGAGTTGGTGGATGGGAAGGAAAATGGACAGGTAGGACGGTTACAGAGCGTGGCGCTGAGTTGGAGGGTTAGCTCTCAGATAAGGTGGAGGGAGGGGAGATGAGGAATCTGGTGAAATTGCCCTTGATACCGTGTGGTTGGAGGGTCCCGAGGCAGAAGATGATGAGTTCTTCTCCTGACGTCTAGTGGCTAGAATTTTGGCAGTGGAGGAGACCAAAAACTTGCATGTCCTCGGCAGAGTGGGAGGGGGCGTTGAAGTATTCAGCCACAGGGCAGTGGGGTTGTTGGATGTGTCTGTGCAAGAGTGTTCCCTGAACCGTTCTGCAAGTTGACGTCCTGTCTCCCCAGAGTGGAGGAGAGTAGGAGCAGTGGACAGAGTAGATGAGTTGTTTGGATGCACAGGATGTTCTCTGCCGGATGTGGAAGGATCCTTTTGGGCCATGGATGGATGTGAGTTTGGAGATTTTCGCATAGATTTCAGACTTCTTGCAGTGGCAAGAGAAGGTGCCAGGAGTGGAAGGTAGCTTAATGGGGGAGGGGGGCGTGGACCTAATGAAGGTGTTGTGAAGGGGATGGTCTCTGCAGAATGCTGATGGAGTGGGGAGGGAAGTATATCTATGGCTGTCAGTTCTGACTGTTAGTGGCGGAAATGGCAGAGGATGGTGCATCGTATCCTGAGGTTGGTTGAATGGGAGGCAACGATCAGAGTGGTTCTATCCTTTTTGTAGTTGGAAGGGTGAGGTTCAAGGGCGGAGTTGTGGGAAATTGATGAGATGTGCTAGAGCACCCTTCTGCAGCCGAACCACCTCTTCAATGCTACCTATCCCTCTATCTATCTTTGTCCTGTTTGAAAACTTAGCCAGAATGCCTTCAGTTCCTTCATGAAGATCATGAATGCACAAAGTGCAAAGATGTAGTCCTAACACTGACTCTTGTGGAACACAACTTGTCCCAGGCTGCCCTCTTCGAAAGACCCTTTTATCCCCACTCTCTGCTTTCTGTCAGACAGCTAAGCTTCTATCCATGCTAGCACCTTGCCTCATTCTCAATAACCTCCTGCGTGGCACCTTGTGAAAGGATTCTTGAAGTGCAGGTGGATAACATCCATTGGTTCTCCTTGGTCTAATCTGCTTGTTACTCTTTCAAAGTGTGCTAGTAGGTTTGTCAGGCCTGAACTCCCCTTGATGAGACCATGCTGATTCTGTCCTATTTTACCAACGACCTCCAGGTATTCAGAAATCCCATCATTCACGATGGATTGCAGGATGTTACCTACAAAAAAGATTAGGCTAATCAGCCTATAATTTTCCATCTTCTGCCGAAATCCCTTATTAAATGGGGTGTCAAGTTAGCAATTTTCCAGCCTCTTGGCCCTTTCCTGATTTTAGTCATTCATGAAAGATTACCAGTTACGCTTGCACTATCTCTTCAGCTATCTCTCTTACAAGGCTGGGCTGTAGTCTATCTGCTCCAGCTAATTTACCCACATTCAGGCCATTCAGGTTTCTGACCTGTTCTTCTGGATGATGGCCACCATACTCAGCTCTTCCCTCTCACTGTCTTCAATTTTTGGGCAATTACTCTTGTCTTCCACCGTGAAGACTGATGCAAAGTTCCTCAGCCATTTCTTTGCTTCCCATTACTATCTCTCCAGCATCATTTTCCAGTTGTCCCTATTCACTTTTACCTCTCTTTTGCACTTTATATATCGAAAGATTCTCTTACAGATTTCTCTATATTATTGGTTAGTTTACCCCTGTATTTAATCTTCTCCCTCCTTATTTATTTTTTCTTACCGACTATAGGTCTTTGTAAATTTCCCAATTCTCTAGTTTCCCACTGCCCTTCGCCACATTATATGCTTGTTCTTTTGCTTCTATGCAATCCCTGACCTCCTTCGTCAGCCCTAGTTGCCTTATCCTCCCTGTACCAATCCTCTATTCCTCAGCATGATTCTCTGCAGTGTCTCGTGATTTAATCTTGGTATCTCCTGCCATTGCTGTTCCCCTGATCTTCCTGCTCGACCCCTCTCCCGGCTAATCCTACCCAGCTTCTAACTTATGCCTCTGTAGTTGCCTTTATTCAGCTGAAATACTGTTACCTCTGATTCTGCCTTCTCTCTCTCGAATTGCAGAATAAATTCAAACATGTTCTGATTACTGCCTCCGAAGTTTTCCTTTGCCTTATGCTCGTTTATCTAACCTGCCTCATTAAATCCAGTATCATCTGTTCCCAAGTGGTCTCCACCACAAGCTGCTCCAAAAAGCCATCTCGTAGACATTCCTGAAATTCCTTTACTTGTGAACCACTACCTGATGTTCCCAGTCCCCCTGCATATTGGAATCTCCCATGATCACTGTACGTTGACTTCCCTACACATCTTTTCTATCTCCTGGTGTATCTTGTGCCCCAGCTCCTGACTACGCTTTGATGGACTGTACAAAACTCCAACTGTGGTTGCCTTACATTGGTGGTGCCTCAATTCTTCCCACGCAGATTCTACACCATCTGGCCGTACTTCCTTTCTTATTATTGATTTAGTTTCATTTCTTTCTAATAATACAAATCCACTCCCTCTGCCCAACTGCCTATGTTTTCGATAGGACTTATGTCCTTGAATATCCTGATCCCCTTGCAACCACATCTCCGTGATGCCCATTACCTCATAACTGCCAATTTCAATTAGCGCCACAAGCTCATTTACCTTATTCCTTATACTGCATGCATTCAGATATAACACCTTTAGTCCTGTATTAACCGTTCCTCCTCTCAGTGCCATTCATTTGTCCAGTGTGCTTGAAGTTTGATATGTTAAACATTTCCAGATGCTCTATCCTATTTGTGTCTGTGCTGAAGATTTTAATAACCTCTCCTGAGTCCTGTACTTTAACCTACTCTTTGAATTCTGCTTTTCTAATTAAACCCTATGACTGAACCACCACCACACACACACACAGACACACCTAATCAGTTTAAAGCTCTGTCTACAGTCTGGTTAGGATTCACTCGGATGCTGGTCCCAGCACGGTTCAGATGAAGACTGTCCCATTGGAGCAGGTCATTTCTTCCTCAGTAATAAAATGTGTTTATTCAACACAAAATACAGGGACAAAAACAAAGCATTTCTGTACATACCAAAGTACGAAAACCACAAAGACACAAGGTTGTTAAAATACACTCACGATATTGAGCTATATGAATTGAAACGTGAATTAATAAAACTATGGAAGTGATGTGCAAATTTTATCAATCATTTCTTGACCCACAGCTGAGACCCCGATTTTCCCTCTGTCAGTAATCCCCCTCACTGAGATTCTCTAGTCCAGTCCCTCACACAATGTCTCGAGGGGCTACAAGTTTATGTTGACCCAGAATATTTAAATTAATCCATCTTCTCCCTGGAGCCAATCTATTCTTCTTTTGGATTGTTTTTAACTGTCAGCAACCCAGCTCTGTGATGTTAATGGCGATAAATGATCTGGGATGACAGCCAGTATCAGCACAGTGCTCACTGGGTATGGCACCAGACAAATGGCTTACAGTCTTTCGGAGTTTCTAAGAAAAGTTTCCGTGTATTTCTCCTCATGCTGTCTCCTGATAATGTCACACTCGTCTGACACCCCTTGCTCTCACTCATCCTGTCCCGCCGTTTTCTCTTCATTCTGTTTATCTCGCTTCACTTTCTTTCTCTCTGTTTATTTCTCACTGTCCCTCTCAGTCTATCTCCGATCATTCTATCTATTTTCAAGTTGTGAAGATGGAGAGCTAGTAGATGCATGGTTGGCTGAATGGCCTCCTTCTGTGCTGTATTAATTCTGAAGTTCTCTGACCCACAGTAAAACCTTTAGGTGCTGGAGAGACAAGTTGGTCCAGTGATGACACAGAGCACAATTTTCCATTTCCTTTTCGACTCCTCACATTAAAATCAGCAGACTTCAGACTGCCAGGCGCACTGTGTATAGTGCCCTCTGCCTGTTTGTTGTTGGTCTTAACTGTACTGGTATTAGTCTCCAAATCTTCCTCAGTCACTGCACCTGTGGACCTACTGCTGTGGCTTTCCACATCCCTCCCGCTCCGCCTCCTCTCCCCCACGGACGATACACACTAGTTTAAACCCCTCTGAGGGATAATAGCAAATCTGCCTGCCAGGAGATTGCTGCCAGTACAGGTCTGTCCCGTCCTTCTTGTGTATATCCTATTAAACCAGAAATCCCAATGATCCACAAATCGGAGATTCCTGTCAGTTCAGGTTCATCCCGTCCTTCTTGTGTATATCCTACCGACCCGGGAATCCCAATGATCCTCATATCGGAGATTATTGCCAGTTTATGTGCATCCCGTCCTTCTTGTGTATATCCTACCGAGTCGGGAATCCCAATGATCCATTTATCAGAAGTACTGCCACTCTCCCAGCCCTTTGGTCGTGTATTAAACAGTGCCACCTTCCTATTCCTAACCTCACTCGCACGTGACATATTCTAGTGTCTCCAAATTTCAAATATCCTTTCAGCACACTCTAGCAAGGCCTTTCCTTTAAAGTGGATAGACTTGATAATAAAAACTTCAGTGTGACCTCATTAATCAGGAAAGTGGAATCCATTGACTCAGTCTAATGACTAGAGGTGCTCATATCTATCACCTCCACCAAACCTGTTTGACAAGTTAAACATATGGACCATATATTTGCAGATGGACGAGGATAAACGGAAGACTAGAAAGTGTCAGAGCAGATGGATGTCATTCAGCCTGTTTACTCTGCTTTCCTATTCAATTGGATTTTAGTTTTTCTGTTCCTTGCAATGGCAGGGTCTTTACCCAGCATTCCCAGCGGGTCAGACAGTGCCCAGTGTCGTTGTGTGCACAGTCCTGCGAAGGGAGTATCCAGTGCCAGGCGATGGGGTGTGGGGAGTCTCAGGGATGGCATATGGAAATGCTGCATGTACTGATGATGGACTGAGGGACTGAAAGAGATGGAATGGGTATAAAGGGACACTGCACTCAGACAAGTGGCCGGGCAAGATTGCTAAACACCCAGGGAACCCGAGACCACGGCTACTTTTACAAAAAAACTATCACATTTGCTGCATTTCTCCATCAAACAAAAGCAAAAATACTGTAGATGGTAGAAATCCGAAGCAAACTCAGAGACGTAGTGTGGAGAGATAAAGGAGTTAATGCTCCCAGTACAGACACGGGAAGAATATACAAACTCCACACAGACAGGGTCCAGAGATTGGAATTGAACCTGAGCCCCAGGCACTGTGAGGCAGCATTGCTGTGTCACCGTGCTGCCCAATGATGGATAATTGGGGATAGTATAGTTAGAGGCATAGATACTGTTCTCTGTGACCAGGATTGAGAGTCCTGAAGGTTATGTCGCCTATCTGGTGCTTGGGTTTGGGATTTGTCATCTGGGCTGCAGAAGAACTTGGGTCTGTGTAGGTACCAACGGCTGGAAAATCAAATGACAATGAGAAGAGGGACGGTTAAACAGGACTGAACTGTTATATCGGAATGCATGTTATATTGGAAAGGTGTTATATTGGAAAGGTGCAGAAGCCACAGGGTCGTAGTCATGGGCGACTTCAACTTCCCAAATATTGATTGGAAGCTCTTTAGATCAAGTAGATTGGATGGGGCGGTGTTTGTGCAGTGTGTCCAGGAAGCTTTTCTAACGCAGTATGTAGATTGTCCAACCAGAGGGGAGGCCATATTGGATTTGGTACTCGGTAACGAACCAGGACAAGTGGTGGGCTTGTTAGTGGGTGAACATTTTGGTGATGGCGACCACAATTCTGTGACTTTCACCTTGGTTATGGAGAGAGATAGGTGCGCACAACAAGGAAGTTTTTACAATTGGGGGAAGGGAAATTACGATGCTGTAAGACAGGATTTGAGGAGCATACGTTGGGAGCATAGGCTGTCAGGGAAGGATGTGGTGGAAATGTGGGACTTTTTCAAGGAGCAGATACGATGTGTCCTTGATATGTATGTACCGATCAGGCAGGAAAGAAATGGTCGTGCGAGGGAGCCTTGGTTGACGAGGGAGGTTGAATGTCTAGTAAAGAGGAAGAAGGAGGCTTACATAAGGTTGAGGAAACAAGGTTCAGACAGAGCAGTGGAGGGATACAGGATAGCCAGAAGGGACCTGAAGAAAGGGATAAGGAGAGCTAAGAGAGGGCATGAAAAATCCCTGGCGGATAGGATCAAGGATAACCCCAAGGCATTCTATGCGTATGTGAGAAACCTGAGAATGACGAGAACGAGGGTAGGTCCGATCAAGGACAGTGGTGGGAGACTGTGTATTGAGTCGGAAGAGATAGGAGAGGTCTTGAACAAGTACTTCTCTTCAGTATTTACGAACGAGAGGGACCGTATTGTTGAAGAGGAGAGTGTGAAACGGACTGATAAGCTAGAAGAGATACCTGTTAGGAAGGAAGATGTGTTGGACATTTTGAACAACTTGAGGATAGACAAGTCCCCCGGGCCTGACGGGATATATCCTAGGATTATGTGGGAAGCAAGAGAGGAAATTGCAGTACCGTTGGCAATGATCTTCTCGTCTTCACTGGCAACTGGGGTGGTACCAGGGGACTGGAGAGTAGCGAATGTTGTGCCCCTGTTCAAAAAAGGGAATAGGGATAACCCCGGGAATTACAGGCCAGTTAGTCTCACTTCTGTGGTAGGCAAAGTAATGGAAAGGGTACTGAGGGATAGGATTTACGAGTATCTGGAAAGACACTGCTTGATTAGGGACAGCCAGCACGGATTTGTGAAGGGTAGGTCTTGCCTTACAAGTCTTATTGAATTCTTCGAGGAGGTGACCAAACATGTGGATGAGGGTAGAGCAGTGGATGTAGTGTACATGGATTTTAGTAAGGCATTTGATAAGGTTCCCCATGGTAGGCTTATGCGGAAAGTCAGGAGGCATGGGATAGAGGGAAATTTGGCCAATTGGATAGAAAACTGGCTAACCGGTCGAAGTCAGAGAGTGGTGGTAGATGGTAAATATTCAGCATGGAGTCCAGTTACAAGTGGAGTTCCGCAGGGATCAGTTCTGGGTCCTCTGCTGTTTGTAATTTTTGTTAATGACTTAGAGGAGGGAGTCGAAGGGTGGGTCAGTAAATTTGCAGATGATACAAAGATAGGTGGAGTTGTGGACAGTGAGGAGGGCTGTTGTCAGCTGCAGAGGGACTTAGATATGATGCAGAGCTGGGCTGAGGAGTGGCAGATGGAGTTCAACCCTGCCAAGTGTGAGGTTGTCCATTTTGGAAGAACAAATAAGAATGCGGAATACAGGGTTAATGGTAGGGTTCTTGGTCAGGTGGAGGAACAGAGGGATCTTGGGGTCTATGTACATAGATCTTTGAAGGTTGCCACTCAGGTGGATAGAGTTTGTAAGAAGGCCTATGGAGTATTATCGTTCATTAGCAGAGGGATTGAATTCAAGAGTCGTGAGGTGATGTTGCAGCTGTACAGGACTTTGGTTAGGCCACAGTTGGAGTACTGTGTGCAGTTCTGGTCGCCTCACTTTAGGAAAGATGTGGAAGCTTTGGAGAGGGTGCAGAGAAGATTTACCAGGATGTTGCCTGGAATGGAGAGTAGGTCGTACGAGGATAGGTTGAGAGTTCTCGGGCTTTTCTCGTTGGAACGGCGAAGGATGAGGGGTGACTTGATAGAGGTTTATAAGATGATCAGAGGAATAGATAGAGTAGACAGTCAGAAACTTTTTCCCCGGGTACAACAGAGTGTTACAAGGGGACATAAATTTAAGGTGAAGGGTGGAAGGTATAGGGGAGATGTCAGGGGTGGGTTCTTTACCCAGAGAGTGGTGGGGGCATGGAATGCGCTGCCCGAGGGAGTGGTAGAGTCAGATTCATTGGCGACCTTTAAGCGGCATTTGGATAGGTACATGGATGGGTGCTTAATCTAGGATAGAAGTTCGGCACAACATCGTGCGCCGAAGGGCCTGTTCTGTGCTGTATTGTTCTATGTTCTATGTTGTATAAGGAATAAGGTAAATACGCTTGTGCCTCATACACAAATTGGCAGGTACGACATGATGGGCATTACAGTGACATCGCTGCAAGAGGATCAGGATTGCGAGCTGCATATTCAAGGATATTCATCCTGTCGAAAAGATAGGCAGGTGGGCCTATATAGGCAGATATGCAGTCTCAATAGTAAGAAATGAAGTTGAATCAATAACAGGAAATGAAGTAAGGTCGGATGGCATAGAATCTGTGTCGGTAGAATTCAGGACTCAAAAAGGTGAGGAAAATGCAGTTGGAGTAATGCTCATGCCACCAAACAGCAGTCAGGAGTTGGGGTGCAAGATATACCAGGAACTAGAAAGATCTGTAGGGAAGGCAAAGTTACAGGTATCATGTGGGATTTCATGATGCAAGTGGACTGGGAATTCAGGTTGATAGTGATTTGCAGAAAAGGAATTTGTGGAATAGCTATGAGATGGCATTTTGGGGCAGCTTCTGCAGGCAGACTAGAAGAGGGGAACTTAAGGTGAAGGAAATCATAGGAGGCAGTATTCATAATATGATTGAATTTACTCTGCAAGTTCAGATGGAGAAGTTGAGATCAGAAGTAACAGTATTACAGCTGAATAAAGGCAATTGCACAGACATGAGAGAGGAGCTGCGTCGAATTGACTGGAAGACGAGTCCAGCAGGAAAGACAGTGGAATAGCAATGGCAGGAGATTTTTGGAGTAATTCAGGATACAGCAGAGATTTATCCTGAGGAAAAGGAGGCTTATACAGGGAGGATGAGGCAACCATAGCTGACTAGGTAAGTCAGGTAAAACACTAAAGCAAAAGCGAAAACATATAATGTGGCAAGGGGCAGTGGGAAACCGGAGGTTTGGGAAGCTTACAAAGATAAAACAGAGGGCAAACAAAATAAAATAAGGAGGGAGATTATTAAATATGGGGGTAAGCTAGCCAATAATATAAAGGAAGACTGCAAGAGTTTCTTTCAGTATATAAAGTACAACAGAGAAACAAAAGTGGGCATCGGACTTTTGGGAAATGATACTGCAGAGGTAGTAGTGCTGAACAAGAAAAAGGTCGACAAACTGAATTTTGTGTTAGTTTCACGGTGGAAGATCCGAGTAATACCTTAACATTCAAGAGAGTGAGAGGCCAGGGCTGTGTATGATGGTCACACAATGGAAAACGTGCTAGAGAAAAAAACTGAATTGCCTGCAGGTGGTTAAATAACCTGGACCGGATGCACTACATCCCAGTGATATCAGGAAGATTGCTGAAGAGGGAGTGGAGGCGATAGTGGTGATCTTTGAGCAATCATTAGAGTAAGGAACGGTCCAAGAGCAATGGAAACCCACTAACGTGACACCTCATTTTAACAAGGGAGCAAGAAAAAAGACCAAAAAAACAAATCCAAAATGACTAGCTGAACCTCGGTCGTGGGTATGATCCTGCAATCCATATTGAAGGGTGACATTTTGGAATATTTGGAAGTGTTTGGTAAAATAGGGCAAAATCACCATCGTTTTCATCAAGGAAAGTTCATGTTTGACAAATCTGTTGGAATTATTTGAAGAGTAAATGAATAGGCTTGACCAGGCACAGCCAATGGATATATTATCCACCTGGACTTCAAGAAGGATTTTGACAAGGTGTCACAGAGGAGATTACTGAGTATGATAAGGATCTGTGGTGTTAGAGGCAAGGTACTGCATGAATAGAAGCTTGTCTGTCCGGCAGAAAACAGAGAGTGGAGATAAAATTGTCCTCAGGATGACAGCCGCTGACAAGTGGTGTTCCACAAGGCTCAGTGTTAGAATCTTATCTTTTCACTTGTTACGTTAACATTCTGGATGATGGAACTGAGGAAACTCTGGCTAAGTTTGCAGACAATACAAAGATAGGCAGATGGACAGGTCATATTGAGGAGGCGGAGAGGCTGATGAAGGATTTGGACACGTAAAGAGATTGGCAGATGCATTCCAACGTTGGAAGGTTTGAGGTCATGCACTTTCGCACGAAGAATAGAAGCATGCTCTATTTTCGAAATTGGGAAAAAAAAGAGAAATCTGAAGTGCAAAGGGGCTTGAGAGTTCTGGTGCAGGGTTCTCTCAAGGAAAGCTTGCAGGTTGAGGCAGTAGTCAGTAGGGCAATTACATTTACTTTGATGGCATTTATTACGAGAGGAATTGAATATAAAACAGGTTGTATGCGGCTCTAGTCAGACCATATTTGGAGTATTGTGCGAAATCTTGAGCCCCATATCTCAGGAAAGATATAGTGGCCCTGAAGCATGGGCAGAATATTTTCACTAGAATGGTCAAAGTAATGAAAAGTTTATCTTATGAGGAATGTTTGAGGGCTCTGGGTCAATACTTGATAAAGTTTCGAAGGATGAGAAGGAATGTGATGGAAACATACAGAATACTGAACGACCTGGACAGAGTGGATGTTGATAAGATATTTCCATTGGACAAGGACCCGAGGGCACAGCCTTAGATGAAAGGGAGCACCTTTTAGAACAGTGATAAGGAGGAACGTCTTTAAGCAGAGAATGGTGAATCTTTGAAATTTATTCCAACAGAAGGCTTGTGAGGAAAGGTCATTGAGTATATGTGAGACGGAGATAGATAGGTTTTAGATTATCTGGGGATCAAGTGTTAACAGGGAGAAGTTCGGAGAATGGGTTTGAGAAACCTATCAGCTATGGTTGAATGGCGGAGCAGACTCGATGGGCTAACTGGCCTAATTTCTGCTCCTATGTCTTATCGTCTTATGGTCTAAATCTCAAGGGGGCACCTTGCATCTCTGAGAAGATGGAATCATGTTCTTCATGAAGGTCAGAAGCCTGTGGGTACAGTTAACTGTTTTAGAATGAAGATATTGTGGCTGTTGTTGGTGTGGTAGATAATATGACATTCAGTGCAGGATCACACACCAACTGCACTGTACTAATGTGGTGAGAGTTTTTTTTCAAAACCTGACCTCTCTCTCTCTCAATCTCACCGTGGGGTGTGGGGGCTGGGTTGGGTAGGCGTAACGATCTCCCATGCACTTGAACTATCCAGGATCATGCATCCTGAGTGAAATGGCAGTAATGGAATTTTTCACCTTCTCAATGTCTGTTTAGAATATAATGAGTGATTGTCCATTGCCCTCAGGGTTCAGTGTTTCACCTCTTATTCCCTCACATCTCTAGAGATCAATCTACACTCACTCCTCATGGTGCCAGTGATTAATCTGGTGAAACTCCTTTTCACTCTCTCTGTGGTAAGGAGATCACTCCTTATAAAAGAGAGAAAATTTGTCCACATTACCCCAAATACTGCCTTAACAACACTCTCAGGTTTGATCACACCACTGTGTTGGAGGAACTGTGAAATAAGAATGGGTCATCACTTTGATACGAGTGTACTGACCCTGAATAATCCATGGCAGACTGAGGAACAAATATGTCGGGAGATCTCAAATATCAATCATAATAATAAGACTGTTATGGTAGGGGTTTTTAAACTTTCCAAATCTAGATTGGCATTGCCACTATTCAATGTTAGGAACAGAGAAATTTCGTAATTGCATTCCAGAAAACTCCCAAACAGTATGTAAATGGCCCAACTGGAGAAAGGTGCAAAACCTGACCTCCCCTTGGGAAACAAGGTAGGGAAAGGGACTGAGGTGTCAGTGGGAACGCATTTTGCTAAAGTGACCACAGTCCTATTAGTTTTGAAAACAGCGATGGAAAAGGACAGGCCTGGTCCACAAGTTCAAGTTATAAAGTGGGGCCAGCCCAATTTTGGTTGTATCAGCCAGGAACTTTCAAAAGGTGATTGGGGAGTCTATTTGCAGGGAAAGGAAAATCTGGCAAGTGAGAATATTTTAAAAGTGAGATAAATTGAGCGATCAGCGCCAGCATGTTCCTGTTTGTGTGCAGGTCAATGCTGACAGCATTCGGAAACACTGGCTGTCTATTGAGGGTCTGGTCAAGGAAAAGGGGGCACATGTCAGGTATATCCAGCTGCATCAAGGGAATCCCTGAGGAGTATACTTTGAGTGGAAATCAGGAATGCAGAAAGGGACATGAAATAACTTTGACAGAGAAGGATAAGGAGAATCCAAAAGTGATTGTATAAATATATTAAGAGCAAAAGAGTAACTCGAGACAAAATAGGGGCCCTTAAAGATCAATGAGGCTATCAATGTGTGGAACTGTAGAATATGGCCAAGACCCTAAACACAGTTTGCACTCAAGAACTTGCTGTGGAAAAAGACTGGGCAACTCAGGGAACAAGAGTAATACGTTAGACCACAATTGGAGTTCTCTGTAATTCCAGTCTCCCTGCTATAGGAATGATGTTGTGAAACTTGAAAGTGCTCAGAAAAGATTTACAAGATGTTGCCAGGGTTGTTGCTGAATAAGCTGGGGTTATTTTCCCTGGAGCATCAAAGACTAAGGGGTGACCCTACAGAGGTTTATATAAACATGAGTGGTATGGATTGGGTAAACATTCAAGGTCTTTTCCCAGGGGTTGGGAAAACGAGAGGGCATAGGTGGAGGTTAGTGGAGAAAGGTTTAAAAGGGACCGAAGGGATAGCTTTTTCATGCATACAGTGATGTGGGTATGGAATAAGCGGAGGGAGAAAGTAACAGAGACTGATACTATGACAACATTTAAAAGGTATCTGGATGGGTTTATGAATAGTCAGAGTTTAGTGGTATATGGGTCAAATGCTGATTAATAGGATGGATTTGTTTAGGTCTTCTGGTCAGCCTAGATGAGTTGGGGACTGAAGGGTCTGTTTCTATGCTGTACTTCTCTACGACTTGAAAACAGTGCATGTTATAGAAGAGGTGGTGCTGGAGGTTTTAAAACACAGAGGTATGGAAGGCCCCAGGAGCTGATTAAGTGTATCACAGGACATTGTGGAATGCTAGGGAAGAAATTGTGGAGCCCCGAGCAAAGGTATTTGTACCATTGACAACCATGTGTGATTGGCTGGAAGGCTGGAGGTTGGAATCATGGACAGTGAAGGAGGTTTTTTGAGGTTACAAAGGGATCTTGATGAAATGGGTGAATGGGCTGAAAAACTGCAGTTAGAATTCAATCTGAATAAATGCGAGGCAATGCATTTGGTAAAACAAACAAGGGTAGAGCTTATACAATTAATGTTAAGGCTTCGGTTAGTGTTTTAGAGCAGAGGGACCTCTGGGTTTAAGTACATAATTCTTGAAGTTTGCATCACAGGATGGAATAGACGGTGCTTGGTATGCCTGACTATTGCTCAGTCCATTTAGTGGAGGATTTGGGATGTCATATTGAGATTGTACAGACACTGGTGAGGCCTCTTCTGCAATACTCTGTCCAGTTCTGGTCGCTCAGTTATTGGGAGGATATTATTAAGCTGCAGGGGGTTCAGAAGAGATTTACCAGAATATTGCTGGGTTTGGAAGGCTTGAGTTCTGAAAAATGGCTGGATAGGCTGAGTCTTTTTTTCACTGGAACCTGGAGAATGAGAGATGACCTTATGGAAGTTTATGAAAAAGATGAGGGATATAGATAGAGTTAATGGCATTTGCCTTTTCCCAGAATGGGGGAGTCTCAAGAAGAGGGGACACATTTTTAAGGCTAGAGGACAGAGATGTTCAAAACAAAAGGATATAAGAGGCAAATTGTTATGCAGAGGGTGGTTTGAGCGTGGGATGAACTTCCTGAGGAAGGGGTGGATGTGGGTACAGTTTCAACGTTTAAAAGACATTTGGATAAGTACATCAATGGGAAAGGTTTGGAGGGATATGGGCCAGGAAAAGGCAGCTGGGACGAGTTTACTTTGAGATTATGGTTTGTTTCAACTGAAGAGTCCGTTTCCACGCTGTACGACTCTGACAAGAATATAGTTTTGTTCCATTATTTAAGAAAGGCTGTGATGGAGAGCCATGGAACTAAAGACCAATTAGCCCAAAATCAGTGGTGGGTAAGTTGTGCCAGACAGGAGTCACATGTATTTAAAAAGGCAAGGATTGATGAAAGATAGTCAGCACGGCTTTGTGCAGACAAAGTCAGGTTTCACTAATTTGATTGTTATTAAAGTGGTGACCATACATTATCTACACTAACGTCAACAGGGCCTTTGACAGGATTTACCATGATATACTGGTTTGTAAGGTTAGATCACATGGGATCAGGGAGAGCTAGCCGTCTGTACACAAAATTGGCTTAACAGTAGGAGACAGGGTGATGGGAGAGGGTTGTTGTTCGGACTGGAGGCCTGTGACTAGCGGGGTGCTATAATGATCAGGGATTGGTCCACTAATGTGCATCATCTAAATAAACGATTTGGTTGCGAATATAAGAGTCATTGTTCCTAAGTTTGTAGATGAGCAAATTAATTTTATAGAGGGCGGCGTATACGGTTACCAAAGGGGATCTTGACCAACTGGGCCAGTAGACCAAGGAATGAAAGGTAGAGTTTAAAATCAGGTATTTGATCTTGTTAAGACAAACCAGGGAGAATGATCACAGTTAATGGTAGAGCCCTGGGCTGTGTTGCCGAACAGAGAGAGTCCAAGGGGTGCAGTTACACTATTCCTTGGAAGTGGTATCACAGATGGACAGGGTGGGGGAAAGCGACATTTGGCACACTTACCTTTATGGATCAGAGCATTGAGTACATAAGTTGGAGACCTTTGTAACATTGTCCTCAATATTTCCCTTGGGCAGAGGAGGCTACGGGTTGATCTTATAAAGTTTTATAAAACCATGCAGTCGATGAGGAAGGTGAATAGCCAAGGGTAGGTGAGTCCAAAACTAGAGGCGAGAGAGCAAAGAGGGAGCTGAGGGGCAACATTATCCACAGAGGAAGGTGCATAGATGGAAAGGAATGCCAGGGCCACATGGGAGAAACAAGAACAATTACAACATGGAAAAGACATTTGGGCAGGAACATGGAGAGGAGAAGGTTTGAAGGGATATGGGCCACACGCAGGCAAATGAGTCTCGTTCAGTTTGGGAAACCTGGTCAGCATGGACTAGTCAGGCTGAGGTTGTGTTTCCATGCTGCATGACTCTGTATCAAGTTACTGGAAGAGGAGACTCTCCAGGTAAGGCATGTTTTAGAGACTGAAGCAAGTTACAGCGATAGGGATGGTAGTCTGGAATGCAGCTCATTTCAAATATGGGGAGGGACTATACGGAAGGGAGGAGGTTACAGAGATGGGAACTAATGTAGGAGTTACAAATTATTGAAGAGATTGGTCCATCAGACATGCCTCGTGTCTGTGTGGGTTTCCTCTGGGTGCTCCGGTTTCCTCCCACAGTCCAAAGATGTGCAGGTCAGGTGAATTGGCCATGCTAAATTGCCCGTAGTGTTAGGTGAAGGGGTAAGGGTGGGTTGCACTTCGGTGGGTCGGTGTGGACTTGTTGGGCCAAAGGGCCCGTTTCCACACTGTAAGTAATCTAATCTTATCTAATGCCATAGATACAGTGTTGGAGAGGGAACACAGAACAGAAAGATCTCAGGCAGCATTCCCAGCCTCTTGTGGGAGGCCTGCTTTCCCCTCTGTTGTACGAATGCTCACTAAGACAGCACAGGCCTGGATTGATAACTCTGAATTCCCGACGCTGTCTCAGTGCAACGAAAGTTAAAGTAGGAGCGGTGATTGAGCCTGGGGTGTGTGTGAACTGTGCTCCCCCACCAACACTGTATCTGTGTCATGTCTTGTTTTCCTATGTTTGGAGCCCTCTCATTGCTCTCTGCTCTGTGCACTGTGAGTGACCTTACCTCACTGCAGGATTTATTGAAGACTCCAGATCTCCCTGCCCTTTGTTGCTCTGGCTGACCAACCATTTTCAATGAGACACCCAGCAGCAGGGAAGTCTATTGTGTCATGAATTTCCCGAGTAACAACGGGAGACAGAGAAATAGGCAGAATGGGAAATTAGACTGATGCAGTGAGGGTTACACTTGGAGCATGGCCCTGAGTCCCACAGAGATCTGGAAAATCCAAGTCTCTATCCCTGGCCTGTGCTGCCTCGTCTCTCTGGACCTGGAGTAGCTGCAAAGGCTCTGCACCTCCGCATTTCAATACCTCAGCAGGGAGACCGTCTGCTCCAGCAGCCTTGTTGTTCTTGAACTGGCATTAAATCCTAATGTAAAATATTTGTTCAGTATCTCACCCATCAGCAGTGATTCCACTCAGACAGCCTCAATGACCTTTCAGCAGCCCTATTCTCTCCCGAGCTAATTCTTAGCCCTTGTTGAATCTTGTCAAAATGCTTCTGAAATTTCAAATATCCCTCTAACGCTACTAGCCTCCCCCAGATTTAACTATTCTGCCATTTATGGTCACACCAAAATATAGAATGCAACAAATTTAAAAATATTCCCCTTTTATAACATCATGCCTCTCCCATTGTTTCTAAGCATCCAGTTATCATTTTTTTGCCATATCCTTTATAACACATTCCAGCACGTTCCCGACTTACTGTCAGGCTAACACCGTTTGGTTTCAGAAAGTGACTGCACAAAGTGTTTTGGGAGTCCTTGTGGATCATTCTGTAAAAGGTAGTTTACAGTGTCAGCAGGTAATAAAGCAGGCAGATCAAATGCTGCCATTTATTACAGAGGGAACGGAGTCTAAATATAGGGAGTTCTATTTAAAACGATGCAAGGTACAAGTCAAACCACACCTAGATTGTAATGAACAGTATGCGTACCCTAAGAAAAGATATTCTTGTATTGGAGGTAGGCCAGGGCAAGTTCTTTCAGCTGATCCTGGAGATGGCAGGATTTTCCAATGAGAAGAGGTGGAGTAGATTCACCTTGAACCTAATGGGGTTTTGAAGAATGGGAGATAAATTGAATGAAACTTCCAGGATTCTGAGGGGCTTTGACAGGGTAGCTGCCATGAAGTTAGAAACTCGAACAGTACAGCAGAGTAATAGTCCCATCTGCCTGCACGTAGGCGATATCCCTCTATTCTCTGCCTGTTCATGTTTCTGTCTAAATGCCACTTCAAAACTTTGCTCTCGTTGCCACTTCTCCCACCTCCTGAGCAGCTTCCACTCTCTCGGTCAAGAACACTGGCCTCATTCATCTCACTTAAAACTTCTCACTCTCACCTTAAACCGAGGTGCCCTAGTATTTGAGATTTCAACATTGGAAGAAGGATTCCAACTATCCACACTATCCATGCCTCTCCTAATGCTATATATCTGTACCAGGTCACCCCTCAGCCGCCAATACTCTCGCAAGACA
The DNA here is from genome assembly GCF_047496795.1 of Chiloscyllium punctatum. NCBI lineage: Eukaryota > Metazoa > Chordata > Chondrichthyes > Orectolobiformes > Hemiscylliidae > Chiloscyllium > Chiloscyllium punctatum. The sequence continues at coordinate 47,945,875 of NC_092754.1, read as the reverse complement.
ATCCAACTGTGTCTAAACTCCTTACAGTAAACACATTCTCATCCAGGCAACATTCTGGTAACCCTCTATTGCACACTCCCCAAAGCCTCAACATCCTTCTATAGTGTGGCGTTGAGACCTACACACAACATACCAAATATGGCCGAATGAAGTTTCATTCAATCACAACATGACATGCAAATGTCTGTACTCAATACTGTGACCAATGACAGGAAGCATGCTGTACGCCTCCTTTACAACCACATTCTGCTGTGTTGTTATTTTCAGGGAGCTACAGATTTGCATCCAATGTCGCCTGTTTTATCAATGTTTCCAATTAGTCAATTAGTATACTTTTCTCTTCCATTTGACTTCATAAATGCATCACTTCACACTTGTCCCAATGAAATTCAATTTGCCATTTCTCTGCCCAGCGTTCCAGCTGATCTACACACTGCTGCAACTTTTAACACTCTTCCTCACTATCCGCAATTCCCCGAACTATCCCTAATCATTACATGCCTTTCCAAATGTTGGCTGCAAAATTACTAATCAAACTGCTGACCTTTTCATCTTATTCACAGAGACAAATTACAAACAGATATCGCAGCACTGATTCTTGTGAAACATCATTGGGCACAGACGTCCAATCAAACATTCACTACTGCACATGCCTCTGTCTACTATCAACAAGAAAATATTGTATCCAACTTTCCAATGACCATTGATTCCATGGATTGTGATTTGATCTTCCAGATTTTCCTTGCTATTTGAAAGTTGGCCATTCAACATGACTCTATATTTTAATTCCCAAATTAAATTGGCTGTCTCACTAATGCGCTGACTGCGTCCTTTCTTCACAACAAAACAGGACCTTGTTTGTTTTTGATCCTGCCTAAATCCCTACAATCCCTCAATAATCACATTGCTGTCATGGTCATTCTGCAGCCACACCTCGACAATAACAGTTCGATCATATCTGTTCCCTTCAGTTAATGCTGTCATTCCATCTGCCTTGTTGCAAATGCATGGTGCGTGTCACAGAGAGAGGGCCTTTGAGGGATGGATAGAGGTCACAACAGTTGGAGAGATGTTTGGGAGTACAACGATGTTGCAGGGTTAAGCATAGCTGCAGTTGCTAGCGAACGATCAAGGAGAAAACATTTTATTGTTTGAAGAAAGTTAAAGAGATAAAGTGTCTTTGATTAGATTCCAGAGATAGGGACGTGTATAGGGTTGTGGATCGTTACATGGACTATACTGATCAGGGTGTAGAAACATTCACATGATTCCAGGATGTGGTACATTTAGCAACAGTTGTGGGATCTGGAGAATATCACAGTGATAGAGAGGATGGTATGGACTGGAAAATATTATAGAGAAAGGGAGGGTGGTATGGACTGGTGAATGTTGCAAGCACATGGAAAATGATCTAGACTGGAGAATGTTGCACGGATAGGGAGGAAGTTGTGGACTGAATAAACTTGAAAGGAGAGATGATTTTATGCTCTGGGATGTACTTCAGAGAGAGTGAGTGCTGTGCATGCTGCAAGTTTTGACAGGGATAGGGAAGCTTGTAGAGACTGGACGAGAGAGTCATAGAGAGGCTTGTGAGAGACCAGATTCACTTATGAGCATAGGATGTGCTACAGTGAACAGAGCCTTTTGAAGATATAAACAAGGATACAATGGCCACAAAGCAGTCACACCAATACATAGGTATATAGGAACTGAAAGAATTGAAGAGATTACACAAACTGGGAGTGTTGTATGCAGTGGAGTAGATTAAACTGATAGGGATGGCTTTAGAGACTCAACAACGTTAGGAAATAATGGGGGTTGCAATGGTGAGAGCAGGTTTCAGCACGTCGGAAATAGACCTGAAGGAGATTTCACAGATAGCGATGGCTTTCGGGTCTGGTGGGGGCTGCAAAGTAAAGGGGATTGTAAAGACTGGAGGTATTTACATAGAGAGGGAGAGTATTAGTGATTGACAGAATTCACAAAAACGGGTCTACATGACACGACAGAAATCAGAAGGGTTGTATCAACTTGATGGTGTACACAGGCAGGAAAGCTTGTGGGGGGTTGGAGCAGCTCACCATGATAGGGAGGGGCATGGAGACTGTAGATGTTGCAGAAAGATTAATATGTTTAATGCTTTAGAACTCCACATAAGTCTGTCCTGGTTCCTTCTTTATGTTTCTGAACCACTGTTGTTACGCTTCTGGTACTAATCCGTAAGCACATAAAATAGACTGTTTGACATGTGCATAATCTCTTGACCACTCATGAGACAGCGCTGCAAATACCTCACTGGCTCTGCCTAATAATTTAGACTGAACTAGTTTTACCCACAAGACCTCAGGCTACTCCATCTGTTGATCCAATTTTTCAACTGAAATACAGAGGTCCTTGAAAGTAGAGTCACAGGTAGATAGGATAGCAAAGAAGGCATAGAACATAGAACATAGAACATAGAACAATACAGCATAGAACAAGCCCTTCAGCCCACGATGTTGTGCCGAACTTCTAACCTAGATTAAGCACCCATCCATGTACCTATCCAAATGCCGCTTAAAGGTCGCCAATGATTCTGACTCTACCCAGAGAGTGGTGGGGGCATGGAATGCGCTGCCCGTGGGAGTGGTAAAGAACCCACCCCTGACATCTCCCCTATACCTTCCACCCTTCACCTTAAATTTATGTCCCCTTGTAACACTCTGTTGTACCCGGGGAAAAAGTTTCTGACTGTCTACTCTATCTATTCCTCTGATCATCTTATAAACCTCTATCAAGTCACCCCTCATCCTTCGCCGTTCCAACGAGAAAAGCCCGAGAACTCTCAACCTATCCTCGTACGACCTATTCTCCATTCCAGGCCACATCCTAGTAAATCTCCTCTGCACCCTCTCCAAAGCTTCCACATCTTTCCTGAAGTGAGGCGACCAGAACTGCACACAGTACTCCAACTGTGGCCTAACCAAAGTCCTGTACAGCTGCAACATCACTTCACGACTCTTGAATTCAATCCCTCTGCTAATGAACGATAATACTCCATAGGCCTTCTTACAAACTCTATCCACCTGAGTGGCAACCTTCGAAGATCTATGTACATAGACCCCAAGATCCCTCTGTTCCTCCACCTGACTAAGAACCCTACCATTAACCCTGTATTCCGCATTCTTATTTGTTCTTCCAAAATGGACAACCTCACACTTGGCAGGGTTGAACTCCATCTGCCACTCCTCAGCCCAGCTCTGCAACATATCTAAGTCCCTTTGCAAACGACAATAGCCCTCCTCACTGTCCACAACTCCACCTATCTTCGTATCATCTGCAAATTTACTGACCCGCCCTTCGACTCCCTCATCTAAGTCATTCATAAAAAATACAAACAGCAGAGGACCCAGAACTGATCCCTGCGGAACTCCACTTGTAACTGGGCTCCAGGCTGAATATTTACCATCTACCACCACTCTCTGCCTTCGACCGGTTAGCCAGTTTTCTATCCAAGTGGCCAAATTTCCCTCTATCCCATGCCTCCTGACTTTCCGCATAAGCCTACCATGAGGAACCTTATCAAAGGTCCTTGGTCCTTTATTGGTCAGAGTATTGAGCACAGGAGTTGGGAGGTCATGTTGCGGCTGTACAGGACATTGTTAGGCTACTTTTGGAATACCGTGTACAATTCTGGTCTCCTTCCAATCGGAAGGATATTGTGAAACTTGAATGGGTTCAGAAAGGATTTAAAAGGATTTTGCCATGGGTGGAGGATTTGAGCTACAGGGAGAGGCTGAACGGCGTGGGGCTGCTTTCCCTGGAGCATCAGAGGTTGAGGGGTTACCTTATAGAGGTTTATAAAATCATGAGGGGCATGGATAGGATAAACAGGCAAAGTATATTCCCTGGGGTCGGGTGTCCAGAACTCGAGGACATAGGTTTAGGGTGAGAGGGGAAAGATATAAAATAGACCTAAGGAGCAACTTTTTCACACAGGGGGGTGGTACGTGTTTGGAATGAGCTGCCAGAAGAAGTGGTGGAGGCTAGTACAATTGCAACACTTAAAAGGCATCTGGATGGGTACATGAATTGGAAGGGTTTAGAGGGAGATGGGCCAGATGCTGAGTGGTGTGACTGGATTGTCTAGGACGAGTTGGACCGAAGGGCCTGTTTCCATGCTGTACATCTCTGTGATTCTCTGGCTTTATTTGCCAAAGTTTCAAATCACTGCAGGCAGTTAGAGACAGAGATAGAATTGTAAGGTCTTTTGGAGTTCCACAGTTTGGGTGGATGGCAGGGAATTGCTGATGTTGTACATGGAAGTAGAGTTATAGGAACTGAAGCTGGGAACAGAGATAGAGAAATGCGCAGGTGATTACAGAGATATGGTGGCCAGTGGTCTCTGGTGGAAGTTCCATGTAGAGAGATGGTTTTTGGAACTGTTGGACTTTAGAAAGATAGGTAGATTTGGAGGGGCTTGAGGCGTTTACAAATGTATGGAGAAATGTAGTGACTGGAGCATACAGAGATGGCGAGGGCTGGAGGAGTTGCAATAATTTGGCTGGATTGTAGAAGCTGGAGGGGTTCTCACAGACAAGGAGGACTGTAAGAATGTGGGGAGTTTACGGAGATAGAGGGTTGGAGAATTCTCAGTAATTAGTGTTTGGAGCACTGTCCAGACTGGGGGACGCTTCAGAATGATGGAGGGACAGAGCAAAAGGAAGTGGTCGCAAAAAGTATAGAACATAAACATGTCACTTCGGTGCTGTGCCACTGAGGGTCATCAGGAGGACAGTCTTCCTCATTAAAATGGGCAGATCCTCAGGGGAATGGATAGGGTGGATGCTGAAAGGATGCTTCCTTCTCCTTATGGGAGAGAGGCAGACAACAAGACTCTGTTTGACAAAGATGGAGAAGAGGGAGTTGTCCTTTTCTCCCAATGGCCCAAACCTACTTCAGGTTTGTTCCCACACAGCTCAAAGGAAAGCAATGCGATAACAAAGAGCAAGGTTGTTTGGGACTGCAGGAGATATGAGATGAAGGCCAGGTTGGAAGGGCTGGAGGGAGTGAGAGAGAAGGGAGATGTTCAACAGCAAGAAGGGTTTATAGGGAGTGGACATTGTCAGGACTGGAGAACATGTCACGTTCACTCATGAGAGGGAGATAACGATATGGCACAAGGTCAAACACAGCAGGAGGATCCCAAGCTCCATACCTGTCATTTATTCAAGGAGCTGCTCTCACCCAGTCTGGTGCCATGCCCCACATACAAACAGCATGAAGTTTCCCAGTTCCTGGTGCTCAGAGCCCAGTGCACTCAACCCTGAACCAGTCAGTGAAGTAATTACACAGTTATACATTTCCAGAAACCCTGTGTCCTAGCCGACATAAACTGGTAAATTCACACTCTTCCAGGCAAAGACCATCTGCAATCAGATGCCCTGGTGAGAAAATCCTCAGACTGATAGTCTGCAGAGAACAACAGAATCCACGAATCCCCATTGCATGGGTCAGGGTCAATGACAAAATTTTCATTCTTTCAAAAATGACAACTCCTCAATTCCTGCATCTCATAAAACTGCCATTTAAAAATATTAAAATAAAGAACATTCCAAATGAAGGCTTTGATGAGGTGAGCCCTGGTCAGTAACATAGATCTGGATGTTACGGAGAGTGCTTTCTACCAGAGCACCACCAGGTCAGTATCAGGCACACAAACAGGATGGGCAAATCAATTCACAATGGAATTCACATCTCACAGCCTGGCAATTTGAAGCTGTACACAGCCATTCCGGTAAAGATCTCTGGAAACAGGACATCAAAACCAGAAGACTGGAGGTTGGCTATTGGGTTGCTACTATTTAAGGAAGGCAGTAAGGAAAATCCAGGAATCTATAGAGTGTTGAGCCTGACATCGGTGGGCAAGTTGTTGGAGGGAATCGTAAGGGACAGGATGTACATGTATTTGGAAAGGTAAGGACTGATTCGGGATAGTCAACATTTCTTTGTGAGTGAGAAATCATGTCTCTCAAAATTGATTGAGATTTTTGAAGTAGTAACATAGAGGTTTGATGAGGGCAGAGCGGTGGGTGTGATCCTTATGGACTTCATTCGGGCGTTCAACAAGGTTCCCCGTGGGAGACTGTTTAGCAAGGTTAGATCTCACGGAATATAGGGAGAACTAGCCAGCTGGTACAGAACTGGCTCAAAGGTAGAAGACAGAGGGTGGTGGGGGAGAGTTGGCTTTCAAACTGGAGGCCTGTGACCAGTGGAGTGCCACAAGGATCGGTGCTGGGTCCAATACTTTGCATTGTTTACGTAAATGATTTGGATGTGAGCATAAGAGGTATAGTTTGTAAGTGTTCAGCTGACCACAAAATTGGAGGTGTAGTGGTCAGTGAAAGAGGTTACATCCGATTACAATGGGATCTTGATCAGATGGGCCAATGGGCTGAGAAATGGCAGGTGGAGATGAATTCAGATAAATGCGAGGTGCTGCATTTTGCAAAAGCAAATCTTTGCTGGACTTATACACTTAATGGTAAGGCCTGACAGAGTGTTGCTGAACATGGGGAAATTAGAGTGCGGGTTCATAGCTCCTTGAAAGCAGAGTCGCAGATAGGTAGGATAGTGAAGAAGGCATTTGGTATGCTTTCTTTTATAGGTCAGAGTATTGAGTACAGGAGTTGGGAGGTCATGTTGTGGCTGTAAAGAACATTGGTTAGGCCACTTTTGGAGTATTGTGGATGTATCGGAAGGATGTTATGAAACTTGAAAGGGTTCAGAAAAGATTTACAAGGATGTTGCCAGGATTGGAGGGGTTGAGCTATAGAGAGAGGTTGAACAGGCTGGGGCTGTTTTGCCCGGAGCCTCGAGGCTGAGGGGTGACCTTATAGAGATTTACAAAATTATGAGGGGTGACCTTATAGAGGTTTATAAAATCACGAGGGGCATGGAGAGGGTAAAGAGACAAAGTCCAGAACTGGAGGCCATAGGTTTATGGTTAGAGGGGAAAGATATAAAAAAGACTTAAGGAGCATTCTTTTTTCCGCAGAAGGTGCTACGTGTATAGAATGAGCTGCCAGAGGAAGTGGTGGAGGCTGATACAAAGGCACTGGATGGGTATATGAATAGGAAGATTTTGCAAGAATATGGGCCAGATGCTGGTAGGTGGGAATAGACTGGATTGGGATATCCGGTCGGCATGGACGGGTTGGACTGAAGGGTCTGTTTCCATACTGTACATCTCTTTGACTCTAAGAGGGGCTGAATGGTCCAATCAAAAATTATCTGTGGTTTACATCATAACATCCTTCAGTTTCCGTAATCCATTCTTGCTTCCATCTTGCAGGCACTATGAATCCCGCTCCCTCTACACTCCTACAGGACCCATGTCCCATCCCATGTTTGTACCATCATCAGGTTCTGCAGCCCTTCCTACCTCTGTAACATGGCCCGGACTCTACAACTCTTCCTTCCTCTGCAATGTTCCCCAGAGTTCACTGGAGGCCGGTGGCATTTACAGAGTTAGGGAGGGATATCAGGCCTGGAGCATTTTGCAGGCATATAGGGACTTGAGGAGGTTTCAGTTTATGAGTGTTGTAGGGACTGGAGGAAGTTACAAAGATAGGGATGGTTTCAGATTGGAGGATCCTGCAGAAAACAAAAACTTTACATGGTTAAAGGCAGGATACTTAGCAGTGTGCACGAACAGTGTGTCCCTGAAGTTACTACTCCAGTTAAGAGGGTGTTAAGAAGGTGTATGGTGTGTTGGCTTTCATTAGCAGGGGTTTGAGTTTAAGAGATCCAGGGTTTTGCTGCAGCTCGATAGAGCCCCAGTTACACCACACTTGGAATACTGTGAACAGTTCTGTTCACCTCTTTATCGGAAGGATGTGGAAGCTTTAAAGACAGGACAGAGGATGCTGTCTAGACTGGAGGGCATGCCCATTGAAGGTAGGTTGTGGAAGCTCAGGGTTTTCAGATCGGAGTGAACAAGGAAGAATGGCGACATGATAGATGTGTACAAGGTAATGAGAGGCATCGATCGCGTGTATAACCAGAGACAACTTCCCATGGCAAAATGGCTATCACAAGGAGACATATTTTTAAGGCAATTGGCAGAAGATTTAGCTCTGATATCAGAGGTATGTTATTTACACGGTGTGTGGTGGGTGTGTGGAATGGACTGCAGCCGTGGTAGTAGATTCAGACACACTACGGACATCTAAGCAACTCTTGCATAGGCACAGTGATTATAGCAAAATGTAGGGTATGTAGGTTAGTTTAGTCTTCAGAGTAAGATAAAAGGTCAGCACAATATCGAGGGCTGAAGGGCATGTCCTATTCTATGCTCTAAATAGCAAGGGTTATGATGGCAGGAAAAAGTTTCGGGAAGCTGGAGAGGATGGGGTCTGAATGAAGAGACACAAAGAGGAGGCGTTGCTAAGGTTGTATGTGGTAACAGAGACAGAGGGTTGTGGAGACTGGAGGTGGTTTCATAGGGAGGGAGGAGCATAGAGCCACAGGAGGTTACAGAAATGTGGAGAGCTGTAGGGCCTACAGGGGTTTCATGGAGCTGGGGAGGTTGGGAGGAATGGAGCAGTTTACAGGGATAAGGATGTTGGTAGGATGGGGTGTTTTACACAGACAGGAATGTTTCAGGTGAATGCAGCAGATTACAGAGATAAAGTGGGTTGTACAGATCCACAAACAGACATATGAAGGGTAGTCTTGACTGAAAATGTTTATAGATACAGGAAGGCTTAGTTTCTGCAGGTTATTTCGACATGGAAAGTGTGGAATCATGCAGATTTTCCAAGTGAGAAAGACAGCAATTTTGGTTGGAGACAGTTTCACAGATTTGGGAGCAGTAGAAACCTCCTCCAGTTTGGTCAAAGTGGGAAGGGTTGTAGGCGAAGGTGATGTTTACACATGCAAGAGCTGGAGAATATTATGGGAATGAGTAGATGGATGGAGACACTGGAGGAGCTTACATTGACAGGGTGGGTGCTGGCAATGAAAAGATATCACATCGATAGAGGGTCTTGTAAGAACTGGATCGGAACAGTCACAGGCATTGGAATGACTTCTGCAGATTGGGAGTGTTACAGAGACTGAGAGGATTGTGGGGTCTCCATAGATTGATCGTGTATTTAAGTATAGAAGAGTTTATGTAGATACGGAAATCTTAAACCCAATACATGCGGTCTTCATTTCAAGACCAGAGCCTTATTATCCCTCACCAGCCAAGGATACCTAACCCTGCCAGCTTTTCCCTTTATCCCAATGGGGCATACTGGTCCTGGATTCTTGAGATCACACTTTGCAAAGCCTCCCATTTGCCAGTTGTTCCTTTTCCTTCAAACAGACTCACCCAATCGATTAGAATCATAATATGGAGGTGCCGGTGTCGGACTGGGGGTGTACAAAGTTAAAAATTACCCGACACTCGATTCCAGTCCAACCAGTTTATTTGAAAGCACTAGCTTTCAGAACACTGCTTCTTCATCAGGTGATTGTGGAGCACAATCCTAAGGTACAGAATTTATAGCAACAGGATGGCAGGGTCATAGAACATAGAAGAATACAGCGCAGTACAGGCCCTTCGGCCCTCGATGTTGCGCCGATCAAAGCCCACCTAACCTACACTAACCCACTATCCTCCATATACCTATCCAATGCCCGTCATGGAATATAATATCAAACAAATTTAGTTTAAGCCTTTCATCTGTTACCGTGATCACCACCGCTTCCAAAGCGAGTTGGATTATAACTGGGCGTTGTGCAATTTTAAATTCACAGCATTGATGTCTGCCAGATCCTGCAGAATTGCCCCAAACCTGGCTCGGTTCCAGTATTCCTCTTCAATCTGTGGACCTGCTGATCTTTTTTCCATAACTATGTTAAAACGAAGACAGTTGTGGGCACTGGACCCAAAGTCCTCCCTGACTGACACTTCAGTCACTAGTTTAAACCCTCCTGGGTAACGTGAATAAATCACCCCACAGGGGTGCTGGTGCCCCTCTGCTTCAAGTCCAACCTGTCACCTCTACCCCAGAAGAGGTCCTAATGATCCAAGAACTCATAAGCCTGCCCACTACAGCAGCTCCTCAATCACATATCCATTGGCCTATCTTTCTATTTGTATCCTCACTGGCACACGGTACTGGGAGTAATCGGGAGATCCCTCCCCAGAGGTCTTGCTTTTTAACTTCTTACCAAACTGCGTGGGATTCCTCCGGGTGTTCCGGTTTCCTCCCACAATCCAAAGATATACAGGTTAGGTGAATTGCCCACGCAAAATTGCCCATAGTGTCAGATGCGTTAGTCAAGGGTAAATATAGGGGAGGGGAATGCATCTGGGTGAGTTACTCTTTGGTGGGCCGGTGTGGACTTGTTGGGCCAAAGGACCTGTTTCTATAATGTAGCAAATCTAATCAATTCAAACTACCTGCGCACATTTCACAAGACCCCATCCCTTTGTTTTACTATGGCATGTGTGCCAATTGTACAATGACCTTTGGATGTTCATGCTCCCCTTCAAATGTTCTGCAACTGCTCAGAGATATTCTTGACCCTGGTACCCGGGAGGGGGCAGACCATCCTGGGGTCGCTTCTGCAGCCACACAGTCTCCTGCTTGTCCCCCTCACAATGGAGTCACCTATCAGTATCAATAGTATCAGTATCTCCTATCGGTATCATTAGACAGAGACTGTGAGGACTGACCTGCAGTTGGGTTTTTATTCGAAAAATGGGAGTATTTTAAAGTGATACAGTGAGAATTCAGGGGCAACGTATTCCTGTCGAGTGAATAGTAAAGGCCACATGTCCAGCAAACACTGATTCAGCAATATTGTGAGTTTCATAAAGGAAGTACAATGCAATAACAACAGGTGAAGCTCTTCAAAATTTCAGTGAGTGAAAGGGGATTGTCGAAAATGAAAGGCAAACAATAGACAAGAAATATATTTAGCAGATATGATTGAGGAAAAGCCACAAGGTAATTTATCAGCTTGTTAGAGTAAGTGGATTACTAGGGAAAGAGTGGGGCCAATTAGAAACCAAAGGGACAATCGGTACATGGAGCCAGAGGAAGTAGGTGGGTCTTCAACGAGTACGTCCCATCTGTATTCACACAGGAGAAAGACATTGTAGCCAGGGATTTAAGTGGAATGGTGTGGTCCCAGAACATGTTAAGGTCAATAAGGAGGAGGTATTAAATGCTTTCACAGACATAAAAGGTGGAGAAATTCCCAGTGCCCAATGAAATGTATCTCAGGCTGCTGTGGAAGGTAAGGGAGCAGATTGCTGGGGCCCTGGCAGAGAAATGTAATACTTTGCTGGCCACAGGTGAAATTCAAGAAGGGTAGCAGGGATAGGCCAGGGATTTAGAGTCTATAGCCCAACATCAGTGCGAGGGAAATTATTGGAAACAATTGTGAGGGTCAATTTGAATCAATAATTGGAAAGGTAGGGATCGATTAGGGATACTCAGTATGGATTTGTTGGAGAAGATCCTGTCTGATAAATTCAGCTAATTTTTCTTTGAAGTTACAATTAAAAATATTGATGAGTGCAGTGCAGATGATGTGGGTTCCATGGAGTTCATTAAGGTCTTTGACAAGGTCCCACCATGGGATCCAAAGCATCTTGGAAATTGGATCCAAAATTAGTGCAGGATTGGTTTTGTGATTGAAAGCCTTTGCCCAGTGGGTGTACCACAGGGATCTGTGCAGCAACTGTTGCTGTTTATTATGTACATTAATGAGTTGGATGTGAAAGCAGAAGGTATCAGTAGGTTTGCAGATGACATGCAAGGTGAGGGTGTTCTCCACAGTGAGGGGGACGGTCTCAGGCTACAGTCTAAAGGTTGAGGCAGGATCAGAATTTCAACAGAGTCATTTCAATTGAGAAGGCAGGGAAGAGCACAGCAGGCGATGAGGGAAAACTGATGTATTAAGCTGCATTTACATTGATATAAAATGCCTGACAGGAAAGGCAGATGAATGCACGGCATGGATAGGAACATGGGACTGGGATATCACAGGAATTACAGAGGTACAGCTGAGGGAAGGATAGGCCAAGCAACTTAATGTTCTGGGGTACAGATGCTACAGGAAGAACAGAAGGAGAGGCATTGGAGGAGGAGGAGGAAGAGGAGCGGATGTTTTGATCAGTGAAAACACGCCTGCAGAATTTAGAGAGGATATTCCTGGCAATCACTCAGTGAAGCTGTAATAGGGCAATTGAGAAATGTGTCATCAGTTTGATATGACTGTACTACAGGTCCTCAGCAGTCAGCAGGAATTTGAGCAACAGATATGTGGGAGATGTCAGATATTTGGTCCACAACACGTGACATAGGTACAGTGTTGGAGGGACAGCACAGTACAGAAAGTTCCCAGTCAGCATTACATGGGAAGGCTGCTTTCTCCTCTGTTGTACTGATGCTCGCTAAGACAGCACAGGCCTGGATTGATAACTGTGACACCCTCGGTGCCTACTTAGTACAACAAAACTTACAGTCGGGGTAGTGACTGAGCCTGGGTATGTCTGTACTGTGCTCCCCCTCCGGCACTATAACCATGTCATGTCTTGTTAGCTGATGTTTGGAGCCCTCTCATTGCCCTCTGCTCTGTGCACTGTGAGTGGTCTTACCTCACTGCAGGATTTATTAAAGGCTCCAGATCTCCCTGCACTTTGTCTCTCTGGCTGACTGACCATCTTCAATTTGGCGATGGACGTTGGGAAGTCTATTGAGTCAGGAACTTCCTGAGTACCTACAGGAGATAGAGAGATAGACAGAATGGGAAATTAGACTGATGCAGTCAGGGTGACATGTGGAGAATGGCACTGAGTTCCACAGATATCTGAAAAATCCCAGTCTCCATCTATGGGTGGTGCTGCTGCGTTACTCTAGAGTGGAGAATTCTGTTGGCTCAGGATCTGCAGTAGATGCAAAAGTGAGAGGCGCTGACAGAGGCAGCAATTAGACCCTCACAGTGAAGGATACCACATGGAGAGAGACTGAGTGATAGCACTAGAGTGCAGGAAGATGGCAGGATCGCACAATTGTGTTGGAAGAACGGGTTTTGCTTCATGATGCACTGGTATAACTGGTCAGGAATGAGCAACCAGTGAGCAGGCAAAGTGATGGCCTCGTGGTATTATTGCTAGAGCATGTATCCAAACCTCAGCTAATGTTCAGGAGAGGCAGGTTTGAATACTATCATTTAAAATGGTGGCATTTTAAATGAATATACTTTTTAAAAATTGGAATTAACAATCCATAAATAAGTATTGATAAAAATCCAAACACTTGTCCTTCAGAGAAAGACAACAGTTCACTCTCACGTGGTCTGCATGACATACCCACAGCCAAGTGTTTGCCTCTCAATTACCCTGTGAAATGGGCGAGCCAGCTGCTTAGCTCAAGGGCAGCAAGGGATGGGCAATAAAGGCTAGTCAGCCAGAGACACCCACATCCCATACCTGATTTTTAAAAAAATGCATTTAGATTGTTCCACTGGAACCGTGCTGGGACCAGTGTACTGGCCAATCACATCGGTAGTTTTATGTACAGGGCTTTAAACTGACAGAGAGGAAGCAGGGACAGGGTTCAGGTGAAAGGAGCTCTCCAAATCCAAAAAGAAAAGGTGAAGCATCAGGGCAGCGTGGGAATGTGACCAAAGACAACAGAAAGTAACAGATGGGACGAAGTTTAACTAAAACTGTAGATCAGCAAATCAATTTGTGACAGGAAATTGTGGAAAAGAGTAAATTATGTTTTATTTAAATGGACAAAGTCTCTGCATCAAGGTAGATGGATTTGTGACACAGAGATAAAAGAGATTTAGACACCAGGAAGATGTGGTTACAGGGTGAACAAAAGATGGAACATAAATATTCAATGGTTCACAACCTTGCGGAAACTCAGGCAAAATGGACGACGCTTACAATAATGGGTAAGAAAGGCATTACAGAGAAAGCATTTGGCATCAGATCATGAAGTAGAGTCAGTCTGAATGTAAATTCTGGCTATTACTTGCCAGGGACACAAGCAGCAGAACAGTTTTAGACCACCGAACAGTATTTCATTGCCCATCATTGCAATAAGCAGGAATTCAATGGAATTTTTAATAAAGGCACTGAAAATTTAGTGAAACGTCAATATTTGCATAATCTGGAACAATCACACTGACAAGAGTGATATTGGAAGGGGAGTACAGAGAATTTTTTTTCAGTGTTTCTTTGATTAACACATTGTGCAACTAGCTAGGGACATAACTATCACAGAGCGACAGTTGTGTGATGACACTTCGTGAATGAGTAATGTCACTTGGAGAGATCCTCTGGGAAATTGTGATAAAGTGCAGTTTAAAGAAATATAAAGTTTTAAAGTGAATCACAGAAAGTACAAACTACAACTAGAAACAAAAATAGACAATGACATGAGTTTGAGAGGAGAACTGACCAAGGTAAACAGGCTGAACAGACTGAAACATGTGTCTGTAAATGAACAGTGGAAAACATTTGAAGGAACAGTGTAAAACACTCAAAAGGACATTCCACTGAAACAGACCAAACCTCAGCAAGAAATCTCCACCGGTCCCTCACTCAGGACAAAATGGATCATATTAGACTAACAGGCTGAGAAGATCACCACAAAGTACTTAAAATCCTGAAATGAGAGAGGGTTTTAGGAGTAAGCTTTGAAGGGATTGTAAAGGGTCTGCTAGCAGGGGGAGGGCAGTGGGTAGGGGAATCATTGTCAGGGTTTAATGACACGATAGGAACAGGGAGAGGTGAAGGTGCCGGAGGTGGTGAGTGTTACAGAGAGTGGTCAGGACCTGAATGGTGTTACAAAGCCAGTACGAATTGCTACAGCTGTGCGGTATGTCAGGTGAGGAGGGACATGTGTATTTTTATTTATTCTTTCATGGGATGTGGGTGTCACTGCCTAGACCAGCATTATTTGACCCCATGCTAATTACCCAGAGATTGCTGGGGCCCGGGTGGATATATTAAATACTATGCTGGCTACAGGTGAAGTGCTGAATGACTGGAGGATTGCTAATGTGGTTCCTTTGTTCAAGAAGGGTAGAAGGGGTAGGCCAGGTAATTACAGAGCAGATAGTCTGACAGCAGTTGGGGGGGGGAAATTATTGGAAACAATTGTGAGGATGAATCAACACTTGCAAAGGTAAGGATCAACTCGGTTTAGTCATCACAGATTTGGCAGAGGAAGATACTGTCTGAGGAATTCAGTTCAGTTTTTTTGAAATGGTGCTTAAGTATATTGATGAAGGCTGTGCAGATGATGTGGTTTACATGGACTTGAATAAGTCCTTAAACAAGATCCAACTTGGAAGGCTGGTCCAAAAGGACAGGGTTCCAAGGCAAGTTGGCAAATTGGATGCAAAATTGGTGGAAATAATACTTTCACCACCGGGTGTACCACAGAGATCTGTGCAGGAACCATTGCTGGTTATTCTGTCAAATAGTAACTTTGAAGTGAAAGCAGAAGGTATCAAGAGTAGGTTTGCAGATGACATGAAAGGTGAGGGTTCTTGTTCAGAGTGAGGAGGATGGTCTCCGTCTGCAGTCAGATGTCGATCGGATGATAATCTAAGCAGAGTTTAGTTCTGATTGAAGTGAGGTAATACTCTGTGGGAGGTACGATAAACGAAGAACAGAAATAATGAATGGTAGGTCCTTGCGGAGTACTGAGGAATACTGGGACCTTGGTGGACAAGTCCATAGATCCCAGAAGGTGTCAGCACAGGGAGACAGGGTGGGAAAGGCATCTCAACTGGGAACGGGAGGGGGACCCATATCCTGGTGGGGTGAGATGCGAGAGCTGCTTGAGAGGATATAACCCAGTCTGGCAGGGTGTTGGACCTTAAACAGTTGTAAGGCCGGAAAGAAGATTGAGGCTGGTACACAAGTTAAAGAGAGCGATTTCAAAAGACAAGGCAGGCAAGAACATAGCAGAGAATGGGGGAAAACTGGTTATGAAACTACATGTATTTCAATGCAAGGGGCCTGACAGCTAAGGAAGATGAACTCAGGGCATGGACTGGAACATGGGACTGGGATATTATAGTTATTACAGAAACACAGCTGCGGGAGGGTCAGGACTGGAAACTCATTGTTTCAAGGTAGAGGGACTGCAGGAAGCATCGAAGGGGAGGCAAGAGAGGATGTGTGGTGGTGGGTTTTGATTGCATGAATCATCAAAGCAATACTTAGAGAGGATATTCCTGTGGGATCGCCCAGTGAAGCTATGTTAGTCGAACTGAGAAATGAGAATGGGTCATCACTTTGACACGACCGTACTGCTGATGCCTAATAATCAGTGGGAGACTGAGGAGCAAATATAAACAACTGAGGAGCTCAAAAATGGTCTTAGGAGAGCCAGGAGGGGGCATGAGAAAGGCTTGGCAGAACGGATTAGAGAGAACACAAAGGCATTTTACACTTATGTGAGGAATAAAAGAATGATCAAAGAAAGTGTAGGGCCGATCAGGGATAGCATAGGGAATTTGTGTGTGGAGTCTGAGGAGGTAGGGGAAGCCCTAAATGAGTTTTTTGCTTCTGTCTTTATGAAAGAAACCAACTTTGTAGTGAATGAAACCCTTGAAGAACAGGTGTGCATGCTGAAATAGATAGAGATAGAGGAAGCTGATGTGCTGAAAATTTTGTCAAACATTAAGATCGACAAGTCGCCAGGCCCAGACCAGATTTGTCCTCGGCTGCTTTGGGAAATGAGAAATGCAATTGCTTCGCAAATTGCTATGATCTTTGCATCCTCGCTCTCCACTGGAGTCGTACCTGACGACTGGAGAGAGGCAAATGTAATTCCTCTCAAAGAAAGGAAATAGGGAAATCTCTGGCATTTACAGACCAGTAAGTCTCACGTCTGTCGTCTGCAAGGTGTTAGAAAGTATTCTGAGGGATAGGATTTAAGACCATCTGGAAGAGCAAGGTTTGATTAAATGCAGTCAACAAGGCTTTATGAGGGGCAGATCATGCCTCACAAACCTTATCGAGCTCTTTGAGGATGTGACTAGAAAAGTTGATGAGGGTCGAGCTGTGGATGTGGTGTATATGGACTTCAGCAAGGCATTTGATAAGGTTCCCCATGGAAGGCTCATTCAGAAGGTCAGGAGGAATGGGATTCAGGGGAACATAGCTGTCTGGATACAGAATTGGCTGGCCAACAGAAGACAGCGAGTGGTAGTAGAAGGAAAATATTCTGCCTGGAAGTCTGTGGTGAGTGGTGTTCCACAGGAATCTGTCCTTGGGCCTCTACTGTTTGTAATTTTTATTAATGACTTGGATGAGGGGATTGAAGGATGAGTCAGCATGTTTGCAGACGACACAAAGATTGGAGGTGTCATTCACAGTATAGAGGGCTGTTGTAGGCTGTAGCGGGACATTAACAGGATGCAGAGATGGGCTGAGAGGTGGCAGATGAAGTTCAACCTGGATAAATGCGAGGTGATGCATTTTGGAAGGTCGAATTTGAAAGCTGAGTACAGGATTAAGGATAGGATTCTTGGCAGTGTGGAGGAACAGAGGGATCTTGGTATGCAGGCACATAGATCCCTTAAAATGGCCACCCAAGTGGACAGGGTTGTTAAGAAAGCATATGGTGTTTTGGCTTTTATTAACAGGGGGATTGAGTGTAAGTGTCGTGAGATCTTGTTGCAGCTCTAAAAACTTTGGTTAGACCGCACTTGGAATATTTTTCCAGTTCTGGTTGCCCTATTATAGGAATGATGTGGATGCTTTGGAGAGGGTTCAGAGGAGGTTTACCAGGATGCTGCCTGGACTGGAGGGCTTATCTTATGAAGAGAGGTTGACTTAGCTCGGACTTTTTTCATTGGAGAAAAGGAGGAGGAGAGGGGACCTAATTGAGGTATACAAGACAATGAGAGGCATAGATAAAGTCGATAGCCAGAGACTATTTCCCAGGGCAGAAGTGACTAACACAAGGGGTTATAGATTGAAGCTGGTTGGAGGAAAGTATAGAGGGGATGTCAGAGGCGGGTTCTTTACAGAGAGTTGTGAGAGCATGGAATGCGTTGCTAACAGCAGTTGTGGAAGCAGGGTCATTGGGGACATTTAAGAGACTACTGGACATTCATATATGGTCACAGAAATTTGAGGGTGCATACATGACGATCAGTGTTCAGTACAACATCATGGGCTGAAGGGCCTGTTCTGTGCTGTACTGTTGTATGTTCTAAATATGTCGGGAGATCTCAAATACCAATCATAATAATAGGGCTGTTATGGTAGGGGTTTTTGAACTTTTCAAACCTAGACTGGGACTGCCAGTGTTCAGTGTTTGCAAGGGAGGAATTTGGTAATTGTGGTCCAGAAACTCCCAATCAATATGTAAATGGCCTGAAAAGAGAAACGGCAAAACCTGACCTCCCCTTGGGAAATAAGGTAGGGAAAGGGACTGAGGCGTTAGTGGGAAAGCATTTAGGCAAAGTGACCACAGTTCTATTAGTTCCAAAATAGCTATGGAAAAGTACAGACCTGGTCCACAAGTTCAAGTTATAAAATGGGGCCAGATCAATCTTGATTGTCTTAACTAGGAACTTTCAAAAGGTGACTGAGGAGTCTATTTACAGGGAAAGGGAAGTCTGGCAAGTGAGAATATTTTGAAAGTGAGATAAATTGAACGATCAGCGCCAGTATGTTCCTGTTTGTGTGTAGCTCAATGCTGACAGCATTTGGAAACACTGGCTGTCTATTGAGGGTCTGGTCAAGGAAAAGGGGGCACATGTCAGGTATAGCCAGCTGGATCAAGGGAATCCCTGAGGATATACAGGGGCTGTAGGAATACACTTCGGGTGGAAATCAGGATGCAGAAAGGGTACATGAAATAGCCTCGGCAGAGAAGGATAAGGAGAATCCAAAAGTGATTGTATAAATATATTGAGTAAAAGACTAACTCGAGGCAAAATAAGGGCCCTTAAAGATCCATGAAGCAACTGGTGTGTGGAACTGTAGGTTATTTGCTAAGATCCTAAACCACTTTTTCACTCCAAAACTTACTGTGGACAAAGACTGGGGAACTCAGGGAACAAGAGTAATACGTTAGACCACAATTGGAGTTCTCTGCAATTCCAGGCTCCCTGCTCTAGGAATGACGTTGTGAAACTGAAAAGTGCTCAGAAAAGATTGACAAGATGTTTCCAGGCTTGTTGCTGAATAAGCTGGGGTTATTTTCCCTGGAGCATCGGAGACTGAGGGGTGACCTGACAGAGGTTTAAATTAACATGGGGGTTATGGATTGGGTAAATAGTCAAGGTCTTTTCCCAGGGGTTCAAGAGTCTAAACCTAGAGGGCATAAGTTTAAGTTTAGAGGGCAAAGATTTGAAAGGGACCGAAGGAACAGTTTTTTCATGCATAAGGTGATGCATGTATGAAATGAACTGAGAGAGAATGTACCAGATACTGATACTATGACAATATTTAAAAGGTATCTGGATGGGAATATGAATTGTAATGGTTTAGTGGTACATGGGCCAAATGCTGGTAAATGAGATGGATTTATTTAGATCTTCTGGTCAGCATGGACGAGTGGGACCGAAGGGTCTATTTCCACGCTGTACATCTCTATGACTTGAAAAGAGTGAATGTTATAGAAGAGGTGGTGCTGGATGCTTTATAACACAAAGGTATGGAAAGTCCCAGAACCTGATTAACTGTAAAACAGGTGATGCTAGGGAAGAAATTTTGGAGCCCCAAGTAAAGGTATTTGTACCATTGACAGCCACGTGAGATGGGCTGGAAGTTTGGAGGGTGGAATAGTGGACAGTGAAGGAGGTTTTCTAAGATTACAAAAGGGACCTTGATGAGTGAATGGGCTGAAAAACTGTAGAAGGAATTCAATTTGAATAAATGCAACCTGATAAATTTGGTAAAACAAACAAGGGTAGAGCTTATACAATTAATGTTAGGGCCTCAGTTAGTGTTTCAGAGCAGAGCGACCTCTGGGTACATAATTCTTGAAGTTTGCATCACAGGATGGATAAGGCAGTGCTTGGCATGATTGACTATTGCTCAGTCCATTGAGTGTAGGATTTGGGACGTCATGTTGAGATTGTACCGATATTGGTGAGGCCTCTTCTGCAACACTCTGTCCAGTTCTGGTCACCCAGTTATCGGGAGGATATTATTCTGCTGCAAGAGGTTCAGAAGAGATATACCAGGATGTCGCTGGGTATGGAAGGCTTGAGATCTCAAAAATGGCAGGATATGCTGAGTTGTTTTTCACAGGAGCCTGGAGATTGAGAGGTGAACTTATAGAAGTTTATAAGATAATGAGATATAGATAGAGTTAACGGTAGCTGCATTTTTCCCAAGATGGTGGAGTCTCAAGAGAAGGGGCCACATTTTTAAGGTTAGAGGAGAGAGATCTTCAAAAGAATGCCATGAGGGTCAAATTGTTACACAGAGTGCGGTTTGAGGGTGGAATGAAGTTCTTGAGGAAGGAGTGGATGTGGGTACAATAACAACGTTTTTCAGACATTTTGATAAGTACGTGAATAGGAAATGTTTGGAGGGATATGGGCCAGCAACAGGCAGCTGGGACGGGTTTAGTTTGAGATTATGTTTTCTACAAACTGTAGGGTCTGTTTCCATGCTGTACAATTATGACAAAAACATTAGTTTTGGTCCACTTTTTTGAGAAACACTGTGATGGAATGCTAGGGAACTAAAGACCAATTAGCCAGATGTCAGTGATAGGTAGGTTGTGGAAGTGATTCTGCCAGGCAGGAGTTACATGCAATTGCAAAGGCAAGGATTGATGAAAGCTAGTCAGCACAAAGTCAGGTCTCTTTAACTTTGTGTATACAAAGTCAGGTCTCACTAACTTGATTGCTTTTGTTGAAGTGGTAACCATGCATTGTCTACACTAAAGTCAGCAGGACCTTTGACAGGGTTTAGCATGATATACTGGTTCAGAAGGATAGATCACATGGGATCAGGGAGAGCTAGCCAACTGGATACAAAATTGGCTTGACAGTTGGAGACAGAGGGTGGTGGAAGGGGATTGTTGTTCAGACTGGAGGCCTGTGACCAGCGGAGTGCTATAAGGATCAGAGCTGGGTCCACTGATATGTATCATCTACATAAACGATTTGATTGAGAATATAGGAGTCATTGTTAGTAAGTTTGCAGATGATCAAATTAATGGCGTCATGTGCAGTGAATATGGTTATCAAAGGGGCTCTTGAACAACGGGGCCAGTGGACCAAGAAATGAAAGATGCAGTTGATGTATGGTGTTGGGTTTTGTTGAGACAAACCAGGGAGGACTAACACAGTTCATGGTTTGGACCTGGACAGTGTTGTCGAACAGAGAGAGACCAAGGGGTGCAGTTACATTGTTCCTTGGAAGTGACACTGCAGTTGGACAGGGTGGTGAAAGCAGTATTTGACGCACTTTCCTTCATTGTCCAGAGCTTTGATATGAATTGAAGACATTTGTAACATTGTCCTAAATATTTGCCTTGGGCAGAGGAGGCTATGGATTGACCTTATAAAAAGTTTATAAAACCATGCGGGGCCTCAGTAAGGTGAAAAGCCAAGGGTAGGTGAGTCCAAAACTAGAGGGTATAAACAGGAGGTGAGAGAGCAAGGATTTAAAGAGGGAGTTGAGCAGCAACATTATGCACAGAGGATGGTGCATAGACGGAACGGGCCGCCAGAGGAAATGGGAGAAACGTGTACAATTACAACATGGAAAAGACATTTGGGGAGAAGGTTTGAAGCGATAAGGGCCAAACACAGGCAAATGCGACACATTTAGTATAAGAATCATGGTCAGCATTGATGAGTTGGAGTGAAGGTTCTGTTTCCATGCTCCATGACTCTGTATCCAGTTAAAGAGGAGGAGACTACTGAGATAAGACATGTTGTAGACACGGAAGCATGTTACAGCGATAGGGATGGTAGGCTGGAATGCAGTACGCTTCAAATTACTGAAGTGACTATAAGGAAGGGAGGGGGTTACAAAGATAGCAACTATTATAGGATTTTAAAAAATATTGAAGACATTGGTCACCAAGATATAACATAGATTCAGTGTTGCAGTGTGGTTATTCTTAGTACAACAGACCTTACATTATGGGCAGGGATTGAGCCTGAGGTATGTCTGTATTGTGCTCCCCCTCCAGCACTGTATCTGTGTCATGTCTTGTTAGCCGATGTTTGGAGCCCTCTCATTGCTCTCTGCTCTTTGCACTGTGAGTGATCTTACCTTCCTGCAGGATTTATTGAAGGCTCCAGATCTCCCTTCCTTTGTCTCTCTGGCTGACCAACCATCTTCAATGTGATGATTGACGAGACACCCAGCAGTTGGGAAGTTTACTGAGTCAGGACCTTCCTGAGTATGTGTAGGGGACAAAGAGATAGACAGAAGGGGAAATGAGACTGATGCTGTGAGGGTTACACATGGAAAATGGCACAGTGTCCCACAGGGATCTGGAAAATCTCAGTTTCCATCCCTGGCTTATACTGCTGCATCTCTCTGGAGTGGAGAATTCTGTTGGCTCAGGATTTGGAGATCCTGAGCGAGAGACACTGACAGAGGCAGCAATTAGACCCACGCAGTGAGGGATACCACATGGAGAGAGACTGAGTGATATCATCAGAGTGCAGCAAGTTATCAAGATCAAACAAGAACAGGTTTAGCTTCATGATGCACTGGTTCAGGGATGGGCAACCATTGAGCAGGTGAAGTAACTATTACTACAACACGTATCCAAAACCTCAGCTAATGTACAGGGGAGAAAGGTTTGAATCCCACCATCAGAAATAGTGGAATTTGAAATCAATAATTTTTAAAATAGTAATTAACAATCCACATGTAAGTATGAGACCATTGCTGATGTACAAATAACCCAAACACTTGTCCTTCAGAGATGGACATCTGCCCATCCTAATATGGCCTGCACGACATAACCACAGCAAAGTGTTTGCCTCTCAATTACCCTCTGAAATGGTTGAGCAAGTTAATCAGCTCAATGGCAGCTAGGGCTGGACAAGAAAGGCTGGTCAGCCAGAGACACCCACATCCCTTACCTGATTTTAAAAAGACAATCCATAGGATGGACCCACTGGAACCGTGCTGGGATCAGTGTCCTGGCCAATCCTGTCGGTAGGTTTATGGACAAGGCTTTAAACTGACAGAGAGGATGCTGGGACAGGGTTTAGGTGAAGGAACATTCCAAATCCAAAGAAAGGTGACGCATCGGAACAGCATGGGAGTGTGGCTGAAGACATTCAGAAAGGAACCGGAAGGGACAGAGTTTAACTAAAACTACATCAGCGAATAGGTATGTGACAGGACATTGTGGGAAAGAGTAAATTATGTCTTTTTATCGCATGGACAAAGTCTCTGCAATAAGGTAGATGAATTTGTGACATTGAGATAAAAGAAATTTAGACACCAGGGAGACATGGTTACAGGGTGAACAAAGGGTGAACATAAGTATTAAATAGCTCACAACCTTGCAGAAACTCAGGCAAAATGCGCAACGAGAATTATAATGGATAACAAAGGCATTACAGAGAAAGCATTTGGCCGCAGATCTGGCTACTACTTGCCAAGGACAGAAACAGCAGAACTGTTTTAGCCACCGAACAGCATTTCATTGCATATCACTGCATTAAACAGGAATTAATTGGAATTTTTTAACAAAGCTTTTGTGATAATTTTGGGAAACTTCAATATTTGCATAATCTGGGACAATCACACTGACAACAGTGATAGTAGAAGCGGAGTACGAATAATTTTTTTTCAGTGTTTCTTTGAATAACACATAGTTATGTCCCTAGCCAGTTGCACAATGTCAGATCGATGGTTGTGTGATGAAACTTAGTGAGTGAGTAATGTCACCTGGAGAAATCCCCCGGGAAATTGTGATAAAGTGCAGTTTAAAGAAATATAAAGTTTTAAAGTGAATCACCAAAAGGACAAATTGCAATGAAAAACAAAAATAGCCAATTGCATAAATTTGACAGGAGAAGTGACCAAGGTAAACGGGCTGAACTGACTGGAACATGTGTCTGTAAATGAACAATGGAAAACATTTGAAGGAACAGTGTAAATCACTCAAAAACATACATTCCATCGAAACAGACAAAACCTCAACAAGAAACTCACTCCTGTCCCTCACTCAGGACAAAATGGATCATATTAGATTATGAGGCTGACAAGATAAGCAAAATGTGCTTAAAATCCAGAAGTGAGAGTGTGATTTAAGACTGCGTCTTAAAGGGATTGCAAAGGGTCTGCAAGCAGGAGGGTGGCAGTTGGAACGGGAATCATTGTCAGGGTTTAATGACAACAGGAACAGGGAGAGGTGAAGGTGCTGGAGGTGGTGAGAGATTTACGGAGAGGGGTCAGGGCCTGAACGGTGTTACAAAGCCAGTACATATTGCTGCAGCTGGAGGGGTTTGCAGAGGTAGGGAGGGACATTGGAGGGAGAGGATCAACCAGCTGTTCATCCAAAACCACCACGTCAGTGGCCACAGGATTTTTCGTACACACTATTGACCATCCTCAGGCCATAGGATTATTCACACACAGTATTGACCATTCTCAGCCCACAGGAGCATTCACATAAAGCATTTACAAATTACAGGCCAGACGATAATTCACACGCTGTATTGACCGTCCTCAGGCCACAGGATTATTCACACAGTTTTGAGCATTCACAGTGCACAGGATTATTCATACTCTATTGACCATGCACAAGCCACAGTATAATTAACAATCAGAAATGACCATGCAGAGACCACAGATTATTAACACACAGCATTGACCATCCACAGGCCACATTATTACTCACACACGGTATTGACGATTCACAGGCCACAAGTTTATCAACACACAGTATTGACCATCCTCAGGCCACAGGAGTATTCACACACAGTACTGAACATCCTCAAGCAACAGGATTATTCACACACAGTATTGATCATTATCAGGCCACAGGATTATCCACACATAGTATTGACCATCCTCGGGTCACAGGATTTCTCACACACTGTATTGACCAGCCTATGGCCACAGGATTTTTGAACACACTGTCTTGAACATTTACAGGTTACAGGATTACCCACACACTGTATTGACTACCCTCAGGCCACAGGATTATTCCCACACAGTATTGACTACCCTCAGGCCACAGGATTATTCCCACACAGTATTAAGCATTCACAGTGCACAGGATTATTCACATACAGTATTGACAATCCTCAGGCCACAGGATTATTAACACACAGTATTGACCATCCACGGGCCACAGGAATATTAACACACTGTATTGACCATCCACGGGCCACAGGAATATTAACACACTGTATTGACCATCCATGGGCCACAGGAATATTAACACACTGTATTGACCATCCATGGGCCACAGGAATATTAACACACTGTATTGACCATCCATGGGCCACAGGATTATTAACACAATATTGACTATCCTTAGGCAAAAGTTTTTCACACACAGTATTGACGATTCACAGGCTATAGGATTATTCACACACAGTACTGACCATCATCAGTCCGGAAGATTATTCACACAGTATTCTACAGCTTCAGGCCTCAGGATTATTCCCAAACTGTATTGGCCATCCTCAGTCCACAGGATTCATCACACACAGGATTGACCATCTGAAGACCGCAGGATTATTCACTCACCGTGTTGAGCATTCACAGCCCACAGAATTATTCACACACAGCATCGACTACACTCAGGCCACAGATTTATTCCCACACAGTATTGACCATTGACGGTCCAAAGGATTAATTGCACATGTTGACCATCTTCAATCCACAGGATTACTCACATACAATATTGACCATCCAAAGGCCACAGAATTATTCACTCATAGTATTGATCATTCACAGCCCACAGGATTATTCACACAAACATTGACCATTTACAGGTAACAGGATTATTCTCACACAGGATTGAACAACCTCAAACAACAGGATTAATCACACATCGTATTGATCATCCTTAGGCTACAGGATTACTCACACACAGTTTTGATCATCCTCTGACCAAGGGTAAATCACACATAATACTAATGAATCACACACCAGAGGATTAATCACACACAGTATTGATCACCCTCCGGCCACAGGATTAATGAACACACTGTTTTGACCACTTACGGGTCACAGGATTATTCACAGACAGTACTCACTATCCTCAGGCCGCAGGATATTTCACACACGGTATTGACCATGTTCAGGCCACAGGACTATTCACATACAGTATTGAATACCCTCAGACCACAGTATTAATCACACAGTATTGAGCATTCATAGTGCACAGGATTATTCAACACTTTGTATAGTCCATCCACAGGCCACACTATTATTAACAAACAGTATTGACGGTCCACAGGCCATAGGATTATTTGCACACAGTTTTGACCACCCTCAGGCCACAGGATTGCTCACACACAGTATTGACCATTCACAGGCCAGAGGATTATTCACACGTGGTATTGACCATTCACTGTTCAAGGATAATTTACAGACAGCATTGACCGTCACAGGCCATAGGTTTATTCACACACAATATTGAATATCCTCACGGCACAGGATTATTCAGTATTGACCATCATCAGACCACAGGATTATTCACACACTGTATTGACCATCCTCAGGCCACAGGATTATTCACACACATTATTGACCATCCACAGGCCAAGGGTTATTCACACACGGCATTGACCATTCTCAAGCCAGAGGATTATTTTCACATGTTATTGACCACCATCAGCCCACAAGATTATTCACACACTTTATTGACTAACCTCAGGCCACAGGAGTGTTCATAAACAGTATTGAGCATTCATAGTTCCCAGGATTATTTACACACAGTATTGACAATCCACAATCCACAGGATTATTCACACAAGTATCCTCCATCCTCAAACTGCAGGATTATTCGCACACAATATTCTACATCCTCTGGTCTCAGAATTATTCACACACTGTATTGACCAGCCTACATCCTCAGGATTATTCACACACAGTATTGACCATTCACATTACAAAAGAATAATTACACATCGTGTTGACCATCCTCAGTCTACAGGATTACTCACACACAGTATTGACCATCCGTAGACCACAGGATTATTCACTCACAGTATTGACCATTCACAGCCCACAGGATTATTAACTCACAGTATTGACCATTTACATGTAACAGGATTATTCTCACGGGATTGAAAAACCTCAGGCAACAGAATTAATCACACAGAGTTGATCATCCTCACGACCCAAGATTATTCACACATGGAACTGACCATTCACTGTCCAAAGGATTATTCACACACAGTATTGACCATTCACAGCCCACAGCATTATTCACACACATTATTGAACATCCTCAGGCAACAGGATTATTCACACGCAATATTGACCATCCTCACACAAAGAATTATTCACACACAGTATAGACCACCCTACTGCCACAGGAGTATTCACGCACAGTATTGATGATCCTCAGGCCACAGGATTATTTTCACAAGGTATTGACCATCATCAGGCCACAGGATTACTCACACACTGTACTGACCATCCTCATGCAACATAATTATTCACATAAAGTATTGACCATCACCATGCCACAAGATTATTCACACATAGCATCGACCATTCTCAGGTCACAAGATTATTCCCACACAGTATTGAGCATTCATAGTTCCCAGGATTATTTACACACAGTATTGACCATTCTCAGGCCACAGGATTATTCAAACAGTATTGACCACCATTAGGCCACAGGATTAATGAACACACTGTCTTGACCATTTACAGGTCTCAGTTTTATTCATACACACTTTTGACCATTCTCAGGCCACAGGATTGTTCACAGTGTATTGATCGCACTCAGGCTGCAGGATTATTCACAGACAGTACTCACTACCCTCAGGTCACAGGATTGTTCACACACAGTAATGACCATCCAAGGGTTATTCACACACAGTATTCAGCATTCACCATGCACAGGATTATTCACACACAGTATTGACCTTCCTCAGCCAAAGGATTATTCCCACACAGAACTGACCATCCTCAGGCCACGAGATAATTCCCACACAGTTTTGGCCATCCTCAGGCCACAGGATTGTTAACAAATAAAATGACCACCCTCACACCGCAGGATTATTCACACATACTATTCATCATTCACAGCCCACAGCATTATTCACACACAGCATAGACCATTCACAGCCCACAGCATTATTCACACAGCGTAGACCGTTAACAGACCACAGGATTATTCACACAGAGCATTGAACAACCCCAGTCAACAGGATAAATCGTACATAGTTTTGACCATTCTCAGGCCACAGGATTGCTCACACACAGGATTGACCATCCTCAGGCCAAGGGTTATTCACACACAGTATTGACGATTCACAGGCCAGAGGAGTATTCACACACAGTATTGACCAGTCTACAGCCACTGGAGTTTTGAACCAACTGCCTTGACAGTTTATAGGCCACAGGATTACTCACACACAATATTGACGATTCACAGGCCACAGGATTATTCACACATGGAACCAACCATTCACTGTCCAAAGGATTATTCATACACTATATTGACCATTCTCAAACCACAGGATTAATGAACACACTGTCCTGACCATCCTCAGGCCACAGGATTGTTCACACATGGTATTGATAACCTTCAAGCCATGGTTTATTCACACACAGTATTGACGATTCTCAGGCCATTGGATTATTCACATACAGTATTGATCATTTTCAAGTCACAGGATTGTTGACACTCAGTATTGACTAACCTCAGGCCACAGGATTATTCACGCACAGTATTGACCATCCTCAGGCCACAGGATTTTTCACATATGGAACTCTGAATTCACTGTCCAAAGGATTCACACACTGTATTGACAATCATCCAGCGACATGGTTATTCACACACTGTATTGAACAACCTCAGGACACAGGAATATTCACAAACAGTATTAAACATTCTCAGGCCACATGCTTATTCACACACTGTATTGACCAGGCTACGGCCCCAGGATTATTCACACACAGAATTGTCTACACTCAGGCCACAGGTTTAGTGACACACATTATTGACCATCCTCAGGCAATAGCATTATTCTCACACAGTACTGGCCATCCTGATGCAACACAATTATTCACTCACGGTATTAATCATCCTCAAGCCACAGGGTTATTTTCACATGGTATTGACAATCATCGGGCCACAGGATGAATCACACATAGTATTGACCATTCACTGTGCAAAAGATTATTCTCACACGGTATTGAACATCCTCAGGCAACAGGAGCAGTTCACAGAGTATTCATCAACTCAGGCAACAGGATTATTTACACGCAGTATTGACCATCCTTAGGCCGCAGGATTATTCACACACAGCATTGACCATTCACAGCCCACAGCATTATTCACACACAGTATTGAACAACCTCAGGCGACAGGATTAATCACACATGGAACTGACCATTCACTGTCCAAAGGATTATTCATACACTGTATTGACCATCCTCCAGTAACAGGATTATTCACACAGTATTGACCATCCTCAGGCCACCGGATTAGTGGCACACATTGTTGAACATCCTCAGGCAACAGGATTATTCACATGCAATATTGATCATCCTTAAGCAAAGAATTATTCACACACAGTATAGACCACCCTATCGCCACAGGATTATTCACACATGGTATTGACCATCCTCAGGCCACAGGATTATTTTCACACATTATTGACCAGCCTCCAGCCACAAGATTAATCACTCAAAGTATTGACCAACCTCAGGTCACAGGAGTATTCATAAACAGTACTGAGCATTCATAGTTCCCAGGATTATTTAAACACAGTATTGACAATCCACAGTCCACAGAATTATTCACACAAGTATTCTCTATCCTCAGGCCTCAGGAATATACACACACAGTATTCTACATCCTCAGGCCTCAGGATTATTCACACACTGTATTGACCAGCCTACTTCCACAGGAGTTTTGAACCTACTGCCTTGTCAGTTTACTGGTCACAGGATTATTCACGCAAAGTATTGATCATCCTCAGGCCAAGGGTTATTCACACACAGTGGGGGAGTAATGAACGCACTGTCATGACCATCCTCATGCCACAGGATTTTTCATACACAGTATTGACACTTCACAGGCCAATGTATTATTTACACACAGCATTGACGATTCATAGGCCACAGGATTATTCATACACAGCAATGACGATTCTCAGGCCACAGGATTAGTGACACACATTATTGACCATCCTCAGGTACCAGGATTATTCACACACGGTATTGACCATTATAAGGACACAGGATTATTGATATACAATATTGACTTACCTCAAGCCACAGGATTTTTCACACACAGTATTGACGATCCTCAGGCCACAGGATTATTTTCACAAGGTATTGACCATCATCAGGCCACAGGATTAATCACATACTGTACTGACCATCCTCACACAACAGAATTATTCACATAAATTATTGACCATCATCAGGCCACAGGATTATTCACACACAGCATTGACCATCCTCAGGCCACAGAGATTACTCCCACACAGTGTTGAGCATTCATAGTTCCCAGGATTATTTACACAACATATTGACCATCCTCAGGCCACCAGATTTCTCACACACTTTATTGACCTTCCTCATGCCAAAGGATTATTCCCACACAGAACAGGATAATTCCCACAGAGTGTTGGCCATCCTCAGGCCACAGGATTGTTCACAAATAATATTGACCAGCCTCGCGCCGCAGGATTATTCGCACACAGTATTCACCATTCACAGCCCACAGCATTATTCACACAGCGTAGACCATTAACAGACTACAGGATTATTCACACAGAGCATTGAACAACCCCAGTCAACAGGATAAATCGCACATAGTTTTGACAATTCTCAGGCCACAGGATTGTTCACACACAGTATTGACCATCCTCAGGCCATGGGTTATTCACACACAGTTGGGGAGTAATGAACGCACTGTCATGACCATCCTCATGCCACAGGATTTTTCACACACAGTATTGACACTTCACAGGCCAGAGTATTATTTACACACAGTATTGATGATTCATAGGCCACAGGATTATTCACACACTCTATTGACCATTCTCAGGCCACAGGATTGTTCACACACAGTATTGACCATCCTCAGGCCATGGGTTATTCACACACAGTTGGGGAGTAATGAACGCACTGTCATGACCATCCTCATGCCACAGGATTTTTCACACACAGTATTGACACTTCACAGGCCAGAGTATTATTTACACACTGTATTGACGATTCATAGGCCACAGGATTATTCACACACTCTATTGACCATTCTCAGGCCACAGGATTGTTCACACACAGTATTGACCATCCTCAGGCCAAGGGTTATTCACACATGGTAATAACCATTCACTAACCAAAGGATTAATCACATACAGTATTGACCATTCTCAAGACACAGCATTATTCACACACAGTATCGACCAGCCTACGGCCACTGGATTTTTGAACCAACTGCCTTGACAGTTTACAGGCCACAGGAATATTCATACATGGAACCAACCATTCACTGTCCAAAGGATTATTCGTACACTGTATTGACCATTCTCAAACCACAGGATTAATAAACACATTGTCCTGACCATCCTCAGGCCACAGGATTGTTTACACATGGTATTGATAACCTTCAAGCCATGGTTTATTTACACACAGTATTGACGATTCACAGGCCAGTGAATTATTCATACAGAGTATTGTCCATTTTCAAGTCACAGGATTGGTCACACACAGTATTGGCCATCCTCAGGCCACAGGATTATTCACACACAGTATTGACCATCCTCAGGCAACAGGAGAAGTTCACACAGTATTCATCAACTTATGCCACAGGATTATTCACGCACAGTATTGAATATCCCCAGGCAACAGGATTATTCACGCACAGCATTGACCATTCACAGCCCACAGCATTATTCACACATATTATTGAACATCCTCAGGCAACAGGAATATACACACGCAATACTGACCATCCTCAGGCAAAGAATTATTCACACACAGTATTAACCATCCTCAGGCCACAGGATTATTTTCACACATTATTGACCAGTCTCCAGCCACAAGATTATTCAGTCAAAGTATTGACCAACCTCAGGCCACAGGAATATTCTTAAACAGTATTGAGCATTCATAGTTCCCAGGATTATTTATGCACAGTATTGACAATCCACGTCCACAGAATTATTCACACAAGTATTCTCCATCCTCAGGCCGCAGGAGTATATACACACGCAGTATTCTACATCCTCAGACCTCAGGATTATTCACACACTATTGACCAGCCTACCTCCCTAGGATTTCTGAACCCACTGCCTTGTCAGTTTACTGGTCACAGAATTATTCAAATAAAGTATTGACCATCCTCTGGCCAAGGGTTATTCACACACAGTATTGACCAGCCTACGGCCCCAGGACTAATGAACACACTGTCATGACCATCCTCATGCCACAGGATTGTTCACACATCGTATTGTAGAACCACAGGCCAGAGGATTATTCACACACCGTATTGATGCTTCACCATCACAGGATTCTTCACACACAGTATTGACCATCCTCAGGTACCAGGATTATTCACACACAGTATTGACCATCCTCAGGTACCAGGATTATTCACACACAGTATTGACCATCCTCAGGCCACCGGATCATTTTCACACAGTATTGACTATCATCAGGCCATAGGATTAATTACACACTGTATTAACCATCCTCACGCAACAGAACTATTCTCACACTGTATTAACCACCCTCAGGCTACAGGATTATTCACACATTATTGACGATCCTCAGGTCAGGATTACTCACATACAGCAATGACCACCCTCAGGCCACAAGATTATTCCCACACTGAATTGAGCATTCATAGTTCCAGGATTATTTACACACAGGATTGACCACCCTCAGGCCTCAGGATTATTCCTACACAGTACTGACCATTCACAGGCTACAGCCTTATTCGCACACAGTATTGACCATCATCAGGTTGCCAGATTAGTTGCACATATTACTGACCATCCTCAGGAAACAGGATCATTCACACACAGTATTGAACATCATCACGCTACAGGATTATTCTCACACATTATTGACCATCCTCAGGCCACAGGAGTATTCACACACAGTATTGACCAGCCTCACTCCACAGGGATATTCACAAACAATATTCAACAATCTCAGGCCACATGATTATTCACACACAGTATTGACCATTCACAGTCCACAGCATTACTCACACACAGCACAGACCGTTCACAGCCACAGGATTATTCACACACAGTATTGACCAGCCTCCAGCCACAAGATTATTCAGTCAAAGTATTGACCAACCTCAGGCCACAGGAGTGTTCATAAACAGTACTGAGCATTCATAGTTCCCAGGATTATTTAAACACAGTATTGACAATCCACAGTCCACAGGATTAATCACATAAGTATTCTCCAACCTCAGGCCACAGGATTATTCACACACAATACTCTACATTGTCAGGCCTCAGGATTACTCACACACTGTATTGACCAGCCTACGGCCACAGAATATTTGAACCCTCTTATCAGTTTACAGGTCACAGGATTATTCGCACAAGGTATTGACCATCCTCAGGCCACTGGATTATTCAAACACAGTACTGACCTTCCACAGGCCAAGGGTTATTCACACACAGTATTGACCATCCTCAGGCCAAGGAATTATTCACACACTGTATTGACAATCGTCAAGCAACAGGATTATTCACACAGAGTACTGACCAACCTCAGGCCACAGGATTATGCACAAACGATATTAAACATTCTCAGGCCACATGATTATTCGTACACTGTACTGACCAGCCTACGGCCCCAGGATTAATGAATACACTGTCCTGACCATTCTCAAGCACAGGATTGTTCACACATCGTATTGAAGATCCTCAGGCCACAGGAATATTCACACACAGAATTGACCACCCTCAGGCCAAGGGTTATTCACACACAGTATTGAAGATTCACAGGCCAGAGGATTAGTGACACATGTTATTGACCATCCACAGGTAAAAGGATTATTCACACATGGTATTGACCAGCCTCTTGCAACACAATTATTCACACACAGTATTGACCAGCCTCAGGCCACAGGATCATTCATAAATGATATTGGCCATCCGCAAACCACAGGATTATTTTCACATGGTATTGATGATCATCAGGCCACACGTTTATTCACATACTGTATTGACCATCCTCAGGCCACAGGATTGTTCACACATGGTATTGACCATTCACTGTCCAAAGGATTATTCACACAAAGTATTGACTACCCTCAGGCAACAGGAGCAGTGCACACAGTATTGATCAACTCAGGCCATATGATTATTCACACACAGTATTGATCAACTCAGGCCACAGGATTATTCACACACAGTATTGACCATCTTCAGACCACAGGATTATTCACACACAGCATTAACCATTCACAGCCCATAGCATTATTCACACAGTATTGAACAACCTCAGGCAACAGGATTAATCACACATGGAACTGACTATTCACTGTCCAAAGGATTATTCACACACTGTATTGACTATCTGCAAGCAACAGGAGCAATGCACGCAATATTGATCAACTCAGGCCACATGATTATTCACAGACAGTATTGACTATCCTGAGGCCACAGGATTATTCACACACAGTATTGACCATCCTCAGACCACTGGATTATTCACAGACAGTATTGACCATCCTGAGGCCACGCAATTATTCACACACAGCATTCAACAACCTCAGGCAACAGGTTGAACATGGAACATGGAACTGACCATTCACTATCCAAAGGATTACTCACACACAGTATTGACCATCCTACGGTAACAGGATTAATGAAAACACTGTCCTGACGATCCTTATGTCACAGGATTGTTCACACATAGTAGTGAGGATCCTCAGGGCACAGGATTATTCACACAGTATTGACGATTCACATTCCAGAGCAGTATTCACACACAGTATTGATGATTCACAGGCTAAGAGTTATTCACACACAGTATTGACGATACACAGGCCAGAGGATTATGCACACATGGCATTGACCATTCACTGTCCAAAGCATTATTCACACACAGTATTGACTATCCTCCAGCCACAGGATGGTTCACACACAGTATTCACCATCCTCAGGCAACAGGATTATTCACACACAGTATTGACTATCCTCAGGCAGCAGGATTATTCATACACGCTATTGACCATTATCAGGCCACAGGATTATTCGTACACGGTATTGACCATCCTCAAGCCACAGGATTTTTTGCACACAGTATTGATGATCCTCAGGCCACAGGATGATTTTCACATGGTATTAACCATCATCAGGCCACAGGATTAATCACACACTGTATTGACCATTCTCACGCTACAGAATTATTCACACAAAATAATGACCATCCTCAGTCAACAGGAATATTCACACACCGTATTGACCATCCTCCTGCCACCGGATTTGTCACACACAGTATTGACCATCCTCACACAACAGGATGAATCACACATGGTATTGATCATCCTCAGGCCACAGGATTATTCACACACAACTCTGACCACCCCCCACCCCCACTTAGGCCACAGAATTAATGAACACACTCTCTTGATCATTTACAGGTCACAGATTTATTCACACACAGTTTTGACTAATCTCAGACTGCAGGATTATGCACAGATCGTACCCACTACCCTCAGTAATGACCATCCTTAGTCCAAGGGTTATTCTCACACAGTATTCAGTGCACAGGATAGTTCACACACTGTATTGACCAACCTCAGGCCACAGGAATATTCCCACACAGTAGTGACCATTCTCAGGCCACAGGATTATTCACCCACAGTATTTACCATTCTCAGGCCACAGGATTTTTCACACACAGTATTGACCATCCTCAAACCGCAGGACTATTCACACACAGTAATGACAATCCTCAAACCACAGGATTATTCGCACATAGTATTGACTAACATATGGCCACAGGATTAAAGAACAGACTGTCTTGACCATTTACAGGTCGCAGAAATATTCCCACCCAGTATTGACTACCCTCAAGCCACAGGATTGTTCACACACAGTATTGAACATTCTCAGGCAACAGGATTATTCACACACAGCATGGACCGTCCTCAGGCCAACAGGATTATTCACACACAGCATGGACCGTCCTCAGGCCAACAGGATTATTCACACACAGCATGGACCGTCCTCAGGCAACAGGATTATTCACACAAAGTATTGACAATCCTCAGGCCACAGGATTATTCACTCATTGTGTTGAACATCCTCAGGCAGCAGGATATTTAACACACACAGTATTGACTATCCTTCGGCCCAATGGTTATTCACACACTATTGACTAGCATACGGCCACAGTATTAATGAACACACTGTCTTGACCATTTACACGTTACAGGATTATTTCCACGCAATATTGACGATTCTCAGGCCACAGCAATATTCAGACACAGTATTGACAATTCACAGGGCACAAGATTATTCACACACAGCATTGACTAGCACACGGTGACAGGATTAATTAACACACTCTCCTCAATATTTGCAGGTCACAGGATTATTCCCACATCGTATTACATTCCTCAGGCCACATCATTATTCACACACCGTCTTGACCAGCCTACGGCAACAGGATTAATGAACACACTGTCTTGACCATTTACAGGTCACAGAAATATTCCCACACAGTATTGACCATCCTCAAGGCACAGGATTATTCACACACAGTACTGACCATTCTCTGGTCACATGATTATTAACTCACAGTATTGACCATCCTCAGGCCACAGGATTATTCCCACACAGCAGTGACCATTTTCAGGCCAACAGGATTATTCCCATACATTATTGACCATTCTAAAACCACAGGATTATTCACACGTAGTATGGACCGTCGTCAGGCAACAGGATTATTCACACAAAGTATTGACGATTCTCAGGCCACAGCAATATTCACACACAGTATTGACCACCATACAGCCACAGTATTAATGAACACTGTCGTGACCATTTACACGTCACAGGATTATTCCCACACAGTATTGACGATTCTCAGGCCACAGCAATATTCACACACACTACTGACCATTCACAGGGCACAGGATTATTCACACACAGCATTGACTAACACATGGCCACAGGATTAATGAACACTCGGTCTTCAACATTTACAGGTCACAGGATTGTTCCCACATAGTATTGACCATTCTCAAGCCACGAGATTGTTCACATACAGTATTGACCATCCTCAGGCCATGGATTTTTCACACACAATATTGACAATCCTCAGGCCACAGGATTATTCACACATTGTATTGATCATCCTCAGACCACAGGATTATGTACACACAGTATTGACAGTATACAGGCCGCAGGATTACTCACACACAGTATTCACAATTCACAGGCCACAGGATTATTCGCACACAGTACTGAACATCCTCAGGACACACTAGTATTCACACACAATATTCAATATTCCCAGACAGTATGGACTAGCATCAGACCACAGGATTATTCACACACAGTATTGATTGGAACACGGCCACAGGATTAATGAACACACTGTCTTAACCATTTACATGGTCACAGAATTACTTCCACACAGTATTGACTATCTTCAAGCCACAAGATTGTTCACACACAGTATTGAACATCCTGAGACCACAGGAGTATTCACACACAGTATTGAACATCCTCAGGCCACAGGATTATTCACACATAGTATTGACCAGCAAACGGCCACAGGATTAATGAATACATTGTCTTGACCATTTACAGGTCACAGAAATATTCGCACCCAGTATTGACCATCCTCAAGCCACAGGATTGTTCACACACAGTATTGACCGTCCTAAGACCACAGGATATTCTCACAGCATTGACCATCTTCAGGCCACCGGATTATTCACACACAGTATTGCCCATTCTCAGGCCACAGGAGTAGTCACACACAGTATTGACCATCCTCAGGGCACATGGATATTTTCACATGGTATTGACCATCCTCAGGCTACAGGAATATTCACTCACAGTATTGACAATTCTCAAATTACAGGATTGTTCACACACAGTATTGGCGATTCACAGGCCAGAGCATTATGCATACATGGTATTGACCATTCACTGTCCAAAGGATTATTCACACACAGTATTGACCATCCTCAGGCCACAGAATTATTCCCATGCATTATTGACTATTCTAAGGCCACAGGAGTATTCACACACAGGATGGCTGTCCTCAAGCAACATAATTTTTCACACAATGTATGGAGCATTCTCAGGCCACAGGATTATTCACTCACTGTATTGAACATCCTCGGGCAGCAGGATATTTAACACAGATAGTATTGACTATCTTTCAGCCCAACAGTTATACCCACACAGTATTGACCATTCTCAGTCCACAGGATTATTCCCACACAGTATTGACCACCATACGGCCACAGCATTAATGAACGCACTGTCTTGACCATTTACACGTCAGAGGATGATTTCCACACAGTATTGACGATTCTCAGGCCACAGCAATATTCACACACAGTATTGACCATTCACAGGGCACAAGATTATTCACACACAGCGTTGACTAACACATGGCCACAGGATTAATGAACACTCGGTCTTAAACTTTTGCAGGTCACAGGATTGTTCCAACATAGAATTGACAATCCTCAGGCTACATGATTATTCACACACAGTATTGACCAGCCTCAGGCCATGGATTATTCACACACAGAATTGACAATCCTCAAGCCACAGGATTTTTCCTACACAGTATTGACCGTCCACAGGCAACAGGATTATTCTCACACTGTATTGACCATTCTCAGGCCACAGGATTATTCACACACAGTATTGGCCATCCACAGGCCACATTATTATTTGCAAGCAATATTGACATTGCACGGGACACAGATTATTAACACATAGTATTGACCATTCTCAGGCCACAGGATTATTATCACATAGCATTGAACATCCACAGGCCACATTATTCACACAGTATTGCCCATCCTGAGGCAAAGGGCTATTCACACACAGTATTGACAATTCACAGGCCACAGGATTATTCAAACACAGTATTGACCATCCTCAGGCCGCAGGATTATTCACACATAGTATTGATCAGTCACAGTGCAAAAGGGTTATTCACACACAGTATTTACGATTCACTGGCCATAGGATTATTCACAGACGTTATTGACTGCCCTCAGTCCACAGGATTATTCACACACAGTATTGAGCATTCACAGTGCACAGGATTATTCCCACACTGTGTTCACAATTCTCAAGCCACAGGTTAATTCACACACAGTGTTGACAATTCTACATCTACAGAATCACTCACACACAGCATTGATCATTCACAGTCCTCAGCATTTTTCACACACAATATTGACCATTCTCAGGCCACAGGATTATTCACACTCAGTATTGACAATCCTCAGGTAGCAAAATTATTCACACACATTATTGACCAGCCTCAGGCCACAGGATTATTTACTCACTGTATTGACAGTACAGCGCCACAGGAGTACTCACACACAGTATTGACCATTCTCAGCCCACAGGATTATTCACACACAGTATTGACGAACATACGACCACAGGATTAATGAACACACTGTCTTGTTCATTTACACGTCACAGGATTATTCCAACACAGTATTGACAATTCTCAGGCCACAGCAATATTCACACACAGTATTGACGAAGATACTACCACAGGATTAATAAATACACTGCTTTGACCATTTAGAGCTCACAGAATTATTCACACTCAGTATTGACGATTCTCAGGCCACAGGATTATTCACACACAGTACTGACCGTTCACAGGCCAGAGGATTATTCACACACGGTATTGACCAACCTGAGGCCACAGGATTAATGAACACATTCTCTTTACCAATTAACAGGTCATAGGATTATTCACACACAGTATTGAACATTCTCAAGCTACAGGATTACAGTGACACACTATTGGCCATTCATATCCCACAGGATTGTTCACATGTAGTATTGATCATACTCAGGCCAAGGATTTGTCTCACACAGTATTGACCATTCACAGGCCACAGGACTATTCCCACACAGTATTGGGCATTCTCAGGCCAGAATGTTATTTACATACAGTATTGACCATACTCAGGACACAGGATTATTCTCATACAGTATTGAATATCCTCAGGCCACAGAATTATTCACACACAGTATTGTCCGTCCTCAGGTCACATGAGTATTCACACACAATATTCAACAGTCTCAACCCACAGGATTATTCCCACAGAGTATTGACGATTCTCAGGCCACAGGATTATTCACACACAGTATTTACCATCCTCAGACTATGCGAGTATTCACACACAAGATACAACATTCTGAGCCCACAGGATTATTCACTCACAGTACGGCCAAGTCTCAGACCACAGGATTATTCACACACAATATTGCCCAGCATAAGGCTACAGGATTAATGGACACATTGTCTTGACCATTTACACATGGCAGAATTATTTCCATACAGCATTGACCATCCTCAGGCAAAAGGATTATTCCCACAAAGTATTGATAATCCTCAAGCCACGGGATTTTTCACACCCAGTATTGAACTTCCTCAGGACACAGGTTTATTCCCACACAGTATTCCCATTCTAGGAATCTCTCAGACACACTCTGGGACACTGTGATTCTCACACACACTCTGGGACACGGTGATTTTCACACAGATTCTGGGACACGGTGATTCTCACACACAGACTCACACACACACACACACTCTGGGACACTGTGATTCTAACACACTCTGGGATTCTCACACACACACATACTCTGGGACTCACACTCACACACACTCTGGGACACTGATTCTCACACACTCTGGGACTCACACACACACATACTCTGGGACTCACACTCACACACACTCTGGGACACTGATTCTCAAACACTCTGGGACTCAAACACACACACATACACACACACACACACTCTAGGACTCACACACACACACATACATGGACTCACTCACACTCTCACACACTAGGACTCACACACACACTCTGGGACACACACACACACA